>NC_063160.1:12303094-17103094 GCF_020921035.1 Rhodamnia argentea | reverse complement strand
GACATTTTTCACAAATTTTACAGACGAAGATCCTTTGTGATCTTGGCCTTGTACCCTAATAGATGCTATCGTTTAAACCGAGAACCAAAAATTCAATTTTCACCGGTCGTATCTTCCTGATCGTACATAAACACATCTATAAAGAAAAAAAAGTCATGACGCCCTATTCTAGGACCGGGATGTCGCGCTTTATGTACACCTATTACATCACGAGGCGAGCCCTTGTGGAATTTTGCATTTTTTTCCCTTTCAACGACAATGGTCTATGTTGCAATAGGGCTTAAGAAATGAAGGGGACAGATTAAGTTTAATACTTGACTTCATTCTCCAAACATCTTTCCACCTTTATTTTTCGTATTGAATCAAGACATTATAGTCTATTTGCTGCGCAACGTAAATAACGTCAAACAATGTAAGGGCCCAGTTCGGCTCAACAAATATCTCCTTCCAAAATCTATGATTTTTCTTCAACAGCATCGCGCAGCGACGACGTTCTGTTCCAAGACGATTACGGCATCTTGCCGCATAACGTTTCGATGCGCTCGACTGTTTCTTGCTGATCGCGTTCGGAAGATGAATATCGAGCGGATTAAAAGCACGAGAAATTATGCCAACGCGATGGAGCAACGTCACTGATGAGAGGAGCTTTTCCGTCAGATGGATACAAAATAACCCTAGTGAAGTATATGCACCAAAGCACATTCACGAACCCCGTTGCCCCCACCAACGTTAGTGCAGTTTGGCCGTGTGTCGCTGTCCCTCACCATAAATTGTGGCCACACAGTTCACAGCCGCCCGCACGATGTGTTCTCGTTTTGCCAAAAACTAGCCAAAAGTCGCGCCCCCGGAGCATCTTGGCCGACTGGTTGTGCAGACGGCGGAGGGCTATTCCGATCCCAACAACGTGGTGCCAAATTCGAGTCCCACGACCCACGTCGCGCCTATGTACTCAGCGGGGCACTTTTCACGGACACGCTAAACATCTGATATTTGCACTCGGCTCGTCTGTTTCCATGAGCATCACGATGAACCAAACTTCTCGTTACATGAGTTCGAACCCAATCCTGATGACCTCCTGTTCCTCGTCAACTTTTTGGGAAGTCCTATCCTAGGAAACGTAACGCACTGTCTAACGTCCCCGACCCATGCGTACGCACCGGATGTGCTGTGTGCTGTGCTGTGCTGGGTACCTTCCTTTTCTGCTTTTGGAACCAGGCGATATCCACCGCTTTTAAGCTTTTAAGCCTTTTCTTTTATGATTCAAACGACAACAAGACGGCTAAGAAACGACAAAAGTGGGCATGCGATGTGTGAGGCTTCCCAGTGTCCAGCGCAGGGAGACAAAACTCGGTTCGCAGAAAAGGATGAAAGATGGGCGCAACTCTGTTTTTCGGCTGAAAAGGGCAATGTCCAGTGCAGGGAGTTTTGTCTCCTTTGCGAGATGGAATGATGCGGCCAAATAGTTTTAAGCCACATATTTGAGCACCAGATAGCTACAGATCGAGGAGAGAGATGGTATGTGGGGAGAGAGAGAGAGAGCAAAACTTCCTCTAGGCTTTGTCTTGATCTTGTAGTTGCATGTAGTACAGAACAGGAGTGATCGGTTACCGGTTCGATTCGATCCTATTTCGGAACTGAGAGCCGGACTATACCAGTTCGATCCCTAGGCGGTCTAATGTGCTTCAAATACATATTCATGTCTTATATGTATAAAAATATTCGTAATAATGAACAGTTTAAGTGGTCTCTTTAAATATTTTTAAGAAATAAAACTCAAAATAAAAAAAAATAGTCGATCCGATCCAAGCGGTGAGCAGTTCCACCCCTAGACTCGAACCGACAATTATTAGGAACCGGACCAGCTCTTTCGGGAACCAAATCGAACCGAACCGGCCGATTCGATCTGGTCAAGGTGGTTCCTGGTTCAATCAATTCTTTTTAATGGATACGACATCCTTAATCGACGTACTTAAGCTTGGGTCGAGAGTGCCCTCTGGGATATTTTTTGTTGTTGTCATAACTGGATAGTTTCGTTTGCATCTATGTGAAAGTACAGGTATAAAAATGGGAAGTAAGGAGCGATCAGCAAGCTAGGAAAAGTGACTTCGTAAAAGAAGGCGAGACTAGGGTTTTCAACTTTTTTTTTGTGAGAAGAAACTTTGACGGGGAAACAACATCGTAGGAATCTATATTAAGCGTCCTACTGCATCCATCAAGTATAATCCATGCCCATGGCCATGTTGCTTCGAATTTCGTTCGCAATAAATCATCAAACGCGATTAGGTTGTGGATTAGTTACCATTCCAAAAGTAATTTTCTTTTCCTGTCTATTTCTCATTTCCATTATCGGGTTTTTATTGATTATATAAGTGATTTTAAAGCTTAAATTACGGGATGAGACTATTGCAATTCATGTGATTCTTGTACCGATCTTACTTGACATTTAACGGGACGGGTGTAAATCGAGAGTGCCTATACATTAGTATTGATTTTACCAATTTGGCAAAAAGATGCGCAACCAAATTACAGAAAGAAAAAAAAAATCAAGTAAGCTCTATATAATGAACTTGCGCCTGCACCTCAATGTTCAGAACATGTACGCACCCAAAAATGGGTTCACTATCTTCCGATGCTCCCGTACACGCCGTCCTCTTCCCCTTCATGTCCAAGGGCCACACCATCCCCATCCTCCACCTTGCCCGACTCCTCCTCCGCCGAAGCCTTGCTGCCGCCGTCACCGTCTTCACCACCCCCTCCAACCTCCCCTTCGTCTCCCGCCACCTCGCTGGCACCCCAGCCTCCGCCGTCTCCCTTCCCTTCCCAGGCGGTATCTCGGGTCTCCCCTCTGGTGTCGAGAGCACCGACGCGCTCCCTTCCATGTCCCTCTTCCCCGCCTTCGCCAGCGCCACCGCGCTCCTGCAGCCGAGCCTTGAGGCTGAGCTCCAGAGGTTGCACCCGCAGCCCACCTTCATGGTGTCGGACGGGTTCCTGTGGTGGACCCTCGAGTCGGCCTCCAAGTTCGGCATCCCTCGCCTGGTCTTCTATGGCATAAGCAACTATGCCATGGTGGTCTCCCGCGCCGTCGCCGTCGAGAACCACCTCCGAGGGCCAATGGCGGAGGACGAGCCCTTCGCCTTGAACGCTTTCCCGTGGATCAAGGTCACCAAGAACGACTTCGAGCGCCACTTCTCCCAGCCGTCGACGGAGGATACCCCCCTGTTGGAGTTCGTCATGAAGACCGTGGTAACGATGGGGAAGAGCAATGGCCTAGTCGTCAACAGCTTCAAAGAGCTCGAGCCGGCCTTCCTGGAGTACTGGAACAGCGAGTGCGTGCCGAGGGCTTGGTGCATCGGGCCGCTGTTCCCGCTTGAGCGGCCGGTGGCACATGACCCTCACGTGCGGACCACATGGGCAGAGTGGCTGGATAGGAAGCAAGCTGGCGGCGAACGCGTCCTGTACGCTGCGTTCGGGTCGCAGGCGGAGATGCCGGCGGCACAGCTGCGAGAGATCGCGATCGGACTGGAGAGATCCGGCGCGAGCTTCTTGTGGGTGGTCAAGAGTAGGGAGTCAGAGATAGTCGCCGACGTCGACGGCGGGTTCAAAGACAGGTTCGAAGACAGGGTTAGAGGGAGAGGGATGGTTGTGAGAGAGTGGGTAGACCAGCGAGACATCCTCATGCACGAGAGCGTCCACGGGTTCCTGAGCCACTGCGGGTGGAACTCGGTGCTGGAGAGCATGTGCGCTGGGGTGCCGATCCTGGCATGGCCGATGATGGCGGAGCAGCCTCTGAATGCGAGGATGGTTGCGGAGGAGATAGGAGTGGGGCTGAGGGTGGAGGCGGCGGATGGGACGGTGAGGGGGTTCGTGAGCAGGGAAGGGTTGGCGAAGGCCGTGAACGAGTTGATGGAGGGGGATAGGGGAGAGGCAGTGAGGAAGAAGGTGAAGGAGGTGGCGGCGATGGCGAGGAAGGCGGCGGAGGAGGGCGGCTCGTCGTGGACGGCGTTGGAGACCCTGGTAGAGGAGATTTCCGGGAAGAGGGAGGACCCCACAGGCTGAGCTGACGAAGATCAGGACAACAAAAAACCTAAGATATGTTCGAGAAAAATTAAACTATCATCAGTCGCTTTTTCTTTTGATATGGACGAGACGAGTTTCCTTAAGAAAAATCAGATATTATATGATCAATCTCTTCATGCATATCTAATACACCACTTACGTGCATGATTAATACTATTTACTGATTTTTGTGTAAAGTAACTATAGTTATGGAAATGAGTAATCGGTTTCCATCCGGTGCTATTTAGCAATTAGAAACTTAGATCGAAAGGACCAATACCTGGGTGGCTTAATGAAACCGGAGAATTATTATATTTATACTTGACACATAAAAAAATAAATAAAAAGTGATCGATCCGTTTCCCTTCTCGAGCAAGGAATCGGATCGAAAATCACCGGTTTTAATTTTATGGAATCAATAACTAGACCATCCGATTTAGTTTGATTTGGGCGATTCCTGGCACGGTTGATCCGTCTTACTCACCTCTAATTATGAACGCAGATAAAGTTCAAACGCTAACATACATACAACTTTTCATTTTAGTAAAATGATGTTTTCACTAATAAATGAGAATCTTCATTTCATGAATGCTTGTAAAAAATAAGTTGCACGAATTGCGTACCTTATGCAAATTTTATAGGTGTTTCTTTTTTGTTGATATCTATTATTGTGGGAAACTTTCTGGTCCTATATTGAAAAAAACCCGACCAGTCCCGCCGTTCAAATCGGAGCCTTTCGATTAAGACAATAGATTTCAACCATCAAATGATGTAGTAAACGTGGCAATTTACGATCATGTAAAGATTTTATTGACAATAAGATAGTCAATATTGCGGTAAAATTGTCCAGAAAGTCCAAAGCCTATTGTATTTTTTACCAATTCAGTCATAAACATTTCAATTTTGCAAATTGAGTTCTAAACATTTTCATATTTTGCCGATTGAGTCCATCCGACTAATTTTTGACTAAAATTAATGCCATGGATGCTAGTTGTCCTACGTGGTTCGATCGACGCCGACGTGCGAGATAGGATGATCGGCATCCACGTCGGTGATCATTAGTCTATAGGACTCAATCGGCGAATTGTCAAAATATTTGTGACTCAATTGATCAAATTAAAAAGTTTAGGTTTGAATTGATATAAATACAATAGATTTATGGCTTTTTTGGTAATTTCCCCCAACAAATTATATTGTCAAATTACTGTATGTAAATGAGATTGAGCTTACGATGATCTCGGGTAAATGAAAGATAAATTCAAGAAAATTACAGCGAAAAACGATTAGGTAAAAAAAAAAAAATGGACTTCATGGCGAGGTAACTATCGATGTTGAAATATCCCACGGTCAATGTTCTGCCCCTTTCGCGTGGGCGCCCGACAATTTCCCAGAAAGCAGGGGGCGATACCAAAACTGAATGCCACCAGGAAAGACAAAAGTTTCCAGAGGAAGCTACGTTATAGAACCCTTCAAGTAACCGCCGGCTATGAACATTGTGCTCATTCCTTGCCGTATCTTCCGGCAACAGGAAAATTATAAAAAAAAAAAATCTTAAATTTATTATATTTTTATCAATTCAGTTCTAAACATTTTACATTTATGCCAATTTAGACCTAAACTTTTTTTTATACCAAATCAATCCTAAATCTTTTGTGTTTATGTCGATTTAGTCCATCCGATCAATTTTAGCCGGCCGGCGGTGATATGAATGCCGGCTAACGCTAACGTGGGCTACATGAACATTTTTATTACTATTTTAAAATTCAAAATTATTTATTTTTAATTTTTTTCTTTTCTTCTATTTCCCTTTTTGTTTTTCTGCTTTCATCTTCCTCCTGCCCTTTCGTATCCATCCTTCCCGTCGCCGGGGTGGCGACGGGCCAGAGGCTAGGCCGCCGAGATCGACCTCGCCAGCGACGGGCGAGGCCGGCAATGGTGAGGCGCGACCTCGCCCAGATCTGGCCTGAGCGAGGTCGGCTAGCCATGGCGGCATCGCCAAGGGGAAGAGCAAGGATCGGGTGTCCGCAAAGATTTGAGCTCATGGCTGCGTCCTCGAGATTGGGCGATTTGGGCAAGGTCGCGCGAGAGAGAGGACCTGCGTCCATAGAGATGAACTCTGGGGGACTGCGATGCTGAGGGAGCCTCTGGTCTCCATCGCTCTAGTCCACGAAGGAAACCCTGCTCAAAATTACACAACCCCATGAAGATTTAGTCCGAATCACATTCTCCCAAATCCTCGCGCCCCCAACTAAACACGAATTTGAGTAATCGGAGCTCACCTCAATAGCCATGCCCAGGCCAGATTTGGGCGAGGTTGCGCCTCGCCATGGCCAGCCTCGCCCTGCGCCGGCAAGGCTCTGGCGAGGTTGACCTCGCTGGCCTAGCCTCTGGCTAGTCACCACACTGGCGGCGGGAAGGATGAATGAAAGCAGAAAAAAAGGGAAATAGAAGAAAAGAAAAAAAATTAAAAAATTAATAATTAATAATTTTGAATATTAAAATATTAATAAAATTATCCACTTTAATGCCGGCGTCTACGTCAGCGCTAGCCGGCCGGCCAAATTGATCGGATGAATTAACTTGGCACAGACTCAAAAAGTTTAGTACTGATTTGGCACAAAAAAAAGATTTATAATTAAATTAGCAAAATTAAAAGGTTTATGATTGAATTGACAAAAGTGCGATAGGTTTATGACTTTTTTGATAATTTTTCCTCCGGCAATTGCAGAGATAAATCGATGTTCCACTCTCGCGGTAGCACGCCATGTTCGGCCCGAGATGTTTGTCTTCATGGGTTTTGATGCCACTCGATGGTGTCATGTATGCGTTGACGAATTACCATAGCACAAATCAAGGATCCTGGAGAGAAAAGTTCTGTGCCGGGGGTAAAGGCATCGCCTTCTTGTAAGCTCTCTCGAGTTAGAAGAACGGCGGCAGATTGTTTTTCTGTCGAGAGTCGTGCTTCATCCGATGTTCCAATCCTACACCGGAATCTCTAGTGAGACGAGTGTCACGATGATTCTCTGTGTGTCTGACAAGTTCTCTCATCTGCAATGTTTAAAACAAGCTATCCTAATTATGGTTGTTCATCCTCGAAGTCTCCCTCTCGAGGTCGGACTTCTGGCTCGTAGCCGATGCTAGATGATGAAAACCGATCCTGCAATCGAAAGGGAAAAGCACTCGGAACAAACCCAATGGTTGCTGCAGAAGGGAATTTTAACAAGTGACAGTAATTTCGGAAAAGGGTTAAACTTTTCGCTTCGATAGTCTAAAGCTGGATCATCGGCATTTTACCGTTTCTAGCTTGGATATGCTGTGGAATATTTGGGTTTGTTGTAGCCAAAAAGGTTAAAAGTCATTTACTGATTAAAATACTATTGAGGGGTTAGACTCAAAGTAACCATGCTGCTGAAAGACAATGTAGAAACATAGGAACAGAAGTTGTCCAAGACACGTAATTACATGGACAAGTTAAGTTTTTTTTATTAAAGGTCCTATGAGATTACATGCTCAATGTTACAGATGGAAGGTCCTAATAGGCTGACAGTCGATTCTTAGCGGTCGGTACTTTGCTTAATTACCCCTTTTTCTGTTAACCCTTGTGGTATGGCCTGATCTGTGGAGTTGGCATGCCATATGAGAGAAACTATGGGACAATACTTGCTAGCTAGAGACGTCCAAATCTCTTATTTTCAGGGAGAAAATTACAGAGAGTAATAGACATTATTACCTTATTTTCTCAAGCATTGGCCGGCAAGCACTTGGTTTTGTCCATCCAAGATGAATGCCCTGCACTTTGGACATTGATTCGTGCTAAACTTTCAAAAAAACAGACATATTACCTTTTTTTAAGCATCCTTCAAAAACTTGGTTTCATCCATCCAAGATGAATGCCCTGCACTTTGGCATTATTCATGCATAAGGACAAACGATCCTTCCAAAATCACCCGCTTCGTGTAGGCCGAGAACTGCAACCGAGCGATAAATGCCAAAGAGAACACAAGCTTCTGTTTCTGCAAAAAACATGTACTAGAAAAATCCCCCCATTGTTTAATTTTCAGCAGGAATTTCCAATGCAACAATTTTTAGCCTCTCTGTGTCTTCATCTGTACCCTTACATGGTATACCATTTGTTTGGAATGTTATATCTTTATGTCATGGCAACTTTGATGCATAAAGTTTTCCAAACTCAGCACCCTCCGCGCTGAATCCAATTGCACCGGATTTTCAATCTCCTCTGAGCAATTCATTGCTTTGCCATTCAAAAGATCTGAAGTCCATATTCATATCGATCAATTGCTCTCCCCTTGAATGTCGGAGATTTTTCTCCTGATCAAGACCACTTTCCCTCGCAAGTGTTGTAACTTATTGGATGGTTTACTGTTATGTTGATCAATCTTTTTGGTCTGTTTCTTTTGTGTTGAAATTATGGATGATCTGGTCTTATGTTTCAAATCCAGGCATGGGAGTGAGTCTCAGAAACCACTTTATATGATTGTTTTTTTCATCTTGATAAGTACCATAGAAGTTGTAGCTCCTCCGTCTTCGGGGCCGCAATGTGTTCTCAATCTGACTTCTAGTCCGACCTCAAATTATTCAAGCTGCGAACTGGGGAACTGGGGAGGTTTCTTGGAAGAGAACTGCTGTGGAGCTGCATTTGATAGGTATCTTTATGCACTGGGGCTCCGAGCCAACCGGACCAGACAGATATACGTAAATTCCGGTGAGCAAAATGATTGTCTGACTTCGTTGGAGAGATTCAAGGGAGATGCTTTTGGGTGCGGGATTGAGAAGCTGACAAGCGGGGGCGGCGGCTGTTCGGACTTTAAAGTTGCTGATGTCGTTAGTAAGATGGGAGAGAACTTGAAGAAGTTAAGCAAAAACTGTGATTTTTTGAGTTCTGATGGAGAACAGGACCGAACATGTGCATCCTGCACAAAGACCTGGGAAGACTTGAGATCAATGCAACCTGTAGCCACCGAGAGCGAATATGTGGCAAACAATGCAGACATTTGTAGGTTTGCCATTCTTGTGTCTTTAACAAGCACGAGAATTGAAGACTCCAGCTATGTCAAAAAATTTTCAGGTGCCTCGGGGGGCAAAATAGCCGCAGCGGTAGGTAACATTGCTTATGCAATTGGCGACGAGCATATTACTTATATTTTCCTCGAGGCAGAATATTCATATCCTAAATTGTCTTTGTCCTGAGCAGAAAATGAAATGAAAGAGCAGCGAAAGAGGAAGCGGAAACTTGAAACAGGTAACTTTCCGTGTATCACATGGCAATTCAATTTTCAAAGATGCATTTCAGAACAGTTCTATCTGATTACACTGTTCCTCAAGAGTTGCGCATTAAGCAGGTAAATGGGTTTTAATTGGTGTCCTCATTGGGGCTGTGGTCGCTCTTATCATTTCCATCATCATCCGGTCAAAACAACACCATAAACCAAGTAAACCAAATTCAGAGCCAAAAAGAGCTGGTACATGAGGAGGTTTACAGAACCTACATTTGACTCATAGTTAAAGTTTTCTTAAGTTTGTTACTCACGGCCTCCTTCTTGACGACAGCATTCAAGGATGTGCTTCTCAAGGGACCTTGTTGTCCGAAGGTTCCAATAAGAGAAGTATATACAGCCACAAACAACCTACACGAGTCAAATTTCATAGGTCAAGGAATTGCTGGTGAGCATTTTTATACTAGTACCAGGGAATCAACATTGCTGTGCTTGAGAACAGGCAACTGCAGAGACTTAAATTTTTTTCGCTGTGGCAAATATAACATGCATCCTCTATGTGATTCTCAGATGGAGAGTTGCATCTCATGATTCCTTTGTCTCATAATAAAATCTCAAGATAGTGGTTGTGATATGAAAAACTGGCAGGAAGGGTGTACAAGGGCATAATGCCAGACAGCCAGCATGTCGCTATAAAGCACATCATCAGCGATGTGAATGTGGAAACTGTTGTGAGAGAGGTCACCAACTTATCGCATGTTCGGCATCCGAATCTGGTTTCCCTGCTGGGCTGCTGTGTGAATGAAGATGAGTGTTTTCTTGTCTATGAGCTCTGTCCGAATGGAAACCTTTCCAAGTGGCTGTTTGGTAAATGTGACACCACTTTGATGCTAATGTCTAATCCATTTTCCGTGAACTGTACAAGAGCTGATCACCAAGTGAATGCACAACAGGGAAGGACAGGGTTCTGTCCTGGATCCAGAGGCTTGAAATTGCCATTGATAGCGCAAGAGGTCTTTTCTTTCTCCACACAAATTCAGAAGGATGCATAGTCCACCGCGATATCAAGGTTGGTGGCAAAAATTTACTTCTCTTACATATAAATTCTACGAGGACATGTACGCTCCTCTAATATTTTCCAGCATCTTAAACTGAAACATTAGCGGAGTTCCGAATCATCTGGCACAATCAGAGATACACCTAACTCTTTTTTCTTCTTATGGACATCCCATTTCTCTTCTTATGAGCTTCTAAGTCACATCCTGCTAGTCGTCTAGGCCTATAGGCCTAAATGGAAATCTTAGAAACTGAAATCCTATAGCTAGGAGTCTAGCAGTACAGGTTTGTTTAAATTCATAAGTGGATCCAACAATAAAATTCAGGGCAGCTTCAATCACCAGACCTCAATCATCTCTCTTGCAGCCGACGAACATTCTCCTGGGACCGAATTTGGAAGCCAAACTTTCAGATTTCGGACTATCTAAGGTCATCGATTTAGGTGAAGCTTATGTCAGCTCAGAGGTGAGGGGGACCTTTGGCTACCTCGATCCCGAGTACCAGAACAACCGCCAGGTGAACTCATCCGCTGATGTTTACAGCTTCGGGGTAGTGTTGCTGCAAATCCTCTCGGGGGAGAAAGTTATCAACTTGAACCAGAAAAAACCAATGCCATTGGATAAAATGGCGAGTCACTGCCTTTTTGCCTTCGTTTGATGAGTTTAGCTTGGCAAGTTCCCTGATAAGTAACTGTTTGATGCTTTTGCTCTCCAGGCAAAAGCCCTTGTAAGAGGCGGCAGCATCGCAGACTTCGTGGACCCCAGGTTCGAGGGCGAATACTCTGCAGAGGCATTTAATATTACACTTCAGCTGGCACTCTCATGCACTGGCTTGAAGCAACAAAGGCCATCCATGGAGCAAGTTGTCGTAAAGTTGGAGGAAGCCCTAGAAATATCAATCAAAGCAAAAGCTTCTTCTCCTGAGCTGACCCCCGAATGGCCTTCTAGTTCAACAGAGTGAAGGAGAAGTCCTTGCATGTTTCGACGGTTTCTTGAAGGATTAGCAGATAATGTTTTTGTTAACTAATTCCAGTAAGGGACACCCTTCATCCATTTGACTGACACATATACATCCTTGTTTAGATTTTTATGATCAGAGTACATGTTACCAAACCTTTTTATCAAGGGCCGTAGTCACTGAAACTAGTGTCTGCAAGAATCCTACCTACCTTCATTTTTCTTTGATCTATGAAAAGTAGTGTTTGACAAACTTTCCATCTTTTATACAATGCTTATTTTTTTGCTCATTAGATTTCTGCTCCTCCAGTGCTTCACTCTGTCACGACCGTATCTAGTCAAAAAGGTTAATTTCTCATGAATGCCCGAGGGAATCGTCGCATATTTCGGGGATTTTCTATCCTCATCAGCCATATACTACCAGTCATGTAACAAGTTATCCCCATACAGGGGGGCTGACCCGCAAGCTGATGATTCAATCAGGGAAATGGCAAGAAATCTGGCTTAGTCCAGCCACATTGTCCCAAGTAACAGACACAATTGTCTAGGTGAATCGATTGAATGAGACGACAATGGAAAAATTACGATGTGGTGTACCAACATGAGAAATCAGTTGATTCGACAATACCCCATTAAAGAGATTTCCTCCATAAAACAAGCACAAAAAGCCACATCAAGATTTTTGTCTACTTCCGTGCTCTGTCAATGGTTAAGGAAAGTGCACAAGAAGTTCTCTCTCTCTCTCTCTCTCTCTCTGAGGCTTACACCTGAGTTTTGTTAGAACACTTTCATTCATAACCATGCCGGGCTCTTCAAGGGACTTACGACAGCCTTAACTTGCAAGTAGTTACTGAGACCGTATACTCCCTTTTCTCTCCCAATTCCACTCATCTTGTAACCTCCGAAAGGAATTGCAGCATCAAAAGTATGGTAGCAGTTAATCCACACTGAACCAGCCTGCAACGCACGGGCTAAAGTATTGGCGGTGTCGATATTCTGAGTGAAAACTCCAGCGGCGAGTCCATAATGAGATTTATTCGCCCTTCTGATCACCTCATCAAGATCCCTTTTTAGCAAGGAAAAGTTAGCCTCCGAGCCTCAAAAATTATAAATGTGCGATGAAGTGTGTGGTAGAACATACTTGAATTTCAAGATAGTCTGAACTGGGCCAAAGATCTCATCCTTTGCTATCAGCATGTCATCCTGATTTCAGAAAGATGAGACAGAATCTTAGATTGTTTGACTGACAGTAAGACACAATTTCCCCCAAAGAGAGTGACATTCGAGCTTGACTATGCTATTCAAGTAGCAACAGCAATATTACCTGCACATTTGAAAACACTGTGGGTTGAATGAAAAATCCTCTGGAGCCATGTCTTTCACCTCCACATTCAAGAGTGGCTCCACTTTCAATACCAGACTTGATGTATGTGCGAATCTTCTCGAATTGCTTGGTATCAATCTGAGAATGTTCTAATCATTTCATACTTACTGAAACAAGTTCTGAGTAACTGCGTAATATCGAAAGCACGGTGGATGTGCTGTCATTCCATCGCAGAACGGAGAACAAAAACTAAAGGGAGCTGTAAGAAGAAAAACCACCTGAGGACCCTGCTCCACGCCTGGCTTGAAAGGATCTCCAACAACGCGTTTCATAGCCCGTGCCTTTGCTTTCTCCACAAATTCATTGTACACACTCTCATGCACAAAAGTGCGAGAACCAGCATTACAGCATTGACCCTGCAGGCAGAAGTTGCATGGAACATTATACCATAGAAAGACAGCCAACTTATTTGAATACATTTCAGGAACACAAGCAATCACATCACGAACCTGGTTGAAGAAGAGGGCAAAATGTGCCACCTCCACAGCCTTATCAATATCAGCGTCCTTGCAGATGATGAAAGGGGATTTTCCTCCAAGTTCTAATGTCACTGGTTTTAGATTGCTTTTTGCAGCCAGATCGAGTACAGTCCTACCTGTTTGTGTTGATCCGGTGAACGCCAGCTGCAAATGTAGCACATTGATGGTTTTAGCTTTGGGTCCTAAACTTTATATATCTTCATCGACAGTCTGAGAAAGATCGCACATGAAAACATGGAATGCCAACAGAATGCATTTGGAGGCAATTGACCTCTTTTGAGGTGCTTTTCAACTTCAACATATGCACACACGGTAGTACCATCTCTCATTCAAAAACCAACTTCCCTTATAAGAGTACAGCAAAAAAATTTACATGTGTAAAGATGAACACATGCTAAGCAGCAAATTTGTATCATAACTAGGATATGAGAGGACAGAATGTACCTTGTCCACATCCATATGACTACAGAGAGCACTCCCAGCAGTGGGACCAAAACCGGAGATTATGTTCAAGACACCCGGAGGAAGTCCAGCCTGTTGGACATTGTTATTGGACAGAGAAAACCATTGCATCGGTTAATGAAAAGGCGCATCAACTTATTTCTTTCTTCAGTCACATCTAGAAACTTCACAAGATAGCCCTAGTTGGTACTTGGAAGTGGGAACCGATTTTCAAATAGCTTACTATTGCCGAAGGATAAAACCTAGAACAAACGAATTTTTTCCTCATACAGGTATGCTGAATCCAATGTGAATATCTTAATAAGACATTCTGGCCTAACCTAACCCCTACATTGATTGTCAGACAAGGGTGAGAGTCGAAATTGACAGAAACACTCACCTCATGGAGTAATCTTGCCGCATACAGAGCAGAGAGCGGTGTCAGCTCAGCAGTCTTTAGTACCACAGTGTTGCCACATGCCAATGCAGGCCCGATCTTCCAGGCCAACATTAGCAGCGGAAAGTTCCATGGGATGATCTGCCCTGCCACGCCAATAGGTTCATGCAGGGTTTGGACATGATATTCCCCATCTACTGGTACTGTGAGACCGTGGATTTTATCTGCCCAACCTATGAAATTTGCAGTGTACAGTAATGTAAGTCGGCAGCTGGCTAAAAGATGAGTCCTGATAGGAAACAATAGGACTGATTTCCTTTAACTTACCAGCATAATAGCGCATCAATCTTATGAAGTTAGGAATTTCACTTTCTGCAGCCTGTTTGTAGGGCTTTCCATTATCCCAAGTCTCGATGGCTGCGAGATCATCCTTATGCTTCTCGAGTAAATCCGCAAACCGAAGAAGTATGCACGACCTTTCCTGAGTCATAATGCAGGAGTGGAGTTCCAAGTCATTGCATTTTCAAACATTAAATCACACAGCATCACCCACGTAACCTGAAATGTTCTAATTGTGTCCCTCACAGAACATGCCTAATTACATTTAGTGTGGAGACTAAAAGTTCTCTCTCTACATCTAGAGAGAAAGAGTTATATTTACGTAGGCAGTCATCCTTGGCCATGGTCCCCAATCAAATGCCTTACGAGCAGCTGCAACCGCACGGTTCACGTCCTCGACATCGCCCTCTGCGACATGGGTGATCACGTCTCCTGTCCTAGGATCGAGTGTGGGGAAAGTTTTTCCTGGGTGCAATTTTTGTAACGAGTAAGAACAATTCCACGAGAACTGATGCAATCGAGAGGCATCACTGACAGTGGTACTGCATTTATAGAACGATGGAAAAGGCCAGACTAACCTGATGCCGCATCTACAAACTTCCCATCTATGAGAAGCTGAGTGTCGCTTATCTTAACAGGTGGAGTGATCAGTTCGTCAACCGCGGAAGAGCTGCTGGACGTGCCAATGCCTCTCGCCCCGCCCCGACTTCGGCCTGAAAATTTGCACGAGCAAACACTTGCTCACGACATAGCTCACGTTGGTGATGTGTCCCGGTGGCCACATGCGAGAAAAAGAGGATCTTTTGACAAAGACTTTGCGAACATGCAAAAATAAAAGGGAGAAGAAAGAGAGATCAAGCGAGAGCGAGATGCTACCGATCGAATGCAGATGAGCAGACGAGCTTCGAGAGAGTAAAAGAAGCTTCCTGGTGGCCATTTGCGTAGAGCCAACTCTGTCACTCTTGCTTCCGTGTATCTCCCGTCGCCTGTCAATAGCGGAAGCAAAAGACACTTCAGACAATAATCATGGGATCCCGTACGTTCAGGTTCATCTTGTCGAGCCTGTTCGGGCATGGACATAAGAACCATTTTCGTTCACTTTCCTTGCTCTCAAACTCGCAAAGTTGGTGACTTGTTGGTTGCATATGCAGTGCAACTTCCTATTGATAAGCACTGAAAAATCTCTACCGTACAAAAAAAGAAACCATTTGCACATATGTGGATGCATGGGCTCTTACACAGTCAAGAGTCCTTTCTCTGGATCTAGCTTTGCTTGTTGAAGATGAGATACAGCAATGAGGACCTGGACTCCTATTTATCGGCGAGCTCCTCTGTTTACAACAGTTGATCTCCCGTCGATCTGATGGCGGGTGTCCAATCTCCTTAACTACTAGAAGAAGGCGATACGAGCTTTCCATTGCGATAGAGGCAGGATAAGATAGGAATTCGAAAATTTCATATGGAGGGTAATGTCCAGGTGGATAGGATTTCTTGCTGGAAAAGAACCTGCCGTGCAATTCCCTTTCTGCATTTGCGTAGCTCTTGTGTTCACTGTCCATTGCATCCAGCTGGTTAGAATGGAAACTCAATTCCTTAACTACCAAAAGAGGACGATGCAAGCTTGTGATTGCTGTCCGAAATAAGACGACACCGGATAAAATAGGAACATGATCCGAAATGGAAATTCGGCATGCCGGGCAACCTAATAAGTGGATTGGATTTCTTTCACAAAAAGACCCTTTTTTTAAGGAAAAAATAAAAAAAACCGAAGAGCATGTGAATACTTAAGGCAAGAAATTAACTCTGATGTCATGTTAGGAAGTCCAACCGAAAGCTAAGTAATAGGCGTATAAGAAAGGTATGTAAATCTCCTAAAAAAGCAATTTTGGTCGTTGTAGCCTGTTTAGAATTTTCTTTTCTTTTCTTTTCTTTTTGGTCGTTGATTCGGTGGTTCTGTCATGCTGAAACAAGAACGAGCTGGCAATAATCTTGGAGGTGGTCTCCATTTGTGCATTTATGGGTTATTTAGAGTGAATAGGGAGGGAATTGTGTTTTCGTGTTTTATGATACTCGCTTTCGTGCCATTTCTCTTTGAAGCAGACATATTCTACTCCACGACAAGCTTGAAAATGGTTTCTGCCGTGTTTTACCATTCAAATCCATGGCGTCTCCGTCAGCATTTACAGCGTCCCGTGCCGTTCCATTTACTCTGTGGCATCATCGACTTGGTCATGCCTCCTTTGATGCCTTTGCAAGTCGAGATCCACCCCGGATGAATTCTACCAGATCACTCTCCACTATTTGTATGGCGTGTGCTCTTAGCAAGAGTCATCGCCACTCTCATCCATCTATTAGGTCTCAAGCATCGTATCCACTCTAGTTAGTTCACTTTGATATCTAGGGTTCTTCTCTCTAAGTGAATGTCAATATCGTATTTGCTTTATTGATGACTTCTCCCCGTTTTTCTTGGTTCTACCCTTTGACTATTCACGCGCAATTCCTCACTACTTTTATTGCTTTTCATAAATTTGTGGAAACTCGGCTTCAACATGGTATCCATCAACATGGTATCATGCCCCTATTCCCCATTTCAGAATGGCACTGCAGAACGCAAACATCATCACATTATTGAAACTGGACTAGCTCTCATGAATCAAGTTGGAATTCCATCACATTTTTTAGAATGTGCCTCCAAGACCGCAACATTTCTTATAAATAGAGACTTTCCTCAAGGTTCATTGGCAACATCAGTCTTTGGCAAACAATTCAGATAACACATGATATTTCATCCTTGAGAGTTTTTGGTGGTGCGATATTTCTATGTCTACGGCCCTATGCCCCTCGTAAATTGGCCCCACACTCTCAAGCTTGCATACACGTGTTATTGCCCCCTGAACCACAAATTTTATATTACTGCAGATGCAATCTTTGACGAAACCTCATTTCCTTTCAGCACTATATCTTCCCCAATGTCACCAATTCCAACTCTAGACATCGTGTTACCTCTGCCTCCCCCACCTATGCAGCTTCTAGTACAAGAAACTTTAGTACAACCACCTCCATTAGCATCACCACCAGACATGTCTCAAACAACTCCTACCTCGACTGATTCACAACCGACAACAAGTGTTCCTGGTTCGACTAATTCACAGTCATCACCAAGTCTTCCTGCTCCTACTCATTCGATGGTTACCCGCCTCAAGGATGGAACTATTTCACGCTGCACGATTAGTTGTTAACACATTTTTGCAATGACTACCACGACACATCCTTATGTGGAGTCTAAATGTTTTACTTAGGCCTCTTGTGATCCTCATTGGCATGCAAAAATGGAAGCAAAATATACTACCCTCATAAATAAATAAATGAAAAAAGGCACTTGGGAACTTATTCCAGCTCCTCCTCATGCTCGTCCAATTGAATGCAAATGGATTTACAAAGTTAAGCTACGTTAGGATGGAACTCTAGAATGGTACAAAGCTCGACTCGTTGCCAAAAGATTCCACTAGCAGGCTGGAATTGATTACACCGAAACTTTTAGCCCTATTGCAAGCCAGTCACTGTTCACATTGTCATTGTTGTTGCATACTCTAAAAGTCTAAAGGATGGCTCATCAGACTATTCAAGGTCTTCAATGCTTTCTACCTGGCTACCTAGCTAAGGAAAACCTCCAGGTTTTTTTGATCCCACAAGGCCTCTTCATGTATGTCATCTTCGTCATTCCTTTTATAGTCTCAAGCAAACTCCTCGGGGCAGGTACCAGCGGCTGAGTTCCTACCTCATTGACCTTGGATTTTGATTGTTGAGCATAGATTCTTCATTGTTTCCTCTCCACACCACTCATTACCGTATCGTACTTCTAGTATAAGTAGATGACATTATTCTCACAAGCTCTCCTAATGCTCCCTTTGGGAGTATACTTACTGCTTTTCAAACTGAATTTGCAATTAAAAACTTGGATCCCCTTCACTACTTTCTTGGTGTCGAAGCCCAATCAACTTCTGAAGGACTGCTCCTACATCAAGTAAAGTACATAGATGAAATCTTGGAGCTACAAAAAATGACAAATGCTCGTGCAATTTCTATGGCAGACATGGCAAGCCTTAACCAGACCCTTTACTATATCGCAGCATAGTTGGTGCTCTTCAGTATCTTATCCTTACGAAACCGGACATTGCATATTCTGTCAACACAATTTGTCAATTTCACCATGCTCCTAAGTAGCTCATTGGCAATTCGTCGAGCGTATACTATGCTATTTGAAAGATACTCCCCCGTCTTGGTATTCTTTTCACTTGTGGCCCTTCCAAAGCTCTTCATGCCTTTTTTGATTTTGGATGGGTTGGTGATAAAGATGATCGGCGCTCAATTGGAGGATATTATGTCTTTCTTGGTCACAATCATATTTCTTGGTGTTCTCGCAAGCAACAAATCGTGGCCTGTACTAGTACAGGTGCTTAGCTGACAGAACTGCAGAAGTTACGTGGATTGAATATCTATTGAAAGATTTTCATGTTCTTCCACAACATCCACCAACTTTTTGGTGTGATAATATATCAGCTTTGTTTTTCAGTGCGAATCCTGTATTTCATGCTCGAAAAAGGCACATGGATGTTAATTATCATTTTATATGTGAACGACTAGCCCGCAGGCAGATCAACGTCTATTTCATTTCATCTGTGGATCAGCCCGCTGATATTTTCACTTCCGCACGTTTTAAACTTCTGAGGTCCAAAATTACTGTTCGTTCTACCCCATCAGCTTGCTGGGGATGTTGAACAAGTAAAAAATATGATTCGATCCTAACAAGTTATGATCAATCTTTTCCTCATCTTCAACACAATGTGAATATTTCTTGAAGAACATATATAAAGACAATATACGTTCTTTTCCTCATCTTCAGCATACTATGATCTTTTTCTCATCTTCAGCACCAGATGAATATTTCTTGAAATGTATATAAAGAGACTCACATTGTAAATAGGGAAGTGGAGAAACGATCACTACTAAAATATATTCTTTCGCCTTGTTCGTCCTACCCCGTCAGCTTGCGGGGACGTTTAACAAGTAAAAGATACGATTCGATCCTAACCAGATATGATCTTGATCTTTTCCTCATCTTCAACGATACGATGTTTTCGTCGTCTTCAGGTGAACATTTCTGAAAGCATATATGTAAAGACAAGATATGATCTTGATGTTTTTCCTCATCTTCAACATAGATGCGATTTTTACCTCATCTTCAGAGCAAGTTGAATGTTTCTTGAAGACAAGATATAAACTTGATCTTTTCCTCATCTTCAGGTCACGTTCTTTTCCTCGTCTTCAGCATAAGACGAATATTTCTTGAAGTGTACATAAAGAGAACGACATTGTAAATAGTGAAGTGGAGAAACGATCAAATACTAAAAAGTATTCTTTCACCGAACTCATCTCTGCATCAATCTATTTTCCCGTTATCCATTTAATTAGATCCTCTCTTAGACTCAAGGATTACTGTCTACAATGAGTCCTACTGAGATCAGAAACAGAAGAAAAACAGAATGGGAAAGAGTAAAAGACCCCACATTTGCTTGTGCTTGTCGACAGATCGAGCCATGATTCTCGCAAAGAGCTCGAGCCCACGCTCAAGGATTCAAACCATGATGAACCAGTCAAAGCGATGGGAGGACCACCCTCAATAAGAGACTCCACCATCTTCCAACCTACAATCATTATCTAGATTGGAAAGTTTTCTTTTTCCATTTGCACTCATTGGGTTTACGAATTAATAATGATAATTTTCTAAAGTAGTTAGATTGAAAGTTTTCTTTTTCTTTCCGTTTATGCTGTACAGAATTTCGGAGTCAATAATGATTCTTGTTGCACTTTTTTCGTGGGCGGTGCATAGTAGTTTATTTGTCACTCATATTGATATGAATTGACCCCATAGAATATGAAAACAGCTGACTTTATTACTTTGATTCATTAAACATTGGACAAAATATGCCAAATATCTAAATGTCATATCCTATCCCGTCCAATCTTGTCTTGGGCGTAAATCGAGAAGGCTAGACACAGCCCTCGAAGTTCGAAGGCATGTTCGATCTTGGTCACCTCCTCAGCATATTGTGTCTTAAAATCTCCAATTCGTGATATATATATATATATATATATATATATATATATAGCGATTCGGATTGCGATCAACTCCAAAACTCTGCTGATTGTGCTGGGCACGAAGGTCCAAATTCCTGACAAAACGGAGCTGGAACCTTGATTGCCTTAGCTGGATCATCGACTCACCGGCACGTCCACCTTATGAACACACCCTTTGCCACGATTTAGATGCTCAAAAGACTCTAGTGAGCGTTTGGGAATAACTCCGAATTGGCTCACACTCTAGTTTATAATTGCACCGACGGGGACTACTTCCAACGAGTGCACATTAATCCTCGATTATCAATAGTCTTTACTGGTGCATACTAATGCACGCTCTAAGTTACAGGGTGTTGCCGGCCTATTACCGTCGCGTCGCCAGGAACGAGGGAACACTTTGCACATTTGTGGATAATCATAGATACCCTTGTCTTCAATTAAATTAAACCAAGGGGTAGAGTCGGGTCAATCCATTGCCCGCAGGGCCAGATCTGGTTCTACAGCGACATCCTTATATCGAAGCGGATGTATTATGCCTTATTCAAACTGATTCAGGATAGAGAGTACAGACACTACACTACATACAGAACAACAATGCATACAGAACGTTACAAGCCGATGACGCTGTGTCTAGCTTTTCACGAGCGGAGCAGCTTCGCCTTCTTCAACATCAATCTTTTTCTCCAGAAACCGTTTCTTGCAGCCACAGTAATACACCATGAACACCGACCACTTCACCACATTCCCCAAACACACTAGATAGACTTGCACAATCGTCGCAACAAATCCACTTTCTTTACGGTACCGCGCGAGATAGAGGCAAGACAGTCTCAGGGCAAGCCTCCAAATGAAGAGCATGAGCACAAGGGCGAGTCCCTTTCTTCTGCTCCCCCTGCTCAGATGTGCAGCCACTCCCAATGCAATGTCACCATGCTTCTCTTCCAATATTGAGATCACGATCCCCGTGTTCCATACAGCGCTCCACTCCATATACTTCACGAATAAGGCCGCGAAGAATATGATAGGGAGTACACTGGAAAACTCAACTACTAGGAAAGATGAAGACAGCACATAGATATTAGATGCCAAGGAAACAAGTCCAACCAAAGTGAGGCAACAGAGCACAAGCGCTAACATGGAAGTGACTAGAGGCCCCCTGAAGCCAATCTGTTTCAAGGGTCGAACGAAAAATCCCCTCAAATTCGGCAGATTCTCTCCTCCATAAATCGCAGATGCATTGTGAACCAACACTATGGTGTTGACGAGGTCTAGTGGGCTGACAATGACCAAGTACAGGGCACCCATCAAGACCAACCCTTGAGAGGCCTCTCCGACCCATTTCCTGAGGACGGCTACGGGCCCCACTACGGTGCACAAGGTGACACCACCGCTAGTGCTACACTCGGACATTCCATCAAACGCGAAGTGGGCAGCGTTAAGCAACGTCTGCTGGAGGAGAAACTCGTTCAACAGCAGGGAGCAGAACAGCGGGAAGGATGCGAGGGAGGCGAGGATCAAGAACCTGGGGCTGGCGGCGGAGATTCTCAGCGCTTCCCCGAGAATCCCGAAGAACCCGAGCCTGTCCTTCGCCATGATGCGGCTGGCGTCCATGTTCAGTTCCTGAATTTTCTTGATCGGATGCGAGAACGAGGATGATCGGTGGTTGATTCATAGGGGGAATTTGGGATGGTGAGACGGAGACTTTGACTCTGGAGTTTATCCAAAGTCAACTCTTGGGGTACTAGAGGATAGAAAATTGGCTTCCCGGAAAAGCTTGGAAACGAAATTAAATGCGACGACTGTCGGTGGAAATTCCACGTGGATTTCTGATTCCGTTTCTTTTTTTTTCGGTCGAAATTGCTGATTCAGTTGAGATGCAAGCTGACCACAAATTTGTTGGGGGTGTGGTTCGACGACAGAGAAGCACGTGTAACGAGAGGTGCGATGTATTAATTATAGTGGAATCATTTGTTAGACATAACCTTCAAGGACGAATTCGAATAAAAATCTTGCGTTTCGATTTATTTTTCTCGATACGTTTTATTTCGTTGTGATTATGCGCCGAATCCTAATATAATTACTTCTCCATTTCATGTGAGGTAAATATCCCGAAAAATAGTTAATTATGTATGTTGTGACGCTAATACTTAAAAAAAAAAATGGGTTGCAATTAAAAACCGATGTAAATCTGGCGGGGCATAATTAATGTTCTTCGAGGACAAGTGGCACGGATGTGCCCGAAAAAGATTAAAAACAAGAAGAAAAACCGACAAAGGCAAAAAAACAAACAAAGAAAAGAAAATTCGAACCGGAGAGGAGAGAGAGAGGGGGGGAGATTAACAATAAAGGTCGAGAATTTTTACTGTGATAAATATCACTAAAGATCCTAAATTATGTTCACGGTGAAATAAATATCCTAAACTTTTTCTGTGTTGCCAAAATCCCCAAACTTTGCCTATTGTGAGACAAATACCATCAATTGCCATGTGCAGAAGTTTCTAACAAGTAACAACTCTGTTGACGCGATAACATTTCGTTAAATAACCAGAAAGGTAAACATATCCGAGTAATAATCCAAGACTTCTGAATTTCTATTCTTGCTCAGACTAAATTTCTATTTTTTTTGTGTCGAAAATTTCTTTCTTATTTTTTGTGGAGGAAAAAAAAATCTAATTTGATAGGTGATTTTTTTTTTTAATTCTTCCCGACCACCAAACACAAAGCCATAATTTTATTAATCCCTACGGAATTTGGGATGGCCAAGCCAGCTCAGCCGTGTTGCGCTGGGGTACAGCGAAGCAAGTCTTACAAAAATTGCGAATTAGTTGTATGTACGGAATTCTTCTGTAAAACAATATACAAATGAAGTTGAAAGATGGTTTTTTTTTTTCAATTTCTTCACGGTGGAAAAATTTTAAGCATTGTAAACTAAGTAAATTAAAGTTTTAAAGTCTACGATCTCAACTTTATCACTGAACAAATGCACGAGATAATTCCCTAAGAGGCTGCAAGTAGGACGACGTAGTATTTAATCGCTTCGCTGCGCTAATATTGGCGAACATATTAGTAGGTTGATTGCCTTCCCAAAAAATACAAATCATGTCCAGCCACCATTGTTTTGGATTATAAATAGATTCTGCCACCTATCACTGGGGAAAACGGAAAAAAATAGTTTCTAAAGTTTGACTTCAACGTGTAATGTTGTCCTTGAACTTTTTGTTTGTTCAATGTGATCTTTAAACTATTTCTAAATGCTCGATCTAATCCTTAAACTTTCAATTTGTTCAATCTAGTCCCTCAACATTCCACAAAAATGTCAAAAAGTTTTTTGTAATCATATTACTACCCGAATCTTTTATGATATCTTCCCATTTCAATCAACTTCTTAAATCAACAACAAAATATGGCGTTTTTCAATTCAAAGGTTAAACAAAATGCCAATAAAGATTTTTATGGGGAACGCTTCAATCCATATATTAAACAAATGTTATCATGTGATCTTCACAATTTTAAAAGTAGAACATGGTTTAAAGTTGTATTGGGTTGATATTCCCACTATTTTAATTTCTTAATTTACAAATTCAACTCCATTTAATTAAGAAAACATGAAATACGAACATTTGAAATACAAAACATGAACTCCAAACATGTGGACAAACTATGCATTGACCTTAAACTAGACGTTTGGATAGACGGGTTGGGTAGGCATTAGTAGATTCCGTTCACTTGAATTGAAGGAAGGACGATATCGAACATTTTCATATAGCATATGGACTAATAGAACATTTACTAATGGTTCGGAGATAGCATTGAATAAATTAAAAATCTATAGACGATATTGCATATTGAACAAAAGTTTTGAGATCATTTATGTCATTGTCCTTTGTGAGAACTTGTCAACAACACTAAACAACCGGTTTGACTTTGTTATGAAAATTTGAAGGATTGGATTGAACAAACCTCTAGCCTAAGAACTACCTCGAACATTTAGAAGTCATTGATCGAAACAAATTAAAAGTTAAAGAAAAACATCATACATTGATGTTAAAGTTTAGAAAAAAAAATTTTTTCCGGATAACTACTGATAAAGAATTTATCCTGATTGCGTACAATATAAAAATCCTTCTATAATTAATCCGTTACTTTTTGGGCATGTTAAATCCCTTGCCATGGGGGAGAAGTTTCTAACAACTTTATCGAGACCAAAACCATAATTTAATGAAAACACCAACGGAGGGACATTCAAAAAAAAAAAAACAAATCTCGAAACAAAAGTGAAAAGACCCTTTGCATGGAAATACACCTGGCAACCGGAATTTCCGGTAGCCCGTCACCGATCTTTCCGTTACCACCCCACGTTCTCTTTCTCCATTAATATCGAAAACAAAACCACCGAAAACAGAGAAGACGAAGGAGGAGGATCGGAGGAGCCTAGGCGGGCTAGGGTTTGCACCATCTCTCTCTGGCGGCCACCATTCCCTCTGCAAATCCCTCCCGATCCAATTCCGTTTTCCGATCGGTTCCGCGTTCCTCGGATCCTATGTCGTCCTCGCATTCCCTCGAGGTCTCCCCTCGGCGGGACCGCGGGTCCAGCGACGAATCCGCGGACGCCGCCTTCGCCAAGCGGGGGTGCTGCTTCTGGGTGCCCTTCCTCGGCTCCTCCGACGACGACGTGGACCGCCCGCCCGCCGTCGCCGCGCCCGCCGGGACGAACTGGTGGGAGCGGGTCGGGGACACCCCGGACGACCCGTGGTGGGCGCGGGGGTGGCACAGGGTGCGGGAGTGGTCGGAGCTGGTGGCGGGCCCGAGGTGGAAGACGTTCATACGGCGGTTCAACAAGAACCGGTTCAGCCGGAACCCGCAGTTCCGGTACGACCCGCTGAGCTACGCGCTGAACTTCGACGAGGGCCCCGGGCAGAACGGCCACCCCCTGTTCGAGGAGGACGTCCTCCGCCGCGACTTCTCGTCAAGATACGCCTCGATCCCGGCGTCGTGCAAGTCCTCGATGGACCTCGGGAACCACAGCGGCCCCCTGTTCACGTGACGCCCGCCCGCTCACCGCGCTGCTCCTGGAGAGAGAGAGAGAGAGAGAGAGAGAACCGTTACTCCGCTGACCGATGGCCGCATTTGTGGAGGACGGATCTTCGCGACCTGGGATTGCCGTCGTCGTCGGAGGGATGTGGAGCTATGTCTGACGTGTTCGCTTTTCCCTCCGACCGGGGGAAAAGCCAAACGGTGTCGTACGTGGGTTGACATTCTTTTGTTCATCGACGATTGATTGATGCGTGTCGGGTTGATGGAATCTAACGAGTTGTTCTGGGGGGTTTTGTTAGACTTGGAAGGCGTACACAATACAAAGGTTGTATAGAATAAAAACTCTACTTATATATTCAAAGGAATCTTCAACAGTTCATTCATCAATTATATCAAAGACTTGTTTTTCTTTCGTTTTTCCTTTTCTCTCGTCTATGGGTCTCGCCGACGATTCGACCCCGACAGTCCTCCCTGCCCGACCATCCCCACTATCTGTCCGGTCATGCGTTAGACGAGTTACGACATCGGAGCACGAGAATGGACGAGAATAGGATTTTGGGCAGTTCCGATTATGTTTGGTTATTTTCATCAAACTTTTCAAGTGCAAATAAGAAACGCTAAAATATATTTAGCAGATTGTTATCTTAACATGGATTCGGAAACCCATAAAAGTTATGCTTTTGTGTGACTGTAGATAGTATCGGTTTAAATGGAGATGGAAAATGAAAATGAACGAAGAATTTTTTTTTTTTTTTGCGTTTTCAGAAAAAAAAATAGAAATTTTTACGGCAAGATGAAACTTATTTTTCGGATGAAATCATGTCACGCCTGTCGTCCCACCCAATCATCCAAAGAGAGTTCCTTTTTTTTTTTTTTTCCTTTTTTTGGGTCAGAACACGAGGTTCTTTTATTTGTCGGAATTAATAAATTATACACCTTCCAAAATTCGCACTACAACAAAGGCTTTTGAATGGGCCGAATCTGACAATACGGTGACTCGACCGACCCGCTAGTCTCTCAAATGGGCCGGGCTCGGTTTTTGTTTTTTCGGGCAAGGAGCGCAGGTCGGGAGACAGAACTGGCCCGGCCTGACCTTTGCCAGTAGGCTCGGTTTAAGCCCGTCAAAGACCCGCGCAGCCCGCTGGACCGACCGACTATCTTCCTCTCCGTCGTCTCCATCGCCAACCCCCGTATAAAATGCTGACCAAATCGAAAAATCGGAGGCAAATAAAGAAATGGGGGTCCACGGTCTATGGGAACTCCTCGCTCCCGTCGGTCGCCGCGTCTCCGTCGAGACCCTCGCCGGGAAAAAGCTCGCCATCGGTGCTTCCTCTTCCTCCCTGCCACTTCCTCGCTCGCCGATCGCTTTTCACCCGTCCGAGTTCGCGCCTAATCGAGCTTCTCTTTTCTCTACGCTGCTGCAGATGCCAGTATCTGGATGGTGCAGTTCATGAAGGCCATGCGGGACGAGAGAGGAGAGATGGTCCGCAACGCGCACTTGCTTGGCTTCTTCCGCCGCATTTGCAAGCTCCTGTTCCTCAGGACGAAGCCCGTGTTCGTCTTCGACGGCGGCACGCCCGCTCTCAAGAGGCGCACCGTCGTCGCTCGCCGGAGGCAGCGCGAGAACGCGCAGGCCAAAATCCGGAAGACTGCTGAGAAGTTGCTTCTCAATCACGTGAGTGGATTTAGCGGAGCAGTCCCATTTTGATTCTTGCTAACTTTAAGTGCTATGTCGTGGAGTGGAATGTCAAGCAATGAAGCTAATGAGACCACGTCTACCTAATTGAGATGTTCCGTTGTAAGAACTGATAAATTAGTGAGATTAGCTTTCAGATGATAGGAAGTGATTAAATGGCATATTTACTTGATATTGCTGTGTTAGAATTTCCATACCCTTATTTTCGTTTATAACCACTGATCGAGCTTGGAGGCCAAAAAATTAACTTTTCCTTGAGGAAGAGTATTGACGTAATAAACACGTGTATTGTGCTTTTTGGTGGTTTGATAGTAAAGTCACATCATTTCTGTATCTAGGGTCTTCAGGGTTTTTATAATTCTGATACTTTCCAATTACCTTGAGAGTTTAGTTTACTGACGCTCAATCCTAGCCACGTATAGCAATCATCCATCTCGAATTCGTTTAGTGTGGATGTGACCTTAATTGCTGTGCGTGGCTTCTTTTCCTCAAGGCCTTGGTTGTAAAGTGCCTTTAGTTTCTCTCTGCTGTGCTGCACGGCGCTATTTTAGCGATCATGCCATTGGATTGTTCTTACATGACTTTTGTTCCCCTTTTGCTGTTGCAGCTTAAAACTCTGAGGCTGAAAGAATTGGCAGAAGATATAAAGAGGCAAAAACAAATGAGTGATGCCAAGGGTAAGAAGGTTTTATATGACCAATCTGGTACAATGGGAAATGCTCGCCATGACCAGGAAAAGCTAGATGAAATGTGAGGTTTTCTCTAAGCATTTTACGATCATCTTCTCTTTCATTGGTGATTGGTTCACGTGGTTGATTTTCGTAATGATTTTGTTTAGGTTGGCAGCATCTATTGCAGCAGAGGAAGAGCAGAGATTTGCTAAAATTGCATCAACATCCCAAACTGTGATTTCTTCTGATGAAGATAATGAAGAAGAAGAGATGATTCTGGTATGCTTTATTTGGCGGGAACTTTCTTGCTTCTCAAGTTTCTATTGAGATGCCACCCTTTGCTGGCTAACCTAGGTTTAGAGCTGCTATGGTGTATTCTAGCTTTGGAATTTAGTTTTGATACTTCTTTTTTGCACAGGATTATTAGTGCCCAATATGGAATTCCCCGTCTCTAGCCTTAGTCCCATTGATGCTACTTCATCTAATTTTGAGATGTAAAACTGACATCCTCTCTTGATCATTTTGTAGCCTGACACGATTGAAAAAATTGATCCAGCTGTACTAGAGGTATTGCCACCCGAGCTACGAGTCCAGGTGACTTCTTAGCAAATATACTCTTCTCTATCCTACAGTCTTTTAGTATTATTGTTACCCTAAGTTACTGCTAATGTTGATTGGTAACTTATCTTTCATTCATGTGCAGATGGGAAAGAGGCTGGAAGGTGCTGATAGTCAACACCATTTAGAAGCTGAAAAAGTTTGCTATTTTGATGCATTTCATCTGTTATTGTGGAATACTGGAAGTTTGCTGATACAATGGTGTTGCTAATTTAACCTCCCATTGCATTACTGTTCAGGAGGAGTTATCATGTCAAAATGACAGTGTCAAAAGGGATCAAAATGATCTAAATTCAACTCGCCATGATCAGGGGAAGCTTGATGAGATGTAGTATGCTCGCACATTCTATTTAGTATGACGTTTTTTTTTTGTTGAGTATTTGCTAAATGTTGTCTTGAATTAGGCTGGCAGCGTCCATTATGGCAGAAGAAGGTGAGATGGCATATACTGCGTCAACCTCTGCCCCTCAGATATTTTCTGAGGAGGAAGATAACGATACAGATGAAGAAATGATTGTGGTAAGTGTGGATACAGCAGTATTGGAGGTTACAAATGCACACACACACATATACACATTTAGTGTGTATGATATCAACTGAAGATTGTTGTGAAAGTAGGTAAAATAAACGTCACTTTGTAAACAAATGGCTCTTGAGAATGGTATATGGACATCGAGAACTTCTATCTGCCTTTGTTGTGTGAGACTTTTGTTATTGAAATGCAGCATACGTCCAAATGCTTGCTTCTGTGTTTGACTACATACCTTTCTGAGGAATAAGGAAAGAAAAGAGAAATTTGTTGACAGGAATTTGCAGTCTTTTACTGTCTTATGCAAGATGCAATAGTCTAATAGGTTTCACATAGACAACCCTACTATTTCTGAAAGATTTGGCGTTACTATTGTTGTTCTTACTGTTGTTGTGCGTAAGGTAGAAGCATTCTCATTAGCTGGTTGATGTGTATTCTAGCCAGAAGTGCACGGGAATGTTGATCGTGATGTATTAAATTCTTTGCCTCTATCAGTGAGGCTCGATCTTTTGGCTCAGGTTAGAAATTTCATTTCTCATGGATCTTTTGCAGTCTTGGTATGGATTTTCTGCTTTATGTTCCTGTTTTTAGATTCTTAAGATTTTTGGCCTTTTTTAAACAGATGAAGGAGCGACAAATGGCAGAAAACCGACAGAAGTATCAGAAAGTAAAAAAGGTCGGTTCTTATCTTTCTTAGAGAATACTAAAAAAGTATACATCACAGATTTCTGCTGCTATGACTGTTTTGGTCGATGCTGCATGAATGGTCCATCTGGTGTCTTTTACTTTTGTTTCCATTTCATTTATGTTTATTTTGGAAATGATATGTATGAATTTTTCTATGAAGTTATGTATATCTTTTGATAATTATTTGAGGGCAAACTTAGCGTTACATGATATTACTCAGTAACAACGCTGTGTACGACAGAAAGTCCTAGAACATGCGAAGCCTCTAGTATATGGGTGGCCATCTATTTCTAGAATACTGATTATGGTGCTCATAAGTTATGATCCGTTAATATTTGACATCTAGCAGAATGAATGGTACTTATATTTGAATTTCGTATGCATCATATTGCTGGTATGATGACTTTATGGTCCTTATAAATTTTCTTCAGGATGAGAAGTATTTGCTCAAGAAACAGTATCATGCATCTTAGACCAGTAATTGGGTGGGGTCATGGCGTGACATTCTTTTTGAACATCCTTGAAGAGATAGCGTTGAGTCAGAAATTTGCTATTGCCAATAAATATAGTAGCGACTGCAGTTATTTCAGATGAAGATGGTTACTCAGAAATATGGTTGTTTAGTTATTTCTGTGTTTCCCACTTAAAATTGGCCCTTGTAAAATGTTGTTGTTCTCTCCATGTATCTCTCTTGTACATACTACATATCAAAATGGCATATGCCAGTTGCCTCTACCTTCATAAATCAAAAGTTATTTTGGGACCCTGGTTTTTCTGCTATGTGATCAAAACTTAATAGGATGTACCTGTCTAAGGAAAAAATTTCTTAGGAATGAGACTTATTAAATGTGCTCTTATATCCATTTGTTGTTACGATTTAAAGGAAGGTGTCATTTCAGTAGAATTGTAAGTGTGTTGATTCTTTAGTGCAGGCTCCTGAAAAGTTTTCTGAGCTACAAATACAGTCCTATCTAAGAGCTGTTGCGCTGCGCCGGGAGATTAATCAAGTGCAAAAAGCTGCTGTTGGCAATGGAGTCGGTGGAGTACAAACTTCAAGGATTGCCTCAGAAGCCAATAGAGAATTTATATTCTCTTCTTCATTCACTGGGAATAAAGAGTAATATTCAGCTTTTGGTAAAACTCAATGTTTATTCCAACTCACCTGTGATATTTCTTGACGTTTGTCTATTGTCATGTCTGAATCTGTCAGAATGCTTACATCTGCTGAAGCACAGAGAAATAAAAGTAGAGAACACCAGACCGGGATGGATAATCTTTCCTCCATTTCTGATAGTGGAGTCTCATCTAATGATAAGTCCAATGCAGTGAAAGACTTGGTTCCTAAAAAATCCAGAGTTAGCTTCAAAGATGGTGTTGAAACTTTTTTTGATGAGAGAGGGCGCATTAAAGTCAGTCGTGTAAGGGCTATGGGAGTCCGTATGACCCGTGACTTGCAGAGGAACTTGGATATGATGAGAGAAATTGAGCAGGACCAGACACATATCAATGCCCATTCAAGTAGTATGCTGGACACTGAGTCTGGAGTGGAAAGTAATATTGTTATTGTAAGAAATGATCTTTTGGCTGAAACATCAACAAATGATGTTAGTAGAACTGCCAATTTGAATGAGAGTCACGAGCATTCTATGTTTGGGGATGGTAATTCGATAAAAATATCCTTTGAAGATGATGGTGAAAGCAAGACTTTGAATGATGATGATCAATTATTTATTCGGTTAGTAGCGGGAGATTCAGCATCCTTATCTTCTCCTGGAAAAATCACATCAAGGACACAGTCTTCTGATGCCTGTTCAGATTTTGAGTGTCATGGGCAGAAAGGCGAGAGCTTTTCCTGTGATGATCGAGTTGAAATTGAGCCTCTTGAAGAGGGGAAAATTAGTGATGATAGCGACGTGGAGTGGGAGGAAGGATTTTCTGACGTTTCAAAGGATGCCTCCACTTGCCATGTTGAGCCCAGAAAACCTGTTTCAAGAGGTTATCTTGAGGAAGATGCTGATCTGCATGAGGCAATTAGGAGAAGTCTTGTGGATCAGAGATCAAATGGGGCACCGCAAATGGATCATGAGAGCGAAACTGACGGAGAAAAGAGTCATGAAGATACTATGCTCTGTGATTTAGAGAACCGTACAGTAAAGCAAACTTCCGTAACTGGATATGCTTCTAAAGTATCAGAAAGAGAGAAAACATTAGTGGACGGTTCTATAAATCCTGGTAGCCCTGATGTGGGTTGCCGTTTGCAGGTGGTTGATTCTTTAGAAAACAAAGGAGAATTTTCAAATTCATGTAATTTGGATAAAGTGGGGATGCCAATCAAAGAATTTGATGAAACATTTCAAGGTTCTAGGGTTGCACCGTCAGGGCAAAAAAAGCCTCTGGTCGACTTGACTTCTCTAGAAATAGAGAGGAATTTGAGTCCAGGCAAGCCATTGGATATTTCTGGTGCAAGTTGTGTGTTATCTGCTCCCAAGGACGAGCATTCAAGGGAAGTGTGCGTCGATGATGAAATATGTGCTGAAATGTCTGGTGATGGTCGAATTGATGGGAAGAAAAATACCGAGGCTGTACAAGCATCCCCCTATGCTGAGGAAATTAAGCTTTCATCTGATGCTTTGCTCTCATTGAGAAGAGAATCAACATGTGACGCGGTTGAGGTGCATAGCAATCTTGACGATAATCCCTCAGGACAGTTGCCAAATGTCGAGAGATTTGCATTTGAGGATAAGGAAAATGTGCAGTTAGAATTCGCCAGGGCAAATTTGGAGGAGGAAATGCGGAAATTGGGTCAAGAAAGTATAAAGCTAGGGGACATGCAGAAAAAGCTAGAACGCAATGCCGAGTCTGTCAGTAGCGAAATGTTTGCAGAGTGTCAGGTATGCACCAAGCTTTGGGTATTGCTTTTGAATTTTGCATCTGGCCATAGTTGCTATTGACAGAATTTAGGACAATTATGGCTCTTTCACTTAATGTAGTGGTTACGTAGGTAATAGTATTGGGAGTAAACTGTCCCTTGAGAAACTCGAGCTTATAGGGCGCAATGAGGCCCATGTATATGTAAATTTGTTAGTGTGCAATTATTGGAAAGATTTTCATGATGAAGAATGGGAAGTTTCGACCCCTTATACCATCGGTAGCAATCTTACTAGAATGAATATATGTTGATGTACTGTCAAGTTTGGTTTCCCATCCTACAACGAATGTGTGGTCCAATGATATGTTTACAGGTGTTGTACTTCTTGTCAGAAATCACCGGATGCTTCTTTAAAAGTATCCTCATTTTAAGTCTTCAATCTTGTCAGTAATAGCTGCAACTGGTGTACGTCCAATCTCATTCTCACATTTCCAGTGCCTCTGTCTCTGGGCTGCCCCTGCGGTGGTTGCGATTTTACAGTTTCACATTATCAATCTTCATCATTGTAAATTACAGAACACGTAAGTTTGGTTTCTTGGAGCCAAAATGCACTAGGAAATTGGATAGGAAACTTGAGATGATTATGGTATCTTTAAAATTTTGGCATGTCGACGTAATTATTAATGATTTAGCTATTCTCTAACATTGTCCTCGACCTAAATTACTTTAGGTGATTGTTTTTTGCTAATATACTCAGTAAGATATCTAATGTTATAGTTGTTAAATTAAAATTTACTCTTGATCATTCTTAGAATAACTTGCTATCAATGATGATGTAAAATTCCATTAGCATTTTGTCCCCTCCATGGCCTATGTTCTAGATCCGTCATTGAGTTTAGGTTAGAACGGACTGCCCTTTGTTATAGCAAGTTTTGCATGTTAATTTCACAAAAAGCGAATGTCATGGAGTTGCTACGGTGCTTTTCTCTATCTTTTTTCTCAAGGAAATGTCATGGAGTTGCTACAGTGTTTTTCTCTATCTTTTTTGTCTAGGAACTGTTTTTCTTTTACGTATGTGTCCCCCTTGTTTTGGGATAAGTGGATAGCAATCACTGGAAAAGACACAGGTTGTCTAATGCAGGGCAGATGTTTTTCTATGCAGGAGCTGTTGCAAATGTTTGGATTGCCATACATCATTGCACCTATGGAAGCAGAAGCTCAATGTGCTTACATGGAACTGGCAAACATAGTTGATGGTGTAGTTACTGATGATTCTGATGTGTTCTTGTTTGGCTCACGAAGTGTCTATAAGAATATATTTGATGATCGCAAGTATGTGGAGACGTACTTCATGAAGGTTTGGATCTGGCATGGTTGCCAAACAGTCCTCTTACTACAGTAAACATTGAGATATTTGCTATCTTGCTGTAGTTCTATTCCTATCAAACTACGTAGTCTCATAGAAATTTTAGTTTTGGATGTAGCCGGTTTATCGTTGAATAGATCTTGTTCGATTTTCTCAGCAGATTGTTGGGTTTCCTCCATGGCTTTCTTACATTATTGTTCATTTTTCTAGGACATAGAGAAGGAGCTTGGTCTTTCCAGAGATAAATTGATATGTATGGCATTGCTCCTTGGGAGTGATTATACTGAAGGTGTTAGGTAATTCCATGCAAGATTTTCGTTCTTAATCTTTTGGGTTCTGTTCACGCATCTTTTGAAGAGTTTGGCACTTCGTTGTCTTTAGGTTTGCTGTTGTTATATATCGTACTAGTAAGTAAGATATTGAGGTTTGTTTTTCTGCTTTTTAAATCATCATGTGTGATCATTTTCTGTACTTGGGTCTAAGTGAGTTTCTGTATCCTTATAATACTTGGTGAGTGCTTTTTGTCAGTTTGACTTTGTTTGGATGTGTTTTACTGCAGTGGAATTGGCATTGTTAATGCCATTGAAGTTGTAAATGCATTTCCAGAGGCAGATGGTCTTCAAAAATTCCGTGAGTGGGTTGAATCACCAGATCCAACCATTCTTGGGAAGGCTGATGTTCCTGAAGGATCCACTGTTGGGAGGAGAGGGTCAAAAACTAGCAATAACGGCATCAACGGTCCAGAAGGTGCTCAATGTGGACCACCTTCATCGGAGCAGAATTTGTCCCCATCTTATGAGCAAAGAAATTCTATTGATAAAATCCAAGAGATGAAGCAGCAATTCATGGAGAAGCATGTAACTTCCTTTTTCTAATCCCTTGGGTCAATTAATTTTTCAATTTTAATTGGTTTTAAAATGTTATGTTCACATGATTCTTATGATTGTCAAATAAACCGTATGTTGTCTTATGTAGAGAAAAGTTAGCAAAAACTGGCACATACCTCCTACTTTTCCAAGTGAAGCGGTAATATCTGCATATTCTACTCCCCAAGTGGACAAGTCAACCGAGCCTTTCTCATGGGGCAAGCCGGATCATTTTCTTCTCCGCAAGTGAGTCTTTTGATATGTGGTTGGATTTTAGAATGAGATAGCTTCCTGACATTTAAGAGCAAAGTGAAGTATAAATGAAAAGATCATGTGTCTTTGTGCTCTTTGTCTCATTTTACCGAGTTACATCTTTAGCTGATTCCAAATTTGCTGCCATCTTGACTATTTATGGTGGAATGCATTCATGCAACGTCCTTAATCTGTGGCAGATTATGCGGGGAAAAGTTTGGATGGGCTACCCAAAAGGCAGATGAATTGTTAGTGCCGGTCTTAAATGAATACAACAAGCATGAGGTTGCTTCCCCCCCCCCCCCTCTCTCTCTCTCACAAAAAAAAAAAAAAAGCATGTGCATGTGCGCCTCTCAGCTGCAAACTACAGACATGCGTCCCATCCATGCTCACAATCTTTTCCCCATACAAAGAAGAGACAAGTCTCCCTTGTATTTTCATGGACCATTTGTTAGCTCGACATTTTTACCCATCCAACCATCACAATCAGAATTGCTGAAATTTTTTCTTTTTTACTTATGTGATGCAGACCCAGCTGCGATTGGAAGCTTTTTATTCTTTTAACGAGAGATTTGCTAAAATCCGTAGTAAGAGAATTAAGAAAGCTGTCAAAGAAATCACTGCTAGCCAATCTTTGGACTCGATGGGTGATGATGCCCAAGTCCTTAATGGGAGTGGAAAGAAAAGAAGAGGGTGCTCCGGTGATGTCTCTGGTGAAAAATCAACTGGAAATCTCAGATACCGCTCGACAAAATCAAAGTCCTTGCAGTCAAAGAAAAGAAGGATCCATGGAAAGCCTATTATTTCTGAAGTGAACTTAGATGCCTCAAAACTGGTGGAAAGCAGTGGAGATGGCAATAAACAGTCTCTTCAGACTGGAAGAGGTAGAGGTAGAGGAAGAGGAAGAGGCCGAGACCGAGGCCAAGGAGAAATTAGGAGAGGTAGAAAGGCCACCCCTGATAAATCAGAAGGTAGCTCTAGTGATGGGGATAGTGTTGAAGTGGGGCACGAGGTGTGGTTAGAAGAGTGCAAAGGACGGCAAGAAGTGCGTAGAGTAAGTAGAACATTTGCCTAATCTCGATTTGTTTCATTATAGTACTGTACTGCACTAGCTTTGTTATTTTTTCGGCTTGCAATCTATGGTTTGAACTCATTTGATCAGAATATGAAGTTATCATGCTACTTCAGATGGGCTCTCAGGTGTAGTTAAGAGTGAAGAAACTTTGTTGGAACGGGATGGTAACCTTCCACGGGTGTAATCACTAAGGCTTCTTAATTTCTTGAACTTGACCTACTCTAGGAAACTCAACCCCAAAAATAAGCTAGAACAGTTTGTCGTCATGGCCTAAGCGTTACTTAGGTAGTAGAAGTACTAAACTGTCCTACTTGCTTGTGAACCTCCATTTTCTCCTTGATAACGCCAAGTCAAGTCTGACATCAGGTTTTTTCCGCAGTCATTAAAGTACTTAATGAATTCAACTGTTGAGGAAAGGTTGGTCTGTCGAATACTAATGGGATGCCAGAATGCAACTGAGCAATGAGCAAGAGTATGCTGGTATAATTATCAGGCAGTCTAGAGAATGTAACTAATCAAGTATTCCATGTAGAGGCAGTGCGCTGTCTTGCATGGATTATGTTATCCGGATTTGAGCTGTCCACTACTGTCTTTCCTATGTTTAATGAACTTGGTTCTCAGGTATTATACTCGCGTGGAAGAATTAAGATTTTTGTGCTTTTTAGATCCAGGGAAGAGCCCTTTTCTCCTTAACCAATTAGTTTCGGAGTGACCTTGAGATTTGGGGTTTAGTTGGTTTAAGACAGGTTGAAATAAATGTATTTCTATAATCTAGAGCTTCTCTTCCTTTGTTTAAGTTACCGAGCCATTTTTAAGCACTTTTATTTCCCTGGTTTTGGCGGCAGTCAGCACGCAGTCGGAAGCAGGTGAATTACAATATGGAGAATTTGGAGGACAACGCATCAGCGCGCTGTTCTGACAAAGACTCTGAGGAAGAGTTCTCAGAATACAAATCTCCCTGTGCTCCTACTGCACATGGTGATGCAGCTATTTCAGAACTTAAGAGTGAACTTGCAGCTGGAAATCCTCGTCTTGAGGGGAGTAAAGAAATGGATTACCTTAACATGGGAGGTGGGTTTTGTGAGGATGACGCCGATACTGGTGAACCAAAACAGAGACCTGACTCCCCTCCAGAGGATCTTTCTGAAGATCATCTCACAATGGGTGGTGGCTTTTGTACGGATGAAGGAAGGACGAGCGAGGATCCTGGAAGTGCTCATAACATAGCTAATGAGCCTTTGGGACAGGGAAATGAAGAGTCCTTTGAATATTTAGAGCCTGCAGATGAAGCTGAGCTCGAGAACTCTGTGACTCGATCAATCCATTCGCACAAAATGACTTCTGGTGTACCTTGTGACAGGGGTGCCAAAGATGTGGCTTCTATGCAGGATGACGTTGCCAACAGTGTAAAAACCAGAGACGATGGCCGTTCTCCAGGCAATCTCCAAGCGGAGGATAATGCAGCACGTGATTCAGGAATCGCCTCTTATGGATCTCTAAGTGCCATGCCTTCCTTGATAAGAAAACGGAGAAGAGGCTGAACCTGTAATATTTATGTACTTACTCCTTGTAATTTTTGCCCTTGGATCTTAACTTTGACTTATAATGGTTGTATTTGAAGAGCATAGAGCACCTATAATACCCCTGATGAAGAAAATTTTCTGTGGGAGATTGCACGGAATTCTGGGTGCATTTTCGTGCAGAAAGCCATATGCTCCAGAATGCCGTCCGATCGATGAAAAATTGATAAATTTCATCCTAAAGTTTGTTCGGTTTATCTTGAGTGGGGCATGTCTATAATTCCTAGCCAGGATCCGAACACGAAACAACCAAAGCCTTCACCAAGAAGAGAATCAGGTGGGGTAAATCCATGGACCATTTCGCCGAATACTTAAACAGACTAATCCCATGAAAGGGGAAATGTTAAACCAGATTTTGCAAACGTTAAAATCAGTTAATTCTAGTTGTTTGGATTCTGTATCGACGACTAGAACGCTGAACGCGAATGCTGGGCCGCTCATCGACGGTTCATGAAGAACCTCATGGACAATTTTGCTAGGACGCTCGTCAAGTTGAATGCCAAGAGAGAAACACACGCTCAAAAAGCAGAGAAACAGCAACGACAAAGTTGGGAGTTTAGTGCGATGGGAGATTGAAACGAGAAAGCAAGCAAAGTGTTTCCCCAAAATATCTAAAGCAAAAATAAGGTTCAAGAACAAAACATTATATAAAAAAGGTGAAAAGAGGTTGTCCTGACCTCTAACCCGGATTTGCCCTGACAAAGTCGAGGGAGTGTACGACACGCATTCCCTTAAATTATGGTCACTGGGAAGTGTGACGGCCACGTTCCCTTCCTTTCCTTACACTTCTTGTGGACGAAAGACATGGAAAAAAGACCTTAAGATGAAACCTGTTTAGTAAATACAAAGGTCCATTATTACAAAGGTGGGACCACCCCCACCCCCACGTTATCATCGTAAGCGTCGGATTTTGTCGGCTATCATGACCAACTCTTCTTCCCTAATTTGTCATCCAGCCTCCCGTCGCACGCCTTTTCTTTTTCTTTGCTATATTTTGTTGGAAAAAAACTCTACTCCTATTTTAAATTTTGCCTGAACAATTTAATTTGGTACAAGTTTGCAAGCCAGTGCCCAACTGGGCCAGGTCAAACCCTAACCAAGTGAAGGAAAAGTTGTTGCCCAATTGAGCTCAAAAAATCATAATCTATTCCGAGAAAGAAAACATTTTTACGAGCACCCAATACTCGAACGCGCGGCTTACGAATTTCAACAATTCTCATGGGCTTATATCATCCACTTTCCAAGTGAAAGAGTGAGGAGGACACACGCCTAACGGCCTAAGGCTCTCCCAAGAGCTCTAATAAACATGCTCAAGTTTCAAACTCTTTGAAATGGGAGATGCTTGTCAGACTTTGACACCCATCTCCCGTTTTCTCTTTTTCCTTGCTTTGCTTGCATGACCTGCTAGCTAACCCACAATATCTTCTCTCTCTCTCCCCTAAATAACAAAAAAGAAGATGACAAACAAGAAACGAAAATGAGAATGAGAATACATTGCTGAAGGGACCCATTATTACATATACCCAGTTGGACACTATCCCCATAAATTATTAAGAAAAGAGTCTCACTCAACATAAAACTTAAGAAAATACCAATAATTGTGCGAGACTCCACCCAGCAGCAATGGCCTGTCCCCCATATCAGCACTTCCAGTTGAAAACCTTTGGAGTCTTAATGGAAAGGGAAATTGGAGCTTGAGCAAACGATTTTTTTGGTCTGTTGGTTTCTTGTGTCTGTGCGAGAGAGAGAGAGAGAGAGAGATGGGAGGGAGGTACTGTTACAGGGATGCGCTTCCATTCTCAGCCATGGTGTCCATGGAGTGCATGAACGTGGGGTTGAACACGCTCTACAAAGCAGCCACCTTGAGAGGGATGAGCTACCATGTCTTCATCGTCTACGCCTATGCCATTGCTGCTCTTGTGCTTCTCCCTGCTGCCTTCATCTCCCGCAAGTACTCTCTCTCTCTCTCTCTCTCTCTCTCTCTCTCTCACAAAAGGAAAAAAGAGAAGATTTCTGGGTCGAGCTATTAGCTGACCATTTCTTGTTAATGCTTTTTTGCAGATCAAGAACGCTTCCCCCTCTCAGCAGGCCCGTCCTTGCCAAGATTGGTCTTCTTGGGCTCATTGGGTACATCAGTTTACTCCTACCCATTCATCTTCAGTTCAATTAATGAATGGTTTCCTGAGAAAGTTTTGAGATTGTTTGTGCAAATTTCTCAGGGGAAAGATGAAACCAAGGAATGGGTTTCATAGCTCTTGGAAATTTGATCAGACCGACTGCTTCTCTTTGTCGTCTCTGATTTTCTGTTTGTCTTTTTGGGTGGAACCAGGAGCTCGTCACAGATCCTGGGATACACGGGGATCAATTTCAGCTCTCCAACGCTTGCTTCAGCTATCAGCAACCTCACCCCTGCTTTCACTTTCATACTTGCCATACTTTTCAGGTTCTTCTTCCCCTCTCGTGAAGCTACTGAAACACCCTTCCCGAGATGAACGGAAAAAAAAAAAAAAAAAAACAGATGGTTCCAATCAAAGAATCATCAACTACCATATTCTCCGATGCGAAGCAAAGGGTCTTTAAGTTCTGTCCGCTTTGAAAAAGTTCAAGTGGCAGTTGCCTAGTTCTTTTCAGCAGAGTGCCCTGTCTCATCAAAGAGACTCCACTTTCTTTTTCTCCCTTGCTTTTATCTGTTTATGTGACAAGCTGCTTTCAGTGCTTTTGGAGCCTTTGGGCCAATGGTGGTCTCACCAAAGCATGAGCTTGAGCCTTCCTAATAGTAATATTTTCCCAGGCTTGGTCCGGCTCAGTTTCAGAAATCTTGGAACTCTGTCTCTGAAATATTCTGCGATAATGTCCGCAAAGGAATGAACAATGCTAGGTGTAGTAAGACCTGTTTACCAAATTGGCATATCAAGTGCCGTGACAGACGATTTTTAGATAATTGTATATGAGTCACTTCTTTAAATGCCTGATTGAAATCTACCTCGTCACTAGGTATACCAATTTAGTAGACTGGGGGAAAATTTCAAAAAAAGGCCCTAAGTGCCTTTATTTTCTCAAATAAGGGTTTGAAGTGGATATTATTTTAAATAAGGGCCCGAAATGCCCTTATTGTATAAAAAAAGGGCATGAAGTGCATATTATTTCAAATAAGGGCCTGAAGTGACTATATTAATCTAAAAAAAGAGTCCGAGTTACTTTAATTAGGGGTATTTTGGTCATTTACTATTTTAACTTATTTTTTTCTTTTTCTATTTTTTTAAGAGTTTGAAAAAAAAAAAAAAAAAGGTAACACACAGGCAGCCGCCCCACCGGGCCGGCGCCTCGGTGGGGGCCAACAACTTCACCGACCATTGGCGAGGGCTAGTAGGCCCTCGCCTCGGCCGGGAGAGGGCCGCGACCCTCTCACAGATATGGGCAAGGGTCGGCGGCCCTCGCCCAAGTTGAGCCGAGGTTTGGCCGAGGGCCGTAGCCATTGGCCGGGACCGGGGGTGGATTGGAGGCCGCCGTCTACCCCGGGCTGGTGCCGGCCGATGGCCGCGGCCCTCGGCTGAACCTGGACGAGGGTCACCGACCCTCGCCTAGATCTGAGAGAGGGTCGCGGCCCTCCCCGATGGTCGATGGGGTCACCAACCCCCGCCGAGGCGCCGGCAACCCCGATAGCCGTAATCACCGCCCCACCGGTGGTGGGGCTACGACCACAAGCGAGAGGTCGATCCTCCAACTTGTGTTTTTACCTTTTTTTCTAATTTAATTTAACAAAAAAATTAGATTAAATTTATAATTTTACAAAAATACCCTTGATCGGCCGGAAAATTTGGCCAGCCGGCCGGCTGGCGAGATGAGGCCCTTATTTGAAACAACCATAACTACTTCAGGCCCTTCTTTGAGATAATAATGACACTTCAGACCCTTATTTGAAATAAAGTTTACTTCAAATCCTTCTTTGAGATAATAATGGCACTTCAGGCCCTTCTTTGAGACAATAATGGCACTTCGGACCCTTATTTGAAATAAAGTCCACTTCAAACTCTTATTTGAGACAATAATGGCACTTGGGGCCCTTTTTTAAATTTTTTCCGTAGACCGGTTGTAATAATTCTAGCATTGTTCAGAAATGATTAAGAGTGTGGAGTTTCATAATGCTTTCGTGTCAACTAAAGTACTGAACTCAGTAGTTTCCGAGTGCAGAAGCAATACTATAAACACCAGAGTTAATATCTATGCTTGCTCAAACGTGTTTTTTTTTTTTTTTTTTGGCTCTTTTTGCCTTTTTCCCCTGCCAAAAGGATGGAGTATGTATCATTGAGGAGAAGCAGCAGTCAGGCCAAGGTCATTGGTACCATAGTATCAATATCTGGTGCATTTGTTGTCACTCTATATGTGGGTCCACCGATTATTATTGGTACAAAACCTTCTCTCTCGCTTAATCGGATTCTGCACGCGTCGAACATTGACTGGATCATTGGAGGGTCTCTTCTCACAGCTGAATATATTCTAGTTACCTTGTGGTACATTGTTCAGGTATGCAATACAACTCTGCCTTTCTTTCAGTTCATAATTAGACTCAACATGAGCGAGAGGCCTCAATACATAATCTTACAGGCACAGATAATGAAGGAGTATCCAGACGAACTGACCGTGGTTTTCTTTTATAACGTAATCGTGACCTTCGTAGCTGCGACTGTCGCTTTAGTTACGGAACGCGATATGAATGCTTGGAGAGTAAGGGACATAGGACTGGCATCTGTAATATGCTCGGTAAGAGAAAAAGACCTGAGTAGATGCTACTCTATTTGATCAAGGTGTTTTAACCCTCGCTTTGCGTTTAGGGACTTTTTGGGTCAGGCTTGAACAACTCTGTACATGCTTGGGCAATCCGCACAAAAGGTCCTTTCTATGCTGCACTTTTCAAGCCGTTGTCAATAGCCATTGCGGTTGCCATGGGCGTCTTCTTTCTTGGTGACACACTTCATCTCGGAAGGTAAGATATTGAGAAATGCTAAAAGAAAATCAAATGTTAAATAGTGCACACCCCTATACATCTCACCTTTTTGGTATAAAGATGACGTACTGAGATTTCACCGATCATTCTGCTCTTTATATGCATTATGACTTTGATGACTGGGTAGGCTCTTACTGTCAGTTTCAGACACGACCTCCTTTTGGCTAAGTTCAATATATTTTCTTACTTGCGGCTTTTGAAATAATGCTTGTTTCCATGTGCCGAAACTTTGCAGTCTCATTGGGGTGACAATTATATCGTTCGGGTTCTATACCGTAATGTGGGGAAAGGCAAAAGAGCAGACTGTTGAGGAGGTTGGAGAGAGCCGGACGGTCTCAGCACCCTCCGAGAAGGTCCCTCTACTGCAAAATTATAAGGTGGATGAAGTGTAGATCAAACTTCTTCAGATAGAATGGAGCAACACAGTGCTCAGAAACTTGTGGCAATATATATAGATATAGGAAAAGGGATGTATAGGTATCATAGCTTTTTAGTCGAAAGTGACGGTGCCAGACATTTAAATTGCGAAATGGAGATGAAAGGTCTCAATCCAAGTGTAAAATTGGCATGCGATGTGAACGAAATGAAGGACCACCGAGAGAGAGACGTAAATCAAAGGTCTCGATCCCAAGTACGAAATTGGCATGTGATTTGGACGAACGGAGGAGCGACGGATCCTCATAAGTCTCTGTCGCGGAATCCGTTTCGATATGTATATATCTGGATTTATGTGGAAAAGTTACTTTCGATTTATGTCGCTGCAGCTATCTTTCTTTGAGGGAAACCGCACCTTCACATCGTCATCAGCCAACATGATTTTCCCTTACCTTGACAATGAAAGTTCGAATGGTCCAACTACAATACAGGCGTCAGCGCAACCAGGTTTTAGATTTACTTGTCCTCCTTTAACCTTTGTTGAAGCTGTGAGTACGGAGGATGTAATTTTCCAAATAGATTGCATAAATCTGCATGAAAATGGTCCAAACTTCACTCTCGATCTATCCTACGTCAAGACAGGCGTCGTCTTCTCCACAGAAGCAGAGCTTTCAAACCAGAAGGGTTTGTTCTCGTCTCTACAGGAGGTCCTGTTCCAATCATATGCTTGTTCAGTTACTTGCCTAGACCTAAGAAATCATCTGCCGAATCCACGGGTCTGAGGCCAATAAGATCGTAGCTGTTTTAGTCGAATGAGCAAAATCCAAAGCAAAGACTACAGAGCGATGGTGTTTAAAATGGTAAATTTATGCACTTGCGTAGGAAGTTCGTGAACACAATGGTTCACCCCACTTGAAAATGCTTTGCTCTGTGCTAACTGTTCCGGTATTGACATTACATGTATATGTTTCAAGTCAAATTCCTGCTCTACTAGACCAACAGAAAACAAGCATAAGCATATGCCCTCCCCTTTTCACATCCGCTCCCTTCCAATCGACGAAAATTTGAGTACAAATTTAAGGGAGTGCACAGCAAAATAGCTCCCACCCCTTGGCTGACGATACATTGAAATCCGAGGATCAACACCATTGGTAGCGCATGGCTCACATAAAACCTCTGAAGCTCCCGAGTCTGTTTAGCTTGCTACTCTAATGCAAGTTGATTTCACAGCCCCTACTTGATTGTCCAACATATAAAGAGGAGAGAGCTTAAATCACAGACTTGCAGTAATATCCGTGACAGTAACTTCATGCACCAGATCTTCATGAACTAGGCTTTGAGGTCATCAGACATGGCAGAAGGTATACAATGGGTCGTTAGTATATCTGAAGTTGCAACCTTGGCAGTTTTGGTCTTTAGCACAACTACCTGTAAACAGACGATCAAGAGGAAGATAAGTAGTAATTTCTTGAAGACACGGGAGAGATGAGGTGAGAAAGAGAATTGTACCTGCTGATATTCTAGGTCAAAACGTAAATATTCATCCTCACAGGTCTCCACCATGTTGGCCAAACTCTTCAGATTCTTTACAGGCTTGCCATTGAAAGCAAGGACCTAAATCCACATAACAACCTCATAAGTCACTGTGAGACATTTGAAAGCACCAAAAACAATATGTCCAACCAATTTGTACCAAACCATCCACAACCTGAGTATTGACAATGTCTTCATATCCAATATTTATGTCTGCAACAAGGACCTATCACAAAAAAAGATAATGTGAAATAGGGAATGAAAGCAAGTGCATCATCAATACGACAAGTTGCTCAATATAGCCAGTTATCAGAGTAGGGCTGGAGGGGGGAAAGAACCTGAGATACAACAACAAGCTGTTCATCTACGGATTCTGCCATGGAATGAAGAAGCTTGTCCAACAGTTTGACTGGAGCATCAAATTCATAGTCCTTCCCATACTGGAGCAATTAATAAAATAACACACGAACAATGAAGTTAACTCAACCAACGATGGACTCTACTACTAAAGCACATAAGCACCATGAACTTTTTGTCGCTACTAATTCATAAAATCCACAATGATGTATATCTTAGTTAGCTGGGCATGTTCCATGTTGTGCTCAGTGCTCAAATTCAACCATTACATCTCCACTAAGTATTGAATGGCATGCAAAGAAACAGACGTGTTAAGGTAGAAAAACCTAATCCAGTGAAGCCTGAGCAGATAGTCCATTATACCAAACCTAAGAATAACCAATGTCCTATGTTTAAATACTCTATGCCGGGGAGGCAGCCAGTACTGAAGCCCTCATACTTGATTGACAGAACCCTATAGCAAAAAGATTGGCCCAGGTGAGCAACAAAATGGCTACCCAAGAATTTACTCAGACTGGCATATAGAACCTAATGGATTATTTTTTAACATCATCCACACGAAATCAGGAAATCACTATCACAGAACAACTATGACAACATTTGTATCCCGAAACTGGTATCAAATAAAGATCCATTCAGGTATACAGTGGGAAACCAAAGGCCCCAAGTAGGGGTTAGCTCTCTGGATCCTAATGGCATTTTCATGATGAGTCAAGATTGCCAAACTCTACAAGCTAGGGAGGGGTCTGTATACCAAAAGCAAGGTTGGGTCTCGACAATCTATTTTCATAATCTTTTCCAGTTGGAATCACCTCTACCCCACTGGTAGGATGATCTATCTATTTCTTAGTAAAATATGGCTCGGCATGTTCCTTGTTCGATAGAGAATTGGTAGTTGAACCTGAGGGTTAAGTCCTCAAACAATGGCCATGAAGAACTTTCCTCATTTGAGAATAAATTGGATTGCTTTCATCTACGGCAATTGAACAAGATATAACGCTTTCCTATTATAACAGGTTCAAAAGGATCTCGCGGTTTATCTCACTATTATATGCATCTGTGAGTAGCAGCTTTATGTTGAAATGAGTGCTCTACAAACCAATACCAGCTAGTAGAGAGCTAATCCACTAAACTATCTACTGCCATTGATAAACAAAATAGGTATCTGTAAAGAACACAATACATGCAAGACCAGGCAAACAGGCAAATGCAACGACAATTAGATTGAAGATAAATCATAAATATCTCCAAATGAGTGTGGAAGCAGAATACCAAAATCACTAAATCAGATAGATAAAGAGTAACTGCCACTGAAACCATCAATCATACACAGACCCACACAGCCTGCCAGCCACATATGCATTGCACACAAGCAGCACGCCCATACACAGTGTATCTTGTGGGGGGAGAGAGAGAGAGAGAGAGAGAGAGAAAATATTCACCTCTGAACGGAGATATGGAACAGATACAGCGGAAAAAACAAATCCAGCGATTATGTAATAAGAGGGTGGTTTCCCACTAATATGTGCAGGGATGAGCCGTTTGTGAGTGGCAAGTTTTATGTCAAATTCAAGAGTCTTCGACTTTCGGAGAACTTTCACATGAGCTTTATCCCCAGTGTATTTTTGGGAAACCAGATAACTGAAACCTATGCGCTCTCCATGCCTGAATGGAACTGAGGAGGATCCAAAGAGATGTCAATATACAGCATCAAGGAATAAAGATTTAATGAAAAAGCACAATTATAAATAGTAAAGACATCTTTAAATCTTAAACCAAGTTGGCATGCAGAGAGTAATTAGAGTAATCGACTACCATAATTATGGTCATCTTCTTGTTGAATTGCACAAAGGCATGCATTCTAGCCAGTACATCTGGTGATTGCAAACTTAATTCTTCATTTTACAAGTGTCACTGACAGAGTCAGGTGGATCAATTCTGGAAGAAATCAGAGTTGGAGAGGTTTACAATGCCCCCAGATACCTGCTATAGGTAAATCAAAATCCAAAGCAGGAATGCTCAAATTACCAGAGGAGTCCTGCCAACATCCTGCTAGGCATATGCCCGAGATTTCACATGAGATATTCATGCAGATTCCAACGGCATTGGAATTTTTTTCATCGAATAGGTCTAGTAAGTCCTTTGGTTTCTCAAAGTTTAGGAATACACTAACAATAGCAACAACAATCAGCATTCTGCTCTACAAATGCCGACAGAGAAACAGAAGCAGCTTGCTAAAGTAAGAGAGTAAGAGCAGAGGCTGTATTTACCTGTCCCATCATTAGCAATATTAATCCCATCAAAGCTGAGGATAACATCAGATGGCCTAAGGACATGTGATTCTGGAGCTGTAGGCTCAATTCTCCTAATTCGGACGCCTTTCTTATCCAGTTTCATTCCCATGGCCATGCGTAGATCAGGATTTTCCATCTTCTGCCACTCAACTCCAAGAATGGGGAACCCTGACATGAAATGATCAACCATGAAATAAGACATCACGACAAGATCATTTCGAGGGCCACAATAATCAAGTGCATCCATGCATTTTAACAATTCCACAGAAAAACCACAGAATGTATAGCTGGAAAAGTGTTTTTTCCCCTAAAGAGAAACAGAAAAGAGATGTTAAAAGGATAAATGAACAAATTTCTTTCACGATCGTTTACAAAAAATCCAGCTAATGGCACGACCAGCTTAGAAGTAAAGTACATTCAAAGATAGAAGCACCTGTGTACAACCCATTCTTCTCATAATCATGAATGAAGTGCATGATGACTGGTGTTGGAATAATATAACCGATATTCTCTACATCTTCGTGTTTAAGCGACTGAAATGCAATACCCACACATTTTCCCTTGTCATTAAATGCAGGGCCACCAGAATTTCCTGAATTTATAGCTGCATCTATCTGCAGGAGAATTCCCACACAAACATGAGAATCCCAGCCATCGCAAGCGAAAAAACAGTTATGACTGTATCAAATAACCTGCACTCCCAGGAGCTCAGTTGACCCATGGGCATAGGAGAGCATCTCCATACGTGACACGACACCACTTGTCACGGATATTGTATCTCCACCAATAGGATAACCCACCACAGTGACAGCATCTTGAAGTGCAGGTAGGTCTCCGAACTCCACAGGCGCAAATCCTTCCCAGAACTCATCATTGTTGACTGTGAGCAATGCTGAAACAATAGCAAGATACAAAGGTGCTTTTAACTCAATGATCTGAAAAGAAAATAGCTTACCAATTTCTAACAAGTAATCACCTTTACTAAAGGGCAGTCAAATTGCAAAGAAATATTTTCTGGTGATCAGATAAAAGAAAAACAGCAAATATGTTCTCATTTAGGCTCTATTTGTTTTGCAAAAAATGAATGATTTGACAAAAATTTTCCTAAAACGATTGCTTGTATCGCTTAGAAAAATGAATCAACGAATATATCATCTACGAAAACATTTAGACATAAGGCTCCGTTTGTTTCGCAGAAAATGAGTGATTGGAAAACATTTTCTAGAAAGTGATCGCCTATATGGCTTGTAAAAATGAATGAACGAAACATATTTTCATCGTCTACGCAAACGTTTAGACACAAACTGTTGCCGGTAATGAAAATATTTTTCATGGACTAATTATTTCAAGCGATACACGGAATCATTTTCAGGAAAATATTCTCCAAATTACCTATTCTCCGCAAAATAAACAGAGCCTAAGTTGTTACTGATAACGAAAACATTTTCCATTTACTAGTTATTTCAAGCAATACAAAATATATTTTTGAAGAAAATACTTTCCAAATCGTCCATTTTCCTCGAAACAAACAGAGCCGTAGCTAAACCTCCTAATTCAAAGCATTTAAATCTGAAAATATGTGCACACTGTTCCTCATTAGATATCAAAGATTCACACATGATATCCACAGGAACCTCTCGCTCCTATCATCTCCTCAATTCCAGTTCCTCAACGGTCTTACCAAAATCATACCAACTACATCGGCAATGGAGATAAAAGCTACAAGCACACGAGCATGGCCACACAAAAGCCCTCTCCATCACATCCCATTAACGAATTTACACGCGCCACACTACCGTAAATATAAAACACTCAATCACCTCAAACCTCATGGGACAATCCCATATCACTTACCGATGTCACACTCGGTCCCAATAGCGAGAACAGTAGCCAGATACTTCGTATCAGAGCCACGCTTCTTCACCTTCACCTGAGTGTGGTGCTCCACGGAATGCGCATTGGTCAGCACTCTCCTACCTCCGATAATGAATCCGCTGCTGCTGCTGCTGTACTGCCTCTTACGCTGCCACGGGAGCGAGAAATTCGGCTCCGTATGCACGCAAAACACCTTCACAACCGCGTCCATCGCAGGGACAACCCTCGCAACGTTCTCCCACTTCGGCATCGGCATGGGCGACGGCTCCGTCCCCTCGAGCTCCAAACCCCTGTCTTCACCACCGCCACCGACCACGACCGCCAAAGAGCAGTCACCGTTCTGCTCGGCGAAGCGAGAGCTCCAGTGCTCAGGCGATCGGTGCTCCGTCTTCCTCCGGGGCCGACCCCTGCCGCGGCGGGTCGAGGGAGGGTCGGCGTTCATCGTCTTCTCCGACGCGGACGCCGAGGCGCTGTCGTTTGAATTCGCCGTCGCGGCGACGGGAACGGCGGCGGCGTTGGGATGCTGGTGGTCGGTGGTTTCTGCGGATTCATTGGGCGGAGGCTTGGACGGACGGCCGCGTTTCCGCTTGTTGTCGACCATCTTCCGACGATGGAAGGATTCGGCGGTGAGGTATGATAACTGAGACGGCGACGAAATGGGGTTTAAGGGTTTATGGTCGGAGCAATCTCGGCAAATCGCTACCGATTGATGATGGCGAGCGACGACGTTGATGGCTTGGAAATGGGAAAAGAGGCGGTTCAAAGGTAAGGACGACGGATGTAAGGGGCTTGGGCTACATGGGCCGAATATTTGGGCCGACTCTTGAGGCCGAGTGAATTGTTTCATTGCATTTCACGCAATACGATTAGACCTCGAATTAATTCGGCTCGGCTCGGCTCGGCTCGACTCGCCTCTGACATTCAAGGCTCGAAACCGTAACTCTAACGAGTTATAAGGAAAAATTTCAAATACAGCATGAAATGTCATCATTTTTTCAAGAGTTAATACCATGGAAAACCCTAAACTGGTACATTTGTGACAAATTTACCCCAAATTATTTTTTTGACCACAAAAAATCCCAAACTGGTACACACCGGACAAATTTATCCTAAACCAGTACACATGTGACAAATTTACCCTCCGTTAATTTTCATTAAATTTAACTGTCAAATTGCTGATTTAGTGACACGTGATAGTTGATGGGTATACCAATATGAGGTTTTGACCCTCTGTTTGTCACATGTTTATCAATTTGAGATTTTTCATGATATTAAATCAATTTAACGGGGGGGTAAATTTGTCACATATATACCAATTTGGGGTATTTAGTGGTCAAAAGAATTAATTTAAGGTAAATTTGTCACAAATATACCAGTTTAGGGTTTTTGGTGGTCAAAAAAATAATTTGGGGTAAATTTGTCACAAATGTACCGGTTTAGGGTTTTTCGTGGTCAAAAAAACAGTTTGGGGTAAATTTGTCACAAGTGTACCAGTTTAGGGTTTTTCATGGTATTAACCCTTTTTTCAAATAAGAACATGAATTTAACCTTATTTTCAATAGAGCTTGAAATGCCTTCGTTGTTTCAAAAGAAATGCCTTACTAAGGGCATTTTAAATTTTTTCCTCTTTTTTTTTTATGTTTTTCTTTCTTTTTACTTTTTTTTTTTATTTCCCTTCCTTCTTCTTCTTGCCTATGGTCGGTCTGAGGAGATAGCCAACCACGAGCGAGAAGGCAGCGGAAAAAATAAACAAAAGAGAGAAAAAACAATTAAATGACAAAAATGCTCTTAGTGAGACCATGCAGGCACTTATTTGAGAAAATGAAAGCACTTCATAACCTTATTTGGAGTTTTCCCAAGTTATCATAGTAAGCCCGGGCTCGACTTGACCAAAACATCCGGGGCTTGATGCTCAACTCAAGCTCGACTCGAGTCGACACTATTAATCAATAAACTTTACTAAAGTTGAGTAATTTAAGGTTTGAGCTCTCAATTGAGTGCTCGAACTCGAAAAGAATCAAGCTGAGTTCAAGTCATTTGCAAGCTGAACGAACAATACTTTATAGTCACATTAAGCAACCGCATAAGAAAATGAAAACCGGCTAATGGAATTAGACCTTCGCATTCTAATAAGAATATTCTCCCCCCACAACACCCCCCCAAAAAAAAAAAAAACAGTTGCCCCAAAATACTTCTTACCCAATCAGATAAAAAAAAAAAACATTACAAATTTTCAAACATCGACGGCTCTTGTGACATGCATAATGAACGTTTTGAAAAATCAAATATCTCCTCGTTAGTAACTCTTACGTCGATTTCATCTTTCATGCACCAGCAAATCAATTCCCACATCTCGTCGTCTATAAACAACAACCCCGACAAAAAGAAAAAAAAAACACATACGAAAACATATGTATTTGTCCTTTAATGTACAAGCTTATTACTTGATGACCGGGGGCCCCAAAGCCCATGCAAAGAATCGATTACATTGTAACTATATTAATAATGGTATAAAAACCATGAACAAGTATTAATTTATCTTTAATTTTGCTCTATAAATGATATTTATATATGTTGGCTCAGAGCAGCCATCAGGAAGTCGCTCCAGACATCAATAGGGCCCGGCAAGCACCAATGCACGCAGTCGTTGTAGCCTCTCATCCACTTGTTCCCCCAGTGCTCGCCGGGATGGCCGTCCGGCCTCATCAGCATCGCCCTCGTCACGTCCAACGCCGCAAACCGCCTCCCTCTCCTCCTTCCCCTCCCGACCCGCTCGGCCCTCGCCATCTCCTCCATCTGCATGTTCCTGAACCCCCACTCGGAGCTCCCCAGATCGATCTCGCCCTCCCCGTACGGGCTCGTCCGGGCGCACCCCCCGCCCGTGTCCCACGTCCCGTTCTCAAAGTGCGCCGGCGAGAATGTCCTCAGCAGCGTCGTCGTCGTCCCCTTGCACTCCTCGCATTCATTGATGTGGCCAAGCGCCGCGCGGAGTGACATGCGCAGCGCGTGCTCGGGGCCGTAGGAGGTCACGTTGGGCTCCTCGCAGTAGACGCAGCCCACGAGGCGGCCCCGCTGGTAGAGGCGGATCTTCCTGAAGAACCAGTGCCCCGCGGAGACCACGGCGATGTCCACGGTGGGGATCTCGCGCGCCCACGCGCCGTCCACCTCGTCGAGGTGCAGGGAGAAAGTCCCCGTAGACGAGCCGTTGATCACTTCCTCTTCGCCCCGCACCAGGAACTGTGACCAGAGGATCTTGAGCGTGAAGTCGTGTCCCCGGAAGTGCCACGTCCGGAACCGATCTTCCGAGTCCTTGAAGACGTCGACCGGCGTTTCCTCCTGCAGAAAAAAAAGTTCGAATAATCTCCAGAGAACGCAAGCAGCAGCAAGTAGCCGTTGACTTAGCCATGTGCAGCGGCTTAGGTACAAAAAAAAAAAGGTGGGCCACTGCTAATGGGCGTCATACAATAACAATTCAATTCCTCGGACTCCTCGTATACAATGGCCCGAAAAGAACGAGTCAAGGCCCAAGAATCCTCGTCCCTCTCATCAAAATCACTATATAATCCAAACTTTGACCAAAAAAAAAAAAAATTATTCGTCTTCGTATTGTTGAGGTCGTTCTCTCCACCCCGAAATCATCGCTCAGTCAATTCGTCGAAGTCTTTAGGCACAGCTCACATGCATGTTGGTTGAAGATGGGTTGGGGGAATTTTCCAAATTTTCGGTAGAAATTCTTTGTTAGTGTCGTGCTTTCTCTAAGATGACAATGACACCTTCCTATATCTCTTGAGAAATCTTCAAAAAAAAAAAAAAAGTTCCCATTCTGACTATTTTTTGGACCGCCCGTTTGGCATCTACTTGTTAATCTTGCTAGCAAAATCTTTGTGAACTTTCTTTCCCCCCACGGTGGAAGTTGATGCACATACAATCGACCGCCGGATATGAGGGGATTCCCATGTCTAACATATGTGACGATCGAAGCAAATGACAGCGACATGGACGGTTGGAAAATTCCCTAATCATGAATCCTGTCACCGAATTTAAACACGAGACCAGATGGCAAATCACTTGTTCACACCAATGTTTACTCATGAATACGAAGGATACTGATCGTTCTTTTAAAGGCATGTATGGTAATTATTTTGACTTTTTGATTCTATTTTTCAAAAAAAAAAAAAAATTCATGTTTAATAACCTAACTGATTCTAATTTTGATTATATTTTCAGAAACAATTTTGAAGCAAAAAAAGAACAAAAAAAAAGTTAATTTTGAAAAAAAAAATCACTTTTGAGAATTACAAAACAGAATGAAGTCCAACATCTTTTGCTTTTTCCTCAACCTAAAACAAAACAAGGTCACATTTTCAAATAAAGATATACAAGATAATAAAATTAAAATTAAAATTAAAATAAAAAATTCGAAACAAATTGGAAAAATTCCAAAAAAATCAAAAATTTCAGAAAATCCTTAAAAATAGAAAAAGCTTAGACTATGCTAGATTGACCCCACAATAAATAGCAAAAATAACTCGTGATGATTCTTGATATTTTCTTTAATATTTCAATATGCACTATTTTATATAAGAGAATCCATATAAATTAATCTTCGATTAATTTGAAATGTAAGAATAAAATTTCATAGAGTAACTAAGATAATTATTTGACTTAAATGACAAAAATTGAGAAGAACAATTGCTCTCGAAAATAAAAATTATATATAGTTGTCAAATGCATTTCTATTATAGAAACAAAAATTTTATGTAGTTACTAAACATGTTCTAATTCTCCAAAATTCATTTAGGAAATAAAATCAGAAAAAAATCATTTTAATCATAATTACTTTTTCAGACAAAAGGTGGTCCTACATATCCCAAAAATAATAAAATGATAGCTTTCTCGTTGATAAAAATCCTGCGTTTCGCTCCCCTCTCTCTCTCTCTCTCTAGCTTTACTAATTAGATTCATTAATTACCAGAGAAGCAATGGAATCAAAATGGGTTCACGCAAAGGTCATGCACGGAGAATTCAATGAATCCCTCCCTTTTTGGGTGCAATAGCGATTGGCGAAGGGCTCTTCATCTTCAACAATTCTTCACAGACACCCAATGGCGGATCTTGAATTGGCCGTGCAACACCACAAGACCAGGGCGCAAGTGCGATTTACATGCATTTCCACTCATTACTTCGTACCCACAAAAGCAGAAAATTCTTTCGAAGAAAAGAAAGGGACAAAGAAATCTGCAATGCGGGAACAATTGAACAGCGTGCTTGATTGAACTGACCTGCGACAAGAGACAGAGCAGCGACTCCATGTGGTTCCTGGCGACGGAGTCGCCGACGAAGGCTAGGGTCTTCCCTCGCACCATACCCAGGAAGGCCCGAGGATCGAACCTCGGGAGCTCGCACCCGTCGGGCTTCCACCTCCAATTCAGAAAGTCCGTGTCTTTCCTCCCATGCCTGAAGCAGTTCTTGGAGTCCGGAATGGTCGGGCAGCTCGAATTCGTGTACGAAGAAGACCGTCTAAAATCTGGAACCCAGTGCCCTCTGTACAAGTCACAATCTGGAAACACAATCGACACACGGCATGAGCATGGACACGAACAGTCACAGACAAGGAAAGAAAAAATCGTTTCTTTTTGTCCCCTGTTGGGCTCATTCATTACCCTGTTGAGGCCTGATGAAGGAGGAGGTGTTTCGCTGGAGGTCGGGCTTGATCATCGGAGGGGAGGGGGAGAAGAGCATGAAGAGGGTGAAGATGGTGGCGAGGAGGAGAGCGAAGACGAGGAGGGGATTGAGCGCAGTAGTCGCAGCAGCAGAGCCGCCACCATAATTGTGGCATCTGATGTCCTTTTTGTGGGCTCTGTCTTGGACAGGACATGGAGGTTTCATGCTTCTTTCTAGGAGCGCAGAGAGACAGAGAGAGAGACAGGGTCGTGGGAAGATGTTTGATCTTACGAGAGCTTGACGAGAAAAGAAAAAAACAAATTCCTTTGCAGAAAAGTAAATAAATTGATAAATAAAAAGAAAGAGTCGAAAACGGAAGGTTTTATTAGCTGTGCACAGTCTAATTACTTGCCTAATTAATTAAGGTTGGAGGCAGAAATCAGAACCGGCGAGCGGAAAAGAAATTCTGGAATCTACCATACATGAGGGCCATAACAATAGCTCCTCGTACTAAATATTGTCTTGGTTCTCAAGTTTGATATAAGCCTTTAAATTGGTATGGTGCTACTCAAGAGTAGGACTGACTAATAAGTACAAATACTAACATTTAAATTTCATGGCCTTTGTAATGTTATGCCAACTTTTCTCTCGAACCTTTTTCAAAGCTCTTGACTGGAAAACAAAAAAGAAATACAAACACAAATTGATGGCCCTACAAGGAAAAACAACACAAATAAACACTAATTTTTTTTTATTTAATATGCAATATCGTTTCTAAATACTTGGTCCCTAAACTTTTATCAGATAATGAACATGTACGAAAAATTTTAGAAATTACATCGGCTAAATTAAAATTTTAAAGACGATATTGCGCTTTGGTCCAAAATTTCAAAGGGACCGGTTCACATCAATGGAAAAGGTCAAGAACGAACGATCATTGCCGGTTGAATCAAAATTTCGTAATCATTTATGCTGTGATCCTAAGTTCGACGGTTCAGATGGAATTCGGCGACGCGCGCATTAAAACGTGAGGGAGGGGGTCAAAGACGTGGGAACCAGAAAGTGGCACTTTCTATGGAAAAGGGGTGCAAGTGCAACGCGCACCGCAGGATGAGGTTGTGGGGGGGCCCACTTGGCAAAGAGAAAGGTGGAGAGATCCCTTCAGGCGAGATTGACTTTGACTCCCATGTGATGCGAGAGGGAGTCTGGGCTGGGGAGGGCCTTTACTCTCGCCCCCTCGTTTCCCGGCGTAATCTGTTCGGCGTTCACCTCCTCCTGGCTTTGAAAAAAACCTTGTATAAATCCTAACTTTCGTCGTCTTCTCAACCTTTTATTTTTTTAATTTTTTTAAATTCTTTTTTTTTCCTTTGATTTTGAGTGGGGCCCATTATGGCTCTCTTCTCATATAACCCCACCCCCAAAGAGACGCCAAAATAGTAACCTTTGTGCAAAGTTACATCTTGTGCACATTCGATATGATATGTCTTGTTGATGCACCAATGAGCGATCGATCACTTTGGATCAATGGTGGCATCGCTTTGCCCCCCTCGCCCCCCCCTGCTTTTGCTTTCCAATAAAAGGCTTTTCACTGTTCAGGAAAAATGAATCGCCCAAAAAGCATCGAATTCGCAGCGAGATACGGCGAGCGAGTCGGTAAAAAAATCTAATGAGGTGGGCATTAATGGAGTCGCGCTAAGAATATTGTCCAGCATCGGTACTTGCGTATGTATGTTTCCAATAAGTAAACCTAACTGTAGAAATGGGATTTCATGCAATTGGAAGTTTGAAGCATTGTAGCGCCTGGCGCTTAACGTTCATCGCAAGAGCAGCCCCTCGATGCGCGTCGGCCTTCCCCACCAACCGAACAACCCCTTGGAAATTTTACAAGTGCTAATTCCCATTGTGTGAAAGTCTAGTCCGACTCTTCACCGCTCATGACCGACAAGAAGGGAAAAAAAGGGCTCGATGGAGCTGCGATAGGAGACTTTTGAGGGCCGCGTGGGGGCAAAAGCAAAGTCAAATATTCAAATGAGATCAATCGCGTTCTTCGGAGGGATTTAAAGCGTGGTGGAATCACTATTTACAAATCGTTCTTGAAACGAAATCGAAAGAGCGGATCTTCGCTCGAGCGATTGATCATGTGAAGTGCCAATCAAGCGCACCGATGAGCATTCGGTATGTGTGGAACGAGTGGCTACCGTCGAGTGCATTTGTCCCGAATTATTGGGTCTTCAAGTGCTGTTATTATAATGAATTTGAAAAATTACCGAAAGCAGTAAATGATGCCGATAACGATAAGGCTGCGTCTGGTCGTTCGGATTTCTAATCGGGATAAGACCGAATGGGATATGATAATATGTCCAGAAACTTTGTCATATCACATTTAATGTTTGATGAACTATGGATTTAAAGTCAAATAAACACATACAATGCGCGGTTAAAATCGACTCTATTTTACTGAAACATCAATACACTTTATTTAATAACGAGTTTTGATGAGTGAACTATTCTCGAGCAAAAGTTTTTCGAGCACAACATTGACAGAGCAAAACCCGTGGAATTGGAGGTTTTGATTTTGAGTCGAATCTTTTGAAAATGACCTGCTGGCCTTACTCATTGTCTTGTGAAGTAAGCAAACAAGTGCCAAACAATATAATTATTCGGCCTCTTTTCGTAATTTGAAGATGCACTTATGTAGGCCGTCCAAAAGAACTCTTTCGAATGTTGAAACCCCTTTCGAAAGTTGATGATCAACCTCGAGTGCTTCATGACATATCGAGATACATTATTTTCAAGCGGTTAAAGAACGAGGAACACGATCTCGTATCATGCTAAATAATCGATTAAAGAACAAGATCGTGGAAATACCCAACTTTAATAGCCCGGCCTGGCGCCACCTCGCAGGAGGCCCCCTAGCTAGAGAGGTGGTATGGCGCGGAGGAGAGGCAACCCGGCGCGGAGGAGAGACAGTGATTGTGAAAAAAATCCGATATTTCTCGTACCGGCTCCCTTGAAAAAATCTATCTAGTCTATCACACCATTCGGTTGAGATTTTTTTATCCTGGTCATATTTTCTATGTCTCTTTTATCATATTTTAGACGCTGTCAAACACAGGAATAAAAAAAAAAGCGTAAATGTCGCTACCGACATTCTCACAGAGAAAGCGAAAGGGAAGTGACGTTGCGACGGGAATACGCGCGAACTACTAAATTCGCGGGTCATTTTCTGTGGGGCGAGGCGTGGACAGATCTGGACGGTCCACGTGTGAGACCAAGGCAAGATCATTGGGATCGGAGTTTCTTGGATATTCCTTTAGTAGACACGTAAACGACACCCTCTTTCTAGCTTTAAGATTACTTTTATTATTGTTACCATTATTATTACGGTGGGCCTATTTCCATCCCACTTTAACTCGGCACATTTTCAACAAAAAAAAACACTCGATACATTTTCCGACAAAAAAAAAAAAGCCTCGGTACATTTCGCAAAAATGAAAAATCTAATTGATCATAGTGGGAAACATAGCATGAGAGAGAAAAACCGTGCTTAATTAATGATTAATCAGTTTTTAAAGTAGAATGATATTTTAGTCAGTCAAAGACGCGTATGGTAACACTTTTGGAAATAAATTTCTACTCCATAAGTGATTATGAAGTAGAAATCCGTTTGGTAATGCAACTTTAAAGCAAAAATTCATTTGATTACACAACACTACATTTCTATTTTTGAAATAAATTTCTACTTCAGAAATTATTTTGAGCCAATTTTAGAAATTAAAAAAGTTACTTATCTTTCAGAAATAAAATCCCTTAACATAAAGATCTCTTTTACTTCGGACTCTTTTCATTTTCGGTGTCTCTCTCTCTCAACCATGCTTCCGCTTCTGCAGTCGCCGTTCCACCGCCGACCTTCGCCGGCCGTCGCTAATCGTTGCCGACCTCAACCGGCCGTCTCGCCCATCGATCCGTCGGCCACCGCCCATCGCCGCCCACCTCTGCCGCTAGAGTAAAAAATAAAAACGAAGTATAAAATTTTCAGCCATTGACAATAATTCTTCGTAGAAGATTTTGTGTTAAAAATATTTCAGAAATAGAGATTTTCAACGCAGTTACTAAATGAATTTCTATTCCGGAAGCAGAAATTTTGTCATGTTTTCAAACGTTTTTCTTTGATCGGGAATGTTGCCATGCGCACTCTAAGCATTCCAAATATGAGGTGAAGAATGGCGATGAGACAGAGATAAAAGTGGGATGAACAGGTGATTTGATCTAATTTTCTGACATAGAAGGTTATTTTGGTCAATTGAAAAATAAAATATGTGTATCAGGTCAAAGAGAGGGTGAAAATTCGAATATAGCACCGCCCTTGTCAATATTATTGTTATTGTAGTTACTACTACTACTACTATTATTGTTATTATTATTTTCATGGAATTTTTAATATCGACACAAGTTATTCGAGAGGGTCACTCGGTAAAAAATCGAAAATATGGCAGAAGAAAGAGACAAAGAGATCAATAGTTTATCATCTCCACAAGAATTTGCTGCGTTGTAAGTATACCGTTCCGATAAGATTCAGTTCATCTTTTTCATTCGGTTAAAGATATAGCTCATCTCACCAGGAGGTTACAGGATTGCTCTCGAGGATCAACTTCCTTGGGGCTCGATTCCAATCGGCTGCGACGAGTAAGGATCGAATCCGCGACCTCCTGTTTCTTGATTGCAAGCATTAGCCCCCGATTAGGCGGATGGGTAGATAGATCCCGACGGCTTTTTTTATTCTTCCAGAATGTTCTCTCTCTCTCTCACTCTCTCTCTTCCTCAGTAGATCTAATGCCCAACGAGGCCAATATGCATTCCTTGAGCTAAAGCCGTCTTGACTTCATTAGGCCCGCCCGACAACGGCTGGACGACTCCGGCTCTCTGTGGGCTTACCGACCCGAGGATGATCCGGCCCAGTTCAGAACCCGATTCTGAAACGGGCTCGCGTTTCGGCGATCCATCCACTCATGCCTCGCGAGTCGCGGCCACGTCACTCGCGGGCTTCTAGTTCTTCTGCCTCCTCCATCCATCCAACTCAACGCTCGAGATTCTCTCAAAGTCAACCGGCGCCTCATAGATCATCAACCGTCGAAAGGGATGACGCTGATGGAGCAGCGAGCACAGTTGGGGGTGGGGGGGTGGGTGTCCTGTGGGTAGGGCACAGTCGCCACGGACGCTGTCCCGTTTGGGTACTTTGGCGAAGAGGCGACGGAGAACGTCAGCATCGTTTCACCGATGTGTCGGCAAGAAATGGACACGCAAGGATTACTCTTGGGGTGTTGGGTACGTCGCTTTCGCATTGATGTGAGGTGGGTCCTGCCGTTTTCGGGTCGGTTATTGTTCTCACGGGTCGTTGCCCAAAACGGTGTGGATGGAGAGGTGACTGTTCTTGACACGACAAGCTATTGTCGGAAATCTGGATCCACTCGATGGATACCCCACACTCGAATTTGATACTACGACTAATTTTCAGTAGGAAGAGATTCTTCATTCTCGCTGGATCGGTTTCAATCGTCCCCCTCAATGTCTGATGGGGATCAAATTCTTAGCACGAGCACTTCCAATCCTAACCGTAGTCTAGAATGCGATTGAGTGCTACAAAAATTGCACCGGAAGGTCTACCTGATTGACCTTATATGGAGCGTTTACGTGGAGAGTGCAATTGAATGCAAAAAAAGTACAATGAAATTCACAATCGTCAACGCCGCCGGTAAAATGACTAAATTTGACATAATTGTAAACTGTTTAGGACTTAATTGGTAAAATATATAAAAAAATATATATAACTGAATTGGTATAATTGCAATAAATTTAGGACTTTTGTGGCAATTTTCCCCACTTTTGCGGCAATTTTCCCCACTTTTGCTAACTTAGTCTTAAATCTCTTAATTTTGCTAATTGAGTCTTTAACATTTTCACGTTTTGTCAATTGAACTCATCCGGCAAATTTTGATTCAAATCGCTGACGTGGACGCCATCCGTTTTATGTGGCATGGTCGACATTGATGTGTACAATTTTAACAATATTTCAATATTTTTTATAACTTTTTTTATTTACTTATTAGTTATTTTTTCTAATATCCTTCTCTACTTTTTTTTTTTTCCTTTTCCCTTTGTTGAACACCGTCGAGCCTCGTGGATAGCCGGCGGAGGTCACCGGACTCGGGGAGGGCTACCCTTGCTAGCCCTTGGCGAGGCCGCCCTCACCGATCCAGTGAAGTTGGCCCTCACCCGCCGCCCACCGTATGTCATCGACGAGGTCCAATGGACGCCGATAGAGGGAAAAAGGGAAAAAGAACAAAGAAAAAAATAAATGAGGAAATCATTAAAAAATAAAAAAAAAAAGAAAAATATTCAACTATCATTAAAAATTATCCACGTCAATGGTATCTATGCCATGTAAGAATGGCCGGTGTCCACTACAGCGATTTTCGGTCAAAATTGGCCGGATGGTCTCAATTGACGCAATATGAAAATGTTTATGACTCAATTGACAAAATTAAAATATTCAAGACTAAATTGATAAAAGTGCAATAGATTTATGATTTTTTGGACAATTTTCCCTGAAGATATCATGTGGGCAATTTTCAAATTGCCAACACTCACAACTTCAACACTATTAAAAAAAAAAAAAAAACTTCGATTGCAAATTTTGAAACAAAAAATTAAAAATTGATTGGGACTATGAAAAAAGTTTGTGACTCGATTGCAATCTATATATTACACCAAAAAAATTAGGACTCTCATAGCACTTTTCTCTAATTTTCAAATCGCCATATAGAAGAATTATATATAATTTCCTTCGATTGCACAAAGGAACAGATAGGCAAAAGAACAAAATGATAACATCATGATCCTTCAAACTCCATCCAATCCCTGGATAATTTAATCGGTCTGAAGGGTACTATATCACACACATCTACATATATATTCATTTATACTATCACCATCATGAGCTCACAATCACTCTCAGCTGGCCAGTGAAGTGGAAGGGTACACTGGTTTCGTGAGCTCACATGGGGGCATCACGATTCTAGGAGGACAGTTTCCTCATACATGTGATGCTGCTAACATTTTAATAACAACCACGAGACAAAGACGAAGATTAGGGCAAGCGATGCAGAGATCTTTCCATGGCCCTTCCCGTATCTTCTTCCCTACTTGCCAATGTTTGGTTGCTGGGGCACATCCCTCCAATCGTCACACCCTTCTGCCTCGGCTTTTCTTATTGCTGGATCAAAAGGATCGTCCAAATTCACACCGGTTAGCTTGGGAACGAATTGTTAGCATCTCCCATTCAATGAGCCTCCATTTTAATCTCAGTTCGGAGGCCGTCGATCTAGTTGCATGCGAGGATGCATATAAGTGACGATATGGTCTTTTCGAAGATAGGGTCAAACCCTAAATTTCACGTCGATGGTTTCCTATCTCAACACGCTTAATCCGAGTTTCTATTTTTAGCAATATTCATGATCAAGACTTTTACTTCGTTAATGTTTCACCTTCTTCGTATGTATAAATATGAGTTATGATCAGTAAATTGTAGTAACAAATGATAGTCATTATTGGTAATAATTCACTGCAATCGTTCAATTAAGGATATAGGTGGAACCCGAATAGATCCAGGACTTAACTCTAAAATGCGTGATCGGCTATGTTTCTCAAGGTATGCATGGTAGGTTCTAAGTTTTGAAAGATGGAAAAACTATTCTGATAGGTATATTCCAAGTTCTAGGTTCGTTCACCCCTAGGGATTCGACTTCAAAGGAATACATGTCAGCCACGATCTATTCAAAGTTTCTTCTCCAGATGCATATGCATCCTATGTACAAAATACATTTCTCCTATGTATATTATACAGTCACTCTAATATGATGATTTTTCTAGTCATCAGATGGATCGGAAATAATGGAGTACGTAAAACATGTTGCCCACACCATTGGATCTTTCGGAGCTGCTTGTTTGCCCAAAACTCCGGAGGTTGGCACGAGTTAATAGCTCAGAGAAATCAATATAAAAAAAGGGGGGGGTGGTGGGGCATAAACAAATGCAAACCATGTTCTCTTGAGTAAACTAGCATTTTTTTTTTTTTGGTCCAATAGTAAACTAGCATTTTTTTTTTTTTTTTGGGGTCCAAAGAGTAAACTAGCATTTAGAAGGTCAAATCTTGGGAAAATGGTCATTTTCCTATCTTCTACGTGTGACGTATTCTATCTGGGGTCTGTGGCTCGTGTTCCAAGGCCATAACAGGATTCCAGAAATTGTGCAAACTATAATTAGACATTAGGGTTTCATGTGTAACACCAGAAGATTTATTTTCGGCATAGTATTGGGAACCACCGAATTGCTTCCATGTCATAGAAACTTTCATCTCATAGAAACTTTCAAAACGGATTTTCAGGCCGTGCACATATTTTTAATATGATATGTACTATGGTTTGCTATAAAAAAAAAAAATCTGTTTTTGAGGACAACCCACTTCAGTAAATGCAAGTGTATCTCCCGATGTACTGGGTTTACGTATGCGCTGTGCGCTCCATATCGGAGAAAAAAACAAATCCGCGTCAATAATTAGCTAGAACAATTTCATACCGCACTACCCTTAAACCATTTGGGATTTGAGAATCCGACGGTATAACAATATAACGGTATAATCTCAATCGCAAGTGTTTTGAATGGCAAACAAAAATATTTAGCAATCATAACGGGATCTACATCTGATCTTATGCCTAGCATTCTACCATTATACTGTCACATTATTATGTTAGCGAGGTTCTAAATACTAAAACCGAAGAAATAGATTTAGAGAGAATATATTAGATACGTTGTTACTTTTTCACCTCTTCTAGATAAATTAGAGAAATATGCTGTTTTTTTTTTTAAGAGTGACACAAAAGCTATATATATAATTTGATATTGTCCACACCTAGATGTGCATCGCTCAAAAGAAATGCTAGAGGCGTAGCTTAGTGGAAGCAATTATGATGTCTACGTAAATAAGGGGCAAATGTCTACATGGGTCGCATGGGTTCATGCGTCAGATCCACCACATGATTATTTTATGATAATATCTGATATTATATGACACGTAACGTATAATACATGTCGGCTGGAAACACTTGAGAACGACGACGTTTGGCTCGCGTATCGCCATCTTGTTTTGTTAGGGTCTGGATTATTCATCGGAAAGAAACAAAGGATAGCCCATTCATCCGAGCTGTTTTCTTGACTAGGGTTTCTGCATTGCATGTGGAAATGGTTGTCGAGTTCAGCATTGCGGCTTGGCGGAACGTGGGGGAAGACTAAACATGGAGGGATCATTGAACACGACCGTGTCTCGTGTTCGAGTTTTGCACTGGCACATGCGGTCAATGTCATATCCTACGATAAGTTCAATCCCCGGTCGCAATTTGAGCTACTATTCATTTCTTCTTCTTTGGTTCTTTTTCGGTATGGTGTTCGTTTTCGACACGGCATAAAAGAATCGGGCCATCAAACCGCAACTTCTGGTGAGCTCCATACTGCTTTCAAACATGAACGGTCTATTTCTGTTAGATTGGAGGTCGATTAATATAAACACAGTGTCGAAACCAAAAAAAAAAAAAAAGACACCCCCATGGTCTTTATATGTCGGACATTGATGTGAACGATTAGTATTTAATGCCGGTGAATGACTGGAGTTTTACTGAGGGTAACCCTAGATGATCAACGACAATCTCTTGATCGTCTTCAAAATCCATTTGGTAAGAGGGACTGAATGGAGTAAAGGCAGGTGATTGGGATGGAGAGCTGCGTGCTACTAACGTGTAATTATACTCTATTTATGTTGACCTACATGCACAAAAAAGCCATGCAAGAGGGATGGACCGATTATTTCTTATTTGTTCCTTTAAGTATTAAATATAAATCTAATTTCAATTGATCATATTGATATTAAAGTCTGTATTGATGACCCATATTAATAATCCACCGGTTTCATTGGATCGCCCGGGAACAATATTGGACCGATCCGGTTCCCATTCTTGGTCCCATAAGTAGGGAACCGTCGGATTGGATCTGGAACCGATCACCCCCCCTACCAATAACGTTATAAAAACTTAGCATTAGAAGCTAACAAAAAGTCAAAAGGAAATAAACAACAAAAGGCCGATGTCAAACGTTAATATGCTCTGGTCTTTTTTCTTCATCTGGGGTTTTCTATCATCCTTTGGTCTCAACTGCAAGAAATGTGACAGACATGAAGCTTCCTCTGACTTTGCACATTTAATTCCTGGAATCTGACACTCTTCCTTCGCCTCTACAAATTCTCAAATTCTATGTTCTCTGTTTTCTGTACTTGCAAATGGCCATTAAAGATGCTCCCATCTCCATAAAAGCAATAAATAAATAAATAGATAAAATTATATGCTGACAAATTAAGCCACCAAAAACTTCAAATCCGATGTTTTTATTCGACAGATTGGGACATCCTAAGGATGGTAAGTTTATCCTGAAAGCATAAAATCGAGAATCCACTTGTTCCGCATAATATTTTTGTAAGTCATCATTGATATCGTTTAGAAAAATGTATGAATAAAAAATAATTTCATGGTTTGCAAATTCTTTAGATATAAATTATCGTGATTAATGAAACTATTTTTCATTGACTAATTATTTTAAGCATAATATAAACGATCATTTTCAGAAAAATTAGTCAAATTATTTATTTTTCTCGAGATAACGAAGCCTAAAGCTGTCAAAGCTTTTCCACGACACTAATGTAAAAGCAACCAATTCTATGTGCCTGTGCTCCTAATACTGGGGCAACCAAGGGAGGTATTGATGAACTAGCTGTATTTCCCTAGATATGAGAAATTATAGCAAACCAATAAAGAAGCTAGTAAATTAAATAACCAAGCTGGAACTTTCCCGGTGACTGCTTCTGACATTAATAGTACTAAGATGGCTTATGGGCTAATCTAATCATAAGCTGAACAGCTAATATAGCCTGGATTTTCTTTTTGTATTCTGTTGTTTCAATACACCGCAAATCAATCTTTGTGCGTCGGACTCGATCCTCCTCTTTATCGCGAGTTCATCCGCGGTCAAACATAGAAGTTAAGACAGATTTTTATGGCCTGCTCTTGAGAGATTATGTCGGGCATGAATCGAATGTACAAAGTTTAAATCTTCTTACTAGCGCAACTAATTATTTGAAGTTTTTCTGAATTCGCTCGAACAAATCAATCCAGCCACACTCTGAATAGATCATAGGGGAAAATTACCTAAAAGTCATAAATTTATTGCAATTGTGCCGATTCAATCTTAAATTTTTTTTTTAAATATCCTAAACTTTTGCAGATAGCCCATTCCGGTGAATTTTGACCGGCCGACGTTGACATGGACGTTGGCCGGCGGGGGCCTAATATTTTAATATTTCTTTTGATTTTTTGATTTTTGTATTTTTTTTTTGTTTATTTTTGTTTTTACCTTTTGTTCTTCCCATTCCTTTCTCACGTTAGCCAGCGCTAGCTCTAGTCGATCATCACCAGCGACTGGCGTGGGGAAGGAGATGGAAGAAAAAAAAAGAGAAAGAAAATTTAAAAATTTAAAAAATTTAATAAAAATTAAAATCTTAGGCCCTCGGTCGGCCGCCGTTTACGTTAGCGCTAACCGGTCAAAATTTGTCGGATGGACTAAATTGACATAATTACAAAAGATTTAGGATTAAATCGATAAAAAAGAAAAAATTTAGGATTGAATTGACATAATTATAATAAATTTAATACTTTTTTGGTAATTTTTCCGGATCACAGGAATGTATAAAATTAAGTATATTTTGCATTTGGATTGGCCTTGCGCTGTAGCAAAAAAATAGTGGATCTACTATTTCTTTGTCAGGAAAGAATGAAAGCCGAATTTTAGGGGACACTTTTAAATGATTAACATCCACCCCACCAAAAAAAAAAAAAAAAAAACAAAAAGAATAACAAACTGGCATTGCCCATGTGACCAAACAAGAGCACTTCTGTGTGAAGTGAACTGCATTTTGGCTGGACGTGGAAAATGTTCTTGATTTAGCAATAGCCGAGCTCAAATCCCATCTGCAAAGCCTGATCAGTTTGAGACCTCAATGGATTCATACTTAGTTTAGCTAGCAGCGATGCGAAAAATGCTGTCGTTATATCGAAATGGGCAGTTCCGTGTTCCAAGTTACAGAATGATCCGAGTTTAGCGTGTCCCCCGGAAATCACAGCTCTTACATTGTGTGCCCGCAAAAGTCAATCCCGAAACGGGAAAATGAGGGGGAAGACCATCCAATTTACAATTATGCATTTGGATGCAGTGCTAACAATCAACCTAAGTCCAGTACTTTAACCAATAACAGCGCTCTACACCACTGGTTTATGGCTGGTCTAGCATATGAATACTGGTAATGTTGACCCGCAAATTATTGAACCAACGGGGGATTTTTCACATCAATCTTACGCTTGGATGCATGTGATGACAAGTCAGTTCAAAGTACAAAAATTGAAAACTAGGATAGATCTCAACTGTTTTTTACTAAAGAGAAGAGAGCACAAGAGACCACAGTCCTTTATTAATGCCTAGCAGTTCATCGAGCAAATTAGAACTGGTGCATTGATGTTCCTCATAGTACCTCTCTCTCTCTCTCTCTCTCTCTCAAGTCGGCCATTAGCATCAGGATTTGACCTCGAAGATTTGGTTCTTCCAAGCCTTTTCAACAGCTCAAGTCTAGATTTTCTGGTTCTCTTCAAACCCAGAACCTCAAAGATCCAGATTTGAGGAAAAAAGAATCGCAGAAACAAGCACCCATTTTCATGGTCACTCCCATTTCACTCTCTGTAATGCTGTTCAGGTTTCTTTGCTTGGAGCCCACTAGAACAATTTGCTTCAGCTCCAAAATCTTGATCTGGGGTTTTTCAAATTTCTCTCTGTTTTCCTTTCTTTCTTTCTGTTTCTGGAATATCAAGCTGAAGACATGGCTCCAAACACAGTTGTGCTGACCATTGAGAAGCCAAACAACAACTTCTCATTGGTTGAGATCAATGGTCCTGATACATCCCTGCTTCTGGAGCAGAAGCAAAAAGCTGCCAGTCCCAAGCAATTCACATGGCTGCTTCTCCTGAAAGCGCACAGAGCTCTGGCATGCGTTTCTTGGTTGGCCATGTCATTGAACAAAACCATGTGCATCCGTCAAGAAACGTATAAATTCCTCTGCCGACACAGCTGAGGAAGAGCCGCAGGGCAGAGGAACTAGACTCTACAGATTCATGAAAGCCTTTCTCTTCATCTCAATCTTTGCCTTGGCGATGGAAGTAGCTGCCCATTTCAAGAAATGGAAATATCTGCCAGCGATTCGTCCCTTGGAGGTTCAGGGCCTTGCGCACTGGTCATACATGGCTTGGTTGGCCTTCAAAGCTGATTATATTGCACCATTGGTGACCAGGCTCTCTCAATTCTGTGTCGCGCTGTTCTTGATTCAGTCTCTTGATAGGATGGTGCTGTGCCTTGGGTGCTTCTGGATCAAGTACAAGAAGTTGAAGCCCGTGATGGATGAAGCAGCAAGTGACATTGAGGATTCTTCGAACTTTCCCATGGTTCTTGTTCAGATTCCTATGTGCAACGAGAGAGAGGTATGTAACCAAGCATATGTACACTTCATCAGTGGCTCAATTTCCTGTTATCCGGGTTCCAAGTTCACTGTGTTTTAATAGCTTTTGGAAAACTTACTCTGGGATGCGATGAATGGATGGCTGTAGAGTCTAGAAATTGATTCTGATGCATGACTGTTCGAAAAATTCCGCTATATTTGAACTGAATTCTTGTGAATTTCACTCTGGCCATGTCTTTCCAACCTACCACCAAGTTCGGTGGTTGCAGCATGTCATAATCCATCCATTTTTCACAACGAGGCTAAAGTATGGGACTTTACACAGGTGTATGCACAGTCGATCGGGGCGGCTTGTCAGTTGGATTGGCCCAAAGACCGGATTTTAATTCAAGTTCTGGATGATTCGGATGATGGAAATGTACAGCTTCTTATTAGGGATGAAGTATCCTTGTGGCGCGAAAAGGGGGTAAACATAATATACAGGCATCGATTAATACGAACAGGTTACAAAGCCGGGAATCTCAAGTCGGCCATGTCCTGTGATAATGTGAAAGACTATGAATTTGTGACAATTTTCGACGCGGACTTCCAGCCTAATCCCGATTTTTTAAAGCTTACAGTCCCTCATTTCAAGGTACATACAGCGATTACAGTCACACACAAGACTTTCACACAGTGCACAGTCAAACAGAAAAATTTCACATCGTGTTTTACTTCTTGTGAAGAATGTGACAGATTATGTAAACTATTTGCAGGGCAATCCTGACTTGGGTTTGGTCCAAGCTCGCTGGTCATTTGTGAACAAGGACGAGAACTTACTCACAAGACTTCAGAACATCAACCTGTGTTTCCATTTTGAGGTGGAGCAGCAAGTGAATGGCGTTTTCCTTCATTTCTTTGGATTCAACGGGACTGCTGGCGTGTGGAGAATCAAGGCATTGGAGGACTCAGGAGGATGGCTTGAGAGAACGACTGTTGAGGACATGGATATCGCAGTCCGAGCGCACTTGAATGGATGGAAGTTTATTTTTCTTAACGACGTGAGAGTGCTTTGTGAACTTCCTGAGTCTTATGAAGCTTACAAGAAGCAACAGCACCGGTGGCACTCAGGCCCGATGCAGCTGTTCCGACTCTGTCTTCCTGCCATAGTAACTTCGAAGGTGAGTCGAATATAGTAAATTAAAAGTGTGATAGTTCTTCCATTTCTACGTATGTCGGCATCAGCAACATTACTGATCTATGATTTCTGGACTAACGTAACTCGTGGTACTGATTATGTGCTCGCACATGTTCTTCCAGATAACAGTGTGGAAGAAGGCCAATCTGATATTCCTCTTCTTCTTGTTGAGGAAGCTCATACTTCCCTTTTACTCATTCACATTATTCTGCATCATCCTCCCATTGACTATGTTCATACCTGAGGCTGAGCTTCCTCTCTGGGTGATCTGTTACGTACCCATTTTCATGTCACTACTCAACATCCTCCCTGCGCCAAAGTCCTTCCCTTTCCTGGTCCCTTACCTGCTATTTGAGAACACTATGTCAGTGACCAAGTTCAACGCAATGGTGTCGGGGTTGTTTCAGCTTGGAAGTGCTTATGAATGGGTTGTGACCAAGAAGACTGGTCGGTCCTCCGAATCCGATCTATTGGCATTCGCAGAAAGGGAGGAGAAGTGTTTGAACGAGGAGAAGATGCAGAGGAGGCATTCGGATTCGGGTTTGGAGATGTTGAACAAATTGAAGGAAAAGGGCGTATTTCCCCCGAGGAAGAGGAATAGGATATACAGGAAGGAGCTGGTGCTCGCTTTTTTACTCCTGACAGCATCGGCTCGAAGCTTGTTATCGGCTCATGGAGTGCATTTCTATTTCTTGCTGTTCCAAGGGCTGTCTTTCCTGGTTGTCGGCTTGGATTTGATCGGGGAGCAAATGAGCTGATGCGGGAGTGTGTAACTTCTTGCATCGAGGTTAATATCACCATCAGCTTCATTATAGTTTGAGCAAACGATATCCGGATAAACAGAAGGTCGAATGTCCAGCTCCATCATAAATTTGGATGGACTGGGACGATCAGATGCTAGTAGAAACAAGTGCATTTGTTGTTAATAGGGAGGTATAACAGCTTATAGTCAGATTCATTTTAGAATAATCGTGTTATTAATGTTTGCAATAAAGAGAAGTTATCAATATCAAAATAAGTTTGTTTGAAGCGAAGGTCATTTAATTTGCTCTGGCACGCGATGGCGACAAATTTTTGAGCAGTACCTTTCTTGAGCTTCAACGAAGTGTTTCGTAGCTTTCGGCAAATAAGAACGGTCAAGGATCGGCCCGGATTAGGAAAGAGGGAAACGAAACTAAATCAAAGCTGGGAGTGCGAAGATCCAAACAATGAGCACAGAAAGCCATTATCTGTTGTTCAGTTTACCAGAAAGTGAAATGCGGCATCTACCTTAAAAAAGGTTTGCCACATATGCTGATTGTGATAGCTGGGAAAAGACTCAATGAGCAGCTGCCTGTATCCTCCTGGAAAACGCAAGTAGGAATTCAAATTCTGCAGTACTTTCCTAGTTGGCTGGGACTAAATTACTCCTAGCTCTTCTATCTTAGACAAAATCTTAGTTCTGGCACTTCAGTGTCCCCCTCCATCGTCCATTTATCAGTCCATGGCATTAACATCTCTATCGTTGTCAAGATGTCATCAAAGTTCTGGCAGCTCTGTCTGGTATAGCTGTGGCTCGTGAAAATGATTCGGTAAGCCTAGGCTTCGGGAGCTATCATGAGAATGGCCAATTATCTCCTAGTCTTTCCGAATAATGAGCCTCATGCTTTGCATTTTCATGTTCACGTGGGGAAACCTCATATTCTACAGCTTTTCGGGTGTTTTTTTTTTTTTTCGAATTTTAATACTGCATCAGTACTGCCAAAAACTGTCCAGCCTATTATGATTTATCATTGGAGTAGCTTTCCCCTAAACTACGAGTAAATCTCCATGCATTGTTAGGAGCATCTCCAACATATCAAAGCCAAATGGTTCCTTTAAAGAGATAAAGGCAACAAAAACCAAACAAGCAACAAGCTGCTTCCCCTCTTCCTGGCTTCCTTCTGCATATGGATCCTGTCAATCCAAGGCACAGTTACAGAAAATAAAACTACTGTTTAACATGCAAATCACTTCGAGATAGTTTTTGCGATTAACCCGTTTTCGACCGTTAGAGCCAATGATCTCACGAGAGCGAATCAAATTAATTTTTTATTGAGACCGATATCGGGACATGTAGAGAGAGTTTGGAGCATGAGAAATTATTTTATGTGTTTGTTACAGGACTTAGGGCCTGTTTGGTAACGCTCTCGTCTAATTCCTTATCTTTTGTTCTCGGAAACATAAAAAGAACAAAAATCTGTTTGGTAATGCCCGTTAATTTTTCTGTTCTTGAGAATAGATCAATGAATAAGGAAACATATTTGAAATAAAAATAAGAATAAAAAAATCTACTTTATGTCCCTTGGAGTAGAATTAGAAAAATTATTTATGCTAAAAAATTATTCTTGAGAACAGAATTGTTGTTGTTACCAAATAGATACTTTAAATGATATGTTTGACCCATTGTAGTACCTATCTCATGTGTCAAATTCCAATATCTGATTGATGACGGGCTTTTCGACGAGTCGTGGTCACGTAGTCCACAGAGGAAGAGTTACTGAGTTAGTGTGGAACAGAAGGAAAAGCCCAAAGAAAGGAACGAGCTTTTGAGGGACGGCCTATGGCGACCACATTCACCTCCTCCTTTTTCCCGCCTTAGCCCATTCTCAGTTCTGAATCTTCTGATTCGGTTTCATTTTTGTACATGCGTGTCTTCTGATCATTACCCATCTTCCTTGTCCAACTGATAATCACGGGCCACCGAAGAGACCAGCGCAATCACTGTGCAGTTTGATACAGTAGACTACGCTCACAAACACTCCTTTCTCTCACCCATTTCATAGTTTCACCTGGGTTGCAGGCAAGCCATTTGGATCGTTTGCCTTTTTCTGTTGCTGAGCCGAGCCTGGCAGTTCGAGCTTTTATGGGGTGGGCATCTCTAATGTGATTTTTTTTTTTAGCTGGTGGAGGCCCTCTTTCTTTGCAAAGTTTTTTGCTCTGGAAAGGTTGAGGTTTTCTCTCTGGATCATCGATGGAGGAGGAAAAGAATGCTTTTTATGTTGTGCGCAAAGGGGATGTTGTTGGTGTTTACAAGAGTTTATCCGATTGCCAAGCTCAAGCTGGATCATCTGTAAGTTCTTTTCCGATTAAAGAAATGGGCTATAAGGTTGAGCTTTTTCGTTGTTCTCATCCATGGTCTATCTTGGTGGTGTTATTGTCTGAAATGTAATGTTTCGTGGGTGTGGTTTATCTGGTAAAGGTTCGAACCTGTTGAGATGAAACTCCTGAAAAGTACAGTTGCAGATGACTTTTGTGTATGTATTTGGGCTTACTGGGTCAGGTTGAAGGTGGAGGGCGTCCTTGATGTGAAAATGTTTCTTATTCCTGATTGAAAATGTGGCCCTGTTAGCAGACTTTGGCTGCGTTTTGTTCCTATTTTTGTGGAATGATGCAACTTTTGTCAAGATTGAATAACTCCTACCTGGTGCCATTGCAATGACTCTATGGTGGTGGTTCTATATTGTATTGGTTAATTATACCTGATTATCCACTTAATTGGGAGGAAAGAGTGATTCTATGTGCTCAATCATTTCAGGTATCTGATCCGCCGGTCAGTGTTTTCAAAGGGTATTGTTTGACAAAGGAGGCTGAAGAGTTCCTGATGTCCTGTGGTCTTAAAAATGCTTCTTATACTGTCGATGCTGCAGATTTGAAGAATAATATTTTCGGTCATCTTGTGCAGTGCCCTGCTCAGGTTAGATGATCTGGGTCATGTTCTGTTTCTGTGAAACAGTTGATGTCATACTATGGGTCAAGGTTCCTTTGTACCATCAAAAGGTCACGTGTGATTGCCTTCGCATTTATCTATTTGCGAGATGCATATGTTTGTGTCCAGATGCATACATGTGTATGTGCATATGAAGGTTTATAGAGCTGTGCATGAGTGGCTTGTGTGAGACTGTGTGGATAGCATGTCATGTGTGTACTCTTAATGTTCAACGTAGGTATCAATTACATGGTAAACCCTGTCAGCTGGCATTTAAAATTCCTTTAGGGCACACAGAAAAAAACTTTGTGATTGGGTTGCAGACTTTTGTTGTTACTCTACACATGTTGGTGCTTCCTATAAATTCTGGAGTTGTCTAAACACAATTTAAGTAGATGGGTGCGTCATTCTTATGTGCTTTGATTGCCCAGCAGTCTATGACATGATAGAATAATTAAACATTGAACCATCCTTCATCTAACAACTTAAGTTTTTAGAACAATTAGTAGTGGTCCCATGAAATCTCACATGGTATTAGAGTAGGAGGTCCTAAGTTCATATCTTTCCATGCCCCATTTGCCTCCTCAATTAAATATTTCCACGCTTAGTACTAGGCAAAAAGACCAGACTAAGCGTGAGGTTGTCCTGCAAAATCTCAATGACATAATACTGAAGATTTTTTTAGCTGAAATATTTTGATATGGAATATTTGTCGCATAAATATTACAAGCCATGCATTCTCATTCTCAGCCACCAGCTTCATCTAGAGCGTCTACTGTCAACAAGGAGTATCCGCAACAGAGTCCGCAGGCATTGCTCAAATCAGGTTTAACTGTGAGTCGGTTTTTTCTCAACAGACACTTTGTCGTCTGATTTTTCTCTATTGCATAAACTTCATAATGGAACGGCTTCAACAGTGGTGAAAATTACGGCTTTACCAGGTCTATGCATCAAATAGCAACAAGCAGTTTGCATGAATTATCTAAGTACATTCTTAAGTAGACAAAATGTTTCTCCTTTCACCCTGGAAAATTTATATAAAAATGGTCTTTTTGCTTGCGTTGGAAATGCTTAGTTAGATAGCTCAAAGGAAAAAAAAGATTAGAGGCTCGCTGGAATGCTGGAAAGCGGCTTGGCACACTGACATCGAGAATTTTTTGCCTTTGTTTTGCCAGAAGATTTTACATCTAGTTAAAATCTTTTTCCCTTCTACTGCACTAAAATGAAGCCTAACCCTGTTTTTACACGTTATATTGGGTTTTTCATCTTGTGCCAAATTTATGTCTTCTCATTAATCGATTCTATCATGCTAGAAAGGCTGCATAAAAGCATTAACCATGATGCTCTTGATTCCACAACGTGAATGGACAAGTTGGCTTGCTTACAGGTCTGCATCATTCTTCTTTGTGCAGGCAGCTGGGTTTACAATTTCCCCTAGTTCCTTGAGAAAGAACTTTGGCTTACAGAATGTTATTGCTAGTCCAGCAGTATCCTCCAATCGTGTATGTCTATTTTTTATTATTCTATAAATGTGCATCTGGGTTCTTTTTCTCCTCATTATATGCAGTCCTAATTATTTTATACTGCCATCCCAACACAAGGTTTTCAGTGAATTTTGTTCTGAAAGTGATGTTGAAACTGAATAGCATGCCCCACAAAAATGGAGGGAAAGCGAAGGGCCATTTGGGACATATTTTTTTGTTTTCATCAGAGTTGAGAAAGTGGCCCAAGCTTATTGCAGTATGTTTTCATGGTCAACTGAATTTTTCAAAGTGTTAGTCACCGTGGTCAAGTGTATTAAATGCAAGTGTCCTAGACTTAGTGATATGAGCAGTATACATAGTAACTGTCCTATAATTTTTGGATTAGCTTTTGTATGCGACTTTTGAGAATGGCTTGCCTTAAACCTGTTGGTACTTCCACTTTGGTTCATCTGGGTTCGAGAAATGCAAAACTAAGACTTTCTTTGTCGCCTGTACAAGACGATTCTTCTGTAACTTCTAGATAATCATCTTCTTTTTCTGTTACATACTCAGTTGTTATGTATGATCGAATTTGATGGTGCTTCAAAAGGAAATCCTGGACAAGCTGGTGCAGGAGCTGTTCTGCGCGCTGAAGACGGAAGTGTGGTATGCAATCACCAGATAGAATGACTCAAATCAACGTTTTTAGGTTACTGTGTGCTTTGAATGACATACTTCTGTTTCTGAACCTGCATTGTGGTAGGTTTGTCGGTTACGTGAAGGTGTAGGCATTGCCACAAACAATGTTGCCGAATATCGAGCCGCAATTTTGGGGTTGAGATATGCTCTGCAGAAAGGTTTTAACCATGTTCGAGTTCGGGGAGACTCAAAACTCGTCTGTATGCAGGTTACTCACATCCAAAGCTTTCTCTATATGATGTCATCTTGCTTGCATACACGGGCATTGACACATGCTTGTCATGCAAAGTGGGAGATTTGATTTAGATGTAAAGCACTCCTCCACTGTCCACTGTAAAGTTTCCTGTTTTGAGCAAAATTATAGGAACAGTGTGCTGGATCGTTGATCAGGGGTTCTCTATTTGCTATTATACTTAGGTTACTGTGTTCAAATGTTGACCTTTTGCCTAACATTTCTTTTGTGGTAATAACAATGTTGTGGCATACTGCAGTGACTGGTATTGGCAGTGTCTGGTATATCTATGTATTTGTTTGAGGCTCCATCTGCTGCTCGTGGCTCAAACTTTTTTAAATGTGTCTAAATAGATCTGGTGATGTTTATATACCAGTATGTTGATATGCATGAATGAAATCATAAGCTGCAAATTAGACATATTCACTATGTTAGAAAGTGTGTAATCCAGAAGCTTAAACTATTAGGTGAAGGGAGATTTCATGTATATAAAATCCAGTCAAACTTAAATTTAAGCAATGTTGAACGTAATTTAATGCCCCCAAGTTGGATGGAGGACAATTTTCTCGCATGTGGAATAGCAGCACAGGGAATGAGAATTTGAGAATCCACCTGAGAGATTATTGATTAATTGGTTCATGGAGGATCCAGAAGTCCAATCCAAAAGAGGGAGACTACAAGTGTGAAGGCCCACTACAACCCTGAATCTAAGTGATGTTGGCTATACCTTGGATAGGTTTCAACTAAGAAGGTCCAGTGGAATTTGTGCACCCATTGGAGATTTTTAGAGTGAGATACCTCATTAAGGCTTAGTCAATAGTCACTATTTCTGGATGTCATGACCTCTAATTTGGTTATCTAATTATCCTTCTGTAATGAACCTCGAAATGTGGCAGCTTTGCTCTACAGTTTACTAGCTGACTTCTGCAGAAAGGCCAAGAGAGCTAATAATGCATTCATATCTTAGATTTATTACCTGGGGAACAATCTGTACATGATGGCGTTTCTGCATCACCCTAATCTTGGTCCTTCTTGTGCTGCTATATTATCTGAGTGCTTAATCTTCTCTGAGCACATCATTGCTGTATTCACCTTTGAAGTTTGATCCAACAGATTCAGGGTCTATGGAAGACAAAAAATCAGAATATGGCAGACTTGTGTAAGGTGGCTAAGGAACTCACGGATCAATTTTCATCGTTTGAGATCAGTCATATCGCCAGGGTACAGACAGATTATGGTTTTCCTTCTCAGAAGCTCTATGTAATATCTAGACTACTGAAAAACTATTGAATTTCAGTATCAGGGTTGCAGTTAGGAGTCTTTTTACCCATGACCAATATCAAATGCACTGAAAAGATGCAATCTTAATGTTTTTTGGTATCTTAGTGTAAGTTAATTGGAGAATGGCCTCCTGTAACGGAGATGGGATTGTGACGACAATTTTCACTGTTTAATGAGCAACTAAACTGTGCTTATTGCTAGAACAATTTAGGAAATACTTTTTTGAGCTCTGTAATTTAGTCGACTTGATGCAGTTATGTTGTACGATCAACTGTTTGTTCATGACTGGGCGGTGTTCCTGTCTCTAATGGCGTTTCTTTTTCCAGGAACTCAATTCTGAAGCTGATTCCCAAGCTAATCTGGCCGTACATCTAAGGGGTGCGTGCCCTGTTTTACTCAAATTCATACAGCTTTTACTTCATTAGACATGTAAAGAAAATCTCGTTGTTCTCTTGCAGAGGGTCAAGTTGAGGTGGATCATATCTAGAGCAAGCTCGGAGGCCTTAGCTGCTCATTCTGATTGGTTCTTGCAATCATGTGTTATATGACACTGTGGTTGGTCTAGCCGCTGGACCAACTATGTAAGAGTAAAATCATATGACTTGTAGGTAACAATCTGGATGCTGTAGGACTAATTATATAGTGAAAGTATCTATCTTGCATGGTATCAAGCAGTTCTACATCAGTTAAGATCGGCAATTATATGGAGTTGTCATGCCAGTGCATGAGAAACTGTGTCTTCGTGCTTGGTGCATCCTTAAGACCAATTGGGGTTGTGCTTGATTAATTCCCGGTGTGCTGCTGAGTAGGTTGATTTGCCATCTTGCTGGACATTACCTCTTCTAAGGGCCACGAGCTGTTGTGCATCACTCTCGCTTTGGACTGGACCTATCGCTCGCGATGTGCTGGCCTTCTCTTTGATGTACGATTGTCTAGGTAGGCATAGCTATCTGGGGATGTAGCAACCAGTTCTCATTCATGGTACCTCAAAAAGGTTATTCCTAAGGGTATCTTGTCGGCGTCATTGTTTATTACATCCTTGCATGTTCCCACATGTTTGTCGTAAACGGCGCGAGCTCACGCGATTCCCAATGCAAAGCCATGCTTGTAGCTTACCGAACTGGAGAGAGAGAGAGAGAGAGAGAGAGGTTCAGGCCATAACCAGTTGCCTGTTATCTGTTGAGGGCCAATGTGGTGGCATTACGATCTGGGGCAACAGGTTTCCTTAATCTGCATTATCTTTGCAGTATTCTAGGACGAGCATGTTGACAGAGGAGAATTTTGTTAATCTCCAGAATCGGATATGCTAACGTTGAATTGCGTTGCTCGTTAAGTCAACTCTTGCCAGATTCTATAACACATGTGCTCACTTCTCCATTTAAGGGCGGGGAAGGTTCATCGGGATTATTTTTTTTCTCCCATGAATGCAAATGTCAGATAGACCTCTAAAACAGACAGACAGACAGACCTGTGTTTATTATTCATTTGCAAAGTAAGTTGCAAGTAATGCTCATCCTTGGCTGACACTGAAACACAGGGAAGCAGACAGACCTCTAAAGGACCTTAGGCAAAAGTGAAGCCCTTTGGCAGTATTTTTTTTTTTTTTTTTTTTAGGAGAGAGTTTTGAGGAAATGCATTGCATTTTCAGAGTTTGCTAAAGTACCTCAGCTCAAGGCAGATCCATAGACTCTTGTGTTTTTAGCATTTCATGAATGCTAATATATTTTTCTTCTTCCAACTTTGTCAATCGGGCGAGCCATCTGGCGGTCGACAACCCCAGACGAGGCTGGCTGGCGTTAAATCCGACTAGTCGGCAAACGTTAGAATTTTTTTCAAAAAAAAAATTAGTAAAAGTCTTGTTCAAGGGTGTTTTTGTCAAATATCATTTACACCAAAATTGTATGTCAATGCACTTTTAAATTACAATTTTTCGATCACCCATTTGCATTTATGAAAAAAAGACCCTTTCATCTGCAATCCTTTGTATTTTCTCAAATTTTTTTCCCCAAAAACTTCACCAAACGCAGCGTTCAACAACTCTGAGCTGTACACCAGAATGAATAGCTTTCAACTGGACAAATTCATCTAGCCAAGTGCTGTATAGACATGGATAAAAGCTGCTCTCTCTCCTAGACCTTGACTGATAAGAACGAAATACATTCATCTGGGGGAAGCCGAAACTGCAAATTCCATTGCCCCAAATGTCAACTCTGCATATTTGCCCAGAAAAAAAAAAAAAAAAGATAATTGAAAACCCTTCTGAGTTCACTACATTACTATATAAATACCACTGGTTAAGTTCAAAGTTCATCACTCAAACTCAAGAGATAAACTTGGGTTCTCCTCCTCCTCCTCCTCTTTCCTGCCTTGTAACAATGGCTTTGAAGTTTGGTCTCCTCCTAGTTGCAGCTCTGCTCTTGGTCAACGCCACGGTATGGAAGCATTTCTTAGCCTACTGTACTGATCACTTGGTATCCAGTTCCCTCTACTTTCTTTGGTTGACTCAGAGTTTTGCTTCATTTCTTCTTGTAGGCTATGGCAAGTGGCAACACTGTGTCTGCGGAGGTAACAAATATAACTCTCTCTCTCTCTCTCTCTCAAGACGTTTTTTTTTTTTTCCTACAGTGGAATTATGAAATGCTCCTTTGAAAGTGCTAATGTGTGCACACACTTTTGAAACATGTAAGAATCACCCCCATTCAGGTGAAGGTGAAGGTGAAGCTTATATATGCTTTCCTAGTCCCATTTCTCTCCCAACTATAGATTAGACCACCATTATCACAATGCTTATTTTTTTTTTGCCCTTTGATTTGCCATCCTTTTGACTAATTTCACTTTTGTAATGCCAATCATTAATACTTGAGAATATTAGATCCATTGCTGAACTATAGAGTCCTTTTAAAGTTTCTCCCTTCTTTGAATTGGATAAAATAATCCATGTGGTATGCTTCATGACAATCACAGAAAAAAGGCAAGGCTCCTCCGCCGGCAGAGACTCCTCATCATGCCCCGGAGAAGCACCACCACCACCACCATCATCACCACGCCGCTCCTCCTCCCCACCACTCCATGCACGCCCCTCCTCCCCACTACTCCCCGCCTCACGGTACCGTGAAGATCAGCCACGCCCCTCCTCCTCACCACCACTCAGAGCCACCAGTGTCTCCCACCAGCACACGGTAAGCGATCACCTCGAGAAAAACAAATTATAAGACGCAACGTTAGTTGCATACTTTTACGCAAACAACATGGTAGTACATATCCAATCGATAATATGCTGCGTGAAAGTGCGTTGCTGTCTGATCGGTTTCTCTTCCCCTTCTCTTAGCCCATTTACAAGTTGAATTCACGCCAAAGAAAAAATTGTCTTCCATGAACAAGAAAAAGGGGCTCTCTAAGTGGAAAAACCTCTCATGATCATGGAACATATTTTCCACAATTGCAGGGTGCGAGGCAATGTGCAGCGAGCACTGCAAGACCCACCACCCCAAGAGTGGGTGCATGAAAGACTGCACGGCCTGCTGCGACAAGGTCAAGTGCGTCCCCTCCGCCAAATCCTCGTGCAAGCCCTGGGACTATGTCACCCTCCATGGCCAAAAGATCAAGTGCCCATAAGAGCTCAGTTCCACACGCACCCATCACCATATGACTGCTAAATAATCTGCCCTTTTATATGATGTTATCCCACTACTTTTCCTTTTGCTCGTGTCTTGTTGGAATTGAGATTTGGAAAGATGTTACTTTTGCTTCTTTGTGACATTACAGTAATAAGTCCTGATCTGCGGACAATGGCCGCCTCTCGTGTAGAAACCCCCTCGTTTCTTCCTCGTTTCGGATAAGTACTTCTCTTTGTTCGGAATTTCTACGGTACGATGACTGAATTGTTCCATCCGCCGTTCCTTTGTTATGATCAGAAGACGAAACGAAGGAAAACGGCCGATAAAGTGACCGAGTGTTGAACGTTAGATATGCTCGTGAAACGAAATTTCTTATTATGGGGGGCAGGAAACTTTATGCATTGCTGCATGGGGTCTAGAGAAAGAGATTGATGGGTCGGTTTTGTCCTGGAACATCCAAACATCAGTCACATCTCCTGCTATCTTCTTCTTGTTTTCCCATTTTTTCACCTTGAAGAACGAGATCTGCAGCACGTCCTTTCCACTTTTCACTGGATTCTCATTCCATCTCGTCCTCCTCCGGACAGGCACAGTCCATTTGCGACTATATAATACGCATTTCCAAAAGTGCAACTAACTCATCACATCCCCTCGAAACCCTCGTTCTTTCCTTGCTTAGCGAGCTTGTATGTGGTACATGGGAAAGAATTCGTAAAAGTGCAATGACCTCGTCACACTTCACAATGCAAAAAAAAAAAAATCTCACTTGTGTTGACCATTTTGTCTGGCATTGCACGTGATGTCACGTGATATATATTGGGAGGCTCGTTGTCATCATTGTAATTAGACTAATAAAAAGAGTTAATACAACGAAAAATTCCAAACTAATACATTTATTATAAATTTACCTTAAATTATTTTTTTGACTACAAAAAATTTCAAATTTGTGTATTTGTGATAAATTTATCCTAAACCGATACTCCTGTGATAAATTTACCATCCATTAATTTTCTTTAAATCTAATCGTCAAATTTCTGAATTAGATGACACGCGATAGTTGATAGGTGTACCAATTTAAAATTTTTACCCTCTATTTATCACCGGTGTATCAATTTAAGATTCTTTATGGTATTAATCCAATTTTACCGAGGGTAAATTTATCATAGATGTATCGGTTTGGATTTTTCGTGATTAAAAAATTAGTTTAGGATAAATTTGTCACAAATATATCAATTTAGGATTTTTGGTGGTCAAAAAAATAATTTGAGATAAATTTGTCACAAGTGTGTGAATTTAAGATTTTTTATGGTATTAATCCTAATAAAAACGATGAATCGATGACGGGAAAATAATTCATATGCGATGTGAAAATTGACGTCCCTAAAAAAACTAGTTCATGAGACATTTTATCTTCTACTTAACTCTTCTTTTCAATAAAAATGCTGCTAACATTCTATTGTATAGTCATCTGATTATATCGAATTAATCGCGTCTCGAGGGGAGAAAAAAAGAATTCATGAGTGGGAATTCCCACGTTTTGATAACATGTTAATTAGTTCTCTTCTTCGTTGGATTCGATTTTCTCTCGGCCCTGTAGTAACTACACGAGGGATAATCAAGGAAAAAGAATACCTAACTCAGGGTTGGCTCGTCCCATGTTTCAAAGGACATGCCTCTTCTCGGGGTGGTTAATGACCACGTGACGACAAGACGAAGGCCCTTCAAGTGAAAGTGTTAAAAAGGGTAAATGTCACATGTATGGGGCATGTCATGTCATGTTGGTCAACATAAATTCTTAACACGACCGTAACATTAGGTACTGAATTGACGGAGAAATTTTAAATAAAAGGCATGAAATATCATTATTTTTTATAAAAAAAAATTGGCATGAAATGGACTTTTTTTTTAAAATAAGGATGTTGGGTGATCATATTGATCTCAAATAAAGACATAAAATAGTCATGACAGTTTCAAATAAGAGCCTAAGGTTGGTCGGAATATTCGGGCCTATCAAGGGCATTTTCAACCACAAATAATTTTATTTTTTTTTAAAAAATTTCTTTTCTTTTTTCTCATTTATGTTTTTTTCTTTGTTGTGGCCGGCGAGGTTGGCCCTCACCCTTGCCCAGGCCATTCCGGACGGCCACCGACGAAAAAAATGAAAAAATAAAAATAGAGAAAAGAAAGAAAAAAGTAAAAAGAGGAAAATACCCTTGAACAACTTGAAGTTGGTCCCTTCTTTGAGATTGGTATAGCCATTTCGGATTTTTACTTAAAATAAGGTCCACTTCAAATCCTTATTTGAGAAAATGATGACATTTCTCCTATTTCTAACACTTTTCTCTCAAACTTTTGCTTTGCCTCTTTGCGGGCGCGCGGCCAAATCCCGCACCTATAATACTAGCGTTGCTACCCTCAATCCCTCTACTAGCAAGGCCCCATGGTCCATATTGAATATAATACATGTTAAGATTTGGTGTACAAACCGCAAACAAAGTAAAGTGTAAATGTGATAAAAGAAAATTGGCATAATGTTTATTCTAATTTACCTTTAAATTAGGGTTACGCTCAAAAGATAATTCCATTATAATTAGTACATCATACATCTATATTACACCATTCAATTACAAGAAAAAACAATATTATATGACAATAATTATTCATAGATTCAAACTCAAATTACCGATAAAAAATATGGATTTAAATTATAAAAGCTCTCTAGTGAATAGGGGATGCTGCCCTCGCAACCCCTCCCCAATGCAGCTCCTCTAGACCCTCACCCACTTGTCGAGGAGCGGGATTTCATGCCTTTTCATCGATGAGAAGTATTAATCATACCTCAATAATACACGATACACGTTTGAGATTAATTGGATTCATGCTAATGGGTTGGATAATGAGTCAGAGTTTGGTAAAGTCAGCCAATTAACTCAAATGTCCTGGTGATCTGGTGAAGCTGTCTCTGTCATGCACTGCACCCTTTTCTCACTTTCTTGTCCCATTACAGCTTGTAAATATCTCTCCAAGATTCAATTTTTTCTGTTCTGGTAAATATGTTAATCTTGAGTTTTTCTTTGCGGTACATATGTCTTAGCCTTCGGTCCAATGAAAAGAGAGTTTTAATCCCATGAGGTCGGCTTACATGCTCGATCTCGACAAGATCGAATGCATGGACATATGTATTCTCATGTTTAGGCATCCGCACCAACTTTTGCTATGCTCTTATTTGGTTTCGTGGAATTGATCAAATGTCTTGTGTCACTCTCTCTCTCTCTCTCTCTCTCTCTCTCTCGCCGTACCCTGAACCTCCATTTAAAGCTGGAGGGGTTGCATAATGCTGGTTCAGTCATAACTCTAGTAGGCAAGCTCGTCACTCCAGCTCTCTTACTCAGCTTTCTGCGAGTTCCCCCACTAGAATGGCTTCAAAAGCAGTGCTCCTTCTGTTGGGTCTTCTGCTTCTGGTCACAACCAAGGTATGCTTTTGTATGCAATTTGGTGTGTAGTGAGCTTATTGCTAGCTAGGGCACATCTGATCTGGTGTTAACTTTGTTTTGGTAGTTTTCATCTGCTGATGACGAGGAGCAACTCATTTTGAAGGTAATGTGTGTGATCAAGATATTCTGTTAATAGAGCTTGTTTTCCTTTGCTTTAGAAGATGGAGGTCAAGTGAAGTGTTTCCTTTAGCCATGGTTGTTGGGCTATAGCTACATCTGCCTCTGCCCTTTATTCTTTTTCCTCATGTTCTTTTTGGGGGAAAGAAAGAATTCGAAAAACCTCAATAATGCTGCTTAAAGTTTAGGTTTTTGAACGATATGCTTTGTCCTGCATTATGTGCTCTTTTTGGTGATGGTTGGCACAGTATTGAAAGTTTAGTCATAGGTTTAGGAGAGTGGGGAAGAGCTGGACACGGGAACTCTTTTTTTTTGAACAAGAGCACACGATCCCTCCGAAAGTATCTGAGACAAACACAAACTAAATACTCCTCCCAATGTGGGGAAAACCTTCTATATGACGCACTCGCTGTGCCGATGTGCTGTCATAGATGAATTGGTTGTCATCTTGACAGATATATAGGAGACTTTCTAATGGTGATGCCATATTTTATGTTCTAGAGTCATTTAGGAGTAACGAGCTGGACCGAAGTGCAAAATGACCATATGAACGGGAAATCCTTCTTGCTGAAGTTTAGATCTGCAATAAATGAGCATAACTGCTTGTTTTACTTTGATTTGTCACTGTGGTTATATGTATAGGCTCCATATGCCAAGGTCCCAACACCAGCTCCGGCGAATGCGCCAGCTCCGGCTAAAGTTCCTGTGAAGGCTCCGCCTACCCCTGCTCCGGTCACTAAGACCCCGCCTCCTCTGCCGCCAGTCACTAAGCCGCTGCCGCCGGTCACTAAGCCGCTGCCGCCTCCGCTGCCTCCTGTCACTAAGCCTCCTCCTACTCTGCCTCCATTCACTAAGCCACTGCCACCGGTAACTAAGCCGCCGCCTACTCTGCCTCCGGTCACTAAGCCACTGCCACCTCCTCTGCCACCGGTAACTAAGCCGCCGCCTACTCTTCCTCCGGTCACTAAGCCACTGCCGCCTCCTCTGCCACCGGTCACTAAGCCGCCGCCTACTCTGCCTCCGGTCACTAAGCCACTGCCGCCTCCTCTGCCACCGGTCACTAAGCCGCCGCCTACTCTGCCTCCGGTCACTAAGCCACTGCCGCCTCCTCTGCCACCGGTCACTAAGCCGCCTGCAGCTCCGCCTCTGCCACCGGTCAGGTCCAAAGCAGGTAACCACACATTGCATCATCCTTTACCTCTAGTCTGTCATGCCATGTATTGTCACAACATATTCAGGTTCTCTCAGAGGACAGCGATGATGGGATTGATAGGACCTAAACCGTGAATGCATAGTCCCAACTTTTCTTACTATACAGGAGCATCGTCATGTGAGCGGAGGAAAACAATCAAAAGCATTTGCCTTGTGAAAATTGCTGAATAATTCCTTTCACGAAGTCCCCAACCCTGCAGCACAATCTTATGTAGCCTAGCAACTTTACCTCATTGCATCTGGTTTTCACAAACACTATGGATCTGATTACACTGAGTTGGGTGAACCTTATTTGGTTGCTGCAGATTGCATCCCTCTGTGTGATCAGAGATGCAAGTTGCACTCGAGGAAGAGAGTGTGCATGAGGGCTTGCATGACGTGCTGCGACCGATGCAAGTGTGTGCCGCCAGGGACTTACGGAAACCGAGAGCGGTGTGGCAAGTGCTACACCGACATGACCACTCACGGGAACCGTATCAAGTGCCCGTGAAGGCGACTGTGAATCTTATGATCTCTAAGCATATCAATCTCACTGGTGTCCAACAACAAAACAACGCAGTAGCTAGATAAGTTTGGAAGAGGGTGGAAAATTGCTGGTTCTGCATTGTAACTACATATCGTGTACGACTTCCAGGGGAGATATGATGGTCCAGGAATGATTAGTAGTTAGTAGTAGTATCCATATGTTTGTCTGGTCTATGTTTGGGTTCTGTATGACTTTTATTGTGTTTCATGTGCTCGTGAAGACAAATGAACTGGACAATAGTCGTTGAGCAGTTGAACGAATCAGCTTGCTAACTGCTTTAAGTAAGAAAACTGTTTAGCTTATCGTCAGCTCATCTTTGTTCCTAATCCAAGATAGGCGGCACGGTATCGATTTCGAAACCGTTCATGGATACAATGCTCATGGTTGGATCATATGACCAAATCGTTTTCTGGCCATGATCATGGCAACTGAAAGAATGTCGTGTCTGTAGAAGTGAGGCAACAGAAGCCCAATTTCTTTAAATAGCATTGGAAATTGTAAGTTTATGTTTGTTTGTTTTGAGGATATATTTTGAACTCGTCACTACATATTAAAAAGAGTTTGTAGTAACATGAGTTTAGGTTAATCTTAAATTCTAACATCTGACTGCTGTTACAAATGTGACATGGGGTACAGGATCATGTTTTCTATGTAATTAGAAGAGGAAAGTGAGGATCCAAATTAAGTGAGAAGAACCACTTGGTATCGATTTCACTCTATAAAATGATCAATTACGTGGCACTTTAGTCAATCGTAAGATGCCCACCTTGAGACCGATAAAAGGGACATGGATGACGGATCTCAAATCCTTATTCGCCGTTCCAGATAAATTGATAGATTTTACATAGTCGAACTCGAGCTGGCTATTTAGATCGGAGTTACTATAGTTTTTTTTAATGCATTGAAGTTTTCAAAAAAAAAAAAATAAGATTCGAAATTAATTTATATCCTCTTATTATTTTAAATCTTTTTTTTTTCACTTTTAACAACAAATTCTAGAAAATAAAAAAAGGGATTTTCTGATTAGCTTATGCCAAACCAAACATCCCCAGCTGAAAATAATATTTCCTCAACAGCTCAACAAAATGTCTTTCCAAGGTTCCAACTTTCTTGGTTTTGACCAGCCAAATTTCCCCGTGGCCGCCTCTCGCGGCTTGTGCATGCGTTCTGTATGAGTCGTTGAGCCGAACAGAGCCCAAGCGCTTCCATTTGAGCTCTGCTTCTGATCGAGCGACCCACTAGCACGAGTTGTAGCAGCAATCTGATGCTACGAATACTAGGAGCTGATTCACCCAAGAAAAACAAGATCAATGGGGGTCGAAGATGGGATCTTGGGGATGGGCGATGCACGAGCCAGAGAAGGCGTCAGCAGAAAGAGGAGGTGGCTGAGGAGACGAGAGAGATGGCTTGTGGTCCTGGGCGTGGCTCTACACGCCGTGTACATGCTAAGCATATTCGACATCTACTTCAAGACTCCCATTGTCCACGGCATGGATCCCGTCGCTCCTCGCTTCTCCGCACCCGCCAAGCGCCTCATTCTTTTCGTCGGTATGATGCTGCGCCCACCACCTGTTTGGGTTTTTTCTTTTATGGGAATTCAACGTCAAGTTTGCATTTTTCCTTTTGGGTGTAAGCTCCCACTGTTTCTTAGCTCATGTAACTCTGTAAGTGGAAACTGCATTGCCTGGACTGCGTTTGTTAGTTTTCAAGTGAAAGATTTGGGCTAGCTATTGTAAACTTGAAAGCGGAGAGGTTTGTTTCTTCTTTGTTGGTTTTTGTTCTTTTCAACTGTGTTGAAGTTAAAGTTTGGGATATCTTTATTAGTTTCTCTCTCTATGTGATTGTCGTGGAGGAGACTGTCTTGGACATTTTGTAATTGCTTCAAAGTTGGTGATAAAGCTTTCTCTGAGCCAGTTACTTCTAGCAAGGAGTTACTCTGTGACACAGGTGAAAATTTAAACTTGCAGCGGATGGCTTGCGTGCGGATAAATTTTATGAGCCGGATTTGAAAGGAAACTTTAGAGCACCTTTCTTGAGAAGTATAATTAAGGAAAGAGGTCGGTGGGGAGTGTCACACGCTCGTCCTCCTACAGAATCAAGGCCTGGACATGTTTCTCTTATAGCTGGGTTTTATGAGGATCCCAGTGCTGTGACAAAAGGTCAGTTATTTGTCCATTTTATCACACTTTTCGGTTGCATGTAACATTTCCAACTTAGATTCCTATCTGCTAATGAGTGCTTGAAGTGGTGTGACTCTTCACTGATGGGTGGCATCCCTTTTGCAGGATGGAAAGCTAATCCTGTTGAATTTGACTCGGTATTTAATAGAAGCAAACATACATATGCCTTTGGTAGCCCAGACATAGTTCCTATATTCTGTAGTGCCTTGCCACATAGCACTTGGAATAGCTATCCGCATGAGTTTGAAGACTTCGCAACTGGTATGTGCTCAAACCTGTTGAACTCAAAATCTGTTTGATGTGAATTTGGTAAGTTGCGAAGAGATTAAGAAAACTTCCATCTCTTGTGATACCTCAAAAATTAAATTTTGCTCATTGATTACTCATGTTTGGTTGTTAGTTCTTCCAATGGTTATTTTTCGTCTCATACGAACCTACAGTCTATGAGTGATTACCTGAGCTCCTCTCTTGCGATACCTTAAAAATTAAACTTTGCTCATTGCCTACTCGTGTTTGGTTGTTAGTTCTTCCCATGGTAATTTTTCAGCCTACGGTCTATGAGTGATTACCTGAGCACCTCTCTCTCTCTCTTGAACTTAAGAGATGCATAGAAGAGTAATCTTAGAAAGTATTCTTATGGCATGTTTTTGCTTATTACTTGGTCTGTAACTAAGATTTTGCTTATTAAATGCATCTGGATGTTTTGTCAGTTGATTCAATGAGCATTGCATGCCTTATCTAAAATTACTAGTGCTTGTTGTTTTGGGAATTCCTCTAATTTTGAAGCTAGTGCTCGTTACACTTTCTACATGCGGCCACATCAGGTGTCAATATGACTTTAATTCACACCTAAATGGCTCCTCACTGTTGACATAGACTAAATTATATTGTTCATCACTCCTCTCCATTTGCTGTCAGAGTGTATTTGTGTTTTTGCCGAAAATGGGAGCTGCATTTCATAGATCGGTGAAACTGTTTAGATGTGCTTGTTTTCCTTGAACTTTTTTCTGTACCTCATATATTCATAATTTGCTTTTGCTGTTGCAGATGCATCCTTTTTGGATGAGTGGTCTTTTGATCAATTTCAAAGCCTCTTGAACAGGTCTTTTGCTGACGAGAACTTGAGAGAAGCACTTCATCAGGATAATCTGGTTGTCTTTCTCCATCTACTGGGCTGTGACTCAAATGGACATGCTCATCGACCCTTCTCATCCATCTATCTCAACAATGTTAAGGTCGTTGATCACATTGCCAAACGTGTTTTTGATCTCGTTGAAGGTTATTACAAGGATAATCGCACTGCGTATGTTTTTACAGCTGATCATGGAATGAGCGACAAAGGTTCGATATGACACGTTTTTCTTTTTTCATTTCTGGAAAAAGTTACTGAGGCCAATTTTCTGCTAAACATGCAAAGTTGTCCAGTAAATTTTTTCTCGTGGTAATCCTTTTCCTAAAATTAGGGTGTGCATTTCTGACTCAATTCCTTGCTTTTGTCCTTGCATTTCCTGAACTTGCCTCTGTTAGATGATGTAGCACAAGTCATTGCTAGGGTTTTTTGGATGGTTGTAATTGGCAAATCTGTGTCCGCTACCAGAGAATCCATTTTCAGCTTTTCCCCTTATATTCATGTGTGCCAAACAGCAAATTAATCTAATGGTTCATCTAATCAATGTAGAAGTGGTCACGATTTCTCTCGTTTCACATGTTGTATATTGAATTTTGTATAGGGCCGAAGAATTTCTTTATCAATGTCCAATCAAAATATGAAACTTGATTTGCATGGAAAGCTAGAGTTGTAGTCTGGTTAAATTGATTGTGTATTCAATAGTTTTGGCCATTTAACTTCTGACCGCAGAGTTTTTGCCTAACGGCACCTTCGAGTTGATATCGTACTTGAAGTGAATTTAACCTCGATTGCTTAGTGGATAGTGGTTTCGTGCTTGCTGCCTCATTTGAGCCTATTTCCAAAAAAATGATCTGTGTTGCTTAGAAATATTAATGGACAAAAGATATTTTTCAGGAAAATTTTTCAACATAAGTTGCTATCATCGATGAAAATATTTACAATTGACTAATTATTTCAAGCGGTACAATTGATCATTTTTTAGAAAATGTTTTCCAAGTCATTCATTTTCCGCGAAACAAACGGAGCCTAAGAAATAATATTTTTGCTGTTTGGCAATGAGGACTCTCATCATGCTTTTTTTCTTTTGGAGTCTGCCGGGCACTCATAAATACTTGTTCATTCATTCTCTTTCTCCAGTACCTTTTAGATGCTGAAGCTAATATGATTAAGGTGTAACTGATAGGAAGTCATGGAGATGGGCATCCCTCCAACACTGACACACCCCTTGTTGTTTGGGGAGCTGGGGTTAAATATCCCAATTCAGCTTTTGTCAGTGACCACTCTGATCACGGCCGGTTTGTTGATGAGCATATGCATGACATGGCAACGCCTACAGCGTGGGGCCTTGGTGGCATTGAAAGAGTGGATGTCAATCAAGCTGATATTGCACCTCTTATGGTATAACAGATTGGTTTTATTTATTCAATTTGTTAGCCTACGCGGATTGTTCATAAATTCTATTGTTTGTTTTATGGCAGTCAACTCTTCTTGGTTTGCCATGTCCAATGAACTCGGTGGGAAATTTGCCTCTTGGATACATCGACATGAATGAGGTGAGCTTTAAGTAGTATAACATCTAAAGATGTTGAATTTTGTCACAAGTATGATCAACTTTATTTATTAAATGATTTCTCTTATCTAAAACAAAACGCGGAACCTTCATTCCTTAGTGTAGCAAATTATGTTGATATCTCCAGATGCAACAAGAAGAAACCTTTTCTTTCATTTGCAGGCAGAGGAAGTTGAAGCGGTGCTGTCCAATACGAAACAAATACTAAACCAGTTCCTTCGGAAATCATGTATCCTATCCTCATGTCAGGTTCAGTCTTGGTAATACGATTTTCAAGGAAGCTTACTTGGAATTTCGAACCATTGCAGTCTTCATTTGAAAAATTACCTTATTTCTTACATGTAATCCCAGGTTTTCTGTTCACATAATTTTTGTTCGACACTTAGGCAATAGTATTACATGTCAGATAGAGTCTTGTAAATTATATCTATGTTCTATTTTTTTTAACAATGTTAAGCAGATCCTCTTGGCATATATTTCCTTTAGATGACCTGCCGTATTTTGCTAACGTACTTATCATGATTTTTCTTTTTATATTGAATTTCGGATTTATGTGCATGGTTTGAAAGGAGACAACAAAATTTCTTTTGACTATTGGCTTGACAAGTTCAGATATAAAGCAGGCAAATACGTTATTCTTCAAGCCATTCAAACCACTACAACACTGTATGTCAGTTGTGGACCAAATCGAGGAACTGATCTCAATCAGAGATTACAAAGCTGCAATGAAGCGAACTGAAGATTTAAGGAGTTTGGCTCTTGAAGGCCTTCATTATTTTCAAACTTATGATTGGCTGATGCTTATGGCTGTAATCACTTTGGGATATTTTGGTTGGATGCTCTATCTCGTTCTCCATGTGCTGCAATCCTATACCTCATTGCCGGGTATTCTATTCCGAAAGGAGCAAGGAATGCAACAGAAAAAAGGCACCAGAAAAGTAATGTGTAAGCCTTGTTTGTGGTTTTCATATTCAATTAGAGCACAGACATGAGGAAGGAGGGTTTGCCTAGCTGTTGTCCACCCTTATCAGGATTCCAAAGGCCTGAAGTTCAATTATTATCTTCCTCCTCCTATGTAACTTATCCACTAGGGGGACAAAAGAAAACTACAGAACTAGACATGAGATGTGCACACATTTTGGCATGGCATCATAAACAAATGTCAAGAAACTAAATTTCTGGATCACATTCCTTTCCAGCTATGCATTGCAAACTGCAAGCTGACTGAAACATACAGTAATTTAGCTTGGGGCCAGGGTTGTGTGAGGCAACATTCACGGTGGAAGTGTTGTCACTAGAACGAGTGAAAAGGGATTTAAGTGATCAGAGGATCCTGCAGCTTCTGCCATACTCTTGACCTTTCTTGGTTTATCATAGGAGCATTGTTGTTTGAGAAACTCTTTTTGTGGTTACTAGTAAGAAAAGTTACTGTTTTGCTAATAACTCCTATGGCATAAACTCTGGTCAATTTGTTTTTGTCATTTTGCTTTCTAGCTGGATTTTTCTTGGATATAATATGGTTGCCTTCTATCTGATAAACAGTTCTTTCTTTTTTGGATGGGCCTTCTGATGGATCTATTTTCCCATTTTATGGATAAACTTTGCTTCTTGCATTTGTTTCCAGGTTCTTCTTATTGACATTCAACTCCTATCATGGCAGATACTTGTATGTGGATTTGCTGCAATGGGACTTGTGTCTATGATTTTATTCTGGGAGCAATCTCCTCCTCTTTATCATGCATACGTTGCAATGACCATATTTCTTTGGGCACGGATAATTGGCGAGCATCAGTTTTTAAAAGCACTTTGGAGATACTTATGCGGAGAGAAGTTAAATTATGTCCTTAAACTTCTAGCTACCCTTGCTGTCTCTGTCATGATATCCGAATTCCTGGTATGGACGCAAAAGTAAATTTGATGAACCTAGTCAAACTCCTGGCAATGGCCCAGGTGAATAGATAATTTTACATCCTAAAATTTTCTCTCTATTTATTCATCAGGTTAACAGCTTCACCGAGAGGAAGCTCTATACGTGGTGTTTCCTTTTTGCGGGGGTTACTGCCTTTTGTTATCTGTTCTACTTGATTCCTTGGAAATTTCAGATACCAGCTTTTGTTTGCTTGGTCTGTTGGTTCCTGTCTGGATTCACATTGATGCCAGCTGAAATTCCTGATAATAATCCGTTGGTGTATGTCACTTTACTAAGCTATGACTTATTTTTCAGAGCATTAGAGTGGCAAGTCTGCACTTGTTCTTTCACATGTTATGAGTATGTTTTTCAATTTCCTTTCTTTTGGAGGGGATGGGGCTTGTATTCCCTCTACCTACTTTTTTTCTTCCGCATATGTTAATATAAACACTCTTTCTTTAGGCCACATATTCCATTTAGAGCTTCAGGTTGCTTTTGCATGCTGAAACAACCATGAAAAAGCCTTACTCATGTCACTGTCAATTAGGAAAATGGAAGTTTTGTCATCTTTGGTGTAGTTGTTCTACTTTATGCTGATGAGTAGGCACTAAGAGTTAAAAAAGAGACCTCCGCTTGTATGTACTTGTCATCCTCAGTTGACCTTGACTTTCTTTTGCATTAACATCAGCTGATTTTGCTCCTATGCTGGGCATTGTGACTATTTCGTATAGGGTATCTAGTGGAGTTATGATCACTGTTATAGGAGTAGCTGCAAGGTGGCTAGACAAGCATGCTAAAGGCAGTAAGTATTGGTCAAGTATCTGTAGTCGTGACATGAAAAAGTCAAAGTTCTCCATGCTCTTCCTCTTGCAGGTGCGTGTTATTATGTCTTATTTCTCTTTGGAAATTTCATCAGTTTTCACTGGATGATGTTCTTACCATTCTTTCACTAAGACCAGCCCTTTTGCCTCATCTGATAGGTACTATTGGTGGGGTTGTCCTCAATGATGGTATCACTCTCGACATCTCACAGAATGCAGAACCAAGAACTACATATGCTCCACCAGCTCCTGAATTGGCTCATTGCTGGTATGATGTAGCCCGTTCTTGCTATTTACTTGCGCTTTTGCCTCCGTTGTGCAGCTAAGTTTTCAGAGAGACTTTCCATTTTTATTATCTTTACTGGCCTACTTATTTATGCATACATGTCATTTTTCTCTGATTATAATCTCCATGTGAGGGAGAGTCACTTGTATAACAATCATGACCTGGTCGCCTGGGTACTGGTGCTACAGATGTGCCAAACGTCTGAAGTGAACTAGACATACCGACTCATTGCATTGGCTGGTGCTTGAGGATCCTTTTATAGATGGAGGAGGTCTTTGAGGAGGATTAACGTGTGTTTAAAATGGGTCCATGACCAATACATTGTATTGCAACTAGTGTCACCTGAAATTGGATATGTTCTGACATTGCATAGCAAACTTATTAGCTGAAAGCAAATTAATCTATGCTCTACTGCTATTATTTTGTGCGTTTTAACTCTCTTTATCTCTAATCATGCGGTGTTTTCTCTATTGTAGGTTCTTCTATGATTCTTCCTTTGTTTTCAGAAAATACCCTCTTATCTCGGTTGACTTCTATATTTCTTGGTTTTGCCCCCCCTTTCCTTCTTCTATCTATTGGGTAAACCTCTTTTATACACCTTTCATCTGCCTATGTTTCTCTAACTTTCAAGACATTCATCCTATTAGAGAAATGATTCATGTATTTTCCTCTTTTCCCTTTATGTGGAACATGATAGATATGAAGCTGTCTTCTATGGAGCACTTGTTCTTGCACTTATGGCATGGTTACTTTTTGAAAACACACTGCTTTACGTAAGTAAAACGGAGAAGATTACTGTCTCCAATGTGAGCACGGTGGAAAATGTGGTTCTAGAAACTGATGATAGATACTTGCGGCTCTCTGATGTGAGAATTCCTCTAACTTTTGTAAGTTCATTCTCCTCTCTCCATCTTGCCCTTGGAATAATTTGTCACTTAAACTCTCTTTATCTTTTGAAGAAGACAGTTGCATATGATTTGGAGAAAAAGACGGCTTATGCATGTGTTGTTTGTGATTGGCAGTCGTATCCTAATTAATTAGTTGATAAACTTTTTCAACAGAGAATTTCTTTGGCTAAGTGAACGCATTAAATAGATTTAAGAGGCATGCTTGGGAAAAATGTGAACATAAAGTCACCATATGGGCTCACTATCCTTTTTTCTTATCAATATGGTCCTCATATAAATTATCAACATCAACATCAACATCACCTTTATCCCAAACTAGTTGGGGTCGGCGGTTGATGAACCCAAAAATAAATAAAATAAATACAAGACCGGTTGAGGAAAAAGAAATAATTATATAAAAAATAAATATATAAAAATAAAAATATGTAAATATATATAGTGAAAAATGGACTAAAAAGGACAGTGTGGAACATCGAAATTCTGCCCATCCACAATACTAATAGCTTTTCTCCACTCCGTCCTCATATAAATGATGTTGACGTTAAATATGTTTCGAGTGCAAAAAACTTGCAGGATTGGTGCTTTTCCTATGTCATTTCATATCTCCTCAAATTCCTTTCACTATTCAGATATGGGAGCCATCTGTGTTATTTAATGTCTCTGTTTGTCAGATGGTACTCTTCAATGTTGCCTTTTTTGGGACGGGGAATTTTGCAAGCATTGCAAGCTTTGAAATTTCATCTGTGTACCGATTTATAACTGTTTTCAGTGTAAGTAACCCTATTAGTGACAGCTTCTTTCCATTTCAAAACAAAGCTTCCACTAAGTTGATGCATGTTGCCGTCATTGCAGCCTTTTCTAATGGCAGCCCTGCTTATCTTCAAGTTGTTCATACCATTCATGCTTGTCATGTAAGTTCTTACTTTCTCCCATGATAGCAAGTATATTGGCAGATCGACATGGCAGTCCATTGAAAATTGTTAAGTAGTTAATTTTTTTTTTCTCTATGATAGGTTTTCTTCTTTGTTTCTTTTATTAGCTTGTAGCCCATAGAGAACGTAGGTCATCTCTATTTGTTCAAAGCTTTTAGCGAAGTATGTTTATGAGAAGACCCTGTTAATTTTAAATCAATCTGTAAGGGATGAGCCTTCTGTCTTATTCATACCCGCCTGGGGGAGGTTAACTGATTTGGACATCCTTATATGTGTTACAACTAAAACCATGATGGGTATTTTTCATGGGCAATCTGTATATGTGGACCCAGATCTAGCAAAGCTCCCCTGTCTCCAAAAATCATACATATATTGATTGTCTGGAAAGGCTTAAGAGTAAAGGACATTGAAGTCTCTGTTTATGTACTATCATAAAATCACATTGGTAGGTGGAAATGGTTATTCAAACATATGCCTTTTGAAGGTCACTGAGCCAGGGTCTTCTTTACTTCTCTCTTGTGAGATGATCTTTTCTTATTGGTCGATTGTGTGGCATTTACCTTTATGATGACAGGACTATTAATAGGTTGAAACTTGGTAGCTTTTGATGTGATGTAGGTTGTAACCGCCTATTTGCTTCTCTCATGATAATCTGTCTTTTGTAAATGCAGATGTACCTTTAGTGCAATAGCCAAACTGATTCGAGTTCCACGATCAGGATGTTATTTCCTTGTTATATTATTTTCAGATGTGATGACCATCCACTTTTTCTTTCTGGTAACCATATTCTTGCCGTGCTTATCCTCCCTATAACTTTATCGGCTTCCATTGTCTAGGTTGCTCGCAGAACTTGTTTCTAATTGTAGTTCTTATTCTGCCAACCTAACTTGCTGTCGCTTTTATTTAATATCAGGTCCGCAATACAGGAAGCTGGATGGAAATCGGTAACAGCATCAGTCATTTTGGGATCGTGAGCGCTCAAGTTGTGTTTGTGCTTTTACTTTTCGCTCTCACCGACATATACACAAAGGACATCAGAACTAGATCAGATCGTCCATCATCTCGTAAAGTACGATGATCCCTTGAAGTTGGACCGGAGCCTCGAGATCAGGTGCCATTTTCATATGGCGGCAAATTCTTAGGGATGCGCTTCAATTCTTTTTGGTTCTTTGCTTCGAGGCCGATATTGCGTGGCTGGTAATATGGAGCCAAATGGCAAAGTCCGGTCATGGGGACTTCCACACGTGAATGCGTCGCTGCACTTGCTTCCATCGTATCGATTGGCCTATCCAAGACAGTTTTGACGACATTTTCACCTGGCGACATAGAGGCTCTTACTTTTTGACTTGATCTCGCAGGATTGTGATCTGCTTTGTTCTTGTATTCGATTTTTATCACAGATTAGTTTCTCTTCTGTTGATGCTGTGGGACACTTTGGCGATGGAAGAGATGCTTTTCACATTTGTGGGACAGTTTTCTCCAAGTCTTGTGTCAATGCCTACTTGAGAATAAAGCCTGGGGGTTGGGCGGTTGGGGGTTGGCGCGCGGGCAGTTCTCATCAAATCTTCTTTGCCCCCACAATAGACAGATCCGCAGATGGACAAAATGCACCCCAACGACTTTTTAAACGCTTCATAAAAGGAAGACGCGGTCACATTCTGACTTAAACAACGTGACGCAACTCACCGTGACGTTTCCATTCCATCTTAGGTCCAGAAGGTGGTGCGCGACCAGCTAGAAAAACGCCTTGTCGTTTCGGACGATACATTCTTTTGGAGTTTTGAGTCGTTCAAATGTCGGATGGAATAATTCTTACATTTGTTTTGGCATATTAATTTTTGTTGCATTGTCGTTTCTCGAGTTTGAGCTTTGACTTGAAGTTTAACTTACTCTCATCAATAAGCGACCGGCTCAAGCTCAGAAAAACACTTCGCGTATCCGGGTAGAGGCTGAAGCCACAAACTCGGTCGAGCTCAAATTGGAATGTCGAGCAGCACCCGAGTCCAAAAGGGTCGGGCTCGACTCGAGTTGCGAAGCAGTTTCACTCAAGTTCAGCCCTACCCAAATTCCCCAATCTAGAAATCCTAGCAAATAGAATTAACCAATAATAAAAATAATAATAATAAAAACTCCCAATACAGACTTGACCCCAGGAAGACGTTACTTGCCAGCAACTACTTTCAAAGCACCTTCCCCAGGAAAAAAAAAAAAAAAAGCACCTTCCTCAGACTCAAACGACAAGAAGGCACAAAGCACCTTCCCCAGGAAGATAAAAAAAAAAAAAAAAGCACCTTCCTCAGACTCAAACGACAAGAAGGCAGCAAGAGAAAGAAAGGTACATTAAACTTTCATAGCAGCGTCCTAGAAAAACTTCTTCTCCCAAAGCAAAAGAGCTTTAAAGGTACTTAAAGGATGGATCTTTACTCCTGGGCTAAGTAGCACTGATACCGATATGCGATACGACACGACATGATACGCCGACACGTCATCTTAAAAAAATAAGAAATTTCGGCACGTATTGTATATTAAACATATATTTTTGTATGTATATGATAAATTATCATTTCTATAATTAGTTCAATTAATTTAATTTAATTTAAATCTACAAATAAATAAAGAATAAAAGAGAGCCTAAGATTAATTTACACTAAAAATTATTTAATTCAGTATTTGTTAATACGATCCATTATTTTAAATTAACAAATTTAACTACATTTTATTCTAATTTCATTCTAATTATTCACGAAACTTGAAAAGAGAGAAAAAAAAATCATAAAAACAAGAAGAGCAAATCCTCGCTCGAGAGACTCTCAAATGTCTGACAATCTCATTCTCTCTCATCGCTGGACTCCACCGCTTCATCCCTTCACCTCCGTCGCAACATCGCATTGACTACTCACCCTTGTCTCATCGACTTTCGCTGTCGTTCACTTTTTGACTTTGTTCTTTCTCTTCTCCCGGCCATTGAGCCCGAAAGGGCCCCTCCCATGGTGAGTTCTTCGGGCACGAAGAGGGAGACCACTGAACACGAGACGTCTCCTCTCCACCTTCGCGGAACTTCCCGCCTTCACCGCCCGCCCGCGCCCTCCTTTCCACCACCCATCGCCTCGCGGATCTAGCCCGGTGCTCCGCCATCACCGTCCTCGACGTCCCCAACGCCTACTCCGCCTCCTCTTTGACCTCACTCGCTGCTGCTCTCTCTCTCTCTCTCTCTCTCGCCTCCCTCGCCGACGAACTCCTCCGCTACCAAGTGCTCCTCCGGTTCCTCTTCTCCTCCGACCTCCACCAGATCTCCTCCGACTCGCGCGTCAACGGCGTGTCCGGCTCGTTGACCGCGCGTCGGAAGTCGGACACGCGTTGACCGATACGTGTCCGTGCTTCTTAGCTTCTGGTTCACCTTGTTTAAAGAAAAAAAAGGTTAATTTCCCGCGTAAACGTACTGTAGTTCATACCCCGTCCATAGTTTTCTTTTTCCCCATTGGCGGGCTGGGGAGCCACGAAGAAGAAGCAAAGAATAGCTTTTGGCATTCAAGAAAGAACTCGATTCCCCGCCGACTTCAGACGTGCACGCGATGCTCATTCTGAGAAGTTCACCATGAATATAACTTGACTTTTGAAAAGAAAAGAATTTATTAAAAAAAAAAAACAACCAGCTATTGTCAATGGGTAATTTATGGAGCAAACGGCCGCTTGCTCCCGACTGTTTCAATTCTCCAAATCCGAAGAAGCGCAAATCAACCATTTTCGACTCGCCGGTTCCGCAACAACATCAGCCCGACAACGAAGCTCCACCGACAATGGACTATGAAGAAGCTGCTAAAACGCTGTACGTATTAAAGCCAAAAGGGCAAAAAAAAAAAAAAATTGCTCCTTTTAGCTTTCTCAACTTCATGGTTTGTTCCGAAATCGAACGAGACCCAACTTCGAAATCCGTCGACCCGTTTCGCTTCCGAAAGGACGTGTTCTTGTTTCTGGTTCCTTTGTTGGTCTCTTGTTCTTGATTTTGTGCCTTTTTTTTTTTTTTTGTCCTCTCTCTTTTGTGCAGATTCAGCAACGGACTCGATTTGGCGAACTTCGCCGTGTCCTCCGACATTCTTTCCAATTCGTGGGCTGCAATCTCTGAACTCCAGTCCCAGATTGGCGGCAATCACCGAAGCCCACCATCTTCGGACACGGTGAAAATTCGAGAATTCGAACACCCGGAATACAAAATCATTGCTTTTGTGACCCCACCGGTTGCTCCCAGTTATCTCCAAGAACAGAGCGGTTTGGTCCCTTCTTCTTCCTCGGAGGCCTCTGAGTTTAAGTTCCTCTGCTCCAAGAAGAACCCGTCTTTTTCCATAAACAAAGCTGCGATTTCTCTCTTCAACTCTCTCAAAGATCAGCTTTCTCCCCTGAAAGCTCAGGTAATATCCTTTTATCTTTCGTCTCTTTGCCTGTAATTTGTGAGCTCTACTTACTAATTTTTGATGGTCAATGAGCTTTGTTTAGTCACTGCTTGAGATCATAACAAGTTGGTCTCAGATCTGGGAATCAGTTCTTATTGAAGTGGGTTCCTGCTATACATACATACGCTCTGATAATTGCTTCGTTGATGATCATTTCGAGCTGTTTCTTCGCATGACATTAGCTTTATTTGATTGAAAAGTGGATCAACCCCCCTTTTGCCTCTTTCCGAGTGTGAATTGTCATCTTTCTTTTGGCAAAATGGCTGATGATGAGCAGTCGGTTAAATGTCTGAACAGTTCCTCTGGCATTGACGGCCCATTGCCTTTTCCAATTTTTTCAGTTGAGTTGACCTTAATCCTACGCGTAGTCGAAAAGAGAAAGAGGATTGCTTCCAGTTAATCTTAAGCATACCACTAGGATAAGCACATCTCTAGAGAATAAGGAAGCGAGTCCCCGTGAAGATGTCAATTGTCAATGTACTTCCTTTGAATGACTGCGGCGGTGAACTTGAGTCTGACGTGCAAAAGTTGATTCGACATTTTGTCTGACCTGACCACAATATCTGTTGAGAATACTTCTAATTTGAGCGACCTGATCAAAGAGGAAATTTCAAATTGGACTTTTGATGTCAATTAGGAAAAGTCTTGAGTGGACTTTTGGTCGACCGTGAACATATGGAGTTAGATTCTGTTTGAATAGATCTCCAAATTCGAGTATGCTAAAAGGGGTTTCCTATTTTGGATCCAAATATCATATATGTATGAGAGGTGGTTTTGGTTTTTTGCTCGAGATTTTGGCTGAAACAATCAATTGTGCAGTGTGCTTGTGAATTATACCATGAAAAAATTACAAGTGCTTTGAAACCAATAAATCATGTGGTAAATTTGTGGATTCCTTTATGAGATTGATATATTGTATTGTGAGGAATTGTGAGGTCTAAATTCTGTGTGGGTTATTAAGTGCAATTGGTAGTTGGGAAACAGTGAAAGTGTCTAAGTAACTCGAGTGTTAGTTATAATTTCGGTACCTGATTCTGTTTATTTTTATTATACAATCGCTTGTTTTTGGCGACAATATCAAAAGGGAAAGAGTGTGATTATGTTTGCAAAACAGGCTTCAGGACGCATGTTCAAGTAAGAAAATCTGATTGGCCCCCACAGACTTGTCTTTGTCGATGCTCATCCTACCTTGATGCAGGTAGCAACTTCCAGCAAGTCTATTCCACACATTATAACTGGAGATTGTTTGGGTGGATCCATTGCTTCTCTTTTCACATTATGGCTCCTATGCACGCTCGATTTAGCAACGGCAAAGCGTCCACTTTGCATCACATTCGGTTCGCCCTTAATTGGGAACAGCGGCTTCCAACAAGCCATATCGCAATATTCAACCTGGAATACTTGCTTTTTGCATGTGGCTCACAAGGATGACATTTTCCCCAAACTCTTTCAGTCGTCGACCATGGAGCAGAGTATATACAAGCCATTTGGAACATTTCTCGTGTGTTCTGAATCGGGTGGTGCATGTTTTGAAGCCCCCGAATCCATAATTGAGTTGCTTGCCCCCAAGAGCTCGGAAAGTGCCCAAATTCTCAACTATAATAGCATCATTAAATGTCTTGAACGACAATTGATTTGCAAGAACCATTATGCATTTAGTGTGCATAATACTGATTCATTTAAAGCTGGGATAACTGCACAAGTTGCAGCAATTGGCCTTATGCAAATTCAGGTATCTATTTATTGTACCTTCTTTCATGTGCATGTTTTGGATACTTGCATGGAGGATTTCACACTTGTTTTAGTCAAGACCAAGAAGGAATTGTGCTTCGCCATTTAAACCAAAATGAACTGTATCCCCACATTTAGCTTCACATACTTAACTAGGAAAAATTTGCGCCACTTGAACAGACCCTTGTTATGATTGCTTTCGTTTCACCTTCTGGAAGTTCATTTACTGAACTGTCAATGTCATGGTAGCTTCAGAACATGGACATGGATGCTCTGTTGAGGAAGGTAGTGATGTCTGAACTTGGTGTCCTAGAACGAAAGAATCAAGTGTTTGATCCTGCAGAGGATTTGAACGCCATGAAAGTGAAACTGGCTAATTTGGAATGGTACAAGAAGAAATGCGAAGACGAAGGCCCGCATTCTGGTTACTACGACAGCTTCAAGCACAAAATGGTTCCGCGTGACCATACAGCCGTTAAATTCATAAGACCGCTCACGATTTACTGGCAACGCGTGGTGGAAGAGGCGGAGGAGAGGCCTCAGAGAGAGGGAGCACCGCTGCGGACCCGCTGGCTCTTTGGCGGGACAAATTACCGGAGGATGGTTGAACCGCTCCTTATAGCTGAGTACTATAAATTGGGCAAAAGAGATTACATATCTCAAGGGAGATCCGAGCACTTCAAGCTATTGGAAGATTGGCTGGACAAACATCAGAAACAGTCGGGGAAGAGCGTCAGTAACAATTCAAAAATGAAGAAGATCATGTTCAGCGTCACCGAGGATTCGTGCTTCTGGGCACATGTGGAGGAGGCGCGAATTTCATGCAGGTTGTTGAACAGCGGAGGATCGAACAACGCCGAAACAGAAAACTTGGTCAGGTTTGAGGAGTATGTCATGGGTTTGCTCAAGAACTACGCCGTTTCTCCCGATATTTTCTTGGACAGCAGCAGCTACATGCAATGGTGGAGGGAGTATGAGGACATTTTGGGGAAGCAAATGATGGGAGCTTCTCACAACTCGGAACTCGCTCGTTTCATGAAGGACGAAGACTATCACCTGTATAAATCAGGTACCCTAGTATTCACATGACAGGTGAATAAACTGGGTAATTTGAATGTAATATATAGTGTATCATAAGAGCAAGAACGTGCCGGTTTCACTCGTTGTGTTGATTCGGATGCTCATTGGACCACTGGTCATCGCGAGCTCAAAAATTGATTCAGAAGGCGAGATTTTATGTTTTCTCTGCCTTTCTGTTTCTCCCTCTTCAGGAATTACTCATGTTTGTTCCTTTAGTGCAGGTTCTTATTCGGTTCAAAAACATCTATCACAAGACTATTATTAAAACGAGCAATTTCAACCAAAGCAATCTAGGGAAAAAGAAAAAAGATAGCTGCTGCTTTATTGAGCATTTTTATTGCTTTATCATCAAGAGGCCTCTCTTGTTGAAGCGGAGAGATTGACTGAATCATGCCAAATACAATTTAAGAGGAGTCAATAGTCTCTCCGTAAGTCCGCTGGAGTTGATTACTCATTTCCAACTTCTGCTTTAGGAGGATCACCACGTTTATCATCGTTGTGATTCCTCATAGAGGCATCAATAGCTCTTGGGCATGAAGTTGAAGTTGAAGCCTCTAAGGCCAAGAGCTTCATCCTTCTCTTGTCCACTGCTTTCTCGAGATCTTGCAGCCATTCATCGAGTGCCATAAGCTCGGTCAAAGCTAAAGTTTTCGAATTGCGGGGGCTTGATATCATCCAGCTCTTCAGTTCCTTGCATTCCAGCTTTCAGTTGCTCGAGCAGATCGGCATATTGTTTGTTCAGTTCCTCTAGGTTTTTGTCTCCATCCGTTTCATCCTGTTGATTAGCATCAATACAAGCCATCTTTGGGCCCTCAGACCTATCTCGAACTGCATCCGCAGAAGGGTGACCAAAATAGAAAGGCTTGCCTCTAAGAGAGAGAAGGATAGGGGCCATTTCAACGGCACAAAGAGTAGATGCTTCACTTGCCTTCTCGAACAGGCCCGGTCGACTTTTCGAGGAGGTAACTCGTCCAGCATTAGCACCCTCCTTCGTCATTCTCGCTGGAGTTGTTGTTCCCTCTATGGCGCACGCTGGAAAATCAATGTAACAGTGAAAAATGTGCCCCATTTATAGGATTTCACAGGCCAAAATAATTCATCACTCCCTCTTTGATTGGTAACTTTTCGGCTTTCCATATATTAACATATCTCCTTAAATGGTCTAATGATAAGCGTGTCATTTTCCGTCCAATGAAATGGCAATTACTAGCTCATAATGTACATGGATAAGAATCCAGAACAGACTCCTTCAATGGCTACTCAGCTAAATAAGGAAAACAATCCCGCAGTGCAATTTGTAGTCTGGCTTTTTAATCTTTTCATCCCTAAATTTTGGTATTTTTCCGACCATTTTCTTTGTCATATTCCTACCAATGGCGCTTGTTAAAGAGTGCCCCCAGACACTTGTTAATCATAACTAATAAAGAAATTGTGTTTACATATGATGCACCGGCTACATATAACACGAGAAAGACGGCACATTGTAACTGATAAAACTTCCACAATTGAGATGTCTAACAACAACACTTATCCGCAATGCCAGGCTTAAGTACACCTAAAGTGCCATAAGTTGCGTACGGCGCTCATTTTAGTGCCAAAACTTTCAAATCGATCACTTTAGTGCTAAGTTTTTGTAACTTTGATCACCTCGGTGCTAATTTTGGATAAAATCGTCACGGCTATTCGACCAACATCCCGGAATGAATTACGTGGATTTTATAATTGATTTTTATTATCTTACGTGGCGAATTTTTAGAATCGACCGCCATGGTGGAATCCGACGTGGCTTAAAAGGACGGAAATAAAATGACGTCGTTTATGTATTCGGATAAACGACGTCGCGAGTGTTGCCTTCTTAGGTGTTGTGCGAGGAGCCGAGGGACTTGTGCGAAATCCAATCGCGATCGTTGCTCGTGGAGTCACGCCCGCGGCCATCATCGTCCTCCGCCGCCCGCCGCCCGTCGTGAGGTATGCGTCCGTGTCCTTTGCCCTCTCTCGCTTACCAGAGCAGAAATTAGGCAAAATTAAGGTGAAATTAGGGCTTCGAGGGGAAAATTAGGATTAAGGGCAAAATTGGGGGAATATGGTAAAATGAAGGCTCGAGATTGATGCGTTGGGGATGTATACTACTTTAATCACACTCCCTTCGATTTCTTGATAAAGAAAAATAGTGGCCCACTTGTTTAATCAAACCTTTCGAATTTGTATTTTTGCATCCCTTTGGTCCACTTGTTTAATCAAACCTCACACATTTGCAATGTAAAATTGCTTTTTATTTACTATGAAGTAGTGAACAATGCCAACGAACCTCAAAATATGGAATCCGAATACCCCTTGGTTGTCCTCAATTGCTTTGTTGATACTAGACGACAAATAATGAGCCTTTAATCAAAAGAAGGGACCTCCACGTGCATTTGTTGACGGTCCCAAAAGCTAATATCTTCATTGATTTTTTGCTCTTTTCCTGCAGGCATGGACAAGAATCTTGTTCTCATTATTTGTTATGGTGGAAATTTTGTCATTGGCACCGACGAGTGGGACTACGAAGGTGGAAATGAAGGAACAATTTTCCTCGATGTCGGGACGTCGTTGTATGTTTCTTTCGTGAGGGATATAGTGCATTTATACGGCTGCAAAGTAGGTAAATTACTCTATTGTCTTCTTGGGAAGGGTTTGAGGGATGGGTTGAGAGAGTTGTGGGATGAGAATGGGTTTAAAGATGTGATTTATCACTATCTCCATGGAAGAAGCAAAAGTGTATATAGACAAATAGTGATGATGATGCTCGAGATGAAGACATAGCTGAAAAACAAATAGGCATTGATTCCACTTCTCATGGAGGTGAATTGTAGAAGGGCATGAGGAATGGGCAGAGGGAAGATTGGGGTAATAGGCATTGTGGGGAGAGGGAGGACAAGGAGGATGGAGGAGTAAGCAATACAACGATGAGGCAATCACCGGATTAGATTGGGATGTTGCATAATCCGGTGATGATGATGACGATGATGAAGTTGTGCGAAATTGGACAAGAACGAAGAGCCGCAAGGCAAAACACAAGGACTCTGCGAGGAGAAAAAGTGTAGCACTTGCAAGTAGAGGGTGAAGCAAAAATGGAGAAGAACCAACATATGCTACAACTACCGTAACAATGAGAAAGAGTGGACTTGACGAACAAGAAGAAGAAGCACCGTAGAAGGAAAAGTAAGTACCCTTCCTATGATCCAACTATAGCGAGTCCTATTTTGAGCCTTGGTATGAAATTTGAGGATGCGAAAAGGATGCTATTCGAAGAGCTCTATTCGACCGAGGGCTTTAGAGTTTCTTCGAAATACAAAAGAGTATGTGAGAGCTAGGTGTCCACAACGTAATTGTGGATGGAAGATCTACGCAGACTAAGCAAGAGGAGCGGGTCATTTCAAATTAGATCATTTCAAGAGGAACATACATGTTCAATTGTTTTTGACAATAAAAGGATAACAAGTAAGTGGTTATCGAGCTTCAACACGATCAAGGCGCCGGAGAAGTCCTCACTTGAAGCAGCGAAAGAGCGGTAGGGATTAATGTTGGAGAATCAATGCAAGAGAGCCAAGTATAAGGTGATGACAACACTCTTGGGCAGACAAGGAAGAATATGGTCGATCGGGATTATGCTTATGAATGTAGGCTTCAAAACCATTCAAGTAGGCGGGGGTTGTGGAAAGGCCATTACCCGATGAAGGGACCATGTTTGATAGGTTCTACTATTCGATGCATACAAAGTTTTTATCCGTGAGAAAAGTAATAGAATTGGATGGGTGCTTTTTAAAAGGCTTATGCAAGGGTGAATTGTTGGCCGCAATTGGTAGGGATGGCAATAACCAAATGTTTCCTCTAGCTTGGCAAGTGAGGATAGAAAATAAGGACACTTGGTCCTGGTTCATGAAAAATTTGATGGCACTTGAGATTACCGATGGAAGCGGTTGGGCTTTCATGAGCGATCAACAAAAGGTAAAGCCATCGATCAATGCATTCTTTGAAATGAGCTCATTATGAAGTATTTTCCCTTTTCTTATAATTATTCGTTGGTTTAATATTGTAGGGGCTTGTTCCCATTAGCGACTTGATGCCATATGCCGAGATAGAATGGAAAGCGAACCGGGAAGAAGTACAAAGGAGATAAGCTCAAAAGCAATTGAAATTGCAAAGAGCACAAACATGGCGACTTTAGGATAGCAAAACAAGGGTTGCTTGAGCTAAGCAAGGATGGTTTCGATGCGCTATTCCAAACCGAAGCAAAGCATTGGTGTAGGGCTTTCTTAGAAGAATTCAAGTGCAAGCTTTCAATGGCAACATATTAGCCGCTAGGTGCACAATCATCGCGATGCTTGAGGATATACGACTCATGGTCATGACCACGAAAAACGAGATGCTGCGAAGATAGAGAATGTGGTCTTCGGATTGCGAAGATATTAGATGACAATGTGCTAGAGGTTCGCCATCCAATTTGGAATGGCGATGACGGGTTTGAGATCAAGAAGAATGAAGACACATATGTTGTTCACCTCGGAGGAGGAAGTGTTCATGTCGGCATGGCAACTTAATGGAATTCCATGCGCACATGCCATTTCCGCCATCCACCACAAAGAAGAGAACTCAACATTACCTAGCCGATTGCTACAACAAAAGGTCCTATCTCGATGCGTATAAGTTCATGATGCAACCTATTAGAAGTAGCAAATACCGAGCCAACCAATCGTGATGCCCCCGCACCTTTGCCATTAAAGAAGCAAGTAGGAAGGCCAAAGCGAGACGAAAGATGCAAGAGGGAGAGGTTTCAAGACAAAGGATGAGCAAATTTGGTGCAAAGATGATGTTGCAAAAAAGATAGGGCACAATAAGAAAGGCAAAGTGAGGAAGTAACATGAAGGGCAAGTGGTCGGTACAGATCCGACACAAGAACGACTAGAAAGCCACACCACACAAGACAGAAGGAGCACAATGAGTCAACCGTACACCAACCGAGGACAAAATATATGGTAAGATGTTACATTGTTTGTTTTCTTTGTCTTCCTATAAGATTTGCAATAACGTAACCTCATTTTTACATTTCGGTGACAAGAAGGGCAAGAGTTGACCAAACTACCCAACCGCCACCACCCGAAGAGCCAACACTAAGTGCAGTATGTTATGCACAAGACTAATAACTAGAGAACAACCCAACCATCTCCACCAAGCCCACCCGAATCTACCGTTGAACAAACGAGGAGAAAATATCCAGTAAGATATACATTCTTTGTTTATGTTACTTTATGACTTGTAGTGTAACTTTGTTTCCACACTTGAGAAGAAGACCAACTCAGAAGCATAACCACCACCACCATCACCTCCGCCAAAAAGAGCTAGCCGCACCACCACTTCCCGACTAACAAGAGGGCCTCTTGGAAAGAGGTTGAAGGAATATGGTTATAGTGCTTCATTGGAATGACTATTTTACATGTAAGTTTCGAAGGACTTGTCCATTTAAGGATATCGATTTAAAAATTTCCGAATCATTTGCTTCTATTATTATGTTGTTGACGGAGAAGCTCGAGATACTTATTTCCGAAGGTGGGCCAACCCAAGAGTCAACAACGTCCAAACAAGACTTTGCGAAAGACGAAGACAAAACCCTCGCTGCACCCCAAGGAAGAAGCGCAAGTCCATCTCAACCGTCGATACTCCACTTGAAGAGCTAGAACCCGCATGTTAAAAAGAGTGCTAGGATCATGAACCAAGTCAAAAAGCCATCGAAAGGAAAATGAGCCGGAGTGGTTAATGTTTACCGATATGATTGGAGTGGAACTTGTATTTTGTGTTGGCGTTTTTGTTGGGAACTCATGCCGCTTAGTGTTGTCATTTTTTGTTGGGAACTTGTGCTCGTATTTTTAGTTAATGTAAACTATAAGCTTAATGACGATGGAACTTCTTGTTGTTGAATTATGCATTTACATTGCTCTGATTCCACTTCTTATTGTGTTGTTTGGTTGTTTGTGAATGGCGGCCGATTATAGTCGCTGGTTGTTGGCTGGTTATATTTAGTTGTGGTGGGTGGTTATATTGTTGAGGTTTTGTTTTGGCACAAATTTGGGATCCGTTTTGATGCACCAAGTTCTTGGTGCAATTTTAATGCACTAAAGTGATCGCTCAGGGCAAGTTGGCACTCAAGTAACCAATTTTGAAAACTTGCACTAAGTGATCACTTTCACAAAAAGTTGGCACCGAAGTGATCACTTTCACAAAAAGTTGGCACTGAAGTGATCATTTTTTAACCCCGACCAGCACTTAAGTGATCAGCATGTACAACTTATAACACTTACATTATAACCGATAACCAGATTTGCAACAACAAAAACCTCGCAACAAGATGTCCAACCTTTAAACCTCAAATATGAAAGCTTGCAAACAAATATCTCCCCAAATACAACTTTACTAGCTTTAACTCAAATAAAAATGCAAAAGCAAACTTTGAACTCTAGTAAATTGAGCACTCAACATAGCAACAAACCTTTGTAGCAAATGAGCATGGTCACAACACAAGATATATTTCAAGCTTCAAAAAATGGAGAAACTATTCCGACCACGGTTGTAGTTCCATGTGAAGCAAATCGCTCACCTCAACATATGAACCAAAGTATCGAAAAAAAAAAACATGTCAAAAACCTCCCCAACTATATGCAAGACTAACAAGAATCACGTAAAAAACCCGCAACAAACTACCCGCCATTTTTTGCAACAAACCAAATAATTAAACGAAAAACTTTGGAAAAAGTATTGACAATACCATAGTCCAAAAACCTCCAAAAACTAAGCAAACACCGCATTATAACCTTCCATTTCCAACAAAATACTTCAGCAAGCTCCTTTATCCATAGAAAAGTTGTCCATTACTTATACATTATGCAATACAAATACATATCGAACTCAACTTCACCTACGGAAGACTAAGAAAGTTCCTCTCATCACACACCTTACACTTGAACATTACATAGGTTACACAACATAACAAAACGATAATGAAGGCTCGATCACGCTTTCTTTGTCTTCGCATTGTTGATACTTCCTTCTTCGATTGATTTGCCGAGATGTTACGCCTTTATCTCGCCTTCCCTTGAATCGACATCATCCAATTGTCCATGAATGTAGGTAGAGGTTCATACCGTCTTCAAGAAGTTCTAATATCACCTTGCTCGATCGGAGAATTTTTGATCAACCCATCCGAAATATTTGCACTTCGACCCCTCTCTATACCCGCCACATCCCATGAATCTTCTCTCGGGAGATTCAACCGAGTCCAAGACGTTCTTGTTGGACTCAAGTAACCCACAAGAATGAGAAATCTCACCATTAACTTTGCTTCGTCGAACCGAATTTGAGTCCACCAAGCTCCTTCCCTCCATTTCGACCTAGGCTATCAATTTTGGGATGAAATCAAAATGTGGACTCAAATTTTCCTTCTACCCGCGAGTAGGGTTTCTATGGGGTTCAATTTGGGGATTTAGGGTTTATGTTGGGTGAAATCGGTTGTAACGACGTCGTACTGCTCTTCAGAATGCTGAGTCGGCCTCCGGCGAGCCACGTCGTCCTCCTTTTTTTATGTAAAAAGTCCACATAGGCTCCACGCACACTTTCCTGCCACATATGCACTTAGCTCTGAAGTGATCAAAGTTACAAAAACTTAGCACTAAAGTGATTGATTTGAAAGTTTTAGCACTAAAGTGAGCGCCGTACGCAACTTATGACACTTGGGGTGTACTTAAGCCCGCAATGCCATTACAACTATCTTGACCATGATTAGTAACACCGAAGATAAATCCATCCATATACTCTCATCACCCTCGGAAGAAGACTCTTCTAGTTTATCGCCTAATTGACCACATCACACTAGCGTCGCGCAATTTCCGAAGAGCTGGCTTGTTGGGAGCGCGCAGCAAAAAACTTAATACCTTCGGTGAGGAGATTGCCAAAAGAGAGCCCAAATCCGAGCCTATCGATTTATCTAGTGGACACATTCATTCAAAAACTTAAGCCATTGAGTTATGGACCAACTTGGATATATTAACTGCTTAATTCTATATCAATTCTTTGATGTAGAGCTTGTCTAACACAACTCACACATGTATCTCAACATGGTGTGGGATCCTCCTTGTAATCCTCACAAGCTCTCTCTCTAATGCATGAGCAAAGCTAGGGTCTCATTCTTGGCTCATAGTGAGTGCTTGCCGGAGTTGAATATCCCCACATTGAACTCCCTGCAGTGAGAGAGCCCTATTGTGATACTATGAATTTGACTCACTCGAAATATTGTCCACTTTAACACGTCTCATACCAAGCATCACTGTTTGTCATTTGGCTTAAAGGCAAACACTTTTCTAGGATGTCACCCATCCTAATAAAACTCTAGCCCGAGCACACGTAATTTTGGATTTCCAAAGCAAAGCTTACCGATACGTTAAAAGGCGTCTTCATAGGTTAATTACAGTTTTCACATGTGTATCTTAGAATCATTATTCATTGTTGATTCATTCCTGCTCTCTTCATCATCTAAGAAGCTTGCAAAAAGTCGTTCCTTGTCCAAAACCTTTTGGCCTTGACGACCATTCTCCGCCCTTGTCGGACAGGATCGTTACACCTATAGTGTGCGAAACCACTCAAGACAACTATTTCTTGGTTGGAGAAGCCCCCGGATCCAAATGGGTTGATCGGTGTGGACCCGGTCGTGTTGGGCCTCGGTGGGTTACCTCCAACCAGTGATGCCCTAGAAGTCATGCTGTCCCACAATAGAAGGATCCACATATTCATTACAATGGACACCCGCACTCAAAAGATTTAAGTAAGTCACGTGACGCAATTCAGCTCACCGCATACGTTTCTATTGCATCCGGGTCTACAAGGTAGTGCACCACCAGTTAGAGAATCACTTTCTCGCTTTGGACTAAGATTCTTTTGGAGTTTTGAGTCGTTCAAAAATGGGATGGAGTCGAGCTTGATCATGAAAACTAATCAGCCCAATCGATTTGTGAGTCTGAGCAAATAGTTTATGCATTTGGTTTATTTCCGTTGTACGTTAAAATCTCCGTTTTGAGCTCAAAGTGAGTCTACTTTTCTTGTTGCCCAGCGATCTCTCAAGCTCGAAAAATACGTTACGGAGTCCGAGTCGAGGCTGAAACCAAACAACTCAGCGAGCTCAAATCAAGTTCGACCGGCATTTGCGTCGAAAGGCTCGACTCGATTAGACTCGGGAACCAGCCCTACTCAACTCCGAATCAACCTGACCAAAAAAGACGAAGAATCTCCCAATCAAGAATTGACCGGAGGAAGTCACTACTTGCCAGCAACTTCGGTAGCCCCTTCCTCAGACTCGGACGGCAAAATCGTAGCAGGAGAAAGAGAAGGGGACAAACTTTTAGAGCAACATCCCAGAAAAACAATTTAGGGATAATGACATGAATAACTTTGAAATTTTAATATAGATCCATAAATTCTTAATTTATTCAATGTGATTAATAAATTTTAATTTAACATGTAATGTGGTCCGTGAATTTTTAATATATTTAGTATGATTTGAAAATAATATTAAACATTTTCTTACGGTACATGATTAAAAATAAATTGTATCGAAAATACATGAATCACATTGAACAAATTAAAAAATTACGAATCACGTCGGACATTGAAGTACATACCCATCCGGTTATTCCATTGGTTGGTTTGAGGGGCCGCGAAGAAGAAGATAAGAACAAAGCTTTCGGCATTTACGAAAGTATGCGAGAAGTTCCCGCGAATTTAAAAAGAAAAGACTAAACAAAGAAGCAGGTATTGACTTGGGGTTTGAGAGGTCTCCCCCTTCTCGAGGTTAAAATCGATCTGGTTTGGGTCGTCGATGGGGAATTCATGCGGCAAACTTGCCACTTGCTTCTGACTGTTTCAAATTCTCCAGGATCCGAGGTAGCGCGATTCAACCATCGTCGTTGACTCTCCGGTTCTGCAATAGCGGCGGCCCAATAACGAAGCTCCGGCAATGGACCCTGTTGAAGATGCCAAACCTCTGTACGTGTCCAAACAAAAGGGAGAAAAAAAAAAGCTCTTTTTCATGTTTCCCGACTTTGTAGTTTGTTCCGAAAGCGAAGGAGACCCAATTTCGGAATCCGCCAACGGAGTGCGCTTTTGCGCAATCATTTGACCCGTTTCGCGGTTGGTCTCTTGTTCTTGAATTTTTTTTTTTTTTTGGGTTGTTTGCAGATTCAGCAACGGAATCGAGTTGGTGAACTTAGCCGTGTCCTCCGATGTTCTGAGCAATTCATGGGCTGCAATCTCTGAACTCCAGTCCCAGACCGACCGCAATCACCAAAGCCCACCATCTCCTGAAACAGTGAAAATCCGAGAATTTGAACACCCAGAATACAAAATCATTGCTTTTGTGACCCCACCAGTTGCCACTACTTATCTGCAAGAAGCGGGCGATTTGGTCCCTTCTTCTTCATCAGAGGCCTCTGAGTTTGAGTTTCTCTGCTCCAAGGACAGCCCGTCTTTTTCCATAAACAAAGCTGCGATTTCTCTGTTCAACTCTCTCCGAGATAAGCAGCTCTCCCCCCTGAAAGCTCAGGTAATACCCTCTTATCTTTCGTTTTCTTTTCAGTTATTTATGAGCTTTTTAGCTACTAATTTTGAATGTCAATGAGCTTTTCTTAGTCGCTGTGAGAGAACACGAGAGTTGGTCTCAGATCTAGGAATCAGGTCTTATTGAAGTGGGTCGTGGAATGCTTGTATCTGCTCTGATAGTTGCTTCATTGATGACCATTTTGAGCTGTTTCTGCCCATATCGTTAGCTTTATTAGATGGAAAAATTGGGAACACCCTCTTTTTGCTTCTTTCAGATTGTGAATTGCATCTTTTGGCAAAAGGGTTAATGATGAGCAGTCAGCCAATTGTCTGAACAGTTCCTCTAACATTGATGGTCCGTTTGCCTTTTCCATTCTTTTCAGTTAACCTTAATCCTATTCCTAGCCCGGAAGAGAAAAAAGGAATATATTGTTTTAAGTTAAACTTAAGCATGCCAATTGAGCTCTGAATGAATCAAGACATGACTGCAATTTATATTCTGTGTTTTGATGATTCCCTCAAGCTCTGGATGAATCAAGACACCCTTAATTGTCTGTTCTTTATTGTTTGTTTATTCAATAAGTAAACCGATGGGGTTTGGCTGAGTTGATAAAGTAATTAGGTTTTGCGTCTCAAGAAGCCTTGGGGTCTTAGGTCTGGATTCCAAAGTTGAGTCTTCTACAATGGTTTTCTGTTTTGCATTCAAATGTTATTGTCTAACGTACATTAGAATCCTGTGCTGCTCTCCCCGTGGGTAGGTCACACTGACTGAACCGCATAAATCCAATGTTGTTTCCTTGTTTTGTTTATTTTATTGTTAAATCGCATGTTTTTCGCTACAATGTCAAAAGGGAAAGAGCGCGTTTATTTTAGCAAAACTGACTAGGGACGCATGTGCAAGTTAGAAAATCTGATTGGCCCCATAGACTTGTGTTTGTCGATGCTCATCCAGCTTTGATGCAGGTTGCAACTTCCTCCAAGTCAAGACCACACATTATAACTGGAGATTGTTTGGGTGGATCCATTGCCTCTCTTTTCACTCTATGGCTCCTACGCATACTCGATTCAGCCACCAAAAACCGTCCGCTTTGCATCACATTCGGTTCACCCCTCATTGGGGACGGTGGCTTCCAACAAGCCATATTGCAATATTCAACATGGAGTTCTTGCTTCTTGCATGTGGCTCATATGGATGACTGTTTTCCTCGACACTTTCTCTTGTCCACCACGGAGCAGAGTCTATACCGGCCTTTTGGTACATTTCTCTTGTGTTCTAAATCGGGTGGTGCATGTTTCGAAGCACCTAAATCCATAATCGAGTTGCTCACCCTGAACAGCTCGGAAAGGAATGTTGGCACTGCAGATCCCCAAATTTTCAGTTATAAGAGTGTCATTGAATGTCTCGAACGGCGATTGACTTGCAAAAACCAATCTGCTTTTAATGTGGCTGATGCTGATTCATTTAAAGCTGGGATAACTGCGCAAGTTGCAGCAATTGGCCTTATGCAAATTCAGGTTATTGTTTGTTGTATCTTCTTTGCTGTTGAATACATATTCACATTTGTTTTACTCATACCAGAAGGATAATTGTGCTTTGCCATTTAAAGCAAAATGACTTGTTCCCTGCTTTTAGCTTCACATGCTTAACCATGAAATATTTGGTCCACCTGAATTGTCCCTTGTTATGAATGTTTTCGCTTTACCCTTCGGAACCTCATTTACTGAACTCTCATTGTCATGGAAGCCGCAGGATAGGGATATCGATGCTAAGATAGTGATGCCTGAACAAGACACCCTAGAACAAAAGAATCCAGCAATTGATCCTGCTAAGGCGTTGGACAAAATGAAAGTGTACCTAGCTTATTTTGAATGGTATAAGAACAAATGCGAAGATGACGGCCGGGGTCCTGGATATTATGACAGCTTCAAGAACAAAATGGCTAGGCGTGACCATAAAGTCGTTAAGTTCAAAACAGAACTCGAGATGTATTGGGTACCCGTGGTGGAAGAGGCGGAGAAGAGGCCTCAGAGGGTAGGATCACCGATGCGTATCCGCTGGCTCTTCGCAGGGACAAATTACCGGAGGATGGTCGAGCCGCTCCACATAGCTGAGTACTATAAATGGGGCAAAAGAAGTTACATATCCCAAGGGAGACCCAAGCACTTCAAGCTACTGGAACAGTGGCTGGACGAACATCAGAAACAGCCCAAGAATAGCGTTCCTAACAAATCGAAAATGAAGAAGATCATGTTCAGCGTTACAGAGGATTCATGCTTCTGGGCTCATGTGGAGGAGGCACGAATATCGTGCAGGTTGTTGAACACCGGAGGATTGAACAGCACAGAAATAGAGAAATTGGTCGAGTTCGAGAAGTATGTCATGGGTTTGCTCAAGGACTATGCTGTTTCTCCGGATATTTTCTTGGAAAGCAGCAGCTACATGCAATGGTGGAGGGAGTATGAGGACATTTTGAGGAAGCAAATGATAGGAGATTCTCACAACTCGGAACTCATTTGTTTCATGAATGAGGAATACTATTACCAGTATAAATCAGGTACCTGGTAGTCATATGACAGATGAATAAACTGGGTGATTTGAATATAACTTATTGTGTATCGTGAGAGCAAGAACGTGCTGGTTTTGCTCGTTGTGTTGATTTTGCTTTGCTTGAATTGATTCAGGTTCTTATTCGACCATTGGTCATCGCGAATTCAAAAATTTGATTCGGAAGGCGAGAGGTTGTCTTCTCTGCCTTTTTTAATGAAAACGAGCAATTTCAACCAAAACAGCATAGGAAAAAAGGGAAAAGAAAAGAAAAGAAAAGATGCTGCTACTTTATTGAGCTTTTTTAATGCTTTATTTCATGGAGCGGAGAGATCGACTGAAACATGCCAAATACGATTTAAGATGAGTCAACAATCTCTCCTTATGTCCGCTGGAGTTGATTACTCATTTCCAGCTTCTGCTTCGCGAAGATCGCCACATTTGTCACCGGTCTAGCTTCCGATGGAGGCATCCATAGCTCTTGGGCATGGAGTTGAACTCGAAGCCTCTAAGGCCAAGAGCTCCATCCTTCTCTTGTCCACTGCTTTCTCGACATCTTCCAGCCATTCATCGAAAACCTTAAACTCGGCGAAGCTGAAGTTTTTGAACGGCAGGGCCTTAATATCATCTAGCTCTTTACCTCCTTCCTTTCCAACTTTCAGTTGCTCGAGCGATCGGCATATTGATTCTTTATTTCCTCTAGGTTTCGGCCTCTATCAGTTGGACCCTGTTGATGAGCATCAATACAAGCCATCTTTGGACGCTCAGGCCTGTCTAGGACTGCACCCACAGCAGGGTGACCAAAATAGAAAGGCTTGCCTCTAGGAGAGAGAAGGACAATGGCCGTCTCGACCGCACAAAGAGTAGATAATTCACTTGTCCTCTTGAACAGCCCCGGTTGGCGTTTCGAGAAGGTTACTTGTCGATCATTGGCAACCTCTTTCATCAATGACAAGTTGGAAAATTAGTATAAATTTGACTGACATGGTGGTGGAACAGTGAAAATGGCGAAGATTTATAGGATTTGATGGGCCAGGATAGTTCATCACTCCATTTTTTATTGGTAACTTTTCGGCTTTCCATATATTAGCATATCTCTTTAAGTGATTTAATGATAAGCGTGTTGTTTTCTATCTGATGAACTATTCTCCACCAGAAAAAAACAAAGGACTATTCTTCGACGGCTAATCAGGTAGAGAAGGAAAACAATCCAGCGGTGCAATTATGGTATGTTTAGTGACGTTTTTGTTTCTCTGTTATTCTACTCTTTTGTTCTTCGAAATAGAAAAAGAATATAAATATGTTTGTGTACTTGGTTTTATTTTTCTATTTCCTGAAATAGATCAATGTCAGGGAATAGATTTGGAAAAATAAGAAGTAAAAAAAAAATTACTATTTTGTTCCTGGGAACGAAAAAGAAAAAGGAGGTCATTTTAGAGAAATAAGCTCATCGTAACCCGACCCGGCCCGCATATACGTAAGTTGTAGGGCCTGGCCGGTTTCGATTCTTTTTTATTTTTATTTTAAGAAGACCATTTATACTTTTAACTTCCTAAGCACACTTGTCATCAAAATAATGCCAAGATAAAGTCAAAACAATAGATTTGATTTCTTTTTAATTCCTAAGTTGAGATTTTTCTTTCACTACCCTTGGATACATGTTACAGAAGACACATAAAAAAAAGTCATATGCAACATGAAAGAATTGACAACAATGGAAGAACATTTAAATTCATATTCTAATGCTTTCTATATATGAATTATGTTAATACTTGGGTTTTATTAAGTTCTATTGTTTTGTTGGAGGTGGGTGTGGTGGTAGCCGATGAGGAGGGCAGAGTCATATAATATCAATTTTGGATTGAATCTTTAAGTATTATGTTTTGATTAATTATAGTGCTAGGAATGTAGGTGAGAAGGAAGTAGGAAAAAAAAAAAAGACAAACACACGAAGAAGAAGGCGGAAAAAAAAACGACCCATAGCGTCAAATGAGCTGAAATCATTTACTCATTACTTGGTCCGACTCGACCCGATCCGAATCGAAAGCCCTAAAAATTTCGAGTTAAGTAGGATCAGCTCTAAAATTTTTTACACCACAACTAACTATTACCTTGAATTTTCTAAGGTCATCTTAGAATATCTCGATTAGTTAAGTCCTTACAAAAGTCCAGTTTTATCCAAATATGAACTATTCAAATATGTATAGACATTTTTATAATTAAATGAAAGAAAATTGGGAATATAAATTGTTAGGGTGGTCCCAAATGCATTTATGTTCTTTTTGTATTTCGAGAATAAAAATTTTAGTGTAGTTACCAAACGCATTCTTGAGGAACTACTCATATATTTGTTCCTTTAGTGCAGGTTCTTCTTTAGGGTAAAACAAATTATCACAAGACCATAATGAAAACAAGCAATTTCAATCAAAACAGCATAAAAAAAAAAAAAGGAAAACATAAGAAAAGATGCTACTGTTTTATTGAGCATTTTTAATGCTTTATTTCAAGGGCAGAGAGATTGACTTGAAACATGCCAAATACAATTTAAGATGACTCAACAATCTCTCCCTAAGTCCGCTGAAGTTGATTACTCATTTCCAGCTTCTGCATTGCGAAGATCACCACATTTATCATCGGTCTGGCTTCCAATGGAGGCATCGATAGCTCTTGGGCATGAAGTTGAGCTCGAAGCCTCGGCCAAGAGCTCCATCCTTCTCTTGTCCACCGCTTTCTCGACAGGTGAAGTTTTCGATTGGCAGGGCCTTAATGTCATCCAACTCTTTACCTCCTTCCTTTCCAACTTTCAGTTGATCGAGCAGATTGGCATATTGTTTTTTTATTTCCTCAATGTTTCGGTCTCTATCATTTTGAGCCTGTTGATTAGAATCAATACAAGCCAGCTTTGGACGCTCAGACCTGTCTAGGACTGCACCCACAGAAGGGCGACCAAAATAGAAAGGCTTGCCTCTAGGAGAGAGAAGGATAAGGGCCGTCTCGACGGCACAATGAGTAGACGCCTCACTTGCCTTCTTGAACAGGCCCGGTCGGCGTTTCGAGAAGGTAACTCATCGAGCATTAGCACCCTCCTTTTTCATTATCGCTCGAGCTGTTTTCAACCCGATGGCGCACGCTGGAAAATCAGTGTAAATTCGACTAATATGGTGGTGGAACTGTTAAAAATGTGAAGATTTATAGGGTTTCACAGGCCAGGAATAATTCATCGCTTCCTCTTTGATAGGTAACTTTTTGTCTTTCCTTACATTAACATATCACTTTCAGCGGTTTAATGATAAGCGTGTCGTTTTCCGTCTAATGAACTGTTCTTCAAGTTTGACCAGAAAAGAAAAGGAAGAAACAAAGAACTATTCTTCAACGGCTAATCAGCTAAAGAAGGAAAACAATCCAGCGGTGCAATTATGGTCTGTTTAGTAAAGTTTCTGCTTCTCTGTTTTTCTGCTTTTTTATTCTCCGGAACGGAAAAAGTACATACATCTGTTTGTGCACGTGGTTTCATTTTTCTATTTCCCAAAATAGATCTGTGATCAGTAAATAAATTTAAAATAATAATAAGTAAAAAAAATTACTACATTGTTCTTGAGAGTAAAAAGAGAAACGAGTTAATTTTAGAGAAGTAAGCCCAGTGTAACCCGACCTGGCCCGCATATACATAAGTTGTAGGGCTGGGCCGATTTCAGTTCTTTTATTTATTTATTTTTCGTAGAAGACCATTAATACTTTTAAATTCCTTAGTATACTTGTCATCAAAATAATGTCAAGATAAAATCAAAATAATAGACTTGATTTCTTTTTAATTCCTATGTTAAGATTTTTCTTTCACTACCCTTGAATACATTTTATAGAAGACGCATAAGAAAAGTCATATGCAACATGAGAGAATTAACAACAATAGAAGAAAATTTAAATTTGTATTCGAATGCTCTGTATATATGAATTATGTTAATACTTGAGTTTTATTAAGTTATATTTTATGTTTATTGGAGGTGGGTCTGGTGGGAGTCGATGATGAGGGCAGAGTTATCTGTTATCAATTTTTAGCTTGAATAGTGAAGTATTATCTTTTGATAATTATAGCGCTAGGAAGGTATATAGGTGAGAAAGTATGGAGAAGAAGAAGTGCCAAAATAAAAAAACCCTAACTTGTACCGTTAAATTAGCCAAAATCATTTACTCACTACTCGGCCCGACCCGACCCGAACCCAAAAACCTTGAAAAATTTCGGGTCGGGCCAGGTAGGATCGGCTCCGATATTTTTACACATTCACTAATTATTACCTTGAATTTTTTGAGGCCATATTAGAATATCTTGATTAGTTAAGTACTTACAAAAGCCTAGTTTTATCCAAATATAAACTATTAAGTCCGCACTGATATTTTTATAATTAAATGAAAAAAAATTGGGAATAGAAATTGTTAGGATCGTCCCAAACGTATTTAAGTTCTTTTTCTATTTCAAGAATAAAATTTTCCTGTAGTTATATCGAATGCATTCTGCAGAGGTACTACTCATATGTTTGTTCCTTCAGTGCAGGTTCTTTTTCGGGGTAAAACAAATCATCACAAGACTATAATGAAAACAAGCAATTTCAACCAAAACAACGTAGAAAAAAGAAAAGAAGAGAAGACAAAATAAGATGCTGCTACTTTATAGCACATTTCAAATGCTTTATTTCAAGAAGCGGAGAGATGGACTGAAACACGCCAAATACAATTTGAGATGACTCAACAATCTCTCCCTAAGTCCGCCGGAGTTGATTACTCATTTCCAGCTTCTGCATTACGAGGTTCATCATCGGTCTGGCTTCCGATGGAGGCATCGGCAGCTCTTGGGCGTGGAGTTGAACTTGACGCCTCTAAGGCCAAGAGCTCCATCCTTCTCTTGTCCACCGCTTTCTCGACATCTTCCAGCCATTCATCGAATACCTTAAACTCAGCGAAGCTGAATTTTTCGAATGGCAGGGCCTTAATATCATCCAGCTCTTTACCTCCTTCCTTTCCAACTTTCAGTTGATCGAGCAGATGGGCATATTGTTTCTTTATTTCCTCAATGTTTCGGTCTCTATCGATTTGTGCCCGTTGATTAGCATCAATACAAGCCATCTTTGGACGCTCAGACCTGTCTAGGACTGCACCCACAGAAGGGCGACCAAGATAGAAAGGCTTGCCTCTAGGAGAGAGAAGGATGAGGGCCGTCTCGACGGCACAAAGAGTAGATACTTCACCTGCCTTCTTGAACAGCCCCGGTTGGCATTTCGAGAAGGTAACTCGTCGAGCATTGGTACCCTCCTTCGTCATTCTCGCTCGAGTCGTTTTTCCCTCTACGACGCGCGCCGGAAAATAGGTGTAAATTTGACTGATACGGTGATGGAACATTGAAAATGGTGAAGATTTATAGGACTTCATAGGCCTAGAATAATTCACAACTTCTTCTTGATTGGTAACTTTTCGGCTTTCCATGTACTAACATATCTCTTTAAGGGGTTTAATGATAAGTATGTCGTTTTCCGTTTAATGAACTATTCTTCAACTTTGACCAGAGAAAAAAAAACAAGAACTATTCTTCAACGGCTAAATCAGCTAAAGAAGGAAAATAATCCCGCCATGCAATTAGTAGTCCGGATTTTTTTCCTTCTCATACCCTCCTAAATTTTGAGATCGACGCGTGATAAATCCCTGAATTTTAAAAGTGCCATTTTACTTCCTTCAATTTGCATTTTGCTACACTTATTATCATTGTTACTTACGTTAGCATATACCTCATCTATACCTTTGTTTCCTAGGGGAGGAGATGTAGAGCTTTGGGAGAAAATTACCGAAAAGGTTCTAAACTTATTGTAATTGTGCCAATAAAATCAAAAAAAAATTTTTTTGTCAATTGAGTCCTAAACATGTTGCATTTGTACTCATTTAGTCCATCCGGCCAATTTTAGATTAAGGGCCAATTTTCATAATAAGGTCGTCTCACATCAAGATGTCGATCCGTTTTCCCTCCTTGCTAATTATCAAGAACTTCGTTATAATTTTTAAATGTGTTTAATATTATTATTATTATTATTTTTTTTTTGGCTAAGGGCCGTAAGGGCTCAACCATGGTCACCAGCCGACCCTCACCTAGTGTCGGTGTCCCTAGCCTACCCTTAGCCAAAGAGCAAAATAATAATAATAATAACAAAAATTAAAAAAACTATATGAAAATCTTAAACATAAATGCAAAAGATTTAGAACTCAATTGAAAAAAAAATTATTTAGGACTGAATTTGTGACGTCCCAAGCTCGTCACATTCACTAGCATACCTTTCTAAGTACTAATTTATCGTATAACTACCAAACAAACAAAGCCAAAGAACCTTATAAGACTACAAACAAATCACCAAAAGTATTAGCACTTTTATTTACTAAGGATCGACTAAGATCGGATCGGTTTAAAAACAAACCAAGGAGGTAACATCGGGAGGGTCTCAAAAATTTGCCTACCGCCTCTACCCGGTACATCCTGTCAAAGCCATATATACAGTATCATCACTTACAAAAGCTCCCTCGACCCAAAAGTTAGTCAATCTAAGGTTCTCAAAATTATCGGTCGAGTGCTACACAACATATACATATCTGTATCTAAGGTGGCCAAGATCCCCCTACGCCAAGCCGCCGCTTGCTCTCCCAAGGCCGCCACCGCCGCCCACGTAGTCGAAGGGTAAGGGGCCGAAGAGGCCTAGGCCGCCTCCTAGCTTGTCAGATGGCCACAAAACGATGTAGGGATCACCCCCACATCCAACCCTCCATGAACCCATAAGACACATGAGACACGCACAAACTCTAGATCCGAGACCTCCGACATGATAAAGGACGTAAGGTCCCATGTCAGACGGATTAGCGCCCCATACGAGGTAGTGAGAAGGGCGGGAAGGTGGGCCATTTCACTTACCTAAAAAAATGTCAACGATAAAGGGGGAGATAAATCTAAAAAACACTCACTAATCCATCCAATGCAAGGGTTAAGCAACGATAGAACTAGTAAGCATCATTTCATCAAGTGGCTAAAATTTAGCGTTCCTCCGAGCACATATAAGCGGGGATGACATATAATTACATGATGATATAGGATTTAACCGTAACTATATGCATATCATGATGTTGTCTTGTATCGCCTACACATAGCAGGACCATCCAGTACACAGCAGGGTCTTCCCATAACTCCATGGGATATTTATCCGAGCAAGTTGTTCAATACTATGATATATGCGAGGTAATGTCCATGAATAAATTCAATGCATGCTAGAAGCTAAGACAAGCTATGGCCCACAGCGTGTAATTTTTACCCTCTTACCAACATTACGACATGACAAGTGTCGTTAGAACTGCCGTTCACTCGGTCCAGTCATATCCTCGCAACTTCTCAACCTATACCCAACATTGCGAGTGGGCAACCAATTGATCGGGTACTCGGTACATAGCAAGTCACGTAAGGACCATCGACAAATGTCTCCTCGTTAATTTCGCCTCTCTTTTCTATTTATGTTTTTTTCTTTCCTTACGGCTTCTCGGCCGCCATCCCCGAAACGCACTTGCGAAAACATAACTCCACACCCTAAGTTAACCTGTAAACTTAATCAACTCATGATCAAAGGTCATGACAGCTCAATTACTAGCTGTAGCATCACAAACATTTCGGGAGTCCGAACTTCACCCATCTCGACCAATTCGTTCGTCGTTCAATTCAACTTCAACAATCCACTGTTCAAATACACAAGGATCGTATTCGACCATAACCCGGGACATACAACCGAACTTTAAGCTACCTTCGTCCACCCCCGGGACTTTCCCCGCTACGGCTTTTGCACTGGGCCTAATCCAAACGGCTAATTCTTGGTAATTCAACTCCCAATTCGGCTCACCCATCATTCTAACTCAACATGCATGCCATCTACTCCGCAATTCATCTATTTGTTTCACTTCTCCGGCCACACCCAGAACCGTACCACCCCTCCCAGCTCACCGACGCCAACCACATTACATAGACTAGAAGGGGGTTTAGAGAAGCGACTCGGCTAAATCCTTGCTGCTGCCTCTTGGTTCGCCGGTTGCTGGTTGCCGCGAAGTCCCCGTACGCCTGGCCGGATGAACGAGTTGCACCGGAAAAGAGAGAGCGCCTGGGGTGACACGACCGAGGGACTGAGGAGGCAGCAGAGTTAAAATGGGTCTTGATTCTGCTTTTGGTTGGTTTATACGGGGCCATGACTCACACCACAGTTGGGCCTGGTCCCTAAAGGCTGGATCTGGGCCAACCTGGCCCACGCTGTTTGGATTTGGGGCGTAGCCCGCCAATGGGCTTTACCCAAACGGATTTTTTGGGCCGAACTTACGTCATGGGCCCTCCGCAAAATAGATTAAATTGGGTCTGAACTTTGGCAATAGCCGGGCTCCAAATATTGACTCTCGATTGCCACTTTCTTTTCCGGGCCCATTAGTTAACTCAGTAATTTTAATCCGATCCGTCCACTACCTTATTCTGCCTGAGTCAGTTTTCTAATCCATTTCATCTATTTCTTGTTGATTTAGAACTAATAAAAGGGGCGTTACAGAATTAACACAATGTCAATAAATTTAAGATTTTTTTGGTAGTTTTGCCGGGATTTTGAAGGGCAACTTTTTCTTAAATCTTCTAATAACTGCTTTTTGTTCCCCGAATTCAAAGTCGAGGGCTTAACAAGTTTAAGCTCCGCACGATCCGATGTCTAGACGGCAACTATTTTGCAAATATTTTCTTTCGAGGAGCAGATTGTGAAATTTAAAAGACGCAGATGTACGTAACTTAATTCGTAGTGATTTCCAAAATCGTAGTATGATCATATGGGATCATTCACTCTACATTTCGCACGAGAAGGACGGCAAATTGGAAATAACATACTTCATTTGATTTCGAGATGTTTCACAACAGCACTTGTTGAGGAAGCATTCTGTGCTCTTCGGAAGTGCATCGGTTAGCGACCAAACACTAAACCCGGCAACAACGTTACAACTATCTTAAACATGATTAGAAAAATCGAAAGTAAATCCATCCCATCCTCACAACAAGAACTGTTTTTACTACATCAGTTTATTGACCGCATCACACCGGCGCCGGACCTCGCCTCGCCTCGCCTCCCCATCTTCACCCCATAGGCGCTGAGCTTCTCGATCGCGACTGCGAAATCTCTGAAGAACTTGCTCTGGTCGGCCGCATACATGGCCACAAGAGGCCGAGTCCTTGGGTCCCCATAGACCCCGCAACCTTTCGGCGGGTTCCGGTTGTGCAGATTGTCGAAACGGTGAGAGGTCCTCAGATCATTGACGACACTCGGTCTGCCGATCCACTAAATATTCTGGCAGGCCAAGGGTATTTTCGTCAAAATTTTTAACCTAATTTTTAGTTAAATTAAATTAAAGATTTAAAAAAACTAAAAGTGAAAAAAAAAAACAAAAAGGAAATACAGCCCTCCTGCCTGTGTTTCTTCTTTCTAACTTTTATTTTTTTTTTAAATCGAACAATTGAAAAAAGAAAAAAATATAAAAACTAATAAATGAAAAAAATGTCTCTAACCAACCAGTGAGTTATGCCCTTTTTTTAAGACCGACATGACCACTTCAGGCCTTTATTTAAAACAATGTCTACTCCAAGCCTTTATTAGAGACAATTAGAGCGCTTCAATCCTTATTTAAAATAAGATCAACTTCAAGCCTTTATTTAAAAAATGAGAGCACTTTGGGCTCTTATTTAAAATTTTCTCGTGGTTTGATGATGAACATGTCATTTTCTGTCTAATGAACTATTCTTAAATGGCTACTTAGCTAAAGAAGGAAAACAATCCCGCAGTGCAACTAATGGTCCAGAAATTTTTTTCAAAATTTTTTTCATGCCCTTCTAAATTTTGAGATCAAAATCCTAGGTCGCGCCTTTTCCACTCGTGGCTAAAACATTCCCCCACAAAGGTAGGTGACCATTTTACCCCTTATCGGCCTCGTCTTTTAGCATATTTTGCATTCTCTTGGTATAGTTTTTCTGGTTTCTTTTTAGCGTACTCTCTTTGGTTTCTTCTTTTGCGGGTCGCACTTTACTTTATCTTCATCGTTCTGTTTTTTTTTTTTGTCTCTCCTTTTGCTTTCTTTTCTTCGACGTTTGAGATGGTTTTTGTTAAGTTTTTCACGGTGGTTGCTGGATAATTTGATTAAATTCAGAGTATTAGTTAATGTTGAGTAATGTGGTAATTTTCCATACTGGAGGTGCTTCTTCTGTCTTCAGCAAAAGTAGTCATTGTTTCATTGCTTGTTTTCTGTTAGTTGAACTTTTCAAAATTTTGTGGGGGAAGAGTGGAAAGAAGAAAAGTAGGTCTTGTCCGATCCTGAAGAGTTCTGCTATCACCAAGTGCAAAAATGTTTATCATCCCAATAAATTCTAACTATCGTACTTAATGATTTCTTTGATCCTGTTAAAATAGAGCATGCATTTCATTTTTTGAGTAGATTTTGAGTATTCTTTTCATTAAAATTTTCACCCAGTCCGTTGACCCGTATGTTTTCTGCAATTTGTTCGGCAGAATGATTTCAAGACGCACATTTCGATATCTCCCCATAGTATGGGTCTAGTTATTGGTCGGACTCCGTAAAGGATGAAGGGTTTTTTTTTTTTTAACCCAAGAAATTTCAGTTTTCTTCTCATTTAGTAGATTATGAGAAAGACCGCGCAGTGGAAATGATACACTTTATTGATTGAGATGTTTAACAACGGCACTTATTAGGGACTCTGTGCTCTTCGGAAGTGCGACCAAACTCTAAACCGGCAACAACATTACAACAATCTTAAACATGATGAGGAAAATCGAGGGTAGATCCGTCCACCTTCTTTCTTCACCCTCGCAACAAGAACTGTTTATTACTACATCGGTTTATTGACCGCATCACACCGGCGCCGGATCTCGCCTCGCCTCCCCGTCTTCACTCCATAGGCACCGAGCTTCTCCATCGCAGCAGCGAAATCTCGGAAGAACTTGCTCTGGTTGGCCGCATACATGGCCACGAAAGGCCGAGTCCTCGGGTCGCCGTACAGCGCGTGATCCGAGGCCAAGACCCCGTACCCTTTCGGCAGATTCCGGTAGTACAGATTGTCGAAACGGTGAGGGGTCCTCACATCATTGACCACACTCAGTGTGGGATCGTTCTTGTTGCCGGCACAAGCTCTCTCTAGTGCATGAGCGAAGCTAGGGTTATACATTCTTGGGTCGTACTGAGAGTGCTTGCTGTAGTTGAATATGCCCGCGCTGAACTCCTTGCAGTGAGCGAACCCTATAGTGTGCGAGCCACTCAGGGCCACCATTTCTTGGATTGAGAAGCCTCTGGACCCAAAGATGTTGATCAACGTGGACACGGTCATGTTGGGCATCGGTAGGTTACCTTCAACTAGAGATGCCCTAGAGATTGTGCCATCTTTTCGACCGAAGCGGACCTTGTAACTCGGGCCGCCGACGGTGGTGACAAGGTCCTGGGTCGCGGCGGCCAGGATGTCGGCGCACGACACCGTGCTGGGACAGGCGAGCTCGAGGGCAGCTTTGGCGGACGCGACGATGCTGAAGGCCTCCTCACGGAGGGAGAGGTTTGCGTCGGCATCCGCTCGGCGGGCTCGGAGTGCTTGGTGGAGGAGAGGAGGATGGAAGCGTCGCAGCCGGTGATGAGGCAGTCGTGGAGGAAGAGGCGGAGCGTGCCAGAGGCAGTGTTGGGCTTTGTGGCTTGGTGGTCGGCAACAGTCTGGTGGACAATGCGGGCAAACGGTGGGCAGGATTTGGAGTAGTACTCTAGAGAGAGTTTGGATTCGGAGAGGAGGAAGGAGGAGCAGCTGAGGAGGAGGAGGAGGAGGAGGGGGGGTGGCGGAAATGGTGGCGCTGCCATTGTTTGTGTTGATTTGAAACTAGTAAACTCAACGTGTATAAATACTAAATAGGCAGTGGAACTAAACTTGGGATTTGAAGAGATTAATTATTTACCGCAGGATATACAATATATATATATGTGTGTGCGTGCGTGTGTGTGCGCGTGTGTTGGGAGTATCAAAGTCTTTCTTGAAGAACGTCGAAAAGTCTCACGCCATAAACTTTCAATTACTCTAACCGACGTTTCTCCGAAGAAAGTGGATCGAGGGATCTATACAAGAGTTAATAAGGATAAGGGAAAATTCCGATTAAGGGCCTCAACTACCCATATTTTCTCAAAAAAGGGCCTATAGTGAAGCTTGTTCCAAAAAAGGGCTCGAAGTGCCCAAACTTGTCTCAAAGAAGGGCCTCAGCTCGTCGGCCGATGAACATGTACTATTTCCGGCGATCGCCATCGTCGCCCTTGTCGCCATCGTCGCCGCAGACTTCAAAGGTCCTGTCGCCATTGCTGCCATAGTCCATCGTCACCGCAACCGTTGCCACCGCCACTCGATTGCGGGAGGGATCCTTCTCCTTTATGAGCTAGGGTTTGTGTGAACAGGAGGGATCTAATTTCTTCTTAGATTCCTCACCTTTGAAGGTCGCACCGTCGCCGTCGCCGCCGTCGCCTTATCGCAAGCCCCCATCACCATTGCCAAATTGCACATCATCGCTCAATTGCGTACAACCAGCTGCTTCTCCTTTACGAACAAGGGTTCGTGTTAACAGGAGGGGTCTTTTAATTTCTTCCAAAAGCCCTCACCTTTGAAGGTCGCCATCAACACTCCGGTCGCCATCGCTTGGTCACAAAGCCCCCCATCGCATCGCCGGTTCGTATCTCATCGCACGATCGCACACAGCGAGCTCTTTTCCTTGACGAACGTAGGTGGGATAGAGAAGAAAAAGAAAGTGAGAAAGAGGGTTTTGTCTTTTAATTTTAGAGTTTTGTCATTGTTTTTAATTCAAATTTATTTTGACAAAAATGCCCCTGTTGAATAGCGGGAAATAGTACATGTTCACCTGCCAACGAGCCGAGGCCCCTCTTTAAGACAAGTTTGAGCACTTCAGGCCCTTCTTTGGAATAGGCTTCACTATGGGTCCTTTTTTGAGAAAATATGAGCAGTTGAGACCCTTAATTAGAATTTTCCCTAAGGATAATAATATCGCTCGCATGTGAATATTTACGGTTTCTTAATGACACATTTAAATCTTTATTTGTTCGATTAAAGAAAAAATTACTAAACCTATTGCATTTGTGTCAATCCAGTCTTAAACCATTCAATTTGGCCAATTCAATCCTAAACATTTTGACTATTAAGTCCCTCTGATAGATTTTGACTCGAAATCGCCAGAACCGTCGGTTATCCAATGTGGCACGGCCGGTGCTAATTGGATAATTTTTTTTATAATTATTTAAAATGAAAATTATATATTTTTTTATTTTTTTGAATTCCTATTTTCTTTGTTTTTTTTTTTAGCTAGCGATGGTTGCCGACGACCCTCATGAACGTAAAGGCCCTCACTTGTGACAGGTGGGGCCACTAAGGCCATAGGTGAGGGTCGCTGGTAACTAGGGGTGAGCAGTTTTGGGTTTTTTAGAGGTTCTACTTGGAACCTATCCATTAGAACATATTCATTATTTTTTGGAATCTAGAACCTACCATGAATACCCCAAAACCCGGAACATACCATGTCACAGGTTTCATGATCCAATTCCAGGGCACCCGAGAGCTTGACAATTGCAATTTATTCGCGCATTTTTTTTTCATATTTAGTTAAGTAAAATGAGAGTATGCACAACAACAAAAATAAAAGTATCTCATATTTCAATAACAACAATCCATACAATATTAATACGTAAAAAAAAATAAATAAAATAAACAGCTAGTTTTAGCTCAAGATCAAGACCCGAATTAGGCGAACACCGATAGATTTTTGACATTTTGGAGCATTGGATGGTTTTTTCGAGGAGTTGATCAATCCATAGCTTGATGAGCCAGTCATCATCCTCGCACTTTCTTGATCATCAATCTTGCCATCCTCTTTTGAGGAACCAAGACGAGCGTGATTTGTGAAGTGGCCATCCGCACTTTCTTGCGGAGCGCCAAGACTCTTGGTTTTGTCACACTATGCTCAGGCTCTATCTACCTTAATTATGTTCTTGCCAAGCTTAGTTAAAGCGTGATTCTAGCCAAGCTTTGCCAAGACTCTTGCTCAGTTTAGCCAAGCTTGGGTCCTATTTACTTGCCCTTTTTTCTTTTTAATTGCATCTTGGTCCTCTTTTCCCAGTTTTGGTTCCAGTTACTAGTTTCGGTTCGATTCCCCATGGAACCAAGAACCGGAACCGCCGGTTCCTACAAATTGAGAATCGGACCCTGTATCCTCGGAATCGAGAGCTGCCGGTTTGATTCTTCGGTTATCGGTTCTATTCTCGAACCATACTCACTCATGCTGATAACTTTCTCTAGTACAATAAAAAAATAAAAATAAAAATAAAAATTCAAAAACTAAAAAAATCGCCCATATCAACGATTTTTTGCCAAAATTGGCTCAAATGACTCAATTGGCAAATTATAAAAAAGTTTGGGACTAAATTGGTTAAATTGAAATGTTTAAGATTGAATTAATACAAATATAATAGATTTAAGAATTTTTGTTTTTTTTTTTTTTTTTTGGTAAATTCCCCTTGGATCAAGTGTTACAATTTTAAAACAATACCATGTGAAGCCTTGTCAAACGAAGGTGTCATTCCACGATTTCAGTGAAGATGGGAGGGCTTAGTCGATGAATACGTGCCGAGGACAGATAATCAAGACACGTCATTTATAGTTTTTCCATCCCATCCTCTTTAAGTTTCCAAAAACAAATTTTCAACATCGTTTCGTATGATTCAAAGGTCAACGATTTAAAAAATCTAGCACCCTTCCCAGGATTGGATACTTCGGATTCTACGAACCGAGGTTCTTTTTTGTGACGTGTGTGTGTTCTTTGCCTAATTTTAGCATGTCATGCCCTCAAGAACGGCTAGTTACTGTTGGCAAAATGTGCACTACATTCCACAAATTACCATCGGTTTTATAGTTACATCAATAGTGCTAATCCTCCAAAGCTATATTTATATTGCAAGATTCACCGCTTCCGAATATAAAATGAAGGTGATAATAATTGAACTACCGTATTGTCCCGACGTGAATTGAAGTGTCTATCGTCAGCCGTCGCCTTTGCCTCCTCCTAATCCTTGAAACATTTAGATGCTTAAAGTATAAACACGAATAATTAGAAATTGAGGACTTTAGTCATTATGCTAAGGTCCAATTTGTTCTGCAGAAAAATGAATGATTTAAAAAATATTTTCCTGAAAATCATCGCTTGGATCGCTATTCGATGGAAAATGTTTCCATTATCAATAATAATTTATGTCTAATTATTTTCGTAAATCGTGAAAATATTTTTTATTCATTCATTCATTTTTGTAAGAGGTTCAAGCGATCACTCTCAGGAAAATATTTTTCAAATCATTCATTTTTCGAGAAATTAACGGAGCCCGAGTGTGATGGTAGTCTCTAACTCTCATTTTTGTATGGCTACAATGGTACATGGTCCTAATTTCTAAGTTGTTTTTATATGACTTCAAGATTACTGATGTTGACAATATAACTACATTAGGCAGCAATTGAATGTGAAGGACCCTGAAGCGTACTGATGATGGCACCCATTCCTCGTGAACTGAGCATGCTGCGAGTCATGGGAAGCTCCCATCATCTGCTTCCCTAGAATCTCCTCGTCGTACTCTCTCCACCATTTCATGTAGCTGCTCTTCTCCAGGAAAATCTCGGGCGATACCGCGCGCCTCTCGAGGAGGCTCATCACGTACCGCTCGAACTCGATCAGCTTCTCTCTCTCCAAGGCCGTGTTCGGTCCTCCGCTCTTCAGCGACCCGCCCGAGATCATTGCCTCCTCGACGTGCGCCCAGAAGCAAGAATCCTCGGTTAGAATGTTGGGCGAGATCCTTTCCCTCTCGAATTGACCGGATTAAGCGAGGCAGCCCTCTGCAGGTTCTCTTCTAACCACTTCTCCAATAGAATGTAGTGCCTGGACCTTCCTTGAGTTAGGTAATCCCTCTTGCCCTTGGCATAGTACTCCGCTATGTTGAGCGGCTCAACCATCCTCCGGTAGTAAGTGTTTCCCCCAAAGAGCCGGCCCGACCGCAGCCACTCCCCGTGAGGCTTCTTCTCCGATTCCTTGACGACGCCCTGCCAGTATTCCTTGAGGGTCTCCTTATACGTGATGACGTGGTGATCGCGCTTCTTCGGCTTGCTCTTGTAGCTATCGTAATACCCGAAACCATCGGATGCCGCCATTTTCTTGTACCATTCGAGGTTGATCATGTATCTTCTCCTTTCCATGTCACTTGCTTTGCTGGAGGCGTCGCTTCTTGCTGCCGCTCGGATTCGGGTAGCAGATTCTTCTTCTGATTTTAAGACTGACTCTATCTGAGCAATTGCACGTAAATTTTTCACTCAATTTGTTCTTTGCCATCTTGTGAAATTTCAACAAATAAATGAAGGTAAAATCACAAAGCAATTCGAGCTACCTGAACTTGTGTGAGGGCGATCGCCGTCACTTGAGCTACGATCCCAGCCCTAAACGAATCGGGTTCGTCCCGTGCCAGTGAAATTTGGTCCTTGCGTATGGATCTGCCTTCGAGACGTTCAATGATGCTGCCGTAATGAAAGCCTGGCAACTCTTGATTTCGACCATTCTCTGTGCTGCTCCTGCTCGCAAGCAGCTCCGTCACGGATTCAGGAGCTCCGAAACACGCACCGCGCGAGTCGGAACACAAGAGGAATGCACCGAAAGGCACGTAGAGGCTTGGCTCACCATCAGGTTGAAGCCAGAGGCTAGGGAAACGATCCTCCTTATGGACCACGTGCAGGAAGCAAGAGTTCCATGGCGAGAACTGTGATATGGCTTGTCGGAAGCCATCGTCTCCGAGGAGAGGCGAGCCAAAAGTAATGCACAGGGGCCGCATAGTGGTTGAGGCATCGAGCGCATCTAGAAGCCATAATGTGAACAGAGAGGCCACGCATCCAGCTACGCCGTGTCCGGTGATGATATACGGGGTAGACTTAGCAGATTCTGCAATCTGCGGTTGAAGCAGAACAAGCAAAATTGCAGATTTTTCAGGAGCAATTGTTTAAACCATCAATGCCAAAACTGTTACCCCAAGAACAATTCACAGATTTAACAGTAACATTCAACCCCCGGGAAGTGGGAATTTTCTCTTCTTTGTTCGTACTTAAGGGAGGCTAGTGAAAGAAGCTGTAGTTTGTTGTTCAAACATGAACAAATGACGATGAAAAAAAAAAATCAGACAATTTGATTCGGTCAACGCAGAAACCACGCTAGACAGACGAATTATTCAATTAACCGCCGAACGAACAGCTAAGATGATGAACAGAGAGCTCACCTCAGCTCTCATGACCGAGAGTCCGTGCTCGTCACACAGAGAGTCGAACAGAGAAATCGCCGCTCTGTTCACGGAGAACGATGGGACGTCCTCGGAGCAGAGGAAATGGAAGCGAGGGATCTCCAACCAGGGAACCAAATCGCTCTGCTCTTGGAGACAGCTCGCGCCCACCGGCGAGGCATCGAAAGCAATGATTGTGAACTCCGGGTGCCGAAACTCTTTGAATGCCACCGATGATGAGGACGGCGACGAGGGGTGTCGCTTCTTGTCATCGAGTTGCCCCTGAAGCTGAGAAACCGCGTCCCATGAACGTCCCAGAACACCGGACGCCACTGCCAAGTTCGCCAGATCGAGCCCGTGGCTGAATCTGCAAAATCAAGAAAGATTGATTCGAGTCAGAAAGAGATCGATTTCGATTATGTGATTTCCGAAACGGAACATACAGAGACAGAGGAGGCTGGTGGCCCACGATCATCATCCAAGTCGTTCAATTCGTGTCAAATAAATCGAGCTGAGTCTCGGCATCTTCTCCTTATTTCCTCAATGCAGATAATAATTAGTTGCCCTCTTGCAAATTGGTCGTTTGCTTCCACATCCGGTCAAACATGGCAGATTGTCCGATGCTAGTTGGGGTTACGGGGTTGACTCTTCTTCCGACCGCGTGGTGCAATAGTCGAGCCTGATTACATGTCAATTTAAACGATTGAATTTTCGTACATTGCCACCTAGGCTGACCACAAACATATGTTTTAAGACCGAGCATAACAATGTTGGTCTAGCGTATATTTCTGATATTGTAGTGGCACAGTCGTCATCTGTGGAACTGCTGCATCATCCGGTGGAGAAGGCGGCGCCAGAGCCGCACCTGTTGCGGGCTTCAGCAATGGGGGCGCGGTGGTCCTCCTCCTAAGGTGTTTAGTGTCGTGATGAGCATAATGGTATTAATCTAGACAAAAAAAAAAAGAAGAGAATGCGGGCTTAGGGTATTAAGGTTCCGGTAGTCATAGTTCAAGATCTTTGGTAACGAAAAAAAAAAAAAAAAAGCCCTCGAGTATTGACGTCATAATGGGCATAATTGAGAATTTTTTGTGGCATGAATAGAGAAGAAAAAGAGAATTGGGAGCTTTCTTCTCTTCCAGAATCAATTTCCCTAAAAAAAATCCTCCATGCACACCTTGACATTTCTCTCTTTTTCAGAAAACAAAAGTAAAGAAAATGACGCAAATAAAGACCAAATCAGCAAAATGAGAGGAAAAGAAAAAACTAGAAAAGAGAGACACCATAGACAAAATTCCAAAAGTTTAAAAATAAAAAATAAAATCAACAACTCGACCGAGTTCATGCCGAAGCTAGCTCGCCCCGCCACCGAGTCACCGACTCGGCGTCCCCGCCTCGAGCAGCTTCTCCCAATCCACATCCTCCCCGTCAATCTCCCCTCTCCTCTCGCCCATCATCTCCACCATCCTCCTCGCCATCTCTCTAGCCCTCCACCTCCCGCTCTCCACCTTCTCCAGCGCCTCCGCCGCTCCCGCCGCCTTCGCCAACGCCTTGAACCGCAGCCCGCCCTGACTCAGCACGTACAGCGCCGTCACGCAATTGTCCCGAGTCGAGTCGGCCGCCCTCGACAGAAACCCGACCAAACACTCCACCCCGCCCGCGTCCATCATTGCGCCCCGGCCCTCGGCGCACAAGCCCAGGTTGACCAACACGAGCAGGGCCCGGCCCGCCAGGTGGCCCGACCTGACCATCCCCACGAGGACCGGGACCGACCCGATCCGCACCAACTTGACCCGGTTGCTCTGCACGAGCGAGAGGTGGTACAGGGCCGAGGCCGAGTCGCCCCGGGCCCGCTCACTCTCCGAGCGCAGCGCGTGGAGGAGCGGTGGCAGTGCGCCCAACGCGCCGATCGCCGTCTTGTTGCCGTCGTCGAGAGCTAAGCTGAAGAGCACGCCGGCGGCGTGCTCCGCTGCCTCCGGAAAACCCCCCTTGAGCACGTCGATCAGGTTGGGGACGATCCCCGACCGTACGATCTTCACCTTGTTGACCACCGCGAGCGACAGGTTGACCAGAGACGCCACCGAGTTGACCTGGATGGCGCAGTACTTGGAGACGATGAGCGGCCTGATGGAGGAGAGCAAGCGAGCCGTGCACAGCGGGACTCGGCTCTCTTCGCTCGTCCGAGTTACGTCCCTGAGCGCGATGACCGCCTCTTCGACGTCGAAGACCAACGGACTCTTGAGCTTCGCGAGGAGCTCTTCCTCCTCTGGGTTCGACGGCTCGAACTCGGAGGAGGAGCACGACGACGAGCAGCAGCAGCTCGGGCGGGCCGCCAGCTGGAGCGGAGGGGTCGACTCGAAGGCGGTGGTGGTCGCCACCGAGTCGTCGGAGCTCGAATAGGAATGAGTTGCTGTTGGCGGGTCGTCATGATGGCTCCGAGAAGACTCTGTTTTCGCCCCTCGCATTTCTCTTTCTTCGCGGACCGAGTCTCGTCGTTCTTCAATCGTACTGTGGGCGAGTTTCTTTTGCGTCTTGTGGGTATGCGTGGACATTAGATCGGCGACGAGCTTGTAAGCGGACGCCAAATCGAGAGGCTTTGGGGGAGGCAGAGAACGGTTCCTGCAGAAGCTGAGAATGGTGGACTTGAGGGCGTGGTTGGGGATCAAAGTGGAGAAATCCGGCGCGGTGACGTCGGCGACTAGACCCGGCGGGACGAAGCCGAGGGACTTGCAGGCCTCGACGGAGGCTCGCTCGAAGGAATGACCGGAAGGGACGATGACCGGGTCGGCCATGAGAGACCCCGAAACAGGGCACAGGAACTCGTCGGGCATGGCCTCCCGAGGACGATGGTCGGTTTTCGGCTTGCTGGGTTTGGGCGACTTGCGGAAAGAGATGACGGTCCACCTGTTGAGCTTTGGGCCGCCGTTCCTTTTGTGGGTCTTGTGGGTCGTCAGCTTCATCACGGCTTCTTGGAACTCCATCTTCGAAGACCCTGTTTCTCGTCACTGAGGAACGAGTCAGTCCGCTGTCTCTCTCTCTCTCTCTTCAGCTTCACCAACATATACGAATCCCGACGATTGAATCGGAGGAGTAGCGGCGAACGTGCATGATTCGAGGGACGGTGGGAGAAGAATCGGATTGTTTGGCAGATATATGGGGGTGGTCAGTTGGGTTTGGTGCCGAGATTTAGTAGGGCACGAGATCGTTGCGGTAATGTTACTGAACTCCGAAACAGAGACGAAGACCGAGTCTCAGTAGAGAGAGAGGGAGGGAGGGATTCGATGATGTGATAGGAGTGAGTGGAGATTTTATTCCTTTGCTTGCGGAAAAATGGAACCAACCAACTACAGAGGAGAGAGAGAGAGATTTGCAGAGGATGATGACTCGAAGAAGGGAGGAGGAAGTACCATCCATGTGCAAACCAACGCAAGCAGAAGCAGAAGCAGATGCAGAAGCAGAGCAGGGAAAAGTCGAGCTCTTACTCTTACTCTCAGAATCTCGAGAAAATCCACGTGGTCGTTTTAGAGATGGAATTACTAAAAAAAAATCTATTAATGAATTTAATGTAATGAGACGTTTAAAAATTTGAAATAATCAATTAGAAATTGGCTTTCCGAGAAGCTCATGATCATTCCTCAATTGTTATACGCGTTTCGTGCGAATTTCACCCCCATTAACAGTAACCTCTATTTCATCTACTTGTCCCTTTTTGATGAATCAAGCTTGAATTCACTCCAAACCGAAGCGAGCCAGCTCAAAAACGCGGCGTTGCTCGAGCGCAATAGCCCAAAGACGCTATTGGTATCCGTTAATCTGCTGAAAAAATAAAAATGCCACCATTAAAATGTGTGTTCCTTTTTTATCATAGATCTCAATTCATTCAATACTTAAAAAAAAAAAAAATTGAATCTCGTGTATAGAATCAAGATACCGCCTATACGCGTATCGGGTGTTTTTTTTTTTTTTTTGGATCTTATCTCTAATCTTTCTTTCTCTGAATTTTATTCTGCTTGTTTGCACAGCGAAGAGTTCAATCCCGCATATGTGATGCTAGCGTCCGCACCCCCTCAATTCGGTTATCAACAGGGCTGCATGCCTATTGGCTTTCTGTCGAGTGTTCACATCCAAGAAAAGTGTGGGCAATTTGCATTAAAGTAAAAAAGAGGGGGGAGGAAAAGGGTAGGATGAGAAGAAAATTTCTTTTCAAATTAAGAGTAAAATTGAGCGAATTGTGGCCCTTGCTGATTTGCTAAAAGCCCAAAAAGGGTTGAAAGAAAAGGAGAAATAAAAAGTTGATTTTGCTTCTTTTGTGCTTTGGGGGGGGATTATGTGATGTTTTGTTTTTAATTGTATTGTCTAATGGGTATGGCTACTTTAGATGGAGCGAGATAGCTAAAGTCACCAAGGACACCACTAAAGTGCATAAGTTTGCCCAATCGCTGACTTAATTGCTAAGGCTTTCCAAGGACTCTTGTGTTCACATGGCCTTTTTGGGTGTTCTAGGCTGGACAATTTTTTCTTTGATTTTTTTTTTTTGGGAGATTTGGTGGTGGTTGGTTGAAACATGAGAATTCACCTTTTCCAAATCTTGAATTCAGCAAAGAGGTCACCCCGTGCACGCCCGATTAAATCCCAAGGACTCCTCCATTTTGTTGCCGCGATCTGACTGTCGCGCGAACACATTTCCCTCTTCTTGTTCCCGGGTGCGTCGATGAGTTATTTCCATCGCGTACACACCGTGGAGTGTAATTCATATCATCACACGTCATTCGGAGAGGAAGAAATAACGGGCGTCGCTTTGAATTAGTCGCGCCGATATGGCCGTGATCCCTGTAATTTCAAATTTCAACTACTACACTTGGCAATTAATTCAGCTTCAACTAAGACGTTTCCCAAAGCAATGAGACCCATGTTGAATGGGTCACACATCATAATTAAAGACTTTCCAAAGCAACGAGACCCATGTTGAGAACCCGGACCCTCTAGCTTTTAAGCCCTACCTAAATTTTTCTGATATCGGACATGGAAAAGCAATGGCATATTCCTTAAAGGTCTTGGTTTTTTGGTGAAAATAATTAAAAATATATTTTCTTTAATCTTGCTTTATTATCTTTTATTTCATTATAATAAATAAATTGGAACCATTCATATGTCATCAATCATAAACCTTTGCAATGTTAAACATCCGATTTTTTTCTATGATTTTCCCCATAACATAACATTTTTAAAAATTTTTTGATTTCTAATGAATTTTTCATGAATTTTTTTTTTATTTTTTCCCCTTTTTTTCAATTTTTTTCTTCCCTTCCCCTTTCCCCGCCAAACGACAGCTTCTCATCCGGTCCGGGAAAGGCCGATCACTAGATCAAGGCTAGGCGTCGTGCGGCCCTGCCATAGCGAGGCCGGCGAGAGCCTCGCCAAGGTCCAGCGAACACGCAGTTGTGCGTGAAGTGGATCGGTGCTGCGGCCTTCAACATGAAGACCCACGGTGGTGGCGCGGCGACGGTTGCGACGAGGAGGTGCGCGGGTGAGGCGAAGGCGGAGACGATGGGGTTTGGGTTTGGGTTCGTCTTGTTGAACATGGGTCTAGTTCAGCTGGTTCGGGTTCTTCTTCTGTATAAAAAATAGGCGAAGAAAAGTTAAGCAAGAACAGGAAGGGAAGAAAAAATAAAAAAAAAAAAAATCAAAGAAATCAAAAATTATTAAAATATTAATACCGGCTGGTAAAGGACTAAATCCAATGCAAAAGTTACTAATGTAAAAAAAAGATTTAGGATTAATTATATAATTAAATTTCTCTATATTTTGCTAATTGGTTGTTTATGGGCATGGCCATCTTTGATTGCTTCCCCAGCTTTACAAATGGGCATGTTTCGCTTTTTTCATATCTATGGCGGTCTGGAAGACTTTTTATCTAAACCCTTGCTTTTAATAGAAAGAAGATTGTGTGATTTTGAAACGAAGCTTCTTTTTGGTTTTAATGGATTTTACCAAATTAAGCTCGAGGCTGACGTACTAATCGGGTCGGGCCGAATCGAATCGTGGCTCACGTTTTTGCAAGCACCGCCAATGATCGATTTCATATCCGAAGAGGGAGGCTACAATCATTTATAGAAACATGTCCCTAGGATTCCATACGGAAAAGATCGGGACCCAATTTCATTGCGAAAAATTGATGAGTTTGTTGGTGACGGTCAAACGGTGTGTTGGTAACGAAAAGGTGACCGGCAACTTCTTGATCCAAGGCGCCCGTTAACAGCTTAGGAACCAATTTCATTAAGTGCAAATACCTAAGACGGGAAAAATTGGTACATCAATCACATTAAAATTAGTAATATCGAATTAAATTTAGTAACTTCGAAAGCATTGGTGAGCCAAATGCGGCATCTTGTCAAAATAATCTTGGGATAATTCACAAACATTCGTACTTTTCCAAACCAAGGAAAGATAAAATGTTGGTAAGTAACCGAAACAAGTTGGCATCGAAACCTGATGAGTGCTATCACACCAGTCAAGTTAAGATTGCTAATTTCTGACAGAAGTATATGACTCTCACGACTTGGTAAGCAATAAAATTTGAGGCCCCTACATTATTAAAGTAGTCGGTAATTTTGAAGTACGAAAAAACTTTTGATTTGTCTAAAAAGCTTGCAGGTAAGTCGCTCACGAATGATTGATTTAACATATTTCCTTTCTACTTTTCGTGACCGGCGCTATCTGAAAAATTGTTAACATTGTTTATCGACTCCCAACACGAAAATTAAACTCCGTTTTTCAAGACATATAATGCCAAAAGCTTCCTCTACTTTATAGAATTGCCAATTAAGTGCAGTAGTGCACAAATGAGAAGTCTAATTGTGAGTTATGAGGATAGCTACTTCCAAATTTTGCCACCATATAAACAATGATTGTAATCTTAACTATGGATCACGATCACCTAAATATAAGCTAATTTATTACGATATTGAGACGGTCCATCAGACAAGATATGAACAATACTCATTACAATAAGCCAAATCCTTCACATATACGGAATCGTATGTCGTCCGTATACCTACGAATTTTGCAAGTGAGACTCTTTTCCATTCCTGAGAATAGTGGTGGAGCTGGGTATTGGATTCCTCATGGCCATAACATGATGAAAGCCCTCTTTTCCTCTAGCTTTGTCTTTTTGCCCTTTTCTTTTTCCTTCCTTTCTTTTTGTCAGGGGAATTTCCATTTGTATAATGTCATAAACTTGTATCATGTGATTAAATCAAATATCTATTTATTAGATTTTAGTATTTATTAAATGATAAAAACCTGCTAAAAATAAGTCTGCTATATTATGACATCATTATCGAGAAGATGAAAATTAATTAAATATACTTGAGGATGAAAAATTGAAATTGTTCGGTTAGGTTACATGAAGAACTAGATAAAATTTTCCAAGAAGTCCTAATATATATCTCATTTTTGTTAATTCAGTCCTAAATATTTTTCACTTTTGGCCAATTCAATCCTAAACCTTTTTCACTTTTGGCCAATTGAGTCCATCTAGCTTATTTTGACCGAAAATCAGTGATGTGGACACCGATCGTCCTATGTGCACGGCCGGCGTTGATGTAGATAATTTTTAATGATATTTTAATATTTTTTGAAATTTTTTTTATCCTTTTTACCTTTGTTGGCCCGACGCTGACCGCTAAGAAAAAAAAGAAAAAAAAAAAGCAAAGAAATGAAAAAAAAAAAAAAATAAAAATGTTTATTAAAATTTGTCCACGTCAATATCAATAGGGCTATGTAGGACGGTCGGTGTGCATGTGGTAAATTTTCGATCAAAATTGGCTGGATAAACCCAATCGATCAAATGTGACAAGATTTAAAATTGAAATGAAAAAATCAAAATATTTAAGATTGAATTGATAAATTAGACTAACCGCATATGTAATGGAATGGAGACGGAGGATGGCTGACGTGGCTGAAAACGATTGGGAAGCGTTTTTTTTTTTTTTTTTGGGGGTGGGGCGGAAAACGAGTGGGCCGCGTGAGATCAAGCATGACGTCGTGCAGCTTTTCTCGTGGGCCTGGAAACATCCGAGGAGGAGAAGCCAAGAGGGAGGAGATTTCCCGCGGCGCAAGTCAAGAGCGGCTGTTTTTTTTTTTTTTGTCTTCGGCGCCAAGCCAGCTCGAGCTCCTCCGCCGACCACCGCCTCTTCTTCAAATACTCGACCCAACCGGAGGAATCCTCTTCGTCTCCGACTCCAATTCAATTTCAACCCTCGTCAAACTCGAAAAACATAACAAGAATCCCCTCGAATTTCAGCAGCTTCAGGCCCGATCAGTGTAATCAGAGAGAAGAGAGAATGGGAGGAGGAACGGAGGCTTTCCCAGATTTGGGGAGGCATTGCCAGAACCCGGATTGCAATCTCCTCGATTTCCTTCCTTTCACCTGCGATGGTTGTCGTAAGGTAATTGATCGCGACACCTCGATCACTTTGCGACGGATCATGGAGCAATTCCTTATGAATTTTGTACCAGAAAGAAGATTTTCCGTTTTTTTTTTTAATTTTTCGAGGTTTGAATTGCAATTGACGTGGGGAGGAACCGATTGTGTGCAGGTGTTTTGTGTGGAGCACAGGTCGTACAAGTCCCACGAGTGCCCGGAATCGGACCACCGGAGCCGGAGGGTCGTCGTCTGCGAGGCCTGTTCGGCGGCGATCGAGACCACCGGGGAAGACGAGAAGACGGCCCTGGAGAGGCACGAGGGGTCCGGGGACTGCGACCCGAGGAAGAAGAAGAAGAAGCCGGCGTGCCCCGTGCGCCGTTGCCGGGAGGTGCTGACGTTCTCCAACACCAGCACGTGCAAGGCGTGCGGACTCAAGGTGTGCCTCAGGCACCGTTTCCCAGCCGACCACGGCTGCGGAGCGGGCGGCGGCGCCCGAAGTGGGAGGGCGGTGGAATGAGAAGTTCATGGCGGCGCTGGCGTCGAGGGGCGCGGAGGCGTGCGGTATGAAGGAGCGGGCTCCATCGTCTCCGCCGAGCACTCCGACCATCAAAGCCTGTTGATCGAACTTTTCTGTTTATTCTTTTAATTAAGCTTTGAGACTTTCATGGTTCAAATCCACGCCCCGATTTTATTGGGCTTTTCGGCCCAACATCGACGCTCCTCACCGGGCCTTATACAAATCTCGTGATGTTCATTCTCATTCAAGGCCCGAATCGAGCCCAAATCCACTCCGGCGATTTCAGCCGCGTCATCGAACTCGTATCATTCCGCGTCAATTCTTATGCGTAGGATATCGCACCCCCATGAGTCAAATTTGAAACACGCCCAAAATTTAAAAAGAAAGATCCTGCTAGCGGCCCGATGTTAATCACGAAAAGATAAGACTAAAGCTTTTGATCTCGATTTTCGAGAATGATCCGAACAACTTGCGGATAACTTGTCAAATTCGGCGTGATGGGAGGAGTTGGGAGTGATGGGGGTGCCGCCTCAGGACTCTCTCCACTTCAACTAGGGGTGTCAGCAAGATGGACCGGCTCAGTCTGGTTTCATAAAATTGAAATCGATAATTGGACCGGTTCGATTTAGTTCCATAAAATTGAAATTGATAATTTTCGATCGGGTTCCCGATTTTGAGGGGAATTAGATTACCCGGACCAAACCGATTATTAGTTATTTAATTGTTAAATGTAAATCTAATAATATAACGGCTATTTTTTTTTCAATGTAAATTTAATTAAGGGAAAATTTGAAAAGAGAGCCCAAAGTATCCTCATTTTTTCAAATAAGGGTCCGAAGTAAATTTTGTTTCAAATAAGGGCCTAAAGTGCTCAAATTATTTAAAAGATGGGCTTAGTTGAAGGGTATTTTTGCCCTTTACTTTTTTCTATGTTTTTCTTTTTACCTTTTTTTTTTTTTTTTTTTTTTTTCCCCTCCCCTCACCTCTTGTTCATCATCTCCCCCCACACGTCTTCTTCGTGGGGACGTCGCCGAAAGACCTACACCAACGCCTTTACTTGTCGGAGCCACCTTCTCCTGTGGTCGACGCCAATCACCACGGCCACAAACGCCTTTACCTGGGCGGCATCAACCTGCCCTCACTCGAGCCAGCGTCGAGCGAGGGCCCCCTCACCTTGCTGGTGACGAAGGATGTCGAAGGTGGCGGAATCACGGTAGAGGACGCCATGGATTGCAGTCACGATTCAAGCTAATGCGGCGTTGTCGCGAGAGATGAAATAGAGGCGGCAGGACGGGATTTGGAGGAAATGAGATCGTGAGATGGGGAGGAGAAGAAGGATTTGTACTCGTGCTCGAATCTGCAACTTCTTTTCTTTATATTTTTTCCTTTTTTGCGTCTGAAAATTGGGATGGATCGTGTGGCAGTTGACCAGATGACTCGGGCCTAACCATACTGGTATGGATGACGAAAGTTGCGTGCTGGTGGAAGGCGCCAACAACGGCTGCGCGATGACGACCGAAGAAAGAGTCCAATGGCATTGTTGGTGAAAAGCAGCTGGGGGAGTCCCGGTGCTCACCTGCGTCCGAATTTCGACCTGCCGCTTTCATTACCACTCATCGTATAGCTGGTCCGGCCTGTCCTCTCTCGTCTCTTTTAGCCAAGAAACCAGGGGGCTCAGCGGCAGAGATGAGCAAGACGAAAGAGAGAGCAAAAGCTCCGACGTTGGTCACGAGGCAAGGATCGATCGCGATTGGAGGTGGTGTCATCATTGGGCAGCAAGTAGCGTCGCGGCTCATACGGGTCACCGGGATCCGTCATAGCAGCTTAGTCGACACAGAGCAGCCAATAGAGCCCAATGTTGAGGACGACAACGGCGGTGAAGCGAATAGAGTTTCACGGCAACAAAGCAGCAACTAGGAGGTGTCGGTCTAGGCGGATCTAATCAAGATGTTGGCAACAGCAAGAGAAGGTGGCTCCGATAGGTGAAGGCGTTGGTGCATGTCTTTTGGCGACATCCCCATGAAGAAGACATGCCGGGGGAGATGATGAATAGGAGGGGAGGGGAAAAAAGAAAAAGAAAAATAGAAAAGAAAAGGCAAAAAGATAAACATAAAAAAAAATAAAAAATTAAAAGACAAAAATACCATTCAGTTAGGCCTTTTTTTTGAAATAATTTGAGCCCTTCGACCCTTCATTTAAAACGAAGTTCACTTCATGCCCTTATTTGAAAAAACGAGGATATTTTGGACTCTTTTTTAAAATTTTCCCTTTAATTAATTAATATGTCAAATTGTTTCCATTGGACCGTCCGAAAATCCGCTGGTTTTCAATATTAAAAACTAAAAAACGGTCCTTTCAATTCAATTTCCAATTTCTAAATGAGGTATCGTAACGAGAACTGATCGCTCCTTGCTTCAACCCAATTTTTTCAAAAAGCCATGAGATGTGGAAATTACGGACACGTATTATGAGAAGATATGAATGGACGAAGAGCTTCAAATTATGGAAAAGACACATGATTCCTTTAGAATGATGAATTCATTGAAAAAATGAAGGCGGAGGACAACTGATACGATAGATGTGACATGTTGTACATTATGTAAAGTATGAACTAAAGCCTCATAAAATGGTAAAAATGGACAGTTCACGAGAGAAAAAACAAAGGAAAGAAATCATTACCTTATATTTCGTTTGTTTCACAAAAAAAATTTAATTAAAAAAATCACACAGTATCATTTGAAATAAATAATTAATTAAAACCATCTTCTTTAGGACAACAAATTGCGTTTTAATAATTACGTAAACGATATTTAAAAAAAAAATTCAAATCAGTTTTTTCATGAAGCAAATACTCTCTTAAAAAGCCATAGCCATTTTGAAGTTCTTGCTCTATATAACAAAAGCCAAAAAAAAAAAGGGGGGGGGGGTTTATGCTCTATTAGTCTAGGAAATGTCTTGCGAGAGTTCATTGGAGTCAGTTACTTAAGGCATTTAATCAGATGAAGGAGGTTCCATACTTTTTCCAGAAGAAATTATAATGATGAATCCAGTAAAAGCGAAAGCAGATCACGTGTGAAACGATGATGAGCAACACAAAGAGAAGGTCAACAATCACTGCCACATGAATCCGAACCTCCGCTCCAGACGGTGTGATTAGGGTTTTTTTTTTTTTCTGACTATGAAATGAATCGTGAATCAATCATTAAACTCTTTAGCAAAAACCCAGGTTGTTCATAATTAGAAAGGCACAGATGACAGATCCATGTCGAGGTATGTTACAAGAACTGCTGCTAATCGAGAGGATAAACAGTGTTTCACAGGATCTAACAACATAAGTTAAGAATCTAAGAAAAGTAAAAGAAAAAAAAAATGAAGTTACTCTAACTAGAGAAGCGTTCTTACAGATGTCTAAGCAAAACCCCACTAATCAGAAACCCTCATCAAGAAGAAAACAACAGTGTATAACAAGATCTAAACATCATAAGTATGTTTTTACGAAAGAAAGGGAGGAAAAAAAAAAACTGAAGTTGTCATTACTAGAGAAGCGTTCTTACAGATCTATAAGCAAACCCCACAAACCAGAAACCCTAATCAAGATAGGCAGTACTACCAGAGGGTGGTACAGATGCATGTCTACCCTTTTAACCTGGTAAAAAAGAAGAAGAAGAAGAAGAAGAACACACAGCACAACAAACGCAGAGCAGAATTTTTATGGATCTAGCGAACCATCGGACCAAGATGCTTGATTCCCCAAAGAGAAGAAGTAGGAGAAAAACCAACCCAAGAACAAGAAAACCAGAAAGCTTCAGGGAGAGAGAGAGAGAGAGAGATTAAATCTTATATCAAGGAGGATGCGTGTCTTCAGCGTATGATCCCCACGCTTGGTTCTTGTAGCTGGTTGGAGCTGTATCTCGTTGGGAAGCGATAAATGATGGGGATGCGGGGAAGTGGTTGAAGAGAGAATAGAGGAAGAAGGGGTGGGGAACAATCATGGCGACGGAGAAAGCGATGCAGGTCGTGCTCGTGGACATCATGATGATGATGAAGAAGATGGCTCCTCCTCTTTTCGAGTTCCCTTTCTATCTTTCCAGGGCGTGGCGTTGAAAGTGAGGATGATGCAGACATTCAAAGCTTCGTTCTGCGTGCCTCCTCTCTCTTTCTCCCTCTCCCCCAGCTTGTCTCAGAGAGAGAGAGAGAGAGAGAGAGAGAGAGAATGAATGTTGATTCAGATGAGGGAGAGCGTTTTTTGCAGGTTGTGAACGTGTGATGAAAGAAGCAAAAGCCGCTGGATCAGCATTCGAGTGATGAGATCATTGTCTTCCTTTCCTTTTCCCTTTCCCCTTTTAGCTTCTTCTCCCCTTTTCTTTCCTCCCTCATTTTGGTGTTTTGACTTTTGTAGTCTAAATCTCATTGCTTGAATCCATGGTTTTTCTGCGCTTTCACAAACAGGACTATTAGGTAATTTCCTCAAGGTAGTGAAATTTCTCATTTGTGTTCATACTTCTTGTGAGGGTTGCAAGGTTGAACTGTTTTCAGTCCTTTTTTTTTTCTTTGGTCTTCTACATTTCCTAATTATAACATAATTATGCGTGTTATGACATAGTACTGTGTTTTTCACGCAGGGAAATACGAACTAATCACGCCACATAAATGAACTCGAGCCGACACTACAATAACGCATGAATCTGTTGCAACTTTAGCATGTTTTAGGTTCGTTGTCTTTTAGTGCTGCTTAAATTTGTCTGAGAATTTTTATTCAACTAGGGTTATAGTCCACGAGTTTGTTTTCTCGCGCCACGAGTTTTCATCCAGATTTTAAGCTTGCAACGTTGCTCGACTAATAAAGCTTTGCATTTAAGATTATTTCGTAGCTTTTGCAGCATACGATATTCAACTGCCGAACCAAGATGTCAAACCATGCTTGAAGTACCTGGACAGAGTCATATTGTCATCACGTAACTGTTGATATTTGTTGAGCTATTGTTATACTTTGATTACAATTTTATTTTGGTTGTTCGCATTTCCCAAAAAAGACATGGGATTTTCCTATCAACATGAAACCAAACTTTGCAGTGCTTGAAGAGGTTTCAAGAAATCAAAGGATGGGTTTGTAGTTACCAAAATATTATTTTTATTATCTAAATAGCCCCAATATATGGTAGATAATGCTCTCTTTAATAAATTCTCTGTAGGAGTTAGGACAAAAGTGCATATTGGGTTCTGGACATTAATATTCTAATGGACACTGTGCGTCTTATCTCATAACTATCTTGCGGCCGCACTCCCAAACTCGGAACAGTCTTTAGCTACGAAATGTCATACAAATTGTATGGTTACGCATACACTACCCTCCATTAGCAGATAAAATCATTTTGGAGAATCGAATAAAAGGCTAGCTTCTACGTTCAGCATCGCCCTGCTTACATGCTCACATGCGAAGCAAAACCAGAGCCAGCTTGACCCTGCTTGATATTTCCACCCATCACCCACATAAGCAGCGAAACAGACATCGGATCATTTGCTTCTCTTAGCTTGGCCTGGAAATTTGGAGAAATCACATGTAGATGGAAGACCAAGAAAACCTCAGTAACCTGTGTGATTCTGGCATTTGTGCACTCACTTGGTCAACCTTACAATCAGAGGCAAAGTGTAGAACAGGTGATAATCGCGCATAGTTAAGGTCAGCAATCAGCAATAGCAACATGACTGCACCTAGGGATCATCAATTTGCGTGATATGCCCTAGTTGGCAAATTCCCACAGATTGAATCTCTGAATAAGATTCCGTCCAAAAAAAAAATCTCTGAATAAGATTGTCTTGAAGATCCATCCGATTCCTCAAAACTTTGGCTCCGTGACCAGATGGAAGATGAGCCAATGCTCAGCTAATTTGCTGTAAAATGCCATTGATCAGACATAATAGACAATGGAAATACCTTCAAGAGAAGTTCCACTCTATGGAATCGCCCTTTCCTCATGGTTGGACGGCAATCCACATTCAAGTTTGATGGCTGCCATAAGCTCAGGTGATACAAGAGGGTGAGGTTGCCCCAACTTCTCCGAAAATTTACTCGCTTCCCTCCCTTTGTTGTGAGAAAAGCTCGATTCCACATCAGCTCCCCAACCACGATAAAGTATGACCTTATTTGGCTCCTGAGAGATGAGAATGGCACCTGTGGCTTGCTGTAATAACACAGAATAACAATCGTGAGTGAGCTACTTAATTATAAGCTAAGTCTGAGATAAGACAAAAAGGGAGATCAAAGGGCTTGCTCCACAGACCTCCAGCTTGAAAACCAGCTCCTGGATTGATGTCCCTTTAGCTCTTCCCTTTAGATTAACTATAGCTAGAGGGTGCTTCTGAAAATGCATCTTAATCGTTTTGGCTACACCGCTCACAATGTTGCTTCTCCCTGAAAAAAATGACAGCAATATCATTGACAAAACAAATTCGGAAAACATAAAAAAGAAATGACTCCATCAGGTTTGATAACCCAGAGCTAAATGCTATGAGCTGTAGCCTGATTTGAAATAAATTACAATAGACAACATAACTTACAAAAACTCCTTAATTGTTTGTTTTCATATACTACAAGCATGTGACATACCATGTGTCGTGTATATAACAATTAGAAGGAACCAAGCTTCAAACAGTTCGGAAACTGAAGGATAAGTAGTAAAATACTTAACAGCTGCAGTAAAACACTTTCTAACCTTGATTAGCAAGATGTAAAATGATAACAACTGCAATAGAGCATACCCGGCATGAAAACAATTTAGTTTAATATCTACAGGAATGCCAAGTAGAATACCTACTGCCAGCACTGGACGTTTTCTCATCCTGAGGGCTTGCTTACGTAGAAGAAGCCTCTCCTTGTTGGAAAGATGTATCCGACTCATAGGCATCTCCACTGATGTTTCTTGTTTATTATCACCCACTGGGACAGATGTCTTGGATAATTCCACTGTCTTGGTATCACAGACATGATGCTCAGAATCAATATGGTTAGATATTCTTTGCTTTGACTGAGATCCACAGCCTATATTAGATCAGCAAGTACACAGATGAGATTATAACAGACAATCAATGCAATAGTTTTCCATTAACTTTTCACTGGGCTCTAAGTCACCTTCATTGTGTCTTTGCATAGAAACACTCCAGTGAGAATCTCCATGTGCTGATTTATCCAACATCTCAGGTTTGATTTTCCCAGAATCTCCATAGCTGTTGTTTACTGAGAATCCAGTCAGCTCATCCTCCTGTCTAGATGGTATTTCGAGCAATGAAGGATCCGCCCCATTGCTAGTGCTTATGGAAGCTGAATCATTTCCTTGGTCACCTCTAGCCTAACAGAAAATTTTCACATGGTATCTCCATAAGTATCCCCACACCGATGAGATCCATTAAAGTTAACAATCTAACTTCTCATTGTGCTCTGTTGCAACATGATAATGACACAAACGTAGACAGCAATTTTCTTAATTTAAAAGGAGGCTGATGCAGGCCTGTATTGTGCAAAACACATCCCAAAATCCATCTTAACCCATATTATTTCCTACAAGTTCACCAGATTTTCATCACATGATTGCTTCAATCAGACTTGAAGATCAATATTAATGATGCACATTAAGATAGTAAATAGACTATCAAACTGACAGTGACAGGGCAAAAGAAGTTAAACATGCTGCTTTTCTATTTCCTCCTGTCAAATCAGAGGCAGATCCACAAACACCATAATTATGGTGAATAACAGCCTAACATAACTTTTAAGCCTTTAAGTTTCAAAACAGAGGTCTGCCTTAGTTGGCATTCTAAGCTTTGTTTCGAAGATGGGGAGGGGAGGAGGAAAGGTGACGTAAAAAGTCACGACAAAATTTTACAATTCTTGTGAGAGAAATTTCAAATTCTCCTCAACATTTCTGCTCCCCAACCTTTACTAACACACACACACAACCCCCCCAAACCCCTCACTCTCTCTTTCTCCTCTCCTTCCAAAAGAGAGAAAATCTTTCAAACAAAGCATACGTGTCCTTACATTCCAAATGGTTTCTTCAGTTATCAGGAATCCATGTGTTGCAGACATTAGAGGGATGGAGTTTCAAGATTTCATTCTAAATCCTATGACCCCAGACCAGTAATATCAGCAATACTAGGACACAGGATCCAATCAAAGGGTTTACTTTCATTTGTTGCACGTTTCAACTCTAATCTCAGAAGCTAACACAGTATCATTGCATAACATAAAAAAGCAGCAGCCACTTTCAAGCATTTTATGGGTGCAAAAAGTACCTCCATGTGCTCCTCGTTAGAAACAGAAACTCCAGGAAGAGAGTTGAATGCTAAGTCAAGTGCACCATCTGAGCTCCAAAGAATCTAATGTTTTCATAGGAGCAATTTCCCCTGTCACCTGAATCCAACAGAAATGAATGCGGTATAAAAAACTACATAGTATTATCAGGACAATGAAAAAAAAAACCAATGTACCAGCGGAGAAATCAATCCGTCCAATGAATGCATGTCACTCCTTTCCTTGTCTATATCCTGGCAAACAAAACATCTTATCTTGTAACTCAATATTGTTAACCTGATTGCAAGAAGGGAAAATAGTATCACTCACCAACTGACGTTTCAGCTGACCTATGTTCTCAGAAAGCTTCAACACATGAAGTTTCAAAGACTGCAGAACAAGAACAGGAAATAAGTAAGTATTTGTATATAACATCAAAATGAAATGAAAAAGGAAGAACAAACCAAGGAGAGGCTCTGGAAAATATTATGCAACTTCTGGCATTTACATGATTGCAAAGAGAGAGATGTTAGCTTTACCTCACGCCGTTGAGCCTCTAAGGAATGTTTCATTGCTGCTTTTTTATTTAGAAGTGTGCTTGGCCTTATACAAGCTGGTCGTTCATAATTTTTTCCACGATATACTATGATCGCGTATCCTTTACTCACTCTCTCTACTGCTACCAGTATCCCACCACTTTCTGCCTCTAAGGTCTGGGCTATTTGATGAACAGTTTCAATCCTTTTCTCTTTACAAATTATTTTAACAAGTTCCCTATATTTCCAGTGAAGATGCATGTTTTCAACTGTCCCGTCATATACGCCCCGTCTACCTGGACAAAAAAAGAAGTAATGGCATATGAAATCCTTTCCATTGAAAGTGTAGATTTAAGAAAAGACAAACATTTTAATTCTCATGAGAGAGCAAAACCACATGCTAGAGAGACAAGACAAGACAATGTAAGTTACAGAACGCACCCAAAAGTAAGAAAGGCTTCATTCTCAAGCCAACCTTCCTTAGCATGTATCTTTCTTCTTGTGTTATGCCCTCTTTATCCACATCAGGTTGTTCAGGGTTCTCCGAATTCTCAAGTTCAGTTAGAAGTTTCTCTGCCTTGGCTTTCTTCTCTAAAGCCTATCATAGAAAATGATAAGCCTCTAGGCAGACAGATAAGTTAATGCATACTCAGACACAGAAGCTAAAAAAGAAATACCAGGGACAACTTGATGCCAGTCGTCCTAATAACTCCCTCAACTGAAACAGGCTTCTTTTCTTCAGAGGGAGGAATCCTTCTTTGCTTATCAATATCAGCATTCTCAGCTCCAAATGCAGACAAGTGCAAACCATGTCGAGATTCAGCTGCTTTCTCCATCCCCATTCCACATTTCCTTCGCTCTTCTATTGCAGATGAAACCACAGGAGGCAAGTAATCCTTCCCTCTGTACAAAACAATAAATTCCCTGTCCCGGGCAAGCAGCGTCCCTCCAGTTAGCCACTGGAATAAGAGATTTTGAGTTAATAGATGCCTGTTCTGGTCAAACAAAAAATTTCTAGGGGAAATCCCCAGAACCGCTAATGTGGAGCACTATCAAGAGATCAACTACTTTTTGCACTAAATGCGTGAAAGAATACTTTCTACTGATTGAATTTAAAAACAGCTTAGAGATCATCTAAATGAAATCAGATAACTGGGCAAAAAGAAGCGTATAAAATTTGCTCTAATAAGTTTCTTCATATTCCTTCTGATAAAAGAGATCTCTGCACCCTAATTTTTTCACTTAGAAGGGAAAAAAAGTTAAAATCTGTAACATATGTTTAAGGAGGTCTGACCCTCAATTCTTCTGCCATCATCTCACTATTTGTGTTTTGCACTCCTCTCTTCACAGCAATCTTTGCAATCTCGCATTTCTCCCACAACTTAACAATGGAAGCAGCTAATCCTTGGAGATTCCTATTTCTACCTGTCAAATGCAGAACAAGCAGGTCAATACGAGACAGTCATGTCAGCCATTTGATCAAAATTAAAGCTTACCCAATGCAAACTGGCATGGCAATGGTCTACTAAGTCTCCTTAATATGGTCATTTCATCATTTGTCAGTTTAGGGTTGACTCCATAAGGAAGAAGGCGGAAGGGCCTTCTGTAGCCAGGAACAACAGCAGGCAGAAGATCCGCATCCACAGGTAGAGGTTCATATCCCCACCAATCAGCAAAGCGCGGACCCAGTCCATCTAACAATTTCTCAGCTTCTTCAGCAAGTTCTAGCTCACCTGGCAACTGGAAACGTACTTTATCTGGAGAACCCACACCATGTATCAAGGTTGGATGACCAGATTTGTTTGCAATACTTGGTTGAGCAGCTTCTACCCCATCATTCTCTTGCTCATCGCATCCATCGTGATCTATCGGCATGCTAGGGCCACTTGCTAGGCTATCATCAGCCAGGAAGTAAGGATACTTGTAATCAGCCCCTCTATATAAAACTATGTTACTGCCAGATCTCCAAACTACCAGACCCCCAGTTTTCCTCTGAAGATGTCAAGGTTGTATAAAAATTTTAGACTGTTGAAATCTAGAGAAAGAAATGCAGCACTAAAGTGGAACTTGATATTGTGATCGGATCAAAATGTCCAAAGCACTCTAAAATAAGCATAATCCAACGTCTGTTTTGTAAGCTTACGAAGGGCATAATGACGGCAGGTTTACCGGATGGTTTGATTCTCCTGTCAAAGAAGGCGCTCTTCCCCAATTGATAAACAAAAAGATTTCTAACAGAGCCTCAAAATCAACAGACTTGCTCTTCTAACACTAAATACTGATGTAGCTAAGCTTCTTACCTCGAACAGGTTACACAACTATTCGACAATAAACAATTCCAACAAAGAAGAACGCTCAAACCTAATCATACCTCCAAAAGATCATGCGTCCGCTTCATGTTCATCCTACACAAGTCCTCGCACGTGATCTTAACCACCTCCGCCGTCCTCCACCTCTCATGAATACCATTCACAATCCCCTCCGTGATCCCCGCCTTCCCAATCTTTAACCTTTTCTTCAACTTCACCCCAACCTCCCTCAACCTTCTCAGCTCCTCCTCCGACAGCCTCAGCTCCGCCAGCGTCGGCGCCCCTGCCGCCTTCTCTTCCCTTCTCCTCTTCTCCCTCTCCAATTCCCTCTCCTTCCTCGCTTTCCGCCTCAACTCGCCGTACCTCTCCACGAAGCCGCCTGAGCCGGGTTCGGGAACGGGATTCTCGGGCGTGCTCCAGCTCGTGTCGATCGTGTGGCCGACGCGGTACTTGGGCAGTCGCTTCGGCAAGGGGACGAAGATTTCGCCGGCAGAGGTAGGAGAGGATTTCGGCACCGGACCACCGCCTCCATCCCCGCCATCGTCGTCTTCCTTGAAGCCGAGGCTACGGAGCTTCTCGGCGATGCGCTGGATGGCGGATTGAGGGACGGCCTCGCTCCGGGGGGCGGAGAACCGAGGTTGGAGTCTGGTGGAAGCTCGAGGGGTTCTGAAGAATGGAGATTCAGGGAATGGCGAATGGGGAGGAGCTAGGGTTCGTGGCGGGAATGGTAATGGCGAGTGGTGGTGGTGGTGACACTGGGGAACTAACATTGCTTTCATGAAGGGAGCGACGAGAAGGGAAGCAGATAATGCAGTGCTCTTAGCAATCAGGGGAATCTTCGCTCACGTGATTCTCGCGTGATGGCCCTCACAAAATTTCATCTTCTATTTTGCCCTTTTCTGGCTCATTTTCAAAGAACAAAAAATGATTATAAGTGGTTTCTGAACGTTTAATTTGTTTAATATTAATCCTAAACATTAGTCAAATACGTAATATCATTCTTAAAATTTTAAATTATTTAACGTGGACCTAAACTTTTGATACATATTCAATTTAATCATTGATTATATAAAGATTTTCAATGTTGTCTCCGAACTTGAATTAATAAAAAGATAATAGGGATTAAACTGAATATGTATCAAAAGTTCAAGGATCACATTATACAAATTAAAAATTTAGAGACCATATTTCGTATTGGGTCAAAGTTTAAGGACTATTTATGCCATTATCTCTGCAAAGAAAGCAAAGCTTGGATTTTGCCACCAAGAGATGATGAACCCTTTCTTGTAGACTGCAAAACGAACATGACAGGAAAACTCTCGAGCACGTTGATGATAACCATCGATCTCGTATTTGTTAGGCGAGAATTTCAATTGATTATAAATTACCATCCGTTTCCGACCGCCCTAGAAGTACAGAAATGTAAAGTCAAATAACCCCCTATGATGACATCAATAAGGTGATATGATATTGGTTTTACCGGTTCGGTTTCGACTGATGCGGGTATTACTGTTCGTTGGTTAGTCGATGTGCTACTTTCAAGGGCAAACAACCCCAGCCCGAACGTACAGCTACAAGCATGGACAATCGATCCTCCAAAACGTGAAGAATCACTCAAATTCAAGAGCGGAATGAAATTCTGATCAAGCTGAACCATGATTGAGGCGTGCCTTGATATGTTTTTTGTTGGCTACTGTTGCATTGTATGGCTTCAACATATTGAATCCAGCAGCCGGGGATCATCATCACCTTCATCTTGAATGATCAGTCGAGTTTCCTCATAATCACCATCCGATCTTCACCGAAACACTCGTTTCTTCCTTCTAGTCTCGATAAAGAAGAAGAAGATTTAGGATTTTTCGTGCTACGTGGAAGAGAGATAACGAGCCTTACTTATTTTTAAATTAGTGTCAGTTGAAGAAACAAAAAGAGGCTGATGAATTTTCACGTGTGTTATCCAATTTAGTAATTTTTCAGTAAAATTTGACGGATGCTAAAAGAGCGTACATGTTTCATCCCCGTGTCAGCTTGGGTTTTTGGTCATCCGAAAAATTAAGTTTAGTGTAAGTTTGACACGGGTATGCAAGTTTTTGATTTTTTTTCATAGCACTAACACTTAGTAGATTAATTAAGTAAATGTTGGTAAGTGAGTGCAAGATTAATTCTGTAATTTGCAAACTGTAAAAGAAGTTACCAATTTCATGAAACTGTTGGCGAGTTACCACTACATTACGTGGAAACAAGTTAGCCGTCATTATGTTCTAAACAAATTTTTTTAGACTTACCAACATTTACTAAAATATATCGGCAACGGCAAGGGAGATATTTCCGTACCGCGGCACGAAATAATAACATTCTGTTTGAAATTAGGCCAGTATGTCTGGACAATTCATCCAATTGCAATGTTAATGCCCTAATCCATTTCAAATGTTGTTGTCGGACGTCTTTAGGTACTTGCAAACTTCTTCTAGACCTGATCAAACGTGAACAATCAAAATCAAGAGAAAACACTTTTTCTTTGGTCAAGCTAGTGGTGGTCTTTTCTCATCTCTCTAGATACATGATTAAATCGGAGGAGAAATTATTAAAAAAATCTTAAATTTATTGTAATTGTGTCAATTCAATCATTAACTTTTTTTTTAATCAATTGAGTCCTAAATCTTTTGCATTTGTACCAATTCAATCTTTTGCATTCTGAGGAACTTTCTCTAATTCAACGTGTTAGGAGATTCATTCCGATGAACTGTAATTCGGGTCATGTTGATCGGAGGTCTATCTATATATAGCCGCATAAACTAGCGAAATTCACAAACAATTTGAGTTAGAACGTTGTCCTAGAGAACAGACGTACTCTCATAATGGCTCCCAAAATCTCTCCTGTCTTTGTGTCTAATCCTGGTTCTCTTTCTTGCAATTCAGCCCTTCACCATTCACCCGAGAAGCCTGAAATCTAATATTAAAAAAATTTTTAAAAAATTTTAAAAAAATTTTTTTTTTTTTTATTTTTTATTTTAAATTCCCCATTTTTTTTTTTTTTATTTTTTTTTTTTTTTTTTTTCAAATAAAAAAATTTTTTAAAACATACACCCAATTATCCAAGCCTCACTTCGTTCCAAACCTTGGAGGGAACAGTCAAGGCCCAAACCAAGCAAGGGATCAAAGAGGTCAAACGTTACTTCAGGGCTTTCGGATACTTGGACAACAAGGACGGGGACGATGCCGTCCTCATGGACGACAGGTTCGACGAGACGCTAGAGTCCGGGCTCGAATCTTATCAGAGATGATGCAGGGTGCCTGATCTCGTCCACCCTAGGCACTCGAAAAAGAATGCCACTAAGCCTGGCGAGTTCCACACGGTAGCGCACTATTCCTTCTTCCCCAACGAGCCTAGGTGGCCGCCTACCCAAACCCATCTTGCTTACGCTTTCAGTTCGCTTGTCGATGCTGTTTCGTTAGAGGAGTTGAGAGGCGTGTGCACGAGAGCCTTTCAGAGGTGGGCAAATGTCTCCGCATTCACTTTCCAAGAAACTTCGTCCGGCGAGCCGGCTAATATTGCCATTGACTTCTAGAGAGACGATCACAGCGGCGGTGTTCCTTTCAATGGTACGGCTCACGCCCATGCGTTTGTCCCGACCAACGGCAGGTTCCACTATGACGCGGAATGGCGGTGGAGCACTGACCCAAGCTCGATCCAGTTCGACTTGGAAACGGTGGCCGTGCATGAAAAAGGACACCTCCTAGGGCTCCACCACAGCGAAGATCCGAATGCCATTATGTATGCCAGAATTTCGTCCGGTGCTATTAAAAGGGATCCTCAACAAGATGACATCGATGGCATACATGCTTTGTACCCTGAGCAATAGGAAAAGAGTATATATGGTTTTCATGATTCTAATAGTAAAATAAGCATAATTCCAATATAGAATAAGTGCTTGCAGCGATTTGAAGCTGCCATTGCAAGGATGCGCACTTCCTAGTTCCCTTTTTGGAACGAATATGGTATAGGCAATGAATGGAGGAGTTCTAGATGTGTGTACTTCTCAAATGATAACCGTCACTATCTTCACAAACATAAATCGAATACGGATAATGGATGAAATAATGACACGAATAGTTTCTAAATCATTCTCAATTTCGTAATTATCATACTAGTCGTGTTGGTCTTTGTTTATTTTCCCATGTCTCTCTAGATTTAGTTAAATGGGCGGCCGGGAAGAGAATGAAATACTATTTTCCGATCGAGATGGCGATGGTACAAAATCCGTAAACGAAGACATTGACCGTAGTAACATTTTAATATATAGTAAACCAAGTTCAAAAGGGAAAACTCAACGGTTCTACCGTGCATTTATACCATGGTTGATATTACTACATTGACATGTCACGATGAGGTTTCTTAGAGTCGAAATTGGGCGAGAAGAATAGGAAAGTAATCTAGGAGAGTCTAATCTTTTTTTTTTTGGGGTTTTTTTTAAAATTTAAATTTTTTTTATTGTTGATTTTGGGATTATACACTCGCCATATGAAGTCAATCCATAGTTAATTATTACGATCGAATTCCGTATATATGAAAAACTAATATGCAAAAGCATTTAATTCAGGCAAGCAGACGAGTAAGCAATTGTGAGATTTTGGGAGGAACAGATTTAAAAAATTAAGCTATTCATGCAATTTTAAAATTGGTTTACAATTGGCGAAAAAATTTGTGCTGTTGATGCAATTTTTAAAATTGGTTTTCCTCCTCTTTACTTATAGATATTAACAAATTTACCCCAACTATTTTGCCCACATGCCCTCCCTTCGAATTGTACCTTCTTCACTTCTCAGGTTCAGGTTGGTCTCTCCTCGAACCTACACTCATCCCATACGATCGGCGACGTTTCACCGGAGGCTTTGTCAGACGGCGGCTCCGGCGTTCCTCTCCCACACTGGCTAATCGGTTGTGTTGGAGCGTGGCTTGACAATTTCTCTCTTCTCGCCACAATTCCCTTCTGCTCTTCTTCCGCTCGCAAATATTTAGAACCCTAATTTCTACAATCGGTTGTTTAGAGCGTTGGTCGATTGAAGCCTCTCTTCCCATCCTGTTCAGCCGATTCGTAACTCCATTTTCTTCTTTCGCCTGGGGCCTCGATCGTCACCAATGGAAGGGCAAATCCAGGAGATAAAGAAGTGGGTCGTCCTCTACCCGGTTTACATCAACTCGAAGAAGACGATCGCCGAGGGCAGGCGGATCTGCGCGGCGAAAGCGTGCGAGAACCCCACTTGCATCGAGATCGGGGACTGTTGCAGCCATCTTAAGCTCCGTTATGCCATCGAGGTTCGTTTGATCGTGGCGGTCGTCGCTTCTTTGCTTCGTTTCTTGTTCCGTACTATGCTCGGGAATGTTTTTGGTGCGATTTGGTGACGTCGAAATGGATTGTTGCAGATTGATAAGGCGTATCCGCGAGATTTCATGCAGAGAGGGAGAGTGAGGGTTTTGCTCAAGAGAGAGGATGGGACTCTGTACAATCCAGCCATATCTTCCAGTAAGTTTGATTAGTGCCTGCGAGTTGCTCTTGCCGTTGACATGGATTTAACGGAGCAGGAGTAGTTTATCTTAGCCACAGCCAAATGTATGTCTTGTTGAGGTGTTTATCGCCTGTCATGCCCAGTGATTCATTTTTCGAGAAAGTTTTAATTTCTGAAAAGATAAGGTCCTGATCGTTGCTGGTTTTGGTCTAGGAGATTCTTATTCATGGTTATAGCGCAGATGTTGTAACTTTGAACAATGTGTTGCAGGAAAACAGCTCATGCTTCATGTTGCAGAGTTGGTTCCAAGACATCCTGGACGGACCAAGAAGCAAGAGCCTGCATCCACCACGAGTACTGGAGCTTCGAAATCCGGCAAGAGCGGGAAAAAGAAGAGATAGTCAAATGTTGTTGCGAATGCATTTTAACAGTTTTAGTTCAAACATTAGTGAATTTGGCAGAGGCCTTTCTTCTTTAATTCAAACTTCAGTTTGTGTTTCTGAAATGAATGGTGTGAAGCGAACTTTAACAGCTTTCCCTATTTATGTGAAAAAGAAATTAACTCAACCCATCGCGGCGGTGAATAGCTAGATTCTGCTTTCAAGAGTTCAACTGGAATCGTCTGTGCATAACGTAGAAGATACTTTAGCAGCTCTTCTTTCTGATTGCCTCAGTATAGGATTAAGTGGCCTTAGATGCCACGAAGTTCGGGCGTATGTGATTTAGCAATATCTGTACTAAATGTAGAAGGCTGATGAAGTAACATGTGGATGCAAATTTAGTTGATAATCTCGATTGAACAGAAATACACCTGGTGATATTGAAGTATGCTGCTATGTGCTATCTAGCTCCACACCAGGTGGACAGCAATTTGAAGTTGTCCATGCTTTAGCTCCTCTTCTATAGCGAAATGATGCAGTCTAATGTTAGTTTGGCAGCTACATTTTTGTAAGTGTTGCGTGCATACTCTTTGGAGCTCCTCAATCGTCACCTCGACCTTCTGTTTTGCGTGAACATCAATAGACTCATTTTCAGCACATCTGGGTATGCTGAAGGTGTTGATAGGCTTGACGTGAGAAATGCCAAAATGGAAGTTACCTCATGACCCCTGACTATTTGAAGATGATGTGGAGAAGGATTGGTTTCTTGAGTTCTATTCTTGAGATGTGGTACAATTTCGTCTTCTCGGTATGTCAATAGCCATCTCTTTTCTGATATACATTTTACCTCAAGATATTTGATTCTTGATTGGGCAAATATAAATTACTGATTATTTTGGGCTAGTTTGTTGATGGATGAAAGAGAGATAGATCACAATCGCTATGCATCAAGAAAAATGGTATTTGTGCTTGAGTTGTTAAGAAGCAATTTTACTCTTGTTGTAATAGTTTATAGCATATATTCGGACATGAGAACTAGTTCACTTTTTGTTTGCATTGTGCCTAATCCACATGTAGACAAGTTACTCTACTGATATACAGTCTCCAACTTAAGATGCCATGCTCAACACAGCTCTTATCTAAGACGGTTGCAGATGTGTTAAGTAGTAAATGAGCTACTCTGGTATGATATAAGGAGGAGGCACGAATTCCTTCTGCCTCCTATCTTTGAACGAGTACCTGTCGCAATATACTGCTGTTTGTGAAGGTTATTAATAGGAAAAGCCTGGGACGTACAGAGTTAGACTTAAAAGAATGTTTATTTGAAAATGTACAGAAACCAACAATCTCAGATATTTACCTAATTGTATGGTGATATTGGGTAAATTGCTGGTCTGGGAGACTTTGACAGCCTTTAACCTGTCTCCTCACATGTTGTGAGGGTGCCGCATAGGGGTTTGAATTAGTCAGAAGCTAAGAGCACCAAGAAGCCTTCTTTGTGCTTATTTTGAACCATTTGTGACAAATCACAAGTGTATTCTTTGTCTCATCAATTCTGCGATATTCAGTTTTTTCTTTGTTTCAGCTTCTAGGAAATTAAGTTCCGTATGTTTTGCTTCAATCATCAGATCAGTCTGAACAGACTGCCGGTGATAAGCTGGAGGAAGCACCTTTCCATATTTTGTATTGGGAGTACTTCACTTAATTTCATCGTTAAAATTTCATTTGCCAGATATGAATATGACTTAAGACACTTTTAAGGTACTTATTAGGCAACGTAATGGTACCATCATTGCTCATGCAGGGACTCACGTAATCATATACGATGGCCCCCTGTTGAATTATTGGACCATTAAAATTATTATATTATATTGACTCTTACGATTATGATGTTCATGTAGCTATCTAGGGTCCGCAGCATAATGCATTGCACAATCAGTCTTTTGTCAATTAGATGAGCCTGTCAGCTGTTATTCTGTGGCTGAGTGCTGGGCTGCATAGTGTTCCAGAGTCCTTATGTAACTGAGAGCTGTGCTGGGGGACATCCATCTTGTGTAGTGCATGGATTGAGATCGCATCTGTTTATTGATAGATGAGTAAAGGGCAAGTGATGACCAGCCTCTTTACAAAAAGTGACGGCCGGCCTCTGTACACTCGGATATCACAGCCGAATTCCAGTTCCACCATACTCTTTGCCAATTACAACTTGTTCTGACTAATTAGTGTTTTTACTTCGTGAAAGAGCAAAACAGAAAAAGGAAAAAAAAAAAAGAGGTTGCTGCAGTGGTATCTTATATTCATGTTTATCTTTCTTCTTCTGTTTATCTATGTAACATATGTTGAGGATAGACATGTAAGGTGGCTCCACCCTAGCTACTTGAACATATAATTTCCACGTTTCAAGCTAAACAATCTCTTGAGTAAGCATGATATCATGGAAGAAACATACTCGGAATTGGACGATCCTATATGAGTAATCAGCAGTGTCTTAACAAGTGGCTTGTAATTGTAGAAATGTAGTTTAGTCGAATGGGTCTACTCGTCCAAGTGTTATTGGATGGCAAATTCAATGACTAGAGTAGGAGAGGAAAATAAGAACAGCACTGGCCATTCAATAATGGTCAATGACATTCACACAGAACAATATCTTCCTCAATCTTCATTCTCCATTTATCACGTTTTTTTTTTTTTTTGTAAGTGCAGTGTTTAATTGTTGTCATTTACTAGGTTGAATTCCGGGACTACCCTGTTACGACTCGCAAAAGAAACAAACATGTTGATGTCTCCTTCACCATGTTTTGAGCCTTTGAGGTAGAGTGAATGGTGATTGCCTAATGCTTTCATTTCCTGTAACAGAAGTGTTGAGGTGCACATGTGAGTTGTGCTAGAAAAATGCGATATGGGAAAAGTGGTGTGGTGTAGAGTAGGCATGGCAATATTAAAAATATTTAATCGCCGCACCGAAATTAGAAATTTTCGCAAAGAAAATCCCATATGGTTTTCTATAAAAGGAGGGAAAATTACAAAGAAAGTTTTAAACCTATTGCAATTGTGCTAATTCAGTCATAATTTTTTTTAATAGAGATTCGTTCAATTGACAAGATCGTATGATCTGATCTTGTTACAAATAATTCTTAGAGGTCTATCAAATCTCTATGCGATGCTTATTAAGTGTAGCGTTAAACATTTCGGGAACTTTTTTTTTTCAAAATTACCACAGTAGAAGGTTAATGCATTACAATCAATCGGTATTTATACCCCCAATAGTGTATATAGAGAAAAGGAAGTAATCTTTTCTAACAAGAGTTACCTTACCCTAATAAGGAGAATAACTATCTTAGAAAATAACGGAATATCAAATAATATCTCTGATATTGAGTACGATACATAATGATATTCTTTTCCTAGGAATTCTCTAACATCAATAGATTTACTTCAACCATAATTCTGTCTTTAAATAGCCTCATTGAACTTCTGACATCCACACACAATCGAACTAGAACACTGTCCTAGAAAACACCACAAGCACACAATGGCTCCTAAAATTTCCTCTTCTTTCGTGTCCATCCTCGTTCTCTGTCTTGCAATTCAACCCTTCACCATTCACTCGAGAAGCCTGAAATCTACTACCAATCCAAGCCGCACTTCCTTTCAGAGCTTGGAGGGGACTCCCAAGGGCCAGACCAAGCAAGGCATCAGAGAGGTCAAGCGTTACCTCAGAGCTTTCGGATACTTGGACCACGAGGAGGATGAGAACCATGTCGCCCTCGTGGACGACGAGTTCGAGACACTTTAGAGTCGGCACTCGAATCTTACCAGAAATTCTACCACCTTAAAGTCACCGGAAAGCTTGATGTTGAGACCGTGAAGCAGATGAGCGCCCCGAGATGTGGGGTGGCCGACCTTGTCCACCCTCGGCGCACAGAAAGCAATGCCACTAAGCACAGTAAGTTGCACGTGGTGGCGCGCTATAACTTCTTTCCCGACATGCCTAAGTGGCCGCCTTCTCGAACCCATCTCAATTACGCTTTCGGCCCGATCCCGGGGGCCATCCCGCTGGAGGAGTTGAGAGGAGTCTGCTCGAGAGCTTTCCAGACGTGGGCTGATGTTACATCGTTCACTTTCTCAGAAACTCCGTCGGGTGAGTCAACTGATATTGTCATAGGCTTCTACAGCGGCGATCATGGCGACGGTCATCCTTTTGATGGGCCCGGCACTGTCCTTGCCCATTCATTTGCTCCGACCGATGGTAGGTTCCACTACGACGCGGATGAGCAGTGGAGCACCGCCCCGAGCTCGACCCAATCCGACTTGGAATCGGTGGCCTTGCATGAAATCGGACACCTCCTAGGGCTTGCCCACACTCCCGATGAGAACGCCGTTATGTACGCGATAATGATGCCCGGTGCTCTCAAACGGGATCTTCGACAAGATGACATCGATGGCATACGTGCTTTGTACGCTGGACAATAGAAAAAGGACTTGGCCTATGGTTTTCATGATTTTATCAGCAATATTCTCAATAAATCTTTTTAAGATGCTGCAATTTTCCTTTCACGGTAGTTTGTTAGTGATAGTGATAACATCTGAAGTTTTTCTTTTTAGTCGGTCATAGCATTTGAAGTACAAGATGTTCTTGAGAACTTGACTCTTCAAGGCCAAGATTGGATTTGTATTCCAGACTTAGAGAGAGAACGCATGGAGGCCTCTGCTGGGAGACCGCAGAGTTCTAATTTTGGGGCAAATGAAAGTGATGCAATGATAATTTGCTTACGTAGATATTAGGTCCTAGACCAGTTTCATGAACCCACTCGGAAACCGGACAGTAGCGAGGGCGGTTCCCAGTTCCCATTTTGTGGAACCGGTCTTTAGTGGCAATTTTTAGTTCCAGGGTGGGAATCGATTGCATGTAACCATGCATAATAAAATTTACTAAAATATTGTTTAAAAAAAAGTTCACGCTAGAGCTGGCCAGCCAAATAGACTGAATTGACACGAACACAAAATATTTAGAATTGAATTGGTCCAAAAAAAAAAAGTTTAAGACTAAATTGACACAGTTATAACAGGCTTAGATTTTTTTTTTTGGGGTAATTCTCTCTTTTTTTGGAGTGGGCAAGATAATTAAAGATTTCATATATATCTTTCCTAAAACTCTGCCTAACAAATCCGCGAAAATCCAACTAATTGTGACTGTGTCTGATTTGCTTGCCTGAGTTAGGATATTCACTTGTTGATCATAACACCCTTCTCAACAAAGATTCGTTCCATTGGCGGGGGAGTGAGATCTCTATCCATCACCATCACCATCACAAGGAGAATACTCATTTGTTTTATTTCCTCTCATACTTGAATGAGAACACCTTCCTAAAGCAACACACCAACATGGGTCCTAAAATGTTGTGTTCTTTTGCGTCCATTCTCGCTGTCTTTCTTGCAGTCCATCAACCCTTCACCGTTCACCCGAGAAGCCTGAGATCTACAGCTCCAAGCCTCACTTCCTTCCAGGGTTTGGAGGAGTCCCTCAAGGGCCAGAACAAGCAAGGCGTCACAGAGGTCAAGCGTCATCTCAAAGCTTTAGGATACTTGGACTATGAGGACGAGAACCGCGTCGTCGTCCTGGACGATGATGAGTTCGATGAGACTTTAGAGTCGGCACTCAGATCTTACCAGAGATTCTACCGTCTTAAAGTCACCGGAAAGCTGGATGTTGACACCGTGAAGCAAATGAGCGTCCCGAGATGCGGGGTGCCCGATTTCGTCCCCCCTAGGCACGCGAACAGGAACGCCACTGAGCCTAACAAGTTCCACGTGGTGTCGCGCTATAGGTTCGCTGCCGGCATGGCTAAGTGGCCGCCTTCCAAATTCCATCTCACCTACGCCTTCGGATCCATCCCCAAGGCCATGTCACTGGGGGAGTTGAGAGGAGTCTTCTGGAGGGCTTTCCAGACCTGGGCTCATGTTACTGCGTTCACTTTCAATGAAGTTTCGACTGGGGAGTCGCCTGATTTCGTCATAGGCTTCTACAGCGGCGATCACGGCGACGGTCAACCTTTCGATGGGCCGGGCGGGTTTCTCGCCCATTCTTCTGAGCCAACCCCTGGTTTCCCAGCCTACGGTAAGTCCCACTACGATGCGGACGAGCCATGGAGCCTAAATCCCAGCTCAACCCAAATGGACTTGGAATCGGTGGCGCTGCATGAAATAGGACACATTCTAGGCCTCGCCCACAGCGAGGATCCGAAGGCCGTCATGTATTACGGAATTGCGGCCGGCGCTGTCAAAAGGGTTCTTCAACAAGATGACATCGATGGCATACATACTTTGTACTCCTAGAAATCCTAGGCCATTCTATTGGCAATCTCCGCACATTTTCACTGTGCAATAAGTGATTGCAGCAACGAAAGCAGCAGTTATGAAACATGCCCCCTTCACAATTTTTTTTTTTTGTATGTTTAAAATAGTATGGTCCTGGTGTGGAGTATTTTAAGATGCATAACAAAAGTCGTTGTCCATTAGTCTATGTTCTGATTGGACCTAAGCAAGTCCTTAAACTACTTCAACTCTGGGAAGTAAAACTTTGGGGTATTCTTTAGGATGATGGGAAGAAAAAATATTTTATCTTAACTTAGGATAACAGTGAGAAAGATAGACTTCATCTCATATTCGAATGGCTATTGTCGGATAGGTTCACATAGTAGCAACCCACGTCTAAGTGAGGCATCGGAGGCTCGGCTCCTGCGTTTCTAGTTTGTGCTTTGATCGGTACTTGTTAACTAGCTTGCTAGCAAGGTTAACCCTGGTTAACAAGCACTATATGGTTAGTTTTTTATTTGGTGATGATAGCAAACAAGGGTTGGTGCTAGACATGCGAGATGACTCCACCATATAGCTACTTTGACATAATTTTTTTCACATTTCTGCTCAGACTGTTTTTTAGGAAAACATTTTCCCCATTTGGATCGTTTAGGCACATGAGTCAACAGAAAATGTTTTCCCGGTCAACAGAAACTCATGTTTAGGCACATGAGAGATGACTCCACCATAGCTACTTTGACATAATTTTCTTTCACATTTCTGCTCCGACTGTTTTTTAGGAAAACTTTTTCCCCATTTGGATCGTTTAGGCACATGAGTCAACAGAAAATGTTTTCCCGGTCAACGGAAACTCATGCTTAATTCCGGAAAATGGTTTCCTCCTCAAGAAATCAGAAATTATTTTTCAGAATACGATTAAATATTGCCGCTTAAACCAAAAACTCTGCGCTTGAGCTTGAAAACCCTAACATTCATTCCCAAGTCCTTGGTGCCAGAGGCTGAGTCCATTAAGGCTGAACCCCGATGAATGGAGTATGTACCCTACCCACGTATAATGAATGTGGTCGCCAGCATTTTTTTTCCCTTTTCTTTTTTGGTTTGGGGTGTCGGAATTCGCCAGCTTTGATTGGGAAGTGTTTTTACTTGGTGATATAGCAAAAGAGGGTCGGTGGTTTCTTATGTATGGCTATCTTTGTTCCTCTATATCTATGTAACATATGTTGAGGTTAGATATGTAAGCTGACTCCACCTTAGCTACTTGGACATATAATTTTCCCATTTCAAGCTAAAACAATCTCTTGAATAAGCACGAAATCATTGAAGACACATACTTCAAATCAAACGATCCTATCTAGGCTGCCATCGTTAGCAAAATCTCAATTGAAAGTGGTACGTAAGAACTTAATTGAATCGAATCGGACTAAGAGGCATGTCGGTTGAGCTGATGCTAAATGATGATGAGTCGGTCGGGAGTTTTACTTTCGGGCGTTGCAGGCGGAAAAGGGTTGCATTCCCCTAACGGGATCCACGGAACGACTTATCGTTGTAGGTGGCACTGTCGCTTTCACAATGTATAAGTCTCGACACATAACTTCATATATAATTTTCTCACAAAGGCGAATAATTTTGGAAGGAAAGTAGAGATTTTTTTTTCGCTTTTGCTTTACCAACAATCGAAACTATTTGACGATGAATATGAGTCGTTCCTAGTCCTCGAGCACTTGTTGCTTTTGTCGGCTGCCTTTGCCATTTTCCTCCTCCACTGTAGTATGATGAGTAGATTTAACAACGTGAATACCATATATATGGTTGATGTTTTGCTTGGCATACCTACGTATATGTTTATTTTTAGATAATTAGGAGATCCCCTATATTGTTATTGATTCTATATTTACCTCTCGATTGTACATGTTCTTGATTGGTCGTATTTGATTGCAATTTATACTGTAATACCGGGTTAGCTTAAATAGCCATCATATAAGATCTATAAATATCTCACGTACCGTCAACTATTATGATATAAAGATATTATAAAATTCTCTTCCGCACATATTCTTATTTTGGGTGAACTTTAGTCTTACCAAGGCACAGGCGTATTAAAATATCATATTCTTATTCCACGCAAGAGCTTTCACAGACTATTTCCAAGATTAGCATTTAATTAAAGAAGAGATCATTTGAAAGTTGCCTTTCCACACAATTACTGTTAAGAACCTGTCGTATGCATAAACATATATTGAGATTTGAGAAACTACGGTGTGACAAGTATAATGGTGCAATCCCGATCGCAAACATTATGATCGACAAAAAATATATAGCAATCATGGTGGAATCCGTCTCTAATCTTATGCCTAGCATTCTATAGTGATATTGTTACACCGTGATACTAACAGGACCTACACATGCATATATGTATATATATGTGTGGATGTATGAGTGCGCATTCGGATTTTTTTATTGGGCATATATGAATTAAGTTTCCCTTGCAGCAAGAAGAGATCGGAATCATACTTACCACCACGTTTAAAAATTCTCTTTCTACTAATATGGGAGACAGAACATAAAATGTACCTCCCTCTACAATATAAAACCAATTTGATAGCTTAAATAATTAGTCAATGCAGGGCCTTGTTGAACCTCAAATTTTCTATTGCCGAATTCTAGAATTCAGACAATTAAATAGATTTAGGGTTTGGAGTGGCCAAACTTTAAGATAGGTTTTCCCAAAATTATAACTCGTGAAATTCATAATTAATGCAAACATTATCTGAATTGGCTTGACTAGAATTATTTGTTAATCATAATATCCTTTTGAATAAGAATTCCATTCAATTGACAAGGGAGTATAATCGGATCCTTCACGATTGATTTCTACAGGTCTATCAGGTCTCTATATCATCGTAACTAAATTCGTGGATTTTCTCAAGTTTAGGGTGCATTCGTTTTGCGTAAAAAATGAGCGATATGGAAAACATTTTCCAAAAAATGATTGCTTATATCGATTAGAAAAATTAGTCAACGGAAAATATTTTCATCATCGATAATAATCTATGCCTTACTATTTTCGTGGATCATGAAAAATTTTCCATTCATTTATTTTTGCAAGCGATATAAGTAATTATTTTTTAAATAAAAATATTTTACTGTTATAATATCATATTCTTATTCCACGCAAGAACTTTGACAGAATATTCCAAGATTAGCATTTAATAAAAGAAGAGATCGTTTGAAAGTTGCTTGTAGTAATTTTCCACGCAATTCCTGTTAAGAAACCATCATATATGTATACACATGTAGGGATTTGAGAAGTTGACAGTGTGATAGTATTGACGGTACAATCTCAACCGCAAGTGTTATGAATGACAAAAAATATATAACAATCATGGCGGAATCGGGCTCTAATCTTATGCATGGTATTCTACCGTAATATTATCACACTGTTATGCTAACGGGACCCATATATGCATCTATATGTACGTGTATGTATGCGCGCATTCCGGTTTTTTTAATGGGCATATATGAATTAAGTTTCCCTTGCACGCAAGAAAAGATCTGAATTATACTTATCATCACGTTTAAAAGTTCTCTTTCTACTAATATGGGAGACAGAACAGAAAATGCACCTCCCTCGACAATTAAAACCAATTTGGTAGCTTAACTATATAGTCAATGCAGGGCCTTGTTGAACCTCAAATTTTCCATTGCCGAATTCTAGAATTCAGACAATTAAATAGTTTTAGGGTTTTTGGAGTGGCCAAAACTTTACGATATGTTTCCCAAAATAGAGAACTCGTGAAATTCATAATTAATACAAACATTATCTGAATTGGCTCGATTGGAATTATTTGTTAATCATAATATCCTTTTGAATAAGAATTACATTCAATTGACAAGGGCGTATAATCTGATCCATCGCGATTGATTTCTAGAGGTCTACCGGGTCTCTATATCACTATAACTAAATTCGTGGATTTTCTCGAGTTTAGGGTGAGTTCGTTTAGCATAAAAATGAGCGATTTAGAAAACATTTTCCAAAAAATAATTGCTTATATTGTTTAAAAAAATCAGTTAATGGGAAATATTTTCATCATTGATAATAATTTATGCATTACTATTTTCATAGGTGATGAAAAATTTTCCATTCACTTATTTTTGCAAGCGATATAAGTGATTATTTTTTGAAAAACATTTTCCAAATCATTCATGTTTCGCGAAATGAACGAATTCTTAGCGTAACCAAAGTTCTTATGTAGTATGCTTGTCCTATAAATAGCCACATGAGCTACTGAAATCACACACACTAGACGCACACCCTCAAAATGGCCCCTAGAATTTCCTCTTCTTTTGTGTCCATCCTTGTTCCCTTCATCGCAATTCAACCCTCCGCCACTCACTCGAGAAACCTGAATGCTCCCGATCCAAGCCTCACTCACTTCCAGAGCTTGGAGGGGACTCTCAAGGGCCAGACCAAGCAAGGCATCAAAGAGGTCAAGCGTTACCTCAGAGCTTTCGGATACTTGGACCACAAGGAGGACGAGAACCACGTTGCCCTCGTGGACGACAAGTTCAACGACACTTTAGAGGCAGCACTCAGATCTTACCAGAGATTCTACTGTCTTAAAGTCACCGGAGATCTTGACGCCGGCACCATGATGCAAATGAGCGTCCCGAGATGCGGGATGCCCCAATCCCGTCCACCCTAGGCACCCAGAAAAGGGAACGCCACTAAGCCTAACAAGTTCCACATGGTATCCCGATATAAGTTCCTTCCCGACATGCCTAAGTGGCTGCCTTACAAAACCCCTTCTCACTTACGCCTTCAACTCGCTCCCCAAGGACATCTCGCCAGAGTTGTCGAAAGGAGCCTGCTGGAGAGCTTTCAACAGGTGGTCCCATGTCTCCGCATTCACTTTCGAAGAGGCTCCGGCACGCGAGCCGTCCGATATCGCCATAGGCTTCTACAGTGGCGATCATGGCGACTATTACCCTTTCGATGGGCCCAGCAGAGTTCTTGCCCATGCATTTGGCCCAACCGACGGTAGGTTCCATGGCGACGCTGACGAGAAGTGGAGCATCAACCCCGGCTCGAACCAGTTCGACTTGGAAATGGTGGCCCTGCATGAAGTAGGACACCTCCTAGGGCTCGGCCACCGCGAGGATCCGAGCGCCGTCATGTATCCCCTTATCCCGCGGGGTGCCACCAAAAGGAATCTTCAACAAGATGACATCGATGGCATACATGCTTTGTACCCTGCGGAATAGAATAGGCCTTTGGACTGTGGTTTTCAGTGAGCACTATTTAGCAATTGAAGCAACGGAAGCTGCGGTCAATAAAGATGAACACTTCATATATGTTTTAACTTGCATGCTTTGATTAGAAAGTGTTTTTACCGACGGCAGGTTCCGTTATTGTATGGGAGTAGAATCAGGAACATCTACGTAAGCCCGACGAACGTACGAAGATGTTTGTCGTGATTAAAAATCATTAATTGGGATATACTTTAACATTTCTTGATTGTTCACATTCTTAATCGAAAATCTATCGATTCTCAATCCATGCGAGAACTCTGACATAACATTTCCTAGACTAGCATTTGATGAAAGAAGAGATCAATTGAAAGTGACCTATAGCAATTTTCGACGCAATTACCGTTAGAAACCGTCGCGCCGCATGTGTGTTTATTTATATTATGCGGCCGGTTTTTTTTTTATTGGGTTAATATGATATAGCTTTCACCAGCCCGCAATAAAAATTCTTCATTATTCTTACCTTCACGTTTAAAAATTCTCTTTTCACCAGTATGGTGGACAAAACAGAAAATTTACCTCCCTTCACAATATAACACCAATTTTGGGAAAAAGTACCATAGAAATGCCATAATTTGTGTACGGCATTCACTTGAGTGCCATAACTTTCAAAACGTTCACTTAAGTGTCATAACTTTCAAAAATCGTTTATTTGAGTGCTACGTCGGAGTAAAATCATTCACTTGAGTGCTATAGTAACTTTTCCGGCGTGCCATGTCGCCTTTCCGACGTGCTACCGTAACTTTCCAGCGTGCCACGTCGGCTTTCCGGCGTGCTACAGCAACTTTTTCAGCGTGTCACGTCGGTTTTTCCGACGTCCACATCAACATAGCACTCAAGTGAACGATTTTTGAAAACTATAGCACTTAAATGAACATTTTAAAAGTTATGACACTCAAGTGAACGCCGTACAAAAATTATGGCACTTCTAGTGTACTTTTCCCCCAATTTTGGTAGCTAAATTACTAGTCAATGTAGGGTCGTGTTGAAGCTCAAGTTTTCTATGGCCGAATCCTAAAAATTCAAACAATGAATAGTTTTGGGGTTTTTTTTTTTTTTTGGCGGGGTCGAAGGGGCCAAAAATTAAAGATTTTGCATGTATGTTGCCCAAACTTATGCCTAATGGTTTTCTTTTTACACTAATCGAAGTACTCACGAAACTCTTTATTAGTAGAAACATTTATTTGAATTGACTTGACTTGGTGATGATATTATTAACTATCTTTTCAAATACGATTTGTTCAATTAATAAGGGAGTACAATCTGATTCGTCACAATTGAATCCTAGAGGTGTTTCGGGTCTCTATGTCGTTCCTAGAGGTCTATCCTGTCTCGCTTGCTCAATTGACAATGGAGTACCATATCTAAGTAATTAGGACTCACCTTCTATAAAATAGCTACATGAACCACCGAAATCTTACACACAATTGAATTAGAACTCTGTCCTAGAAAACACTACAATGGCTCCTAGAATTTCCTCGTCTTTTGCGTCCATCCTTGTTTTTCTTTCTTGCAATTGAACCCTTCAACATTCACTCGAGAAGCCTGAAATCAACTACCAATCCAAGCCTCACTTCCTTTCAGAGCTTGGAGGGGACTCTCAAGGGCCAGACCAAGCACGACAGCAAAGGAGGTCAAGCGTTACTTCAAAGCTTTCGGATACGTGGGCTATGACGATGAGAACCACGTCGCCCTCATGGACGACAAGTTTGACAAGACTCAACAATCAGCACTCAAATTTCACCTACCTTAAAGTCACCAAAAAGCTTGATATCGACACCGTGAAGCAAATCAGCGTTCCTGAAGTTTGCCAGAGGATCGGTGAGGGCGCCGCGGCCCTCGTCGGCCACCACTCACCAACTGCCGATGAGTGCGGTGCCCGCCAATGACCGGGCGCCACCTAGCCTCTATTGAAAAATGAAAAGAAAGTCAAAACATAAAAGAGAAAGATAAGAAAAAATTGAAAAAAATCAATAAAAAAATTTGATCGGAAGGACTATATTGACAAATCATTAAAATATTTATGATTAAATTGATAAATCGTCAAAATATTTAGGAGTAAATCAGCAAAATTGAAAGATTTAGGATTGAGTTATTCGCCGGTGCCCCGTACACTAGGTTTGGGACATTTTGGACAAATTTTTGAAGTTGTTAGGAGGAGCTCGCTAGAGAGCTTTATATAGGTGGTCACATGTTACTATGTTTACTTTTGAAGAAGCTTCGGCGGGCGAGTTGTCCGATGCCGTCATAGGCTTCTATCGTGGCGATCAAGGTGACGGTCATCCTTTCGATGGGCGCAACAAACTTCTTGCTCATGTGTTTGGCCCGATCGATGGTAGGTTCCAAGACGACGCGAATGAGTAGTGGACCATTAACCCTTGCTCGACCCAATTTGACTTGGAAAATGGTGGCCGTGCATGAAATAGGACACCTCCTAGGGCTCTTCGCCGCGGGATCCGTATGCGGTTAAGTATCCCACTATTTTACGAGTATCGCTAAAAGGGCTCTTCAACAAGATGACAATGATATAGATGTAGTCAAACGGGTAGATTGGGTTGGATTTTGGGTGAGTAGAATATGGTCCGGCCTATGTTGATTTGTTTTGACCTATTTTCATGCTATATAAATCTAGTGATCCACACCCAACTCGACCTACTATTCAAAACACTTCAATGTTATAATATAGTTTAAAGAAAATTATTTCTTATATATTTTTATATATAGCTAATTTTTTTTTTTAATTTTCTTAGCTAACCTAATTATGACCTATTTAAAATTCATTTGAGATTCATTAAGTTTTTAAGTAACTCATTTATAACCCATTTTTAAAACTTGAGGAACCCATTTATGATCCACCACCATGAAATATGGGTCAAATATGAATTCTAGACCCATTTTGCTAACTTTGCTCCATGGCATACAACTTTCACATTTCAAGATATAACAACATCTTTATTAAGCATGAAATCAAGACACTTGCTCGAAATCATGCGATCCCGTCTAAGCGACCATGACTAGCAAAATCTTAATTGAAAGTGCTGATTAATTATAACAATTTGATCAGATCGGATCGGATCAAATCAAATCAAGTCTATTCGAGGATTTGATAAAGTTTGATTGTTCCTGTGGCATGATCCACGACATTCCTCACATAATAATATTTCTCCTTCAATTGTCATTCTCCATGCTACTTCTAAGTCACTTTTCAAATTCATATTGAAAAACCATGAAGGACTGTCACAGCGCGACAATGGCCCAAAAGAGAAGACCATGGACCCTAACTTGAATGAAAATCCGCTTTTTGTTAAATTACGCTTTGCCGTACCTCACGTTTTTCTTTTGTTTTCCTCTAAAAAGGATTTGACTTGGGATTCCGCCAAAATGCCAAAAGGGTTCCCTTCTCCTCTTCAAGAATCAGTCACCTAGGCGAGTCCCAGTTCCTTTGCCAGCACCAGAAGCTAGGGAATAAATTCGATTGACGTGCACATCTGATTATCACCAGGAATTTGAATTTCTTGAGCTCTGCGATCAACTGGGTTTAGGGTTCTTGGAGATGGAGAACTCGGGGGAGATGGAGAAGTAGTCGCCGTGATCATGGTCGGTGGACCCACCAAAGGTATGTTTATCAACTTTCCTCTGGCTCTTTTAATCTTGAAATAGATAGTCCGTTCTCGGTTCTTGTTTGCTTGATCATGAGGTACGACTTCTCTATTTCCAGGCACTAGATTTAGGCCTCTCTCCTTCAACACGCCGAAGCCACTCTTCCCTTTGGCTGGACAACCCATGGTTCACCATCCCATGTCTGCTTGCAAAAGGGTATGTCTCAAAATTAGAAATTTTTGAAGAGTGGAAGTGCTAATTTTTTAAATGATTGGACCCGGTGTGTTAGTAATAAGATTTTGGGAAAACGGAGACTTGATCGATGTGGAGTTGTTGTGATATACAATTGGGTTCTTGCTGTGCAGATCCCCAACTTGGCTCAAATTTTCCTCATTGGGTTTTATGACGAGAAGGAGTTCGCGCTATATGTCTCTTCCATTTCAAATGAGCTGAAAGTCCCAGTGAGGTGACGCCTGAGCTGGTTGGGTTGATGCTTTATTGTGTCTTGCATATAGAAATAAGCGATGAAGTCCTGCTTTTGTGTGCGCGCTTGCTGCTTGTGTGTGTTTCAATAATTGGTTCTTCTTCAGATACTTGAAAGAGGATAAACCGCATGGTTCAGCTGGTGGCCTTTATCATTTCAGGGATTTGATTATGGAAGATGGCCCGGTAAAATTCTTCTCTTCGTCCCTGATCTTATTTTCGTTCACTTATAGTCTTTGATGTCGTATCATATGGGAAATATGAGCTTGTATTGCCCGATATATGCCATTCACATGAAGCATATTGTAATTTTGTATCAACCTGTTGTTTTACAGTCTCATATCTTTCTACTAAACTGTGATGTCTGCTGCAATTTTCCACTTCCAGATATGCTTGGTAGGTTGAATTTCTTCCCTATATGTTGTGGTGTTGTTCTCTATTTAAATTTTAGTTAGCTTTTTAGGATGGTGCGAGGAATGTAGAGAATGTGATTATCCCAATGTAATGTCTGCACATGCAGAAGCCCATACAAGATATGGTGGGATGGGAACAATGCTAGTAGTCAAGGTGAGTTCCTCATGGCAAAGTTTCTCTCTTGTTCTATCAAGCTGATGATTCCTCAGGTCTTCCTAGTTGCTGAAACGTATGTTCTTTTTTCTTCACTCACAGGTTTCTGCTGAATCAGCTAACCAGTTTGGTACATTAGTTTCTGATCCAGTCACGAACGAGCTGTTGCATTACACGGAGAAACCTGAAACATTTGTACGGCATTTCACTTTCTCAGATTGCTGCTAGATTAACTGAATAACATATTTGAGGATTTCATTAACTTACTTTTTCCTCTTTAAATGCAGGTCAGTGATTTAATAAACTGTGGTGTATATATCTTTACTCCTGATATTTTTACTGCAATTGAGGATGTATCTAATGACCGGGAAGACAGAGGTTGGTTGATGTGATAAGATGCTTCAAGTGTCCATGAATTGCATTAACATTCAGGCTAGCTCACTTTCATGCTGACATTTTTTTTCATCTGAGTTACAGCTAATCTGCGGAGATTATCCAGGCCTTGATATATTCACATCAACTAGGTCAATCTTACCGACTTTCATCCTCAGAAATATTTTTGTTCACAAATTTTATGTATCATGAGTTGCGTGCAGCAGTTCTGGGTGATTATTTGTAGTACTGGACCAATTAGTTGAGAAGGCTTTGATTTAAAAAAATGTTGAGCAAAAATGGTATAGAAAGATTCATATAGCCAAACCTACTTAATAGGCTAAGATTGAGTCTTTTTGTTGCCGCCGCTGCTGCTATACTCAAACAAGAAGTTGTAATGTCAATAGAATCAGTTTAGAACATAACTACTCCTCTTCTCTTTTGATGAGAAAAACTGCGTAATTTCTTATTGGAGTTGCCAAGCAATATAACCAATGTAATAGGCATCTATGCAGTTCTCAGTTACAGGAGAAAAAAAACCCTTTGGTTTGTCTGTTTGCATAGAATAACATATATACTAAGGTCATAATCTTTTTCTAGTTTTAATATCTTCGTGGGTGCGGGTGTTTTTTAACAAATATATAACTTCTCGTGGAATTAGCAAACTGGGTTTTAGATAAAATTGAAGATGTACAGAAGTAAGGAGACGGGCGAAAGACATTGGAAATATGATGCGCAAGCATGTGCGTTCTTGTTCCCCTTCATTAATTTGCTTGAATTATACTGAGGCGTGAGGATGTTTCTTATGTTAGCTCAAGATATATTAAGTATTGAAAAATCATTCTTTCTAGTATAAGTTCAGTGCTGCACCTGGGGTTGTCTTTTTTTTTTTTGGTCAGAGGGGTTGTCTCGTTAAAATAATCGGAAAATGAGGAAGTTACTATGCACATGTCGTCACAGATGTGCTCATGTATTCATTTCTTTAGGTTGTATGTTACATTCTTTTTCCATTATTTTGGATTTCTTATGATTCTGATCCCTGTTTCGAAGCTGATGGTGCTATTCTTTCCTTGTTCTTGACCTTTCTCAACAGAACCAACATTCCTGCAGATTTTGTTAGATTGGACCAGGATATTTTGTCACCTCTCGCTGGAAAGAAGCAGCTTTATACATATGAGACCATGGATTATTGGGAACAGATCAAGACACCAGGGTAAAGTGACTCGACGTGATATTTTAGCTTCTCTTTTTCTAACTATTAGTTTCCATTTACAACTTGCCCTCATCTATATCCTCTTACAATGTCTCCTCCTGTTCAGGATATCTTTGAAATGCTCCAATTTGTATCTGGCCCAGTTCAGACTCACATCTCCTTATCTTCTTGCTAGTGGAGATGGTACAAGAAGGGCCACAGTTGTCGGTGATGTTTATGTTCACCCATCAGCTAAAGTACATCCAACTGCAAAGGTTGTTCCATGTACTTCCATCTACATCCTTCCTGTCGGTCCATCTTGTTTTCCTGGAAAACTTTTGAATCAGCCACTCTGGTTATGGACCAATCAAATTCACTGATTGCTATTCTACTCTATTTAGAATTTACGGTCAATCTAGGTGTTCTTTCCCATATAAATGAAGCGATGGAACTCAAAATACACAGTATTAGTTTGCATACATCCTAGACTCATTCGCACAGTGACGGTGAATCTACAATGTTCTGGTGAGTCAACAATGGTTCTTCAGTAAATTGTTTTGCTTCCTCTCTGGGCTTTCCCTAAGATAAGTATGGAAAAATCACCTTGTGGAGAGTATGCCTTGAATTTAAAAAAGAGAAAATACAGTCAGAGATTTAATTGTGCTTGGCTAAATTGTGCCTTTAGATGAGTTAAGTTCTTGAAAGATGTAGCATCATCAAGTGATTCGAGTGTTTCGACCAAAAAAAAAGTGATTGGAGTGTAGCTTACTTTAGAAGGGTGAGTCCGGAGTGCTTAAAATACTTTCAGGGCCTGACTTATAATTTCTGCTTTCGCCATCTACAGTAGCTTTGTCTTCTCTTTGTATCTTTTGATTTGACATCACTTGTTTGGACAGATGGGTCCCAATGTCTCTATTTCAGCAAATGTTCGTGTAGGACCTGGTGTGAGGCTGATAAATTGTATTATTTTGGATGATGTCGAATTGGAGGTATGGAAGACAATTGAATACGAGTAACATCATCCTAGGAGATTGAGAATATTGACAGAGATTGCTTTGGCAGGATAATGCAGTTGTCATAAATTCCATTGTTGGATGGAAATCATCTCTCGGGAGATGGTCACGAGTCCAGGCAAGTTTGTTTGCGGTTTCCCTGTTCATTCTCATGTTGTTTCACATGCGAAAAGTGTGACATTAGTCGAGGAATTTTGTGCGTCAGAGCGGAGCCTATGACTGTGAAAGTTTGTAAAAATTAGTTCACTTTAAAATCTTTCCACAACAATTTCGGCCCTTGTTGATTGCTGTTAACTGTCAATGATCAACCTCTTTCTGCTTGCCCAGGCTGATGGAGACTACAACTCGAAGTTGGGAATCACAATTCTCGGTACTTAATTTTTAAGAGTGCTAAGTACTTGACCAATATTCTGTGCTCATTGCACTTTAATCCTTGGATTATGCTCAACAATGCAGGGGAATCTGTGATGGTAGAACAAGAAGTCGTCATCATCAACTGCATCGTTCTACCAAATAAGACACTCAACATGAATGTGCAGGATGATATCATCTTGTGAAGATTTGGAGATGTTTGGAGTTCGAAGCCCTCCGAGGTGCACTATTTGGAAGATTTTTGTTATTGTTCCGTATAGAGACGGTACTATAAGAGAGAGAGAGAAGAGAGAGAGAGTGAATTGTCCAGTAGAATTAGATATATAGTGATAATAGGAGTTTCATGAGAAAACTTGATGAGCACAGTGTAATATGAGTCATCGTTTGCACTTTGCTTCACTTGTTTTTCAAGTTTCTGCTTAATTGCAAGACAAGTAACACAATTGTGCCAACTGTCTCTTATGTTTCTCGGGATTAATTTTAATCACAACTACAGTTCTACAAATCCGATGTAAAGAGTTGATAATTGCTAATAAATTATGGTAATCTTTCGGATGCATTAGTAATTCCACGTGAGTAAGTTTCATTTTGGCTCTTTTTTTTTTCCTAAGCTGCTTATTTTTATGAATGGATGTTCTATTTTGTGAAAGTCAGCCTTCTTTCTGAAGATGTAAAAGCTTGGTTTGGACAAATAAATATGTATTTTTTCATCTACTGCTTGAGAGATGGGTTGTTTGTTTGGAGATCTAAAAGGTAATATATCATCTGGAGAAGGAGAGTGGAGAAAAAGGGAGGAGAAAGGAGATGTTTCCTCATCTAAACCACAATCCCATCACATTGAATATGTCCAAAGCCTTTGCTCGTATTCTTAAACCTTTACAATCACGTTTTGGCTCGGGCATTGATGAATCTCTCTGAAAAGGAAGGAGTATCCTGTAAATGGAGCTGAAACTGAAGCAAAAATAAAATCAAGGGTGTGCACGAGGAGGTTGTGGTGGAACAATCCCGCTTCAGATAAACAGAACTTGCTGGGAAAAGATTGCCTTTTGTTGCTGGCATATCTGGAAACGAATGAACCGAGATGGTGTTCAACGGAAAAAATCGAAACCATGAAGGCGTTATTCAGAGAGTGCAGAATGCCTCTGATAAATCTGTTAGGATCTATCCTGTTGCTCCTGTTGAAGTGGAGTGATTCATCTGTCCGTGATGAACGCAAGTGGCAGAAACCCCATGAAGGAACTATGCAAAGGAAGCAGCAATTGGGTTGTATCTGGGGACTCTGATGGCATGTTCTTAGGAGGCAAAGGCGAGAGGATACACGCAGAACCCGTCGATGCAGTGGAAGCTCTTGCAGTGGGGAATGCGGTTTTATTGGCGAAGGAGAACGCCTGGGACAGACTTGGCATTGAGGTGGATTCTCCTATTGTCTACAGAGAACTCATGAAGCATTTGGAGACTCTGAACTGGGTCACTGGTCCTAAACTTTTGAGAATATTCTCAATTAGCTTGTAAACCAATTTACAGCAATGCAAAGATTTAGCCTAAAATTTTGATCCCCATCTTCTCTAAAATTAATGTTCATTTCTGATGTAGGTAAAAAAGCCTCGTTGGACTTGTGATTCTGTCTTGTAATGAAAAAGAAAGCTAACGAGGTTTTCTAAAATATTTTTGATATTTTAAATAATTTTAAAAATAATTTTGAAAAAAATAAAAAAATGTTTAAAATTTATTTAAAATGTTAAAATAATATTAAAAAATGCATGGAGATAAATCTTTACGTCAATAAGTTCTACCCTTGTCCAAATTCGAGGTTAAAAAAAAAATTGGCCGGACATAAATCACGATCCTGAAATAAATATTCAAAGAATTTTTTAATAGCTGTTGATGAGAAAAGATCGTAAGGTTTAGGACTCTTGTTTAAACAAGCACCATAAAAATTTAGGACTTAATTGGCACCAATGCAAATTGTTTAGGACTGAATTGGCATAAAAAAAAAAGGTTTAAAACTGAATTGGCACTAATACAATAGGTTTATGACTTTTTTGACACTTCTCCCCGGAATTGTCATTGACGTGGATTCTCCTATAGTCAAACAGAGAACTCATGAAGCATAATTAGACTCTGAACTGGGTCACTGGTCCTATTCTTGAGAATATTTTCAAGGTGCTTGACCAATTCCAGCAAGCAAAGATTGGTAACTTGATCCCCCAGCCTCTCTAAAATTAATGTTAATTTCTGATGTCGGAGAAAGAATTGCAACTTTGGACCTGTGCTTCTGTCTTGTAATGAAAAAGAAAGCACGAGGTTCCTCTGGCAAGAACAAAAAACGAACTGTCGTTTTCATGGGGAATGTGACGTGAACGTGTATGTGCAATGCTTGCTAAGATTCAAGAATGCATGGAGATAAATCTTTACGTCAATAAGTTCTACCCTTTTCCAAATTCGAGGTTAAAAAAAAAAACAGGACATAAAACGATCTTGAAAAATTATTCAGGAATTTTTTAATAGCTGTTGATGAGAAAAGATCGTAATTAACTCTTGTTTAAACCAGCTTTTAAGTACTCCAGCTTTACCTGTAGATTGTTTCATCTCAGCCAAAGTTTTTCAAGTTCAAGCCGCTTGAATTTTCAACGTTTTAAGTTCAAACTTAAAGAGATAATTACTTGACTCAGATTGCTTACAATTATAACCGATTGGTGATTTTTTTTTTTCCGTATGTAGTAACATGAGAAACATATGCAAGGTCGATGCTCGATATTACCAAGCTCCAGAAACTCGAACCTAACCTTCTTGTCCGAGATTGAATTGCAGATTTCGCCATCTTGACTAAGGTCCGCCATACCCCAATCAGCAACACTGAACGTGCGATGCAATGCACCTTGAAATGTATGTACAATTTTTAAAAAGGGTTTCGTGAACGAATGTTGCATCTAAATATACTTTTTTTTTTCGAACAATTTCTCAAGCAAGTGTGTCCTGGATCGATCCAAACGGTTTTAAGGTGCTATTGCGGACTTCGAAAAAAAGTAGAAGTAGAGATTACTCCAAATAAAACCATTTGTTAATTAGGAAAAGAGAATCTTTGTTTAATTATTGTTGAGCTGCGTAGCGTTGCCAGCGCCCCGTCCAAATCTGAAGCAGGGCGCTCCCCTCCCTTCAAAAACATGGTGAAAGAGGAACTTTTTCTCGAGCGGGAGGCGCGCGAAATTACCAAGTCGCCCGGCCCGAAATCCCCCGGGAGGGCGCAAGCTGGGCGAGGGCAAATGAGTAAAACTGCGCGCAACCGCTCTTTCAAATCCCAATTCAAACTCCCGCGTCATGCAACGAGACGAATCCTCCCGTCGAGCCTCTCCTCTCTCCTTCGCTCGTCCCGCAGATCCAGCTTTCAAAATTTCAAACCCGCCATCGCCAACCAAAACTCTCCCTCCTTCTCCCTCCCTCTCAACGGTCCCTCCTCCTCTTCCCTCTCTTTATACTCTCTCTCTCTCTCTCTCTCGCCGTGGCTTCTGACCCCGCATCGTTCCGCTACCGTCGACTCCACAAACACAGCTGACGCACAGACGACCAGGAGAGAGAGAGAGAGAGAGAGAGCGTTCCTCGTGCGAGAGTGGCGAGGAAACTGTCACAATGGAGCTGGTCAAAGTCGATGACTCGGCCTGCCGCGAGAACGCTTCGCTGGGATCTGGGGAGTTGCTCGATTCCAGGCAGCATCTCTATTGCCGCAAGGACAAGTCTCTCGGCGTCCTCTGCTCCAAGTGGTTCCCCGAAACCCTCTTCGTTTTCTATGTGATTCCCCCTCGTTCCCTGTAATCTTGATCTGGGTCTTGGTTGATTTTCTTATTCGTTTGCTGTCTGGGTGTTTTGGATCAGTTTCCTGAGGCTGTACAATAGAGATGACATCGAAGTGATCGGACTCGACGATGCTGCCCTCAAGCTAGGTGTTTGCTTCCTTCCCTCTCTCTCCTAGCTTCGATCTCACGGGATGGACGGATTTATGATAAACCCTGATTTTCCCTTTTGCTAACCTAAGATGTTCCGATCTTCACCGTGGCTTATCGAAAAGAGAACACTGATTTAGTACCCGACTAATAAGTCGCTTCTGAATGAGCAGGAGTGGAGCGAAGGCGAATTTATGATGTGGTGAACATATTGGAGAGCGTTGGCGTGAGATTTTAAACCTTATAACTGTTTTAGATTGGATTTGAAGAGACATTCCACTTCCACATATGTTGCATTGCCAAAGTCGCTTAAGTTTCCGATTTGTATAGGTCGTGGCGAGGAAAGCGAAAAACCAGTATTCATGGAAAGGTTTCAGGGCGATCCCCAAGGCCTTGGAGGAGCTCAAGGTGAATTTAGCTCCTAAATACATCTTGCAATAGTAGTGTTACCCTTTAAGAAGTCAGATTGATGGCTTTAATGTGGTTACTCTACTGTCGCCAGGAAGAAGGTTTGAGAGAGAACTTCAATAACTCAAATTGTGGGGACTCAGCAAAGGTACTGCCTGGTTGGAGTTCATTCCGTTTTTCGATTTTGCCATGCCCTTCGAGTAGCTTTAGTAGAAAAAGTGGGATGTGATCAACTCCTGAACTAAGATTCATTCTTGCTCGTCAGAACAGATGCCTTATTTTAGATTTTATTTGGTCGATTCTATCCGAATTAAAAAACATATTATTAGTGCTAATATCTCATTTTACCTTTTGATGGTTTGAGAAGTAATCATGTGACATTATGCATATACCTTTGACTATATTTAGTCTTGCTCTTGAGAGCTAATTTGAAAGCTATGGCATCTTTCAAAAGGACTCATGCTAAATATTTTGAATGGTTAGGTTTTTAACGACACTGAAAATGAAGGGTGTTTGAATCTCAAATTTGAGATGCAAGATAACTCTTCAGCATCGTCCAAATCTGGTAATTTTAGTTCTCTATTTTTTTCTATTCTTTTTCTATTTGATTGTCTTGAGATTCAAATCACCCTAGATGGCTAGTTTTTTAAGACCACAACTATGCTTACAGTGAATTTGGTAGAATTTATATGATTTGTTATTCCTAATTACAGAAGAATGAATGATTGCTTGTGCAGATAATAAGAAAGAGAGATCTCTGGCTCTTCTTTCTGCAGAAAACAGGAAAGAAAAATCACTGGCCCTTCTTACGCAGAACTTCGTGAAGCTTTTTCTTTGTTCCAAGGTAAGTGTACCTTTTGGGGCTCCTATTTCTTTCTTCTATCATTCCCGTCTTATTCATTGTGCGTTGTTCCTTTATCCTAGGTGGATTTGATCTCTCTTGATACTGCTGCCGTGGCATTGCTAGGTGATAACAACAATTCAACAGCTATGAGAAGTAATTAATCCCATTCTTGACTTGTTAACTGAAATAAGGAAGGAGAAATGAACTCGTAACTGACACTTTCAACACTATTTTGCAGCAAAGATCAGACGACTGTATGACATTGCCAATGTCTTTTCATCCATGAATCTGATTGAGAAGGTAAACATTGGAGAGCCTCAGTGAGAGGAAATTGAAGTAGATGCCTTTACTGCGTGCTCACTGACTTACTGGTTGCTTGGTTAATGGCTAACTTGCAGACGCCTCACCCTGATACTAGGAAACCGGCATTCAGATGGCTAGGGTGGAGAGGGAAATGTGGGGATACTGATGCTAATTCTTCGGAGCACAACCAATATAGGAAGAGACTTTTTGGCACTGAGATTACAAATCAAACTGTAAAGAGAAGTAAGGTGGATTCATCGATCAATTCTAAATCATGTGATCCAGTAAAAAAGGTGATTCTTGTCAAACATGATCCAGAAAAGAACTATGAGAAGTGTGAGCAAGAATGCCATTCAGACAATGGCTCGGGCGGTTATGTATATGGCCCATTTGCTCCTGTGTGTTTGCCCAGAGCAGTAAATTTTGCGCCAAAGTCTGTGAAGCAGGACTATGACTGGGAAACACTAGCATCCACTCATCGCCCTCAATATCACAATCAAGGTATCTGACCGTTTCGCCTCGAGTTTCTGGATTTTCATGTTTAGGGAGATCTCTGGCATAGATGCAGTCTCAACATATCATTTTTTGCATAGTCAAGTCATTATTTCATTACCTTCACCTCTTCCGTCAAATAGGCTAACTGAATTCTCACAAAATGAGGGTCTGGTTCGTCCTTTCACAGGTTGGCCAAACCTGTATTAGTTTTTTATTTATACATACGCTAACTGCACAACATGCCTGATGGCTCTTATTGATGCTGTTGCAGCTCTGACGGACCTCTTTGCACATTACATGGAGGCATGGAAGTTGTGGTACACTGAAGTTGCTGGGAACACAAAGATACCACAAGTGTCCTGATCACTTGTTTCCGTACAAGATGATCAAGTACAGAAGAATACAGATGTTTAACCATTTGTCAGAGGATTTGTTATTAGTTTTGGCTCTTTGATACACTTCCCTTAGAAGAGGATACTTCCCTTAGAAGAGGATGACGTATATGGCTTCGTGTTGGATCACGTTCTTGATGTTCTGACTGTATAGTCATAAATACGCTGCTTCTAACCCATTTAAATCTAATTCTGGATGTATTTCTGCAACATCCAGATCAGCGGTATGATGCTGATGCGAGTGTGTGCAGTTGCTGAATGATAGATCAATTTCAGAGCTGTACTTTGTTCTTGATTCAAACTCATTGATGATTTTTTCACTAGTGCTTAAGGAATTCACGAAAACTATTCTCCTCGATTTTGATTAGTGCCTAAATGATGTATTGCTGGACAGAAGGCATGTTCCAGATCAGCAGTTTAACATTTTCCTCCAGCGCTTGAAATGTTTATCATTGACACGAGATGTTACCCAACGTGGAAGGTTTCAGACTTCTAATTCCGGGTTGAAGTTCCCTTGCCTCCATATGCAGCTACAGATGCCAAAATTTTTGTGAAGGGCCATTGCCTGCAAATGCGAACAAGCAGTCCTATCAAACAAGACTGTCGAAATCACGAACTGGGCCATCCAAGAATATGGCTCTCAATGAATCAAAGAATCAAAACATTTCTGGTCCACGGGACAATCTGAGAACGAAAGAATCATCAGAATGTAAGGGTACAGGGAAAGAGAGAGAAAGGATGACCAGATCTTGCGATACCAAAATTGTTTATCTCCAGTTGTAATGGGAGACAACCTCTTCTGTGTATATTTCCTAAGTTTTACAACTCTTTGTACACACATACATACAAATGAAAGAATTTCGTCGATCGATTCTCGAGCCGAACATAGCAAACACAAGAGTCTATGTCCGTCACAATTGTTGTGCTGCGAGAGAGCTATCCTTCGAACTGTACAGATCATAAGGCATCCACAGGTAGTCCACAGGACAAGGCATCTTTAAATCAAGCCTTGTCCATGGCTTCCCTTTGCCGCTCCAATGCAATAGGCTGACAGGGCCAGGATGGAGCGTCCTGCAACTGTTCACCACGTTGTCTCCGCCCAATCCGTGTTGATTCCACCTCCTATCGATCGCCTCGACGTCCCCGCCGAACACGAGCAAGAATGGAGGCAGCGAGCCCAGCTCGTAGATCCGCCTCTCCCTCTGAATCTCCATCCATCCCTCGATCCGCCTCCTGTAATCACCCTCTCTCCACCTCAACAAATCCATCACCATCACTCCCGTATTGAAATAGCACGGCCTTTTCCCCTCGAAGACCTTAGGAAGCTCGGTGTCCGACCAGAACTCGTCGGAGAAGTACTTGGTGAAGTTGGCGTGGCAATACTCGGGCGCTCCGATCGCTCTCGACCCGGTCAGCGGGACGGTCCAGAGTTTCAGGACGTCGTCGACTAGAATGACGTCCGAGTCTAAGTATATCACGCGCTCGACGCACGGCTCGAGTAGGTCGGCCAAGTAGGACCTTGCGTAGTTCAGCGGGTTCTCCAGGGCTTGCCGGACGGAAGAGGATATCATGCGACGCACCGAACCCTCGTCGAAGCCGTATATCTTGAACCTGAGGGAAGGAAATGCGGACCGGAGGATTCCCGCCAAGGTTTCCCGATTCGCGGAAGCTGAAGCAACGAAGTGGAAGAAGATGTTCTCCGGGCAGGAAGTGTGTTTCAGGACGGAGTGCACCGCAGCTACGGTGCCCCTCAGGTACTCGAGATCAAGAGTCATGGCTATCCGGAAGAGCGACGGGTCGCAGACCGAGCCCGCGCCGCCTCGATTTCCGTCCGACTTCCGACACCCCGGTCCGTTCCGATACTCGGGGGCCTCCAGGAACTTCACACGAGCGTCGCAGCTCGAGCCCGCTCGTCCCGTCGCGCCGCCGAGACCAAGGCGCAGCTCACGGGGGAGGGACCGGATCGCGAGAGCGCACGACCGGAGCAAGACGAAGCAGATGGCCGCAGCCAAAACGGACCTCATGAGACTCGAATACCCGGAACAGATTGCCTGAGTTTTAATTTTGCAGGGACGCTACAAGATTAAGGTAGTGAAAGAAGGGAAGAGGTTCTTGTTCTCTTCTCTCTGCATGTGGGGGGGATTCATGTATTAAGAGCAGGACGAGGAAGTTGGTCAAAACAAAAGATGGTAAGAAGGAAGGGAGGGACACGGACGAAAGGCGCCACTGGGAAACGCGTGACGGCTCGTCCGGGAACGCGGCTTTCAGTTCCGCGACGCGGAACAGCAGCATCCCACGTTGAGGAATTGAAGGATGAATGTCCGTTTCTGGAATCATTTTTATTTTTATTTTTCTTTATTCGTTCGCTGTTCCGCATGTTGGATTTGAGCGGCGCGACCTTCCAGGAGTCCTCTCCTTACACGCTCTTGAATGATTCCAACTAAGGATGCGCATGTGAATCCGACCTGACCAAGTGCGACGTACCGACTTTTCCTTCGCTGGTCACGTGACCACGTGCTATGCACGTGTGTCCTGCCATTGCCCCTTTCTGTTTCATTACTTTCGTATTTTTCCTTTTTCCTTTTATTTTTTTGTTCCCCATCTTGTTGTGCGAAGAAACGCAGAAGCTTCTTTGATGTGCAAACGGCTGTTCATAGTCAACGTTACGAGGCTGACCGTTCGCAGTCAACGTTCCGACAACATCCCACGAGCCATTTGACATTTAGCCTATTGTGCCAAAACGAACGACCGATACAATCTGAAACACACAACTCTGTTCCTGCCGGTTGCACAATTGGCATTTCCGGAACCCTCACGCACAAGACTGTCCGTAAGAGAAGTTTAAAAATGGCATCGGCTCTCTCGAACCAAATCAAATACCATGGCACTGCAATTTCCAGGCATATGCTTGCTGATTTGGCTTTCGCCTTGCCAAAGAAGAAGGTGAAACTAACACGCTTTTTCTAGGCGGCACCAAGCTGCCAAGCCGAAAACATTTTCAGAATTTCTTGCATACCATCATCTACATGGTAACTTCGAATCAACCATAATATGTTTGTGCTCAGAAAAATCACTTCCAAGATTTTCAATTTTGCCGGTGCTAATGCAAGATAATGAATCTGGAAAGAAAATGATCTCATCAATGTCTGAAATCTTTGTGTACTACAGCCTTTCATTTCGGTCACTGTTAACTGACCAAACGGAGGCTTGAACTTTTATAGTTACTAACTATAACACGTCTCTCATCAGGAACTTCAAAATGGGAGCGAGAATATTTTCTACACCAGTGCAATAAATTGAAAACCAAGGGCAAAATCAAAGCCAAACAGTAAAAGAAATCTCATAAACATTAGAAATTCCAACGGCTGGCGTATGATTAAAGAGAGTTCCCCATTTTCACCCAATGGCCACATCTTTCTTAGCTAAAAATTAAGGGCCAAGAGCAGCTCCTACACAGACAAAGTTTGAGTATGAGACACTACATCTTGACGATGCAACATACAAGCACGACATTATATTCACAGCTGTAGCAGATTAACACTGAGCGACATGAGATGTGAAACTGCGGCAATTCCAGCTCACAATTCATTAGATGGGCAGGAAAAATGACGAGAATGCCACAAGGATGTTTACAGAAAAGAGCTTTTGCAGCAAGACAGTGTCGAGCAAAGGAAAATACCATACATCTCAGCTGTCCGTGTCTACCCCAAAAAAGCTGACTACCCAGGTTTTCCCGGATGCTCTTCGTCAATAGAAAGAAGAGACGATAACATAAACTGAATATACCAGAGGTTTTCAACATACTAATCTTGTGTCACCTTCCAAGCTTCTTCTGTAATGCATGGCTGCTACTTTGGGGATAAAACTGTGGAACCTTTGTACCTTTTCTTGATAACGACATGAACATCAAACCCCTGACAAGCTGTTTCTTTTACTTCTCCACCGGAAAGGAAATCTTCAGTGTGCAGTACATATAAGGTCTGGTCTGCAATTAAACACTTGTGATGGTAGGAAGTGATCAAACAAGGATGAAAAAAGAAACAACCTTCAAAGCTTGTTTGAAATAGAATGTGCACTCTTCTTATCTATACGAGATAAAATACTTGACACAGCACAGGACAAATCAGAATGTATCATAAAGCAATCAGCACCTTTGATGGGTTACAAGCCATTTGACATTCTAGACCATTAACCACTTGAATGCCTCCCAAAGCCATACACGACACAGAATTTTCACACAGGCCAGTATATTTATGCTTGTTCTTGTGGGATATCAGCAGTGAGTTACATGCTAAGTTATATAGCTCCATGTTTGCATGCGACAAGGGGGCATAATGTGCTAGAAAAATTGAGGAACAAAAACATGGTTAGAATATCAAATTTTATAGTATTTGTTTCAAAAGCGCCCATGCTCCTTCAGGTAAAGAATCAAGAAACACGCAACATTGCCGCATAACTGCTCTCTTCCCATCAAGTATCACGTTCTCAATCAAGTAATTCTCTGCATTTGCTGTGCCTAAGTGGTTCATCAAATAATCAAATAACAATCCATAGACAGCATAGATGGAGCAGAGTACTGGGTCCTCAACTGATTTAACAAACTTCTTGATACTGCTCAAAATCTATGATAGGTATTAATATTCATTCTCTTCTCAGGAGTTCCACATTGGTGAGTTTTACAAGATATAACCACCTTGAAAGAAATATGTCGTGGCTCTTTTCTGATAGGAGAGGCTATCAGATAATCGCTGTGCAGATAAGCAGTGAAATTGAGATCTGCGGAAACCCCAAACACTTCAGGTTATCCATTTGGATTGTCCATAAACAGAATGGACAAAGGAGTAGCATCAAATGACTGCAAAAGGAACACGAAAATAATTCATACCAGGAAGGGAACAAAACAGACGGTAAGTTAACCAGAGAAGTCGCTGCAAACAATGTCATCAACAGAGGTGAATACCGATGATCCCATCGAGAAAGTCATACAGGACACTCATAAACCTGCATAGTGTAATAAAAATAATATAAGGAGAATCTATCTACTTAAAACAGATGTCCTCCGAAATTCCGTGCACAGCCATTATCGAGTTCATCGTTGCTGGTAAAGTTCTTTCCTAGAGAATCTGGCTGTCGAATGGATTCAGTAGCTGCATAGAAGAATAAACAAACTGCAGAACCGAAGTTCAGCATTACTCGATGAAGCCTAAAAAGCACGTAGAAATAAACATTTCTTTAGAAGTTCTGCAAATATTTCCTCCAGATTTACCCTTTGTCTCATCTTTCACTCTAAGTCTTACTCTCATAATCGCGATCCAGATCTTCCTTCGAGCACCCATCACCCGCAGAATACTACCCGATACATCGCCCAGACATCACCTGTTTCAAGAACATCATCACTGTCCTCCTCATCTGCACGATTCCTCTCTCTCCCCCGCTTCACTGTGTACCCAAATCGGCGCAGCAGGTAACGTCTAGTCGAGCACATTACGTCAGGCGGCTTCTTCGGCTGTCCCGATTGCACATTCTTCCTTCACAAATCGCGTGAGGAGCCAACTCTTAGAGATTCAACACTACCTCCATCCTCAGTCCACTCAGCGTTTGCTCCGATTCAAGTCGGCAACAACTGATAACAAAGATAGAGAAGATTAAAATCCCACCGCTCGCAGGGAAAGCGGTCGACATCGCACTCGAGGTTAGCACGAGATTGGGCAGGATGTTTCAGAGTCAGTCGTCGAGCAGGTGGGAGTCTGCTCTGGATGGAGGTAGGTTCGAATCTCTCGGATTGGATCGGCACATGATTTGTGAAATGAAGAACGGCAGCCTGGACAAAGCGAAGAAATCGCCCGACGAATGCGCAAACCGATACATCATTCGAGTCCAGGTACCACCGGCGCCGATCGGTCGCCGTTCGTGCCATTGCGGTCCAGGCCAGCGACACCGTGGTTCTCCATAAAGAGATGCTTTTTGAAGGTTTTTTTCATAGCAATACGTTCTCGAACCTTCTCCGCTAGGGTTTTGATGCGCCCCCGAATCTACCGGCTTACTTTCATGGTCCCATCTAAAAAAACAACGAAGACAAACGACACGACGACGTCATTTCAAAAAAAAACCCCCCCCCCGGGGAACACATTATATAAAATATTTTTAAAAAAAAAAAATAAATAAAGCCGAAATAGGTATTATATCACAGAGATGGCGAGCTTCACTCAACAATCACAAACCAAGAATTTAAAAAAGAAGATATCATATCAGAACTTAAAGCATGGCACCAAAAAGGATACCAAACGAGATTAGAAGGTTTAATCTTCATAAAAGATCCAAAGTTACATTGCATAAGAAATTTTTAGCAATGCCCCCACAACCAGAGAAGGAAAGGAAACAGACGGGCCTACAATATCTAGGGTTCCAAAGTCCAAATTATCGTTATTAAGTTTTCTCTTTTTAATGAACCACATGTCCGACACCGACTCGGTGAGACCCCCATGACCAAGTGCGAAACCGATAAACCGACAGGTGGAGGTGGAGTGTCTGTCGAAACACACACCCACTTAGGAGGAGTGTCTGTGCTACATAGGGTCCCATGTGACCCGAACCAAGCTAGCTCATCCCCAACCCGATGAATCGGGTTCGCGTCAGGTAACTCGGTCGGATTATGTCGGTACCGTTCACCTCCAATAAAATAAAAACTAAGGAAAATTAAAAAAAAGAATCTCAAGTGCCATTATTTTCTCAAATAAAGATTTGAAGGGAATTTTATTTCAAATAAGGGTTTGAAATGCTCTCATTATCTCAAAAAATTGCGTGAAGTGCATATTATTTCAAATAACGGCCCGAATAGACTATATTAATCTCAAAAAAGGGCTTGAATTACTTTAGTAAAGGGTATTTTGGTACTTTATTATTTTATTTTATTTTTTAAAGATATTTTGAAAAAAAAAAAAAGAACACAGACGGGAGGTGGTCATCGCCCCACCACCGATGGGGCGGCAGCTATGGGCATCGGGATCGCGACCCTCGCCAAGGCACTGGCGACCTCGACGGCCATAGTCACCGACCAGCCTGTGTTCTTTCTTTCTTTCTTTTTTCAACTTTTTGTTTTTCTTTTTAATTTAATTTAACAAAAATTTATATTAAATTTATCTTTTTACAAAAATGTCCTTGATCGGTTGGAAATTTGGGCGATCGATTGGTCGGCGAGGCCAAGCCCTTATTTGAAATAATCATAGCCACTTTAGGCCCTTCTTTGAGACCATAATGGTACTTCAATTTCAAGTCCTTATTTGAAATAAAGTCTATTCCAGGTCCTTATTTGAGAAAATAAAAGCATTTGAAACCCTTTTTTAGAATTTTCCCTAAAAACTAACACGGAAGCTTAAGTCCAAAATTTTTAGGGAAAAATAACACAATAATCCATAAACTTTGGTCCAATTTGCAATGTGGCATATGAATTGTCAATGTGACTAATATAATCCATGAACTTTAACCCAATGTATAATATTATTCATGAAATTTTAATTTGTTCAATGTGGTCCTCGAAATTTCAGGGACGACATTGGATATTTTCTTATGGTTTAGAGATTAAGTTGAACATGTTCCAAAAATTCAAAGACCATATTGATTAAATTAAAATTTTGGGTTCGGGGACGACATTTAACATTTTGTTATAATTCAAAGACTAAGTTGAACATGTTCTAAAAGTTCAGAGATTATATTTAGTCAAATTAAAAATTTATGGACCACATTATATATTAGGCTAAAATTTAAAAATCATATTGGTTAAATTGAAAATTCAAATATCATATTACACATTAAATCAAAATTTATGAACCATTTGTATCATTACCCCAAATTTCTACCCATAATTACTGCTGCAATTTCATGATGAGCCTGGGCGTCTCTTCATTTCTGCCACTGAATTTACAAGTTGTGAAAAACGATTGAATAAGCTCAAACACATTCCACATTGTTTCTGTAGGAATGCAGATGCCACTCCAAATCAAAGTTCACTTTCCAGATTCAGAAACTTTTATTGTATTTCCAGCATGTTAAATTTTTGCATAATTTTAGGAAATGAAAGAAAATCGGGTGAAATATCAAAAACAAACATCTATGCCGGGCTGAGAAAAAACTTAAAAAAAAAAAATCTTATTACCATTGTCAATCCAAAGTTTAGTATGTGATTACAGAAAGTTCCCAACTTTTTACCCAATAGTCAGTCACGACAGTTATCGGCCAAGGGCAGAGCAGCTCCTACTCGGACATAGTTTATGATGCTACATTTCAACCATGTAACATACAACACTATATACACAGCTGCGATAGATCGCCGCGTGACGCCAGACGAGACAGTTGGCCATTTCCAGATCACGGACTGTTAGACAGGGCAACTGATGAGAACACTGGTTGTCAGCTAGATTGTAATTGCCCAAAGGAAACCACCATAGACCTCGTAAGTCAGTGTTCTCTTCTACCCACGACGAAGTCGATTACCGAGGTTTTCCTCAGATGACTTTGTTCATAGAAAGAAGAGACGATGCCCCGTGCACAGAATGGAGCAAGGTTTCCGACATACTAATCTTTCGCCATGTTTTACTAGCTTCTGCTGTAACATTTGTGCTTCTACTTTGTCGACAAAAATCTGTGGAACCTTTGTACCTTTTCTTGGTAACGAGATGAAGATCGAAACCCGGGCGAGCTTTTCCTTCTCCTTCTCCACCGGAAAAGGAAATCTTCAGTGTCCAGGACATATGAGGTCTGTCATTAAACACTTACAATATCAGAAAGTGATCAAAACAAGGGAAGTAAAAGATGTTTAAGCTTGCTGAGAGTAGAATCTGCACTTCTCTTATCTAAACAAAAGACAGCAACACGTTACATCATCTAGAGGGATAAAGTAATCAGAACCTTCGATGAGTTGCAAGCCACTTTGCATTCCAGACCATTAACGACATGAATGCCCTCCAAGGCCATACAGAATACAGAATTTTCATCCAGGCCAGCATATTTACGTTTGTTCCTGTGTATATCAACAGTGAGTTACATTCTAGAAGGCATAGATCCTTGTTCGCATGCGACAAGTGGGTATGATGTGCTGATGGGACGTGCATGAAAAATCAAGAAACGTGGGTGAAATATCAAATTACATGAGTATCTATTTCAAAAGCTCCCATGCTCCTTACAGAAAAGAGTCGGGAAACATGAAGAAGGGCCACACAAGTCTCCACCTCAACCAAACCACATTCTTAATCAAATACTTCTCTGCGTTTGCTGTGCCTAAATGGCACATTAAACTAACAGTCTAGAAACCACGTTGGAGAACCAGAGAAATGGGTCCTCAACTAATTTAGAAAAAAACCTCTTGCTGATGCTGAATTTTTAAAAATATCTACTGTCTTCTCGGGAGTTCTACATTTGTGAGTTTAAAGAGTTATACCCACCTTGAAAGAAATATGTCATGTGGCTCCTTTCTGATAGGAGAGGCTATCAGATAATCATTGTGCAGATAAGCAGCAAAATTAGGGTCTATGCAAACCGCAAACACTTCCGGTTTTTCATTTGGATTGTCCATCAGCTGAATGGACAAAGAAGGAGCAGCAAATGACTGCAAAAGGAACAGAAAAGGTTATGGATACCCAGAAGGGGAACAAAAGAAACAGAAAGTTCACCAGGCAAGTTGTCAAAAACAATGTCATTCACGGAAATTTGAACTTACAAATTCAATTCTGTATATGTTCTCATCATGGAGGAAGATGCGTGCATTCTCATAATACACTGGATCAACAAACCTCGCACTTTTCCTTGATTTCTCGTAATCAAACAATTGAAGAAGCTTATTGTCCATATCATCAGAAGCAACTAATTGAAGCTGTAAGAAAAAATTGCCATTCAAAATACTTCTAAAAACTTTGAAAGGTGAACTCAATGTTGGAAAAAAAATTATATATATGTACGAGTCAGCTGACCTGCTTCACGAGCTTATATATCAACTTGTCCAATGTAAAGAGCACATAAGACTGATTTCCAATTATGTCTCTGCATTCGTCCTCAAATTTTGCATTATCAATGGTCCCATCAAGCAGGTTGTACAGGATCCTCATAAACCTGCAAAGTGTAATAACTTGAAGTAAGGAGAATCTATCTACTCTGACAATAATTCAAGAGGTGACTACTACTAGACCTGGCATATGGATCTGGAGAACCGATATCCTCCGAAATTCTGCGTCTATCAGTGTTTATTGAGTTCGTCTTTGCTGATAAAATTCTTTCGTAGAGAATCTGATTTCCAAGGATGTTCAATGGATTCAGTAGCTGCACAGAAGAATAAACAAACTGCAGAACCAAATTTCAAACAGCCTTACTTGATGAAGCCTAAAAAGCACATAGAAATCATCATTTCCATAGAAAATCTGGGAACACTTCCTCTCCGCAGGTAGAACAGCCAGCACACGCTTTGAAAGGGGCTTCACTGAAGAAAGGAAACGTTCTGACAGTGGCAACGAAGCAGAGTCTCCATTGCGAGGCGCATCAGATGTACCCTCTGCCTCATCCTCACTCTCAGCCTTACCATCATCATCATGGTCCACATCTTCCTCCTCTTCATTCTCTTCATGAGAGCACTCATCACCCGCAGAATTGCTACCCGATACATCACCTGTTTCAGAAACATCTTCACTGTCTTCCTCATCAGCATGATTTCTTCTCCTACCATCCCGGTTACATGCCTGTTCCACACCAACAGGGTGGTTCTCTCTGTCATCTGCATGGCAATTCGCCTTAGGCAGAGCCTTCGCTCCACCATCTCTATTGGCAGCAGAGTTGTCTTCCTCGTAGTCAGCAACTGGAGATAATTCACCTTCTTCTTTTTCAATTTTAGGGGACCCAAATGAATTTCCATTGTATCTGTTGGCTTTTGTGCCTTCCTCAAGCAATCCACTCCCAGCAACTTTTGTAGCAGTACCAGCCTGAAGCACCAAATTAGCTATAAATAGGCATTAAAAGAAACGGAGAATCGTTCATCAAGGCATATAGTCCACAGAGTCAATGGATTCAACTCTAACACTGGTGAATGTGCTATGAAATGCCTGAATGGGCAGAAACTCATACCTCCAGTAAGGGAACAACATCAACCTTTCGGTCCTCACTTGCACCATTGCTAGAATTACATGGTGGCACATCACCCCCTAAAATAGCAACAAAAAAAGTCATCATTGAGATCACTATCAACAAGTCAAGCAATATCATACATGTCATTAATTCATCTCTCAGACCTGACATTGCTGGCAATTTAACTCGTCCAAAACAATTTTCTGAATTTGCAAGCTTCGCGTCGTCAGTGGCTGGTTCGGCAGACCCAGCTTCTATCTTCAACCTAGACATTTCTTCAGTCACATCTGCATTCTTTAGTTCCTTCCCAGGAAAATGAACGCAGTGACCAGAATCATCCCCACGGGCATGCTCTGGATCTAGGCAACTGTTCTCTTTGATTGACATGTTTCCATTTGGCAAATTTATCCTAGAAGTACTTGCCCCGGATGAAATATTCTCTGTCCTACTGTCCACAGGCTTTGGATGCTTTAGATCTACTCTAGTACCGTCAGCCTCTGGACTTCCATTAATTTCAACTCCCTTGGATGAAGTGACAATTCTAGCACCAGAAATGGTTTTGCCAACAACTTCAGCACTACCTTTCTTGTGGGACCTACAAGGAATACTCAGCATTGGCTCCAGAAATGTAGTCCATAGCCGCATAACTTTATTTAACTGTTCTTTGGTGGAGCAAACCTCTTCACATGAGTACTTAACAAGTTTGTGCAAGTCTTCATGAATGCTACCATCAGAGAATAAATATTCAAAATGGGGGACAATGGGCTGCCTATTTGCAGCGGCAATGGCGAGAATACTATCATCCTCTTTTTGCCTCTTCTCTTTCATTTCTCTGATCTCAGCAACCAAAGCTGCACAACAAAGTTGCATACGTTATTAGGCAAGAGAATAACCATGAATAAAGAGACCAAAACACATGAAGACCCACACACCCTACATAGTTTTCAAAGAAAGAGATGTATGCCACCAATAGCAAGCCTGCTGGTGGTGTGCAAAGGGATAAGAACAAGAAATCAAAGAGACACGTCTATTCGATGAGACATACGTCTAATGTCCACCAGAATTCTGGAGAATCAATTAAGCTTACATTTTGTGCTCAAGTTCTTTGAATCCTGCTGTTTGAAGTAGAAGCTGCGGTGATCAAGTGATTTGTAGTGGTTTTTGGCATATATATCAGCCCAAACCTTGTTAAAATCTGAACGACACTTTGTCCACTCCTCCTGCTTCTGTTTAAGGCGAATCAGTATGACAGGCAATGCAAGAGTGGGGTTTTTCCGAAGGATCTCCAGTACATCCAGGCCATGGTCACCATATAAACGTTCAATGCATCTTAAGTTAAGAGCTGAAAAAATGCAACATATGAGACTTGATGTGATTCAGTTGTAAACATAAACCTCAGTTAGGAGGCACTAAATTCAAGTATTTATTGAACAGTTTACGCCTGAATACAGACCAGTAAAATAATTCTCAACATGGATAGAAGTCTCCATATTGTGTATGTTGTCGCTAATGTTATTCAGAAGCTCCTCTGCACGCTTAGAAGTTGAGCTTACAGATTCCAGTAGCATGTCCAGTTCAAATCTACAGTAAGTTGCAAAGAGTCAGTAAGAAGCCACAACCTTTAATCCAATATTAACCAATTTAAACATGATATATGCACAGCGAAATGAAGCATTTATTAGCACTACTACTAATTTATAACAAAAAGGGAAACAGCAGCGTGCTGATGTACATGCCAAATTTAAATGTCCATGAATTGTACGACATAGAAAAAGATAAAGATAAAATAAGCTTAACTACAACTAGAAATGCTCTACCTATCATCTTCACATCTGAACAAGCTCTCTTCATACTGATTCCTTCGCATATGTTTGAAAGAGTAATCCTCGCTACCTGAAGTGACTGACACCCAGTGATCATTCAGTACTTGCGCACCAACCTCCGATCGCTGGCTTGCAGAAGGTATTGGATACTGCAAAGCAGTACAGGAAGGATCAAGTATCCCACAGAGAACATTACTCTCTTATCGGTAGTAAACAGAAGATGGAAAGACTTTCTATTGAGAAAATTATTTGCTAAGAAACAAATCTATTTTCACAACCTCTCCGAGAACATGAGAAAAATACGCAAGCACAAAAGTGAAGGCCTCTCAGAAACCAAAAATCAAGAAACATGAGGACATGTCGAGGAAAATTACATATGACATGTTAAATGAGAACTAATCTTCACAGCACTATTCCAATGTAGAATACAGAATAAGGCTGAAAGCCCAGGAAAATACACAATAAGCAAAGCAAGCAACAAACTACAAACCTCTCAAAAACCAAATTAGAGATCTCACAAGAGTTATCAATGCATCAGGAAAAACTGTAGATGCGGAATGAAAACCACCATTACACACAAACATAAGGATGTCCACATCGATTAAAAAAGACAAAAGGTCATCGCTGAAAATAAGAGCCATATGAATAATGAACAAGCAACCCTCACCAACAATGCAACCAAAAGTAAACTAACAAAACACTTACATCTTCTGGCAGAAGACGGTAGCTCGGAGTACAACGTTGACAATCAGAGAGGTCAAGTTCTTGAATGGATTTCCACATGTACTTCTCCTTATGTCTTTCCTTGTCCTTTGTTCCTTCAGGTTCACGCTTCTGTTCTTTATCTCTATCCTCTGCCTTCACTGATCTGGGTACACGACTATCACACGAGAGCGACTCTACAAGTGATAAAATAGCTATATCAGAATTTTTTCCATAAGGAAAAATATTTCACATGATTCCAGAATATAGCAATTGAGAATGGTCATTGGACCACCTCACACCAATATATGTAGAAAAGTTTAAGGGAAATCACTCAGAAAGGACAAAGAAGTGTTCTAAAGACTGACTTCAGGCAAAAGGTATGAAAGGGTAGTTTTACTTACTCTTACTCATGACACCGGCCAGAAAGCCATCTGCAAGGACATCAGTAATTAAAACACCTAACATGAAGCGAGAAAAGAATAAACCAGCCAACTTATGAACAATATCTCAGTCAATACCAATGTTTTCACAGCGTTCCAGAAAATCATTGAATTCATCCATGAGATCTGGAAACTTCCCCAGCAAATCAGTCACCTGTAAAAATTTGTACCGAATCACAAAAGATAAAATATGATTACATTTCAGTCAAATGAAAGTGATGAAGACGACAGTGACTCTCATTGGGCTCTATTTTATGACGTAAAAATTTCCTCTGTAAGGCTTTTGCCTGCCAAATTAAAAATTTTAAATAACTCTGAGTCCTCAAAAGATATCTTGAGAACGTTCATTTTCCCAAGTTCACTATCAAAAACCAAATGATTTAGTTACATCAAAAACTAGCAGGGCCAAAGTCTGAAGTCCATCTAGGAAGGGAACTAGCAAAAGGCAATAAACAGTTCAACAGTTCAATCGAGGAGCTAATAGATTCAGAAAGATTATGACAAGAACATATGAGGAAGAATCGTCTGTTTCAAAAGATAAAGAAAAAGACACGAAAAGATGGATTAGTTCATAAGTAGGATCACCTGACATCCTTTAACAGAGTGATGGCTTGATCCATCAAACATATGGATATTTTTAATAAAACCAGCGACCATAAATTAAAGAATACAGGAGCTGCCTAGACAGCCTACCAAATTTTGCAAGTCAATTCTTTTAATTATTCCATTGCTATACATGTGGAGACACTTCAGAAATGCCTGGTAATCATCTGAGCTGCCCAATCGCTCCTTAACCTTTTCACAGAAAATAAACCCTTCGTTGTACATGCCTGCACAACATTTGAGAACTGCATATGTAAATGAAGGATGAAAGAGAAGCAGCAAATAATTTCTCAACATCATGATGAACTGCTATAGTAAGCAAGAATTTAATTTACAAAGCTAAAATAATAATTTAAAAAATTCCACTTCAATCAAAGGCATATATTCCATTACTTATGTAAAATGGTTTCATGATTCTTCAATTGCTAAAAAAAATAAAAAGGAAAAATTGCAAATTTTACCAATAAAGATACGGGAAAAGCTATACTTAGGTACAGCACAAATTATCTATTTCCTAAACATGACAAGCCTATATAATTATACACAAATATAAACGATGATACGCCTAGCGGCAATACTACTATATGTATTGACACCATGACAAACCAACAGCTAATGGTGAAAATAAAATGGAAACAGGCAAGAAGAGAGCACAAACAGAAGAAGATCAGGAACCGACAATTTCAAATCCAATCATGGATTTTATGTTAGTCAGATTAAATCTTTGCACTCAAGAATTCAGAAATGAAGACAAAAAAACTATCTGCATGTATGTACGGAAGTTTTGTGCATGCATACACAAACATAAGATCCACCCCTAATGCCATGTATGAGGTTATACAAGAAAAAATGCAAATACTCATAGTGGGCATACAGTATACCATCTAGTTTCATGATTGACTCACTCTTCAAGGCATTTTTGTCATCAGCAAATGGCACATTCGCATTCATTCCAAAACCTTCAACTTTCCTGGAAGATTTCCTTTTGTCGGAAGACCTCTGCAAGTGGAGATCCTTATTATCATGTCCAGACTCTCTATCATCCTGTTCACGATTTATCCTATCTCGGTTATCCCTCTCGAGACGCTTTTTCTGGTCCCTATGTACCTTTATCATAGATTTCTCATCTTCCACGTCAGGACGATCAACACTAAGATCACGATCAGCATCTGAAGCAATAATCCTATCCCGACGATGGCATTGCTGACAAAAAGATAAGAACCAAATCCTTGTCCTCAAATCCCCCAGAAAGATAACATAAGAATTGTCAATAAGATCGAGCAACTACCTTGTCACTATGCATTTGCCGCATTGCAGGTGTGGCCATATTCCGCTCATTATAATGCTGTAATGAATTCTGACTGTACGGGATATTATGTGCCAAAGGTGTTGCGGAATTATCGGGTAAAAATCTTGTGAATTCCTCCAGCAAGTCTGCATGGTCCTCAAAAAGAGAAGCTACCTAAAGTAGATGACAGAGACAAGTTAAAAAAAAAAGATAGGGAAAGTTAGATGAGAAGAAACTCCAAAAAATTAAAAGCCGGAAATATAAAAAATTCCACAGGTAACAAGCTGACCTCGCTGTAGACCTCATTTATATCCTTGTGCTCCTTCCGATACATATTCAAAATCTCTAGAAATGATTTATAAACATGCTCATCATTTTGAAAACGTTTCTGCAGTTTAACAAAAACAAATTAGGGATCTGATGCACGCACTGAATCAAACGAGAAATAGGCAAATACATTACCTTTATCTTGTTTACAAAACTAATAGCTTCTTCAAACTCAACTGTCCTCTTAGTAGGAGCTTCATCCTCATCCAAAGTTATTTCATACCCTTTCGGTAAGAATGTATTGAAGCCCAAAATTAAATTGTTATGCCCCTTGAACAATTCCTTTACTCTAGCTATGACACCTACAGTATCAGTTCTGCAAATGTGAAGAAACACATCAAACTGGTGCTCATTAGTTCTCGTCGCTCAAACATCTGCTAGGGCTGTTGACACTACCTTTGAGCCTTGAAATCTTTCATGACCTCCAAGAACATGTCATACTTCTCCCTTTGATCTTGAAACATGTCTTTGACTTCCTTGAGATATGTTAAGGCATCATCTGTTGTCAATTTCTGAGAGGCACTAACCCCTCCTCCTCCTCCCATTCCGACTGCAGGAACTTGGGATTGCCCATACCTTTACACTCGAAAGGAAACCACAATATATACTCTACGTCAGCATAAATAGATACAAAAGGAAACTAAGTTTGGTACCTTATTCAATGTTAAGTCACAACATACTCTGATATCAAACCGCATAGTTTCCAAAAGTTATACACAACAGCATGAACAGGCAAAAGAAAATAGAATTTGTTATATTTTTAGATCTAGATAGTTTACGAGAAAATAAACCTGCCCAATACAGCAGACTATGATTATTTTGCATAAGACGGCTAGAGCCTAGGACAAGCATCAATCGGATCCACTTCAAAAGCATACTCTGTTGATGGATTAATAGGGCATGATAGCAAAGCGAAGAAAATCTGATCTTAAGTAACCATCTTGGCCTTGTTCTCCAGAAAAGTTCAGCAAGTCCCACCCAAATTATATGTCAATACTTGATCCCTCCCACAAAGCAAACTACCATCCATACAATCTCACCCAGAAACGAAAAAGAGAAACTCCGTAACTTACGTTTCCAATATCCCAAGATCAACCTTGAGCATCAACAGTGACCAAAAAAAAAAAAAAACCTATTTACAGGAGAACAAGAGACCGTCCCCTGAGTACCACGATCAAGCTAACTCGTTTTCATCAATATAAATAACCAATAGCCAGAATCTCCCACAAACACAGAAAGACAACATAACCAGCGAGATCAAGAGAGAGAAAGATTGGAAACTTACAATTCCCCCTTTGAAGAACCAAAGGGCCGTTTGAATTGAGAGTCAGGGTAGACATCATCCCTTATTCTCTTCATTGCTAACAAAAGAAAACATAAACACACAAGAACAAGCCTGCTCTTCACACCAAATACACAACAGCATAAAAATACAAAAGCGGCAAGACCCAGAGGACAAAATCTCCTGATTAACTTACTCCGCAGTTCCTCAGTTGCTTATTGCAATATATACAACACTGAGGAATTAGCAGATCTCAGGCACAGAAGAAAAGAAAGGAAGAAACAAAAGCACTAGGCTTTGATCGCTTTACGAAGGAACGAAAAGAAAACAGCAGTGAACAACACGTCTTCCAACTCTCTACCTCTCAAAAAACTCACAATCACTTGCACACATGAGAGGGAAGAATCGGGAGACACCCAGAGAGCGAGAGAGAGAGAGAGAGAGAGAGAAAGTGAAGAAAAGGATGAATTTTTGCGAGGAGCACGGGGCTTATATTGGGAGGGTATTGGCGAGAATAAGTGGAGTCGGGACGTGGAAGAAATCCTCGTTAGATTGCGAAATGTTTCGAGGAAAAATACGCTGCAAACAGGGAAACAGGAAACAAAAGAATGCCTTTGTTTGAGCTTGTTGGGGCATAAGGTGGTGTTAAAAGCCAAGAAAAAAAAATTAAATTAACGTTTTTCCGTTTTGCTTTTTCTTTTTTCCTTTTCTTTTTGTTCATTTTAAACTTAACGATGAGGTCTTTGAAGTCGTGTAGTTTGCTTCCCGTGGGCTTCAGACATGATGCATGGAAACGTTATTCTTTTTTTGTTATTTCTTATTTTAGCTCTTGCCCTATTCGTTTATTACATCAAATTTGTTTGATCTTGACCGTATCGAATTAGGTAGACGTATTCAATTTTGGCGTCCTTATCAACCTTAGCCATGTTGCATACGATGTTCTCTCTAAAGTATCGTGTGTTTAACTTTCTAGTTCCGGAGAAATTTAAGTCCAATTTATGTTTATCCAATAAAGATTAGATCATACGTTAAATTTCAAAAGAGCCGGATGCCATTCAATATCCTCTCGTGATTGGGATTGCAAAGTGAGTATGCTAATTGTAATCACTAATAGTCTAGATTTAGTGAAAATCCTATCTGTTCGGGATCGACTTTCGCTTTTAAATGTTAACTTTTAATGTGCGATATTTGACTTTTGACAATCTATATGATGACTAAATCTTAATAAGTGGATAAATTCCTTTGCGAATATAGAGGTCGACAAATGAAAGTCGAGTATGATTGTAGATGGCTATCTATATTTCCCAAATTGAGTGAACAATCCAATACTGAGCAGCAAGTATTCTTTTTCAGAGATGAAGGTTCTAATAAATGGATTATAGCGTGGTTATGGTTAAATAGACATGACTTGTCAAACAACCTTATTAAGAGCTAAATCTTACATTCTACCTGAGAACTTGTAAAGAGAATTATAACAAAATATTCGCGTTTGCACAATTTTAGTACAAAAACATATGTTTGTCAAATAGTTTTATCACTGTTTGTTTTACGTTGAAGACATAGATCAATTCTCTATAAGCGCAAAAGTTCGAGAAGATACCAATTTTTTTTGGATGGTAACAAATTATCAATTTATTTATTAACTTGTCAACTTTTATTTGCCTAATTGACTAGCTCTTGGAATTTTCTAACTTTTATATGAAATTATCAACCTGTGTTTGATTTTTTCTAAAAAAAAAAATTACTACTTTTTCATAGTTTATTTATCTTAATTACCAACATTTTGCATTTATTAACTCTTTGTAGAAATTTACCAAACAAAAACAGTGCGACTCGCCAACTTTTCTCTATTGAACTACTATAAAGTGTTGGGTTATTTATCTCTCTTTTGAGTTACTTGTTTATTTGCTTTTCTTAATTTGCCAACTTTTCTTTCGTTTACAGACTTTCATTTGCAATTTTTTCTAATGACTTAAATTACCAATTATCTTTAAAAGTTACCAACCTATCTAACAACTTTTTTTCAATGAAATTATCCACTAATTTTTAGTTACAAGCTCTGAGGTGAAGCACTTAACAAAAATTTTGTAACCCTCACGAACGTTTCCAGATAAAGTTTTGGACAGGCCTGGGCATTGCTTGGGTTATTCATCCTCAATGATGTATCTCATTAAGTGGTGTTTTTACTTTTTAGTTACTGTTACTGTTGGATTAGTGGAAGATTCTTTTCTTAATCTCTGTTTTTTACAACTTTATGGACAAAAAGTAAAAAATAAAGTTATTCGCATCTGATATTCTTCAATACTGAACATGTGGAGCAAGTGAACAACACTGTACCATAATGAAGCATTTTATTCATGTAACTATAGCAAACAAGCATGAACCAGTCCTTACTGTTATCATGCTCTTAGTGCCTAGACAATATTTCCCATGGTTTTTCCCCGCTGTGTTGACACAGATAGATTCACACTGCACATTATTCGATACGTTCCGAGGCGCTCGGCGCGCTCTGGAGGTTCACCAGCGAGTAGTAAGCTCCAGTCGGACCCTTAGCCAACAAGGAAGAGTGGCTCCCCTTCTCCACCACCTTCCCTTTGTCTAGCACGGCAATCACATCGCACCCTTGTATGGTACTCAACCTATGCGCCACCACTACTGTGGTCCGTCCGACCATTAAGCGCTCCAGCGCGTTCTGCACCACCTTCTCCGACTGGCTGTCGAGCGCGCTGGTCGCCTCATCAAGTAGCAACAGCGTCGGGTTTCGCAGTATGGCTCTCGCTATGGCGACTCTCTGCTTTTGGCCCCCGGAGAGCTGGACTCCTTTGTCCCCGCACCACGTGTCGTATCCATCCTTCAATGCCACGATGAAGTCGTGAGCGTTTGCAGCCCGTGCAGCCTCGATGATTTCCGTTTCGCTCATCTCATGCGATATTCCATAGACAATGTTCTCTCTTATTGTGCCGGCGAATAGAGTCGGCTCCTGACTAACCAATGCGATGTGCTTCCTTAAGGCCCTGAGGTGGTATGACCTCATGTCTCGTCCGTCAATTTTTACCGTGCCTCTGATTGGATCGTAGAACCTTTCGATCAAGCCGATGAGGGTTGATTTTCCGGATCCGCTTTGTCCGACTAATGCGGTTGATTTCCCCGCTTCTATTTTGAATGAGAAGTCCTTTAAGATGATGACATCCGGCCTTTCCGGGTATGCGAAGTCCACCCTGCAAAACTCTACATGGCCTGTTATTTTTCTTGGTTGGTAACCTTCAACGTCTTCAGGTTCTATTCTGGTCAGCCGGTCCAATATGGCGAACACGGACCCAACCGTGTCCGAGCCCTTGGCAAGGTCTGTGGTCATGCTTCCGGCGTCTGCAATCACTTTGCCGGTGCTGATCAAGATCATGAACGTCTCAAAGAGCGCTTTTGATGTGATTTGCCCTTTCGAAATCAACTTGCCTCCGTACCAGAAATCTAAAGCCCAAACGCACTTGGTAAAGAACTGCGAGGCGGCTAGTCCGATACCAGCATACCACGACTGCCGGATGCTCTCTTGTTCCGGGGCTTCCTGGGCTCTCTCGAGCATTTTGAGGATGCGCTCTTGGGAAGAGAATGAAGTGATAGTTCGGTGGTTGGAGACAGCATCCGCCGCGAGCTTGCTACTTTCGTCCTGAGCCTTGATGGCCTTCTTAGACATGGTCTTTAGTAGCATTCGTCTCATGTAGAAGGAGACTATGACAAGGGGTTGCGCAGCTATTATTACGACGGCGAGTCTCCAGGCAATGATCAGACCCATGGTGAACGCGATTATTATCGCCGAGCATGTCTGCACGATAAGAGCCATTCGGTCACCCACCAAAGATCTCACCTGCACAGAAGTGGCAAAGCAGAAGCAGCATCAGCCATCAAGCATGGACAAGATATAGAGGACTAGAATGAGCAAAGTTGCGGTAAGGAATAGTATTTACCACATTGGCATCTTTGGCGAGTCTAGAGCAAACCGAACCGCTGGAGTTCTGATCTTGATCGAACCAACCGACTTCGAAAGTCAAGATCTTAGAGAGCATCTTCTCTCGGATCCTCTTGGTCAAGTACTCCCCCATGAAAGCGAAAGTGTAATGCTGGCTCACATTGACCGCGAGCGAGAACACGGCCAAACCCAGAAAGGAGAATGCATAAATCCTTATCTTTGCTTTAATCTCCTCGTGGTCATGCAAAAAATAAACCGAGAGCATTGAGCCCATGGCGAAAGAATACACCGGTTGAACTGCGCCAAACAAGATTGCGCTGATGCACCCCAGGATCGCTTGTTTCCATTCTGGCAAGTTCAATGCTATCAATCTTCGGAAAGATGGATTGGGGATCTTTTCATCATCCGAAACAACCGCCGCCGCCGCCGACCCCGCCGACCTCGCTGAGCTGGTGCGACTCATCTTAGATAGGCTGTGGCGGCTACTAGTAATATGTCCATCCATGCTAAGTATGGAAGATGCGATTTGGTTCTCGGGTTTCTCAACTTGATCTGTCGGTTTCTGTTTCTCTGATTTCTGAAGATTGACTAACGAGGTGTAGAGGCCGTCTTCATTCTGGATGAGCTCTTCATGATTGCCAGTCTCTATCACTTGCCCGTTCTGAATGACAGCGATGTTATTGGCATGTCGTATGGTAGATAGCCGGTGAGCAATGATGATTGTTGTCCGACCAATGGAAGCTCGATCGAGCGCATCTTGGACGATTTTCTCCGATTCAGAGTCTAATGCGCTTGTTGCTTCATCTAGGAGTAGGATTCTGGGCGCTTTAATAATCGCTCGCGCGATAGCTATTCTCTGCTTCTGCCCCCCTGACAATTGGATGCCTCTTTCCCCTACCTGCTGATTCAAATGTAAGCTTATGTACCTTCACATGGTTTATGTAACACAGTACAGATGCAAGATTCTCCGTATTGAAAACCTATAGCACGTCATTGGTATCGGACTCGAGGGAGCAGGCACCTAACGCATTGAAAATATATACAATTTGAGGAGAGAGAAGGACCGGACCTGCGTATCATACCCCTGAGGCAATTGACTGATGAAATTATGAGCATTCGAAGCCTTGGCCGCTTCGATCACCTCCTCCATCTCGGCGTTCTCCTTGCCAAAGAGTATATTCTCCTTTATGCTAGTCGCAAAGAGTGTCGGCTCTTGGCTCACTAGTCCCATTTGAGATCTAAGCCATTTGATTTGCAGCTTATGAATGGCGATCCCGTCGAGGAGTATTTGTCCGCTGAGTGGGTTGTAGAACCTCTGCAGGAGCGATATCACCGTGGATTTCCCGGAGCCACTGCCACCAACCAAAGCTAGAGTCTTTCCTGACGGGACAGTAAGAGAGAAGTCTCTGAAGATGATGTTTTCAGATCTCGACGGATATGCAAACTCGACATGGCTAAATTCGATGTTTCCTTCCAAATTCGGTATGGTCTCGCCCTCCATGTTCTCTGGATCGATCGAGGGCACTCTTCTTATCACCTCCTCTATACGCTCACCTGCCGAACACGCTTCCGAGAAGTACTTGAGGTTGGACAAAGCAGTACCCAATGCCCTTAAATCGTACAAGACAAGACCAAACAAGTCAGGATCAGTTCCGTCTAGAACAAGGCGATTTCCTGAATCTTAAAGCAGCTTAGGCACAGGACTACTTTTCCCGAATGTATTATCAGCAAGAATGTGAGTTAAAATCAAAACTTCAAAAGAAAGCCGGACACTACTTACACTCCGCCAAAAGTAATGGCCGTGCCAACGACATAAACCGTTCCCCCTTTATAACCATGGTCCATGACCATCCTACTACCATAATATGCCATGAAAGACCAAATGGCGAACACGATACTGTTGCTTCCGATCGCCAGGCCTTTGGCCAACCCCTGCCTCAGCCCCAACGTCACAGAGCCTTCAAGAGCTTTAGAAAACTCGGAAAGCGTTTTGCTCTCACCGACAAAGGCATATACTGTTCTGATGGAAGAAACCGCCTGTTCTGCGATTGTACCAGCCTTATTATACTCTTCCCTCATCTTTCTTGCAATTATTATTAGACTCCTCCCATATATCATGCCCGGGATGATGAGAAACACAACAAAGGGGAACCCAACTATTGCCAGTCTCCACAACATTATGAATGCCGCAATGTAGCTCCCAACAAACAGCGATACGTTGACAAGAAAATTGGGGACCTGTAATTTCAATTCAGTCAAATTTAGCTAATACGCAGGTAATCAAAAACATAAATGAAACACAGAATATCGGAGAGATTAAGATTCTGAAGCGGGGACCTTCTCGCTTAGGACGTCCTGAATCACGAGACTATCGCTGGATACGCTGGTGACGATATCGGACGTGCTCGTCACATGCATGTCGAAGTAGGTCACGTCTTGCCTGAGCACAGCTCTCAAGTATCTGGCTCTCATTCTTGCCGCTTGCCTCTCACCAGTCCTGGTCCAACAATACCCTTCTGCATATAATCATCATCATCCCAGCACGGTCAGGAAATGTTAGGCAACTAGAACACTCAACAAAATCTAAACTTTACTCCAATTTGCGATTCTTCCCAAGATAAATGAGGAAAACCCAAAAGGGAACAAGAGAAACGGTGCGACCCACCTAGAAAACAAGCAAACGTCAATCCACAGGCGATGTATAAGAGAACGAGTGCATTCTGCAGAAAACACAAAACCAGAGTGAGGGAAAGAGATCACTATCGCCTGCCTAGTTACGAGAACTCAGAGAGAGATGGTTGTGTCTACCCTGTTCATGCTGTGACGAAACGTTGCAGGATCCAGAGAAGATGCAGAGCCGATGTCGTTCATGAGCCGACTGGTGACGAAGAGCACGAGGGGAGTCGAGAAGCCATCGGCGACGGTTCCGATGAAGCCGAAAACCATCAAGCACTTGTCCGCTCCATCCGCATGCATGAATATGGAGCCTATCGACGACCACCAACCCATCTTCTTCTTCTTCTTCTTCTTCATCCTCTCCTCCGCTGAGACGTTGCTCTGCGTCTCGTTTCCCATCCCTGTCTTCCCAAGTTTCTATCCGGAACTGCCAACAAAAAAGATTCTCAACTCTCACATCTGTTGATTGGCTGAATGGTGAATGGTTTGACTCTAAAATGTTGGGTGCTTCCTCCATGGAAAACAGTGAAAGGTGAGATCAGAACCGAAGCTTAAGAGGGCTGGTGGTGTCTTCTCTGGCCAAGAGCAACCATTATTTATAGGCTGCTCGTGGTCGTGGAGACGGAAGATGGTTGATTAAGTGTATCGATTGAGATTCTGACAGCTTCAAAAGTCAACTGATCTCAAGAATCGGGACAAAAAAAATAATCAGTTCTTGCCAACAAATGTCATTTTTGACGCTACTAAGTAGTTTAGGTACGTAAAAATAATAAAAGACAAGTCTTCAATAAAAATTGTGTACTTTAGTACATACGCTATACTCAGCAAGATTATCTACCTCGTTTAATGGAAGAACTTGGATTTTCAAAGCACCCTTTTAAGGAAAATTTACGATTGACCTAAGAACGAGATTTTCGACGTTTTCATAAGAAAACACCGACATAGAACAGAATATGCCGAACGAGATAATTTACAAAGCAGATCGAACAATCATGGATAGATTTTGATTTTTAACTTATCACCGGTTAATTACTATTTATATCCCGAGTTGACAGGATAAAATAATGAAAACAAAAGAAGGAGATAATTTATGTCTTGATTACTGTCACCGGCGAAGTGAGGTGAGGAGTTGACTTCAACGTTCCGTGGTTAGGCGTCATCAGTGACGCTTAATCGAGGCCCCTTCTTTTTCCAGCTCGCGGGGCTTAATTTCTCAATTCGCTTTGATTACGGATGGATCACGACTCTAAATATTTCCACGTTTGTTGTTGTTGTTGTTATCCTGATTATATTTGTATTCTGTATTCACATTTCACGTGTGCAGCACGGAAAAATTGTCCAAAACGTCTTGAATTTACTGTAATTTTGTCGGTTCGGTCTGAAATTATTTAATTATGCTAATTGAGCCATGATTCTTTTCACGTTTTTTCAATTGAGTCCATCCCATCAATTTTGACCGAAAATTGCTGACGTGGACGCCGGTCGTGCCACACAGCCATCTTTCGTGGCGCGATCGGTCTTGGCGTGGATAATTTTTAATTATATTTCATTATTTTTTATTTATTTATTTTTTAACTGTGTCTAACGAGGGCCAACGACCCCCGCCCTCGCCCATACCTTGCGAAGGTCACTGGCCCTCCCCGGTGACCGACGATGGTCGATTAGCGGCCTCGCGGCCATAGTTAAAAAAAACAAAGAAAAGAAAAAAAAGGGAAAAAAGTAAAAACTAACTAAAAAGATTGCAATAATACATTAAGATATAATTAAAATTTTCCATGTCAGCGCCGGCCGTACCACGTAAGATAGTCGACATCCACGTTAGTGGTTGTCCGAGAAAATTGGCTGGATGGAATTAATTGGTAAAACGTGAAAATGTTTAGTACCCAATTCGCAAAATTAAAAGGCTTCCCTTTTCTGGTAGTGATAGCCCATGTCACCTTGCCCTAGAATTAGATAGATGAGGTTCTTGAAAGTTAGTTTAATTCCAAGATTATATTAATCTAGTAGAAAGAATATCGGGGTGGTCTCTTTCGGAATCAGAAAGATGCTTACGGTCCAAATCATATGCTATCGTTATACGTATTGACTATTACGGAGTAGTTATCGTTATTATTGTGGAGCACGCTACTGGTTGGAACGATTCGCCGACGCGGGGCTTGAAACAATAGAATAACTTGGGTCTCGATTAGCCAAGTCACAGCGGGGGTCACATTATTTTTTGAAGAAAAATAGAAATTTTTTAAATAAACTTCAATTCCAGGAATCCTCGGACAGAATTAGTAACGGTCGGAACCGAAAATCGGAGGGAACATGGGGATCGATTCTTCCAAAGAGCGCCCCCTTTAGTCCCGTTCGCAACATTTCAATCGGTTCACGTGGAATCTGGATCGATCGGACTATCGATGCGTACGGGATTAACTTGATTTAATGAGATGAGTTTCGATAGATAGATGGGTTTTATGGACACATCCTTTCTCCGCCAAATTTGCCCTTCTCCGACACTGCAGTCGCATCACCATTGTCAAATTACACTACCACAAGGAAGCATTCTCATCAGGTAATTACCAGAAACAAGCACGGTTATAAAGGGGAATGGTTTATAAAGGGTGGATCCATGGGACTAACGGATGGCTTCTAGTTCTTATTTTTTAGAATCGGTCTTTAGTGGGCGGTTCCTGGTTCGACGGTGGGAACCGTCCATTCGGAACATGCTCACCCCTAGTTTCCTCGTGTGCTGGATCACTTTTGTATATACACTAACTTACAAAACATTTCATTAATCATATCTAATAGAAGAATTTAGATCTCCATAGCACATCCAAGGAAAAATTAATGAGGGTCCTAAGACCAATCTTCGAATTTTTTCTTACTGAGAAATCGACATAGAATGAAATAACCAAAAAACCCGTAGGATGAATAAGATTAACGACGTGTACCGATGCAATGTCACTGGTTAATTACTATCTATATCACAATGGGATGACCGAAGGTGTCAAATAGATGGGTCGAATCGGGTTTGGATCGGGTTAAATATGGTCCGACTTATATTGACCCATTTAACCCGTTTTAACCCATTTTTATACCGTATAAATTTAATGACCATATCCGACCTAACCCATACTAGACCCGACCCGACCCGATCTGTATTACTTAAATACTTATATATTTAATCAAATCATGAAATATTTATTTTTATATTAAAACGGTACTGTTAAGGCACTTCAAGTAATTGAATTTTTTTCATTTTTTTTCATTTTGATAAAAGTAATTTTTTTATTATTCGCCCCCACCTCCGCTTGCCGCCAACCACCGCCACCACCGTCTGCCACCGACCGCCGCCACTGCCACCACCGCCCGCTAGCCAACTCCGCCCGCTGCCGTCCACCGCCATCTCTACCCACTGCCGCCACCGCTCGCCGCCAACATTGACAAACTCCCGCTTGTGTGTCGTGCTGGAAAACCAGATATATATCTTCATTACCAGCGAGCCGCCCTCGGTTTTGACTCGCCGTTTTCCTCTCCCATACACCTTTGGCCTGACAATTGAATGGAAATTTGCGCATGTCCAATCTATTCGCGTATGACTCAAGAGGCAGAGAGAGAGAGAGGGGTCGAGCAATGGAGAGAAGCCATGTGAGATTCTTGATGAAGTAGGACTTCCACTCATCCCAGCAGTCAATCTCGCACACCGTCGGCATGTAAATGAATAAAAACGTGTTGGAATTAATTTGGTTTTCCATAGCTGGATGACTGGGTGCTATGCCGAGTCTACAAGAAGAACAACGCCCACTGGCCAATGGATCACGAGAGGGATGACTCGACGGAGGATACGTTCGAATCCATCCCTCCTTCGTTGACGATGATGAACCCTCAGAACATGAAGCTACACCTCCCGAAGTCGTCGGCCACAAGTTACGGCACATTTTTCGAGCACGAGCAGAACCTTTTCGAAGGAATGATGGGGGCTAACGGTGGAGGCGGCATCACCGAGAACGCGATCTCTCACCTCGCATCACCCTTGGGCTTAAAGCCAAAATTGACCATGGTCCACGCGCCCAACGGTTCGAGCCCTCTTCCCTTGAAGCGGCCGCTTCACTCGCTCTATCGGAACGACGAGGACATTGCCGTCGAGGCGAGAGACCATTCATTGGTCAAAAGACAGTTCGCCCGGAGGTGGCAGAGGTGGGTGGTGGCAGGCGCCCAGTGGTGGGCGGCAGCGGCGACCGGTGGTGGGCGGAGGTAGCGGTAGACGGGCGCGCACGGCGGTGGTAAAAATGGGTCGAAGGTTACAAGTAGTGTTTAGGAAGCTATAAGCCATGGGTCGAAAATAGGTTTAGTTAATACCCATATTTGAATAGCCTTTATAGGCCTAAACCTATATTTGACCCATTTTTTAAATTTACTAAACCCATATGTGACTCAAATAAATGAAAGTGAGTTAAAAAGTGGGTTAATGACCCATATTGACACCTTTAGGGATGACAATAAATGCACTACCCATAAAATAGAAACACACGATCGAAACAGCGATCGCTCCGACGGCATCAAATCTTTCCGGATATGCGGGATGCAGCCACGGCTCATCATAGATAAGAGTCGACTTCAACGTCCGTTCCGCCCGGATCACGGGAGATGGACGAGTTTCATTCCTGTAATGAAGTCTAATGAAAGTGTGCGTGGTTTCCAGATATATTTTTTTGGGGTGGGTCTCTTTCGGAATCAGAAGAATGCTTAGAATCCAAAGTACATGATTAGCATCTTTATTATGATAATGCATTATGGAACACGCAAGTGGTTGGAAGGATCGCATTCATTAATTAGTTTAGGATTACCGCAATCGAAACAAGTATGCCAACGTTAATTAGCTGGCCCGATCTCCTTATAAAACATAAATCTTAGTGCAGGGCCCAATTCCGGTCAAAACCCATTTTTTAATTGGTGTTCCAAAACCCGGCCCCTGTCGAGTTTTCGCCTACCGATACTGTTAAAAATTCGACGCATCATTCCATGTGTGTTAGCATTAGGTGACTCAAGGCTCTCGTCGCCGGAGACGCCGCTGGAATTTGAATAGGTTTAAGCCAGCCAAGCAAGAGAAGGAAACACGAGCATTCAATTTTGGATTTCGACAACAAAAGTCAAAACGGACCGAAGAAATGACTCCATCATGGCAAACGAGACACGACCGAGCAATTCGCTGGACCGAGCATGGTCGGAAGTTTATAAAAAAAAAAAAAAAAAAAAAAAAGGGAATCTTGAACTTGCAGCCCGGCTGTGTCCGAAAATAAGGAAGCACATGGATTGTTATGTGAAGCACTTGAAGTGTGTATGATCTTTTCACCGCGAGTCGCCGAGTGTACGTAGAACGGCATGCATATCGCATCTTTAATGTTATCATTGGTTAGAAACTTGATGAGAGAGCATTTTGGAAAAAAATTAAGATCCGAGCTAAAATGTGCGTTCTTTATGAGGGAAGAAAAGGGAGAAAGAGTTAGAATTGAAATCCAAGTTAAAGTTTGATGCAGAGAATTAAGACTGAATTGCGTCACAAACATCGGTATACCCTACGGAGAAGATGCCGCTCTCCATATCATTTTAACTTGGGAGTTCTTTTGGCCGAAAACGGCTGGGGTTCAGCCCGTGGAATAAGTTCGACATAGGGTCGCATTATTTTGAATAAAAAGAAGATTTAAGTAAACTTAAAATTTATGAATCACCATACAGTACCAGTAAGGAAACTGAAAAATAAAGAGTAAACATGGGTTTTGCTTTTGTAGAATCTAGGCTCCAAACGATGCGTCACATCAAGAGAAGAAAAGGATACAGGCATGAAGGGTCTACACTTGCGAAGTAACATTGAAGTAGTCACGCAGCATTGTTATCAGGACCCATTCAGAAGGTGGCTAGAGAGCTGTAAAGCTCGGCCAGGACCCTTGGCCAACAATTTCCCCGTCTCCAACATCGAGCGCGCTCGTTGCTCACCTCGTCCAGCAGCAACGCACTCGAGTTCATCAGTATGGCCCGGGCTATGGCGGTGCGGCTGCTTCTGACTCTGCCCGAGAGTTGCACGCCCCTAACCGGGGCATTTGGTGTCGTGCCAGTCCTTTAGTCCCGAGATGACGCTGGGGAGACAGAACTGACTTGTGGAACGGCTGAATACGATACAAATGAACAGCAATGACTTTTCCTGGCCAGACCCAACATCACTTGGTGCTTTTGGAACTGCAATGGAGATGGAACCGTTTCTGGTATATCTGGTTCAGAAGAAATCGGCAAACCTATAGGAAATTGAAAAGGAAGCTGGACTCCTACCTAGTTGATTCTTTTCTTAATCCCTGCCTTTGACAACTTTACGGACAAAAAGTAAAGCAAAGTTATTCTCAGCAAATCTTCAACACTGAACATGTAGAGCAAGAGAAAAACAGTGTCTTATAAATGAAGCATCCTCCGGAAAGAAAAGAACTATCATCATTACTCGATACATTCTGAGTCGCTAGGCGCGCTCTGGAGGTTCACAAGCGAGTAGTAAGCTCCGGCGGGACCCATAGCCAACAAGGAAGAGTGGCTCCCCTTCTCCACCACCTTCCCTTTGTCTAGCACGGCAATCACATCGCATGCTTGTATGGTACTCAACCTATGTGCCACCACTACTGAGGTCCGTCCGACCATTAAGCGCTCCAGCGCGTTCTGCACCACCTTCTCCGACTGGCTGTCGAGCGCGCTCGTCGCCTCATCGAGTAACAATATTGTCGGGTTTCGAAGTATGGCTCTCGCTATGGCGACTCTCTGCTTTTGCCCTCCAGAGAGCTGGACACCCTTGTCCCCGTACCATGTGTGATATCCGTCCTTTAATGCCACTATGAAGTCATGAGCGTTCGCAGCACGGGCAGCCTCGATGACTTCCATTTCACTCATCTCGTGCGAAATTCCGTAGACAATGTTCTCTCCAATGGTGCCAGCGAATAGAGTAGGTTCCTGACTGACCAATGCGATGTGTTTCCTTAAGGCCCTGAGGTGGTATGACCTCACATCTCGTCCGTCAATTTTTACCATGCCTCTGATTGGATCGTACAATCTTTCTATCAAGCCAATGAGGGTCGATTTTCCGGATCCGCTTTGCCCGACTAATGCAGTCGATTTCCCCGCTTCGATTTTGAAGGAGAAGTCCTTTAAGATGATGACATCCGGCCTTTCCGGGTATGCGAAATCTACCCTACAAAACTCTACACGGCCTGTTATATGTCCAGGTTGGTGACTTGCCATGTCTTCGGGTTCAATTTTGGTCTGCCGGTCCAATATGGCGAACACGGAGCCAACTGTGTCTGATCCCTTGGCAAGGTCTGTGGTCATGCTTCCGGCATCTGCAATCACTCGGCCTATGCTGATCAAGACCATGAACGTCTCGAAGAGCTCTTTCGAGGTGATTTGCCCTTGTGAAATCAACTTCCCTCCGTACCAGAAATCTAAAGCCCATGCGCACTTTGTGAAGAATTGCGAGGCGGCTAGTCCGATACCAGCATACCACGACTGCCGGATGCTCTCTTGTTCCGGGGCTTCCTGGGCTTTCTCGAGCATATTGAGGATGCGCTCTTGGGAAGAAAAGGAAGTGACAGTGCGGTGGTTAGAGACTGCGTCCGCCGCGAGCTTGCTGCTATCGTCTTGAGCCTTCATGGCCTTCTCAGACATGGTCTTTAGTAGCATTCGCCTCATGTAGAAGCAGAATATAGTAAGGGGTTGCGAAGATATTACTACAAGGGCGAGTCTCCACGCTACGATCAGACCAATGGTGAAGGCAATTGTTATGGCTGAGCATGTCTGCACGATAAGAGCCATTTGGTCACCGACCAAAGACCTCACCTGCGCAGAAGTGTCGAAACAGAAGCAGCATTAGCCATCAAGCATGTCCAAGATATTGAGGACTAGAACGAGCAAAAGTGCGGCAAGGAATAGTATTTACCACATTGGCATCATTGGCGAGTCTAGAGCAAACAGAACCGCTGGAGTTCCGATCTCGATCAAACCATCCAACTTCGAAAGTCAGGATTTTAGAGAGCATCTTCTCTCGGATCCTCTTGGTCAAGTGCTCCCCCATGAAAGCAAAATTGTAATGTTGGCTCACGTTGACCAAGAGCGAGAACACGGCCAAACCCAGAAAGCAGAATGCATAAATCCTTATCTTTGCTTTGATCTCCTCTTGGTCTTGCAAAAAATAAACCCAGATCATTGAGCCCACAGCGAAAGAATACACTGGTTGAACTGCACCGGACAAGAACGCACTGATGCATGCCATGATCGCTTGTTTCCACTCCGACGTGTTCAACGCTATCAATCTTCGGAAAGATGGAACCGGGATCGTTTGATCACCCGAAACAACTGCTGCAATGGACTTCGCTGAGCTGGAGCGACTCATCTTGGATAGGCTAGGGTGGCCACTAGTACTATTGCCATCCATACTTAATATGGAAGATGTGATTTGATTCTCAGGTTTCTTAACTTGATCTGTCGGGTTCTGTTTCTCTGATTTCTGAAGATTGACCAATGAGGTGTAAAGGCTGTCTTCATTCTGGATTAGCTCTTCAGGATTGCCAGTCTCTATCACTTGCCCATTCCGAATGACGGCAATATTATTGGCATGTCGTATAGTTGATAGCCGGTGAGCAACGATGATCGTTGTGCGACCAATGGAAGCTCGATCGAGTGCTTCTTGGACAATTTTCTCTGATTCTGAGTCTAACGCGCTCGTTGCTTCATCTAGGAGGAGGATCCTGGGTGCTTTAATGATTGCTCGCGCTATAGCTATTCTCTGCTTCTGCCCTCCCGACAATTGGATGCCTCTTTCCCCTACCTGCTCAGACAATGATACACAATAGATAGATGCAGGATTATTCCTATCGAAAATGTTTAGCATGTCATCAGTATCAGACTCAAGAAAGATGAGGGAGAGAGACAGAAGAGGGAAACGGACCTGCGTATCGTACCCCTGAGGCAACTGACTGATGAAGTTATGAGCATTCGACGCCTTGGCAGCTTCGATTATTTCCTTCATCTTGGCATCCTCCTTGCCAAAGAGTATATTTTCCTTTATGCTAGTCGCAAAGAGTGTCGGCTCTTGGCTCACTAGTCCCATTTGTGATCTAAGCCATTTAATTTGCAGATTATTAATGGCGATCCCATCGAGGAGTATTTGTCCGCCGAGCGGGTCGTAGAACCTCTGCAGGAGACATATCACTGTTGATTTCCCCGAGCCGCTGCCACCAACCAAAGCTAGAGTCTTTCCTGACGGGATCGCAAGATAGAAGTCACTGAATATGATGCTTTCAGGTCTTGACGGATATGCAAACTTGACGTGTCTAAATTCAATGCTTCCTTCCAAATTCTGTATGGTGTTCCCCTCCATGTTCTCTGGATCGATCGCGGGCACTCTCTTTATCACCTCTGCTATATGCTTACCTGCCGAAGACGCTTCCGAGAAGTACTTGAGGTTGGATAAAGCAGAACCCAATGCCCTTAAATCATATAAGATAAGAGCAAACAAGTCAGGATCAATGGCTTCTAAAACATGTCAATTTCCTGAATATTACACCCTCTTAGGCACAGGACTGCTTTTCCTGAATGTACTATCAGCAAGAATGCGAGTTAAAATCTGATAATCTAAAAGAAAGCTGCACGCCACTTACATTCCACCGAAAGTAATGCAAGCACCAACGGCATAAACCGTTCCGCCTTTGTAACCATGGTACATGACCATCCTACTACCATAATACGCCAGGAAAGACCAAATGGCGAACACAATGCTGTTGCTTCCGATCGCCAGGCCTTTTGCCAAGCCCTGCCTCAGCCCCAACTTCACGGATCCTTCAAGAGCTTTTGAGAACTTGGAAAGTGTCTTGCTCTCACCGACAAAGGCATAAACCGTTCTGATGGAAGCAACCGCCTGTTCTGCGATCATACCGGCCTTATTATACTCTTCCCTCATCTTTCTTGCAATTATTATCAGAGTCCTCCCGTATATCATGCCCGGGATTATGAGGAACAAGGCAAAGGGGAACGCTACTATCGCCAGTCTCCACAACATCACAAATGACGCTATGTAGCTCCCGACAAACAACGACACGTTGACAAGAAAATTAGGGACCTATAATTTCAGTACAGAAAACATTTAGCTATCACAAATAAAATATGACATAACAGAGAGATTTAGATTCTGGATCAGGGACCTTCTCGCTTAGGGTGTCCTGAATCACGAGACTATCGCTGGATACACTGGCGACGACCTCAGACGTGCTCATCACGTTCATGTCGAAGTAGGTCACGTCTTGCCTGAGCACAGCTCTCAAGTACCTGGCTCTCATTCTATGGGCTTGCCTCTCACCCGTCCTGGTCCAACAATACCCTTCTGAATACAATCATCATCAGCATCATAGTCAGAAAATGTTCGGGCAAAATCTAAACTTTTCTCCAATTTCCAACTCTTGCCAAAATAAAACAAAAAACCCAGAAAGGGAACGCGAGAAACAGTATGACCCACCTAGAAAACAAGCAAATACCAATCCACAGGCCATGTACAAGAGAACCAGTGCATTCTGCAGAAATACAATCCAGAGTGAGGGAAAGAAGATCAATATCTCCTCATCACGAGCTCAGAGAGAGAGATGGTTGTGCGTACCTTGTTGATCCTGTGATGAAACGTTGCGGGATCCAGAGAAGAAGCCGAGCCGATGTCGTTCATGAGCCGGCTATTGACATAGAGCAAGAGGGGCGTAGAGAAGCCATCCGCAACGGCTCCGATGAAGCCGAGACCCATCAACCACTTGTCCACTCCATCTGCGTGCATGAATATGGAGCCCATTGACGACCGCCCCTTCTTCTTCTCCTCCCCTTCCTGAACCACATTGCTCTGTCTCTCATTTCCCATTCTTGTTTTTTTCCCAAGTTTCTTCCAGGAACAACCAACCAACGTCAAGATTCTCAACTCTTCTGTTGATTAACTGGTTCACTTTAAACGTTGCTCTGCTGGTTGCTTGATCCTAGAAAGACAGTGAAAAGACCAGATCAGAACCGAAGCTAAAGGGGTTGGTGTTGTCTCTTTCTTGGCCAAGATCAACCATTATTTATAATCTGCTGGTGGAGATGGAAGTTATTGACTGAACTGTATTAAAGTATGCCTGGACAGATCCGTAACTGTTTTTATGGCCCATGCTAGTGGTTGGAATAATCGCCAAATATGGGGCTTGAAACAAAAATAATTGGATAGGACTATCACAATCCAAGGCTCCAAGTACGCCAGCATTTAACAGAGGAGTCCCCTCTACCTATTACTATAAGGTCGGCCGTGTTCGGCCAAAATGTAGTGGGGCCAAGCCCGTCGAATAAAAAATGTTCACGTCAATGCCGGTCACACCACATAGGATGGCCGGCGTCCACGTCAACTATTTCCGGCCAAAATTGGCCGGATGGAGTCAATTGACATAAACGCAAAAGGTTTAGAAATGTTTTTTATACTTTTCCCTACTTTTGTGGAATCTAGAGTAGATCAACTGTTGATTATTAAAAACTTAATTTGATTCAGTAAAATGCATCCCTTTAGATAACTGATATTGGAGTAGTCACGCAGCAATGTTAGGACATCTGCAAGCTGGCTAGAGAGTAGTAAGCTCCCCCAGGACCCTTAGCCAACAAAGAAGAGTGAGTCCCTTTCTCCACCAATTTGCCCTTCTCCAGCACTGCGACCACGTCACAGTTGTGGGTGGTGCTCAACCTATGAGCCACCACCACACTGGTCCTGCCCACCATCAAGCCCTCCAATGCGTCTTGCACCGCCCTCTCCGATTGCCCGTCGAGCGCGCTCGTCGCCTCGTCCAGCAGCAACACGCTTGGGTTCTTCAGTATGGCCCGGGCTATGGCGATGCGCTGCTTCTGGCCGCCAGAGAGTTGCACGCCCCTGTCGCCGCACCAGGTGTCGTACCCGTCCTTTAGTCCTGATATGAAGCCGTGGCCGTTGGCCGCTCTAGCGGCTTTGACGATCTCCGTCTCAGCGACAGCACGGGAAACTCCGTAGATGATGTTCTCCTTCACGGTGCTGGCGAAGAGTGTCGGCTCCTGGCTGACCAGGGCGATGTGCTGTCTCAGAGACCGTAGATGGTATGATCTTATTTCTCGGCCATCTATCTTGATCGTCCCTCGGAGTGGATCGTAGAATCTCTCGATCAGGCCAATGATGGTCGATTTCCCGGACCCGCTTTGACCTACCAAGGCGGTCGACTTCCCCGCCTGGATAACGATGGAGAAGTCCTTTAGGACCATCTCATCGGGCCTAGCTGGATAAGCAAAGTCCACATCACGAACTTCCACATGGCCCGATATCTTTTCGGGTTTGAGGCCTCGCGGGTCGTCGGGCTCGATGTTCGTTTCTCGGTCCAAGACGGCGAAGACCGACTTCATGGCATCCCAGCCCCCGGCGATGTCCGTGGTCATGCTTCCGGCATCGGTGATGACCTTCCCCGTGGTGATCAAGATCAGGAAAGTCTCGAAAACCTCTTTGAAGGTGATGTAGCCCCGCGAAACCAGCTTCCCACCGTACCAAAAGCCGAAAGCCCATGTACATTTGGTAAGGCTCTGGGATGCGCTGAGCCCGAACCCAGCGAACCACGACTGCCTCTTGTTCTCGCTCAGCGGGCCTTCTTGCGCCTTGCTCAGCATCTTAAGGATTCTCTCTTGGGAAGAAAAGGCAGCGATGATTCTGTGGTTGGACACTGCTTCAGCAGCTAACTTGCTGCACTCATTTTGTGCTTCAATGGCCTTCTGCGACATGCCCTTGAGCAGGGATTTTCTTCCATAGAGGCAGGCAATGATGAGCGGCTCGACAGCTATCAGGACAATGGCAAGCCTCCATGCAATCACCAGTCCCATTATGCAGGCTATGGTTACTGCTGAGGTGGCTTGTACGAGGAGAGACATTTGGTCCCCTACTAAGGATCTCACCTGCGAAAAATATCGAGAACCAGTCTCATCACAACGATTATGCTGTTTGATCATAAACAGAGCATGTTAAAATGGTAACAATTCTCGTTAAGCCTTCCATGAAATGGAAAACAGCTCAGACTATGCGACGGCGTACCACATTGGCGTCTTTCGCAAGTCTAGAGCAAACGGCGCCACTCAAGTTCTCATCTTGATCGAACCAACCGACCTCGAAAGTCAGAATCTTCGCTAACATCATCTCACGGACCCTCTTAGTCAAATGCTCCCCGATATGGGCGAAATTGTAGTGCTGAGACGTGTTGATCAGCAATGAGAGCACAAAGAACCCCGCAAAGCAGAGTGTGTACGTCCTTGTCTTCTCCTTAATCTCATCATGATCTGTTAGGAAGTAGACCGATATCATCGACCCCATCAAGAACGCGAACACCGGTTGAATGGCACCCGCCAAGACAGCACTAACACATGCCATGGCTACTTGTTTCCATTCCGGGCGACTGAAAGCTAATAATCTTTGAAGCAATGAAGTTTGAAATGTTTGGCCTTCTCTTGTGTTCCCCCTCTCTTTCGATTCTTGAGTTGATTCCGCAATGCCAGCTGAGCGGAAGACGAAGGCAGTAGGATTGCTTGCAAAACCGATCTTAGGAGAGGATGGTGACCTTGTGGATGTGACCTCAGCTTTGTCTTGAGTTTTCTTGCTCTCCATTTGTTGAAGATGCACGAGGGAAGAATATATGCTTTCTTTGCATTGGATCAACTCTTGATGCGAGCCGGTTTCCATCACCTGGCCATTTTGGATGACAGCGATGACGTCGGCATTTTGGATGGTAGATAGCCGATGAGCGATGATGAGGCTGGTTCGCCCGACCGCAACTTTTTCAAGGGCTTCTTGAACGACCCTCTCCGATTCCAAGTCCAAAGCGCTAGTTGCCTCATCAAGGAGGAGAATTCGCGGCGATTTGATTATAGCTCTTGCAATGGCAATTCTCTGCTTCTGTCCTCCAGACATCTGAATGCCTCTTTCACCGACCTATCAACGTATATTTGATCGGATAGGATCATAATTGAGATATCATCAGGAAGAAAGGTAGGTGTAATTAAATCCGTCCCGACGAACTTAGAAAGAATTGAAAGAAAACCCGAACCAAAAAATGCACCTGTGTATCATATCCCTGAGGCATTTGAGAGATGAAATTATGTGCATTGGAAGCTTTGGCTGCTTCAACTATCTCTTCCATGGTGGCATCTTCCTTACCAAAGAGGATGTTCTCTTTTATGGTGGTGGCGAATAAGGTTGGCTCTTGGCTCACCAAGCCCATCTGTGACCTTAGCCACTTGAGCTGCAACTTATCAACTGGAACTCCATCCAGAAGGATTTCCCCATTGGGAGGATCATAAAACCTCTGCAATAAAGAGATCACCGTAGATTTCCCCGACCCGCTGCCGCCCACGAGAGCGACCGACTTCCCCACTGGTACCGTCAAGCAAAAGTTTCTGAAGACGACGCTGTCAGGCCACGATGGGTATGCAAACTCCACGTGCTTGAATTCGATTTCCCCGGAAACTTTGTCCAAGATCTTCCCTTCCAAGTTGTCAGTATCAATCTTGGGGACTCGATTGATCAACTCCGTGATATGATCCACTGCGGAGATCGCTTCCGCAAAGTACTTCAGATTTGATAAACCAGCGCCAAATGCTCTGTGTGTTAAAGGTCTAGTAAGTTATTAAAAAGACTAGAAGTGCATCTATCTTTGGCTCCATGCACCACAAACACAATACTTACTACAATTCAAACATTAAAAAAAAAGGGAATGGGGGCTTCTCATCAATCAAGAAGTTGCTGCGGAAAAGCAGAATGTAAAGACACTCACAATCCTCCGGCGGCTAAGCCAGCTCCGACGGTGTACACCGTACCGCCCTTGGCGCTGTGGTACATGACCATCCTGCTACCATAGTAAGCCATGAAGGCCCAAATCCCAAACACAACCCCATTGCTCCCAATGGCCAGGCCTTTGGCCAAGCCCTGCTTCAACCCCAGTCCGACAGATCCTTCAAGTGCTCCAGAGAAATCACTCATGGTCTTGCTCTCACCGACGAAGGCATAAACCGTTCTGATGAAGGACACGCCTTGTTCCGCGACTGCGCCGGCCTTGTCGTACTCTTCCGCAACTCTTCTAGCTAGTCCCACCAGAGTCCTCCCACAGATTAAGCCGGGGATTACGAGGAGCACCACGAAGGGAAGTCCCACAAGGGCTAGCCTCCACTGCAGGAGGAATGCTGCTACGTAGCTCCCAATGAACGTGGATGTGTTCATCACAAAGTTTGGCACCTGAAAACAACCGCACAAAAAATTGCTACACTGATGTCATGGTTATATTCAAATGGAACTCAAATCACTTGATCACTCCTTTTCTTTTCTTAAGACATTGGCAATTGACCGGAAGGGCCTCCCGACTGCCGGGTTCATTAGTGTCGAACTTTGGTAATTTTCCGCTATATTGTGTGTGATTTCACGCAAATAACATGACGGGTCACTGTAATTTCACAATGTAATCGTCGTCAAATGAGCTTAGCTCCGTTTTAACTTCAATTTTTTTTTATGGGTGTGGGTAAAATTTGGGCTGCTCATTACCTTGTCGCTAAGAGCATCTTGAATCACGAGGGTATCGTTGGAGACGCTCGTGATGATGTCGGATGTGCTCGTGACATTCAAGTCGAAATAGCCCACGTCTTGCCTGAGCACTGCCTTCACGTACGTGGATCTCATCCTCGAGGCTTGCCTCTCTCCTGTCCTCGTCCAACAATATCCCTCTGATAAATGTAATAAAAAAAAAAAAAGACATTGGAAGATCAAAACCCTATGAAGACGAGCTGACGAGGCGTCCATCCAGAAATTGATAAATCATGTTGAGGTTGCCACAGACGAAAAGCCTACCTAGAAAAGCAGCGACGAACAGTCCGCAAGCCACGTAGACCAGGGACAATGCATTCTGCAAAATACACATGCATTGCCAAAAGGAAAATGCTCATCAGCTTTGCTGTTCTTTTTCATCCTCTGCAGCTTTGCTGTTCCGTAGCCCAAGAGCAAACACGTTACCTTGTCGACGACATGCGTGAACTGGTCTCGGTCCAGAGACGACGCGTCGCCCATGTTGTTCGTGAGCCGGCTCCACAGGAGCAGCAATAACGGTGCCGAGAAGCCGTCGCAGGCCGACCCGAGAAACCCCAGAGCCATCAACCACTTGTCCACAGCATCTGCATGCTCGAGAATGAAACTCGCAGACCCGGCGATCCTCGTCTTCTTCGTACCGATCGCGCCGCTCGCATCTCTCTCGCGCCCCATTGTTTCCCCCCCCCACCCCACCTTCCGATGACGTTTTGTAGCGACGAGGATGAGCGTGGTTTGAGAAATGCGCGAGACGGAGCGGCGGCATTGCACGTGTATTTATAGCTGGAGAGAAAAAGGCGGCATTTCTGGCGAATTCGCCGGTCGGGAAAAAATGACGCAGGTGGTCTTCTTTAACGTTAACGCTTGCGCAAGAAGTACAATTTAGTTACACTAAGCAACACTGGCACTTGGCAGTGGGTTTTGACCAGAGAAAAAACAAAAAACTTGGCAGTGGGTGTCATTGGTGACGCGTACGGAGCCAATTTTTCCGTGCACCATTAATCGCTTGAAGATTTTTACCGGTCGGTTATGATTTTCGCGCTGGAATGACTCGTGTCGTGACTTTAATTTTGATAGGTAGTTTTGAGTGCTCCGTCTCAAAAGTTTAAACAAGTAGATGAAGTCCGACGGAAAGGCATGATTAAAAAGAGGTACGTAGATTTCATAGATGAGAGATGTGAGATATTGTAATTCATTTCTCAGGTGCAAAACCGGATCTAGAACGTCAAGCGAAACTGATGAACGAGGAGTCTCCCGTTGCTCGAAAAAATCTGAAGTCCACAGACATCTGTACCCTATAGACTTGCAGTGCGAGATGTTTTAACGAACGACACACTTCGGGCATCTTCGAGGTGGATTGATTTAATTGCATCGAATCGATTGATCTATTTCATGTTTTTCCGGCGAGCCGCCGTCAGGAATCTAGATTTTGGTGTTGACAGATATGTTTGGGAATCAACATTCCCGAAAGTTGTAAATAGTTCCCTCTTGTTCTTTGACCATTTCATGTAACTTTACCTTCCTTACCCTATGCAAATAAATAAATAAGGAAAACTACCATAAAAAATTCTACACTATCTTCATTGTAATACATTTATTCTAACTTTTTTTTGTGATATCAAAAATTCCAAGCTTGTAATAGAGTGACACATTTACCTTTCATTAGGATTGTATTAAATATTTCCGTTAAAATCTGACATGGCGCTCACACGACGCCACGACAGAAATAGTTAAAAAGAAAAACTAAAATTAAGTCAGCGTTGTTCGTGTTTTACTGTTCATCTTCTTCGACCTCGCCGTCCCTGGCCAAAGCTCTTCCGGAGCTCGTTCGTCGCTGCGCACTGTCGTTTGGACCTCCAAAAGCTTCGTCATAGCTGCTGGCCATGGCGGCCGCGAGCTTCAAGATCGGATTTAGCCTCTAAACTTGCGACCGCCATGGCCGCTCGAGCTCGAAGCTTGGCCTGAGGTCGGATTTGCCAGACTTGGACAGCAACCAACGACGATGGTTTGGTTGGGGTGAAATCAGCTCGACAAGGTATCAGGGTTGCCCAATCTCACCATTTTTCTCTCTGTTTCTCTCCTATTTCCTCCGAGTGCATCGGGTTTTCTTGCCCCCTTTTTGTCTGCTCCTTTTTCTCTAGAAAATGGAGGATGCATCTGCTGGATCCTTCTTGGCCGAGAGCCTCTCTGGCTTTTATTGATGATGACGAAGAAGCAGAAGACGATGATGAAGAATATCCGCTTTCGCCAAGCTTCGAGCTCGAGTGGCCATGGCAGTCGCAAGCTTAGAGGCCAAATCCGATCTTGAAGCTTGTGGCCGCCATGGCCAGCAGCTACGACAAAACTTTCGGAGGTCCAGGAGGCAGTGGGCAGCGACGGACGAGCTCTGGAAGAGCTTTGGCCGAGGGACGGTGAGGTCGAAGAAGATTGACAGTGATGATGAACAGTAAAACGCGATCAACACTACTTTAATTTCAGTTTTTCTTTATAACTTTTTTCCTGATGTGGCGCCATGTAAGTGCCACAGCGGGCTTGAGTCAAATTTTAACGGATAATAAATGTGTCATTCTGATGTAAATTTAAGATTTTTGGTGTCATAAAAAAATTAAGATAAATGTATTACAATTGGCATAGTTTAGAATTTTGGATGATATTTCTCCAATAAATAAATAAAAATAAGGAGGGGTAAATCGGAGGCCTAGTAGTTTAGATTATATATGTAGTTTGAGCCACTTCTCATTGACCAAATCAACAGTTCGCAAGCTTATGAAAAGCCCAAATCCATTTGAGCTAAGGGAAGCTAATTATACATCATTTGCGCTAAGGCAAAGCAAATCAACAGATCAATATAATTTTTGAATTTTAGCTAAGTGTGCAATATCGCTCATGAACTTTTAATTGTTGAAGAAACATCTCATGTAATATTTTGATGATTTTCAAATTATACATGATATTTATTTTATCTTAAAATTTTTGCATCATGCGATGGGTAGAAGACTCGCATTTAAGCTGTAAATTTTCCCTTTTCTTTCAAGTAAGTTTATCTATAACTAAACACACCCACACTTACATAGCAACAAGAACTTCTCATCATTTCTAAGGGACGAATCCATTCGAGGAAAACACAGTCGCATTGTACCATAATCTTAGTAAAAGCTTTGCTTGGACATGACATATGTGGACGAGACAAGATGAGGAGGAGGGTCATCACATTTTTGTAGATGCCCGCTTGAGTGTCATAATTTTGTCGTTCACATTAGTGCCGCATTGGAGTAAAATCGATCATTTGAGTGCTATTTTCGATCGAAAGACGTACGTAGATTTTTTACTTAAATTTTTTTTAAATAAAAATAATTCCACATAAAAAAATACCGCATTGATTTTGTTGTTATTAATATTATTTTGAATTTTATTTATTTTTCTGTGTTCTTTTTTTGGTGTCGACGGGGATCGAGCTTTGTTGGCTGCTAGCGGCCCTTCGTGGCCCCACCGACCGTGGGTAAAGCAAGGTCTTTTGCGTACTCACCCGCGGTCGATAGGGTAGCGAAGGCCCTCGCCGGCCAAAAAAAAAAAAAATAGAAAATTCAAAAATTTAAAAGAAATAAAAATAATGGTCCACGTCAGCATCAACAATGTCACGTCAGATTTTTTGATATTCACGTCAAATTTTCGACGAGGCAAATTACCGATGGCATTTAAATGATCAATTTTAAATTTATATCGCTTAAAAAAAATTGGCAAAAATGAGTGTCGTGTCAAAGTACCGCCACTCTTGCTGGTCACATAAGTATGGACCTTGAAAACACCATGTCATAATTGCTACCATTCGATTTTGCAAATAAATAATAATATAACTCAAATATATATTGCAGCAAATCACGAGGAAAAAAAACAGAAAAAACAAATTTGTGTTGACCGTTCGTTGAATCTTCTTCACAAGACCAACCCAAAAAAATTTCACCTCCGTCTCGCATCAGAAACCAGGTGCTGCCTGAACGTCGCAATGAACGTTTCGACTCTCTCGTTCAACTCCTCGTCCGACAACTCCTCGTAGACTGCTCCTTGATCGTCCTCTTGTACCGCATCTCGCTCCCCAGCCCCACTCCAACCATCTTTTTCTTGGCAAACAGATTCCTCGCGTTCGCCGCGTGCACTTTCGACCGCCGCCGGGGGAGGCCCAGAGCACCGCCGCAGTTTTCTCTTCCTTTGCTTCTTGGGTGTGCGTTCCCCGTCGTCCGTCGACTCTGTGTCTTGACTCTTTCGGTGGCCCGGCGTCGAGCTGGAGCGCATGGAAGTTAAGAGAACGACCAGGAGGATGGCGTTGAGGAGCACGAAGACCCACCACACCTGCCAGCACTGCTTCCTCAAGGAGGCGAGGACGGCGCGCTTCAGGCACAGCGCGGCGAGAGCAGTTCCAGCCGTGAAGAGCAGCGTCGGGACGTGGTCGTCTTCGAGGTCGCCGCCGCATCTCGTTGATGTCACGGCGGAGCACATGTACAATCCCTTCTTCATTTCTTCCACGGATACTGCAGAATTTGAGGCAGGCATATATGGATTTCTTTGAGTTCGAATTTGGAGGTCGTGCAGAAGGCGATGTGGTGGGGCGTAGTTATACACGAGAGAGCGAAAGGTGCGTGCTCTTCGATCTTTTGATTGTGTCGAGGTGAGTGAGGGACCAGCGTGGATTAAGCCTTTGGTGGCGTGGCTGATGATGTGGTCGCTACACAAGGAGACATCCCGACATGTTGCGACTTTTCCCGGCACAGGTTTTCGAAGGAGGGCAAAAGAAAGAAGAGAGAGAGAGAGAGAGATAGAAATTCCCACCGCTGTTCGTAATTTGCCTAAGAAAAAGATTTGATTTTTAATTGAACGGTTCAAGGATTTGATTTGAATGCATTAGGATCGCGTATTCAAGCCGTAGGGCTCACCATTTCGATTGATCTCATGGTAAGTCCACTATTGTGTGGGTGAAGTCTTACTCGATGAACGTAGATGGATTTATTTGGCATTCGTACAAAAAAAAACAGCCAAACCGAAAGATTTGAATAACACTAGAATTTATGTATGTCATATAATATATCAAACCGTGCGTAATTTAGTATCTTAAAGAGACTTGTCGTGTAGGTATAGCAAAGAAAGTTACAAAAAATTTAAATTATACAACATACTTGTCACGATAAAAGTTAGTTTGATGGAACTAATTTCTCATAGCATATAGCAGACCATACGGTATAATTCCCTAAAAAAATATCTAATTTTATGTTTAGTCTCAAATATGTCTCAAACTTTTTTTGTCTCAAAAAAACTCTTAACTTTAGTTTCACTCCTAAATCTGCCCGGAACCATTTTTTTTTTTTTTTGTCTTAGAAAAAATCATAAACTTTAGGTCTAGTCCCAAATATATCTCGAACTTTTTTTGTCTAAGAAAAAATCACTAATTTTTACTCTAATATAAAATCTGCCTCATTAGCCCTCCGTCCAAAAATTGCCATTAGTAGTCCCTAATTTTTTTATCCTAGAACGGTTTCATTTTGGAAAATTTCTTTATTGGAGTGAATTTAATATTCACATGAAAATGCCACTTGCCCCATTACTTTGCTAATGTGGGGGTTTTTTTTTATCAACATGAAAATGCCATGTCAAGTTGAGATTGGACCACAGGGTAAATTTGAGAATACATTGAAAATTTGTTATTTTTTTAAGACAATATTGGGGATTGTACCTAAAGTTTGGGATTAGATTTGAGATTGGACTTAAAGTTTGGGGGTTTTTTTTAGACAAAAAAAGTTTGGGCAGATTTGAGACTGAGCCTAAAGTTAAGTTTTTTTTTAGGAAATTATGCCGAAACATTACAAACAAAAGTGTCCAAAATTTGACCAAAAAAAAAGGGGGAAGCTAGACTCCTATTATATCGATCGTCGGTTAAAGTCTATCATCTTGGTAAGGTCGTTTTATGTCATTATCATTTGTGTGTTTCGATGTGGATTACATTGATCTCTGTGTTAATATATAAAGGGTTTCCATTTATCATCCAATATCCAAGTTGCACTCAGATCCTACCGCCATGTGGGCAGTTCCATCATCCATGTATTGCCTCAGGATTACCATTTTTATTTTTTTTAACCTTTGAACATTTCGTTAGATTGATATTAGTGCAGCAATGACCTAAGTGCCGCAAATCCTAACAAAATTAGATCGATGAGGTTAGATGCTCGCGAGGAAAGTGTCGACATGCTAGGAATCGGGCATGTACCATTGTCAATCCAACGTCTCGATGAGAAGCGAACCGCTACTGCACGCCGGCCTCATCAGTCCATACTGCACCTCACCTCGTGACAATTAGTCAACCATGCGATGCTCGGGTTCTGCTTATCATCTATATGGTGTTGATGCAGGGGCGTCAGACCAGGCGGGTGTCACATTGTGTCCACCGGATGCAACGGTCTAGATATGTCCAATTCCCATGGACCTGCTCGGAAAAGACATTTGACATTGACCAGCATGCTTCTTTAGGGAAGTGGAAGTCATGAACAAAAAGCTCTCATCCTCGTGCCTTCTACCGAAAGCCAAGTTAAATGATGACTTGTCCGAGCAGAATGTTTGCCCCATTGCCGAAAAAAGCAATGTGGTCAATCCCTTGGAAGAAAACCAAAAGAAATGGCAACAGGATAAAGGGTCGACATATCATCCCATAGCTGTCATGTCTGCTCCAGAAGGAATGGCAACAGGATGATCTATATGCAACTAAGGCAATCAAAACTTGAATGTCACAAATTCCACTTGTTTGTTGACAGATCCTATGAATCCTGGATAACGAAAGAAGCCGTCGCCCGCCTCGCCTTCCCTTGATATTAACCAAACTTTGCTTCAAAAAGAAACCTCGGTTAGCCCAAAAGAAGGATGCTTTCATTTGGGTTCACTCTTGCATATTTCCACCCGCCAGAGAGAGAGAGAGAGAGAGAGAAAGAGAGAGAGAGAGAGAGAGAGAGAGAGAGAGAGAGAGAGATAACACAGCACCATCTAAGTGTGGCCTCTAAGATAAAAGCTAGAAGCTAAAACCATGGATTCTGACTTCCGACCTCACGACTATCACCACATCCAGACTCGATATAGCATTTGACCAGATTGCTTATTAATATGATGAACTGTAAACTAAACCCAGCAAATTTTTTCTCCTCCAAGTACTGCAGTTCAAGCAAAAATAAAGATAGAAACTCCTCTGTACTGTGATACAAAGATTATGCAGATCCTAAGTCCTATCTACTCTAAAGAATCAGCTCAAGGCTCATGGACTTGACTTTCCCCTCTCAGACTCACTTTGAAGCCAGCCAAGAATGCTATGACTCTTACCTGCAACACGTGAAACTAATATTTATGTCCCTAAATCTTCCTACATGATCATAACCGTAAATCCATTTGCACGCGAGCTGGATGAAAAAGCAAATTACTGTAAGAATCTGAAACGTGTCTCTGCTGAAGCGTGATGAATATCAAGAGGAAGAGGAAGAGGATTCTGTCACCCGTTCATGGCATTCCGAACACTCTTGACGTTGATAGTAAATGGCTTAACAACATATTTTGCTGTAACGAAGTAGCACTGGATCACTTCCAGGTATCAGCCAGAGTTAAGTCGACTTCCTCTTTTTTTGGGACCACTTAGGCCCATAAATTGCCAAATGCGTCCGGCCAAAGCGTCGATCAGTTATCTGCATATTCAGAATACCACCTCACAAACATAAGTTTCCACAAACTTCCATCTCTAACAGAGAGCATAGTTGTTGACTTCATAGTATGTCATGAATTTTGCAACTATGACGGCAACAAGCACAGAAATGAGAGCTTCCACTACCAACGTCATGGATTTTGGAATGGTGAAAGCAGCAAGCCAGGAGTAAGGACTTTTATTGCCAATCGTCAGCAGTCTGAAAACTTATACTATGTCACATTGAATGAGGGAGGGAAGATGGAGCAGTTTAATATGCAGCCTTTACATGCTAGATTAGTTTGTTCAATTTGAATAGCAGTTCCAGCATTCCTTAGATAACATCCATTGCCTAGCTTGTTAATTTATATTAACATCATATGTTCTTTAGTTTTCAAGATCTTGTTTAACATGGAATCATGGACATTCAATTAAGTGACATTCAAGGAACATTTGAACCATCTCGAAGTACAGCAAAATGCATACATTGTAAAGCTATTACAAGTAGCAGTTTACCAGATTAGATAAAAGCACAGTGAAAGTTAGTGAAGTACAGGGTCTGCAAAGTTCTAAAGTATCGCAAACATATGAACACACAGTTGGTTCTAAATTTCGTTACAGGGTTAAAAGGGTTTATTGGGATAGTAGAAGTGCTCTCAAGGACCACTTCAATTGTTAATAAATAAATCCTGAAGAAGCATGAGTCAAGTCAAGTACAAACAAGGATGGAATGACCTAGTGAAGTTGTTTTCTGCTGTATCGATCACACAAAGTGCCCTGTAGATATAACGTTTCTGCTTTACCAGAATGAAATACACCAAAAAGTAATCCTTCACCACAAAAAAGACGAACTTATATATGAGTTCCATAAGTAAGTGTTTCAGTAAGTGTAAAGCATGGTGAAATGGAAATAAGAGTAAGAAACTAGCATTCTTCCTAGCATACTGTTTGCTTAGAGGCAAAGTACAAAGAGTTGGTTTCCACAGGAAAGATCTTCATATGAGCAAAAATTGTCAGTGCTTGGCAAAAAAATTAATGAAACTCGTTATTCAACATAGCATTGGAATATTCCCAGTGTTAGATTGGGCACATGCAACTGAAAGAGAATGCCTAACAACAAAGATACTACACACCTTTACGAGGCATCCACAAGAATCCAGCATGTTTGTTCTTAGAGGATATTCCACCACCTTAAAAAGAAATTGAATAGATGAGATGAAATGAACCAAGATGATTGTGCAAAGAATAGAGTTTATGCGCCAACTTACGACAAAAGAATCTTCTCCCACTAATGGCGATTTAGAGATTTGGTCCATCAATACTCCATAGTCAACTTGCATATAAGGGGGTGTAACGCTTATGTAGTCAAATGAACCTTCTTTACCTGTAGACAATGCAAATCTTCATATACTGGACACAAATTGACAACAAGAGTGATTCCACCCCTTCCAGTCAATTACTCAGAAAACGCACCAGCCAAATAGTGAGAAAACTACTTCAATGAAAAATTTCACAACTTTTCTATCCTTCATGAAGTCAACTTTTTGTGGCATGATTATCAGACTGAGCTTATCTTCAAGCTTATTACTTGCCTTTCATGACGGTCTGAAAGAATTGTTAATACATGGTGCAGCTGCAGTAAAATTCACCTCAATTATGGAGGAGATACAAACAAAGATCCACCCGAATAGACACAACCAAAAGCCAAAGCACAAAGCCACAAACCACAGCCACCTCTAACAGACATTAGTTGCTATGACCTACAGGCTATAAACATCCTTATTCTTGTTCTCGCTGAACGATCTATACAAGGAACACCTATATGCATGCCACAATTAATAAAGAAAGCAATGCGTGAGAGAGAGAGAGTGAGTACCTACGAATTGCTCTGCTCGGTCTAAAAAATCTTCCACACGGACCATGTGAATAACTGCAGCATCAAGAAACCCAGTCCATTCTAAATTTGGTCGTAAGACATCTGACACAACCCACGGATCCATCTCAACAAAGTGAACCTGAAATCTCACCAGATGAGATAACTAAGATACTCAATAAAGTCTCTTGGTCATAAGTACATTTCTGCATATTCACAATCTGAATCAAACTCGATCTTCAACAAACTCAATCCCTACCATAATTTTACAAGTTTTATTACTATCAAAGCAACTATAGTACAATCTTCGTACCTGAGAACAACCTCGGCTGATGGCCTCAATTCCAACTGATCCTGTACCACTGTACAAATCTAACCAACGACCAGGCCTTAAAGATGCAGGACTGCCACCGGCCGCCTAACAAAGTTCCAGGAGTTGGGATAAGCGTTCATCACTAAACAACCAAACTAGAGATAAAGAAGGAGGAGAAAGAAGGGTTTGGTGGTGGGGGGAAGCGCGGGTGTGGTCACCTGCAATATAGAAAAAGCTGCAGCCTTGACAACTTCCATCATAGGGCGCACATCCATGCCCTTTGGTGAGAGCAACTTCTTTCTTCGAGCCGTCCCTCCAAGTACCTGTTGTTTAACGATCATACTTTTGCCTTCTATATTGTAAGACTAGATTTGATGCAGAGCAACCAGGCCTAAAATCTAATCTAAGTGGCCATATCATCTCCAAAAGGATTCAATCAGTCCAATTTCATCCAAGCCACCAAAAGGAGTATAATTCATGATAATTTGAAGGGAATGCTATGGCAAGCTTCTGAGAAAGAACCCAAAAATTCTTCAACCTCATTCATCAGATTATTCCGATGACACGGCCTTTCAAAGAATAGCTCAATTATGTCAATTTGCTCCCTTCCCGCCAATAAATTAAGAAACACTCAACCTAGCTAAAGAAAAATGGAAGAAAGTAAACCTGTAGCAGCTTATGAGTGGTCCGTGGGGGTGCGGAATCCTCCTGCTGAGTTCTTTTGCCCTGTCCTGTGTCTTGCATATCTTTTCTCCTTCTTGCCTGAGCAACATACAGAAAAACAAGGCAAAACCAAATCGATTCGAAGTCAGGTCTTGTTACCGTCTCTCTCCAATGCAGGAATCACGCTGAGGTCTTCAGACATTTGCGAAAACAGAATAAACAGCACATAACCACATATCACCACTCGGCACTGAATGTTCATTTGACATTTCCGCATAGACAGACCTTGTTAGGAGAAGGATCGGACAAGAACTCATCAGGGTCGAGACCATAACGTTCGAGCAACTCTCTCTTGTCCTCACCCGCCAACCCACTTCCCGATTCTGATAGATAACGTCAGGAAAGAGAAGGGACGAAGCCCAAAGATTGTCATGAGATTCTCGTTATTAAAACACTCTAGAGACAACAACATACCCGCGAGATTACAGTATAAGAGCGTACTGCGAGCGAGAACGAGGAAGCTAGTTTGTGTAATTGTGGGCCTGGAAGTGAGGCCGAACCGGAGGAGCCTAGGCGATGAAGAGCACAGGTTGAAGTTGTTGGTGTTAGCGTGAAGCGGGGAGTAGGCTGAAGACGATGGGACCGCCATTTTCTTCGCTTCGAGCGAAGAAGGAGAAGACCCCTCAATACTTGGCACTCAGAACCGCATCGACCATTGAATCTGTCCAATTGATATCCTTGAAGATGATGGGTCGATGAGCGACTCGACTCGACTCGACTCGACCCGACCAGAAGCTGCTCAGTGATATGAGCTCGCATGAAACCTTGTCTCTCTCGCATACGGATAATCCCTTTTATATGTTCAAGGGGGAAAAGAAAAGAAATCGGACATAATTCTTATTCATTTCAATTTTCACGTGCCCGATTAATTCAACTTGTAAAGGGTTCCCAATTGAATTTCTTTCTCGCGATCTCTCTGAAGGAACAATCTGATTGTTACGATATATATAAAGTGAGTCGAAATCTCACTCATTTTCTAACCAAATATTTATACTTTCGTTTAAAATAAACAAGAGAGTGCGTATAATTTTCGTATCATATTAATATTATTTTGTGTTGATGGAAGACTTCTTCTCGCAATTTAATTGTATAGAAAAATAAAGCTTATAAAATGTCGCGTTGAGATTGCATTTGTTACTTATAATGGAAAAGAGAGCTTGAATTTGGAAAACTTGCACAAAAAGAACAATTTAACAATGGGAAAAGGCTTGGACCAAAAAAAAAAAAAACAATGGGAAAAGGCTATCAAAAACCCTAAATTAGACTCAATATGAAATATTTACCCTAAACTTTTCTATGTGGCACCAAAAAATTTAAACTTGTTATTGTGTAAAATATTTTTTTTACCCTTTATTAAGGTTGCGTTGATGAATACCTTTAAAAGTATGCATATATGGACGTCTGGCAAACAATGTTGGCATGCCCACGTGGCTTAAATGAAGACGTTATTTTGGCTAAAGGATCATTTGATGGAACCTTGACAAGATAAACGTATCACATAAATACAAGTTTGAGGCTTTTTATGTTACAATAAAAAGTTTAGGGTACATATTTTACATGAAGCTTAATTTGGTGTATTGGATGTTACAAAAAAAAAAAAAATCAGAGTAAATATGTCACAATAGGTATAATTTATAATTTTTTTCCCATCAACAATTGAAATGTTCAATCTTTAAGACGTTCATTCAATGGATTTTCAATAAATAAATTTTTTTAAAATAAAAAAGGAAGTAGAAGAAAAAAAAATTAAAACGGGGTTATAAGTAACCGTAGGTGATGCAAGATGTGACGAGTTTTAAAATGGATTTTGCTAGCATAACGATTTTTGGATGATCATGACAATAATAATAACAAATTTTTGACGGAGTAAACCCCACATAATTTGTAATTATTTATTATTAATTTGTGTGGGTTGCGATATACTGTCAATCTCATAGTAAATGAAAAACTGTCACACAAGCATATTCTTTTCAAAGATTAAGGATTGAGTTGTTACCTAGGAGAGTAGAGATTTAGATTATTACTTTACAATTTGGTACTTTTTTTTAGTTGTTTAAATTGATTAGATTCTAGATAATGTCAGACGAGTGTTTTTTACCCCCCTCACTTTTTGAATAGCTTCCGATTAAGTTTGACCGAGGCCCCCTTTGTGACTTTTGGGTAATTTATAATCATATTAGTCTATTCTTCAAATTTTAAAACAGCTTATCTCGTTGAGTTAGAATGATTGTGTAATAATCACCAGGAATCAGTAGGGACCAATTTGGATCTTCTCAAGCAAACAAGCAATTTCATGTCAAAGCACCACAATGGACTGAGGGAGAACCGGCGAAGTATATGTAACTCCACTGTGACTCTTATGCATATATATACTGTATAGACTACTCAACTTCAATGGCTGCGTGTATGTACATTTCGGCGAAACTTCTACACTCCTCTCTCCGCGGTAGCCCCGGCGAGAACGAAACTCTAGGATGAGCAGGCCCCGCAGCTCTTCCTACAGTACCCGTACGCGGCGTCGTTGGAGCCCACCATGTAGAGAGTGTTCTTTTCACACTCCCCGACCTTCGCCCACAACGCACAGTTCTCGTTTTCATCCTTGCATTCCCCCGCAGCGACCGACCTCATTGGCCTGTCAAAGGACCTGACGTGGATCCACTTGGTCGCAGACCACTTCTCTCCCTCAATGACGGGGCAGCTCCCGTGCAAGCTAGTATTGTCTGTGGTTGCATCGGGATGGAGACTGAAGAACAGCAGAGCGTCGCCCTTCCTCGGCTTCACTGCAGATACACAAGTAATCGCAGTTACGCAAGTTAATAATGAAATGAGGACAGGATCAGAACAGAAGAGTGATTTGGTTTGAATGGACAACAAAAGTAACAAGAATTATAACTAACTAGCGTCGCCCTACATAACTACACTGTGTCCATTGTCTCAAATGACTCCAGTAATCGTTAACCACATCGTCTTTGCATGTTTTGAAGTCTACTGGAGCGGACTCGCACTAGCATCCGTGTAAGCACGAGCATTATTACAGCCCGAGTCATGCTGTTAACATTGAATTAGTCGCATGTAGCGCTAAAGTGATTGCCTGTAAACTAGACAACAAAACCAGAAAGTAGAAAAAACACCAAAGTGCAAGACTAGCGAATCTGATCCACGCACCGGCATAACCATTTTTTGCACAATCAGACCAACCATCTTCCTTTGATTGAGATTTTCTGGCCTGTGAATTGGAAAGGAAGAGAAAGACTAAGGTTCAGCAACACCATATTAGAAAATAGAAAACCAAAGCAATGAGAAGAATTGCTTAACCTCTGAATGGGGGAACACTGTTTCCCCGCCTCTCGCGACATTAGACAAGTACATCAAGACAGTAGCCACTCGGTGGCCACCAAGCTCTTGATTAGCCTTGTCGTGAAAATAATCATAATGAGACTCATACTTCTCTCCGAGCTCATATCTGAGGACTTGAATTGACTCTCCATTTTCTGGTTATATAGATCAAATTAGCACTCAGAAAGACGATAACGTCATGGAACATGCAGAAGTAGCTCATCCGTGAAATACAACAGGACCTCACCTTCAGGAAGAAAGGTCCATGCAGCAATCCGAGCCTCGATATTAGCAACAACTTCATCCTTCAATCAAGTGTAGAGTCAAGACAACACATAAGTCCGAAACTATTATTTCGAGTATGATCAAGCTGGAAATCTCGCCCAAAACAAGGGCTTCTATACAAATTCAATATACACAATTGTGGTTCTGGACTGGAACCCTAAGAAGCAGGCTTCTCAAGTACATTCCTACTCAGAGTATCCTTCAAAAGCCACGTTCCCAACAATTAATACATAGACATGCAGAACCTTTTGAGCTGACTGTCGAAATCAAAGTCAATTAGCAACTCAAACGTTCAACATGCCACTAGATGCGAGTAACTAGCAGTATTTGATAATGTATTGATCCTAGATCTCTCAAGGGACGCTGTGAATGGCGCAGATAGATTGCGGTATCTATTGGTGACGATGGAAAGAAAGAAAACATCATGGAAATTCAAAAGAAGAATCCACTCACCTGAGCTTTCTGCAGAAACATTCCGGAGCTCGTCCGCACTTCACTCGTTATACTCTTTCCCGATTCGTTATCCGCCACCATGGACTTCTCCAACTTGTCCCTCGCCTAATCCACCAAAAACCAATCATGTCAATCCGAAATTCTACCGAACCTCCATGAAGCCCACAAAGACGAAATTAGAAGGAACAAAACACTAACCAGTTTGATGAGATGATCACACTCATCTTCCGATAGAAACCCCTTATAGATAAAAGCCCTGTGACGACAAATTATGGGGACATCTTAACCAATGACCTTCCAACTCAGGAATTCACAGCACATACACTAGAGAAGACGTTAGCTGATTCAGACTATTCCTGATTGAACAATCCAGTGCATTGGCAATTGGAAGGACAATATCAGCAAAGCAGAAACACAGAGACAGAGACAGAGACAAGAAAAGCTTGAGCACCTGGGGTTCCAAGACAGTTGAGTGACTCGGGTCGGATCAAAAGCAACAGAGGATCCAACAGCCTTAGCTCCAAGACCCGATCCATGCCTGCCAAAATTTCCAGTAACAGATCACCATCATGTCTTAGTTCAACAATGACACACATCTGAAGCAGTGAGCACGAGTTTTAGTAAAGAGAGAATTTTGTTACGTCTTCTCCCCAAGCAGCCATCTTGGGATGGGAACAGCAGAACCACGCACAGGCAAGAAGAGCAGAAAACAGAGAGAGAGGAGGAGAAAATCCTGGACACCCATTACAATGAAAAGCCTGCTTTCGCCAGGAGAAACTCGTTCTGGGATTTTTTGTTATTGCCGAGCCAAAAAAAAGTCAAAATGCGACCTTTGAAGAGCAAAGAAGAATTAAAAAAACAGTGGGTCTCGGGTACACAGAATCAATTCAACGCGAATTTGGAGGAGACTGGTCAGGGAGTATCCAGCAATGGGTTTGGACTCGGGTCATCTTCTTTTTCCTTTTATTTTCCACGAAAGACAGAGTTTAATGGGCGCCCACGGGATTCCTGGGGTTTCGCCGGAGTTTTTCCTGGGAAGACGATGTCGAAATGTCAAAGCTTTTGTGGTCACTCCGTGTTCCTCTTCTCTGGAAGCTTCGGTTCGGCTCGGTGACGAGTCGGCGTTTGCGTCCCGGCAATGGCAGGGACAGGGACTCAAGCTCGAGTATTGAGAAACATTCCGTCACCGTCACCGTCACGGTCACGACCGTTTTTGTCAGTTCCAACGATCAACTCCGATGCCCCACGTACCTTTTTCTTTGTCGGAAAATCTGAAGTGGCCAGACCTTTCTCTTTTTTTTCTTCTTCTTTTCCTTGCAACAAAAGCAGAGCAAGAAAAATGCGCAAAGTCATTCAATGGGGTGTTCGGTAGACACTAAGAAAAGGTGCGATTTGGGGTTTAAATGCTAGATTCTGCAAAAGAAGGGTAAGACAATCCATGTGAAGTCTTTAAATTAGGTGGCAAAAGTAAGTTATTTATTGTTGAAGAAGTCTGTCTTGGGGAAGATTTTTGCTTATATAATGACTGTCCCATTGATATTGTGAAATTAAAGAAAATGTGATGTTTTTGGAAAATATTTTTTTGAAAGTCATTTTCCAGAAAATCTCGTATTTTTCGGTGTTTGGCTAAGACTTAAAAATGAACTGGGAATTGATTTTCCTAAAGAAAATAATTAAATAATTAGATTTTTTTTAAAATTTAAATTATTTTATTTTTAAATTAATTCTTTAAAAAAAATTTCTCTCTCTCTTTTTCCCTTCTTCCTTCTTTAATTTCTTCTCGGCTAGTCACCGACCACGGCGGCTGCGGCGACCAACCACAAGCTAGGCTCGGCCTCGCTTTGGCCTCGTCGGCCTCGAGCGAGACCAAGCCTTGCCGGCCTTGAGCGAGATCGAGCCTCGCTCGTTCGATGCTAAGCTTGGTCGAGCTAGATCCAACGAGGCGACGTCGAGGCTTGCCTCGCCGATCATGGGTGACATCGAGGCGAGCCTCATCGAGCCTTGAGCTTGTCGGCCCACGTGTCATGGGCGATCGCTTAGGAGTTGCCTTCACCGAGGTCCACGATTGGCGGAGGAAGGAGGAGCGGGCGGAGAGGAGGAGGAAGAAAAAGAAAAGAAAGAGAAAAGAATAAAATAAAATAAAATAAAATAAAGAAGAAATTAAAAATATTTAAAAAATTTATAATTTTTCACTTTTTAAAAAATAAATAAACATATTAAAAAATTAAAAATATAATTATAAAGAAAGGAAGTGTGAAAGAAATGAGGAAGGAAAGATGAGGAAAATGTTTTCCTCTTCTTAAATTGAGGAAAACATTTTCCCCACTTTTGAAGGAGTTTTTTCATGGATGGAAAATATTTTCCTAGGGTAGCTTATTTTTCGCGAATCAAACGCCGAAAAATCTGAAAAATGTTTTTCAGGAAGTTATTTTCCATGAAACAAACATAGTTTAAGTACTAATAATATTTCCTTGATTCGCTCTTGGCACTAAAATTGTGCATTGATTCTCGAAAAATCTATTCCTTGAAGCCTATGTCATATACTATTACTATGCCATGCTTAACTCTACTTAACTTCACAAAAATTCTTTGATTATGTTAAAATTTCTACTTTTAGAACATTATTAACAAAATCTATTCCTTGAAGCCTATGTCATATATATATATGGACTATGCAGGTCAATGTGATAAGAAGTGATTCTAAGGTGAGAAGTAAAAAACTTCCAAAGTTGGCAAAAATCTTGCCGTTGAAAATCACGTTGAAAATTCTACAGTCAATTTTTTACCAAACAATTTCTACTCGCAAGGTTTTTACCAAATGGATTTTTGACTTCCGGCGAGAAATCAGTAGAAGTGTTACCATGCGCCGCCTAAGTAAACAAACAATCCTCATCCAAACGAATATTTTACAAAGAGTCGATATTCCTTGAAACGAAAGGAATCAACCGTCTCAATAAACAGATCAAGACCCATTGTCTCCCCATTTTTATTTCTATTTAATGCTAATAACGCCAGTGTAGCTCCAAAAAGTAAAAAAGGATTTGGCGCCTAATTAATTGCGTATGAACAGGTACCGAATGCCCAAGTTGACTTGCTCCCGTAGAATCAAGGTCGTAAAGGTTCATCCACGACCGCGATAAAAGATTCCTCAGTATAATTACTTTAGTTTTGAAAACCAAGAATCTAATGAGTCAGTCATATACATACGCCGTTACATGTCGATTATGACGAGAAGTTTTAGATGTTTCGCGTCTAATGAAAGGCAAATTAGGATGGATTTTGGAAAAGATTATGGTGGGTTAAGCTTTTCTTAAACACTAATTTTCAGGGACTTTATTTTTATTTGAGCATGGACCCTTCTCCGGTTTAATTATACTGGCAGAGAACGACAGAGCATCTCTGCGCTGAATACATGGCTTTTCCTCCGTCATTCCCCTATGCTTGAAGCAATTAACAGTTCATATCATACAGAGCAGATGATTCCCTTGCAAATCCCACCTCCTAATGGTCAATTCAGTCGACCTGAGATTTTCCTGCGAAGAGAGGGATAAGTCGACACGCTTCAATCCCTTTTCTTGCCTCTGAAGTCTGCCGCATCAAAGACTTGCAGTGCAATGGAAGAAGGAGCGCCCAATCTCATCGTCTTCTCCAACTATAAAACGCAGTCACAAGCCCGACGTTTCCTTTACTCGTCAATCCTCTGGTTCAGAATGAAGTCCTGGGACCTCGTCTCGTCTTTCTCTCTCTTCCTGACCGGTCTCCTGTTGTCATCCGGTAACGATACCTTCGACTAGACATATGTTCTCGAACTGCAATGTAATGGATGTTGTGTCTCCTATGTTCTTTTTCATTGAACGGCATTTTTGATGCTACGTACACAAGTAATTTGCTATATATGTTTGTCGCTGTCGTTCTGGTTTGCCTGGTGAAAATCTTCAACGAATATGTAACGGCATTACGCAGGGAATGCTGTGTCGGCAGAACAAGTGGCCTTCTATATCCACAACAAATGCCCGTTTCCCATATGGCCAGCCACGGCTCCCAACACGGGCCAACCAGTGATCGCGGACGGAGGCTTTTACCTCCCGCCGGGATCCACCAAATGCGTCTTGGCCCCGCTGGGGTGGACCGGTAGGATCTGGGCCCGCACCGGGTGCAGGTTCGAGTCCAACTGGCCGCGGGCCTGCGAGACCGGGGACTGCGACGGGCGGCTCGCCTGCGGCGGGCTCATCGGGACCCCTCCCGCCACGTTGGTCCAGGTCTCGCTCCAAGCGGACAAGGCCAAGTCGAGCTTCTACGACGTCAGCCTAGTCGACGGGTACAACATCCCTGTCTCGGTCCAGTCGAGGCCTGTGTGGCCCAAGTGCGGCATCCCAGGGTGCACGAAGAACTTGAATGGCATTTGTCCTGAGGAGTTGCAAGTGGTGAATGGGGAAGGGGAGATTGTGGCTTGCAAGAGCGCCTGTTTGGCATTCGACGCCGACAAGTTCTGCTGTCGGAACGAGTATGGGACGCCGAACAAGTGCAAGCCGAGCGTGTATTCTAAGATGTTCAAGGATGCCTGTCCGGGTTACTATAGTTACGCCTTCGACTCGCCCCCGCCGCCGGCCACTTGTGTCTCCAAGGAGTATGTGATTACCTTTTGTCCCAGCACTTGGGGCGCCGAGCAAGTGCAAGGGTCGAACCATACCACTTCATAGACTAGCGATTGGACAATCAATAGCAAGGTCAATGACATTAGTGGACATGAAAAAGTTATTCAATTTGATTTTGGGCGAGGACTCCATTGTTATATTGTAAAGGTACATGTATACGGTCGATGATAGCACATAACATGGATGTAAATTACGTTCTTAAAGCAGTCTTTTGAAAAGCGCACGATATTGCCGAAATGCATTTGATGTGGAAGTATGATTCTAGATGTCGATTGATTTTATTCGTTTGAGATAAAGGGACCTGAGACAAAATAATCCTAATCCACACTCTAAGCAAGTTTATGCAGGAGCGAATTTGGGCCCAATCTGTCGTGCGGAATGTTAGTTCGGGCCTCCAATCAGACAACAGCCGAAGGAAAGAAGGCCCATCATCAGTGGTAATAGCCATGGGGCCGCGATGGCCGTACGATCTAGGGTTTCCTGCTCGAGCACCCCCATCAGTTCGATCTATAAAAACAGGCACAAAGCATCTTGCTCTTCCTCCGCGGCGTAGAGGCGCGCGCTCTCGATCTGTCTGCTTCGCGAAATCCCACAATCTCGTGCCGTTCCGTTCGATCTCTCGCGCATTCTTCAAATCCCTCGTCTTTTTGAAGCTTTTTCTTGCTTTTGGTTGTCCGGTCGAATCTGCTGTGATCAAGTGATGAGAGAAAACTGCAACAATATGAAGGGCTTAGCCCCAGGATTCCCAGTATTTAAGTCTCTGATGATTGCCTCTTCCTCTACTTTCTTCTTTCTTGTTTTTCACACAGATTTTTCGTCTTTTCGTTCTTGTTTCGCCGCAGAGATGTGATGAGTATAATCAAATTTGGTCCGTGTTTCTGATTAAACCGTGACTGATTACCCTTTAACCAATACTCTGATCTCTCTCTTAGTTTCTTAATTTCTTTCGTTTCTTGTTCTGATTCTTCTTTTCATTTGTTGGGTTTTGAGTCATGGATGGCTCTGTGATTACATGGCCCTCTCTTGGGCAATATACGCTATTCCGACTAGAAAGATCATGAGCTGAAAATACGATGTTTCTTATGAGAGCCATTATTTGTCGATGTGTTTTTTCAGTTTTGTTTCTATTACAGAAACGAGATCATTTGCGAAACAAATGGGAAAGTAATGATTTTTGTTTTTTGGGTGGTGGTAAATGGTAATCTCTTGATCGTTTCCACTTCTGCAGTGATGATTTACGAATGAGAAGTAATGCACATGTCAGACTTCAGAGATTTTCATCGATGAGAAGATACATTCGACGCTCTGAGCAGAAGTGTGTGACATTTCAAACTTGTCTTAATCTTTCGCTCTCGCGTAGTTATTTTCATTATCTTAGTTATGTATAGATCTTTGTTGGGTGGTATATGCACAATCAGGAAAATGCATCATTCTTTCGCAAAATAATAAAACGTGAATGATGAATCAAGGTACAAATATTGAAGATTGATCTAGCTCTCTTCATGGTTTGGAGTGACTTAGGAGGAAGTAAAAGTAAAGGTGGCGGTTTTTAGTTGGGAGTAGTGAAGCTTCAGGATGATATTGTAAGGCTCAATGGCCACTTTTATAATGAGAAGATATCCAAGCAAGTCGTGGTGAAAAGTTTCTTTGATGCTGCGGCTGTCACACTTACGCATTGAAGAGTTTTAGAGAGAACATTCCATCAGATTGAGGTCAATTTGGGTTTGGCCAAAGTTAATATGAGCTGGAAGGGTGGAACGAGAGCTTCAATGGCTCCTAAATAATGAATCCCAATTTTCATTTGTAGACTTGATTTCTGGTAATGAAGCATTGTTGGACAATTAGGCATTGAGATTAGCAATCAGCTATATGTAGTCAGGTGTTAATTTTGTGTGGATGGTAGAGCCTAATTGTAAGCAGGGAAGCTATTTCTCTAGAAGTAAAGGTGGTTACTTGGTAATGGAGAGTTAGGAGAATAAGATAATGAAAGAGCACGCTTGGCAAAGTTTATTCGATGAGCAAACAGTTGATGAAATAATTACAATTCACTGAGTATGAATTGCCAGAAGGATAGCTTGGTTTGCACGCTGTGTGGGAGTTTCCTCTGCAATTCGTGCTGAAGTTGTAGCTTTGCCGGAGACTTTGAAGTACCTCGAAGCTAAAACTGATTCTACATGCATGCTTGTAAAACTGATAGCTTATGGTTACATGGTAACACTTTTGAAAGTGGATTTTGCTTCAAAAGTGCTCATTTGTTTGGTGATGTAACTTTTGAAACACATATCTATTTGGTAAAAAAAATTTACTTTTGAAAGAAAATTCTACTTCGAAAGGGAATTTTCACTTATGTTTTCCCAATTTGAGAAGTTAAAAAAAATTGCTTCTCTTCTCGCCTCATCTTCTTTCGACCACAATCGCTTTTGTTGCCGCCCACAACCACCATCCCCTATTGCCGATCACCGTTGCTGTCCATCATTGCACGCTACCGCCCATAGGCAACCTCTATCGGCCGTTGCCCATTGCCACTTGCAACCCATAGGCTAACCACCGATCATCACTCGTCGCCGCCCACCACCGTCACCGCACACCCTCGCCGACTGTCCCTCGTCCATCGCCCCTCGCCGCCAACCATCACCAACCTTCGCCAGCCCTTGCCCATTGCCACCCACGACCCTCGTTGCCAACCTTTGCTTGTCGTTGCCCATCCCCGCCAACTGCTGCCTATCGCCGTTGCCCACCACCAACCTCCGCCGGCCGTCGCCCACGACCGACCTCTATCGTCACCCTTGACCTGCCAACCATTGCCCCCTGTCACCAACCGTCGACCATTTCGCCGGTTGCCACTGCGTTGACCGTTGTAGAAAATAAATAAGTTTTTTAATAATAAAAATTATTTTTAAAAGAAATTTAATATTTTTTGAAAAGAAAAGTAGAAATTTTTTGGCTATCGATAATAATTTTTCATAAAAGATTTTGTGTTAGTAACGTTTCGGAATTAGAAATTTTTAATAGTTACTAAATAAAATTTTTTAGTCAAAAATCAATTTTTGCTCCTGAGTATAAGTATAAAAATTAATTTTTGATCAAAAGTTAATTTCTGAAGTAAAAGTATTAGCATGGGCGCCCTTAATCACTGATAGGCTTTCTCTCGAACGTTTGTCGACGTGGGCGGGAATTGGGGGGCCCTTAAATGGCGTCTGGCCCCATTTCCATGAAGTCCAAGTTGTTCACTGCTACTGCGAGGCCAATCAGCTGATTATAGGTTGCTAAGGCCCTCGCTTGTAACTGGTTGTCTAACCCATCTACAACTATTTTGGGCCATCTTTTTTGTGCAGAAGCAGTCACGAGGGAAGGATAAAATTAATGCCCATCTAATGTCATACTCCTGTCATCATGATGTTATTGATTAATATTCTACTTTTGTTCCTGGCGTGGTGACCCCTTTGACTCATTCACCCTTACTTTTCGAGAGCCTTCGTGTCGAAGATACTCGGACACTCTTCAATATGTGATCGACATGTGATCGGCTCTTCGGACAAGCCGACACATGAGTCCTCGATAGGCACGATGTCAATTTTAAGCATCTCCAATTAATTATGAGTTTTGATTAAAAAAATTAATTATAAGTCAAAATATAAATATATCTAAAATATATATGCTTAAGTCATTTATCCAACCACCCCAAAATTAATATAATCAATCAGTCAAAAGAAAAAAAAAAGTCTAATCGTGAATTCTTAACAGAAAAAAGAGAGAACAAACTCACTGCTTATATATATGATAAATTTATTATGTTTATATAAAAATATACTTTGATGTACAACCTATTTCAATGTATCGAAATTTTTTATTATTTGAGAAATGATATGTCGCTATGTTGTGCCGCATGTCAATGCTTACTTAGACTAGAGTCTCCCAAGCTCAGCCTTTCCATCGTCAATTGCTCTCTCCCTTACTTAGCCCACTACAGATCTTAAAGGGAAACTCAGGGAATTGTTTGAGGACAAAACACTCCATTACATTTTGTTATGTCGGATATGACATCCTAGGAATTATGAGGAGGCAATCCCTAAATATAAATGATACCCCTAACGATTCTAGATAAGGAAATTGGATCTAACGGTGGAGATCCGATCTCTCAATCTACGATCTACCCCTAGCAATCACAAAATTTCATTAAAATACAAGCGCAAATTTCCATAATACCCCCTAACAATATTCTAGAATATGTCTATAAAAAAAAACTATAGGACAGCTAGTCATCTTGGCCACCTCCTCTGCCATTTATGCCTCGAAAAGAACCTCACATCTGTGACTTACCCGCGTGCTAAACACTGTATATGAGAAAACGATGGAATTCAATATGATTGGGTGATATGCATACTTATCTCTTAATTTGCTTAACATGTACAAGTTAACTTTTTTTAACTTCCTAACTTGTAAGTGCGCCTAATATAGTCTCAACCAAAAGTATGTGACAACATCCCATAGATGACGTAAGAAGTTCATTAATCGAACCACCCTAAAATACTTTTAGGTTCTTTAAGTAGGGTGACGAGCGATTACTTTGGCGACAAGTTAACTCAGGGATTCGGTCGAGAGACTTCGCGCCATATGTATAGCGACAAAGCCGTACTTACTTTAAGCAGTGGAAGCTAAGAAAGGTGGAATGAGATTGCTCTCTCCTTTGACACCACAAAACTCATCAAGCACGTGCTCGCGTTCAATGAATTTCTGAAGACAACGTCAGCTTCAGGCAAGGCATATCTTTAAGCCGCCCAACTTAGAGCCGAAACTCCAATGACTCGTCCTGGTGCAGGTCGCTACTATACGAGTCTATCCGAAAGTAGCCATCCAAAGATGATGTAAAGTTTACCTTCACCATTATCACCCTCCTAAGTTGAAAGAAAATAATTTTCTTTCATTCATTTCAGAAAATATCTCGAATTTTTTGCGTTTCAGAGTTCAGACGAAGCCTTTAAGGTCTTGCTTAGGAGCATACAAGGCATATCTTCAAGCCGCCGAACTTGGACCGGAAGGTTTCTGAAGTCAAAGGGACGCCTCAAACAAGAAGCTACCAGTAAAATGTCGACGTTTTCCCCCTGAACTGAACGTTCTATGGTTGATTGATTGGTGGTAGATCAGAGGGCAGGGGCTATCGTAGATCGATTTAAGAACGTGGACCATCAGCCACTGCCGGCGCATTTTGTATTCTCTTCTGGTTGCCTTCCTTGAAGCTTCCTTTTGGGGCCCTCCCCCTGTGAGATTACATCACAAGCCATGACATCAGAGTCATATTCAGATAAACTGAATCCATTTTCGTTTTCCCATCACGAGATTAGGGCTTGAACCACCGACCGCACCCGACTAATCCTCCCGTTCCCAACGTTCTAATTAAAGCGTGCAAGAGCGCAACGTTCCGTTCAAACCTTGACCCGCATCATATCCACAGATCATGCATCGATATCTATATATGCTCATATATTTCCATATCAAAAAAAGCGGAGAAGAGACTCATTCAGTCCTTTAATGGTGGTTACCACTTCTATCTCCTCCAATTAGCAATTAAAGACTCGCACGGCTGACCTCATTGTTTGGAGAACTGCTATAAAAACTTAAGCTTTTGGAAATATAACTAGGCTGGCAATTAAGGGCCTAGAAATAAATAATTAGGAAAATAAATATAGGCTTTGAAAAAGATTTAAATTAAGGACCTTTTGCTCTCTGATCATGTGAGATGTGGTAAGATTACTGTCAACTATTCTAAAACTTTGAGCTATTACATGAACACGCGATGTAATCTTTAAATATTCTAAGCATTCGTGATCAGTTTGTCCATGAACAAGACAAAATAAGTTTCGAAGGTCAATAATGAAGTCTCCACCGACTGGCCGAGAATTTTCCTTGTGAGTTTGTGTGGGCTAAGAAACTTCTGGGAATTGGTTCTTGATGCCCAAGACTCTCGCTGTGTATAAAACAGCAACAAGAAGAGTTTCTGTACCTACTCAAACTATTCACTCCCCTGGATCTTGAGAGAAAAACATGTTTACCGGAGAGATGTTCACGCGCTTCGGATCCGCGATCGGCGGTCTGGCGGTCATATGGGCCATGTTCCAGCAATACATCCCTCCGCAGCTCCGGGAGCACGTGGAGCGGTACACCCACAAGCTGGTGAGCTTCGTCAATCCCTACATTCAGATCGTCTTCCCCGAGTTCTCCGGGGAGAAGCTGAAGAGCAGCGAGGCCTACACGGCCATCCAGAACTACCTCACCACAAACGCCACCGCAGGGGCCAAGCGGCTAAGGGCGGACTCCGTCAAAGATAGCAGCCAGTCTCTCATTCTGAGCATGGACGACCACGAGGAGGTCACCGACGTGTTCAACGGGGTGAAGGTCTGGTGGTCGTCGAACAAAACCACCCCCAAGAACATGTCCTTTTCCTTTTATCCAAAGACCGAGGACCGGAGGTTTTACCGGCTTACGTTCCACCGGCGGCACCGGGAACTGATCACGCAATCATATGTCAAGCACATCTTGACCGAAGGGAAGGCGATTGCGGTTAAAAACCGGCAGCGTAAGCTCTATACAAACAACGCTAGCGATAATTGGTATGATTACAAGCAAACCAAGTGGAGCCATGTGGTTTTCGAGCACCCCGCGACGTTCGAAACTCTGGCGATGGAGCCGAGCAAGAGGCAGGAAATCATGAATGATCTCAAAAAGTTCAGCAAAGGGAAAGAGTACTACACCAAAATAGGCAAGGCCTGGAAGCGCGGTTACCTGCTCTACGGTCCTCCTGGGACCGGTAAGTCCACCATGATCGCCGCCATGGCTAATTTCTTGAACTACGACGTGTACGATCTTGAGTTGACGGCGGTCAAAGACAACACCGAGCTGAGGAAGCTGTTAATCGAAACTTCTGGCAAGTCTATTATCGTGATCGAGGACATCGATTGCTCGCTTGATCTGACGGGCCAGAGAAAGAAAAAGGACAAGGACGAGGAAAACAAAGGCGGTGACAAAGACAATCCCGCGAAGAAGATTGAGAAAGAAGAGAAGAAAGGTAGCAAGGTGACTCTATCTGGTCTTCTCAACTTCATCGACGGTATCTGGTCAGCTTGCGGGGGAGAGAGAATCATCATATTCACCACTAACTATGTGGACAAGCTCGACCCTGCGCTCATAAGGAGAGGAAGGATGGACAAGCACATTGAGATGTCGTATTGCTGCTTCGAAGCATTCAAGGTTCTTGCAAGGAACTACTTGGACATCGAGGATCACGGGCTCTTCCCGACCATCAGCGAACTGTTTGACGAGGCCAAAGTGACCCCAGCCGATGTCGCAGAGAACCTGATGCCTAAGTCGGATGGTGAAGATGCGGAGACTGGCTTGAGGAACTTGATCGAAGCGCTCAAAGTCGCAAAGGAGCTGGAAGCGAGGAAGAAAGCCGAGGAAGAAGCGCGAGCAAAGGCCGGAAAGGAAGAGCAAGAGAAGAAAGAAAATGGCGAGGAGGAGATAGAGAAAGACAGCGGAAAATCTGATAAAGAAGTGAAGGAAAACGGGGTCATCAATGGAGGAATGGCTGCCAAAGACGTGAAAGAGAATGGCTTCGCAGCGTAGACGTTGAGGCCAGCCGAGACTGGAAAAAATGGAATGATATGTAGATTTACTCTGCCTTGTGTTTTCTATCTTTCCTTTGTTTTTCATTTTTACGTGGGTATTCAACTCCTCTTGACTTGTTCACTTTTTGCTAGAATTGCCTAAGCTGAGCACACCCAGTTGCTTGCTCGCTCACTGGGTTGCCTTATTCTAAATCATAAAGAGAAACTCCAAAGAAGAGTGTTTTGGAAGAGAATGCTCCAATGCTTATTGATTGTATTGAATATGAGATGTTACAAATGACGGTAAGCGACTTGACCCCTCAAATTACGAATATATTTTATCATGATTTAATGGTACCATCTACTAAGTGTCGTATCTATAATCTGAAACCGACCTTATCAAGGCCGATTCTCAATTTTTGGAATCAAGATCTCACGTTGTTCTCATGTTCACTTTTTTTTCCCTTTGAATTTTTTTGTGAAATTTTTTAATAAAGGCTTGAAACACTCTCATTTTCTCAAATGATAGTTTGAAATGGTCGTTATTTCAAATAAGAGTCTGAAGTGCCTTCATTTTCTCGAATAAGGGCTTGAAGATGTCATGTTAGTCTCAATGAAGGGTCTGACATTCTCGCTGGTCAAGGGTTTTTTCGTCTTTTAATTTTTTGATTTATTTTTTTCCATTTTCTTTTCTTTTCTTTTTGCCGATGGCTGGTCAGGTCCGGCCACCGACAATGCCCAAAGAGGGTTGGGCGAGGGTCGTCCTTTTAGATCTAGTGAGCCCAAGGCGAGGGATGACCTCACCTACGCGAGGCTGCCTTGAAAGTCACATATGAGGGTCGCCCGAGGCTAGTCCTCACCAGCCATAGGTGGAGGTGTCAATATAGGTCTTTGGCTATCTTTTTAACCTACTTTTTTTTCACTTGGGTCACATATGAGTTTAGCAAATTTAAGAAATGGGTCAAATATGGGTTTAGACTTATAAAGCCTATTCAAATATGGATTTTAACTCGATCCATTTTCGATCCATTTTTGGATCTTTGACCTCATTGCCCCAACCCGCTCGCTTGCTTTGTCCCCACCACCGGTGGCGCCGACAGGCCGCCGCCTGGTGTACCAATCGGTAGAGCTCGATAATCGTGTCATTTCCTATTGACCACCGAATTGTAAATCGGCAGCGACATAGTGAACAATCAACATCCTTTGTTGGTTCACGAGTCGAACCGGTCGGGTTGAACACCCTTATAATCTGCCATTGTTAATTACAAGACCTCTTTAGAATACAAGTGAGAATTTCAATAATTATGTATTGGGAAAATTTCCAAAAAAGTTGTTGACCTATTGAACCTATGCAATTTAGTTTTAAAACTTCCAAGGGCCAATTTAGTCCCAAAACTTATTGCACTTATTGCAATTTAGTTCCAAACCTTTCAATTATTTCAATTTAGTCCTAAAACTCATCATGATTTTTAATTTAGTCATTTAAGCAATTTTGACCGGAAATCGCTCACGTGACGGTCTGGTTAGCGACATTTGTGCTGATATGGATATTTTTTTTAATTATTTTTAAATTTTTATGTAATATTTATTTATTGTTTTCCCTAACCCCGAATTGGGAAGGTCGCCGTCCATAGGAGAGGGTTGGTGACCCTTGCCCGGATCCAGGTGAGGGCTGGGATGGCCCTCGCCTAGTTTTGGGTGAGGGCGTGGCCGATGAGGATTGGATGGCGACCTCATTGGTCTAAGGTTACGAAAAAAATTAAAAGAAATATGAAATAAAGAAAATAATAGTTTTTTAAAAAAAAAAATTGACAAAGTCTACGATTTTCGGTCAATATTGGGAGAAAGAACAAAATTGAAAAATTATCAAAAGGTTTATGACTAAATTAACAAAATTGAAAAGTTTATGGCTGAATTGATACAAATGTAATAGGTTTAGGACTAAATTCACTAAATTAAAATATTATAACTAAATTGACACAAGTACAGTAGCTTTATAACTTTTATATAACTATCCCTTCAAGTATTTCTTAAAAAATCGTGGACTTCAAGGCATGCCCGATCATATTAGCCACCTTCACGACCTTTCGTGCCTCGTAAACCTTCGGTTCATGACCCACATGCGTGCTCAACGCGGCGCCTCACAAAAACGACGTCGTCCGATATGTTTGGTGATATTCATGCTCATCGTTTGAACACCAAAGAAACTAACACGAATTAAAAATCTACCATTAGCGGCCCGAAATTTCCAAGGACATCGCTATCGCAGATGGCCTTTTCAAGTTTTTCTCTAAAAAAAAAAATAAAATAAGGAATGCTCCCAAAGGGGGCCGGGCTCCCAAGCTAGACTGTTCTTTCTTTAGCTCCAAGGGGTTTTTTTTTTTTAATCATGACATCACATAGATGACGTTAGAAGTCAAGTAATCCAACCGCCTTAACTATTTTAGATTATCCTTTCTCCTCATGTAATACAAGCCACCTAACATGTCATAAGGAGACAAGGATCCGCTCCAAACAAGAAACTTCGAGGACACTCTGCTTTCGACTTCCAGGAAAATGTTTGTGTTTTCTCTGCATGTGTCCAAAACTGCTGCCGTTTCTCATAATCATATTTAAGAACGCGGGCCATTTGCCAGTTAATTACAAATTTAGTTTTGGAAAGATTTGTTAGAAATATGGAATAAATTGATGGGCGAATGAGTGAGAAATTGATACTCAAAAAATACCTTTGAGTTAAAAGTGGGAAGTGAAGGAAAAGAAAATCACTAATCCCACATAGGGAAGATAGAAGGCTTCATAATACTTTATATATAGTTACGCTCCTTTGGAGTGGTAACTATCATAGCACAAACACTATACCTCGGAGGTGCAAATCCCAGGCCCGACGAGCTGAAACTTGGGCACGAAAGTAGGACTGAAAAGTGGGCCTAGCGATAAGCCCCTTTTTTTTTTTTTTTTTTTTTTATAGTGTTCAGTTTCAATTTGTTCATGAAACCTCGAGCACGTACTAAAGAGGACGAATATGTTTTAAGAAAACTGTGTCAAATAGAGGCCTCGGTATTTATTTGTATCGATTCCATTTCTTTTCAGTATTATTATTGCAATTTCATCTCTGTTCAATTTTGTTATTGTATTGTTATAATTTCAATTTTAGTATGATTATCAACTTGTATACTGTTCATGACGTTTATACTAGAGCCACATTGAATTTGTTACAAGATTTGCAAAGACCGTAATTGCTCCCTCCTCTTCCGGGGAGCTTCCTTGTAATACGACATCACATCCTATGACATCAGAGTCGTGGTCAGGACCGAAACCATTTTTATCTGCTTATGTTGTCAATGACGACGTCTGCACGGGACTCGTAATCCTGGTGGGTTGTGGGGCCAAAAGATAAAGAAATCTTATTCTCTTTAACTTGTCATGTGCAACTAACTTTAATCATAAACAAATAGGAAAGTTCTGGGAATTGTTTCTTGATGCCCAAGAATGAATATTCAACTACATAGCTTAGCTTCTCTCTCACTCTATAAACCTGCAACAGGAGGAGCTTCAGGACTACTTGCTCAAACTAATTCAGTACACTGGACCTTCCCACAAGTTTCAATAGAGGGAAGGACAAAAAAAAAAAAAATGTTTTCGGGAGAGATGTTCACGGGCTTTGGATCTGCGATCGGCGGTCTGGTAGTCGCATGGGCCATGTTCCAGCACTACATCCCTCCCCAGCTGCGGGAGCTTGTGGAGCGGTACACCCAGAAGGTGGTGAGCTTGGTCAACCCGTATATTCAGATCGTCTTCCCCGAGTTCACGGGGGAGAAACTGAAGCGCAGCGAGGTCTACACGGCCATCCAGAACTACCTCAAGGAGAAAGCCACTGCGCGGGCCAAGCGGCTCAAGGCGGACTCCGTCAAAGATAGTAGCCAGTCTCTCATTCTGAGCATGGACGACCACGAGGAGGTCACCGATGTGTTCGAGGGGGTGAAAGTCTGGTGGTCGTCGAACAAAACCACCCCCAAGAACATGTCCTTTTCCTTCTATCCGATGACCGAGGACCGGAGGTTTTACCGGCTCACGTTTCACCGGAGGCACCGGGAATTGATCACACAATCTTATGTCAAGCACATCTTGACTGAAGGAGAGGCGATTGCCCTTAAAAACCGGCAAAGAAAGCTCTATACAAACAATCCTAGCCAGAATTGGTATGGATGGAAGCGAACCAAGTGGAGCCATGTTGTTTTCGAGCACCCGGCGACATTTGAGACCCTGGCCATGGAGCCGAACAAGAAGCAGGAAATCATGAATGATCTCAAAAAGTTCAGCCAAGGGAAAGAGTACTACACTAAAGTAGGCAAGGCCTGGAAGCGCGGTTACCTGCTCTACGGTCCACCTGGGACAGGTAAGTCCACCATGGTCGCTGCCATGGCTAATTTCTTGAACTATGATGTATACGATCTCGAGTTGACGGCAGTTAAAGACAACACCGAGCTGAAGAAGCTATTGATCGAAACTTCGAGCAAGTCTATTATCGTGATCGAGGACATAGATTGCTCGCTTGATCTGACGGGCCAAAGAAAGAAAACAGAGAAGGACGACGATGACGACGACGATGACGAAAACGACAATCCCGCAAAGAAGATGGAGAAAGAAGAGAAGAAAGGCAGCAAGGTGACTCTATCTGGTCTTCTCAACTTCATTGATGGTATCTGGTCAGCTTGTGGGGGAGAGAGAATCATCGTATTCACCACCAACCATGTGGAGAAGCTTGACCCTGCTCTCATAAGGAGAGGAAGGATGGACAAACACATAGAAATGTCGTATTGCTGCTTTGAGGCATTCAAAGTTCTCGCAAGGAATTACTTGGACATCGACTATCATCCGCTGTTCAGGACGATTAGCGGACTGTTTGATGAGACCAAAATGAACCCCGCCGATGTTGCGGAGAACTTGATGCCTAAGTCCGACAATGAGGATGCGGAGACGGGCTTGAGGAACTTGATAGGAGCGCTCAAAGCAGCAAAGGAGCTGGAAGCGAGGAACAAAGCCGAAGAAGAAGCGCGAGCGAAGGCCGAAAAGGAAGAGCAAGAGAAGAAAGAAAATGGCGAGAAAGAGAGTGGAAAATCTGATGAAGGAGAGAAGGAAAATGGGGTCATCAATGGAGGAGTGGCTGCCAAAGAAGTGAAACAGAATGGCTTCGCAGTGTAGACGTTGAAGAAGCCAAGCTAAGACTGTAGAAATGGAATAAGGTGTAAATTTCTTCTGCCTTGTATTTTGTGTGTGATTTGTGGCATCTCTAGAGCATGTAGAATAAGAAAGATTGGCAAAACGTGTGAAAAATCTTGGAGTGGATGAATATGTTTCTTCACCGTTGTAAGCTTGAAGTTTAGTGCATTCGTCAGTAAGAAATAGGAATTTGTTTTTACCAATTATGTGTTTCTAACCTTTTCACATTATGCTAGTTGAGCATATCCGGCCATTTTGACCGGAAATTACTGAAAGGAACATAGGAGTTTTTTGCTAGGTATTTGAGGTGGACAATTTTCAATGAGATTTTACTATTTTTTTCGATATTCTTTTGTATTAATTGTTTCTATTCTTTCTTTTTCCCTATGCCGGCCACCACAAGGACTTGTTGTTGGCCGGTCGCCAAGTGCCACCCTCTCTGGCCTCGGGTGAGGGACACCGAGCCTAGCCTGGTGATGGCAACCCTTAAGGGCGGACCTCGCCTTGAGGTGGGCGACTTCCGCCGGGCCTCGTCGATGCCCGACGGAGGGAAAAAGAGGGAAAAAGAAAAGGAAAAAAGAGAGAAAGAAAAGAAACGAAGGAAAATAGAAAAAAAAAAAGAACAATAATAAAATATTAAAAATATTATTAACAATTATTCACGTTGGCACCGGCCATACCACATAGGACTATCGGCATCGGTGTTAGAACTTTTAGACAAAATTGACCGAATAGACTCAATTGGCAAAACATGTCAAGGTTGAGGGCTCGATTAGCAAAATTAAAAGGTTTATGACTGAATTTACAAAAATGCAATAAGTTTTGAACTTTTTGGATAATTTTCCCAGTGACTTCCTAACACAAATGAATCCGCAATTTAGCTCAATATCCGCTCTTTGTTCCTCAAGTCCATACTCAATTTCTGGAAAAATTGTCAAAAAAGTCCTAAACATGTTTCACTTTTGCCAATTAAGTCCTAAACCTTTTAATTTTGTCAATTCAATCCTAAATATTTTACATTTACGCCAGGTAAATCTATTTTCAATCTATGGGGTCTTAGCAATTCCGTCTTCGGACAAAAGATAGGGAATTCCTAAACTTTTTTTTTTTTTTTACCAATTCAGTTCTAAACCTTTTGCATTTATGCCAATTTAATCCATCCAACCAATTTTAGCCGGCCAGCACTGATATGGACCCAATCAATGCTGATGAAGCAATTTTAAATAATTCTTAATATATTTTCTTCTCAAATTTTTCTCTTTTTCTCTTTAATTTTTTTTTTTTAATATTGTTCACCCTCTTCCTCCTCCCTCCTTCCACTCAAGAGAGGGCAGGCAAGGACCTCGCCACTGGCACAACCACCGCTGGGCGAGGCTATTGGCGCCGTCGCTATCGAGCTCGGCCTCGCCCACCTTCTGCTCGCATACCAAGTCCCTCACCCATCTCGCCCAGCTCGTCTCAATCCTTTGGCTAAGTCCCTCATCCATCGCAGACCTTCTATTCGCATACCAAGCCCACTACTCATCTTGCCCAGCTCGTTTCAGTCCCTCACCCATCGCCCACTACCCATCTCAACTAGCTTGTCTCAATCCATCACCCATCACACACCTTCTGCTCGCACACCCATGATTGGGCGAGGCTTGGCGGTGACAGCTACGCTATGGCTGGGTGAGGCCGGCCTTGCCCAGATTTGGCGAGGTCGACCTCGCCCAATCATGGGGTGGCTTGGCCTTGCCCAGGCGTAGTGGCAGCGCCAGGGGCTTTAGCCTCGCCTAGAAATGTTCTGAGAGACTTCAGCCTCCACGTTCTTTGTGGGTTTCATTCATTCAATCAGACCCACTAGTCTCTGTTGATTTAGATTACTCAAACGAGAAGTGCAGAAACAAAATACTAAATCGCAAATCCCTTAATACAATTGTCATTATTGATGGAAGGGGATCAAAATCTCAACTTGATTAGTATAATCTTCCTTATTTGAATAATATCTGGTGCAATCACGTGGCGAGGACCCTCTAGAGATAGAAGGGGAAATAAGATGAACAGTAAAAAGGAATAGAAAAAAAAATTTAAAATTTAAAATTTAAAATTTAAAAATATATTAAAATATTACTAAATATTGCTTTGTTGGCGTCGGCCGGCCAAAATTGGTCGGATGGACTGAATTGACACAAAAAAGGTTTAAGATTGAATTAACAAAATTAACAGGTTTAGGACTGAATTGGCAAAAGTACAATGGGTTTAGGATTTTTTTGACAATTTTCCTCTCAATTTCTGATTAGGTTAGGTATTCCCAATCTTATGGTGTGAGAACCTTATTCTTCTCGTTCATCTTGCTTGCCAAGTTGGAATCAAACGATCTTTAGACGAGCCGGGGTACATTTTCAGGGCATGGAAGATTCGCTCGAGTTGGAGCATTGACGTGAAACATTCTGTTCCCATCGTAAGAATTGAAGTTATTTTGTTAATTTTTTTTTTTGTTGGGGGGTCGGAAAGTTATTTTGTTAAGAAGTCCGAGGATAAAAGATCATTTACGATCAGATGGATCGACCGTGGGATGAAAACTTCGGCGCAAAGCGAGGTTGGTTGACAAACATGTGTGCATTTCCTGGTTTTCCGAAATTGAACTGACCGGACATATAGCCAATCACACAGTGCATCGATGGCTTTATGATCTAATGATAAACGCATGTAGTTCAAGATTCCAAAAGAGAGTAGCAAAAGTTTTTTGGTCTCGCCGGTAAAAGTTTGGGGCTTTCAGTGATGCGGCAAATTTTTTGGATGTTAGTGTCACACCGGGCAATCTTGAGGATTTTTTGTGTTAAACATAGGATACTTTTGTCATATTTATACTAATTTGAGGTCTTGATGACAAAAAAAAAAAAAAGAATTTGGGGTTATTAGAGCCACAATGCGCATAATTTAAGATTCTTGATGGTATTTTCAGAAGAAAAAAAAAATTCCTTGTTGAGTGATGTTATTCCTCGTCTATTTCACAATTTCCACATCATTTTTTCGGAAATATGAAAAAGGCTGACTTTTTTTCCATGTTTTGTTTAGTTTATTTTTAATTTATATTATTTCAGCATGCTATTTGTCATTATGAAAGAGGAGAAAGTGCTGAGAATTGGAGGCCATGTTGGGTCGAATATGGTTGGGCTCGGGTCGAGTACGATCGGATCATTAGTCGCTAAAATTATTTTACATAAAAATAGTTTAATATGGGCGGGAACCATTTTCGACACATCCAAATCCTACACGATTTTTCACTTGCCTATGCTTGCTCAGCAAGACAAGAAAGCTTCAAGCCGCCTTGCTTGGAGCAGAAGGCATCTAAAAAGTCAGGACACACTCCGCAGTCCGCACGACTTCCATCAACATGTGGCATTTTTCTCTGAAGCGTCCAAAAAACTTCTATGGTTTGGTAATTAGTGATGGACAAGACGCGCTGTTAATTTGAGAACGTGGACCATTCGCCGAGTTTAATTTGTAATTTTTTGTTCTGGTTGCATCTTGGTCGGAAAATACATGTCTTTTGTCACGATGCCTGCTGTATCGGCTTGCCCCTTCATAAGTCGAGATAGAATAAAGCGTACATAATAAAGACGCTTAGTATCTGCTCTTGACTCAACACACTTGTATAGTAATATGAGTACAGAGAGACATCACTCGGCATAACGGCATGACATCAGAGTCATAGCTTGAGAACCAATTTAAAATGAATTATCGAGAAAAATTTTCTTCTAAAAGCGATTTGTTATATTGATTTGAATAATTAGCAAACAAAAAAAAATGATAGAAATATTTTTTGTTCATTTATTTTTTTTAAACGATACAAACGATCATGTTTAAGAAAATATATTTCGAAACGTGAGTTGTTCGCGAAACAGACAGATGTCACCTTCGATTTGCTTTGGTGAGTGGGGCTCTCGCAATTTTGCGTGTTTTTTGTAAGAGTTTCCGAGAGGGCTCGGTTTAATCTAATTGTTTGCTTATTTCCGATTCCAGTAGACCCCTTTTGTTCTCGTGACGAAAAACCACCATTATTCCGGAATAAATCGATATGCGAACAGAGTTTTTTGTGACTTGAAATCGAATTGAAACTTTTGTGAAAAAAGAAAGAAAGATAATCTACAATCAAACCAGATTGAGTATAAATAAGGTTTGTTATAATAATTCTGCTAAATGGTATGGACTTAAAGTTTAAGCTATTGGCAGGTGGCTTTCCGACCAAGTTTGATAACGTGGTTTCGCGTTGGTGCTTGTTCTGCACGAGGACGAAGGATAATGCTAAAAAAAAAAAAAGTAAAGAAATTATTTAATTAAATCTGACATTAGCCATGAAAATATTTAACGCTTAGTCTTCTTTCGGATTGATACCAAAGCCGAGTAGGAACGTGAACATTTTGTCTTTCTTTATCCGGAAAAAAGCAGGGAACGGAAACATCCGAGCTGTTGCTTAGGATCTTCACTGTTGTTCCTTTTGTCGTTCGGACTTCGGAGAGGGCCTTATAACATATGCCTCGTCAAGCGATATTCGATCACAAACCAATTCGCAGTTTAAAGCTCAGTATCGCTCTCTCAAGTCTGTACAGAGTTTCCAATCAGTGTTGCCGTCGTCGCGGATTAGTGCGTTCTGCGCCGCCCCCAGCATCGAAGGTTGATCTCTTTGTACCTGGAATCGAAGGGAGCATAGGACGAGCGCTGCGGCGCATCTCGGTGCGAGAGCTTCACGGGTTTGTATCAGAGGTACGAAAAATATGATCAAAGCATGTGTTTAGAAGAATTCTCTGCGCAGTGATTACTTAGTGCCAGCAATTTTTGTGTACTGAAGAAAATTTGGGCTTGTCCCCGTCTATCTCCTTACAGATTCAAGATTCAGAGACACTAAGATGTTTGCCCAGTACGGATCGGCGATCGGCGGCCTCGTGCTCGTACAGGCAATGCTCCAGCAATACTGCCCTTCCGAAATCCGGGACCTCTTGGAACGTTACTTCCACAAGGGGGTGAGCTTCTTCGATCCCTACATCGAGATCTCGTTCCACGAGTTCCCGGGCAAGTACATGAAGCGCAGCGAGGCCTTCACCGCCATCCAGAACTACCTCACTGAGAACGCGGCTTCCCGGGCCAAGAGGCTCAATGCGGATTCCGTCAAGGACAACCGGCCCCTCATCCTGACCATGGCCGACCACGAGCAGGTCACCGACGAGTACCACGGCGTGCAGATCACGTGGTATGCGAACAAAACTGTCCCCGCGACCACGACCTTCTCGTTCTATCCCGTGACGCAGAACCTGAGGTACTACACGCTCAAGTTCCACCGGCGCGACAGGAAATTGATCACTCAATCTTACATCGACCACGTGCTGACCGAAGGAAAGGCGATCGTGAGCAGAAACCGGCAGCTGAAGCTCTACACGAACGACCCGCAGGACTCCATGTGGATCCATGCGTTGTTCAAGCATCCCGCGACGTTCGAGACCTTGGCTATGCACCCTGACAAGAAGAGGGAAATAATGAACGACCTCACGAAGTTCACCGAGGGGAAAGAGTACTATGCTAAGATCGGCAAGGCTTGGAAGCGCGGGTACCTGCTTTACGGTCCGCCCGGGACCGGTAAGTCCACCATGATTGCGGCCATGGCTAATTTCCTAAACTACAACGTGTACGATCTAGAGCTCACGGCCGTTAAGGACAATACGGAACTGAGAAGGCTTCTGATCGAGACCTCGAGCAAGTCGATCATTGTGATCGAGGACATCGATTGCTCGCTCGATCTCACGGGCCAGAGGAAGAAGGCAGAGGAGGAGGAATACGACATGGACGACGACGATCCTGTAAAGAAGATGACCAGAACAGAGAAGAAGAGCAGCAAGGTCACTTTGTCTGGTCTTCTTAACTTCATCGATGGGATTTGGTCCGCTTGTGGTGGGGAAAGAATCATAGTATTCACGACCAATCATGTCGACAAGCTCGACCCTGCTCTTATACGGAGCGGAAGGATGGATAAGCACATCGAGATGTCGTATTGTTGCTTTGAAGCATTCAAGGTCCTCGCGAGAAATTACCTGGACATTGAGCACCATCCACTGTTCGAAACAATAAGCCGGCTGTTCGGCGAGACCGACATGACTCCTGCCGACGTCGCGGAAAACTTGTTGTCCAAGTCCGACGGCAAAGACGCGGAGGCTTGCTTGGGGAACTTGATACAAGCGCTCGAAGCAGCGAAGAAGAAGGACGAGGAAGAAGCGCGACTGGAGGCGAAAAGGGAGAGGCGAGAGAAGAGATTGAAGTGGTGGAGGGAAACTACAAAGAAGGCGAAACGTATGCTAAAGAAGGGGAATTGAGCGGTTTCATCGGAGAGAGAACGAGTCCTGAGGAAGTGAAAGACAATGGAATGGCTGATTCAACTCAGATGGCGGGTCCAATTGAGATCAGTTTAACAAAATTGAAGTCGTTAAGCAGAATTTGGAAATATTTAGCAGTCCACATGAATTTTTTTTTTACCCTGTTATTGCTTTGGAAATTAGTTCACTCCTTTTAACAACTGCAGATCATTTGGGTTATATCAATCGCACTCCAAATCAAATATTACATGGACAGCTAGATCCAGTTGAGATGTTAGAACGTAATTGTGATAATCAAAATACTATTTACGATTGAGATTATATTATCCTAACCATATTGTCGGGAAAAATTATTTCTTATTTATGTAATAATTTAAGATAATGCAGCAAATGTCTGACTTACAAGAGGGAGATAAATCCATGAAGGCTACTTGATTTTCTCTGTTTAAACCAATCGCACTCCATTTTACCCCGTTTTCAGCTAAATTTCAACGTCTGCAGCTGCAAACACCATTCTCCCCCACTTCCTTAGCGGCAACTCCTCCACCGACGTCGCCATTTTCCTTCGCTTCTTTAGCGGATGTTCCACTCTCTTTCCCTTCCTCTTCCTCCTCGTTGACTTTCTTCTCTCGCCCCTCCTTGGCCTGCGCCCGCGATTCTTTCTCTTTCTTCTTCCTTGCTTCCTTCTTGGCCGCTTCGAGCGCTTCTATCAAGTTCCTCAAGCAGGTCTCCGCATCTTTGTCGTCGGACTTAGGCATCAAGTTCTCCGTGACGTCGGCGGGTGTCATATTGGTCTCGTCGAGCAGTCGGCTGATTGTTTCGAACAGAAGGTGGTCCTGGATGTCCAAGTAATTCCTCGCAAGAACCTTGAATGCCTCGAAGCAGCAATAGGACATCTCTATGTGCTTGTCCATCCTTCCTCCCCTTATAAGGGCAGGGTCGAGCTTGTCCACATGGTTGGTTGTGAATATGATGATCCTTTCTCCCCCACAAGCTGACCAGATACCGTCGATGAAGTTGAGCAGACCAGATAGAGTCACCTTGCTACCTGCCTTCTCTTCTTTGACCATCTTCTTGGAGGGATCATCGTTTTCGTCGCTGTCGTCGTCGTCATCGTCATCATCCTTCTCCTTCTTCTTTCTCTGGCCTGTCAGATCAAGTGAGCAGTCTATGTCTTCGATCATGATGATCGACCTGCTCGAAGTTTCAATTAGTAGCTTCTTCAGCTTGGTGTTGTCCTTGACTGCAGTCAACTCGAGATCGTACACGTCGTAGTTCAGGAAATTAGCCATGGCGGCAATCATGGTGGACTTGCCGGTTCCTGGCGGGCCGTAGAGCAGATAGCCACGCTTCCAGGGCTTGCCTATTTTGGCATAGTACTCTTTCCCGTCACGGAACTTCGTGAGATCATTCAAAATGTCCCGCTTCTTGTTTGGGTCCATGGCTAAGGTCTCGAAATTGGCGGGGTGCTCGAACGCAACGTGGCTCCAGTACTCGCTCGGATTATTAGCGTAGAGCTTTTGCTGCCGGTTTTTATGCGCGATCGCCTTCCCTTCTGTCAAGACGTGCTTGACATAAGACTGCATGATCAACTGCCGGTGTCGCCGGTGGAACACGAGCTCGTAAAACCTCCGGTCCTCGGTCATGGGATGGAGCGAAAGGGACACGTTCCTAGGGATCTTTCTCGAGGCCCACCAGACCTTAACTCCCTCGAATGTGTCGGTGACCTCCTCGTTATCGCCCATGCTAAAAATCGGAGATTGGCTATCTTTGACTGTCTCCGCCTTGAGCCTTCGTGCCCGCAAAGTGGCGTGTTCCTTGAGGTAGCTCTGGATAGCCAGGTAGGTCGCGCTGCGCGCGAGCCGTTCCCCCTCGAACTCGGAGAACACGATCATGACGTACGGATAGAACAGGTTCACCAACTTGTTGATGCACCTGTCCACGAGGTCGCGGATCTGGGGAGGGAGATATTGCTGCCACCGGGGAAGCATAACCCAGATGACCGCTAGGCCGCCGATCGCGGATCCGAAGTTGGACAACATCTCTCGAGGAACAAGCATGCTTAATTTCTCTATGAATTGTGAATATAAGGGTGCTGCTTTTGCTTTTGAGGAACTCCTCCAACTCCTGGCCTTTGCTTTTTATACATCATATTTCTTGGTCATCAAGAACAAATCCCAGTTAATTCCAATTAAATCATATGATGGAAGCAAGTTGCAAATGAAAAACAATGAAGGTGGCCCAAATTTTTTTGGTCGTCTTGCTGCGCTGGGCCCAGTCACCCGAGCCACGGCCTTGGATTCCTCGTCGGTTGTCCTACCAATTTGGACCATACCGCATGTCATGTCATGATGAATCGAGAGTATCGGGATTTGTCTAAATAGGAAAGAAATAATTTTTACTCTCTTGCCAAATGAATGATCCATCTAATCGGTTAGAAACACCACATCGCATGCATCATAGCCATGGATTTTTGGCATTTCTCCCTCGCGTCGTCGACTTGATGTTATCATAAAAGCACGCGAAGGGAGCTCGTCGTCTGGTGTTTCTCTGCAACATGAGAGAAACAGACACGCAACCTCGGAAGGCGACGGCGCGACGGCGACTAGCCTGCGCTGCGCTTTTCTTTTTCTGTCATTGGAGAAAAACTGGAGGACGCCATGTCGGCAAGGCGATGAACTCGGGAAATTTCCACGTCGTTGTCCGGATCGCTCGGGAAAAAAAAAAATTACTCGTTCTATACCGTCACGCTGCGAATTTTATTGTAAGAAACACCAATTAGCTCTACTTCTTCTTCGCCTTTTATTAGCCTGGAGATTTTTCTCTGCTTTTGTTTTTCGCCTGTAAACCCCATGGGACTAACCGAGATATGGCAAATCTGATTCAAACACCACTCAGTTTATAAAGAAAAAAAAAAAGAAGAAAAAAACTCAAGCTCATTTTTTCAAATAAAAGCCTCAAATGAATTTTATTTTAAAAAAAGTCGGATCAATGGCATTTTCATCATTTAATTTTTTCCTTCCTTTTTCCTTTGTTTCAACCGCTTCCTTTTCGTCGGCGGCCGATCTTAGGCAATGGCCGGCCATCGGTGAGGGTTGGGCGAGGCCACCCTCGATAACCACAGTCGAGAAAAAAAAGTAAATGACGAAAATATCCGTGATCATACCCTTTTTTAAAATAATGAGATCATTGAGGTCGTTATTTGAAATAAAATCCACTTCATGCATGCATATGAAAGTACTCCGGGCAGTTTGATTTAAAAAAAAAAAAACAGAGACAAAAATAGAAATGATCATTTTAGGTAACATTAGGCTAGAACGGGGCTGTGCTACCTACTCAAGCGAGAAACGATAGTCGTGAAGCACGAAACGAGTTCGTATGAAGAAGAGTACGTCACGACCTATCATTTTGATGATGACTCGGACTTCCATGGTGGTGTGATCCGAGAGCACTTAGTGCACCCCGATAGCAACTTCATAGCCTATTATAAATTTCCCGGGGCCGATGCGCTTTTTCTCTCCTCGTCCAACCCACAGACTCTCTTTCCACGCACCTTCCGAGTCCCGAGAGTGGATCTAGCGCCTGTAAGTTGCGATTTATTCCCTTATGCAACGATCCAAGATAATCACGTTTAGAGACACGAATCATAGATTCATAAAGTCGAAGTATTGATGCACCTTGTTTTGGATCCATCGTTCTTGATGCGGAATTTGCGACGATCCGTTGCTCAAGAGCTTCTCCTCTATGAACCCCCTTGACACCGGCTTCAATAAGACGGCCCCTCACGTATCGTTTCTGACGACTCCTGATGTAAGGTTATGTGGACATTAGGGTTTAGAGGAGGGACTTGAGCTCTATTTATAGAGATTGAAACCTTATCCTCTCATTATAGATAAAGCTTATCTCGGCCCATACTTATCCAGTCTCATATCAAATTTGAATTAGGAAATCTTTCATCTATCTTTATTAGACCAATTTATGTTTACAATATCAATTAATAAAGCCCACATTTGAATATTAAAAATATGTTCTAACATTCTCCCACTTGGGCTAGATTAATTGAAATCGTCTTGTATATGCGCATCTTTATATTGGTCTAGAGATAATTCCCAATAGTCAATCCGATCCCATAAAGTCTTAAGTACCGAATCATAGCAAGATCGCATTAAAAGACACAGAGCCATCCATGATCACTAATGCTCTTAACTTTACAGATACGGATTTGATATGGTAGTATGGCAAACGGATAACATCTCAAAAGAGACACCTTATATGTTATCCTCTTTGTCGATCACCATTCTCTTACTTTATGTGTCACGAAACCCGATGTGTCACAAGAGAACATCCTTATGGTTCCAACAAACCCACATATATCTTATCTTTATAGTTAACTATACTTTATGTGTAACAAGACATGCACATGGCCAAAAATAAATGCCCCAGCCATTACTCAAGGTTTACACAATACCTTGAGATTTTAACGAATATGCATTCAATAACACATTCATAAATACTCAATTGAATGTAAAAGAATCAATACATATCAAAACCGTTACTAAAAGTAACATAATACAAATGCAAACTTTATTAGAGCAAAAATAGAAAGCTCCCACTAAACAATTGCATCCCACGATGCTTCTAAGCCCATGCTAATAACATGTCGTTCAAATACGCAAGGGCATAGACCTTTAGTCGGTGGATCAGCAATCATAGCATCCGTAGTAATATGCTCTACTGCAACGTCACCATTCCGTACGGATTCCTTTATGGTAAAAAACTTGACCTCCATATGCTTAGACCCCTTGAGACCTCCGTTGTTGTTAATGAACAACACCGCAGAGTTATTGTCACAATACAACCGTATGGGTCTATCAACAAAATCAAACACGGTCAACTCCCTAATGAGATTTCGGAGCCAAATAGCCTGAGTAGCAACTGAAAAGCATGCTATAAACTCCGCTTGCATGGAAGAGGATGATATCATTTTCTGTTTCTCACTTTTCCATGATACTGCACCACCCGCTAGCATAAAGATGTATCCCGTTGTCGACTTCTTGTCATCCCGACAACCAGCATAATCCGAATCTGAATACCCTATTAGCTGCAAGTTTTGAACATGTCTATAAAATAGCATATAGTCTCCGGTCCTCTTTAAGTACCTCAAAACCTTCTTGGCAGCAACCCGGTGATCGTGTCCTGGATTTGACCGATATCTGCCTAGAAGTCCATTTGCAAAAGCAATGTCTGGTCTAGTACAAACCCGTGCATACATGATACTACCAAGTGCACTAGCATAAGATACATTCTTCATCTGTGCTTTCTCAATATCCGAATGAGGACATTGTGAAAGACACAATTTATCACATTTGCGGACATGAGCAATTCTTGGTTTGCACTGTTGCATATTGAATCTCTCCAAAATACGATCAATATATGCCCTCCGAGATAAGCCTAAGATACGATGAGAACGATCCCTATGAATGTCAATTCCAAGGACAAAAGACGCTTCTCCAAGATCCTTCATATCAAAGTTACGTGACAACATTCTCTTTGTCTTATGCGGTTATTCAATGTCGGTGCTAGCAAGCAAGATGTCATTAATATAAAGAACGAGAAAAATAAATTTCCTCCCACTGACCTTGCAGTAAATACACTGATCTAACTTGTTCTCAATGAACCCAAAAGAAGTAACAATACTATAAAACTTCAAATACCACTGTCTAGAAGCTTGCTTCAAACCATAGAAAGACTTTTTCAATCTACAAACCAAATTACTTGTATCATCTACTGCAAAACCTTCAAGTTGTGCCATATAAACCTGTTCATCAAGATCTCCATTCAGAAAAGCGGTTTTAACGTCCATCCGGTGAAGCTCCAATATCAAAATGAGCTACTAAAGCCATGATTACTCTAAATGAGTCTTTAGAAGAGACTGGAGAAAAAGTTGCCTCATAATCTACTCCTTTTCTCCGAGTGAATCCTTTAGCTACTAATCCGGCTTTAAATTTTTCAATCTTTCTTGTGGAGTCTTTCTTGGTCTTAAACACCCATTTACAACCGACGGGTTTATATCCTTCGGGTAATTCAACAAGCTCCCAAACATCATTATTCTTCATAGACAACATCTCATCTTTCATCGCATCTAACCATAAATTAGACCGAGGACAAGAAATAGCTTCTGCATAAGTCACCGGATCAACAACACAACCGATATCATAATCCCGCTCACCTAAATAAACTATGTAATCCGGTGGTATAGCTGATCGTCTTTGTCTAACAGATCTCCTTAAAGGAGCATCTTCAACCTCATTTTGTTCTTGAGAGGCTTGAAGAACTTCATCAGGAACTGCTTAAGTAATGTGTTCTTGAGCCTCAACAGGTTCGATCTGTGGAGTAGGAGCCTCCACAATTGTCTGTATAGGTATAGAAAACGACATAGAAGTACTCATCGTACCGTTATCTTCAATAGTCCGCGAACAATCACCTTTTTCTGCCACATCAAGCTCTAGAAACTTTGCTGTCTGTGAATCCACAATTCTCGTTCCTCCATTGAGATTATAAAATCGATATCCCTTTGAATGATCTGGATAAGACACGAAATAACATCGAGTGGTCTTGGAGTCCAACTTGCTCAAAGTCGGATTATACAATTTTACTTACGCGGGGCATCCCCAAACTTTTAGGTGATTCAAACTAGGTTTCCGCCCGATCCATAACTGGAAAGGAGTAAGAGGCTCAGATTTCGTAGGAACACGATTCAAAATATAAAGCGCCGTTTTCAAAGCTTCACCCCACAAAAAACCAGGTAAATTAGTTCTGCTAATCATACATCTCACCATATCCATAAGTGTACGATTACGCCTTTACGCTACACCGTTACGTTCGGGACTACCGGGCATAGTAAACCGAACCACAATCCCAGAATCCTCTAAGTACTTGGCGAATGGCCCTTTAAGCTGTCCAAGATCGCCATGTCGCCCATAATACTCACCACCGCGGTCAGATCTGACAATTTTTATGACTTTTCCCAAATGTTTCTCGACTTGACTCCGGAAAATCTTGAACTTGTCAAGAGATTCAAACTTTTCCTTAATCAAATACAGATAACCATATCGAGAATAATCATCTATAAATGTGATGAAATAAAAATTTCTACACAATGTTGCTCTATAAGGTCCACTTATATCCGTATGGATGATCTCTAATAAATGAGAACTACAGATCGCAGTTTTCTTCTTTATTTTAGTCATCTTACCTCTACAGCAGCTTACGCATGCGTCTAGATCACTTTTGAGAGTGGGCGTAATGTTTGTCTTTATTAGTCTTTCCACTCTTTCCTTAGAGATGTGACCAAAACGTTTATGCCATAATGCGTAAGACTGTTCCTTAGGTAGAGGTATTTTAGAAACAACGTTTTCGGCCGTATAAGCGACGTATATTTCGTTAGGAGACAAACATAATTTGTACAATCCATTGGACATAGTGCAATACCCAACTTTATTTGAATTAAAAGAAATAGAAATTGCATTGTTTGAAATCTCAAAAGAGTAACCACACATGTCCAAACTTAATACGGAAATTAAATTCCGTCTAAAGGAAGGTATATAAAATGTGTTCCTTAACATCAAATTAAAACCAGAATCTAGAATTAAAATGACATCTCCCACGAACTCGACGTCGGCTTTATCGTTGTTTCCTACGGTGAGCTTTGATTCTTCCTTATTTGGCTTCCTCCGGTTTATGAATCCCCGTATGGTAAACGCAACATGATTAGTTGCACCGCTATCTAGCCACCACGACCAAGATGGGGCTTCCGACAGATTAGATTCACAAACTAGTGCAAAAGAATCATTACATTTAGGTTCATGCTTAGACAACCAATTTTTATACTTAGCGCAGTCTTTCTTTATATGTCCTCCCTTCTTACAGAAGAAATAGAGACCATCCTTACTAGCTTTACCGTCCTTTTTAAAGGTCGGTTTCTTTGAACCCAAGTTGTCAGATGCACCAGCAGATGAATGAGTTTCTTTGTGAGCACAATTTTTGTGCCCCTTACCCTTTTTAACACCGTAACTAGAAGCGGTGTACATAACAATATATGCTTTACTTTTCTTCAGCTTAGTCTCCTCCGATACTACCCTTGCAATCAAGTCATTGATTGTCCATGGTTGATCGGCGGTATTATACTGTGTTTGGATGATGCCAAATTCGGGTAGAAGGGAGTTGAGTGCAAGATGCACAATACAAGCATCGGGGATGGGTACATTAAGGGCCTTAAGTTTTGATTGCAAATCAACCATCCTTAGGACATAATCCTTAACACCAGCAGAACCATCATACTTTAAACTGAATAACCCCGACATATGTGTCCCAACTTTAGCATTAGGCGAGTCACGATTTCTAGCTACCAAGGCCTCCATCATCTGCCTAGCAATGATGTCAGCATCAAAATCACTTCTAAGATGTTCCCGTATGGATCGCTTCATCGACAGTAAGCAAATCCTATTGCTCTTTTCCCAAGTAGCAAACCGTGTTTTTTGGGCATCCGTACTAGCATCGATGGGAGCTATCGGTCTACCCTCATTGAGAGCAACATGAACATCCGCTAGTTCCATACCAAACAAAAAATCCTCTCTCCACTTCTTAAAATTAGAACCGGTAAGAATCTCAATAGTTATGGAGTTGCCGTTCACAAAAAAGGTGACTGAAAACATCAATATTTATAATTAGCATAATGTGAAAATTTACCTTGAGAGTTACATACATCATCATATAATCACCTTTAGGCGTAAGACATGATATGCGGTTGTATACTCTCCGCATTACAAATGCCATGAGAATTTATTCTAATCTTCGTTAATCACCACCTTTGGATGTATGAAATCACTTAAACCAACCAATTCTCAACCATATGCTGTATATGCAACCCTCCATGCAACAACACGCAATTACCTCCTTTGGGAGTATAACTATGCATTAAAGCATGAGACATCCCAATATTTTATAAACCGTTATTTATTAAATCCAATCAAGCGTGCCGCTTTGGCGATCACAACCCAATTAGATTTTTCTGAAATTGGGATATAAACTTTATATTTCACATTAACCGTATGCATGTAATTTCAGAAACTAGGGGCAATTATCCACAAAATTACATGCTATGCTAATTCACATTATGATACCCAACATTACATGTCAAACAATAAACATGTAAAATAAATATACCACATGGTAGAACATAAGCATACGAGGACGCCGATACCTAAAATATCTCGAACAGAGCGCTCACGCGTCTCAAAGCTTTTGTGCGTTATCCCCACGCGCCGATACGTGCGTAGCACGTGTTCGAGTATCAGCCGGTCCTGAAAATCAGTCCGATCGATTTTCCCGATCTAACCGCTATCCCTTGACTAAACCGGCGAACTAGGTCACGCAAACTCGGTCTGACCGGTCAACGACCGATTCGACCAAGAGGCACGAGTCAACAGTCAATCGATTTAGGTCGGGATCACGAGTCAGGTCGAGTCATCAAATCGGAGCGGGTCTACCCGGACTGAAGCGACGTCATGTGACGTCGGCCCGCACGTGTCGAGCACATGCGGACCCATGTCTAGCATGCGTGGGGATGATTTTCTCTCATGTGTGGAGTGCCAGCTGGGCACACAAAAAGTGTGCTTATTTCATTCGATTGAATTGCAGGAGTAATGATCCGGAAAAACTTGGATTAGCAATAGTATGTACGGGCTCTAAATTATCTAACCCAACTTAGAGCTTATCGCCGGTGTAGCTCTTATCCATAATCCTCAAAATAATTAAACAATTATTCAATGCAAAGTCAAATCACGTTATAACATAAACGTTATCTCTCACAAACCATATCCATACAATCGGATCCAACAAACGACCCCTTCTGTATGATCTCAATTTGCATTGTTTTTCGTCAAATATCAAATCTTGTTTATTGCTCGCCGGGAATTGAGAGATCGGCACTCTATTCTTTTGCTTTACCGAATAAAAAGTTTCGAAAAAAAAAAAAAGCCAAAACGTGATTTCGTGACCTAATACGTGTTCGCTCCGATACCACATGTAAGCTGCGATTTATTCCCTTATGCAACGACCCAAGATAATCACGTTTAGATACACGAATCACGCATTCATAAAGTCGAAGTTTTGACGCACCTTGTTTCGAATCCATCGTTCTTGATGCGGAATTTGCGACGATCCGTTGCTCAAGAGCTTCTCCTCTATGAATCCCCTTGACACTGGCTTCAATGAGACGGTCCCTCACATATCGTTTCTGACGACTCTTGATGTGAGGTTATGCGGACATTAGGGTTTAGAGGAGGGACTTGAGCTCTATTTATAGAGATTGAAACCTTATCCTCTCATTATTGATAAAGCTTATCTCGGCCCATACTTATCCAGTCCCATATCAAATTTGAATTAGGAAATCTTTTATCTATCTTTATTAGACCAATTTATATTTACAATATCAATTAATAAAGCCCACATTTGAATATTAAAAATATGTTCTAACAGCGCCATAGCTCGCCGCCTCTCTCCCGCCAAGTCCCGAGAGTGGGTGGCGCGTCCGTCTGCAGCAAAGACCAATCCCAAGTTTTGTTTGAAGGTAACCCCGCATCGCCTTGACACGTTATGATGATGTGATGATGAGATGATTTATTGTGTGCTTCGCATTTCGTTCTTGTTCTTGTTCTTGTTCTCTAACTCTGTTTGTGGTAATACCCTCTCCATTTCAAATGTGTAATTTCTATCCTCTGTTCCTTTCTATATGCCATAAAAACGAGTTGTTCGTTCTTCGACTTGTCTCAAACTGAAACACCGCACATACCCTTGGATTTGTTGAAAGTATAAAGTTGATTTTGAAAAGAAAAAAAGGGGGGAAGCCAAATTTCATTTCCCTTCTACATGTGTTTGGCGGTGGATGGAGGAGTAAGGGTTTGACTTTGTCAAACTTGTAGCAAGTGGATTTGCCATGGAAAAAGAATTTCCACACATCCCATTCACACTCTTTGGCGGTGAAGTGCAGCAAGTGGATGGGATTAAAAAAAATTGCGGCAGTTTTTTGTTGTGCTCTTGAAGTCGGTGTAGCTCCTCCATTTTCACACTATGTCAGCCAATTTATGGTTGTTTTAGGCGGTGGAATATATACTATAAATAGGGGTGTTTGTCCTTTTTTTAAAAGTGTGTGTAGCCTTAGCGGAAGAGTAGCCTTAAAGTGGAGAGAGTTAGAGAGAGTTGTGAAATTGTATCTCAAGCTTAGCAAAGCTTGTGTATTTTGTAAAAGCCTTAGCAAAGGCTATTTTGAATACTACTCTCATATTTACATACTCGAATTCTCTCTTGCGTTGAAACCTCCAAATTTTCGCAACCCTTTTGGTTCCTACAATTGGTATCAGAGCTAGCTATGGCATCCACCAGTTTCGTTCAATTGCAACTTCCAAAGTTGAACGGGAGGAATTTCAACAACTGGTCACTCCGGATGAAGGTTCCGTTCAAATCCCGGGATTTGTGGAACTTGGTGGAGAGTGGCTACACCGAAGTAGCCGATTCTGAAGAATTCAACGCTTTGAAAAAGGAGGATAAGGATTTGTTGGTCGAGTCCCGAAAGAAAGATCAGAGAGCATTATATGAGATCTTTCAAGCGGTGGAGGAGACGATATTTGAAAAAATATCATGTGCGAAGACCGCAAAAGCGGCGTGGGATATTCCGCAAAACTCCTACAAGGGCGATGATCGAGTGAAGCGAGTTCGACTTCAAACACTTCGAGGTGATTTTGAGTCTTTATGCATGAACGACTCTGAATCTATCTCGTCGTACTTTGATCGTGTGCAAACCATCGTTAACCAATTGAGGGTTAATGGTGAAGAACTCCAAGATGAACGAGTCGTAGGAAAAATCTTGAGGTCTTTGACTGAAAGATTTGACTACGTTGTTGCGGCAATCGAAGAAGGCCAAGATATATCAACCATGACGTTGGAGCGGTTGATGGGGGTCATTATGCTCACATGAGCAAAGAATGAATCAAAAGTCCGTCGGTGCTTATCTCGAGCAAGCTTTGCAAAGCCGAATCGCTCACTCAACTCGAGGAGGGCATCATGGTGTTCGAGGCCGTAGAGGTGGACGAGGTAGAGGTGGAAATGCTAATTCCACTGGAAGAAATAAAACGCGTGACAAATCAAAGGTCAAGTGTTTTAGGTGTAACAAATTCGGACATTACAAATCCGAATGTCGAGCAAACATGGGGCACGAGCAGCCAGAATATGTACATGCCGTTGATGCTGATGAAAGCGTTGTGTTAGCATGCAAAATGAATGACTCGAGTACGAGTGATGTCAATATATGGTATCTCGACACTGGGTGTAGCAATCACATGTGCGGCCGAAAGGAGCTATTCTCGCAGCTAGACGAAACGGTTCGTGGTGAAGTCAACTTCGGGAATAAATCAAAGATTCTCGTGATGGGCAAAGGTAACATTGACATCAAATCAAAGGATGGTACTAATGTTACTATTGCGTACGTTTTCTTTGTGCCAGGACTTTTCTGGAATTTGTTAAGTATTGGGCAACTTTCGGAAAAAGGCCACAAAGTTGACATTGAAAATGGAGTTTGCACTATTAGAGGTGTAAACGACAAGTTGATCACAGAAGTGCATATGACAAAGAACCGGATGTTCCCTCTATCTCTCCAGACGAAGTCTTTGTTAAGTTTTCAAGCCATGGCCAAAGATAGCAAGTGGTTGTGGCATTTTCGATTCGGTCATCTAAATTTTCGTGGACTAAAATTATTGATCTAGAAAAAGATGGTGACCGGGATGCCTTTGATCAACAGTCCAGATAGCCCATGTGAAGGATGTCTCATCGGAAAACAACATCGAGAATCCTTTCCAGTTGGAAAAGCCAAAAGAGCAAAGCAGCCTTTGGAGCTTGTACATACAGATATTTGTGGCCCGGTTGAGGTAGAATCGGTTGGACAAAAAAGGTACGCATTAATTTTTGTTGATGATTTTACCGAAAAAACATGGGTATACTTCTTGAGAGAAAAATCTGAAGCTCTTGGCAAATTCAAGGAATTTAAAGTCTATGTTGAGAAACATAGTGGATTTAGTCTAAAGACTTTGAGATCAGATAGAGGTGGAGAATTTACTTCCAATGAATTTGACAAATATTGTAAAATTCATGGAATAAAGCATCAATTAACCGCTAGCTATACGCCTCAGCCAAATGGTATAGCAGAAAGAAAGAATAGAACGATTTTTGAAATGGCAAGAAGTATGCTCAAGGCTAAAGCTTTACCAAAGAAGTTTTGGGCGTAAGCCGTTGCTTGTGCTGTATTTGTCCTAAACAGGTGTCCAACAAGGAGTGTTCTTGGAAGAACCCCCGAAGAGGCTTGGACCGACAACAAGCCAAATGTTTCATTCCTACGAGTATTTGGGTGTATTGCATATCCCCATATACCAGATGAACGAAGGAAGAAGTTGGACGACAAAAGCCAGAAGTGCATCTTCATTGGTTATAGTGAGGTGACCAAGGGTTATAGGTCGTATAATCCAATCACGGAAAAGGTAATTATTAGCGGGGATGTTCAATTTTTTGAACATGAAGCCTGGGACTGGAACCAGAAGGGTGACCCTAAAAACATCACCATCGAAGATGAACCAACAACGGGAGAGTCAGAAGAATCTCCAACTGAAGTTCTATCATTTTCTCCTAGTAGTTCATCTTTTTCACCAACAATGGTTTCGGAACTGTCACTTCAGCGTTTGCAACGACAATGCGAGACTCTAATAAAATTCAAGGATTATGTGGTCACAAGAGATGATGATAGTGACAGTGACGAGATCATTGATGAAACAATAGCAAATTTTTGTTTATTTGCTGAATGTGACCCCATTTCCTATGATGATGCAGCTATAGATGAGAAGTGGATCTAAGCAATGGATGAAGAAATCCACTCCATCAAAAAGAATGACACATGGGTACCGACTTCTTTACCACCTGGTAAGAAGCCCATTGATGTCAAGTGGGTGTACAAGAGGAAGTATAAACCCGATGGTCGGGTGGATCATTACAAAGCCCAACTAGTCGTGAAAGGCTATAAGCAAAAGCCAGGTATTGATTATTTTGAAGTATTTGCACCGGTGGCTCGAATGGATACCATTCGAATGATATTAGCACTAGCAGCTCGGAACCATTGGAAGATCCATCAAATGGATGTGAAATCTGCATTTCTCAACGGTTTCCTTGATGAGGAAGTTTACGTGGAGCAACCACAAGGTTATGAGAAGAAAGGATGTGAAAATCAGGTTTACAAATTGAAGAAAGCATTATATGGGCTAAAACAGGCACCTCGAGCTTGGTACACGAGGATCAACACATACTTATTGAAGCATGGTTTTCAAAAGTGCCCATATGAGCATACACCGTATATCAAGTCAAATACTAACGGTGATCTCATCATAGTATGCCTTTATGTAGATGACTTGATATTTATAGGAAACTGTGAAAAACTATTTGCGGAATTCGGGGAGGCCATGACAAGTCAGTTCAAGATGACAAACTTGGGATTGATGTCATATTTTCTAGGCCTTGAAGTAAAGCGGACAAATGATGGCATATTTGTTTCGCAACAAAAATATGCTAATAATATTTTGAAGCGATTCAATATGGAATCACTCAAAGCAATTTGGACTCCCGTAGCAGAACGGTTGGAGCTGAAGAAAGAAGGAACCGGTGAGCTAGTAAATCCCACTTATTTTAAAAGTATTGTTGGCAACTTAAGATATTTGACCTCTACGAGGCCGGACATTATGTACGGTGTGGGAATTATTAGTCGGTTCATGGAGAAACTGTACCAATCACATTTGGAGGCAGCAAAAATAATTCTACGGTATGTCGGTGGAACTCGTGATCATGGAATTTTATACTCTTACACCGACAACTTCAAGTTAGTGGGATATACAGACGGTGATTGGGCAGGTGATATTGAAACGCGGAAAAGTACTTCCGGATATGCATTCTTTCTCGGATCGGGAATTATTTCTTGGTCCTCGAAAAAGCAACAAGTTATTGCGCTCTCGACAGCTGAAGCAGAATACATAGCAGTAGCTTCGACCTTGCTCTTATACGGAGCGGAAGGATGGATAAGCACATCGAGATGTCGTATTGTTGCTTTGAAGCATTCAAGGTCCTCGCGAGAAATTACCTGGACATCGAGCACCATCCACCGTTCGAAACAATAAGTGGGCTGTTTGGCGAGACCGACATGACTCCCGCCCGTTGAATAAAAATTAAATGTCCGTCTTTTATTAGTTATTTCAGCAGTTTTTTTTGGTAGGAAAATGAAAGGTCAAGAGTCAGCAGTTACTCTTACAGGTGATAATGGTTTTTAATTTTGGTTTATGGCTATTAATAGAATTGCCTATAATTAAGTATTAGATGGGCGTACTACAACCTATAAGTAAATCATTGTATTGCTTGTAAGGATAACACAGAATCGAGAATAAAGCCTCTCTTTAGAAATTACTTTTTGTCCCTACAAGTCCATAGTTTGCAGCCACAAATTGTTCTACAATTTGGTATCAGAGCCGATGGGGAGTTCGGTGGGGAGTGTAACCAATAATGTCCCGCTGCCTCGATTAACGAAGGTGAACTACGAGAATTGGAGCAACTAAATGAAAGCTCTTCTCGGTTACGTGGATTGTTGGGAGGTGGTTCAAGAAGGTTTCGAAGAACTAGCAACTACCGCAGGATATACGGCGGCTCAAAATAAGGCATTGAAAGAGACGCGATCAAAAGATAAGACGGCATTGTACATGCTTTTCCAAGTTGTTGATGAATCGGGCTTTGAGAAGATTGCTAGTGTGGAAACTTCAAAAGAAGCGTGGGACATCTTGGCGGCTACGTACAAAGGAGCCGATCAAGTTAAACAAGTTCGCCTTCAAACTCTTCGCAGAGAGTGGGAAGGCATGAAGATGAAGGAGTCGGAAGGTGTGTCCGATTACATCACGCGTGTTCAAACCGTGGTGAATCAACTCAACCGAGACGGAGAAAAGTTGTCCGATGCGCAGGTCGTGGAGAAGATTTTGAGGTCGTTAACCGACGGTTTCGAGAATGTCGTATGTGCCATAGAAGAGTCGAAGGATCTAGCAACGTTCACAGTCGATGAGCTTGCCGGTTCCCTTATGGCACATGAACATCGTAAGAAGAAGAAGAAGGAGGAGACACTTGAGCAAGCACTTCAAACCAAAGCATCGATCAATGACGAAAAGATACTCTATTCTCAAAACTTTCGAGGTAAATGGCATGGCCGTGGTGGTCGAGGAAATAGTCGCGGTGGAAGAGGCCGCGGTCAAGAAGGGTATTATGAGGAGAAGGGGCAATCAAACCAACAGAATTGGCGAGGAAGAGGACGCGGTCGTGGAAGAGGCGGCCGGTCAAATTATTCCAACATCGAGTGCTACAAGTGTGGCAAATATGGTCACTATACGAAGGATTGCCATTCCGATAAGTGTTACAATTGTGGAAAGGTGGGGCATTTTGCAAAAGATTGTCGAGTCGAGAAAAAGGTGGAAGAGACAACCAACCTAGCCACGGAAGATGAGGTGAAAGAAGGTTTTCTCTTAATGGGATACAACAAAGTCAACACCGACAACGACACGGTGTGGTACCTCGACACGGGTGCAAGCAACCATATGTGCGAGCACGAGCATTTTTTTAAAGAGATGCGAAAGGTTGAAGCTGTAAATGTATCGTTTGGAGATGGTTCGAAGATTGAGGTAAAAGGCCAAGGTACGATTTATTATTTACAAAAGGATGGTTTAGTTGGGTCAATCCAAGATGTGTATTACGTACCAAACCTCAAGAGCAACATTTTAAGTATGGGGCAACTCATGGAGAAAGGTTATTCGGTTTTTATGAAAGACCGGATATTACTCTTGAAAGACAAGCAAGGGCATTCAGTCGCTCAAGTTGAAATGGGGAGAAATCGGATGTACAAACTGAATTTGAGAAGTGTACGAGAAAAATGTTTGCAAGTCAACGTAGAAGACAAGGCGTCGCTATGGCATCTCCGCTTTGGTCACCTATATCATGAAGGCCTAAACAAGTTGGCAAAGAAGAACATGGTGCACGGACTACCGGACTTGGAATACGAGGGAAAATTTTGTGAAGAATGTGTGCTTGGAAAGCATGCGAGAACATCGTTTCAAAAGAAGGCAGAATATCGGGCGAAGCAACCTCTTGAGTTGATTCATTCCAACATATGTGGACCAAGCACCCCCGAATCTTTCGGTGGCAAAAGGTATTTCATTTCCTTTATTGATGATTTCTCACGAAAAACTTGGGTTTATTTTCCGAAAGAAAAATCCGAGGCGTTCGAGGTGTTCAAAAAATTCAAAGTGCTGGTGGAAAGGGCAACCGGTAGACACATCAAATCTGTACGATCCGATAGAGGCGGCGAGTACACTTCGACGGCTTTCATGGAGTATTGTGAGGAGCAAGGCATAAGGCGATTTCTAACCGCACCGTACTCTCCACAGCAAAACGGTGTGGCCGAGAGGAAGAACCGAACCATTCTCGACATGGTTCGGTCAATGCTCAAGAGCAAGAAAATGCCGAAGGAATTTTGGGCGGAAGCCGTGCAATGCACCATCTATGTGCAAAATCGGTGTCCAAATGCGAAGTTGTATGATCAAACACCACAAGAGGCATGGAGCAGACAAAAACCGACGGTCTCTCATCTCAAAGTATTTGGCGGTTTGGCCTACGCACACGTGCCGGATCGGCGAAGAACAAAGCTCGAAGACAAAAACAAAAGGTACATTTTTATTGGGTATGATGAGAAAACAAAAGGATACAAGCTATTCGACCCGATAAGCAAGAAGATTCTAGTGAGCCGTGATGTACAAGTTCATGAAGCAAATGAGTGGGATTGGAATAAGGCAACAGAGGGTATCATCACGGTTGGAGAATCATCAACTGCTATACCAACAACCATATCCGAAAATTTTGAAACTATTGATGATGAAGATGAATCGCGACAACCCAAAGTGCGAAGTTTACAAGATTTGTATGATTCGACAAGTGAGGTACACCTTGTATGTCTTTTGGTGGATTCCGAAAATATAAGTTTTGAACAGGCGGTGCGAGACGAGAAGTGGCAAACTGCCATGGACGAGGAAATTAAAGCAATAGATCGCAACAACACATGGGAGTTAGCAGAATTGCCGAAAGAAATTCAGCCCATTGGTGTAAAGTGGGTGTTCAAGAGAAAGATCAATGCGCAAGGGGAGATAGAACGGTATAAGGTGAGACTTGTAGCAAAGGGATACAAGCAAAAGGCGAGAATCGACTATGACGAGGTGTTTGCTCCCGTTGCAAGAATGGAGACAATCGGATTGCTCATTTCACATGCGGCTCAATTCAAATGGCCAATATTTCAAATGGATGTCAAGACGGCATTCCTGAATGGTGTGCTCGAAGAAGAAGTTTATATCAAACAACCACCCGGGTACATGAAAATCGGAGAAGAAAAGAAGGTGTTGAAATTGAAGAAGGCACTTTACGGATTGAAGCAAGCACCGCGGGCGTGGAATACGCGTATCAATATATACCTCAAGGAGAACGGGTTCGAGCAATGTCCCTACGAACATGCCCTATATGTGAAGAAGAGTGGAGGTAATATGTTATTTGTTGCTCTTTATGTCGATGACCTCATTTTTATGGGGAATAATAATGAAATGATACAAAAGTTCAAGAGCACAATGACACGGGAATTCGAGATGACAGATTTGGGCTTGATGAAGTTTTTCCTTGGTCCGGAGGTAAGACAAGGAAAGACGGGTATCTTTGTATCCCGGGAGGCATATACAAAGGAGATTTTGAAGAAGTACAAGATGGAGTCTTGCAATCCGGTTTCAACACCAATGGAACCAGGTGCAAAACCCTCTAAGTTTGATGGAGGAAAACGAGTCGATGCAAGCAAATACCGGAGTTTAGTGGGAAGCCTTCACTATCTCAAATGCACAAGGCCGGACCTTGCATTAAGTGTTGGCATTGTAAGTCGGTTCATGGAGGAGCCGGTTTATTCACATTGGAAGGCGTTGAAGCGAATCCTACGGTACATCCAAGGAACAGTGTCACTCGGGTTATTCTATATAAATGCGGCAGATTACAAATTGGTCGGGTACTCCGACAGCGATTGGTGCGGAGACTTGGACGATCGGAAAAGCACATCGGGATATGTGTTTTTTATGGGTGATACAGCGTTTACCTGGCTTTCAAAGAAGCAACCAATCGTGACACTCTCGACATGTGAAGCTGAATATGTGGCAGCATCTTTGTGTGTACGTCATGCGATATGGCTCAGAAATTTGTTGGGCAAGTTGGAGCAACAACAACTCGGTGCGACTATGATACGAGTTGACAACAAATCAGCAATTGAGTTGAGCAAGAACCCGATGAATCATGAGAGAAGCAAGCATATTGACGTTCGTTTTCACTTCATCCGAGATCAAGTGAAGGAAGGAAGTGTGGAATTTGTGCAAGTGGCAAGTCGGGACCAAGTCGCGGATATCTTCACAAAACCGCTACCGACGATACTTCTCGACAACTGCAAAAGATTGATCGGCATGAAGGATGGCAGAAGCATTTAAGTTTACGGGGGAGTTTTGTTGAATAAACATTAAATGTCCGTCTTTTATTAGTTATTTTAGCAGTTTTTTTTTTGTAGGAAAATGAAAGGTCAAGAGTCAGCAGTTACTCTTACAGGTGATAATGGTTTTTAATTTTGGTTTATGGCTATTAATAGAATTACCTATAATTAAGTATTAGATGGGCAGACTACAACCTATAAGTAAATCATTGTATTGCTTGTAAGGATAACACAGAATCGAGAATAAAGCCTCTCTTCAGAAATTACTTTTTGTCCCCACGAGTCCATAGTTTGCAGCCACAAATTGTTCTACACTGCCGACTTTGCAGAAAACTTGATGTCCAAGTCCGACGGCAAAGACGCGGGGGCTTGCTTGGGGAACTTGATACAAGCGCTCGAAGCAGCGAAGAAGAAGGACGAGGAAGAAGCGCGACTGGAGGCGAAAAGGGAGAGGCGAGAGAAGAGATTGAAGTGGTGGAGGGAAACTACAAAGAAGGCGAAACGTATGCTAAAGAAGGGGAATTGAGCGGTTTCATCGGAGGAAGAACGAGTCCTGAAGAAGTGAAAGACAATGGAATGGCCGATTCAACTCCGATGGCGGGTCCAATTGAGATCAGTTTAACAAAATTGAAGTCATTAAGCAGAATTTGGAAATATTTAGCAGTCCACATGAATTTTTTTTTTACCCTGTTATTGCTTTGAAAATTAGTTCACTCCTTTTAACAACTGCAGATCATTTGGGTTATATGTTTGCTTCTTCTTCTTCTTCTTCTTTTTTCAGCTGTCGGAAGTTCGGCTAGACAATCGTCTGTCCTTTGATTTCCTCAAACTACATGGTCCATGGACCAAATTTTGGTTCGATCCCATGTTCTTGGTCTGTTTGTTCCATCTCCATCATCTCTTATCTTCTCCGGCAAAACAGCAACCCCTCTTGATGAAGATAAACGCTGAACAGAACAAGCTTCTCCGTTCTCACTCTGTTTCTAAAATACCTTTTAACTGATTACTCCATCCATCCTCACCGTTAACAAAGTTACCGACAGTTTTATTGAAGTTACCATGGTTATTTAGCGTCACATATTACTCAGTTTTGCAGAAGTACCCACAGTAATCGTATTATTTTAATTTAACGATAATTTCCACAAATTACCGATATATCTTTGCGTATTTTACCCCAGTATATTAACGTTGTTAATTGTTATTGAAAATTACCCACTCTCATTTGAGTCCATTTTTCAACTTTTATTTGATTGGCTTAAAATTGTTAACTTTTCAAAGAACTTACCAACATTTATTCGACAAAGACACCATTGTTTTAAAGTTACTAACGGTTGACATCTAAATGCATTTCATAAAAGTCAAGGATCGAAATTGTTGATAAGGACAAAATTCGAACCCTAATGAAAAGACATCGATATTGGGTAATCTTACATCCCAAAATCATCATCCAATATCAGAAAAATGCAATACAGAATCGATCTCATAAACCAAATGAATAATCTTTCGCCACATAACTCAACCACCGGAAATTCTTTTCGTTATGGATTTCTCGAATCTTTACATAAACAAGTTAACAAAGCAATGCATGCATATATGTTCACAATACCGTCTCTAAATCATTCACAAATACTAAAAGGTTATATATGCTCGATCCAGACATTTATGCAACAAAAATGTCTTTTCATAACACATACTATAGTTAATGCATATCACTTTTGAAGGGCTAATATCCAAACAAGCCTCCAACTTTAGTATTTGTGACAATTATATCCAAAAAAAAATTTTGTCTCATAGAAAACTCCACAATCTTTACTTTTGTCTCAATTCTACCCATCTAATACCAAAAAAAAATCCTCAACTTTAACATATGTCTCAATTATATCAAAAACTTTTTTTGTCTCATAAAAAAAATCCAAACTTTTATTTTTATCCCACTTCTACCACCGTCGACTTTCCGTCCATAATCACCGTTAGTTAATCCTACATGGCTCAAGTTTTCTCGCCAAACTTACCAATGAATCTTGAAAATTTATAAACAGTAGGTATCGGGGACAACAAGATTTTAGATCGTTTGTCCAAATACCTCCATGTCTAACCGTTCTTTGGGCTGTTGAGTTCACAAGAGAATACCAAACAAGCCATTTTAAGTGACTCCGTATCTTCCGGTAATGTGTAGGAAAAGCAAACAACAGAAGAGAAGTTCAGGAATTTTTTTCATGTCAGATTTGCTAGGGTGTAATTCATTAATGACGTAAAAATGCCACATAGGATTAATTAATAGTGATTATGGATGCAAGGATAACAGTAGTAGAATCGCTAACGGTAGTAGAATTGGGATAAAAGTAAAAGTTGAAGGTTTTTTATGAGACAATTTTTTTTTTTTTTGGATATAATTGGGATATATGCTAAAGTCGAGGGTTTTTTTATACTAGCCGGTAGAATTGAGACAAAAGTAAAAGTTAAAGGTTTTATATAAGAAAAAAAAAGTTTTTGAAACAAATGCTAATGTTGGAATTTTTTTGGATATTGGGTCCACTTTTGAAATATGAGTTTACAAAACGAAGAAGAGATAACACTCACCGGAAAACACCTATGATAACCAACACTAATTACTCGAATTGTCGAACTCGCAATCCTATCAAATAAGCGGGAAATGACGTCAAAGTCGAGTATAATGCTATATTAACTACAAATCGGCTAAACCAAGCTTACTCGCTAACAAAACAATTTATACACGCTAACAAGGTTCTCGTTCGAAGCGGATAGGCAAGCTTGAGCACAGAATTTTAGAATTTCGCTCCTACTAAATAGTCGCTTCAAATCATCTCCTGTAGAATCCACATCTCTACAGCGCTCTTATCGTTCATCTCCATAAAAATCTCTCATCTTAACAGCTCAAAAATCGGGCCTAACAGTTCAAATTTCACATGATTTCGAAATTGTGCCCTAATTCCGGAGAAGCATTCCGATCAGACGAATGAAGGACTTGAATCCTGATCATTGCAATTCAAAGTAAATCCGGCTTGGCGCGGTACCCTTGGCATGTACTTGTAAAACTCCTCTTTCCCTTTTACCCTTTCTTCGTCTTCTATTCCCTTTCTTTCTTTTCCTCTTTCTCCTTTCTGGCCGTGCGTGCTCTCTGTCTAAAAATACAAGCTGAGCGTCACTTTTCTCCTTTGTTGACCGGTCAATTTTTTGGGGGCCACCTTTGACCAAATCAAATATTACATGGACAGCCAGATCCCGTTGAGATGTTAGAACGTAATTGTGATAATCAAAGCACTATCTATGATTGAGATTGTATTGTCCTGACCATATTGTCGGGAAAAATTATTTCTTATTTATTTAACAATTTAAGATAATGCAGCAAATGTCTGACTTACAAGAGGGAGATAAATCCATGAAGGCTACTTGATTTTCTCTGTTTAAACCAATCGCACTCCATTTTACCCCGTTTTCAGCTAAATTTCAACGTCTGCAGCTGCAAACACCATTCTCCCCCACTTCTTTAGCAGCAACTCCTCCACCGACGTCGCCATTTTCCTTCACTTCTTTAGCGGATGTTCCACTCTCTTTCCCTTCCTCTTCCTCCCCGTTGACTTTCTTCTCTCGCCCCTCCTTGGCCTGCGCCCGCGATTCTTTCTCTTTCTTCTTCCTTGCTTCCTTCTTGGCCGCTTCGAGCGCTTCTATCAAGTTCCTCAAGCAGGTCTCCGCATCTTCGTTGTCGGACTTAGGCATCAAGTTCTCCGTGACGTCGGCGGGTGTCATATTGGTCTCGTCGAGCAGTCGGCTTATTGTTTCGAACAGAAGGTGGTCCTGGATGTCCAAGTAATTCCTCGCAAGAACCTTGAATGCCTCGAAGCAGCAATAGGACATCTCTATGTGCTTGTCCATCCTTCCTCTCCTTATAAGGGCAGGGTCGAGCTTGTCCACATGGTTGGTTGTGAATATGATGATCCTTTCTCCCCCACAAGCTGACCAGATACCGTCGATGAAGTTGAGCAGACCAGATAGAGTCACCTTGCTACCTGCCTTCTCTTCTTTGACCATCTTCTTTGCGGGATCATCGTTTTCGTCCTGGTCGTCATCGTCGTCATCCTTCTCCTTCTTCTTTCTCTGGCCTGTCAGATCAAGCGAGCAGTCTATGTCTTCGATCACGATGATCGACTTGCTCGAAGTTTCAATTAGTAGCTTCTTCAGCTTGGTGTTGTCCTTGACTGCAGTCAACTCGAGATCGTACACGTCGTAGTTCAGGAAATTAGCCATGGCGGCAATCATGGTGGACTTGCCGGTTCCTGGCGGGCCGTAGAGCAGATAGCCACGCTTCCAGGGCTTGCCTATTTTGGCATAGTACTCTTTCCCTTCACGGAACTTGGTGAGATCATTCAAAATCTCCCGCTTCTTGTTCGGGTCCATGGCTAAGGTCTCGAAATTGGCGGGGTGCTCGAACGCAACGTGGCTCCAGTTCTTGCTCGGATTATTAGTGTAGAGCTTTTGTAGCCGGTTTTTATGCGCAATCGCCTTCCCTTCCGTCAAGACGTGCTTGACATAAGACTGCATGATCAACTGCCGGTGTCGCCAGTGGAACGCGAGCCGGTAAAACCTCCGGTCCTCAGTCATGGGATGGAGCGAAAGGGACATGTTCCTAGGGATCTTCTTTCTCGAGGCCCACCAGACCTTAACTCCCTTGAATGTGTCGGTGACCTCCTCGTTATCGCCCATGGTAAAAATCGGAGATTGGCTATCTTTGACGGTCTCCGCCTTAAGCCTCCGCACCCGCAAAGTGGCGTGTTCCTTGAGGTAGCTCTGGATAGCCAGGTAGGTCTCGCTGCGCGCGAGCCGTTCCCCCTCGAACTCAGAGAACACGATCACGACGTACGGATAGAACAGGTTCACCAACTTGTTGATGCACCGGTCCACAAGGTCGCGGATCTGGGGAGGGAGATATTGCTGCCACCGGGGAAGCATAACCCAGATGACCGCTAGGCCACCGATCGCGGATCCGAAGTTGGACAACATCTCTCGAGGAACAAGCATGCTTAATTTCTCTATGAATTGTGAATATAAGGGTGCTGCTTTTGCTTTTGAGGAACTCCTACGACTCCTGGCCTTTGCTTTTTATACACCGTATTTCTTGGTCATCAAGAGCAAATCCCAATTAATTCCAATTAAATCATATGATTGAAGCAAGTTGCAAAGTAAAAAAAATGAAGGTGGCCCAAATTTTCCTTGTCGTCTTGCTGCTGGCCCAGTCACCCGACCCACGGCCTTCGATTCCTCGTCGGTCGTCCTACCAATTTGGACCGTAAGTTTGGACCATAGCGCATGTCATGATGAATCGGGAGTATCGGGATTTGTAGGAAAGAAATAATTTTTACTCTCTTGCCAAATGAACGATCCATCTAACTGGTTGGAAACACCTCATCGCATGCATCATAGCCATGGATTTTTGGCATTTCTCCCTCGTGTCGTCGACTGGTGTTTCTCTGCAACACGAGAGAAACAGACGCAACCTCGGAAAGAGACGGCGATGGCGACTAGCCTGCGCTTTTCTTTTTCTGTCATCGGAGAAGCACTCGAGGACGCCATGTCGGCAAGGCGATGAACTCGGGAAATTTCCACGTCGTTGTCCGGATCGCTCGGGAAAAAAAAAAATTACTCGTTCTATACCGTCACGGTGCGAATTTTATTGTAAGAAACACCGATTAGCCCTACTTCTTCTTCGCCTTTTATTAGCCTGGAGATTTTTCTCTGCTTTTGTTTTTCGCCTGTAAACCCCATGGGACTAACCGAGATATGGCAAATCTGATTCAAACACCACTCAGTTTATAAAGGAAAAAAAAAAGGGGAAAAGACTCAAGCTCATTTTCTCAAATAAAAACCTCAAATGAATCTTATTTCAAAGAAAGTCGGATCAATGGCATTTTCATCATTTAATTTTTTCCTTCCTTTTTTCTTTGTTTCAACCGCTTCCTTTTCGTCGGTGGCCGATCTTAGGCAATGGCCGGCCATCGGTGAGAGCTGGGCGAGGCCACCCTCGATGGCCACAATCGAGGAAAAAAAGTAAATGACGAAAATACTCGTGATCATACCCTTTTTTAAAATAATGAAATCACCGAGGTCCTTATTTTAAACAAGATCCACTTCATGCATGTATATGAAAGTACTCCGGGCAGTTTGAATTTTTTTTTAAAAAAAAAACAGAGACAAAAACAGAAATGATCCTTACCAAAAATAAAATAAAAAAACAGAAATGATCGTTTTAGGTAACATTAGGCTAGACCGGGCTGTACTACCCACTCAAGCGAGAAACGATAGTCGTGAAGTACAAACCGAGTTCGTATGAAGAAGAGTCGTCACGACATATCATTTTGATGATGACTCGGACTTCCATGATGGTGTGATCTGAGCGCACTTAGTGCACCCCGGTAGCAACTTCGTAGCCATTATAAATTTCCTGGGGCCGATGCGCTTTTTCTCTCCTCGTCCAACCCACAGACTCTCTTTCCACGCACCTTCCGAGTCCTGACAGTGGATCTAGCGCCATAGCTCGCTGCCTCTCTCCTGCCAAGTCCTGAGAGTGGGTGGCGCGTCCGTCTGCAGCAAAGACCGATCCCAAGTTTTGTTTGAAGGTAACCCTGCGTCGCCTTGACACATTATGATGATGTGATGATGAGATGATTTATTGTGTGCTTCGCAGTTCGTTCTTGTTCTTGTTCTTGTTCGCTAACTCTGTTTGTGGTAATACCCTCTCCATTTCAAATGTGTAATTTCTATCCTCTGTTCCTTTCTATTTGCCATAAAACAGAGTTGTTCGTTCTTCGACTTGTCTCAAACTGAAACACCGCACATACCCTCGGATTACAGGTTGAAAGTTTCATATTGGAGAGACATGATGTTTCCTGTGGAGATGTTTGCGCACTATGGGTCCGCGATCGGCTGGCTGATGGTCCTACGGATGATGCTCCAGCACTACTTGCCATCCCAACTGCGGGACCTCGTGGACCGATATATCCAGAAGTGGTGGATGAGCCTGTTCGACCCCCATGTCCAGATCTCGTTCCCTCAGTTCGCGGGCCAAAGGATGAAGAGCAGCGAGGCATACATGGCCATTCAGAACTACCTCACCAAGAATGTCTCGTCCGTGGCTAGGAGACTCAAAGCAGATTCCGTCAAAGACAGCCGATCTCTTGTCCTGAGCATGGATGACCATGAGGAGATCACCGATGAATACGAGGGCGTGAAGGTTCGGTGGTTCTTGAACAAAGAAGATGCCACCAAGACTTCCTCAGCTTCGTTGTATGGCGCAACAGAGCCGTCGAGATTCTACAGACTCACATTCCATCGAAAGCATAGGGAGTTAATCATGCAATCTTACGTGAGGCACGTATTGACAGAAGGGAAGGCGATTGAATCTATGCATCGACAGCGGAAGCTGTACTCGAATGGTGATGATCGGTTCTACTCCAGGTGGAGCCATGTTGTTTTCGAGCACCCGGCAACTTTCGAAACGTTGGCTATGGATCCAGACAAGAAGAGAGAGATAATGAACGACCTCACAAAGTTCACCCAGGGGAAGGACTATTATGCTAAAATCGGCAAGGCTTGGAAGCGCGGGTATTTGCTCTACGGTCCGCCGGGAACTGGAAAATCCACCATGGTAGCTGCCATGGCTAATTTCTTGAACTATGATGTGTATGATTTAGAGCTCACGGCAGTTAAAGATAACTCGGAGCTGAGGAGGCTTTTGATCGAGACTTCAAGCAAGTCTATCATCGTGATCGAGGATATTGATTGCTCTCTCGACCTCACCGGCCAGAGGAGAAAGGACGGGGCCAGCGGCAGCGGCAGCGGGGGCGAGGATAAGAGCCCACTGAAGAAGCTGACCCATAAAGAGGAGAGCAGCAGCAGCAGTCAGGTCACTTTATCTGGTCTTCTCAACTTCATCGATGGAATTTGGTCATCTTGTGGGGGCGAAAGGTTAATTGTGTTCACTACAAATCATCTGGACAAGCTCGATCCCGCTCTGATAAGGAGAGGGCGGATGGACAAGCACATAGAGATGTCGTATTGCAGCTACGAGGCGTTCAAGGTTCTCGCGATAAATTATCTGAACATCGATGACCATCCTTTGTATGAAACGATCGGCCTGCTGTTCAACAAGACCAACATGACTCCTGCAGATGTTGCGGAGAACTTGATGCCCAAGTCCGACGACGAGGATGTGGAGGCTTGCTTGAGCAACTTGATACAAGCACTGGAAGCGGCGAAGGAAGAAGCAGCGAAGAAGAAGGCCGAGGAAGAAGCACAGGCCAAAGCTGAAAAGGAAAGGCAGGAGAAGAGGTCAAAATGGTGGAGGAAGGGTGGGGTATGGGCGGGGTCTCTGCTAAAGAAGAGCAGATCAACAACACAAAGAGAGTGACCATGCAAAGTGGAAGGGATCAAAACTGAAATCAGCTAGCAAACTGGAACGGTAGATACGTTCTTGTTGGCTTCTAGTTTCTAACTTTTTAAGATTAGGAAGAGCAGAACTTCTAGGATAGGGGCTTAAATGAGGGGAGAGTTTAGTGGTCTAGATGAACTTTTTTCTCATTCTTACTTTGCAATTTGGGTTGTGCCTTTGAACTCTTGCAATTAGTAAAATTCCTGGGTTAGCTTCTTTCTTCTGTTGAAACTTAGGCTCGGTAAAGTTTATCTCGGTGCCGCGACTTCCCCTTTTGCTTAAGTAACACTCGGACCAGATTTCGATTCACGAACAATTGGCTTCTTTTGTTCTGAACAAATGGGCAACGGGTAATTAAGAAGTTTATACTGATGTTGGGCACATAGGAAAGATCAGCAATTAAATCAAGAATCAAGATGGTTGAATGGATTATGGATCCGCGTAGAGATCAGGTAGGCTGGGGATTGCGTAAGTAATGATATGTTTAGAGTGCAGGTCTAACTTGTTAAGATTTGATGCACAATTACTGTTAAATTTCTATCTCGAGTTTGAATCCATATATTAAACTCGATACCCATTGGATGAGGAGCGACGGCACTATCATAAATATCCAAGTTTGATTTGGTTCAGTATTGGATTTCACCCATTGAAGGAAAAAAAAAACGATAAGCAATTAGACTTGGGCAGTACGTGTGGGGCCAAGAAGAGAAAAAGTAAAATAAAATAAAGAAACAAAAGAAAGGGAAGGGTTTTGCTTTTAGGTTCTTATCGACACGAGCCGCATAAGGGTTTCAGGTCTCTCTATCTTTTCTGACGAGCCAAACAAAAAGGGCAAAAAAGTCGCACAAGAAAAGAAGTTCCTTTTCGCAAAGAGGCGCACTGCAAGAGAAAAAAAAAAAAGAACAGCCGCACAAGAAGCTCTCGGGGTTAATTCGCATCTTTGATCTGTCGTACGTAGAGCTTCACAAACAGTTAGCTTTTTTTCGTGAGTTTATATCTGAGTTATTTTATTTGTAAACACTTAGAGTTTGGATATAATTTAGGTGTGGGAAACACGAGCGTATTGAATGATTATAAATCCGATTCTCCGATTATAGTGGATTGTTCTTGTTGGCTCTTCCGTGGATGTAGGTACCGATATTCAAACCAAACCACGTAATCTCCGGTGTCCAACCTGGTATCAGAGCCCAGGTTACCAACAACTCTGATACCGGTGTTGGATGGTTTTGGGCCTCTCTCATCCCAAAAGTTAGCTCAAATGATAAGGCTTTCTCTCACACTTATAAATCAACTACCAACCCCTTCCACAATCGATATGGAATAACCCCAACAATCTCCCCCTTATACATCGAGCCCGAGTCAGAGGCGGCGACAACCCATATCTCTTCTCATGTAACTGTTGGATCCGGACTTGTTAGTAACCCGGGTTACGATACCAATTGTTAAAATATAACGCGCAGAAAGTAACCAGATCTTGCAAATAAGTCAATGCGAAAAACCCGGAGAAATAATGATAAACGATAAAAGACACCAGAGATTACGTGGTTTGGTCCGAATATCGATACATATATCCACGGGAGAGCCAGCAAAAACAATTCACTATAATCGGAGAATCAGATTTACAATCGCTCAATGCGTTCGTGTTTTCCACACCTAGATTATACCTAAACCCTAAGTGTTTACAAATAAAACAACTCAGAGCTTGAGTTAGATATTCTGGATTGTGATTTGGGCCTTTTGCTTGTCTAATTATTATCCGGATATTGTATGATTGCAATTATGTCCGAAGTGAAAGCTGAAATTGAGAAGTTTAACGGAAGGAACAACTTTGAGTTATGGAGTTTCTAGATGGAGGCGTTATTGACAACTTAAGGTTTAGCGGAAGCACTGGAGGGCAAGACTAAGTTGCCCGAAACGATAACAAATGCTGAAAAGGATGTGGTAATGAGGAAAGCTAGAAGTTTAATCCTATTGAATTTATCGGATGAAGTGTTAATAAAGGTAGGTGAGGAGAAGGATACCGCAACATTGTAGGCAAAACTTTAGGCGCTTCATGTAACGAAAGGTTTGAACAATCACTTGTATATATTGAAGAAGATGTTCCAGTTTAGATGTACTGAAGGTACATCTATCAGAACTTATCTATATGAATTTAATAAACTCATGATGGATTTGAAGAACGTCGGTAAGACACTTGATGATGAAAAGCAGGGCATGATGTCGTTAGCTTCCCTACCAGAGTCATGGGAGCACTTTACTAATTCATCATTGCAGGGGCGTACTACGATTACCTTGGAAGAGGTAAAACCTGTCTTATTTTCTAAAGAGTGGCAGAGAAAGTTGTGAGATGATAGTCTAGCGTAGGATGTAGCACGAGAACTAGTGATTCGGGGTAGAGAGCAACAACGAGGGTCCAGAAAGAGTAAAGATAAAAGCAGATCTAAGTTACACCATAGAAAATCCAAGGGACACATGAAGTACTTTGAGTGTCACGAGGAGGGGCACATCAGGAGAGATTATCCTAAGTTGAAAAACAAAGGTGATAAGCGAAAGCCATAACCAAGTATGGCGAACATTGTCGAGGAGAGCACGAGTGATGTAGAGGCTATCTTATGTGTGACTACATGCTCGTTAGGAGACAAATGAGTGCTAGATTTAGGGTGTTCTTATCATATGATGCCTCATAGGAACCGGTTTACTACTTACCATATTGTAGAAGGTAGTAGAGTTCCGTTGGAGAATAACGCAGCCTGTAAGGTTATGGGGATAAGGATAGTTCGGATTCGGATGCATGATGGTATAATGCGCACATTAACAGACGTGAGGCATATACCGGAGCTCAAGAAGAACCTTATTTCTCTAGAGATACTCGATGATCTCGGGTGTAAGTACACCGCTGAAGGTGGAGTGCTAAAGATCTCTTGCGGTGCCATGACAATGATGAAAGGGAAGAAAATGAGTTCTCTCTATTATCTACGCGGGAGACCATGACAGGAGCTGCTGCGGTTTCATCAAGTGAGTCGGATTCTGATTTAACTCGTTTATGGTATATGCGGGGAAAAGTATACTAGAAATACCATAACTTTTGTACGGCGTTCACTTGAGTGCCATAACTTTTCAAAACGTTCACTTGAGTGTCATAACTTTTAAAAATCATTCACTTGAGTGCCATGTTGACGTGGCAGCCGGAAAAGCCGACGTGGCAGCTGGGAAAGTTATCGTAGCACGCCGGAAAAGTTCTCGTATACGCCGAAAAGATGACGTGGCACTTCGAAAAGCTGATGTGGCACACCGAAAAAGTTCTTGTAGCACTCAAGTGAACGATTTTTCTCCGACGTAGCACTCAAGTGAACGATTTTTGAAAGTTATGGCACTTAAGTGAACGTTTTAAAAGTTATAGCACTCAAGTGAATGCCGTACACAAGTTATGGCACTTCTAGTGTACTTTTCCCGGCATATGTGTTTAGGGCACATGAGTGAGGCAAGTATGACGATGTTGAGTGATAGAGGGGTTGCTAAAGGGTCAGAAGACAAGTAAGTTAGACTTATGTGAGCACTGCATCTTTGGGAAGCAACGCAGGATTAAGTTTGCTACAGGTATTCATTCGACCAAGCAATCGGTAGAATATATTCATTCGGATGTCCGGGGGCCGTCTTCGGTTCCTTCGAAAGGAGGTGCTCATTATATGCTGACATTTATTGACGACTATTTCAGGAAGGTATGAGTATACTTTTTGAAGCACAAATCTGATGTGTTTAATTAGTTCAAGAAATTTCAGACATCGATTGAGAAGTAGTCATATAAACAAATCAAGTGCTTGAGAACCGATAACGACATGGAGTTCTATGGTAAAGATTTTACTGAGTTCTGGAAGAGAAACGGAATTTGAGACATCGCACAATACCCGGGATACCACAACGAGAATAGCGTGGCGAACGGAAAAACAGAACTTTACATGAACGGGCTCGAGTATGCTTTCGCATGCTAGAATAGGCAAGGAATTTTGGGCCGAAGTAGTGAACATGGCCTGTTACATGATTAATAGATCTCCATCATCTGCTATCGAGTGGAAGATTCCAAAGGAAGTATGGTCGGAGAAACCTATTGATTACTCCGGATTACGAATATTTGGATGTCCTACGTATGCTCATGCGAGTGATGGTAAGCTTGAGCCGAGGTCGAAGAAGTGTATATTTCTAGGTTATGCCCATAGGGTGAAAGGCTACTAGTTGTAGTGCACCGATCTCATATCACTCAATTTTCTAATCAACAGATATGTGTTCTTCAACGAGACTACAATGCTTCGACATAGGAGTCTTGAGACACAACCACCAAAGCAAACAGATCATGGTGTTAGTAGTGAAGTGGAGCTTCAGGTGGAGACTCCAAAGACTTCAAAGGTAACAGATATTGAGATTGCAGATGAGACCGCAGTTCCTCAAGTCGGTGATAGTGAACAACCAAGATAGCCGCAGCGTAGTATAGCCGCAGACAGACAAATAAGGCAAATTAAACCACCGATACGTTATGATTATACATATATTGTTTATGCTTTGACTTTAGGTGACGAGATGGAGACATATGAGCCTTGGACTTACTCTGAGGCGATGGCTAACTCTGAGTCGTTGTTGTGGCTAGGGACTATGAGTGAAGAGATGAAATCACTCTATTGAAATCAGACATGGGAGCTAGTTAAAGTACCCAAGAGCCAGAAGATTATCGGAAGTAAATGGGTCTACAAACGGAAAGAGGGCATTCTTGGTGTTGAGGCGGTGAGGTAGAAGGCAAGATTTGTCGCGAAGGGATATACCCAGCGGGAAGGCATTGACTACAACGAGGTGTTCTCTCCCGTGGTAAGACATACTTCTATTCATGTTTTACTTGCCTTAGTTTGCTGCACAGGATCTCGAGTTAGAGCAGCTTGATGTGAAAACAGCGTTTCTTCACGATGAGTTGGAGGAGCAGATTTACATGAGACAGCTAGAGGGATTTGCTATTCCGGGTAAAGAAGATTATGTTTGCTTATTAAAGAAATCTTTATATGGGTTGAAACAGTCTCTTAGGCAATGGTATAAGCGTTTTGATGCTTTCATGGTTAGTCAAGACTATCCAAAGAGTCAGATGGATAGATGTGTTTATTTTAGGAGATTGGAGGACGGGTCTTTGATTTATCTGCTATTATATGCTGATGATATGTTGATAGCAAATAAAAATATGTCCGATATTGATGTCTTGAAGAGGTAATTAAGTGCTGAATTTGAGATGAAAGATTTAAGTGTTGTAAAGAAAATATTGGGTATGGAGATTTTGCGTAATAGGACCGTAGGATTATTACGTCTGTTTCAAAAGAAATATATTGAGAAGATTGTAGCACGTTTTAATATGCAATCGCCGAAGTCCGTGAGTACACCATTAGCGAAGTACTTTAAACTTTCGGTTAAGTTATCACCGTAGACCGAGGAGGAAGATGAACATATGTTCCATGTTCCTTATTTTAGTGCCATAGGTAGTATTATGTATGCTATGGTATTACTAGGCCCGATATTTCATAAGTCGTCGGTGTGGTTAGTCATTATATGAAGCATCCTGGTAAAACTCATTGAGAAGTTCTAAAATAGATCCTTAGATATTTGAACGGGACAACAGACGTTGGCATAGTGTACCGGAGGGACAAGAATGACAGTGAGACCACCGGTTTTGTGGACTCTGATTATGAAGGTGACTTGGATGAGTGCAGATCTTTAGCGGGGATGTATTTACGCTAGCAGGTGGTGCGCTTAGGCGGAAGGTGTCCTTGCGGAACCACGTAGCCCTATCGTCGACTAAGGCGGAGTACATAGACCGACCTTTATAGCGAAAGAGACGATATGGTTACAAGGTTTGCTCTTGGACTTTGGGTTAGAACAGAAAATTGTTTATATACACTGTGATAACCAATGTGCGATATATCCGGCATATAATCCGGGTTATCACAAGCGAACGAAGCATATCAATATCAGGTACCACTTTATCCGAGATGTCTTAGTGAAGGATAAGGTTGTTGTGAAAAAGATTGCTACAACAGAAAATCCAACTGGACATTATGACTAAATCTGTTCCTTTGGCGAAGCTCAAGCTTTGCTTGAACACTATTGACGTCCGCAAAGAGTGAGCGTCCATGAAGGCGTTGGAAGAGCAGCATAGATAATGAGCACTACTAACTTGGCTTCAAACATCGAGCTAAGGTGAAAATTTATTAAATTTCTGTCTCGAGTTTGAATCTGTATATTAAACTCGATACCCATTGGATGAGGAGCGATGGCACTATCGTAAATATCCAAGTTTTACTTGGGTTAGTATTGGATTTCACCCATTGAAGGAAAAAAAAAACGATAAACAGTTTGACGTGGGCTGTACGTGTGGGGCCAAGAAAAAAAAAAGTAAAATAAAATAAAGAAACAAAAGAAAGGGTAGGGTTTTGCTTTTAGGTTCTTATCCTGACACAAGTCGTATAAGGGTTTCAGGTCTCTCCATCTTTTCTGACGAGCCTAACAAAAAGGGCAAAAAAGCCACACAAGAAAAGAAGTTCCTTTTTGCAGAGAGGCGCACCGCAAGAGAAAAAAAAAAAACAGCTGCACAGGAAGCTCTCAGGGTTAATTCGCATTTTTGATCTGCCGTACGTAGAGCTTCGATACACAGTCAGTTTTTTTCGTTCTTCGTGAGTTTACATCCAAGTTGTTTTTATCCAAGTTGTTTTATTTGTAAACACTTAGGGTTTTGTTATAATATAGGTGTAGAAAACACGAGTGTATTGAGCGATTGTAAATATGATTTTTCGATTATAGTGGATTGTTCTTGCTGGCTCTCTCGTTGATGTAAGTACCGATGTTCGGATCGAACCACATAATCTATGCTGTTCTTTATCGTTCATCGTTATTTCTTTGGGCTTTTCGCATTGACTTATTTGTAATATCTTTGATTAGTTTTCCGCGCGTTATATTTTAAAAATTACAATAAAAATAAAGAATAGAGAGAAAGAGAAATCGAGACATGAAAGATTTATCTTGGTTCATCCTTAAATTATAGCTATTATATCCACCAAAAGATTCCATTATAATTAGTACCTTGGACACTTCTATTACATAACTTAATTATAAGCGAAAAAGAATATATATAACAATAGCTATTCGGAGAAAAACATGGCCGGAATAGCTCCTCCATACCCTCGTGTGCTCATTTAAGAGAGGAATCTCATGCTTTCTTATCGATGAATAGCATCAATCACACCCAACATGAGCATGATCATTTGTTTAGGAAGAAAGAAGCCTAGGCCGTTCCAAGCATGCGAAAGCATGCGCAGAGACTTTCATCATGTGGTCTTTGTTCCGTGGGAAAGGGGCGGAATGGGATCGCTCGATGTTATTGGCTATGTAAGCAGCATGACATCCAACCCCTCGGCGTCACACTCTCGTGCATCGAGATGTGCTTTACTGATCTGCAATTAAATACGAATTAAAACTCCATAGCCAATCAGGCTAAGACAGTACACAAGCTCTGGATTTCTGCAATAAAATAGTACCGGTTGCTGACTTGATAGTGCGGTCTTAGTCGTTTGAGAAAGAGACGAAGTGGGTGGGATTGCTTGTCGTGCTGTAGAAAAAAAGGTCAAAAGTAATAATTTTTAGGGCATCTGCGACGATGCGCGTCAAGTTGCAATAGGTGGTTCATTTCCATCGAAGCTAATCCTCTTCTGGGTTGGGTATGGTTCTGGTCCTGGTGGCCCTCAGTTCATTCAGTTTTGGGAGATTCCTGTTCGGCTGCCATGCTCTGTTTTTTTTTTTTTGGGGTTGGGGAAGGGTTTGGCTCGTCTGAATCAGAACTCAGAGACTAAGCCGGGATCATCATCGCTCTGCCAAATATCCCGAACATTAAGCCGCCAAACTGTTATTTTGTAGATAGCAAAAGTGTTAGATTGGTTTCTGACACACATTTCGGAAAAACCGCACAGGATTTTAGAGATTTTGATCTCGCTCGACAGCTGTGTGTGAACGCAGCTTGCCAGTAGGATGCTTTTTTTTTTTTTTAACAATATCAAATCTATTTTTGTTGAATTCGACATTTGTTTTCTCTGATTTACAAAATACTTCTCCAATTTGGGGTAGACAGTTTACAAAACTCTAATAATGCAGTAATCTCTCTGAATCTCTACTTGTTTCTTGGGAGGCTCGATTCAAAGTTACCAAAGACCGACTCTTAAGTAGTAAGCCATAACTATCCAATGGCTCGAAGTGGCCTGGCAAGATATCGATTCAACCAAAGAGATAGAGAACGGACACCCCAAGAAGGTCGTGTGTAGTCTCCTCGGATACGAATCGCAGTGGGGTTGAGTCCAACCTCGCGATCGACATGACAGTGCCTCGTTGAGACCGGTCTCCTTTGTTTCAGCGAAGACTTTCGGCAGACATGGTCTGCCAGAAACATCATAGGAAGCATCCTCCCCCGCTTTGCGAGCATCCTGAGAAACAAATAACGACTAAGAGACAAACATGGTGACGGGGACCGACCGAACTTTTGAGTTTTACTATGAGCACCTGCCATTCCAACTGGGACCCATCTAACTTCACCAATAAGATTTGTGCTTTTCGGAGATTCCAGAACTGATTTCTCGATCAAAAAAGACCAGGAAAGCGTCGAGCATTTTGCCTCCTCCCCACGTTTCTCGTCGGCCGTGCAATTTTCAGGATAAAAACCCTCGAGTCCCACAAACGTACACGAACTACTTTGCGCTTGTGTGCTCCTAGTGACGGAGAGTTAAAGATGAAGATCGATGCGCCGGCCACGACGCCGAACTCGGGCGGAGCGGGCAACACGTTCGCCCACCTGGGTTCGATGATGGCGGGCGCCATGTTCGTGTGGGCGATCCTGCAGCAGTTCCTGCCGCACGACCTCCGGACCTACTTCGACAAGTACTCGCAGCGCTTCTTCCGCTACGTGTACCCCTACATCCAGATCACCTTCAACGAGTATGGCGGGGAGCGGTTCATGCGCAGCGAGGCCTACTCGGCCATCGAGAACTACCTCAGCTCGAGCTCCGCCACGCAGGCCAAGCGGCTCAAGGCCGACATGGTCAGGAACAACCAGTCCCTGGTGCTGAGCATGGACGACCACGAGGAGGTCTCCGACGAGTTCAACGGGGTTAAGCTCCGGTGGACTTCGGGCAAGAGAGGATCGAGGAGGCAGTCGGTGTCTTTCCACAGCGTCGGGGACGAAGAGAGCGGGTACTTGCTTGGGTATGCAATGTTGGGTGCGTCTCTGTTTGATCTCTCCTCTTAACAGGTTTGGTTGGCTACATCTTATAGGTTTTACAAGCTCATCTTCCACAAGAAGCACAGGGACCTCATCCTCGGGCCATACCTGAGCCACGTCCTGAAACAGGGCAAGGAGATCAGGTTCCAGAACCGGCAGCGGAAGCTCTACACGAACAACGGCTCGTACTGGAACCACGTCGTGTTCGAGCACCCGGCTACGTTCAACACCATCGCTATGCACCCCGACAAGAAGCAAGAGATCATCGACGACCTGATGACCTTCAGCCAGAGCGAGGACTTCTATGCGCGAATCGGGAGGGCCTGGAAGCGCGGGTACTTGCTGTTTGGCCCGCCGGGGACCGGCAAGTCCACGATGATCGCCGCGATGGCAAACCTCCTGAAGTACGACATCTACGACCTTGAGCTCACCGCGGTGAGGGACAACACGTCGCTGAGGAGGCTCCTGATTGAGACGTCAAGCAAGTCGATCATCGTGATCGAGGACATCGACTGCTCGCTGGACCTGACGGGTCAGAGGAAGAAGCAGGAGAAAGTGGAGGAGGGCAAGGATGGCGAGGTCAGGGACCCGGGGAAGCAGGCGGCCAAGGATCCAGACGGCGAGAAGCCTAGCAGGGTAACGCTCTCGGGGCTCCTGAACTTCATCGACGGCCTGTGGTCGTCGTGCGGCGGAGAGAGGCTGCTCGTCTTCACGACCAACCACATCGAGAAGCTGGACCCGGCGCTGATAAGGAAGGGCCGGATGGACAAGCACGTGGAGCTGTCGTATTGCAGGTCCGAGGCGTTCAAGGTCCTGGCCAAGAACTACTTGGGCATCGATGCCCACCACCTGTTCGACGATATTGGGAAGCTATTGAACGAGGTCGACCTGACGCCGGCCGACGTGGCCGAGCACCTGATGCCGAGGAGCCCTTCCCAGAATGCCGAGGTTTGCTTGGAGGGCCTGGTCGTGGCGCTCGAGAAGGCGAAGATGGAGGGCGAGTCGAAGGCAGAGGAAGCGAAGTTGAAGGGCGAAGAGAGCAGAGAGGAAGCGAAGGTGGAAGCAAAAGAATGAGTGCTTGTGCTTGGGTCGACCGAGAGAGCGAATAAACAAAATCAGAGGACGGAGCTGGTTTAGCAAGTATTGTTCTGATTTTTTTTTGCATTTCCTTCAAGTTCCACTTGCCCTTGCTTGCCCAAATAAAAAAAAAAGAAGGGCCAGTTTTAGCCAAGATTGCGAGCCTTAAGTTCTGGTTCGGAGGCTAGTGAGAACTTGATTTTTGTACTATGCCCCAATTGAAATGTTCAGAGAAGTTTTGGAAATGTCCAATGGAACGCCTTGCCTCAATATATGCATTATTGCATTCCTAAAAATTGACCCAATGTGGTGATTAGGGGACAAGACTAGGTAAGCATCTGTTTCTGCTCGACATCATTCGGGTATTTTTGGCTGGCGGACATCACTCAAGGTTCAGCAAGAGAATCGCGCCATAGAAATACATGTGTTTCAGATATCTTAGCGAATCTCTCTAAGGTTGGCCGGCCAAAAACGAAGAACATATCTCAGTTTAGCGAAGGAAGGAAGGAAATACGAGAGAGAGAGGAGAGGATTGGAAAGACTTGTCCTCTAGGCTAAATGAAACCAGCACGAGTCCCAAAAGAGTCCTCGAAGACAACAGCTGAGTAGTCTTTGATTTTGATTAAAATGAGAAGACGAACCTTGTCAACGGCCCTGGTCATGTTGGACATACAGTTCGTGGAAGACGGATATGGAGTGGGCTCTGGTGTAGCCTTTGGGCTCAATTGCGTGGACATCATCCTAATTCACTTCTCGGTAAACTTTCATGGACCCGAAGGAGGTCATTACTTGGGCTGGCTCCATTTTTGTTCCCTTTCTTTTTTTTTGTTGAGAAGTCATTTGCAATTTGCTAGATTTGGAAGGTGTGATTCTCGTAATATTATTACGATGTGAATGAGATTTTTCTGTCGACCAAAAAAAAAAAAAATAAAATAGATTGTCACATTGGAATTTGGTGCAGGAAGTAAAGATCCTGAGCTGGCTTAGAAATATGCCACTAAGCCAGAATTGTAACAAGGCACAATAGAAAAGAGAAGGAAGAGAAAAAGGTAAGTTCCCCGATTGTCATGGATGCATGAGTGGTAAGGCTATGCCATCATGTGGATCTTACTTTAAGGAATTTCACCAAGAATGATTTGGAACACAAACCATTTTGGATCAAGAAATTAATGACTTGCACTTCGATCCGAGCAGAAGAGGATCTCCACTCCATGAGCCAGATGGCCGGATCTATACGCTCGATCCCCCGACTTATCAGAAAACAAAAAGGACAAAAATTGCTTGTCTTAGGAATTACATGGGTCTCAAACAAATTAAACCACGAACAAAATATTTATGCCTATGGAACATACAACATTAATCTCCTTTCCTGGTTGACATACTTAGTTCAGTCTTACCTTCTACCAGAAAGGTCGGGCCAGCAACCCATTTGAACACAAACTGTCTTTCACAAGCACGGGTTCGTCCAAGGCATGCAGAGAAAATTACGCCCTTGTCTGTCAGACCGCCTTGACCTATTTGTGTCCGGAGTTTGTGCTGCAGTAAGATGGCACCATCTTGATCTCTTCCCATCCCGTAATTTTTCGTGAAGCACATCAATCATCCTCCCAGTGGAGCTTTAAGGTTGGCATCCCGCATCAGAATAAAACCCTTTTCGCTGCTTCCATTTCGCATATCAATGGTGTTTGACAATACAGTGTTCTGCGCGAAAATTGAAGCCGATCCCTAGATTCATCTGGAAACTAAAAGGCCAGGGATGAGTCTGCTGATCAACTTCTTCTGCTCGGTTCTTCCTTTGAATCAGATGGGGCCCGGGGTGCTTCAATGGGTTGTCAATTCGTTTGACTATGACGTATTAGGTCGATTAACAACAGGCTGTCCGAGACCAGAAAAAGTCGGAATGTCTTCTGTTCTGGAAGGGTTGTTGACCTCGTGTATTCAACATCGTATATTCAACCTAAGTGCATGGATTCTTCGTTCAGACACGAGACATCTCTGTCTCCGTTTCCCCCACCCCAACGGCCTTCCGTTCACATTGGTAGAGTCAATAGTCTTCGTTGACTCCGTCGCCACTTCCCTTTATTTTTAAATGCCATGATCTTTGGAAGGACTAGGAGTCTTTGAAATATCTAAAGAAATGATGCCGATCTTCTCAGTTTAAGGTTAAGCGTACAGTTGGGGCAAGATTAACTCTTAAAAAGATGAAAGGTCAGTCAGCCATATTAGTTATCTCCTATCACTGTATTAATTAAGTGCTTGGCTCCCCGAGTCAGTTCAAAGTTCAAAGTCCAAAGTTTTGCCAACCAGCTAGCATCCTCTTGTCTTTGCTCGAAGCGTGGTCCAGGCTGATCCATAGTAGGCATTACGCCACATCAATCCATGACATCGGCACCTCTCACTAGGTAAGATTTATTTGTGCATAATTTGATCTTAAACGAAGAGTCGAAACTCATAAAAACAAGAGATTTGTGAAAGACTTGTTACTAGATATCGGCAAGCCAAAAAGATAGAACCCCCGTGATCTTTTAAGAAAACTTTAATAGCATCGGTGTCTATGGCCTTTATAAATGCTGGTTATCAATTTTTCCTCGATGGCTGTGGCATGTTGTTAATATGGATGAGAGTAAGCTAACGAGTCACGACGCCAACAAGACTTTATAAAAGAGTGACAATTATGTGGAGATGTAACCCTTGTACTTGTCCAGTAAGGGTAAAGATGTATATTGTATGGGTCGCACGAGCAACACACCTCTTTATTATAGATGGGTTTATATAGTCTATGGTGAAGCGCAATCGAAGTAGTTACTGATGTGTCCAAGGTTAGTCCAATCGAATCTAAATAAAACTAGTTAAATCACAAATATTAATGGAAAGAAAACCTGCGATTTGATTTATGATTCAATGTTAGCACAGTATCTTAGCTCGTAACGATGGGAACATGAAAGCACTTTTAATATTGGGATGGAAGTTGCTAGAGAAGGAGAGAGTAGACTCAATAACGACATGACGTCATTCAATATAAACCTGAAAAACGTGACTTCTGTCGCACTGAGTCTTTTTTCCATCTGGAAATTCTGTTTATAAAAATGAAAAGTCATTGCACCAATTGCAGTGTAGGAAGACTAAAAAATTTCATTGACAAAAACCCAGATTATAGCTATAAATACATGCGCCGAGATGTGTGTTCTCCGGAGCACACGCATGATTGAAGAAGACGAAGAAAGAAAGAAAATGGAGTTTGAGGGGCTCCTGTCGCAGGAGAGATAGCGCCTGCAATGCATAAAAGCACGCGCCATCCTTCTGCGACAAGACCCCCTTCAACTCCTTCATCCATTCATTTTTCCCTCCATTTTTGCCCCTCAAATGTTCCATCACCCCGATTTTTTTTTTCTTCTACTTCTGTGGTTTAGTTAGTGATTAGCGTATAACAATGGAAGAGTTTCGAGTTGTTGTCGTTGTTGTTGGTTCGGTCGCCGTCTGTCTCCTTCAACGACTCGCTTTTTTCCACGGCGGCTCCTCATCTTGTTCCGTGCCGCGGCAATGCTACCGTCTCTCTGTAAGCACTCCTTTACCCCTTTGTTTCTTCATTTTCCTGTCTGTATTTCCCGCGTGAGATCTGTGTCTCGTCAGAACCACAACCGAAGCCAAAGCTCCAGATCTCTGTTCTTCACCTTTTGAGGAACTCGAATGCGAAAGGGATGATGATGTTAATTTGGCTTCTCGCCGTGCCGGGAGAAGAACTGTTTCGTTTACGGTATGCATGCCTAATTCTGAGGACAGGCGTTCAAAGAATCCAATCATTCGAGAGGGGCCAGGCGAGGAAGAAGAAGAAGATGCCCCACGTTAATCCATGGTCGTGCAGGAAATTATCAAAAAAGTTATAAAACCTTTCACACTTTTATTAATTCAGTTCTAAATCTTTTAAATTTGTAAATTCAATCCTAAATCTTTTCACTTTTTGCCGATTCGGTCATAATAGTCAGAAATTGCTAGCGTGGGCACCGACTTTCTTATGTGGTAAAAAGATTTAGGGCTGCATTGATAAACTTAAAATATTTAAGACCGAACTAGTAAAAGTATTAAAGGTTTAAGATTTCTTTAATCATTTTTCCTCGTCATGCTGACTATGAGACGGTATTGTTTGATTATCTTTTTCATTACGTAATAATAATTGATTAATATGCCGTCAACTACAATGTCAGTGTCTACGGCGACGTAAGAGAGAGATCACGTTGTGATTCCTCGTATTTTGTGGTGCAAAGGTTCTCTGCAGTTAAGCGTTGACCGTTATGTATTAATTTCCCATAAAACCTACATGGATCGGATGGCAGCTTTTCCTAATATTTATCTCATAATTTAATCCTTACGTGTCCTCCCGCACACGTCTCTTTTTTTACCCTATGTTCAAATCTTCCCATTTGTTCTTCGATGATTATTCTTTTCACACTAGCACTTTGCACGAAGACAAATGTATGCAGGCACCAGAATTTAAAACAGCTTTTCCTAGTTTCATTCACCCAGGATATTTTGTCTATTAATTTACTGAGCACGTGTTCCTCGTACGCACAAAACTTTTTCTATTCTAATCTTCCATTTGGTTCTTCAACGTGTTATTCTAGTTTCCTTTCACACTAGCACTTTGCACATAACAAAGATAAATTCAACACTAGATTGCGAGAGTTGCATTGCATTTCTCACTTCTCGAGCAAAGACGATTCGACAGTTGGCATCTGCCGTGTGTATTTTAAAGTAATTCTTATAGATTTTTCTGTGAAATCTGTATATTTCTGTCATTAATTAGATTCCGCAGAGTCCGGAGAGTCCGACGCGCAGTGGAAGTGTAAAATGGATTTCGATCGGAGATGGCTGTTTCTGGCCCGTGCACGACCAAGGAGGCGCCATCTTGCTTACTTGGAGAAGCATTTTGAATATTCAAGTGTGCAAATGTTGGGGGTGTGAAAACATTGCCTTATTAAGGCTTTAATATAATTGTTTGACCTATGTAGAATGAGTTCATAATATATGTCTAGTGTTGGAAAGGCAGGCACCCCTTTGAGGTGTCTAAACATTAATTCTCTTTCGGTAGACGAAGTTTGCATGATTGAACAAGTTAATTATTGCTTTGATGTGTACACATTAGACTCCGTCAAAAGAAGAAAACGGACATTGGAACTGCGACCATATCTTCTTCCGTTTCTAGTTAGAGCAAATCGTTCCTCTCGTTAGACAGTAACAAATATTAAAAATAAATATAAGTGGTGTCCACCGATATAGCCTATTGGTTAAATACTTCCGCCAACCATGAAAATACATTCATCCTAAGGGTTATATTTATTCTCTCCATTTCAGGAAAAATTGTCCAAAAAGATCTAAGCCTTTTTAATTTTACCAATTGAATCATAAACCTTTCTTAAGTTTTGTCAATTGAATCATAAACATTTTTTCGTTGGTTTGCACGAATTCAATCGGCAGAATGTGAAAAGGTTTTAAGATTCGACCGACAAAGTTAAAAGGTTCATGACCGAATTGGCGAAACTTCGATGGACTCGGGACTTTTTGGGATAATTTCTCCCGACTTGCATGTGAAGGATATCATCCGCACGTGATTTCGGGGTCGTTGTCGTGTGTCAAACTAAGCCGCTTCTGCGAAATTCGCAAAGCGAGATCATACACACCGTGCACACATTTCCTCCGTCAGTTAGCACGAGGTTGCTTCCTCTTTGGTTGTCTCTTGCGCATCGACTAAGGGACATATCTCAACTTAAGTCTTCCGATTGACCGACTTAGTATTCTCCCTGAACTTCTAAGTCTTCGATCCACCTACGTTGCAATTCCGTGATGGATGCCACGGATTTTATGAGGAAGGCATCAAGAAATCAAGAGACTAACTAACATGGTGATAGTAAATGTGAACATGAACCCAATAAAAAAAAGTAACGTGGAATAATTTCAAGCAACGTGCTGCCTCTACTGTTTATGGGTCACATGGAATGGCAAATTTGAGATAAATAGAAATCTACTCGTAGGATGACATGGTATCAATGAGTTGCTTAAGAATTGAAAACGGGGCGTTTCATCTAAAAGACTATGCTTCGAATTGGCAACCCTTTATTAACGAGAAGGAGCTTATGAAAGGTAACTTCAGGGAAATTCCTTATCTTTTTTTTTTGAAATTTTTTTGAGTTTTTACCAAAATTTTGATTTTATGAATTTTTATGAAAATTCCCCTCTATTGACAGGAAGCTTGAGGAAACTTTCCTAATCAACTTTTGTTATTAACCAAACACATATACGACGATCAATTTTTCACACACATGACAAAAGAAATACGGCAAAAATGGGCAAAGGACTCAACCTTCACCTGCAAAGACGTACCCTTGTAAGCTTCACTTGATTAAAAGTAATTATAAGCCTAGTAGATGTACCCAAATTAGACAAATTATAGTGAAGTGCTAGTGATTAAACAGTACAACCTACACAACATGCGTGATTTACTTTTCTTCGCAGCCAAATTACGAGTCCATTAAGAACCTAATGCGACTGTATAACCATGATACCTATGAGATAAGCGTGCACGAAAAAACATTACTTGAACTTGATCAATAAAGCCAATAAGCACGCGGTCCTACTGGTAATGGGATTGGGAGAGACGGTAGTATAATAGGTGCATGATTCAACTCCCGCCCTCTGCCAAGAGCAGAGCAAAAATCAAATATAAGAGAGATAGAGATAGGATAGACAAAAAAATAAAAAACTTGATCAATGAAGACCAACATGATCATAGTCAATTGAATGAGCCCCACAATGAGACCCGCATGATCAATGGACATGATGATATTGGTTTAGATAGATTAATTCTATGTAATAACTTCTCGTCTACGTATCAGGTGTTTTTACTAGCAACACAATTACTACTATTCTCTATCATGATCGTTCTCTACTTCTACCTTTATGTAATTGGCTGTAACCCAAAATAAATAAGTCGGTTGTTCTCGTCGATCCTTTCAACAAAAGACATGGATCAAATGAAGAAACATCGTACCAACTGTAATGCCCATTCAAACCCTTGTCGAGCACAGCGATTAAGTTTCTAGTCAATCTTCCCCAGCAAAGACCGCCTAAAGATCATTGTAACTTCGCCCGTAATTTACAAAGAGAGAGAGAGAGAGAGAGAGTTCTGTGGACTATAAATATGAATAGAGAGAGTCAAGGAGACACCATCGAAGAGAGATGTTTACTTCAAGGTTGAAGGAATCTTTTTGCAAGGAGAGTCTTTTCGAGGTCAGCGAAAATTAGTCGAAAAGATTACATTATAATTTCACCCAAAAATTTAGAATTAAATTGATAAAATTAATAAATGTCGGTATGTGTCGCGACGCAAGAGGCAGATTAGGTATCATTTCCTCGTGGTGGACAGGTTCTCTCCAGCTATAGGCCTGTCAAAGCTCTCTCTGTAAACCTTTTGCAGCAAGTGTGGACACGGGACTCAGTATATAAAATATTTCTTCCTAATTTTCCTGTACATAGGAGGATCACCACTAATTTTGCTGGGCACGTGTCCTCCTTATTCATAATTTTTTATGTTCTAAGGGACCCCTTTTGTTCTCCAATGAGCATTCTGTTCACACTAGCGCTCTCGATCCGAGATGGCTGTTTCTGGACCATGCAATACCGAGGACGGGAAGCGAGAAACATTTTCGAATATTCAAGTGAAAGTCAAAGGAATGATTCGAGTCGCTGGCTGGATACCCTTGAAGAGCAGGGGTGCCAAAACCTCGTTTCATTGTAAGGTTTAAACACAATTGTTGGAACTAGGAGAGATTGTCCGAAAAACTCATAAATCTATTGCACTTTTATCAAATCAGTCATAATCCTTTTAATTCTATCAATTAAATCCTAAATTTTTTCACGTTTTTACCAATTGAACCTATCTAAAAATTGTTGACTTGGCACAATCGGCACGTGAAATTTTTTTATAATATTTTAATGTTTTTTTGAATTATTTATTTATTCGTTCTTTTTTTTTCTATTATTTTCTTCTGTTTTCCCTCTTTACTATTTTTCTTTTCTTCTTTTTTTCCTTTTCGTTTTTTAGGGCGGCCCTTGCCAGCCAAACTCGGGCATTCTTCGCCTGAGACCGACAAGGTCGCCGACCATCGATGAGTCCTAGCGATAGCTAGCAAAGTGAAAAGGAAAAAAGAGAAAAAGTAAAGAAGGAAAACATAAGGAAAGAAAAAAATACCTAAATAAATAATTCAGAAAATTATTAAAAATTATTCACTTCAACACTAATCATGCCACATAGGACGATTGGTATCCATGTCAGTGATTTCCAACCAAATTGTCCGAATGAACTCAATTGGCAAAACGTAAAAAAATTTTAGTACTCAACTGGAAAAATTAAAAATTTAAGATTTAATTAACAAAAGTACAATAGATTTAAGACCTTTTAGATAGTTTTCCTATCTGAACTATGTAGTATGAATTTGTACAATCTCTAGCGATGACAAGGCACGCACCCTTTTTGTGGGGGAAAATTGTCAAAAAGTTTCTAAACCTTTCGCACTTTTGCCAATTTAGTCATAAACCTTTTAAGTTTGTTAATTCGGTCCTAAAACTTTTCATATTTTTCCAATTCAATCATATTAGTCAGAATCTCTAATGTGGACGCTAGCCTTTTTACTTGACACTATCGGCATTGATGTGGATAAAATTTAATATTTTTTGAATTTTTATAAATTTTAACTTTAATTTTAAAAAAAAATCTTTTGAGACCAACTAGTTGTTGAGGACCAGCGACCACCGCTGGCTCCTAGGTGAGAGCTAGCAAGGGCCGGCGACTATAAACGTATTCACGTCGTTGATAATTCGAATAGATTCATAAGCAAGACCTACTGATACGTTTTAAGTTTAAAATTGTTAGATAGGGGTCCTTTCCTATTCCTTTTGTGTCCTAGTGTTAAAACCCAAAAATACTTGTTGTTTTCCTGATGCTTTCTCATGTTTTTTTAATTATTTATAAAACCCTCTTTTAAAAGTATTTTAATAATATTTTCCGCGATGTTAGTCTTAATCTATGAGTAGGACTTGCTTGGACACCAATCTATGCATCGACAATGTGCAAATTATCTATAAAGAAAAGAAAAAATATAATCAAAAAATTATTCAAAATTGTCCATGTCAACGTCGGTGACACGTAGAACGCCCGACGCTCACATCAACAATTTCCTATCAATTGGACCGAATTGAAAGAAGGTAAAAAGATTTAGGACTGAGTCGATAAATTTAAAATGTTTAGAACTGAATTTGTAAAAGTGCGAAAGATTGAGGACTTTTTTGATAATTTTTTTTGCCTTTTGAGGTGTCTAAACATGGTTTTGGTATGGAAAAGCAGGAGTAGTTTTTGCTTTTTTAAGCCCTTTTCCCCTTCTCTTTCGGTAGACAAATTTTGCATGATTGCACAAATTAATTATTGCTTTGATGTGTACACACTGGACCACGTCAAAAAAGGAAATGGGCATTCCACTTTGATGGCCCATATCCATCGGATTAGTCACAGAGCGGGCGTCAGATACTATGGCCATAGACATCACTCACATATAAATCAAACTAAAAATCTCTCTGTCTCTCTCTCAACTTGAGACTTCTTCTACCCATGAAGGACGTAAAACACAGTGTCCATAATTAATTTCTTTCTTTTCTGTTCTTATGCTAAATAATTGCTCGGAGAAAAAACAAACAAGCAATGCCCATTATTAATTCACAAGTAATGGATATTATCCCCATGTGTTTTTGAGTCATTAGTTAAATAAAAAATTGAAAATACAATCGAAATTCGTAACATGTAATTATTACCTAATTGCTTTAGAGCATACATCTAACATGCCTAGATTTGGCAAGGAGAATGGCCTAAGGATTGGGGAATAAAACTATAGAAAAAAAAATAGAAATTCAAAAAATTATCAAAATATTGTTGAAAAATGTCCATATCAATGCCGGCCAACCAAATGGAATGAATTGGCAAAAAATAGTTTATGACTGAATTGGTATAATTGCAATAGATTTAGGATTTTTTTTTTATAATTCTCCCGATAAACATAGGTGGTGCCCATTATTATAACACATCAATTTGAGACTTCTTCTACCCACGAAGGAAGTAAAACACGGTTATAAAATAATTCACAAGCACTAGATATTATTCGAATGTTCTTTTGGGTCATTTAGCCTTCCGATTGACTGGTTTAAAGTATTCCTCCAGAACTTCCAAGTCTTTGATCCAGCTACGTTGCAATTGCGTGATGGATGTCATTGAATTTACAAGGAAGGCGTCGATAAACTTAAAAGGTTAATATACAGTAAATGTCAACATGAACCCAAAAATAAAAAGTAACGTGGAATAATTTGAAGCACCGTCCCGACTCTACTGCTTTCCAGTTACATGGTATTGAAAAGTTGAGACAACTACAAATCTACTCGTACATATTATTAATGAGTTACTAAAGGATTGAAAATGGGGGCATTTCACCTGCAAATCTACGGAAATTCCCATCTGTTGACGGGTAACTTCAGGAAACTTTCCTAATCACCTTTATTCATCGACCCTCTCATTCTACCACATATGCCGTAACCAATTTTTCTAAAGTCTTGTCATACCTTTGTCCATGTCGGATGAAAGGAAGAATGTCTGGTTCCATCGAATCCAAGAGGACAACACTTCAGCGCTTTCTCCGAAATGCCACAGGAAACAAAAGACAAACGAAATTATATGCAAGCACCGAAAGATAGCACATGGACTTGGTAAAATGTACATCAGCATTATCATAGTTATTGAATGTATAGGCCCCATAGTGAGGCCCGTACGATGAATCATTATAATGATAATGATGTACACAGATGAAGTCTAACTTATCAGCCAATGCATTTAGCGCTTTTATTAGCGATATAATTACTATTTTTCTTTATCATTATACCGATATTTCTCTACTTTTACCTCTTTTCGGTTTGGTTGTAATTTTAGTGAGACTCCACTAATGAATGTGCTGGTGGTGCAAGTCCATCCTTCCTTTCGACAAACTCGTGGATCAAAATGCCATAGTAAACAAAAGACAAACGAAATTATATACAAGCACCGAAAGATATCACATGGACTTGGTAAAATGTACATCAGCATGATCATAGTCATTGAATGTATAGGCCCCATAGTGAGGCCCATACGATGAATCGTTATAATGATAATGATGTACACAGACGAAGTCTAACTTAACGGCCAATGCATTTGGCGCTTTTTTTAGCGATATAATTACTATTTTTCTTTATCATTATACCGATATTTCTGTACTTTTGCCTCTTTTCGGTTTGGTTGTAATTTTAGTGAGACCCCACTAATGAATGTGCTGGTGGTGCAAGTCCATCCTTCCTTTCGGCAGAGTCATGGGTCGAATTAAGAAACTTGGCACGTACTCTAACACCAATTCAAACCCCTTGCCGAACACGGTGATTGAATCTTTAGTTCCCAATCAAAGACCGTCTCAAAGATCAATGTAACTTCCCCTGTAATTTACATATATAGAGAGAGAGAGAGAGAGAGAGAGAGAGAGCTGAGGACTATAAATATGAAGAGAGAGGGTTAAGGAGAGACCATTGAAGAGCTAAACTCGAATTGAGGTTGGGGAGTCTTGTCGCAAGGGGAGACGGCACATGCATGCCTTTTGGTATTACAAGTCATGGTGTGGCAAGTGCCGTCTGTTCTTGCGACAAGATGCCCTACTACCTCTCTCTCCCTCTCTCTCCATAATCACATCCTTATTTGTGCTTATCGTGGCTCCTAACTCCTACTCTCAATTGTCACTAGTACTCTTGCGAAAATTTGATTCATATATTCCTATTAATTCCTTCTTGTCTAAATCACTCAAATACCAATTCAACGAGTGTCGTCAGTTTTTACGGTTCCTTCCGTGTCTGCAGTCCTAATACTGATTTCCTTTTCTTGGTTCTTATGTCAGGTGGTGATGAAGGGATAGTGAGACTCGAAACTCGATGCCTCCCATCAAGGAAGTGATTGCACGTTTGGGACGAGAGATCAACAAATGACGGCGTCCCCTACTTAGTTTAAGCTATTAGGAGCAACGCCATCTAATCTTTGGCGGACCTAGCGGTGGAAAGCATAGAAAAAATTTTACAAGGAAAAGGTTAATTGTGCCTTTCTTTCTTTCTTTTTTCATTTGCTACCATGTATTTCCCTTGCGAAGCGAATATTCTGTTTCAAAAGTGTTCATGTTTACTCTCTCTCTCTCTTATATATATATAGTTTATTTCAATTATGATGTCACATGGCCACATATAAAACTTCAGTCACGATGATGGTGATACAAAAGCCTTTCGCCCCTTGTGTTACAGGCATGGGGATGGGGCGTTTTGTACTCAATCCATAGGGATTAATCGAGCCATAAAGTTTAAATGCTCCGAATTTTTCAAAAAGTGAACAAATCGAAAAAAGTTCGAGTTTTAGAGTAGCAACAAATTTCGAATATCAATAACCGTATTGAACGGTGCTTCTTCAAACAGGCGGCTTGTCTCTAAGAAATTCATTACCCACTATGTACAGCCAATCCATACAGATGGAGAATAAACATGTCTATCTACAAATTATGTCATCAGACTACAGCCGAATTCTCGTCGGCGGTGAAGTTGGGGGTGATCGACGATGGAAATTTCAGGAGCCAAATACGATACAAATCAAACTTGTAAGGGCAAAAGGAAATTAGGTGTGAATCGGCATGGAAAAAGAAGAAACCCAGAAAGAGAAATTCGGGGCACTCATCACCTACATAACCATGATGAACATATCTCTTCTCAAAAGCTCATTGGTAACCTATTCTTACTTCCGACACAAAAATATAAAAAAAAAACAAAAACTTGTTCTTTCTTACCGTCTCGCGGGTAAATAGAGGTGTCCATGCGGCATGTATCTATTGGGAGAAAGTGAGAGGAAGTGTGCGACCACAAATAAATATTAAATAATTAAGAGATGTACAACAATGGAGCGAATTTACGAGATTTGACAGTTTGCTTACATTCTCAAGTCAATGAGTCGTGTCCTTAGTTGTTCCGTGAGAGTAGGATCACTGCCAATTGTTCTAAATGTTTTTAGGCTTAATTGTTCAAAAAGCTTAAACTATTAGATGAATAAGTAATTTAATGTTTAAATATTCTACCATGATCAAGAGCATTTACATGAGAGAATTAAGAAAAAGCTGTCTCACCAAACAAGAACACACACCCTCTCTCTCTCTCTCTCAAAAAGAGGTTCAACAACATTAGGTGGGCTTTTAGTCAAAAAGTAAATGGTTCAATTTTGATTAAAAATTTGCCACCAATTGGCTAAACCAAATGAAAGCACGCCCCATCAAGCTCTACAACCATTTCGATTTTTGGCAATTTGTGTCCACGTCGAATTGAGACCAATTTAAGATATATTACATGGATTTTATTCCTGTATTTTTTTTTTATATTGCTCGCTCGCTCACACGTCTCCATCCCCCGACCTCATTGAGAAGGTGGGAAATCGAACTCCCAACCCTCTCCATTCGCAAGTGGGAAAAGTTGCCACTAGAGCAACATCCAGTGATTTATTTCATGTCATGATTGACTAGTCAATAAAGGGGAATCAAATTCCCCAGTCCCCACCTCCCCTTTCCATCGAGGGAGATTTTTCTTTCATAAATCAGTTTGATTTTTTTAAGAAACAGTTTTCCGGCCTCTTTCCATAATTGGTGACACGGTGTTTGATCGGTTCCAGTTTCGTAGCCGTCTTCAGTGGTCCGCACACATTAATTCCACCATTTGTCGTCCCTTTTTTTTGGGGGGAACTAAGCAAGATTCTCCCTTCTTGTGGGGGAGACAAACTAAAGTGATTTGCTAGAGTTGCATCGTTCATTAAATGACCAGCGCAAAAAAGGATGATGTCTTTTAAGGTAGCTAAATTAATGGCCGAGCTGGAATCATGTGTGTTTCCTCTCTGTCTTCCACTTGGATTTACATTAAAATCAAATATCTCTTGCAAAAAAAAAAAATAATAATAATCTTTTTTGTTTCGTCGGTAAATATTGGCCCACCTTAACCTAAATCCACCTAAATCCCGGCTCCATCACTGTGTGGCATCGAGTACGATCAGATTTATAGCACACGCGAATAGTGTTAATTGATGATTACATCACGTCATCACTGTCACGTGATATAACCATCACCGTAAGATAGTTTTCCCATCCAAATGGTAAATCAAACTCAAAAGCACGCGATTTTGGGTCATTGTCGGGTGTTAACTTAAGATGCTTCCACGAAATTAGTGAAAAGGAGGGCTATAACCTTGGCCACATTTTCCGTGAATCACACAATGTTGCTTCCCCTTTGACTTTCTCTAGCACATCCACCAATTAACATTTACGCCATTGGGTGGTTTAAAATTCAAGAGGAACTGCCATGTCTTTGATCCACCTACGACGCAATTGCGTGATGGGTGCCATAGAATTACGAGGAAGGAGTCAGGAAATTGAAAGGTAAATGTTTTAGGTGGAAGATAGTGTGCGTGGAGTAATCTTAAATGTCGATATGAACCCTTTAACTATCGGAGTTTATGAAGACATGAACCCTTTAACTATAATAGTTTATGAAGACATTAATCGATCACTAAATGATCCACAACACGGTTCTAGCGAAGATAATTGCTAATTTCCCAACTTATTCATACTAGTAAATCTAGGTTAAGCTTGAATACATGTCCTAAGTAGAACTTTAAGAATTGTACGTAGACCCAAAAAAATTATAATCTCATGTATTTTTACGAAGGTTGCCATAAGTTAAGGGAACTTCCGAATCAACGTTTCTTTATTTATTAGCCCTCTCAACCAAGCACATAGGCCATGATCAAAATTTCTATACTCTTGCAGCATACCTTTGTCTATGTCTATGTTGGAATAGTTGAAGAATGTTTGGTCACACTGAATTGAACGGGACAACTGGTCAACAGTCCTCCGGAATGCCACGAAAAAGAGAAAAACAGCAACGAAAACGAGCGAAGGATCCAGCAGCATAACACTAACGTTGTCTGTCATGATCTTTCTCTACTTTTGACCATTTTTTCGTACCGATTGTAACCCAATTGATTGGGAAGCGGGTTGTGCAAGTCGGTCCACCCAACAAAGACGTGAATCAAATCAAGAAACTTCGTAAGAAAACTATGATGGCCACTCAAACCCTTGTTTGAACCCGGGGATTAAGTTTCTAGTCAATCTTCCCTCAGCAAACACCGTCTAAAGATCAAATGCAACTGCCCCAGAAATTTACAGAGAGAGAGAGAGAGAGAGATAGAGAGAGAGTTTTGTGGACTATAAGTATGAAGAGAGAGGGTTAAAGAGAGACCATTGAATACTTTTGAGGTTGGGGAGTCTTGTCGCAAGGAGAGACGGCACATGCATGCCTTTTGGTATTCGATCGATAAAGTTTTCTAAGTCACGGTGTGCAAGGGCCGTCTTTTCTTGCAACTAGATGCCCTACTACCTCTCTCTCCATAAACCCTAGTCACATCCTTGTTTTGTGCTTGTGGTGGCTCCAAAGTCATTCTCTGGATTATGAGCATTTGATCCGTATAATCCTATTAGATCTTTTTCTTACCAATTCAATGAGTGTGATGACTTCTCGTGGTTCCCTCTATGTCTATATTCGTATAATAATTGGCTTTTCCTGTTTCATATGCCAGGTGGAGATAAAGGACTAGCGAGACTCGAAACTCGGCGAATCATCTATATATAGCCCAAAGAGTTGATTGAGTGGTTGAACTCTTAGTTGGCTTGGAATACAAGATCAACAAATGACGGTGTTAGTGTTGGGATATGGTTCATACTCTCTTACGACAGAAAAGCACGTGGATCCCGATCCACGTTGAGTTGGTGGGGGTCTCAAAGGGGCATCAATAGCTACTACGGTACATGCTCTTTTTTTATTTGTAATTGAGTGGTGTAACAAGAGGTGCGATGAGCTAATTATAGTGGAATCCTCTGTTAAACGTAGCCCTAGTTTAAGGGTGAACCAAAATAAAACCTCGTGTCTCTATTTTTTCTTTCTCGCTCGTTTTACTTCGTTGTGATTGTGCACTAATCCTAACAGTTAGGGGCCATGCCAGCAATCCATCGGCGGAGGACAAAAACATAGAGATCTTTTACAAAAAGAATTTATTGTGCCTTTTTTTTGTGTCAAATGGCTTTTAATACAATGTTTATCCTTGAGAAGTGAATACTCCATTTCAAAAAAAGAAAATCTATGTGAATCTTTATGTTACACCAATTGATACTTTTAGTGTCAATATTGCTCTGTTCTAGTTTAGTACATTTACCAAATTCTCATTGGCGGTGAAGTTAGGGGTAATCTAAGATGGAGATTTCAGGAACCAAATTCTATGCAAATCAAAATTATAAGGGCAACCTTACCAAAAAAAAAAATTATAAGGGCAACATTAAATCAGGTGTAAATGCTATTTATTCTCTCTTAAATATATGGAATGCACATTGTACAATAGTTAATTACCAATTACCACATTTGACGTTGCCCGAAAAGATGAAACTCTGTAGATGAAGTCAAGTTCAACAAACATACCCTTTGGTAAATGAAGACATCAATGCGCAGTGGATCTACCGGGAGAAAGCGGTGTGTGATCACATATGAACTAAAATAATTGATTACTATACAGATAATAAAAAAAAAAGAACGGAAACGAAACCAATTTACGTGATTCAACAGTTTCCCTTTGCATATGAGCCCAAAACCACAATTGCTGTGATAACCACAAGGGAACAAACGAGAAGGAGCGGAATCGTTTCTCAAGTATTTTCCAGAACAAGAAAACCCTAAACAGTCTCACCAAGAGCAAAAACTCTCTCTCTCTCTCTCTCCCTGAAAAAAAGGTTCAACAAGAACTCGTACCGGTTTCGGTCAGTGATTTTCTGCGTAATTGGCACAAGGTCGCTTCATCTTTGCTTTACTCTCGCACATTGACTAAGAAACAAGTATTCCATTTAGCCTTCTGATAGACTGGTTTAAACTTTAAAGTATTTCTTCTGAACTTTCAAGTCTTTGATCCACCTACATTGCAATTGCGTGATGGATGCCATAGAATTCCAAGGAAGGCATCAGGAAATTTACCAATTTAATGTTTTAGGTAGAAGATAGTGTGTATATTTTTATATGGTAATACTAAATGAGATCATGAACCCCTAATTATCAAAGTTTTTGAAGACATTAATTTTGATCCATCACACGAATCCACAGAAGATAAATGCTAATTTTCCAAACATTTTCTTACTTGCAAATCTAGGTTAATCTCAAATGCAAGTGCTAATAAGAACTTAAGAAGTGCATATGCACTGAAACAATTACATTTTCATAAATTGTTACGAAAATCCATGTCCATTGACTGGTAACTTTCAGGGAACTTCCTAATCAACTTTTTCTCTTAGCCCTCTCGACCAAAACACATATACTATGGTCGATGTTCTGTGCTCTTTGTAGTATACCTTCGTCCATGTTGGATAATAGGAAGAATAGTTGGTTCCATCGAAACGAATGGGACAACCCGTCAAAGCTTCCCGAAAATGTCTCGCAAAAAAGAAAAAAAAAAAAAAAAAAAAAAAAGGCAGCAAAAACAAGTAAAGAAGTCAGCAACATGATTACTACTTTTCTCTATGATGATCTTTCTCTAGTTTTACCCTTTTTTGACTGATTGTAACCGGATTAGTTAATAGGGTGGTTGTGCAAGTCGATCCTTTCAGCACAAGGCATGGATCTAATCAAGAAACTTCTTACCGACTGTGATGCCCTTTCAAACCCTTGTTCAACACGGTGATTAAAGTGTCTAGTGAATCTTCCCCAACAAAGACCGTCCGAAGATTGACGTAACTTCCCCTGTAATTTACGGACAAGACCAACGCATTGGGGGGGTGGGGTGGGGGAGAGAGAGAGAGAGTTGTGGTCTATAAAGATGAAGAAAGGAGGTTAAGGAGAGACCATTGAAGAGCGAAACTCAAATTGAGGTTGGGGGAGTCCTGTCGCAAGGAGAGACGGCACATGCGTGCCTTTGGGTATTACATTGTGTGCAAGTGCCGTCTCTTCCTGCGACAAGATGCCCTACTACCTCTCTCTCTCTCCTCCATAGTCACATCCTTACTTGTGCTTGTGGTGGCTCCTAAGTCTTCCTCTCCATTATCACTAGTGTTCTTGTGAGCATTTGATTCCTTTAACCATTTCTTATATCTGTTCTATTCCGACCCACTTGAATACTAGATCGATGAGTGTGGTGACTTCTCGCGGTTCCCTTTATGTCTATAAGTCATATACTATTTGCCTTTTCTTGTTTCTTATGCTAGGTAGCGATGAAGGACTTGTGGGACTTGAAAACCCGGTGGATCCTGTAGCTGAAGCAGTTAGTAGAGTGATTCAACGCTAAATCGAGATGCGAGATTAGGAAATGTCAGCATCCCTGTTGCCCAGTTTAAGCTATGAGGGTCCACACCAGCCACTTACCAGCGAATCTAGGAGGTCAAAAGCACAAAGACATTTTACAAGAAAATTTTAATTGTGCCGTGTGTGTGTGTGTGTGTGTTTTTTCTGTTAATGCTATGTATATATTCCCTTAAGAAGTGAATACTCCATTTCAAAGAGGATTTATGTGAATCTTTTTTTAGACCAATTGGTACGTGTATGTTAATATTGCTTTCTTCTAGTTAAGTATATGTTTAGTCCTCTAGGTTTTGCCGTTTGTGCATCCTCAACCTCTAAATTTTCTTTTGTGCAGTCTAACTTTTTTTTTTTCATTCAATCAAGTCCTTTCTTCATCTACAATTATTAACGCCAACGAATCGCTGACGTGATGCAATGTGGGTAATATGTATAGGTAATATGATTGCCAATCGAACCAACTCACTAGGTAGATTTGGTTCTGGTGACCTTGTTGTATTGGATGGCAACCCAATTTATGCTGTTAAGAATAAGAGATAATAATGAAAAGCCTTATATCATTCACGTAGACGGGGCAATTTGCATGTGTACATGGTAATTAGTCGAGCTGTAAGGTGCAAATACTCCTATTATATATATATAAAAAAATTCTCACTGCTCAAAGCCCGCTAATCACACAAGAACACATGAGAAGAGGAGGAAGTGTTTGTCACGCACATTTCGATAAGGAGGAAACCCTAATCACCCCAACCAAGAACAAGAACTCTCTAGGTAACAGTATTGTGATGTGCGCATGACAGGGAATTGTAGCGACATTTTGCATCACTTTAACGGCGATATTTAAATATTCGAATAGTCTCCATCATATATAGGTTGAACTCATATGAGGACTTAAAATGCAAATGAGGGATATAGAATTATTTAAATTTAGGACCTCATGTTTTAGAACCATGTATTATTTTATGTTACCGTCAACTATTAGATGAATGTGGGGTTTCATATATAATATTCTACCATTCATAAGTTAAGAGAAGGAATTCGGTGTCATATGTTTGACGAGATCATTTTAAGTGCAGTAATGAAAAATTCCACCACAAAAATATCTAACCTATGGCAATCAATCTAAACGGGTAAGCCGATCTATATGCGTCATGGATATTTGTTTAAGTTTGCGCCTTCCGAGTCTTAAGAATGGAAATTAACATGAAAGGAGGCAAAGAAGAGTTCCAATAAGGAAGCTGCTATTCTAACAATCCGACAATAAAATCAATTATTTTTCTAATTACACGATCTCTCAACTAATTAATGTTTTATATAAAACACGCGGCGATGACGTGTGAATCTACGGTTAAGATTATACCATTTCTGATAATTCTGTCAGGGAAGCATTTCCCTTCCAATAAATGTCTCAACACGGTTATTCATTCTCCAAGTGGTGTAACATTTTTGTGAGACCACTATCGATGTAACCAAAAGCATCAACCGGCAAGTGGATGTAAAGCTTAGCATTTGTTGTAAGAAGCAGAATGTAACGTCGCATTCAACCCTTCTAGAGTACCAAGGAGAGTTTGCCCAAAGCTAAAAAAAAAAAAAAAAGAATAGTAACGAGTGAAGACATGAATTAGTGGTGGGATTTTGCCTGCCAAATGGACACGAAATTTCCTAGAGAACTCTGAGATTTTGTTTCCTTGGCGTACAAGGAAAAACTATGCTATACATTGTCAAGGTGCGACTTGGACGGGGTCTCAACTTTTTCATTCGGTCCAAAGTGTCGTTGATCGAGTAACATAGAAACGCTTTGCCAGGAAATTCCGAGGCAAAGGCACAGAAGTTGCATGGAGGTTATACGCATCCCACACCATGAGAAGCACCAGAAATTTATTAAGAAAATTCACCACCTCTAATTCATGGTTATTCATTGGGTGCATCAATAGTCTCCATCTATACATCGCGTTTGAAGCTATATCGGTCAAAGAAATAGTCCTTTCAATCAAGTTATCGCTCAATTGAAAGCTGAGAAACACTCGAATATACCCTAATTCTCACGATATATAGTCTAGTCCAGAGAAATAATAATAATAATAATAATAATAATAATAATAACCAGAGAAATTAGTTATAATTCTCTTCTTTCTTTCTTTTTGGACCGGCTTGACTGCAACAAAAAAATAAAAAAAAAAGACATTAGCTGGTGATTAAGCGACAGGCACTAAACGCTAGTCAGTCTTCTTGGTCTCCTTATTCTCGCATAGAACAGTCCCGAAAGACAACTCTCTCTCTAGAAGAGAAAGAAATTCCAAGGGTATGAACACGAAAGTCCAATGGGTCAACCTTGTTGAACATGTGGATTGCCAGATATTATCATCGCATCTCACGCAATCGAAACCCGTCAAAGGGGGGACCACGTTCCCGAGTTGCTTCAGCACAGTTTACATGCACTTGCTGCTTTGACCCCCATACTCTTTCCAACGAGCTCCCCTCATCGACGCAACCCAATGGCTCGTAATGATCTTTTATATATATATGGAGCCTTCTCGTGCCCCACATATGACACTGAACGTAAGCCACACAAAAAGCTTGCGTGATTGCGAGCGGGACGCCCCGGGGAAGATCGGACGAAGGGGTTGAGGAAGTCTTGTCGCAGGAGAGACGGCACATGCCGTGCCTGTCGTCTCTCTCTGTCTCGTGAGTTCTCGGCAAGTGCAGTCCTCCTGCGACACGATGCCCTCCGATCCCGGTCCCGCACAGGTCGAAACGCTCCTGCCTTGCTCTTTTACGCCATCTTTTGTAAGAGCTTTCCTTCTTGATCCCTGATTTCCATTTCTTAGCGTTGCAGCTTTCCATGGATGCTCTCTCAATAGCACTATTTTCTGGTGGTGGTCATGGATTTTGGAGTGATTGTTTTGGCCATCACTGGTCTAAAAGTATTTAAGCGTCAAAGATCTAACCATGTCTATATTCCATGAGATCTTTGCACAGTCCACTCAATCGGTTAAGGTTGATCCTTATTGGATGCACCCGCACTTAATTTCTATACAGTAGCTTTTACAGGTAGTCACTAGCCAGTTGTGGCACACGATGATCCATTCTTGTTGCGTTCGGAAAGCAACTGCACAACCACAACGTTGGTGTTATCACACTGCAAACAGTACCGAGTTCACAACGGATTGGACATGTTATTATCGAACTGGTATCGCATGGCCATCCACTTTATTGCTTTAACGAGTAGCGTCACGGTCCATGCGATGTAATCCACATTGAGCTTCGGTTTCCAATATGCAGCCCAGCTAGCACATATCAATAGATTTTGCCAATGGGTTTGCGGTAGACGTGGCCGGTTCCGGGCCCGTTCCGGTTCTTGTTTGGAACCGCCGGTTCCTAGGCCCAACGGCTCCCCTCCTCCCTTTTTTTTTTTTTTTAACCGGGTCGGAACCGGAACCGGCCCTTGAGAGCCGGTTCTTGTTCCGGGTCCGAACTGTGGGCCCGGTCAATGGGCCGGTTCTGGGCCCCGGTTCATTTTGGCCATGTCTAGTTTGCGGCTTCGAGTGAATCACTCATCATCTAGGTAGGTTTTTGGACAATTTGGGTCTTCTGAACTCAGACTCGGGCTCTATTATCGCCTTGAGAATAGTCTTCCTTTGAAGAAGCACGGTCGGACCCAATGTTTCAGTCAATTTTTTTTGCGTTGTCTTCATGTAATGGATGAACTCGGGCCAACACTATGGGCTCCTGTTGGAAGAATGGGCCTAGAAGTATTGTTCACATTTCAAGGTCTGTCTTTTTCACATGACACGGGATGTCCACGTTTCACCAGCCTTTTTAAGTCCTGGTCGGTGTAAAGAGTTAGGAAAGACTATTGTTATTTTTCATTTTGTTTTTAAATCGACGAGGCTTAGTCTATTTCGTCTAGGTCGACATTTTTGTTCATATTTAAATTGAGAAGGGACCAACATGGACAAGAAAAGCCCAACCTTCGGCACGGGTGGATGGACGCCGGTGTCGCTCACGAGACGGGGGCGGCCTCCATGCTGTAATTTGGAGAGCGAAAAGATTTTGTGGGCGATACATTCTTATTTTTACGGTTGTCAAATGCTAGATTTTTTTTAGCATTTTAGCCGGGAGTTTTTAAGGACATCAATCATTTTATCCCCGATGCATGATGTCCGATAGTTTGTTGTACTGATTTGAAGAGCAGCAAAGAAAATCTATGCAAGAGTGACACACTCCAAGGAAGCAATTGTGACCGGAAATGAAAAAAATAAAATTAAAAGTTCCGAAAGACAAAATAATAATGATGGTAGATGGACCTTCCGCTCATTCTTCAATTCATTATGACCATTAATCAGTATGCATTCGACCAAAAAAGTTACATTAAATCTCAAAATATAAAACAAAATTTATTGCGAAATTAATGTCTAGTCATATGTCAAAAACTATCTAGCTGGTGGGCATACTTCATTATAACTTTCGGTTTTTTTGTGGCTAAAAATTAGAACTTTCTGGTTGAACTACCGCGTTACCGACATTCTTTAATTGAGATATCGATGACGTCATATTTTCCTCGTTGCCGGAAAGTTTCGAGAAATATTACTCGGTTGGGACCGTATTTGTACTAGATATCGTGCTGCCAAGACTGCAATTTGGAAGGACGAGGATGGTGAGAAGTAGGGTTGTGGAACCAAACTAGTTCTACCCGGGAATCGGACCGGACCACCCTGAAAATCGGTACTGTTCCCAATTTCAAATGAATAATCACACCGGAACCAGACCGTTTGGAGCTGGTTTCATAGAAAAAAAAATCATAGATTTTCTCTTGACATCCTCTTTTCTATATCTCTCTCTCTCTTTTTTCCAACTTCACTGAGTCTCTCTCTCTCTCTCTCTCTCAACTCGGTTCGCCCTCGCTTGTTCGAGCCTCGCAACACTCGCTCATCCATGACTTGCCCTTGCTCGCTCGCTCGCTCTCTCATTGGCCTCGTTCATCTTATCATCACGGCTCTCGCTTGCTCAAACAACAATCATCGAGAAGGAATAGCTGAAGAATTTGATTTGATGCCCAAACACACTCAGTTTTGACACAGAAATCCCCATCCTTCCTCACTCGCAAGTCCGAACAAAGAGCATCCAAAGACACAACACCTGGGAGGAGAGATAGGCTTCCAAGATCCGGAAGGGACAATCTCTTTATGAAAGATTTACGCTTATGTCCACCCGAGGAATTCCTGTCTTTGTTTGTCAATTTTAGGTTGTCAATTTTTAGGCTCTTGGTACGCTGACAACCATTTATAATTGCACATGACTACATGTATATTTTATGTTTGTAGTTTTTGGCATATAAGAATTTCTGCTATTCATCTTTGACTTTGAACCCTTTTTTGCTTATATAATTTTTGTAGTAAAAATTAAACAAAAAAAAGGGACAAAAGAAAAATAAGTTATCGGGTAGACCTTAGAAGCAGATTGGTAAAATAGGATAGGTTGCAGAGACGGTTCCAGCTCTAGGGCAAACAAGGTAGGTTTCAAGTTCTAAAACCCGAGAACCGGTTCTAACATGGTAAGTTCCAAGTTTTAAATCTGGAACCTATCCATCCTAAAATCAAAGAAATTGTTAGCCCGACAGACTAGAGTATCATCGGTTATTTATAACCACGGGATCTCCCAAATAATGAGTACTTTATACGAAATATGTGGTGATGGTAAGTTGGATCTATAGTTGAGATTATATCGTCCCTAGCAATACTATCAAGAAAACATTTTCCACCTAAAATCAACCATCTATTGCCTTGCCTCCTACTTCATATCTGTGTTCATGCTTCTCATGCCAAAGAGGCGGTGCGTTTTTTGAACATCTTTTGGCTAGTTGGTCAAAAAACTTTCACATATAATTTCTTAACTTCAAATACCTCAAAACAAATGATATTGTTATAATTTTATGAAATTTGGAAAATATATTAACATTTTAAAGGAAAGAAATCGTCGCTTTTTGCTTTTGATTAATCAAAAAGTCATAGACGATGACCTTCTTTACAAGTGAGATATAAGATGTGGTCGTCAAACAACAAGATCTAACTCCATGAAAAAGTGATCCGTATAAAGATATTAGCATTCTGTTGCAACTGAGGGTAATTACTTTTCAAAAGTTTAAAGCATTAAGACAGAGATTTAATCATCCACTGATCATCACTAAATTTATCAAATAATTGGAAAATAAAGATTTTATAGGAAAAATATTCCGATCTTTATTTCGAAACTATACTTGTGTGTGTATATTATGTACATGAGCTTTTACTCTTTCATTTGGTGATCAAGCGGCATCCCTTTTATCAACCTTGCCCAAAATCTTGGTAATCTAGATTCCTTGGACGCTCTTGCAGCTACAAGATGACCATCATGTATTCATACATAATAATAAACTTTGGTACAATAATTTACCATGAGCCAAAATCCATAGAGGAATTATCTCTTATATCAGCTAGACCAAAAAATTAACCGGTGACGTGAAAAACTTTTTTACAGAATAGCCTTTTACGCAACGTGTACAAGATGACCATCATCTATTCTTGCATACAAATAAACTTTGGTACAATAATTTACCATGTGACAAGAAAAATCCATAAACGTATTATAATTTTTTTATTTGATAGCCATGCTTAATCCATTGTGACTTAAAAAGCCCTTTTGCAAAAGAACCCTCTTACCAACGTGTAAATTTCCTGAAATAATCTAATCTTGCTCACAAGTCCCAATAATAAGCTATAGGACGGATTAATTTGGGTAAGGTGTACAAATTTGAGATCCTTTGTAAAACGAAAATTAAATTTGTTAAATGCGTCAAAGGTATACAATTTAAGATTTTTGTGGTGCAAAAAGTAAATGCATCAACGGGTACAGTTTGGATTAATGGCGGTGAAATTCAATATGAAATCATAGTTTGACCAAATACTGGTACACCATTTTATATTGTTGTACCATATTGAATACAATTTAAATAATTAAATTTGAAATTCGCGCAACACGTGAATCTTTGACCTGTGCTTAAAAGTAATTGTGCTAAGAAAGAGAAAATACAGTCTTGATAACCTTTACAAGGGAGATAGACTAAAATAATCTCTTACTTTTAATATGTCGAAAGCGAAAACTTTTTCTTGATGAGTTTCGTAACTCATCACATGCGGCAGACCACTATAAGATGAATTAATTTGGGTAAGTGTATCGATTTGAGAGTCTTTTTAAACAAAAACTAATTTTGTAAATGTGTTGTAGGTATAAAATTTAGGATTTTTGTGGTAAAAAAAGTAGATGCATCAACCGGTACGGTTTTTCCGACAAAAAAAAAAACACGGTACTGTTTGGGTTAATAGTGGTGAAATTCAAGATGAAAACATAGTTTGACCAAATATTGGGTCAATAATTTTTATAACGTTGTACCATATTGAATGAAATTTAAACAACTAAATTTTGGAATTCGCGCGACTCACGGATCTTTGACCAGTAGTGGTTACGAGTAATTGTGCTAATAAAGAGACAATAAAGAGTACATAACACTTTTAAGGGAGACGGATGAGCGATATTCCTTATTTTTCTACTATAGACATTTCTTATCTTTAATGAAAAAAAACTTTTTCTTGATGAGTTTCGTAACTCATCACATGTGGTAAACAACTATAAGACGAATTAATGTGGGTAAGGTGTGTCAATTTGAGATTCTCTGTGAAACGAAAACTAATTTTATTAAATATGTCATAGGTATAAAATTTAGGATTTTTGTGCTAAAGTAAACGCATCGACAGGTACAGTTTCGAATAATGGTGGTGAAATCCAAGATGAAATCATAGTTTGACCAAATCTTTGTACAGCATTTTATATTGTTGTACCATATTGAACGAAACTTAAAAAACTAAATTTCGGAATTCACGCAACTCGCAGATCTTTGATCGGTGCTTACAAGTAAGTGTGCTAATAAAGAGATGCTACAGGTATAACATTTACAGGGGAGAAGGACTGAAACAACGATGCTCCTTATTTTTCGACTTTGGACATTTCTTATTTTTAATGTGCCGAAAGCAAAAACTTTTCTTGACTCATCAAAGCAAAATTGGAAGGGAAAAAAAATTTCCAAATAAGACAGAAGTGGAAAGAACGGAAAAATTCATGAAATTTCAGCCAGTGATGAGCTTATCTGACACTTTTCAGGCTGAGTCCTGCGGCTGCATTCTTCAGATCATTCCGCGAGGCTTGTTCGATGGAATGCGCCATGTTTTTGAACGAGAAGGACGATTCCGTGCTGCATTTGAGACAAATCAAACGCATCAGGACTGCAGACATATGAACAGAAGCAAAATTACAATTTGTCCGTTAGACCAGTGTTTCGACACTACCTCGACTCTTCCTTATCGATGGTGATCGTGTCGAACGGCACGTCCTCGTAACTGAACACTTCCGCACCCGTAATTCATTAGAAGTTCCGGCAAAGTAGCCGGATTCGGCTGAACTGCCGTGAAGTGATTAGCGTTCTGGGGCTCGTGATTATAAGGTTGTTGAGATATTATTGATTGTTTTGTGTTTTCTCCGAAAATGTCAGGGAAAGATTGTTGGGTCGGGATTGCGTCCGCCCCCACGTTCCCTAACTGCAGTTCGGCCGGAGGAGGGGGAGGATAGTGAGAAGGCGAGGCGGAGGCCGAGATTTGGTCCCGGATCATGGCTACCTGCGCGTGGAGTTGCTGGAGCTGCTCGGTCATCTGGTGCATCTGACAGAGTAGGCGGCGGATGTACCAGCAGCAACCGTGGACGGGGTACTGCGCGCGCATGTTGGACTCAAAGATGACCGACTGCATGGCCTCCTGCTTGAGATCCGGCGGGGCCTGTTTGAGGATCTTGGTGATGTTGCTCACGCCGAAGAGGCGGTGCGCGTTCTGGAACATCTTCGGCTGGTCAGCCGGGAAGTAGGGGGCGAGAGGGCACTCCTTGTGGCACTTCCTCCTCTGGAACTTGCAGACAGCGCACGCCTGGCTCGTCCCTCCTGTGATAGTCATGTTTCATTCGAGCTCATTCCTGTCCTGGAGGGGGAGGGAGACGGATGAGCGGGGTGGAGAAATGGATCTCGAGAGGATTTTTGAAGACTGTTGGAGATGGGGGAGTTCATCAGAGATCTTAGCATTTCAAAACTGTATAGATTGTTGGAGTATTTTATCGAAGACTTGGTAAAAAATTTTGAATCCTACTAAAGCGGAAGATCTTTTTGAACTTGGAACTATCTGTTTTCGAGCGTGTAAGCGATCGCACGGGGAAAGGGATGAGTTTACGGTGAAGTTGTTTTTTATTTTAATATTTACTCATTCAATTTTCATTTCCGTAAAACAATTTAGAATGCAGAAACAATTTTAGCAATTTTAAATCAAAGATACTTAAGAGGGATAATGCTAATTATACTGTTATTTGCGTTTGAAATCTCATGCTATTTATGTGAATGAAACGAATCTGAAAGTCGGATAAAATTAAAAGAATCAATAGTAAATTATTTACCATTTTTTTTGTGGAAAAGTTATTTTTTGATTTCGAATGTAGGTTACGTCGACCTCGGAGCAGTTACCTAAAAAATCTCTGAGCAGTTCTGGAATAAAAACGCGCATCCATGCATCTCTTAGCATATTGCCCCTTCTTAGTTGGGAAAATTACAAAAAAAAAAAAACGCATACCTATCCAATCTTTAAACCTTTTGCATACTTGCCCAAGCGTCGGTGCCTAACGTGGACCATTTTTATATTTTTTTAATAATATTTCTTTTTTTTTCTTTCTTTCTTTTTCTTTTGTTTTCTTCTCCCCTCCTCCGGGTTGTCGACCGAAAAGAGGCCTACCTCGTTGCATCTTTCCCCACATCAGTGCGAACTAAAGAAATCGTCTTTTAGGGAAAAAAAAAAAAAAAAAGAAAAAAAAAAATATTAAAATATTATTAAAAATTATCCACTTGGATTGGTGTTCAAATCAGTTGCAGAGCGAATACAACTAAATTGATATAAATAAAAAAAGTTTAAGACTCAATTGGCACATCAAAAAAAATTTAGAAATGAATTGATATAATTGCAATAGATTTAAGCACTTTTTGGTAATTTTCCCCCTCTTATCTATAGGCAAAAGGCCTGGGTCTTTATCTCAAGGACAACAACATGCATTAAACTAATCTTAATGCAAGCAAACAACTAAAGGAAATATTTATACAAGAACTGCGTTGCGATCGTTACGAATACAAAGGCGACTTTTATATGTCTATGAAAACGGCATTGTGGTCATTACTAATACAAATGCGACTTTTAAAAGTGTCAACGCGAATACACTCCTACCATTACGAGGAAGCTGCAATATCCTCTTAGGTCTTTGCACGGCTTTCGATCGAAAAGATGTTTCCTCGTTGCATCTTTCCACACAGTGCGAACTAAAGAAATCGTTTTTTAGGGGCATTGGTGTGTTCAAATCAAATTTCAGAGCCGATACAACTTGTCAAACGCATCTTTCTGATAAATTCTAGAAAGCACTTCTGACTTTTTAGTAAGACGGCAGTTTGAATTCCAAGAAAGAAAATCAATCAGCCGAACCATTATTCTTGATCCGAAGCAACGTTTCCAAAAATGTCCCTAGTTATAACTCTTCACCAGCCTCCGGAGTATTCTTTTCCACGAGCAGTCACGGAATGGAGAATCGCTCCCATCTAACGATGGAATGACACCGCCAATTTGTAAAGTGCATACGCCTTTGCGCCTGAACCTTTTCTCCTGTGATTAATTTTGTACGGGGCCGGCATACCAAATAAAGTCGAAAAGAGAAACGCATACGAAGCTTATCCGTAGAACGTCGAGCGTATCAACGAGGATTTCTAGGAAAACGACGAGTAAAACTTAGGCCGTCGCGGAGTTTAAAGACGACGTAAGCGGTGTGGAACGTGGATGCTAAGATCGACGTCACCACTCAAAGAGAAAAGAATGGGGGAAAGGATTGGACGTCGAAACGCGCATGAAAAAGATAAAATGGGAAAAGCCATCAAATCTCAAACTATATTAATTGCTACACACGTTGATCATAATTTTTTTTTTTTGTGATATCAAAAATTTCATGCTTGTTCCTGTACAAAATATTTACCGTCCGTCAATGAAGATGGTTAAAAATTTGTTTAAATGGACGACGGAAGGCAAACAGTATCAACATGGCGTCCACGTGACTTATGTGAAATAAAAACAACTTCGTTTTAACTGAAAAACACATCCGACGAAACCTTAGATGCATGGTATATATGTCATACAAGTATAACTTTGGAGTTTTTGATGTTGCAATAAAAAATTAAAAGTAAAAGTGTTACCGGTAGGTATATTTTGGGTTTTCTAATATCATTAAAAAAAAAGTTGAAGGTATATCTATGACAATATACTTAATTTGAGGTTTCTTATGGCTTTTTCCCAAAAGAAAAATACATATCCTTAACAACTTGTCAAACAGAAAGTGAGAGATAAGGGTTGTCCTCTCCCGTCTCCGCAAGAGGTCTACTTTAAAAGATAAAACAGATCAAGTACAAATATATTGATTTTGAACCCTTAATTACTTATATACGAAGGCAAGTTCCGAGTAAATGACACCTCAAAAGGGTCCCAAATTTGATCCTAAACCTCAACACCAGGAGCATTCATAAGCCGAAATAGCTTTTAGAGAAATGATTATGTAACAATCATTAATCCACTATGAAACATCTTATCTGAGGCTATCATTGTGTAATATCGCCCGCTTTGTCTCCATTGGCCCCCACGATTTTAAAATGCGATAGACAGAGTAGAGAATTCCATACCTTATCAACTAACCTTAAACTCTCTTCTTGATGATGTGAGACAAGAGACATGCGCTTAGCCTTGTTCCACGTAAGTCCAAGCTAGAGGCGCAGCCTCTCCTGCCATCACCTCCTCCTTCGCTAGGATTTGGATCGTTACAAACGTGGAGTCCACTCTTTCAAGAACTTATGACTTATAATATATTAGTATTGCCCTTATTCAAATAGTATTACGTTAATAAGGCCGTAACTAATAACGCACTGAATCAAGAGCAAATCTTAAAGGTGATTCCACGGAAGGAAAAAGAAACTCACCTTTTGAAAAACCGTTGGTAGGGCCCACAGGACAAAAAGTAAAGGGATTGATTTTGATTTTATTTTTTTTTTTGGCAAAAGCCTCTTTCCTTCGAACATCGCCAGTAGCATCATATTACTCGTCAAAACGAAGGTGGTCCAAGCCCCAATCCAAATAAAAATCTCAGTGTTCCTCAGCCGTACGGACAGCAGGAAGGCGTCAAGCGACATGGAATCTCACTCGCGTTGGTCTCTAGGCTTACTGTACTAAGTCATCATTGTTCGTCAACCCCACTGTCTCGTTTGCGATTTAGCACTAATGTATTATTATTGCTCCAAAAGATTCGATCGGGTCCCCCTCAATTCGATCCCCCTTGCTTGTTTTTATTAATATATAAAGAAAACCGTAATTCCGATGGTGGGCCATCCTTAAAGAGGAATACAAATACATTGATAAAATTATAGGTTAATACCATGAAAAATCTCAAATTATATCCTAAATTATTTTTTGATCATGAAAAATCCTAAATTGATGTATTTATGATAAATTTATGTCAAATTATTTTTTTGACTATTAAAAATCCTAAACTGGTACACTTGTGATAAATTTATCCCAAACTAATTTTTTTCACACCAAAAATCTCAAACTGGTATATATGTAATAAATTTACCCTTAATTAAATTAGGTTAATACCACGAAAAATTTCAAACCGACACACCTATGACAAACATAGGGTAAAAATTTCAAGCTGGTACATCCGTCAATTGCTACGTGTCATACAACTTAATACTTTAACGGTTAGATTTAACGAAAGCTAACGGAGGGTAAATTTATCACACATGTATCGGTTTGGGGTAAATTTATCACGGGTGTACCAATTTGAGGTTTTTCATGGCTAAAAAAAAATAATTTGAGGTAAATTTGTCATAAGTATGGTTGTTTGAAATAAACTGTCCTAAAATTATTGCAATTGTTCTAATTAAGTTCTAAGTATTTTTTTTTTACCAATTCAATTTTAAAACTTTTGCATTTGTGATAGTTGAGTCCCATTTGACTGGCCACCGTTGACGTGGCAAAAATTTAGTAATATTTTAATTTTTTTTACTTTATTTTTTTTTCCTTCTTACTTTCCTTTCTATTTGTGGCAGGCAAGTTGGCTGAGAAGGGTCGTCAGAGCTCACCCACCGTTGTACGTGGGCATCCTCGCCAAGGCCTTGTCAGCAGTGGGTGAGGCTGGCCTCGCCAGCAGTCGCGCCTTGCGACCCATTGCGAGGGGCAGCCACAGGCAGTTGCTCTGTAGACTTACTTTGTACTAAGTTATCGTTGGCCGTCAACTCCAATGTCTCTCACTTGCGATTTAGCAGATTACTGCTTCAAGATTCGATCTTGGCCCCGCCTCCCCCTGCACTCGATCTAACTTGAGTGTTTTGTTAGCACAAAAAGAAAACCCTACTTCCGATGACGTGCCCTCCTTAAGAAGGAATACAAACAGACAGATAAAATCAAGTACACACTAGTTTAGTAAGGACAGACAATCCCAGAGATACGTGGCTCCAGGATTTGTGGAGAGCATTGTTTATTGTGAAATTGGCCAATCAAATGCTTGTCATAATCGCCTGTTTACCAAAAACATAAAGAAAGTAAGAGCCTGTTGAGAAGATAACATTTCAATTCTCTTCACTGGAATCTTAAACTCGTTTTGATAAACATCAGCAGTTGCTATCTAGACTTACTCTGCACTAAATTATCATTGGTCGTCAACTCTAACGTCTCTCGCTTGCGATTTAGTAGATTATTGCTCCAAGATTCAATCTTGTCCCCCCTCCCCCTCCTCGATCTCACTTGGGTGTTTCATTAGTATATAAAGAAACCCCTAATTCTGATTATGGGCCCTCCTTAAGAAGGAATACAAAGAGAGATAAAATCGAACACACACTAGTTTAGTAGGGATAGACATTTCCAGAGATACGTGAGCCCAATGTTTACGGGAAGCATTGTTTATTGTCAAGTTGGCCAATCAAATGCTCGTTGTAGTCGCTTTTTTACCAAAAACATGAAAAGAACAAGAGACTATTGAGAAGAACATTTCAAATTCACTTCACTGGAATCTTAAACTCATTTTGATGAGCCTCGTGAATAGCTCTCTAGTCTTACTCGCTTGCGATTTAGCATATTATTGCTCCAAGATTCTGTGGTGTAACCCCCCCCCCCCCACTCAATGTTCATATGTTATGATATGAATATACCATATCAATTTATTATGTATGGATGATAAGATTCCATTGATACATAGCCAGTTCCAATAGACTAATTGTAGGGCTTCATTGGCATGCATCCAATGAAAAATGAATCTATGAATCCACCAATTATGAGTTGGGCGCTTTAACCAATGAATACTTAGCGGGGATCCTCATACATGATGAATAACCGAATTCCAATTAAAATGAAGTCATTAGTAGAAATCAATGCAATTTAGAAGAAATTAATGAAATGACATAAATTCAAATCTTGGACTTTCGTATGGAGAGAGATATGGAGAGAAATCAAGAATTATCTTTATTTTTTAGATTCATGGAACCACTTGAGAGTTGTATGAATATGTAAAGATAATTGTCATCCCTTACTAGTTTAGTAAGGCCAGACATTCCTTGAGATACGTAACTCTACGGTTTGTAGGGAATATTGTTTATTGTCAAATTGACAAATCAAATGCTCTATCGTACTCGCTTTTTTACCAATAACATAAAAAAAAGTATGAGATTGTTGAGAGAGAGAGAGAGAGTATGTGAAGACGTAAATATTTCAGTTCTCTTCACTTAGTATACAAAAGATGCTTTTAGTTGACCAATCAAATCTTCATTGTACTTGTTATTTTACTAATAACATAAAAAAGGTAAGAATTCTCATTATTTTTTAGATTCATGGAACCACTTGAGAGTTTTATTAATATGTAAAGAAAAGTGTCATCCCGCACTAGTTTAGTAAGGCCAGACATTCCTCGAGATTCGTAACTCTATGGTTTGTGGGGAGTATTGTTTATTGTCAAATTGACAAATCAAATGCTCCGTCGTACTCGCTTTTTTACCAAAAACATAAAAAAAAAGAGAGAGACTGTCGAGAAAGAAAATATTTCAGTTCACTTCACTTAGTATGCAAAGGACGCGTTTGGTCGGCCAATCAAATCTTTTGTTGTACTCGCATTTTTACCAAAAACATAAGAGAGAGAGAGAGAGATAGAGATAGAGGGGAAGGGAATAAGAAGACGTAAATATTTCAGTTCTCTTCACTTAGTATACAAAAGACGCTTTTAGTTGACCAATCAAATCTTCGTTGTACTTGTTATTTCACTAATAACATAAAAAAAGTAGGAGATTGTCAAGAAGAAGACATTTCAATTCGAAAATTTACTTGTTGTTCGAAAAAAAAAATATTTATAGAGGGCTTTAGGTATATATTTTAAATAATAAAAGAAATTTTATTTACAACTACCTTGCCAGTGTGATATTTGGCTTGTTGTTCACATCACGCAAGATGGAAAACAGCGAGAGAATTTTTGGAATTTTGAATTTTTCTTTTTGGTCAAAGAAGTTTAAAAATTTAACGAGAGAAAAATTCTTTTAAAAAATATATCAGCGTTCCGAAAATACTAACGGCCAAAACAAAATTGGGTAAGACCTATTTTGGGCAAGGGGATTTTAGATAACTTTTGGAAACGCAATACATTTCCCCAAAACTCTTAAAGAAAATTGCCAAACAGCTTGATTTTTGCCCAAAGGACCTTTGGGAAAGCCACTTCCCTGTGCAGCCGAAATTGGGGTCAAAATCAAAAGCTGAGTAGCAGCAACAACTTTCTCTAGATGTTACATCCTTTCGGAACGTTCGACCCGAGTCATAATTGCCTCGCAATACTCATAACATAAAGGTTAGAGGTCTTTCAATACGAGATATTTCGAGTCCACTAAATGTTACTATAAAATGATAAACTCGTTACGGAATGGTCCGATTGAGTCATAACTGCCCACAGATACCCACCATGCGAAGGTCGGAGGTCTCCTCACGTGACATGCTGCCGCAATTGGGGCAACTCGACACAAATGGATTCACTCGCGACGGGAATCTAACACGATGGCCACAAAAAAAAAAAAAAAAAAAAAGTGATCCTCATGCCATTTTCTGGACTTTCGTGTTACTGGGGCGTACTGATTATTAATTAAAAAAAATTGGTCACAAACTAAAGAGGGGCCCACCTTGATTCCAAAACCAAAGGACTAACAGCAGGCAATTTTGCCAAAAGAACGGAAAAGATGAAAAGCCACCCGCAACACGCACCACAACAATCCAAGAACTCCCACAACCTTTCCCCGTCCCGCTGTCTCAATTTTTTTTTTTTTTTGCATATTCTAGAATCCAGACCTGGGCCATTTGTCACTCCGCATTGCATTTCAGGCTCCGAGAAGCGGTCCTCCCTCTCCTCTCGCGTCGGCGTCTCGTGCTCGCTTCCCCAATCCCGCGGATCGTCGTGGCTCCGTCTCTCTCGGCGGTGCTTCGCGGCGGTTTTGGTCCCCTCCTCCTCTGCGCTGACTGGCTCGAGTACGTGTAGGCATGCGCAGCGCCGTTCTGCTTGTTGCCGCGCCTCTCTCTCACGGCTCTCTGTCCTCGTCTCCGGTGCGCGGCTTTTCTGATTGCGCGTCTCTCGCCGGTTGTGCAGCGCGGTTCGTCGCTCGACGCGGGCTCCGGAATAATGGCGGGCGGCGGCGGAGAAGAAGATAACGGTCGGAGTGTGCGTGATGGAGAAAAAGGTGAAACTGAATGCGGCTCCGATTGTGTTTCGTGTCCTTCGGACGTTACGAGTTGGCTTTGCATTCGCTCATTTCGCGCGCGCGCCTTCTTTTGTGTTTTTTTTTTTTAGGTGCTCTCGTCACCTATGAGACAAATCCTGGACAGGTTGCAGGCGTTTGGTGAATTTGAGGTGTGTCGTGCTCCGTGGTCCCTTGGAATCTGTGTTTATCACTGTCCACTTGTAGATTTATGTGGTTAGGCTCCATGCAAATGTCGGTTGCTAAAGTGCGGGAGGATTGGGAATGATTGTTTCTTCGTCACCGAGAATTTGTTGAGAGACAATGAAGCATCATTTGAGACGTTCATTTAGCAGCGACCTATATTGGTAGATATAATCTATTGGAACCAGTAGTTGGTGATTACATCTTTTTATGGGGACTGATCTGTCTACTTTGTGTTTGATTATGTCTTGTTCTCTCTTCCCTTATAGTATCAGTAAGTTATAGACGTTATAATTTCCTTTTTCTGAATGCACATTATCATGTAGCATCTCTTGTAGCTGTGGATGAGACTGTCTTGTGTGGAATTGGTTAGTGCATGCTACTTTAATGTCTCCAAATGTAATCTATGCTCTTCACTGATACTTGTCTTATTTGTGCTTCTTTAGATTGTTATATTTGGGGACAAGGTCATCCTGGAAGATCCTATCGAGAGGTATCTGCGTCCTGATATAATGTGCACATTCTGCAGTTTGAGTATGCTGCGTGTTATGACAACATGCACGATCAATTGGTGACTTGTGTCTCCTCTTGTGATAATATATTCACATCCTACAGTTCTAAGTGTCCCGTTTGTCATGACATTCATCTTGTTTTTCTTTTCTAATGGTTGCACTGCTTTTTGTTCTTTACATTGCAAGGCCTTGGAATTACTGCAGTAGTTTGTGATTGCCAAGTACCGAGTTATAACTCATGTAAAACCTATGTGTGTGTCTTGCATTTTAGGAACATGATATAGCTGAGGTCTGTTTCTTACGTGCGTGGTTTCTTGGGAAATAAAGAATAGGATTACAATTATGAGATTGTGCACTTTGTTGGACTTTAACCCTTTTCTGGTTAAGTGAAAAGCAATGATTATTAGAGGGAGGACGGTGTACGATTCAGTTTGAGGTTTTCTGGCGACTAAGGGTGACTTTCTTAAGAAGTAATCCATTACTTGAGCAGATGAATGTATAACATAGGCACAGCCCTTCCTACATGTCTCAGATTTGTTCCTATTTGAAATGGAGTTCTTCTTTTAATTAGTTTCTTTTGTTTTGTCGCACTTAATCTCTAGTCTGCTCTGTTGACTCACCCTGAAGGCATGTAAATGCTTGCTGGAAAACCTTTCCATAATACATGGAAATGAAACTTCATGATGGTTGAACATATATTGTTTCCGAATTAACAGGTTTATCACCCTAAATGATCGTTTTAGGGGTGGATGTTGGTTGTGCTTTTGGACATTTACTTTTATTCATATAAAAGATTGTTCTGAGGGTCCTCCTCATTGGTAGGATCTGGTGCTGTGTCCATTTCTTGTCCTTAATAATGTGGCAGTGCAGGATTGAGTGAAAAATTGTTTGTCTTTTTCATTACTAGCCATTTTCTGATTTTGATGTAGTACTACCAATGTGATCTTAGATTTTAGAAAACGTGCATTCGTATCTCTAATTTATCACAATTTGCATCTTTCAGATGGCCAATTTGTGATTGCTTAATTGCCTTTTATTCAAAAGGATATCCCCTTGACAAGGCAGAGGCATATGTTGCTTTAAGGATGTAAGTTTTTTCTTCTTTTTGATTCTTTTCCTTCTATTGTGTTACATATTTCCGGTAGTTGTTTGGCTGAATGACGTCATAGTTTCAACTAGTAAAAGAAAGAACCAGTGGAGTGGAAACTGCCAAAAGCACATTTTGTCTTAGGTGTTTAACTGTGAAGTGGAACCTCAAAATGCCTGAAATCATTGCAGGTCCTATTGAAGAGGTCCATGTTTCCATCTCTGGGGGATAGGAAGTGGGTTGAACCATTACACTTACATTTTTGTTAGCTTTGTAGGTTAAACTTCCCAAGCCTGACGAAGGTCACAAATTCTGGATGGAATGAGGGAATGCTTGATTGCAATATTGTTATTTAAGAAAGGGAATGCTTGATTGCAATATCGTTTGTTAAGAACACAGTTTAGATCTTCATAAGATGTCAGTTGGTTGGTAGTTCCATCGTTTTCTGCAGTCTCCCAGCCAGCTTGCTAAGTTTATTACCACCTCAGTAGTTTTCTTTTATTTTAGGCAATGGATCTTTTACAAGCATACATGGGGTTTTCCTCTGAATGAAAATTTCAGTTTCTGTTAGCATTTATATTGTCTGCTAGTCCTATGGCCCAATTATTGTCTACTGATTTCAATTTTCACAATCATGAATTTGATGACAAGTCTTGGGTTGTTTTTCCTCTGAATGACAATTTCAGTTTCTGTTAGCATTTATATTGTCTGCTAGTCCTATGTCTCAATTACTGTCTACTGATTTCAATTTTCACGATCATGAATTTGATGAAAAGTCTTGGGATGTCTATCGTTGTGATTGTTGACGTAGCACTTCTCTAGTATGTGGAAGCTGTTCTTTACCATCTAATGACCATTTCCATAGCTTGATAATGAGCTCGTGTGCATGACAAGATGGAGATACGATGAGCCGTCTGTTTTTCCTCAATATTTGACCGCTAAATGGGAACAATCAGTTTAGTTCAGTCAGACAGGGTTTTTCAGTCGAGTCTATATTCTACACTGTTGAAGTATTGTCCCACATTGCTTGACAATAGGTACTAAATGTTCTTTTTATTCATGTGGTCTCCCTCCACCTATCAATTCAAGTTTTAGGGTTCGACTTTCTAAAATGGCGTAAGAGCCAGTGCTATATCTTTCACGAATGCGCGTGATCAACATTCCACGTGAATGTGCATAATCAAAATTCCATATGCCGCTCGTAATCCTTGCATGTGAGAAGGGGTATTGAAGTATTATCTCACATCCCTTGACAACGGGTCCTAAATGCTGTTTATATGATGTGGTATTGGTTCCCTAACTAGATTCTTGTTCTAGGAGGAGTAGGAATTCAGATGCTAGTGCCGTACTCCTTGTAGTTTTACTTATATCTCATTTTTTTTTCCTGGCCAGTGAAAGGTTAACGATAAAACTAACAGCTAGCTAATTGAGTTTACTACACCTGATTTATAAACTGCCCATCTGATTTTAGTAGTTATTGATATCAGATTCATTAGTTTAATCTGTTTTATTTTTTCATGTGATTCAGGCCTTTCTTGGTAAATGAACTGAAACAACAGCACCTTCTTCACGACCGAAGGAAGGTGTATGAGGTAAGTGTTGTATTGGTTGCAGAGATGAATTTTCATTTTTTCAAAGAATCCGTAATAGAGTATCCAAACATTATCATTCTCTTGTAGGACATTTTGCGACTAATGTACTCATACTCTCTAACAAGTTACTTTGGTGAATCTTAGCATCTCGAAATGTTTGGAATTCCTGTTCCAAGATACGCTCTTGTGAATAGGGAAGTACCATACCAAGAATTGGATTATTTTGTTGAGGAAGAAGATTTTGTTGAGGTTCTCGGAGACCGTTTTTGGAAGCCTTTTGTGGAAAAGCCTATTGACGGTGAGTTTTTTTTTTTTTTTGTGTGCGGGGTTGGGGGGTCGAAATAATTGATGGCAAGTTGATTAGCTTAAATCTGCTGCTTAGTTTTCTTCTTGTTTGGGCTGACTAATGAAGTTGTGTTGCAATCTTCAAATGTAATGCTTTAGTAGATGATTACATGAAACAAGAGTTCTTGTCACTCAATTCTGGTTATATAACAATACTTTGCATTAAGCTCACTTTGGGATGATATAATCACTTGTTAAGGGGAATCCTCAACAATGCTCTTTATGGATGACCGGGTCACATTTCTTACATATTCTAGGAGAGTAGTTTATCTTGCCTATTTCCCATTTATATTCAGCACATGGCTCTTACTCTGAATTATATCCTTGTTACCTATCTTCTCCTCTTATAACTTTACGAGGATGTATCTTGCCTTAAATTTGAAGAAGCTGTGGCCACCTGGAGAAATGTTTGTAGTGTTGAGGAAGAAAGTTGGAATAGATGAACTTATTTAAAAGTTCATGCAATATCTGATTTGAGCTTCTCATCATGTGAAACTGACAAGGCTGGGACATTGATTTGAACTGTAATATGGTTACTACTACTTAGAGGAGAAATTCTGATAATCAGAAGAGAATAGTATGTCCCCTATTCGAGTTTGCATTTTTTTTTAACTTTCCCCAACTAAAAATGATATACTTGAGCTTAGAATCTGGAAAAGCATTGTGGATCTACGTTTAACTAGATTTGCATTATTGTAACTGAAAAGAAGAGCATCCAGGAGGGCATTATTTCCCATGTTGCAGCGCATCTTGCAGATTATGTCATCTGAGTTTTTCTTTACTGTCCTGGGGTTCTGTTTTGAAGGTGACAATCACAGCATTATGATATACTATCCAAGTTCAGCTGGTGGGGGCATGAAGGAACTATTTAGGAAGGTGATTTTTAATTTTCCAACTTATGTTTGGCCATGATTTGTTCGAGAGTGTATGGTGGGCATATAAATTTTTCTTAGCAAAAGTCAATCTTTTTCTCAGTTCACTAGGTTTAGAAACTCGAGTTGAAATGAGGCCTTTCTGCATGTATTATTGGTTACTTATGCAGGTGAAACCTTTTGTTGCTCTCTTATGTTGGATTGCACATAGTACATGCCGCCTTTATAATGAAATTTGGGCCTCTCTAGGCGGTTGTGTTTTTCTGCAGTCAAAAGATTGGAATGAAGCCTTCTGTGTGTGTTCTTTTAGTCGTCAGGTGCTATTGTGCTACCAGGACCTGGAGACTCCCTTGTGGATGTAGGCTGCGTCTGGTCTATTAGCATAGAGAGGAATTGGTTCAGAGAGCTGTCATGAGGTTGGGTCTTTCTGTGGGTTTTCTCAAAAATGTCTGTCTGGTTAACTTGTTTCTTTGTATAGGATACTGAAAATTTTTTTCTCATAATCTAGAAATATACAAAAAGTTGCTTGGAGCAGGTTGTTTTCCTTATGGTGCACTTGTTTATGCTTAATCAAAAGCAAAACTCAACTTTTTGCTTAGTTGAAGTGTGTGAACTGGAAGATTGATTAAGCCAAAAGTAAAAAAGTATAGTTCAATTCAGTCATGCACACATAAAACAGTTCATGCAGTGATATCATCACAGTTGGGATTATATGTTATTAAACAAGGGAAAAAGTAGCTTTTGCACATCGTTATTGATGAGCCTTTTGGATGTAACATGTTTTGTGTGCAGATAACTTGGACTTGCTTTTCATGTTCAGTTGCCAAAAGTTAGTAAAGTTCTTGATATTCATTGTTGTTCCGTGAAAGTATTAATCCTGCAATTCTTATTTCAGATTGGTAATAGGTCGAGCGAGTTTCATCCGGAAGTAAGAAGAGTTAGACGTGAAGGCTCATACATATATGAGGAATTTATGCCCACTGGAGGAACAGATGTGAAGGTCCTGTCTCTTTACTTATAGGATTATGACTTTTTGCAATCCAATGTCGTTGTATAGAGGTTTTCTGAACCATTTGTTGATATTTTGGTGCAGTTTCTTTACTACCTAATCAATTGGTTGGAAATAGTCCCAAGAATGTCTTTTATGAGGATACTGCTTCTGCTTGTTTGTTGAATTTGTAAATATTGATTCTTGTTGGTTAAAAACATTGAGGGAGGACATTGCTGTGAGTTCTGAAAAGACCTAAGGGCTAGATCAGGAGGAACAACATGAATTGGGAGAATTGCAAGTCAATTAGTATATTCATAATCCTGAGAGCACTGAGTTTCTTTACCTCTATACTTGTAAAAGTTGAAAGGTGGGATTTGTTTATTTTACTACACTTATGTAATAATAATTGGTGAAGAACAACATTGCGAGGAAGTTGAGGTTTCAATACCTTATAACATCGATTCATGCCAAACATCTGTGTCCTTAACAAAACATCATGGTTGGTCACAACAATAACAAGTCAACCTGTCTATTTTTTTTTTTTCTTGGATTGTTATAGGTTATATAGCTTGTGTTTAGTTTAATTTATGCAAGCTACATGAAATGCTTTCCATGTATGCATTTCAATTAAAGATCCTTTATTCTTTTTGAATTTGCATGTCATATGTGCTGAGTCCGTGCACGCTAAACTTTGCACAGGTTTTGCATAAATGCATTTGTGATTCTCGTCTTATATCTTGTATTCATATGCTGGATATACATTCTTGATATTGTTTGAACTTTTCATGATTACTCTGAATAATTACTACTCTAGGAACTTCATTTGGGTACTCATCTATTTATGAAGTCCAGGCAGTGACCAGTCACTTGAGTCTTGATCAGTCTATTTATGATTGTAGGTGTATACTGTTGGTCCTGAATATGCGCATGCTGAGGCGAGGAAGTCACCAGTTGTTGATGGTGTTGTTATGAGAAATCCTGATGGAAAGGAAGTATGTAATTCCCGCTGCAATTTATTTCTCAAGAAATATTTGTATTGAACTCTTGAAAATAAGGCTTGGACTTGTCAAAGCAACGTTTTTTTGGGATATTGACGATAGGACCTCTATTTATTCTTGTCTCCAATACAAATTGACATCTAGAATTTCACGGTTGTGTAATGTTCTAACTCGGTGGTAGGTAATATATGTTTCCTCTGGGGATGAAGAAAAGTGGCTTTGCATGCAATAGTTTGACTCCGTCCCGTCTCCCCTTTTTTGGCATTCTATCTCTCTGTCGAAGAATGTAAAAGAATGATTGAGCTCTCCCTACAGGTGAGGTATCCTGTGCTATTGACTCCTGCTGAGAAGCAAATGGCAAGAGAAGTTTGCATCGCATTCCGGCAAATGGTAAGTCATGTGAAGCGCCACATTGAATAATGTTAATCAACTGAAAGCCGGATGATATAGTCCTTCAATATCATATGACATCCTTTAGGCTGTTTGTTCAACTAATTTTGTTGCTCTGTGTAGATCTTCACCGCTTAGCCATAATTTAGCCCAGTAGACTTGTTTCTTGCCTCATGTGTCCTTATTCTTTGATACTTTTAGTCCTCCCTTGCTAAATTATGTCATTCTGGAGACTACTGGCTTTTGTTCCAGGTCTGTGGGTTTGATCTATTGCGCTGCGAGGGACGCTCATACGTTTGTGATGTGAATGGTTGGAGTTTCGTGAAGAACTCCCACAAGTATGGGCTTTTCCTTTGGTTTTATTTGGCTCGTTTCTCTACTTAATCACAACAATGCCTATTTTATAACAAACTGAGCGCATTTTGCCATTTTCTTAACTCATAAAAGAATCAGAAACTGCATTTTGCGATGCATGTTAGTTTTCATACTGTAACAGGAAAAAGCTGTTGTACATTTTGATCGCTAATTTAAAGAATGCTGCCTGGCAGTACTTCCTCTTTGCTCTTGTGGTCCTCTAGACACTGTTAACCCTGGGATATCTATGCTACTGACACTGTGTTTGCCACTCACAAACCTCTTTTAGTCTGCTCAAAACAGAATCTTGACCCCTCTTTTTGTTCTTTGGCAAGATATTATGATGATGCTGCATGTGTTTTGAGAAAGATGTTATTGGAGGCAAAAGCTCCTCATCTCTCCTCAACAATTCCGCCAATATTACCATGGAAAGTCAATGAATCTGTGCAGCCTTCTGAGGGACTAACCCGTCAAGGAAGTGGGATTATTGGCACATTTGGGCAGGCTGAGGAGCTGCGTTGTGTGATTGCTGTCATTCGTCAGTAAGTTGTGCCCCCCCACTACAATTATTTGGGGCCTTAAGCTCCCTTTTCCTATCATATTCATTTGTAATATTTGCAGCGGTGATAGAACTCCCAAACAGAAAGTAAAGTTGAAAGTTACTGAGGAAAAACTTCTAAACTTGATGCTCAAGTACAATGGAGGAAGGCCAAGATCTGAGGTGATTTTTCTTCCTTAATGTTTCTAATTACACTTTATTGTTCATCTATTTTGTCATTTGAACACTTCTTGGTTCACTTGCTGGTAGACGAAACTCAAAAGTGCAGTCCAATTGCAAGATTTGTTAGATGCAACAAGGACTCTAGTTCCTCGCACCAGGTATTACTTTTAAGGATGGTTCTCATGTTTGGAAGATTCAAGTGTGAAAGTTGTCTGTTTTTTCCCATTGGAGAAGGATAATTTATACACTCATCTCATTTATACGTGAGGAAAACTATTGACCTTGCATCACAAATATGGCCCACTGACATGTTACTGGACCAAGAAGGAGAGTGGATTCGTAGCAGTCACTTGTTAATGTTGTAGGTGTTGTTCTGGTCCTTACTGATTATGGTGGAAGAATAATTGCAGCTTTTTTTTTTTTTTGGGTACACTATCCATTTATATTGGTAATTGTAAACTCTTCCTTCTCCTTTCCCTGATACTACCAGACAAAAAAAAGGAAAAAGTAGAAGAATATATTATGATTTAGTGAAAATCAAGATCAGTCTAAATAATGACAAGCATTTGGCCTAGAGAATGGGCAAAAAAAAAAATGTCAAGCAAGGTGTAGTTGACAGTATATGCACATCTTTGACATGATGCAATTTCAAAGCTCGATGAACTCTTTCAAGCTTCCATATGTTGACTTCCAAGTAGTTCCTCTCCTTTTGTTTCCATTGAAAGAATGCTGATTTTTCATTTTACTGTGTTCAACTGCGAGATCAAAGTATTAGTTGAAGTTCCAGTAGCTCCCTCCAGTTACTGCTTCATCAATGTCATGTAATGAGAGGGAAATCCTATTTATTTGGATTAGAAATATCCTTATTAAAATGCTTACATTAGGTTTACGAACGCTTATCTTTTCTTGAGGAAGTGCAGCTTTCTGGCCACGGACTTACCTAAGATTTCCTTTTCACTGATATAAAGAGAGCTGTAAAGTTTTCTGCCAGCTACTTAATAGAGAGTGCTGTTTTCACGATGTTTTACACTAGCTGATGAAAATAGGAGAATGCATTGGCTTTGTAGTTTTTCAAGTAACAAGAGTACTTATATTGTCTAGACCTGGTCGTGAAAGTGATAGTGAGGCAGAAGACATTGAACATGCTGAGAAGCTTCGTCAGGTTAAAGCTGTTTTGGAGGAGGTTGCAAATTCTCTCCTTACTTTGTGCTTCCTCTGGATTATGAAATTATCTTCCTGTTTCTTTTCTGAAGTTCAAACTTCATTGTTCTACTTCCATGAGTAAGCAATTCTCGGTAATGTGTCCACTTTCAAATACGCGTAAACATCTGCTGATCATCATCCAGCACACTGTATATAATCACATCCATGGGCATGTTATTTCATATATCGTTGTTGCTTGATTACCCTTCCTCATGATTCCCTGTCACTCCTTCATGAAAAGAGTTGGTTCATCCTTTTAGAAGGGTCTTCTCTGTGTTGTCCAGTATGTTTATTTCCTTAAACTACTTCACTGTTACTTTTGGTGGCGGTTCAAAATCACCTGAAAAGTTGTTCTTCAAAATGACTCACAATTTATTCTCATCAATGAATCAACTCAACCTATGTCATGAATAAATAGACCATTTACCCTTTCTTTTAGTGCACCTGATACGTGTCCTCCACAATAACGTATTAAGCATGGTGCCAAGGGACCAGATTTAAGGTTGGAACCTAGAACCAACTTGTGGGGGTCAGTTCAGGGAAACCTAGAACCTGGAAATGAACAGGCCATACCTAGGTAGACCTTGTTATTGGCCTTCTAAAAGCTTATTAATTAAAGTTTGAGGAAATTAAGACACAAGAATCGCTCTTGGTAGAGTGGTTTTTATGTGGCTTTTCAAACTGTTGGCCCAGACCAAAAAAAAAAAAAAAAAAATCTGTTGGCCAAGGGGTTATGGCCAATCATTGTAGGTATTATGGTAGATGCCCGAGACCAAGTTGTTCCCTTTTCTTTTTCTGCCTTTGTGTTAAGCTTCTCAATTTTTCTCCGGATCGTGTCATGAGATTGGCCCAAGGTACTTTGATTTCTCAGACATAGTTGGTCCAATCAGGAACCAGCTGATTACATCCTTCCCAGCAGAATCAGAGGCGGAACCTCAGTTCCTAGTCTGTTTTAAATTTTGTAACTGGTAATCAGCTTGGATTGGAACTGATCAGGCTAATTTTTGGCTGGTTGTGGGCTTTTCTTGTTGAATTTCTGCTGGTTGTGGGGAAGTGGCTGGTCATGGGGTTGGTCTGGTCTAGTTACATGTCCCTGTCATTTAATTCCTGGACCATGTATTGTGAATAAGTAGTTATGTCTTCGTTCTTTTTCAGATATTGCCTGTAACTTATTAGGTGAGGTGCTTATTATTCTGTTTTTCTTCACAGGGGGGATACTTTTCTGGTATCTATAGGAAGGTTCAACTGAAACCGCTAAAATGGATTAAAGTTGCGAAAAGTGATGGTGAAGGGGAGCAAGAACGTCCTGTTGAAGCTCTCATGGTCCTTAAATATGGGGGAGTTCTCACTCATGCTGGCAGAAAGCAGGTTTCATCTGCTTACTTTCATGCCTTTATATTTTCACGTCATTTCTCATTCATTTATCCGTTAATGCCTAAAGAGCTGGACTTAGCTACTCCTTGCACTGGTATGTGCACTGTCAAATTATAGTTTACTTGGACAATTAGTAATGTCCGACCCAAAAAAAAAAAAAAGGAACAATTTGCAATGATTTCGTACTTTTTGCAGGCTGAAGAACTTGGTAGATACTTCCGGAATAACATCTATCCAGGTATTATTTTCCCTTGGAGTTGTTTCTAAGGTCCCGTTTGGTTCAACATTGGAAATGAGCATTAGGACTCTAAAGTCCCTTGGCCAAATGCAAATGGTATTTGGTTCATTTTTTGGCTCACTCTGGGTTAAAGGACTTTTGCGAAATGCAACTATTTTTTTTTTTATTTTAACTTTGTCACCTTCGCTTGCCACCACCCACGGGCTGCCCGCCGCTCGGCCGCCGCACTTGCCGCCGCCGCCGCCGCCCGCCGCCCCGCCATCCGCTGCCCGCCGCCCCCGCCATCCGCTGCCCGCCGCCCCCACCATCCGCCGCCTAGCCACCACCGCCCTCCCCCGGCTGCCGCCGCTGCTGCCCCTTTTTTTTTTCAAAAAGTAAAAATACTTTACAAAGTTCATTTTTCACCAATCAACATTTACGTCAAAGTTGCTTTCCAAATGTGTTTTTAAAATACATTTTACCAAACACTACTTGCATTTTGAAAAAGGTTTTTAGCCCAAAGGTATTTGTATTTTCTCAAAGTCCCTTAGCCAAATGCTAAACCAAACAGACCCTAATTATAGCTTTTAAGCAAGAAAGTTCCCCAAGCAGGAACTTAAAATTTGTGGTACTTCTGCATCTAGTAATTGTCCTCCAGTTGCTATGACATGAGTGAACTAATGATTAAGAAATATTGGTGAATCAGCAACTTGTTAAGGTTTTTCCAAATTGACATTTTTGGTCCTTTCCTCCCTGCTGGGACATAGCTGCTGCACCGTGATAGGTTCTGCACTTTTAAGTAGTCTAACTTGTATTTTGGACAGTGGAAGCTGCTCTTGTTTTGGAACAATATTTTTCCGCATTGCATCTTCTTCAGCAAAGGTAGGGAACCCGCATGATTCCATTGACGAGTCTGCTGGTTGTAAATCCCGGTGGCTTTAGCTTGGCAGTCTGTCACCTCTACCAACTAAATTCGGTTGATTGGGCCGATTGTCTGGCCTAATTCTTTCTTGATATATTTTTATTGATGCTTTATATCACTAAGTTGGTATCATTGAATATTTGATGCTTTTATTATAATTTAGCTAAGTGCTAATTAGGATGTGAGGAATTGATGGCCTTCGTTGGGCCATGACATGTTGCAGACCTTATTTGGGCCATGACATATTGCAGTGTTCTTATTTATCGTTATCTCCTTTTTCAGGAGAAGGCACTGGCTTGCTTCGCCTCCATAGTACATACCGTCATGATCTTAAAATCTACAGCTCTGATGAGGGCCGTGTGCAGGTATGGGCCCTTCTAAGAGTTGGTAGTTGTTAGAAAGTCCAACCCAAAAGCTTAAGCTTATATGTGGAGGGAGAGCACCATGAATATAAGGAGCATATAGGACCCGTTGTCAAGTAATATGGGATAATAACTTCAACACCCTCTCTCACATGCAAGCTGGATTACAAGCGGCATGTGGAATTTAACTAATGGGGGGTAGATACACATTCGCGAAATGGATAATACTGGCTCTGATACTATGTTAGAAAACCCATTTAAAAAGCGTAAAATGATAAGTGGAGGGAGACTACATGAATATAAATAACACATAGGACCCGTTGTCAAGCGATATGGGACAACAACTTCAACAGCAATGAATCTACCTCTACATTGAGATGCTCAGATTTTTCTGGTTCCATCACTTATAAGATGCTTGGTAACAGATGTCCGCTGCTGCATTTGCTAAGGGTCTCCTTGATTTGGAAGGTCAACTAACACCTATCCTGGTCCGTGAACTCTTCAAGGAGTATTTCGAAACTTGTTGCTCCATACTATCGTATAGTTAAGTGCTAATCCAGTAATTGTTTGAAGGTTTCGCTTGTTAGCAAGGACTCCTCTATGCTGGATGGACTTGATAATGCTAGTATTGAGATGGAAGAAGCTAAGGTTAGATGATGGAATTTTTTTTTTTTTTTGTCACTGTACATTTTTGTAGGCTTGTAATGATTTCGTGAGAAGTAAAGGGCTACCAAGATTACATTATGAAGTCATTCATGGTTTTCTAGTTTCATACGCTGAATGTCGTAAGCGTCTTTGCTTTCTCAGGCAATGTTGAATGAAATTATAACGGCTGGTGTAAGTAAGGGCAGCTGCAATGGTTCCTCTGAACTTCCCTGGATGGCTGATGGGGTTGGATTGCCTTCGAATGCTTCAGAGCTTCTACCTGAATTGGTAATTGAGCTACTCTTTAAACTTAATCATATGATCGCACATTTGGGTAGAAGTAATTCTTCGTAAGCAGCATTATTTGCACTTGGGCTACATGCTACTTAATGGAGGTTGACTCTGATTTTTATGTCGTAATACTGTTTTTTGGATTTTCATTTGTCACTCACCCTTTATTTTTCATTTGCACTATTTTCAGTTTTCATTTCACACATTTTTCATATTAGGCCCTAAATTGAAATTGGAATAACCCCCGCAGGTCTCAGCTATCTCTTGTTTCTTTTTCACATTTTTTAAAATAAATTCTGATACTGAATATTATTTTCCTTCAAATAATATTGCTGTCACCGTTGAGTCTAGGTATTATACATTCTATATAGAGTGAAAATTATGCTAGCAAACATGCCTCAAATAATTTGTCCTTCAAATAATATCTCTCGTCTTGGTGCATAATAAAACATGCTATATAGGCAACATGTTGTGGAGCATGATAAATATGCTAGATTTAAATCTAATAATCCTTTGCACATCCCACCTTTAGTTGTTTAGGTTTTACTTTTTTCGTTCTAATCAAACAGAATCTTTTATGCATTATTTGCGTCTTCTCTCTCAATAAGTTGGTTAGCTTAGAGGGGCATAAAATATAAATGTTCTGTTTTTCTTCATTGGTCTTCAACGTACTGTTCATTCTTTTTCATTGGGATTCTATATAGATATATTCTTTGATAAAGTGGTCATCTGTACTTCTCTTTTTTGTTGTCTTGTCATTAGATGCTAGTCCATACCCTGTATAAAATCTCTCTCTCTCTCATGTGAAGCCTTACATCGATAATCTTGCCTGGATGGAAGTTTATGCCATTTAGATCGGCATAATCCATGATGTTCAACTATCAAAAGCGAAGACTTTCTTAGCAAAGGACAAGCTCGTGTGGCTTCTAAGTCAGAACACCATACCAACCTCCCTCATTAGATCGTTCACAATAGTTTGGTACATCATCATGACGAACGGTATTTCCTGTTTAGTTTGGCCTTCTAGTCCCTCGTGTGAGACATGCAGATCATTGTAGAACAACTGATTTTGGTGTGTCATGGCCATCATCAAGATAGCACCATCAGCTCTCAACAAGTTTCCTCATAGGTGGTCAACCCAATCTTCGAAGATCTGTTAGGAAGATTGTCATCACATGCCGGATTCCTAGCACGAACATTCCGACATCACTGCTACGTTCCAGTAGTGACATCTTTTATGCTTCCCTTACGCTTAACCCGATGCTACGATGTCGCATTCTTTCAGAAGAAGTGGATCACTACTCTACTCCACCAATTTCCATAATGGCTGAATTGTGGCCTATGCTGTTGCTTTTCTTACATATCGCATCATGACCATCACTTGCTAGTACTTCGGCACCATCACTTGCTAGTACTTATGTGAATGGCCAGAGATCGCCATTTTGGACAGATGTCTTCACTCCATTGCTTGACCCATCGATCAAAATTTTCATCAATCCTTGGTCAATTGTGTTTTCCTTGATGATTGTGTTTTCCAAAGCCAACTGCACTCCCTCAGCATTACTTTCTTTCACCTATTAAGAAACTATTGATCTCGGCAAAACAAATGGGGCTTTTCCTTCAAATCCAAACATGGGTACGGATCTTCTTATCGCATGTGCTCGTATCATTTGGACAAACCCATTCTTATAGCAATTGTATGAGATGAGACTTTCCTGGCTGAGGACGTCGCATAATGATTCAGCATGCTAGGACAGCCTTGCCTCACTAGATCGTTTCAAAGTGGTATGGCGGATCACATAATAGTCATCCGTACGACATTTTGTCTAGCTTAGGTGTCCGATCCCTCTAGCAAAATACACAGATTTCTCAACACAATAATTGGTTTCCTCTTACCATGGCTGTCAACAAGACAGAGACATCAACTCCTATCAATTTGTTCATGGGTGGCCAACCTCGTCATCAGAGATCCACTAGGAAGATTGTCATCATGTCCCTGGATTCTCAACCAAAAACCCCTCAACACCACTTCCCATAATGCACCCTGATGCTATGAAGCCGCTTTCTTTTGCCTCACATGGCTAGGGAAGAAATCTGTTCGTGGCACAACCCCTTTTATCTCTCTATGTTTAACAGAGAATGTGACAGCAGGAATTATACTGATGTTCTGCATCTAGACTTAAAAGTGATTGATCACCATCAAAGGACAGCCACCGTAGGTTGAATTCTTTTTTTTATCTGCAATAATAGCGATAAATCTCAGAACCTATTGTTAGTGCGTACTTATTTTGCTTGCATTTCTTCCGATATATTCCTAATACAACCTCTGATTTTGCCGGTTTTGTTTTCAAACTGTGATTTTCTTATCTTGGTAGTGTAAATATCCTACAAAAAGTGCCATTTCTTCTCGGTTTTGTTTTCAAACTGTGATTTTCTTATCTTGGTAGTGTAAATATCTTATAAATAGTGCCAATTATGAGTTATAGTTATCTGAAATAATTTATGTGAATAGGTGAAATTGACGAGGAAGGTAACAGAACAAGTCAAACTACTTGCAAAGGATGAAGATGAGGAACTTATAGAGTCAACTGGATATAATTTAATTCTTCCATATGATCAAGCAAAAGCACTTGGTAAGACCAATATTGATGTCGATCGCATTGCTGCTGGATTACCCTGTGGTAGTGAGGGCTTTCTCTTGATGTTTGCTCGATGGAGAAAACTTGAAAGAGACTTGTACAATGAACGCAAGGAGTAAGTAATTTCCTGTTATAATTCTACTCGTTTATGCTGGTTTTGGTATTCATCTTTATTTCCATCATGATCTCCTTGATATGACGGCATTGATCATGTTAATATAGATGCTCATTTGGTAATTCTCCTGCAATGTGAGGTGGTAATTCGCTTATACAATTTCTAATTCTTAAGACAGTTTTGTGTTACATATTAACCTGTCATCTAGGTTGGCGAAAGATTACTACGTTTTCTCCCCCCATTGCTTTATCTGGCGTTGAAGCATGATATTATAAATTCTGGAAGCCCTTTGAATGTTTGATTTCGGTATTAAGAGTTATGGATACTGGAGGCCATTTGCTGACAATACAGATTTATCTGCAGGAGGTTTGACATAACGCAAATTCCTGATATTTATGACTCATGCAAGTAAGTTATTTTGTTGCCTTAGTGTTGCAAATATAACTTTTTAATCATGAATTTGAGTATTTAGCACATACATGAAGCTGACAGTGTGCTGACAGATTTTAGGCTTTGAGTCCTGTTGAAGTATATTTATGGATATTGAAGATTTCCTACTAGAGATATTCTTAAATATTAGGGAAATCTCCAATATCCATAAATATACTTCTACAAGTCCTGAGTCGTCTCGTTCTTTTTCTTAAGCGTTGTCTTTAGCTTTTTTAAGACAGTAGTCACTCTGCAGAATCTCTCTCTCTCTCTCTGTGCAGATTACACATGCATTGCAATTGTATGTATAGCGCAAAGAGATCTGTTTCTTGATCATTGTCAAGCGATAGATTTTTTTTCTCAAATCTTGCACATTCTGTTTGTCCGGTCTTTTGTTTGGTAGCTTCATGTAAGCTATTCTGCTTAGCATTAACCTTATGTAAACTGATTTTCTCCAGTAGCATTTGCCCTATATTTGATCTCTAGCCCTAAAAAGGACTTTTTTATCTAACAAGTCTTTGGAAATTCCTCATGGTGACTAATTTGTCCTGCCATTTCATTATCGCAATATCTTTGCTACTATAGACATTTTTTAATTTGTTTGATCTAAAAGTAAATCTTCGGATTAAAATTGATTCTAGCTTGCGCGTGAATTGCATATTGTTATTTCTACCTTTCATAACCCATGTTTGGTCGCCCTCTTCAGTCTCACTTAAGTTTTCATCATCACTTGCTAGATATGATCTTCTACACAATGCACATCTTAATCTGGAGGGATTGGATGACCTTTTCAAAGTAGCACAGGTATAGAAACAATAGTTTTCAGCAATAGTATTATACCTGTTTCAAAACAATAAGAGTTCTTACACAGATGTTGGGCCCTTTTGATTTTGAACAATATTTATTGAAATGTATGAGCAATGATGTCTTTCGTAGTCTGTTAAAAATGCTTGTCCATGTATCATTTTCGTCTGCCACCTGTGGTTGTGATCTTAAATTTAAGTACAAAGGAAGGGCAAGAGAATTTTTTTTCTTGTAAGAAAGAGCTAGTCAACTCATGGCATGAGAATTTACTTTTTGGGGTATGGAAATGGATTCCAAGAGGAGAAGCAACTCAAGCATTTCTCTGTTTATTAATGTCTGGTTGAGCTATTTCCTGAAATGCATGTTTTTTTTTTTTTTCTTTTTTGTCTTTAAGTTACTTGCAGATGGTGTTATTCCAAATGAGTATGGTATTAATCCAAGGCAGAAGTTAAAGATTGGATCAAAGGTAACATTGTGCTTCATATGACATCTACTTTTTGAAATGTGTATGAATTGCAACAAGAAAGTGATGTTCTTGTGAGCTCATCGCAAGCTGAAAATATTCTCTCTTAGATAGGTAGTGTAACATCGAACCTGTTCACGTCTCTCTTTTATAGTTGAAACTAGTTTGGAAATCATGGTTTACATTGATTGTTGAGATATCACATCTCAACCTGGACAACTGTAAAATTTTGAATTAGCATAAAATTATTGTGCTGAAGTAACATTTGCGCTAGTGAAGTATCAACTTGTTTGTTTCTTTGAATGTGTAGATCATGCAAGCTACTGATCTTTCGATAGTTCGAACGATTTCCCCAGCAGTATTGTTGGAATCGAAATTTATGGGAACTACTGTAAAATTTTGAATTAGCATAAAATTATTTTGCTCAAGTAACATTTGCGCTTGTGAAGTATCAGCTTGTTTGTTTCTTTGAATGTGTAGATCATGCAAGCTACTGATCTTTCGATAGTTCGAACGATTTCCCCAGTAGTATTGTTGGAATCGAAATTTATAGGAACTTTGTAAAATTTTGCTGCTCCAAATTATTTATGGATCTTCTTCATTAAATGTCATTTAATGTCTGCGTCAATGTTTCCATGAATTCCTTGTATCAATGATATCTTCTAATTGTGGTCATAACTTAAATTTTAATACAAAACTGCATTGCATCTTCTTTTAAGATCTCACTTTGTTCAACTTCAGATTGCTCGCCGTTTGTTGGGAAAGATTTTGATTGATCTCAGAAATACTTGTGAAGAGGCAATTTGTATTGCTGGACTAAAGAGCAAACAGTGTTCAAAATCAAGCGAGGCCGAATGGGATGATCAGGAAGGTTGGAATGAAGAATTCAGAAGATGTAGTGCCACTAGTGAGAAGTCAATGGAGCAGGATGATGAGGATGACAGAGAGTCTCAATATCGTTTAGATCCAAAGTATTCTGTGAGCTCATTTAAACTGCAATCATATACTACAGCAGGCGGTCTTACATTTCCCTGCATAATTCTTTTAGGTACGCAAATGTCAAGACTCCTGAACGTCATGTCAGAACGCGGCTTTACTTCACATCAGTGAGTTAAATGACAATTTTGTGATTAACAATTTGTTCCTATTTTAAGTTTTGTGCATGTGGCAGTCCTTAAATGTGCTGGTCTAGGAAGACATTTCCTACTAAACAAGTCTTGGGAGTCTACATCTGCATCTAAATCTTTGCTTGTGCAGCATGTGGCATATTTTACTTGTGTTATAAGTGAAATTATTTCTAATCGCAGTCCTTAATCTTTCTATCTTGACTTGGTAATTTCATTTTCATGTGAATGATGTCTTATATGAAAGGTAGCAATGTTTCTTGTCTGAGTAATATCATCATAGGGTTACATTATACTAATATTGCTCAACTTCTTCCTTGAGTCTTTTGTGGATCCATTAATTTGATGCTTCTAGACTTTTTGATCTTTTCTATTACATCTGAATGCTGGTGCCTTGTGCAAGGTGCTTTTTGGGGCATTGTGAATTTGGTTCGTAGTATCATCTTCATATCAGTATATCGGTAATGCTTCTGAAATGTACTTTGTCTTGGATGACAGGAATCGCATATCCATTCTCTCATGAATGTACTCCGCTACTGCAACCTGGATGAGTCCCTTCAGGGGGAGGATAGCCTAATTTTCCATAATGCCTTGGAGCGCTTGTACAAGACCAAAGAGCTTGATTACATGAGTTATATCCTTCTGAGAATGTTTGAGAACACAGAGGTTAGTCTTTCTCGATCTGTAGGCTCCTTACTGTGTCTTCCCTGAGTTAGATCTTGTTTTATTAAGTATGAAGGAAACTAACCAAACAACTTGTCATCTGGACTGGCGCCAACTCCTTAGTTTTAAATTGTGTATGTCAAGAGGTTTCAGATCTCTCATCATACAAGATTGGTGGTGAAATCTCTGATGTAAGTAAATGGTCTCTCAAAACAAAGTTACTGCCTTTCAATTTGACAGAAAGCGAGCATTGAAACTCAAGAAGGAACTATGTGTTTTGGCAATTGTAGTTTAATAATGCATGAACTATCTGAGACAGCATCTTTGCTAATTGATGGACTGGTCAAGCAATTGTTAGCGGATAAAGTTCCCTGGAGTTTGGTCTAAGTGGAGGATTATCCACCTAAAATTGCAAGTACAAGCTATTCATGGACTGAGACTGTGAAAACTCCAAAACCATATAATCCTATTTGTAGGGAATCATTCGGTTGTTTCATGATTTCATCCATGCAAAAGGTCAAAAAATTTCACTGTTTTTTGTTTTAATTGTTCTTTGATATGAACCGACTCCTCTGACTTGTCCTTCTCTTGTTAACCCTTCTTTGTGCAGTTATCTTTTGCGTCTCATATTCTCTTTTCCATGTTAGCAAATGAACAGAAAAGCATATATTCTGACTGAGCCCAGCCAGGTCTTCACAACCATAGCTAGAGCACGGGTTCTGGTTAAGGACAGTTTTACTTTGGGCAATCAAATGCTTTGCTTCCCTCAATGACATTGGTTCACATCTTCCAAATCTTTAACATGAATAACAAACTCAAGTACTTTGCTTGTTGTCCCTGATTCATAGTCAATGTAGGACTTTTAGAATATCCCATAGAATTTCTGCAATCATACAATATTCTTTTCCTGATTCAGACATGACAATTTCCTGATCCTTCTTCATGATAAGCCTGCCAAGAAGTGGCTTAGGTAATCTGAACAAATAGGTCTATGGCACTACTGTTATAAATCTTGATTTCTGGTATTGCTTCTGGTAAGCAAGACCAACTATTTTACTCGATCTCTCTGGTTGCTGTGTCTTGCATCAGTTAACTCTAGTTGTTGTGTTCGTAAGATGTTAGATTGATGATGCACTTAGGGTTGGCGAACTCGGAATGGGCTGAAATTTGGTCGGCTGCGTGGAAACGGGCTGTTGATCAAAACTCACAGCTCTGCCATGACTGACCTTTTTTCACGTTTTGGAGTCTTTTTCATAGGTTTTTGGGCGTTTTTCGTAGTTTCAGTAGCATTTTCGTAATTTTGTGTTCCTTAATGTAATTAGGGTTAACATCATATAAAAGGGTGTTTTAGGGTTTCGAAGACTCCAGACTTTGATATTTGATTTTGATAATTACACTTGAGAGAACAGATTGTTTCTCATTATTGATTCTTAATTCTTCTATTTAGCATATTTCCGTTGCTCTTCGGCATCAAATGAGCTTGATATCGCCTTCACGTTGTGGTACAGGTAGCTTTAGAAGATCCAAAACGGTTCCGCATAGAGATGGCATTTAGCCGAGGTGCAGATTTATCTCCTCTTGAGGTAATGTAACTGAGTAACAAGAAGTGCAAATGGTTTTCTAGTACATTCTTCTGTTCAACTCAGGTAGATTGAGTAACAGTAGGATCCCTTTTCTTGGGAACATATTTAAATCAGATAATTACAATGTTTCTTGGTCTATAGTACCGTGAAGAGTCCAAATTGTGCATTAAGCCTCTGTCCCTTGGCCCTTATCTTTCAGCAGTTTCATCAATAAGATGGACTATTATTTGCTGTGTATCTTGTAAATGGGTTTCGAGCTACCTCACCAATACTTCTTGAAAACTTTTTGGGAAAAGAAACATTTATTTTTCCGGTACTGATTAATTTTCTTTGCTATGTACCTATGTACTTGAACCATGCATACTATTAGATGATGTGAAAACAAGACGTTTATGCTACATACTGATAGATTGAATCTAATACTGAAGATGGATGCTTATGACTTGGTATTGTTTTATGTCAAATGTACTGGAATTGCGTGTAGCAGGTGTTTTATTGGCAGTCTTCCACTCATGGTGGGGTTTTGCTTTTGCAGAAGAATGACGGTGAAGCTACTTCACTGCATCAGGAGCACACACTGCCAATAATGGGCCCAGAGAGGCTGCAGGAAGTGGGATCTTATCTGACTTTGGAGAAGACGGAGAGGATGATTCGCCCATTTGCAATGCCAGCTGAAGACTTTCCTCCACCGGCAACGCCTCAGGGTTTCTCAGGCTATTTCTCGAAGAGTGCTGCTGTCCTTGAGCGTCTGGTTAATCTCTGGCCTTTCCATAAGCAAGGAAATGTTAATGGAGGTAAGAAGTAACTTAACCTCCACTTGAACAGTTTCTTTTCCTTTCACATTCTTTTGTTATTTCTTGAATAAGCTGGCCGGAATTGCAGCAAATTTTGACATTCTTTGAGTCTTGCTGAAAGCAATTACAGTTAATTTTTCCCTTGTCACTTAACGTGTTATCAACTCTGCTGAAATACCCGCTTGTGACATTGTTAACGTGTGCTTTTGAAGTATACAGCTTCCCAATCAACTCGTTAGCTTCTTGACAAGTGGCCCTCACCCTCAGGGCCAACATTATTCCAAGTTTGGTGACTTGCAAAAAATATGTGAATGATTTTCAAAAGCTGAGGTTGTGGTGTTACTTTTAGGGCAGCACTGTAAACTCGGAGTTTTACCATGGTCTTAGTTAGAAAAGCTGTCCAACTGAATCTTAAGCAGTTTTTTTGCCCTCCTTGTACCAGGCTTCGTGCGTAAAACCTAGGTCTATCGAAGAGCATAAGATTTGAAAAGTAGGATTAGGATTTGAAGCAAAATTATGAAACTCTGAACTCTGTCCATCAACAGTTTCGGTAGAAATATGAAGTTCAAGGTAGACCAATAATAATGTGAAGCGGTAGTTTATAATGAGAGCATAGCTCCACATTCTGCACACATCTTCACTAGTATCAACTTCTTTCACAGCTGGCTAAGTGTTAAGCTGGGAAACTGGTAATATGACCTAGCAATGGTTAAATCTATGAAAGTCTATGGGACTACTACGTTATTTTCTCAAAGCATAAGCTGATGGACAAAGGCGTGGCAAATATAATTAAATGCCCTAACATCACACATAGTCTGGACTTAGGGTTAAGAGTGAAGCATGGAAATATATAACGGAGACGACAAATAAGGGCTTGAAAAGAACTTGAGACCTTTTACTTTGATATCATGTGAAAAATTTTGTAGGGCCAATGCAAACTGTTCTAAAAACTTAAGGTGATAGATTAAGACGTAATAGTTATTTTACATACTCTTAACAAAATCCATTGTGGTGGCTTCATATTAATTTGTGAGTCGGTCTTCTGTGGCAATTACAGGGACTTTGACGTTCCGGGAATTGGTCGGTCGTTTTTTAGTCCTAACAATTGACTATCGTTCAGCTGCACTATTTTTTAGTTCTTTCCCCAACATATTCCAGCGTCTTGGTGCGAGGTCCTTGTTCTAAATTTCTCAGAGTTCACTTTTCTTGCTGGGTGACGGGAATAAGTTGTCAGTCTTGATTTATTTAGCGTAAAGATGTTTAAGATGACACCATAGTTGCAAACACTGGTTATCTGCTTAGCACTTTCAAGCGATCTGCAATCATCAGTGTTGTTGCCATTCTCGACACAAGTACGTACTTCTTTCTTGATCGACCACCTCGTGTGTCCATGCAAAGTTTGTCTGCAGTGAAAGGCGTGCCAGAAATACGAAACTGGCAGAGAGACAATTTATCTTTTTTCTGGGTCATTTTCGGCTAAGTAGATGAACGAATTTCTTTCAAGATTAGAGAGTCCAAACTCCACAATTTCCTGACAAAAGGTAGAATGTCTGCAAAATCTTTTTAAATGCGATTGCTTCTTGATCAATAAAATTCCCGTGGGGTATAAGTTGTCAACACCTTTGCTGTAGGTGAGGTTCTGACTTTGTGACAACAAACGAGGTAGACATGTGTAGCATGTCAAAGAGGGTTTCCGATTTTGCAGCTGTATTCCCATCGTGCTGAGAATTTCCTAATGCTCTTTCTAATGGCGATCCCACCACGCCAACTCAAATCCCAAAATCAACCTGACCCGTGGCTGTTGGGGCTACATCATGCAATCGAGGGCATTCTCCGTCGAGGCCTCTCTCTTTAAGACAGTTGTGGACGACTTCGTCTTTTACCATTCCATTCAAAATCGAGCAGAAAGCGCGGGACATTGCGTACAAAATGGCTAGAGAGGTGCCTGAAAAAGCTGTTGGCCTCGTTATATAATGCCACTAGCAAGACCCATCCGATCATGGTTTGGTCCTCTCTCGAGGATGTTGCTTTCTGTGCAAGGGATTGTGCTCGGGCACTATGGTGGTCTGCATACAAGTCAAATGTGTCAAAAAGTATTGAATAATGAAACCTTTCTTCGATCATCTCATTTTATGCCAAACTAAAATGGACAGAAAGATTAGACCCAAATAAATGGACCGAAAGAGACAGTTCGCAACCTTTTGGATGTTCGTGAGGCATTTTATCTTAGTCAATAGATAACACTTTAAGAGGTCTTTTAGGCCACGATGTTCATCTTTCGCTGTATATATCGCACTTAATTTACTTACCCGCCTATCCATATCGCTTAACTTATGGAATTGAACTTTTGAATAAATCGTTCCCGTGTTCCGATCAAATAAATAAATAAATCATTGACGTGTCTCAACATGAGTTGTCAATTCCATGCAACGGTGACCGGCGGCCGGTCTAGGCGTGTTATCCCACCCTTTTCCAAAAGGTTACTTAATTTTTTAGTAACTTAAAAAAAAATCATATGAAGACAATTCTAGCTAAACTTCGCGTACTAATTGCGTATCTCAAAATTCACGGCGGTAACTTCGGGTTGACCGGCACGACCTCCAGAGAGTAGGCAAAGGGGCCTAGAAGAAACTCGACCTCGCGCTTGTACGCGGCCACCAACAAAAGAGAAATGATTTTCAAAGAGTAGACAGAAGATACGGCTAAGGTAGGTTGGATTCCATGGATTAAAAATATAGCAGGCAGCATAAACTGGTGATGCACCCTAGAAGTCAAGTTTGTTCTACCCAACCATCATGCTCATCTCGAGGGTTCTACACAGTCGTGCGACGGCTCAAACGAAGAGAAGAGAATGCCGTGTCCGCAAGGAAATTACATTGAATGCGGTCCAGTCTTGGTACGCTGACCAATAGTGGCTGTCTGGGCTTCTGTGTTGTTTAAGCACTATCAAAACGGGTCATGGACCGTTCTTTGACTCATACTTTCAGTTCTGAGTTACCTAGAGGAGGTTGTTTAAAACATTAAAAGCATCAGGTGAGATGGATTAAAAAATTTAAAGCTAAATTAAAATGGGTCTTAATGGGTTTGTGAAGAACACATCTTTGTCCACAACCAAGATTAAGTTCCATGACTCGGGCTTGGAAGTGCATGTGTACGAACCACGGTGTCAGGGGTTCAAATCCCTCCTCGCCCACAGCCAATCCCGTCCCAACTGATAAGCCAAAAATAAAAATAAAAATCGAATTTGGGTTGTTGGTGAGTGCCCACGACCAAGGAGGGGCATATCAAGATAGTACTGAAAAGAGAAATTGACTTACTACTTATCATTTTTGGCGGTTAAAAACAATAAATTGGGCCTTTTACTTTTTATTCTAAAAATTAAATCCTGATAATTGGCACAATTCTTCTTGTCAAAATCAAAATTATGATAACCTCCTAGGTCCTACCCACCATCAAAACAAAGATCTTCGTCTTCTTATGTGATTTTTTTTTTTCAAGGACCAATTTGTTTTTAGTTGAGTATTTCTTTTTATGCTACGATTAAGGAAAATTGCTGAGAATTGGAGTGTGAGTTGGGTTGGTCATGGGCCATGTCCAGATCGAGCCGGGTATTAGTCACTGAATTTGCATAGCACGAAAAAATGAATCGAAACCGATCAATTTGGGCGCGAGCTATTTTCAGACTTGACCTCAGACCCGATTTTCAAAAGCAAATATCAAAATGCTGCTACTGGAAAGCGCACATTCGACACGTTGCTGCTCTTCGCCCGAGAGGAGAAATCCATCACTGCTCTGGGAGAGAAGGGTAGTTTCGGAACGACACCAACTCCCAGCTTGGGTCACAGCCGATCATCAGCAAAAACCGGGAGCGCTCCTAGCCAAAAAATGAGTGGGTCTCAGTGGCAATTATCAGCATTTGACCATTAGTTCCGCCTTCCGCCCCCTTGTGATTTTGCGTGGATCGCACGAGCTTCGACATCCCCCCACGTGTCCCACGCCGCGCGGGGAGAAAAGATCGATACGCAAGCGACTCTGAAGACGCCGGCAGTCGATCGACCCGAGTCCCACGTGCGGAAGTTGGAGCCGACACGACGCCGTCTGATCTGCTCTTGCGTCATGGCCGGCGGCGCATCCATCTCTCGGCTTTGTGGTGGGACTCGGGACCGGCCCAGCGTCGGATCTCTCTCCACGTAGCAACACTCGAGAGGCATCGCAGGCCAAAAGGAGGGATGTGGTCAAAGATTTTTTCCCCCAAAATATATTAAAAATATTGACAATTAACGGCGGGTTGGGAATAGATTTAATCCTCCGAATTGGCTAATTTTTAAGCTTTTGGCTTTTAATTTGTGTCGGTCAAGCTTATCAACTTTTCCTACCTCTTGCCATTTGATCTCCTAAGTTTTATTTCGTTCGATCCGATACTCTTAACTTTCTTAATCTTTTATGGTGTCGAATCCTTTTTTGTTAAATCGCTCTAACTTAACTGTGACAGTGATCAATTATGTATCCTTAATTACTTGATGGTAATGCAAATATGACATCATACAAAGCAGAAAAGCAAACGGAACAAATAAGGAAAATGAAACTTTCACTTGATTTTATTATTTTTTTTTTGTAGACATAGATTTTATTATTTGATTAAATTTAGAGGATTCGATTGCGCAAAATGAAACTAAAATTGAAGGATCAAATCGTAGGAATTCAAAAAGTTGATAAAACTTGATCACGTAAAGCAAAAGTCAAAGGATTAAATCGGTACTCAATTCATGCTAATCATGAGAATAAGGAAATTTAATTGGACAAATAAGAAGAAGAAGAAGAAGAAGAAGAAGAAGGGGAGATGGAAAACGACAGATGACCATCCTCGGTTTTCTTACTGACTAATACGACTTGGTTGTCTCCGACTCGACTGGTGGTGACAGAGAGACATTGACTGTACGTGGGCTCCACGAAATTTGGAGTTAATTTAACCTCGACTCGACGCCTCCTCTTTTGTTTTTAACGGTCAGCTAACAAACTCTACAGTTTTTAACATATCCATCTTTCGCCGAGTAAATGGTATTTCCGAAAGTTAATGCACGTAACCAACATTTCGAAAGACTTATTGACAAAATACTTTTACGTATTACACGAAGAGCCCGAATATCATGCATGAACCGATGCAATTATGCTGTGATCAAACGACCCATATAAATAAAAAGAAAAGAAAAAAAAATCAGAAGGAGGAAAAAACGTGGTTATTATATATTTTGGATGTGATTTTCCATTTTCATTTTCGCTAGAAAGATGGATATACACGCTTCTTCTTGTTTGCAATAGGTGGTAGGCCACACTCTTGTAGCTCATATATCACCAAATGTATCTACTTCACCAATAGAGTCATCATTGAAAAAGTTAGTTCAATGCGAACTCACTCATTAATTGCCCTTCTCCTGAATTCATTTTACTTGAATGATCAGACATGAGAGTAATAAGGATAACTTTGAGCGCTTGGAAATTTAAATGTTGATCGCGGCTTCGCCGGCGAAAACTTAGCCCCAAAAAAAAAAAAAAGGCGACACTTTTAGCGACAAGTATTATCAATCAGCACCCTTTATTTATTCACTTCTTGGAATCTCATCTCCTTTTTACTGTATTTATTCACTTTTCGGACTCTCATCTCCTTCGATGTCCTCTTTTCTTCGCATTAGAAAGGTGGCGACTTTATCATCTTTTCGATTCCACCAGTCGACCCTTCAATATTTCGAGTGTTGGGTGTCGAATGGGTGGCGAAAGGGAGGATTTCCCCAACTTGAAGGACAATCCAGTCCAAGGACAAATGATTGTCCCCAGTTGGATTGGCGTGCCCCTAGCAATAAACACGAAGCCACCTGAACTAGGTGCGTCATTCCTCTCTACTTTTTTTAATATTCTCCAGATAAAGGCAGACAGATAAACAGCTGAAAAATCGAGGGAAAAACGGAGAAATTAAAAAAGAAAGCAGAGAGGGCAGAAAACTGAGGAATATAATAGAAGCGGAGGAGACTGTACCCGCCAAGTACATGGGTCTCCCCTTTGAGCTGGTTATCATCATCATCATCACCGTGGCCCAGAAACCGTACTAGTCTGCACCCGCCCCCGCCGCAAGCTCTGCCACCTTTCAGTTTCATATTTCAGAGGGAGAGAGAGAGACAAACAGACCAGGGACAAGGAGACAGAGACCCCAGTAATTAGTATTTAGTAGTTCCAGACGTTACGGTTCTTTGTGGGTTCTTTCTTCTGATCATGCTTTTTCTTTATGATGAACTTCCGTGACTCTTTGTATTTTGTTTCTGAGCGATGGTGTTCTTGATGTGGTAGAGTCCCACAATCGTTGGGTGAGAGATGGATGATAAAGATGTGACCTTGGAGGCTGTGCTGAAGGAAGCTGTTGATTTGGTACCAAAACAGCCCCTAAGAATCCATCGTTTATACCTTCTGAGAATTCTTTGCTTTGTATAGTTTCTTCAGTTCTGGGTTCTGTTTTTCCCCCCTTCTCCTTGCCTTCTGATGTTGTTGGTGAATTTGAGTTCATTTGGTGGTGCAGGAGAATGTTCCTATTGCGGAGGTTTTTCAGACATTGAGGTGTCAACCAAATGGTCTCACATCGGAGGCTGCCCAACAAAGGTTGGCCATTTTTGGCTACAATAAGCTCGAAGAGAAGGAGGTAATCATATCGTACTACTGTTAATTTCTTGAAGGTGATTATTTTTGAAAGCTCTGTTTTTGAGCTTTTTTTATTTCTCAAAAAAAAAAAAATTTGTGCAGGAGAGTAAGCTTCTTAAATTCTTGGGTTTCATGTGGAATCCACTTTCATGGGTCATGGAAGCCGCTGCTATCATGGCTATCGCCATGGCCAACGGTGGAGTAAGTGCTCCTTCCTGGTTTGCCTCTGTTTCTTTCCCTCCATCGAAAATGAAGCTAAATTCGTGTTCGCTCTGTGTAATTTCCTAGTTGATGAAACAAAATAGTGGGTAAAAAAGATCAAGCAGTATTACACTGCATCTTATGGCAACAAAGTGAGAACTTCGTGGGGTTTTTTGTGTCGTCACAGTTGAATTTACAAGCCTGAGCTTGGTTTGGCAGTGGTGGCACGAAATTTGATTCATATAGAACCATTCCGGGTGGACGGGGGACTAATTTTTGTGAATTGCAGGGAAAACCTCCTGATTGGCAGGATTTTGTGGGGATTATTACTCTGCTCATTATCAACTCAACCATCAGCTTTATAGAGGAGAATAACGCTGGCAACGCTGCGGCAGCTCTTATGGCCCGTCTGGCCCCCAAAGCTAAGGTAGTTACTGGACTGATCAATGCAACTATGCGCAAAAATTGTTGATTTTTCGTACTTCACCAAAATGTCTTGTCTTGTCTTGTTCTATTGCTTTCATTGCTTCATGTGCAATTTGGCTGATCCACCACCCATTCCCCAAAATCACCTATCCTTTTTTCCAAAATTTCGGTCAGGTCCTTCGAGACGGGAAGTGGATTGAGGAGGATGCTTCGATTCTTGTTCCTGGTGATATCATCAGCGTGAAGCTGGGGGACATTATACCAGCTGATGCTCGCCTCCTTGAAGGCGATCCATTAAAGATCGATCAGGTGCTGAGAGCAATTCAGATAATTGTGTTGAGATTTTTACGATAATGTATTTGACTTCTCTGACTCGGTTTGCTCTTGAATCTGCAGTCTGCGCTTACAGGGGAATCGCTTCCGGTGACGAAGGGTCCTGGTGACAGTGTTTACTCTGGTTCTACTTGCAAACAAGGAGAAATAGAAGCTGTGGTCATTGCAACGGGTGTTCACACGTTCTTCGGCAAGGCCGCTCATCTCGTTGATTCCACAAACCAAGTAGGACACTTCCAAAAGGTGAGCAGATGTGCATGACAATGCCCTGTTATTTACAACGACAGCAAAATCATGAGAAGGAACGGAAAATGACTACAGAATGAGAAAAGAGGAAGGAGAGATGCTGTTTGAACACCAAGGAAAGCAATCTTCTTTTAATGAAACGTCTAGCACCCGCTCATGGCTGGTTCACTAAAGTGGGACATAGTTGCAAAATGGCATGGAAATTTGAAGCTACCCTGTCAAATTTTACAGAATATTATTATCTATTTCTGTGATGTAACTAATATTTGCACTTTGTTGGTGATACTGGAGCCTGAAGTTGGATTAGCTATGTCTTTTTGTGAAAAAAGAGTTAGTTTTTTTGTAGCTGTTTGGTTTTTGGCACTAATTAGGACTTGCCCTCTTTGATACATGACATTCTATATACGATTTTTTAAGCTCATGGCATTGCTTACAGGTGTTAACTGCCATTGGGAATTTCTGTATATGTTCCATTGCCGTGGGGATGATAGTAGAGATCATCGTCATGTTTCCAATCCAGCACCGAGAATACCGTCCAGGAATTGACAATCTGCTTGTACTGCTTATTGGGGGAATCCCTATAGCCATGCCGACAGTGTTATCAGTGACAATGGCAATTGGGTCTCATCGGCTAGCTCAGCAGGTAGGTCTTGATGGATTACTGTTCGATGTTTTGGTGGTTTCATAATTAAAATAACTGCATCTTCTCATTGCTTATTATTGATAAATCCAGGGAGCTATAACGAAAAGGATGACAGCAATAGAAGAAATGGCAGGGATGGATGTACTTTGCAGTGACAAAACTGGAACTCTGACCCTAAACAAGCTGACAGTTGATAAGACCCTCATTGAGGTTATTATGTAGCTCGTTTTCATCATCTGTTTCTTATTTCCTTTATCTACTTGTCCTGTAACATCTTTCAAACACTGTCAGGTATTTGCTAAAGGGGTGGATGCAGATGCCGTTGTTCTAATGGCGGCAAGGGCATCGAGAATGGAGAACCAAGATGCAATAGATGCTGCCATCGTTGGAACATTGGCGGATCCAAAGGAGGTATGGTGACTGATAATGCACTGCTTCTTGTACATACGACGGAAGGTCATTTCATGTAGGAGGAATCTGTAACGTGTGGCATGCCGTTATTAAATATTATGGTTTCTTAAATTCTTTCTTTTGCAAAGGCGCGTGCTGGCATTCAAGAGGTTCATTTCCTCCCCTTTAATCCTACTGACAAGAGAACAGCTCTGACATATATTGATGGTGAAGGTAAAATGCATCGCGTCAGTAAAGGTGCTCCAGAGCAGGTAAGGATCAAGCAGATTGTGTTCACTTTGACTGATCTTGAAGCACGGAGATCTGAGTTTTGCTTGTGATTACTGTTATAGATTTTGAACCTCGTCCACAACAGATCAGAGATAGAGCGAAGAGTTCACTCCGTGATTGATAAGTTTGCTGAACGAGGATTGCGATCCCTCGCGGTAGCTTACCAGGTGAAATGTCCGAAAGAGATGTCGTCATTGCTCACTTCTGCTCTACCATAATTTGGATCACTTTGGTCCTCTTTACCATTGCTTACTTCACTGTCTTCCATGCAGGAAGTTCCTGAAGGAACAAAAGAGAGCCCAGGAGGTCCCTGGCAGTTTATAGGTCTCATGCCATTGTTTGACCCACCGAGGCACGATAGTGCAGAAACTATAAGAAGGGCACTTAATTTGGGGGTTAATGTCAAAATGATAACTGGTGAATATAACTGTTCATATTGCTAATTTTCTGCTTGACAGTGTGATGATTGCAGCATTGCATAGCTCTTCACTCGTGATAATGTCAATAAGGATCCCTCTACTCCTTGCTTGTGCTAGGTGTGGGGGGAAAAAGTGTTGGAACTTTTCTATATATCGACTGTCTCTTTTACGTTCCCCATCAGAATAGTGCGATTTTAAATGAGATACTAGCCTATATTAGATGTTAATGAGTTGCTATGCACCAATACTTCTCTCATAGTTAGGTTGTTATATTTTTGAAAGCTCACCTCTGGCAATTTTGTCCAGACTAGCAATTCGTTTATGATTTTTGCATCCATAATCTACTCCATTTTCATCTTTGTTGTAATCTCTCTGCATGCCTTTCCGACAATCTTACAGATACTTGCCTATTTGTGTGACCCTGTAATAAAGGTGATCAACTGGCAATTGCAAAGGAAACTGGACGTCGTCTGGGTATGGGAACGAACATGTATCCATCATCTGCTCTGTTGGGACAGAACAAGGACGAGTCAATTGCTGCTTTGCCCGTGGATGAACTTATCGAAAAGGCTGATGGTTTTGCCGGTGTTTTTCCTGGTACTTTATTTTCTTTTCTGTCTTATTTCTTTCAGCTGTCACGAATTTTATTGTCTTTCTTCTTTTCAACTCATGATAAATATCATCAGATGAATTTGCATGGGTATGGCTTTGACATTGCACTAGGATTACTTCCATGGAGTCTACTAGCCAGCTGGATGTCAGTGGAGGACCAGATTTTATCTCCATGGCATAATTAGCATGACATCGCCTGCTGCTAGTGCTATGTGTATGACTAATCAAATTCTGTATCTATACAGAGCACAAATATGAGATTGTGAAACGCTTGCAAGCTCGGAAACACATATGTGGAATGACAGGAGATGGAGTTAATGATGCCCCTGCACTTAAAAAGGCCGACATTGGCATAGCTGTTGCTGATGCAACTGATGCAGCGCGTAGTGCCTCTGACATTGTTCTTACTGAACCAGGCCTTAGTGTTATCATAAGTGCAGTGCTAACCAGTCGCGCAATTTTCCAAAGAATGAAGAATTACACGGTGAGCTGGGTTTTTGTTCCAATGTATCTAAGAATTGAGCATTCAAGAGTTTATCCAGAGGATGAGTCCATAGATACGAGCTACTCAAAACTTCTCGCACTTATTGACTTGCAATCTACAGTTCACAGATAGCAACCTAAAGCATGTGCTATTATGTTTAGTCTGCTTTCTTTTTTCCCCTTTTCTATTTGGTCCTTTGCCCTTCTTGTTTTGTGCACCTGCTTTTTTTCACTGGTTATATCTATTTTCATTTAGATTATGCCGTAATAAAAAGAATGAGGAAACTAATTATAGTCTTTTTTCATTTTGAGACATTCCTTGTTCAACCAGACTTATCCAATTGTGATTCTGTTACAGATCTATGCGGTTTCCATCACAATCCGTATTGTGGTAAGTTCTGTGATGCTTGCTTGGAACTAGTTAATTTCTGATATTTCTACAGCTTTGTCTTGCTTTTAACCACCACTAATAAAAACTTGTGCTGTCTTTTTATCTAACTGGTATCTATCACAGCTCGGTTTCATGTTACTGGCCCTCATCTGGCAGTTCGATTTTCCACCCTTCATGGTGCTGATCATCGCTATCCTAAATGACGGTGCGTCCTCTTTCATCGCGAATTTCCAGCTGACTGCATGAGGCAAAGAGTTGGTTATGATTTTTGTGGGTTCTTATGTCACGAGTGAAGGAGAATATATTCGTCGCTGACTTGATGCATCAAGTTCTCTCCTCGATGCCGTATTTGCATCGAGCATACTGCAGTAGGTCACTGTTTCTTGTCTCAATGTTGCATGTCTTGACAGGTACAATCATGACGATATCCAAGGACAGAGTGAAACCTTCACCTCAGCCGGACAGTTGGAAGCTGGCGGAGATCTTTACAACTGGTATTATTCTCGGCAGTTACTTGGCGATGATGACGGTCATTTTCTTCTGGGCGGCTTACCAAACAGACTTTTTTCCGGTAAATTTTGTGTTCTTATAGTGAAGAATACCATATAACATGATTGCCACAAATGATTGTTCCAATGTTATTTTAGTACTTGATCCCCATAAAGGAGGAGAAAGGTTGAGTGACTAGTTTATGTTTGGCCTCCCTGTTTCTTCGACAATGGATACATGACACCTTCACAAACATACGGAACCTATATCAGCATTTCTTGAATTATTTGCTCAGGTCTTAGTCATTCATGCTCTGTGATTAAAGCTTATCTTGTGTCTGATGGGGCATAAGAGCTCGCTATTTGTGATCATTGAAATAGTCATGAGCATGGAGTTGTTCTTGTATGCGACATTTTTCTTTACAGAGTTCGCAAATAATCAATCTTTTCGCTGCTTTTAAGTTTGAAGGAGATCTTCCCCCTTGATTCTAGTCTCTGATTAGAAAAATTTCCTGCTTTTAGCGTACTTTTGGGGTTAAGAGCCTTCAGCATAAGGATGACTTCAGAAAGCTCGCCGCGGCAGTATACCTTCAAGTGAGCACGATCAGTCAGGCCCTCATATTTGTCACTCGAGCCAGGAGTTGGTCATTTGTTGAGCGTCCCGGTCTCCTACTGGTGGCTGCTTTTGTTATTGCGCAGTTGGTAAGATGCCTCAACGGTTCTTTTCGGTGAATGGAGTTTGTCGAGCCATCGATTTCTTCTATAACCTGTTTTCTTTCTATGGACAACAGATTGCTACCGTGATTGCTGTTTATGCAAAGTGGAGCTTTGCGGCAATAGAAGGGATCGGATGGGGTTGGGCCGGTGTTGTTTGGCTGTACAACCTCATATCCTATATACCGCTTGATTTCATCAAATTCTTTACACGATATGCATTGAGTGGAAAGGCTTGGGATCTTGTCATAGAGCAAAGGGTATGACCGGCTTTGGCTCACTTCTGGATTAGGAACCCAGCAATTGGTGAGCAAGCTGATTTATTATTGTTTCTCTGCAGATTGCCTTTACGAGGAAAAAGGATTTCGGGAAAGAGGAGCGTGAGCTAAAGTGGGCACATGCACAGAGGACGCTCCACGGCCTGCATCCGCCCGAGACCAAGATGTTCGGCGAACGCAACAGCTATACTGAACTGAACCAGATGGCCGAAGAAGCAAAAAGACGGGCTGAAATTGCCAGGTACAGTATCATCAGCTACCCTTTTCCAACTGTTCTCAGCCAAGGATAGTTTCTTTCTGCTGCTCTAGCTTGCACAATTTTGCATCTTAATCTGGACATTTTCTCCAATCAAGAGAGGATAATCGAGTCAAAACTACGCCTGTCTGATAGAAGCAGAGCGGAAGCTTCCATTGGAAGATTAGGGATAAAGCAACTTATTTTGTTGTATAGAAAAACTTTACCTTAAGAGTTCCCTCTTACTTGGGCTGAAATGGGAAGTGTCCTGATAATATCGAGTGCTTGGGAAAGTCATTGTTAGTTCTGAGGATGATGCCCTCGACATAACTCGAGAAAGAATCAGAGCAAAGATAATCGAAACTGGTTATTGATTTCTGATATTGCAAGATCCCATGGAGCGTCTTATGTCCATGAGAGGCCGATGCTTTCTACTTTCAGAGATGTTGACCATTTCAACCTTGTTTCTCGCAGGCTGAGAGAGCTGACCACGCTGAAGGGGCATGTCGAGTCGGTGGTAAGACTGAAGGGCCTCGACATCGACACTATCCAACAAGCCTACACTGTTTAGAGAGGGGGTCTTGGATTTGCTCATATACCTTGTACAGATGTACTGCTGGAGTGAGGAGTACCTATATCTTTAGCATATGCTATATACCTAGGAAGTATGCATAACATAACCCGTACTGCTTTCTCGCGGTACTCATAACTGTCTGTGTTTGAATGGTCATCCAAGAAATCGAGCGTTTACCGATTAGTTTCTCGAGCCAGCTACAGTCAACCCCGTACAGTACAAGCTCTACTCCGTTCAGATGTTGATCGACTGAAGTTTGACGGGAGCTTATTTTAGAAGCACCGAGATCAACGAATTCAGTGTTTGAGATGCTCGATCTAGACTCTGCCTCGGACTTTAAATTGCAGTAAGCTTCCGAGTAAAGCTCGAATTCTGAGCTCATGCTCTTTCTTCGCCAAAAAATTACTACGTGGGCAAATTGCTCCATGCGGGCATTTTGGGTTTCGAGCTCGATTCGAGTGTTTGATCGAGCTACTCAAAACTCGCAAAAAGGTCGATCAAGCTACTCAAAACTCGCGAAAAGGCCGAGTGTTTGATCGAGCTACTCAAAACTTCGAGCTTGCGTTGGACCTAGATGCAGATGGAACAATTCATGAATTTGCTCGACTGGTCCGACAAGTCCCAAACATCAAACCATAACGCATCCAAAAATGTCAATCCACAAGCAATGAGATGAGAACTTGTGACAGGCATAAAATCAGAGAAGTACTAGAGACATCGACCATGATGCCTCTCTGAATTCAAACACTATCCACCAGATCACACACGAAACATTCCTGATGCTTCGCGATACATATAAGCGTTATTTGCACACGATACAGTCGGAATTGAAGGTACAATACAAACACACTCTTTATTTTTCCCCTCGAAGAAGAGCAAAGGAATCGAACTCAACTGGCAGCCACGAGAGCCCTGTGCCTCTGGATCTTCCGCTCGAGTTCGTCCTTATTCGCCCCCACGATCCTGTCCACTTCCGTCCCTTTCTTCACCAGCACAAACGTCGGCATCGCCTGCACTCCGAACTCCCGTGCCACGTCCTGCATTATTTCGCCATCGCGACAAACACGGAAGAGGGGGGAGGGGGGAGGAGGGGGAGTGGGGAAAAGATCAGCTCGAGTTCAACATCGTGGGCGACAATAAAAATCCTAAAAAACGGCGTGAGAGAGAGGGGAGCCACGTACGGACAACTCGTCGACGTCGATTTTGGCGAACTCGACGTCGGCGAACTGAGTAGCCATGGCGTTCACGGCCGGCTCCATCATCCTGCAAGGCCCGCACCAGGAAGCCGCGAAATCGATCACCATCTTCACTCCCCAAACGCAACCGCAAACATGTCAATTTCCAAGAACATCTGACGCTCGATCGTATTCCAGAAGAACGAGATCGGAGGGAGGAGGTTGGGGTTTAGTCTTACCAATTGGGAGGTCTCCTTGACGGTGTTGAAGTGGAGCTGCCACTGTGGGGCGGAGTGGAACGCCTGGACGCGAGAAGACTCCGACGAGCCGTCGGACGGAGCTCCGAGGAGCCTGGAGAGGAAGGAGCCCATTGTGACTATCTCTGCCTTCGAGGACGAATGAGCAAAAACAGGTCCTATGTAATGGCTTTTTATGAAAGCAAAGCTCAGGGTATAGCTGTGATTATTGATTTGCAATATTTTGATAAAATTAAGGAAAAATTCTAAATACGAGCTCAAAATGCTTTTTTTTTTTTTTTAACTTAGAGATGAATTTTGTTTTAAGATATGAACATACGCATTTTCATCATTTTTTTTAATTTTTCTTTTTTGGGCCCCTCCTCTCGCCAGTGGCCAATCTCAATGGTGGCCAATGACGGCCATCGATGAGAAGAGAGGAAAAATAAATAAATAAAAAAGAAATTGCTAAATTTCTTTGGTTATGTATTTTTTTTTAAAAAATTAGGATATTTCAGGCTCTTATTTAAAATAAAATTCACTTTGAACTTTTTATTTAAAAAAAATGACTGCAATTCATAATCTTATTTAAAAATTTCTCAGAAACTAGTTGTTAACATTTTTTAGTATGTCCACGCTTTTACCGGAACATTGAAGTGGAATCTTTTCTCCAAAGAGGGATTAGAGCATATCTTGTCTCAGCAAAGAATTTGAAGTGGTTGAGTTAGGTTGCGCGTAGTTCAGCCTTGGACAAAAAAAGAAGAAGGCATATTCGATAAAAAAAATTTGTACCCCTTTAGGCAAATGCTGTTCTTGCTTTTAGCGTTTGTGGAACGCCATTGCTACAGTGAAATGATATTTTTCTTGAAAAACTACCCTTATTAATTTTTTCACTTTTGTGTTTTTTTTTTGCTCTCGTTGTTACTTTACATCTTCTCTGTGCGAAGGCGACCGGTGAGGGGTTGGTGAGTGCAAAGGGCGAGATGAACATCAACGAGGTCGTCCGATCTAAGCGACGGTCACATGAGGTTGGGTGAGCCAGGCGACCATTGCTTGGTGTTACACGAACTTAGACGATGGTCGCCCGCGTCGGATCTGGCTCGCCGGCACCACGACCCTTTTGCCAGCTCAGTTTGAGATTTTTTTTATAATAATTAAAAAAAAAAAAGTGTAGCCAAAGTCCTTTGCTAGAAGAATTTTTGCCAAACTCTATCAAACCAAAAGCTGCTTTACAAAGAACGTTTTACCAAACGCAATTGAATTTTGAAAAAACCCTTTTAGCCCAAAGATATTTGTATTTTGTTCATAGACTTGCTCCCGAAGCCGAATCAAATGTATTCTTAGTCTTCAATAAAGGCCCCAGCTCGCCGACCCGTCCAAATCGTGGCTAGCCGACTTTGTTGCGACGGCTATAAAGGGACCGAATTGGATTCCAATTGGATGATTGGAATCCAATTCGGGACTTCAATTGGAATCCAATTCGGTCCCTTAAGGCCCAGCCGCGGGGCAACAAATCCCTCCTCGCCGCCTTGACGTCCCTTGTCGCCAGGTCCATACCTTAGTTGGAGGAACGTCGATTTCATCTGAATTTCATCTTCTTTCGGAGTGAGTTGACGTTGTTGGGAGAAATTTAGGAAGAGGTGAGAGGAGAGGAGGAATCAACGGTTCTAGTAAAAGTAGTCAGGTAGAAAAGAAAAGAGTGCAAAAGCATTCTCCGTCTTTGCTTTTGTTTTATCTTTTTCTTGGTTGAGGTAGAGCTTGATAGCTTAGGCGCCCATGGCCACACTTATTATCAAAAGTTGATTTTTCTACTTCTAGAGGGTTTTTACTTCTTCATGGGGCTCCAGAATTAGAAAAATAAAATTGCATGAATAAATAGATATCTGCTCTAAAAAATTGTCATGCGCGACCTCGACCTACACATCGACTTCTTCGTTTCGATCACCGAACGCGAGGTAGAACTTGAGCATTGTACTTAACTATTTACAAAATCGATTTTTGCTCGATGATGTTCATGGTTTGATTCTCATTTCTTCTTTGGTCTTTTAGGGTGCGCATGGTAACACTTCTCCCCAAGAAATCAATTTCTGATCAGAAGTTGATTTCTCTACTTCTCCTCAAAAGTAGATTTTTACTTCTACTTCCAGTCGATCGAAAAATTCGTTTGGTAACGGTTGAAAATTTCTATTTTGAAACATTATTAACAAAATTTTCGGCGATAGTGGGCGGTGGGCGGGGTGGGTGGGCGATAATGCCAAGATTAAAATTTTTTACTTCTCAAAATTGGCCAAAATCTTATCGAAGTGAAAAATCTTAAGTAAAAGATCATACCAAATAAATTTTTTACCAAAGATTTACTATGATCGATTTTTATCAACCACATTTTTCCGCCAAATGGGCTACTGGCAGATAAGTAAAAATTCTGAAATGATTTCATGCGGGCCCTTACTATCCGATTCGCGTCCGGATTTCGCAAAGTTCCGAATCTGGTCGTCCAGGTTTGTTCAATTCAATCGAACGGAAATGGAGGGTCGAATGAGTTTATTTTGGATGGAAATGCAGGAATACATTTCTGCTGATGAACATTATAGCTCGCCAGTACACGAATTGAGGTCGATTTAACTGGTGATACGACTATGTAACAAACACTCCTCAACTTGACGATAGCACAAATCAAACGTTCTCTGCCGCAGCAGACAAATTTCCCACGCTTTCGGCGTCGGCCCTCGGCTTCTTCGCCCCATCGAACACAAACTCGACGTCGATCTTCTCGACCCTACACCACGTTCTGCGGTCGCGGTCCCCACGGTCGCAGCAAAAGTAGGTGTAGAAAACTCCCCCGCTGCTAGCGGCGGCGATGACATGGAAAGCCACGGCCATCCACGCGCTGGCAAGCTGCGAGAAGTGGTAGGCGAAGCCGAACCCGATCGCAGTGGAGGAGATCCAGGCGACGAGCTTGAGCGTCTCGCGCCGAGGGCCCCCGCCCGTGGGGGGCGACCTCTCCAGCTCGGTGAAGCAGTAGTCGAGCAAGAGGTACGAGAGGTACACGAAGACGATGAAGAAGACCATGGGGGTGTCGCCGCTGACGGACGCTCGATAGATGGTGCTGACGCTGTTGATGGTGAGGAAAGTGAGGGGGATCGAACTGGGGAGGCCGGAGCGGGCGCGATCATCGGCACCGGTGTCCGACGAAGAGACTGGAAGCTTTTGTCCCCGCTGGGCGTTTTCGTGCGCCATTTTCTTGTTAAGGATACGAAAGGAGACACAATTGTCCAGCGAAAGGAGAGCGTTTGGCCTTTTATAGAGAGGGGCTGAGGGATCACGTCAACTATGGTTCGTCAAGTCAAGGCCTTCCACGAACTTGCGTTGCAGGGACCGGCTCGAAACGCTCCCAGAAGCTACCTAGCGGCAATTACTCGGCTTTTTGAGCACCTTTTGCAAGGACGACGAAACTACCTGAGCGCCCACATCCGTCATTCAAATTTGACAAATTGGAACCAAGCGGGACCCACGTGCTACAAATTCAAATACCATCAGAAATTTGCTAGCATAACAATTTATGGATGTACGTGAGACTAACAACATATTATGCGCTATAAATTCTTGAACTAGTGAACTCCATATTAATTTTTATTTTTTTTGGCCCTGAACAGATTGTTAATCTACATTGAATTAAGGATTGTCACACGATCATTTCGCTTAGTATATATACCACGCTCAAACCAAAACTTCCCAAGTGAGTACATAAATAAACTGTGGGCGGATTTGATCACGGTAATATCCGTACTTTGTGTTGCATGATAACTAAAGATTGTGGTGCGGCAATTCTGTACGTACACATATATAAAATAGAATACAGCTCGTCAAAGTAGATGAGCTAGATAGTTAGGACTCGAATTGAACATTTCATACTAAATGTGGAAACATTAGACAATACACCCGCGCAAGATAACTGTAGCAGATGTCTCTCGTCGCCCTATTTATTGCGGAAAAAAAATGGTAAAGTATTTGGATCTTAGCATTTGCTACGACCCAAGTACCAAGAAATTGTTGAGCTCTTTTCGTTGGTTCAAGAAAATTATTCAGTTGTCTCCGAAAGACGCGGTTGACGTGATCTGCTTTTTCCATTTTCTGTTCTTCCTCGGGGATAGAAGCAGATGAAGTCAACAACTAAGGAGGACTTGCAATGGAAATTGCAAGCAAATGTCCATTGCGTCTTCAGTGGATTACGGAAAGAGAGCAGAACCAGCGTAGGCGTGAGCCCACTTGCTTGTATCTCTATGGGCTCGAGCGTTCACCCAACGACAACTCGCCACGGACTGTTCAGACGTGATCACGAGTACGATGGCAAGTCGAATTAGTCCGAACGGAAAAACGTGCGAGTCAAGACAATCGGTTTCCTTTTCGGGTCCAATTTACCCTCCTTGCCCTGCCCGAACCAGGTTAACACGGAGAAACCTAAGGGTCTTTTAATGATGTGTAAACTTGCCAAAGGACATTTGAGGCCAGTACCGGACTCGCCATTGATCGGCCATAGCCCATTCCTTTGGGAGCACAGATTTGATCGGGCTTCATTTTCGTTGGTGGGAGATGTATCTTTTGTTTGTGTTATGGATTATGTCTTCCTCGAGTCCGGTTTGGAGAAAATTTCCAACAAGGTATTGATATGTTCTGATGTCCCGGACCTCTGACGACGACAGATCGGGGTCGATCTTTAGTCATCGGCCTCGAAGTAGCCTGAATGGGATGTCGCCGGAGGGCTTCAACGGCCACGTTGGGCGGTGGCTAGGCCGAGTGGTGGTAGGTAGAGAAGGCTCAAATGACTAGCCATTGATAATTCACAACAAAGAAGAAGAGAGAAGACTGGAGAGAGAGGACAGAGTGGGGCGACGGAAGTATTTGACTTCTCTCCGTTGCGTTTTATTGATAAATATTATGGTTAACATTTATTAAAAAGTGAATTAATGTCACGAAAAATTTTAAATTAGTACGCTTACGATGAATTTACCTAAAAAAACTCCAAACGGATACACGTATGACAAATTTACTCCAAGCTAAGTTTTTGAATGCGACAAATCTCAACTTGTGAGAAATTTATCCCAAACTAATTTTTTACATTTGTAACAAATTTACCATCCATTAATGTTTATTAAATTAGGTTAACACTATCAATAACCCCAAATTGATACACTTGTGACAAACGGATGATAAAAATCTCAAACTAATACATCCGCCAACCGTCATCCAACTCAACTAGTTGACAATAAAGTTTAGAAAACTAATAAAAGGTAAATTTATCACAAATGTATCGGTTTGAGGTTTTTTGTTATTAAAAAATTAGTTTAGGGTAAATTTTTTACGGATGTATTATTTTGAGATTTTTCATGATCAAAAATTAGTTTTGAATAAATTTATCATAAATGTACCAATTTGATATTTTTTATGATTAAAAAATTAATTTAAAGTAAATTTGGCACCAAATATTAACCCCTAAAAAATAAATTCCACCACTCTTGAAATACGATTGATAAAATAAATGTCGAGAAAAATTTCAACTAAAGGCTCCAAGTACTCTTATTTTCTCAAATAAGGGCCCAAAGTGGATATTGTTTCAAATAAGGGCGTGAAATGATCTCTTTGTTTTAAAAAAGGACTTTATGGAAGGGCATTTTCGTCTTTTACTTTTTTGCAATTTTTTCCTTTTTTGTTTTCCTTTTCCTTTTGTTCTGTTTTCTTTTTTATCACTTTCTTTCTTGGCCATCGTCGGCGTTGGGCGAGGGTTGCCTGTCGAGAGGGCAACCCTCGCCTTTGCCCGACACCAGCACGGAAAAACCTCACTAGCCTAGGCAAGGGCGAGGGTAGCCCTCCCTTGGCCAAGGCTTCCCTTGCCCGTCGCCACCCCGAGCGAGGGTTGCTCGACACCGGCCCGGGCGAGGGAGAGGGTTCCCCTCGCACCCTCGCTTGGCCAGGGCTTCCCTCGCCTAACACAGCCTTAGTGAGGGTTGCTAGACACCGGCCCTCACCTAACTCCATCATCAACAAGCAGAAGAATAGTGGAAACAAGAAAGCAGCCAACGACAACCCCCGCTCTTCAAAATTTGCAAGCAGCAAAAAGAGGCAAGCAAAAAAAATAAAAAGCCAAGATTTTTCTGCTTCTTTTGATCTTGAAATGGATCATGATTAGAGGCTCATGCCCAAAAGAGAGTGAAGACAATTTGACAGTGATCGCGGAGGCAGAAAAAGGGCAATTGGAAGCTCCTCACTTCGCTGCGATGTGTGGAATTCGCTGGAACGAGGGAGAGATTGCCGTATCCTTTTCCCTTGGGCTGGCAAGGGTCGCCGGTGGGCTGGCATCGGCCCACCGGCCGAGGCAGTGGGCCGGCATCGGGCTTTCTCGCCCAACGCCGGCGAGGGGAGGAGATGAGAAAAAGAAAAGAAAAGAAAAAGGAAAAGGAAAATTGCAAAAAAGGATAAACGGCGAAAATATACTCCAGCTAGATTTTTCTTTGAAACAAAAAGGACATTTGACGTTCTTATCTAAAATAAGGGCAAATTTCAAATGAGACCCTGAAATACACTCGTTTTCTAAAATAATAGATTTGAAGTGAACCTTATTTTAAATAATGATTTGAAGTGTCTTTATTATTTCAAAAAGGTCTGACTCAAAGGCGTTTTCGTCCTTTTAGTTTTTTTGAACTGTTTACCTTTTCTTTTTCTTTGTTCGGTTTTCCTCTTTTACTGTTCTTTTCTTCTTCTTCTTCTTTTCGTCCTTTTGCTACTAAGCCAAGCTCCGGTCGGGTTCTCAACTCCAAAAGATCTTGTTCCTCTTCCTCTCCCTCCTCTTCCATCTCCCCCCCCCCCGCGCCCTCCTCTCTACTCCAACCGCAAGACTTATTTTCCTCCCGGACTCACCCCTCGAAGTCCTCCTCGGTCTGCTCTAGCCCACTCACGAGCTTTTTAGGCTTTCTTTCTCGATTTTACTCCCAAAGACGAGTTCCTCTGGTGCGAAAGCATGTCGGCCGAAGGTCATCGGACGGCGGCGATAGAGACGGCTGGTCGGGCATGGTGCGCACGAGTGAGAATGAAGAGCCTCTTCTTTCTGCGTTTTCCTTTTGCAACCCAGAGCCTCTCTCTTTTCTGCTTTGCGTTGCTCCCCTTTCTCGGATTTTTTCTGTCAAGCGCGAGCTGAGAGGAGAGGACGAGAGGGAGGTTCTGGTCGGCCTTGTGCTTGGTGTGGAAGGTACGATCGACGATCGGGAGGATAGAGAACTCAAGTCGTGGGGAAGGACGCCGTCAGAGACAAGCCGGATGAGGTTGGGGTCCTGGAAGCTCTCTGCTGCGACCAAACAGACGATGAGGAAGGAACACCGAATCCTAGACTACTTTTCCATACATATTTCGCAAGGGATTGAGAGATAATGACTCGATTGTCATAACCAAATCCTCGAGAAGAGATGTTTAGTGATCCACTATGCCCTGAATCGCTGTGCTTGACGTCAGGAGAGCTTTCCTCTCGATGGCAGCCCTTGCCTTGCCCGAGCCTGAGGCCGGCGATGGGCAAGGGAGGGGAAGAGGGTCTTTCGAGATCGTTGCGATCGTAAAGAACTCAAAACTGAAATGATCAAATGGAGGAGTGGAGCTAGCGGAGGCTGCTTCGTGGCTGGGAGGACTGCGTCGAGGTCGTCGTCCGCTCCAGCGAGGGCGAGTCTGGAGGGCTTTGAGCGGTGAGTCCGGGAGGAAAATAAGACTTGCGGTCGGAGAAGAGAGGGGGGTGCAAGGTGGTGAAGGAGATGGAAGAGGAGGGAGAGGAAGTGGAACAGCAGGTTTCAGAGGAAAGAACCCGAGCGGTGCTTGGCGTAGTAGCAAAAGGACGAAACCAAAAAAAGGAAAAATAAGAGAGAAAAAAAAAATGTGAAAAAGGAAAAAAATTCAGAAAAACTAAAAGGACGAAAATGTCCTTGAATCAGGCTTTTTTTTTAAATAATGAATGCACTTTACGCTCCGACACAGCGAGCTCCTCTCCGACGTTTCTCGTGCTCAGGCTTGAAGCACCGAAGCCTCCCCAGCGACATGGCGTACGGAGGCGCGCCTGCGGCAGCGGGCTCTGCGTCGGCGATAAAACAGGTGAAGCTGGAGAAGGAAAGCGAGCTGAGGATCGAAGTCGGCCACGAGACGCCGCTCCGCATCCGCCTCGTCTCCGGCACCGCCGAGATCTTCGGCACCGAGATGCCACCGGAAATCTGGCTCTCTTTCCCTCCTCGCCACAAGTTCGCTGTGAGTTGCCGCTGAAGCTTTCGTGGGATTTAATCGCTTCTTGCCAAATTGTTCACTTTCTGATTGGACATCGTTCGCAATAAGCATTGCTTCTAGTGATCAGTGTCTCGGAGATACCGCCGTTGCGAATTTTTCTAGTCAGTTCATTTGACCTGTCGGAGTCGACAGGTTTTTCAAAAGCTCTCTCTTGAAGTGCATGGCTTAATTTTGTATTTTTCTCGATGCAACTTTGATTCATCTATTCAACGTCGAAACCCTAGCTGCTTCTTTGCTGAGTTTGGCTGAGGCATTTCTGCTATAAATCTGTCCTCAGGTTTTCACTTGGTATGGGGCTACTATTGACATGGATGGTGATACTGAAACTGATTATACTGCCGATGAGGTACTTCTTTGTACAGCATTGTTTTTTCCTTTCCCCGAGTTTCGATATGTTCACTAATGCACTTGCTAATGGCTTTGATTTCGTTTAAGATGCCAAAAAATAACTACATTGATTGGTCTTGGTTTGTTTTGCAATCCCTGCTGTTAGACACCGATGGTCAGCTATGTAAATGTGCACGCCATACTTGATGCGCGTAGAAACCGTGCTAAAGCTTCGGCATCAGATTCTGAATCTCCTCAGGTTTGTTATCTATATTGCTGCTGCCAATTGGCGATTGATTAATTACTGATAATTTTAGCTTGAGTGCCATGTTAGTTTGTGATTCCTCTCCCTCTTCTGTCCTTTTCCCTACTTACAGTCTTCATGGTGTTAGTCGGGCTACACATGTCTGCGATTCATTTTGACACACGATACCTTTTGCCTCTTTCATGAAAATTGTATTTTCCCATGTGCATAATCCAGTTAAGTTCCTGTTGTTGACAGTTGATACTACGTCAGTATTGGGTGACAGTTGACACTACGTCATTATTGGGTGACTAACAAATTATTTGGTAGGTAGTCTCTGCATGTGTAAGTAGCATCGGAAATTTAAAGCCTTCTACAAATCGGAACGCACGACTCTTTATATTTGTCTTCATTCTATTAGATTCAGAATTCTCCATTCATATGAGTGGAACAGTAATGGACTCGTATTGTGTCCTTTTAGCATGAAGCGGCGTTAATTTAAGGTTGAATTTTTGGGGATCATGATCTTTGGGCAATTTCGTTTTATGCCGCTGCAATATTTTTGACAATGCAGAGAAGTTGTCAAATGTCCTTAACTTATGCTTTTAAGGATGTATGGTAGATGATATACAATTTGTCACAAGCTATTGGTATTTTAACTTTTTAGTATGCGTATCAAAGAACCTATACAAAACATTTTAGGTTAGATGAAATACTATTTGACACAAACTATTGGGATTTTAACTTTTTAGTTTGCGTATCAAAGAACCTATACGAAACATTTTAGGGTTCAAATTTATTTAACTTTGAATGGCAAGATTACATGCTGCAACCAGATGTGTGGCTATCATAAGGATGTTGTTGCCTATGAAAGGACCTTGTATTTTGACATCTCAATTGGTTTGATAGATATGCTATTCTGTATGGTATGCATGTTAAGCTTACCATAACTTTATATTTAAACCCTACGTTGAAAAGTTTCATGGCCCTTAATTCAGTCATTTTGATCTATGCAACTGCAAATGTTGGGGTTTTGATTTATAGCATGAGTATTTTTGTGTATGGAAAATTAAATTTGTGAACAAGCCGGTTTAGAGTGCTTTTTTGGGTGATGCAGGGTCCTAGAGTCATAGTCGTGGGACCAACAGATTCTGGAAAGAGTACGCTAACAAGGATGCTTCTTAGCTGGGCAGCCAAACAGGGCTGGAAACCTACTTTCGTTGACTTGGATATTGGTCAAGGATCTATTACTATCCCTGGTTGCATTTCAGCTACCCCAATTGAGTTGCCTATTGATCCAGTTGAAGGGGTTCCTCTTGAAATGCCCCTAGTTTACTTCTTCGGGCACGTAACTCCTAGGTAGTAGAGCTTGTTATTTCACTTCGATAGAATAACATGTTACAGTCAACTTGGTTACACTTTTTATTATGTAATCTGAAGCAACTTTCCCGTGGACTTTCAAATGATACTGTTGGATCATACCTGTTTGCTATCTGAGATGGAAGCTGCAATAGCAGATTGGATACATGACTGATAATCTGGAATTTTCCATGACTTGTCTTTGATTGAGTGCAATGGTCTGAATGTTTGGAAGCTTGCGTTCCTTTAAACTCACATGACAGCTAGTGGGATTCTTAGATTTGAAATGTGACGATTGGACAGCATAGTCATGACTCCTGAATGTTGCAAACGCAATGATGATGACTTTTACTGTTTATGGGGATATATATATAAGGCAGAGATGAATTTTTTGTTTGCACTGATATGTTGCTTTAGACTGCTTAATTTTCTCTGTTTATTACTTTGCTATACTGTCACAGACTCATGTTTCATGTTGTGAGGAGGGATCTTATCTTTATTAATGTATCATTTCTTGTGTACTTAATATGAATGTTTTAAATCCCAGCAACAATGTAGAATTGTACAAAGTGCTTGTGAAGGAGCTTGCTCATACTCTTGAGAGACAGTTCTCAGGTAATGCTGAATCTAGAGCTGCAGGCATGGTGATTAATACAATGGGATGGATAGAAGGTGTAGGTTATGAGGCAAGTGATTTACGAGGGCTCAAAGCTGCTTGTGCTGGTTAGAGCCATGTTTTTGTGCTGATACTTTTTCTCCCATTTCTGCAGCTGCTTCAACATGCAATTGATACATTTAAAGCCAATGTAGTGTTGGTTTTGGGTCAGGTTGACAACTATCTTTCTTCTATCCTTAGTTATTTTTCATCTGTCTGCCAATTTTTATGGACATCATGTAGGTGAGAAGCAAACCAGTGGCATCTTCATGTAATTTTTTTACTAGAAATTTAGGATTAAAACTTTGGCTTCACTTTTTATTTACTTATGGCAATTTCTTTGTATTCTGTTTAGCAGTTTATGGACACTGTAAAGTTGACAAAAACTACTTAGCGAAAGAACCTCAGTGGCTTTAGCTTATGCAAGGATTAGCTGCGAATCTTTCTACTTCTAGCTGTGTGCATGATGACCATAATAATGTCATTGTTATGCTGATCATGGTCACGCAATGCATAGATCTTTTTTTTTTTTTTTTGTCTTTTCTGGTCATAATGCATAGATCTTTAAAAAGGATTTCTTTGGAGATTTCACATTGGAGTGGGGGAGGGAAGGGTGAGAGAGAGAGGATGTGGAGCGATGAATAAGTAAGACCCACTGAGTACTCTTGTTAGGGGCTTGGTCTTGTGTTTTGGTTTTATTGTAACAAACGGCATTAGAGAACGGATAAAAGCGGTGTGAAGAACATGTATCAGATGGAGTGTGTTATTGACAGAGTGATGTCTCGGGAGTACGAGTATGGAAGCAAGCTGGTGGGTATGACCTCCCACATCACTGGAGTCGTACATGTGGTATGTCTGCTCTTGCTGCAAGCGTGGCTGGATAAGTGTGATGGATTTGGTGCCCTGAAATTACAAACAGAGAGAATATTCAGCAGTGTATGAGTGAGAGACTTGCCCAAAGGTTACCAATAGATACTCTTTTGGGGATGACCCACATTTTTTTTCAGCTGGTTCATTCCATTTGGTATTTTGTTTTCTTGAAATATTTTTTTCACGTGTCTTAGGTCATCGAATTTCAGAAATTTTGCTCCAAGTGCTCCTTTAGTGTTTATCAATTTGAAAGCAACATTATACAATCATAGTGTAACTCTTGAGACGTTATTTTATATGGCCTTACAGGAGAAACTTTTCAGCATGCTTAAGAAAGATGTACTTAAGATCAACCCTAATGTGGACGTCGTTAAACTTCAAAGGTCGGGCGGCGTTGTATCCAGGAATCCAAAATTTCGTCAGAAGTTTCGGAGCCTTAGGACGAGGGTAAGTAGCAATTTCTCTTGTGCCAAGTTCAATTGCTCTTGTTTTGATGCAGATCTAGCCTATTTACTAGATGTGGATTGGAGATGAAGTGTCATTTCTTGTCTGGTTAGATTTGATGAAATCAAGCTTAAAATAGTTGAGGCATACTTGTGAACTATTGCAAGTTCCTCAGCATGTAGATAGTAGGAGCTTCCTCCAAAAGAAGTGCTCCGTACTCCTGTTATTGGGTCCTTTTTAATGCGAATCCCGTAGCCTTGCTTTTTAATTACTAAATCGTGTTTGATATTATGGTTTGTCCAATGAAAGCATATCATCCTTCTATAGTTCTTTATTATTATTTCCCTACGATGGTGATAGAATTGGTGATAACCTCCAGGAGTATTTCTACGGCCTGACAAATGATCTATCTCCACACGCAAACATTGCAAATTTCAGCGATTTGTTCATCTATCGCATTGGTGGTGGTCCACAAGCTCCGCATTCTGCTTTACCTATTGGAGCAAAGCCTGTTGCTGACCCTCTGAGACTAGCCCCTGTGAATATCAACAGGGATCTACTCCATGTGGTTCTTGCTGTTTCATTTGCCACAGAACCGGATCAGATTGTTTCGAGGTAACTATCCATTGTAACCTTCTTAAGAACGCCGTTGTGTATATTCCGTATATTCTCTGGAGTCTAATGTTATCTTCATTGCGGTGGAGGAACGCCGTTCCCGTGTATTCTGTGGAATCTAATGTTATCTTGATTGTGGTGGAGGGGTTTGGAAGAGGATTCTATGTAAGACTGATTTTTTGACATCTTTTGATGCAGTAATGTTGCTGGATTTATCTATGTGACGGAAGTCGACATACAGAGGTTCAAATCTCTTGTTACTAGTCCAACCCATCCATTTACAAATGTAGTTTCCTCCCTACTAATTTGGACTTGTTCATTGTTGCAGGAAGAAAGTTACGTACCTTGCCCCATCACCAGGAGAACTCCCGGGAAAATTTCTCGTAATGGGAACCTTGACGTGGCTTGAGACGTGAGCATGGGGTACAAGGTTGTAACTATAAACTTGTAGTCGTCCCATAGCACTTTAGCTTAATATAGACTTAGCTCCAAGCTATAATACGTCAATCTCGTTTTTTTGTGAGTATGTGTAGGAATTATAGTTGTAATAATTACGTGTGCAAACATATCAAAGGCTTGGAATTATAGTAGTGTGTGCAAATGTCACAGGCTGATTTTTTCGATCACGAACCGTGCGGCACTTACACCGTGAATCACTCAAATCGGCTAAGCTTGATCTCATTCTTACTCTTATACTCAGGAAGAAAATTCTTAGAGAGAAAGAAAAAGTAGAGGGAAGCTCTAGAATACTTATATTGCTCAAATGAAGTGGATGAAACATATGAGGAGGAGGACTAACCTATTTATATAAGAGTTCCTCTACCTGTAAACATTCATCTTCTACGTGATTTGACGGTAGAGGATGTCAATGCTTGTCTAGTCGAATCGAGGTTGGAGATTCGCTCGGTGGAGGATATGGGTCCTTGTCCATTTATATTGGTTCCATCCAACGGTTTAGAACATTAATCCTTGTCGATCAATCCTGCGGTAGAGATCGAACCCATTTACGATCTAACTGCTTGGATGAGCTCCCTTTAAATCGATGATGTGGCATTTCTTTGGATTGATGACGTGGTGCTCTTTGGTCTGTGACACAAAAACATCATGGCAGGGGGCAAAATAAGTTAATTTTTTTTTTTGGGGTCAAAAAAGTAAGTTAATTTCAGCTGTTAAAAAATACATATATACACATATTTATTTATTTATCTTATTGATAATAAGGGATGGATTTTTTTTTTTTTGGGGGGGGTGGGAAATAAAGGGATGGATACACATGCACGTCTGTGCACAAAAACTGAAGAAAAGGAAATTAGACTTCAATTTCAGGTTAGAAGATGAAGGGCTGGTTATCAAAGTCAAATGGAAATAAGAAAACTTAAATAAAATTTCGTTATTGAAAATACTTTTCGCATTTATTTTTATCCAAAGTTGATATGTATGCAAGATAAATAATTGATTAATTTGAATCGAATGCCTTCTCTCATGACAAGCCATAATTTGTAGTTTTACTATTTGTCTATTCCAATGCCGTCCCTCACGGTAAGTTGGATTTTTGCTCCGCAATTGAAGCGTGTGGCAACATGTAATAGGTAAGGGAAAAGCATAAGTCTATGAAGATTCAACTAATACTTCCTGTTTTCCGACAACAACAAAAAAAAAATTAATACTTCCTGTTTTGGTACAGCAAGAGATTGTTCTGAAAAAAAAAATTCAAATTACTGATGAGAATATGTAGTTCGACGTTTTAGTACTCTCGACGGTCCCGACGATTGTTTGCTCTTTTCGTTTCCGGATTGATGGTGCGCTGGTGGCATTGGGCGAGCCGTCATCATGGCGGTGCAACGATAAAAACTGCTGGCATTGGATTATGATCGGTGACGTGGACGGCCTCCCTGTCCTTGGATCTGGTGCCAATCGACGGTAACGGCTTCGAGTGTTGGGTCTCCATCACCATCACCATCACCATCACCATCACCAGCGCCACGTTGTATCATGGGTATGCGCGAGAGGCTGTTCTATTTGTGAGTTCAGTTTACTTTCGCGAAATAATAATTTTTTCAATTACATCAAAGGTATGTCTCGGTGTGATCGTATTCTCTTTCTTCTACACGCAGTCTGGAAAACATTCAACTATCTTTACATGTAAACTACAGACCTTGATCCATGAGATAACATCAAGAAACAAAGCATGTTTGCTCCACCAGAATTCTAGGATGACAAATCGAGTAGTTCTTTTTATTCCTAGAGATCTCAGTACATGTATCGAGTTCGTGTGCATTTGACAAGTATGAGCCCTTAGAATTGGTGAATCTTTGAACCTGCATTAATCGGATTTACACGAACTCGGTCCATGTAACGAGTTTTCCTTTTGCTTCCTATGTGCATCCTAATCTATGTTATAGCTTAGACAGAAGAGTTTTAAACTGCTAGAATCGTCAATGCTGTTGAATTAGTTTTGAGACTCCCTTCATCTGCATCAGCAAATCTTGCTGCAGAGCTTGCCTTGCTGCAGAACGATAACACTCTGCCAAATTCTACAGAGACAGCAAGAGATAGTAAACCAGTGATATTGGCATGGCAATAAGCATTCCAAAGACCACCCTGTCAAAAGAGAAGGAAAAAAAAAAAATCATTCTCGAGTTATAGCCAAAAAAATGTCTTGAATACATAGGACAAGAAAGATAATCAAATAATCAACTACCCTGTGCTCAAGATTTCTGGATGTACATTGTACTCTTTGGCGAAAACAAAGGGAACAATTCCTTGGGGTAGAGCCGCCTGCACTGCGCGTTCATCGATTAGCCATCTCTTTAATTCGTTCTACGAGGAAACATTCTCCAAAAGATCAATGTGACAAGTACCGATGATAAGTTACCTGCACAATCGCCACTTTCAGTAAGGTTTCCCTGAGTCCGACAGCAAAGGACGAGATGGCCATTAGACCTGGCCCCGCGATAAACTTGGCGGCCATGGCCACCGCAGCCAACCGAGCACCACAAGCGACTATTCGAGCCTGTGATGCCATGAAAAGACCTGTTGAGTGAAGTGATATGCAACAGGAGTCAGAAGAATGTTTTCTTTTAGCAAGCAGAAGCAGTAATTGGGTCTCAAAGTAGTACACCTAAGCTGAACATGGCCATTCCGAGTCCTCCCTGTGAGAGTATTTGTATTGAGCTATTCACAATTGCTGGCAGTTCAACACCCCATCTGGCAGGAACACTCAAGACTGTGAGTGCTAATGATAATTGCCGACAGAAAAAAGAGAAAATGAAAACAATACTCGGCGTTCTTTTGTGAGCAAAGCTTATGCAGGTTCACCTGAAGTGGATGCTTGCCCAAATCACGCCCACTAAAGTGGCATATGTATTGGGGTTCCTCAGGAGATTCTTCCCTACTTTGAGAAAAATGAGCAAAGTCTCATACTTTCTTCCATTTCTCAACTTCAACTCATCTCCTCCATCTTTTGGTTCATCCTCCCCTGTGGTCACCATGACCCCTTTAACCAGAAAAGCAGACTCCTTAATCGTAGCAAACTTGATAAGAAGATATGTCACTCTAAAAAGAAAATGGAATGCTACAGCATGATAAAATAAGAGAAACATAAATTGATTAGGTTAGGCCCGACTTAGCTGTAGCTGACAATCTCAAGCAACCTACTTTTTTATTTTTCTTTTCTAAAATCTAATGGCTTTAAAATAAGTAAATTGTGAATGCTTCACCTGTGGCTTCTGTTGAGGGTGTAACTGAGGCTGCCTTTGTTGCGTTGAGCTCAAACAGGAATAGCAACAGGTTGTACCAAACTATGCTCTGTAAGAAGACTATCTGAGCAAGGAGTGAAGCTGCCTCATCCCCATACATGGCCCTCAAGAGTGGAATCCCCAGGATCAGGGTGTTTGGCAGCGTGGACAGAGAGAGACCGGTTATGATCCACCTCAACCCTCCCCCGGAGCGGAACTTGGTCACCCCTCCCAATATCAAAGTCGCGAGGATCTTCTGCACGAAATCCGCTAGGATGAGCCTAAGGTTCATTTTGTACGGGTTGGTGGATGAGATCACCTGGAATGACAACAGTGGTATGGAAAATTTCGCCACAAACTTATTTATTCCGGCGCATTGGTCCGGCGTAAAGAGCTTCCAAAACCGAATCGATATAAATGCTAGAAACATGGCCACATATAAAGGGACCGTTGCTGTCACAGCATGGTAGACATCGGTCAAGGAAATCATCGTAGCCGGAGCCCAAAGAAGGAATTTTCCGAGAAAAATGATACAAATTGCTGAAAAGCAGAAGGGTTTATGTGCTGTTTTGGTTGGTTTGTGCAAATCTTGAAAGTTGATGCTGGGATGTCTTTATAGAAGCTTCAGTTAAAGCTTGCTGTAAACTGCCTCCCCCTAAAAACCAGAATGACCGTACTTTAGTCAATTTTGGTAAGGGATCAAACAAACCCCAATCCGTTTTTTGAATTTATGATGCTGCACTTTGCCCTTTTAGTACTGTTGGAAGCAGCTTTTTCCTAATGAAGGCGGGTCTATTTGTCATGACTACGTGTAAAATAATGACATTTCTTTCGGTTTGGTTGGTTATTCGTCCTCTAGATGAAGATTTCCACGAGGCTGACACAGCTCTAAACCCTTGACCGGTAGGCTTTAATCTTTCTATAGATTTTAGATCAATCTTTAACTTTCGCATTTTTTACTAAAGTATCTTTATATTCCTCAATTTTATTCAGTAGGGAAAGAACCAGCATTATATTATAGGTCGGGTCGGTACAGAATAAAACCGTCATAGTTATATAGCTAGGCCTTTTAGATATGTTAAACCTTTTTTTCTCTTTTGAACTAAGCAAATGAGCTTAAAGAATGGCAATATGAGATCGCCTTTTTTGAAATATGTGGGGAGTCTTTGGGTACCTAGGTTAGGGGAGGAGGAATAAAGAAGTGAATTGCTAGAGAAGTAATAGAAGTACCCGATAGATACTATAACCACGGTAAGGAAGAATTTTTGCTGAATTTAGTCAAAAGTCGGGGAATAAGTGTGCAGAGGAATTTGCTTTTAAAATGTGACTTCTTCCCATTATGCGGAGACGTGTCTCTTTCGGTCATGGCGCATCCTGTCCTCGCAGGAAAGCGAAAAGCTAACTCTTTGGACGTCAGTCCCGACATTCTGCTTACGGAAGGTCGGAATCGCCACATGCTCGACTTCATGTCCGCAGCGTGTGTGCAAAAAGTGGAGGAGACACTCGTGATCTTGAAGGTCCTATAGCAATTCAGTTGGCGAGTGTATACATGCGCCCACCGTCTGACAATTTGATGCGTAGACCAGGCATGACTTCCTAGGATTTTGTTCTATTTGGGCTGTAACCTAACAAGTTGTTCATTCACCCGAACCTGCGCTGCTGCTGTCACTAGCTGATGTATGCCCGGTACCCGATGTGGGCAGAACCAAGAGATCGCCACAATTAAAGGCAAATAGTCGCAACTCGAAGACGTTCAGACCCATTCGTAAAAACAAAAACAAGGCACACTTCATCGATATACAATGTAGAAAAAGGCTCATCATGCCTGAGAATAAGATTTAATAAATATGCCATATGTGTGGCAACCCTTGAGCACCCATCGATCGTTCCTGAGAATTACTGGCTCCCAATGCCGCATAAACATTACAACAAATGGATCTCATTTTCAGTAGTAATTCACTATAGCAGGCTATGAATGAACGCATCCATCACAACAGCCGGTACAATTTGTTCTTCGCACGAGGCCTACAAGCTACATGTGAAAGACAAGACTAGCGTCGTGAACTCAAGAGTGCGCTTGAGTTTCCCTCATCAGTCTGAATCTACGTTCATTGCTTGAGAAGTACTCTTATAACCGCTTAGCTCGTCTTGGTAACGTTTTTTATCTGCAACGGCTTTTGCCACATATGGCTCTTTCTCCTCCGCTGCAATTTTAAGCGAAGAATAGAATCATTGGCTGTCATCAGATCAAGATCACTGTCGCAACAATCGCAACCTCAAGCAGCAGTAACAACACATACCTGACATGCCCCTCCACTTATCTGCAATTTCTCTCGATACATCCCCAAAGGAAAGCCCAGGATTACTTCTCTTCATTTTCTGCAACATCCACTATCTCTATGAGGAGGTTAAACATTTTCCTAAGCAAAACATGGCAATATAATGAAACAGCCACCAAAGCATCATGATGTCCACCTTGAACACTGTCCCAAATTTGCAAACAGATTCTCACTATTTTTCTAAATGAAATAGGGCAAGCCATTCACCTTAGCGTTCCCTCCTCGTAGACCACAACCAAATAGTCATGCAAACTGTCCCAAAAGTAGTGAATGACAATATAATGTAAGGTATGAAACAAACCTCGCTTTCTGTCTGCAAGAAAAAATTATAGCCAGACATAGCCTTTTTTGGTGCATTGGGATCTTTCTTCTTCTGTTTCTTCTTCTTTGACCCATCTTCATCTCCAGCTTTTGCTTTCTTCTTGCTCGATGATGCTTTGACTTCTTTTCGAGATTCCTTTTTCCCATACTTCTGAAATAAATAATATTTTGTTAGAAATACAACTAGATGATCTCTGTGACTATAACATCTTCCAGACAAAAAGTCTTGCCTCCTTTTCATCTCCACCACTTTCACTAGCATCAGACTCTTCGCCTCCAGAATCATCAGTAGGAGATCCTCCATCATCCTTATCAAGGACAAAATCTTCATCCTGCAGAAAGTACAATATCAACAAATTTTAACATCCAATGTAACATCTAATGGAAACAAAATTTGTAGGAACTTGGACACAACAGAATCACATGAAGATTCACATCCATCAGCATGTGGAAAAAAATTTCAAGAGGCATAGACATTTCCTTAGCATTAAACTGAATCTCAATATAATTTGAGGCAGAAATATGCAGTCAACGTGGAATGCAGGAAACTACGAAATTTCTCCTATGAGATTAACATCCCAATCAGGGTCAAATCCATGCAAAAAAGGAAAAAAACCACCTCTTCATCACTTTCATCTCCACCGGCTTCATTTCTAATGCGCTCAAGATGGGGATCGACAGCATGGTCGTCGTCGTCCTGAAGAACACGTGCTACTCCATCAGTGGCTTGCTCTCCCAAGTTCATGATCTTCAACCCCTTCCCACTGCATGTTGAAGACAATCAAGATACAAACTCATCCAGAAAAGGCTCTATAGAATGAAAAAGACGTTCATATCCACACCTGATGAAGTTGAAAAGGTTATGGTATTCATTCCTCTGGATATTCCGAAAGAGATGTTCTTGTTCAGTTTTCAATCTCACTAAAAGATCAAAATAGTGCATATTCGAGCCCCCAGCAGCGTGCCTCTCAAATTCCACATAGTCAATCTATGAAGAAAGAACAGTGAAAGAAATCAGAAGTGAAGCAGATCCAGAAGAGTAATACTTACACCGATGTTGATTGTGGTACCATGAATTCAATCAAAATAATTCATTGAAGCCCACCTCCTCATGAAGGATCAAGGTAGGAGGCTTGGGTAAAAAGAAGAAGCTTTTCTCAAGTGGGTACAGAACTCCATCTTCAGCTTTTAGTGATGATTTAACCGCATAACCATCTTGAGAACTACGGAACTTTCCTGGTTTCGTGACTTTGGCACCGGATAAACCACGCAAGATGGTGGTGAACACTTCATGAATGAGTCCCTGTGAAACACACCATATACATGAGCAAGAACTGCAAATATAATGACATAAGTTATCAAAAGAATGTCACATAACCTGATCTCCAAAGTAATGAGCCATTACCTTATAAGATGGTTCCAGCTTGTCCTTGTACTTGGTGTTCAACAAATCATCATTCATAGACAATTCACTTTGAACCACGTAGTCAGTTTCAAACTGTGAACATCAGCAAACAACCCACATCATTTGCATGAAAACTAACAAGAAGCAAGCTGCTGATAAATTCGAATATTAAGTACCTGCATCACAATGTGTGGATACAAAGTTTGCCCTTTGCGAATTGGTGGATCAAGAGTGATGACAACAAATGTATGCGGCTGGTTAGACTGCACCAAAAAAGAAAATTCTGTCTGAGTTCCAAGCTATAAATATTACCTCATCAATCCACTGTTTCTTGGACAGGAACATGGTGACCAATCATAAGCATATTATTTTCAAATAAATTAATTACCGTGCAAACATGCAATAAAAAAATTATTTATTACAAGACCATGTAAAAACTGTTGCAAATTCAGCGCATTTTCTCCACATACCTTTGGTAGCAAAAATAAGCGAACGACACTGCTATACTGAATTTTAAAGTCATTTGCCTGTCCTTGAAGTCGCAAGAATGACATATGAAGTTCCACACTGTAGCGACCCCTGTAAGTTTTAAAATCTCCATTAGCCAGATATTTAACCTTGCACTAAAGAAGCCAGCATATGGCATGTATCAGTAACATGTTCAAGAAGAGATTTTAAGATTGTGCAGTTTGAGATGTGCTGTCCACCTTGGAGTAAGAATGGCAATTCCCTCAAATGTAACAACAGCATCTTCACCTCCAGCCCCAACATCTGCCACTGACATGATTCTGTCACGGAAAACCTAACACAACAAGGCAGCAAATCATGATGAAAGTCAACTACTTAATAGCAATGAAGGTAATCAAACTTCATACACTCTCCTATGAATCAGGAATAAACTAACCTGAGCAGGTGGCCGATTTTCATCACCAACGAATTGGGTATTGGAGTTGGGCACGTGAAATGTAATTTCCATCACGGAATCTTTCTGTAGTTTCAAGACACATTGTCTCAGTTAAATAAAACTCAAGCAGGAGCGTAATTCAAATGATAAAATTAATAAGCATACCTCATTAGCCCCAGTTGTATCATCTACATGAAACTCCAAAATGACATCATTCTTTCCTTGAAGTTGTGTTTGCGAGACATCTGCCAGAGACACCTCAAATGCTTGTTTTGAGCCCACGAGATATGTCAGCATATTACCTGCAAATGGCCAGTGAAGCTATATCTGTCTTTCATTGAACAAAGTGGATTTTCTAGTCTTGGATACAGTAGATAAATCAACTTGTGAGGACGCAAAGTAGCATGAAACGTCAAAGGTGCACTTACTACAAGATGACATACCAATGGCCTCAAATGACAGCTGGATTTATAGAAAATCAACCAAAGTATAATTAACTCACACAGCAGTCGCATAGCAGAAATTTATAAACATCGTGATCCGCATACTATGTTAGCTGCATTTCTCTTTATCATTAAGTGCTTTACAAAGCTTTAGCCTTTATTAGAAAGGAAAAAAAAAAAAAAAGAGGTGAAAAGACAGTGTGACAAGAAAAGGAAACCGGAGTTCCTTATCAAATAAAACATTGCCGTCAAAAATGGGAATACGAACAATTTCAATAGTAAGGGTGCTGCCGTGCCACGAGGCATGATGGACGAACGCATGACGGAGCAATGCCGTGTGGAGGTTAGAGGATGCCTATTTGCAAGACAATATCAACAAGATTCTACACTCCTTTATGAATATGTCCCCTCAAAAGAATTCTCAGTGTTGGATAGCATAATTGACACGTTGGAGTCTTGACTATTGATGTTTATCAACAGTATATATAGACCCAGAAGACAATCTTAGAGGTCCTAAGGTAAGCTTAAACAAGAAAACCATAGGACTGTGGATGCCATGTTGTCTATTCCCACATAGAGAAGAAAAACTGACAAAGTTGGACCTTCGCTTAATCAGGTTAATTGTTGAGACATCTCAACATTGCAATTTGACCTACATTAGAGCCTATTTTACAAAAAGAGGAGATGCTGATCTTTGGTAGATGAAAATTTGTCTTCAATAAAAGCAAATCAATAACATATAAATAAAGAATGAAGCCATAGCAATTCTATGAGAACAACATAAACATTTCTGTAAACTGAGGAAAGAAGAGATCACTGACCGCTCAAATCAACTTCTCCCCAATTCCGGCCACTCACAGAAAGCTGTTTCTCCTCTGGGGTTATCCCGCAGGTATTTTGGAAAAAACTGGTCAAACTAGTAACATCCTGCAAAAGGAGTTCTCAATTATGCCCGTTAATTTCCAGGCTTTATAAGCCTACATGAACAATTTCAAAAAGAAAAAACACAATGATACCTGGTCTCGGAATCCAGTGAACTTATAATTTAAACCATCTTTGGTTCGAATACCTAATTGATTTGTCCTCGGCACCTTCATCCAGGTCACCCCCACAATGTCAGATTTATCGACTTCAACTGCTTTGCCGCCTCCTTGTCTCCTCCATGAAATCCCTCCTGAAAAGATCTTTATCTGTCCAGGGTTCTGCAATGCAGATCGAAACCTCAATAAAGGACCTAGGGTTTCACTATTGGACAAAAACTAAAGAAGCAGCATTAGCTCCGCCAAATTAATCCCACTTCTCTTAGAACGAGGCAAAGAAATCAGGATAACCTTCAGAAACGAGGCTACGACGGAATTCAATAACAACCGCAGGGCAAGGGACTGGACTAGGGTTTTTTACACGAGTGAACGGGCCAAAACACGCAAATGAGACACTCCCTACCAAAATCCTCTGAGCCAGCGAAACACCAACAGGGTCAACCAAAACTCAACTCGACCAGACCATCTTAAACAATTGAATCAAAAGAAACTATCAATTAGTGTTTCACTGGCGGCGATGGACAACGGCAACAATCCCCAGAAGTCGTAACCATTCTTTCGTTCCCAGCCGCCAGCCACCAAATGCAGCGGCACAACAACGCTACTCTCCTGAATTCGAACAAGCTAGGGTTTCGAAAAAAATCGCATCACGAACAAACGAAGAGGAACCGCTACACCGAAGCCCAAAAATCGCCGCGCCTTTCCCCCGCCGAGGAGAAGGAGTCGGAGAGGTCTCGAAACGAAGGACGATGAGCGCAAAACAGAAGGAGATTGGGGAGGGGAAAACTTACAGAGCCTCCGCGGCCTCCGAGAGAGATGTTGTTGAAGAGGTGACCGTCCGTCATTGCGTCGCAGTAGCTCGAATCAAAACTCCGATGGGAGAACGAAGTCCGAGAGAGAGAGAGAGAGGCTTTTATACGGCAAAGGAGATGGAGAATGAAAGGGGTGCGTAGTGCGCACTTTATGCAGTGGCGCCAATGTGGGGGAGTATCAACTAAGTAATGGCGGTGCTCTTAATTATTATTAGTGAAAAATTATGAAAGTTCTTTTGGCGACTATTTCTCGAAATTCCCCTAAATCACCAAATCTAAATCTCTGTTCCATCGTTAGAACTCCAGCTTTGATTTTGCAGTTGTAGCTTAAGAGCGAGATCTTACCATACGTAGTCCGAATGATCAATATAATTTTTATGGCTTGATCATTTTGGCTTAATCAATATTTTCCAAAAGTGGGGCTCGTTTTTTTGATTTTCCTTCCGCACTTAAGTTTATTATGTAATATTATTGAGCTCGATAATTTCAACCCATTTACCCTTGAGCTCGTCATCATCACGGGCATGTTCATCGCCTTTTCAAGAGGCATTTTTATTCAGAAAACTTCTATAACCCTAAAAATTTACATTGTAATTAAAAATTTATCGTATACTTCTCACATACAAAAAAGAGCCTAGTTGGGTTCGCTGCAGTCCACGACGTTCTCATTACAACTCTTCTCGCATTTTTTGCAATATTCCTCCACCTCCAATTTTATATGAGGAGTAACTAATTATTTCCATTTGACCTTTCTTTTATTGAGAACGTTTCATTTATTTATTTGTTTCATCATATTCCTTTTCTTAAAATATCTTATTTAGTTTAAATGGCCATGTTTAAAAAAATTATTAACTAAAGTTAGTGATGATTTTTTTTCCGTTATTAATATTTTAGTTACTTTAGTTTTCTCTCATTTTCAATGTTTTTCCATTGTTTACAGCAATTAAATATGACTATGGTTAAAATTTCTCTCTTTCACCCTTTAAGTCGTGCCTTGCACATGCTAAAAAAACGAAGAGTTAGTGGTTATAAATTAATGAAAGTTCATGATATATTGGGTAAATGTTAGAAGCTCGAGAGCAAGCATGTCCTACTCCATTTAAGAGATTTTATGTAGTTTTCCTCTTTACTAAACTTGGGAAAAATTTCAAATAAAAGCTTTAAATGCTTTTATGTTCTCAAATAAGAGTCTGAAATAGGTCTTTTTCACATAAAGACCCGAGCAACCATGATTGTTTTAAATAAGGGTTTAATATCGTTAGTCGGCCAAATATTCTAGCCAATCAAGGGTATTTTCTTTCAAAGATAATTTCAACTTAAAATTTAGTTAAATTAAATTAAAAAATTTAAAAAAAAAAACTATTCTTTTTTTAAAAAGAAAGAAAGAACAATACAAGCTAGGGCACGCTAGGCCGTAGCCGCCACCCCATCGCCCGTGGGTCTAAGGCCGGTAAACTCTCGGCCAAATCTGGGAGAGGGTGGTTGCGGCCCTCTCCCGGTTTTGGCGAGGGCCAGCAGGCCCTCATCGAGGCTTTGGCGACCCTAGAGACCATCGTCATCTCCCCATAGATGGGGCAGCAATCATATGAGGGGTGGGCCTAGTTTTTTTTTAATCTTTTGTGTGTTTTTGTTTTTTATAGTTAAAAACAGAAAAAGGAAAAAAAAAAAAAAAAATTAAATATATGAAAATGTCATTGACCAGCCGATGATGTCAAGTCATTTTTTTAGACTAAAATGGCCACTTCATGCCTTTATTTAAAATAAAATCCATTTCGAGCCTTTATTTCAATAAAATCCAAGTTTTTTTTTATGGTCGAAAAAAATCCAAGTTAGCTGGCGGAATTCTGCTTCTCAGCAAGTTGCCATTGGGCTCCAGCCTGTTTTAAATGGGCTTGAAGCCTTTCTAGACGAACACTTTTACATTGAAGTTTGAACGTTGATTTACCAAAACATCTGAGGATGATAATGACATCAAATGGAAATATTTGTAAAATTTATGTCGTATTCACAATAAAAGGGACTTAAAGTTAAAAATCAAATCAAACACTCACTTCGTAACCAGGGACGATTCCTTCAAGGCATTGTCATTACAAAGTACCTTGAAATTATTGCAACTTGAGATTGATTCCGCTTGTTTCCAAACGAAGTGGGCTGCGAAACTATACGCTATCTGGCCCACTTATTTAACCGCCATAAGGTCGGCGCAAGCTTCGATCCTTTATTATAACTCATTTAAGCTCCCACTTTTAACCATTCCTGCTATATATTTTTTTGTTTTCCTACTAGAAATGAAATAACAAGAAAGTCTTATGGAAGTCAAGTTTTCTGCTTTCTATTAAGCCTTTTAAGGACATGTCCAGGTCCAAAACACTCAGTATCATGGAGTTTAGAATAGACCCACAGCTGTTAAATTGGTTTGCATTATAAAGTCAGTAGAAAGTGTTGTCACATCAAGTTGCTCAATAAGATTAGAAACTATGATTGATCTTAGGTGTTCATGAAATCCAAGGCCTCGTTTGGTAGTTAGATTACCGAAATTGAAATGAGAATCCCAAAAAACAATGACTAATTGGATGTTATATAATGTAACTAGTGAGCAAGCTAATCAACAGTTTAAAACTTCCAAATAAAAGTAAAAGGACAATATAAAAGAGGGAGGAGAGAGAGATCTCATCCCCAAAATGCTTCATTACATAATTGTCCGAGACCATTCTTATGATGATTGAAAAATAATTTTCTGAAAATGATCACCTATAACTTAAAATAATTAGTGAATGAAAAATATTCTCATTATCATTATGTCTGAATATTTTCGTGCATTGATGAAAACATTTTCCGATGATTCACTTTTGTAAGCGATACATGCGATTGTTATTAAAAAAATATTTTCAAATTGTGTGCTTTTTCGCGAAATAAATGCAGCCTTGCATCCTTACGTTCCCTTTCACAGCTAACGTGGTCTTCACTCCATTGATTATTGATGGTGCCTTTTGGTGACATTGATGCAGCCTTCAAATCATTTGCCGCTCCCTTCTAATTTGACTCGTTAGGTCAAACCTAGTTGGCCGTCTTTCCACTGGGAGCCCGTCGTGAAATTGGATTCCCTCAGGGAAGGAAAACCTTACCGCTAGTAGGATTTTCGTGCTCGGATGGGCGGTTCATCTCGAAATCGGATCTTGCGAACACCGAAAGTTCCTCGAAGTCAAATTCTCATTTCGTAAAGAAGTCAGTACAGTATGGAGGTGAACCGAACGAGAGTCGTTCTAGGCTCACGTTGATCTCTTTCTGGACTCCTTCATGGAGCTCCAGAGTGGTGGATGAACATCCGCAGGCAAAATATGAACCAATCTTAAGGATAGTGTCACTGGGGCCTTAGATGAAACTGCCGTTCGGCTATGAAATAATAATACTGAAGACAACCTCGACCATGGCCGTGTCCCCTGACGACTCGAACTAAGGCCCGAGGCTTTCACATTCGACCAACGACATAGGTGATGAACAACAATGCAGCATACGGAACCAATATTAGTGCAGTAAAGTTGCCATTTCCTAAACTGGCCTGCTCATGACAGCGTCATGCTGTTATTCAATGGCCTTCTAATAGTTCTCATAGTCTCTGCAGATGATTTTTCCTGGGACTGGGGTCATCATAATAATCTCTCTCTCTCTCTCTCTCTCTCTCTCGCTGGAGATTGTCATTGCTTTTCTTTGCAAAGTACCAAGAGCATATTTCAGGAATATGGGTCGATGGAAACAAGAGCGAAGATGGCGGGATGATTCATGGTGAAATCATCAGTTGCTTAACTTGGGGACTTAGGAGACGTCGCCAATAACTTTTAGAGCTTCCTGGAGACAAGAACACTCTTTCCTCAATTTGGGCACCAGACGACAAGGATCTTTTTGAAACCTCGCAAACATCGAACCCAAACGGAATGTGAGAACTAACCCATTATTCCTAGACGATGAGTCCAATGAAAGAACCAGGAAACTGTTAGGACTTCACACTGTTGCTTGGAAAACTCATGGCATATGTCACGAGCCATCCTGAACCTCGTCAAGCAGAACAAACTGCGATAAAAAAACATTTTGGGGGAGTCTTCTCATCCATAAAGAGCCAAAAGAAGTTTTTTTTTTTTTCGGGTGGGACAGCGTCGCTTTCAATTGAACATTCTAGTATTCGACGTCTTGTTCCAAAGTCCATAGTTCCTTTGCTTTTGTAGGCTTCCCTCTCTGTTCCTGTTCATATCCTTTGGAACTTGATACCTTATTATGGGCAAAAACTACGAGAATACTAATTGGTTGACTCACCTAGGTGATTTGTGCACCTATATGTTGCTCTTGGGTGCCCATGAAAACGGCACAGCAGAATTCAGATTTGACAGTCATTCGGTTTGCCAATCCTGGTTTAAATTGCTAGAACACAATTCCAGACGAGAATACTTAACAATACCGTGTCAAATAAAAAGAAATCGAATAGGCACCGCAAGTGCATCCAATGTATTTGCACTGGATATGGAGAATTATATTTATGAACCAACCTAATACACGAGTCCAGGTCCGACAGTTGCGCATGTATCCGATGCATACGATCCTGATTTTTCCATAAAAGCATGTAACAGTCCATGCTGGAACTTGCAAAAAGCAACAAGCTGACAAAAATCTGCAATATACACTGCAGTTAAAAGGACTTTGCATAACAATATTGGTTAACATGGCATGGTTCTTGGGCAACCAATCTGCAGCATAAAGCCAGGCACAAAACAACGACGCCTAGGTTCTTAGGTCTTTGTACTCTCAGACCGGGCATCGACACTAAATCTTGTCCCACATAACTTCGTAATCATCTTTGGACTTGTTTTCTACTTGAAAAACAGTGGAAACACCACAGACAAATAGTAATAACACCCAAAAAACCGCTGCATATATAAGTTTCCATGACCACATGGACTCCTTCAGGTCAAGCAGCCAAGGAAAAGTTCAAAAGCAACTGCAACAAGGAAAGAATCACAGAGGAACAGGAGAAACAATGGAAATGCTGACCACAGTAAAGAATGAAGAGTACACAGGAAGGCGCCGCATGTACACGGATGATGGCGTTCCACCCGTTGTCAAGTGCATCAAGAGGCGTCGCAGAGACCCATCCTTGGTCAGCCTCGTCCGTGATGTCAGCCGAAACCGACCACAGCAAGTAGGCGATCAAGTTTCTGTTGCTGCTGCTACAACACCAAAGAGAAGTTCAAGATTTCGCGGTGTTAGCAGGTTTGAATTTGCAATTTCTTTTCCCTGATGGACAGATTGCGTAAATAGCTAAGTTGAGTGGAAAATGCAAATACAAATGACAGGCACAGATGGACTGGTCGGTATGAAGCCCACCTGTGGGACAAGCTCTCTTGGAATGTAACGCAAAAGAAGAAAGGGAAGCAAGGTACGTCTAATCTCTCCCTTTTACTTTTTCCTCCTTTCTCGTATTCAATTAATCGTCTTGATGCTTATTTTTTTCTCAAACCAATAATGTGTTCTTGTTTTATTGAATTTGCATGGCTGTTGGATTCCTCTGCAATCTGTTGGGGTTGAACAGTTTATCTAGGTGAGTACAAGCTATCTCGAAAGAAACTATTCTATTCCACTGCGGTTCTTCTAAGGTGACAGAAAGAGACTGATTTTCCTCTCTCTTATCAATTTCTCAGGAGCTTATGATGAAGAAGAAGCAGCAGCAAGAGCATATGATATGGCTGCACTCAAGTATTGGGGAACATCGACCTTCACCAATTTTCCGGTATGTGACATGCTTCTGTTTCAGCTCAAGATGTTAAATTCTTTTTTCAGAAAGATGCATATCAGCTAACATGGAGATACCTTTGGCAGATATCAGATTATGACAAAGAGATCGAGATTATGCAGAATGTAACAAAAGAGGAATACTTAGCCTCTTTAAGAAGGTAAGTGTCCAAACATGTTTGGGTTATACATGAAGGACGTTATCATGTTGCATTCTTTGCCTAGTTGACATCATGTTGATTTTCTTTTTCGGCAGAAAGAGCAGTGGCTTCTCAAGAGGCGTATCCAAGTATAGAGGAGTTGCCAGGTAAATTCTAAACAACGACAAAGAAATCGTTTTGAAGAGATAATAGCATTGGAAATGGATTTGCTAAAGCTATAAATGACAATAAAATGTGCAGACATCATCACAATGGTAGATGGGAAGCAAGAATTGGGAGAGTCTTCGGAAACAAGTACCTGTACCTCGGCACTTACAGTAAGTTAAACTTCAACCAATCTTATTCCTTGCTTAGGATAGAGAAAAAGAAAAATGAAATTTCCTTCAGTTGGACCTTTCTTCAGATAGTACCTAAAATCGCACTGTCGTGGAGGACGGCATGTAAACACAAACTTGAACTTTCTCTCAAGTGTATTATTAATATTGAAGGTACTCAAGAGGAAGCAGCCCGTGCCTACGACATCGCTGCAATTGAATATAGAGGGATCAATGCTGTGACCAACTTTGACTTGAGTACTTACATCAGATGGTTGGAGCCTGGAACAAATGGTTCATCACTCATCTTACCTGAACGACAGATGTTCACAGATTCTCCAATGGCACTATCAGCAACCAACTGCATCCCTAAAGAGGAGACTAAGTCCTCATTCTTCCTGGCTAGTCCTTTCACAGAAGACTATGTAATGAATATCACTCAAAAGCAAGATAGATTTGAAAGGAAAGTACCTGTTAGCTCGTGCAGTAAGTCTTCTTCTGCCCCCACAGCGCTTGGCCTACTCCTCAGGTCTTCAGTGTTTAGAGAATTGGTCGAGAAGAATACAGCCATCTCTGAGGATGACACAGATGGGGAAGAGGCAAAAACCCAACCTCCGCAGGGAAGTGACGATGAATTCACGGGGATCTTCTGCAATGGAATGGGGGACTTCCCTTTCATCTGCTCTTCAAACAGGGATGATGTACAGTTACAAGAAAGAAAGCTTCAGTTCATTCTGTGAACCTCTCAGTAACCCATCAAAAGGATGAGTGTTGATAGACAGCCAACAAGTTAGCAGATGCATTCTAGTTTTTGGCTTTGGATGTAATGTAAATAAGTTTCTCACAAGATGGGTTGTTAGGAATTTCCAGTCAATACTGAATAACAGCTTCCCATTTCTCTGGACGCTAGTGGTCCCTAGAAATGGAGTCACGATCCATCCTACATTAACCAGAAACATAGGGTATAGCCATCTAATTTGCCAGAAACATGTACTGTACATACGAATTGAAATGTAAACCATATGTGCAAAACCGAATTCTCATGGCACATGGTGTCCTATGCTCCAAGAGAAGGAGACGAGGTTTGATTGCAGATCTTGGTGAAGTTGTTTGGCTATTGAAGATGTCAAATATTCCCATGGGCATAGAAGCAAAGATAATGACGTCATCAGGCATGGTGAGGAAATACCGGATTCACAATGTTATTTTTCTCTATTTTCGTAGAAAAAATCATAGCCACTGCATCTACCAAAGATCCATTATGTAAAACTGTCAGGGATACACCGGTCATGATATGAACGAAGCAAAAAGATGTGCAACTGAATACACAAGAATGCAGAAAGAGATGCATAACAGTTCGCTAAAATTTCATGGCCATGGGAGCATTCCACATATGGATTTCTATATGCATGTCTACAGCATCCCCGCTTCAGACATCATCAGAAGAAGAATAAGAATTTGGTGGCCAATATTTCGATGCGCGCTCATCCTCACATTGTAAAACTGGGTGGTTTGCAGATGTGAAGTCCCTGAAGCGCACAAGTCCACATTGAAGGCCAGAGGCAGCAGTAATCTACAGCAATGGCCGAGCATCCAAAGGTGCAACCCACTTCTTCCGGGCTACAACAAATCAATGAGTTCGCTAGATCACCAGTGCCAGCTTCCCAAACATTAACATAATCATCTTATGGGCTCCCTGCAACAACTTTGTATGAATCCATATGCAAATGCGCCAAAGGACCTGAATGCCCATCCAACTCAGTTATTGGCACCGATCTACTTTGGCCCCGGTTCTTTCTGACATCCCGAAGCAACACCTTGCAACATCACAAACATCTTGCCCTCGGAGCACTCGAATAATCATGTTGGAAGCAAACTTTAAACAGAAAAATTTTCCACAGAAGGGGTGTTTTTGAATGCCTTTTGTCGTATTTGTCTTTGGTCGTTTGTTTCCAGTTTATTACTGACAGTTTCAGGAATAAACTGTCAGGTCCATATTTGTCTTTGGCTGTTTATTATGTTAATGATGAAGGTACTCAAGAGGAAGCAGCCCGTGCCTACGGCATTGCTGCAATTGAATACAGAGGGATCAATGCTGTGACCAATTTTGACTTGAGTACTTGCATCAGATGGTTGAAGCCTGGAACAAATGGTTCATCACTCATCTTACTGCAGCAACAGATCTTCACAGATTCTCCAATGGCACTATCTGCCACCAACTACATCCCTAGAGAGGAGACTAAGTCCTCATTCTTCCTGGCTAGTCCTTTCACAGAAGACTATTTAATGAATATCAATCAAAAGCACGATAGATTCGGAAGGGAAGCACCTGTCGTGCAGTAAGTCTTCTTCTGCGCTGACAGCGCTTGTCCTGCTCCTCAGGTCTTCGGTGTTTAGGGAATTGGTTGAGAAGAATACAACTGTCTCCGAGGATGACACAGATGGGGAAGAGGCAAAAAACCAACCTCCGCAGGGAACTTGGTAAGTTGGGCAAAAGCCAACGGACACATTTTACTTTTTGGCTTGGCTGTGATGTAAAGAAGTTCCTCATCGAAAATGGGATGTTAAGAATTTCCTGTCAATATTGAATAAAAGCTTCCCATTTCTCTGGATGCTATTGGTCTCTAGACTTGAATCAGGATCCATCCTGCATTAATAGTCACAAGAGAAGAGCCAAGCACTGAAGCACTGAAGCACAGTCAAGATTTTCTTTCGGGGCTCTTGAACGTACGGTGTAGCCATCTGATTGACCAGAAACATTTGTGGTATCTAAATGAATTGAAATTTAAAACATGTAGAACACAATCCCCTTATGGTACATGGTATCAGAATACTCCGCGATGAGCACAGGAGGTCGGATCGTAGATCTTGGTAAATTTTGTTTGGCTACTGCAGGTCTCAAGTACATCAATGGGCTTACCAAAAAAAAAAAAAGTACATCAATGGGCATAGAAGCACAGATTATGTCGTTATCTGATGTGGTGGGCAAATACCAAATTCGAAAGTTGATTTTTCTTTATTTGTGAAGAAGACATCATCCCCAGTGTGTCTACCAAAGATCCATACCATAGGGGATGCAGCGGTCGAGGTATAAATGAAGCAAAAGGACATGCAACTGATTACACAAGAATGCACGAAAAGATACATAAACAGTACATCATTCCCATGGGGGCCATTCCACAAATAGGTATCTATATACATGTTCAAGACATCACCACCTCAGGCATCACCATCCAAATAGGAATTTGGTTCCCAAGATTTTGATGTGTGCTCATCCAAGTATTGTGAAACCGGGTGGGCTGCAGTTGTGAAGTCCCTCAGGCACACAGCACCATATTTAAGGCCACAAGCAGCGGTAACGATTCGACAACCATCTACAGCAATGGCCGAACATCCATAGGTGGACCGCACTTCTTCCCGGTCACAAGTCAACGAGTTCACTCGATTACCAGTGTTAGCTTCCCAAACATTAACATATTCATCTTTTGGGCCCCCTGTAACTTAACTATTCATTCTGTTCTTTGATATTTGAGAATCGCCGTATCCATATGCAAATGCGCCACAAGACCTGAATGCCCATCCAGCTATGCTACTAGCACCAATTTACTTTGGCCCTGGTTCTTTCTGACATCCCAAATCAACGCCCTGCAACAGGACATGCATCTTGCTTTGGAGCACTAAAAACAAACTATCAACTGAAAATTTTCCATATAAGGGATTTTCAATTGCCTCTGCCATATTTGTCTTTGACAGTTTATTACCAAATTATTCCCCAAAACTTTCAGGAATAAACTGTCAGGTCTGTAACCACAGTAAAGCCCCAGCCCTTGCCAAACAACCCCACCCCCACACAAACTCAAAAACAAAAACAAAAACAAAAAAAGCCCGGATGGTTCAGTAGAGGGACATCGGAATAGCCCCGACCACTGTTGCAGATATTATTTACAAATATGGCATGAGAATGCGCTTGTCTATGGAAAAAAAATTTCCTCTTGTTCATTGTTTCCTATTGCAGTAAAGTACTAAAGTAGGTAACGCTCTATATATCTTAAGGAACATTGCTCTCCTAACCATATCACACGTTTTTCTCGCCGACAGAAAGACAAGCAGAGAGAACCTGCACAACTCATTGGAAGACAATGTTGATGGAAAATAAGTGAGACATTGCTCCATAGGTTCCCATTGAAGAATTTGCATCAGGGACGTCAATGTGCTTTGTCTTGCATTCTTTGTTTACTCTTAGGGGATTGAAAGTATGGTCCACCCAACAAATTAAATTTATTGCGCATGTGTTCATTCTAATTGGTCTGAGGATGCCCAGTTTTTTGAGCTTCCCATATCCCATAGGATATGCAGCTTCATCAAAATACTCACATGTAGATTGCTTATATATGAAAGTATCGGATCAAAGGAAACAACTGCTAAAGCGAAGCGCTCTGGACAACTTGCAGCATGACGCCTCAGTGTGGACGATTCTATACCATACAACTCAACAAAAAATCTCTCTATCACAAGAAAAGAACTAACCCGCCAGTCTCACCCGTACAGATTAATGACTTTGAAGGACTAATTTTCAAGGAATACAAGTTTGTTTGGGAAGTAGCTGTAGTGCCAATTCTTTGTATTGTCCTTAAGTCTATAATGGCAACATCGGAACCAGCAGCCACATAGAGCAGCGGTTCATGGCACTTCATGTTTACAGGTGCACCAGAAACAGAACCCATTCCAGCACAGCATGATGAACAAACAGCACATGCATTTGCATCCCAAACTCACCTAACATAAAAATCAACAGCATCTATCAGGTTAAGCAAAAACAAAATCATGCGACTAAAAAAAGCGATAAAAAACAATATCCCAACAAGAACTGACGTTACAGGACAACAAAATGATCGCAATAAATCCATAAATCCATTCAAAGGAGAAAAGTCCATACTGAAGTCAACAACTTCAATTTATTCTAAAGATTCCTCTTTTTCGGCAGAAGACATGCTTAGGGCATATGGAGCCTATTTGTATAATGTTGCTGTTTCTGATCTATAAACTCCTTAATAAGAAGAGTCCCTCAGTGGAAGCATCACCTCCTGGTTTATACCTCAAGAGATTATCAAGTGACAGGGCTTGATGGAAATTACTCAGGGATACAAGCAAATGTGAGAAATTAGTGAGAACAAAACGAGAAAAAGTTCGGAACGCTGTGAAAGTGCCAGTCCTTTAATGTACTGAAGTAAGTTCCCCAAATATTAGTTTTATCAACGTCATGATCATCTGACTTATGTTGGTATACAGAATGAACACCTAAACTCTTCAAGAGGATAAGATAGAAGTACCTCAGAATCTCTGGAAATAGACACCAAAAGAGAAGTACTGTCCCTGGAAGAAAAATATCAACATATGTCCATATCAGCATACCTGGTGCAAGACTTAATGAGAAACGAAACACGACCAAATACATGACAACTTAAAAATACTATTGAGAAACTTGGCAAATTGATAAAGACCTCGCAAGTTGGTAATGTACCACCGATAGTGACAATTGACAGAGTAGATAGTAAATCTGAGGTCACGCCTTGAGTGTTCATTCGATCCTCCACCCGAGTCCAGGCAAAGGGTTCGGAGTTGGGCCCTAGAACATGTTTTGACATGAGGCAATCACAAAAAAGGAGTACAAAACGATAGCTATTACTTTACCAACTTCACTGAATTAATAAATGTGCTATGTCCGATGCTTCCTGATGATGGTCTCTTCAAAATGTCTCTCTTGGCCTGGGAATGTAGTTTGGTTTTCGATATTTTCTCCGCCGGCCCCTGACTGAGGGACGGCGACCCCCGCCGACGACAGCACGAAGCCGGTAGTAGAGACCATCAGAGTTTTTCCGAATAGCGGTGAGGCCTGATCCCGCCATCAGTTGAGTGAATCTTAGCAGTACGTTACAAAGAGCCTCCGGACTCACTGGGTTGTTGACGCACATAATTTGAAACGATGAAAAGCTCGAGATGTAACAACAGAGACCATCAGAGTTTTTCCGAATAGCGGCGAGACCTGATCCCGTCATCGGTTGAGCGAATCTTAACAGTACGTTAAGAAGAGGGTTGTTCCTCGTTTTACTCTTGTTGTTATATCTCGAGCTTCTCATCGTTTCAAGCTATGTACGCGAAGAACCAGCAAGTCCGGAGGCTGCTCCTAACGTACTGTCAAGATTTGCTCAACCGATAAAAAACTGAACTGAAAAAAATATTGTGATTTTTTCTATTATCTAATCCGAAAACTGAATCGAACTGAAAATTCACAAAATTTCAATCCTGTCTTGTTCTTTTCGATTCAATTCGGTTTTCAATTCAGTTTTTGATTCAGTTCTAGGAATTACCCTCCGAAAAGGAAGCACACAAATGACAGCCTGCACATAATTTTTAGGGATAAAGGAATTTAGTAGTCCCTGAACTTCCTTTTTATGGTCAATTGGGCCGTTTAACTATATGTTTTTTCGTTTGAGTTAATACTTTAGTCGGATAAAGGGATGGTACATTGATGTGGAAGACCACGTCAGAGCCACGTCAGCCATGTACATCATTTTTTTTTTTGGTCGGACCAACGTCACCAACCATACCATATACTTCAGTCAAATAACTTTTTAGTTCGAATATGAACATGGGATGCCATTGTGACACTTAACAGCAACTAAACGGCCACATCAGCGTTTCCATTCATAATTTCAAATGCAAGGACTAATTTGAACAAAAAAGTGCACAATTCAAAGGACCCAGTTCCTCCAAAACAAGAGTTGAGAGACTAGAGGAACAAAGTTCGGGACCACTGGTGCCTTCATTCCTAATTTGGAAGTTACTACATGTCATAACCTAAATGTTGAATAAAAAAGAATAAAAAGTCAACGAATTATCTTCTCTTAAATATAAAGCGAAATAAGAGAACAAATAGCTTAAGCTTCTCATTATACAAAGGCTCATCTCTAATTCAAACAAATTTCAGGAAGTGCTAGTTAATCTCGTACCTCCCACCAAAGCCGAATGGTCCGATCACAGGTTGACGTCACCAGCGCACTTTCCCTTACTCGTCTGTGTCACCTCGCGATGAAGAAATTACACCAAGGGGAAAAGGTCTGCCCATCAAAGAATTCATATTCTAAAGAATAAGACATAAATTTTCTTCACAGAAGACAAAACATCGGAAAGACTGTTGACATTTTAGAAACCACAGACGTGCTTGAACTACCCAAAACAAAAGGATGGAACTACGGCCCATGGAAGATATGTTGAGCATATCTTCAATTGCTGCAGAGAAACTCATTTGACATAACGAGGATACAGTAGACAATGGCCTTTCTACCTGCTCTAGTAACAAGATGTCGCTTTCAGATGGCGAGATAGGGTAAAAGGAATGGGGAAGGCATGAGAAGATTAACTCTTGAGAGAAGACTTTCATCATGGAGGATGATACTAAACAAGTTTAATGGCACAGCATGATCCGTGCAGCCAGACCCATTGAGATAAATGAAATTACTCTCTGTAACAACTTAACCCATGAACTTTTGAAGACCGTTTCTTTGTAAAAGAGTAGGTTGGCAAAACTGGATGACGCTTCGACTAACATCGCGGAAGCTAAAACTAGGAGACAAGCACGGAAGACGGCACTAATCAATCGGCAGCAAGCCGGGAAATCGATACAAAAGCAAAAAGAACAGATCTATCGTACCTGAGTGCGAACCGTGTGGTTCTCATCCCATAAGATGTCATTGCATGCAGCCCTCATATAGAAGTAAAATAACCAAAGGGATCAACAAAGTTGGAACTGCTGCAACGCAGAAAGCCCGTCCAAAGATGCTCTTCTAACCCCTGTTGTTAAAGCCAACAGACGCTAAGCAAGGCCAAACCTCCCTACCAAATCAGTTTAAAAAATTCTTCAGTAAATCAAATAAGAAGAGAAGTCTCCTTTCAAGATATTCAGTCATTAAATACAAGCTCCAACGACGACAAAATATACGCTTTCCTCCACACCAATTCAATTCATATTCGCATGACATTTATTCTATCCGTCCATTTTTCTTAGGCTGCAAAGCTAAGTGGTGAATGATGAGACAGTGGCATCGCTAGTGAATACATACGAGAAAAAGTCGGTTCATACCCTTTTGCAGATACAAGAATCTATCGATAATCTTGAAATGCTTTTTTCCTTCTTCTTTTTTGCCAAGAGGATGCAATCCATGATTGAACAGGAGATCCGAAAACTCAGAGAAAAGGAAACAGTCACTAGCAGCACGAGCGAATAACTAATCAACGCATTCAAGACATTACCGGTACATTTACTAACAAGGTTCTATTCTCTGAAACGACAAAGACAATTCATCTGCCTCTGCAGCTCAAAATCATGGATAGGAGGTGAAACAGAAAGAAATCTGCAGAAGAACACACCAGAGCCCCAGTGACACTTTCTGAATTGCTTCCCGAACGAATCAAAATATGAACACAACACCGTCATGAACCCTCCACGTCTGGTTCTGGGCCACACAGTCAGATATCCCCAGTCAGATTCCTCATCTCCTGCAGCCTTATATGTGCGAAGAACACGCCATAATGGAACTGCAATAAAGGAATAAAAAAACCACTCCCATGTTCTTATTTTGCTCACCACTAGCACGCTGTCATCAGAGCAAGGGGCAGAAGACCATTGGTTGGTTACTATGAACTTGCTAGGTAAGCGGGAATAGTACTTTTGACAGACAACAAATCTGGAATCAGGTTGGATAGACAAGACAAGAGGGGCTCCACAATGTTGATTAATGCAAAAATAAACCACTTTATAGCAAAGAGGATGAGTGATCAACTTAGGATAACAATCCTGGATGAACTTTAACAGAGCAAATCCAATCCTACATGACAAGGGCACCCGTCAGGGGAAGATGGTTATCTACCACCAGAGCCTATCGGTCCCGTTTTAAGACATGTAGAACACCAAATCCTTATGGTACTTGGTGTCGAATACTCTGCAAGAAGGACACGACGTCGGATTGCAGATCTTGGTTATTTTGTTTGGCTACTGCAGGTGTCAAACACATCAATGGGCATTGGGGAAATACCGAATTTGTAAGTTCATTTTTCTCTATTTATGAAGAAAAGATCATCCCCAGCGTGTCTACCAAAGATCCATCACCATCATTCAGCGGTCAAGATATAAATGAAGCAGAAGGACGTGCAACCGATTACACAAGAACGCAGGAAAAGATACATAACTCTTCACTATATTTTCATTTCCAGGGGAGCATTCTACATTTAGGTATCTGTACAAACGTTTATAACATCAGCACTTCAGGCATCATCATCCGAATGGGAATTTGGCTGCCAAAACTTTGATGTGCGCTCATCCTCGTATTGTGCAACCGGGTGGTCTGCAAATGTGAAGTCCCTGAGGCGCACGAGTCCACCTTGAAGGCCAGAAGCAGCAGTAACGATTCGGCAACCATCTACAGCAAAGGCCGAACATCCAAAGGTGCAACCCACTTCTTCCGGGCTACAACAAAATAAGGAGTTCGCCAGATTACCAGTGTCAGCTTCCCAAACATTAACATAATCATCTTCTGGGCTCCCCGTAACTATTTTGTATGAATCCATATGCAAATGCGCCACAGGACCTGAATGCCCATCCAGCTCAGCTATTGGCACAGATTTATTTTGGCCCTGGTTCTTTCTGACATCCCAAAGCGTCGCCCTGCAACATCACAAAGATCTTGCTTTCAGAGCACTAGAATTATCGAGCAGAAAACAAACTTTAAACAGAATAAATTTTCCGTATAAGGGGCATTTTTGAATCCCCTTTGTCATGTTTGTCTTTGACCGTTTATTACCAGCTTACTACTGACCCCACTCACCCCCCAAAAAAATAAAAATAAAAAATAAGCAAGCCTGGGCCGTTAAATTAGAGGAACATCATAATAGCTCTAACTACTGTTGCAGATATTATATCCAACTATGGCATAAGAACGCGCATGTTCGTTGAAAACCTTTTTCTTGTTCAGTGTTTTCTATTCCATTAGAGTTAGGTAACTATCTATAACTGCTATCCTAACCATGCCACAGTTTTTTCTCGCCAACAAAAAGATGTGCTCAGGGTACCTGCGCAACTCATTAGAAGACAACACTGAGAAAACGAGTGACACTTTTGCCATAGGTGCACTCAATGGGTGTAATAATTTTACATCACGAAAGTCGATGGCTTTGTCTTGCATGCTTTGTTTACTCTTATAGGAATGAAAGTATGGTCTACCCAACAACCTAAATGTATTGCACCTGTATTCACTCTATTTGGTCCAAGGATGTCCAGTTGTTTTAGCTTCCCATATCCCTATATTAATATGCAGCTTATCATTAGAATAAACATATGAAGATTGCTTATTATTCGGAAATTACTGGATCAAAGGAAACAACCGCTAATGCGAAGTGCTCTGGACAAATTCTAGCGCGATCCCTCAATGTAGAATCAATACAAGAGCTCATCAAAAGATATCTACTGCCACAACAAAAACTAACCTGCCAGTCTCACCCGTACAGATTAATGACTTCGAAGGAATAATTTCAAATGAATACAAGCTTGTTTGGGAAGTAGCTGCAGTGCTAACTCTTTGCATTGTCCTTAAGTCTATAATGGCAACACGGGAACCGGCAGCCACATAGAGCAGCGATTCGTGGCACTTCATGTTTACAGGTGCACCAGAAACAGAAGCCATTCCAACGCAGCATGACGAACGAACAGCAGATGATGCATTTGCATCCCAAACTCTTATCTAACATAAAAATGAACATCATATATCAGGTTAAAAGAACACAATATCCCAAATGAACCAGCATTCCCTGAAAACAAGACGATCGCAATAACTCTATTCAAATAAAAGAAGGCCATACTGAAGTCAAGAAATTCAGCTTATTCTACCGGAAGACATGCTTAGTACTTATGGAGCCTATTCGCATGCTGTTGCTTCTTCTGATCTATACGCTTCTCAACAAGAAGAGTCCTTAGTGGAATAATCTCTCTTAATTTATACGTCAAGAATCCATTAATGGCACTTGATGGAAGTTGCTCAGGGATCCAAGGAATTGAGAGAAATTAGAGTGGATAAATGAGAAAAAAGTTCAGAACGCGGTGAAAGTGGCCGTGCTTTAATTAAGCGGAATAAGTTCCTAAAAAATGCAGGTTTCATTAACATCATGATCAACTGATGACATGCATAGACCAATTTATTGAATTTATGTTCATATACAGAATAGACATAGACTCTTCAAGAGATAAGATAGAAGTACCTTAGAATCTCTTGAAATAGACACCAAAAGAGAAGTACTGTGCCTGCAAGGAAATACAAACCCATGGTCATATCAGCATCTGGTTCAAGAACATCACACCATTGAGAAATAAAACACGACCAAATGCCAACTTGGAAATACAGTACTATTGAGAAACTTAGAAACTTGATAAGGAGCTTGCGAGTCGCTAATCCATCTGAATGACTGATAGTGACAATTGGAAGAGTAGATAGTAACTCTGAAACACTACTCAAAATGATTAACTTCTATATCTCGTGAGAATTACCATGGCATGAACTGAATCCTAATAACCAAGCCTACAAACCAGTAATGCGATTCTGGATTTTCCAAAAGAAGAGGCTTCTAACAGGTGCACAGAATGATTAAAGCAGAAAGGAAGACTTCACTGGATGTGAGTATAAGAAAAGATGTGACAGACATCACATTAGTGTATTTGATGCCTTTGAGTAAGATGGAGGTCCTCACTTTGAAGCAATTTGGACAAGTGAATGATAAATTTTAGAAGCTCCTGTGAGAAAATTCTCTCTAATCCGGATGCAGGTTAAAGGGCAGAGAAAAAGCTAAAAGTTTGCGGATAAGAACTTTAAGAAATATCTTGAGAACTTAGATCGTCACGTGTCACTAAGGATTAATAGTGCACAGCTTAGAGGATGCGTGTGCCCAACATTTGTTGAAGTAAGGCTTTGTCTTTCTTATTATTCCCTAGAAAAATTAGCTCACAGATGGGGAACCAAGAACATGATGGGCTAAACTCTACTTTGAAGTTACGTCCTGATATGTAGCAATCACAGAAAAAGAAGACAAAGTGATAGCAACTAATTTACCAACTTCAATGAATTAAAAAATGTGCCTTTTGTATCATACCTAGAGCTCATTTGAAAACAGAATGTACAAGCCAAGGACCAAAGTTTCCTTAAACCTTCTCAAAAATACCAAAATAGAAGAGATGCCACAGTACAGTTCTTTGAGAAACAGACACATACCCAGCAACTGAAATAAACTTGACTGGCTTCTCATGCCCGTAAAATGTGGTCTTTAAAGCTTGTTGTCCGCGTTTCCCACTTGAAAGGGACCAAAGCCGAACAGTGCCATCCTCACCTCCACTTGCCAATACCCCACCCTTCCCTTCACCTATTAATTTATCAGACAGGGTGAAAACTGGGCCACTGTGACCTCTAAAACACCGTTGGCATGCACCCTGAGAAAGGAAGCATTAGAATGAGAGACTACACATAACTTTTAGGGATAAAGCAGACAATAGTCCCTGAACTTCTTTTTTTGGGGGGGAGTCAGTTGGGTCCTTCAACTACATGTTTTTTTGTTCGAGTTAATACTTGTGTTAAATAAAGACCACGTCAAGCACATACATCCATGTCAATGCCAAATCATCTCGCTCGCCCTAACTATTTGCTGACAGGGACCAAAAAAAAAAAAAAGAAACCAGAAGTCAGAGAGAGAGAGAGAGAGAGAGAGAGAGCTCCCTGGTGGAAGAGATGAAGATGAAGGCGCTAGCTGGGTGGTGGCGATGGCACAGCCCAGCCACCAGCGAAGGTCCAGTGACCTTTGCCATTGTCTAGGACCACCACTGTGAGTGGTGGCACCGCAGCTACCCTAAACCAGCAAGAGTGTGCGCGTGAAGTTTCCCCTCCTTCCCCTCTGTATTGGCTATTCCAGTATCTTTTTCCCTTTCTGATTCTTTTCTTTTGAAATTTTGAAAAGTATATATATATCTTTTTTGTATTGTATCATCTAAAATTCTAAATTTCTATATGAGATGCCACATGGGATGCCAGCATGACACTTAACAGTGATGAAATGGCCACGTCTATGGTTCTGTTTATTTTTTAATAGGACTAATTTGAACAGAAAGTATATAGTTCAAGGACCCAGTTGGCCACAAAAAGAGTTGAGAAACCAGATGAAACAAAGTGAAAAGGTTTGGGACTACTGGTGCATTCGCTTCTAATTTTAAGTTACTATAGGTTATAACCTAACTGATGATCAAAATGGTTAAAGGTCAACAAATTATTTTCTTTAAAACTTAAAGCCAAATAGGAGAACAAATTGCTTAAGCTTCTCATTACCTTAAAGTCCTTAGCAGAAATAACATTTACAGTTGCATTTCTACACAGACTTATTTCTCGTTCAAACAAATTTCACGGAAGTCCAGTTAATCCCGTACCTTCCACCATAGCCGAATGGAACGATCACAGCTTGATGTCACCAGTGCACTTTCCACACTCTCCGTCTCACCTCGGAATGAAGAAATTAGACTAAGGGGAAAAAGTCTGCAAATCAAAGGATTCATAATTAAAATAATAAGATATCAAACTTCTCATGGGAATTAGACATTGAAACTTTTGTTGACATCTAGAAACAAAAGATCTACTTGAACTACCCAAAAGAAAGAAAGAAAAAAGCTCAATTTGATTAGTGTGGAGAAAACTTTAAGAAGTAGACACTCCCATTTGCTACTAGTTATTGAATTGATTCATACACAATAACCCACATTTGTCATTTGCATATAAAAAATCCTATGACACCAAGTTGAGACAGGTAGAATAGCAGGTTCAGGACCGAAGTGCCTCTAGGTGTTAACCAGATCAAGACCCTAACTTGAGTTTTATTTTCCCTCTAGAGTAGTGCCAGTTCCAATAACGAAGCCAGTGGCCCAATGATCTATGACACGAAATTGTGTGCAGTAACATGAGTGCCGTAGAAGAGAATGCTCTAGTAGATGCACGGATGTTCAAGATAGAACTACACTTTACGGAGGAAATGTTAGTACAGGTCTAATTGCTCCACAGAAACTCTTTTGAGGTAAATCAGGACACATGAAACAATGGCCTTTATTAGCTATGGTAAGAAGATGTGGCTTTTAGATGGAGAAATAGGGTAAAAGGAGTAAGGAACATATGGGAAGACAATTTGAAGAAGACTTTCATCATGGAGGATTTGATACTAAACAAGTTAATGGCACAACAGGATCTGGTCAACCAGCCCATTGAGGGCGGCGCATAGCCTTCTTTGCTGGCACTTTCGTTACATAGAACCAAATTTCCCATTGACAAGTCAACCACAATTTTTGAGTGTTTAATCCCAAAATCATTCCCAAAAAAAAAGGAAGAAGAAGAAATAAGATGCTTTCATTTGCTCTTCAAGAGAAAATTCATACAAAGGAGACATTATCAAGGTGTACCCAGTGAGATGAGAACTTTCAGGTTATAGTACGAAACTTTAACTGCACATAGACAGCCAACATCACTATGTCATCCTCATTTAATCCCGTTCGTCTTTACCGAAATTTTGTCCATAAATATAAGAAAATGACAGTATGGCATTATACTACAGAACATGTAGCAGCATGTAGCATGAATCATTAATTAACCGATGTCTAGTTTCATAATCTACTCTAGACAACAGCTGAAAGTAAATCCAAGCTACGAATCTCACCTCATACAAGTAACTCTTGCATTGTGATCGTTTAGAGCAATAACAGATTCCCATCGACCTAGAGAGCTATCGAACTTCATAAAGCGTAAGGTTGACCCCTGAATGCAACACCATGTGTAGCAAGTGTCACAAGCTTATTTTGGTCAGGATTCGCACTGGATACATGAAATCAATTTCTATAACAACTAATTCATAAACTTTTAAGACTGTTTCTTCGTAAAAAGTAGGTTGGAAACACTTGATGACACTTTGAATAGACGCTAATGTTACGGAAGCTAAAACTAGGAGACAAGTATGGAAGAAGGCGCTACTCAAACAGAAGCAAGCTGGGAAATCAACATAAAAGCAAAAAGAACATATGTATCATACCTGAGCAAGAACCGTGTTGTTCTTCTCCAATAAAATATCATTGTACGTAGCCTCTGTAAAGTAGTCCATAACCAAGGGATCAACAAATTTAAACTGCTGCAGTGCAGAAAGTCTGTCCAAATATGCTCTTCTAACCCCTGATGAAAAGCTGGTAGACGCTTGTCGAGGCCACTTCTCCCTACCAAATTGGTTAAAAGCGTCACTCAGTAAATCAATTTTCAAGGGACAACGGCCGGCAAACAAATATCTAACGACTTAGTCAACTAGGAATACTAAGAAGAGAAGTCTCATTTCAAGATCTTCAGTCATTAAATACATCCTCCAAGGACAACATAATATACAACTATTCCATATCGATTCAATAAATATCGCATCAACATTTCTTTTATCCTTCCACTTTCTTAGACTGCAAAGCTAAGTGGTAACTGATGAGGCAGTGGCAACCCTTAAAGTTTGCAATTCCAGAGACAATTCTCCTATACGAAGCTTTCCAGCAACTAAGTCACAGCACAAAAATCTGCAACAACACCCATGAAGTCCCAAATGACGACCGGCAACTTTACACTGTACTTTTTCCTCCCCTTATCACTGTGGTTATAGGAATTTACGAAATCTTTATACATCCATAGTCGATTCATCACATACGTAAACGGACTCGCATCATAGTCTCGTGAAGGACACTGTCACACTGACCTATACAGGCGGTGCCAGACGGAATCGGAATAAGCGACGCGCTTGAGGAACTTGCAGGACATGGCCATGTTCGACACCTCCTGCAGCGTCAAGTAATCCGCACAGCGGGCCAGCGCGTCGACGTCCACGTCGGTGATCGACGTTGACGTCGCCATCGTCGTTCTCGGAGAACAGCTATGGCTCGTCGACGGAGGCAGGTCCATCTTTAGCTCCGCCTGAAAACCCTAGTGCGCACGGTTACTGGTGATTCCGACCGATGGTCCGACGACGGGTGAAAACGACCTCAAAGCCACCGAGCTTTACTGCGTGTACCGCTATTTATATCTTTGCATTAGCGGAAAAACGAAGGTTCTCGTTTAAAGTGCTGGAAAAATTACCGACAGGTTATAATATCACATTTACCTTAGGGTTAATGTAGCAAAAAAAACCTTAAATTATGCACATCGTGACATAAATATATGAACTTTTTTGTGTCACTAAAAATCATAAAATTACCCATTATGGCATAAATATCCCAAATTTTTTTACGTCAGGTATGACAAATATACTTTTAATGAAAATTTTGGGTTTTCACGTGACACCAAAAAAGTCAAAAATATTTGCGTCACAGTGAATAAGTTGAGTTTTTGACGACATAAAAAAATTAAGAATATTTGTATCACAGTGCACATAATTTTAGATTTGTGATATTTGCCCTTTGATGAAGTCGGAGGGAAGAGAGATCCCGCAAGCACTTAACAACCCGCCCCACAATAATGAAAACCACTGCACCGACCTTCTCAAAATGGGTATTACATAACCATACATGAGATGGTTACATAATGTCCATTTTTCCATTGAAAAAGGGGTTTATATTCGATTGAGGAAAAATCACTAAAAAAATCTTAAACTTATTGTAACTCGGCCAATTTAATCATAAATTTTTTTTAACCAATTGAATCCTAAACATTTTGCATTTGTGTCAATTCAGTCTATTTGACTAATTGGAACTAACGTAGACAATTTTTAATAATTTTTTAAATATTTTTCACTTTTCTATTTTTTCCTTTTTTTCTTTTTTTTTTAATGTTAGGGGCGGCCGGTGAGGGTTTGCAAGCTCTCGCCCAATGGCCTACGGCCTTTTGCCAACCCTAATAAAAAAAAAGGAAAAATGTTATCTAAAAAGTTATTAAAAAATCAAAATATTAAAAAAATCATTAAAAATTGTTCATATCAACATCGGCCTATCAAATGAACTAAATTGACAAAATTACAAAAGATTTAAAACTCAATCACACTAGATTTAGGATTTTTTTAATAACTTCCCATTTGATTTGAATGTGGGTCGAACCGATTCTTCATTTTCTTTTCCGCTAACTTTTTACCCGTGAAAGCTTATTAGCCGATGTAGTGCACGACAGTTGAATGGTCATCCGGCTCAACTCTAACAATGGAATATGAGTCTAGGACTAAAGGATGAAATGAGAGACGCCATACTTCAAATACATATCGATTTGGTTCAATTCAACTTCGAATAAAGGATCCCAGAAAATACACGCCATCCTATTCATAGTAATAGACATCGAACAAAGCCAGCCACAGTTCAAGCATTGGCTCTCTGTCCCTCAAGACATTCAGCTAGTAGTATGTACCTGCCAGCAGTATCGCTAGTATTAGTATTCGCCACCATTTCGTTCATACCCTTTTGTAGACACGGGAATCCAACGTCATCTTGATAATTTCCCTTCTAAGAGGACAAGTTACGAATTGAACCGGAGATACATGAACTCAGAGAAAAAGAAGCAATCAGTAGCAGCAGGAGCGCATAACTAATCAACACATTCAAGACTTATTACCGGGACATCTATCTACAAGGTTCTATTCTCTAGAATGACAAAGATAATTCATCATCTTTTAGGCAAGTAGCAGTAGTTATTGCTCCCTTCCAAGCTCTGCAGCTCAAAATCATGGATAGGAGGTGACAGAGAAAGAAATTTACAGAAGAACACACTAGAGCCCCCATGACACTTTTTGAATTGCTTCCCCAACGAATTAAAATATGAACACAACACTGTCGTGAACCCTCGACTTCTGGTTCTGAGCCACACATTCGGATATCCACATCAGATTCCTTATCTCCTGCTCCCTCAACCTCATATATGCAAAGAAGACGCCATAATGGAACTGCAATACAAGGAAAAATAAAAAAGAAGAGGAACAACAATTAAATGCGACATTGGAAAAAGGCCAAACAACATAATCTCTCTAACTAAAATTTGCTGTTTGACCCAAGAAAAAAAAATAAATTTAGCTGTCAATCAACCAGCGCAGAAAGGCGAACCTGCTGCTCAAAGGCTAGGCACAGCCTTTTCACTTCCTCTTCATAAAATGCCTTGTCCAGCATCTGGCTCTCTCCATAAGATAACTTGGAGAAGATGGACTGATATGGAGGATATTTCTCCATGACACCACGAACCTGCAAATTTACACCATACAAGACAATTTCAATTGCAGTGAACACATGCCCATATAGAGAATACGATGCCGTGCTTGGTAACAAATAGCAACCACTTCCATGTTCTTATTTTGCTTACCACTACCATGCTGTCATCAGAGCAAGGGCCAGAAGACCCATTGATTGGCTACTATAAACTCGCTAGGTAAACAGGAACTTACTTGTGACAGACAACAAAGCTGGAATCAGGTTACAAAGACAAGCCAGGAGAGGACTCTACAATGTTGATTAATGCCAAATAAACCATTTTTGAAGCAAAGCAGATGAGTGATCAACTTAATATAACAAGTCCTTGATAAACTAAAATAGAGCAAACCACCAAATGTACAGTCCTACATGACAAGGGCACCTGTCAGGGGAAGATGTTATCTACCACCAGATCCTAACAGTCACATTTTATGGTAGAATGGTAATACACTTCATCTACAGGAAATGGACTCCCAAAATATACAACACTGAGGATGTCTGAAAGCTAGAAATTACCTGATCAATATCCTCACAAACAGCAAGCTCTTCATGGCCATAAGGATACCTATCACCAGACGGAAATCACCAAGAATTACTTACCAACTATTATAACATGCAAAGAAATCATGCAGCCAAAACAACAAATTGTTTCTAGATATCTTACAGTAAACCAAAATTCGAGTACAACTTTTTCCGATCATCCCTGGTGAGCTCTGTGCCGATACTGCAGTTGAATTACATTAATACCATCAGGAAGTTGCTCAAGATTGAAGTCATTGGAAGAAAGTTAAGGAATCAGTAAAATTGAGACCACTCCTTAACCATATGTCACCTGTTTATTGTGATGTTTACAGCCCTTCTATCAGCCTCAAACGAAAGCAGATCAGACATGATCTCTGCAGTGGCACCTCCAAGTTTCTATTTAGGAATAACACATGTAAGCAGTCATAAACTTAAAAAGAAACAATTTCATGTTAATTGTAATATGACAGGGAAAACACCATATCCCCTCCAAGAAGACAGTTATTTGCACCTGACAAAACCTGTAAAAGTCCTCGAGGTAGGCCTTGTAAAGAGTGTTTCTCATGATCTCAATGTTCATGTCATCCAAGTCCTACAGAAAAAAAATAATAATAACATGCAACCTCTGAGATTAACTAATCTGAAGGCGGATATGCAGCTGATAAGTTGATAAAGCATTATATGGGACAATTTAAGAATATAAACAGAAATAATTCTGACAAATGTTGTTATTAATATTTTAGTAGTTCTTCAACCGTCCAACACTAAACAGCATCAATCCAAGCCCCAGGCATGAGTTTCCCTTTCACAGGGAGGTTGGTCAGGTTGTAAGCTAACCAAAATCTGAAGTTCCTAGGAGTGCAAAATCATTGTTGATCCATTTAAAAGTTCCAAGGATTTAAAATATGGTGCAACCAAGGTACTATACCTAACAGGCATCCTTATATGCAAGAGGGAAAAAACTGACAGACATGTCGCAAGTTAAACAAAAAGAATAAGCTGAAATTTAAAGTAGTACCTACTCTACGTGTTGAATTTATGTGAGACACTTCCAATCAATATAAAGCCTTAAGCCTTTTCTTTTTCCCCACAAAACCTCAGACTTTAAGAGCAACTGATACACATTTCTACCTTGGTACTTGTAGAACAATTAAAATAAGTTTTGATCTGAAGCATTGTTTGAGTTATCATGAAAAAATAGATCATAAATGAAAGTCAGCAGCAAACAAAGAAGGGAAAGGGAAACAATGGCCAAGTCAAACCATCGGTACCTCTGACGTGATGCACTCAGAGAAATAGGGAGCCAGAGGTGTATCAACAAGAACCAATCTGTAAAGTTCTCGCATATTTTGAGCCACTGCCAGAGTTGCAATGCTGCAGAATAGGTGAGGCAAATTTAGTACAACAAAGACTGACAAGCAAAAAAAAAAAAAAGTAAAGAGGGGCCAAAGAAAGTACAATAAGGGCCTACTGAACCTTGAGAGTAATTGTGATTTGGCTCATGCATTACGGAGTCCATGTCTACAAGGTTAGCGGGTTACTTACTTATAGGGCACGATGATTTATTTACCTAAGGCGTGTTTCCTCATCATTAAAGGGGAAAAAATTGAGTGAATAGCAAACTGAAGTTGTAGAGGGGACATAATCACCTGTCAAACATACCCAATGGGTGGCATTTCTCCAGCAGCTCCTGAACATCTCTCTCATGCAAGGTTCCAGTAACAATCAAAACAACATTGTCTATCATGTGACCATACCTACAAGAGATAGGGGAACAAAAGCACCAAAACGCCGTGCTGATTATTTTATCTTTATTTAAACTCCCAAAACCATATTGTCCATCCTTACAATATAATAATTCAACCGACCTAATGCCAATGAAGGAATTAACATCCAATTGTAGATGCGAGCAATGAAATTCTGTACCACTAGAAGTGGCATAATTCTGGAATATGAGATGATAAAATGGAATTTCAGCTGGTATAATCATAACCCAATCACAGTAGCAGGATACCAATTATGACAGCAACACAATAGAAATAACAATCACTTCAATCAGGAGCCCCCTAGCGGACATTAGCTACCACTAGGACCACTACAACATACTTGTAATGCCACTTGGTATTTGCATCAGCTATCCACCGTGACATTTATTGGTTTCCACTGCAAGTTAAAAACTACACCAACTGCTCTGAAATGCGTGTTGCACTTGTGAATACATCAATTTTAAGTGTTCATTGCAAAATCTCAAGTTTACATTTAACTAAGTCACTAAAAAATGCAAAAAGTAATGGAAAAGATTGTTGGGTAGAAAAAAAAGGTTTGACAATTAAAGGTCAACAGAAATAAAAGCCATGAAGCTTACATCCATGTAATTACATGTCAATCATGAATAAACTTCAACTGAGCCAAGCTTTAAAAGCGAATGCCAAAATGAGACTGAAGAATTAAACTGCAAGCAGTCTATTTGCTAATCCTTGACATAACAAGAAATGTGAACCACAGGACACAGGATTATGTTGCCATGCAGTAAGAGTGGGGATATCTTACGTAATATACTCCAAGAAAGTTGACAATGGTTCTGTGGCTTGACAAAGCATCTGCTTGTATTCATCAACCAGTTTAAGGGTGCACTTCTCCACAATAGTTGTTGTATGCAATGGTGAAGGTTCTGAGAGATATGACAATGAAAGTTTATAAGTTTTGACTTAGTTAGGACGTTTACAACAACAATATCAGCATCAATAACAACCCAAGTCTTGTCCCGCTAAGTGAGATTGCCTTGAGCCATCACACTCTATTTTAAAATGGAAACGAAGTAGGAAGTAATCTGGCAGTCCTCTTCTAACCCCTTGTTGTGAAGAAGGACCAAACATGATCAAGGTTGTGGCAACTGACAAGAACTAATATTCATACCAGACCATCCCACAGTCTACAAAACTTATAATTTTCAGCCTTCAGATCCATATTTGGCCACTGAAATTAAATAGATGCCGCAACTGTCAACTGTATGCATGTTTCCCTTCGTATATAATCTTATTCAACAGGTAACATGTGTCACACAGTACGCAGCAAAGGGAGCTCCAACTCCCTCAGCTATCAGAATACTACACATCCCAACTGCTGCTAGAAAAAGTTGCTGTGAAACAAGAGTTCAAGCATACAGTTGCAATGCCGCGAAGAGTGATTCAATTAGCTCTTAGCCAAATCAAAACCGAAAAAAATCTCGCAAAAGGTGTATGATAAACGCAACCATATGCTGACCAGCGCACGCATGAACTCCAGAAAACGGAAAAATGAGCTCAATTGATTGAAAACAAGCAACAACTCAACCCAAGTACCAAGCTAACATCCATTAAAAAAATCGCGAATCGCCATGCTAAAGACTCCTGACGCCAAAGAATCCCGATTCAAGAGCACGATCCAAGTGACCGACCAAAATTCGGCGCATCGATAACGTCAGCCCACTCTCAATGTCATCCCTCAATGAACGCCGAAGCCCGAACCAATCCACAGGCGGGGAGAAAAAGAACGTACCATTTTGGAGATAAGGACCGTACTCAGTGGCGGAGAGGTGCATCTTGATGTCGTCCAGGGTTTCGCACTGGCAAAGATTGTTGTAGTCGGCGGCCGTGAGGAGGCTCGCGCGGTGGCCCCTCACGATCGCCTCCAGGAAGCCACCGTGGATGTTGAACGTCAAGGCCTCGAACCCGTACATCTTCTCCGATCGAATCGGGTCGGAACAGGTCGAATTCGGCTGAGGTCGAGACGACCGTGCAGCGAAAGCGAATCAATGGCGAACACGGACAGAGGCCTCCTTCCCCAGACTGGCCCTCGCGATGCAGATCTCGTTAGAGAGAGGAGAGAGAAATTCCGCGAGGTAAGGGACAAGGGAAGGGAGGGTCAGTTCTGGTAATTCACCTCCCTCGCGTGTTGAGTGTGCTTTTCCGAAAATTGCCCCTTCCTTTTGCTCGGTTTCACGGTTGGAGTACTCGGACCCGGAGAGCCAACGACGGACCCGTGCTGTTTGCTGGCGGGTAGGGCCGGATCGGGCCGGACTCTTGCAGAATCGGTGCGACCTGTGTGTGCCTCGGGGGCCCGTTTTGGGCCCATCCCGGCCTACAAAATTATTGTATGAGTCCATCCGTTATTCTAAAAGGGCTAATACCCTTAAAAAGTATTAACTTTAGATCTAATGACGATTTTGACACGAATTATTTTTTATCTCATAAAAAATTATCAACTTTAATTTGAGTTCGAAATCTATCCCTGGTTTATTTGGAACCGATAGTTTTCCAACCTGGCAATTTCACATCATCAATAAATCCACGTGGCTTTTTGACGTGATTTAAGAAACTATTCATCGTCTTTTTAGCATAAAATCCAAAGTTATTCATCCATTTCATATCAATCACAGCCTGAAGTTGTTCATCGTCACCTTTACTTCACCTGCAAACCTCCGCTGTCTCACTAGTATATGAAACTGTGTATTACCACCCACGAAGAAAAGCCATGGATGAGATCCGCCAAGCTCATATCTAGAGCCTTCTTTTTTTTTTTTTTGCCTTTTCAACAAGCCCAAGCCCTCCTCTGAAGCTTCAAAATAGTAAGCCAAGTTTTCTCCTTTTCTTTTGTTGTTTTCACTTCATTCACTGTTCGTCATCGTTGTGGCCATCGTTGTGGCCACCAGCTTCTTCAAAAAATATCTATGAAAAAAACATTGGCTCACTGCTCGAAGCATTAGGGGGTGGCTTGGGCTTGTTCAAAAAAATATCTGAGATTGGAAAAACATCCATGGCATCTCTCCATTGTTCGTAATACAAAATTCCACAGGGGGAGACTTGCGGGAAGTGAAGAGACAATGTTAAAAAAAAAAAAATTCTCCATTCCGTGCTAAGAAATGATGAATAGGCTCAAACCCTCGAAATCACATGGCATTTTTCCATGGCGTAAAATTGTCACGTCAATTAATAGTTCCAAATTAGCAAGATTCCATTTGAGGCTCGAGTTAAAGATATATTTTATAAACAAAAAAATCTCAGCAATCATCATTCCTAAAGTTCGTGCTATTTTTAAAATATTCCTTTTTTTAAAAAAAAAACCTCTCAATTTGCTATATATAAATGGTTCGGGTCGGACTAATGATTCGGCCGAGTGGGGGTAAGCCCAATGTCCGGAATCCTTCCACTAGGCCTATACAAACGAGTGGCGCTCCTCTCGGGTCCATCAGCCCGTTTGGACGTCGGATTGGGTTCGGTAGTGCCATCGCCCACATATGGGGGATGACGATCTATGCCCAAACACACTCGATTTTGATGATCTCATCCCATTAAACTTTTGATTGCGGCGAACTTCGGATCGAAGGAAGATGACTCTGATTACTTTCCTTGGAAAGCTTTCCGTAACTATAGAGATAAGCCAACTTAGAAGACTTTTGTGTTGTGGCCCGGATAGCAAGGTTCTCTGAGCTTTTCTCCTTTACCATCTTACTTTTCTTCTAGAATAAATCCGTTCTTTACCGTGTTGCGTGGTTTATTGATGCATCATGTTAGCAATTTACCTTTTCAATTTTGGGATCAATCATTCATTTAAATTTCGAATCCCTGAGTCAATAATTTGCATCGGCTAATAACGCGATTGGTTTTCAAAGGATGTAATAGCGCGAAAGATGAAATAAACGAGATTGTGATTCGCCAAAGTATTGTAATTCCATTAAATTAATCTATTGATAATTTTCGAGTGAAAACTTGAAGATGTTGAATGACCATTTTTTGGTTCCTGCTCCTACGGTTTTAAATTGAGAAATCACAAGATCAAATGTGGAATATGAGTCCCCCAAACTTAGCTGATGCCGGATAAATTAGTCAACGTCGAGTAGCAATCGAGAAAAGTGAAGAGCAATACAGGGAAAACAAAAAACAAGAAGGCAAATTTCATAACCATGGTTTGGTAACTTAGACTTGAAGTCGTCCCAGTCTCTATCTTCCAAAACGTTAGGGTCCCCACCTAAGGAGACTAGACATATTTCCCATATTCAAGAGCGAACATCACGTGAGATGGTCCATATGTCTCCGAATATTACATCACGTGAGATGGTCTATATGTCTCCGAATATTTTCAGACATGCTTTGAGAAGAGAGAGAGAAGAGCAGTTGTTCCTAGGATGATTGGTTCTCGATCCATTTTAGTCCCATCCCGGAATAGGGAATCGGAGACCAGGCCGGAGGTGCCCAAAGTCCGGTTCTCGAGCGACCTAGTGGAACCAGTTATATGTGTTTGAAACATATATTTTTATAATAAATGCGTAGAAGTACCCATGATAATTAAGAGTTTAAACAAGTTCTTTAAATATTTTTAAGAAATAAAGTTAAAATTAAAAAAATAGTCGATTCGATCTTGTCCAACCCTTTTTACTCACCCTAGCTGTTTCTGCTGCTGCTTCTGCACAAAGAGAGCAACTCCACAACGTTACAACCATCCATCCTTGTCACCTCCATATAGAGGTGTCAAACGGGTGAATCGGATTTGGGCCGAGTCGAATATGAGTCGGCCCATATTGACTCATTTAATATGTCTTGACCATTTGCATATAGTACAAATTTAACGACCAATACCCGATCAATACCCGAGCCAACTCATATTGTTCAAACACTTCAATATTTAATCATGTTTAGGAAAATTCATTTCTTACAAATTTATGAAAAGAAAATGTATACCTAAAACATTATAGGTGATTTTTATAATCTCTAAAAAAAATTAAAATTTTCTCGTCCTTTCCATTTTTTAAATTATTTCTTTTCCTTTTTCCTATTTTCTCCGGTGATCGTCGGGCCTCGATAACGGCCGAAAGCTCGACAACCAACCACGGACACGGTCGATTCCGGCGAGTTCGAGGCTCGCCGGCCAAGTCACGAGGAAAAAGAAAATAGGAAGAAAAAAGAGGAAACGGAAAAAATCAATATTAAAATAAAAATATTGAAATAATAAAATAATAAAAAATTGAATTTCGTTAAAACATTCACAAAACCTATTTATGATCCCTCAAGATAGTTGTTTTAGTTAATCCATTTATGATCCATTTGAAATTTATTTAGGACTCATTAAATTTTTAAGTAACTCATTTATGACCCATTTAAGTACTTAAGTCAACCCATTTTCAACCCACAACCATCAAGTATGGGTTAAATATATGTTCTAAATCCATTTTGCTACCTCTACATCCATACAAAGAGAAAGAGGGAGGTTGCACCGACTGGACGGGTGAAGTGAACCAACCTCGGCTTCAAAAGCTAAATGTTGGTGCGTTTGGTTGTTCCAGCTTTGGGCTCCAAAACGCCCTTGTGTCAAAATTCTGGTATTTGGTAACATAATCTTAAAGATCTTTAGTACATTTATTTTTCTTTTTCATATTCAAGTTTATGAATTGCAAAGCGTCAACGAAACGTTCATAACTTTCGATCGATCGAAATTAAATTAATATTGTTGTCGTAGCGTCTCCCTTGCAAATTAACCTTAGGGCCTATATTTGACGACCCAAATCCTGGTGGCGGGCGTAGGAGGAGGGATAGCAGGGGAGGCTACGCCTCTAGCTTGGATGTGCACGGGGCTAGATTAAGCGCATGTCTCTTGTCCCACATCGTCGAGGGTGGGAGTCTTGGGCTAGTTGATAAGGTTTCGGATTTTTTATTATGTGGAACGTGTCTTAAAGTTGGGAGGACGAGACTAAGCGCATGTCTCTTGTCCCTCAAAATCCCCGAGGGGGAGTCTTGGGCTAATTGATAGCCCCTGGGTCTTTAATTAGTTTAATTTGGCTGTGTTTAATTTTTTAATCGTTTTGTGCTTCCCCAAAAATCGTAAGTGTTCTAGGAGTTCCAAATTAGGGCACGATGGCTCAAGAATCTCCTAAATAGGAGGACGAGAATCTATGCTGCGCATAAAGGGTGAAATGCCGCCGGAAAAGGAGAATGGAAAGATGAAGGCATCAGAGAATGAAAAAACAAGTACCATTTCAAAAGCATTCAAAGTCAAAAAATTGGAGATAAGGCTTAAGACCGTAGAATAATCAAGATTGTCAACCGTAGAATAATCAAGATTGTCACCCGTAGAATAATTAAGGTTGTGAGAAATTTAAGGGTTCACCAAAAATTGAAATTAATACATTTGTGATAAAATAAACAAGGTCGTGATTAAGTTAAGAGTAAATACCACAAAAAACCTTAAATTGGTACACCTTTAACAAATTTACCAAAAATTAATTTTTCGATCACAAAAAATTTCGAATCGGTACACCTGTAATAAATTTAGGTCAAATTTATTTTTAACCATCAAAATCCTAAACTAGTATACATGTGACAAATTTACCCTATGTTTATTTTCATTAAACGTCAAATTGCCGAATTAGATGACACGTGGCATATATGCATTATTTTGGGGCTTTTAGTGGTCAAGAAATTAGTTTGGGGTAAATTTATCACAAGTGTACCGGTTTGTGGTTTTTCATGATATTAGTTTAACTTAATTTGTTGTGGACCAAATCAAACATTGCATATGTTCTCGAATAAAGGAAATAGGAAAAAAAGAAAAAGAAAAAATGACTTTCGCAGCTTTCGTTTCATCCTCTAATTTTTTTTTTTTTTAAAATTCCTCCCCGTTTAAAACCTAAATTTAAAAGAATTTGCGACAGCGGAGTAATGGAAAATCTTCATACATTTTTAAATCGATGAAGATTAATTTCATATTCAGCTTAGTTCATTTCGGAGAGAATCGATTATTCGGAATGATAATGAGTCATTAAATATGACAATACTTACAAGCTACATGGCAATACTTACAAGCTCCCTGCCCTAGGACTTTTCTTGTCTCCATACATTTGAAGTATTGTTTTTTTTTCCTCATGTCCCCCGATTAAGAATAGTAATAAGATCAATAAATGCCCAAAGTGCACAAGATTCTCGGCTCCGTGGACAAGGAGAGGTCCCCAATGCACTCCACGATTATATTATTCCCATAAACCAGGGTTGAATCCCCATTGGCACACAACTGATCTCGCATAAATATAATAATAAGCACAATATCCTCACCCCGTTTAATTTCCTTATTTTATCTCCCTTAGACCCGATATTTCTTTAAGCAATTGATTAATTCGTAACTATCGACACATCGTGCTTTTTGAAAATATCTCTATCTATATACACGTGTTTTTACGTAAAATCACATGTCACTTACTTTTTACTCCGTGTCGACATTTTCTTAGGGGACAAAAAGAATTAACCAGAAAATAAAAGCCCATGAAATGCATTCTTTTTATATGAAAAAGATTTCATAAACTTTCTAGTAAATAAAAACCAGCAACAATAAGTTGCAAAACTAAAAGAAAAAGTAACGGTTCAAAAATACTCAGTTGAAGCACGGGTCGACGACGCGAGAGTCGAAGCTCCGATGATTTATCCCAGGCGCGGGGCGCTACTATACAACTCTATCCAGACGATAACCATTCGAATATGACGTGGAATCTACTTTTTTCACCATCGCCATTTAGGTTGAGAGGATATTTTTCTTCCCTTTATCTCGGGGAATACCTCCGAATTTTACATTTTAGAGTTCCGACGCAACAGTTTAGCTCATGAAATGTAATTTTTATATGACAAAGATTTCATAAACTTTATAGTAAATAAAAGTCAGTAACCATAAGTTGCAAAACTAAAAGAAAAAGTAACGAGTTAAATGAAATTGGTAGATTCGACCAAAAAATAATAAAAAAAATGAATTTGGTAGAGAGAGAAGAGACTTGACACCGGAAAAACCCGCTGTTTGGGAAGCAGCCCATTGGAATGCCAAAACATGGCGGCCCCTGGTTTTCCCTCTTCCAACAAAACCAAACCTCTCCCCCGTGTTCCTCCATCTAACCTTAGCCGTTTCTTGCCTTTATATGGGGATTACGTACGACGGCGGCGATCACGATCGTGGTCCTGGTATGATCTCCACTCCTTTTATCGTCGCCCGCCCCCGACAAATGATGCAGGATTTCGCGCATCCGTCCTTGGTTTTTAGGAATTCCCGTAACTAACCGATTGAGGACCATTGCGCCAGTTAACCGTCCTCTGTTTCCCCTGCCTTCTTGTTGGTCGTCCTCCCGTATTGAAGGCGGGATCTTTTCGCCTTTTTGGCTATACCCAGATTGCTGTTTCGGATAAAGGTACGATCTTTTGTGGTACAGGTCGGATAGGAAACATTTCTTTAGCTCGTTGGTCGGTAGAAGTGAGCGGAACCCGGCGCAGTTTCTTGCGCATTTTGGTGCTTGAGTGTTTTGTGGGTTCAATAGATTTCTTTCTTTTGGGGGGATTTGAGGTGGTGGCATTGGAATTTGCTAGGGAGGTTTTGAGGTGTTGATGGGGGTTACGACTGCGGTGGCCGATAGAAAAGGTAGGGAGCGTCGCGAGTTGTCGAGAGACGATAGTGTGAAGACGAATAGCAAATCGAGAAAGGAACGTCGACGCCAGAAAAAGATGTTGCCGATACAGAGGCTGTTCGATACTTGTAAGGAAGTTTTTGCGGAAAGCGGAACCAATAAAATACCGTCTGCTCAAGATATACAGCGGCTAAGGGCGGTTTTAGGTATGTTCCTGTGCGTGTAATAGACGATTTTACTTTGTGCCGATAAAGCTGTATGAAGGTTTTGTGGTGATCTTTTGTAATGATGGAGGATCATTGGATAGTGCCCTTGAGTTGTTTAAAAATAGAGACAGATTGGTTTTGCGCCGTGTATTCTGATTGAGATAAAGAAATGTAATGTTCGTGTAGGTTACCTTGCTGTCTACAAGTGCGTTAGACTGAAGATCTCTGACTGTGTTCTTGGAATGGGTTGGGTTACTTTCGGTTTGCTGATTGGTGGCAAACTTGATTGTGCATTTGATGATGTCTGCATTTGTTCTGGCTCTTATATCATTTCATAAAACAATTCCATTACTATATTGAAAAGCTTGACAGTACTGTCACAGAATGCTTTTATTAAGTCTGAATTTCTGTTGAATAGGCCTTGTTGTGAGAATTCTTAATTCATGAGTTGTTGGGAATGTCTTATGTCACCACAAATAGAGACTAAAACAAGTGTTGGATCAAAGCTGGTGTTCAAGATTATAAATTGACTTGTTGTACTCTTGACCATGAAACCAAAGATACTGATATCTTGGCATCATTCCGAGTAACTCCTCAACCTGGAGCTCTGCCTGAGGAAGCAGGAACTTGTTTAGGTCATCCATAAATGGCATCTTTTGTGTTGTTTAGGTCAAGAAAGGGGTTCCTTAGTTTCCCTTCATAGTCTCAACATGATCGACATGGCTTGTCGTTTGAAGCCTTAAGCAGTCAAGTTCTTTAGTAATTGAATACCTAGTCTTAAATCAAGTTCATTCTTTTTGGCCATATTAAATCAGGTTCAGTTTACTCAATTGTTATCGAGCTGTTGGCAAGTTTGATATTTTGTTTGAGGTTAGCTGGGATGTGAGGTAAGCTATAAACAGGAGGTTTGGCCAAAAAATAGAAATAAATTAATAACAGGCGAGAGAGGTGTGACCACCAAATGGTGGTTCGGTCGAAAGTACGGTCACAAATCTCAGAGAATATCGTCTTAAACTAATATTTTACCACCGTATATCTGGTCCCACGTTTCTAGGGATTCTTTTTCTGGTTGATTGCAAAGCCATGATGTCTCAAAATGAGAGGCCATGCAGAAACTTATTTTTATTACTCTGAACTTGATTTGCTTTTGCTAGTCCAGAAAAGGAAATGCATTGCATCATGTTTGTCTTTCCATGGGAGAAGTTCCTGATGTCGACAAAAATTGCTATTGAATCACCTGCTGGGTGGTGCATTTCCTTCCTGTGCCAAAGGAAATACATGCATTCTGTTTTTTGTGTTACATGAGACTAATGTAAAGTATTTTTCTGCAAAGTGGGAAGCACTGGAGTAGGAGATGAAGTTTTTGTGATTGGATTGATTAGATTACTTTTTAGGCATAGGGCATTGTCTTTCCCTTTGCAATTTGTGGGATGCTTGTTGTTGACGCACTTTTTAGTAGCATCAATGGTGTTTCTGCTGAAAGTGCAGTTGATACGGTGGTATGACTTGAAATAACATGGACACTGATTCTAAAATGATGATGCCACCAGCCTTTTCAGTTATTAATCATGTGCTGATTTTTGCAGATGGTATTAGACCTGGAGATCTTGGTCTGACTCCTGATATGCCATATTTCCGGACACCTGTGACTCAGAAATACCCAACGATTACGTACCTGCATCTCTGGGAATGTGATAAATTTTCGGTATCTGACAGCTCTTTCTCTTTCTGTTTTCCTTCTGGGCATTGAAATCAATGGTTCATGAAACAAAAAATTGGGAATCCTGTTGTGCTGACCAATAGTGGTATTTCTTGGATCTTACAGATGGGAATCTTTTGTTTGCCACCTTCGGGTGTCATTTCTCTACACGACCACCCTGGAATGACGGTTTTCAGCAAGCTTCTTTTCGGGACCATGCACATTAAGTCGTATGACTGGGTGGTTCATGACACAAATACATCTGCAGCGAATTCATCACACAGTATGCTTCTTTCCTAGTTTTATAGAGCAAGCTGATTTTGTCCAAACTGTTTCAAATACTAGTATTCATTTGCAGACATTGATTATATGATCTACGACTTTCTGCGTTTTCTCTGACATCCCGCTTTCTGGCAAATAATACATTGTTAGATTTGTCTCTGTTACAGGATGTTAAATTTGAGCAAATATTTGGCCTACGTATGGACGAAATCTGATGTATATTATAATTAATTGATACAATACTTGTGAATGTTATTACCAAGTTGATTTGAATGAGTTGCGTCGGGAAGCTTAAATCTTTGGCAGGGGCATCCTGGACCAATATTTTGACATGATGTCTAAAAATCGCAGATGTTCTCCCGACCATTACTAGTAACTCGGTTTACCGAGAAGCTGTCCTTAAGAACTGAATACTGCAATTCACCGTAGGGTGTATAGCCTGCATTGGAACAGGTTACTTAAAATGTCTTGGCGTCTTTGTTTCTTTCCAAATGCAGCCGTGCCTCCTGGAGTACGTCTAGCAAATGTCAAAGTCGATTCCAACGTCACTGCACCCTGCGATACGTCCATACTTTACCCATCAGAAGGAGGCAACATGCATCGCTTCACGGCAGTAATGGCCTGTGCGGTTCTTGACGTCCTGGGTCCGCCATACTCCGACCCTGACGGTCGACACTGCACTTACTACCATGACTACCCATTCGCCAAATTCCCAGGTTCGTGTCAATACTAAGTTCTAAAACTAGAAGCTTGCTCTTCATCCTGCTGCTTTCATTTTGTTGTTTGGCCTTCGACTGCGCTCAACATTTTATTTCCGCAAACACAGTTGCTGGGGTTGTGGTGCCAGAAGAGGAGAGAGGAAAGTATGCATGGCTCGAAGAGAGGGAAAAACCCGAGGAATTGGCCGTGGAGGGTGCGAAGTACAGAGGCCCAATGTTCGTGGAGAATTGATGATCTTTGGAAAGAAATCTCGCAATCACATTGCTTGTTCTCTGTGAATGCTTTCCATTTTAGATAGCAGTTCAGACTTTTGTTTTCTTTTTCTATGAAGTTCTTTCTCTCTTCTTGGGTGTATATGAATGAGGCACTTGGTGCTGCTTCTCCTCCTTTTCTTCTGGTTACACAGCATGTTGTACATAGAAACACAAGAGAACCGAAGAGAGTCGGCCTTCTGCCTGCAGAGCAGAGAGGAAAGCATGGATTTGTCTTGAGGAGAGAATGTCAAGACTGCAAAAATTTGTTCTCTCTGCAGATACGAGATCAAATGTTGGGTGATCTCATGGATTACAGGTCTCTCGACCGTGAAAATCAAGAGTTCGTCCTTTGTTATCAATTGGAAAGGCTTGTCTCGAAACAAATGGAAGAATACAAGAGAACAGACGTATTTCTTGGAAGACCTTATTGAAGGCGCGCATGTCGTCACATCACATCATACTCAATTTTCTTTTCTATGCAGAGATTTTAACATGGATGCCTCTTTATCCCTTTACCATCCAGATGTAAACTACTTTTAGACTTCTGTACTTCGTACCGCATAATCGAGTTCCATTTGTTCTTGTTACATAATCGAGTTCCATATGTTCCTTTTACACAAGATTGGCTTAAAGCGTCACACCATCTTGTGAAATCGTTGACGTGGACGTCATTCATATTATTTATCATTTTTAAACTTTTTCTCCTTTCTTCCCTTTCTTTTCCTCGGCTCGCAACCTCTTTGTGGCCTTGGCGAGGCGCCTTGGCCTGTGTCTAGTGAGGACTGCGACGCACGGCCCAAAGGGAAAGAAAAGAAAACAAAAATGGAAAAAAGGGATTTTTTTTTTAAAATTGCAAAATTTGTGCTAAAATAAAAAGTCATAATTTCTTCATCGCTTCTTCTCGTACCGAATCCATTAGAAAACCGATTGAACTTCAATCAAGCGAAGAAGTTTAAAATTCCTAACCCCATTATTTTAGTGGTGGCGGGGCTTCGTTGGCGAGTGTCGCCTTTTAACTATCTTTGGTCGGCCTTGACGAATTCGTCACCGCAAGAGCATGACTCTGGCCTCATTAATTTTATGATTATTGATTAAGAAAGGATTAGGAGAGACCCAATGTGGTGACTATGATGTTACTTCAGCTGTCAAGTAGAATTATTCCAACTGGGCTTTGAGCTTTCAAATCCTCCGGGAAGAACCATTAAACAACGTCGTTGTTGTCATGAGGTGAAGTTTGTGGAACTTTATTAATAACGATGACCAAGTTTGGTAAGAGCAATTTGGCTCCAAGTCTTCGGAAAATGTGGGTTGAATTGCTCAGAAGCTTCGGCCGACATCAATGTCGACACCTTTGTAAGAGAGGGAGCAGCCATGGTCGCGGGGCATGTTGGCCCTCTCAGAATGATCTCATCTTCTCCCGAAAAATAGCGGATCGCAGTTTCAAAGTTTGAATGGTACTAATCAACGACTCTTGTAGAAAAATAAGGGGGGCTACGCGCTAATAATGCGAGTGACACCAAATAGTATGGGGTAATTATTTAGACCAACTGGAAATCTAGAAAAGCACAAGCTCAGATGATAATTTACTTTTCCAACCGAAAACTCGTTAGTGAACTTCTTAAAACCATTTGATACGCATTGTAATGGTTTCCATCTTGTGTGTGGGAGTTGATAGAATCTCTGATTCAAAATCATATCGCGCCGCTCCTTGTAATATCTAATCATCGCATGTTAGCATTTTGATCGATACAGAAAGTAATTTCTCGAGTGCAAAGAGTAACCCTTGCATAAATGAAGTAATTCGGTCAAAAGAGTCCAATGACCCTCTTGTTAGGGTGTGGTTCATACTTCCTATCAACAAGGGCTTCTCGGTAAGCGGGCAAAGGTCTCAATGGGGCAAAGCCATCCGGACACTAGGGATTTTTATAATTTGATTCACTATTTTATTGGTAGTTTGGGCTTGGGCTCATAAATAACTATTCTCCTTTTCTCACGTAATTGAGTAGCGTAACAGAGAAATGTGAGATTCTAATTATAGGAGAATGCTCTACTAGATGTAACCATAGTTTAAGGGTGAATCGGAGTAAACTTTATGTTTCGATTTTCTCTTTCTCGCTTGTATGCTCTATTCAGTTGTGGTTATATATCGAAAATCCTTTGACATCTCCTGGCTACACAAAATCACTGACCTTTTATGGGCGCCCACAAGAGGGGAGATCTGATCAATTTGTCTTCTTGAGAAAGGACCAAAATGCAAAAACCAAAATCAGGTCAATGAGAGGGACAGCGGTTGGCTTCGGGTTTCAACCCTCGCGTACAACCAGCGTATTGACCGGAAAACTTGACGATGCAACATCGGCTGCTTCCTTTCAAACTTTATAATATTCTCGAAACCGAACGCCCACCGTCCACCGGGACTACTGGGTCACCTACTCAAGCCCCAGTTTGACCTTCTGCTCCCATGTGACGTCTCCTCTGCATGTGCAACGCAATTCAATACAGAAGAAACCTTCAATGGCAATCTTCTTATTATCATATAATCACGACTCATGTAGCTGCTTTCAACTCTCTCTCTCTCTCTCTCTCTCTCTAAAGTTCATCTCTGTCTTAAACGGCGAGGCTTTGAAGTCGAACATGTCCTGTTTTCTTCGCGTTGTACTAAATTCTCGCGGCGAAAAAATGGTATTAAAATGAAGGAGGAGGGCGAGAGCGGGGTCGTTTGACATTGTCTCCGCTTCCTGCGTAAGGTGATGTGTGATACAGATAAGCATTTGCTGAGTTCAGCTTCTCATTTGGACAAATGGGGTTTAAAGTCAACTTGTAAACCAAGCTGCTTCGCTAGCTTGCTAGGGTTTCCCCGAGTTATAAGAAGAAGGCCCCATTGGAGAGAGGGACAGAGGGGCTATAGCACCAGATAAAAGAGATGCTGAAGCTTGTTGAGAAGGATCTGCCACATCCCCTTCAAATGCGCTTCTTCGACATTCTCCAACAGGAGGCTCAAGAAATATCCTCCTCAAACTCTTCCAATGAAGAGGCCGAAGAACCTCAGCTCGTGTCTCTTTGCCTCGGAAGCAGCCAACGTACGCATGACAAGAAGGAAACGAGCGAGTCCGACGATCCTACACAAGACATCAAGACCAGCCTCACTCTCGGGTTGGACTTGAAGAGTGAATTCCCGTCAAAGCTAGCCCTAGATCATCGTCGCAAGATCCAGTTGGAATCGGAAGCTCCGGATGAAGAAGGAGGGAGAGAAACTTGTCTGTCAAGTAAGACTCGGAAGACGACTTGCGATGGTGAAGATAACGAGGTTCCACAGCAAGAGCAAGTGAAGAGAGCTAGGGTTTGTGTGAGGGCCAGATGTGACACAGCGACGGTTAGCACTCCTTTTTTTTTCATGTGCATCACCTCTTGTTGAACTCAAAGGCATTTGCCACTGTACGTCGCAGTAGCAAACTTTCCACTGATAGTTTAGTGGTGTGTGCCTGTGTACAATATTTGCGCAGATGAACGATGGATGTCAATGGAGAAAATATGGACAAAAGATCTCCAAAGGGAACCCCTGTCCCCGAGCATATTACCGTTGTACAGTTGCCCCGGCATGCCCCGTCAGAAAACAGGTACAATCCATGTTCAACCAATATTAATGTTCTTGAGCTACGAGTCTGTCGTAAACATGTCCAACTATATTGTGAACCAACCAAACTGTCGTGAAATGCTCTTTGGCAATAAACTTTGTAACTTACGATGCTTTGCGTTAAATAGATCATAGTTTCCGGATAGATTGGGTTTTGTACATTGAAGCACTATGACAAGCTTGGGTCAAAGACGGCTAACATCAAAGCATTTGCCATTAATTATATTGATGTAATCCAATTCAAGAATCTATTGCACTATCGAACTGAGAGCATACTTGATTGCTCATTCAATCTCCAAAGGATTATAAGGTGTTAAGCCCTTGCTATGGATGCGCTAAGTTCTCGTGTTCAAATCATCGCATCTCTCAATTATAGTTACGAGGGTTACACTTGCCACGTTGTGGATGGGCCTTTATTAATGGATTTGGGACACTGGACACGGCGATCTTCTTGCATCCGCGAAAATTAGTCTAGCTAAAAAAGAACTCTCTTTCTCCAGTTAAACTCAATTTTGCTTGATCATTCTTGTCAATTTCATTTTTCAGGTCCAAAGATGTCCTGAAGACATGTCCATATTGACCACCACCTATGAGGGCACTCACAACCACCCAGTTCCCATTTCAGCCAGAGCCATGGCTTCCACCACCTCGGCCGCTGCTTCCATGCTCTTGTCTTCCTCTTCAACCTCGACCTCTGATCAATCCAGACTCTCTGGTTCCACATTCCACGCAGCCCTAAGCTTCAGACCGTACGACAGTTATTCAAGAAGCAGGCCCATCTTGCTCCAGCCTTCCTCGGCTTTGAACCCGACAATCACTCTAGACCTCGCTCATGATGCGCCATCATCCACTTCGACCATGGGCCACTTCAAGTCCAAGTCCAACCTTGGGCCGGCATCTTTATTGGGCCACGATTACGGGAGTGGCCGTCCCATGTTGTTGCCTGGTTATGTCAGGGCCCAAGCTGGGCCCATCGGCCTGGAGAAGCAGCCCCAGCGAGGGCAGATGAATCCCAGCACCGCCGTGGACAAGGACCAACAAATTTATTCTCAACAGTCCCTGACGGAGACCCTGACCAAGGTGCTCACGTCTGACCCCAGTTTCCGGTCGATTGTGGCGGCGGCAATTTCGTCCATGGTCGGAGGTGATAAGGCATCCACCGGCCAAGGCGAAACGGGAAAATTTGGCCCGGCCGGACTATGAAACATGGAAGAGAGACACGACGACGTTTCCCGTTTTCTCGTAGGCGACTGGCTTGAACGAGACTCTACAATAAAAGAAATCCTTCTCTGGGGATAAGAAAAATGCTAGTTTGCGCAAATTTGCGAGTTCCGCAGATGTGGATGACTTCCAATAATCATGAAGGCCTAAAGCAAAACTTGTTAATTCTCACTCCGACTGCCCGCTTGCAATTCTAGTTTCTTGTGGAGATGGGAAAATATATATTGTATTGCCCAGGGGCACTTTGTTCACATTAATAAGATAATTTGAAGGTGAAAATACTCACAACTCAAGGAAAAGAAGGAGATGAATATGTTTTTCCTATTTTTCTCATTTCGCCTTTAATGAAATGATGACGAGACTTGTCTCTGGATAAGCTTGTTACACGACCAACACTGTGTTACTCTCACTCTTAAAATGGCTCATAAATATGTCCAATATTTCGATGAGACAAATTCCTCGAATTAACAAAACATTTAACTAGACGTAGAAACACGAGGATACATGCATGTAGGACATTTATGAATTCGGTTTAATTATTAATACTCCTCTCTTTTCACTCTCCGTTGGTTTCACACTTCTCTGTCGTTCTTGCTATATATTAGTAGTTGCGGTGCACACATTATCGGGAGGATTATTCTCAAGAGCGATACTTGCGCGATGTTCGTCTATTTTGTCGTGAAACAAATTTCTCGTCAATCACAAATAGAAATTGCATAGTGTGTGTAAGTCGTGTTCTCAAATGTGGATTCCGCTCTTCATAAAGTGTAGGCAGAAGGTGGGTCGCGACTATCTTTTAGGATATAACAGACTACTTGAATAGCGTGCCCCTCGCTATTTAGATTATAGCTTACTTTGCGTTGACCATGCAAATGAATATTTCTAAGTAAATCTAATGAAAGCTCACTAGCTACTTCCGTGCGGTCTCCAAATGGACATTTCTGAGTAAGATTTGCCTTGGGCGACCATCAGTGTTAGGACGGCAATGCTCGGTCGCATACTCTATGCTCTTGACTTGCGTCCATGCAGTTCTGTTCTCTCCATCGACCAGATAAATGTCTATCATTGCTCAGAAGAAAGATAGGCAAAGATCTACTCGTACTCAAGAATCAAAAACCAAGTTCATGGGTTCCTCCGTCTCGTACCCAATAGCCATACTGCTAATCATGTGGGCTACTTCAGCTCTTTCTAACTCTGCTTGTTCTCCAACATCGGAAGCGAGTGCCCTTCTTCGCAGCGGGTGGTGGCCCGACTATAAGACCGGCAACGGTAGCTTGCCTCCTTGCATGTGGCCCAATGTTGCGTGCTACGCCAACGGCACTGTCGGAGAAATCGGCCTGGGGGTTGCTTTCGGTCCGTTAGGACCCAAATTCGGCAGCATGGATTTCTCCCTCCTCCCAAACCTTGAATCCCTGTTACTTCCTTCCAATGGGCTCACCGGTGGAATACCCCTCCAAATATGTGGGCTTTTGAGGCTCGCCCGCCTCGACTTGTCCTTCAATTCTCTCTCTGGCGAGTTGCCTTCCTGTCTAGGGAACCTAACGATGCTCGAAATACTCAACCTTCAGGGTAATCTAATCCGCGGTCAGATCCCTCCGGAGATGAGTACTTTAAAGGGGCTGGTCCATTTGATTCTCGGGCACAATGAGCTGACAGGTGGAATACCCCTCTAGATATGCGCGCTCTCGAGGCTCGCCAACCTCGACTTGTCCTTCAATTCCCTCCTTGGCGGGTTGCCTCCCTGTCTAGGGAACCTAACGATGCTCGAAAGACTCAACCTTCAGGGTAATCTAATCCGCGGTCAGATCCCTCCGGAGCTCAGTACTCTAAAGGGGCTGGTCCAGTTGATTCTAGTGGACAATGAGCTGGATGGTACAATCCCTTCGTCCATAGGCAACCTGAGGAGCTTGGCATACCTCGACTTGCGAGGGAACAAATTATTGACTGGATCGGTTCCGTCAGAAATCGGAAAAATAAAGAGTCTCAGTCACCTGGATTTGAGCTTGAACAATTTCAGCGGATCGGTTCCTGTCAGTCATAGGAAACTTAGAGACTCTCACTCATCTAAATTTGAGCTTGAACAATTTCAGCGGACAAATTCCCGTTGAGTTTGGTCGTTTGACCTTGTTGCTTTATCTCGATCTCCACAACAATTCTATTTCTGGCGCAATCCCTGAATCCCTTATCCTGCAGTTGCACTTAAAATCCGTCAACTTATCGTACAATCTGTTCGCAGGCCCGATTTCGAATCTCCTTCTCACTGCTTATTCAGGTGATGCGTTTCTTGGCAACGAAGGCCTATACCATGTGAAGGAGATTGCGCAGGGTCGTCCTCCTTCAAGAACTGATCGGACTATGGTTGTACTTGTTTTGGCTATATTGCCAATGGTCTTTACGGTCATTGGTTGTTGCTTCCTCTTAAGACGTGGAACGAAGAGCGATGACACAAAGGAGACAGCAGAAAAAGATGGAGATTTCATGTCCATATGGAATTACGATGGCAAGATCGCATATGAAGATATAGTCGAAGCAACAGAAGACTTCGACATCAAGTATTGCATCGGAACCGGTGGTTACGGCAGCGTCTACAGAGCAGAATTGCCCAGTGGCAAGATTGTGGCCTTGAAGAAACTTCATCGTTTCGAAGCAGAGGACCCGTCTTTCGACAGGAGCTTTAGAAACGAAGTGAAGCACTTGACGGAAGTGCGACACCAGAGCATAATTAGGCTCTATGGTTTCTGCTTGCACCGGCGATGCATGTTCTTGATTTATGAATACATGGAGAGGGGGAGTCTATTTTGCACATTGAGGAACGACATCGAAGCAATGGAACTAGATTGGCCCAAGAGAGTGAATGTCATCCGGGATGTGGCACACGCCTTGTCTTACTTGCACCATGATTGTGCTCAGCCTATCGTTCATCGAGACGTATCCAGCAACAACGTATTACTCAACAATGAAATGCAGGCTTTCGTGTCTGATTTCGGCACAGCGAGGCTCCTAGATCCTGACTCTTCATCCAATCTCACTGGCAATATTGCTGGTACATATGGATACATAGCACCAGGTGAGCAATCTTCAGTTGATTCTAATGGAAAAATAAGGGGTAATCAACATCCTTGAAGCCCCCTTGTGCATTCCAGAACTTGTTTAGTTGGCCTTATTAGACTAATATGCAGCAATTTCGAAGCAGAACACGTTGATTGATAACTAGTTTCAAAATCATCTCTGATGTCCAGGTTCTAACTCTAAGATATGACTGTACAACTTTATGATTCTCTTTCTTTTTCGCAGAGCTCGCTTACAGTTTGATGGTTAGCGAGAAATCCGACACATACAGCTTCGGAGTCGTGGCGATGGAAACACTGATGGGCAAGCATCCAGGGGAGATCATGTCGGGACTATCAAGCTCAGAAGGAGAAGGTATCATGTTACTCGACATGTTAGACCCGCGCATGCCCTTTCCCAGAAAGAGTTCTGTCGCGAGAAACATTGTTCAAGCGATTTCTCTGGCGCTTGCTTGCTTAAGTGCTGACCCAAAGTCACGACCGACGATGAAACAAGTAACTGAAGCTTTTTCGGCTCGAAAGATTTCAACAATCGAGCCCTTCCAAGCAATCTCACTTGCACAGATCCGACAAAATCTAATTGGCGCATCGATGTTTTCTCGGCATACTTGACAGATAGTCTTTTATGTGGGAAGCTGTTTCTGACTGTTCTCTTTTTTGTTGCAGTTCCTAGCAATTTCTCAGAACTCAGTAGTCATTTGTGACTTTGAACGAAATATTTAGAATGGGGTTATTAATGGATTAGTGGATGATTAGAAGGAATTTCAATTACTCAACAACAAGCTGTACTCGAAGCAATAACAATCAATTCCAGAAACATAGAAGAAATTTTTGTTTTAATAATTGGAAGTTAACTTTTGAGTGAGACCGGAGAATTTTATGTGGTCCACCAGAAAAATTTAGATCTTGTTCATCCGAAATTGTGCTTCTCGATGAACTTTGAATTTTACGTGGTCCACCATAATCATTTCTCCGATGTAAGATTTCTTTAATATAATTCACACGTGCATCGTGACATTTATAATACTTATTTTTCATTTAGTTCTTACACCTCGCTTCGTATTCCGATGTTAACAAAGAGCATGCGCGATCGGATACATTTAAGAAAAATGGAGATATCTTCGCTGGTAAGGAATTTTGATGGGGGAATTGCACATGAAGACTAAATCAATGAAACGGAAAGACTTTGACATCCGATATCGCATTGGGAGTGAAGGTTGCGGTGGCGGTGTCCAGAGGGCACGATTGCGAAATGGGAATATCGTTGGCATCGAAGGAACTCGACCGCCTTGAAGCAGAGGACCTATCTTTTTCATAAGAAGTTCCCAAACAAAGTGAAACGCTCGAAGGAAGTAGGACATGAGAGCATAATAACTGCACTAAAAAAAACAAGTTAATTTTGGCTAATGGATTATCAGGTTAATTAATTAACTAACCAACTGGATTCCCCAAGTCCATACCAAATCGCAACTTAAGGTCAAATAATAACATGCAACGTGTTTGAATTGGAGTCGCCATAATCATTTTGAGGTTGATTAGAAACCTAAATAAAATAGCGGAAAACATCTTATTTCCAACCGAGATTTGAATGGGGATTGGTACGCTAGATACTCTAACGCCCTTTCGGTACCATTTTCAGAAAAATATTTGATTTGGCAATTTGATGGATTTTACTTGAAATTCAAAGATGCAATTTTGGTTTTTCTTCTTTTTATGGGGATGAAAACATTGAACTTGTACGATATACACCATGGATGATTTAGAAAGAAAAAAACGCAGCCAATCACAGTATTTACAAAAATAAATTAACATGTAATAATGCTAAATTTTGGGACACGTGACATGTCTAAAATAAACAAACAAATGTTCACACCAAACGATTACATTTTGTAGATCGAGATGGAAAGGTTACCTTCTATTCCACAAAATCTACCAGACACGTATGGCTTCCTTCAAGATCTCGGAGTTGGAAGAACGTGCTACGTAAAAAGGCAAGCGGCGTGGGATGGCGAAGGCAAGACGTGCGACTCGTCGAAGATATGCTCGACTAAAACCTTTCCACTCTCAAATTTTCCTACGATTTTCCAAGAACCCTTTTTCCTCTCTAAAGAATTTCCACAAATTCTCTCAATTCCTTCCACTCAAAACTCTCTCAATTCTCTCACTCCCTCCTTTTAAAGCCAAATTTCCACCCTTCATTCTCATCTTCATTTCTTCACCTTCCATTTTCATCTTCCCTTCTTCATCTTCATTTCTTACCTTCCATTTCATCTTCCCTTCTTCATCTTCATTCTTCACCTTCCATTTTCATCTTCCCTTCATCACCTTCCCTTCATCATCTTCCCTTCTTCATCTTCCCTTTTCATCTTCTTTGGTATTTGCAATCAGCCCGAAGTTCCAAGTATTTGCAATGCAGTCCCGAAATTTTAAGTATTGCAAACAGCCCTAAAGTTTCAAATCTTCCTGTATTTTTCATCCCGTGCCTAGTCTAGACGCATGCTAAATTAAGTGTTCGCTGCCCAATTATATGCCAATGCAATGTACGCTAAAAATAAATATGTGAGATGATTTTTATTTAGAACTAAAATTAGTTCTAATTTTTATGCAAAAAATAGATTAGTCAAAATTTAGGCTCATGCCCCCTTTGAGTGGAGGCTCGAGAGGTTCCGCCAAAGACAAATAACCCAAATTTTGAAACAAATTATGGATGAACTTTTGTGGGAGTTTTAATCCCATTTTTATGTAATGAAGTGATGCATGATATGCAAGACCGTAAATAACATATGTCATAATTTCTTTTTCATGTTAGAGAAACCAATGGATCGCATACAAGAATACTTTACCAAATTTCTGTAAGCTAATGGTTCTCTTAATTTCCAAGCTTCTTGGATGCAAGGATTTTAAGGTATTTGGCCTATCCGTATCGAACTTCCCTAATGCAAGACAACAAGATATGTGTGCGTTTGAGACACAAGAGTTACGCGTTGAGTCGAAAGAGTGAAATCAAGTTCACAAGAGCACGTCGTTGGAGTTGATTAAATGTTGAAATCGCAGCATATGTCTTCAGATCGACAAAGAGGAATCAAAACAAAGAGCTACGCCATTATGATTTGGTTTGGATCAAAACCAGGGTGCTTATGTCTTCATGATTTGATAAAGGCCGAAAATCATAAGAGCTAGTCATTATGAGCCGACTAAAGGTCAAGATCACCGGCATACGTCGTGATCGAGACCGAAATCAAAGAGCTACGTCGTTAGATTTGACAAGATGTCAAGATCGCCATATGTCTTCACGATCGAGATTGAAACCAAAGAGCTACGTCGTTAGATAAGATGTCAAGATCGCGCATATGTTTACGACACGAGAGGCATATTGCCCGATTTGAACAATATTTGAGAGGAGTACCACCAAGAAATCGATAAGTACAAAGGGCATATTGCCGAATGAACAATATTTGATAGGAGCACCATCAATGGAATCGACAAGTACAAAGGGCATATGCCATAACATAACAACTATCAGAAGAGTTGTTAATTTGAAAAGGGGTTCGAAAACTACCGGTTCTCCAAACGATTAATCAAGGAACGAAACAGTTGCCGATCGACGGTAGGCATTCCAAAAACTTGCTCATTCAATAATCCTGGATGAATTTAGGCCTGGGAGGGAACGAACATCGGGAATGTATTACCTATCATAGAATGTCGAGGTAACACACACAAACATATTCAACAATGAGTATAATGCAATCACTCATACTATGGTTCATGCATAACCATCCAAGCTCATACCAATTTTGTCAGGAGGTTCTCACATTACGAAACCTCGGCGTGAGGAATGGGAGGACTTATCGAAAGGGCTTTCTCACTCGAAAAAGCTATTTATCCGTCTCGGATTCAAGAGAAATCACCAATCTTTACATCATCGCATTCGATAAGGATCCAAGTAATCCGCAATTGATACGACCGAGCCGATCGAGGTTTTGATTAGGATCGAATGAGGGCTAGGTCAAAGGTTTACAAAGGGGACTCTAATTGAGCAAGGTCTAGAATTTCTTCATCATCCTCCGTTTACAAGTCAAGAATCCCAAAAATGAGGAAATAATCTTGCTCGAACTTCTGAGTGATGCTAAAATCATTTAACTCTACGTTAACTCAAGTGTCCTAATCGAAGAGATTTGGAGGGTTATAACGTAGGCTAGGATGGGGCAGGAAGAAAAGCTGTTGGCTCAAAATAAATGAGAAGGGGCTGACGTTTGATCATCGCCACTAGTCACCGATCTTGGTCTTGAAATGTCTTAAAGAATACCATCATTGAATAAGGGATGGTAGTTTTCTACAAAATGCACTAATTTCTTGGGAGTCTTCTTTACAACAAATGTCCGCAGGATTTGCAAGAGACACAATGCAAACATGTACATGGAATTTCCAACTTAACATGCAAAAATGTACATTCAAAATTCAGAAGTACTTTACAAATGAATGTGCATTGGCCTTACTTTGGTAGGCACTTTGCTTTTCCTATGCTTGAAATTTTCATATGAGATCGATCTTTGCTTTTCTTACTCCCGACTCTCATTTTCTTTTTCTTTTTTTTTTCGAGAAGAGATTTCTTTTCCTTTTTTAGAGCTCTTGACATCTCTTTATTTTGCTTTTTTTTTTTTGAGAGCGGGCCCTTCTCCTTTAAGCCGAGTTTGCCTCTCCATTTTTTTACAATCCCATGATTTTGAACCAGGAATTACAACAAATATAAACATTTACAAAGAAAAATTATGTAAACATAAAAATCTAGCATACAAGAAATGAGTCCATTCGGGAATTCTCCGTTGACCCGACCATCTCCAATTCTAATCCTTGGGAAAATGCTATCTTCGTCTTTGGAATGAGCAAATGATCACCAACAGGGGTTTAAGAAATGAATTTGCGAGGCTCAAGTGGGCTATGCAAAGAATGAAGTGTATAGGATAGAGAAGTGAATGCTCTTCATCATCCTAAGGCACTTGAATTAAAATTAGTATAAATGCAAAGAAACACCCGAAGATTAATGTTAGTCCGAGCAAGAAAATTTCTAACCATTTACCTCGTTCTCGCAATTAACTCGCCCGGACCCCGATGTGGGGTAGTTCTTGACAGGGTAAAAAATGAAACCACCCTCAAAAGGGGTAATCAATAGATCACCCGTAGTGTTTGGGATAGAGAACCGAATGCTTCATCATTTCGGCTATCGTACCTTTGCGAGAAAACCTTTACCTTGCGAACTTAGCCACCGTTCAACTCTCTGAAAAAATGGGACGTGTTTGGGAAAAGATTGCCTTTCATCATCCCGACTGCCCCATTCCATACATTCGATGTATCTTATGTAGTTCATGTTCCTTATTCAAAGTTGGTAAATTAAACATGAGGAACAATCATGCACAAACTATGCAATGTATGAGTGTTTTTGAGCATATAAAATGCAGCAACTTTTATCTTGGTGGACAGAATCGCAAGCACATAAGAAACTTCTTAGGGGCGTGGATTGGGAGTTGCCCGCTCATGCAAATGAGTTGCAAAACTTCATTATCGGTTCGAGACATGAGATTGTCAAAGGCCCAGGAATTTCTTATTTCATTAATTTTTCGGGGAGAATGGATACTTCCCTATCCGGAAGGCGGACCCCGTAAAAATCAACAGGAAAGCATCAATGTACGTTCTCATGTCCTAAACGAGTTGAAACGATACCGCTTACCCTTGACAATTTCTTGTGAACTTTGAATTGAAAGGATCAACTCATCTTGATCGGATTGTATGTCGGGATGTTATTTCTCCGGTTTGTAACCATCCGTGAGCTTCAATTGGCATTGAACTGCAAGCAAAAATATTTTTATTAATCTTTGTACATTGATGTCAAATCCGAATCGAACCGGGACGCCTCGAACCACTGTCATTCCCCCAACCACCAGCGCGGTGATGTTGGCGTCCACTTGGTTCGCTTTTGCTATATTGTTCTCAAAACAGTTGGCAATCCCCGTCGAGAATAAAATAAGCATAATTTAGAGTTTGAAATGACCGAGAGCCAATTGGGACGATACGGAGTTACCCATCTTTGAGTCCGCTTGGCCTTTACTCGTATTCTTCCAAGTAAGGCTATTCGAATCTCTCTTACGGGCGTTCGGGCGTCGTCCACAAATTGATTTGCTACGGCCTAGCTTAACAAGGAACTCACGCATTTGATAAGGGAGGAGAAAATTCGCCCTTTAACTCTAGGCAAATTCTAGACCTAGAAAGTAAAAAATATCCCACGCAGAGAACTATACATGGAATTAAAGAAATATTCATGCGAGATTGGTTCCACCTCTCTCTGGCCATTCCAATGATCGATCGATTTTGTCTTGGATCATACACCAACGATCGTTGTTTAAGGATCCATAATCACTGCTCGGATCACAACTGGAGGTCCTTACCGACCGGTTGATCAAGGTGGTGAGCTCATCATCAAAGTAATCTTCGATTGATACTCGAATTGGGTAGTGTTACTTGCTAACACTAGCGACGGATTTCCCACTTTGTTTTCACCGTGAGCGATCGACTCCTGAGCTTGAGCTCGCCGTTGCCCACAATTATCTTAGCCATTATAAGAGAAGTGGTTGACATTTCGGAATTGGCAAAGGACTTTCCAAGATGCATGAATGGTGTGTACTATCTCAAAAGTGTGGTAGCAATCTTCTTCATCATGAGCCGGCTCGATGTAAGGAATGGCCGTTTAATTGAAAATCGCAATCTTCCTCCATGGACAATCACCAACTCGTTCGACCACGAACTTAATTTCTCCGATGAAGGCTTAATGGGACTATTGGCAATAATTTTCCAAGACCAAGTCATTGATCCAAAATATCGAGGCCGAACTTTTTTGAATGAATTAGCAACCCTCCCCGATAACACCGGCCATGACATATAACCTTAAGTCTCTTTTCGTCGATCGATTCAATTAGGCCGTCCTCCCCGGATCCATTCGGCTTCAACAACTTAGCTTGAGACAAGGTATACGTAAGGAAGGAATTTCCATTTCAATTGGTAGAACACCTCCATTCCATATACTAGAGAATACGGGTTGCCCCTAGATGTCCGGATCGAGGTCCGATACGCCATAAGTGCAAACGGCAACCTCTCATGCCAATCGCGATAATTTTCAGCCGCTTTGCTAAGATTTTCTTAATGTTCTTATTGGCGGCTTCTCTCCCATTCATCCGAGGACATATGGGGAAGAGTTCGGATGCTTGATCTTGAATTCCTTGAACAATTCGTCCATTAGCTTGTTGTTCAAGTTTGAGCCATTGTCGTGATTATGGCTTCGGAACCGTACGAGCAATGATATCCCGGATAAATTTCATGATATTTCGTGCCGTGACCGCAAATAGGATGCGGCTTTGATCCATTTAGAGAAATAGTCAATTGCTACCAAGATGAATCGATGCCTATTGGATGCTTTGGGATTGATAGGGCCGATAACATCAATGCCCCACATAGAAAATGGCCATGGTTCGATAACATGCAACTCGCTCGGAGGGACATTAATCTTGTCACCATGAATCGACATTTGTAAACTCGACATGTTGAATACAATCTCTTCGAGCGTAGCCAATAAAACCCAATCTCATAATCTTCTTAGCTAATAAGTGGCCATTCATGTGGACCAATCCCTTCATGCACTTCCATCATCGACGAACGGTTGAATCAATGCATCTTAGCGGGACGAATCAATGACCGCTGACAAATTCTCTCCGTTCAATAAGAACTTGAGGCCATCTTCCTTATGTACTTTGGTGAATACGGTACTTTTGAGGAACTCCCCTTCGAATATAAGTCTGATGTCATGGTACCACGGCTTACCATCGGGTTCATCGATTACGGCCATACAATATGCCGTCTTTTTAATACCTCGATCTTCGTGGGTCAACCTCAAGTCCATTGGCGACTTGTAACATTAAAGACAATGTAGCCAATGCATCGGAATCGATATAGTCCCGGACGAGATACTCAAATGAGATATCCTCAAATTCCTCCACCAGTTCATCCAGATACTCATGTAGGACAGCAATTTAGCATTTCTCGTCTTCCACTTTCCTTACCGCAAACCTCTTAGTCGTCGTGGCGATATTTGTACCAACCTTTCTTCATGCCGTTCTCGATTTCTTCACCATTGCGATGAGATGGCTGAATGACGTAGCGCGGATCCCAAAATTCGAGTTCTCATAACGGTGGCGGGTGGAAACAAACAATTTCATGAGTTCCCTTTCGTGAGGGATGGTTTCGAGATGCCACGTTCCTCCACCAATACTCGCTTGATTGTTTCTCTCTTCTTCATCTCAAGCCGCTCAAGGTCTTCTCAGTGGTGAGCACGTCCAAGTTAAAGCTAAAATGTTTGATGAAAACATTAGTTGCCTTCTCCCAACGTCCATCCGGTAGATCTCGTAGTCGTATACCATCTCATGGCAGCTTCTTTTAAACTTGCCGAAAGTCGAACCATTAAAGGGCCATTGGTCACATGCTTATTCATTCTTGCCTGGTACATCGGACGTGTTGAACCGGTTGGAAGTTCCATCATACTTCTCAAAGTCGGGCATCTTGAACTTCTGCACCGTGACCTTTGAAAAGACAGACAAGTCAATCGGGTATGTTGTAGTTCCCTCAACCTCTCGGATCCTCTGTTCCATTTGGGCCAACAGCTGCCGCATCACCATTCAACCGGGGCCAGGGGCGGCTTGAGGGATTGGGACTACGGGCGGCGTGCTCGAGCTCACGCCCGTGATGATCACATCATCTAGTGGCATTGTTGGATAGGGAGCGAGCTTTACCGAAGTTGTCGTAGGAGGAACTAAAGAAGCGCGGGCGGCGGCGATGATTGAAGTTTGGCGGTGAAGGCGGCCATCATTTCTTCCATCTTTCAGACATCATCCCTTCAAAGCGCCGGTCAAGGAGCCAAGTTTCTGTCAGGGCTCACTAACGGCGGCGTTAATGTCGGCCATCCTCTTCGCGGCGATCGAGTAATATGTGGAGGATCCGTGATAAATTACCGTTCATAGGAAGAAAATGTCAATCACAAAGACATGCCATGAATTGTAGTTTAAATCTTATTCTATCTATCCAAAAGGCTTTGCAAAGTGAAATGATGAACGAAACGACATGCCGCGACCTCGCATCATGACTAGTCGCACCTCGCGTACAATAGTCATGACTAGTCGGGTTCAATCACTGGCTTGGTTCGGTCGACAAGGGCAATTCTCATGCATCGTAGCCTCACGTGCATAAGAACGACCCTTGAGCCATTTTTGAAAAATTTCGGGATCCGGATGGGATAACCTTTAGCAAGCCTTACCGCCAAGTTAAAGGACCATCTAAATACCATCTTAAAACTATTAGTGTGACCCGGTCCGGTCACGGGTTGTGTCGAGTAGTGCAAATACAATAAATCATGCACAACAATTAAAGGCAAACACCGCTTCAATGATTCAAAAGTTAAATCACAATTCCAATTCACCAAGCACAAAAAGGGTTAGCCGATCACTCCTCCCCTTATAACTCCCAATCCAAAAACATTCAACACCTAAGAATGAGAATTCAACCAAAGTTTACCAAATCAAGTGATTTCTTTTTCATGAAATTATCCGCCTAAGTCCTCTTTGGTTCCCAATAGTCGCCAAGTCGTCGCGACCTAAAAAATAAACAAGTTAATTTTCGGGCTAATGGATTATCAGGTTAATTAATTAACTAACCTAACTCGGATTCTCCCCAAGTCCATACCAAATCGCAACTTAAGGTTCAAATAATTAACATGCAACGTGTTTTGAATTTGGAGTCGCCACTAATCATTTTCGGTAGGTTGATTAGAAACCTAAATAAAATAGCGGGAGAAAACTATCTTATTTCCGCGAACCGAGATTTTGAATTCGGGGATTTGGTTACGCCAGATTACTCTAACGCCCTTTCGGTACCATTTTCATGAAAAATATTTGATTTGGCAATTTTGATGGATTTTACTTGAAATTCAAAGATGCAATTTTTGGTTTTTCTTCTTTTTTTATGGGGATGTAAAACATTGAACTTTGTACGATATACACCATGGATGATTTAGAAAGAAAGAAAACGCAGCCAATCACAGTATTTACAAAAATAAATTAACATGTAATAATGCTAAATTTTGGGACACGTGACATGTCTAAAATAAACAAACAAATGTTCACACCAAACGATTACATTTTTGTAGATCGAGATGGAAAGGGTTACCTTCTATTCCACAAAATCTTACTCACGTACACGTTATGGCTTCCTTCAAGATCTCGGAGTTGGAAGAACGTGGCTATCGTCGAAAAAGGCAAGCAGTGGCGTTGTTGGATGGCGAGAGGCGGCACGTGCCGGGACTCGCGAAGATGATGCTCGACTAAAACTCTTTTCTTCACTCTCAAATTTTCTCTTACGATTTTTCTCAAGAACTCTCTTTTTTCCTCTCTAAAGAATTTCTCTCACAAATTCTCTCAATTCTCTTCCACTCTAAAACTCTCTCAATTCTCTTTCACTCCCTCCTTTTAAAGCCAAATTTCTCTACCCTTCATTCTTCATCTTCATTTCTTCACCTTCCATTTTCATCTTCCCTTCTTCATCTTCATTTCTTCACCTTCCATTTTCATCTTCCCTTCTTCATCTTCATTTCTTCACCTTCCATTTTCATCTTCCCTTCATCACCTTCCCTTCATCATCTTCCCTTCTTCATCTTCCCTTTTTCATCTTCTTTTGGTATTTGCAATCCGGTCCCGAAGTTCCAAGTATTTGCAATGCGGTCCCAAATTTTAAGTATTTGCAATACAATCCCTAAAGTTTCAAATCTTCTCGGTGTATTTTTCATCCCGTGCCTAGTCTAGACGCATGCTAAATTAAGTGTTCCGCTTGCCCAATTATATGCCAATGCAATGTACGCTAAAAATAAATATGTGAGATGATTTTTATTTAGAACTAAAATTAGTTCTAATTTTTATGCAAAAAATAGATTAGTCAAAATTTAGGCGTCAACAATAACTAATAAGCTCCATGGTTTCTACTTACGCAAGCTTGGAATTGCAAAGGATCTTTTGGTTTGGAAGTTGAATGCTCAGTCAAAAAAAGAAAAAGGGCTGGACAATTGGTCCATGACCGTTTCCCTTACGATGGGTTAGAAATTTGCAGGGCCAAACATCACCAATAAAAGCGTCGTAAAGACCACGACTCCCCATGAAACATTGAACGCGTACGGAGCCAAAAGTCAATGCACATGAAACTGCCAAATTTGGAGTTTGCACGAGTAGGATATTTTGCTTTTCGGAAAATTAGTGCCATAACTTTTAAAATCTGAACACCTAAAATAACGGTGGTGAGAATCGATTGTGGCATTAAGTTAATGTTAAATCATCCGACGTGGCTCGCCGAAAAGTAATATCACATAGGAATTTTCGAGAAAATAAATTACGGATGTAATTCAAGTGATATGCTTTTAAGAATTATGATAATTAAATGATCGCTTAAAAAGTTATCGCATTAGAGTGAGCACTCTACATAGTCCAAACTAAGTTATTACCTTTTTCTTTTTGTTTTGTTTTATTGACAAGACAAAGTATACGGCCGTTCGACTTAAACAAATGCCATGAATGCACATAATCTGCCTATTCAGATGAATTTAGTAAAGCTCTATCTACAGGATGGCAGGCTTGAATGTGAGACATTAGGACGGAATCCATGGTATATGAGTTAAACATTTAATCACTTAGCCAATAATTTGAGGTTTTAGAACAAAAGTGATTCGATTAATATGAAAGATATGACCGAATTGTTTTGATATCAGATGTGGAGTCCATTACGTGTGAGGGACCGCGTCCGGTTCGTGGAATACTGCAAGTGTGAATTGGATCCGCACTAAAACCACGGGGCCCAACGTTGGATTGCTCTTCTATATTGCAGCAAACTCAGACCTTCCATTTCCAGAGCAAAAGAAGAGATCCTCTCTCTCTCTCTCTAAAGCAAGAAGATGTTCCGCATGACTCATTTGAATCCTGTAAGCAATCCCGTCGGCTTGCATGTTCGCCGGCTGATGACCGCAGCTACATGGATCCTTACTGCGCTAGCTCTCTCCCACAGCTACCCTGCCCTCGCCACCAGAGCAGAGGCGGATGCTCTTCGTCGCAGTGGGTGGTGGCCTCACTCCGTTACGAGCAACACGTCCGTGTCGCATTGCGAGTGGCCTGGCATTGTCTGTGATGATTCTGGAAGCGTCGCCTCAATAGACAAGTTAGCAGGAAGCTGCAATGGTTGCTGGGACGGAGGGAATTTTAGCAGCATGAATTTCTCTTTGCTCCCGAATCTCGGCTTTCTTCGGCTGCCTGACAATGGCCTCGCCGGTATCGTTCCCCGTCAACTATGTGAACTCCCGCTCTGGTACCTCGACTTGTCCGGCAATAACCTAAACGGTGAGTTTCCTCTCTGTCTCCAAAACCTCACAATGCTAGAAGTTCTTGACATTCATTATAATGAAATCGCTAGTCCTTTCCCTTCTAGATTGGGAAATCTGAAGAAGCTAGGGTACCTAGATCTCAGTTTCAATTTGCTTCGTGGCCCTATACTTCCGGAAATAGGGAACTTGACAAACTTGAAATACCTATGTATTGATGAGAATCAATATGGCGGATCTATCCCGTCAGAAATAGGTAATTTGAAGGGCTTAATTTGGTTGACGCTGGGTTCAAACTCCTTCACAGGCCCCATTCCATCGGAAATTGGAGATTTGAAGAATCTCACTTATCTAGATTTGAGCAATAACAACTTCTCTCGAGAAATCCCTCTTCAACTTGGGAGTTTGGTCATGGTAAGCTATCTTGATCTTCGGGATAATTCTCTACAGGGTTCAGTTCCCAATCTAAAAAAACTTTCCCTCTTAAGTCACATCGATTTGTCAAACAATAATCTCACGGGAAGAATTCCAGATAATCTGCTCGACATTGGTTATAGAGATTTCGGTGGCAACGAATTTTTGGAATATGCTACCATAGAAGCAGATTTAGATGCTCTTCGTGGCAGTGGCTGGTGGTCCTCTTATGACACGAGCAACAGTTCCAAAACACATTGCACGTGGCTCGGCATTTCATGTGACAATTCTGGAAGCGTCGTCAAAATAGACATACCACAAGGAATACGTGCGCTCACCGGTATCATTCCCCTTCAAATATGTGCGCTCCTAAAGCTCAGGCACCTCAATTTGTCCCACAATCACCTAATTGGCCATTTACCTCTTTGTCTCCAAAACCTCGCCATGTTAGAAGTCATTGACGTTCATACTAATCTGCTCAATAGTCTTATCCCTCCCGAATTGGGAAATCTGAAGAGGTTGATCTACCTAGACCTCAGTTTCAATGCACTTCATGGCACGATCCCTTCGACTCTTGGTCACTTAGATTATGTCGACTTGTCGTACAATCGTCTCACGGGAAAAATTCCAAATAATTTGGCCCATGTTCGTTATGGAGCTTTCAAAGGTAATGAAGGTTTGGAAAAGGCTGATGGTCATGAAAGAATGGCTAGGATTATACTTATGATGGTACTTATTCCACTGGTGGCTATATTAGTTCTTGGGCCTTTGATAATACTCCGACGAAGAACGAAGAGCATGCGATCAGAGATAGCAACAAAAAATGGCGATTTCTTGTCAATATGGAATTACGATGGGACAATGGCATATGAAGACATAATCAATGCAACGGAAGACTTTGACATTAAATATTGCATTGGAACTGGCGGATACGGTAGTGTCTATAGAGTGCAGTTGCCCAATGGGAAGATCGTGGCATTGAAGAAACTTCACCGTCATGAAGCAGAGGACCCATCTTTTGACAAGAGCTTCCGAAATGAAGTGAAACACTTGACAGAAGTACGACACAGAAGCATAATTAAGCTCCATGGTTTTTGCTTACACAAGCGATGCATGTTCTTGGTTTATGAGTATATGGAAAGGGGGAGTCTATTTTGTGCTTTGAGAAATGACGTCGAAGCAGTGGAATTAGACTGGTCTAAAAGACTCAATATTGTTTGGGATATTGCACATGCCCTGTCTTACCTGCACCACGATTGCACGCAGCCAATTGTTCATCGTGACATATCTAGCAACAACATTTTGCTCAACAACAACATGAAGGCTTTCTTATCAGACTTTGGCACGGCAAGACTCCTAGAACCTAATTTCTCATCTAATCTCACTGCAGATATCGCAGGCACTCGTGGATATATAGCACCAGGTGAGCAATCTAGAATGTTATTAGTAGAGGCACATAGCTAGATACTTCACTCCCCACGTGGTAAGCAACAACTTTGATGCTTCATCATTTTTACAAATTTATCGGATAGTGTACTAGCTAATGTTGAGAACTTAGTTTCGAGCCTCCTCTATTTACGAACATTTTATTTCTTTTTCTCAGAGCTTGCTTACACTTTGGTGATCAATGAGAAATGCGATGTATACAGCTTTGGAACGGTAGCAATGGAAATCATAATGGGTGAGCATCCAGGTGAGATGATCTTAATACTGTCGACACTTTTCAGAGAAGATATTATGCTACATCGAATATTAGACTCACGCTTGCCAATCCCAAGAGAGAATTACATCGCAAGAAGTATCATTCTGGTAGTTTCCCTGGCGCTTGCTTGCTTAAGTCGCGACCCAAAGTCGCGACCCGCGATGAAACAAGTTTCGGAAGCTTTTCTAGCGCCAAAACTAACGTTGGACAAGCCCTTCCATTCAATCTCGCTTGCGCAGCTCCAAGAAATGAATCGAGGAATATGGTGGGAAGGTGGAACCACGGAAACATCGTCAAGCCTACAAGAAGAGCAAGGACCATGAAGTACTTGTCCCAAAAGTAGCAAATAAGCTTCCAACAAGTGAAGACCGAAGATTACAAACTGATGCTGCAAATCGGTGAACGTGGTTGAGGATACAAAGGATACGGATTCAGCAATTCTAAGTCATGTCAAACTTTCTTTAAGCTATGTAGGCCAAAATTTACCAAAGTAGCAATGAGAAGTGAGAAGCATTCATTGTGCAGTCGTTTATTTTTCTGTCTTGTTAGTAAGATAAGAGTGCATGGTGAGTGATAATGTGTTGTTGTGGCCACGAAAATATAGGCAACGTAAGGATATTCACCGCATATTAATCTGGATCATTTATATTTAGTTGAAGGCTTGCTAGTCAAAAAAGAAAAGAAAAAAAGCTTGCTAGTCAATTAAAGACGGAAAATTGATCCGCGTTTCCATTACGATGGCTAAAGATCTGACATGACGAAAACAACAAAAGACCGCGATTGCTCTAGACGAACCGTGTCCAGGGGTCCAACAATCTATACGTGTCCGAAGACTTTGACTTGTTGACTTTTGGGGTGCGCAACTCGACAGAGACCTTGACTTCTGGAATTTGTCCAACTACCAAGTGTAAGCTGGTTCAAGTTCTAAATGAATTATCATTAGTAAACCGTGAGGTTTACGAGGGAGGGGACGAACGCAAGCGCACAAAGTGTTGGGTTTTCAGACTTTACCTCACACTTATAAACCGACTACCAGCCCATTCTACAGTCAACATGGGACAACCTGCATTCTCTCCCTCACACATCGGGTCCCGGATCGGAGGCGCAACACCTCGTATCTCTCCCGTATGATTGTTGGATCAAGATTTGTTGGCGACAGGAGTTCCGATACTAGTGTTGGGTGGGCTTTGGCCTCTCTTATCCCAAAAGCTAGCTCAAATGATGAAGTTTTCTTTATACTTGTAAACCGACCACTAGCCCCTTCCACAACTAATGTGGGACAACTCCAACACAAAGAGGAAGAAACCCATCATCACAAATCCTAAAAAAAAAAAAAAATCTTAAAATCATAAAATCACTCTTTTTTTCCGCCTTAAAATCTCATGTGCTGTTAGAATTTGACACCCACACGCTTTCTTATTGATGGAAAGTATGAACCACACTTTAATAGTATTCTGCATTGCTATATATCTCGAGCACGTTTGGAGTGAAAGAGAGTTCATGATGCTATTCATAAATTATGATTCTCCCTAAAGGATCGTTATCGGGTTCGACCCACATGAAACGTGATACAAAGTTCTTGATTTATGACAACATGAAAAGTCGGAGTCAATGCCCATATTTTAGGCGTACATGATAACCATTCTATTTCTCTATTTCTATTTCAAACCTATTTCTAGAATAAGCTTGGAATAGAAATTCATTTGGTAATGCAATTCTATTTTTCTATTTTTGGAACAAATTTTTGTTCCAGAAATAGATTTGAAAGAGAAATGAGAAGTTAAAAATTGTAGTTTTGATGTTCCAGAAACATAAATGAGAAATAACCTGCCAAAGCCCTTTGTTTTTTCTCAAGTCCTCGTTGTACTCTCTCTATCCCCCTTCCTTTGTTAGTCGCCGCCCACCACCGCCATCCGTCGCTCCTCGCCATCCGTCGCTCCCCGCCAACCTCCGTCGGCTGCCCTAGCCCACCGTAGGCTGTCGCCGACCCCCGCTGCAGCAATCATAGTTGTCACCATCATTGTTGGCCGTCGTGCCCACCGTCGGTCGCCACAACCACCGACCATGCCCCTGCCAACTACCGCCTAGCGTTGTCCACCACCAACATCCTTGACACCCTATTGGTGGCCGTCGCCCAGTGTCCCTCGACGGCCGCCGCCCGCCGCCCACCGTTGCCCACCACCGGTCGTTGTTGCCCCTTACCACACCACCGACCGCCACTAACCACCACCCACCGCCACCTTCCATTGGCTGCCGCAACCACCGCCAACCACCGATGACCACGGCTACCCGCCACCGCCCTCCACCGCCGGCTTCTGCAACCATCGCTGCCACCAGAGTAAAAAATAAATAAGAATTTTTTTAATTTTAAATAGTAAATAATATTTTCTAATAATAACAATTTTTTTTAATTTTTTTTTTCAAAAAATTAAAAAAGAAGTAGAAAATTTTTGTACAAGATTTTGTGTTAATAATATTTTAGAAATAGAAATTTTCAACTGTTGCCAAACGAATTTCTATTCCAGGAACAGAAATTTTATGTCGTTATCAAACACGTTGTTTTGCTCAAAAACTCATCCAGAAACTAAAATTACAAAAATTTATTTCTAGCCAGAAATTGATTTTAGAAATGAAATGATTGTCATGCGCATCCTCCAAAGCTCATATGGCAAAAGCCCATTTTGGCAGGTCCATCTTACTTTGTTCCACCACCGAAAGCCTTAAACAGCTTCTCTCTTATGTCGCGCACTATGCAAATTCGTCCCTTTAAAGCATAAAATTATTTTCATATGGTCAAGCATTGAACTTATGTCGCGCACTATGCGAATTCGTCCCTTTAAAGCATCCGGCCAGCCTTGTCGTCGAATGATTGACAAGTTTCCGAAGCTTTTTCAGCTTGAAAAGTACCAATTGTCGAACCATTCCACGCATTCTCATTGGGCAGCCCCAACAAAACCTAATTGGCGCACTCAACATTTTTCATGGTCTACCTTAACAGCTACATTGACTATCGTTTGGGATGAGCACACATGCTTTGGTAATTACACAGGAAAGTTGTTCGCAATTTTTTTTTAAATTTATTGCACTTTTATCAATTCAGTCTTAAACTTTTAAATTTTACCAATTGAGTCCTAAATATTTTTACGTTTTGTTAATTGAGTTCATTCGGCCAATTTTAGCCGAAAATCGCTAAACGTGAACGGCGGCCGTCCTACATGACACAACCCCCACTGACATTGACAAATTTTAACTTTTTTTATTTTTATTTTTTTCTTTTGTTTTCCTTCTTGACTTTTTTCTTTTTGCCCTCCGCCGGCCATCGCCGGGTCTCATTGATGGTTGGCAAACGTCGTCGGCCTCAGATGAGGGTCGCTCTCGCTAGCCCCGAGTGAAGGACGCCCTGGCATGGACCGGCAAGAGCCGTCCTCACCGAATCAGCTGAGGGAGGCCGGTATTGGAATTGCACACTGCGTATTGGAATTACAAGGATCTTTTGCTTTCGAAGTTGAATGGTTGTCAGTCAAAAGAAGGAAAGGCTGGAAAATTGGGTCCACGACCGTTTGCCTTACGAAAAGGGTTAGAAAATTTTTAGGGCCAGAAATCACCAATGAGAGTGTTATGAAGACCATGACTTCCCATGAACCATTGAACACGGACTGATCCAAAAGTCAACACACAAAAACCACCTAAGACCTTGACTTATCGATGGATGTGTACAAGTTCCAACCATGCACGCATGCTGGTTTAAATTCTTCTCTCTCTCTCTCTCTCTCTCTCTCTCTCTCTCTCTCGGCAGTATGCTGGTGTAAATTCTAGTCGAATCATAAAACTTACAAATTTAGAGATTGTAATGAGTATAATATATTGCTTATCGGGAAACTAGTGCCACAGCTTTTAAAAACTGGACACCTAAAATTACGTGGGGGATTTTGCTTACTTGAAAATCCATTGTGATATTAATTCACTATTGAATCATCCAACGTGGTTCGCTGAAAAATAATGTCGCGCAAGAATTTCCAGCAAGAAAATTATCGATGTAACTTAAGTGATATGCTTTTAAAACATTATGACAACAAACCGATCGCTTAAAAAATTATAACATCAAAGTGAGCACCACGCAAAAAAAAATTACGAGGTTGTTAGTGTCTTTATTCCGTCCAATTGTATCGAGTAAGCAATGGTCGGAAGCAATGAAATTCAAGTGATTTCACCACAACTGGCTCGACATTTTATCTGTAGCCATGGCTGATTTTATTTTGCATGGTGTCCCATTGAACTTGAAATTTAACTTCTATTAATCTAGTTGGAGCAGCTCACGGGATATAAGAGCTAATTTACCAGCTGATGGGATTTAAGGGTAATTGACTTGCTATCACGGCTCCGAAGACCTAGACACCTAGTCCGAAATAAGTTATTAATTTTTTTTTCGTTTTATTGACAAAACCCAAAGAAGTCGAACGGTCCTAATACTTGGATTATACAAGAAATTAGTCAATTACCCTTTTATGTCCCAAAAGTTATTTCTCTTGGATTGCCCATACATAATACAGCAAAGTCAGGTCTTCTAATTCCCTGGCAAAAGAAGAGCTCCCCTCTCTCTATAGAGCATCATGAACGCATTCCACCTGATTCATTTGAATCCTGTAAGCAATCCCGTCGTCGGCTTGCATGTTCCCAAGCTGATGACCGCGGCAGCTACATGGATGGTTATTGCGCTAGCTCTCTCCCACAACTTCCCTGCCCTTGCCACCGGAACAGAGTCAGATGCTCTTTGTCGCAGTGGGTGGTGGCTTCACTCCGTTACGAGCGACGCTTCCGTGTCGCATTGCACCTGGTTTGGCGTTTCATGCGACGATCGTGGAAGTGTCATCCGAATAAACATGCCACCGGGAGCCAACTACGGCTCCTATGTTGCACCTAGTTTGAGCAGCATGAATTTCTCTCTGCTCCCGAGTCTAGCCTCTCTTCGGCTGCCAGATAATTTACCCTTGGGTGTCATTCCCCTTCAAATATGTGCACTCCCAAAGCTCAGGCACCTCGACTTGTCGGACAATTACCTAACCGGTGAGTTACCTCTTTGTCTCCAAAACCTCACCATGCTAGAAGTTATTGACATTCATAATAATCAAATCACTAGTCCTGTCCCTCCTGACTTGGGAAATCTGAAGAAGCAGATCCACCTAGATCTTAGCTTCAATTCCCTTGATGGCCCTATCCCTCCGACTCTTGGTCTCTTGTCTAACTTGACGCACCTCTATCTGGGAGGAAACTCCTTTATTGGATCTATTCCTCCTAAAATAGGGAACTTGACAAACTTAACATGTTTGAGTATGGAAGGGAACGAATTCAGCGGATCTATCCCGTCAGAAATAGGTAATTTGAAGAGCTTGATTGAGTTGAGACTGAGCACAAACTCCTTCACTTGCCCAATCCCTCCATCTTTGGCAAATTTAAAAAGCTTGATCGTTCTAGATTTACATGAAAATCGACTCGACTGTGCCATTCCAGTGGATAAAGGAGATTTGAAGAGTCTCACTCATTTGTATTTGAGCTCAAACAACTTCCCTTGCCCCATCCTTTCATCTCTAGCCCATTTAACCAGCTTGACCGTTCTACATTTAGATGGAAATGAAATCGACTGTGCCATTCCATTGGAAATACGGTACTTCAAGAGTCTCACCGATCTAGATTTGAGCTTCAACAACTTCTCTGGAAAAATCCCTCATGCACTTGAAAGTTTGGTCATGTTAAACTATCTCAATCTCCGGAACAATTCTCTTCACGGTTCAGTTCCCAATTTTGAAAAGCTTTTAAATCTAAGTTACCTCGACTTGTTGTACAATCATCTCACAGGAAATATCCCAAATAATCTGCTCTATGTTCGTTACATAGCAGTCTACGGCAATGACGGTTTGAAAAAAATTGATGGTCCCAGAAGAATGTCTAGGTCTATGCTTATGACTGTATTGATACCATCGATGGCTATACCGATGATAGTTCTTGGGTCTTGCTTCATATTTCAACATAGAACGAAGAGCATGCAATCATAGACAGTAGAAAAAAAATGGAGACTTCTTGTCGATATGGAATTATGACGGGAGGATTGCATATGAAGACATAATCAATGCAACTGAAGACTTCGACATCAAATACTGCATTGGTAGTGGCGGTTACGGTAGTGTCTATAGAGCTCAATTGCCCAATGGGAAAATTGTGGCATTGAAGAAACTTCACCGTCTTGAAGTAGAGGACCCATCTTTTGACCAGAGCTTCCGAAATGAAGTGAAATACTTGACAGAAGTGCGTCATAGAAGCATAATCAAGCTCCATGGTTTCTGTTTACACAAACGATGCATGTTCTTGGTTTATGAGTACATGGAAAGGGGGAGTCTATTTTGTGCTTTGAGAAATGACGTCGATGCAATGGAACTTGACTGGTATAAAAGACTAAATATTGTCTGGGGTATCGCACACGCCTTATCTTACTTGCATTATGATTGCGCTCAGCCAATTGTTCATCGAGACATATCTAGCAACAACATTTTGCTCAACAACAGAATGCAAGCTTTCCTATCAGACTTCGGCACGGCAAGACTCCTAGAACCTAATTTCTCATCTAACCTCACCGCAGATATTGCAAGCACTCGTGGATATATAGCACTAGGTGAGCAACTCTAGAATGTTATCACTAGAGGCACATAGCTAGATTGAATACTTTACCCCCCATGTGGTAAGCAACAGCTTTGATGCTTCATCATTTTACAAAATTTTCATTCTATATAGTACTAGCTAACACTGAGAACTTAGTTTCGAGCCTCATCTAATTTACAAACTTTTTGTTCTTTTTCTCAGAGCTTGCTTACACTTAGGTCATCAATGAGAAATGTGACGTATACAGCTTTGGAATGGTAGCAATAGAAATCATAATGGGCGAGCATTCGGGTGAGATCATCTTACCGTTGTCGACGCTTTTCAAAGAAGATATTATGTTGCATCAAATGTTAGACCCGCGCTTGCCAGTCCCAAGAGAGAATTCCATCGCAAGAAGTATCGTTCCGGTAGTTTCTTTGGCACTTGCTTGCTTAAGTAGTGATCCAAAGTCACGGCCCACAATGAAACAAGTTTCGCAAGCTTTTCTAGCTCCAAAACTAGAGGTGGCCAAGCCTTTCCATACAATCTCGCTTGCGCAGCTCCAAGAAATGAATCGAGGAGCATGGTGGGAAGGTGGATCTGCGGAAACTTCGTCAAGCCTACAAGAAGAGCAAGGATCATGAAGTACTTGTCTCAATACTAGCAAATAAATTCCAACAAGTGAAGAATCGATTGATAAAATGATGCTGCATATCCGGTGAACGTGATTGAGGACATGACACATATGGTTCGTGTAGTTTTAAGTCATGTAAAACCTTTTTTGAACTAGTTAGGTTAAAATTCACCTAAGTAGCAATAAGGAGTGAGAAGCATTTCTTAGTCTTTTTTGTTTATGCCTTTTTAGTAAGATCGGAATGCATGATAAGTGCTAATGTGGTTATCGAATTATCATTCAATTTTTGTCTTTTTAACAAGATCGGAACATCATGAACATTGATAATATGTTGTTATCGTCAAGAATGTTTGGCTACATAAGGATAATCTCTACTTATTATTCAGGATCATTTCTATTTAGTTGAAGGCTTTCTAGTCGATGAAAGACAAAAATTGCCTAGCGTTTCCTTTACAATGGCTACAGATCCGATCGAGAAAACAACAAAAGAGCACGATTACTCTTGCGAGTCGAGACGGACCAGGTTTGTCGGTCCAACGACCGATAGCTGACAGAAGATCTTGACTTGTTGACTTTTGAAGCGCGTGCTTGACAAAGACCTTGACTCCGTGAATTTGTTTAACTTTCCATATGTAAAGCTGGTTCAATTTCTAATCAAAGTCATCACTAGTTAACTGTGAAATTTGCGATGGAGGAGCTGGCACTTCGCAATCACGAAGCTGCGGAATCAGAATAAATCCAATGTGAAGAGACAATTCAATCGCATGAATTAACTTTTGTCTTAAAAGGAGGTATCAGGTATGTGATAATCTTGATGAATGACTTAGGCTGGAAGGTTTGTGTTTACTTTCTGAAGTAAAATAATGGGGTTTTTGTCTGTTTAAGCAATTTAAATTCTTGATTTGAAAAAAAAATAATCAAACATGCAAGAACATCAAGAGGCTGCGAACCGACAACGGCTTAGAGTTATGCTCAAGTGAGTCTTGATGAGTTCTGCAGAGAAAATGGGGGAAAATTGTCGAAAATCGTCAATAAAGTCCTACACTTTTCACACGTTTGTCAATTCAGTCCTAAATCTTTTAAGTTTGCCCATTCAGTTCTAAACCTTTTCATCTTTTGCCGATTCAGTCCTATTGACTAGAAACCATTGACGTGGACGCTGGTTGTCTTACGTGGCACCGCCGGCACTAACGTGGACAATTTTTATTAATTTTTTAAAAAATTAATTTTTTTTTCTTACTTTTTGGCTTCAAGGCCGGCGGCCCCTTCGATTTAGGGATGACGGGGGTCGCCGGCCTTGCCCGTGGGTCGGCGTAGGCGTAGGGCCGACGGGGATCGTCCATGAACCCCGAATCATGAAAAAAGGAAAAAGTGAAAAAAAATTCAAAATTCTTTTACAAATTATTTGACAAATTATTATATTTTCTCCATGTCAATGTTAGCGATGCCACATCAGCGATTTCCGGCCAACAGGACTGAATAGGCAAAAGATGAAAAGGTTTAGGATCGAATAGGCAAACTTAAAAGTTTTAGGACCGAATTGGCAAAAGTGGGAAAGGTTCAGGACTTTTTTAACAATTTTTCCAAGAAAATGGAATCAATTCAATATTGAATCATCCAACATAACTCACCATAAATTATTGCCTTGTAACTCAAGTGATCACCATTTGAAAAATACCATGCTCAAATAATCGTGAAAGAAGTTATGACATCCAAGTGAGTGTCGTTCAAAACTTGTGATACCGTTAATGTCCCAATCCCCTCCAGTTTTATCGAGCAAGCGATGCTCCGAAGCAACGAAGTTCGAGTGATGTCATGAGACCCAGCTCGAGATTTTACTGTATAAGTAGCCATGTGTTAACACCCAAAGTTACTCCTAGAGCCATGTGACGAGCACGAGCAAGAGTTTTGATCGCTCACGGGTAGGAGTACTGAAGACAGACTCAAGAGAATCTCAAAGATGCCACGTGAAAGTTTTGGCGGCATCTTCCTTGAGAGACGAAAGGAGAAGCGCGCGAAAAGAGCCACGATCGGGCCTGTTAGTGAAAGATTTGAGGTAATCCCCACGAGGTGAAAAGAAAGGGCGCAAAAATCGAGAAACCGTCAAAAGACTATCCACACGACTTATCGGAAAAGGTTAAAATGTGGAGCCAAAGGAAATAATCGCTTGACGGTTACCGTAGCTAGTCTATAAATACCCCGTGGACACAACACAACAGGGATAGACAAACACAAGCACTTGTCATTACAATTAAACTCTTAGCCTTTAGCTTAGCAAGAGCTTTCAGATTCCCATCGTCGATTCAATTCCGGTGAGTTTCGTATCCGAGGCTAGGTGTCGTCGATTAGATTCCGGTGCCTGCTCATTAGGTTCGATACCGTCGATTCAATTCTGGTATTGTACTCTTCGCCCATTTCGTCCAATACCGTTGATTAAATTCTGGTATTGTGTCCTACATTCCCCCGTCCAGTGTCGTCGATTAGATTCCGGCATTGTTTCCTACAATCTGGTTTGGCCCCGTAGATTAAATTCAGGAGTCGCACCTTAAGTTCAAGTATGTCAAAGTTCGTCTCACTGTCGAAGGAGTGGGGCTGTCGAATCATCAATAGTCTATATTACACCTCCGGTGTCAATATAATTATTTTTTGCATTTGACACTCTCTCTCCAAAACTAACTCAGAAGTCCTTATTGGAAAACGAACGGATTAAGTTCGATAAAAGATTCTCGCGTTAGCAATCCTTTTAGGCTTCAACCCTTTCTTTTGAGCCAAGATTCATCCGCTTGGGCCTTGTCGAGGGATTTCGACACGCCAACACCATGGCTGAACTTATTCCGTATGGTGTCTCTTATTTGATTGAACTTGAAAATTTTCTCCTGGCAAGCTAGTTAGAGGAGGTCATGGGATATAAGAGCTAGTTTTGTTTACATTGAGAAATCAAAGGCATGCGGCAGGTGACGCAATAATATGATATGGAGTCGATTTAAGGGTAAAAGGTTTATGATACTTTATTGTGCGAAACTATACGGATGGGTTTCCTCCTTAATGATGGTCATATATTACCGCAAACTCAGGCCTTCCACTTCCCAGGAAAAGAAGAGGTCCCTCTTGTTGTTCTGTAAGTTCGTATAAACAGAAAATAAGATTGGAAGACTAACCTTTAGCCAAATGAAAAGCGAGAATGCAGAATATTGATCCGAGCCGAACGAATGTCGCTGTTTCCTTAAGACAAATTTGTCCCCTCAATTCAAACAAATTTCGTACCCGAGGACGTTGGACAATTGTCTCCCGGGATAGAACGGATCGCGTTCCTCTCAAGTGGTACTTCTTCAAAGGACTCCAACGAACGTAACTTTGCAAAATTATCGCACGGAATGTATGAGGGGAAAACAAGTGTGCAAGATTTTGAGGAAACCGAAATGTATGCTCGGGAAAAAAGAAAACGTGTCTCGAAATTGCCTATTCGAGGACTATTTATTTTGGAAGGACGAAAAGCCACGAAGAGTCACGAAGCTTGAATTCGGGCGATAGTTTTTTCATAACCGACCGACTCCTTACGAACAATTATATTTGTTCATTATTCTCCGAATAATTGCAACTGTTCGTTCACGGACGAATGTCCAGAAATTTCCGAACAATTGCAACTGTTCGTTCACGGACGAATGTCCAGAAATTTCTAGACAATTCCGTTCGGCTATAAAAGACCGATGGGCAAAAAATAAAAATAAAAAATGGAATATAAGAAGCCCCGACGCCCGGGCCCGAACCGACCGGACGGACGGCGGCGGCGGCACGCGCGCGTGTGGGCCGAAATCCATTTGCGTAGGTCCTCCCTCCTCCACAAAAGTGGGGTGCCCCTTGGGGCCCAAACCCATTTGTGAGGTTCCACTTAAAAAACCCATCTCCCATCTACCTTTCATCCTATGTGGGACTCCCACATTTCCTTCTCATTCACTTTAGAGGGATAAATTCCCCAACAATCCCCCACATGAATGAGATATTCAGACATCACGACTCTTCGTATATGCATGAAATGCAATGTGCGATTATTCCTTGAGAAATAGTTACATCGGGATAAGTAGTCTCAAACTTTGAACTTTCCCTAGTGAAACCTATCGGACTTACTCGGTCAATCGGTAGACTTGATGTCTTTGAACTGTCGACTTTTGGTGTAAGCCTAGACAATAAAAATCACATAACTTTCTCTCGAACAAAGTTAGTTCTCACCGTTGTGTTCGTTTTGGCCATGAACACCGCTTGGTCTCATGAGTGTTTTAGAGAATTCGGCCTTTTCAAGTCTCACAGAAGCGGCCCTCACTTCACACTCACATAGGTGATTTCTGAACATATAGTATATCACATACTCAATTCAGAATCATTAAAAGCTTTTCGCTTAACCTACACATATTAGTACTGTCTTCATCTAGGAATGAGTAATAAATTACATTACTCTACACGATTTTCATAACTTGGTTGTCCCTTTGAACCTAGATCTTGGGATCTCCAATCAACAAAGTAGGGTATCCGCTATGAGGACTTAGTTATAGGCCTTAAACCCATTCCTTTCGATATTTTTACAACTATTTCTCTAGTTATGCCTTTTGTTAATGGATCTGCAATATTATCTTTTGACTTCACATAGTCAATGGTGATAATTCCACTAGAAAGAAGTTGTCTTACGGTGTCATGTCTTCGACGTATGTGTCGAGACTTACCGTTATACATGACATTCCTTGCCCTTCCTATTTCTGCTTGACTGTCACAATGTATGCATACAGCAGGCAATGGTTTAGGCCAATTAGGAATATCTTCCAAGAAGTTTCGAAGCCACTCTGCTTCTTCACCGGCTTTATCCAAAGCTATAAATTATGATTCCATAGTGGATCTAGCAATACAAGTTTGTTTGGATGATTTCCATGACATCGCTGCCCCACCAAGTGTGAATACATATCCACTTGTCGATTTTGTGTCTTTAGTGCCGGTTATCCAATTTGCATCACAAGATCCCTCAAGTACCGCTGGATACTCTGTATAATGCGAAGCATAATCTTGAGTATGCTTCAAGTAGCCCAATACACGCTTCATAGCTTTCCAATGATTTTCATTTGGACTAATTGTAAATCGGCTTAGCTTGCTTTATCGCGCAAGCTATGTCCGGTCTAGTGCGATTCATGACATACATTAAACTGCCTAGTATACTTGCATACTCATTTTGAGCCTTACTATCACCGGTATTTTTTGAAAGATGTAAATTAACATCTATCGGTGTACTTACTGGTGATATGCCTAAATTCTTGCTTTTTTCAAGAATTTTCTCAATGTAATGAGATTGAGATAGAGATAGTCCTTCAGATGTTTTACGGATTTTAATTCCTAAAATGACATCTGCGATCCCCGTATCTTTCATATCAAATTTACTTGCGAGCAAACATTTGATCTTCTTGACAATCTCACTATCATTGCCCATTATAAGCATGTCGTCTACATATAGACATAAGATGACAAAGCTATTATGAGTGTTTTTAACGTATACACATTTATCACACTCATTAATTTTGAAACCATTCGACAACATAACTTGGTCGAATTTAGCATGCCATTGTTTTGGTGCTTGTTTCAAGCCATATAGTGACTTGATAAGCCGCCATATTTTATTCTCTTATCCCGGAACAATGAACCCTTCAGGTTGCTGTAAATATATTTCTTCTTCCGGATCCCCATTTAGAAAAGCTGTTTTGACATCCATTTGATGAATTTCAAGTCTATACAAGGTTTGCTATAGCAATTAACATCCGTATAGATGTAATTCTCGTGACAGTGAATAAGTGTCAAAATAATCCAGACCTTCACGTTGCCGTAACCTTTTACGACAAGCCTAGCCTTATACTTATCAATAGTACCATCTGCTTTCATTTTCCTCTTAAATATCCACTTACATTGTAATGGCTTATTGCCAGGAGGAAGGTCAACCAATTCCCAAGTATGGTTTGACAAGATGGATTCAACTTCACTATTGATAGCTTCTTTCCAGAGCGAGACTTCTGGAGATGTCACGACTTCCTTATATGTCCGAGGTTCATTCTCTAACAAATATGTCAGAAACTCGGGTCCAAAAAGACGTAGAAGTCCTTTGCCTTTTATTACGTCTAGGTTCATCCTCCATTGGATCACTTCTAGATGTAGTACCTCGAAACCTCTTATTATTTTCAATTGGCTCATATACTATGTTATACGAAAATATATTTTCAAAGAACGAAGCGTCCCTTGATTCAATGATCGTATTAACATGTATATCCGGGATCTCTGACTTATGAACAAGAAAACGATATGCGTTGCTATTCTGAGCATATCCGATAAAAACACAGTCAACAGTCTTTGGTCCTATCTTAACCCTTTTAGGCTTAGGAATCGCAACCTTAGCCAAACACCCATACGCTTTGAGATAATTCAAGTTAGGCATTCCGCCTTTCCATTTCTCATATGGAGTTTGTTGTGTCCTTTTGTGGGGTACTCTATTTAAAATAAAGTTTGCTGTCAAGACAGCTTCCCTCCACAAATTTTGCGGTAAACCGAACCTGTTCAACAATGCATTCATTGTTTCCTTTAGGGATCGATTTTTCCTTTCCGCCACACCATTCGATTGCGGTGTATAAGGAGCGGTAATTTGGTGAACGATACCAAATTCAGAACAAATTTCCTCAAAAGGAAATTCATATTCACCTCCTCTATCACTTCTTATTATTTTTATTTTCTTATTTAACTGATTTTCAACCTCACACTTATAAGTTCTAAAAGCATTCACGACTTCATCTTTACTATTAAGTAAATAGATATAGCAATACCTCGAACAGTCATCTATAAACGTAATAAAGTACTTCTTACCACCTCTAGAAGGTATTGCTTTCAAGTCACAAATGTCCGTGTGTATTAAATCTAAAGGTTCTGTGACTCTATTATCTACGGAATGAAAAGGAGGCTTAGAGAACTTAGATTCGACACACACTTGGCACTTTTCACTTGGACAATCAAACTTCGGCAATAGTCTCATACTAATTCATTTCTTATAGTTAACGTGTCCTAGTCTAGCATGCCAAATTAGGAGACCCAAGCACATAAGTAGAAGTCGCTTTATTCATATCATCTTTGGTTACAACAGTCATTACATTCAACTTGAACAAACCATCACTCAGATAACCCTTTCCTACATACATCTCATTTTTGGAGAGTACAAACTTGTCAGATACAAACACCAACTTGAAGCCATTCTTGCTAAGGAGAGATCCAGACACTAAATTCTTGCGAACATCCGGCACATGAAGAACATTATTCGGTGTCACAATTTTCCCAGATGTCATCTTCAGAGCAATCTTTCCAACACCTTCAACTTTAGAGGTCGATGAATTACCCATATAGAGTTTTTATCATCCCCCACGGTTGTGTAGGACGAGAACATCGATTTGTTTGCACATATATGACGAGTTGCTCCGGTATCAATCCACCACTCCTTGGGGTTTCCCACCATATTACACTCGGATATCATAGTAGTCAGATTGATATCATCAACACCATTGGAAATCTCTTCCACCACATTTGCCCGAGTTTTCTGTCTTTTCTTGGCTCTGCAGATTTTGGCTCGATGTCCGGACTCTCCACGCTTAAAGCATTTGCCAACGAACTTCTTCGGACCTTGGGTGAATCCCTCTCCCGACTTGCTAGGCATTTTCCTCTTCTTATTGGATTTCGATCTTTCTTCAACGACATTGGCCCTTGAGACCTCCAGATTACTGCCAACCTTCTTCTCAGAAGATTTATTATCTTCCTCTATCCTCAACCGAACAATCAAGTCTTCAAGTGACAATTCCTTTCTCTTGTGTTTGAGATAATTCTTAAAATCTCTCCAGGAAGGTGGCAATTTTTCAATAAAAGCGGTCACTTGAAATGATTCACTTAGAGTCATTCCTTGAGCATGAATATCATGCATAATCACTTGAAGTTCTTGAACCTAACTTAAGACGGTCTTTGAATCGACCATCTTGAAGTCTAGAAATTTGCCGACAATGAATTTCTTCAATCCAGCATCTTCGGTTTTGTATTTCTTGTCTAGACTATCCCATAACTCCTTAGCCGTTTTCAGCGGACTATAGACGTTATAGAGAGTATTATCTAGACCGTTGAGGACATAGTTACGACACGGGAAGTCAGAATGCTTCCATGCATCCACAGCAGCAACCTTTTCTTTATTTGTCTCTCCAACGTCCAATTTAGGACCATCCTCATTGAGGAATCTTGTCAAGTTCAAGGTTGTGAGATAGAACAACATCTTTTGTTGCCATCTCTTGAAATCAGACCCATTGAACTTTTCCGGCTTTTCTCTATGATTCGGAATAGGAGTAATCGGAGTCGAAGTCGAAGCCATTTCTAAAAAATATAAAATTTACTAATAAACGACGTAACAAAGAAAACTTGCAATTAAAAACGTGGAGAACAAATTATGTCGGAGAACACGTGAGTATGTGAGTGACAACAATTCGGGAAAGACAACTATATGAAAGTTGTATTCAACACACCTTACCAAAAAAAAAAAAGTTGTATTCAACACAACGCTTTCTTCAAGTTGTAAGATGTAGACGAAATATACAACCACACAAAATACTCACAATGCTCAATACAGATTCGGGTAAGCATAAGAAACAAACTACTGACAACGTTCACAAAAGAAAAATACGTTTATCTCGAAAAACAACTCTTATAAATGTTACGATTGAAGTTCGAGAATGATCATCATAACAGAAAATCAATACACCACTGAACGAACGAAGAACATATTGTTTGCAACAAAAAATATACGAACTAAGCGCAAAAACAAGAAGTCCAAATAAAGAAAAATTTGTCTTAAGATTGTTGTTCTGTAAGTTCGTATAAACAGAAAATAAGATTAGAAGACTAACCTTTAGCCAAATGAAAAGCGAGTATGCAGAATATTGATCCGAGCCGAACGAATGTCGCTGTTTCCTTAAGACAAATTTGTCCCCTCAATTCAGACAAATTTCGTACCCGAGGACGTTGGACAATTGTCTCCCGGGATAGAACGGATCGCGTTCCTCCGAAGTGGTACTTCTTCAAAGGACTCCAACGAACGTAACTTTGCAAAATTATCGCACAGAATGTATGAGGGGAAAACAAGTGTGCAAGATTTTGAGGAAACCGAAATGTATGCTCGGGAAAAAAGAAAACGTATCCCGAAATGGCCTATTCGAGGACTATTTATTTTGGAAGGACGAAAAGCCACGAAGAGTCACGAAGCTTACGAACAATTATATTTGTTTGTTATTCTCCAAAAAAAATAAAAATAAAAAATGGAATATAAGAAACCCCGACGGACGGCGGCGTCGCGCGGCAGTGGGCCGAAATCCATTTGCGTAGGTCATCCCTCCTCCACAAAAGTGGGGTGCCCCTTGGGGCCCAAACCCATTTGTGAGGTCCACTTAATAAACCCATCTCCCATCTACCTTTCATCCTATGTGGGACTCCCACATTTCCTTCTCATTCACTTTAGAGGGATAAATTCCCCAACACCTCTCTCTCTCTCTCTCTCTCTCTCTCTCTCTCTCAAGCATCAAGAATTTCCACATGACGTATATGAATCCTGCAAGCAAACCAGTCGGCTTGCATGTTCGCAAGCCGATGACTGCAGCAACATGGATCTTCATTGAGGCGGATGCTCTTCTTCGAAGTGGGTGGTGGCCGGAAACCGTTACGAGCATCACTTCCATATCACATTGCATGTGGCCCGGCATTTTGATGCGATGATTCCGAAAGCGTAGTCAAAATAAAGGTACCACAACAAGGCCTCTACGACTTTGGGGTCGAAAGTCATTTGAGCAATATGAATTTCTCGCTGCTATCGAATCTCGCCTCTCTTGGGCTGCCTGGTAATCACCTCACCAGTATCATTCCCGTTCAGATCTGTGCACACTCAAAGCTCAGGTACCTCAACTTGTCCTCTAGTGAGCTAACCGGTGAGTTGCCTCTTTGTCTCCAAAACCTCATCATGTTAGAAGTTATCGACATTCATAGTAATCACATTGTGTCTGTCCTATCCCTGCCAAATTGGGAAATTTGAGGAGGCTGATCTACCTAGACCTCAATTTTAATTCGCTTGATGGCACGATCCCTACCACTCTATTGAAATTGAGGAACTTTACTCATCTCTATTTGCAAGGCAGCTCCTTCCATGGCTCTATTCCATGGACGCGCAGTGGTCCAGAAAATCAACATGTGAAGCCCCAAAGGACCCGCTGCATGTCCCAAAAGCGACAGAAACCACAAAATACTCTGACTCCTGGTGACACTCGAACTGCACGCTCTCCACAAAAGACCTTGACCCATTTGTTCATTATCTTTAAGGCTCGCTACTTTGTGTTATGTCTCGCTTGTGAACCAGTTGATCCTATTGCAAATCCAATTTTTCTCCTACAAATTTGTATGGGAAATGACACAAATGGTCTTTAAATTTTGGCCCAATGTTCATTGTCATCCCTAAACTTTTAATTTGTTATATGAGTTCTATGAACTTAAGTCCAATATATAATGTCGTCCATAAACTTTTGATTTGTTCAATGTAACCCATGAACTCTAGTTCAATATTCAATATGGTCAATGAACTTTTAAACATGTTAATACAGTCTAGGGACTACATTAGGGACCACATTGAACAAATCAAAAGTTTAGAGACAATGTTGCGTATTAGGCCAAAATTCAGAACCGCATTGCACAAATTAACTGTTCGGGGACGACATTGCATATTGAACTAAAGTTTTGAGATCATTTGTGCAATTCTCCCCAAATTCTATCTTGGGGGTGGTTAGCGTTTTCTTTTTCTTCTTTTGTTTGGCTGGGTTGGAAAAGGTTAGGTTACTGCTCAAGTTGTTTGTACTTTTTGTGGAAATATATACAAGTTATAAAACTATTCCGGAAAGAAGGCCATGTGCATGATTTTTGTTTAATATGGTTCCTGAACTGCTAGTAAATGTTCTGCTCAAATGACAAATCATTCATGAAAGTGGAGATTTAAAGAGTCTCACTTATCTAAATGCGAGCTATGAGAACTTGTCTGAAAGAGTCCCCGTTGAACTTTGAGGGTTTGGTTGAGATGAGGCTAAAAGCTTAAACTCCTTCACTTGCACCCGTCCCTCCATCTTCGGCCAATTTAACAAGCTTTGACCGTTAGGTTGATAAAACGATGAGGCAATTTGATAAAAGCGGTTGATGATATGAGCTTTATATGGCATCTACAACTTAAGTCTTTGTCCAAAATAACTAAATTTATAGGAGTCATGAGAGGCGATCTATACAGGACAGTGCCAGTAAAGGTTGGAATGCGTGGTCAATGTAATTGGTTTGATATTTACACAAAGGCTTGTTGGTCAGAAAAAGAAAAAAGGCTGGAAAATTGCTCCATGACCCTTTCCATTACACCGAGTTAGAAATTTCTAGGGCCAAACATCACCCCGTAAATGTGCACAAAGACCATGACTTCCTGTGAACCATTCTAACACGTACTAATCCAAAAATCAAAACGCGTGAAACCCCGCAAAAGGCCATGGCTTCTTGAGTAGGCCCATGTCTAATCTATCGTCCACTTGTGATCTTACGACCCCGAAGACCTCGACTTCTTGATGGAGTCGCACAAGTTCCATCCATACATTAATCCTGGCTCGAATTCTGATTGAATCATAAAATAGCGAAGTTTACAGACTCGAACGAGCAGAATTGCCAGAAAACTAGTGTCATGACTTCTAAAAACAAAACAGATCATTTGCGTTACATTAGCATTTTCCTCAATCGAAAAATTCATTGCGACATTAATTTAATGTTAAATCAACCGACGCGGCTCTTCGAAAATTAATGTCACATGGAAATTTCCAGCAAAAAAAAATAATAATAACCCTACATAACTTTAAGTGATATGCTTTTAACAATTATGACAATTGCTTGATCATTTGACAAGATTTGAAATGTTATGGCATCAAAATGAGCGCGCAAAAAAGTTAGAACGTTGTTAGTATCTTTGCACCTCCCTATTTAGATTATGCATGACCAACGAAACTCTTTGGTTACAACGGGTCTCTCTGAACACTCGAGATTATTTGAAACTTTGTGAGCTAACACACTTTTCTTCAAAAAGAATAGAATTAATACCATTAAAAATTAACACTCCACGACACATTTACCTCCTGCTAATTTCCTTTGCTTCGTAAGTTGAAGGCATGTGAGTCACAAATAAAAAAAAAAAACGCTGAAAAATCGGTCCATGACCTTTCCCTTACAACGGGTTAGAAATTTTTTTGGCCAAACATCATCGATGAAAGTGTCGTGAAGACGTTGACTTCCAGTGACCCAACGAACACGTACTGATCCAAAAGTCAACACGCCTGAAAACCCGAAAAGACCCTTGACTTCTTAAGAAGGCACATGTCTATTCTACCTGGTGTGATGGTCGTAAAATCAACAAACGAAGCCCCGACGACCTTGACTTCTCCGCGCTCGAATTGCAGACGTGCATTCTGCGTTTATGTTCTTCTTTTTATTTTGTTTTTTCTAATGTTTTGGATTCGTATACTGGTTTAAATTCTGATTGAATCACAAAACCGCGAAAGTTTGAGATTCGCATGAGCAGAATATTCTGCTTGCCGGAAAATTAGTGCCGTAAATTTTAAAAATTGATTGCTTAAGTTATTTAGGTGATTTTTTTCTTGCTTGAGGATCCACTGTGGCATTAATGTAGTATTAAATTCTCCAATGTGACTTGCGAGGAATTAATGACACATAGGAATTTCTGGCAACTTAAGGGTGAGTTTGGTAACATTTCTGTTCATAGAAACAATTTATGTTCAGAAATAGTTTTTTCTATTTCTATACTCTGGACGAGTTTACGAGCGGAAGAATGCGTTTTGTAACCGTACAAAATTTTTATTTCCAGAATAGAAAAAAAATATAGAAATTTGTTTTGCACAAACCTAAAAATTTCCATTCGCAATTTTTTTCATTTAATTGTAAAAATGTCAATAGAGACTTAACAATTCATGTTTGGATAAAATTGGACTTTTATACGGACTTAACTGATCAATTAAATTTTAATATGGCCTCGGAGAATCCATCGTAATGGTTAGTAGGGGTGTCAAAAATACCGATGCCGGTCCTACCCCGGCCTGAAATTTTCAGGGTACAAAATCCAGCATGACAATAATTTATTTTAACGGACGTGACTAGCTAATAAGATAAAGTCCGCAATAAACCTCTAAATCACAACGTTTAGAGATCTTTTTGCCCCATGGTAAGGAATTGAGGCAAAATATGATGCGCTCTTGAAGAACCCGAACCCTAATTTCTCAAATAGGCGCAAAATCACCTTACCATACTTGCAATTGTGCGAAGAAACAGGCAGGTCAACACCGGAGATTTCAGCTCCTATTCCATCGAAACTCCCACTTGAGCGTCGAAATTCCAGAGCAATTTATCTAAATAATATTCTTTCGAGCTGAACTTTTAGATTATGGAGGTGGACTGTGGCCCTTTTAATATTTTTTTTTTCAAATTAAAGCAACATGTGTTACACAACAAGATTCAAAATACAAAAAGTGCTACATTCAGAACGAGGTCATGTAATAATTAAAATTCACGGGAGACTTTGGTGATGGTGATACGAGACTTGACTTCCATTCCAAGTCGTTATGTTGAATTGCTCTCCAGAAAGTTATTGCCCTTCTATATATTATTACAGCAAAAAGAAGAGGTCCTCTCTCTCTCTCTCTCTCTCTAAAGCATGAAGATATACCACATTATTCATTTGAATCCTGTAAGCAGACCCGTCGGCTCGCATGTTGGCAAGCCGACGACCGCAGCGACATGGATCCTTATTGCGCTAGCTCTCTCCTACAGCTACCCTGCCATTGCCACCGGAACAGAGGCAGACGCTCTTCGTCGCAGTGGATGGTGGATTGATGCCATCACGAGCAACACCTCCGCGTCACATTGCACGTGGCGCGGCATTTCGTGCGACCATTCTGGTAGCGTCATCGAAATAAACATGCCACTGGGACGCTGCTACGGCTGCTGGGTCGTAACTAATTTGAGCAGCATGAATTTCTCTCTGCTCCCGAATCTCGCCTCTCTTCAGGTACCCGATAATTTCCTCGTCGGCATCATTCCCCTTCAAATATGTGCAGTCCCAAAGCTCAGGCACCTCAACTTGTCGGAAAATTACCTAACCGGTGAGTTACCTCTTTGTCTACAAAACCTCACCTTGCTAGAAGTTGTTGACATTCATAATAATCAAATCACTAGTCCTATCCCTCGTGAATTGGGAAATCTGAAGAAGCTTATTCACCTAGATCTTAGCTTCAATTCCCTTGATGGCCCTATCCCTCCGGCTCTCGCGAATTTGAGGAACTTGACTAATCTCTATTTGCAAGGAAATGCCTTCAATGGATCTATTCCTCCCGGAATAGGGAACTTGAGAAAATTGGCATATCTGAGTATGGAAGAGAACAAATTCACTGGATGTATCCAGTCCGAAATAGGTAATTTGAAGAGTCTCCCTCATCTAGATTTGAGCTTGAACATCTTCTCCGGAAATATCCCTCATGAACTTGAAGATTTGGTCATGTTAGGCTATCTCAATCTTGCGAACAATTCTCTTCAAGGCTCAGTTCCCAATTTCAGAAAGCTTTCCAACTTGGATTACATCGACTTATCGTACAATCATCTCACGGGAAAAGTTCCAAGAAATCTGTTCGACGTTGGTTATATGAATTTGGAAGGCAATGAAGGTTTGGAATATGCTGCCATGGAAACAGAGGCAAATGCTCTTCGTCGCAGTGGGTGGTGGCCTAACTTCCTTAAAAACAACGGTTCTTTAGCACATTGCATGTGGCCCGGCATTTCATGCGATGATTCTGGAAGCATTGTCAATATAAACATAACACAACAAGGCCAATATGGCTACGATTTAGAATGGGATTTCAGCAGCATGGATTTCTCTCTGCTCTCAAATCTGGTCTTTCTTGGACTGCATGATAGTCACTTCACTACTATCTTTCCCCTTCAAATATGTGCACTCCCAAAGCTCAGGCACCTCAACTTGTCTCACAATTACATAACTGGTGAGTTCCCTCTTTGTCTCCAATACCTCACCACGTTGGAAGTAATTGACATTCATAGTAATAGAATCGATGGTCCTATCCCTCCCGAATTGGGAAATCTAAAGAGTTTGATCCACCTGGATCTGAGTCTCAATATGCTTTGGGGGACAATCCCTCCGACTCTTGGTCATATAGATTACATTGACTTGTCGTATAATGATCTCACGGGAAAAATTCCAAAAAATCTGGCCCATGTTCCTTATGGATCTTTCATAGGCAATGAAGGTTTGCAAACGATTGATGGTTCGAGAAGAATGTCGAGGGTTGATGGTTCCAAAAGAAAGTCGAGGGCTGTACTTATGGTGGTACTTATACCAGTGATGGTTATATCATTCATTTTCTATTTGGTTTTGGGGAATTTGATCATATTTCGGCGTAGAATGAAGAGCATGCAATCAGAGACAGTAGAAAAAAATGGAGATTTCTTGTCAATATGGAATTATGATGGGAGAATTGCATATGAAGATATAATCAATGCAACGGAAGACTTTGACATCAAATATTGCATTGGAACTGGTGGATACAGTAGTGTCTATAGAGCACAACTGCCCAATGGGAAAATCTTTGCATTGAAAAAACTTCACCGTCTTGAAGCAGAGGATCCATCTTTGGACAAGAGCTTCCGAAATGAAGTGAGGCACTTAACAGAAGTACGACATAGAAGCATAATTAAGCTCCATGGTTTTTGCTTACACAAGCGATGCATGTTCTTGATTTATGAGTACATGGAAAGGGGAAGTCTATTCTGTGTTTTGAGAGGTGACGTTGAAGCGGTGGACCTAGACTGGTCTAAAAGACTCCAGATTGTCTGGGATATGGCACATGCTTTGTCTTACCTGCACCATGATTGTGCTCGGCCAATTGTTCATCGAGACATATCTAGCAACAATGTTTTGCTCGACAACAAAATGCAGGCATTCCTATCAGATTTCGGCACAGCAAGACTAGTAGAACCTAATTTCTCATCTAATCTCACTGCAAATATCGCAGGTACTCGTGGATATATAGCACCGGGTGAGCAACAATCCTCTGCACATTTCTAGAATGTTATTACTAGATGCACATAGGTAGATTTATATTCTATATGCCCATGTATGTGGTTAACAACACCATTGATGCTTCATCATGCTAACAAATATGTCGTTTGATAGTACACTAGCTAACATTGAAAACTTGGTTTCAAGCCTCACCTAATTATGATTTTTTTGACCTTAAATTAGAGCTCGCTTACACTTTGGTCATCAATGAGAAATGCGACGTATATAGCTTTGGAATGGTAGCAATGGAAACAATAATGGGTGAGCATCCAGGTGAGATCATCTTAATGTTGCCGGCACTCGTCACAGAAGATATTATGCTACACCAAATATTGGACCCGCGCTTGCTAATCCCAAGAGAGAATTCCGTCGCAAGAAGTATCGTTCTAGTAGTTTCTTTGGCGCTTGCTTGCTTGAGTAGCAATCCAAAGTCACGGCCCACGATGAAACAAGTTTCGGAGGCTTTTCTAGCTCCAAAACTAGTGTTGGCCAAGCCCTTCCATTCAATCTCACTCGCTCAGCTCCAGGGAAATAATCGAGGAGTATGGTGCGAAGGTGGATCAACGGAAAATTCGTCAGGCCAGCAAGAAGAGCAGTCGGTTGATAAAATGATGATGCAAATTGGTGAACGTGGTTGAGGGCATGAAGTATGCGGCTTGAGCAAATTTTTTTAGTCATGTCAAACTTTTCTTTATGCTAAGCTAGGCAAAATCTTCCTAGGTAGCAATTACTAAGGAGTGAGAAACATATGTGGGACAGTCATTTATTTTTCGTCTTTTTACTATTATTTTTGGTCATTTTAGTCAGGTCGGTGTCACCATGAATGTTTGGCTTGCTAAGGAAATTCACTACGTATTTGCAGGATCGTTTCTCTTTAGTTGAAGGAAAATTTCGAAAATTGACGTTTCCTTCACGTTGGCTAAAGATCAGACATGACAGAAACGACAAACGACCAAGACCTCTCTTGAGCGTGTAGACGTACGTGAAAACGAAACTCGATGACCTTAGAGACTTTGGAATTGGGAACTCGATCAAGACATTGACTTCTTGAACGTGTCCTACTTCCATACATAATCCAGTTTAAATGCTAATTAAATTGCCATTAATTAACCGTGAAATTTACGATGAAGGGGCCACTACACAATAACGATGTTGCAGAAATTCGGATTCGCCAATTATCGGCAATGTATACCTTTCCATTGTAACAGAAATGAATAATCGTACCGTAAATCATTCCTAAAAATTAATTCATGTCTACATGACTATGTCATTGCAAAGTACTGTAGTATTGTCCTTAATGTTTAGTACTAAATTGGCTGTCGTACAATATGTTTAGGACTTTTTGAATAATTTTCAAGGCCAGACATCACCGAAAAGTCCATAAAGGCTACGGACTTCTCACGAACCATGCAACACGTAGTGGTCCAGAATATCAACATATGAGACGCCAAAAGACCACGCGCATGCCTAGTCTATCATGCTCTTTAGTCCTGATGGTCCCAACATCAACGTGTAAAGCCACAAAGACCTCGACTCCTCTCTGACCCTCGAACTGCATCCTCTCCACGAAAAGACCTTGACTTCTTGATGGATGTGTCCATGTTGAATGTTCCATGCTGTGAAACTCGCAGATTTTCGCCCGAGCGGTATAATCTCTTGGATGGAGGGGCCGAAGCTTCGCTATGATGTCACAGAATCTGCAGAACAACTTCAGCTGGAGGCTCATCTGTTTGTGTTTATCCTTCGCTTGTGAATCGGCTCATCCAATTAGGGGTGTGCAAACTGGACCGGACCGGCCCGGACCAGCCCTGGACCGGCCCGGTCCGGCCGGGTTGGTCCGGTCCTTGAGGTGGATGGTCCGGTCCACGGTCCCAATAAATGGGACCGGTGACCAGGCGGTCCGGTCCTCGGGTTTCTTGTATTGGAACCGGACCGGCCTGGCCCGGACCGGACCGCCAATAATATATAATTATTTATATATAAATATATACAATTGCAAAAAAAAAATTGAAAACAAAACAGAATAATAAAAGTCCATCGCCCATTTTTTTCCCAACCTTGCACGGTCGCACTCTCCTCCTCAAGACTCTCTTTTTAGTCTTATTTTCCATCTTGTTTTTGGTCATCTTTTCTCTCTGCAGTTTTTTTTGAGTGCGGTTAGTGATGTTTTTATCATGTAATGGCTGGATTTGATATTGAATTCGAACATTTTGATCAAGTTAATCGATCATAAAAGTCATAGCGAGTCGCAATGTTTTTACCATGGCATAATTTATTAAGTTGACTAGATTTTTAATAGTTAGCGGTTCTATTGGGCCGGGACCGAGACCAGACCAGGGCCGGCTTGGACCCGGACCGCCGGTCCCGGTCTGGTCCTTGGTCCCAAAAACATGGGGACCGGGACTATGGTCTGGTCCCCGGATCCATGCCTGGACCGGACCGGCCCGGACCATGCACACCCCTACATGCAATAGCAGATCCAATTTTTCTCAGATTTGGTAACATGGAAATTAACCTTGGCCCAACTGGGAAGATTTCCCAGCCAAGTTAGAAACTCCAATACCAAAGCCCATTATAGCAAAGCCCACCTGCTAAGCTGTTCTTAGTATCGAATTTTTTTTTTTTTTAGTACAGTTAAGATGCGAGCCAAAACCTGGATAGGCACTATCTATATGAAAATGTTCTCGCTTTGTAGATATGGGCTACCAAACCCATGTCACATGTCTAATCCACACTTGCGTGGTCATCCCTTTAATTACTTGACCAACCTCGGTTTTATTCGCAGTTCACTCATTAATTTCCCAGCATAATGTTAAATGAAGAAAATATCTGCTTGCATTCATTTTTTTTTTTTCAGGCTTTCAGTAGGTCCACTTCTGGTGTAAAAAAAAATTTATACGCTCATCTTTGAATGATTGACAAGTGAAAGAATCCAATCAGAAAATCAACTCCAAAAACATATGTCACTCATTGCACTAGCTGTAAACCTAATCATTCCTTAGTCAATCGTTTTCTGCCGGCATTTCCTTTTTACTTTTTTAAGGTAGCTTATTTGCTTACATCAATCAGTGGCATCCTAATTGCATATGATGAATGGAAAAGGGAAGACGTTGAAATTCCTTTATTCATATTCATGAAGTTGAGAATTTGCTTTGATTTTAGTTTCAAGTTTGTCCATCATCATTGTCATGTTTCTTGAATTATTTTTTCCTTTCCCCAATTATATAGCCGATATAATTAAAGAACATATAGACCCATTGTCACGTGCAAACCGACCTCACCGTTAGTTTAGTATTTTTGCCTAGTACTAGTGAACTCTAGACCTCCTGCTATGATATTATGTGAGAAAGTTCAACCAAAAAACTTAAACCGATAAATAAAGGGAGACCATATGAATATAAATAATTTATAGGACCCATTGTCAAGCGATGTGAGATAACAACTTCAACACCCCCTCTTGCATGTTGAACTTAATCTAGAGTTGCTTGTCTTTTATTTTTTATCCCTCCCAAGACTTAACTTTTGTGTCTGTCCCCAGTCCTATCAACAACATCAATAGTAGGTGAAGACAAGTCTTTAACCATTGTGATCTCGAATCAATATCCTCTTGGTGAGAAAAGCTAAAAATGATAATATAAGTTGAATTCTAAATCAAAAAAGTCCGCAAGAGTTTAGCAAACACTACAAGCGGAAAAAGAGTTATTAGGAGTTAAATAAGGTTGAATCCTTACAAGACAAGAACAGAAATTTGCCGGGTTAACCCTAAAGGCCGAATTCTATGGTAGAGAACGCTATAATAATAATAATTGGGCAATGAGAGACCTTATTAAGTCTTGCAAAAGAAAGGGACTGTTGATAGAGCTAGGCGGGGAGGCAATACTAGTTATCAAGTCAGAGAGACGTTTGGCCCGCAGGCGAACCCTCTTAAAAAGCCATTACTTAATAAGGTTCAAGCCGGATTGTAGGAAGTTGGCGATACATTTTTGGATTTCTATGTAAAGCTCTACGGCACCCACGTTTCTCAGAAGTGAGTTGTCGGCATATTGCAAAAAAAAAAAAAAAAAAAAATTTGAGAAAATGACAAGCTTGGTCAAAGAAAGCTCACATTGAAACATTTGCCATTAGTTATATTGATGTAATCCAGTTCAAGAATCTATTGCATGCTTGATTGTTCTTTCAATCTCCAAAAGGATTATAAGGTGTTAAGCCATTGCTATGGATGTGCTAAGTTCTCATGTTCAAATCATTACATCTCTCAATTATAGCTATGAGGGTTACACTTGCCAGGTTGTGGATGGGCCTTTATTAATGCATTTGGGACACTGGACACGGCGATCTTCTTGCATCCTCGAAAATTAGTCGAGCTAAAAAAGAATTCTCTTTCTCCAGTTAAACTCAATTTTGCTTGATCATTCTTGTCAATTTCATCTTTCAGGTCCAAAGATGTCCTGAAGACACGTCCATATTGACCACCACCTATGAGGGCACTCACAACCACCCACTTCCCATTTCAGCCAGAGCCATGGCTTCCACCACCTCGGCCGCTGCTTCCATGCTCTTGTCTTCCTTTTCAACCTCGACCTCTGATCAATCCAGACTCTCTGGTTCCACATTCCCGCAGCCCAAAGCTTCAGCCCGTACGACAGTTATTCAAGAAGCAGGCCCATCTTGCTCCAGCCTTCCTCGGCTTTGAACCCGACAATCACTCTAGACCTCACTCATGATGCATCATCATCCACTTCGACCATGAGCCACTTCAAGTCCAAGTCCAACCTTGGGCCGACATCTTTATGGGGCCACGATTACGGGAGTGGCCGTCCCATGTTGTTGCCTGGTTATGTCAGGGCCCAAGCTGGGCCCATCGGCCTGGAGAAGCAGCCCCAGCAAGGGCTGATGAATCCCAGCACCGCCGTGGACAAGGACCAACAAATTTATTCTCAACAGTCCCTGACGGAGACCCTGACCAAGGTGCTCACGTCTGACCCGAGTTTCCGGTCTATTGTGGCGGCGGCAATTTCTTCCATGGTCGGAGGCGATAAGGCATCCACCGGCCAAGGCGGAACGGGAAAATTTGGCCCGGCCGGACTATGAAACATGGAAGAGAGACACGACGATGTTTCCGTTTTCTCCTTGGCAACTGGCTCGAACGAGACTCTACAATGATAGTTTGCGCAAATCTGCTAGTTCTGCAGATGTGGATGACTTCCAATAATCGTGAAGGCCTAAAGCAAAACTTGTTAATTCTCACTCCGATTGCCTGCCTGCAATTCTAGTTTCTTGTGGAGATGGGAAAATATATATTGTATTGCCCAGGGGTACTTTGTTCACATCGATAAGATAATTTGAAGGTGAAAATACTCACAACCCAAGGAAAAGAAGGAGATGAATATGTTTTTCCTATTTTTCTCATTTCTCCTTTAATGAAATGATCACGAGGCTTGTCTCTGTATAAGCTTGTTACATGACCAATACTGTGTTACTCTTACTCTTAAAATGGCTCATAAATATGTCCTGTATTTCGATGAGACAAATTCCTTGAATTAACAAAACATTTAACTAGACGTAGAAACACGAGGATATATGCATGTAGGACATTTATGAATTCGGTTTAATTAGTAATACTCCTCTCTTCTCACTTTCCGTTGATTTCACACTTCCCTGTTGTTCTTGCTATATACTAGTAGATGCGGTGCACACATTATCGGGAGGATTATTCTCAAGAACGATACTTGCGCGATGTTCGTCGATTTTGTCGTGAAAAAAATTTCTCGACAATCACAAATAGAAATTGCATAGTGTGTGTAAGTAGGGTTCTCAAATGTTGATTCCGCTCTTCATAAAGTGCAGGCAGAAGGTGGATTGCGACTGTCTTTCAGGATATAATAGACTACCTGAATAGCGTGCCCCTCGCTATTTAGATTATAGCTTACTTTGCGTTGACCGTGCAAATGAATATTTCTAAGTAAATCTAATGAAAGCTCACTAGCTACTTCCGTGCGATCTCCAAATGGACATTTCTGAGTAAGATTTGCCTTGGGCGACCATCAGTGTTAGGACGGCAATGCTCGGTCGCATACTATCTACTCTTGGCTTGCGTCCATGCAGTTCTATTCTCTCCATCGACCAGACAAATGTCCATTATTGCTCAGAAGAAAGATAGGCAAAGATCTATTCGTACTCAAGAATCAAAAACCAAGTTCATGGGGTCCTCCGTCTCGTACCCAATAGCCACACTACTAATCATGTGGGCTACTTCAGCTTGTCCCAACTCTGATTGTTCTCCAACATCGGAAGCGAGTGCCCTTCTTCGCAGCGGGTGGTGGCCCGACTATGCGACCGGCAACGGTAGCTTGCCTCCTTGCACGTGGTCCGAAGTCGTGTGCTACGCCAACGGCACTGTTGGTGAAATCGGCCTGAGGGTTGCTTTCGGTCCGTTAGGATCCAAATTCGGCAACATGGATTTCTCCCTCCTCCCAAACCTTGAATCCCTGTTACTTCCTTTCAATGGGCTCACCGGTGGAATACCCCTCCAAATATGTGGGCTTTTGAGGCTCGCCCGCCTCGACTTGTCCTTCAATTCCCTCTCTGGCGAGTTGCCTTCCTGTCTAGGGAACCTAACGATGCTCGAAATACTCAACCTTCAAGGTAATCTAATTCGCGGTCAGATCCCTCCGGAGCTTAGTACTTTAAAGGAGCTGGTCCACTTGATTCTCGGGCACAATGAGCTGACAGGTGGAATACCCCTCCAGATATGTGCGCTCTCGAGGCTCGCCAACCTCGACTTGTCCTTCAAATCCCTCCTTGGCGGGTTGCCTCCCTGTCTAGGGAACCTAACGATGCTCGAAAGACTCAACCTTGAGCGTAATCTAATCCGCGGTCAGATCCCTCCGGAGCTCAGTACTCTAAAGGGGCTGGTCTAGTTGATTCTCAGGCACAATGAGCTGACAGGTGGAATACCCCTCCAGATATGCGCGCTCTCAAGGCTCGCCAACCTCGACTTGTCCTTCAATTCCCTCCTTGGCGGGTTGCCTCCCTGTCCAGGGAACCTAACGATGCTCGAAAGACTCAACCTTCAGGGTAATCTAATCCGCGGTCAGATCCCTCCGGAGCTTGGTACTCTAAAGGGGCTGGTCCAGTTGATTCTAGTGGACAATGAGCTGGATGGTACAATCCCTTCGTCCATAGGCAACTTGAGGAGCTTGGCATACCTCGACTTGCGAGGGAACAAATTATTGACTGGATCGGTTCCATCAGAAATAGGAAAAATAAAGAGTCTCAGTCACCTGGATTTGACCTTGAACAATTTCAGCGGATCGGTTCCGTCAGACATAGGAAACTTAGAGAGTCTCACTCATCTAAATTTGAGCTTGAACAATTTCAGCGGACAAATTCCCGTTGAGTTTGGTCGTTTGACCTTGTTGCTTTATCTCGATCTCCACAACAATTCTATTTCTGGCGCAATCCCTGAATCCCTTATCCTGCAGTTGCACTTAAAATCCGTCAACTTATCGTACAATCTGTTCGCAGGCCCGATTTCGAATCTCCTTCTCACTGCTTATTCAGGTGATGCGTTTCTTGGCAACGAAGGCCTATACCATGTGAAGGAGATTGCGCAGGGTCGTCCTCCTTCAAGAACTGATCGGACTATGGTTGTACTTGTTTTGGCTATATTGCCAATGGTCTTTACGGTCATTGGTTGTTGCTTCCTCTTAAGACGTGGAATGAAGAGCGATGACACAAAGGAGACAGCAGAAAAAGATGGAGATTTCATGTCCATATGGAATTACGATGGGAAGATCGCATATGAAGATATAGTCGAAGCAACAGAAGACTTCGACATCAAGTATTGCATCGGGACCGGTGGTTATGGCAGCGTCTACAGAGCAGAATTGCCTAGTGGGAAGATTGTGGCCTTGAAGAAACTTCATCGTTTCGAAGCAGAGGGCCCGTCTTTCGACAGGAGCTTTAGAAACGAAGTGAAGCACTTGACGGAAGTGCGACACCGGAGCATAATTAGGCTCTATGGTTTCTGCTTGCACCAGCGATGCATGTTCTTGATTTATGAATACATGGAGAGGGGGAGTCTATTTTGCACATTGAGGAACGACGTCGAAGCGATGGAACTAGATTGGCCCAAGAGACTGACCGTCATCCAGGATGTGGCGCACACCTTGTCTTACTTGCACCATGATTGTGCTCAGCCTATTGTTCATCGAGACGTACTCAACAATGAAATGCAGGCTTTCGTGTCTGATTTCGGCACTGCGAGGCTCCTGGATCCCGACTCTTCATCCAATCTCACTGGCAATATTGCTGGTACATACGGATACATAGCACCAGGTGAGCAATCTTCAGTTGATTCTAATGGAAAAATGAGGGGTAATCAACATCCTTGAAGCCCCCTCACGCATTCCAGAACTTGTTTAGTTGGCCTTATTAGACTAATATGCAGCAATTTTGAAACATAACACGTTGATTGATAACTAGTTTCAAGATCATCTCTGATGTCCAGGTCGTAACTCTAAGATATGACTGTACAACTTCGTGATTCTCTTTCTTTTTCGCAGAGTTCGCTTACAGTTTGATGGTTAGCGAGAAATCCGACACATATAGCTTCGGGGTCATGGCGATGGAAACATTGATGGGCAAGCATCCGGGGGAGATCATGTCGGGACTATCGAGCTCAGAAGGAGAAGGTATCATGTTGCTCGACATGTTAGACCCGCACTTGCCTGTTCCCAGAAAGAGTTCTGTCGCGAGAAACATTGTTCAAGCAATTTCTCGGGCGCTTGCTTGCTTAAGTGCTGACCCAAAGTCATGACCGACGATGAAACAAGTAACCGAAGCTTTTTCGGCTCGAAAGATGTCAACAATTGAGCCCTTCCATGCAATCTCATTGGCACAGATCCGACAAAATCTAGTTGGCGCATCAATGTTTTCACGGCATACTTGACAGATAGTCTTTTATGTGAGGAAAGGTACACTAAAAATGCCATAACTTTTGTACAGCGTTCACTTGAGTGCCATAACTTTCAAAACGTTCACTTAAGTGCCTTAACTTTCAAAAATCGTTCATTTGAGTGCCATGTTGACGTGGTAACCGGAAAGGCGATGCGGCACGCTGGAAAAGTTACTGTAGCACTCAAGTGAACGATTTTGCTCCGATGTAGCATTTAAGTGAACGATTTTTGAAAGTCATGGCACTTAAGTGAACGATTTTTGAAAGTCATGACACTTAAGTGAACGTTTTGAAAGTTATGGCACTCAAGTGAACGCCGTATATAAGTTATGGCACTTCTAGTGTACTTTTCCCCTTTTATGTGGGAAGCTGTTTCCGATTGTTCTCTTTTTTGTTGCACTTCTTAGCAATTTCTCAGAACTCAGTAGTCATTTGTGACTTTGAACGAAATATTTATAATGGGGTTATTAATGGATTAGTGGATGATGAGAAGGAATTTCAATTACTCAACAACAAGCTGTACTCGAAGCAATAACAATCAATTCCAGAAACATAGAAGAAATTTTTGTTTTAATAATTGGAAGTTGACTTTTGAGTGAGACTGGAGAATTTTATGTGGTCGCCCAGAAAAATTTAGATCTTGTTCAACAGAAATTGTGCTTCTCGATGAACTTTGAATTTTATGTGGTCCACCATAATCAATGGTCCGATGTAAGATTTCTTTAATATATAATTCACACGTGCATCGTGACGTTTATAATACTTATTTCCCATTTAGCTCTTACACCTCGCTTCGTGTTCCAATGTTAACAAAGAGCATGCGTGATCAGAGACAGCTAAGAAAAATGGAGATATCTTTGCTGGTAAGGAATTTTGATGGGGGGAATTGCACATGAAGACATGATCAATGAAACAGAAGGACTTTGACATCCGATATTGCATTGGGAGTGGTGGTTACCGTGGCAGTGCCCACTGGGCACGGTTACGAAATGGGAATATCCTGGCATCGAAGGAACTGGACCTTCTTGAAGCAGAGGATCCATCTTTTTCATAAGAAGTTTCGAAATGAAGTGAAAGGCTCGAAGGAAGCAGGACATGAGAGCATAAAAACTAATAAGCTCCATGGTTTCTACTTACGCAAGCTTGGAATTGCAAAGGATTTTTTGCTTTGTAAGTTGAATGCTCGTTAGTAAAAAAAAAGAAAAAAGGCTGGACAATTGGTCCATGACCGTTTCCCTTACGACGGGTTAGAAATTTGTAGGGCCAAACATCACCAATAAAAGCGTCGTAAAGACCACGACTCCCCATGAACCATTGAACACGTGCTGAGCCAAAAGTCAATGCACATGAAATCCCATAAAAGACCTTGACTTCTTGATGGGTTGGTACGAGTTCCATCCTTTTTTTTTTTTTTTTGAAAAACACTTCCTCGACAGTCTGACAGTATTATTAGTTATTTCTGATTATAGATTCATACACTATCAATGTGTGTTTTTCATAAAACACTCATTAATTACAAAATCGTGGGGACGGAAATAATAACGATACTATCGAATTGTTAGGGTAGCATTTTTTTTTTGGTAGGTAGGGTGGTTTAAATTCTAATCGAACCATAAAATTGTCAAATTTAGAGATTGCATGAGTAGAATATTTTGCTTTTCGGAAAATTAGTGCAATAACTTTTTGAAACCGAACACCTAAAATAACAGTGGCGAAAATCGATTGTGGCATTAAGTTAATGTTAAATCATCCAACGTGGCTCACCGAAAAGTAATGTCACGCAGGAATTTTTGGCAAAAAAAATTATCGATGTAATTCAAGTGATATGCTTTTAAGAATTATGACAGTTAAATAATCACTTAAAAAGTTATCACATTAGAGTCAGCACTCTACAAAAAATATGATATTGATAGCGTCCTTATCCCGTCCTATTGTATCAAATAAGCAATGGTTGAAAGCCATGGAGTTCGAGCAATGTCACGACAGCTAGCGCGAGATTTTATCTGGGGCCATTGCTGATTTTATTTTGCATGTTGTCCCACTGAACTCGAAAGGTAACAACTATAAAGCTAGTTAGAGCAGCTTGTCGGATATAAGAGCTAATTTTGTTTACATTGAGAGGTCAAATGAGTTACTATCACAACCCCGAAAACCTTCACACATAGTCCAAACTAAGTTATTACCTTTTTTGTTTTGTTTTATTGACAAGACAAAATATACGGGCGTTCGACTTAGACAAATGCCACGAATGCACGTAATCCGCCTATTTAGATGAATTTAGTAAAGCTCTATCTACAGGATGGCAGGCTTGAACGTGAGACATTGGGACGGAATCCATGGTATATGAGTTAAACATTTAATCACTTAGCCAATAATTTGAAGTTTTAGAAGAAAAGTGATTCGATTAATATGAAAGATATGGCCGAATTGTTTTGATATCGGATGTGTGTCGCGACCTAAAAAAAATAGACGAGTTAATTTTCGGGCTAATGGATTATCAGGTTAATTAATTAACTAACCTAACTCGGACTCTCCCAAGTCCATACCAAATCGCAACTTAAAGTTCAAATAATTAACATGCAATGTGATTTGAATTTGGAGTCGCCACTAATCATTTTCGGTAGGTTGATTAGAAACCTAAATAAAATAGCGGGAGAAAACTATCTTATTTCCGCGAACCAGAGATTTTGAATTCGGGGATTTGGTTACGTCAGATTTCTCTAACGCCCTTTCGGTACCATTTTCATGAAAAATATTTGATTTGGCAATTTTGATGGATTTTACTTGAAATTCAAAGATGCAATTTTTTTGGTTTTTTCTTCTTTTTTATGGGGATGTAAAACATTGAACTTTGTACAATATACACCATGGGTGATTTAGAAAGAAAGAAAACGCAGCCAATCACGAGTATTTACAAAAATAAATTAACATGTAATAATGCTAAAATTTGGAACACGTGACATGTCTAAAATAAACAGACAAATGTTCAAACCAAACGATTACATTTTTGTAGATCGAGATGGAAATGATTACCTTCTATTACACAAAATCTTACTCACATACACGTTATAGTTCCCTTCAAGATCTCGGAGTTGGAAGAACGCGGCTGTCGTCGAAAATGGCAAGCAATGGCGTTGTTGGGTGGCGAGAGGCGAAATATGTGTCGGGACTCGTCGAAGATGATGCTCGACTAAAACTCTTTTTTTCACTCTCGAATTTTCTCTTCTGATTTTTCTCAAGAACTCTCTTTTTCCTCTCTAAAAATTCCTCTCAAAAACTCTCTCAAAACTCTCTCAATTCTCTTCCACTCTTCCTAAAAAAAACTCTCTCAATTCTCTTCTACTTTCTCTCAATTCTCTTCCACTTCCCCCCTTCTAAAACTCTTCTCAAGAGCTCTCTCTTTTATAGGCAAAGTTCTTCATCCTTCATTCTTCACCTTCATTTCTTCACCTTCCATCTTCATCTTCTCTTCTTCATCTTCATTTCTTCACCTTCCATTTTCATCTTCCCTTCTTCATCTTCATTTCTTCACCTTCCATTTTCATCTTCCCTTCATTATCTTCCCTTCATCATCTTCCCTTCTTCATCTTCTTTTCATTATCTTCCCTTCATCATCTTCCCTTCTTCATCTTCTTTTGGTATTTGCAATACAAGTCCCCGAAGTTCCAAGTATTTGCAATACGGTCCCCGAAATTTTAAGTATTTGCAATACAGTCCTTGAAGTTTCAAATCTTCTCGGTGTATTTTTCCATCCCGTGCCTAGTCTAGACGCATGCTAAATTAAGTGTTCCGCTTGCCCGATTATATGCCAATGCAATGTACGCTAAAAATAAATATGTGAGATGATTTTTTATAATTTTTATGCAAAAAATAGATTAATCAAAATTTAGGCGTCAACATTGCCCCTCTTTGAGTGGAGGCTCGTAGAGGTTCCGCTCAAAGACAAAATTGAATCCTAAATTTTGACAAGTGCAAATTATGGATGAACTTTTTGGCGGGAGTTTTAATCCCATTTTTTATGTAATGAAGTGATGCATGATATGCACGACTGTAAATAACACGTGTCATAATTTCCCTTTTTCATGTTAGAGAAACTTGCACATGGATCGCATACAAGAATACATGTTTTACCAAATTTCTCGTAAGCTAATGGTTCTCTTAATTTCCAAGCTTCTTTTTGCGGATGCAAGGATTTTAAGGTATTTGGCCTATCTCATTATCGAGACTTCTCCCTAATGCAAGACAGCGCAAGATATGTGTGTCGTTTGAGATCACAAGAGCTACGTCGTTGTGAGTCGAAAGAAGTGGGATCAAGTTCACAAGAGCTACGTCGTTGTGAGTTGATTAAATGTCGAAATCGCCGGTGCATATGTCTTCACGATTCGATAAAGGGGAACCAAAATCATAAGAGCTACGTCGTTATGATTTGGTTTGGATAAAAAATATGGGTGCTTATGTCTTCATGATTTGATAAAGGAGCCGAAAATCATAAGAGCTATGTCATTATGAGCCGACTAAAGGTCAAGATCACCGGTGCATACGTCTTCGTGATTCGATACTGAAATCATAAGAGCTACGCCGTTATGATTTGAAGAGATGTCAAGATCGCCAATGGCATATGTCTTCACGTCCCGAGATTGAAACCATAAGAGCTACGTCGTTATGATTTGATAAGATGTCAAGATCGCCGGTGCATATGTCTTCACGTCCCGAGATTGAAACCATAAGAGCTACGTCGTTATGATTTGATAAGATGTCAAGATCGCCAGTGCATATGTCTACACGACTTGACGGAAGAGGCATATTGCCCGAATTGAACAATATTTGATAGGAGCACCATCGAATGGAATCGATAAGTACAAAATGGGCATATTGCCTGAATTGAATCATAACAACTATCATGAGAAGAGTTGTTAATTTGAAAAGGGGTTCGGAAAACTTACCCGGGTTCTCCAAACGATTAATCAAGGAACGAAGCGGTTGCAGTATCGTACCTGGTAGGCATTGCCAGCAAAACTTGCTCATTCAATAATCCTTGGATGAATTTCGAGACCTTGGGAGGGAACTCGAACATCGGGAATGTATTACCTATCATAGAATGTCAAGGGTAACACACACAAACATATTCAACAATGAGTATAATGCAATCACTCATACTATGGTTCATGCATAACCATTCCGTCAAGTTTGCATTACCAATTTTGTCCAGGGAGGTTCTCACATTACGAATACCTCGAATGTGAGCTGAATGGGGGACTTCAATCCGAAAGGGCTTTCTCTCACTCTCGAGAAAAGCTATTTATCCCGTCTGCGGGATTCAAGAGAAATCACTCAATCTTTCCATCATCGCATTCGATAAGGATCCAAGTAATCTCGCAATTGATACGACCGAGTCGATCCGGGAGGTCTTGATTAGGACCGTAATGAGAGCTAGGTCAAAGGTTTACAAAGGGGACTCCGGTTGAGTCAAGGTTGCTTTGAAATGAATTTCTTCATCATTTGCTCCGGATTTACAAGTCAAGAATCCCGCAAAAATGAGAGAGAAATAATCTTGCTCGAACTTCTTCGAGTGATGCTTAAAATCATTTAACTCTACGTTAACTCAAATGCCCTAATCGAAGAGACTTTGGAGGGTTATAACGTAGGCTAGGATTGGGGACTCGAGGAACGAAAAGGCTCGTTTTGGCTCAGAAATTAAATGAGAAGGGGCTTGACGTTGGTGATCATCGCCGACTAGTCACCGATCTTGGTCTTCCGGAAATGTCTTGAGAAAGAATACCATCATTGAATGAGGGATGGTAGTTTTCTACCGAAAATTGCACTTTACAAACCGATTTCTTGGGGAGTCTTCTTCATAACAAGTGTCTCACAAGGATTTGCAAGAGACACAATGCAAACATGTACATGGAATTTACAACTTAACATGCAAAAATATACATTCAAAATTCAGAAGTACTTTACAAATGAATGTGCATTGGCCTTACTTTTGGTAGGCACTTTGCTTTTCCTATGCTCGAAATTTTCATATGAGATCAGCCTTTGCTTTTCTTACTCCCGACTCTCATTTTTTTTTCTCTTCTTTTTTTTTAGAAGAGATTTTTTTTCTTTTTCTTTGAGAGCTCTTCGACGTCTCTCTATTTTGCTTTTTTTTTTTTCGAGAGCGGGCCCTTCTTTTTTAAGTTGAGTTTGCCTCTCCTTTTTTTACAATCTCATGATTTTGAACCAGGAATTACAACAAGCATAAACATGTACAAAGAAAAATTATGTAAACATAAAAAATCTAGCATACAAGAAATGAGTCCATTCGGGAATTCTCTGTTGACCCGACCATCTCCAATTCTAATCCTTGGGAAAATGCTATCTTCGTCTTTGGAATGAGCAAATGATCACCAACGGGGGTTTAAGAAATGAATTTGCGGGCTCAAGTGGGCTATGCAAAGAATGAAGTGTATATGATAGAGAAATGAATGCTCTTCATCATCCTAAGGCACTTGAATTAAAATTCGAGTATAAATGCAAAGAAACACCCGAAAATTAATGTTAGTCCGAGCAAGAAAATTTCTAACCATTTACCTCGTGTTGCTGCTGGAATTAACCCGTCCGAACCCCGATGTAGGGTGGTTCTTGACAGGGGTAAAGAAATGAAACCACCGCTCAAAAGGGGTAATCAATGGATCACCCGTAGTGTTTGGGATAGAGAACTGAATGCCTCTGTCATTTCGGCTATCGTATCTTTCACGAGAAAACTCTTTATCTCGGGGAATGCGGAATTTAGCCATCGTTCAACTCTCCCGAAAAAATGGGACGTGTTTGGGAAAGGATTGCCTTTCATCATCCTGCCCTGCCCCATTCCATACATTCGATGTATCTTATGTAGTTCATGTTCCTTATTCAGAGTTGGTAAATTAAACATGAGGAACAGTCATGCATAAACTATGCAATGTATGAGTGTTTTTTAGCATATAAAATGCAGCAACTTTTTATCTTGGTGGACAGAATTCACAAGCACATAAGAAACTTCTTAGGGGTGTGGATTGGGAGTTGCCCCTGCTCATGCAAATGAGTTGCAAAACTTCATTATCCGGTTCGAGACATGAGATTGTCAAAGGCTCCAGGAATTTTTTATTTCATTAATTTTTCCGGGAGAATGGATACTTCCCTATCTGGAAAGGCAGTGACCCCTGTAAAAATCAAAAGGGAAAGCATCAATGTACGTTCTTATGTCCTAAACGAGTTGAAACGATACCGCTTTACCCTTGCACGTATTCCTTGTGAACTTTGAATTTGAAAAGATCGGCTCATCTGGATCGGGTTGTATGTCCGGGATGTTATCTCTTCAAGTTTTGTAACCATCTAGGGCCGAGCTTCAATCGGCATTGAATCGCGAAGCAAAAAGGTTTTTATTAATCTTTGTACATTGATGCCAAATCCCGGGATCGAACCCGGGACGCCTCGGACCACCATCATTCCCCCAACCACCAGGTCGTGGTGATGTTGGCGTCCACGGTTGGTTCGCTTTTTGCTATATTGTTCTCAAAACAGTTGGCAATCCCCTGTTGAGAATAAAATAAGCATAATTTAGAGTTTGAAATAACTGAGAGCCAATTGGGACGATACGGAGTTACCCATCTTTGAGCCCGTCTGGCCTTTTACTCGTATTCTCCCAAGTAAGGCTATTCGAATCTCTCTTTACGGGCGTTCAGGGGCGTCGTCCACAAATTGATTTGCTACGGGCCTAGCTTAGTAAGGAACTTACGCATTTTGACAAGAGAGGAGAAAATTCGTCCTTTAACTCTAGGCAAATTCTAGACAGTTAGAGAGTAAAAAAAATATCCCAGGTAGAGGAACTATACATGGAGTTAAAGGAGTATTCATGCGAGATTGGTTCCACCTCTCTTGCTGGCCACTTCAACGATCAACTGATTCTGTCTTGGACTAAACACCAACAATCGTTGTTTGAAGACCCATAATAACTTGCTTCGGATCACGGCTCTGGAGGTCCTTCATTTCCAAACATGCTCATCAAGGTAGCAAGCTCATCATCAAAGTAATCTTCCGATTTTTCGAGCAATTGATACTCGAATTGGGCATTGTTACTTGCTAACACCGGTGACAGATTGTTGTGAGCAGTCCGACTCCTTAAGCTTGAGCCTCCGTCGTTGCTCGGGAACTTGTAGGGATGATCAACTGTCCGCTACTAGAACCACCAGCGGAAGGTTGGTATGACTCGTATTCTTGATTGGGAAGTGGTCGGGTACCTTTTGCTCGGTAGGTTTTCCCGAAATTGATCTTCCAATCAACTCGGGTCCGGTCGCCTTGGTCCCAAGTTGCATCGTGCCTCCTCGCCTTATCTCTAACCCTTTGAAGGTGATTTGTGACACTTTGCATGGTGAGTCCGTCTATATTCATCATTTTGTGTACAGCCGGTGGTCGTCTTGAATTGATTCCTAAGCTGTTGAACTGCCTCAATGAATATAGAATGAAGCTTGGCGGACCAAAGGGGCCTTTTCTTTTGGACAAAATCGTCGTCGTCGCCTTGGTCGTGGTTTTTTTGTACAAGTAATTGCTTCCTTACAGCATGCTGCCAAATGTTTTGGAGCACTTGAACGTTGCACCGGCTTCGCAGGACGTCTCGAGCACCATGCGATATGGCCCTCGTTATGAACTGCGATCATTACTTGCTGATACTACGATGACCCGTATGTCCAACTCGGAATCAATGATCTTTAAGAGACTCGAAACCGTCCATGTCGATCCCTACGACGGCCTGTGACGACGATGTCAAAATCATATTTGTACCGCCTCAGTACTTGTAAGGCATCCGTTGCTTTCGCATTAGCAAAAACCCCGTACATGCAACTTCTCAAAGATAGCAACGAGGATTGAGAGGGAAACGGGGTTGCCATCAATGACCATGACTCGCAGATCTTCAGGATAGGAAGGTTCCCATACTTCCGCCCGGAATGAACGTGTTTTTCTTTTAAAACCTTCCATATGTAGATCAAAAATGGCTGTTTCGACCAGAGACCGAGCTTTAGATGTTCTCGGACTTGCAAAACAATCTGCCCGAAAATCACAAAAGCGATGGTGGTCTTTCGTGACGAGTTCCGGTGGTCATTTATAAACTTTTTCTGATCTGTTAGTCTCGCATATAGGTTCTTGCTTTTTCTACGAAAGAGGACAACTTTTTCTCTCCTTTCCGGTCTTAGTGCCTTGGATCCATTTCGTAATAACTCTTGCCTCTCACTCAATCTGTCATCTTTTTCCTTTTCCGATATGTAGGAGCCCTCAAATCTTTTCGCTTTCTCTATGAACGAGGCGGTTATTTCCTTCCTCAGATCTTTTCGGTTCCCCCTACGAACGAGGCGATTACTTCCTTCCTCGAGATCTTTTCACTTCCTCCCGAGGCGCTTATTTCCTCGAATCTTTTTGCTTTCTCTAATAACGAGGCAGCTATTTTTTCTCAAATCTTTTTGCATCTATCTATGTGAAGGCTTTTAATGCTTTTCCTTTCGGCGTTCAACAAATCGATAAAGAATTCACGCATTTAAGCATGATGATATTTGCGGATAGTAATCGTTTTTTGCCCCTTGATTAACTCTAGGCGTAAAAGGAAGAATGTCTCACATGGGGACTTTGTAACAAACAGTACATTCATTCACGCATGTCTCTACTTCTCTTGAGAATTCATAAGGGCTAGCTAGTAATGCTCAAAAGAGTGATATTTTGAAAGCCCATAATAAAAACTCAAGTTTCATGTAGGCTAGGCGATTCGGAGTTTCATCGGTGTTGAATTGGCCGACCGTGACATCGTGGAAACTCCAATTGTAGTGATGCATGTCACTTCCCTCGAAGGGCATCGGTTCTGCCTCCGCAAGGCCGACATTCCGGGATGTATCCCCAACGAAATCCGATTGTGCGAGAACTTGCTCGGGAGGATGAATCGATAAATGAGCATTTTCAATGCTCGGATGTGGCTCATCAAGGAACATGCCACCAAAGGTGATGGGGTTGCTTTGCAGACATGGCAAATAGCGATGTTAAGAGCATCCCTATACCTCTTGATCTCTCGTCGAAGCTCTTCATTTTCTTCCTTTAGAGACGCAAGTTCATGACTTTCACTTCGAACCTTCACTCGGGCCCGCTTGTTTTGAAACCAAAACCCGACCTTCAAGGGCTCCATTCCTAGCTTCCGGCTCAACTCATTTTTTCGTTTCCCGTTCACGTAAGGGCACTCCTTAAAGGCAGCTTGAGCTCTTTGATTTGATGTTTTCTTTTCCGGGGGTTGACTACGGCTGCTCGCTTTGCTATTGTTGTTGCTGTTATCGAGATCTTGAACTTCACCACCAAGGGAGTTGGGTTTTACGCCTTCAAGGCTGGATCCGGCCTCGAAATTCATCGCTCATTCTCGGGGATGTCTAGGTTGGTTGCCTCCGAGTAAGTGCTGGTAGCCTCCAAACATGTTGGATTGAAATACTTCTTACCGCCTTTTGTTCACTCTACTCTCCGCCGTATGCTTACTCTCTCCAAATTCTTCCGAGTAAACATGCATGTTCCGGAGCCTCCCTTTTAACGTGGATGAAAACCACTAAGCCGTTGCTTCTCCCAAGATTTCGTGTTTCCCGCTATGTCTTCTTCATTTCCTTCTAACATGGTGGGACCCTCAAATCTTTTCTCATAAGATGCTTGTCCCTCTTTTAATATGGCGGAACCTTTAAGTCATTTCGCAACTTTTCGAATTTCGTGAGCCTCGAGATGGTAGATCCGTGATTCACGGACGAAACGTCCGTAGTTTTACCCAGATAATTAACTCGGCCCCCACAATAATTATTGCTATGACTTTTTCTGCCCTTTAAATTAGGATTTAACGCCGAGACGATTATCGCTTCCATATCCTCATCTCCAACCTTCTAAGCACTCTTTCGCATCCACTCTTTTTCAAGCAACTTCAAAGCAACAATGGCCTCCCTCCCCGCACGCATCTTCTCGGCTGAAGTTTTGGCCAAATGGGAAAAACTTTATAATCTCTTAGGCCATGGCTACTCTTATATAGCCAACCATCCGGAGGTCGAAACCGAAATCCGTCTCATGTTTACGGATATGGACACCGTTTCTATTCAAGGTACCAAGTTAGAAGAGGAATATAGGATCTTCCCTACCCTCTTCACTAACTTCCCGGAGGCTTACAATCATGCTTATCAAGATGTTACTTTGGCCTATCTTGTGAGGGCACGCTATCGGGATCGGCCGGATAACTTGATGTTGGCCGCCTTGTAGCCGACAATTATAAGAAGGCCCTTGACTACGGTAATGATCAAGTCTCACTGCTGATTCGTGAGAGGGGGAACTTGGTGGAACGCTTGGCCATGTCCCGGACCATCTTCGAGCGCGATCCGCTCGATATTGTTTTGAAATTTCAATGCTCATGGCTGGAAGAAAGGCTGGACGATCCGACCCTGGATATAGCCCGCGGGAGAATGTCGATCCATGACTTGGAATCTGCTGCCGAGTATCACGAGGATAGGGTGGCCAAGCTTAAAGAGAAATGTGAGCTCCTCCTCTTTAAGCCGGGCGGATCTCGATTCTCGAAGCGATCGGTGTAGGCGGAGCATCAACCGTATGGAGAGTCAGTTAAACTCCTTTGTGATGCTCATTAGGGCTCGGTTTGGCTTTACGTTCCCACCCCGATGATCTGTTTGTAAGGCTCTCCGATGGATGAAATAAATGCAAGTTTTTACTCATTTGCATTTCGCTTTCGCATTATTCGATCTTCCATATGCCGTTGAATATTGAAGGGGCTCTTCATTTTCCTCATTTCATCTTGGTCGTCATATCTTTTTTTGCAAGATAACCCCTTTACTCGTGAATATGTAAATCTCACGCTACTGATGGTCAATTCAATTGGGCCGGAGAGACTCCCCCATTTGAAACAATCTCTCAAAGAAAGATTAGTAGCGAGGAAACAAACGAATGCCCAAATGTGAACAACTCGTGAATCTGATTAATATTATAACTCGATTATGAAAACATCGTAGTGAATCAAGTATAATATTTCTTTACGGAGTCGAACCGATCGAGTTGGTAAGGACATGACCATCCATCTCGGCCATAATCAAAGCACCACCAGGGAGCACCTTCTTTACTATATATGGACCACCATAGTTTGGAGCGAATTTCCCTTCCGGGAGTGGGACTATTGGCAATAATTTTCTCAAGACCAGGTCATTGATCCGAAAATATCGAGGCCGAACTTTTTTGTTGAATGAATTGGCAACCCTCTGCTGATAACAATGGCCATGACATATAACCTTAAGTCTCTTTTCATCGATCAAATTCAATTGGCTCGCCCTCCGCTAGATCCATTCAAGCTTTCCGTCAAGATAGCTTGAGACAAGATATACGTAAGGAAGGAATTTCCACTTCAACCGGTAGAACGACCTCCATTTCATATACAAGAGAATACGGGGTTGCCCCCGTAGATGTCCGGATCGAGGTCCGATACGCCATAAGTGCAAATGGCAACCTCTCATGCCAATCGCGATAATTTTCAGCCGTCTTCGCTAAGATTTTCTTGATGTTCTTATTGGCGGCTTCTACTTGCTCCATTCATCCGAGGACGATATGGGGAAGAGTTCGGATGCTTGATCTTGAATTCCTTGAACAATTCGTCCATTAGCTTGTTGTTCAAGTTTGAGCCATTGTCGAGTGATTATGGCTTCGGGTGAACCATATCGAGCGATGATATCTCGACGGATAAATTTCACGATATTTCATGTCAGTGACCGCTAAATAAGATGCGGCTTCGATTCATTTAGAGAAATAGTCAATTGCTACCAAGATGAATCGATGCCCATTGGATGCTTTAGGATTGATATGGCCGATAACATCAATGCCCCACATAGAAAACGGCCATGGTTCGGATAAGCGATGTAACTCGTTTGGAGGGACATTAATCTTGTTACCATGAATCGACATTTGTGACAGCTTCCGGACATGCTGAACCGGGTTGGAAGTCCCATCATACTTCTCGAAGTCGGGCATCTTGAACTTCTCCCAAGACCGTGACCGAAGTTGTCCGTAGGGGGAACTAGAGCAGGAAGCGGCGGGCTGGCGGCGGATGATTGAAATTTGGCGGTGAAGGCGGCCATCATTTCTTTCATCTTTCGGGACATCATCCCTTCAAAGCGCTCGATCAAGGAGCCAAGTTTCTCGTCTAGGGCAGCACTAACGGCATCGTTAATGTCGGCCATCCTCTTTGCGACCGATCGAGTAATATGTGGAGGATCCGTGATAAATTACCTGTACACGTAACAAACCCAAAATTAGTACAGGGGAGCATAGAATAGCGAGCCGGCCCATGGCATCCCTCTAGACTCAAATGAACAAAGTGATTATGACCAAAGGATTGAAACATGTAATTTTCAGTTTGTCCGCTTTTGAAAAAAATTCGTATTAATTCGTACGTTGATCAAAACATGTCCAAATTTTACGAGCTTGTAGTTGAGAAGATGATGAACAACTTTTATGTTGGCCAATCGGACTAGAAATGCACGGATCAAATCAGTTTAATGTGTCTTTCCAAAAAAATCACGTTCAGAAAACTGTTATAACCGCATGTTGTTGAAAAAACGAAGGGCCATCTTAAATTATGAATTTAATTCTGAAATTTTGCAAGATATTAGTTGAAACATAGGTCTACAACTTTCGTGTTTGGCACTTACTCAAAGCTCGATCGTAGAATTTAGTAAAAATCGCACAACAGGAATAAGCCAAATCAAAATTGAGGACAACCGATGAAATTGTAAAAGCTACGGAAGCAAAGTGCGAAATTGGAAATAAGACAACGATACTCCTAAACCATGGACCAGCTCAAAATAAAAATGAGATAACATGGTACAAGAAATTACCTCTCATATGAAGAAAATGCCAATCACAAAGACATGCGCATGAATTGTGAGTTTAAATCTTATTCTATCTATCCAAAAGGCTTTTGCAAAGTGAAATGATGAACGAAACGACATGTCGCAGCCTCGCGCACAGTCATCATGACTAGTCGCAGCCTCGCGTACAATAGTCATGACTAGTCGGGTTCAATCACTTCGGCTTGGTTCGGTCGACAAGGGCAATTCTCATGCATCGTAGCCTCACGTGCATAAGAACGACCCTTGAGCCATTTTTTTGAAAACATTTTCGGGATCCAGATGGGATAACCTTTAGCGAAGCCTTACCGCCAAGGTTAGAGGACCATCTAAATACCATCTTAAAACTATTAGTGTGACCCAGGTTCGGTCACGGGTTGTGTGCAGTGTAGTGCAAAGACGATAAATCATGCACAACAATTAAAGGCAAACACCGCTTCAATGATTCAAAAGTTAAATCACAATTCCAATTCACCAAGCCTGCAAAACAAAGGGTTAGCCGATCACTCCTCCCCTTATAACTCCCAATCTGCAAAAACATTTAACACCTAAGAATGAGAATTCAACCAAAGTTTGCCAAATCAAGTGATTCCTTTTTCATGAAATTATCCGGCCTAAGTCCTCTTTGGGTCCCCAGCGGAGTCGCCAAGGTCACGCGACCTAAAAAAAATAGACGAGTTAATTTTCGGGCTAATGGATTATCGGGTTAATTAATTAACTAACCTAACTCGGACTCTCCCAAGTCCATACCAAATCGCAACTTAAAGTTCAAATAATTAACATGCAATGTGATTTGAATTTGGAGTCGCCACTAATCATTTTCGGTAGGTTGATTAGAAACCTAAATAAAATAGCGGGAGAAAACTATCTTATTTCCGCGAACCGGAGATTTTGAATTCGGGGATTTGGTTACGTCAGATTTCTCTAACGCCCTTTCGGTACCATTTTCATGAAAAATATTTGATTTGGCAATTTTGATGGATTTTACTTGAAATTCAAAGATGCAATTTTTTTGGTTTTTTTCTTCTTTTTTATGGGGATGTAAAACATTGAACTTTGTACAATATACACCATGGGTGATTTAGAAAGAAAGAAAACGCAGCCAATCACGAGTATTTACAAAAATAAATTAACATGTAATAATGCTAAAATTTGGAACACGTGACATGTCTAAAATAAACAGGACAAATGTTCAAACCAAACGATTACATTTTTGTAGATCGAGATGGAAATGATTACCTTCTATTACACAAAATCTTACTCACATACACGTTATAGTTCCCTTCAAGATCTCGGAGTTGGAAGAACGCGGCTGTCGTCGAAAATGGCAAGCAATGGCGTTGTTGGGTGGCGAGAGGCGAAATATGTGTCGGGACTCGTCGAAGATGATGCTCGACTAAAACTCTTTTTTCACTCTCGAATTTTCTCTTCTGATTTTTCTCAAGAACTCTCTTTTTCCTCTCTAAAAATTCCTCTCAAAAACTCTCTCAAAACTCTCTCAATTCTCTTCCACTCTTCCTAAAAAAAACTCTCTCAATTCTCTTCTACTTTCTCTCAATTCTCTTCCACTTCCCCCCTTCTAAAACTCTTCTCAAGAGCTCTCTCTTTTATAGGCAAAGTTCTTCATCCTTCATTCTTCACCTTCATTTCTTCACCTTCCATCTTCATCTTCTCTTCTTCATCTTCATTTCTTCACCTTCCATTTTCATCTTCCCTTCTTCATCTTCATTTCTTCACCTTCCATTTTCATCTTCCCTTCATTATCTTCCCTTCATCATCTTCCCTTCTTCATCTTCTTTTCATTATCTTCCCTTCATCATCTTCCCTTCTTCATCTTCTTTTGGTATTTGCAATACGGTCCCCGAAGTTCCAAGTATTTGCAATACAGGTCCCCGAAATTTTAAGTATTTGCAATACAGTCCTTGAAGTTTCAAATCTTCTCGGTGTATTTTTCCATCCCGTGCCTAGTCTAGACGCATGCTAAATTAAGTGTTCTGCTTGCCCGATTATATGCCAATGCAATGTACGCTAAAAATAAATATGTGAGATGATTTTTTATAATTTTTATGCAAAAAATAGATTAATCAAAATTTAGGCGTCAACAATGTGGAGTCCATTAGGTGCGAGGGACGGCGTCCGGTTCGTGGAATGCTGCAAGTGTGAATTGGATCCGCACTAAAACCACGGGGCCCAACGTTGGATTGCTCTTCTATATTGCAGCAAACTCGGACCTTCCATTTCCAGAGCAAAAGAAGAGATCCTCTCTCTCTCTCTCTCTCTCTCTCTCTCTCTCCAAAGCAAGAAGATGTTCCGCACGACTCATTTGAATCCAGTAAGCAATCCCGTCGGCTTGCATGTTCGCCGGCTGATGACCGCAGCCTACATGGATCCTTCTTCGCGCTAGCTCTCTCCCACAGCTACCCCGCCCTCGCCATCGGAGCAGAGGTGGATGCTCTTCTTCGCAGTGGGTGGTGGCCTCACTCTGCTACGAGCAACACGTCTATGTCGCATTGCGAGTGGCCCGGCATTTCCTGCAATGATTCTGGAAGCGTTGTCGAAATAGACATGTTAGCAGGAAGCTGCAATGGTTCTTGGGACGGAGGGAATTTTAGCAGCATGAATTTCTCTCTGCTCCCGAATCTTAGCTTTCTTGGGCTGTCTGATAATGGCCTCGCCGGTATCATTCCTCGTCAACTATGTGAACTCCCGCTCCGGTTCCTCGACTTGTCCGGCAATAACTTGACCGGTGAGTTTCCTCTTTGTCTCCAAAACCTCACAATGTTAGAAGTTCTTGACATTCATAATAATGGAATCGCTAGTCCTTTCCCTTCTAGATTGGGAAATCAGAAGAAGCTAGGGTACCTAGATCTCAGTTTCAATTTGCTTCATGGCCCTATACTTCCAACTCTGGGGGAATTGAAGGACTTGATGGAGCTCTATTTGCAAGGGAACTCCTTCCATGGATCTATTCCCCCGGAAATTGGGAACTTGACAAACTTGATATATCTATGTATGGAAGAGAACCAATATGGCGGATCTATCCCGTCAGAAATAGGTAATTTGAAGAGATTGATTTGGTTGAGCCTGGGCTCAAACTCCTTCACTGGCCCCATTCCATCGGAAATTGGAGATTTCAAGAATCTCACTTATCTAGATTTAAGCAATAACAACTTCTCTGGAGAAATCCCTCTTCAACTTGGGAGTTTGGTCATGTTAAGCTATCTCGATCTTCGGGATAATTCTCTACAGGGTTCAATTCCCAATTTAAAAAAGCTTTCCCTCTTAAGTCACATCGATTTGTCGAACAATCATCTCACGGGAAGAATTCCAGATAATCTGCTCGACGTTGGTTATAGAGATTTCCGTGGCAACGAATTTTTGGAATATACTACCACGGAAGCAGATGCAGATGCTCTTCGTGGCAGTGGCTGGTGGCCCTACAAGTACTTTACTATGAGCAGCAGCTCCAAATCATCACATTGCACGTGGCTCGGCATTTCATGTGACGATTCTGGAAGCGTCGTCAGAATAGACATACCGCAACGAATACGTTATGACCACGGGATCACCCCTAATTTGGGTAGCATGAGTTGGCCACTCCTCTCGAATCTCGCCTTTCTTGGGCTGCCTAGTAGCGACCTCACCGGTATCATTCCCCTTCAAATATGTGCGCTCCCAAAGCTCAGGCACCTCAATTTGTCCCACAATCACCTAACTGGCGATTTACCTCTTTGTCTCCAAAACCTCGCCATGTTAGAAGTCATTGACATTCATACTAATATGCTCGATAGTCCTATCCCTCCCGAATTGGGAAATCTGAAGAGGTTGATCTACCTAGACCTTAGTTTCAATGCACTTCGTGGCACGATCCCTTCGACTCTTGGTCACTTAGATTATGTCAACTTGTCGCACAATCGTCTCACGGGAAAAATTCCAAATAATTTGGCCCATGTTCATTATGGAGCTTTCAACGATAATGAAGGTTTGGAAAAGGCTGATGGTCCCAAAAGAATGGCTAGGATTATACTTATGATGGTACTTATACCACTGGTGGCTATATTAGTTCTTGGGCCTTTGATAATACTCCGACGAAGAACGAAGTGCATGCGATCAGAGATAGCAACAAAAAATGGCGATTTCTTGTCAATATGGAATTACGATGGGACAATGGCATATGAAGACATAATCAATGCAACAGAAGACTTTGATATTAAATATTGCATTGGAACTGGAGGATACGGTAGTGTCTATAGAGCGCGGTTGCCCAATGGGAAGATCGTGGCATTGAAGAAACTTCACCGTCATGAAGCAGAGGACCCATCTTTTGACAAGAGCTTCCGAAATGAAGTGAAACACTTGACAGAAGTACGACACAGAAGCATAATTAAGCTCCATGGTTTTTGCTTACACAAGCGATGCATGTTCTTGGTTTATGAGTATATGGAAAGGGGGAGTCTATTTTGCGCTTTGAGAAATGACGTCGAAGCAGTGGAATTAGACTGGTCTAAAAGACTCAATATTGTTTGGGATATTGCACATGCCTTGTCTTACCTGCACCACGATTGCACGCAGCCAATTGTTCATCGTGACATATCTAGCAACAACATTTTGCTCAACAACAACATGAAGGCTTTCTTATCGGATTTCGGCACGGCAAAACTCCTAGAACCTAATTTCTCATCTAATCTCACCGCAGATATCGCAGGCACTCGTGGATATATAGCACCAGGTGAGCAATCTAGAATGTTATTAGTAGAGGCACATAGCTAGATACTTTACTCCCCACGTGGTAAGCAACAACTTTGATGCTTCATCATTTTTACAAATTTATCGGATAGTGTACTAGCTAATGTGGAGAACTTAGTTTCGAGCCTCCTCTATTTACGAACATTTTATTTCTTTTTCTCAGAGCTTGCTTACACTTTGGTGATCAACGAGAAATGCGATGTATACAGCTTTGGAACGGTAGCAATGGAAATCATAATGGGTGAGCATCCAGGTGAGATGATCTTAATATTGTCGACACTTTTCAGAGAAGATATTATGCTACATCAAATATTAGACCCACGCTTGCCAATCCCAAGAGGGAATTCCATCGCAAGAAGTATCATTCTGGTAGTTTCCCTGGCGCTTGCTTGCTTAAGTGGTGACCCAAAGTCGCGACCCACGATGAAACAAGTTTCGGAAGCTTTTCTAGCGCCAAAACTAACGTTGGACAAGCCCTTCCATTCAATCTCGCTTGCGCAGCTCCAAGAAATGAATCGAGGAATATGGTGGGAAGGTGGAACCACGGAAACATCGTCAAGCCTACAAGAAGAGCAAGGACCATGAAGTACTTGTCCCAAACGTAGCAAATAAGCTTCCAACAAGTGAAGACCGAAGATTACAAACTGATGCTGCAAATCGGTGAACGTGGTTGGGGATACAAAGGATACGGATTCAGCAATTCTAAGTCATGTCAAACTTTCTTTAAGCTATGTAGGCCAAAATTTACCAAAGTAGCAATGAGAAGTGAGAAGCATTCATAGTGCAGTCGTTTATTTTTCTGTCTTGTTAGTAAGATAAGAGTGCATGGTGAGTGATAATGTGTTGTTGTGGCCACGAAAATATAGGCAACGTAAGGATATTCACCGCATATTAATCTGGATCATTTATATTTAGTTGAAGGCTTGCTAGTCAAAAAAGAAAAGAAAAAAAGCTTGCTAGTCAATTAAAGACGGAAAATTGATCCGCGTTTCCATTACGATGGCTAAAGATCTGACATGACGAAAACAACAAAAGACCACGATTGCTCTAGACGAACCGTGTCCAGGGGTCCAACAATCAATACGTGTCCGAAGACTTTGACTTGTTGACTTTTGGGGTGCGCAACTCGACGGAGACCTTGACTTCTGGAATTTGTCCAACTACCAAGTGTAAGCTGGTTCAAGTTCTAAATGAATTATCATTAGTAAACCGTGAGGTTTACGAGGGAGGGGATGAACGCAAGCGCACAAAGTGTTGGGTTTTCAGACTTTACCTCACATTTATAAACCGACTACCAGCCCATTCTACAATCAACATGGGACAACCTGCATTCTCTCCCTCACACATCGGGTCCTGGATTGGAGGCGCAACACCCCGTATCTCTCCCGTATGATTGTTGGATCAAGATTTGTTGGCAACAGGAGTTCTGATACTAGTGTTGGGTGGGCTTTGGTCTCTCTTATCCCAAAAGTTAGCACAAATGATGAAATTTTCTTCACATTTATAAACCGACCACCAGCCCCTTCCACAACTAATATGGGACAACTCCAACACAAAGAGGAAGAAACCCATCATCACAAATCCTAAAAAAAAAAAACTTAAAATCATAAAATCACTCTTTTTTTCCGCCTTAAAATCTCATGTGCTGTTAGAATTTGACACCCACACGCTTTCTTATTGATGGAAAGTATGAACCATACTTTAATAGTATTCTGCATTGCTATATATCTCGAGCACGTTTGGAGTGAAAGAGTGTTCATGATGCTATTCATAAATTATGATTCTCCCTAAAGGATCGTTATCGGGTTCGACCCACATGAAACGTGATACGAAGTTCTTGATTTATGACAACATGAAAAGTCGGAGTCAATGCACCCACCCATTGGTGGCCGTGATGGTTTGAACCCAATTCCTTTCACGAGAGGTCCTGGGTTCGAAATTCGTAGGTGTCGGTGATTTAAGCGGAGGGTCGTAGCGGTGGGATGCTTGCGCTAGCCCCCCCGAGGAATAGTCGTGCTCCACCGCTAGTTTGAGTCATAGTTCGTTGGCCGCGCGGACACCTTGGTTATCAAAAAAAAAAAAGTCGGAGTCAATGTCCATATTTTAGGCATACATGATAACCATTCTATTTCTCTGTTTCTATTCAAACCTGTTTCTAGAACAAGCTTGGAATAGAAATTTATTTGGTAATGCAATTCTATTTTTCTGTTTTTGGAACAAATTTTTGTTCCGGAAATAGATTGGAAAAAGAAATGAGAAGTTAAAAATTGTAGTTTCGATGTTCCAGAAACATAAATGAGAAATAACCTACCAATGCCCTTTGTTTTTTCTCAAGTCCTCGTTGTACTCTCTCTATCCCCCTTCCTTTGTTAGTCGCCGCCCACCACTGCCATCCGTTGCTCCCCGCCGACCTCCATCGGCTGCCCCAGCCCACCGTAGGCCGTTGCCGACCCCCGCCGCAGCAACCATAGTTGTCGCCACCATTGTTGGCCGCCGTGCCCACCACCGGTCGCCACAACCGCTGACCCCTGCCCCGCCAACTACCGCCCGGCGTTGTCCACCACCAACATCCTTGACACCCTGTCGGTGGCCGCCGCCCAGTGTCCATCGGCGGCCGCCGCCCACCGCTCGCCGCTACCCACCACCGGTTGTTGTCGCCCCTCACCACACCGCTGACTGCCACGCTTGTACACACGCAATTCTTTTTTTTTGCAGAGCTCGCGTATACTTTGGTTGTTAATGAGAAATGCGACGTATATAGCTTTGGAGTGGTGGCAATGGAAACAATAATGGGTGAGCATCCAGGAGATATTACATCTACTATGTTGACATCTCTTAGAGAAGATATGATGCTATATAAAATCTTAGACCCACGGTCGCCTTTTCCGAGAGAGAGCTCTGTCGCAAGAAGTATTGTTTTGATAGTTTCTCTGGCGCTTGCTGGCGCTTGCTTGCTTGAGTGCTAATCCAAAGTCCCGACCAACTATGAAGCAAGTCTCGGAAGCATTTCTAGCTCGAAAGTTACCATTGGCGAAGCCCTTCCATGAGATCTCATTGGCTCAGCTCCGAGATAATAACAGATCATGGTTGGAAGGTGGATCGACAGAAGACGATGAGCAATTTGGGGAAAGTGACTGTGGATTATAAAAGTGTAGGGCTTCTGCGAATTATCTAGTCGTGTTGAACTCCATACTATGCTATGGAAGCGAGCAGCAGTTTATATGGGACATCCGTTTATTTTTTCTTCTTGTCAATAAGATTCAAATGCATGATCAATAAACAATGCATCAAGATATAAGAGACCCACACCAGTTCCAGTTAAAAAACACGAGTACTCGTACACAATTTCTATAACGTAATTGATTCTGTTCGGATAAACTCATAGAATAAGTCGATTCAATACTATTTTTCGTTCCATAAATGATGGGCATAGCTCGGTTTTTCAAGGCCAAACATCATCAAAAAGTCCATGAAGACCATCACTTCTAATGAACCATGTAACGCGTAGTGGTTCAGAAAATCAACATGTGAAACCCCGAAGCACCCGCTGCATGTCCCAAAAGCGACAGAAACCACAAAATACTCTGATTCCTGGTGACACTCGAACTGCATACTCTCCACAAAAGACCTTGACCCATTGTTCATTATCTTTAAGGCTCACCACTTTGTGTTATGTCTCGCTTGTGAACCGGTTGATCCTACTGCAGATCCAATTTTTCTCCCACAAACTTTTATGGGAAATAACATAAATGGTATTTAAACTTTGGCCCAATATTCATCATCGTCCCTAAACTTTTAATTTGTTATATGAGGTCTATGAACTTAAGTTTAATGTGCAATGTCCTCTTTAAACTTTTGATTTGTTCAATGTAGCCCATGAACTCTAGTCCAATATTCAATATGGTCTCTGAACTTTCAAACATGTTGATACAGTCTAGGGATTATATTAGGGACCATATTTAACAAATCAAAAGTTTAGGGACGACATTGACCATTGGGCCAAAATTCAGAACCACTTTGCACAAATTAACTGTTCAGGGACGACATTGCATATTGAATTAAAGTTTTAAGATCATTTGTGCAATTCTCCCCAAATTCTATCTTGAGGGTGGTTAGCGTTTTCTTTTTCTTCTTTTCTTTGGCTGGGTTGGAAAAGGTTAGGTTACTGCTCAAGTTGCCTGTACTTTTTGTGGAAATACATACAAGTTATAAAAATATTCTGGAAAGAAGGTCATGTGTATGATTTTTGTTCAATATGATTCCTGAACTACTAGTAAATGTTCACTACAGTCTTTTCGTTTGCTCAAACGACAAATCAGTCGTGAAAGTAGAAATTTAATGAGTCTCACTTATCTAGATGCGAGCTATGAGAACTTGTCTGAAAGAGTCCCCGTTGAACTTGGGGGGTTTGGTTGAGATGAGGCTAAAAGCTTAAACTCCTTCACTTGCCCCCGTCCCTCGTGGAGAACATGTCATAAATAAGTTTAAACTTATTCTCTCTACAAGGAATTAGGCGAGCATTGTTGTTTCCTCCATGTGCACAAAGACCATGACTTCCTGTGAACCCTTCTAACACGTACTAATCCAAAAATCAAAACGCGTGAAACCCCGCAACAGGCCATGGCTTCTTGAGTAGGCCCATGTCTAATCTATCGTCCACTTGTGATCTTACGGCCCCGAAGACCTCGACTTCTTGATAGAGTCGCACAAGTTCTATCCATACATTAATCCTGGCTTGAATTCTGATTGAATCATAAAATAGCGAAGTTTACAGATTCGAACGAGCCGAATTGCCAGAAAACTAGTGTCATGACTTCTAAAAACAAAACAGATCACCTGCGTTACATTAGTATTTTCCTCACTCGAAATTGCATTGCGACATTAATTTAATGTTAAATCAACCCACGTGGCTCTTTGAAAATTAATTTCACGTGGAAATTTCCAGCAAAAAAATAATAATAATAAGAACGCTACATAACTTTAAGTGATATGCTTATAACAATTATGACAATTGCTTGATCATTTGACAAGATTTGAAATGTTACGGTATCAAAATGAGCGTGCAAAAAAGTTAGAACGTTGTTAGTATCCTTGCACCTCCCTATTTAGATTATGCATGACCAACGAAACTCTTTGATTACAACAGGTCTCTCTCTCTGAACACTCGAGATTATTTGAAACTTTGTGAGCTAACACACTTTTCTTCAAAAAGAATAGAACTAATACCATTAAAAATTAACACTCCACGACACATTTACCTCCTGCTAATTTCCTTTGCTTCGTAAGTTGAAGGCATGTGAGTCACAAATAAAAAAAAAACGCTGAAAAATCGGTCCATGACCTTTCCCTTACAACGGGTTAGAAGTTTTTTTGGCCAAACATCACCGATGAAAGTGTCGTGAAGACGTTGACTTCCCGTGACCCGACGAACACGTACTGATCCAAAAGTCAACACGCCTGAAAACCCGAAAAGACCCTTGACTTCTTAAGAAGGCACATGTCTATTCTACCTGGTGTGATGGTCGTAAAATCAACAAACGAAGCCCCGACGACCTTGACTTCTCCGCGCTCGAATTGCAGACGTGCATTCTGCGTTTATGTTCTTCTTTTTATTTTGTTTTTTCTAATGTTTTGGATTCGTATACTGGTTTAAATTCTGATTGAATCACAAAACCGCGAAAGTTTGAGATTCGCATGAGCAGAATATTCTGCTTGCCGGAAAATTAGTGCCGTAAATTTTAAAAATTGATTGCTTAAGTTATTTAGGTGATTTTTTTCTTGCTTGAGGATCCACTGTGGCATTAATGTAGTATTAAATTCTCCAATGTGACTTGCGAGGAATTAATGACACATAGGAATTTCTGGCAACTTAAGGGTGAGTTTGGTAACATTTCCGTTCATAGAAACAATTTCCGTTCAGAAATAGTTTTTTCTATTTCTATACTGTGGATGAGTTTCTGAGCGAAAGAATGCGTTTTGTGACTGTACAAAATTTTTATTTCCATAATAGAAAAAAAATATAGAAATTTGTTTTGCACAAACCTAAAAATTTCCATTCACAATTTTTTTCATTTAATTGTAAAAATGTCAATAGAGACTTAACAATTCATGTTTGGATAAAATTGGACTTTTATACGAACTTAACCGATCAATTATATTTTAATATGGCCTCAGAGAATCCATCGTAATAGTTAGTAGGGGTGTCAAAAATACTGATGCCAGTCCTACCCCGGCCCGAAATTTTCAGGGTACAAAATCTGGCATGACAATAATTTATTTTAACGGACGTGACTAGCTAATAAGATAAAGTCCGCAATAAACCTCTAAATCACAACGTTTAGAGATCTTTTTGCCCCACGTGAAGGAATTGGGGCAAAATATGATGCGCTCTTGAAGAACCCGAACCCTAATTTCTCAAATAGGCGCAAAATCACCTTACCATACTTGCAATTGTGCGAAGAAACACGCAGGTCAACACCGGAGATTTCAGCTCCTATTCCATCGAAACTCCCACTTGAGCGTCGAAATTCCAGAGCAATTTATCTAAATAATATTCTTTCGAGCTGAACTTTTAGATTATGGAGGTGGACTGTGGCCCTTTTAATATTTTTTTTTTCAAATTGAAGCAACATGTGTTACACAACAAGATTCAAAATACAAAAAGTGCTACATTCAGAACGAGGTCATGTAATAATTAAAATTCACGGGAGACTTTGGTGATAGTGATTCGAGACTTGACTTCCATTCCAAGTCGTTATGTTGAATTGCTCTCCAGAAAGTTGTTGCCCTTCTATATATTATTACAGCAAAAAGAAGAGGTCCTCTCTCTCTCTCTCTAAAGCATGAAGATATACCACATGATTCATTTGAATCCTGTAAGCAGACCCATCAGCTCGCATGTTGGCAAGCCGATGACCGCAGCGATATGGATCCTTATTGCGCTAGCTCTCTCCTACAGCTACCCTGCCATTGCCACCGGAACAGAGGCAGACGCTCTTCGTCGCAGTGGATGGTGGATTGATGCCATCACGAGCAACACTTCCGCGTCACATTGCACGTGGCCCGGCATTTCGTGCGACCATTCTGGTAGCGTCGCTGAAATAAACATACCACTGGGAAACTGCTATGGCTGCTGGCTCAGAAGTAATTTGAGCAGCATGAATTTCTCCCTGCTCCCGAATCTCGCCTCTCTTCAGGTGCCTAATAATTTCCTCGTCGGCATCATTCCCCTTCAAATATGTGCAGTCCCAAAGCTCAGGCACCTCAACTTGTCGGAAAATTACCTAACCGGTGAGTTACCTCTTTGTCTACAAAACCTCACCTTGCTAGAAGTTGTTGACATTCATAATAATCAAATCACTAGTCCTATCCCTCGTGAATTGGGAAATCTGAAGAAGCTTATTCACCTAGATCTTAGCTTCAATTTCCTTGGTGGCCCTATCCCTCCGGCTCTCGCGAATTTGAGGAACTTGACTAATCTCTATTTGCAAGGAAATGCCTTCAATGGATCTATTCCTCATGAATTGGGAAATCTGAAGAAGCTGATTCACCTAGATCTTAGCTTCAATTCCCTTGATGGCCCTATCCCTCCGGCTCTCGCGAATTTGAGGAACTTGACTAATCTCTATTTGCAAGGAAATGCCTTCAATGGATCTATTCCTCCCGGAATAGGGAACTTGAGAAAATTGGCATATCTGAGTATGGAAGAGAACAAATTCACTGGATGTATCCAGTCCGAAATAGGTAATTTGAAGAGTCTCACTCATCTAGATTTGAGCTTGAACATCTTCTCCGGAAATATCCCTCATGAACTTGAAGATTTGGTCATGTTTTTTTTTTTTGGTCGTAAAGATGTATATATTAAGAGAAACTAGTTCCAAATGTACAAGTTGGGTGGGCTTCAGAGCAGAGAAGAGCCGAAAGAACAACTGGTAGGGAGGTGGGCCAGTCAGAGGGGAGTTCATTCCTACGCTGGGCTTGGCAGAGCCAATCCGCAGTCTTATTAGCCTCCCTGGGACAAAAGCAAAATGAAAACATGTGTGCAGCCCGATCCAGTTCGCAGCAACAGTCCAGCAAAATAGGGGTAGAACTCCACGAAGAAGATTGCTGTGGAATTGAAGAGGGTTGAGCAAAATGGTGCGATAACAACCATTGTTGTAGGCTGGTAAGATCCTCAATCACATTTCTGCAATCAGATTCGATGACAACAGTGAGTGCTGTTCTGAGGTCGACGTCATTGTGGGTGAGACGATCTACAGCAAATCTAATAGCCTTTTGACATGCAAAGGCCTCAACCTGTTCGGAATCAGCGGCCTGGACAGATTGCGCAAAACCATCGATGCATCGGCCCCGAGAATCGCGAAGGATGCCAGCAATGACACCAGTAGCTTGTCCCGAGATGAAAGAACCATCAACATTGAGTTTCGGGGTTCCAGGAGGTGGCGGCTGCCATCGGAGAGGTCGGGATTCTGTATTGCCGTTCTGTTGTTGCTTATGCTGCGCTGGTGATATATTTGCATTCCAACGTGTGAAATTAAGGTGATTTGCTAGCGCAATGTTTACAACATGCCATGGATCAGGGTGCCGTTGCCGGAAAACTAGGCCGTTTCTAGCCTTCCATATTTGCCAGAGTAGGTGAACGATCGGCGGGGCGGACGGGACTCGTACTTTGAACTGCGTGGAAGGCACCTGCTGCTGACCTGCCAGTAAGGGAAACAACCATTCATCGATTCTGGTTATTTGATGCGGTTGGATTTTCATATGAATATGATTATGGTTCCAAACGTCCGCAGTCCAAGGGCAGAGTAAAAATAAATGCTCAAGCGTCTCCGGGGATTGGTGGCAAATAGAACAACTCGAGTCAGTTATGACCTTTCTGTCAGCTAAATTCACCGCTGAAGGAATTGCATTTTGACATAACCGCCAAACGAAGTGCCTCAGCTTTGTTGGGACTTGTAACCTCCAGATGAGTTGCCATAATTTAGAGGGGTGACGGTATGATGAGGATGGATCTTTTATGGACTGTTGTGTGGAGGCTATACGAAACTGACGGTAGGCTGTTTTGACCGAATACTGTCCACTAGTAGCAGGAGCCCATACCAAGCGATCTTCTGGGATTAACGGGGTAAGCGGGATGGCAAGTATATGCTGCACAATCTGGGGTGTAAAACAAGCACGAAGTAAGGGTACATCCCATTGGAAGGATGGAGTAATCAAACCAGCGACCATCAGGGGCTCTTCTGGTTGCTTCTGTCCACCGATAGAGCCAGAAGGTAGCCAACTATGGGAGCGAACATTAATACGTTCTCCATTTCCTACTTGCCATCTCACAAAGGGTGCAATGGAATCTCGCCCTGCCAATACACTTTGCCATCCCCATGATGGCCTGGCACCCTTTTTTGCTTCCCAAAAGTTAGCTCGAGGGAAATACAGACCCTTAAAAATAGTAGCCCATAGGCTAGAAGGTTGCTCATGAAGACGCCAAGCTGTCTTGCCTAACATTGCCATGTTGAAATCTCGAAGATCCCGAAAGCCCAATCCTCCTTCCTGCTTGTGTTGTTTCAGAATGTCCCAATTTCTCCAATGAAGTCCTCGGGTATCGCTACTATTCCACCAAAAAGCTGCAACTCTTCGTTCAATAGCCCGGCAGACTGAAATAGGTACCTTGAAAACAGTCATTGCATATTGAGGAATCGCCTGGACCACAGCCTTGATCAAGATTTCTTTTCCTCCCATTGAAAACAACTTCTCTTTCCACCCCTCCAGTTTGCGATGAACTCGTGCTAAGATCCATGAGAAAAGCTGGCGCTTGGTTTGACCCCAGTCTGAGGGGAGACCGAGATACTGTCCTGTCTTTTTCAACTCCGGTACTCGCAACTCCGCCGCAAGTGTATTCCGTAAAGATTGAGGGCAGCCGCTACTGAAATAAATCCCAGATTTGTTGAGGTTAATAGCCTGGCCAGAGGCGTAACAATACTGGTTCAGAATCTGATTCAAACATTGGCAATCTGATAGCGTGCCATCTAGGAAGAATATAGAGTCGTCTGCAAACAGCAAGTGTGATAGTTTTGGGCAATGGCGGTTGAGTTGAATACCTTTGAAGCTTCCTGCCTGTACTGCCGCAGTTAACATAGTAGACAAGACATTCGATACAAGGATAAATAAGTAGGGGGAGAGTGGATCCCCCTGTCGTAAGCCCCTGGACGGAGTGAAAAAGGAAGAGGAGTACCATTGAACTTGATGCCGTAAGAGACCGACCTCACACAAGACATAATGCAAGTCACCCAGTGAGTATCAAAGCCCATGCAGAGAAGACAATCTTGTAAGAAGTCCCACTCGATACGGTCGTAGGCTTTGCGCATGTCTAGTTTTAAGATGGCTTGGAATCTCTTTTTTCTTGTGCGAACCCGGAGCTGATGCAAAACCTCTTGGACAACTAGGATGTTATCTTGAATTTGCCTACCTGCAACAAAGGCACTCTGTTCACGAGCCACAAGGTCCGGTAGGAACTGTTAGGCTATCTCAATCTTGCGAAAAATTCTCTTCAAGGCTCAGTTCCCAATTTCAGAAAGCTTTCCAACTTGGATTACATCGACTTATCGTACAATCATCTCACGGGAAAAGTTCCAAGAAATCTGTTCGACGTTGGTTATATGAATTTGGAAGGCAATGAAGGTTTGGAATATGCTGCCATGGAAACAGAGGCAAATGCTCTTCGTCGCAGTGGGTGGTGGCCTGACTTCCTTAAAAACAACGGTTCTTTAGCACATTGCATGTGGCCTGGCATTTCATGCGATGATTCTGGAAGCATTGTCAATATAAACATAACACAACAAGGCCAATATGGCTACGATTTAGAATGGGATTTCAGCAGCATGGATTTCTCTCTGCTCTCAAATCTGGTCTTTCTTGGACTGCATGATAGTTACTTGACTAATATCTTTCCCCTTCAAATATGTGCACTCCCAAAGCTCAGGCACCTCAACTTGTCTCACAATTACATAACTGGTGAGTTCCCTCTTTGTCTCCAATACCTCACCACGTTGGAAGTAATTGACATTCATAGTAATAGAATCGATGGTCCTATCCCTCCCGAATTGGGAAATCTAAAGAGTTTGATCCACCTGGATCTGAGTCTCAATATGCTTTGGGGGACAATCCCTCCGACTCTTGGTCATATAGATTACATTGACTTGTCGTATAATGATCTCACGGGAAAAATGCCAAAAAATCTGGCCCATGTTCCTTATGGATCTTTCGTAGGCAATGAAGGTTTGCAAACGATTGATGGTTCGAGAAGAATGTCGAGGGTTGATGGTTCCAAAAGAAAGTCGAGGGCTGTACTTATGGTGGTACTTATACCAGTGATGGTTATATCATTCATTTTCTGTTTGGTTTTGGGGAATTTGATCATATTTCGGCGTAGAATGAAGAGCATGCAATCAGAGACAGTAGAAAAAAATGGAGATTTCTTGTCAATATGGAATTATGATGGGAGAATTGCATATGAAGATATAATCAATGCAACGGAAGACTTTGACATCAAATATTGCATTGGAACTGGTGGATACGGTAGTGTCTATAGAGCACAACTACCCAATGGGAAAATCTTTGCATTGAAAAAACTTCACCGTCTTGAAACAGAGGATCCATCTTTGGACAAGAGCTTCCGAAATGAAGTGAGGCACTTAACAGAAGTACGACATAGAAGCATAATTAAGCTCCATGGTTTTTGCTTACACAAGCGATGCATGTTCTTGATTTATGAGTACATGGAAAGGGGAAGTCTATTCTGTGTTTTGAGAGGTGACGTTGAAGCGGTGGACCTAGACTGGTCTAAAAGACTCCAGATTGTCCGGGATATGGCGCATGCTTTGTCTTACATGCACCATGATTGTGCTCGGCCAATTGTTCATCGAGACATATCTAGCAACAATGTTTTGCTCAACAACAAAATGCAGGCATTCCTATCGATTTTCGGCACAGCAAGACTAGTAGAACCTAATTTCTCATCTAATCTCATTGCAAATATCGCAGGTACTCGTGGATATATAGCACCAGGTGAGCAACAATCCTCTGCACATTTCTAGAATGTTATTACTAGATGCACATAGGTAGATTTATATTCTATATGCCCATGTATGTGGTTAACAACACCATTGATGCTTCATCATGCTAACAAATATGTCGTTTGATAGTACACTAGCTAACATTGAAAACTTGGTTTCAAGCCTCACCTAATTATGATTTTTTTGACCTTAAATTAGAGCTCGCTTACACTTTGGTCATCAATGAGAAATGCGACGTATATAGCTTTGGAATGGTAGCAATGGAAACAATAATGGGTGAGCATCCAGGTGAGATCATCTTAATGTTGCCGACACTCGTCACAGAAGATGTTATGCTACACCAAATATTGGACCCGCGCTTGCTAATCCCAAGAGAGAATTCCGTCGCAAGAAGTATCGTTCTAGTAGTTTCTTTGGCGCTTGCTTGCTTGAGTAGTGATCCAAAGTCACGGCCCACGATGAAACAAGTTTCGGAAGCTTTTCTAGCTCCAAAACTAGTGTTGGCCAAGCCCTTCCATTCAATCTCACTCGCTCAGCTCCAGGGAAATAATCGAGGAGTTTGGTGCGAAGGTGGATCAACGGAAAATTCGTCAGGCCAGCAAGAAGAGCAGTCGGTTGATAAAATGATGATGCAAATTGGTGAACGTGGTTGAGGGCATGAAGTATGCGGCTTGAGCAAATTTTTTTAGTCATGTCAAACTTTTCTTTATGCTAAGCTAGGCAAAATCTTCCTAGGTAGCAATTACTAAGGAGTGAGAAACATATGTGGGACAGTCATTTATTTTTCGTCTTTTTACTATTATTTTTGGTCATTTTAGTCAGGTCGGTGTCACCATGAATGTTTGGCTTGCTAAGGAAATTCACTACGTATTTGCAGGATCGTTTCTCTTTAGTTGAAGGAAAATTTCGAAAATTGACGTTTCCTTCACGTTGGCTAAAGATCAGACATGACAGAAACGACAAACGACCAAGACCTCTCTTGAGCGTGTAGACGTACGTGAAAACGAAACTCGATGACCTTAGAGACTTTGGTGTTAGAAATTAAACCAAATTCATGTATATCAACTTCCAAGACGCATGTACCAGCTTGTGCATGTACCGAGACCTATCTTTATTAGTTGAGTGTTTCAAGAGTCTTTTTGTATTTCGATGCGTAGTAAATGCTATGTATATACATCATGACTGTTCATGTGTCTAGTGTAGATCAAGAGTCGTGTTTTAAACCTATAAATAGGGGTGTCTTGTAACCATTTCAATGTGGGTGAATCGATTGTGAATACAGTATATTGAAAAGCCACCTTTCGTCTCCTCTTCCTTGTGTGAACAAAGCTCCCTTGTGAGTGCTTGTTGAGTGCTCCACGATCGATTTCTCCCAACAAATTGGTATCAGAGCTTCATGGTTTCGTGATTATGGCATCAACAAGTAACCTTCATTTTCGGTATCCAGTCCTCACCAAAGAAAACTATGGCAAGTGGGCTTCTAGAATGAAAGCCATACTCGGTGCCCATAGTGTGTGGGATCTCGTCAACAATGGCTATGATGAGCCGGATGAAGATGTTGCGTTGACTCAAACTCGGAGGAATGCGTTGGAGAAGACTCGTTCGAAAGATCAACTCGCATTGTCAATCATCTTTCAAGCCTTGGATGATTCCATGTTCGAAAAAGTCTCGAATGCTACCACTTCCAAGGAGGCATGGGAGATTCTTCAAACCACGCACCAAGGTGTTGAGAAAGCAAAGAAGATTCGTCTTCAAACTTTGAGAGGCGAATTCGAGGTAATTCGTATGAAAGAATCTGAGTCGATTTCTGATTATTTCACAAGAGTTTTAGCTATTGTAAATCGGATGAAAAGGAATGGCGAATATGTTCCCGATGTTCGTGTTGTCGAAAAAATCCTGCGGTCATTGGATAAGAAGTTCGACCACATCGTCATTGCTATCGAGGAATCAAAAGATGTCGATTCTATGACGGTCGATGAGCTCATGGGTTCGTTACAAGCCCATGAAGAAAGACTGAAAAGGAACAAGTCCGAGCCGGTGGAGGAAGTACTCCAATCTCGATTGACTATCCGAGATGACAAAGGACAAAGAAGTGACCCTGTGCAAACTCGATGGGTCAATCAAGATCGTGAACAAGGACGCGGTAGAGGCGGTTTCCAAGGAAGAGGCCGTGGACGAAGCGGAGGAAATTTCGCCCGAAGCAATGAGTGCTTTCATAATCAAAGAAGTGCTCGTGGAAGAGGAAGAAACACAAATGCACGGTATGATAAATCAAAAGTTCGATGTTATCGTTGTAATAAATGTGGCCATTATGCTTATGAGTGTTGGCGAAAAGAAAGTGCGGCAGCAAATGAAAAGGCGAACTTGGTGAATGATGGTGATCAAGTTCTTATGCTGGCATTTAAAGAAAATGCTGATGAAAAAAATGATACGTGGTACTTGGACACTGGAGCAAGTAACCACATGTGCGGTCGAAAGGAGATATTCGTCGAAATGAATGAGACAGTCAAAGGGAAAGTCTCGTTCGGTGATAATTCCCAAATTCTTGTCGAAGGGAAAGGTATGATTCTAATTCATCTGAAGAATGGAACACGTCAGTTTATTACTAACGTGTATTATGTGCCGAAGATGTCGAGCAATATTTTGAGTTTGGGACGACTTCTTGAGAAAGGATTTACTGTCCGGATGAAAAATCTATGTCTTATGTTGAGAGATCGCAATAATAAGTTGATTGCGAATGTAAAGATGTCGAAGAATAGGATGTTCACCCTAAACATCAAAGATGAAATGTCTACATGCCTTCAAGCATGTGTAGACAATCCTTCGTGGCTATGGCACTTGAGGTTCGGCCATCTTAATTTCGGCGGACTCAATATGCTTTCTCGCAAGAAGATGGTGTATGGCTTACCGCATATTGATCATCCCGATCAATTATGTGAAGGGTGTGTTATTGGCAAGCATTCCCGAACCCGGTTTTCGAAGGAGTCGAAGTATCGAGCGAAGAAGCCACTCTGATGTATGTGGTCCGATCACTCCTCGGTCATACGGTAATCATCGATACTTTGTTACGTTTATTGATGATTTTACTCGAAAGACTTGGGTGTTTTTCTTGAAAGAAAAATCGGAAGTGTTTGATACATTTAAGCACTTCAAGAAAATGGTCGAAAAGGAGAGTGGTTATTTTATCAAGTCTTTAAGAACCGATCGTGGAGGAGAATTTACTTCTGGAGAATTCAATCAATTCTGTGATTACCATGGTATTCGACGTTTCTTAACGGCGCCGTACTCCCCACAACAAAATGGTGTAGGCGAGCGAAAGAACGGAACCATTCTCGACATGGTTCGTAGTATGTTGAAAAGCAAAAATTTGTCGAAGGAGCTTTGGGCCGAAGCTGTCGGATGTGCAATTTATCCGCAAAATCGATGTCCCACGCAAGGACTCGATGGTGTTACTCCTGAAGAAGCATGGACGGGGAGAAAACCTACGGTTTCTCACTTGAGAATTTTCGAGAGCATTGCGTATGCTCACATACCGACCGAGAAAAGATCGAAGCTAGAAGACAAGAGCAAGAAGCTTATTTTTATCGGGTATGATTCCTCATCAAAAGCTTACAAATTGTTTGATCCTGTTACTTTGAAAGTTTATGTAAGCAGAGATGTGAAATTTGATGAAGATGCTTTGTGGGAAGACAATCGACAAGTCGTCGAATCCGCTCGTAGTGATTACGTCGAAATGGGACGTGATTCTGTCGAAATAGAAAACAACTCATCGAATCCTTCATGTTCCTTTCCAACATCATTTTCAAGTCCAAGTTCATCATCGTCAACTTCTTCAAATGGTGTTGATGAACCGATAGCACCAAGATTGAGAAGATTATCCGAACTTTATGAAACCACCGAAGAACTCCATCTTGTATGTCTTCTCATGATTGTGAACCACTTATTTTCGATGAAGCTGCTAAAGAAGAAAAATGGAGAAAAGCCATGGATGAAGAAATAGAAGCCATCGAAAAGAATCAAACATGGGAACTCGCAGATCTTCCGAAGGACAAAAAGGCGATCGATGTCAAATGGGTGTATAAGGCCAAGAAGAACGAGAAAGGAGAAGTCACTCGTTATAAGGCCGGACTAGTCGCAAAGGGCTACAAGCGAAAAGCCGGGATCGACTATGACGAGGTGTTTGCACCTGTCATCCGAATGGAAACCATCCGACTAATGATTTCCATTGCAGCTCAAAATCGATGGCCCATATATCAAATGGATGTCAAATCGGCATTCTCGAATGGTGTTCTTGAAGAAGAAATTTATGTCAAACAACCACTTGGGTTTGTTGCAAAAGGTCATGAAGACAAAGTGCTGAGATTGAAGAAAGCTTTGTATGGGCTTAAGCAAGCTCCAAGAGCTTGGAACTCCAGAATCGATGCTTATTTCAAGGCGAATGGCTTCGAACAATGTCCGTACGAACATGCTCTCTACTTGAAGCAAGAGAAAGGTGATGTTTTATTGGCATGTTTATACGTTGATGATCTTGTCTTCACAGGAAATAATTCCGGATTGATCGACACTTTTAAAGCATTGATGGTGAAAGAGTTTGAGATGACAGATAATGGTCTCATGAATTATTTTACGGGTATCGAAGTAAAGCAAAATACAGATGGGATTTTTATTTCCCAGAAAGGATATGCTGAAAATATCCTTGAGAAATTCAACATGAAAAATTGCACTTCAGTTAATACTCCGATGGATTGTGGTGCAAAACCGTCGAGTTCGATGAAGGTGTCGATGTTGATTCGACATATTATAGAAGCTTGATTGGAAGCTTGAGGTATTTGACTGTACCGGACGGATATCATGTACAAGTGTCGGAATTGTGAGTCGATATATGGAGAATCCGAAGACATCTCATCTTAAAGCAGCGAAGAGGATACTTCGATACATCAAAGGTACTATCTCTCTTGGCTTGTATTATTATCAGTTTGAACTATTTCAACTCGGAGGTTATTCGGATAGTGACTATGGGGGAGATGTCGATGACCGAAAGAGCACTACGGGTTTTGTATTTTATCCGGGTGAAACCGCTTTTACATGGTCATCGAAGAAGCAATACGGTGTTACTCTGTCAACATGTGAAGCGGAGTATGTTGCTGCATCATCGTGTGTGTGTCATGCGATATGGTTGAGAAAGTTGCTAAAAGAAATCCATATGGAGCAAAAGGATGCAACGGAAATTTTTGTTGATAATGTTTCTGCCATTGCTTTGGCAAAGAATCCAGTTTTTCATGAGAGGAGCAAACATATCGATGTTCGATATCATTTTATTCGAGAGCAAGTCGGCGACAAACAAATCGAAGTTGTGCACGTGAAGACCGGTGATCAAGTCGCAGATATTTTTACGAAACCTCTCAAGATCGAAGTGTTTCGGAAATTCAGAAGTTTACTTGGAATGATCGACGGAAGAGAATTTGGTTTAAGGGGGAGTGTTAGAAATTAAACCAAATTCATGTATATCAACTTCCAAGACGCATGTACCAGCTTGTGCATGTACCGAGACCTATCTTTATTAGTTGAGTGTTTCAAGAGTCTTTTTGTATTTCGATGCGTAGTAAATGCTATGTATATACATCATGACTGTTCATGTATCTAGTGTAGATCAAGAGTCGTGTTTTAAACCTATAAATAGGGGTGTCTTGTAACCATTTCAATGTGGGTGAATCGATTGTGAATACGGTATATTGAAAAGCCACCTTTCGTCTCCTCTTCCTTGTGTGAACAAAGCTCCCTTGTGAGTGCTTGTTGAGTGCTCCACAGTCGATTTCTCCCAACATTTGGAATTGGGAACTCGATCAAGACATTGACTTCTTGAACGTGTCCTACTTCCATACATAATCCAGTTTTTTTTTTTTTTTTTGCCAACATACATAATCCAGTTTAAATGCTAATTAAATTGCCATTAATTAACCATGAAATTTACGACGAAGGGGCCCCCACACAATAACGATGTTGCAGACATTCGGATTCCCCAATTATCGGCAATGTATACCTTTCCATTCTAACAGAAACGAATAATCATACCGTAAATCATTTCTAAAAATTAATTCATGTCTACATGAATATGTCATTGCAAAGTACTCTAGTATTGTTATTAATGAGTGCCCTCACCTCACCCGATCCGAAGAGGGCCAGGCAAGGGGAGGTTGGTGACCTCCGCCAGCCATTAGTGAGGCTCGGCAATGGCCGGAGGAAGGAAAAAGGGAAAAAAGAGAAAAGGAAAAGAAGAAGGAAACAAAGAAAAAAGTTTCGAAAAGTTAAAAAAAAATTACAAAAATTGTCAACGTTAGCGTTGGTCGTGTCACGTAGGATGGCCGGCATTGAATAGGCTGCCACGTCGGCGGATTCCGGCCAATATTGGATCGAGTAATTGAATTGACAAATGGTTAAAATGTTTTAGACTAAATTGACAAATCATTAAAAGGTTTAAGAATAAATTGCCACAATGGACAAGTATAGGACTAAATTGACAAATCGTGGAAAGATTTAGAACTGAATTTGCACAATTTCAATGTTTAGTATTAAATTAGTTGTCGTTCAATAGATTTATGACTTTTTAAATAATTTTCAAGACCACACGTCACCAAAAGTTCCATACAGACTACAAGTTCTCACGAACCATGCAATACGCAGTGGTCCAGAACATCAGCATATGAGACGCCAAAAGACCACGCGCGTGTCTGGTCTATCATGCTCTTTAGTCCTGATGGTCCCGGCATCGACGTGTAAAGCCACAAAGACCTAGACTCGTCTCTGACCCCCGAACTGCATCGTCTCCACGAAAAGACCTTGACTTCTTGATGGATGCGTCCATGTTGAATGTTCCATGCCGTGAAACTCACAGATTTTCGCCCGAGCGGTATAATCTCTTGGACGGAGGGGCCGAAGCTTCGCTATGATGTCACAGAATCTGCAGAACATTTCAGCTTGAGGCTCACCTGTTTGTGTCTATTCTTCGCTTGTGAATCGGCTCATCCAATAGCAGATCCAATTTTTCTCAGATTTTGTAACATGGAAATCGACCTTAGCCCAACTGGGAAGATTTCCCAGCCGAGTTAGAAACTCCAATACCAAAGCCCATTCTAGCAAAGCCCATCTGCTAAGCTGTTCTTAGTATAGTTTTTTTTTTATAGCACAGTTAAGATGCGAGCCAAGGCCTAGACGGGCAGTATCTATATGAAAATGTTCTCGCTTTATAGATATGGGCTACCAAACCCATGTCATATGTCTAATCCACACTTAACGCGGTCATCCCTATAATTACCTGACCAACCTCGGTTTTATTCGCAGTTCACTCATTAATTTTCCGGCATAAAGTTAAATGAAGAAAATATGTGCTTGCATTCATTTTTTTTTTCAGGCTTTTAGTAGGTTCACTTCCTGACAAGTGAAAGAATCCAATCAGAAAATCAACTCCAAAAACATATGTCACTCATCCAACGGCGAATGTGCAAGAATTTTTTGCACTAGCTGTAGAGCTAATCATTCCTTAGTCAATCGTTTTCTGCCGGCATTTCCTTTTTACTTTTTTAAGGTAGCTTATTTGCTTACATCAATCAGTGGCATCCCAATTGCATATGATGAATGGAAAAGAGAAGACATTGAAATTCCTTTATTCATATTCATGAAGTTGAGAATTTGCTTTGATTTTAGTTTCCAGTTTGTCCATCAAAACTGTCATGTTTCTTGAATTCTTTTGCCTGATATCATGTAATAAAGTCCAAACAAAAAGCTTAAATTGATAGGTAAAGAGAGATCACATGAATATAAAGAATTTATAGGATCGATTATCAAGCGATGTGGGATAACAACTTCAACACCCCCTCTCGCATGTTGAACTTACACTTAACTAGAACTTAATCTAGAGTTGCTTGTCTTTTATTTTTTTATCCCTCTCGAGACTTAACTTCTGTGTCTGTCCCTAGTCCTATCGACAACATCAATAGTAGGTGAAGTCAAGTCTTTAATCATTGTGATCACGAATCAATATCCTCTCGGTGAGAAAAGATAAAAATGAGAATATGAGTTGAATTCTAAATAGAAAAAGTCCGCAAGAGTTTAGCAAACACTACAAATGGAAAAGGAGTTATTGCGAATTAAATAAGGTTGAATCCTTACAAGACAAGAGCAAAAATCCGCCGACTTAACCTCGAAGGCCGAATTCTATAGTAGAGAACACCGTAATAATAATTGAGTAATAAAATACCTTATTAAGTCATTGCAAAAGAAAGAGCCTGCTGATAGAGGTGGGCGGGGAGGCGATACTAGTTATCAGGTGATAGAGACGCCCGGCCCCGTAAGCTAACCCCCTTAAAAAGTCATTTCTTAATAAGGTTCAAGCCGGATTGTAGGAAGTGGGCTATACGTTTTTGGATTTCTATGAAAAGCTCTACGGCACCCACATTTCCCAGTAGTGAGTCGTCGGCATATCGCACAAAAAAAAAAAAGGAAAACGACAACGTAAAATATCATAATTTTCATACAGTGCTCACTTTAGTGCCTCTAATACATTTATCTAAGAGGTAAAAATGCATTTTTCACCTGGAATCTCAGGAAAGGTTATTTTTTTAATTTTTTTCCTTTTACTTTTTTTACTTGGCCGATATGGGAAAGGCTAGGTTATATGCTCAAGTTGTCTGTCTGTACTTTTTGTGGCTGCATAAACAAGTTATAAACTCTTCCGAGAAGAAGGACATCTACATGATTTTTGTGGTGGATTATAAGGAACTTTGGAGTTTCGACAGAAGGTCACGTGCATGGATATTCAAGACCACAGAACCATATGCTTCTTCTCTGTCCACATAAATCTGTACATTTCCTCCAAACAGTGAAACACTTGTCTAGATCCGACCCATCATTGATCGAGTTGGTCATGATCACGGTTGATAATGGATTTCAACTTGTCTAGACCCAAAGCATCATAAATCAACTTAGCTCTAACAATTTTGATGGTAGTATATTTCATACGAACCTCACACATGATTCAGTAATGATCTTGATCAGAATGTTTTGGCACTGTCGTTTTTAGGGATGTGTGCTCCAGAATCTACCATCTAACCTTTTTACCTTATACTTTACTATGTTTAATTAAAGAAATGAGACATCGTTAATCCTCCTGACACGATCAGGAGCACAGCCAATCTTTTAATCCTCATCGCAGGAAGCTTCTTCAAAGCATTTCCACTAGAGCTTTTTTTGGTCTTTCAAGTAAAATATTCATGATTCCAAAGCATCAAAAAGCCCTTCAAATCTGAAAGATCTGACCACAGATCCATTTTTTTTGTTTATTTCATGGCCCATGCTACTTGCCAGAGCAGGAACCCACTACTGGCACATGTATGTAACCAAAGAGTCTTCGCATTTTTGTGATTTTATTAGGGTTTGGAATTTTTATTCATGGTACAACCAACAAATGCATCATAGTTTATAGGAAACATGGAAGACAAGTGGATCATTCCTAGATTATCAACTCTTGACGAATAATCTTGTTTCTATCCGCCAGCTGAAAGTGAACCAGGGTAAAATTCAATTCTATACACTCAAAAAATGACCCAATCTCTATTGAAAAGTTTTAACAATGACATATAACCAGCAGGAAAAATCAGATGCATTAATTTTCTTAAGGATATTCTCAAGCTGAATTGAGACTAATATAGGCACAATGGGGACTGGTCTTGTTTGGTTTTTTGCCTTACCCTTTTGCTTAAACTGTGCATTGGTCAACTGAAATGTTGCTGTTCAGCCCATGGCCAAAAGCCATGATGGTCTTCCATCCCATTGTTGAACATGTTACAGAAGCTTTCCTCTTGAACACCTTGGTGGTCAACCTTAAAGCATTGCAGATCCGATCTCGTCGAGCCGTGGAGCAGTTGGGCTGTGACGGAGGGCCTCATCGACGAGGTGAAGTGGTGCTTGTTGCTGAACTGTGAAGACGCGGGGCTGTTCATGACTGATGTCCTCGAGATATCTAAGTTGATATCGGAACTGTTCTCGCTCCCGTTGCTCCAATACGACCTCTCGATTTCCTTCTTGAGGTTGCCGGGTGCTTCATTTGTGTCTCTTCCTTTGAGAACCAATAGCTGCACAATTTGGTTTTGGACTTAAAAACTTAGGTAGAACTATGTTGTATTTTCCAGATGCCGCAGGAATCAAAAGTAAAGCAAGTGGAGTTGCCATGAAAAGTTCTAAACTAGTATGAAAATTGCGTTGCACTCAACTGTTGGGATATCTTTAGATAGAACTAATGTCCTCTAGTACTCAAAACAAGCACATTTAAAGTGACGGTATAGAATGCATATCGCACTGTTCTAAAAATTTAAGCTATTAGATGAAAACATGATTTAATGCTTAATTATTTTAACATATATCTCACTTTTACCTCGGCATGAAGCTTCTCATTCTGGGCATGAAGAGCATCGTTGTCAGCCTTCAGGGCCTCGAACTGCTTCTTCAACACCTCATAGTCCCTCTCCAGCTGCTTGGTCTTCCAGCGAGCCCGCCGGTTCTGGAACCAGATGGCGATCTGCCTCGGCTGGAGGCCGAGCGCCCTAGCGAGCTGGACCTTCCGCTCGGGCTCGAGCTTGTTCCCGATCTCAAAGCTCTTCTCGAGCGCCTTCACTTGCTCCAAGCTCAGCCTCTTCTTCCTCTCCCCAAGAAGCAGCTGCGACCCATCATCCGACAGGTCGTCGTCATCGCCACCGCCGCCCCCGCCCCCACACGATCTCTGGTTGTGATCAGCCGCGGAGAAGGACATGGACCTCTTCATCAAGAAAGGCGCATTGTGGTGGATGGGATCGCCGCCGTTGTGGTTCGGCGGGATGATTGAAGGAAGTGGGTCTTCCTGGTGGTGATGGTGGCGGGTTTGGAACATGAAATTAGCTGCCGGTGATGCTGATGGCGGTGGGAAGGCCATGTGGTGGCGGTATGTCTGTGTGTGGGCGCGATTCTTGGGTGGTGGGGTTTGGGAGAAATGTCATGAGAGATCGGTGGAGCTTTGGATCTTGTTTCTTTCAGGGGATTTAATAGGAAACCTATAGAATATAAATGTTTTTTTAACAAATATTTTATGTATCGATGAGTATGCGTGTGTGGGGGTGACACTCACTTTCATGGAGTTTGTGAAGGTGATGGGTGTGTTGGTCTGGGGCAGAGAGAGGGAGGACTGTGCGAGTGACAGCCATTTTTAGGTTGATGATATCAGTTTTATCTTTTTCCTGGTCTTCCTTTTATCGATTTTGCAGTTGTTAAGGTTGTAGATAGGAAGATCCTATTGCTAACCCAATAGTCCATTCATCCAAAATTCATGAATTGAGAATAAATATGTCATTGTGTCGATAATAGGACAAAATTATAAAAAAAAAAAAGTCTTATACCTGTTGCAATTGCGCCAATTTAGCTTTAAACCTTTTGCAATTGTGTCAATTCAGTCCATTCGACTAATTTTGACCGGCCAACACTAACGTGGAAACCAAATAGACTGAAATTCGCCGGATGGCCTAAAATGACGTAGTTGCAAAAGGTTTAGGACTAGATTAACCAAAAAAAAAAGTTTAGGACTATATTGGCATCATTGCAATAGATTTAGCATATTTTTGCTAATTTTATCTAATAATGGTAAAGATGGTATAGATATACTGCTCTTTTCAATTTCAATTTTACTTCATTCTTATAAACTTCAATCTACTAAGGATTTTCTTTTACAAATCTTTTATCCCTTCCGGGGGAACATTTCCATTACCGCGATTCCACGTCAAATGCTCTGGACATTTGAGAGTATAGCCAAGAGCTATTTGTCCAGAGCTACGAGTAACTCTTTATTCGTTTCGAAGCGAAAGAGGAAGAAAGAAGATTATTGCTTGATTTTTACACGTAGATCTTCGTATTAAACAAAGTAAGAAGACCATATGCGCTGCCCCATCTTAACTTAATTCTCATGTGCACTTTCAAGGAGACAATGAGGACCAAAGCTGCTCGAACTAATTGTTCTTTTGCTTCCTGATCCAGCCCAACACACCACAGTCGGCCTGCACAAAATGCACAAGAACATGTCACAGAAGTTTCCAAACATCATCTTACAACGTATCATAACATAAACATATATTTTCCGTCTTAGACTTGGTGATACTAATGTTCTAAATCAGCCCATGTGTGACGAGGAAATTTGACATCATGCACGGAAGTCGCAGAACCCGAGGATCGGCCACCACATTGATAATGGACGATCACAATGGATGTCTTTTTTAGCCATTCTATGAAGATTCATCGATCGTGGACCTGGCACTTTTATATTCATTTCCTAGTGTTTTTTTTATTTATTATTGGTGCGAGTCTGGCAATTGCTGGAGTAGTTTGAATAATACACATATAATATACACCACAAGGTACTGTTGCATTATTCATTTAAGTTGCAGTGAGGGTTTTTCCCTTATACTATTGTGTTAGTGTGAAAATGGGGGAGAAAAGCAGAGAAAGATAGACAAAACTATTGTTACCTCATTCTGTGACATCCACTGGTTAAAGTCTTTGTTAACTAGGGTCTTCCTTAGATGCAGGCAAGCTTGGCCAATCTGATGCTTGATGATTGCTGTTATGGTGCGATTGTCCGATCTAAAACAGTTAGGGTTTCTTTTCCACCTTTTAATGTTTCCTGAACTGAATCTAGTGGAGAATCCATGCACATTGTGTCCAGGTCTTCCCATACAAATCTTCTACATCTGATGTGGTAGATTAGGAATGCTCAAGAGGTTCAAACTTTTCTCATCAGCATTTTCTCTCGTGCAGTATAAAAAGTGGCGTGCGACAGTGACCGTAAGAAAGTGATTTCGTATCTGAACTAGTAGATCTACTCACTAATCCGTACGGTGCCCATCTTTCCATTCTTTTTTCTATAAGATGAAACAACCCGCTGAATAACATTGTGGATCAAGTAAGCCATAAAACTAAAGCTCGGGTTCGATGTGGAGTTAATTGGTACTTATTAGTATGGAAAATCGCACCTATGCAGTGAACCACACACAACTCACTGAAATATGAAAATAAAACTACTCGATAAGACCTTAAGAAGGTTCGCCCACATTTGGGTTTATTAAATGTCTAGCAGAAACATTGTACAAGATGATGTGATCTTTCCTTCTTCTTCTTTCTCTTTTCTTGCATTTTTCAACTTTTCAATTGCAAGTATATGTAAGGGAACTGATGGAGAAATCTCTTGTATACTTGTGCAGGACTGGGGAGGCATAAGGGAAATTTATGGACCCCCACTAAAAACTTCCCTGTGGCCTAGCAACAAAAGTTGCTCACATGCCCCTTTTATTTTCATATTTATAAAACTTTAGGGCTCTCTCTCTCTCTCTCTCTCGGAAAAAGGGTTGGATCCATGTTAATATCCCTTGTTGCTCATCATTATCTTATTATCATTATCATTATTGTGATTGTTAATTGAGTGGTCTCTGAATCTTCTCCAATTTCCACATGCACTTCCATGTGCCCCTCTCTCTCTCTCTCTCTCTCTCTCTCTCTCTCTCTCTCTCTCTCTCTCTCTCTCAAGTTGAGATCTTGTTCAAGGGGTTGCATCTGATTTTCTCCCCCAATTAATTAGACTTTCTTAGTCGAATGTTGAGTAGTTATACACCACATACAATTAACTAGTCCTTGACTTCCCATTAGTCTAGGTCTGAAAGGAACCACAAAGTAGGAGTTTCAAGTCAAGAGGGTATCATGGTTGAGATTGTCGGGGATCTCGTGTCGTAAGGAAAATGGATGTGAAATTGTTTTTTTTTTTCTTTGGTTGGAGCTCAAGCGTTCTCTAATTTTAAGAGATTTGTAATATATATACCGCTACCATAACACTCTTTTTAAAGATGAAAAAATTGTCCAAAAAATCATAAACTTATTGCACTTTTGCCAAAACATTCTAATTTTGTCAATTGAGTCATTTTTTGTCAATTGAGTCCACCCGATCAATTTTGGCTCAACATGGATGCTAATTATCCTATGTGGCACGTTCAACAATGACATAAACATTTGTTAACGATATTCTAATATTTTTCGATTTTTTTATTTTTTTTCTTTACTTTTCCTTTTTTTTTCTTTTTCGTTCTTACTGTAGCCGAAGGGTCGTTGGGCCCTCGCCGGCCATTGGGCAAGGGCATCATGAGCTTTACTACCCTCACTAGACTCTCGCCAACCATTTCAAGGAAAAAAAAAACCAGGAAAAGAAAACGTGTAATTTGAAAATTTATCCGATTGACTCAATTGATAAAATGTAAAAATGTTTAGGATCAAGTTGATAAAGAGATAATAAGTCTATGACTTTTTGAGCAATTTTCCCATTTCAAATCCTAGCTTTATCAATCTAGTAGTTAGAAAATCTTATTGACTAACGAGCTAGCTTGTACGCTAACGAAGACCATCTCACTAGCAATGGTTGTTTTTCTATAGGGCCATAGGATGCTTGACTTTATATCACAATCATGATGTCTAATGGTTAGAGCATTGGGAATAAATCGTAAATAAGGGAATCTCCCTGTCCAAATGTGGTAAATATGTCCATTCAGGTTTTCGTGGGCCGTGAAAGATCAGCAGAAAGGGCATGTTGGACTGTCTGCGACATATATAGTTACCAATGTTCACATGATTGAAATAGGCCACCAAGATAGAGTCAAAGGTAGGTTGGCTGCTACGAGCACATGCCTAGGTGCAGCTGGTGGACGTTTCCTTATATTGGGAAGAGGCAAAAGAAAAGAGCGATCGAAGATGGAAAAACAGAGTAAATGATCTTCTTTTTGTCAACAAGCAGACTCGGATATGTAGCGGAACACCGTGCCGTAACGGTCAATGTCCTCATCTTCGAACGGTGAGGTGAAGCTTTCCGACGTAAACCTGATCATGAGTCCTGACACAAGGGGACGGGAGGCCAATGGCGTTTTGGTACAAAGTCTCGTCCCGTTGAGTTTGAGCCAAGCCCTTTCAACCCGAAATGTACGGTATACTTTGCACCCGACGGGTCATGGATCGGGTTTTGTAACAAGTTAGGCCCAATCCGAGCGCCGCAGCCTGCTGGCCAAACGCTGGTTTGAATCCTTGCCTGAATATGTAGCCATGCCATGAGGCCCAAAGGAGCCCAAAGATCTTTGAAAGGTGTTTGTATTGAAGTGTTGTTGGGTTCTAGCTAGATTCATGTGGATCTCAAGCCCAGTAATAGGCTAGTAGCATAAAGCTCTCTCATCATTCTCTCTTCTGTTCTTTGTTTTTCTTTTCTGGTAGAATTGTTGTTCCTTAGATTATCTTCAATGAAAGGTCTAAGTTCTTGCCCACCTCACCTACCCATATTCGTGTGATCCATCTTCTCCGAGTTAGTGGAGGCCACGAACGTGAAACTGAACCTTCAGCTTCAGGAGAGAACCAGAATTCTAAAGAAGCCACCAGCTCAAGCAGCGCAATGTTGCCGTCGCAGATGTAAACTGAGTAAATCTTGCTTTCATCCGTGGACAAGTCTCCCGAATCGTTTTTCATTTTGCTTCCAGTGGTAGAAACTTTGGACTTGGTTGAATCGGTTCGTTAAAATCCGAAATTACAGGGTACTGTAAGAGACAATCTGATGGATTTACTGCATGTCAAGATCGAATTTGCCGGCTGTTACGACAATTTCATGAGCAAAAGAAAACTCAGTCGACCATGACAAGCTACGTTTTCCTTCTGAGATAAGTAGATTACCCATGGGCGGCATACCTAAGCGCAATGTGTTATCGAGAATAATTTGACACTAATAAATCTATGATGCCATACCATCTAACACGACGTCAACTATGGGTGGTCTCGCTCAATTAATTTATAGGCGATCGAACTGAAGTTTGGTAAGAAGAATGATCATGGAGGGTAATCTGCAAATAACATTTTCTGGGGGAGTTCGTATTCACATTCTCTCTTGTTTCTACTCCATCTCCTGCAGGTTTGAAAATCTCGGGGGTGAGAAAAGTTGCTGCTTCTTCTCAATGATTTTATGGCTCTGAGAACATTCTAAAGTCCTATCGGTCGCTCGTTGCTTTCTCCTCGAGTAGGGGAAGCTCTTTACCAGTTTCGTTCTGTTTTTCTCTTTGGCTTTGTAACATTGATTAGAATTGATGGGCTGCGCAAACTCGAAGTCAAAGCGTTGCCATCACTGCCAGGCACCATATTCGTCGCCGGTGCCCTTGACCCAAAGCTACTCCACGCACATCCACCACGCACCGCGAAACAAAAGAGACAGTTGCCATGCTGTTGCTCTCGCTTCCTCCATGCTAGGCTCTCTCAATCTCGATTTCTCTCATATAGACTTTAAGAAGTTCGATGAGAAATTCGTTGCCAAGGGCGGTGATTTCAGGTCCCATGGCGAAGCACAGCGACATTGAAAGAGGCGGTGATGAATTTTCAGAGGGACTAGTTGAGGAAGCCAAGACTTGGTCTGATATGATTGAGGAGAAAATACCGAAGGTGCTTCCTAAAACTCCATCTAGGACTCCTCCTGGAGAACCAGAGACGATAAACACATGGGAGTTAATGGAGGGCCTCGAAGATGTTAGTCCTTTTCGGTCGCCTAATCACTACAAGAGTTTCTCTTTCGACGGTCCGATCCATCAATTGGTGCCGCGTCGTCATCCTGCAACATCAAGATTTGAAGAGACCTGCTCAGAAGGAGCCGATTGTCGCTCTAAATCAAGCGCCTCATATGTTTTCTCTGATGAAGAAGCCATATCCAATTTCAAGAAGTCCCTTGAAAAACTCTCACCAACTCATCCGTTCCATATACCTGCATCAAATGATCAAAAAGGGTCTTCAATAGCTTGCAGTGGCAAGCCACTGGATGTAACTGAAGTCAACTGTGTGAATCGCGTATTGGCAGATGGCGATAAGTCTTTTCCGCATAGGAAAGAGATGGTGATCGTGTACTTTACAAGCCTGCGGGGTGTAAGGAAGACCTACGAAGACTGTTGCGACGTGCGGATCATACTCAAATCAGTTGGAGTCCGGGTCGATGAGCGAGATGTGTCCCTGCATTCCGGGTTCAAGGAAGAACTGAAGGAGCTTTTGGGAGGTTGGTCTGGCGGGGCAGGATTGCCAAGGGTGTTTGTGGGTAGCAAGTGCATTGGCGGGGCCGAGGAAATCCGGAGATTGCACGAGGAAGGACAGCTCGAGAAAGTTCTACAGAACTGTGAAAAGGTCGATGATCGTTGTCTCATCGGAGGAGGTGGTGATGGAATTTGTGAGGTCTGCGGGGACATAAGGTTCGTGCCTTGCAAGACGTGCTTCGGGAGTTGTAAGGTACACTATGACTGCGACGAAGACGATTGCAGCACGGAAGAAGAAGGTGAAGGCGATTATTTCGGGTTTCGGCGGTGCCGGGATTGTAATGAGAATGGCCTCATCCGGTGTCCGATTTGTTGTTATTGATCTTTAAGTGGGAAAAGATCAGTTTTTTGCTTAGATTTCTGCATTTCGCTGAGTTATCCTTTGTGAGTTGCCTTTGTTTGTGTATAGTCTCTTGTTAATTGGCTTGAATGACAAGAAAACAACCTTTTTTATTTACAAGAGCATGAGAACAACCTTAGTAAAGCCGAGGATTCAACTTTTCCGCACTTCTTTTTTTCATGTCGATAAATCTCTGGAAGATTTTGTGAATGTCAAACTATTCGTAAAAAGAATTTCTGGTTGCTTGATTAGGCGGTGACTTAGATATGATAAGTCACCCATAATTTTTTGAATTACGAACTCTTCTCGACAGTTTGCATGTTACCAAAATAAAATTTATCTTTTGTCATTTTTGTTTTGTCATTCTTACTAACGCAATAATTTAGCGTTTCTTTTATAAACTTATCGATCTTCATTTGAGTAACATATCAACTTTTTTTCTTATTAAATTACCTATCGATTTTCTGTCACCAACTTTCATTTAAGTTATTTATCAACGTTTATTTATTTATTTATTTTTTTACTAATACCATAAATTTACAACTCTAACATGAGTTTTAAGAACATTTTATTTATGTGGCACGCCAATTTTACCACAACATCAGTTCATCTTCCTTCATTAAATAACTGGGAAAAATTGCTTGACGTATGGATGTTAAATGTTCACATCATGGTCCGACGAGGGCGGGGAGTGATCATCAGAGCTAGAGGGCATGGACAAGGAATATATGTGTGTGTGTGTGTCGGAGCTAGCGGGCATGGACAAGGAATATATATGTGTGTGTGTGTGCGCGCGCGTGCATGGCATGTGAAAATTGAAATTAAATCACGGAGGTACCTTTTGACTTAATAGTAAGCTTTATTTTGGACTCCAAAATTAAGTGTGCACAGGTGGAAGCACTCCCAAGATGGATGACCTCCTGGGAAATTGGCCACCTGTATGCCAAAGGGAATAACCATGATGCTCGATATGGAACAGGCCAAAGCGAACAACACCTCATCGAGTTAATCCAAGATGTCACAATCTAACTTAAATTCGAAAAAAAAAAAAAACGTCTTTCCTAGCGGATTGTTATGCTATCTTTCCTCCATCAGAGAAGCTTCCATTGATCACCGGTTTCCATAATTTCAGAGGGTGAATTCTAGGCTATTTTTTGACTAAATTCCTTTTTACACTTCACCAAAAGATTCTTTTACATCAGTAAAATATGAATGATGGGCACCAGCAAGTAGAAGCATTTTCATTCGTTCATTTAATTTAGGCCTTGTTTATTGGTGCAAAGCACATACGTAGCATCGAAGCTTGGACCCGGAAAAATACTTTATGAGTTCAACATGCCTAGGAAAGAAAAAAAAAACAGAGTGAGGAGGAATGAAATCAAGGGTTTGTTGTTAAAGTCATGTTAGATACAACATTGGTGAGACATATGGATTGTTCCTTATACAAAATTGACAATCGTTATGGTTGACTCTACAAAAAACAGGACGGCCAACTAGGTACCCTAGAGGTCCCAATCCAATGAATCGAGTCAGCCCTCGTGTCTCAGGTTCCGTCTTTGAGGCGCCGGAGTCCGAGCGATGGGGGATGATGATGACTGTCGGATTAGTGATTCTTGAGAAGCATAAATCATTTTTAGAAATTTCACAAGGAAATTTCGTAGTCCAAGAATGTGTCGTATCTTCGTCATTTATCTCAAGTTATGCCAAATAGAGAAAAAGAGAAAAAGTATTTTTTGATAGCCGGTTGTAAAATCAAGCCCTAGATATAGAAGTTAACTGCGCAGAATTTTCTATCCATCATTTTGAAGTTTTTGTTTCAAGAACTCAATGGGTGGGGAAAAAGAAGAAGAGATACAAGAAAACTCGATGAAGCGATTGCATTACCTAGCAGCACTAAGTGAAGAAACAAGTAATGATAAACAAGAACTTATTTTTATTTCACCAAAAAAAAAAAGAACTTTTAAGGCTCTTTTTTTTCACGAGAAAAGGATGATTTGAAATTTAATTTTTCAAAAAATGATCGCTTGAAATAATTAATCAATGGAAAACATTTTCATTGTCGACAACAATTTATGTCTAAACATTTTCATTGTTGATGAAATATTTTTCGTTTTTTTCATTTTTTTAAGCAATACAAGCGATCATTTCTAGAAAAATATTTTTCAAATCATCCATTTTCCACATTAATGTAGCCTAAAAGTAAGGGTGAGCATGATCCGGATGGGCAGATTCCAAATCTAAAACTTGAAACCTACCCTTATTATAACCGGTTTCCAGCTTTTGAAACTTGGAACCTATTTTGGAACCTACCCTATTTTTCCATTCTAATTCTAGGGTCTACCCATGAACCTATTTTTCTTTTGCTTCTTTTTCTGATTTCATTTTTTCCAGCAAAATAAAAGATAAATAATAAAACTCTCTATCCACCAAAAGCAGCAATCCCTAATATGAGCAATAGAAATTACAATCCTCCAAATACAAAGGAGAAGATGTGAGGTGGCGAGACTACTTTTTTTTTAAATAATAGCTAAAAATCGGTTCCAAAAACCGGTCCGGTTCCCGGGTGGGTCTTAACTTGGAACTTGGAACTTGGAACCGGACCGGTTCCATCCCATTCCCAAAAATTAGAATCTGTCCCCGGACCAGTTTGAACATGAACCGGTTCACGGATCTGTTTTTTGGGTAATCCGGTCCGGTTTCCGAGTAAACCTGGCCCAATTGCACACCCCTACCTAAAAATATGTTGATTATGATGTATATGATTGGTCAATTAGTCCACGTAAGCCATGATGTGGCATCGCGTATGAAACAGTACAACTAAGCTTTGCCAAAGCATGAAACATTCCTCTGCTAGCTTGCTGCACGATCGAACCCCATGTTCACCTTGGATTTAGAGGGAAAACAAGGGGACCAATCACAAGCAGTTAAACAATACATGCACTCATAATCAGACATGGAGTCGTATGAAATCTTTATTAGGGTTAGGTTGCAGGCGGAGAAGAAACGATGGTGAGAGAGAGATGCATGAGATTCTGCAGCTGGAGCTGCTTTTATCATCGACTTCCTGAAGACTACCGTCGACGATCACTGCCTCATACGAATTTTGATTTCTATTATTAGCGTGCGGTTGTGGTTCGTTGGGCATCATGTCCGTTGACTCTTTCCAAGCCTGGGAAAAGTCAAAGAGTATGAAACTTTTTTTCTCAAGTAGCATGTCGCGTGCATTTTTCATAGCGAAAATTTTGATTTCTATTGTTAGGGTTTGGTTATGATTCGTTGGCCCCGCGTCCCTCTGAACCAAAGAGGGGGGGAGAAACAGAAAAAAAAGGAAAGGAAAAGAAAATAAAAAAATTTAAAAATTATTAGCATATTATCAAAAATTATCCATGTCAACGTCAACCATGCCATTAAGGATGGCCGTTGCACACATCAGCAATTTCATGCCAAAATTAACCAAATGGGTTCAATCAGCAAAAGGTGAGAAAGTTTAAGACTCAATTGACAAAATTAAAAGGTTTATGAATGAATTAAAAAAATTGCAATAAGTTTTTGGACAATTTTCCCCATTTTCAAAAGTTGTGTGGATGAACCCATGAAGGCCTAGAGAAATGGCATTGGGTATAACTCATTCTTAAATTTCCTTTTTTGAAAGGATGACTTTTTCAAAATTTGGATATTTGTTTTTAGCTGCATATATGCAACATATTTAGGGTGTGTTTGTTTCTGGAAAAACCTTTTTGGAAAAGTGTTTTTCGGGTTTTTGTCTGTTTGGTTCGTAAAAAATAATTTGGTCAACGGAAAGCACTTTTCAGTCAACAAAAACTTTATTCAATAGATTAGGAAAGTGAATTCCCAAAACTAAGAAGGTGAAAACACTTTCCCAAATTTCACTCTCTCGCTCTCTACAGAGGTATGACGCTCTTCCGTTCCTCCATTTTCTTTTATTCACTTCTTCTTCACCGACGCTCACCTTCTTCGTCATTGAAGGTCCGGCTCTTCTTCACCGACGCTCTTCATTTTCGCCATTGAAGCTCGTCATTGAAGCTGGCTCTTCTTCAACGACGCTCAACAAAGCTCCGGGTTCTCTCCCCTCTCTAATTTGAAAAAAACCTCTGAAAATTTGATGGTTCGCGTTTCCGTTCATCTTCTTCAAGTGAAATCTTAGAAATAAATTTTAAAATTTTCGTAGATCCTAGAGTTATCAAGCTTGTTTGGAGATTCTACCCTACCACAAGAGCTATAAGGTAGTATATTTGACACGTGACCTTTTTGCTCAATTTTTCGCTAATCTATTCGAAATTTTCGACGACATGTGCTTCGATGAAACAATATGAGTCAGATTCGGTTGGTGTTTCATAGTTTGATGAGTATTCCAATTTTATCAGTTTTTGTTTTATGATTTCGATTGCACAAGGCTTTTGTAGCATTGGCACTTTCTTTGGCATCATTGAGAATATTGTTTCACTAGTTGTTGTGTATAATTTGATTGAAAGAACTTTTTACAGTTTCTTGTGTAGAACTTGATAGAGAAGGCTCATGATTATGCATCTCATGTTTTGGTTCATCTAGGAGATAGACGGAGTTATCATTATTTGTTTCCTTGAACTATGTGATACCTATTGTTAAAATGCATTTATTAAAATATCAAGATGGAAAGAAAACTATCGATTATAATCTATTGAAATACCTTTTAGAGTTCCTTTAGTAAACTCAATGGAATCAAGTTGTCAATCTTCACACTTTGTATGCGGTTTGCGCACGGATGGCTGTGTATTTATTTGGGTGCTATTTGAGATAAGGGAGTTAGAAAAAGGAACAAAAGAAGATCTTTAGTGTACTATAGCATTTGATTAGAGTTGATGAGACTCAACCTAGGCAATAATCATCAACAAGTTTAAAATGTCACAAGGTGTTTCGCCAATATTTGGAGAGTGCTTGTTGTACTTGTATTAGCAAAATTGTTTACTCCCTATTGTTTTTATAGGTTTTCGTTGCCCAGAACAAGTAAAAGAAGGTACATGTGGAAGACTTGTTAACAATGTTCTGTTTAGTTGTGTAATTTGAACCTGTATTCATGTGATTGGAATTGGCAAGTAGTAGTTGTGAGAATGGAGATTCAGCATACCTTTGGTCTCTTTTATTACTCCTTCAAGGGTAATGTTCCATCTTTATCAAAGAACTTCAAAACCCAACTTTGGGATGGTTTGGGTCTGCTTATAAGTTCATATGCATATATAGTTAGAATTTTATAGTGGTCCAAATGAAATTGGATTTGTTGAGAAAAGTGTATTAATGGTTATTGTCAGATTAGCATAGTTTTTCATACTCCTTCCAGGTTGTTTTCAAATGATTGATAATAGGATTATGCTTTTTGAGGAGCGGTTTAATATACGTTGAACCTTTTAAAGTTCCTTTATTAAACTCAGCGGAACCAAGTTTTAAATCTTGAAAAGTCTTATATTTGCTAAAATATCAAGTTAAGCTGCATTTGTCTTCACTTTTTGATGATATTTTTTTTATTTCATTTGAATGTTTGGTGTTAGGTTTATCTTTGAGATAAAACATATGTCTTGACTAGCTTTGAGATTAAGAAGTGAAAATTTTTATTATTGATTGTAGATGGAAAACAATAATGTTAATGGAGCAATAATGGGTGCGGCAATGTCGGTAATGGCAATTGGTTTGTTAGAAATGTGGGATGACTATAGTAGGCATAGAATGAATGTTTAGTACTTTTCTTAGAAGTTGTATGCTGTTTTTAATGTGATATGAAGGAGTTTTTGTAATGTGAACTTGATTTACTACTCTAAATCATCATGATGTTTCCCTTTTCTCATTAGTAAAATGATGTTTATTTTCATGTTATTCTTTATTTGCCTCAATTTCTTGTGTTGGATATATTCAATAACGTAGCAATGGGCAAGACTAGAGAAGGGAAGGCCAAGCATTTCGGATGGTTGGGTCCTATGATATTGGTTGTTATTATATCTTTACATGTCTGTTTGTCATATTAGGCTGCTAGAAATTCATTGAATCATGAGGTTTCTTTTGCAGCATGTTGAGATATGCAAGAATTGGAGGCTGCTATAGTTTTTTTGTTTGCTTATGCATCATATGCTCTTTACATATACAAAACTGAGACAATGGTAAATGATGAGCAGATTGTATGTCTTGCTGTAATCATAACCGGCTTAATCTACATGTTTATATACTTGTGTTTTTATGATTTTTTTTTTTAGGCACATCCTACCCATGAGAATTACTTGAACAAGAAAATCGAGAGGTACAATGAACTTGGTCCGGTGGCTGGAAAAGACATGGCCACATGAAGCTTTGCAAAACAATTTGGTGACATCGACTTGCCTCCTACTATAGATGTGGACTGCTCAATTGATTTAGATGATAGTAGTAATAATATTACAAAAGGAATAGAAGATCCATCAAGAGTTAATAGAAAGTGAAGTTGTGCTCCTAATAAGGATGGTAAATTTGCAATACTCTTGGAGCAAATTGGAGAGGTTGCTTCTGCATTAAAAAAGATGAGTAAAAATCCATTGGATGTTTCTGAGCTCTACAAAGAAATGATGGAGGTTGAAGGTTTTGATGAAGCCACCCTTGCATATGCCTTTGATTATTTGGTGGACAATGAGAGAGTTGCAAAAGCATTCATTATTAAGAGTGCCAAGTTAAAGAAGTTATGACTTGAAAATTTCATAGATAAAAGAGGAAATAGAAATTGACAAGTATCGGACTTTGGATGTTTGCTCTTCATACTATCGGAGACTATCCGAACTATAGACTTGTTCTTTGATTAGTTGTTGTAGTAGCTATCCAAGCAGCTTTTTGTGGCACAATTTATCCTAATGTTTCATGGAAAGATAGAGACATTGGTACTAACCCAACTATGAAATGTTTTCTATATGTTTGCTTTTTGAAATCACATCCATTTTCCATTTTAGGAGCACACATCCAGAGACTGAGGTTTCCTTTTCATTTTGCGAGTCAAATACTAGATTTGCTAGACTCATTGAGAAAACTCATTTATTAAGTAACATTGACTCAATAAATTAATTTAGAAGTGAGAGGCCCACTATTGTGGCTAGTCACCCAAGGCCAGCGAGCTTGATCTCGTGTGACCGGTCATTGGTCATCTCCGAGGCCCAACGATAGACGGAGAAAGAAGGAAAAAAGACAAAAAGAAAAGGAAAATAAAATAATTAAGTAATAATTAATAAAAAGTAATATAATATAAAAAAAAGTATAAACCTTTGGTGCTAATAAAATCCTTTTTTTTTACGTGAAATTCGTGAGATTGAAATCATTTTCTAAATGAGAACCAAACACTGAAAAACATTTTCGGTAACATATTACCAAACAAAGGAAAACAAACCATTTTCCGAGAAAATGATCTTCAAGAAATCACTTTCCGGAAAATGGATTTCCAGAAAACATTTGTCCTTGAAACAAACACACCCTTAGACTAGATCGATCAAATGGAGATTGATATCGTAGCCTGACATTTGGTGGGGAGATTTTTCTTTGTACTCAGACTATTCATTATTCTAATCAAACTTAAACATGTCGTTCCCAACATGTGATCCGTTGACTTACGCAAAAAAAGCTAGTGGAGGAAGACCTCCTAGGGATAAGAGACATAGGGCTAAGATTTTAAAACCCTCTTATGGTGGAAGTTAAATTTGCATCTTAAATTTGCCCACAATTAAGTTTAACATTTCATAACAACTGTCATTTTACAAATTTATCTTCTGTCCCTTTTCTTTCCTTCGCTCTCTCTTTCCCCCTTTTTTTTCTCCATTTTTCTCCCTCCCCCACCCTCCTCTCTATAGCATGACATCATCAATGTCCTGTCTCCAATGCGTCGCTATCGCCCCTTCCCCCTCTCGTGGGGTCTGTCTCTCTCTGCGCGTGTCGTAGCCGGTGGCCTAAGATTCAATGTCTAGAGGCCGGGGCTTCCATTTCGTGCAATGTTCGTCACCATCGCTCCCCGGCCTCCATGAGAGAGAGAGAGAGAGAGAGAGAGAGAGAGGCCCGGCGGTAACTATTGACGTGTGATCAGGTGCAATGCCAGTGGTGCGTCACGAAGTCGAGGCTGACGCAACATGGCGGAGGGGGCAGAGAGAGAGGGAGAGGGTAATTCTTCGCCATTCAAAAACGAAGTGATTGGACCACGTCCGTCTATCTCCTAAAGTTGAGAAGATCAATTTCGTGGAAGAAGCCCCCCGGTATTTGGCAATGAAACATGGCAATCAACATAGGAAGTGAAAGTGACTCAAGCTTAGGTGGAGGACGAAAGGCCCCTAGGAGCACAAAGACAAAGAAGGGCCTACCTCAGCTTCTAGGCTCTAGCCATGCCTCTATCAGTATGGACCTCCCGTAATTCTTGGTGAGAGGGAAAGATGCAATCTTTGCTTTAGCTGGTTGGATCCTAGATTTCAAGAGATTCATGGCTTCCATTTTCCGAACCCTTTGATAGCAACCAGCCCTTGATTGCGCAACTTGTCTCAATAATACATGAGGAGAAAAGCAAATATCGGACTGTCGAAAACCCATAAGTCAACTTCACAGGTCTTTATTATTAGTCCATCCCGACCGCAAGCACTCCACGATGCGGTACACGTGATTCCGACATAACGAAAAAGCTCACGTCGGTTTCGGCGCCGCTGGGCGGGCACACATTTTACGTTAGTTTTATCGTGGGTAAATTCCCATGTTCCTTTCGCCGCAACACGTGAGTCGGACAATCGGATCGATCAATACACGATACAGAAGTCGATTTACAAATTCGATTTAGAACAAAGCACTCTGGATACTTTGATCGACATGTATATATAAAGAGGCAGGTCACATTTAGGTATTCAATGTGACTCTATGGCCATCGCTTTGGAAATCTATTGTATATAAATGACCTTTTGTATCTCCAGCATCATTGTTATATAGATGTAGATTCAGATGCTGATCGTCAGGTTGCCGAGGGTGACACAGCACACATTGGCTTAAATCTCTTTTGATTATTATATAGAGCTCACACCTTACTTATACAAGATTATAGCCCATGATTTTTATTGGGCATCAAATCAAGTCACCAATGATTATAAAGATGGGGCTCACTGGCTGACCCTAGAACACCCACCTGACCCCTAATGACCGACAAAGCCTCAGTGTTTTAAATACCAAGGATATTGACAGATTGACTATTATATGCAATGCCAAATTTTACCAAAGTTTAGGTAAGAATAAGATGGCAGCCTCTTGGCATCACGCGTGTTTTAGAGTGGTTTTTACTTTCCCCTTTCGTTCTTACCTTGTTTTGGTAGTCGATGGTTGACGTTGATCTCAAATTGAACATGTTGAGTCAGACAACGTAGTTATTCTTATGAGAATCGCTGTGTTTTCACCTCATTCATAAACTATGTACATGTCAAACATTTAGGGTCAATTGAAATATTCTTCTTGATCCTTTGAATATATGAATTAATCTCTTAGGAAAGACGAAGAAAGTACATTGGTGCCTTGACAAAAGTTTCTGCAAACTGATTTTCAAATTAAACATGCATCGTCATACATATTACCTTGTCATTTTGTAGAGGATTATAGTTAATTGAGCATCGCTCTCTAAGAGTTTTAATCTTAGTTTGTGCACAGGCAACGGATTGAAACAGGCATAACTTCTCAGTTCTCTAGAGGATAAGAAAATTCATTTGTTCAGAATGACAAGTTTCTTGCATTCAATCTAAATTTTTGTGGTGGTTTCCGACAAATGAAGAATGAATTCTTTATCATTGTCTTCTTCCGTTTCAAAATCGGTACAGTCACGAGGAAAATCCATGCACCTTGTTGTAGTTTTCAAAGTCTCAAATGTCCATGAAAAGCAACCTTTCAACGAACGATCCCCACCAGCAGTTTGGCTCATGCATCCACAATCTACCTCAAGCATATTATAATATAGGGTCTTGAGGGGTGCATGCAAGTGCTTTTTTATTATATAATCAACGCCTAATTACACTGCACTGTACGTCCGTACAGGAGAGACTATGTCTAGTTCCATGCTAGCCCTTGTCTTGATTCTAGTGATATGATAAAAACCACCCAAAGGAAAGAAAATAATGAAGGGAAAACGAAGCTAGTTGGAGAAGCAGAACACAAGCTGGTTCAGTAGACGAAGGGCTCGACATGATAAACATTAATCAGGAGAGTTTTATATTAAGCTCCTAATGATGGCGGCCTCGGGACTATCGGGATCGATGGTGGACAAGAGCTGAGAGAGCCGCTCGCTGAGGTCGTCCACCTCCTTGTGCAAGTTCTTTATGTAGTTGCAGGTCTCTTGCAAAACCTTCGACGCCGGTACCTGTGGAGAAAGAAACGATCGGCGCGTCTAGCCATTAGCGCATGTGCACATGTCGGGTCAAACTTTTACATGGGTCGACAATGTTTCCCGCATAATTTATCTTTAGACCAACACTTTAGCCTCCTCATGGAGACCAATTATTCCGACCAAATGGCCAAGGGGATTACTGGTCAGGTTGAATGATCATTTAGTTCTCTGTCTAGCTAGGTCACTTGTTAGGGAAGTTTGGAAGCATGAGTATGTCTTCTGTTGACAAATATATCCGTACGGATGCTAATGGGATTGAAAAGGCGTTGATCTTGTGTCCCTTCCAAATGCCCCAGAGCTGTGGTAATTAATTCCTACTTCAGGTTTGATGTTTATACCCATCCAGGACCAGGACTACCTTATGTGCATAAATATCACATAATGGATCTACATAGTTGTTTATTAATATCCAGACAGGCGATATCTAACATGCATTTATACGGACCGACGAGTGTACGTACATTCTTCAGTACACAAGTATATGTACATGCTCAAATAGGACAGTGCTGACTGAAAATCACTAGTAAGTAGGACATACAATCGAAGTGGCACATCAAAAGTGCAAGTTTAAAAGCCAAACAAGCTTAGCACATACAAGCAACGAAATAGAAAAACAACATACCCGGTATATCAATATAGAATGATATGATTCATGATCGCCATAGAATGTCTATGACCACTTATCTACTGAGCTCGACTTTGGGGAAAATGTTTTAAATCTACGCTGAGTAATTAGCTTTATTAACTTTGGGGCGTGGGACTGAGTAGGGACTACGAGCATTGATGTCCCTTCACTCGCTAGAGATGGAGAGAGAGAGAGAGAGCTGCTTTATGTACCTTATCGGAGCGTCGACTATCGCGGATCTCGGGAAGAAGTTGGCGCAACTTGGACACCAGATCAATGATCTGATCATCGCTGATCCTCGAAGACCCGCCGGACTGCCTCGACCTTCTGCTGGACATGGTGGCTAAGTCGGTTCAAGGTATATGTCTATGACAATGCGCGCAACCTCTTATATATCCCCAGGGGAGGGACAGAGACTCTAATGGAAGCGAGGAAGAAGTGCTTCAAGAGGAGGGAAGAAGGAAGGGGGAAGTGAATGCAGCTGCAGCTAGATACTACAAACTACAAAGGTACCATGATAGAAATTTGTAGAAAGTGACGAAGAGAGTTATAAAGAACGAGGACCATGTCGCGCGCTCACAGAGAGGGAGGGAGAGAGAGTACAAAAGACAGAGACAGCGATGTTTGCTATGAAGAAGACAAGTGCATTGAAGAAAGGAGCAGACTAGACTTCCTCTGACACGAGAGAGAGAGAGATAGATGAAGCTTCTCTCTCTCTCTCTCTCTCTCTCTCTCTCTCTCTCTCTCTCTCCTTTATAAGGGGTTGTTCCCAAGTTGGGGAAGGAGCACAAGTGGTATTAGAGAAAGATGTCTGTTCTTGAGCAAACAGAGTGGGCCTGCTTGTGTTTGCCTCATAATGCACAACGCCATGTGATCATCTCCATGGCGGGGACTCCGATCTTCTGTATAATTTCCCTTTGGTGAGCTTGCAAATCTCCTCACCAAATCAGTTTGTGCCACTCCACCAAGTTCTTGAAAATCATTCTTTTTCTTTTTTGGCAGCAATTTACAAGATTTAGACCCTATTGTATATAATTTAAGACAGAGACTCGTGAAAACTTAATCGAATTTCAATTTTTTTTTACGGTGATTGCTTGGTCTATTATGTCGATATATAGTTGTATGGTGAGCTTATAAACAATTGCTTGATGGTTTCTCCGGTTTTTCCATGTGATCACACGAATCCGATACCATGTTAGGTTTAGAGAAATAGATAATGGAATGGATGTAGAGAGAGAGATTGCAATACCATGTTAGAAAGTTTAATCGAAAAGCTTATACTTATAGTTGGAGGGAGACCACATGAATATAAAAAACATATGAGACCCGTTGTTAGGTGATTTGAGACAATAACTACAACACATATGACGTAGATGAAGGCGTAATTCAATATTTAACTATCCTAACACTTCCAATTCACGTTTTTTGTCTAGTATTAAGCGTGGAAATATTTCATTATGAGGCAAATAGAGGTCTAAAAGGATTTGAATCAGAACCCCCTGCTCCGATACCATGTAAGATTTTATAAGATCGCTGTGAACTATTCTAAAAACTTAAGTTGTTAGATGAAGACGTGGTTTAATATTTAATTACTCTAACATATCTAATTTAGTTTAAAGATATGAAATATATGAATAAAATAATCTCTCCTGTGGCAGATTCCATTTACAAGGAGCCTGTTTTAACTTTTGCTAAGAGATCAAGTATCAAGGAAAAATATTTATTAACCATCTCTCTCTCTCTCTCTCTCTCTCTCTCTCTCTCTCTCTCTCTCTCTCTCTCTCTCTCTCTCTCTCTCTCTCTCTACATGTTTATCTTATGGTCGTTTAAGGGAAGTCTCCCTCTCCCTCATCATATAATTCTTTTCCTTGTCAATATTTGGGACATGACTGCGTGAGTGTTGCACAATGTCAAAGCCCAAGTCACATGCCATTTCCCTGGTACACACGACACGACAAGTGTCATGTCACCAAGTATAGTACACTAATTTATGCAAGAGTTTTAATTCGAGATCGCAAAACAAAGATGGATATGAAAATCTTTTCCATGGCCCTTTTTATTTTGTTGGGTCAAGCAGAGTCACGTGTTGGTGGAGATAAAAACTGGAGGACCTTCCTTTAGGACCCCCCCCAAGACAAACACTCCCATTGTATGAACATGAATAGCTTTTAGTACAACCACCTTAAGTTTGGGCAACAACCAACAAGGGCCATCACGACATGGTCATTCCGGGCATCTTAGTGTGATGTTTTATGTTCTCTCCTCAATTATTCAGATGCTTCTAGGAGTGGATCCAACCAATGGTAAATCGTTAGCGATGGCGGGGAATGATGCTTAACCAACAATGGTCTTTCGGTGTGGTCCAAATGAGTCATTGATGATTGTGTACAGCAGGCCGTTGGCGCAAGCTTCCTTAAGCCTAATCATTCACGGACGCTAGAATTCTTATCGAGATCATGATGAGAAAAAATATATATGTGTGTGACACCCTGATTCAAAAAGTTGCAGATTTAGAAATCCGTACGAATGCTTCATTCATGTTCGGTCATCAAATTCGTAATCTTCTAACTCGTATGGTTATGAAGTATCGAAACCAAAGATCAATCAAGTTTTTTGCTTGATGGGTTTTCGATGGCTGGCCGATGATCCAATTTCGTCTTGATAAATCCATCTTTGTGGTCCACCTTTCAAGGTGCCTAGATCTTTCTTCTTGTCGAAAGAAGGTACACGTTCATATTGCGAAAGCAACGCCGGACAAAGCATGCGAATGCGATCTACACGCCCCATGTCCATATGTGAACGTGGAATTGACGTTACATCATGGGTTATCAGGATCTTCTTCTGTCTTTGAATCGAGGCAAGTGTGAGTTCACTTTCCCTGATTTTCTTGCCCAAAACATAGGATCAACGATGATGTTAAAAGATCAGCTGGAGGGATTAAGGCAGGGGAGATCACATTTTCCCCTATAGGACAGAAGTTGATTTAGTGTGGCCCATGTATTTATATTTCCTGGTTTTGTCGTCGGAATTTAAGTGATTGTTGTTGCTGCTGCTGCTTCCCATTGAAAAGGCTCACCATCTTCCTTTAAAAGCCAGTCTTTTCGCTTTCTTTTCCTTCGCTTTCTTGCTTCCGGCGGAGGAAGCATCGGCCAGACCAAATTAATCAACACTGAATATGAAATAACTACGTCAACAGTTGCGGTACCCTTTCTAATTGACTATTCTGGGTGTTATTCGGTGTTAGGTTTTGGACTCCTTTCGTTTCACGAAAAATGAATGATTATATTTTCTTAAAAATGATATCTTATATCGCTTCCAAAGAAGTAGGAACGAGAAATACATTCATATCGTTTACGAAAATGTTTAGACATAATTATTGTGGATAGTTGACTAATTATTTGAGGCAATGACCAATCATTTTTGAAAAATATTATTCCAATTGTTCATTTTTTCTCGAACATACGGAGCCCGATTGCTATTTAAAGCTAATCTCTCATGCTCATTCATTTGCTATTCATCCATGCCATACTAGATAATTCAAGGGGCATTTTTTTTCTCTTTGTAATTAAGAGGTGAAGTTGTTGAGGCTGACAATAAAACCTAGAGAGGGCAAATAGGTTGATCGGAAACTTTGGAAAACTTATGTGGGATATAACTTGTTATACTTATAGCAGAAACATATTGATAATACCAACATATGGGTGCTTCTATCAAACATATACATATAATAATGAGCAGATAAAACATAGCACACATAGATAAATAGTATTTGGCTTATAACCAAGCCTACGTCCACTCTCCACGCTCCCAGCCTTAATATCGACAGGGAGAAAATTGTCCAATCAATCCAAAACTATTTAGTTCTCAACATTTCGCGTGAAACTTCAATGTAGTTTTTCCGGTCAATTTTCGAGGGAACATCACTTATATGAGGTGTCTCACATAGGATGGCTAGCGATGGCTAAATTGCCACGTCAGCATCTTCAGCGAAAATTGACCAAAAGAGCTAACTTGGAATTTTGCGCAAAAATCTAGGACCAAATTGAAAAAATTGAAAAGTTAAGAATTGAATTGGCATACGTACAATAGGTCTAGGGCTGATTGAGTAATTTCCCCCACCGGCTAGTATCCAATAATAATCTCAATAGGTGTTACAACACATCAAGTGCCACTTCTATCACACGATGGAACACACTTTCAGAACGCAAGTCATACTATTACAACTGTATACTTCTCTTACCACTGATTACAAAACAACAAAAAGCTCTACAACGGAGAGAATATCAAACAAATAATAGCATAGCTTGCTCGCTACAGAAAGAAGATGATAATAACAGAGTAGGCTTTCTCAATCTTTCCCCCAACCCCTCCTAGCTGCTTTGATCCTCTTTATATGAATGTTCCTTCTACAATCTATCCCTTGCAGATCCTTTTGAAGGGTTAGGAGCCGTTGGCAGTTGATAGGAGCTGCTGTCCGAGGTTCAGGCCCTCATTACAGTCTAAAAACCTATTGGCAAATGCAGGGTTTCCCAAATGAAGTCTACCACTATTGTTGCATCAATTGTTCCTCTAATTGTTTGAGCAAAACCGGCAGAGCTGTTCTGACTTATCTCCAGACTTCTTCCCTCGAATCCAAGCCTTGTCAACGGCTGTTTTCTTCCCGCTACTTGAGTAAAGTCGGACTCAAACAAAGAAGTCAATTCCCAATCGAAGTCGACATGCGAGTCGATTCGAGCTCGAGCATGACAACATATCGACTCGACTCGGCTACATGACTTTACATCTGTAATCGTACCAAGTCCCGAGTAACTTAAGTTTCAAACGAGCTGGTATGTGAAAAGAATCGTGCCCGTACATAGACAGCCCATCAACTGCGCTAAGGACAAAAGCAACTGTGATGAGCTCAATTAAGAGCCGTCCACGAATAACTCTTTCGGCTCTCTCTTCCTTAATTAAACACCCTAATCCAAAAATTCTTTGTGTTTCTTGCTCAAGACACAGACCTGAAAGCTTTCAATTGAACCTCCGACAACCCAACCATCTCTGATTTGCTGGTATCATTGTCTATACATGAAAACAAAGTTAGTCCTGCCTCTGCACAAGTCAAAAATGATGCTTGCTTTGTTTTGTGGCGAGGCCGAGGACGTGGTTAATTAAGATTGCCGACATGTACTTAATGGTGTCAAATCACATGCATTAATTTATAATATATGGTTTGCAGGGCCATGTTTGTTCTCCAACAGCACGCATTTGCCCACCCCCCCCCTCCAAACCCCTCTTTTTATTTTACTTAATTTGATCATGCATTAATTGCATGGATAATCATGATTCCAAACACGGGCAATTAATATTTTTATTGTTTTCCTCGAGTGAGCTTGCTTTTGACTGTCGTTTTCTAAGTTCAACACATGTGGGTGACAACATTCATGTCTTTTGCTAGTCCTTTTTGAGAAAAGCCTGCTTGCTTGATCCTCGATATCTCTAAGCACAATTAATTAAGCTTTAAACACCCAATTGTACGAAACTCCCATAGCTTAGATTCAACTCTTCCTTGTTGCGGAAAATACTAGGAAAGATCGTAGCAACATAAATGGATGGCGTTGAAAGCACGTAGAAAAGGCCAAATACCTTTATTTAGGAAGATAGCTCAATGAGATCCAAGTTCAAGTTCATCAACATATTCAGTTAGACCCAACTTTACTTAAAAACCTTAAGACAATGAGTTATGAGTTGACTAGCATATATTAACTCATGGATTTTAGCAATCTTCTTAGTCTCCCCTTTTTATTTTATTTTTTTCCTTTTTTAATTCCTTTCTCTCTCTCTTTCTCTCTCTCTCTCTCTCTCACTCTCTCTCTCTCCTCCCCGCTCTCCTCCGAGTCGGTTCTTGTACCTCGGCAACCGGCCAAAGGTGAGGGCCTACGAGGTCGACCTTGCCTGCCCTCATCTCCGATCGATTGCCGAGGTCCGGCAATCAATTGAAGGAAGAAGGAAGGAAAAAAAAAAAAAAAAAAAAAAACAAAAGAAAAATTAAAAACGTGTAATTTTAACATATAATTTAGAGTTATCCACATCATCGTCGGTCGTACCACATCAGCAATTTTCAGCAACAATTGATCGGATGTCATGAGTTAGCATAAACGCAAAAAGTTTAGACCTCAATCGGGAATATATATAGTTAGGACTAACTTGGCTTTATAATAGATTTAGGACTCTTTCGATAATTCTCTCCAGTCCACTTTCATCCCCCATCTCTCTCCAAAGTCATGTACCATCGACTCTAATACCATATGTTGGAAGGCACAATAGAAGCACAACACATTTGGGGAGATCATCAAGAAAGAGCCGATGTCCGAGCTTGTCAACATATCCGGGGTTGACCTACATTCGCTCATAAGTTTGAGTTAATGAGTTATAGGTCAATTAGAATATATTATATACTCCACACCATATCAATTCTCCATTGAGATGCTTTTTTCTAACACTCCCCAGATGTGTCCCGTAACGGATATCTCGAAGGGTACATAGTGTTGATGTAGATGTCCATGTGATATTTAAATTTCCAGGAACAAATTAACCCCCTAAATCATGGATTAACATAGGATGCGACTGCAAAGAAGGCATTTCCTCCATGCCCCCTGACTTTCTGGCCTTTGCTATGAGAAATCATTGTCGCATTAGTCCCTCTAATTCTCCTTCTTTCTCATAAAGCTGAGGGTATCGAGGGGCAGCTGGTAAGTAACTGATCGACTTCCTCATCATTGTGCATGCGACACTAGATAATTGCAGAATTAAAACTGAGTCTGAACTTTTGTGGGTGATTCCAGTGAAGTCATCGATACGCGGAGATCATATATTTGTATCTGGCAAATACGATCTCCTCCCACGAGGGAAAAAGATTTAAATGTGAGAAAAAAAAATCAATTCATTTTAGTTCGATTGAAAACCGCAACGGTAAAAACATTTCAAATGACCCTTGAATTTGGGGTAACGAAAGTGGTGCAAAAATAGTTTGCTTGGGCGGATATCAATTACTAGACCGGTTTCATGGACCCACCCAAGAATCGGCGGTCCGGTTCTCGAGATGGTCCATACAATCAACGGGGCGATTTCCTAATTTCTATTTTGTGGAACCGGCCTTCAGTGGGCGGTTCCCAATTTCAAGATCGCCCACCTTGGAATCGATCACTTCTACTCGAACCTCACGATTCCCCGAAAATAGGCTTGGATTGAGTCGGAACTTATTAGGAGCCAACAATGGGCGCACGGGAGCGCTAACAATCCGAAAGAAAGAGGATCCTTCATGCTTCCAAGACTATGGGTGGCTACAGATAGGAAACACTATTCAAGGCCTGAACTTGCGGTCTACCCTTTAATCGACTGAAAAACACACAAGGGTCAAAGACTTTGAGCTTCCACACGAAATAGCATGGTCAAAAAAGGAAGACCCTGATGTTCCTGCTCGGATGGTCTTCAAGGGGCTCGCTTTAAGTGCATGCAGGCCTTGTCCTAATCATGACTACCAAGCTTCGAACGCTCTCTTGACCCCCCGAATAACGAGGCATGAATTAGGTCCAAATCCAATTCGCCGTGATGCACGATCTCAAAGCTTTTTACGCATTTCCGCGCATGTTTCTCGTGCTTTGCCGAAGACCATGGTTCGTGTCCGGACACACTCTTGAATCGATGCTAAACATGTCTTGCGCCTCACGTGAGTGCTAATTTAACTAAAGATGCGCGACTCTCCCTCTCTCTCTCTCAATGTTTGTGCGAATTTGTCGTCTGAAGTCCAAAAAGTACCACCGTGATGATGAATTTCTCTACTTTTTTTTTGGGTTCTTTAATGAGTGAAGTAGTAGTGTGATGATTATCGTGTTGGATGTGCAACATCGATAACGATCTGCGTGCTGGTTTCGTTCCGCACGGGTCCATAACTATCGATGAACTTTTTTCGCGAGTTAGGCTGACGAGGACGAAAGTCAGGTTGAAGCAACCTTGAATTTTTTATCTATTCAACTCATTTTCTCGAAGAAAAGATAGATTGTTCATGAGATGTGCCGGGATCCATATGTACTTCAAATTTGAAAAACTCTTAGACAAGATCGTTCTTGAGTTGTTCATTTTCACACGTCAAAAAGGTTCTCTCTCATCTACAAAGGAGAATTCTTTGAATGTGTCGCCTCCATTTTTGTTTGAAGAGCCATATAGTCCATTTTAGCAGCTCAAGGAAACCGTCCTTTCCAAACCTAATAAAGGGCGCAATCGTCAGCGATGCATCAATTCACAACTCATGTAAAACTCGGGTAGGTAAAGACAAAGGGTACAAGACATTTATTTTATTTGAGCCCACAAATATGTGGACCGTAGAGGGACTTGTTTCTCGCGTTACATTACAATGCTGGAACCTATTTAAACCAAGGCCCAAAGAAATAAATCTCACATCATAACAATAGCATACCACAAATATTCAATTCGAGTGATAACTAAAATGCGTATTTTTTTATAATAATAATAAGTAATCATAATAAAAATAATAATAGAGATGATAACAACAACAACAATAAAAAAAATAATAATAACGATAATAAGAGGAGCAATTTTTGGTACCAAATTCAAATGAATATGTTTTTACATGTGTCATGACATCTCACATAAATAACTTGAAAGAATTGAGACGTGTAATAATAATAATAATAACAATATGTTGTTCACCTATAATCACATAGCACATCAATCAGTAAAAAGGATCCAATGCTACTTCCTAAATATAGTTAGATCAAACACCAGAATCTAGTCATGTCCTCGACATTATTGTGAGATTTGAGATGCAAGTGTCGTGCTCTTGCTCAGCCAAGAAGGAAAGTAACGAATGGAGACGAGACCAAGAAATGGGGACTAAGATTAGTCCGCTGGTACGATAAACCGGGCCAGGCATTCAATCATTAGAGGTGTCAAAATGGGTATAGAACCCATATTCAATTCATATTTGATGGTAGTGAGTCAAAAATGGATTAGCTTAAGTGCTTAAGTGAGTCATAAATGAATTACTTAGAAATTTAATGGGTTCTAAATGGGTCATAAACAAGTCGGGTAAGACAACTATCTTAAGAGTCATAAATAGATTTTATGAATATTTAAAAAAAATTCGAAATTTTTTAATAAATTAATTTTTTATTATAATATTAATTCTTTTCTTTTCTTTTTTTCTATTTTCTTTTTTCTCCCGCCTTGAGCGTCACCCCGCCTTGGCCTCCACCGGCCAACAACGACCACCAGATAGCCTAGGGAGCAGTCGGCTTGCCAAGATCTAGAAGCCTCTAGATTGGTTGAGCACCGATGAGCCTCAAGGCTCGGCCGATCCGAGCAAAGCCCGAGCTCGCTTGGGGCTCATCGAGATCTAGCCTCAAGCCTCGCCAGTAGGGATCGAGCGAGCCTTGAGCTTGCCGGCCTCCGGCCGGCTCGAGGCTCGTCGAGATGGGGCGAGCTCGAGACTCATCGGGATGCAGCCAATTGCCAAGCTTCCCACCATGGCCAAAGCCCTGAATACCAGCAGATGGAGGAGGGAGGTTGTAGATGGAGTTGTAGACTGAGGTTGCAGACGAAGGAGGGAAGGAGGAAGGAGGGGAAAAAAGAAAAGAAAAGAGAAAATAAAATAAAATTAAAAAATATTTTATAAAAATAAAAAATTATAAATAAAAAAAAAAAACTTTCACAAAATTTATATAGTATGATTTGGTTAAAATATCATTTTTATTAATATTATTTTTAATCAAATTACAAGAAATAAGTATTGTATGATTTGGTTAAATATAAAATTATTTAAAAAATACAGATTGAATATGAATCGGATCGAATATATGTCATTAAATTTACATTTGATAAATATAAGTCAAAACGGGTTAAATAGATCAATATAGATCGAACCATATTGGACTCAACCCAAAATATGATCTGATCCATTCATTTGACACCTCTACCAATCATATATGATGGTGAAAGCCCGGTTCGTGTCTCATGGAAGAAACGCCAATTAGACCTCATCATGGACCGTAATTGGGACTGCTTGGTCATAAAAAGTCCTGGGCCCGCGTGGGGTTCTTGGGCTTCGACTCAAAGAAGAGAGGCTCTGATCGGTTTTCCCGCGGGCCTCGACATGCAAAAGTGCACAGATTTGACCGTGCGCCCACTACACTTCAAAGCTTCCGAGCTTTACCCCAATTTGGAACGAGGGATGTTCTATTTTCGTGAATCCCCCAAATTTTATACTGTTCGTTTATGCCAAATTTGCTGACTCTTTCTTTTTTTTTTTTTTTTTTTTGCCTTGTAAATTCTCAGCTAAAATTTCTTCCCCCTCTCTAACAAATCCTAATCGCGATTCCTATATACACGGACCGAACGAGGAAATGGAGATTGGAGACCGATCAGCACGCACCGAGTGTTAAAGATCATCATGTGCAAATCCTCATATAGCCTCGTCACTGTACATATCATCATCATCATCATCTCTCTTCTGCCCTTTCCCCTTTTCTCCTCTTTTTTTTTTTTTTGGAACTCTTCTCGTCTCTTTAACACACCTCTCGAACCTATACACTCAGAGACAAACCAGAAGATGACCACTAGCGGTCTCGCGCTCCTACGTCGGCGAGCTAGATGGACGCTCCATGACACTCCGGCTCTCCTCGATGTTGTTAGCTCGTCGCCATCTTTTCTCATCTCGTAACTGCACCGGCTCCTGCAAAATTAGGAAGTAAAGAAGCGGAAATATCAGAAACGGCAAAAATCTCTAGCTAAAGTAGCTCAGTTTGGTCGTGGAGCTTTGTGGAAGTGAAATTCTCCTCCTCGCTTTTCACAATTTCTTGGAAGATGTAAAAAGGAGGAGCGAAACCAAAAGGATCGAGGAACGGACCTTGGTTTCTTCAGCCTAAGGAATGGATCGGCTTGACCTTGCCGCTCAGAGGCGAGCACGGCAAGATCGACCGCGACAGGACCACGATGTCGTCGCGCGAGGCTGCTGCCACGGTCGCGCTGCTGCTGACCTTGTCCTTGGAGCTGAGGCCTTCGCCAATATCTTCGCCGAGGTGCAGATCCTCCTCTCTGATCCTCAGGACCTGACTGTGCAAGCACGCCAGCTTCTTCTCCGCCCTCCGCATCCACTTCCCCGCCAAAGACCGCGGCGACTCCATCTCCTCCGACGATCCTCCGCTCTCCGTGTCCGTCGCAGCCTCCTCTTCCGCGGACACCTTCGGCTTCGCCACCCCGAGCGATCTCCGGCGATCGAGAGGCTGTCCGCAGTCCTTCGCGCCAGCTCCGGAGAAGGCGAGCTCCGTCGCAGGTCCCTGCTGCTGCGGCAGCATCTTCTTCTTCTTCTCCACGTCGGAGCTCGGGATCCGATTGTCTCTAACTGTCATCTCGCAGCGCTTCCCCGTGGAAGCCGGAAACGTCAGAGCACTGAAGCGAAACGACCTCGAGCGGTATCGTTACGAGCGGTATCGTTAGTTTTCCGAAACGCTGCGAGCTGAAATATTTTTCGCGAAGTCGAGGTGAAATGAAGACTGGAGCGGTATTTATAGTCGTCGAAGTAGCAGAGAGACGGAGAAAGATGGGGGAGGAGCGAAACGGTGCGGATTCGTGGTTGCGTTTTCGAGTAGTTATTGCGGGAGCCTTTGAGTTACGTGGTGGGGGGAACGGCTCCGGCTGTGCACACGTGGCGGGGAAGAGAGAGAAAGGAGGCTCGGCACGTGTTGACCGAGATGAGAGAGAGAGAGAGGAGGTGGGGGGCGCATGTGGTTAATACCATCACGGGAAGCTGTTTCCGATTTCCGTGCAACGGAGTTTTGGATCGCTTCCAGCCCCGCCACGTCACCGAATCCCCCGTCGCCACGTCACCGCAGATTTGATTTTTCCCTCGTATATAACGGGGGATGAGGGGCCGACCGAGATTTTTTCCCCCTGCGTTTGTGGCCAATAATTGGGTATTTAATTAGTTCGCTAATCAAACGGGGGGTGGCTCCAGAAGATTTGAAAATTCAAAACTTACATGCGGGAGCTGGCCATTGGTCCGGTCCGGATCGGGTGGGGTGGGGTTTTTGGGGGAGGGGTTTCGGTTTCACGTGCTCCTTTTCCGGGGAGCCACGTGGCGCGGGATTCGCATGTTAAACGAGGGTGTCGTGGTGGAGTTTGTTTGCATCCGTTGATAAGGAATGACGGAGATCCGCGGGGGTTGTGCAGGTGTGTAGAAGACGCGCAGGTGGTGGGAGATGATTTGAATTTGGGCGAGATCGGGGCCCCGGTTGGGGGGACCAGGTGGGGCCCTTTTGGGCTACGCGTGGGACTTGATGACGGGTCAACCCGATAACGGTGATCCCGCGGGGATGTCGACGTCGCTGGCACGCGCCAAAAGCTCGCCACCTCCGGCGAACTGTGCTCTCCCGTCTGGACGGACCACTTCATTGCATTTCATTTTTTTGGCCGCTTCCACGGGCAACACTTGGGACTTCTCGACGCGCTTGATCCAATTCTTTGATGAATGTGATAGTCCTGCCGATACGCGTAAGCCCCGTGCAAACAAAACGATCTATTTTAGGGTGGATAGATTTTTAGACTTAGGATGCACATGTTCCAAGAGAAATTTAAGATTCAAAGAATTTATATATCTTTTAAAAATTAGTCAATTAAAAGTGTTTTAATTATCAATAATAATTTATGCCTATAAAAACACCGAGATTTACCATGTTGGAGTCGATTCTTGATTTTTTTTTTTTTTTTTTGGGCTCGAAACCGAAGCATTTCTAGCTTGCAAACCGACTGTCAGCATACCATCTGAACAATTTTGTCATGTAGTGATTAGTGTATCGATGGATCACCACTACTTTTCGAATAGTGAAAAAAAAATTAGAAAATCTGCTCAAAATCAGTTTTAACTTTTTTTATTTTGGTCAAATCTGTTCAAAATGAGTTCTACTTAACAAGGCCTGTTCTCGCCTAAAACCAAAAATCGAACTGGTCAACATCGCTTCCCCAAATTTTTACCAAGAACCTTACCTAATCCCCGTGCGAACCAACTTGAAATTGATCGGATAAGGCCGGTTCGATTCGAGATCTCCGAATTGAACCAATTCGGTTGCTCACCCCTGATCTGCAGTTTCTAAGTTCTCATGTGAACTTGGAGCGAGGGAAGACAAACCCCCCAGATTTCTGCTTTGGCGGCATTAATGCAATGGAAAACCGATGATGACGGAGAGCCTCGAGTTCTTTGGGGCATTTCAGCGAAAATTGTCAAAAAAAAGTCATAAACCTATTGAGTTTTTGCCAATTCAGTCTTAAACCTTTTAATTTTACTAATTCAGTCGTAAACCTTTTATATTGGTGCCAATTAAATCGTTAACCTTTTTTTTTATGCCGATTCAATCCTTAACCTTTTGTATTTGGACAAATTCGGTCCATCCGACTAATTTTGATCCCTCCATGGGCAACAAGTACGCACCCGCCATTGCGACCCTCGTCTCCTACGCTTTCATCTTGATCCCTCTTGTCCTCGTCTCCCTACGTCTCCCAATCGAGGTCATATTCATCTCGGCCTCGCCGTAGTTGAGCTAAATTTTTAGAAGGAGCAAATGTGGATCGAGAACGAGATACATCTCTCTTCTCGAGACAATGACGGGACGCCATGCCTCACCCGGCCATGGGCTAGCTCAACCTCGCCAAATCGGGGCAAGGTCGAGCTCGCTCGATCACGACACCGCCGGCCTCGCCAAATCTAGGCGAGATTCTTCATCTACGTCCGAGTTCGACTTACAAGTTATTCCGCAAGCTTGACACCGGAACCGAATTAAAGAATTTTTCGTCTAGCTCGTAATTTCCAGATTAGTTAGGACCTCGCCCAACCATGGAGAAAGAAGATGAATAGTAAAAAAAAAAAATAAAGGGAAAAAAAAAAAAAATAAATAAAATGTAAAAGAATTTGAGACTGAATCGGTACAAAAAAAAAAAAAGATTTAAGACTAATTTGGTATAAATGTAAAAGATTTACGATTGAATTGGCAAAAACTCAATAAGTTCATGACCTTTTTTGATAATTTTCTCCAGACATTTTAACTCCATAATTAAGACCTGACGATGACAACAAAAACCTTAGGAACCCGACCCAAAATTCGAACTTTGATCGAGTATTAAATCACGGTCAAGCAGAGAACCGGGTCACAAAAAACTCCACCAGATTCTATTACCACTTAGCTGTCTAAGCCACGATCCACGCGTAGCCTTCTTGATAGTTCCTCGCCAAAATGCACTGGAGACAAAAACGCGGGGCTCGGCCTCGCCCAAACGAAGAGCGTCGGTGCGAAAGTTCAAATTTTCAGACTCAAAAGGCATGCGACATGAACCAGGCGTTTCGCAGCAAAAGAACCCAGGATCACGAGGCCTTTTGGTACACCGGTTTAATAGGGACTCGACCTTTTCTCCGCATGCCCATCTACATTTCACGCCTCTCAATCGGCACAATCCAATCTTCTCTCCCCGTGAGTTGCAGCTGAGCAGACGTCTAAGTCAAAAAAGCCATCACCGAACGGTGGGTACAAGATGTGGATTCGATTGCAAACAATCCAATTGGAGCAAGGCATCACCAGAATATTCTCAGTCAGCGTAGTGCTATCAAAAGTTAATCCAAAAGGCCCTTTCTTTATCTTCCCCCACCAGGTCACAACTCCTAAAGCAATCATTCCAAGTAATACAATAGTGGGTCAATCAGTCGAAGCATTAGCATTCATCACCGCTCTTTTAAAACAGGTTGGTGTCGAGGACTCTGTACGGTTCCGGCGATACCGCAATCCGCACACAACATATAATCATGCATTTCTTAATTGTTAGGCAGGCATATCAACCCAAAGAATACACAAGCAGGCAAACGTGACTCATAAAGCAGCCTAAATCTACCGGATTAGAACTGAACGCCAACCATATCTTCCCCCACCAAACGTTGGAGCAGCTAAAACCACATATGCGTAGCAATAAACACTTCACAAAACAGGTTGATGAACAAAAAAAAAAAAGAATTCTAATTCTTTGCCAAAATCAGAGGATGAAACATTGTGAATATGACTGGAGAGACCCTAATCAGTATTGATCGAGAAACAAAACTGCGGAACATGTAGGAAGATCTACCAGAACAAAGTATGGAAAGACCACTGTCTCATGGCGAAAGCCGGATTCCCAATGAACGGAAAAAAGGTGGGGCAACAAAAGAGCTCACAGTTGCAGTTACAGAAACATGAACCTAGCCTAAAGTTCAATCTTCCTCCTCTTCGTCTCCATCTCCACCGGACGCCTTCTTCGCAGCTGCCCTTGTGTTCTTTCTCTTCACTCTACCCGGCCGTCCACCTCCAAACGGGCTTGTTAGGGAGAAATCGATATGCTTCTGGGAATCGACCCTTACCATGAAAGATGGAATGTTGACCACCTGTCTCCCGACCCTTCCAAATGAAACAAGTCGATATTAATTGAGACCTCTAAATTCCCAACATATAATATAAACCACACAGGCCATTAACATAAGCCAGCTCCATAATGCAGCAAGCAGCATGCAAAGTCTGATAAATTATAAACTACTGATATACCTTTATAAAAGTTGCATCTCCGGTATGCATTAAGAAATCAACATCAATATCAACTCAGATAGGAAATTACAACCATCAAGGTATTTGAAAACTTATAAAATCCTGGAGTACATCGTGCTGATGAAGCATAATGAGAATCAAGAGAAAGCATATGACTCTTTGAAGTCAATTCAGGATTTACATTAGAGTAAGCATTCTTCTAAATGCCTTAAAAGGCTTTCTGTTGTGTAGTTGGGCACTCACAGAAGCAACTAGCGTAAAGGACAGAGCTGATGGTAACAACATGCACCTCACTCCAAACAAATGTACCAAGTGATTCACGGGCAAATAAAATGTCTCAGATACATTTAGAATATCTCATCAAATAGCCATTGCTCGGGTATCAAAAGGGAAAGTTTTATATGGCAATAGGCTCAAAGCATATGTTAATCTACTCATATAGACCAATTAACAATTACAAAATGCCAAAACAAGTGGAACAAAGGAAAGCACAGAAAAAATGCGCTATTTATAGACTGAATTGAACAAGATATCACAAATACCTTATATGCCTCTGTCTTATAAGAACACGAGCATGATGAATTGACTTTGCCATTCCAGACTTGAACACAAGTGTCTGAAGCCGGCGCTCAAGGAAGTTCTCCACAGTCAGAGCCAATACATAATCGAGCTTGTTCTGGTTCTCCTCCAGGAGCCCGTACCGGTTCATCCTGCGCAAAAGTGCCTCACCTTCGAATATCCTTCGTGGATTTTTCTCATCGAGGGTGAGAAGCATTCTCGCATTGTTGCGGATACGGCTCAACACATACTGCACCCTCCACAACTCCCTCTTACATCGGAGACCATACTCTCCCACAAGCTTCAGCTCTGCATCAAGACGCTCCTTTTCATAAGGGCGCCGTGGCTTCTTGAAGGTCTTCCCATCTACAACAGTCCCAAATCAGAGGAAATGTTTGATTGCATAGATCACAAAAAGTTCCAAAACAACAATTACCCAAGACCAGGACACATAAAACATACGAAACTCCCAAGAGACATAATGCAATAAAGAACTTAATATTGCAAGATCATGGTCGTAAACTCAGGTGACAATAAGAAAAAGGGCCACGCGAAATCATCTTCTCTACGTTATACAGGTTAAGAAATGCCAGATCCGACATCAAAACTCCATTCATTTCGTTGGATTAGCTACTTGAAAGCAGGGCTGTTCATAGATACCAAGCAAATACCACCACTGCACTAGTACAGCATCTAAATGCACGATCATTAATGGGCGAAAAAGCGTGCAGAAGCCGCTCGATTGACTAACGAAAAACGAGAAAGCCGGAAATGCGCAGCAACAATGTGCTCAAGAACGGAGGTAACGAAAGGGGGGAGCGAGGAGAACTTACAGTTCCGGTAGAAACTGACGTGAACCATGGCTCTGCGTCGGCTGCCTCTCGGTTGCTAACCCACAGAGATAGACGACAAGGTGGAAGCTGTCACCGTTTCCACTTATACTAGATAATGGCCGAAACCCTAAAAACCCTAGTGGGCCAGGTACTCTCTTATGGGCTTTTGCATACTCGGTCTCGTTGTTGCTATCGGTCCAGGCCCAAAACTTTCGGACCTAGATTTTTTTTTCCCTTTGTCTGCTCTTTTTCAATTTCACCAGCAGCTTAGGAATCGCATGACAATACTTTTGCTCTAAAAATCAAATCTTGGCAAGCAGTTTATTTTTCTACTTCTTTTTCCGAGAAAAATTTGATTTTTCTACTTTTGGAGATAAGTAAACTTTTCTTGTTTCTTCAAGTGACTTCAAAACTATTTATAGAATAAAAAAAATGCCCCATAAGTAAAAAATGAAGTTGCGTAGCCAAAGAATTTCTACTCATAAATTAAACTCATAAATTAAGTTACTAAACGGATTTCTACTCCGGAAGTATTGTCATGCGCACCTTTAATTATCGACTTTGTTGCGTGGAATACTCTCTAGATTCGTATAGCATTTATACTCCTACAAGTTGCAAGTGCGGGAACATGATTTCATATTTGAAAATAGAAAAATGAAATTAATAGTCCTTAAACTTTGATCCCAATGTATAATATAATCCTTAGATTTTTAATTTGTCTAATGTGATTTTCAATTTAGTTCTTAAAATTTCAATTTGTTCTAGTCCATCAACTTTGTCAAGTACATAATTCAGTAGTATTTACATAAGTACACTGTTGCCCAGATTTTAGGATATTCTTTCATCCCAATCCATTTCCTAAACGAGCAAAAGAAAAAGCAATCTTTTTATTGTCATTTTACATTTTTGGTCTTTATAGATATTGAAATGGTTTCACTTAACTTATTTTAGCTTAATAGAAACTCATTTATAGTTAAATCGGGTTAACATTCCTTTTATTTTACAAAAAAGAGTTGTTTTTCATAAGGATGTCATGAAACGAGATTAATTGATTTATAGATACATGTACTTATATTAATTTACATCATGTTCCTTATATTTTTAGATAGGCAAAAATTTTCAAGCTTTTGTGTGTTGGTTTTGCTAATTAAATGCAATTAACTCTATATATAATGAAATTAGAATAGCGGGAATATCGATCGGATACAACTCTAAACAAAATTACATCTATACTATAATACACATCATAAGCTATGATATATTTAAATGGAACTATGATAATATTTGCAAAGACTAAGAAGGTAAAATAGTATCGAAATGACGTCATTTTTTTTTTTTTTGTGTTGATTTAAGAAATGAACTGAAATGAAGAGATTTTCTAAAATTCAGGCAATGATATAATTATAGAATCACGTGAAGAGTAGCCAAAGATCAATCTAACTTTTTCCTACGAAAATCAAGGGATTAGGTTGAATAAATTGAACATTAGAAGCGGTTTTGCAGGAGTTTTGCCAAAAATGGAACACTTCTTTCGTGGACTCTTTTTTTTTTTTTTTTTTTCAGGTAGTTTCGAGCGATACCAAAACACGAAAGAAAGATTTTATGCGAGAAAAATGGCGGATGTCCATTAGACACGCCTTGTCGGTCGTCGTCGTCATTATCCAATCCCCTCGCGCTAAACAATCTCACAAAGAGACCTCCTTCCTCTGGTCTCTCCGAACGAAGAGGGAAAATGCAGAATGTCGTAGCATCAGCGGCTCCGAGCTCATGGCCGCCTCTCTTGCAACCCACCGCAGTCAAGGCCTTCTTGGGTCGCCGTCAGCTCTTCTTCGACGGCATCTCCTCCGCCTGTTCTCCGTCTTCTCGAACCCGGAGCGATAACCCCGCCAACGGCGACGCACCCCCTCACCCTTCAGCTCCTCAGAGGTTAGGCTTCCTCTCTCCTTCCACTCTTCAAGAAGAGAGGGGGTGTTGAAAGAAATGCATTTGGTCTAGTGGAGGCTGTGCGGTTCACCGCACCAATCCATACTGAATGGACGAACGTGCAAATTAGCTTTGGGGGAATCTAATTAAAGCCACCAATTCCACTATCGTCTCTCCCATTCCTCGTCCTATTCTCTGTGAAAATTTTTAACCTTTTTTGTTGTTTTGAATGCCCGGCAGAACGGTAGATCCTACTGAGGCTTGGGGTGAACTGGTGCAGAAGAATTTTCCGCTCACTTCGCGGCGAATGCTGTTTGCGAGTTTGTTCATGTACTCATGGTATCATCCTTCAAGGTATTTATCAGGTTGGAGCTGTTCTGCTTTTTTTTTCCCCCATTCTCAATCGACTCTTTGACTGCATTCCTTTTGTGGCCATATTGTCAAGACCCCATGATTGAAGCTTCAAGAAAATGGTGTCATCCTTCAAAAGAGTGCCAGTGTATTCACTGTCCAGAGCTTGTGGCACTGTTGAAGATCTCTCTTGGCCATTAGGCCAATTCATTTTGGAAAATAATTTCCAAAAACTGATCGCTTATGTTGCTTAAAAAAATGAATGTTTCTATAAACTTTGCCTCGAATTGATTTGATTGATTAATAGCGGCCCTATTGGATAAAGAAATGCCATCCTTTCAGTAACTGTATGCTGAAATCTCTTGATTATGCTTCTGAGTTTTTGACCACAAAATATGCAATGCATGTGTAGCGTACGCTTTAGGGGATCCATCAGTGACACTTGAAGAAGTAACCCCTCGTGTTTTTCCTTCCGGGTCACTCTTCCCAGCTGAGGTGACCACCATATTCCCCCTACTTATAGCTGATAGTCACTCTTTTCTTGTGATGATTGTTGGTGGTAATTGATAGTCATCGAATTGACAGGAAAGAATTGCCAATCTTTTCGAGAAAAATACTTTTTCTGTCGTCAACATCTTTGATGTAACATTGCGCCCGCAGCTTAACATAACTGGTGCTGTTGAGGTACTACAGCTGCTTTCTTTTGATTGGCGTGTCTTCTATTATTTACCTTCCTATGTTCTGCTTTATTTATAGTTTTCTGTTGGATCATTTATTGCTAGATTCCTGAAGGAAATGGTTCAGGAGTTGTCTGGGATCAACAGGGACATATTGTTACAAACTATCATGGTAAGGCTTAAGATCAATTGCATGATGCAATCCAGCAGATCATACTGGACATTTCACTGTTATGAAGCTGTTGTTTTACCTAAGTTGAGTCACCACATTTATCACCCACATTCAATGACCATGCATTCAACTGCAAAATCATGTCTGCAACCTATCTATTAGAGTGCTTCCTGTTCAGAAATTCTCTTTAATGTCTCTGCTTTTAACCCCGGTATGTCATAAGCAATTAATTGGAAGGAAACAGTTTGACATGACTTGTTCTCTCTCTCTCTCTCTCTCTCTCTCTGTCTCTCTCTGTAAAACATCTGATTCTATCAGTGTAGGCTCTTTAGGCATTATATTAACAAGTCCTTCAAATGTTGCCAGTTATTGGCAGTGCACTTTCAAGAAATGCAAAAATTGGCCAAGTTGTAGCACGTGTTAATATTCTAGCATCAGAAGGGTGAGTTTTTGGTCCCTCTTGCTTAAACTAGCAAGTGAAATCATTTCCAGCATTTAAATCCATCTCCAGACGGGGACATATCTTGAATTGTTATTATATTCTCTCAACTGATCCTTTGAAAGGGTCCAGAAGAACTTTGAGGGCCAGCTGGTTGGTGCCGATCGTCTTAAAGATCTTGCTGTTTTGAAGGTGAGTTGGTGAATAGATGACGAAAATCAAAAGGTTGATGTTTACTTAAGGTTTGTTGGATAGACGTGTGTAACAGAATGCAGAGTGTGGCATTCTTGGATTGATTAGTGAACCAACAAAACTGACATGGCTTCTAGCCTTGTAGATTGTGCAATCATATAGGGTATCAGAACAATTCACCATGTACGAATGCTATCTGAGGAGACAACTAAACATGCTTGATTATTGTTCTTCCAATCTATATAGAGTTGCACTTGAGTTATTAAAGGTCACAAGATCAAATGATGGGCTTTGGTAGTATGTCATCTGGCATAGCTTCACTGACTTCTTAATGTTTTATGTTTTAGGAGGGTGACGAAGAACAAACGCTGAAACAAACCATGTCATTAGAATTGGTCCAAACAAAATTGTTTCGGGTCTTACAGTATGTAGTTTCATTCCCTCTAATCAGACACCACCAATTCTATCTCACAGACAACCACATATACAAGTACAATGACAATGCCAAGTTGACTTTCCATTTTATCCACTGAAGCAAGCTGGTCTTTCACACATGTCTACTTTATTAGGTTAAATTTTCATGTCTTGTCGGACTGGAATACGAGTCATCCAGTTATTATATTTTCTTCATAGGTAGAAGCCTCTAAAGATCTATTGAAGCCAGTCGCAGTTGGGCAATCAAATTCTTTGAAAGTGGGGCAGCAATGTTTAGCAATAGGAAATCCGTTTGGGTTTGATCACACACTTACAGTTGGTGTTATAAGTGGACTTAACAGAGACATATTTAGTCAAACTGGAGTAACAATTGGTGGGGGAATCCAGACAGATGCGGCCATTAATCCCGGGAACAGGTGAGTTTGGTCCTACTCTCTAGGCCCTCACTCATAGCAGTTTCGTTGTCCAAGGTTACGAGCTTGTTTCCACTGTTAAGTTCCCCTCTTCTTTAGAACTGTAAAAGCTAATGAAAGCAATTCTCTATTCTTGTGTTTAAAACGTGATAGATAAATATATGTCATATTTTGTCTGCTCTCTTTTCCTTGATTCTGGTCCTACTGTTTTTCACAGTGGAGGTCCTCTTCTAGATGCTAAGGGAAATTTGATAGGGATTAATACCGCTATATTTACTCAGACAGGTAATTATCCTTCAGTCAGACGTATCAATATGTTGAAAGATTTTCTCATTTTTTATTGGCTTGCCCATTGCTATGCATTGATACCTTGACAGTCTTAATCATGTATCTATCCCAATTGTCATGTTGATCTTAGGTCTCATTTTGGTATCACAGGGACATCGGCAGGTGTAGGTTTTGCCATTCCGTCATCTACTGTCCTCAAGATTGTGCCGCAGTTGATTAAGTTTGGCAAAGTAAGGTTTATTGATCATAAAACAAGCAAATTTAGATACTTTTTGGGCCACGAAACTCCATCATTATTGATATCTCGCTATTTCTTTTATATGTTAATCTAAACTAACAGCCTTAAGCGATTCAAGTTATGGCCCAAAACGTCAGACTTAAAAGCATGAAAAGTTCTCATTGACCTTCTCCAGGTAGTTTCAAAGGTAATAACTAGTTTGGTGCATTTGTTTCCGTAATTTCAGGCTGTCCGAGCTGGACTAAATGTAGATATTGCTCCCGAACCAGTTGCTAATCAACTGAATGTTCGAAGTGGAGCTCTCATACTCAAGGTGTTATTCTGGGATACCGTCTGGAAAGTTCCAAAAATTCATATCATCTCTAGTTTCTTGATGTTTTCACGTTAATTTATTTGGTTATGTTTCTTGATGAATGGTCTTGTAGGTTCCTGGAAATAGTGTCGCTGCAAAAGCTGGGTTACTACCCACGACTAGGGGCTTTGCTGGTAACATAGTACTTGGCGACGTCATTGTAGCAGTCGACAGCAAACCTGTGAGCCTGTTTTCCTCTCTATGTAGATTCATGAGCATTAATTGTCCAGGAGTTCTCACAACCTTATGTGACGAAATTAAGATGTCCTACGACCTGTTTTGTTGGTTTTTGTCAGAGAAATCCTTCAGAATCATGATTAGGTTTAACTTTATAGTTTGGCAATAAGAGGAGAACTTGTTGCCCCAGGTTAAAAGCAAAGCAGAGTTGGAGAAAGTGTTGGATGACTACAATGTAGGTGATCAAGTAACGCTGAAGATTCAGAGAGCCAGCGAGTATCTGGAGCTGCCTATACCTTTGGAGGAAAAGAGTTCGTGACAAAATGACCCTTCATCACGTTTGTCGTAGATTTATTAGTTTTATACTCGCTTTGTCTTGACAGAGAAGAGGTTTTGTACTGGCACGTGATGGGAATCGTCTGCTGGTAAATGCATATCTGGACTGAAAGATCATTGCGAGAAAATTTCTGTTGTGCCCATAGCATGGTTTATATGCAAAGGAAGGCAATTTCATGGGTATAGTCTAGTGCTCGGTAGTTCTTTCGTTCTTTCTATCCTGCGCCATTTCGCTTTCTTGTGGAGACCTCTACGCTATTCATTTTGGATATCGATTCTTTTACATGATTTGGGTCAATACATACTTGAGCGGCAAAGCGCTTCATTTGTTTTGGTAGAAGCTCTTGAGAAGACAGGGAGATTACTGCAGGAAGGCAATGCCAACTATAGTAGATAGGCATCTGTTAGACTTCGTCCTTTTGACGAAGCTCGACTCACGGTTCAATGATACAGCGAAGCGCGGACAGAAACCCGTGGTGATATTAGCAGAGGAAAACTAGTGAGTGCAAATTGACCCGTCTGTTTTTGAACGAATCGCAAATTAGAAATCGGAGACGTCCGTGATTTGTCTGCACCATGCCATACCATGTCATGCATTTGTTCTGAACTGTTATCAAGAAAGCCCCACCAGAATCATTAAAGGCATTCCATCTTGATCTTATTCCTGGGTCTGAAACCTGAATGATTAAGATCGTAAAACCTGAGTCCAAAGGGGTAGACGCGCCATTGTAGATCCTGGGTAATGAAATCGCATGTACAGTACACGGGCCGTGAGTTGACCGACCTAAGTCCTGGCAGAGACGCGGAAGTCCATGATTGATTAATAATTGGTGGGCGGCGACTGTGTTCCTGTATGAACATGATCTTCTGGAAGTGGAAACTTCAGGTTAACATCCGCATTCAGCTCGTCCATGTCAAAGGAAACCGTGTTCCGAGCATTTCGGTACCTCGATGTTACTGAGGACGAGTTTATAAGACTCATCACGTTCAAGACATGCACACGCCGCAGTGTGGAATCAGATGTTCGTTCGAATAAGATGGGTGTGCATGTCCCTGTGATCATGAGTGTTGTTAAAATGCATGTCTAAGTTGTATTAGAGAAGTCGAGAAGTTCATATATTATAATTAGCTCATAACTCATTAGCTTAAGCTTTTGAGTAAGTATGAGTCCAACTAGATAAGAGAAAAAGTATCAAAAAAATCTTAAGCTCATTCCATTGGTACCAATCAATCATAAATCTTTTAATTTGACCAATTTAGTCTTAAATCTTTTTGCATTGTTATCAATTCAGCCTATTTGACTAATCTTAGCCACAAATTATTGATGTCGGTACTAGCCATCTTACGTGGCACGCCTAACGCTAACATGGATATTTTTTTTTCAAATGCATTTATTTATTTATTCTTTTTTTTTTTGTCCTCCTTTTTTGTTTGCCGGTGAGGTGAGGGTCGGCCTTGCTAGGCCGTGCCTAAGCAAGGGCGAGGGCCGGCGAGGCCAAACCTCTCCCAAGTGATGCCCAAGGAGGCCACCTTGGCATGGGCTTGGGATGACCTTCCCAAATCTAGGGAGGGGATCTCATAGGAGGTTGCCCTTGCCCAAGCTTAACTCGGCTAGGCTTACCCTCGTTGGCCACCGACAAACAGAAAAGGGAAAGAAAATATTCAAAAACGTTCACGTTAGCGCCGGCTTTCCGCCGGCCATGCCACGTACGCCAGATGACATCCACATCAATAATTTTCCGCTAAAATTAGTCGGATGGACTGAATTAATACAAATATAAAAAGGTTTTAAACTAAATTGATCTAATTGAAATATCTATGACTAAAGTAGTACAAATGCAATGGGTATAAGACTTTTTTTTGGTACTTTTCTCACTGAATATGTTGACAAGCTCGGATTGGGTTCCCTATTCGTGATCTTCCCAGATGAAAGTGTTTGATTTCTACTACGTGCTCCCAACAACCAAGAGTTCGGAGAGTGTGAACGTAGGAACATGTAAACATACTGCTTGAGATACTTGTGTTTGTCTGTCTCGATGCGGTTTCATCGCTCTTCCGCTGACGACCGTTTTGGTTTTTGTTTGCACGTAGGAATTGTTCGATATAACCGTATGTTCTGGGCAATTTCCCCGAACTACAGTTAGACACGCAAGAAGATAACCAAAAGCTGTGGATATGTGCATCTTTTTTTTTATCCTCCTCTTTTGAAATAATCAGGTCTAGAAGTCAGACAACGAGACTCGTGCAATCTTCTTTTGTCGGCCCTAGCGAAAGGAAAAAAAAGTCGCCTTCAATATGAAATGGTTTAGAGGTATAGAATCATCTTTTTTTGACCCGGCTAAAGAATGACGTAGTATGGTTGGGCATACGGTACAAGTTCAATTCTTCTCATAATCGAATTCAAACATCCCCGCGACTCGAGTCGCTTATTCGGGTTCCGACTCATATCCCAAAAAACGCAAAGCATCAATGAGATATATTATTGCTTTTCTCCATTTAAAAATGGAGTTACCGTCAGGGAAACATCTAGTCACCACGATCCTCGTGTATCATGGAAATCTCGGGCTAAAATTTGCCAATGGTAGCTGAACCTCTTATCATGGAGATCTCAACATCATTTCGTTAATTTCTTCTTCTTGGGGTCCCAGTTAATGCCGTGTTAGAAAATATATAAGTTTGAAGGAGGTGATGTAGTACTAGTGATCACATTATCATTGGTTAGATTATAACATCACGATGGCATGTCCAATCAAGCGATAAGTAAATTCCACTTAATCTAAGTCTCCAGCAGTCCAAACCAACCAAAGAAGACTGTCCATCTATATCGACTGAGTTTTATAAGATAAATAAATAAATAAAAGAATTGGAGGGGAGTAAAAATATTTAAATTAGTTTCATGTGGACAAGAGTTAGAAATCTCAAGGCGTTCGTAAGCATATACGAGTCCTTTTCCCTTCGCTTTGAGGTCTCTATATTGGGGCCAGGAATCATAAAACTTCTCAATCAATCTGACAGATACTTGGTGGTGCAGCTATTTTCTGTTTGTATACATCCCACTTGTCGCGTGTGTGTATACATAGGTGTGTGTTTGTAGGTGCATGACGCGTGTACGTAGCATACGATGTTGTACTCCCTTGTGTTTGCAATTCTGAAGCAGGATGAGGTCGTGCGTTGATCTAGCAAAGCTCTATTGTAAACCAGTTAAGATAGCTCCATATCTTGATCACACCTTGATGGGTGAACACCCACTGGGGACGAAGGCAAAGCACAAGACGAAATCGTTCTTGTCCAATGTTCTTTCAAATGAGAAGAACAAAACCCTAACATGTGATCAAGTGAGTACATCTTTTGCTGTAAGAGGTGGCAAATTGAGTATATTAACTCATATTTAGTAATTTAGATCATAAATGTGTTGCATTTAATTTTACAAATAAGTTTAAGTTGATCATAAATGGGTTAACTAACAACTTAATGAGTTTTAAATGAGTTTTAAATGGATTATAAATGGGTTACCTAACTATCTTACATAATCTAGATAATCAATATATATATATATCTTAAGTGATAAACAAGTTTTCTGAATTTTTAATCTTCTAATTTTTTTACAATTTTTAATTTATTTTATTTTAATTTTATTTTTTCTCCTATGAAATCTGGCAACCCTTGCCGACACTAGGCAAGGCTGCGAATTTTTTAAATAAATAAAAATTGTTTAATTATTTTATCTTATGCTTTTCTTTTCTTTCTTTTCCTTTTTCCTTATTCCACTATCGTGGTTGCCCAACAAAGGCCATAGGCAAGCGGGGTATGGCCAATCACTAGTTAGTCGCCGATCGCTGACCACCAATCGCTGATTGCCTAATGGTTGGGTGTGGGTTGATAGTTTTGTATTGCATGAAAACATGATTAAATGGGTTAAATAGGTCAATATGAATTAAACAATTTTTGACCCACCAACATGCTTATGGCGTGCATGATAACGTTTCTAAAGCAGAATTTCTGTTTTAGAAGTGCTTCTAGAATACAAATCCGTTTGATAACTCAACTTCTGAAACAGAAATCCGTTTGGTTCACAACTTTAGGGTCTGTATGGTAACGTTTCTGTTCTTGGGAACATATTTGGAACATAAACATTTTTGTGTTTTCCCGAATTCATAATTCTAGAACAAAAACGCTTTGCAAATACAAAAAAAAATTTTTTTTCACCAAAGAAAGGATCTATTGAGAAGTGAAAAAAAAAACTTACTTTTTTCACCAATAAGAAAGGATCTATCTTTTTCGCCAATATGGTGAGCAATGGTAGCTTACAAAAGCTCGCCCTCAAGTTGTTTCTAGAAAGTGTTCCAAAACCCAAAAATAAGTTTTTGTTGTTTCTCATTTTTGCTCCAAAAGTGTTTTTATTTCTCAAAAGTGTTCGTGGAACACTTTTGGAATAATTTTTTACCATACATATTTCTGGATTGTTACCATACAGACCCTTAAATTTCTACTTCTAAAACAACTTTTTACTTCAGAAGTAATTTTTGCAGAACTTTTGAGAAGTAAAAAAACTTATCACCATAAAATATTTTTTTCTTTTAAAAGGAAAATTAAAAATTTTAATAAAAAAATTTATTTAATAAAAAATTTTATAAAAAAAGAATAAAAAATTCCAAAAGTAATAAAAAATTCAGAAAAAATTGATGAGCTCTTAAAAATATCAAAATAATAAAGAAATTCATTAAAAATCATTAAAAAATCTGAAAATTTTGAAAATTCCAAAAAAATTCCAAAAAATAGGAAATGACAACAATCAACTAGTCAAGACCTATTTTGGATTTTTTGACCCCGATCTTTTCAAATTGATGATTTTTTCTCTTCTTGGCAAATTGTCTCGAATTTCTCCCAAATCACCCATGAACTCTAATCACACATTCTCTAAGCCCTTAGGGCTATATTAGGGAAGCCTTGATTTGTATTGATGTACTTTATTTGTGCACTTGATTGCGCATTTATTTTAGTGAATGTGATTGGTAGGATTAGTCTTCCGACTTATATGAAAACCCGTTAGTATTTGCATTTAACTTTTCTTAAATAAAATGCATTTTAGGTTAGGATTAATAATTTTTCATAGAAATTTTGTCCTGTTATCAAATGCCTTTCTTTGATCGAAAATCAACTTATGCTTTGAAGTTATTTATGAAGCAAAAGTATTGTAATGTGCACCCTCAATAACTTGATAATCAAATTGAAAGGTCTCTATTAGATAAGGGTTTTGACCATAGTTTTTGATAATCCACACGGGGTGCGGCATGAAATGGGCATCGTCGGTCCATTTGTTGTCGCGGGAAGGCAATTTAGCTTAAGATTAGTGCCGCGAGCTATTTGTTGTTGGTATGTGAAAAGTTCAACATGGAAAGGCAACTGCGATTGACTCATAACACTAATTATTCACCTCTAAGATGGATACACGGAACTCTCTTTCGTTGGCTTAAAACGGCTCTTCCTAGTTAATTAGAATACTAATTTGAATTAGTGACTTATTGCGGAAGCAAGCGAGTTTTTAATAATGGGGACAATTAAAGCCCTAACAAGTCCAAACACGCGGTTGCTTTCGAAGAGATTAACCTCAGGTCTCGCAGTGTGTGCGTGTGTTCCATGAAGTGATTGAGTAAATTGAAAGCGTGATGTGGAAATCTATGAGGTAATCAATTGTCTTACCACCAATATTAATGTCGAACATCGACGTTAAGCTGATCCCGCGACTAGTTTATTGGACGGGTCGGCATTATTTTACCCTAAAGTTTCACGTAAGATTTGATATTTTTTTGCAAACTTGTGATCTCGGCTTGATGGTTTAAACAGGTATTATCAAAAGACCAGGCGTTAATTGAAGCTGTTGTGCTTAGAATAAGTTTGAGCATTTGAGAAAGTACACATGATCATTAGCCAACTTAGGCTCTGTTTGTTTCACGAAAAATAGATGATTTGGATGATTTTTTCCAAAATATGACCGCTTCTATTGTTTAAGATAATTTGCTGAGAAATATTTCAATTTATATCTAAAGTTTTGATGAAATTAATTTTTCTATGCAATATAAGCGATAATCTTTTGAAAATCTTTTCCAACTCATTCATTTTAGTAGTAATCCCACTAAGATTATTATTTCTTAATGAATGTGTAACGAAGCAATTAGCTTATCTTCATGAGTCGCCAATTGTAGCGGTTTAGTAAGAGCAGGGATACTATTTAACTTTGGTCTTGGGGTTCCAGTCCAGACAATGTACACAGAATTTCAAGCTCCACTAATTAATTTGGGGTGGAAATCGAAAGTTTTTTTCAATTTTTTTCCAGACCCAGAATCGATTTTTTTTTTTCCCTCAGGGAGTGCGTAAGAGAGTTTGGCATTAAACCCTGTGGATTTGCTAAATTCTGGGGGACATGGCTTTGTGGAAGAGGTCAACCTTACACTCATAAAGAGGACACAAAGCTTCAATTTGAAGCTATTGACTCATTTCCCAACTTGGGTTGCACGCATGGATGGTTGCTGCGGAGTCCGACGTGAAGCGAAAACAGACAGAAAAGTTGCGTTAAACAAGGTTGCCCTAAGGTCATTTCTTGGGGAATTTCACTGAATTTGGTATTCCTAGTCGGCCATTTTTGACTCAAGAACTATTTATTATGGCTTATCATCTGTTATCCCTATAGCAGACATCGTTTAGCAAACTTACAAAGAAATATATTGACATCTTATAACTAGACTAGATCGGACTAATCTAGTGTCCAATGGTTGCACGGCTCGTATCAAGCCTCCCAGAGAATGTCTTATAATATTTACTATCATGCGATGAGTATTTTTTATCGTTTGTTAAATGAGTTTAAATGATATCATTTCGAAAATGTTATTAAGTTAGTTTAATTTACAAAGGGGGAGTGACATAAAAGGTCCGTTTTTATTAAGTCCATTAGATAGAAGCAATTCTAATAACCTAAACATCATAACAACGCTATTTCAACACGAGCTTCATCCCTCTCATATCGACGGCGTCAGCATTTGAGAGAGCATGTGATCACAACTGGTGAAAGGATCAAATCGTACAAACTAAACTGGAGTTTACGGATATGATTGCACACCAAAAGTGTAATCAAAGCTTAAAAGTTGAAATGAAAGTACAATCAAATCTTAAAACTTTCAAAAGATGCAATCAAATTTTAAGACTTGTCACGATTGTACAAGCGAGTCTCAAAACTTTCAAAAAATGCGATCTTCTAAAGAATTAGATTTAATCAATTGGACAAGTTTTAAGGCATGATTAAGAAACCTCCGAAAGTTTTAGGATCAAATTAGAGCATTCTCATTAGCTTTAGGATTTACTTGCATTTTTCTGAAAGTTTTAAAACTCTAAATCCCGTTCACGATAAATTTTAGGATTTCCAAACGCCCTTGCCCCGTTTGATTATTCCCTTTTCAATATTGCATGCATTGGGGGGACATGTTCCGCTCTTATGACGTAAATTAAGTCTTATATGAGCCAAAAACGAAAAATATACCCATCACTAACTTGCTTTGAAAAAGTGCGAAGCCTCAAAAGGAGCCACGTTGGATCTACTAATGTTTGTAATAATCCCTTTGTCCTAGAGCGTGCTAGCAACTCCCAAAATTTATCGAGGCCGGGAACTCGAGTCGTTTAAAACCTTTTAAAAAATGCAACAATGTAAACTTGTCCTAAAGCTAATGCCAGAAAGGCAATTGAATCATAAAACTTTTGCTGATGTCTAATCAAGCCATAAAGACTGGACCAATCCATTACACACACACTTTCATTGACACACAAATGCATTCTAGGAATTTGAAAGGGAATCATTCATCTTCTAAAAGACTAAAAATGTTGATTGCCAAACTAAAAAAAAAATTCATACAAGTTGTTAAGGTTTGATTGCACAGGCGATTTCAGCTTTTATTGTCGATTAGCAGGCCCCTGACAGATTTTGGTCTCAAATGCATTTGCAGTCAATGTGGCAGTTTATACCCTTCTCCCATTATTCACGTGAAGTATGTAATAATTAGGCATTTATGTGACAAATAGATGATATATAAAAGTGTATATATATATTTAGGGTTTGCAGGTGAAGTAATAAATGTGCAAGTAGTTCAACGAAGTTAAGCGCTCGTTTTATTTCTAGCTAGGGTTTGGTGAACGGCCTACATTTTTCACCCATTAAGCAGCTTTAACCGGAATTGTTTGCCTAACACTGTTTCTGTCTTGGCAAATTGGAGAAACAAGAGTGCTCTAGCTTCGTGATCTGAGAATTTTACTTACAAAATGATTAAACCTCACAACGTGTATATGTATATACATAGAGGAAAATGATACGAAAACTCGAGACAGATGAAATATGTCGATCTCGATATTTCTTCAAGACAGCGAGTACACATGATAGAGAAGAACTCAGTGTCGGGGTAGGCTTCAATGCCCATATTGAACCTATTGCTTCGCACCGGAGCGAATTAGAGTAATGGTCTAATTAAGAGGCTAAGTTAGTCAAAGGCTCAAGAGGGCAACTTGATTAGGGAGAGGGGGTCCAAGTGAAAACCTAGCCTAGTAGCTATATACTGAAAAAGAGGTCATGGGGGGCGTGTCCTCTCAAAGGGTCAAAACTCTCTGATTACATGAGGTGGGCCCTACTGGGGATAATCAAGCTCAATAATCAATTATTAACCTTTTCTGTTTAGATGGGAAATAATGAATTGTTTAAGAAATCCCAAAAAAAAAATCCACATTCAGCGACGGGTCACGTGTTCATATCTGGCATTTTTTGCAGAATCTGATGAAGAATAGAAGGTGTAAGAAGAATGGAATAGAAATTTGGGATCAGGCGGACACCCAATAATCAAACCTTTCTCAAGATTATTCTAATGGAAATCTCTCAAATGTCTGATTATTTTATTCATCTTTGGCTCTATATAGAGCGAGTCTTGGAAGTAGACCCTGCAAGTGTGCATAGCTAAACAAGAAAATGTTCAAGAATGAATAGTTTATTAGGGCATGGAAAACTGTTACATTGGCATTATGCATTGTCATCTAGTCCCTGATTTGAAGATAAACTTGGCATGAATCCCCATTTGAGAGAGAGAGAGAGAACCAAAAAAAAAAAAAAAAGCTTGAACAATGCAATAGTATGAACAGATTTCTGAATTCTTGTTTCCTTTTCTTGACACTCCCATAAACAGACACTTCCCATTTTTGTAGTCGCTCAAGATCCTTAATTTGGATTTAAACGCCACCAAAGATGGTGCGGGTGGGTTCAAAGGGGGTCCTATATTTCTTGACCTGTGTTGAGAGAGCTTAAAGCTCAAGCCTCTGCTCCTCCTCCAACCAAGTCATCGATATCCTCGCTCCTGCACAGTCTCCCACTGAAAGTCTCCCCCTCAAGAATCGCCTCAAGCTCCGGAAGCAAAGGCCCTTTTCCAGCAAGAGGCGTATAATATGTCTTAAGGGCTCTGGGAGGGTGTTGTTTTTTGAGTTCTTTTCACGCGAGCGATAGTTACTTGGCGGAGTTCAGCTGGTTTCAGCTCAAAGCAGCTTCTGGGGTTTCTGGTTTCTTGGAGGCTGCAAGATTAGGTTTCTCTTCGTGTTAGAGAGAGAGAGATGGCGGAGAAGAGTGATGCAGAGAAGGTGGATGACGTGATGTTGCCTGGGTTCAGGTTCCATCCCACTGATGAAGAGCTCGTCGGGTTCTACCTCAAGAGGAAGATTCAGCAGAGGTCGCTCCCCATTGAGCTCATCAAGCAAGTTGACATCTACAAATATGATCCTTGGGATCTTCCAAGTAAGAACAGAGAAAAAGTTGTCCGTCTGATTCATCATTTTTTTGGTGCTTCTTCGGCGTGTGCAATTTTCTCAATGGTAGTGCGAGTTTGCATGCATGGAACGAAGAAAAAGACCATATTCTTCGTGCTCTTTGGTTTTGGTTTGATGTTTTTTTTTTTTTTAATCTGTCAAACATCATTTGAAGCTTATCCTCTCTTTTTCTCGAAGTGACTGTGTTAATTATATTGCCCTATCACTATCGTATATGTCGAGCAATACGGTAGTGTTCACACACCAGAAGCAATCTTGCTATCTTTGGCAGCTTCTTTTGGCATGTTTTCGTACTAAACAGGAGTTTCAACATCAAGATTGCTATGTTCGTGCTACTAAGCCATACTTATCTATGAACCATTTGTCCATCAGTTGGTAATTCTTCCAGATATCTTTTTCTTTCAGGATTACCATTCTTGATGAAACACCTGTTAATACCGTATCATTTTGAAGCATTTTAACACTTTCTGACGTTGTTTCTCCTGTAGTAGTTGAGCTTAAGCAGTGTTTTTTTATTTTTTTGCTTGGCTTGTCGACTTTCTGGAAGCAGAATTGGCAAGTACTGGAGAGAAAGAGTGGTACTTCTACTGCCCCCGAGACCGCAAATACAGGAACAGCGCACGTCCGAACAGAGTCACAGGTTCCGGGTTCTGGAAGGCGACCGGGACCGACCGGCCTATCTACTCCTCCGACGGAACCAAGTGCATCGGCCTCAAGAAGTCCCTCGTGTTCTACAGAGGCCGAGCCGCCAAAGGCATGAAAACCGACTGGATGATGCACGAGTTCCGCCTCCCTTCCTTTGCTGACTCCGCTCCTCCCAAGAAGTTCTTGGACAAGAACATCCCCCCTAATGTATTACACGCCAAAACCTATCCCAGTTTCAGTATCCTTACTTCTAAATTGATGCTGAAAAATTAGCAAGTAATCTGAACAAATCTTGTTACTGCAGGACTCATGGGCTATCTGTAGGATATTCAAGAAAACCAATTCCATGGCACAAAGAGCTCTATCACACTCCTGGATCACTCAAATACCCGAACATATCGGGTTGGATCCGCTCGGCGACGGTGCGCAGTACTCTCAGTTTGGCTCGGAGAACATTTCCTGCACCACAGAGACTGGATCAGCCACCCAGCATCCAACTTCTGCTGGCTTCAACTCCTTGGATGTTCAATCATACAGGCCCATGTTATACCCGCCGGTCTCTAAAGCCTCCACTCTCACAATCTCAAACAGCGACTTCCCCAGCACCCTCGTCTTCTCGCCCCTTGATATGCCGCCAGGACCTGCCAAGTGTGCAGCCGACACATCCCCAATGCTCATGTGCCCTGCCTTGATGGGCGGAGACGTCAACCAGGGGTCGGAGAGCATAAGCTTCGAGGGGTCACATCAATTCAGTGGCTTCTCAATAGGTCTTCCCCAGGAGATGCAAGGAAACGCCGGGGGTGAAGAGGAGGCGGCAGGACTGAAGAAGAATCACGGTATGCTCCATGTGAATAGCCAGTGGCCAGTGACCACGCGATCAATGGGCTTCCCCTTCAGCTTGCCTTCAAACATGCCCTGGGACTCACCTCCATGTCCTAGCGAGATGTCCACGGCTTTCTCGACGAACAAATGCTACAATTGATTGATCGGGACGAGCCTTATACGTAGAGATAGCTGCTTTTTTCGTGTTTGGTGCAAATGCTTTGGAGCTTATCCCAGGAAAAATTGTTATCCATCTATGCTGTTTTATGTACAGTGTCCTAGGCTCCTGTTACACTTGTTAGTGTCATTATTTTCCTAGTAATGTGTTTTAAAGTCTTCTTCTCTTTGTTATCTCCTCCTATTACACTTTGCTCAGTTTCAGATGACAAGCAACTTTAGACCAGAAATAAACCATGAACAACCACAAACAAAGTATCAAGAGAGCTGAACTATCAAGACATTGCGCATTTAAACTCTTTTTGAGCATTCAGAGCAGATGTATCGATATCGACTTTTCTAGTCACAGATATCTATTCTGAAAAAAGTGCACACATGTGTTTTTGAGGGGCCAGATCGAACAAAAACGACCATTAAGAGAACCTTAGCACACTGGTATTATCTTGATCCTATATCGGTATTATGATATTGTTAAGAGAGGAAGTGAAATTTGAGGCAGAAGATACGACATTTGAGTTTCATGCCTATGAAAGTTCCGGTAATAGCCACGCTGAGAGCATCTATGATAATGAGCAGCATGCATGACCGAACTTTATCAGAAATAGGGAAAGGCTGTCACAGATGAAGTGACCGCTTAGCTACGCAACGGACGCAAGGGGCTAGAGAATGACCAGAGCTGTCTTAGCTGCGCAGCATCAACCTATTGACTGACGGCTAAACAATTCTCTAGCTGAGGTTACAATGCTACATGCTGCTGAATACAATCTGTGAGCCTGAACTTCAACACTGCATTAGAGGAGACTAACAAACTCCATCAAAATATATTTGAAGCTTAGAAGGCATTCGAGCTACTTGTACTCGAATTGGAGTGCGAAGTTGAAGAGAGATCGAACCAAGTTATAAACCGTTTCCAGGTAGAGCTCGAATACGCACTGAGGGACTTGAATCGGAGTGCAAAGTTGCAGTGAATTTGCTGAGTTGAGAAGACAAGGTCTGAAAAGGATGCCGCTTTTCACGAAACATTTTTCTCTCAAATGAAAGAATCGATTTCCTAATTGCCCTTACAGAAGCTGTACATTGGGTAGCAAAATTTTCTCCAGCAGACACTTCTAACTTATGCTCAACTACTAATATCAATCAGAGATCTAGCTACAAAAGTTGTACAAAATTGCTATGCTGCTATATATATCAACATGGGAAAAGTAACAACGAGGGCTCTATGTGTATCCTCCGGTGAACGAAGACAATCTTGCTCAGCTTGCTGCTACACCAAGCCAATTGGTCAGTCGTTAATCTCGACATGTTTAACACCCTCCTCACTAGCTTCATGTCCACTTGAGAAAAAAAGCAGAGGACTTGGTCGGAGGTCTCTTCTTGATGCTTTTGAAACTTTCGCAGCACACAGTTTCCCCCCCTCAAGAGATCTTTCAGTTTCTTCTCTTTCTGGGTTTCAGTAAAATTCGAAACTAGTAAACATCACTTCTGCTGTTGGATGAAATTGGTGAGGGAAAAACAAGAATCTACAGGACTGCAAAAAGGGCTAAACGCCTAACCTTTTGAAGCACCGCTTGGACCTGTGTCAATAATTCCAAATCCGCAGGATTCTGAAGTTCCGGTTGGCCTCTGTGTCGATCCTTTTGTGCAGCGGTGCTCGAGTCTTTGTCTGCTCGGATGAAACGCCAAAATATTCTTATAGACTCTTCTAAGATCTCTATCAGATCGTCGCTGTTGACAGTGTACTCACCTTTCCCTTTTAATCTCGCCATCCTTCTGTTTTTCGAATTGTCCTCTGCAATTTGAAAATTAGCTTATAGTAAATATTATTCCCCTGTATCGAGAAACCAACTATTTTAATCAAATTATCTTCAAAATGGATTAATCCTAACAAAAGTAGCTCTTGCTGACCTCTAATTACAGGGACCTGCAGGAGATTGCGCAGAAGGCATCGAGTCTTGACATAATATTGCACCCTTGGGCCTTCAAACTGTTCATTCTCCAGAAATCTCTGCATGAGCACTTGTAACTGTTGAAATTCTCCGGCAACTTCGTTGTACCAGTGCAGATTATACTGGTCCGACTCCCATAGCTCTAGAGCCCTCACATACTGCCAGTTCAGAAATTCCCAAGAGAGGCACAATTGCCCAACATACACTATCTCCAAATCGCTATGCAATTCTCTCATGAACTTCATGGTCGGGTCATTTTCCGATTTCTTCTCCCTGCACAACTTAAAGCTCTGCGACAGAAGAGACGTGATCGCTGGGCCAGTAGATTTGTGGCTCGAGAGTGACTTAAGCGGGTCCTTTGACCGGAGAAAACCTGCAGAATGCCAAACAAGCAGAGTTCTCAAGTCTGAACATTGATTGACCACGAGTGCGTCAAACAACAAAGAAGACCAGACAGGGGAATATGCTGATGACCAAAAACTCATCCTAGGAAAAGAAAAGTCGGGACTTTTGAAAGGTTCTGGCCGTAAAAGTCATTCATTCGACATGGAAACTTTCTAGAAACCTTTGAATTGTGCAAGCTAATTTAAGGAGCAGAGGAGAGAAAAATCCACTCCATAATAGAGAAAGCAGTTTCCCATGAGATAGATGGTCCAAAGCAGAAAACTTTCATGTAGGCTTAATTGCAATAGACCAGATTGATGTGCACCTTTAACTAACCTTAATTCTTTTTCTGCAAGAAACATGAAAAAGACGGAAAAGATCGAGGGTAGATTTCAATCCTTGTACATGAAATGGTAAAGTGTTACTTATATCTGTCTGAAATGAAACACTGGCATCAACTCATAGGAAAAGTTATGAACTTTTGGGCAGGAAGATCCACCGGTGTAGCCAGAAAGACCATCCGATCTGATGGGCCAATGAGTGCTCTCATACTGATGTATACATGTGCAGGGGTTTCTAAAAAAATCGATTCCTTTTCATCGTACGTCCTACATAACGTGGCTATCATCATCATAATGTCTGTGATCCGAAAGGTCTCGTGCTTTTTTCCCCAGTGCCCCAGCCCAGCTAATGAGATCAAGTGGGTCCTTCTCAATACTTTAACTTCTATTAGACTTCTGAGTGTTGGTTGGGGAGGGGTAATTCATGCCAATTGATTGGAAAATGGACTAAATCGGTGGCAAGGTGTCGCCCCCATTATCATGATCACACACTTTCTCAGAATCAACCCAGCCATGATAATCTGTGAAACTAGGACATTTTACCCAGACGAAAAATGAAATCTGAAGATGTTTACTGTTGAGGAACTCAGCTGACTGACCTAGTGCGTACATCTTCTGGTAATTCAAGATGTCAAACTTGCGCATGCGCTCGCGGTAGCTCCGGTAGATCTTGTGGAGCTCGCCCATCTTTTCTTCGCGCTGGAACTTGTCGTCGATCTTCCACGGCTTCAAGTCCTCCGTGATCTTGGGGGACTCGCAGTCTTCGAGGATCGTGGGCAGGCCCGTGGCTCTCACCTTCTTCAGCTCCATCCTGAGCTGCTCTATCAAGTCTTGATGCTCCCACAAGAGGTCACAATTCGAGCTCTCGCCGTTCGATTCGGAGGGGCCCTCAGAACGGGGTTTGTCATGGCTCTTATCCTCTGCGCCCTCTATGCCCTTGGGTTCTTCAAGCTTGGTGGGACTTTCACGGTCCTTGTCATGAGATTGTTTGTCAGACTGTTCGAGCTCTTCGAGCTCTTCCGTGATGCTCTCGTAGTCCTCGTCATCGGCTTCGGTGTCGGCAACGTTCGCATCTTGATGCTCACGAACCTCATCGAGATCTCTCTCTGAAAAGAAATCATCGCTGTTGGAATCCAACAAGCGGCTCATGATCGAGAAATCATGGCTCGAGCTCATGGAGTCAGAGTCCGTGTCCGAAAAGAGCAAGTCTTTCTCTAAAAGGGACTGGAATTTCTCAGAAGCGTCTTTATCATCAATCAAATTGCTCTTGAGCTCCTTTAGTACTTCTTCCTGCAAAAGAAAGCCCTCCTTGATCCGTGCTCTGTTTTCCGTGTTGACATTCTCTTGTGCAAGAGCAGATTTTTCTTCATGAACAAATTCTGGTTCCTCTAGCTCTTTGATAGTGCCTTTTCTGGACGAAAACTCGAAAGCCCACTTGAATTTGTCAGAAAAAGAATCTAATCTGGAATCAATACTCGAATCCTCCACAGGCGAACTCAAATCCTCTGTTTCCTCTCTGAAATTATTCTCGGAAAGCGATTCAGACAGGAAATTCTTTCCTCGGAAAGTGGAACCGTCGCCACTTGCACTGTCCTTAGTGAATTCTTCAAAAGTCGGAAACTTGAACGACAAGAACTTCGGTGGGCTTTCTTCAGCAATTTTATCAAACAACGAGCCCTCGCATTCGGCAACATCATCCGCTGCTTCCACTGGCCCTGAACAAATTGGGTTGTTATCTTCCTGAACATGAGTGGCAGCAGCAATTGGTCCTCCTGTATCTGGATTTTCATTCAATTTCTTGTGAGGAATCCCATCTTCTTCGTGTCTGACAAGTAACGAGGAATGAACCAAAACAGAGTTGAACAGGCTATTACCCAGAGTCGAAAATCAAACGAAAAATATGAAACTCAAGATTTCTTACCTCAGGAACTTGTTGACAACGCAGAACAGAGTACTGAACAGGGACGTGAAGTATACCCAGAAAGACCCAGCAAACAGAACCAGATTCCGGTACACGACCCCGCTTCGATGACCCATCCTCGCCAAATTAAATGGGTTGTTGAGACGAACCCTCCTCGGCGAGCCCATCAATATAACCCCATCGCCGCGATCTCTTAATTCAGCTCGAAGCAAAAGCAGAGCATGATTGAGAACAAGAGCAGCGTTCAACGGAACTCTCGATGACAGGCGCTGAAAAATCTTCACACCCAGAATGGGACCTTCCACCAGTGAGAAAGAGAGAGAGAGAGAGAGAGAGAACTAAAACCCGTGGGAAGGAATTCAAAGCTTCGCATGCAGCATCCGATTCCCGGGAGGTTGAGAGTCCACCTAATTAAAAGACGGGAGCCGCATGAAAGCGAGGATTAAGAAGGGGAGAAAAGAACGCGTCACCGACTTCTGGGATTCGTGCAAGTCCTTGGTTGGGTTGCTTAGAGAGAGCCATAACATCCTCAACAGAGTTCTGCGTCAGTGCAGAGAGCGATGAAGATTTTTATCAGCTGAGAGGTCGGCTTTTGCCCCGAGCCAGAGAGATAGAGGAGAGAGAGAGAGAGAGAGGGGATGTGGTTAAAATGGAAAGTTTACGTCTTTGATTTTCGCATACGGTTTGATGGCGGGGGGGCGGGGGAGGTTTTAGGTCGAACAGATCGCCATTATTACCCCCGAAGAATATTTCAAAGCGACGACGAGGGAACCCAACTGACCCTGAGGCAGAGGCAGAGGCAGAGGCAGAGGCCAGCTGGTCAATTAAACAGTAAGACGCGCAAGGAAAAATTGGTTTTATTTCCCTAAAGAATTTGGAGGAATTTTTATGAAATTACCTTTTTCAACAATTTGTTTGTGAAATTACCATATATTGGAGTGAAGTTACCATTTCAATATATCGGTCTTAGCATAAATAGCATTAGCTTGACTTAGTAAATTTATCGATTTCGAGAAAAAGAAAAAGGACGACATGATGATTATCGATTTCTTTCTCTCTCTCTCTTTTTTTATTTTGGGCATGAACATTAGTGGTGTGCCGCAAGACACGCACATGATTTTCCATAAACCGAAGCCGATACTTAGATTTCGATCCGTGTACTAATCCTTAAAGGGTTGTATCGCGATAGAATAAACTACATGTGAAGGTGGATGATGTCCATGGTTGTGATTCGGACGGCTGAACGGAGTTTCCTCCGGCCTCGGTGGGACCGATGGAGAGAAACATGGCCCGTGTATTTTCGTCGAACTAGTGTTTTGCCTATTTAAGGTGGATTTTTCGATGATATAGAAAGAGCAACAAAAAAAAAAAAAAGGAAGGGAAGTGCCGTGAACTCCATTGGGAACAAGACCTCGTTTTCATGACCAATGCGGCCCACTTTAGGAAGAGACAATAACCTGGTTTTCAGACCAGCTAATGGACGGCAGAGAAACGAGACTTCCATTGGAATTCTCGTGCAAATCGGGACCTCCATTGTCACACCTGCTTTTATTTTCCAAACGCGTTGTCTATGAAGGAAACTTCTTTTTGTTAGTCGAAAGAAAGCAAACCCCAAATTGAGTAACATGACAAGAATCCTACATGGATCCACGTCCTCGTAGGTGAAAGGAATGATCGACTTGTGGGAAGAACTGCTTGTAAAGAACAATTTTTAAGCATGGATTCCGCTTTCCGCTCTCTGAATTTACGTTTTATCGTCTGGTTTTCAATCTGAAAAGAAATTTCTTTCACTTTGCCCCTTCCGAACTCCCTCCTCAAACGGCGGGCTCTCGAATTTTGTTACTTCAAATGAAACTTCGGGCATCGAGATTTTTACTACGGATTCGTCCGACAACCCCTCTCTTATCTCGTGTCGTTTTCTTTCGACATCCAACCGAAATGATTCATTCATTTCGCATCCACATTATTCGCCGCTTCCTTCTCGTTCGTTCTAGTCTTGGAATGATAGTACGAGAGACGGGTAGGAAACAGCTTTCTTAACGAGCGGAACGATTCTTCCTCATAATAATCGAGTTGCGCCTTGACCACCTATCGTTCAAAACCACATTCAAATGGAGGCAACAACATGAGATGTAGGACAAAATGAAAGAATAGAGACAAACCCCCACCTAATTCCCAATCTCATTCTGATGGGGGCAGTTCCTTAGCAATCACTCCATGCTGCACAATCCTCTCCCCAACCTCCATTTCCCCTGCAAAAACTGTGCCCCATCTGCAAATTGAGCATTTACAAGTTAAAATAACCAAGAATGGCCCGAAAAAAAGATGAACAAGTTTATTAACTGCAACAATACAAGTTTCCCAAAAGCACCACATGGCCCAATGAGACACGCTAGACAGCTAGCTGGAATCGAGGATAGGGACCATTAATTATCACTAGCTTGTAACTTTGTAAGGAAAATTGTCCAGAACAACTTAAATCCATTGCATTTTTCTAATTTAATTCTAAACCTTTTTAATGTTGTCAATTTTCTTTTTATCGAAAATGAACTTACTATCATCTAACTTCCAGTACTGGAAAAACAAACAGAGCTAGCTTCTAGACAAAGTAAATCCCAAAGGAGTTGGAGGAGGCTTAGAAAGCTAACTAGGAGGGAGATGACCTAATCTATGGGCCTTTGCTATCCAGTTCGCACAACAATTTGCTTCTCTTGGAGTATAGACAACCTTGATATTCCTTAGCCGGGCCAAAATTCCCTTGCATTCCTCGATCATATTACGGATGGGCCATGGACTTTGGGCTTCCGTTGATAAGTACTCCACTATTGATAAGCTATCACAGAATAAGGTAGTCGGCGGATCACTTCTATTATTCAGATCATTTTGCTTAACTTGAAAACTTAGTTCTCTCTTTTTAGACGACTCTTTCTCCGTCAAGCGAAGCAAGCCCTCTTTGACAGCTAGGGTTTCCGCCATGGACGCCGATTCCGCTCGGATACGCTTCGCACAACAATTTGCTTCTCTTGGAGTATAGACAACCTTGATATTCTTAGCCGGGCCAGAATTCCCTTGCATTCCTCGATCAGATTACGGATGGGCCATGGACTTTGGGCTTCTGTTGATAAGTACTCCACTACTGATAAGCTATCACAAAATAAGGCAGCACGCAGATCACTTCTATTATTCGGATCACTTTGCTTAACTTGAAAACTTAGTTCTCTCTCTTCAAACGACTCTTTCTCCGTCAAGCGAAGCAAGCCCTCTTTGACAGCTAGGGTTTCCGCCATGGACGCCGATTCCGCTCGGATACGCTTCGCACAACAATTTGCTTCTCTTGGAGTATAGACAACCTTGATATTCTTAGCCGAGCAATTCCCTTGCATTCCTCGATCGTACGGATGGGCCATGGACTTTGGGCTCAATTGAGTCATGAGCTTTTTACACTATTGCTCACAAAATAAGGAGTAGATCACTTCTATTATTCAGCACTTTGCTTAACTAGAAAACTTAGTCCTCTCTTCGGCAAAGCAAACCTCTGTTGACGTGAATGTTTCCGCCATGGACGCCGATTCCGCTCGGATACGCTTCTCAACGAGCAACCCATGACTCAATTTTGTCAATTGAGTTATGAGCTTTTGCACTTTGTCAATCAAGTACATCCAGCTAATTTTGGCAAGAAATTGTTGAACTCTTTAAACATTGAATGTTTTAATAATATTTTAATATCTTTTAATTTATTATTATTATTTCTAATTTTTTACATTTCTTTTATTTTCTTCTTCCTTTTCTTGCTAGCTAGCCACTAGTCACAGGCAAAAGCTAGCCACCAACCATGGCTAGGCGAGTTGGCCTCGCCCGGGTGAGGGCGACCCTTGCCCTCCACAAGCAAGGCCTGGCCGAGTGAGGGGAGCCCTTGCTGGGGCTCACCCTCACCTAGACGAGACTAGCCACCGATAAAAGGAAGAAGAAAGGAAAAAAAATCACAAAAATATTAAAATAATATTAAAAATTATCAGCGTCAACGTTGTCCGTGCTGTGTAAGAAGGCCGGTGTCTACGTAAGAGAATTCCAATCAAAATTAACCGGATAGACTCAACTAAAAATATACTAAAATATTTAGAACTAAATTAGCAAATTCAAAAGTTCATGATCAAATTAATAAAAATACAATAGGTTTATGACTTTTAAGACAATTCTCCCTATTTTTTGTAAGCTAATTAGATCTTCCGAAAGCCACTATGTGTAGGAAGGAACAGGCCCACATCATGTATTCTATATATCTATCAATGATCATCATGCATCATTGTCGTATACTTGTGAGGATCTCGGCTCTTTTGTGAGACTATGTGGACAAACTCGTTTGACTCGAGTCCTGATGATTTTGACATTGATGAGTTTCGTATGATGATGATTCTGGGTATTGCCCAACATGTCTCGTAGATTAAAGTACCTAATGATGTGTACATGGAGCTTTCATTCACCTAATCATTCTTTTCTCACGAGTTACTAGCTATAAAAATTGGAAAAATTACCAAAAAAAAAAAGTCATAAATTTATTGCGTTTGTGACAATTCAATACTAAATATTTCAATTGTGTCAATTTAGTCATGAGTATTTTTACGTTTAGCCTTTGTAGCCCATCCAACTAATTTTAGCAAGAAATCGCAGACGTGGATATCAATTGTCTTACTTGACATGATGGGCGCTAACATGGACAAATCTATTTTATTTATTATATATTTTTAATTTATTTATATTTTATTATTTCTTTTTCTTTTTCCTTCTACCTCCGCCGGTCATCAAGCCTCGGCGATGGTCGATGACCCGCCATAGGCTAGAATCGGCGAGAGGGGACCTAGCCAAAGCACGACAAGGGTCGGCCTCACTAGCTTCGAATAAGGGTCAACCTCACCGGATATGGCAAGGGCGACCCTCGTAGGCCTTGGGCAAGGCTCATCCTCGCCCGATTCGACAAGAGTTCATATGTTTTGTCCACGTCAACCATTGCCGAGGTCCGGCAACCCGCGAAGGAAGAAGGAAAAAAAATTAAATTAAATTAAATTAAAATAAAATCAAAAAAAAGTTCATATGTTTTGTCCACATCAACAATGGTAGTCCACGTGGGCGATTTCTGGCGAAATTGGCCGATGGATTACATTGGAAGAATTTCAAAAAGTTTAAGATTAAATTGGTCAAATTAAAAAGCTTGGGATTGAATTGACACGAGTCCATCGAGTTTTAGGATTTTTATTTTATTTTTTTGGGTAATTTTCCCCGACAAAAGATAATGCACCGCTCGGCTTTGACATCATCATGAATAGAAGTATGCATGCACCTTCACGTTCTGAAGAAAACTATGCTTGCAGTTTTTGTTTACTTGTGGAGTGATTAGGATGGAGCGATGTCGATGGATGTCGTCACTTGGCTCCATGAGGAGGTGCACCAATTTGTGGACTTGGCTAAAATCATTGGTTAAAGTGAAGGAAACGGCGATTACAGAAGCACTTTAGTCAACCCTAATCCCACTTCATTGACTTAACCAATTTCTGGCAGAGAAATGAAAAATGCGAAGTGTTTTCATGCGGGCCCTTAATCAACCCTAATCCCACTTCATTGACTTTGGTTACCCAGGGACGGATTTGACTTCCAATGGAGGGTCGATTCTCTCCTTGTCTTACCTTTTATTATGAGTTGGTACTACCATACGATCTGTGGTCCGTTTGTTTTGAATTATAAAAACGAAAAGAGGCTAACCTTTTTTTTTTTTCGCTTTCTCGCCAACAAAGTTACTCGCAATTCAAATAAAAGAATTATGAAAAAATTATATGTAAATCTACATGTGTACATTCATATGCCGTCAAATCTTTAGTTTTAATCCATATAAAACGCTTTTTTTTTGTCAAATCCATATGAGACACTTTAAGAGGGAGATAGCTAGATAAAGCCAAGATTCAAATTTGGTACACAACCTATATAACCCCCCTCCCCAAAGGAAAAAAAAAAGTTCACCCTAGTGTCTAGGGCCAGTCGAGCCCCGTGCGGCGACTAAGGCTTGGGGGATCAAGGGATCGCCTAAGCCAAGCCTTGCCCAAGGATCGTCACTCACACTGGCTAGCACTCGGATTGTAGAGAGAGAGAGAAAGAGTTGTGGGAGAGAATGGGAGTCATGCATCCAACACGGAGATTGCATATACCACCTTCTACACAGCTAGCTAATAATTTTGTCAAAAAGTGTCATTAAAGCACTTGTAAAATCGCTAAATGAAGAAACTTCCTTTTTTTCAAGGCATTTTACATGTTCTTGTGACATAGATAATTGTAATATTTTGGTAATGAAAGACTTTCTAGAATGCCTAGAAAAATTCATCACTAGACAAGTCAATGGCCCTTTTCATGCAAAACACAAGTTAAGGAGAAAAAAAAAAACGTTGAGATTGGACGAGTTCAGCACGTTTGCGAACTTGTAAACGAGGAAAAAACACATTGAAAAGACAAGCGAGGTCGGCCTCTAAATGTGAGGAAAGTCGTGTGTGTTACTACGTGCGCATTTGGATAAAACTATTTGTCCTTTTGAGAAAAGATCAGAAGAAGGGGGAGAAAAACATATTAATTAATCAGTAAACAAATGTAGATAAAAGCCGGAATTCTAAGATTCGGCTGATGAAGCACCGAGAAAAGGGCCATCACTTTCAGAGGGATTTGACCCCGTGATCGTCCTCATCTGTCCCATCGTCTCTCCCACCAATTCAGCCATCAAAGGCCCAAAAATTTTGTCCGTAAATATCACGAAAAATTTTAAATTAATATATTTAAAATAAATTTATTTCAAATTATTTTTTTAATCATAAAAAATCTTAAAATTATTATTAAATTGAATAACACATTACAGCTAACGGGTGTATAGTTTAGAGTTTTTTACCTTATATTTATCACATGTATATCAAATTAGAATTTTTGGTGATATTAATCCAATTTAATGGAGGGTAAATTTATCATAGGTGTACCAGTTTGAAATTTTTCTTGATCAAAATAATTAATTTATGGCAAATTTATCCTAGATATACCAGTTTATGGTTTATGGTGGTCAAAAAAATAGTTTGAGGTAAATTTGTTACGGATGTCTTGGTTTGAGATTTTTTGTGAATAAAAAAAAATAGTTTGGGATAAATTTGTCACAAGTATACCAGTTTAATATTTTTCGTAATATTAACCCATTGTACTAATGTGCTATGCTTGATTCATCTTTCATATTGCATGAGTTCTGAATTTCAAAAGTAAGGATAGCCTAGATACGTGCTTATGGAAATAGAAGATCCGTTAGGTAACCACCTGAAGATATCGAATTTTAATTCTTCGCGGCGTATGATATTCTATTTGCTTTTTCTATAATGCAAGGAGTTAAAATGTTTTGGTTCTATAAAAAGTAGACAACAAATAAGAACAACTTATTACTGCGTTCACTAACCGGACATATAATTAGGATTTGCACTTGGTAATCTGTTCATGAAAATGACTGTTTTATGAAAAGCTTCACTCCATGAGTGCTTTGGCACTTCGCTCTAAAACATCGGTTGAATGTCCCAACTCTTTAATATGCCTATGCTTCCTCTAAACAGCATTCATTTTGAGGCACGGTGTAAGGACATGGTTATTGTTGCTTTACTCCGATAAAGAGCAAAATCTTCATATTGGTGCGGAGCGAAATTCACTACCGTTATTGCTTCGAAAGAACTTGATCGGTAACCAATAGTGTCCGGTCAATATTAAAACTTTTCACACATTGATTGTTAGATAAATAACACGTGCATTAATTCAGTTACCCGATTATTTTGAAGTACGGATGTTATCCATCCCATGGTGAATGTGTGAAAAAAAAATCTTCACGATCGCAATAGATCTAATAAAAATCCACAAAAAAGCTGGCTTTTTATGTAGTAGAGATTAGCAAAAAGAGAGATGGTAGATGAATTAATTACATTAGCTTGTTTTTTTTTAATTTACCTTCATTAGAGCAAAATTAACCCATTTAGCACTTTTTTTTTTGTCTTCACCCATTTAGCACTTTACTTACTAGGAAAATAGTAGAAATCATGGCACCTACATGAAAGGGGAAAATTGTCCACAAAAAAAAAGTCTCGAGCTTTTTGCACTTTTGCCAATTCAATTTTAAACCTTTTAATTTTGTTGATTTAATCTTAAACATTTTCCCCTTTTTTGTCAATTCAGTCATATTGGTTGGAAATTGCTGACATAGATGTCGACCTTCCTACATGGCACCACCGGTGCTGACGTGGACAATTTTTAATGATATTTCAAATATTTTCTCTAATATTTTATTAATTTATTCCTTTTTTATTTTCTTTTCCTTTTTCCCTTTGACGTCAAGTGAGGGTCGCCCCTCACCAAATCCGACAAGGATGACCGCCGGGAGCTAGCGAGGGCGACCCTCGCCAAGGACTCGTGGGGTTGGTTCTCGCTTGCTCATGCAAGGACGTCCCTCGCTCTAGGCTCAAGGGGGCTGCCCTCGCCTAACACCAGAGGGAAAAAAGAAAGGGAAAAAAAAGAAACAAAGAAAAACAGAAAAAAGAAAAACATGATAAAATAAATAAAAATATTCGGAAAAATATTTAATATAATTAAAAAATTATCCACGTCAGCACTAGAGGTGCCACGTAGGATGGACGGCATCCATGTCAGTGATTTTCGATTAATAAGACTGAATTGATAAAAATATAAAATATTTAGGGTTTTTTGAGAATTTGCCCCCACGAAAGTGCTATAGAAAGGCAAAAGATATCGTTTATTTCTTTGCTTAAGTTTCCATATTAAGAACACCTGACAACGAGATGCAAACCAACTGCCCCGATTAAATGCTCTGTCTTCCCATTCAGTACTTGTCTCTGAAAGATCTCATGAACTCCACCGAGTTTGATACGAACTCGACATCTTATTCACATACTCAATATCATAGTCGTCTCCGAAATTACCTAGGAATGTTCACGTTGTACGACGAAGTTGACATTGGGATACAATAATTGTCAATATGAGTATACAAGGAATTTATAGGATTTGAATCGATGCAGCCGTCCACTCAAACCGTGTGGGCTAGTCCAAAGAATCGGACATGAATACTTGAATTATCCTTTTGGAGTTAAATATTTGTCTCGAGCTTGATCCGATCGTGCCACTATTGGTCGCACATCAAGCCTGGCGTGCCTGCCCTTTTAATTTATTCACCATGTTTGTATTTCATATTTGGGGCTGTGGAAATTGCGTGAGACAAGCAAGTTAAACTACGATGCTAAGAAGGTCCAATCATTTTAGTATTGGAAGGACAGGATCAAGATTGGCACTTCATTTTCCTTTTTATAACCCCAGGATAGGGCGTACAGACTTGACTACTTAAAGGCTCGTGAAGCACCCCGCAAGCTCTACGAATCAATTAAGTGACATGTGCCGGTAGCCCTAACCCGGAGTGGTTCGATTTTTGGGATTGGAATAGACTAAATCGATATGACTTGCAGCTAGACCGATCTTGTTTTTATACTCGACGAGTCGTGATTTATTAGAGAATTAGATCTTAAAAAAGAGGAAATTCGGTTTTGAGAAAAGTTTTGCATGTAGCGGTGATGGTGATCTCGGCGACTGATTACGTTCTTCATTACTGAAAATTCAAAGAGGAGTGTGCATGCATCACGAAATCAACGTTGGTCACATCCCATCAGCCAAACATAAGAACATTCCTTTCTAGAAATCTTTGAAGAGAGAAATGGGGAATGGCCGCGTTGCTAGCCCTCAATTTTGACTAAAGGAGGAGGAGGAGGAGAAGCTTACTTGTATTCATACGCATTGATGACCGGGTCTTGGCGCGATACAACACTTTGCTTTGATATTTGCTACAGGCAAGATGAATGAGGACATGCACGCAGCTAAGTTATTATTAACTGATTGTTACAGCAGATGTTTATATCGGTAATACTTAGAACAACTCAGTTATTATTACGTGCATGTTCTTGGCAGGGGAAATTGATACGAATGGTTCATGAATATAGACCCAATATGTGTCATCTCCAAATTTTTAATTTGTTCAATATGGTCCCGAACTTTAGCTAAATGTGCAATGTGGTCCCTAAACTTTTAGCTTGTTCAATATAGTCCTTAAACTTTTGATATATGTATAATTTATTCTTTGGACCATATGAAAATGTTTGTTATTATCTCTGATTTTATATTAATGGAAGGACTACATTGAACAGTTTTATATAGTTCATGGACCATATTAAACAAATTAAAAGTTTATGAATCACATAAAACATATTAAAATTCAGAAACCGCATTGGTATCAGGCAAAAGTTCAGGAACCCTCTATGTTATTGTCCCTTCTTGGCATGTATCGTGAACCCTCTCGCATGCAGATTTCAAGCGAGATTTTCCTAAGAACGCACGTTCATCAGGTTCGGGGCTTGGAGTTCGAAAGACGCTTCTGATGGGATTTCCTCGCTTCCGATGATGGGCTCGAGAGGCTTCTGGAACTAGATGTTGACTTTTGGGCTGGGCCTGTGATCTGCATATGATGTAGTTGGCTCTTGAACAGCTTGAGATATGACCCTCTTTCTTCTTCCTTCTTTTGTGTGAATAATGGTTTGAGTCGTGACCAGCTTGCATGCAAATTCTCAAGAAAGGGATAATGGAACAGATCATGGAACCGGGCGGGTTTCACGTCCAGCAAGATCAACCAAAGAGAATCGCTAAGGGCATCGTTTCAATGAACCCCACAAAGCTCTCTCTTTTGTAGGTGGAGTTCATGGGCCACCTTAACCCCCCTCCTTCCTTGATCAAGGGAAAATTCCAAATAAGAGTCCAAAGTGCTCTCATTTTCTCAAATAAGGGCATGAAGTGCTTTGGTTGTTTCAAAGAAGAACCTGACCAAGGCCATTTTCGTAATTTAATTTCTTTAAAAAAATTCATTTTTTGCTTTTCTCTTTTCATTTTTCCCATCTATCTCTCTCTCTCTCTCTCTCTCTCTCTCTCTCTCTGTTTCGGTCGGCGAGCCCTCGATGATCAAGGGCAGCCTCGCGAGTGGCCGGCCACCAGCAAAAAAGACGAAAAAAAAACAAAAAAAAAAGAAATTTTTCAAAAAAATGAAAATGACGAAAATACTCTTGATCAGACCCTTCTTTGCGACCCAATCCGCCACTTTGTTTGCTGATCAACAACAGTGGACCACAGAGATGGACTTACGAGCCTCTTCTATCGGCGACTCCAACTCCTATTGCACGTGTGTCTTCCCAACGGTTCATTCACAATCTTAACACGATCGGTTTCTAACTACACCACGCTCTCTCTCCTCGGCTCGAACAACTTTAGGATTCAGTGCATAATCATAGCAAAGTGAAGCATACAACAATGAGAAAGAGAAATCGAAACATGAGATTTTATCTTGGTTCACCCTTAAACTAAGATTACGTCCAGTAGAAGATTCCACTATAATTAGTACCTCACACTTCTCGTTGCATTCCTTAATTACAAGATAAAAAGAGTATATATAATAGCAATTATTCATGAGCCCAAACCAAAAATACTAATGAAAAAATGTGAGCGGGGCCCACGTACTTTCCTGTCATTGGGGAGTACGAACCACACCCTAATAAGGACTTCAATTAGTGCCAAGAGTTCCGTATGAATCGACGACGACAACGGTGGTACTTTCATGGCAAATCCATCAAGTACAATACCTCTGTTATCTTGGCAAAGCTAATCGTTCGAACTCTTTTTCCTCTTTTTGGGTCGCTAGCCTTCCCCAACCTCTTTGGGACCTTTTATATTTGGATTCTCTTTTATCGAACCTTTTGTTTAACCACTCTTGAATTTCTATGAATATCGAGCAATATTTCAACCAAAACAAAAAGACAATTCTTTGAAATAATGAGGGCACTTCGGATTTTTATTTGAAATAAGATCTATTTCATACCCTTATTTAAAAAAAATGAGGGCATTTTAGGCCTTTATTTGGAACTTTCCTTTTAATACAGAGCCAGGAAATTAAACTGAAGGCAAAAAGAAAAGTTATGCAGAATATGGATTTGTGCATGTAAGTCTAATTAGATATACATACATCTTTTCTGCGCAAGCTGTTCGAATTGGCAAAGCGGGTTGTGACCTATTAATCAATCATTAATTTGCTCGAGAGGGGTTTGCTTTACATGGGGAACAATAATTCTGTCTTCTATGACGAATGAAATCACCGGCAGTCGGACATGGATGACCCAAAGTCCTCCTCAACGACCTTCATTCTTTCTAGGGCTTACCCACTAAAGGGAAAAACATCAACTCTACAAGAATCTGTGGTCAGTGATCTACTCCGTCCGATACATGGTGTGTGTGTGTGTGTGTGCTATAAAACCCCCCCAGTACCTCTCTCTTTTAGGCCCAATCTAGGGCTATCTCTCTCTCTACACGCAGTCGGTAAGGAGATGAAGAGGGTTCAAGTCGTGGTCGTAAAAGGGTCGTCGGCGAGCTCGAGAAGGAGAGGGGAGACAATAAGGTACGGGGAGTGCGAGAAGAACCAAGCAGAATCGATCGGAGGGCACGCGGTGGACGGTTGCAGGGAGTTCATGGCTCGCGGCGAGCAAGGCACCAGCGCCGCCCTTGTCTGTGCGGCCTGTGGCTGCCACCGGAGTTTCCACAAAAGGCTAGTGGTGGCCGATAACCAATAGAGACCGATGATCATGATCGAGATCTTGCGTCGTCTCGTTTAAAAGAAATTGACAAATGGAATTAGGTTAAGGCGCATCATCACTTGATGGAGGTTTCATTCGTTTCTCATGATCAAAACTCTCGGGGATTGATCATCCTGGATTGGAGAGGATGTGGATGAATGAGATTATGCTTTTTTTCTCTTTTTCTTGGCTTTTCGATTTCGGCTTGCTTTGGGGCTGTTGGCCTTGATTGGAATCTTGTTTGTAATGACAACAGAGATGGAATGGATAAACGGAAAAACCTGTTTGATGATCTTTTCGAACATAGAGAAATCATAAGGCAGATTATAAAGATGATGGATGTCGCAGTTAGGATTTCGTTTTACGCATGAAATTGCTGTGTAGTGCAGCACGGGTCGTTTCCGTTCTCAGCAACCAAACTTGTCTCGTGAAGATGATGATGTTCTTCTTCTACTGGGGTTTGGGGGGGTTCAATCAACAGAATATGACTCGTGTAAGAAGTTGTATCGTTACAAACTACAGGCTTACTATGTGTTAATCTACTGTGAAATTGACAAGGAATGTCCGTTCTTCTTAACAAATATGATGGTGAATCTCTGCACTCCTCGTTTGTTGTCGACATTAGCATGTGCGAATCAGGGTTCTATGCTGTGCAATTTGAGAAAAATTAGTATGGTTGTCAATGTCACGTACGAGGTCGTTATTAATGTGTATAGAGAGCACGGGTAAGTGTCAGGATGCGTATAAGGTCGTATCTATACTATACGCACCGTGCACTCGATAAGAATATATGTATGTGCACATATAACGTCAACAGATACTTACGACTTCAAAACCTAATGTTTTGCACGAATATACACCCTCATTGGAATTGAGCAAGGGTTGGATTGAGGGAGGAGTTTTCTGACATGAATGGATTCAGACTTACATTTATGGTATAGCTGTACAAGGATAACATACATTTCCTCCTTTGATTAACCTTTTTTCTTTTTTGAAACTTTGATGGTTAGTTAGAGAAACTCCGGTATGTCGCTGATAAATTCCCGAGGAAAAAAGTTGAAGCATTTATTGAGTCCACTCCTCATATAAGAAAAAAGGAAAACTTTCAAATAAAGGCCTGGAGTGCCCTCGATTTATCAAATAAGAGTCCGAAGTGGATTTTGTTTCAAATAAAGGTCTAAAGTGCTCTTATTATTTCAAAGAAGGACCTGGTCGAAGAGCATTTCCGTTTTTTACTTTTTTGCAATTTTTTCCTTTTTTCCTTTTTTTTCTTTTCCTTTTTCTTTTTCTTTTTCTTTTTCCTCACCCCTCCCTCGGCCATTGCCGGCCCTGGGCGATGGCCACCCTCGCCTAGGCTAGCGAGGGCTTTCCTCGCCGGTATTGGGCAAGGGAAGCCCTGGCTAGGGGATGTCGAGCCGCCTTTGCCCGAGTCCAACGATGGCCGGGGAGGGAAAAGGGAAAAAGGAAAAGGAAAAGAAAAAGAAAAAGAAAAAGGAAATAGAAAAAAAAAAAAAAAAGGAAAACATTGTAAAAAAGTAAAGGACGGAAGGGCAGTCTATCCATATGAAATGAAAGCGGGTGTGAACTCCGACCTTCCCCTCTAGCCAAGTCAAGCTTTTGCAGCTCTATATTCTATGCCTTTCGGTTATGCCCTTATTTGAAATAAAATTCACTTCGAGCTCTTATTTAAGAAATAAAGGCACTTCATACCCTTATTTGAAATTTTTTCAAAAAATAATTTACCTACTCAATACTCATACAAAAGACGTTGATTGTAAAAGTAACTTCAAGCATGCATGTCAACCATCGAATAAGTGAATGTATATGGCTTTTTTTTTAAAAAAATTGGCGGTAAACGAACCTATCCATATAGTTACGTAACTTCTTTCAATATGTGTTTGAGGAACTGCTTCACCTCAATTGCTACAACGAGATTTGATCTATTAATTATCTATATTAACTATACAAAACCATTGACATATTGAAAGACTCTTTTTTTTTTTTTTTTGCGTTTGTATATTTCTGATGGAAAAATTACGGATCACCTTATTCGCCAATCATATTGATATATTTCCGATAATGAAAATATTTTTTATTTACTAATTATTTCAAACAATTATAGCGATTGGTCTTAGGAAGATATATTCCAAATGTTCATGAAACAAACGGAGCTTGAGTTGCCAACCTTAGTTTGCATTGCTTACCAACCCAACAAATATACCAACTCTATCCAACGATTTATCTTATGATTAGAATACTTCAACCCCATTCGATATATCTTGTAGATGCAGCTCAGGTTGCTAAGACAACTTTCATTAACAGGAAAGAGGGAGAGAGAGAGAGAAGAATATTACAAATACTTAGAAAGTGAAACTATATTTCATTAAATATGCTAAAAAGTACAATGAGGGCACTCGTTAACAAACCCTATTTAAGGAGATGCAAAGATCATCTTTTACGCTGGCAACCAAAAAATAGACTCGTTAGTGCGAGGGGCGGTCAATTTCCGCAGATGGCATGATCGTTTGTGGGCAATTCCAACCTCCTCGAAGGGACTGCACTCGAAACTTAGCCGATTTCGAGGGCGAAGTAGAGAGGAAAGATTACATCGATGCCTCCCACAATGTTCTGAGTGTACCATAACATGATTAAGCACAAGTCACGTCGACTGCTTTGAAGGCCCACCCGGGCCGGATGAATAATGCGCTTGGTGGTTAAGATGGGAAACCTCCTCATTAGCGCTTTCAAAGAAAGGTGATTAAAAGGTCAAGGCGCGCTACTTCTTTTGCTGGCCTGTGTCATGGACGGAATTCTCCTGTGCTCACGAACCACCCTTTGTGAGTTGAGTTTTGTGGCGTTGGGGGTGAAGAGTGAGTGATGCGGAAGGGAGGAATACAACTGATCCACAAGAGTGGAGTCAGGGCGTTTGTGCTAGGAGTTTTAGCACTCTGATAAGCTCTGAAGGCAGGTTGGCTTCCCGTGCACAAACTAATCGGAAACTAATGCCGCTCTCCCGATGAGGAGGTCATGGCAAGCTGAAACTAGATGTTGTACCAAAGTGGGTTGTATATTTCGCTCGAGTGATTGGATGCACAAACTAAACTTGACGTGGTTCAATCATATGCGTGGATTCGATTCATTGTACTATTCTTAAGGACAACTATGGAAAGAAGGCTGACCTGGTGTTTTCGGCTCACCAGGCATCGCACGGGCTATTCCACGTCCAAGAGTGTGTCGGCTTGTGACACTTGACTAGTTGATCCCCCTAAACAAAGAATGGAAAATGTCGTAAATAGAGCGACCATGGTAAGAAAACAGAAAAACAAGATGCGTAATTTTTCAGGTCGTTTCGGGGGGAGAGATATCTCTGTTAAGGATATGGCGTGGAATTCTTGATGCGTGCTTAAGTGAGGCCGATTTCACGAGGTAAGATAATGAGTGACGAGGATAAGAATAATAGGTTTGACCAGATTAGATTCGAGCCTTTTGATTTGCTTTTCGGTTTTGACAAAGTTACCGACCTCCTTTTTTTTACCCCGCTCCTTTAGCCGCCCAACAATGGCTATGATGGCAGTCCTTTGGGATGTAAAATCAAAGGATGACAAGCAGAGGGAGAGAGAAGGTTCGGTTCTATTCTATTCTATCATCTATGGAAGTCTCTTTTGGATTTGGGAAGAAATTGGAAAAGCGGCATTGACAAGACGATGTAAATTATAGGTCTCTTAGGTGGGGCTATCTTTAGGTTGAAAGACGTTTTGCCCTTAATTTTGTTGAGGTAGGAGATGATTAGCCCTCCTAGAAATTTTGGTTATTGCTACCGAAAACCTTTTTCCGGCACCACTACTTTGGTTTCCGTCTTTTCTCGTGCGTGAACCGAAAGTTTGGTAACTCGACTTCGGTTTTTCCGGAGAATGAAATCGATCGAATCCCTTTGGTCTTACCTATGTGATCGAATCGACCGAATTATAGAATTGTCTTATTCTCATCGGTCCTCAAGATTTGAGTTTGCTTTTTTCCATTCTAAAATATATTATGCAATCTCTATCAACTACCCGCGTTATGGACATCGATGAAGTCTTTGGTTAAAATGTGCAGCTTAGCTAGCTGGGATCGTTGCCATCAAATGGAGGTACCACAATCAAAGAGATCCACGAATGCGTAAATGGGCCGAAGCCCAGGATGTTTGCCAAGGTGGTCATGGACTTGTTCTCGCTATGTTGTGATGGAAAGATCCGCTGATCCACTACGTCGAGGCCTGCGAAGAGGGAATGTAATAAGCTTAGACTCCGATGATGGACGAAATTATGGGGTCAAGTTTTTTTTTATGTAGACGTGCTGGATCTCAAGAAAATAGACAATTAGACTTGACTTTAATAGCGTTCGAACTCCGACCCAAAAAATAAAAATAAAAATCCAAACCCTAGACCCGGAACTCGGCATCCCATAGGGGCCCCCAACAGCCTCGACCTCGGACTCTAGGTCCCATCCTTTCAGATGCGGCGCCCGAACATAGGACATGGGCGCTCCGACCCAGCTGATGTTCTTTGTTTTTTCGTGGATCCAAGTTTCAACCCGTTTTTTGTTCGGGAAGTGCTACGTAAATTAACCCTAATTCATTCCAAATCGGTCGAGTAAAGTGACAAGCTCTTCAGCGGTGTAAAAAATGGCTCATCTACTCAAATGTGTGACTGAAGCTCAGTGACATCACGTAACCCATAAGCTTTTCCCAATTCGGCAATCAAAACTGGCCCATTGCTTAATCCTACGGCCGCGCCCATCGTTAGATTTCCCTAAGAACACGAACTTAGAATCGAACGGCCGTGGATCCACGACATGGTCGTATAGGCAGATCAGATGACTTCATGTGAATCAGGAATTCCCCATGTGAGCTCTGCAAAAAAAACATTGGTAATGACAAAACAATACGACCAAACAGCCAAGGGAAAAACCAGATTTAGGTAAGAAATCGTTGTAACTTTTTAGGTTAGGTCCAGTGACATTACCTTGAAACGGAACATGACCAGTGACCAGACTCGTGCCAGTGGGTCTCTCTCTCACATGGCTCGTGTTGACCCTCCCCGAATCGACCCGCCACGTGCTTGACTTGGCGACTAATCAACAATTCGGGCCACTTTAATTTCCCAGAATCGGCTAGCCAATTTCTTTCGCTCCCACCACTTGTCTCTCCACAGATAAAATTTTTCAAAAAGACCTAAATTTTTTGTATTGATCTTAATTCAATTCAAAACTTTTTAATTATGTCAATCTAATTCTAAACCTTTTGTATTTATATCAATTCACTCCATCCGGCCAATTTTGATTAGAAATCGCTAACACAAATACCGATCATCCTATGTGGCTCTTGCCAACATTAGCTTGGATATTTTTTTAAAAAAAATTAATAATTTTTCAACATGTTTTTTCTCTTTTGATTTTTTCGTGAAGGGGGGGGACCCTCGCCAAACCTGGGCAAGGACTGTGATGCCCTCTCTCAAAAACCAGAAAAAATATATATTAAAATTTATTTAAAAAATATCCACGTCAACTCCGGTGATGGTCACGTAGAATGGCATGCGTCCATGTCGATAATTTTTGGCCAAAATTGACCGGATGGACTAGATTGACACAAATACAATGAAGTTTTGATGAAATTGGCATAATTCCGAAAAAAAAAAATGGATACGATTGAAAGATTTTAAGATTGAATTGGGACAAATACAAAAGGTTTATGACTTTTTGGACAATTTTTTTCCTCTCACCACATGATGGATTTTCTCATTTTTTGTTTTCTTCTTCTTCTTTAAATTTTTTTATCCAAAAAAAAAAACTAAAAATTAAATCATGATGAGTTGAAAACTTTGCGTGTTTGATATTCAATGGACTCACACGAACTAACCCCTTCTCACAGTTTGATCTTTCGTCACGTTCAATTAATGCCCCCACCCCCCTCCTCTCGTGAAACATTAAAGTCCCTGACCATATGAAAAATCGCCCCCCTGACATCACTAATTGATCGAGGGTCAGTCTCTTCCTGATGCTAGACTCCTCTCCCAGACCAAAATCTCTGTAATGGGGGACCAATGATCCATGACGGATCGCATTTCGTATATTTCGCGTGATTAATATACTCCTCGACGTGCCCCGGAAAGTCCAATTCCGATTAAGCGCGCCATGAAAAGGATCGAACGAGGTTTTATTCACAGCGATCGAAGCAGGTCGGGCACAATCAAGAGGCGAGGCAAATGCGTGCGCGAATATTAAGAACAAAGGTCAAGTGGGGATGATGCGTGTCGTTGCCAAATTGCATTCTAATTCGTGGTTCAATTTGATCGGTGAACGAAGATAAATTTTTTTTTTTTAGGGCATGCACGACGAGTCGATCGATGGGGATCGTAAGATCTGTGGGTGGACATGTAGCTTGGACCACATTACCATATGCTCGAAAACTTTATTCCCCTTGTGAATTATTGCGTGGTCCTCCTCTCCCCGGGCTTTAGTCGATTGGGATTTCCTCGTCCGGAACTTAGATGGTCGCTTTTCGTATTGAAGAGAGTGCGAGCTTTTTTAGCGAGGAACAAAAGAGAGTTTTGTTGCCATTCAATTGGATTATCAAGAGGAGGACTCAGGGGTCAGGGCTTGTGAAGATATTTATTGGCTTCCACGTTCTTAATTATATTCCTTTCCATGCGATGATAAATTGAGTGACGTCATATTCGCTCGTGATACGATGAGAATAAGGTCCACGACAGAGAATAAATGTAGCTCACCCTCGATTAAGGATGGGATGAGTGAATGAGAAGTCCTGGAATTTGTCATAAAAGTGCAAATGAGCCCCAAAACTTTCAAAAAATTGTAATCAAATATCAAAACTTATCAAGTTAGCGTAATCAAGTCCTTCTATTAACACGATCAAGTCTTTTAACAGAAAATGTCGACGTGGCAATTTCGAGTTAATTTCTCTCCCCTACATGGCATTATTATTATTTTTCTTCGAATCTTATTTAGGTTAAATAAAAAATTAAAGAAAAAAGCTGCAATTTTTATATTAAACAAACGAAAAAAAAAAAAAAGGAATGCATGGCCTTGCCAATGGGGCGCCGCCGCCTGTTACTGGAGGGCCAGCGGAGGTTGCCGACTGTCGGTAAGGATGGCCAGCGATTGCCACACTTGGGCAAGGATAACTAGCCCTCGCCAGCCCCAAGCAAGGCTTGCCGGTCCCAAGCCGGCCTTCACGTGGGGCTAGCCACCCTTGCCTAGGGCCGACGACCTCCATTGGCCCCTCCAGTGTTGAGCGGCAGCAACACCCATCGACAAGACCCTCCATTCCCCCCCCTTTTTTTTTAGTTTTTTGATAAAATTTTAGTTTTTAAATCTAATTTAAATAAAATTTGAACAATAAAATAATTTAAAAATGCCACATATGAGAGATAAATTAATTTGAGAATGTCACATTAGAATATTCGGTTAAACAATTGGAGGTGTTAATAAAAAAACTTGATTGCAATTTCTGAAAGTTTTAGGAATAAATCGCACTTTCGCGACAAGTTTTAAGATTTGCGGTGCACTTATCACATTTTTCTTGTCTACAAAATCATAAACTTGCGCTCTAGTCCCGAATTCGCTTACTCATCCAAAATCACTACTAGTTTTTTTTTCAAGATTATCAACATCGGAAGGCTACCGTGGGTCCATACAAAGGTAAAGGTGAAGGTATTAACGAAGATGCTGGCTTTTAACTAGCCCTGACGTAGCGATGTTGATAATTTTGAATAAACCAGTGGCGATGTGGGTAGATTTGGGATTACAATGAAAGTCGAGGGCGTAAATAAAAAAAATTTGGGGGGAGACTGGACTTAAAGTTGTTTTTTTTTTATAAGGGAATTAGGCCTTAAAAAAATAGTATGGACCACGCGGAACAAAAGTTAAAGGAAAAAAGCAAAGGAGCAACGTGGACTAACACTATATTTATCATTATGTTACACTATCAACCATCTGGTCAAACTGCTTAAATAATATGCCTAATGTCCCGGTCAACGGTTGAAAGTACCCTACTTCAAAAGGCAAGTGCCAGGAGTTTGGCGCTAGCAAATTTTTTTTTTTCTTGCCTTAAAAGATTACAAATCATGCGATTAGCGTCTTACATTTCTCAATAAATAAAAAAAACATGATCCTTAAAAAAGCCCTAATTATTCACAATCTGAAAATGGAAACTGCAAAGGGGGAAAAAAGAAGAAGAGAAGAACGTGTCCGGGACGATTATGAAACCCATAAAGGGAAGTCCGGTTCTCGCGCTTTTGCTCTCCACTTGTTGGAGCTTTCTTTAAATGTCGAGAGCTTGTGATTACCCACTTTGGGAATTACGGTTCGACTTAGGCCACTTCGATTAGTGGTTTCCCTTTGTTGTCGTCCTAAATTTTGAGCTCACATCATTAAAAAAAGCCAAAACTGGGATGGGACCCCCATAACATCTAAAACAAATTTCGAACCGGCATCACCCGTCGAAATCTACCCTCCACTAGCGTCTTATTAAAAATGCGCGCATATTAATGCGGCCGGATTTTTCACGTCAGATTTGCCGTATCCCACATTCAGTTCTGTCTGGACACTCCATGCGATCCCGACGAGAGGTAGATTCGGGGCCGCGAATATCAGTCGGGGTTGAGGTTTTTCACCGACTCGAAAACCGGTTTCCGGGTACGTGCGTCGTGGGTTACCTAGTATCGAATTTTTATTTTTATTTATTTATTTTTATCGTGAGACGGAAATCAATTTGGGGTATTGGTTTTAAAAACTTTCCATGGTGTTTACCCCTTAAATATTTTCGCTCTTGTTGTGAATTTGGAAGGTTTATGGAACTTTTAATGGTGTTTAACCCCTTGAATTTGTGTGTGTGTGTGTGTGTGAATCAATTTGCTTTTTTTTTTGTGTTTTTGTGTGGTGAATTTGGACAAAGTGCCCGCATCAAGATAGCAGGGGCTTTCAATAATGACCCCATAGCTGTAATTGCCAATTTGGTGTGTAAAAAAAAAGAAAGAAGAAGGAGAAGGAGAAGGAGAAGGAATCCTATGAGCAAAGTTGATTGCGTGTAGGCTTCCCCATACATTGCAATCGAAACGGGTGACTTTTCACATCATCCCAACCATTACTTTCATTCCTCAAATAAATAAACAAGTGAAAAAGAAGATGGAGGGAGGTGGGGAGGAGAAGGATCGATCATTCGTTAGCATCATTCATGCTAATGTGTCCTGAGGAAAATTTGGCCTTGTCTGGTGACCTCCACATGGCCAGCCCCGCTGTACTACTACTATTATGTATGACTTCGCGTTCTGTGTCGGGTTCCATCACCATCTCAATTTGTTAAATTCCTTTTTTTATTTTTCTTTTATTTTTTTTTTGCCGCTTCTCGTTTTGAAGAGCGGATGAAAAAATTAATGAAAAAGGGTCTGAGCGGAATAGTTGATTTGACATGTAATCCAAGGAAAATTTAGTAATCTCCCCCGAAAGGGAATATTTTTTTTTTTATTGTTTTAAAGTCAAATGGCACTAAATTCGATTGAGGAAGATGATGTCGGTAGCTAATTGAGATCATTATCTAATGACTTCTGACCACCGAAAACCAACCAATCACAACCTCAAAATCCACAAAATAGGGAGACCCAAGATTATCTTTTCGCAGTATAATCAAACCACGAAAAAAACCCAAATGGAAAAAATTCTTTTTTTTTTTTTAAATTGTGGGCGCGGGGGGGGAATTATCGTGAATTGCCCTTCTTGAAGGGTCATATCATGCTTAAAGAAGCGACACTGTGGTGCAGAGAATACGCACCAAGAAGTAGGATTGGTCACCCCCCCGTGCGCGAGCGCGCACGCACAAAGGCTCGAAATATTTTATTTTATTTTCCTTTATATTTTTCGGGTTTCGCAAAAGGAAAAATTATTATTTTTTTTTTATAGACAAATGTCATGGTAATAATGCATGAAAGTTAGTTCCTAGCTTTAGCCCACTAGATAGGCTCAGTGTCTCTCTAGTCTTTAGCCAAAACCAGTCTAAGTTGTAGTTGTTCCTTTGCGCACTTTTGGTGGGAGTTTGGCGTGAGCCACGGACTTGCCTATCAAAGCTAGCCATACTCCAGAAAAAAAAGAACATAAAAATTGGGAAAAATTCGCAATTGAACAACTAATTGACAAAGCTCGGACGTCAATATCCCCCGATTCCCACCACTTTCGATTCCAAACCTCTCTAATCAGAAGATCTCGATCGTGCCCTTAGAACAGTGCTTGTGGGGACACGAGCCCCCAAGTGTTTTGCCGAGAGTTGAAAAGTTTGGCTTCTTCCAAGATAATGGATTAAAGGAGTTTAACCACCCCCCGCCCAAGCAATAATCCCACGCTCGCTAATCGTCGCGTCGCCGGTCTCGTGATTGTGATTTGATAGTGCGCCCCCCCTCCCCCTTGCTAATCTTATCTTACTGTTGGGGGCACGCGCGCGGCCACAGTCCTCCTTTGATTCTAAGCCGTACGCCTCGCGCGACCGGATCAGTAGTGAGCGGTCGACTGGCGCGTTTGGACGCACCGCGTCGGTCGTCTGGAGATTTCGAGTGATCATCGGAGAATTGACTGTACCGATCATCTAGCACATAGATACCCCTTCCCTACCGTGTTTCCGATTTTCTTTCCTTTTCCCCTCTGAGCACGCAAGTCGGATGGTAAATCCACTTGACATAGCCCGACTCAGATTATATCAAACGCAAGAATGTTCACATGAAATGGAGTACACATCATAAATATGCACTTTGCAAGAATTACTCGAACACGCCAATCGATTACCGGGAGGGGACCCTATCCAGCCGCCGGCCCCCTCGATCCTTTGTTCTTCATGCCGATTTTCGCCCTTCAGAGAGATCAGAGAATCTTATATCCGTGCGTATAAGAAGTCCGATACGTATTTCAGTGTAAAATTTGAAATACTACCACTTGAAAAAATTTCTGAGCACCAAGAGACTCATTGGCAGTCAAAGAACACAATATGGGATTGTTCAGACAAAATATTTTGCCCCTGAAAACTAAGAAGAGTTGTTGTGCAGACAGGAGAGACAGAGTGTTGTACACGTCCATGGACCGGAGCTGATACAACACACAGACTCTCTCTCTCTCTCTCTCTTCTCTCTCTATAGAAGTCTGTAATTACAGTAACCTGCAACATTTAACATGCGTGGCAGAGTTGGGCCATTTTCTTATTTATTTCAGCACAACTACTCCTCCTCCTCCTCTATCCTCATCCTCACATTCATCATTGCGTCTTCCCTTTCATCGGATGAATTTAGGGCTGCTCGGCAAGAGCCTAAACCGAAAAACGTTTTACCCCTCTCCTTCTAATCATCGAAGATTAACGTTAAGATGGCCTGCCTCCCACGCATGATTCTCCTGTCTTGTCCGTAACATTTTCCAACTTCCATTTATTATTATTATAATATTATGATAATGTGTTACAGAACCCGACCGACCAAACAACGAAAAGAAAGTTGGAAAATCTTGCAACCCTCTGCACAGAATCCCTAGCTAGTTTGCTGTAATTATTAGACCCCCTCGCGGTCATGTCATGTCCATATCTATCTAAACCTCTCACCTCGCAGCGTTTCATGGGGCGCAGATAACCCCAACCCATGCCTCGTCTGTCATGGCTTATGACCCGGGATTCAATTCCCCCCCACCAAACTTCAAGAAACATGCCCATGTGGGAGCAGCAAACAACCCAAGCAAGGTGCCCCCTCGAAAATCCTAATTAAACATCATTATCATCATCATCAAGCAATTATTAATGGTTAAGTTGAGGTTGGTTCGCATCTTCGCTTCTTGCCTTTAAAGGCAAGTGAAAATCATAGCGCAAGCACCAGAGAAGACTGCAAACCCTCGACCCTTAACTACTCCCAGCTCTATCCATTAAGCGGGACTAAAGATATTGATTACCTTCGCATTGCCGCGTAATCCTTCAAGCTAAGGGCTACGCTAGGGTTTCTTCTGAAAGCGTTAAAAGGGATAAAAAAAAAAAAAACTTAAGCTTTACGAGCAAATAAGAATGATTAGGGTTTGTCCCACTTGGTGATCTTAAGTTAAAAAATCACCAACTTTCATTCAACCACCGGATCAGACCCGGTTCTGTTTCCCGAGATGGAAGAAGATCTGAAGAGGAAAAGAAGCGTAAACCCATTTCTTTAAGAAGATGAAAAGAACAAAGCGATGCTTTAAAGCTTTGCTTCGAGCGGGATTAGAATATGATTTGGCGACCCGCCCCGTATCCCACCGCCGAACGGCACATACGTACGCCAACGCTTTTCGCTCCTATCTTTCGGACAAGATCAGATGACAAGGAAAAAGAAATCTATATTCTAATCTAATCTTATATCTTTATCTCTCTCTCTCTCTCTCTCTCTCTCTCTCGCCATGGAAATCCTACCCACTGTCTGAAAATTTAATATTATCCTCTTCAGTCTCGAGTCTTCTTCACTGGACAGCTTCATCATCAGCGTAAACTTTCATGACACCCACGACCCAAACATTCCCAACACACAGGTTGAATTCGCCAAAGTAAACGAATAAGATAAGGATGAAAAGAAATCAGCGCGAATGCAAATCGAGAAAAGGAACTGCAACTAGAAAGCAAAATAAATTCCCTTTGGATCGAATGTTTTTTCTCCAGGTTATCCTCAGCAAGGCGGATTCCATTAATCAGAAGAAAGGAAAATTTAGAGACAAAAAAAAAAAAAAAAGAAGGAAACAAAAGAAGCAACTGATTAATAACCCCAAGTTCTTACTCTAACTCTCTAAACATACTTATTATCTTGCTAAAAGAAAAGGGAAGGATCAGGATCAGGATCAGGAAGAGATATGATCAGGTTCAGGGGATCAAGATTCAGGAAGAAGAAGAAGACCCATTAGTGCCTGCATGAGCTCCACTTTCATGGTGGTTGTAATGACCCGACGACGTCGGGTGGTTCTCGCTGCTGAATCCGCCAATTACGACGTTACTGTTGTCGTTGTCGTTGTTGTTGCTACTCATGCCATGATGGTGGTGGTTCTTGTTGTCGTCGCTCAGACCATTGTCGTTATGATGAGTGGTAGTGATAGTAGGGTTGTCACCGAGGTTGAGGCTGTTGGTGTTGCTATTGCCACCGCCATTGACGTCCCTCTTGCCGAAGGTGTTCTTGTTGTTGTGCATCCATACCTTGAACACGGTCCGATCGACGCCGACCTCGGCGCAGAACTTCTGGACCAGCTCCTCGTCCCGTTTCTGCATCTTCCACCCGACTAGCTCAGCGAATTCAAACATCCTCTCCTTCTGGTGCTGGCTGAATTTCGTCCGGAACCGCTTTCGCGAGCCCGGGTGGTGGCTGCTCGGGCTCACCATCGCGGCCGTGGAGGACGGCGGGGGGCCCCCCTGGGGAGCCGCGGCGTTCTCGGGCCCGGCGGAGATGCCGGTGGAGAGCGCGAGGAGCATGTGCGGCGCGGACGGATAGTAGGTGGACGAGATCGGCGGCGGGGAGGCAGAGTTGGGGCTGCGCGGCGGATGATGGTGGTGGTGGTGGTGGTGCGGGGGCGGGGGCGGCGGGGGCGGGTGGTGGCGGTGGTGGGGCTGGTACTCGATGACGGCGGAGGCGGTGAGGGCGTGGTCGTCGGGCTCGCGGCGGTGGAAGTTGCGGTGGCAGCCGCAGGCCGCGCACTTGAGGGAGGTGGGGTCGGAGGGGTTGGCGGTCGGGGAGGGCATGAACTCGCCGCAGCCGTCGAGAGCGTGGCCGCCCAGGCTGGCGGCGTGGTTCTTGAGGCATTCCTTGTAGGCGACGGAGCCCGCGGGGGCGCAGAGGCGGTGGGGGGAGTGGCGCTTGAGGACGCCGTTGGTGAAGGAGAGGGGCTTGGGGGGCTGGATCCGGGTAGGAGTCTCGGTCTCGGGCTCCGGGGACTTGGTGCTCGCGGTGTTGGTGGATGTGTTGGTCGGGGTCATGTCCATGGCTCTAACATCTAGGGTTTCAAAGTATATATATAAAAAAAAAAAAGACACGGAAGAACAAAAGAAGCTTAAGCTGAGGGAAAATGAAGAGGACGATGATGAAGGAGAGTCAAAGTCAGGGTTTGAAGAGAACCCATTTCTCCATCCATTAAAGAGCTTCAGGATTTAGCAGAGACAGAGATAGAGAGAGATCAAGAAGCATAATTAACTTCTCTCGCGTCTTAAGTTGAGCAAGAACAGAAGAAAGAAGAAGAAGAAGAAGGATGATGAAGAAGAAGAAGAAGAGGAGGACGACGACGAAGATGATGATGATGGGGGAGGAGGAGAGGAAAGGCTGTTGTGTGAACTGTTGATAATAAAAACAATAATAAAAAAAAAAATCTTATGGTTTTGTGGTTGTGCTTCTTAACCCGCTTCGGCCCCTTTTTTAACCCGAGGTTTCTAATCCATGGTTAAGTCGCCGGGGGGAAACCCCACCTGGGGTTAGATGTTGTGTAATAAATATGCTGTGTCTTTTCTCTCTCTCCGACATCGACTACCGCCACTACCACTGTTGCTATCGCCACACCACACCACACCACACCACCCTATCTGCCCATCTAAAAAGCCCTAACAAAAAAAGGCGTCGTTCTTGGACGATAATCATGAGGGAGGAGGTCCGAGTTCTGTTTTTTCACAGGGGGGAAGAACTGGTCCAAGCATGACTCGGTGAAGTCCCGAGTTGACTCGGGGAATAAATGATAAGACCCACTGAGGTGGTGGGTGGGAAAACATTGGATTTTTTTTTTATTTTTTAAATAAAATAAATTCAAAGCGCGAGACGTGGGGGCCCAGTGATTCTGTCCGAGGACCGTAACCCACCTTTCGATTTTTGGGGGTCGAGGCGTATCAAAACTTTTGCAGTATAAGGGGCACGGGACCCGCTTTCCACTGTACAACCCGACCTAACCCTTCTATCGTCCTTTCACTCGTCGTAATTAGTAAAAAAAAAAAAAAAACTCTCTTGGGGTTACTTTCTTTTACCCGGCCTCGCATCTAATTTCGACCGGGGTAAGTTCGAACTCGCCGGCCCCCTTATCAATCGAAATTCCGGCATATACGATCCGGACATTGTCTTATACAACCAGCTAAAAATGTACACCGTGCATCTTTCGCGAAGCCACCACCAGCAGATCGAGCAAATGGATACACAATGGATATCAGACTTCTGACCGGCTTGTATCATGAACATTTGTTACCTCGTTTAGGGGGCAAAAAAAAAAAAAACCTTCCTAATTCGCGGCACATTGCTAGCTTACGGCGAGGGGCTCGTCAACGTCCGACCCTTTCTCCCTTTCTCATCCCCGAAACGACCTCCCCGCCTCGAATGCCGGAAAAAAAACTAACCCTAGTTACTGGTCCTACGGACCGACCCGTGACGTGCGAGACTTGTATCCCAAGAGCTTCCCCTAATGACCCATTTCCTCCTCCTTTTTTGAACTATTCCACATGACCTACAGCCGAAAAGGAGGAGCTTATATAACAACCCATTCGTCACGTAAGGGCAAAAAAATCAAACCGGTGACATTATCTCAGAGTCAATCCATCGAAATCCGCAGAGGTTAAGGTCATTTACGAACCCCCCACCCCCGAACCTCCTTAACATTTCCAATGGGTATTTTTGTCGGCTAGAGAGGATTCTCCGGGACGCCCCCATCAAACGGATTCCCCCCACCATCCCTCTTCCCGAACGACGTCGCTTTGCCGTGACGAGCGAAACCGTCCTCATTAAAGCTCTCTGACACGAAAGGCCCCGCGACAGCTCACGAGGGCGTATTCCCCAAAATGCCCCTCCCTTAACCCTTCAAATTACCCAGGCCCCGGCCACTGCTAATAATAGCGCCCCCGATTTCATCCGGAGTTCGGGTCCAGTCCACCGCCATGCAAGACGCGGACGTCTGGTCCTCGCACGTAACCACGGCGAATTAGGGCTGCGAAAACACACGTGGTTAGCGCAGACACGTGTTAAACACTCCCTCCACGTGGCGCCTCCTGGCCGCGGCGGAGCTCCACGTGTTGTGTGGGGGTTGGGGGGTTTCGCTTCCCGGTCGCTTAACCATTTCTTTATAGTTAAACGAAAAGGTGGGAGAAGTTTCCAGTTTTAAGCTGTTAATTTAAGAACTATATAAATTAATCATAGGACTGTCGACCTTGGCTTTCGCGTAGGTTGTTCCGGAGTCTGTCGAGTTTGCACTGACTTCCTTGGTGGCCTGTTGGTTACGTATTTTTCAAGGCAAGGAAAGGGATTTTTAACCAAAGAAATATACATATATATGCAAAGAAGACGAGTGGTTTGTTTTTTTTTTTTTTTGCTTTTCTGGGTTTTACATGCCCACAGATCTGAGGTATTAAGGATTGAGGTTGGTTTGATCATTTAGAAGTACTGCATTTGGCCCCTTATTTTCAATCGAAATTGACAGACCTGAATCCTCTAAGATTCGAAGGCCTATGCTCGCATTGATCACGTAGGCTTGAACCACTTCGGCTTGACTCTTTCTTTGCAAGAATGCCTTGTGAAAAGAAGGGGATTACCTAATGTACAAGGCTTGAAGATGAGGTTTAAGAGGGCGAGGGATGTGGAATTCTACACCTAAAAAAGGATTGCTCCTTCCTAACCTAAAAAGAAAGAAAAAAAGAAAGGAAACAAGGCGAAGAAAGGCGATGAATATCATTCAACAATAGCCTAAGGTTTAATTATCGATGACTGTATTCCTTTTACGCCGAACATTGCATCCACACTCGCGAATGAGCCGAGAGAGGTGAGTGCCAAATAGGGGGTGAGCACCGGCCTCCAGGAAAAAATCCCAAAATCGGATTGGACCGGACCCGCTGGTTGCGATCGGGGTTGCGGAGCCATTTCGAGATGACTTTAATTCTCTTTTTGTCACTCTTTCATCTTGAAACTTTTTACTGTGTGATTTTATTGTACGAGTTCGTCATGTCAATAAGGATGTTTGTTTTTTACAGATATGAGGTTTCCGTCGTCGCTTTTAACTTTTATTTTCACTTGACTAAGGGATGACTTCTGCACATCCGAATTGCTTTATATCTCCTTTACTTCTCGTCGATCGGTAAACTCATGATAAAAGTTTGTCATTGTAAGGAATAGAATTAACGAAACCACCCCCTTAAAAAAAAATTGAATTAGCCTGTCTACAAGGTAGATTTCGATTTCAAAAAAAATGAAAAATCGATCTTCAAATCAGATCACCTCAAATTTGGCAAATTTCTAGGGTAAGAAAAGAAAGGAAGAACTGGAATCGGACCGAGTCGAGCTCAGGCATGCATGGCAGCTTTTTTCCGCAGCGTGCGGTAAAAAAAGCATGCAAGGCGACCCCATCTCGGTCGTAAAGGGTTTCTTTAAAAAGAAAAACGAAACGATGTAGGATTTAACACCATTTTGTTCCCCCGATGTTGATTAATACGTAAGTATTTATCCGTCCAAACCGACCGGTCATACGACTTTGTGTTGTTTCCGGCATAAATCCGAAGTCATTCTTTTCATACTTTTTTTTTTTGAGGGGTCCACTGTGGACTTCGATAATGACTTTTTTTATTGTTATGTAATGACGATTTTCTTTATATAGACTCACTCGATCACAAACGCTAATCACGTGAGTTCGTATTGACAAGAAACCCCTCAAAGATATCGAGTCTCGCGAGACTTAACGATCGTGATTGTACCCAGCTCATATTCTGACACGATTTTTTCATATAGGACTAAATGTAGGAAGCTTCGTGAAGATTTCTACTGTATTGAGAAATACACACATGCATTTTGTAAATGTCCTCGCCATAGATTCTCGGACATGAGCCGTCGGCTTTCATCGCGACAATAGATGCGAAACGATGAAGCAACACCCCTCCTCCTGAAAAAAGAAAACGACGGTTTTCAATGTGTTAAGAAGGTACACATATATGGCAGATAGTAGTTGCTAGAGAATAGTTGTTCTTCTTTACACTTTAAGAAGATGGTCCCTTCTTTTAACTTACCATGGACCATTCATGCATGTTAACCAGAGCTTGTCCCTTTTTGGTTCTATAACTCGATGTTACCCATCCTTTCTTCGCTTTTCGGAGAGAGAGATGTGTGGGTCATGCATGTGCTATCGAGCCGACAAATGACTGCTTTCCAAGCGTTATGCACGAAAAAAAGAGGATGTTGTATGGTTGTAACAGATTCGCCAGCTGGTTCAATTTACACTCCTTGTTCGGTAAAGAATCCAGGTAAGTGCGATTTAGTCTAAATGGGAAAAATTTACCGATCAGTTCAAAACTTTTCGTACGGATGTCAATTCAGCCTTGAACTTTTCAATTTTACCAGTTTAGCCCTAAACTTTTTGAGCCTAAATTCTAATCTAGCTAGCTCGATCAAATTTCATCAGATGGCGCCGACATGGCGGTCCAGTCGTTAGCGGCTGTGTCATTGATATCCGATAAAAATTGGTAAGAATGACTACATCGGAGTTTCGCGTGAATGTTTATGATTGAATCGATAAAAAATTAATCGAAAAGTTTAGAGTTGAATTGACATCCGTACGATAAATCTGTGCTTAATTTGACAACTTCCCAACCTCAAGGCTCTTGCATCAGTGAAATCACCCCATGATTTCTGACGAACCATATATATTTCCATCGCCCAGAAAGTTAACTAAATATCTGAAAATCGAAAGAAAAAAAAGCTGCAAACCATAATCAACGACAACTAGGGTTTCTCTCCCCGGAAGAGAGAAGGAAAACCATGGGTGGTGGGGCAGAACGAATGGTCCCCAATGGTGAGCTGTGGCAATACTGTTCACGAGCAGATGGGAGTATAAGGACACAGCACCTCACGCCACCAACATCTTTCCTAATTTCTAGGGATTTCAATGTGGAAAAGAATGACACCTTTGTATGGTTTGAGATGACAACTCCGTGCCCCTCCTCCCCTTTTTTTTTTTTACCCTTTCTCTTTCTTTCTTTTTTCACATTCTTACATCCTCGTTTTGATTTGAGCATCGTGAATCCGGATGAAATAGCGTTTGATTTGATCGCTCGACATTTTTTGCAGCCTTAACATGGCATCATTAGCATAATCAAAGGCCCCTAGGAGCAGAGTGGTAAAGATGATAACTCGGTCGAGGCGTGAGAAAAATCGACCCTTTGTCCCATTGCGTCATGTGCACTTAGGTGTAATCAAATGAGAGGCCCCGAAATAATGCTTGTGGAAACATTTGTTTCTTATTGCGAAATTGTTATCACTAAGGATGAATCTAGTGGGCGCCATTTATATATGTATATGTATGTGTGTGTGTGAATTGAGAGGCAATATATGTAGGGGGTCATGTGACTCAAACACAATGCTTATTTCTTTGGGTAATAGCTACTCATTGGTCCGAAAATCGTTGAATGAAATCGACATCTATTGGGATATATTAAACTTATCAACCCTTCAAGTTATGAGCACGTGAAACCCGAATAGTCGATGGGTTTTACCTTAGGAGAGTTCTGTAACGTTAATGACAACAACCATCCCTCCCTTTAATTGAAATTCCTTCAACATTTGCAGCATGATTTTCGATGCAATATATCTACGTCAAATTCCAATTTATTTTTACCCTGCTCGAACGTGGCATCGCCCGGTACATTTACTAATTTATCAGAAAGCTCATAATCTCCGATAAAACGGCTTCAGGCGACCGTGGTCCGGCCGAAGGAAAATTCCGTTCTTATCATCGTCGTGTGTTTTGTGAAGATTAGAAGGGAAAACTCTTATGAAGATGGCTCGATTGGAATTCAAGACATAATTGAGACTGTTCAGCCCAGAGTCGGTGATCGTACGGACGATCTCTTCTTCATTGCCCAAAAAGTTGGGGGCAAGCCCAAATTCAATTTGGGCCTCTGAGCCCGATCCCGTCAAGATCCTTTTTCCCCTTTTTCTGGTCGAATCATTGGCTGGCTGGCCTAGAATTCAAAGCAGATCTCTTTCCCGCCATTTTGCCGATTCTTCCACTCGAAACCCCACTTGTATCGGGTGTAGAGATTCTATAGGATTCGGACATAGTTGCGTATCGCTGGTTTCTCTTCCTCGGAGATCGGTTGCGACGCATACCGAACGAACTGGAGAGCGCTTTAATTGGTTAGCGGAGCAGCGCAGGGCAGGCGAGCTCGAATCCAGGCAACAGGGGATGGAAAATGGGGACGACGCGATGACCCGCGAGCCGGCCTCGGCGGGTCGGAAGCCGTCGAGGGGGAACGGCTCGCCGAGGCTGTTTATCAAGGAGATGGTGATGAGGAATTTCAAGTCTTACGCGGGCGAGCAGCGCGTTGGCCCTTTTCACAAGGTTAGGGTTCTGAGCTCTTTCACTGTGCAATTTGCTGGTTTTGTAGCGAAGAAACTGGAGTTTCGCCCTCGCGCATGTTGGTGAAAGCTAAAGTTTTTAGGAATTCCCATTGTTGGCGATATTAGGATCGCGCCTTTGTTCAATACCCATGTTTATTCGTTTGACAAAGAGCAAAAGAGTTCTGTGGCTCGCAAACACGGCCATTGAGTTCTTTTCGAATTTTTTCAGAGCTTTTCAGCTGTAGTGGGACCGAATGGGAGCGGGAAGAGCAACGTGATAGATGCTATGCTTTTTGTGTTCGGGAAGAGAGCAAAGCAGGTATATTTGCAGATGCGTGCTCTTCAAAGCTGAATTTTACAAAGCTTTTCGACAACCATATTGCTAAAGTGATCTTGCATTTGTGGAAATTTGGGCCTGTCTCTGCAGATGAGGCTCAACAAGGTTTCGGAGCTTATCCACAACTCAACTAATCACCAGAATCTTGACAGCGCTGGCGTTTCCGTTCACTTTCAGGAAATTGTGGATTTGGTAACAAAGACTTCCATCTCGTACCCTATCTGCCCTCCCCATGTTTATATCCAATAGAGATTGCACGATAGGATTGTTAGTTTTATCTATTACTCAAAGTCCTTTCCCTTCTGGATAGAAGCAACAGTGAGTATGCTGAATTATTGTGTGGGCCAGTATTTGTTTCTTGATATTTCTTTTTTTTTTTGGGTCCAATCTTGATATTTCTTTATAAGCTGATACTTTTTACACCAATCACAGACGATTAGAGATAAGTAATTAGAGCGTTGATTTGTTGCGGAGTCGCAGTGTTAATATGTTCCTGATATAATCAATTTTCAAAACTCCAGGATGATGGTGGATATGAAGTTCTTCCAGGAAGTGATTTTGAAATAAGCCGGGTTGCATTTCGAGACAACTCCTCCAAGTACTACATTAATAACCGCTCGAGTAACTTCACAGAGGTTACTAAATTATTGAGAGGGAAAGGAGTGGACTTGGACAACAACCGTTTCTTGATTCTTCAGGTCAATCCTGTCACAAAGTGTTGCGGTTGAGGTTAATGCAAACCGTAACTGACTTCATGTTTGCTATCATCAGGGTGAAGTCGAGCAGATTTCCTTAATGAAGCCGAAGGCCCAAGGACCTCACGACGAAGGTTTTCTTGAGTATCTTGAAGACATTATTGGAACCAACAAGTACGTCGAGAAAATAGATGAATCATTCAAAGAGTGAGTACTTCATCTCGGAACTTGAATGACAACATAAGAGAGCACTCTCACAATCTTACATTTTACGGGGTTCCATATGGTGTATTTTTCTAGATGCACCTTTGTTCATAGGTGTAAATGGGCTTGCCTTATGTTTAATAGGAAAGTGCTCTTTTGAACGATAGACTATAGGCTATAATTTGTGGCTTTGTGCTGTGGAATAGCAAGTCAGTGCCTATAACCTATGAAGTTGAACAGTAGGATGATGCAATGTTCCATTTTTATACAGAATAATACATTGGATGTGCTACCATCACCTAACTTACGCCTCTATCCTTTGTTTGCTGAATATGTTGAGCCACTCGTCTGTTTCCCATGGCATCGCACAATGAGTAATGTTCAGACTGACAATGACAAGTGCAATAATCGTCGTTGCAGGCTGGAGTCACTGAATGAGAAGAGATCCGGGGTAGTTCAAATGGTGAAGCTGGCTGAGAAAGAAAGAGATAGCCTGGAGGTATTACAATATACTTTGGACACATAAAATCTTAGGTTTTGTGGTCTTAAGTTGGTACTGGTTTTTATTATTGCCTTTGCAATAGGACGTGAAGAATGAAGCAGAATCTTACATGCTGAGGGAGTTGTCTCTGATGAAATGGCAAGAGAAAGCCACAAAATTGGCTTATGAAGATAGCAACACCAAAATGATTGAAATGCAAGCAAACCTCTCCAGCCTAGAAGAAAATTTGAATGGACAAAGGTATATCTGTTTGCTTCATTGTGTTTGTGTCAGTATCCAAATTTCACACTTTTGCGTTGGGTCTCGGGATGTTTATTCTAGGGAGAAAATTGGAGAAAGCAACAAGACACTGAAGGAGCTTGAGGCTGTGCACCAAAAATATTTGAACAGACAAGAGGTATGTTACGCATGGATCTGACTAACAAGTTGAAGTTGCTACAGGAAGTCACCACATAGCTGGTTTTTTGTTATGAGAAAGGAAGTGTGATCACTCATTGCAATGTGGTGATTACTGCTGCAACTTTTTTTCCCAGTCGGTTCTTCTGAATATGTGCAATTGGGTTTGTCTATGGATGATCAGGAGTTGGATAATAACCTTCGAGTCTGTAAGGATGAGTTCAAGGAGTTTGAAAATCAAGATATCAAATATCGGGAAGATTTGAAGCACAAGAAGCAAAAAATAAAGAAAGTTGAGGAGAAACTTGCAAAGGTAGGAAACAAATAGTTCACATACAATAAGCATGATTTGGCATGTCACCTGTTTCTTCTTTTAGGATATGTTGAAGATTGAAGGTTTAAAAAAGACGTGTGAGGATTCAGCAAAGACAATTCCAGAACTTGAGGACAATATTCCAAAACTGGAAAAGCTGTTGTCTGATGAAGCAGCTATTATGGAGAAAGTCGAAAAGAACTTTCAAGGTAATTTCTCACTTTTTGTTAGTTGAACCTTGCATATGGCACAATTTTCTGGTTCAATCTCCAAATGCTCTTCTGAGCTGTGAGCATATTCATAAATTCTTTTTCTCGTGTCCAAGTTACTCAAGGACGATAATCAGTCTAAACAATAATATACTTAGTTGTAATTGGGAAAGCTTGTAGCTTCTTTCTTATGAGCTTTCTTATTTAATGACAGGTTAAGTATCAAACTTACTGACTTCGACTTTTGTTGGATCAAATTCACGTGAGAGAGACACTCAACAGTGTCTAGATTAAGCTTGAATCTTATTAAAATGAAGTTAGTTTCATCCAATTTATTCATAATGTGATTTAATTGGTTAAGAAGCAAAGCCTCCCCTCCAACATTGCTTGGATGGACATGCTCCATTTCTTATTCTGCAATAGAATGGGTTAGATGGAGTACTTATTTTATGAAGATGCAACCCCTTATTGCAATCGTATATTGGAGTTTCATGCTGAGCTTTCCTAAACCCTTTGAACCTTCTGATGGTTTTGGCAAGCAGTGGAAACTGAGAAATTTCGTTCTGAGCTTGGAAAAGTTCGTGCTGAATTAGAACCTTGGGATAAAGAACTGATCGAGCATAGGGGAAAACTTGATGAGGCATGTTCTGCGAGCAAGCTTCTTGATGAGAAGGTGATGTGCCATCCACTTACATGTTCAGTAGATGATATTGCTGCTAGAAATATCTATCTCCTAGTTGGACTTTAAGCCCCTACGACGGCTAAATGACTGTAGGAGGTACAAGTGTTGTTAGTCAAAGAGATGAGAAATAAAATCATCTTGCATTGAGAAGAAATTTCATTTTTAGCTTACTGGAAGGGGATTGGAAATGACGTGTGAAATATACCCCTGCTTGCCGTGAGGTCTTGTTCTATGAATTATTATGCTTTGAGCAATTAAAGAAGAGCTCAAGAAACAATTTTGCTTTGGTATGTAAACCTTTGGCTCAGTTATATATTTATTTCTCACAGCATGAAGCTGGTCGTTCTGCTTTTGAGGGTGCTCAAAAGCAAATGGATGACATCAAGGGAAACATCAAAAGAAGAACAGAAAACATTGCCAATATCAAAGAGGATATCCAGAAGAAAAGGATGGAAGTCTCAGAAGCTCGAAGATTGGAGCAAGTTTGTATCATGATTGCCATTGCATTTCTTTCGTTCTTTTTCACATACTGCTCAAACTTTTAAGCTACCTGTAGGAATGCATCAGAGAGCAAGAAACACTGATCCCTCTTGAGCAAGCTGCAAGAGAAAAGGTTGCTCAACTTAAGTCTGTTATGGAATCTGAGAAGAGTGAAGGATCAGTTTTGAAGGCGATTTTGCATGCCAAGCGGTCAAATCAGATAGAGGGAATATACGGGCGAATGGGTGACTTAGGTGCTATTGATGGTTAGTGTTGTTTATTGCTCCACTTATATTTGGCTTCATTCTTGTTTTACTGTTGAAATTTGACTCAGGGACTTTAAGATACGAGCCAATATCCAAGTGGGTGGCCCACATATTATGGATATGCATCTAATGATTCTGAGGCTGTGTTTTGTCTGCTCCCCAAAAGCTAAATAATCTTTAACAGATCAGATGCTGAACTGACTTTACATCTTGCAGCAAAGTACGATATTGCTATATCAACGGCTTGTCCAGGACTTGACTATATAGTGGTGGAAACAACAAGCGCGGCACAAGCATGTGTTCAGTTACTACGGAAAGAGAAACTAGGCATTGCAACTTTCATGATATTGGTACAATTTGCTTATTAACCCTCGTCTCTCAGATGCTACTTTAGACGACTGTTGCTTTACTATGTGCTGGTTGAACCAGCTGATGCTGCTAGTTTGGCAATACGCCAGTTCCCTGACCCCATTGAGATTGATTATTCACCCCCCTGTTTCCTTTCTTCAATCTGTATTCATCACCTTGAATGCACACGCGTCACTCTTCTTTAACCAGTTTTTCTTCGGCCTCGAGTGTGCTGGTAGGACTGCAGAGTTGGGAAGGAAAGTGTTGATAGTTGGGTAATTTTCTACCATGCTTTACAAAATTGCTTATTTTTTTTAACTTATGTTTTCCCTTAATGAAGGAGAAGCAAGTTGGTCTTCTCCACAAATTGAAGGAGAAGGTAAGCACTCCAGAAGGTGTTCCACGTCTATTTGACCTAATCAAAGTCCAAGATGAGAGAATGAAGCTTGCCTTTTATGCCGCACTTGGAAATACTGTCGTAGCAGAGAATCTTGATCAGGTAATGATAAAGTTGTGACATCTCACGTATCTGAGATTTGGTTTTTTTGCACAACCGCACACATCTGCACATGTGGACGTGTCTAAATATTTTACTTTTTTGGCTTTGTCTCTTGGCTTAATTAGTAATCTATGAAGGTCCTGTAAGTTAGTGCCGCAAGATTGGAAATAATTTTACTTTCATATGGCAAGGCTTATTTTTCTCAGAAAGATATCTTAGTCCTTTAGGGTCTGTCATGTAATTGCACTTATGTTGAACTTTCAGGCAACACGCATTGCGTACAGTGGAAATAGAGAATTTAGACGTGTTGTAACACTAGAAGGAGCACTTTTTGAAAAATCTGGAACCATGAGTGGAGGGGGAAGTAAACCCCGTGGTGGTAAGATGGGTACATGCATTCGAAGCACAAATTTGTCTGTGGAAGCTATTAGAAATGCAGAGAATGAACTTTGTACCTTGTCTGATAAATTAAGCAATCTGCGACAACAAATAGCTGATGCTGTGAGGCGTCACCAGTCCTCTGAAAAAACACTTGCAGATCTGGAGATGGAGTTGGCTAAGTGCCAGAAGGAGGTACTTATTAGTTTCAGTCATGTTGCTGTTGTTATATGTACTGTTACTTATGGACAAATATCTTCCTTTACAGATAGACAGCATGCATTCCGCACATAGCGACCTCGAAAAAGACCTTGATTCTTTGAAGGCAGCATCAAAGCCAGGGAAGGAGGAGCTTGATAGGCTTGAGGAGCTCAAGAAAATTATGCGCGATGAAGAAAAGGAGATTGGTAGGATCATGTCGGGATCCAAAAAACTGAAGGAGATGGTGGGTTTTTAAATGATTGTTCTTCTAATAAGCTTTGCTGTTTTTATCGTTGTGCAACTAAATGTTGCCTGCTGTCTCTGATCTGTGTATCATTATGCCACAGACGGCATAGACAAACTAGCCTGTGGTACTTTTAACTGGATTTGTCTTACTGCTTACTCTTTGTGGTGATGACTTCTGTTTTCAGGCGTCGGAGCTGCAGAAGAAAATAGATGCTGGGGGGGAAAAGATGAAAGCGCAGAAGTCCAGGGTCTCTAAGATTCAATCTGTGAGAACCTGCATCATTTGAATATTGTATGAGTTTATTGAAAAGTATATGAATTTATCTTTCCACTATCAGGATATTGATCAGCACAAGACAGATATAAATCGCCACAAAAACCAGATAGAGTCTGGCAACAAAAAGATAAAGGAATTAACCAAAGGGCTTGAGGAGGCGAAAAAGGAGAAAGAGAGACTTGTTGAGGAGAAGGAGAAGTTACGGACTGCTTTCCGAGAAATAGAACAGAAAGCATTTAAAGTTCAAGAAAATTACAAAGACACGCAGCAGGTATTATTGTGTCTGTTCTCTCTTTGTGCATATGCCATAGGGTAATCCTTGCCGTCTCCAGACAAGATAACCTACAGCTGTTGGTTGATGTTGATATGTCATTACTTTGGGTGCTTGCTTTTAGCTTATAGATCAACATAGAGATGTCTTGGAGAAAGCAAAATCTGAATATGAGAAAGTGAAAAGGTCTGTGGATGAATTGCGGGCGTCAGAGGTACCATTTGGCAAAACCTTTTCCACTTCCTGCTCCTGCCATCCACGAGCGGGCCATATGATTGGGGTTTCTTGTTACTGCAGGTTGATTCTGCCTATAACCTACAAGACATGAAGAATAAATACAAAGAATTGGAGTTGAAGGCAAAAAGTTACCAGAAAAGACTTGACGACCTGCAAGTTGCACTTACAAAACATATGGAACAGTATGTTGGTTTGTAGAAAAAGAAATTCGATGTTGGCAGAGCAGTGCATAGTTTCTCAAATCCTATTTTGTCTCTTGTAGGATTCACAAAGATTCAGTGGATCCTGCAAAGCTTCAAGCTACATTGACTGATAAGACTCTGACCGAGACTTGTGACTTGAGGAGGGCACTTGAGATAGTAGCACTACTAGAAGCACAGCTCAAGGAAATGAGTCCTAATCTCGATTCAATCTCAGAGTAGGGACTTTTTCTCCTTGCTCCCAATATCCTCTGCACCATGAGATGCATTGGAAGAGTTTCTATATAAATATCTGTGCATGTACAGGTACAGGAAAAAAGTTGCATTATATGGTGAACGAGTTGATGATCTTAATCATATCACTCAACAACGAGATGACATAAAGAAACAGTATGATGAGTGGAGAAAGAAGAGGTAAGAATGATTGTCTTTTTTGTTGCATATTGACATGGAAATAGTTCTAACTGGAATTTTCATATTAGGTTAGATGAGTTCATGGCAGGATTCAATACAATATCTCTGAAATTAAAAGAGATGTACCAGGTTCTTACTTCTCTCCCCTATTTGAGTAATTGTATAACGGGATAACTCGAATGCCCGCACGTGTCTGCTTAGGTTCGTGAAAATATATGGCTCTCTTAGTTTCTCTTTAATATGCAATCTTTCCACATTAATAAACTTCTTCTTGACGCATGCTTAGCACTAATTGTTCTGGATGATGCTAGTGCTCTCACATCTCTTGCCTTCTCTAGTTCAGCTTCCAATTACCTGGACTATTCTATAACTGGGGCTCAATTTTTTGTGCACTTGTAAAAGACTAGCTTCCAAACTATGTCAGGTGCTGAGCACCTGTAGTACTTTTCCTTCTGATCTGTATCTTATAAAAAACAGATGATCACACTAGGAGGTGATGCAGAACTTGAATTGGTTGACTCTTTGGATCCCTTCTCTGAAGGTGTGGTCTTCAGTGTCAGGCCACCAAAGAAAAGCTGGAAGAATATTGCTAACTTATCTGGCGGGGAAAAGGTAACTTGAGGACATAGCTGTTCTGCTCCTTATTTTATGAAGCTTTATGTGTTAGTGTGACGATTGCCCTTCTGAATCTTCAGACTCTCAGCTCATTAGCTCTTGTCTTTGCCCTTCATCACTACAAACCCACTCCGCTATATGTGATGGACGAAATTGATGCTGCTCTAGGTACTCAGTGCCCATTCCAGAGTTCATTCCTTTTCCTGGCATGCTGTTTATTTTGCCTCTGTTCCAAGCTTAGTTGTACGTGTTATAATTTCTCAGACTTCAAAAATGTTTCTATCGTGGGACATTATGTGAAAGATCGGACAAAGGATGCCCAGTTCGTTATCATAAGGTACATTGTGTGGAGATAGTCTAAATAAATTTCGGATGACAATGTTCTCCCGACTCACCATATTCATGTTATCTCTATGCCATGTGCAGCCTCAGAAACAACATGTTTGAGCTGGCGGATCGACTTGTAGGAATATACAAAACTGACAACTGCACTAAGAGCATTACAATCAATCCTGAGAGTTTTGTGGTGTGTGAAGATGATGACTGTTTGACCAAAAGAAAAAACCAAGAAGAAAACCAAGAAGATGATGACTGATTCGTTAGTTAAGATGTTTTGAGTAAGCATGATGTTCTCTTTCATGACTGCTTTTTTTGATAAGGTTCTTGCTAACTTGCGTGGCTTGCCATCCTCAGTGGCCTATAATTTAAGGAATTTGCTTGCTGTTTATGTATAGTACAAGAATGGTTTGTTCCTAATGTAAGAGCTGAGGTTCTGAATCTCTGTCTCTGTCTCTGTCTCTGTCTGTCCGTCTGTCTCTGTCTCTGTCTCTGTCTGTCTGTGTGTCTGTCTCTGTCTCTGTCTCTGTCTCTCTCTCCCCTATTGTCATAGCCATCAAGTAGCTTCGAGCTGTAACATGCGTTGCTGTTGACAAGGATTTTGTTTTCCTGCATCATAATTCCTATGAAATCTTCGCCTCAGCTCATTACTGATGGAGATGCCATTCTCTTACACCTTTATTTACCAGGTCACCAATCTCTCAAGGGATCTCCTATTTTGGGGGTCCTGCCAGAGATACTTTTTGTAGGAACCAGAAATCGAAACGCCAATTTTGCAAAGTTAATGATGTTAGATTTGGGGATCAACTGAGAGGGTTGGCGTATTATTAGTGGATGGTGGAGGGCCTGTAAGATTTTAAACTAGGGTTTGGGCGAGGTTATTAGCTCAGTAATATGTTGTCCTAGTTGGTGCACGATCCCAAAATTACTAGGCAAAATAGCTTGAAGCACATGGATAGATATGCAGGCAATCCGGCGGCCAAAACCCATATGCTATACTTCCTGTATGTCTAAAAATGACGATGACGGAAGTAGGATCATTTCGTTTATACTACAAAGATTTTAAACTGTCTCGAGTACTCCTAGGATTTAGAATCACCCATGTATTGCTATACAATTATGCAAGAGTCGAAGTTGAGAAGAAAACCTTAGTCTTAATTTAACCAAATAGTACTCTAGGTGGTTTCTTTCTCTCTTTCACTAATTTATGTCAGTTTTCAAATTCACCAGTAATATTAGCGTGGTAGTTCACCAATTCTCCACGGCTCCGTTCAGGAAGAATACGAAAAGTCTGATCTGCACCACTTCACTGAAACTTCCTCGCCCACTAATCGCAGCATTTGTCTTTCATGACGAAAAACAAGGCAAAAGATGGTGATCGGTCTCTAACGACGTGTGGGTTGTGGCCATTCTCTTGCTTGTCGTGTCCCAGCCATTTGAAAGTCAAATCTACGTGGGATTGACCTTGACTTCCCTAATTTTCTCCTCTTTCAGCCGTCGCCGCTGATTGCAATTCTACCGACCATTCTATCTCTTTACGTGTCTACAGTATTTTATTCTCTTTTAGTTCAACTTGTTTGAAAAAGTTAATCTAAGTTAATCTAGAGTGTTGGACATTACTGGGGACCTGGGGTGTCACTTCATTTGTGCGTGCATGGCGGGGGAGAGAGGGAGAGAGATACCGTTGACTTACCAATGTTTTGAGGTTTAAGACCAAGACCCGAGTCTCATGACTTATAACCCTCCACGATCTTTGCATGCCTAACCTTCATTTTCTTTTCCTCTTCTACGAGCAAATTCTACCGTAAATACCAAGAAGGAACTATGAAATAACACTAGTTGACTGGTTCAATCATACGAGCTACTTTCAAGCAGAAAGAAGCTGCCCATTCTCTCAGTATTCAAAGTAGATTAGCATTACTGTTTCTTGCTAAAAACTGTCCAAATCATATGCGAACCTCGTGGTCTACACAGTAGTACGGTTTGTTCGAAGCTGTGTATAGCGTTTAGCAAAAACTCATGAGTCTTGGGAAATCCACGCTCGAGCTTCTTCTTCTGCTCTTCGGAGTCGCTACTCATGAATCTGGTTGAAGAGCTAGTATTTGTGCACTGGCTATCTATATTAACATCAGCCGGTGGGTCAGACACAGCTCTGGTCACGTACAACTCGTTCACGAAGACAGCGATCGCGTAAACCAGGTTGGTCCCCAAGTTTGGGACTGTGACATATTGCAGCTCTCGCAGACGAAACGTACTTATCTACAGTCGCCCGTGCTATAGATAAGATCCGAGTAAGCAAACAAGTGGTGGAACATTTAAATATAGTCCCTGAAAGGGCTAGCCAAGACATGCACCGCATGCGTATTCCCCGCCAAGACTTGACTTCCTTGTCAAGTAAGTGCCAAGTAAATTACTCAATTCCTGCACGACCATGACTCGCCAGAAGCCAAATCACATTATAGTCTAAACTCATGAAGCTGATGACTTCCAAATTTTCATTGCTTTTGTCAAGGCATCGGCCGGCTTGTATTTAGTACCGCCTTTGTCTGCTTGAAAAGTACGAATCAAGAACCTCCATGAGCCTATGGTCTTCGAGAATCAAGAATGGAGGAACTCCCTCGGGAGATCGATCCAGTGGATGAGTTAATTAGCTAGAGAAATGGCTTTTTATTGCTCTCTTTGGTTACTGATTGAATCAACCCTGATCCCAAATGGGTTTCGGAAGTGGTTTTATTTGAGCTTCTTTGTCCACCCTTTCTTTCTTGTTGCGTGCTGGGTTTTTCTCCTTCTCAAGACTCTGTTTGATTGTGCCTTGTCTTTCATCCTCCTTCCCTTGCTCAGAAGAGCTCTGTTTCTCGCGAGTCATCTCTATGGTTCAGCTAAATGCGCTGTCTTCTATTGTTTTTGGTCCGATAGAGGCGGTGACTATCAAAACGATGATCAAGAGATTAAGCATCATGAAGTTTTGGAGATCTCCTATGAAAGTGCTCAGGATTCCCTGTCTTTTTTCTCAGTTGCAGCGTCAGCTGTGACTTGCAAGCTGGAAGCAGAGTTTACCCCTGGAAAATATGTGGATGTCGAAGAAGAGCAAGTTCTCTTCGAAGATGCTATAGAGGAGCTCGAAGTCGAACCTTGTATTGTTGTTGATGCATGTCGAGATGACTTGAATGTGGATAACAATGAGGACACGCCCACTTTGTCTAGTCCTGATGTTGGAGTGAACTTGAATGAGCATGTGTCTTCCTTTTTAATGTTGAACTTGGCAACAGAACAAGGTTTCTTTATGGACGAGTGTCTGATTCCGAGCGTCGATTCGCCCCTTTTGGCCTCGGAACCAGTAGACTCTGCTGTTTTGGCAGAGACATTGGAAGAAGACGCCGATGTAAATCGGTATTCACCTTCGACCTATGGGACTCGTGTTCCGCCATTGTCAATGCTTAGAGAAGTTCCCGATGCCAACCAAACAATCGAGGCCGATCCCTTCTACGGGACGTACGCCGAGCGCATGGGATGGTTCGACATCCTCAATCACGAAAGGACCTGCGGAATCAGTACGTTTTCTCACTATCACATCGCATAAGAATAATATCCCCTCATGTTATGCAGTCTTTCTTTTATATGCATCCCATGCACAACAGAAAGGAGATCGTCAAATCTCACACATTTTCAACATATCACATCAGACTGAACGAAGTCCGTCGGTGACAAAGTGACTTCGGATCTGTATTAGCAAGCTAACTAGAACTTGGATCAGAAATACTGCTGATTCAAGATCAACTCCATAGTTTTGATTGATGAACAAGACAAAGGGTTGCTTAAATTTCCCCCTTTTTTTTTCGATATCGACTATTGATCGAGTAAGTCAAATGGGCGTCATTCTGCAGGTGCAATGCTGCAAAAGGAAACGGGGACTGCTGGATCGCCATTGCAGAGCATCGAGTCAGCCAATTTCACCATCCCTCAATTCTCACTGACCAAGCTCCTGAAGCATAGACTCTTGAGAAGCTTACAAGGTGACTTCGAGCTGGTCTATGTGGCTCAAGCATGCCTGTCATGGGAGGCTCTCAACCACCACCACCAGAAGGTCCAAGACCTCGCTCAGTCTCCAACCTCCTCTCTCCAATCCGCCTCAGTATCTCACCACAATCTGGTGGGTGAATTCCAAAAATTCCAAGTCCTGTTGGAAAGGTTCTTGGAAGATGAGAGGTGTGAAGGGAAGAGATGCTGGAAATATGTCCAAGCAAGGTTTTCTCTCAAGAGTCTCCTCCAGGTCCCTGAATTAACAGGTACAACATAATGTGTTGTTCAAGCAAAGTTTATACATGACGAGACTGACGTGGACATTCTTTGAATTGCTTGGGGAAGTTTGCATCTTGCATGTAGATGAACTTTGTTTTCTGTTTTTCAGGAAGAGCCAAAAGCGACACTTTAACTAACGGGCTCATTTTCCATCTCTAAATTGAGAGGAAGGGGGTCCTTTCATTATCTCACTCCTAATCTAGCAAGTTCTTTAAAGAGTTATATCTCAGTCTTCATTTGACCTTCTTCCCAAAAAAATCGTGTATGTTTATCCTTTTGAAATTCTACAATATTATAATCACATCGAGCTAAAAAATTTAAAATAAAAATCTGTGGGTTGGAATGCCTCTTGCTGCAAATGACTTACGTTTTCTAACCTTCCTGATGAGATCTTTATGACGAACATTATTGATGAAACTCACTGTCCTCTTGAGAAACCTACAAATCGCGGAAAGACCCTTTTACACAGCTAAGTAATTGAAGATTGATGGTTTCTCTGGCGATCAAGATCTCGTGCGAAGTACATTATCTTTCATGCCGGGTGTTACGATTGAAGGTTGTACTCGACTCATATAAAATATCAAAATTTTGGGTATTTTCTTACCATGTCCCTCCAAGTGATTTCAGCGGGAAGAAGGGTAGGAGCAGAAGAAGCAGCCATGGACCTGAAACCAGTTTCCAAAGCCATAGAGAAGTGCATAAGGGCCTTCTATATTTTCGTCAAGACCGATCACGACAATGACAAGACTTGGTGGAAGCTCAAGAGCTCCTTGTGGAGCTATTCACCTGTTGAAGACCCTAGAGATATCCAACTTCTTGCTGATCTAAATCAGACGCACCGCAAGGTGAATGTTCAATTTCGAATTTCGTTCTCTCCGGTGCAACCATTTTTATTACCAAAACACGCCCCGACAGCATGATTAAAACTCCTCGTGTCGAGCATAAGTGATCCCGATGTAACGCCTGCATTTCCAGTCTTCTCTCGAAGAGAAGTGACTTGCAACAAAGCTCGTCTCTTTCCTATTCGCGCAACGCAAACTGGAGAGCTCGAAAAATGAGTTGGTAAAGATTGTTTTTTGGTTCATGCAGAAGACACTAGGGTTGAAGGATTTGCAAGGGAAGAAGAGGTGCTGGTTGAAGAAGAGAACAGAGATTGGCCCTCTTGAAGAGTCTCAGAGGAAAGAGATTCTGCTCACGCTCGTTGACTTGAGCCTCGTTTCAAGAGTCCTCCACATGTCCACAATCTCCTCTTCCCAGCTCAAATGGTGCCAAACGAAGCTCGACAGCATCTCATTCAGAGAAGGCAGGCTCATTAGGTCACCAGCATTCCAATTATTCCCAGTCTCTTGACAACAAACATGCCTCTCTCCAATTAAATTTCAATCTTAAGGACTTTTCTCTTTCCACTTTTTCTGGAAAAAGGGAATTGTTGTTTACTTTATGCATGCTTTTTTTGGAGTCAACATGCAAAGTATGCAAATATATGTTATGTACGCTTTGCTTTTGACAGCAACACGCAGTTCTGGCTACATCCAGTGAAGGCAAGATTCAATAACTTGTACAATGCTACATAATTGGCATGCAAATTAAATTAAATTATCATTCATGTCATCTGGGTTTGATCATAGTGGTTGAAAGATCACTCTGCAACCACATACTTCAATCTTGAAGCTCACGGATAGACAAGAACGACCGTCAATTCATTAACAATTTGATCAAGGCCCCAGAAAACAACTAGCCGTCAACAGCACAACAAAGAATAATCTTGTTCCTTTTGTTTTTCGTTTCGTTTTTGGTGCTGTAAGCTCTGTTATTGCAGTTCTTCCAGTTTATAAGCCGCCCATATGATCCTCCAAAGCCTCCGTCTTGAAAACAGTACTTGAATAGACTATTTCTGGAACCGGATCTGGACTCATCTATCCAATTAACAGCTCCCTCCAGGGAGGTTTTGAGCAAATTACAATCGACATTACTTGGAACTGTCAGTTAAGGAACAGTCTCTCACCCTAAGCATCATATAAATGGCGGGTTTCAGTTTGGATAACTGATCGTCTTTCTGAGAAATATACACACATGCGCGATTTGGATCGCTTGCGGAGTTTCAGGATGATCACCAACTATATGATGTGCTTAAAAGGCTTACTAACAGCGGGCAAGACACCTTGCACAAGCTTTATTAATTGATTGCATCATACAACGAGCTAACAGTGAAGAGTGATCTTGAGGGTTCGTTCGAATGACGAAGCTGTCTCCATCAACTTCGCGCAAGATCCAAGTTTGAATCAACTGACCTGTCTATCTTCTTGGATCATCCCCAAACGCACAAACTCATGTGCTTTGATAATTACGCAACGAAGTTAGGAACAGGGCACTACCGCATTGAACCTCATTGACTAGGGATTAACCGAGCAATCTGAAAGCATCAGGACGTTTCGTTATCGGCAGAAAAACTGGAAGGCACCGCCCGGAAGAAAATAGGGAGTGAAAATGTTAGTTCCATGATGCAGTGCAGAGGACTGTAAAAAACGCTACAACCACTGCCTTAGTTCTCAGCAAGAAACTGAGCAATTAAGACGACATGAACAGAAACAGCAATAAAATCTAAGAAAAAGACTTCCCAGAAGCATGAATTCTGTTGGAAGGCACTAATGCACCTCGCAGGCTCAAAAAGTTTGAACCAGACGCAATTACGAAATGAGCAAGACAAGTAACCTTAGAATGGATGATTTGGCCAAGGCACATCTAAGTTTCCTAAGCTTTATCATTAGCTCATTCAGTAACTTTAAATCGCCTCTGTACTTCATGCAAGAGGCATATTCCATCTTCCCCCCGTCTACACAACATCTACTCTAAAGTTGCTAACTGATACAGTTCAAGACCAGCAGCTGGAAAAATATCAGCTAGGGCCGACAGCACAAAAAGATAAACAAGACGATAGTTTTAAGATGCGAATTCATGAGGCACACGTTACAAACAAAAAGCCAGTTGAGTAACCAGATGATTCAGCCAGCAAACCAAACCCAACATTTTCCATCTCCTTTGCCTTAAAAACTCTTCCGTTGGCGTTCTAAAACTGCCTTGCATCCCAAGATAAAAAGAGGTTGGACTGCAGTACGGATCTGGCGCCTTGATGAGGCTTTCTCAAAAGCCTTAAGGCCATTCCATCGCATTCTAATATATTTCCAACAACCCAGTAGCAGAGAATTTCAATTGCCAGTAGAAATACGACAATATTACCTCCTTTTATTCTTAACGGCCTCTACGGCGAATTGACATTGCTTCATCACTATGCATTTGTCATGTTGCTTTTGCTCCACAAAGACAGCATAGTCAAAAAGCCCCGGCATTTTGGTCAAACTTAATGTGGCAAGTAAACTAGAAACCTAACAGGGCTAATTGTCTATGATGAGAGGATAACCTAGACAAGGAACTCTAAGCATGCCAAATAATCAGAAAATACGCAAACACCTTATGGAAAACCAACAGTTAACATAGGGCATAAGCAATGTGAACTTCAGCATGGCAAATGCATCTACAAAAACAATAACTCCGAAAATAACAGCATAGACAAAGTCGGTAGCGGACTCTGCCTGGCGTACAGTACGTATAACTAGGATTACTCAATCTTTTAGCAGAAAAACCAAAGGTGCTGCTCCCGATAATCCTTGATAAAATATTATAACTGAAGCAATGGAATAATGCTCAGAATTTATAGGAACCATAGGGAAACTAGTCATAACCCACAGACAACTAGCGTATTGCTGCACTGAAAAAACTTACATTTAAAATCATTTCACATCAATATCATATCAGTTTGATCAGATCTTGATATGCAAATACACTGAAATAAAATGATTGAAAGTGCTTAATCTCATAACATCAAAGAAAAATGATGTTATATCAGTGGTAGATTGTAGTACATGCAAGATCACCACAAGTTCTCTAAGATTGTAATCAACATTTGCGCGCTTAGATCTCGATATGTCATTATACTGATACTGAAAGTGCATAGTTTGGTGACAAACAAATACAGTTGATCACTGCCAGACTGCAATACAGACGGAAGTCTTCACAAGTTCTCTAACTGAAGTAACCCACGATAGTGCACAAGTCGGTGCAAGGGCATCATGCGGGGAAGGGATGTGTTGCCCATGTAGTAATATGATCATAACAGCTAAATGCTGACGATGAGCCTTTCATATGCTTTTCAAATAATACCGCAGCAGCAATAAGATGCACATACTTCAGTAATCACATTAACTCCAGCAACTCAACTGATTAACCTTGATATGTTGCTAATGCTATTCATTATGAATCAAAGGTGCATCATAAAGCTCCGTTATTAAATTTTAGCAGATGCTGGAAAGATTTTGAGATGTATGACTATAAGGATTGGTGGAGATGCCTTTTCGCCATGCACTAACAACTTCAGTAATTATCTTCACGTTTTATACATCACGCTCCACTAAAAAAGAAAGCACTTGAGATACTGAAAGATTAACAAAACCTAAAGTCCAGGGTGCTGCATCAATGATAAGCTGCATATAGATTATTAAGGCACTACCTGTGAGGGCCATCAAAAGAAAGGTACTTTTGGTCACTAAAAGGTAAATCAATCGATAGGTGGCTTTGTTCACATATAAGCTGATGGAAGAAAGCGTAATCATTAGGTGTGTATAGTCCTCACAAGTATTTGCACTGAGATAAATATTCCCAAATTATTATTCATACAAGGCTGATCATAAAAGCCCCTTCTCTGTTATGATTACTCTGTGCTATATAGTTTCCCCAACCCAGACCAAAACCATTCCTATTTCTTGATCTTTCGTGGCTTCTTCGGCCCCGGAACTTCCAATCTACCAACAGAACAGCCGCACCTCGCTCTAAAAACAAGAACAGCCCTCCCATTCGGCGGCGCCATCTTCTTCAATTCCGCTTCAAGTTCTCGGTGCTGGTTAGTCGGCAATTCAAAGAGCATCCTCTCTGAATCTTCCTTCGCAGTCGAGTTCTTAATGCACTCCTCCGTCTCCAGCTGAATATCGAACTCAGCCGCCTTCCTCAGTCCCCGGCAATTTGGGTTCCCACATTTCCGATCCAAACATGCCACCAACGCCAACATAGCGAAAGCGGCGCAGCACACGCTAAGTCCTATCGATCCATAAATCAACGGAGCCTCAGAAAACTCCTCCTTGACCACGCTCGTGATCGGGCCCACGTTCTCGATCAGGTGAACGGCTATGAACTTCGCATACGGGAACAGGAGAAACCCGCAAGCACCAACAACAGCAATCAGAATAACGACATCCACCGCAGCCGACCGAGATCCACGGTGCTGGCAAGACGACGGCGAATTCGAGCGACTTGCCGCCGAATTGAGCAATTTCCTATTCCTCTGGGAAAGATAACTAGCTTTGCTCATCCTCGATTTGAGGAACGAATCGACCGAGTTCGCAGAACTCGCCATGAGCGCCAACTGGTCAACGAGCTTAGCTGAGTTCGAGCTAGGGAGATAGACCATCTCAAATTGCACCCAGAACCGGAAAAAACAAATGATATCCGAAGAACCCGATGATTTGTATGAAACAAGCTTCGAAATCTGGATCGAACACAGAAAAAGGATCGGGATTTGGATCGACCCACCTCGTCAAACACGCAAAGGATTCATCTTTCGATTGCTCGATCCTTGAAGATTGTCAAACCGTCGGCGGGTCAAAGCGAATTGGGCCAAGCGAATCCCATAGAAGAAGAAGAAGAAGAATGGAGCTTAATTGAGAGTTACGAGTATTGAACAATTGTCAAAGAACGAAAGAGACCAAACAAAACTGCTGAAAAAAGAGAACTTTCTCGCTGAAGTATGAAATGGTTAAATGCCGGCTTGACAGGTTCAACACGCGGAAAGAGAACCAAGAAAATGGGGAGAGGACAAGGAGAAGAGGCTCGCGTTTTGCATTATTATCTCCTTAAAAGATTTGTTTCTACTCTCAATCAATTTATTATTTCGTTCTACCAAAAAATATTTATATTATTATTTCGGAGTTGTATTAATTATTCCACCATCGGTATATTAATCTCGTAGGGAAAAATATACATAAACGATTTTAACGCACTTACTGAGATTAAAAATGTAATTCCGGCCAAAAAAGAAAGAAAGGGAAAACTACAAAAAAAATATGTGTTACGGTTTGAGAATATGTCATGTCTCGTGTTCTCATGACTAACTTGATCCGATATCATACGGTACGGTGGAAAAGAAGGTAACGCGAATTGTAATTCACAGTAATAACAACACGAGTAAAACTCGCAAACATGCTCTCGAGCACAAAACCTTAAAAAAAAAAAAAACCTCGTGATTATATCATCGATTGAAGGAGGTAATTTGTCTTACCAGAAAACAAAATGTATGTTTTATCATATCTCGAACACACTAGCGAATAAAATGTATATTTATCATATCTCGAACACACTAGAGAATATCTTAATTTAAATTGGGAAAAAGATAAGCTAATGAAATAGAACATCGTATATACGTAGATCTTAAATATCTAAAATGATAATCCTAAACATCGAATGGAACTTTCAATATTGTTAACATATTTGCTAAAACTAAAGTTAGCAAGTTTAGGTTGGGACTAATCGAACTAGAATCAATTCACGAGACAAGATTAATAACCGTGTTAAGCATGCTTAAGGAAGCACGGCTGATGGAGACTTCTTATTTTCCTTGGTTATTTTAATAAAGGAATTTTCGGGAGGAAAAAAAAAAAACTTCCCTTGTGAAAGAACTTTGAGATGCTCCATGCGTTGGCAGTTTCGTTGGTCAGTCGTGAATGTCTTCGGGTCATTTGTTAAATTATATAAAAAAACGTAGCATTCACAATTTTAAAATTACTGATTATGATAGTGTCAAAAAATCGTGGAAAGTGTTAGAAAGGTCCTAAACATATTTCATCGATATCAATTTAGTCCCAAATCTTTTGATTTCGAGTCAATTCTGTCGTTCCATCTAATTTTGATTGGATATTGCTGATGTGGTCATCAACCGGCCGACGTGGTACGGCTAGCACTAACGTAAACATCTTTTTAATGATATTTTCATTATTTTGAAAATTCTTAATTTTTAATTTTTAATTTCTTTTTCCTTTCTTTTTGTTTCTGCCTTTTTTTTTATAATTTTTTTATCCTCTTTCTGCCGGCCTCTTCGCCACAAGCGACAGTCGACTTTGCTTGGGCGAGGGTCGCCCTCGCCGTAGCGAGGCCAGCCCTAGCCGCCTATGGCCGTCCCGATCACCAGGAAAGAGGAAAAAAAAGATAGAAACAAAAAGAAAGGAAAAAAAAAAATAAAAATACAAAATTATTTAAAATGTTTATTTAAAAATGTCCATGTCAATGTTAGTCGTGCTACGTAAACAACCGGCATCCACGTTAGCAATATCTTGCCAAAATTAGTCCCAAGGACCGGATTGACTTAAGGTCAAAAGGTTAATGACTAAATCGGCACAATTAAAAAGTTTAAGACTTAATTGGCACAAATGCAATAGTTTAGGATTTTTTCGACACTTTTCCCACAAAAAAATCAATACCGTAGTTTAGAATATATTGGGAACCTTGAAAATCGTCAAGATGTTTATGATTGAATTAGTCAAATCGATAAGTTTATGACCGAATTGGCCGCCGCACAATAAATTTATGACTTTTTTTTTGTTATAATTTTACCTCAACTACTACAAATTTTTCCTTCTATCGATGATCTAATTTCAACGGAGCCGACACTTGTTCACGGAACCCTTTATTAAGAGGGCTTTGAACTTTCTCCATTTGAAAAAAAAAAAAAAAAAAAAAAAAAACAAACTTTCTCCAATTGGAACCAGTTCATGGATCATGCGTGAGGATACCTTTCTAAGTCGTACCCACAAATTCTTATTTAGGTATTGGGCTGTAGGGAGCTTTTCATGGATTCCGCATGCAGTCTTATTGTGGCCCCAGATGAGTTTTAGACCGTGAAACCATGACCTGCGCAAATCACGAAAATTATCGAAACCCTACCTAATTATATGAATTAGCAATATTCGACCAAAAAAATAAAATAAAATGAATTAGCAATATGCAAGAAAATTTCCCAACCACGTGTGGAAATAACCTTAGCTTTCTCGGCAAGAACGAGTTAGAAGAAGGGTGCGTCTTTGCAGGTCGGCCACGTCACTTGATTGCGCGGATTGCTCTTGAGAATTTTTGGTCAAACGAGGTGAACCCCGGAAGGAAGTTTCGGTGTCATGATTAACCCCACGAAAAATCCAAATCCATCGAAAGCGACATTGAACGGACGCCGTTTTGGGCAACCACGCAGACCAAAAGGGAGGCTGCTCAAAGAGTTTAACGCCACGGCGGCGGCGGCGGCCGCCTTGGGAAGATGACCCACATCTCTAAAGTTTGAAAGCCAACAAGATCTAAATTTATTTGCACCGTGACATGAGACCGAGCTTTCCCAGCAACACGTTACAGTGATCGGAGCGGCATGGATCTTCCCCGTCTTGACGGTCCATACTATCATACGCGATGTCCTTAAAAAAATCTGGGTTTACGGGGACCGAATTCGAATTGCAATGAAAGTTCGTATAGGCAATTGTGCTCTCGTATGCTGCATGGTGCAGAATTTCGTGCTGCCACGGCCGGCCGATTTGAACGTCGTTAAAAGGGGTGCCGCGATAGGCTTATTTAGTTTCTTGGAGTCGCCATCCTATGTGAACCGAAGATGCTTTAGAAGATAGAAGAAACTTTGACATTTTTGGCAAAATTTTATCTTTGTCGATTCACAAAGGTGTACTTCCTTTCTTCTCCCTTCTTTTCGCATATTAAATAAATCTCGACACGGCATGACACAAATTAGAGAAAAAAACATTTTTCTACCGTCCCATTCCTAGTAAATTTGGATTTTGCTTAGTCCTATCATCATCGAAAGTAGACATTGCTATGCATTTGAGCTCTCAAGTTCGACACGCGAGTGCCTCGAAAGAATATCCTCTTCCGAATCTGCTTGCTTGGTCCAACTCCGTCGAAAAGTAGACAATGTTGTGCATTTGAGCTTACAAGTTCGAAGCGCGGGCATCTCGAAGAATATCTCTTCCGGATTTGCTCTCTCGCTCCGACTTTGGTGCTTGCTCTATATAGTCGAGCGTTTTACAAGTCTACGACGCTCTTTAGCGTTCGGCTCATTTGAAAGTGACTTTGTAATCATTTGGTATCTGTTTGCAAGTCTTCTCTCTCGATATTGAGTTAGATATTGATTTGGGTGCTCTTCTATTTCCCTCTCGAAATAAATCTGTGATTTACAAGACGTTTTCTGTATCCATTTTACCTATTGATGTTGCCGTTATCTTTACATGGTGATGTTGCTAGGGATGCCGAACTTAGGCGCGCATCGCCTATTGGAAAAATCGTAGCTATTAGAGAGAGAAATCTAGACGTGTGCTTATCACGGATGTTGATGCAATATTCGGCGATTGGCCGCCAATTATGCTTTGATGCTATGACATGCTCTTTTTTGTGGAATGGGTAAGTCTTTGCAACTGTACCAAACTAGTTTATCTTTGAGATTTACTTGTTTTGTGAGATTTGTATTTTATCTTGAATTTAGGTATCTATCTTTTTATGTAAAATGGATAATTTTTTTTTTTGGCAAAAAACAATAGGCTGGCAAAAAGAAGAAGAGGGAGCAGTAGGCTTCAATAAATTCCGATAAAAAGGTGGAATTTTATATAAAAAGACAATATTAGGTTCCCTATTCTTAAGAGTACCGCGTCACACCTACACCCAATCAATTACAATCCCAATGAGAATAATGTTTTTTTTTTTATTTTTCGGGCACTCTATGGATGGTCAAGGGAAAAAAATGCCGAAAACGTAGTAAAACTATTGTAATTGTGTCAATTTATATATAAGCTTTCAATTATACCAACCGAGTCTCAACTTTTTGACGAATTATCATTTTAGTCTTTCCGGCGAATTTTGACAGGAGATTACGGTTAAGGACGTCAATCGTCTTATATGGTATATAACTTGACAATAACGTAGGCAATTTAATAATCGTTTCAAGAAAATGATTATTAAAATGTTTTAATGTTCTTTGTTTTCCTTCTCCCTCCACGGGTCGCCGGGCCTCGGCGAAGGCCGACGACTATTCACAAGCGAAGGCCGACCTGGCTAGGATCTACAATTTATGTTAATTTCGTGGATGTTAAGATCATGTGAGTGTGCTCGATACGATTTAGAAAATATCATGCAAAATACCATTCATCGCACTCAATAAATAATGTTTTTGTTATCGAGAAAAAAATTATATCTTAATAACTTTATGAACGATGAAAATTTTATTTCGTGTTATTCATTATAAGTGATTTAAGCGATTTTTTTAAAAATAATTCGTTTCTCGAAAAAAAAAAAACGCTCGTGGAATCTTTACGAGATTCGTGATCTAAGCACCTTCGATTCTTCCAAGTCATCCACTGAAGATAGATTGTCGATATGATTCCATCCGCGGGTTGCTCAAGTACGCGATAGCACGTGTCACCCCTCCACCCCCACATTTTAATGCAAGTCATAAACCATTTTTACTAAGAATATAAGATTCTCTTCACGAAAAGAGTTTCCGAGCAAAAGAACGTATTTAATAACTATATAAAATTTTAATACTAAAATGAAAAAAATAATAGAAATGTCAATGGAGGCAGTGATGACCGACTATTGGTGAAAGTAGTGGTGGAATCATGATTATAAAAACGAGTTACATTGAGTTTGTTTTTTTAAAAGGACATTATTTCTCTTTTTTCTTGATAACAAAAAGATATTTTTTTTACTTCTCATTTCTATTCCCGAGAGCATAAATTTGTTCCCGAAAACAAAAAAAAAAATCAATTCACATTTCCAAACGAGATTTTTGCTCTTTTCTTTTGTCTCGAGAAACAAAAGAATAAAAAAAGAAAAGAGAATCATAAACATTACCAAACGCGTCCCCTTAAGATGGTGCAAGATGACCGTGCGCTTTTTGTTAGGCTCAATTTGTTTCGGGAAAAATAAACAAATTAAAAATATTTTTTAAAAAAAATGATGATTGATATTATTTACCAACAAATAAACGAAAAATATTTTCATCGTTTAAATAAATATTTAGACACAATTTACACCGATGATTTTTCGAAAAACATTTTTCCCGACTTATGTTATAAACAAATTTTTTTTTTTTGGGGAGGGGGAAGGAGAAAAACAGAGGTCCGCGATGACAGGGAGGTTATTAGAAAATGATACGGTCCATCTCTCTGAAAAAAGTAAAAGAGGACTCGTTTTGGTCACGTTTTGTAGGCACTTTATGACATAATCTATATTATCTGAGTTTTGCTCCCCATTCGTAGGGTCCACCTTGTTTTGCGCGCAACGAACACGTGTCGGCTTCTCGGCAGATTGTGCGCCTCGCACAAGGGAAAATCCTCAGCCACTAGTAGCAGATTCTTTTGTGCTTTTTCTCCCTTCTTTTTTTTTTTTTAGGCGCACGATGCCCTTACACGTGCGATCAACGATAAGCGTGTGAGGTCATGGTGATGATAAGGGTTGGTGGTGGGGTGTCTCACTTTACTTCTTTTCCCGGGGTGCGGGGCCCACCTATGGAGAATACGGATCCGACGTGGCAGGTGGTGGAGTCCCAGCCCCCACGAGGTTACGTGGCCCTCGATGTTGACGTGGACTCGATGCGATGGGCTTTTCTGCCTTTCTACTAAAAGATTTGCAGATTTCTCTGCCCAAAGTACTCGTGAAGATTCCACAAAGAGCATGTAAATTTTTTTTTTTTTAATAGGAATACACAAGTGAAAAGGGCAATTACCCATTTGTTGTCCCCGAGTTTTTAGGATTGTTGCAACTGCCCCTCCACGTTTCAAATTTTTGCAAAGTGCCCCCTCAATTTTTTGAAATAGGTTCGTTGACTCTTATCGAATTTTGCTTGAAGCCACAATCTCACAACGACATGTGACGGAATAATTGATGGAAGATTTATTGTACACATCTGGTCTAGAAATTTCGTTGAGAATTTGATTGGAACCGATGTTAAAAGAAAAATCGGCATATAATTTTAAGAAATATTTTTTATCGGTATTTTTGTTTTTTGGTGACCAATTTGGCTTTCAAGACAAATCGCGTGTAGTCACGCGATCAAATATGTCATGAGATTTAATTAATTAATTTTTTTTTGGGGCTAAAGTCGACGGTTAGGGCAACATGGCCACCAATTTTCAAAAAGGTTAGGAGGCAAATTACGACAAATAGGATGGAGGGCAAAATATAAATTTTCCCGGAAAATGGACGGGGAAAGTGCTGAGTAGGATTGAAAGAGAGAATCATCAAAAAAGGAAAAGCGGGGAGGGGAAAGAGATCCTTGAAGGCCACAAAGAACTTGTGGCTGAGAATTCTCCCCAGTCGATGACGTGGCACCCCGACCTCATTAAACGGATCAAAACGCCCACAATCAATCCCCGAGTCCACTCAACTCTCCCCCCTCCTCCTCTTCCTCTCTCTGTCTGTCTGTGTGTCTGAAAAGTTGCCATTTTTTCTTGTTGGGTCTTTTCCTTTTTATTTTGGGAGGGGAAAAAGACAAAGCGCGAGCAGAAATGTCGGGGGAAGCAAAAGACCCGGCGATCAAGCTCTTCGGGAAGACGATCTCCTTGCCTGATATCCCTCCTGGGGATGTGGTGGGCGCCATCGACACTGGTCAGATTCCAAGCACAGATCCTCCTTCGCTTGACGAGAATATAGGCAGGGACGACAAAGAAGAAGGAGGAGAAGGAGAAGGAGGAGAAGAGAGGAGGAGGAGAAGAGGAAGAAGACCGTGATAATAAGGTACGGGTTGGTCTGTGATTTTTCCCCTGAATGCTCAGCCTTTGAGAACTTGAATTGGGTCAGCCTTCGTTCTTCTTGTTGACTTGGGTTGACATGCTTTTGCATTGATGCTGGATTTTTTGGCGGAAATGAATCTTGAAATTTTGGGGGTGGGGGTGGGGGGGGGGGTGGGGTGTTCCTTGATTCTGAATGAACTGAGATTTGTCTATTCGAATAAGGAGTTGAAACTGAGTTATTCATTATGGAGGAAGTTCGAGGATGTTCATGTCGGGAGGGGTTCTGGTTGGTGGATCTTTTCTTGTATTGATGGTTGGAGACCAAGTAGAAGATTAGGTTAATTTGCTGGCGCTTGGGGCTTTTGCTTTTGTGCGAGTAAGGATCAGCTGCTAAATAGTTGCATGCTCCTTGCAAGTTCATGTTTGTGAGCTGGCTCTGATCTCTGTGTTTCACAATTCCAATCATCTCTTTCTAGGCCAATTTAATTCCCAGACAAATGATTGAGCTCTGAAGTTGATATGGTTTAGCTCTGATTGTTTCCTCCTTTCTTTATTCCTTGACAAGACGAATCACAGCCTGTTCTTCTGTTAAAACATCCAGAAGGGTCTCTGGTGATTGTTCTTAATAACCTGGGTAGTGGGTGCTGGATGCTGCTACCTGTTGGATCAAGGCCCTCTCTTTTTCTTGATCTTTTCCTAAAAGTTGCTTGTCGTGGCTCTTTGAAGCCAGGCGAAGACCTCGAATCCAGTCATCAATTTATTCCCCACGACAACCCATCAACTTCAATCTTTCAAAGAAATCCGCCATTTACCTGTTGCATATTCAACTTCTAAAACAATTGCAGAAAAATAGGGACATTTATATATCTGAAAACCATCTGTCTGGATTTCGTTATTCGCACTATTGAGATTGCTCAGAATATCCAATTCACTAGTTTTTGCTTAATTTAGCAATTGCCAATCTTACATACAGTTTGGTCCTTTGCTGATTTAAGTTTAGTGCTTGTATGGCTGTGCCTTGAGTTGGCTTCCTTTTGGAATTAGTTTTGTCCATAAATGCTATCATACCATTCTTGGTCTGTTCCCCTGTTGCAGTGGAGTTGTTTGGTTTGAACATTAAATATTTGGTTAGGTTGTGTAAACAGATGTTTTCCTCTCTATATAGGAAACACAGGATGAAAAATCAGCTATAGCCAAGCTGGAAAATGGAGCTCAGTTTGTGAATCTCGAGGAGGGCACAAACCAGGACGCAATATCGGTGACAAATGAGAACCCTAGGACACCGTCAGTCGACAAGGAGAGCACCATTCCAAAGGCATCCAAATCAGAAGAGGAGCAGAGCGACACGAGCAATTCGCAAGATAAGGTGCTCAAGAAGCCTGACAAGATACTTCCTTGCCCTCGATGTAATAGCATGGACACCAAATTCTGTTACTACAACAATTACAACGTGAACCAGCCCCGACACTTCTGTAAGAACTGCCAGAGATACTGGACAGCCGGTGGGACCATGAGGAACGTTCCCGTGGGTGCGGGCCGCCGCAAGAACAAGAACTCCGCTTCTCATTACCGTCATCTAGCCGTTTCCGAAGCCCTGCAAAGTGTACGGACGGATTTCCCTAACGGGGTCCATCACCCACCATTGAAACCTAATGGCACTGTCCTCACCTTCGGGTCAGATACACCTCTATGTGAATCCATGGCTTCGGTTTTGCATTTGGCTGATAAGGCAATGCATAACTGCAGGAAAAATGGATTCCATAAACCTGAAGGAGTGATAATTCCAAGCACTTGTGGAAGTGCGAGAAGCGGGGTTGACAATGTGAATGGATCTTCAGCCACCTCAGTGAATTCCAACCATGCGGAGAGTAAAAATGGAACCAAAGAAATTGTGATGCCGAATTGTCAGGGTTTTCCTCCTCAGCTACCATGCTTTCCGGGGGCTCCTTGGCCTTATGCATGGAATTCTGCTCCATGGAGCCCACAAATATCCCCTGGCCCGCAGACTTTCTGTCCACCTGGTTTTGCCGTGCCGTTCTACCCTGGGCCAGCTTATTGGAGTTGCGGTGTGCCAGGGGCTTGGAACATTCCTTGGGTTGCCCAGCCAACTTCTCCGAACCACAGTGCCACGTGCTCTGGACCTAATTCTCCGACCTTGGGGAAACACTCCAGGGATGAGAAAATCGTGAAACCAAACTACTCCACTGAAGAGGAGCCACAAAAGGAAGCCAATCCTGAGAGATCCTTGTGGATTCCAAAGACATTAAGGATTGATGATCCTGGAGAAGCTGCAAAGAGCTCGATATGGGCGACTCTCGGGATAAAAAACGAGGCTTCTGATTCGGCTGGCAGGGGAGTACTCTTTAAGGCCTTCCAGTCTAAGAGAGACGAAAAGAACCACGCGGTCGAAGCTTCTTCTGTGTTACAAGCAAATCCAGCTGCGCTGTCTCGATCGCTCAACTTCCAAGAGAGCTCATAATCGGTAATTCGGAGGCTTGGTCATCAACTGGCATTGTGAAAATCTGTTGTGCTCGACTGGTGAATCGAAAAATCAGCTGTGCGACCCGCAAGATCTTATCGATTCACCGTCCTCATTTCTGAGGATCTATCCTGAAGCCGTTCTGAGAAAGGAAAAGGAAGGCGATTCTTTCCCATGTCGATTGAAAGAGACTTCTTAGCATAAGTTCCAAAATGATGATCCTCCCCCTTCTTTTGTTTAGTCGATAGTAAAAGCGGGCCGCCTCTTTTTTCTATGTCAGCATAGTGATTTGGTGAGTTCAAGTACGTACTAGATGTGAAATAAAGAGAGCTATAAAAAAATAATGTTAGAATTGTATTGTACTCAAGTTTTACCGTGATGTACATCAAAGTTGTAGTCTAAAGATGCTGTCTTTTACAGGCTCTATCTCTCTCTACTGTTCTTTCAACTGCTTTTGTTTGGAATCTGAGGGAAGCGTATATTACAATCTGCAGATACATAACTCGCTTCTGCATTTCATAGATTGAAAGAACACAACATACTCAACACGAGCGGCGTGTCGTCTGAATCAAAGCGGGACTTCATGTCATTTATGCTTTGACTTCATGTCTTTTATTCGATCAACGTGCAGGATTCGATCAATCAAGATCAAGAAAACAGATGGGTTTCATCGTGACAGAAGTAAGTTCAGATGTTTTTGGTCGCTTAAGGACGAGGGGAAACTCGCATCCCACCAGTTTGTATCGACATGCAACCAGCAAACCATGAGCTGTTCATGGGCCACCAAATCACGTGATGCCCTCCAAACTTACTTCTTGGCTTTTCCGCCTATCGCTCTTCCTTCCTTTTCTTTCTGCGAAATCTCAAAGTCCGATAAAATTCTCGAGAATGCACATGAGCTCGCCTGTTAGTACGTATCGAGTAAGGCTCTACCCTCGCAGATGCCATCATCTGGACCGAACGGTTCACCACTCGACCAAATCTTTCGAGGGTTGCACAGTGTGATGATCTGTCCTTGTTTCTGAACCCACTTTTCACCTATCGAGAAACCCTTTTGAACCATCATCTCGTACTTCCATTAGCTGTCGAGATAAGTTCAGTCCAAAGTAGTTACCGAAGAATTTCAGCCGCTCAAATTAGATGGGGGCCCTTCCCTCGGTTTTCTTCAGTGACTGAGACACTCATGATGTGAACTTGTTACCTTTATTACAATATCTTATGCGCGAGACTCCTGAGAAGTTTCAAAATCCTAAAAGGAGGTGAAGCTCTCTTGTGGCTCTCCTTCGCCAAGGCAATGGGACCCTTTTCCACGGTGCATGTTGGCCAATAGCGACAGCACCTTTTCTTGCCAGGCAAATCCTCTTGCTGTTCTGCTCAGCACAATCCGCCTTTGTAAGGCTTTTGATTAAACCCCATATTTTCATTAAAAGATATTTAGGTCGAAAAAGTAATGGTAAGATCAATTAAGCAAGTGACTTTATAAAGTCAAGTGAAGCAATAGACTCTATTCGGTGTCAAATAGAGCCACTCATTTAACTATTTCATTGACGGTTTGACATGTCATCTTGTCAGTTAAATACCCGTACTTGATTATAGAATACAACCGTTACGTGATTCTAGATAAGACTTATGTCTGCCGCATGTTTGCTCTACTTAACAAAACCAAATAATACTCATATGGAACACATGAAGTATCGTGCTCACGTAAAAGTACTTCAATTCTATACTTAATTTACGTCTTTTATTTAATCAATCAACAACTTATGAACAAAATATGATTATTTGGTTTCGTACCAATGGAAAAAAAAAATAACATTGTTGTGATTTTTCATTAGATAACATAAATTAGTGAAAATCCATTTATCGGATACAATATTTCTACAAAATCTCGTCCTATTGGAGAACATAAGCAATTATTGTCTATAATACAATTAACGTAATATTACAGTAACATCGTTCTACGCTTTTATTATAACAACACTGAACTTTTTTTTTTATAAATAATTTTAAGGAAAATGACTATATATATCTGTCCTATCTCGAACCATATAGTCCCAATTTATCAACAAAGCATATCAATCGTAAAACTCAAATTTCATGAGTTGTCTTGACATTACCCAACACTAATGTCTGCAGACATTATTTCTTTTTCAAATCCATCCGATCATGAGCAGTGTCGATCTTCGACCTCGGTCTCATGATAGTTCATGGGCCTCGCAGGCCATCCCGGGCCGAAATGTCTATGTCGGACTCGAGTCGGCCTACCATCGGCCCATCTAATCCCAGATTGCGTTTTAGTTGGTTCATGACTAACAAAGTTGAGCTAGGCCCGACCCACTAAGATTGATTAATGCTCTGTATATCCTTAAGAAAAGGAGCCTAATTAACACAACAATGTCCGGAAATTCTTGCTAAAGATGACATGTTTTGTTTTTTTTTTTTGCAGACAATCTTGAAGATACTACCACATGAATCACCGTTATATAAGCCTTAACAGATGTCTCCTTTCCTTGTACGTGTCAAAAAAATGCACAAAAAAAAAAAAAAGAGAGCTTGGCAGAAATGGACATCCCCCATAACCTAAGAAGCCTGTCGTGCGTCACATTCTTGGTCCACGAAAACACACATCATCAGCCTGAAAACAAACCCTAACAATGGATTCGAAGACAATGGCTTGGTCTCCATCTCGTTCCCCCTCGGTTCTTCTTGTTCTGACGCTCCTCCCTCTCTCCCTCTCTCTCTCTCTGCATCTCCCTCGGTAATGCGCTCGAACTCGTAGTATGAAAGAACCCTAGCAACATTTTTTTATTCGTGTGTGGCATATGATGTTGCTTGGAGGTCGTGGTTTTGAACTCACGCACTCATTTCCGATTCGCAAGGACGCGCGGCGAATCGTGGAGGAGGTCCCGACAATGCTGCTGCTCAACTGAAGACTAGTGCGAGAGAATCAGCGGATCCAGATATGGAAGTGATGGGTTACGAAGATCCAATAGCGAATGTTAATCCGAGATCTCCTGCGTATCTATTGCCTCCCTCCACCTCCAGGAGTCTGAAATTCAAAACGTGACTCGAATGAATTGTACGTTGGAAAGGTGAATGAAAACGCATCGGAGATGGATGACCTTCTCATCTGTTCATTTTAATTCCATTGTACATCTTTGATCTGTCCAAATCAACCGGCACTGGCCTGACATGCCTCTAGGAAGTTGCTTCTTCATTCAACCCCTTTGACATTGGCATTCCAGTTAAAATTTAGGGCTTAGGAATATTTCATTAGGGCCATCTGACTCTTGGGATAAGTTTGCAACTTACTTTTATTTTTAGCCGATCTTGACTTGCAAAAGAGGAGGGATTCTATCAAAAACATCCGCCGACAACGGAACTCACCTAATAACAGCGTACTAGGCTGCGAAGTAAAATAACGAGAAAACTGGACATTTTTGTGAAATCAAAAGAAGGGAAGCATCAAATTGGTAGGTTGTGCCGCACAACTTGTGCGTCTCTCAATCGGGTTTCACTTGTAATCAATTGAGTCATGTCTTCGACGATGTAGGTTTTCGCTTTCAGAGCATTCATTTTCGAAGTTTGAGAGTGCACCTCGCTCAACTCCCTATAAATGGTGCTGGCCATGCATGGGGTTTCCATCTTCCATCGTCTATTATCAACAAGCCGAGATTATATTCCTGCCTAACGAAACCATGATGGTTTTTAACTCATTTAGCTGGACATTTTGGATTACAGAAGCAGCCTACACTCAGCAAGCCGAAAAAAGCACTTGACTAGGACCTTCCCGTACATGTATATTGACCCTCACAATGATTCGATCAGGAAGGGCACCGAGGCCAGAACAACCTTAGAGACTTGTCGAATTCCTGCTCGATTCGAAACAGTTTGCAATGGGCCACAGGAAAAGGGGAAAAGAACATAGAAGCTTAAGTCGGATTTTCGCTCTTAAAACCTAGTGCATGACTTGTGCTAGTTAAAAGTTGTGCATGCGGCTTCGATGATTAGTATCGGAATTGGCCTCCGGTGTTAGCGTGGCTAAAGGAGCAACTAGCAGATGATTAAAAAACAAGTGAATACATTGTCTTGAAAAGAATATGCAAGTCAACCAAAAATATAGCCCCATAACGGTTAAGAATGAACAAGTAATAGAACTGCAATCGACAATTATCCAAAGATCCCCACAACAGTTAGTAGGAGATTTAATGCTTGATACATGCTGTATAGAACAAAGAATACCTGAAGCTAAAATTTGCAAAGGTTCTCCACATTACGTCGCATAGGTGAGATCGACCAGATGGTAGATTATTGGCATCCGACCAAGCCTGCATTAAGGCAAAATACCATGAACCCACAATCATAAAGATCAAACTTCAACAATTTGGAATGTTTAATTACTTTTACTGCTCTGATTTCATATATCTATCTCTTGAAAAGACCATTCAAAGATGCGAATTAGAAGCTGGTGCGAGAACGCAAAAATAATTGAAAAGCAGAGAATTTTCAAAAGTAAAACGCGCGGGAACCCCACCAGCTTTGCTAGGGAAGAGTTGCCGAGCTAGGGACCATTTATTTCTTGGCATCTCTACAAGCGAAGTGGAGAGAGAGAAGGGGCGCTGATCACTGGGCGGACTTGGGCCGCCCAGACAAGGCCCGCCCATTGGACAGCCAGCAAGGCCCGGTGGTTTTCGGGGGCAAAAGGTATGGAACTTCAGGTTATCGCAATGTTGGGCTGTGATTGGTTTTTTACAAGAAACATATTTAAAACGAACTTCAGGTTCTTATAACTGTATCCGTCAGGAAATTACAGATTTCCGTTTAAAAAAAAAAAAAAAAAAGTTACTAACGATCTCCCTCCTCCTCCATCTCCCTCCTCCGAGCTCTCAACCGGTACGCACTATTTTCCTCTCTTCTCTCTTCCTGCGCGCACATTCTCTTCCTCCCTCTCTTCTCTCTTCGTGCACACATTCTCTTGCTCTCTCTCTTGTAGGCTTGCACTTTGTCTCTCTATGCACACTCTTCTTCCTCTCTGTCTCTGTGTGTCATGCACTAACCTTTCTTTTTCTTTGTTTCTTGCTTTAGCTTGCTCGGTGAAGGACAATGGTGACCGTCACTGAAGTTGTTGGATTCGTCGGTAAGTGTTTCGCATTCTTGATTCCTCATCCTCTCTCTTGATTTCTCGCCCTTGCTAACTCTGTTTCTCTCCTTCAACAGGTTGCATGTTGGCCTTTGGTTTCTTCGTCGCTCCTTGTAAGTCTATCTTGACATCTTCCTGTGCTTTTTCTGTTCTCATGTCTGACTTGACTTGATGATTAGAGGGAAAGACTTAGATAATAGCAAATATCAAGAGATGACATAGGAACCCTGAGCAGACAGCCCAATGGTTACAAAGGGGCAGGGGGTGGGATGAAGTTTGATTTTCAAACCCAGACCCATGTACGTTACGACCACACAGAGAGAGAGCAACTAAACAAAAAGAAGGAACAATCTGAATAGCAGTTTAAAAGGTAAAGGCTAACATTACAGTTATTTCTATGCAGTCCAACCTTTGGACGAATACTGAATAATCAATCAGTGGAGCAAATCGGGGTAGATCAGTATCTTGTCAACTCTGCGTTCTTCATCATGTGCGGCTATGTAAATCTGGACACGCATTTCGTGACCTTGAACATTGTGGGCATCTCATCGGAGATGTCGTATGCGATCATCTATTTTTACTACGCCCATCCAAATATAAAGGCAATTCATTTCTTTGACTGTAGCTTTACCACTAACTTCGGGGTACCTTTCACCTCTAAAATTACTAATGGCCATCTTCTCCTTTCGCAGGAGAAGGTGGGCTCTTGTTTCTTCGCGGGACTCGCCTCCTTTGGGATGTACTCTTCCATATTCCTGCTAGTGGTATACCACCACGCCACAATCGCTTTCGGAACCGCATGTGCTGTTCTGAAAACGAATGGTAACCCGAGATCTCTTGCGTAACTCTTGGCCCCTCCTCTAGAAATCTGAAACTCATATTGTCTATGTTGAAAGGTGAATAAAATAGCATGAATTGGGATGGATTACCCTGCTCATCTTGTTCATTTAGTACTGTCTCCCCAAAACATCATGGGCCTCTTAATGGAGATTGCATATGTAGCCATTTACCTTTATTATATTGACAACAATACAAAGATATGATTCCTTCCTTCATTTCTTTGACATGTACGTCCTTTCGCAGAAGAAGTTGGCCTATTGGCTTTCAAAATTCTTGATTACAAAGGTATGACATTTACTTTCAAAATTCTTGGTTATAATACAATTGAAGTAGTCATGCGCGCAGACTTTTGAGGGAGCGCAAAAATGTCTTTAGAGAGAGAAGCTCTGGGAGAGAATGTTTATATTTCTTCAAATGATGAATCCATACAAATGAGGGGAAAGGACAGCTTTATCTATACTAAAGGGCCTCTCATTACGACCGTTGATCCTCTCTTGATCTAAAGGCTAACAATACATCTCCCAATCTAACCAAATACCGACATTAAATAAGAGAGTTCTAGAATACGGAGCAATTACCATATCAACTGCCCTTAAGAATACTCTAGAACATTATGGTAACATCATTCTACGATTTTATTATAACAATGTCGAAGCTTTTTCTAACATACTTTTAAGGAAAGTGACAATATGTACCCCTCCGTGTCTCGAACCGTCCAGTCCCAATTTATCAACAATATATGCCATTTGTAAAACCAAATTTCATGAAATGTCTTGACATTACCCAATACTAATGTCTACAAACATTATTGGTTTTTCAAACCCATCCGATCACGAGTATTGTCTATCTTTTGACCTTGGTCCCATGACAGTTCATGGGCCTCGCAGTCTGCCCGCGTCCAAATGTTTATGCCCGGTTCGAGTTGGCCCAACTAAGCCCGGATCCCGTTTAATTTAGTTTGAGCAAAAAACAGTTAATTTATGAGTGAGAAAGGAGCCTAATTAGCATCACCCGACAATGTCCGGCAAATCTTGCTAAAAAGATGAAAATGTTGTGTTTTTCTACAGTTGATCTTGAAGAGGTGCAAACTACCATATGAATCACCATTTTAAGCCTTAACAGATGCCACAGATGCCCCCTTGCCTTGTACGTGTCAAAAATGCCAAAACAACAAATTGCAGAAATGGACATCCCCGAAAACCTAAAAGCCTGTCGTGCTGTTACATTGTTGGTCCACAAAAATATTCACCATCAGTCTGAAAAAAAACCCTAGCGGTGTCTTCGAAGACGATGGCTCGGTCTCCATCTCGTTGGCCCGCGGTTCTCCTTGTTCTGACGTTTCCCGTTCTCTGCATCTCTCCTGGTAATGCGCTTGAACTCGTAGGGTGAACCCTAGCAAGTTTTTCGTTCGTGTGGGATGATGCTGCTCCTCAAATGAAGGCTACCGTGAGAGAATCAGCGGATCCGGATACGGAAGTGATGGATTACAAAGATCCGAAAGCGAATGTAAACCCGAGATCTTCCTGGTATCTCTTGGCCCCTCCTTCAGGAGCCTGAAACTGGAACCAACCCGACTCGAATGAATTGTATGTGGAAAGGTGAATCAAAACGAATCCGTATGGACGACCTTCTCATCTGTTCATCTTAATTCAATTGTACGTCTTTGATCCGTCCAAATCAACTCGCACCGGCCTGACATGCCACTAGGAAGTTGCTCCTCCATTGCACCCCTTTGACATTGACATTCAGGCGAAAACTTTCGGCTTAGGAATATTTACCTTGGAGGCCATTTGACTCTTTGTAAGTTGCAACCTGACCAGGACTTTCCCTCACATGTATACTGACCCTTACAATGATTCAATCATGTAGAGCACCAAGGCCAGAACAACCTTATAGACTTGTCGAATTCCTGCTCGGTTCGAAACAATCTGTAATAGGCCACAGGAAAAGAAAAAAGAACATAGAAGCTTAATTTGGATTTTCGCTCTTAAAACCTAGTGCACAACTTGTGCTAGTTAACAGTTGTGCGAAGTTGTGCGCGCAGCTTCAATAAGTAGTGTTGGAATTGGCCTCCGGAATAAGTCTGGCCGAAGTGAGCAACCAGTAGGGGTGATGTTGCAGGACAAGATGCTCCGGACGTCTTTGGTGGTGACTAGGAAAGAGAGGCTTTGTCCGTTGAGGTAAGAATTGCTCTGCTATTTCAGCCCCCAGTTGCTCGACATGAGGTGCCACCGCCTCCTCAATCCTTTGATGGACACGGAGTGAACATCCCCGGCTCTGCCACCGTCGGTTATGAGCACGAGGTTGAAGTAGAAGTGGCCGTTGACAGCGAAGCGGATCCCTCCGCTTCTCCTGCACCTCACTCTGCGAAGACTAGTACGAACTTATAAACGCACGCGTCGTTTAATTGCCATCCTGTGATGAAACATACTCGCGATCAGGACAGAATGTGGATATTCACTAGTTCTTAAGATCATCTGCACTACACCAGATTTACTATAAACTGGCCTCTCGGTGAAGCTTATTAGTGTGCAGTCTCAATCGACGCACACGAAGCCAATCGACTCAGCCACGTTAGACCCACGGAATTCGACGTTAGATACATTATAAGCTTCTATGCATCAAGACCATGCGAGCATTGCCAAATTGCTCTCCCCTCTCTTGATTTTTTCTTTTGCACTGGTCAAAATTGAGATCCTTGATGGAATCTCCTTCAAGAACGAGCAATGAAGCACGGAGAGCCCCAGATTCACCAGAATCCAAATTTTATATAAGCGAACGGATTTGGCCATGTATGTGGTAAAACTCATGGATAACCATTTGATTTTTGAATTTACATATATATAATTAAAATGCATTTGTCTCCCCAAAAATGAATTATTTGAAAAATATTTTTCCAAAAATAATCTCTTGTATCGCTTGAAAAAATAAATGAACAATTTTTTATCATCCATAAAAATATTTAAACATAATTGTTCTTGATAGTAAATTATGTTTCATCGACTATTTATTTTAAGCAAAGCAAGCAATTTTTTTTAGGAAAATATTTTCTAGATCATTCATTTGTCAAACAAATGAAGCCTTGATTCTTCCTAATATTTTCTTTGAATGAAGGCGATTGTCGATACTTTGGTAAATGAAGAAAGACGACAAACCAAATAAACCTTGTGTTGTTTTTTTCCTGTCGTACCTCTAATTTCGGAAGCAAAATGACGATATTTGATTATTCGAATAAGTCTCGAAGTTAAAAAAAGTACTATAATTAACGGAAAAGAGTATTAGTTCTGACACTCAAACCTTGAATCTAAAAACATTTGTTTTAGAGATTTATTGTCGACTTTAATTTCTACACATAATTCTAGACTGCTTTGGAATTGGTTCAATGAGCCACTTACGGATAAAACATTAATAAATGCCAAACGAATTAGTAATTATTTTACAGATATTTCGTCGCAAGTTTATTGATCCCTTTCATGATTCCCATTAATTGCTGCAAAATGTTACGTGAAAATGGATTTGAACCAATGACTCTCCCCGTACGAAAGCGATACTCTAACCGCTGAGTCAAGTAAGTCAAGTTGAGTCAAGTCAGAGAAAATAGGCCCCTATATTATGTTGTGCGAATTTCAATTCTATCCTAAATTTTCTAATTTTTCCAATTGGGTTTTTTGTGCGAAATTTTAATGTAATCCTTTTGACTAATTTCATCGAAAATTGCTGATGTGGCTATTCGGTTATCGGTGGTTGTTCTACAAGACACATGCCACGTCATCGATTACCAATGAAAATTGGTTGAAATGATTATAGTAGAATTTCACACAAATGTTTTGGACTTAATTGGCAAAACTGAAAAGTTTATGATTGTTGACATCCGCATAACAAGTTTACGACTGATTGGATAAATTTTCCATATGTTACACAAGGCAAGTTTTTTGTCTATAATTTTTGTATACAAATTACCATTCGTGCTTGCAAAAATGGTAAGAAAAAGTCCCAAAAAAAAAAGGGAAGAAAAAATTTAATTTCCTTTTCTGCAAAAGGGATATAATCCAATGTAGGATGAATGGTTTATCTATAATTTATCTGTTTTAGTGATTTTTTTTTCTCTTTTGTCATTCAATATTTACGGATGATCAATTGTTTGTACATCAAATTTGTTTCTCATTAACAGGTCAATAGAGCAAAGTATCAATTTCGCTTCTAAGAAAAATTGTAGTGCATTTTATTTCACATACTTATGAAAGATAGGAAACTAAAGAATAAATCCAATTATTTCCGAACGGTATATATAGCTGAAATTTCATTAGCTCGAAGGAAGTTTGTCTATAAATATCCATCGGGAAAATTACCCAAAAAGTCATAAACCTATTACACTTGTGCCAATTTAATCTAAATCTTTCAATTATGCCAATTCAGTCCCAAAATTTTCGACAATTTGCAATTCAATCCTAAACTTTTCAATTACGCCAATTTAGTCCTAAATCTTTTGAAATTTCGCCAATTTAGTCCTAAATCTATTATTTGAGTAATTTGTTGAAAGAACTAAATTGATAATTCATGAAAATGTTTAGGACTAGTCTGGCAAATAATTAAAAAGTTTAGGATCAAATTGGCACAATTGAAAATTTTAGGACTAAATTGGCATAAGTGCAATAGATTGAAGACTTTTTTAGTAATTTTCCCTATATCCATCATAGAATTTTGGGGATAAAACAGCCAATTTGGAGGAAGTTCTTTTTGCCGCTTTGCCTTGCCTCTCTCGGGCAACGTGTCAGGCTCACTCACATAATCAAGTTGGGCCAGCTTTGCTTTGCGGTCATCCATCCAAGCCCGGACGTCCCATGGGCTTCGCTTCCCCAAAAAGGATACACTTCAGTAGCAAAGTTACAATCAGTTTGTACTTCCACGTTTCTCACACGAAGCACATCTCGATCAAGCTCTTCCTCCAAGAACTGCAGGCAGCAAAGGAGGGCTAGGGTTTCGGCTGCCGCGGCTGATCCGGCTTAAACCGAGCATGCAAAGCCATTAGTGAAGGTTCCTTTGTGATGGCGCACCACCCCCACCGCGACTGAGTCCGGCGAGCTCTCCGATTTGGAACAATCTAGGCTGATCTTCGGTGTATATCAACACTACTATCTCCACACCAGAGGTTGGTGGGAAAAAACCACAAGCCCGAAAGCCCGGTCCAGCCCGTATTGATTCCCTCGGTCCAGATCGGGTTTCCAGGCATGTCTTTTGCTTCTTCATATGTGACCGATCTGGGCCTTCAGACCTTAAAATTCTAATAAAGACCAATGGTCGATCATTTTTTATTTTTTTTCGGTCGAAAGTAAATAAAACACATAATTAAGTTAGAACCAGATGATTCAGCAACCACAATGTATTAGAACAATACGGTGGCGAGGGTTGATTTCTGAATAGGTGGTCGAATTTTTTTTTGGTCGCAAGCAAGAAAAATGTGTGTGTGTGTATATATATGCATATATTAAGAAAATAGTTTATTTAGGTAAGAAAGAACTCGAGTGCCTTAGCATTTAGCTCTACGAAGCTGGACTCTGAACAAACTTTACAGATTAAAGCTTCTCTCTAAAGACTTCCCCTTTCTACGATCCGGGTGATTCAAACAAGTGATCCCTAGAAAAGGCTTAGTTTAAGTGCTCCAACGATCCAATGAAGCCTACAGTGCCTATGTAGGCCACCTTTTTGGCCAAAAAAAAAAAAAAGGATGGCATTAGTTATTTTGAAAGTAAATGTCAAAGAAATGAAGCCTAGAGCGATCCGAGGAAGCCTAAGTAGGCTACCTTCTTCTGTGAAAGGAAAAAGATTCGGGCATTAGTAATTTTGACAGTAAACATCAAAGAAATGAAGGAAGGAATCATACCTTTGTATTGTTGTCAACATAACAAAGGTAAATGGCTACGCATGCAATCTCCATTAAGAGGCCCATGATGTTGACGAACATGATGAGCCAAGCCGTAAATGGTGAAGAATCCGCAATTCAGCAGAGCTGCGAGGTGCAGATCCACTCTAAATTGCTCTATTGATGATGGCACAAACAATAATATCGGCCTTTATGTTTTCTTTCCAAACTTCTCATAAATAAACAATTTTATCAGTTCTTTATAAAAGAAGCTTGCGAGGATAAGATGAGTTTGAGCAACATAGAAGATAAGCAAAACATAACTAGAATACGTCACGAATTTAAAAGTGATAATTTCTGGAAATTTCAATCTTAGGGGTTACTTATTTACCAGTTGAATACGAAGAAAATCACTTCATTGTAAAAGATGATATAGCCCCTAAGAAATCAACTCCCACGTCGCCCATGGCTGGCGTGGCCGGGATAAGCAAAATAGAACCAGAATACGTCATGAATTTAGAAGTGATACTTTTTGGGAATTTCAATCTCAGGAATTACTTTTCAACCAAAAAAAAAAAAAAAACTTAGGAATTACCTATTTACTAGTTGAATAGGACGAAAATCACCCATTTTCCTTTTCTATGCTTAAAGCAATGTGAGGTTATGTTTCATTCTTTATTTATCCTTTTATCTAGGTTCTTTGAGATTTACCTTCAAAATTGAAGCTTAAGCATCCTTACATATACTAATGCCCGCATCCTTTACATTTTACATAAGAAGGTAGGCAAGTGGCTTTGCGCGGAAGTCGCCTTGATCGCCGTTTTTTCATTGGTCTTCCGTGCAACATTCTGAAATTTTTGTATTCGGTAATGGTATTTAGAATATAAAGCTAAATATCATTTAGCTTATAATTCAGATGAGTCGTAGTAGGGTGGTAAATTTTGTGAATGATTTTCCTTATTAGTAATTGTCTTAGACTCGATTAAATTAATGGTTGTCAATTTATTTGTTCACGGCAAATTTTGGATTGTCGTTGAGAAAGAACATTTTCTCGAAGGTTACATTTAGTGATTTTTGTATTTCAAATTTATTAAATCAATATTTTCGTAACATCCGATATCATTTACCCATCATTTTAGTATATTTAAGGAGACATGGATTTATCATCTATTTTTTTAACCAATGCTACTAGTGTTTAGTTGCTCTAACTGGAAGCCACTCACCTACGCAGGAAGCTCCACTTTTTCACCGTTTCATCTTCATATTTTCACCTCATTAAGACACCTAGTGGACTACTTGCCACTTGAGAGAGGACACTTGTATTAAGTGGGGTCAAGACATTTAGGTGTCTAATGGCATGCAAGAGCAATTGTTCTATGGAGACAAAGGCACTACTCCTCTTCATATGAGTCACCAACACTTCTTACACTTGGCCAAACACTAAAGAAATTTATGGCACTTGTAATTTTACCTCGAGAACAATCTCACCCTCACTATTTTTACTTTGGTAATATCGGAGGACCATTTGCACTTTGGCCGTAACTCTCACAAACTTAACACTCTTGAAGAAGTTTTCCTCCAAAGACTTCATCCTTTAATAATCTTCAAGGTGGTAAAAGCCTTTTTCAAGTTCCCTTCGAGGTAAGTGAAAACTTTAAGCACTAAGTTAGAATGATATACTTAGTGCTCTTGGATTGGTTGTTCGATGGTCGTTGATTTTTGTGTGAATTTTGATGAAAAGTACGAGAAGGTCACAGTGATTGGGTGGTGGAAAGTTATGTTCGTTTTACTTGAATTGGTGATTTTTGTATGCAGCGGAGGTGTATCAGTGCATTCCACAAGAATCAGCAGTATATTTGATGGAGAAAGCCCGAAAATAACTGCGTTGTCAATTTCTTAGTGTTGAAAACAAGTTAAGGAGCTTTCTATATTTTCGGGCTGTAAATTTTTTTGTTTTTGGGTTATAATTGACGAGTTACTGTTTTTACAAAAACAAAATAATAACAATATGGCATAATGGTGGCTGTAAACCATCGATTAAGAAAGAGAAAAGGAAAATAAAAATGTCATCGATGAAAGCCAACTTCCATAAATGAAAGGAGGAGACCATCGAGGGAAAATCATGCCATAGATGGTCGAAGTCATAGTCAAATAAAAAGAAAAACAAGAAAGAAAGAGAATGGGGCTTTTAATGTAGCAGGAAGTCATCGATGGAAGAGGAAGCTCGTCGAATGGCCATATACGAGAGAGAGAAAGCATGATAAAGGTATTAATTGGTTTCGAGGAAAAGTGTTTATTATTTTTATTCTGAATATGTTGATTTTAAAGTATTCCTTGGTGACATGAGAACAAGAAGACGTGGTAATTACTGTGATGCATGAAAAGTCACCGTGTTTGTATTTCATAAGCACCATTTTGCATGATGAATATGTATAACATAATTAAAGTATTCCGTTGACCACATAATGGTAACGATGCCTCGAAAGTTTCAGGATGCCTCTAGAGTTTTGAGACATCCATGAGTTGGGAATGCCCTGCTGTGTGATCGGGATACTTCGGAGTTGAGATGCCCATATTGTGCAATCTTGGATGCCCTGGAAGAGTTCGGAAGGGAAAGTAAAAATGATAGTGCATGTTCATGTGTATGCATATATTCACATTGATAGAACACTTGATGATATTGGCGTATCATGATATAATATGTCATTCGTTTGTATCTAATGAAATTCATCACACAACAGAGTGTGTCATAAAAGATGTATGCCCATGCATTTATGTATTGCATGAATTCCTTGTTATTCAGGTGGAGTGGTTAGTGAACTCCTACATTAGATTTAGAGATTTTATTTATTGAGCCTCGATACATCTCTTTATTATTATTATTTTTTTGGGATAGACAAGATGGATGTCCTACCAGTATCGCGCTATGGAGCTCCTATATATTTTGAGGGTACTCTTGAAGATGCACCCATACTCAAATCAACGTTAATGCTTACTAAATATAGTTCCACAATGTGGGTTGACATGGGTCTCCTAAAATGCATTCCCTATTGACATGTCGCTTAGTAACTTAACATCGGCGGCGAGATGATTGGTCCGTTTAGGGGATTCGACAGGGACGATGACATCGATGAGTAGGTGTGCGCGATGGCCGACTGTAGAGTATGGCTCGACTTTTGTAGATGCAGGCTTTTGGGTATAGGAGCGATGTGGAGATAGGCGAACCTTGAGTGTATAAGGGGGAATCGTGGCACTAAAGGTATGTATGGTAATGTTTCTGTTCCTCAAAACATATTTGGAACAGAAACATTTTTTTGTGTTTCTGTTCTTGGTTACGATTTTTGGGGACAGAAACGCGTTTGACAAGTATAAAAAAAAACATTTTTTCACCAAAAGGAAGGATCTACAACCGGCGGCGGCGGCGGCCTCGGCCGCGATGAATAGCGACCAATGGCGACCGGCGGCGGCCAACGACCGACGACGGGTAGCCGTGGCTTGCACAAGCTCGCCGTCGAGTTGTTTCTAAAAAGTGTTCCAAAATCCAGAAACAAGTTTTTTTTGTTTCTTTTTTTTGGCTTCAAAAGTGTTCCCGGAACACTTTTGGAGTATTTTTCAACCATACGCGTTTACGTTCCAAAAGTGTTTCGGGAACACTTTTGGGATAGAAACACTTTTCGAGGGGTGTTACCATACCGACTCTAAGTATGTATAAACGGTGCTTAATATAAATAATGATGTATACGTCTTTTAATACATGAGGAGCCTATTTTGATAAGTGAAAAGGGTGGGGAGTAGAGCAACTAGTTCAACTATCCCTCTATACGTTACAAGGCTCCAACACTCACAACGAGATGTTCGGTTTGGACCACGACTACTCCATCTATTCACACGGCATGTCAAAAGTCAACAAGTTTCTTCACACCAAATAGAAAATACCCCAAGGCACAAACCGGTAAGAAGTTTGCTCGCGATATAGCTCAAACCAGTAACTTCATAAAAGACGATGATAAGAATAAAACGGATAATAAAATTGTGGAATTTCTGCATTTTATTAATGAGTTATGAAAGAACTTATCTACAGGCTTTAATCGTATAGTAACATAATATTAGAACGGAAATTACAATCGATCAAGATAACTAGATTAATCCACAGAATTATGTAATATATTTCTATCGACGTGACCCTTTTATCAGGGGATTACCCCTTGATATTTGGACTACCCCGCTTGCGTTGTGTGATATATTTGAGGCCGAGGGCCTTGGGTTCACGGGCAACAGTACAACAACAAGCTCGTTGGTACGGCATCACAACGCAAGAATCATTGGGTCTTGGATGCCAAATTTTGTGATTCTAAGGTAAAATATCTGCCGACAACTGAACTTACCTAAGAGTGTATTCGGCCGTGAGGTGAAACAAAGAAGAACCGGACATTCTTGTACGAGCAAGAGTGGACAAGGTGAAATGGAAGTAACTGTTTCCCTACGCATTTTAGTTCGCTAACTTATCAAATTAGACGGGGACATTTCCTATTTCAATAAAGCGAAAAAAAAAAAAAAAAAACAACCTCATTCTCTGGAAACGACACTGATGATCAATCCCTCTAGATCTGTACATCTTTGTTTCAGATGAACCAAAAACGAAGTCGGTCTCGGTGTGTACTATACTGCAAATGGAAGTGTACAAGCAGTACTTCACGATTCAAGTACATTAAGATTGGGCCGGGTGTGCGTCACTCAGTCCCACTTGTGTTAATTGAACCATGTCTTGGTCGATGATAGATTTTCTGCTATGTCCAACTTAGTAAAGACATGGCACGTTGGTTTCTCTTTCAGTGGGAGAGTGGATTGCATCACTTCTCGATCGTTCATTTTCAAAGTTTGAGGGTTTGCTTTGCACTCGGCTCAACTCGCTATCGATCTTGCCAAAGACGTGACTTTCCCTCACATGTACACTAACCCTACAATGATTCAATCACCAATTCCTTAGAGAATTCATTGAGTCTTTCAACTTCAACATGCTGATTGAATTCGTGCTCGGTTTGAAACGATCACCGACAGGCCACAAGAAAAAAAAAAAAAAAGGAACATAGAAATCCAAGTTCGATTTTCGAGCTAAAAATGTAGTGCACAACTTGTGCTAGTAAAGAGTTGGGTCCACGGGTTCAAATTAGTAGTGGAAGTGGCCTCCAGAATAAGTCTGGCTGAAGGACCAACTAGAGGGGGCTACATTGTCGGACACGATGCTCCGGTCATCACTGGCGGTGACTAGGAAAGAGAGGCTCTGTCCGTTGAGGTAAAAGTCACTCTGCCAGCTCTGTCCGCAATTTCTCGACATGGGTCGCTACCGGGTCCTCGATCCTTTGATGGACACAGAGTGCTCGTAACCCCCGGCTCCACCAACATTGGTTACGAGCACGAGGTTGAAGTAAGAGTGGCCGTTGATGGTGAATCGGATCCCTCCGCTTCTCCTGCACCTCACTCTGCAAAGAAGTACCCGTTGCGAAAGAAGTGCGATTAGCGCCGACAAAGTGCAGAGGGATCCGTATTGAATTATTTGAGTGGAACATTTGTCTAAACTCCTTGGCATTAAATGCATCGATTGACAAATAATGGGTAGGACTCCAAGTAGGGTCCTAGTATATTATTTGGTAGTACTACTGTCTATGAAGAGCGCAATATTTTTGCTTCCGCTGAGGGAAAGCCAAAATTCGAACCCGAACGAATTGATTTAACGCTAGATTCGACTATAATTTTTACTACCTAAGAAGTAGCATGATTTGTGCGCACACACATATGAGACCTCACAACAGGAGGCAAGCAAATAATGTCTAGGCTATACCTTCGGTAGACCACGGGAACGATCCCGGCCCTGTACTGCGCGATGCGCTGGAAGACCGGCTGGGAGAGGTCGAAGCGGAGTTGAGGAGGGCCGCACCACCCTCCTCAAATGTAAGGCATGGACCAAGAACAATGAGCTATAAGGCAATGACAGAATTAGTTCCCCTCCAGTTGGTTGTCGTAAGATTGGAAGAAACTGCTCCAATCATACAATCTCGTATTATCGCATTTGAAAGTGAGATAACCGGAGAAAGCCTTGATTCGGTAGCTAACGAGACTAAGGGACTCTAGGTTGTGATTTTGATTTGCATAACATCCTACCCTCTCAACATCATACACTGTTTGAGCCGCTTCTTCCTTGATTCAGAGTGCTTTTTCTATGTGTTTGATTTCGCTACGCCGATGTTGCAGGTAACACTACCTGATTTCTTCTCGGCAGATCAACTTACCAGTAGGATATTACGAGCTGTTACTATATTCCCAAGCGGTTTCAGCCACCGTTAGTCCAAAGCCTATGCCCAGATTTTTCGAATCGCCTAACATCCTATCCTATCAAAGTGCATGTCTTGTTTTGAACATGTTTTTTACTGGTCTGATTATTTATCAACTCTATATAGCAGGATTCTGAAAATCGCTCATTGCCTACTTCAGCAAAATCCATGCGGTTGTTATAAGAACAGGGTAATGTGGAAGATCATCACATGGCCAGCTCTGGGGTTGCAACGATAAACACGTATTGGGATCTCGCCATCGATCGGGCCTCCTGAGGGCGAAACGTCAAGAACTCCTGCCTGAGAGATAAACTCGCAATTCCACATTTAATTCATGGCCATGGTAAGTAGAGGATTTGAATGGTAGAAGCTCTTCGACTTTCTTGTTTTACCGCTAGCGTGCATATCTCAGGACCAACTTTGCTTGACTTACGTGCAACAGCGGGCCGATCATTTAGGCTTCCTTGGATCGTTGGAGCGCCTAAACTATCCCACCTATCGCAGTTTGACTTAGACTCCCCTGACCGTAGAGAGAAAGTTTAGAGAGTGGCAGAGTCGAGAGTGAAGAATGGAACAAGAATGGCATACGAAAAACCAAACTTTGTTGCAGTTCTTTCACCGATTTTTGGCAATGTACAAAGAATTTCAGCGAATAGAAGGATAATAAGTCGAGCAAATCCCTTGAGGATGTGAATTTTGCATATCAATAGAAGTGAGACAATACTTCGCAGAGTATTTGATTGCTTCGACCCAACGCTGGGTTGCTTTTGACCTCGATTCTCAACGTCAGTTCATGAAGCATTGGATAAAGTCGGTGTTTTTGCTTCCTTGCAACATCTAATAACCCAACGAAACTTGAAACTCCATTAAAACAGAGTATACACACGTATTACGATTGCTCGATTAAGTTCAAAGAAATCTGAAAGTAGCATGACGGAGAGGAAAAATAAATCTTTTAGGTCTATCAACTCGCACAATTAATGTAGCGAATATTGAGAGTGTTGGGATGTGTTCATACTCCCTTCGATAGGAAAGCACAAGGTCCCGCTCACTTTTGACTAGGGAAAGCACGGGGTCTTGCTTACTTTTGACAAAGGTAGTGAGTGCAGAAAAATATGAATAGTGTGCAACTGAGTTGGGTCTAAAGATGCATGTGAAGTATTAACCAAATGAGAGGATGTTGGGATGTGGTTTATACTCTCTATGGACACAAAAGCACGGGTGTTCTACTTGGATTTGGGCCCATAAATAGCTACTATATATTATCTCTTCCTTTTGTACTTGAGGGATTTAACCGAGAGGTGCGAGATGCTAATTATAGTGAATTTTTCTGCTGAATGTAGTCTTAGTTTAAAAGTGAATTGGGTTAAATATTGTGTCTCGATTTCCTTTTTTCGTTTTTTTCGCTTTACTTTGTTCGTGGTTTGTGCGCTAAATCCTAACAAAGAGGGGAGATGAGGAAAATCGGAAATTGGTAAAACCCAACAATGCGTCTTCTCTAAGGCGCATAAAGAACGTGCTTGGTCAAGCTGGTGACAGATAGTTCATCCAATGACATCAACATGTCCGGGCAGCAGCCATTGGAAGAAGGCGTTTGGGGTGAGGATTTCGGTCGAACAGGTACTGCGCGTACTGCAAGTTGCCGGAGGCCGAGACCCCCATGAAGGGACCATCTTGGCGAGGATCATATTCATGGGTGGTCGTGGAGGCAGGAGCGTGAGGGCTTGCATGGAGAGGCAGGTCTCGGCGAGGCTGAGTGTAGCTTGGGCTTTGCATTGCTCGCTGCTGTACCTGGTCTGAATCGTGGGGTAATTGCACACCAGCGGCATTTCCCTTTACAAAACCCAGTTAAATGGAAAACAAAAAGTACATTTCGAAATTTCCATTCTTGGAATAGTCCGCCTCGCTTTAGCTTTTCGTAAAAGATAAATGTTCGACATTTTAGGGTTTGCTCTTCTGCATTTGTCATCCCTTTTCACAGTAAGAAAGGCTCGTGGCACGACAACAGCTGATGTGGACTCTTTCTTTTTTTTAATAATATTATGAAATTTTTGAAAATTTTTTGTTTTTATTTTTAACCGAATGTCGGCAAGGGCTGCCCTTGCCAGTGGCGAGGGTCACCTTGAGGATCACCTTGGCCCAAGCGAGTCCATCCCTTGCTTGTGGCCAGTGAAGGCAGCCCTCACCAAATTGGGCAAGGGTGACCTCGCTCAGTCCTCTCCAGCTATAGCCTAAGACTGGCCACCAGCAAAAGAGGAAAAAAAAAAAAAGGAAAAAAATCTCAATAGAAAAGAAAAGAAAATTCACAAAAAACTTAAAAAGTTGTCCACGTCAGCTCTGGTGGCCATATAGGACGACCGGCACTGACGTGGCATGTTTTCCTATCAAAATTAGTTAGATGGTCTTAATTGGAACAATTGAAAGATTTATGATTGAATTGACATAAGTACAATAGGTATATAATTTTCTTTTGTAATTTTCCCACACATTGAAATTATTGAGGACAATGTTTGAGATTCAAACCCTACTGGTATTTACATGCCTATTTTGGCATTGTTCTGCAACTGGACTTCTACCGTCCAACGCCGCCAGTTCAAAACTTAATTGACATTATCCTAATCCGACTTGAATCTTCGTCTTCCCAAAAAAGACCAAAACATTTGATTCGATCAAAGCTCAAAGGCGCACACCAGTTCTCTTCCAACTCAAAGACGAAACAAACAGGTCATGCCTTCCTCGGCATCTCCGTCGCCTCTTCCTGATTCCCAATTTTCGCCGGTGTTCATGAAGTCGCTAGCATGCGGCCTTCTCACCTATATGCTCGTCCTGATTGGCCTCGCCCTTCTCCTTATGTGGCTCCGTGGCCGATCGACTAGGGCTCTCTTTGATCGCATCATCGAGCGGCATCGTGTTGATGTGGCGAAGTACAATATCGATGGGTGCGCGATTTGCCTGGAGAGCTTTGAGGAAGGAGAGGAGTGTTGTGTGATCAAGGCGTGCAACCATTGGTACCACGAAAGTTGCATCAGGCAATGGCTCTCGAATTGGAGAACCCTGCATTGCCCGCTTTGCCGGGTCCCTCTTCGAGCGAGGTGGTTGGTTTATGTTGCGCCGGTTCCCGCTGGTCCGTAGTTCGACTCTTCCGAATTCACGGTATGGTCTAATTAATGGCATATAGTCTTTTTTTACGTTCTTTGGGACACAGTAATGGAGATTTTCTTTTTATATTCTTGGAGACTCGATGGAGATTTTCTTTTTGTACATGATTATCAAATTCTCTTTTGTTGTCTTTCCTCCAACTAAAGTTAGATTTCATGTGACTGATAATTGAAAAGCATAATCTCAATGTAATTTCATGCCTCTCCACTAGTGTTGAGTAATTTAATTTGTTTCCATTTAGGTCTTGTCATTCTTGTTGAGTAATTCAAATTTCGTGGGGGCGTAAAGATGGTTTCAAACCTGATAATGATTAGCTTGAAGATGATGAATGAAGCTTGATCAATGTGAGATTGTCAGTGCAATTAAACGAGTCGACGACTATTCACTAGTTGGAAGAGTTTCGGATTTTGTGTGGGAAATCCTCTTGTTGTTTAGTTGAGATACTGATTTTAAAATTTGAATACGCATCGAAAGACGTGATAAGCATCATGAAATTCATGTACATAAATCCATCTATAGGATATAGACTGTATTGAACCCAATATTGGTATGTTATGATGACCACAACCCAATATTGTATTCTATTCTTCTAGGGTTGGACGGTTGAAACGAACAACTATTAATTGATTATTTCTGCGAGAATTAATAAATTACAAGGCTTCATTTATTTCGTGAAAATTGATGGTTCGAAAAAAAATTTCCTAAAAATGATTGCTTGTGTCATTTGAAATAATTAGCCAATAAAAAATCTTTTCATTCGCGACAACAATTTATGTCTAAATATTTTAATGGATGATGAAAATATTTTTTGTTCATTCCTTTTTATAAAGCGATACAAGCGATAATTTTTAGGAAAATTTTTTTCAAATCATTCATTTTTTGCATAACAAACGGATGCTAATTTTCTTCTCTTTTTCCCTTGAGCATTTTGATGGTCGGGATCAATTTCTCTCTTCGGCGACCGCCGCTAAAGGGTCGCGCGACCTCAATGGATATATGATAATGTATGTATAGACATACGTAAGCTAAGCTTAGCTAAACAATTGACTTCATGCTTAAAACGTATATGATTAACCAATATAAGGAATACTAAACAACGTAATCATGACATTTCCTCTACATAACCAAGTTTGTTTAGGGTTTGCATCGCATAATATTGGGATTTCCATGATATGCATGGCATTACTCAAATCAGGCCATCCAAATGAAAATGGATGACTTGATTTGAGTCACGTCATGTGTTGAAAGGGAGGGAAAAAATGTGGGTGGAAAATTTTTTGGGGTTTGAAAAATTTTGAATCCCAAACGTGGCTCAAATCAGGCCATCCATTTTCATTTGGATAACCTGATTTGAGTAATGTCGCCCATGTCACAAAAATCCCAATGTTAGGCGATCCGGATCCGTTTATTTAACCCTTTTATGGCAACGACGGACTTTGTCCTACAAAATATCTTAGATATATACATCATTCTTAAGTGAAAAGGAGATAAATCATTGTCCAAAAAATAAGTAAACAAATGATAGGAGAGAAGTGAAAATAGAAAGGAAATGAAAAAAATCTGTATTCTACATCGAACCTCATTTAAGAAGTCAACTGGTGTCAAAATGATATTATTTTAAATGGAGCTGCTAGTCTGACAATCTGATAATACTGTCGGTTATTTCTAACCACACGATCTCCCAATTAATAAATGCTTTATGCAAAACACATAGTAACAAGATGTGAATCTACATTTGAGATTGTATTGTCTTTGACATTACCGTCAAGAAAACATTTTCCTATTTTAAAAACCCTCCTTTATATGAAAAATTATACATGATCTATATAGGTCGCGTAGATCAATATTAACCGAACTGTAACTTATACGGGTCCTATCATGGAGTTCTCCTAATGAAACTTTACATCAATCTATTTGATTCATATAGGCCATGGAATCTTTTTCTTTTTCTTTTCTGTAATACCAAGTTGAGACTTGAAAAATCAAAGTTAATAATGGTGCTAACTTGTGACTGCATTTTATCCCCTTTCCCCATAATCTAAAATTGATTATGTAAGATGGTTTTCCTCGTCACAAAAGTTAAAATGAGAATTCACCTTTACGCCGCAAGGAAACTATGTGCTAAAAAAAGCACCTTAGAACACTCGATGACAAATCTAAATTATATCTAGAATGAGGAAAAAGTAAACCAAAATTATATCTAAAATTCTTACATGACCCTCTTCACTTGTATTTAAAGTTTTGTGGAAAAATTTCAAATAAAAGCTGAAGTACCCTCATTTTTCTCAAATAAGGGTATGAAATGAATTTTATTTCAAATAAGAGCCTCAAATGCTCTCATTGTTTCAAAGAAGAGCTCGATCAAGGGTATTTTCATCTTTTATATTTTTTTTCCTTTACTTCTTTTCCCTTTTTTTTTTTCCTTCCTGGCTGACGGCCGATCTTTGGTGATGACCAGCCACCGTCGAGGTTAGCCCTCACATCCCTCTCCAGATTAGGTGAGGTTGGCCCTCGCCTATGGTCGTGGAGGGTGGCCTCAATTGGGCGAGGCGAAGGTGAGGTCACCACCCTAGCCTCGCCCAAGGGAGGCCGTTCTCGACTATTGCAAGGAAGACCTATGGGCGACGAGGTGGCCCGGCCCTCGCCGGTGGCCATTCCCTTTCTTAAAGGGGGAAAAAAAGAAATAGAGAAAGAAAAAAAAAAGGAAAAGAATCAAAAAATGTCAAATAGGAAAATACGCTTGATTAGGCATGAGGGCATTTTAGACTCTTATTTGAAATAAGATCCACATCATGCCCTTATTTGAGAAAATGAGAGCAGTTCAGGATCTTATTTGGAATTTTCGGTGATCTTCTTACTGTCTATTACTAGCTATTAAGAATGCAGCCATGCATCTCCATCGATGGTTTGATCTCTGACTTGTGTTAAAATCTCGTGCGATTGATGTTGACCGACTCAAAACGACAAGCTATCAAAGAGCTAGTCATGAACATAATGCATGCACATCGTCAATTCTGCTCCACATGTCATTTAATAAATGATCCCTCGGAGACCCAACTCATCTGTTCATTCAATTCCCTTGTCTTCCCTTAAAGATCTTTGATCCCTACAAATCAATGTTGAGATGTTCGTTTTGAGTCATAACTACTTAATCTATTCACACGCAACGTATCAAAAGTTAAGAAGTCTTTCCGCACGATGTAATAAGTGCCTGAGGTAACAAATGCCTAAGGCACAAGCCGGTAAGAAGTTTGCTCACGATACAACTCAAATCCTTAACTTCACAAAAGAGGATGTCACCTTTTTGTTGCCGAATTATTCCTTCGTCATTGGACTGCCGCGTAGGGCCTTGGGTTCACGAGCAACAGTACAACACTAAGCTCATTGGTGTTAGGATTGGCGTACAATCATGGTGAAGTAAAACGAGTGAGAAAGAGAAAATTATGACTCGAGATTTTATCCTAATTCACCCTTAAACTAGAGATATGTTCAGCAAATGATTCCACTATAATTAGCACTCTACATCTCTCGTTATAGCACTCAATTACAAACGAAAAAGAGTATATATAGCAATAGCTATTCAAGAGCACAAACTCAAACTATTAATGAAAAATTATGGGCTTAAATAGTAAAAACTCTCTGATGTCCAGGGGCGTTGCCCTCTTAGAAACCCCCCACCAGGGTGGCTCCCCCGCCGGAGCGGGATACATGTGCTATCCTGTTGTAAAGGAGTGTCAACCACATCCCAATGGTTGGTGCGGAATCGCAAAGCAAGAATGATTGGGTCTTGGCTTTTGCCAAGTTGTGTGAGTCTAAGGAAAAGTATCTGCCGACAACTGAACTTACCTAAGAGTGTCCTCGGCAGTGAAACAAAACAAAGAAGAAGCGGACATTCTTGTACGAGCAAGATGTGGAAAAGATGAAATGGAAGTAACTGTTTCACTACTCATTTTAATTTTGCTAACTCACCAAATTAGACCAGACATTTCTTATTTCGATAAAGCGAAAAACGGAACTTCATTCTCTAGAAACGAAACTGATAATCAATCCCTCTATATCTGCACATCTTCACCATTAATGTGCATCACTCAGTCCCGTTTTACTTGTATTAATTGAACCATGTCTTGGTCGATGATACGTTTTCAGCTATGTCCAACTCAGCACGGACATGGCACGTTGGTTTCTCGTTCAGTGGGGGAGTGATGCTGCATCACTTTTCGAGCATTCATTCTAGAAGTTTGTGGGGTTTGCTTTGCACTCGGCTCAACTCGTTGTAGATCTTGCCAAAGATGCGTGTGGTTGCCATCTTTGCTTCATCTCTTAACTAAAGCCGGTAGTTCGTGCAATGAATTGATTTCTTGAAGATCGTTAAGGGATTTGAGTTGAGAGAACGGCTTGAATTATATTAAGTCTGGGTTTCTAATTCTCCCTAGCATGATAGAAGTATCCGAAGCTGGCTCTTGATAAAGATGTCGTGAGGTCGACTTCGTGATGATCACAAGATTCTTCAGACCCGACCAAGTCATACGTATTGCTTGTCTCCCGAAGGTGGCTCTCGATACCATGTCTTGACTCATGATTTCGAAATAACTGAACTTTATATGAGATGTCTTGCTAAATTTCTTGTATGCTCTTGATTGAGATCCCATATGCTACCTAATTGAATTGTTTGGGATTCAGAAGTGATAGGAAAAAGAGAGAGGAAGACTAACAAGCCAAGATGATATTCATGCCCAATAAAACCATGAGGGCTTTTATCCATTCAGCAGGACATTTTGGATTACAGAAGCAGCCTAAACTCAGCAAGCAAAAAAAAGCACTTGACCAGGACTTTCCCTCACATGTATACTAACCCTACAATGATTCAATCACCAATTCCTTAGAGACTTCATTCAGTCTTTCAACTTCAACTTGCTGATCGAATTCGTGCTCGGTTCGAAACGATCACCGACGGGCCGCAGGAAAAAAAGAAAAGAGCATAGAAATCCAAGTTGGATTTTCGAACTAAAAATGTAGTGCACAACTTCTGCTAGTAATAAGTTGTGCACACGGGTTCGATACTTAGTATCGGAATTGGCCTCCAGAATAAGTCTGGCCAAAGGACCAACTAGAGGGGGCGACATTGTAGGACACGACGCTCCGGCCGTCGCTGGCGGTGACTAGAAAAGAGAGGCTCTGTCCGTTGAGGTAAGAGTTGCTTTGCCAGTTCTGTCCCCAATTTCTCGACATGGGTTGCCACCGGGTCCTCGATCCTTTGATGGACACGGAGTGCACGTCCCCAGCTCCGCCAACATTGGTTACAAGCACGAGGTTGAAGTAAGAGTGGCCGTTGACGGTGAACCGGATCCCTCCGCTTCTCCTGCACCTCACTCTGCAAAGAAGCACACGTCGCGAAAGAAGCGCAATTAGCCCCGACAAAGCACGGAGGGATCCGTATTGAATTATTTGAGGGGAACATTCGTCTCGACTCCTTGGTATTAAATGCATCGATTGAGAAATAATGGGTAGGACTCCAAGTAGGGTCCTAGTATATTATTTGGTAGTACAACTGTATATGTAGAGCGCAATATTTTTGCTTCTGCTGAGGGAAAGTCAAATTTTGAACCCGAACGAATTGATTTAGCGCTAGATTCGACTATAATTTTTGCTACCTAAGAATTAGCATGATTTGTGCACACACGTATGAGACCTCACAACAGGAAGCAAGCAAATAATGTCTAGGCTATACCTTCGGTAGACCACGGGAACGATCCCGGCCCTGTACTGCGCGATGTGCTGGAAGACTGGCTGGGAGAGGTCGAAGTGGTGTTGAGGAGGGTCGCACCACCCTCCCGGAGGGCAGAAGTTGGTTGCCGTGACCACAATGGAGCCCGGGAGGCACCATTGCGGGTCGTTCGCGCACCGGAGCTCAAAGCACGCGCCGCAGCTCAACCCATTGTTGAACAGTGCAGTGCTTAGTGCAGCTGTGTTTGTGCCGTACCCTTGGCTGTACAAGTTCCCGTACCCACAAGCTCCTCCTATTCACACAAACAACAATGCATGAAAATTTCTAACTTGATGGCTTAAGCATATCGAGTTACTTAAATTAACTTGATCCACGTAACGCGTACCCATTGTTCCAGAAGCATCGCTTCCTCCATAGAAGGTGGCATGAGCATTCGTCCACCCGCCGTAATATCCGTATGCGAGGGACACCGGCACGAATTGCAAGAGCAAGCCGACCGCCAGGAATCCTAGAGAAACCATCTCTTTTTGCCCTGCACCGAGACACGATTCTCATGAGATGTTTTTGCTTTTGTTGACATGGAATTTAACTGAAGCAAGAACAGGACTCTGTGTATACGAAAGAGATTAAAACTCGACCTTTTTGGAAAAGGAGAGAACGTCGCCGAGGAAAATGCATGTGCTTGTGGAAGATGAGGAGGGAAGGTGGAGGAGAATAAATAGAGGCTCGTCAACATCACGACTGACAGGAAGTTCTTGACGTCTTCTGAAGTGCTTGGGACCATTCAACTGCTCATGTATCAAGACTGCAGAAAAAATCACATGCGCCTCTCTCTATCACATTCATGTCATGCTACTCTCTGTGCTAGCGACTGTGGCAAACGATGCAGGCTCGAATCCAAACCTTGTAAGCGTAGTGAAATTTGCTGGGGCAGGGAGATTTTTAGCTTACAAATTAGCTACCCGAGTTCTTTTCGCAAATCACGACTCGAGGTTGGATCATAATTGACGTTGAATCTAAAGAACCTACTATTGGGCCATTAAACATGATAAATCTCACGTGAATTTTACCGATTACGATAATTCGAAGTCATTCGCGACATTACTAATATATACGGTCTTCCCGCTCATATCTCATGGGAAGCTGAGTTTGTGCTAGGCAAATCGAGACTCTTCCAAAGGCTATTGAATAGCTGGAAAATTGAAGAACTCACGACTATTTCTCTTTCGAGTCTGTCTCTTTTATAGGTCTACTACACTTTATGCTCAATTATTAGTCGGTGCACCGTGTCTTTTTACACTTTTTTTTTTTTTTGGGTTCCGGTTCATGATTAGAATCCACAGAAAAGGATAAAATCTCTCTGCAATGACTGCACTTGAGTCAGATAAAAGGAGGGTCTTCGGGTCAGATTTGGCCGTCTTGGTATGGTCCTACTGAACTTGTTTACCCATTAGCAAAGTCCAGGAGAACAGTCGAAAAAAAAAAAAAAACTTTTTTCTTGCCTTCTCAAATGACGAGAAATTATGTTTCTCTAGTTAATGTTAACGTATCCTATGTTGTCTTTTGGTTTAAATGATGCATTTCTTTTTTTCAACTGCTCATGTGTCATTGTCAAAGAACGAGACTTTCCTTTATACTTATAAATTGACCACCAACTATTTTCACAATCGATGTGTGATAATCTCAACGTCAAAAATATTAATCATGGGTATTCTTGTCCCTCAAATGGAAGTTGGTGGGTTTTTTTAGATCGTTTGAAAAGTTATGATATTTTTATCCCAGGTGAAAAGTTCTGATTTGTTTGGAACTTAGCCTTATTCACCAAAGAAAAGGAAATGCAATGGCTCGTAGTGTTTTTTTTTTTTTCCCTCTAATTTCCTATGCAAAATTTTCAGCTTAGTCCTTGAAATTCTGCAGCAAAAAAGACAAGCAAAACCACTAAAAACTCTCGCTTTATGTTTGTCCACTTCACATGAGTCATTACATCACGATGGATTCACGCAATCTAACAGCTCATGTGGAAGCTTTTGTGTAAAAGTGATTCACATACCGAATGTCGATTTTTACTTAATATTTCCTAGTAACTATGGTCTCAATTTCGTTCCCAATATGACTGTTTGGATTCTATTCGAATGTGGTCGTCTTTCTTATTGACCCTACACCCTCAATCTCCAGTAACCAATCAGGAAAAAGAAAAAAAAAAAAACGACACGATGTCCTTACGACAATCGGATAAATAACAGTAATCACATGTTTCATTTCGGTCGGAGCAATAAATACATGTTGATTAAAATCGCCAAAAATACAAGATCATGCTCATGTTCCACTGTCCCTGTGGTCCCTCTTCATCAGCTGTAATTGTCGCGAGTCCCGCTTGCTGTGGAAGTGCATTAAAATCAGCCAAGTATTAGCGAAAACGGGCATTCAATGAGAGAATTCGGTGATTGACAGACATGATCCGCGGGTGTTAATTGCACATGGACGTCGTCCCTTTGGACAAGCACGGAACCCAAGTGCAGTCCTTTCTCATTTACAAACCGTAGGGCATATATGGTGCCCCCAAAAAATCTTTCTTTTCACGCCTGAAATTGATGAAAACCAACTGTAGTGTTAGGTGAGATTGGTTCAAGACTAAGAGATTTCAATTCAGGAATGGGAGGTCGCTCGTTCAGATACCATCGACTGCAGGCAAGGGATTCCAGTCTCCAGATAAAGCCCACTTTCATAGACTAAAGGCGTAGGGTCGGCCGGTTAATGAGTTTTGCAAGGTATTTCATGAGCCTCCATGTAGCCAGGAGCTGAACTTCCTGTACTCATACCCATGAAAAAGAAACGAAAAAAAATTAATGAAGCAATATTGGCTATGAGAAATGATCAATGACTGCCTTTGATCCAATCCTTTAAGAATTTATGACCCATAACATAACATATTGTTGCTTTCGTATTCGCTCAAATACCTAGCGAAGCGCATTGCCTTGAAGATTTATCTAAACCGTTCGGTGGCGACTATGTTGTTTTCAAAACTCAGAAATCAATTTTTGTTGCTAGCCAGGCGGCTTCGAGCTTCCGAATTCGGAGGCGCTGCGGCGGCTTCAATCATGAGCGATTCTGAACAGCATGCAAAGTTTTCTGGTGTGCCTCGAACGTCTGAGATTTGCTCGGAAGTGCCGACGTGTGAGGTAAAGTGTTTTTTCGGTGAAAAATTCTCGAGAGGCACGAGACATGGGGTAACCGGTGTTTCATCAATGAGGGAGCTCGATGAACTTGGATCGGGTACGATGGTGACCACACACATCCGTGTGGGGGTGCTTGGGTAGATCCAGAAGGCGATCCATCACTTGCTAATGGTCTGCTCACCCTCCAACATCTGCATCAATCTCGCATATGACATTGCCAAGATGTCCTCTGCTTCGCCCCTGACAAAACTTTGGAGTTGCACATTAAACATCTCTCTCTCTCTCTCTCTCTCTCTCTCTCTCTCTCACACTGCGGGGATTCTCATCTGGATTATCTTGATCCGCAGGGCTGGGCCGGGTCTACTCCAGCCAGCCGACTTGGATCGAGGCCAAGCGCTGCGAAGAAATGCCTAAGAAGGATCGGACCCCCCGGTGAGCCCAAAGTCGAGGGCTCGGCGTTGCTTGGTCGATGGGCCGAACGATCTTCGTAAAGTTGGGTCGGACCTCCTCCCAAGATCTAGCTTGTCCTTTTTGAAGTTGGTACATTTCGAAATTGTAGAATTCTTCGCCAATTTCAGAGCGTTTGACCCAATCATCGTGCAATTGTCGGCATAAAGTCAGGTGATTGAATCCTATGTTGTTTGTATAACAATGCCTTCACACTTGGCATTGATTTACTTTGACTCTTATTTTTGTTTAAGGTTGAGATTGATACTTAAAATTAGCTCAAATTTTCTTATGGCATTATTAATTGCGATGAGTCTTATTAATAAGCGTCTTTAATATTTTGTTAATCACATTTGAATCTGGTTTTAGTGAAAAAAATTCTTTCTTTAATAATGTTTTACTTTGACTCTCAAATCAAACATTAAAAATCAGGCGACAAAATACTACGTTACTTTTAACAAGAAAAGTTCAAAACTTGTTGGCATTGATTCATGGCGCTGCGGAAGTGATCCCCATTGGCCATTGACATCAGTTTGGCGGTGTTTCATGCTCCAACGCGCCGCTCTCTCCCGTTCCCACATCAAGCAGCTTCTTCCTCTCTTCTCTCTCACTAACCATCGCTTCGCCGCTGTTCATACTCTCGCTGATGACGCTCCTCGATCACCGTCTCCAGACGACCAGTCCTCTTCAAGTTTCCGAGGCATTGCGGGATCAGTTTTATCCAGGTGTGCTCATCTGTTAGAGGAGAAGAGCCCGACGAAAGTGAAGACCCGTGGCGATGCTTCTCTCAAGGACCTTCTTTTCGAGATTTTCGATGTGATACCCGACACTGCCCGTGGGTTGCTTAGAGCTTCTGAGCTCGAACCTCAGGATGTGCTCCGAATACTGTCGGGGTTTACGTCCGAGTTTGAAAAGGTTGAGGTTGGAGTCGAAAAGGTGGAGTCTTTATGGGAAGTTTTCAAGTTTCCGATGGGACGGAGTGAGGGGTTTGAGCATCTACCTCGAGCATACGAACTCATGGGGTCGATGCTCACGCGGGTTGGGCTACTTAGAGAAGCTGAGTTGTTGCTGCGGGATATTGAAAGCCGAGGAATTCCGTTGGATAGTCAAGAAATATTCAGTGACTTGATTGAGAGGTACGCTGGAGTTGGTGATTTCGAGAGGAGCCTCTACCTGCTTGATAAAATGTCAAGCCAAGGTTTGGTACCAGCTCGCTCTTGTTATTATTCACTTATAGAACTTTTAGTTAGAAGGAAGAAACCTCACTTGGCTCTGAGGGTTTCTCTTAATTTAATAGACAGTGGAATTAGCTTTGATGCTCAGCAAAGTAAACTTTGGTGCTGCTGTCAAATTACTCTGTGAAGAAGGCAAAATTCCAGAAGCGAGAAATCTTGTCAAGAAGGCTGCTGGTTGTGGATATGAGCCTTGCAGCTCAGTTCTATTTGAAATTGTTTGTGCATATTGTGAGAAGAGAGACTTTGAAGATCTCCTTAGTTTCTTTCTTGAGTTGAACTGTGCACCGGATGTTCAAGCTGGCAATAGGATGATAAGTGCTCTCTGTTGGAATTCTGGCTCAGAGAGGGCCAACCTGTTTAGACTTGAATTGGAGCAGTTAGGTTTCAAGCCTGATGAAATAACCTTTGGAATGTTAATAGGTTGGTGCTGTCGTGAAGGGAATTTGAAAGGTGCTCTTGTTTATTTGTCAGAAGTATTGGGAAGAGGTCTTAAACCAGATATATGTTCGTATAATGCTCTGATTAGTGCAATCTTTAAAGAGGGTATGTGGGAACATGCATGTCATATTCTTGATGAGATGATAGAGGGATGCGCAACACCCAATTTTTTAACTTACAAAATTTTCTTGGCAGGGTATTGTAAAGCTAGAAAATTTGATGAAGTTAGGACTGTTGTTGACAGAATGATGAAACTTCATCTAATTCAGCTTTCTTCTACTGAGGATCCACTTTCAAAGGCTTTCACTATGTTGGGATTCGGTCCACTAGATGTGAAGTTGAAGAGAGACAGTGATGCCAGATTTTCAAGGACAGAGTTCTACGATAGTCTTGGCAATGGACTTTATTTGGATGCAGATATTGATGAGTTTGACAAAAGAATAAATGGGATCCTCGATGACGCTTTTCTTCCCGATTTTAACTCGCTTATAATGAAACACTGCAGGCATGGAAATCTTAAATACGGATTGAGGTTGGTTGATGAAATGGTTCAATGGGGGCAAAATTTGTCTCTGTCCGTCCTATCGGCTTTAGTCAAGGGGATTTGTACATCTTATCCTACTTTCAAATGTATAGATTGTCTTCTGGAGAAAATGCCTAGATCTATTATACAGTTAGATGCAGACACTCTTAATTTGCTTGCCCAACTTTACAGCAAGAGAGGATGGAGACAAAAGGCTAGGATTATTTTGGATGGGATGCAGGAAAGAGGCTTAGTGATTGAGAATGAGACTTATAACATCTTTATCAGAAGTCTTTCTGAGAAAGGATTTCTTAGAGAACTCAGCGGTTGCTTGGATCTTGTTAGAGAATCTAAGTGGGTTCCAGGACTGAAAGACCTAAGTGCTCTTGTTGGTTGTCTCAGCCAGAATGCATTGATCAGTGAAGCACTGGAGCTTTTCGAAAGCTCAGTTATGGCCTTCCCTGCCTATAATGTTGTCGACGTCTTCCTTGAGAAACTCTGTGATGCGGGTTTAAGTACCATTGCATATGCACTTGTGAAAGAAATGCATCAGAGGGGTTGCTTAATAGAGGATACGGCATATAGTCAACTTATAAGGGGATTTTGTGGGGAAAAAAAGTACTTAGAAGCCTTGAGTATATTTGATACCATGCAAGCCAAGAGACTTGTCCCTCATCCAGATGCGTCAGTTTTGTTAATTCCTATTCTTTGCAAAGCAAAAAGGTTTACTGAAGCAATTGGTGTAAATGAGGCTGTGCCGAGAGATGATTCTTCCTTGTCACTTTCTTCTCATTGTGCTTTACTAAAGGGTTATCTTATGGCAGGTGAATTAAAAGAAGCATCAAATTTATTTTGGGATCTATCCTCTAAGGGAGTGGGTCCACATGCTGAAGCTTGTGCTATAATGGTGTGGGGTATTTGTCAATCAAACAACTTAAGGAAAGTTGAGGAGGTACTTGCTTATATGATTAGAAGAAATTTGAGCCTCTCTCTTTCCAGTTTTAGGATGATGGTGCGCCTGATGTGCTTAGGAGGACAGGCCCATGCGGTATTAAACCTTAAAAATCTTCTGCTGGGACCAAGCAACTCTCATGGCCTCATTGTCTATAACATTCTCATTTTCTATGCTTTCTCATCTGGAAATATCTTTCTTGTGAAGAAAATTTTGGATGAGCTGCAAGAGAAGAAATTGCAGCCAGATGAAGTCACCTACAATTTTCTTGTGGATGGATTTTCTAAAATTAAGGATTTATCCAGTTCTTTGCATTATCTATCCATCATGATCTCCAAGGAACTGGCTCCGAGTAAGCGCAGTTTGAGGAGTATCATTACCTGCTCAAGTGAATTATCGGATCCTGGAATGTGCATATGGTTGAGTCAAGAACTGGAATCTAGAGGCTGGATCACTCATTCAACCATTCAAAATGCTGTGGTTAAAGGGCTCCTTTCTCATGGTAAGCTTGGTGAAGCAGAAAAGTTTGTGGACCGGATGGTAGAGAAAAATTTAGTTCCTGATGGTGTCATTTATGATGGTCTCGTCAAGCAGTTGTCTCGTCAAGGGAAAATGAAGAAGGCAGTTCATCTTGTGAACATAATGGTGAAGAGAAGGAGCATTCCTACTTCTTCCTGCTACGATTCTCTGGCATGTGGTTTCTGCAGAAATGATGAATTGCAGCAAGCATTGGATGTTCATGCTGAGATGCTGAGTAGGGACTTGAGACCGAGCATGCAGGTGTGGGCCGGACTCATACGAAAATGTTGCGATGTTGGAGAAACTGCGGAGGCAGAGAAGCTGCTGGTGTCCATGACAAGGGTCGGTGAACTCCCAACCAGAGAGATGTATCGACTTGTGATAAACAGATACTGCTGCGAGAATAATTCCGAAAAGGCATCTGACCTCGTGCGAGCCATGCAAAGAATCGGTTATGAACCGGACTTTGACGCTCAATGGTCTATCATAAGCACTTTAAACAAACCAGGGGTCAAGGTGGATGACAAGGGCAATGCAGGTTTCCTATCACGGCTTCTTTCAGGAAGTGGATTCGCTTCAAGAAAATGATCAAAAATTGCTATGTAAAACCGTCCCTGACTTCTTTTGCTTCATCACGAGGGGAATTTTTTTCGAGCAACCAGATGCAACTGTGCCTTTCTTAAATGACCTATGGCCTACTGATTTCATTCGACGTATTTTAGGAAACATCCAGAAGGAATGTACAAAGAGGGTCGCAGTATGTGCCCCGGTTTGCTTTTAGCCTCTACCAAGGATATAGAATGTCATCGATCAGATGATTTTAGAACGCTAGAGAAAAATTTGTGGTGAGAATGAAGTTTTTGTTTGGTTCCTGCGAAGGAAGAGCCTGAGACATGTTCTCAGGCCTTGTGAATGGAGTCGGTAAATCCATATCAAGAGACTGTGCAGTGGCAGGTGCGGAGGGGTTCTGATGTAAGTACCTCTTAACAAGACTCTAGACCCTGGTTTTAACAAAATTCCCATGTTTGGCGACAGTGGGAACATTATAGGCCAACAGTTCCAGGGGTATTAAACTCGGTTCTGTAAAGAGACGTAACAATCGTCATTGAATGCTTGAATGCATTCTAGGAATAGTGAATTAGGGGCAGACTTGGTCTTGGCCTGGCAACTACAACGTGAAATCTGAACTTTGAGATGTATACCCAATTGGGGAGAATATCGAATCTATTTGAGAAAATTTACCAAGTGTACACGCTCGATGCATGCCCTCTCAATTGAGTCCATAACGATAAATTTTAACAAGTTCACCTCGACCAACCAAATCATATTTTCTTCTGTGAAATGTCAAATCTCAACAAAATACACCTGATTGCCAAACGAAGCTGAAAAATATTCTCTTGCTCACTAGCTAAGAATGTCATGAATGCTTCGTAATGTGAACATAAATGACTCCGGAATTCGTCTCCCTATTGGGGCGAAGATCCCTCTTCCTCGCACAGTATCTCCGCCGTTGCTCTGAAAAATGTTACCTGCCCCTATCGGACTTAAATCTCAAGAAGCAAAGAGGGCACATCTCATTCAAGTGGATTTGTTCATATCACTCAAATGAAGCCTCCAAGGCCTACAACAACAATAACACAACGACCCATCAAACGCAGCTGCAATGTCAATAGAACTACCAACTGCTCCAATCTTTGCAATCTCCACTCAGCGAGAAACATGTAGAATCGCATTCAGGCAGCAATGATAAGAAGAACATGCTATATTTGTACCGAGCTGTGGATTCACGTATCTTACCTTTTTTGTTTAGAATCCACTTTTTCCATTTAGGGTTCATAACAATGGAGTTGGAAGACATGATGACGCGACGAATTAGTTATTTTAGCTTCTATGCCCTATTGCCCCAATATAATTGAGCTAGTACGGGCAGGTAAGCTCTTAAAAAATGCCCTCTAAGCTCATCTTTAGTCGGTACGGTCATGTTACAGACACTTCATCGCATGGGGACTCTAGTTGCTGTTTGATCATTAACCAAACCTACTACTGGCCCTTTTGTCAACTCTTCATGGCGTATATATAGCGGTGGTCATGAGCCCTAGTTGTATCCGTGCATATTTCAAGCTTTGAGCTCTTTTAAGTGTTCTCTCGAACCCTAGAGAGCTGCCGATACATCGATCGATAATATTTCATCCTTCAAACGAAGAGGAGAGGAGAAAAAAATGAAGGCGGGCGGAGTGGAAGCCGGAGAGGTAGCAAGAGCCTCCGTCGCGAGGAGTGGTGTCAACAAAGGAGTGGCGGTTCTCGATTTCATTCTGAGGATAGTGGCGTTCATTTGTACCCTTGGAAGCGCAATAGCCATGGGGACGACGGACGAGACGCTCCCTTTCTTCACTCGGTTCATCAGATTCCGCGCTAAGTATGATGACCTCCCGACATTCACGTAAGCTTTTTAACTCCTTTAGTTTTTCCGTTCGAGTTGCATTGGCAATTTAAGTGACTGCGACACTCTTCAACAATACGACTGACCTCGTCTTTAATGGTTATGAAACAGTTTTTTCGTGGTCGCTAATTCTGTTGTCGGCGCCTACCTCGTCCTCTCACTGCCGCTGTCCATCTTCCACATCATGAGGAGTGCAGCGCAAAACAGCAGAATTGTCTTGGTCATCTTCGACGTGGTAAATTATGTCGATCGGAAGGAACTATTTTTCTGAGAACATTCGTAGTTGTACTATACAGGTTGTGGTGCTCTGAACTAGCATATCTCCTGATTATAATTCAAGATTTCATCGAAACGATATAGGAACATGCACATGCAGTATGTCCTTCTTGATGACACATATTGTCCTAAAGAGTTAGGCATGAAATTCCGTACTGGTAAACAAAATGAACTCATCCAATTAGAACAATGTGCAAAACGGTGCAGGCAATGTTGGCGCTGTTGACGGCAGGAGCTTCGGCCTCGGCTGCCATCGTGTACTTGGCCCACAAAGGGAACACCAAGGCTAACTGGTTCTCTATCTGCCAGCAATTCAACTCCTTTTGCGAGCGCATCTCGGGCTCTCTGATCGGGTCGTTCGGCGGAGTCGTAGTGCTCATGCTCCTAATCCTGCTGTCTGCCATCGCGCTGTCCCGACGTTGAGCGGGAGCTGCATGATGCTGCTATATTTATTATGTTTCTAAGTCTGAATGCGTATTTTCCATTCTAAAGTGTGTGATTGTTTTGCTTGTTCCTTTTCAAGAGCTTGTGCTGTGTGTCGTTGTAATTGTAATGCAATTGATCTCCCTCTCTCTCTTTCGATCAATCGTCGAGGCTCGTCCACGTGAAAAGCTTATGTCTAATAATCGTAAAAAGTGGATTTCATGTCCGGCAATCGAAAAAAGTCCATAACAAATACATTTGCAGAAGCAATGAAAGAAAAATTATCATGAATAAATCCAAGCATCGATAAATAAAATAGATTAATGGCAAACTCCACTTTTGGTTTTGCCTTCTTCTGGTCTGGAAATTATTTGCCGGCTTTTCCGCTAAAACTTATGTCGCAAACTGCCTTTCGCCTTTCTTAGAGGTTCAGCGGATTTAGAGGTATTGCCTATTAGTTTAGGCGTGAAATCTCCCAAATCCTACCTCGCTGGACGTTGAATTTCGTTTCTTCGATTAGTAACCTAAAAAGTTACTCGAAGCCGATACTAGCCTATTGGAGTCGGATAGAAATCAATTGAGATATGGGAGTGCCACCTCAATTCCTACACAACCAGAGCTTTTAAGACTAGAGACTTATTTAGGCTAATTAGGTAATTAGCACCCTTTTAATACCTAATCAATTAATATTCCCTAAAGTGATCACACATTCTGCGTATGATTTTAAAGCCTACTAGGTATCTAATCAGTGTTAAATGATCATGTATAATATTTTTCTGTCATTTTGTGTAATTACCCGTGTAACCTTTTACCTACCTCCTAGGAAAGCAGTTTAACATGCAATTTTTCAAAAGATAGTGCCGTGTTACACTTAATCAGGTAAAATATGCCAAATATTAGACTGGAATGTACACATGCAAATCAAATCTATAATGACGATATTTTAAGGAAACAATCCCCATACATGGATCGAATACACATATATCATGCCGAACTGGGCATCGATTTGCGATAATCACCAATCTTGAGCCTAAAAACTTCAAATTAGGCTTTAAAAGGCAATAAAAAAAAGCCATTTTTCTAGTTTTCAGGGATTGTATGAATATTTTGGGATTTCTTTTTTTTTTTTTTGAGAGAATTTTTAGAATTATTTACTTGATAAAAGCGGGTGGGGTTGGGCTTCCGTACCCGACCCGGATAGAACAGAACCTAGGCCTCCACGGCCTGGGTTCTCGCTCCGACTGGGCTAGAGACATGAGCCCAGTCCGAATTCTTGAAAAATAAAAAAAACAAGAGGGATAGAAACAGGCCCCCCAAATAGATAGACCAGGCCAGATTAGCAACCAAGACTCACTTAGCCAGTAAGCCTATCTTTCTCACGCGGCCCAAAAGACCAATAGTCAGACCAAATAGACTCCGCCCAGAAACTGACCCGCCAAGTCATCTTCCTCGCCCAACGTCCAAACGAGATCTCTACGCACATCTATGTCAAGACGTTTCCGACCCCCAGCCAACACCAAACGAACTCCCGTCGATGGCTCAACCGCGCCTCCCACTGGCGACCAGCCGTGACTCCCCACGACGGCAAGACCAGATGGCAAACAGCAAGCGAAGAACATATGGCCATGTAAGGGAGAAAGATTGAGTTACATGGGATATGGCCTACCTAGTGCGAAGTGCGCTGTCGGTTACGATCGGAAGGTGGACAGCGGGGGAGTGAAGCAGCGACGGCTGGCCACATCGAGACCCTCGGCGAGGTGATCATCAGATCATTTCGGAAGAACCCTTGGCACGGTAGTTGGTCGGCAGGCACCGCATGATGGCTTGGCTGCGTCGAACGCCCGTGATCATGAGGGACTATAGATGGCTCGATCACAAATCGGCGGAGGATAGCGGGACCCCGAGACCACAATAGGGATGCTAAGAGACGTCGGTAATGAGGCGTCGATGGAAGACGACGACGAATGAAAGATCCTCGGGAGGGAGTGTCGATCGCCGATCTCTCTCGGGCTGGTGGTCGTCTACCGGAGGCCACGTAAGTTGAGTTGAGGGGGAAAGAGAGAGTGATGTGAAGTGATATAGTGGTAAGCGGTTTCAGGTTCCTACTTGGAACCCGAAACCCGCCCGTCGAAATAGGTGGAACCTACTCATTATACCCTAGAACCCGAAACTTACCATGTTCTTGGTTCTAGAGTCGGTTCTAGGGTACCTGGGAATCTACTAATTTTTTTTTTCATTTTTAGTTAAGTAAAATGAGAATGAACGCTACAACCACTAAAGGGAAGTAGATATGAGCGGTTTCGGGTTTCATACGGGTTATATTTAGAATTTGAAACCTTCTCATTGGATCAGATTGTATACTTATTATTGGACGCCATAGAATATTGTAGGATCGTGCGAAGACATATACCCAAAAAACACAAAAAATTATTTGAGGATCTAGAGTCTAGGTTGCAAGTTCTAGATTCTAGGAAGTGGAACTTGTAACCTACATATTGGAACAAGTTCCTCAATTTTGGAACCCGAAAATGGACAAGTTCCTATATATTCCGATTTCAGGTTCCCGATTCTATCATGAAATTATGCTCACCCCTAAAGTGATATGAGTGAAACATGGCCACGTGAGTTGAGTTGGGGGGAAAGAGAGTCATGGGCCTATTTGGGCTAGTGCAAAAAGGAAAGTGGGCTGATAGAAAGAGAAAAGCCTGCTCAAGAAAAGAAAACGGCCCAACTGGACCACGTGGATTCAAGTTGCTCCGCCCGATTCGATTTTTTTTATTTATCATTATATATATTTGCTTTTCTATTTTGTAATAAACAAGAAAAGATGCATAATTAACAAATTTGACATTGTTTATTTTGAGAAAAAATAAAACTACAAGACCGCCAAAATTAGATGTCAACAACTTAAAAAAAAACATTTATATTATGCGCGAATCACGTGTCTATTTCTATAGTTTGTGACCATTCGGTTTTTCCAACATTAAATAAATGTTAAAATGCATGAGCCACGAAATTTGGAAAGATTATTTTGTTCATAAAGAAAAATATTTCGGATGAGGGTACACTCGGAATAGTGAAAAGGCCAAAGTAATAAGCATATTATCTGTCTTATGAAAGTTTCAACAGACTTACTCTTCATCTCACAATGCAAAGAACAAACAGTCAAGACTCTCATCTTTGGTAAGATCTCCGAGCATTCCTCTTTGACTTCCTTCTCATTTTAGCTCCTATCCCGTCAAACAATCCTACAAGCCGTTCGAGTTTCTTGGAATCGATAATGATGTATCCCAGAGAGATTCCAGCCACGGTTCCACACCCATAACCAATTAATATGGTTCTCCACTCAAACCAGCCTCCATGCTCTGTATCATTCTCCGGCAGGATGGTTTCTGGTGGAGTTTCCCGTGAACCGCTCTTGCATGTCTCCGGCAATGGAAATCCGCATAATCCAAGATTCCCATCGAACGAGTCGCTCTTGAATGTGTTGAATTGCGGTCCCGGTGGAATAGGTCCGATGAGCCGATTCTCCGAGAGGTTCAAGAATGCAAGAGATGTCAAATCCGCTAGTTCTTGAGGAATCCTTCCGGTGAACTGGTTCGAAGAGAGGTCTAGCCATTCGAGATCGCTCAAGTTCCCGATAGATGGAGGGATATAGCCTGTAAGATTGTTGTGAGAAATGTTTAGCCCTTTGAGTGACTTCAGGCTTCCAATATCCATGGGAAGCCCCCCAACAAAATGATTGCTCGATAAGTCGATACTCGTGAATATTGTTAAAATTTTCACCAGGCGTATCTCCAATCCTTTCATGGTCACCGTGACTGAATCTTGATAACCATAGCCTCCCATGTACTGCAGCTGTCCCCGCCCTTTTTCCCGATTCATCATGGCAATGAGCTTCATAATATATCTAACAGGTAACGGACCGCTGAAATTGTTGTTGGACAGGTCGAAAATGCGCAATTCAGGAAATGGGCGAGCTGCTCTCGGACTCCTCACAAAGCCATGGAACTTGTTGGATCTCAAAACAAGGACTTGTAGCTTGGGAAGCGTTTCCAACCAATCAGGGAACGTATCCTCCATTGTGTTGTTGCTGAGATCCAAAACTTCCAAACTCTTACATTGAAGTAAGGATCGTGGCAATGTCCCTTCAAATCGATTCAAATTATGTTAGCTATGGAAAAACTCCGAAGGCTGGGGCGAAGAAATGGATCGGTTGGAGGATCGATTTGGCCATGGAATTCGTTGAACTGCAGATCAAAGCTCGACAAAAATTCTGCTTCTAGCAACCACTTCGGAAAAGTATCATTGATTTTGTTGTAACTGACGTTTAGCTGCCCCAGTAATGCACAATTGTTCAAAGACCGCGGTAATGTCCCTTCAAACTTATTTGCACCCAAGTCTAGTACAGAGAGCTCGGTTAAGTTTCCCAAACAATGTGGAATAGAGCCAGAGAGATTGTTATTAGCCAATCGTAGAAGTCTGAGGGAGCTTAATTTGCAAAAGGAAGATGGAATCTCTCCACTGAAGCGGTTGTAGCTGGCCGAAAAGAAGAACGTAGGGAGTGGTGGAGTTGGCAGCGGTCCCTGGAATAAGTTATCACTAAGATCGACAACGGCCAACTCTTTCCAGGGAAATTGTGGTATGTCTCCCTCAATAAGGTTACTAGAAATATCAAGAATCGATAGTGTATCTTTCGCCAAATCCCAAAACCATCTCGGTATCCGACCGCTGATCTTGTTTTTGGAGAGATTCAATTGTCTTAGCTTTCTTGAAGAGTTCAGAAAAGACGGAAACTCGATCAAGTTACAGGAAGACAACTCCAAAATCTCAAGCTCTGAAAATATGTAGTTCGTACTGTTGGAATCTAGATTTAGCTCTACTGTAAGACCAAGGAATTGCAGATTTTTCAGTGTTGAAAAGACTCTGAAGTCTAAAACACCAATAAAATTATTATAAAAAAGGTCTAAATGGATGAGTCGTTCAAGCTTTCCAACAAATGACGGGGGATGACCCGTTAATTCATTGTTCCAAAGGTCCAACCTGGTCAATTCTGTTAAATTCACAAGGGATGAGGGAATCGATCCAATCAACATGCAGCTACGGAGAGCCAGAGTTTTTAAATTCTTCAATTCACTGATTGAATCAGGTATTTTGCCTGAGATGTTTGTATACGAGAGGGTTAAGGATTCAACAGACTTGCTCCAGTTGGACTTCGGAAAAGAAACCGTGATATCGTTGGATTGCAAATCGAGATCAAGGAGGTTTGGCAAGCTGAAAATGTTGGGCGGAAGTTCCCCTTGTAAATGGCAGCTAGACGCACTGAAGATGGTCAAGGAGGATGACAGATTCACGAAGGAACTAGGCGAAACAGCGGACATGTCTACTAGATCAAGTTTGAGTACCCTCAACTCTGTCAAATTCTGAACAAGCACTTTGAAATCCGTATTTTCGATCCTAAGACCTGATGGGGCATATGTACTTGTACCATTAAAGGTTTGAGAGAGATCAAGTAAAACAAGTTTAGAAAGGTAAGAAATTTCGGTAGGAACTAGACCTGAAAAATTCGAGTAAGTGAGATTGAGGTGCCTCAGATCAGTGAACACACTTAGTTCGGGCAAAATGGGTGAGGTAAGGAAATTGTTAGCACCAAGGTTGAGGCTCTGAAGATGGCGAAGCGCAAAGAGTGAGCTGTCAGGATGGAGGGTTCCCTGAAGACAGCTGAATGAAAGATCAAGGCCGATAACATTACCCGTCACATTGTCACAGGCGACGCCGTCCCACAAGCAGCAGTCCTGGCCGTTCTCCCATCTAGTCGTCTTCGGATCACAGTGTGGGTACATATCAGTTTTCACTGTGAGAGAATTGCTGAACTGAAGTAAGGCATTGCTTTGGACAGGATGACATGACTGTGCTGTTGTGAAAGGGAGGTCGAGCAATGCTTGTGCAGAGAGGGAAACGAGAAGACACAGGGTCTGGTAGAACTCCATGTTCTTTAGTCGAGCGCAACGGTTCTAGGACAGCTGCTCATGGGTCACTGTATTCCATGTTATAAAGGAGTTATTGCTGCGGGTGCGATGTAGATTAGGTCCCAGTGCGAATATTTTCTCGTGAGTGCGAAGGATGATGCTCAAGTACAATGAAAAGGGAAAGAAAGCTTTTAAAAGCTCTCGAAAGGCGCACTTTAATTATAGATGTTGGGACATGGGAGTCAATGTCTTCTTGTCTTCTTGAAACGACAAAACAGCGGTCAATTTTGGTTTTCTTGATAGTTTCTTGGTGGGGTTACATGAGGTGTGGAATATTCTTAGTGCCATTGAATTTCATCCATGGCTGAAAGCATAAAAGTCGGTGGAGGACTTGTTGGGAAAATTGTAAAAAAAAAAGTGCTAAATCTTTTACGCTTTTGTCAATTCAGTCTTAAGCTTTTTCACTTTATACCGATTCAATCCTATTCATCGAAAATTGCTGACAGTGGATGTCAATAGCCCTACGTGGTACCGTCCGCCCTGACGTGAATAATCTTTAATAATTTTTAAATATTTTTATTTGAAAAATCTAATTTTGTTTTGTTTTTTCCTTTGTTGGCTTCAAGCCGTGTAACCCAAATTTGACCCATTTGACCTGTTTAATCAAATGGGATGTGTCAACTTGGTTAATGACTTGATTTACATTGACCTAAATTAGCCAAGCCTAAACTTATTAGAAGGTGCTGGTGCTGCAACAATTGAATTGTAGTAGGAGAAAACTATTAGTAGTCAGTATAACTATAGGACATGTTGCATATGATGCTCATCATAGGTGACCCTTCTTTTGCTTTCAGTGAAGCTAGACACCTATGCTGGCGTGTCAAAGGACACGACTCTTTTTTTTTTTTTTTGGTAAGGGAAAGGGACACAGACTCTTTAACTCCATTTCTTTCTCGAAAAATCAGCGATTTTAAATATTTTTTTTAAATAATTGCTTATAACTCTTTAAATAATCAGTCTATAAAGAACGTTTCCATTATCGATAACAGTTTATATCTAAATATTTTCATGAATTAGAAAAATATTTTTTGTTCATTTATTTATGTAAGCGATATTAGCGATCAATTTTTAGGAAAATACTTTACAACAGTGAAACAAAAAGGAGCCTAAAAACAACGTCACTATTTTTAAACGGGGAATAATCCGTAGGAACAATATGAGTGGACGAAACTAGGAAATTGACTCATGCCAAGGGAATACTCCTTGATTATTTTCTTGGAGTTGCGAGCGAGATTGAATGCAAGCGCTTCGGCAATGCTAGTTCCGGAGCTTGAAAAGCTTCCGAAACTTGTTTCATTGCGAGTCACGACTTTGGATCGCTACTTAAGCGAGCAAGGGCCAAAGAAATTGCCAGAACGATGCTTCTTGTGGCAAAATTCTCTCTTGGAATTGGAAAACGCGGGTCTGATATTTGATGTAGCACAATATCTTCTCCGAAGAGTGTCATTTTCAGATGATATCACCCGGATGCTCACCCATTATTATTTCCGTTGCTATCACTCCAAAGCTGTGTACATCGCATTTCTCATTAATGACCAAAGTGTATGCAAGCGCTGGGAAAAAAAAAAAGGATGAAAAGTTCATAGCGAGATGAGGCTCGAAACCAAGTTTTCAATGTTAGTGCGTTATCAAATGGTAAATATGTAAGCATGATGAAGCATCAACAAGTTATCACCTGTTTTGGGGGGAGGGTTTGGGTTGGGGGGTCGTTAAATATATTGATTTAGCCGTGTGCCTGCAGTAATAGCATTCCACAAGATATGTCCCAATGAATGATTGGCAGAACGCAAACATGGTGCAGATGACACAAGGCCTGTGCCACATCCTAGACAATGTTGAGTCTTTTAGACCAATCTAGTTCCACCGCCTCCATGCCATCTCTCAAAGCATAGAATAGACTCCCTATTTCTATGTACTCATAAATCAAGAACATGCATAGCTTGTGACATGGAGCTTGATTATGCTTCTATGCCGGATTTCTGTCAAGTGCTTCACTTCATTTTGAAAGCTTTTGTCCAAAGATGGCCATGTGGTTCAAGATAACGAAGTTTTTTCAATGCCACAATTTTCCCATTCGATAATTGCTCTTTATAGACACTGCTTTATCCGCCAGTTCCAACACAGTATTTAATGTCAAGGGCTTCTAGTTGCATTGATTTTGTCTTCATATGCCATTGTCTCTCTTAATTCCATATTGGCAAGAAATTTCCATTTATGTTGTTGTCTCTTATTGCATGCTCTTCGTTCTTCGTCGAAGTATTATCAAAAGCCCCAAAACCAACGAAAAAGAATGAATGTTATAGCCATCAGTGCTATAAGTATTGTAATGAGTTCAATCCTTGACATATTCATGGAGCCGCAAACTTTTCCAAACTTTCATTGCCTATGAAAGCTTAATATGGAACATGGGCGAGATTATCTAGAATTTTTCCCATGAGATAATTATGCGACAAATCAATGCAATTTATGTGACCAACAGTCGGACGGATTGCCCCCCAAAGCGCATTGAAACTCAAATCTAGGTGGATCAGGCTCTTTAAATTTCCCAATACGGGAGGGATAGGACTTCTGATTGCTTTGCCGTGAATGTCAATGACTTCTAACACAGTGAGGTCTTGGAGACAAAGAGGGAACTCATTCCGATTATGTGATTGTGGGACAAGTTGAGGTACCTGAGTCTTGGGAGTGCACATACTTGAAGGGGGAAGATACTAGTGCAGAAACAGTTATGCGGCCCAAGAAAGACCAGATTCGAGAGCGGGGCGAAATCCATGCCCTGCTCAAATCGCATTCGACCTCGTAGTCGTGTCGGCCTTGTTGTGTTGCGTTTATCTTGACGACTCTTCCGGAAACATGCAATGTTCTATGGGATGGGGATTAGGCCACCACCCGCTGCGACGAAGAGCATCTGCCTCTGTTTTGGTAGCTGTGGGAGAGAGGTAGCGCAATAAGGATCCATATGGCAGCTGCGGTCATCAGCTTGCGAACATGCAAGCCAACCACGGGGAAATCCAATTAGAATAAAAGTTCGTGGAGAGCAATTCAACGTGGCGACTTGCGAATCTTCAATTAACTAATTGAAGCCGCCTCGTGTCCCCGTCAGGCGTAGTGCGGAACCAGTTCACACGCGCAAGAATTGATTGGTCACCTCGGGTCTCACGAGGTTGAATCTTGTTGTGTAACGCATGTTACTTCACTTAATTCTCCATCGACGGGGCACAATGGACTTCACATCTAATATCAAGATGAATGATTTTGTTCGAATGGGGACTCTGTCATCCAAAGAATTCGGTCCTAACTTTCGTCTAACCTTCAATTTTTGGCTAAGTGGTCAAACGCTTTAAAACTAAGGACATGTTGCAGATTATGCTCACCATGGGTCATCTCTTCTTTTGTTGTAGTTCGAGAAACAGGGTCTTGTTTAGGCTGTGTTGGTTGAACTTTTTATAGGAGCTTTTTTTTAGCCTCCAAAGCTCAATGGGAAAACAAAATGAGGCATTTGGTTCAACATTTGGCCAAATGTCGAAAATCCATTTCTAGGGTTAAATGTTCTTTTTTTTTTTCCTTTCAAAACTATTGTTGACACCTAATTTTGGCAATCCCATATTATTATTATTATTATTATTATTATTATTCGTTAAATAAGAGTACGTCTAATTTATTTTTGTCTTATTGAAAAATAGAAAAAGTAAAAATATATATGAAGCGAATTAAAAAAAATAAAAAAAATCGGATCGGGCCAGTCAAGCCCGCTCAAGCGAAGCTCGGCCCACGTTTTCTCTACTTTTCCCGCAGACAAAGCTCGGGCCCACCCACGCGCAGCCCAATTGGGCAATTCTCCTCCTCAGCCCATGTTCCCTTTTTACCTCCGGACGGCCCATCTTGCCTTTTTATTTTCTTCAGCCCATCTCCCCTTTTTGATTTCTCCTCAGCCCACCCTCTCCCTCACTCTCCCGTGCACTCACATTCTGCACACTCTCATGTCAGTCACATTTTCACCGCACACCTCACGTGGTCTTCCACCAAACCCCGTCCACATCAGGCGGAATTTACGCCCATCCGCACGAAGCTAGCTTGGGGAAGGAGGCAGAATGAGCATAAAAAGGAGAGGAGAGGAGGGCAGGCTACTGGTTGGTGAGTTCAACGACCAAAAATGAAGAGGAAATAGAGAAAAAGGGAGGGAGAGCTGGAGGGGTTCGTTCGGCGCGAGCAAAAGCGAAAGGAAAGAAAATGATGAGGGGAAGGGTGAGAGCAGGTCTATCGGCGAGGGAGGCTTGGGTTCGGTTCGGTCAGAGGAAGAAGGAGGGATACACGAGAAGCTTGAGAGAGCAAAGTAAGGAGAGACCGAGAGATAGGCAACGTCTCCTTCGCCGACCACTACCTCGCCATCTCGACCAGCTACCTCGGCCGTTCACCGCCGCCATACCGTTGTTCAACCAGGTAACCCAAAGTCTTCTCTTTGTTGTTCCATATCCCCTGAGCTAAACCAAAACCTGTTGTACTCTGGTTGGTTCTTGCATGAGTTCAAGTCTGTAGGGTAGTCCCTCCCCCCTTTTTTCTTAGCTTGGTTGCCAAGGATGGTGTCGCCAAAGTAAAGCGTGGTCTGCTTGAGGTTTTTCTGTGAATAAGGCGTCGTTGGCATCAATCACACAGAGGTCGTTGACAATGGGTGACGTTTTAATGGGGACTGAGTCATGTTGGAGGCGAGAAGAGATATGGGTACAGTCAAGTCTAGTTAGAGTCTGGTACTGCAGTGCCTAAAACGTTGATCTTGGTCGTTGGGGAAGCTGTGGTAGCTGGCGCAAGGGCGTTTAGTAGTGGTGAAAGGAGAAGAAACCCAAGTCGGAGGAAAGCGACACAGGAGAGCAAGCGAGTCTGGCTGAGTTGATGGTACGGGAATGCGCAAGAAGTGAGGCGACATCTTATCAGTCTCGACGCGTGTGCAGCCGGGATGGCACTCGAGCTCGAACCCACGACGACGCAAACGTGAACAGAAAAGCCGATGCAGGATCAGATCCGTGGCACCTTGCAAGGTAGGCGGATCACATGTTCGGGCGAGCGGGAAGGCAAACAGGTTCTGGTAGTAGTTGTTGGTGTCTGCAGATGACGAGCGGCAGTCGGGGACGTCGATAGGTAGTGGTACGACGGGGCGGATCTCGGCGTCGCGCTCTCGGAGCTCGGTGAACAGAACCGGCGTCCAGGAGGTCCGGCAGGCTCGACTTGGCAGCGGAGCGACGGGCGAGTCCTGGCGGTGCGGCGACGCGGGCGAGCGAAGACCAGCGGCGTCGAGTTTTGGTCACGGCTGCAAGTACCGAGATCGTTGCAGACGCACCATGGAGAAGATGATGAACAGTAACAGGAGGGCCATTCTGTTTTTTGTTGGCTGGTATTGGCTGTATGGATGGGTTGGCCCAAGAAAACTGAAGAGAGATTTGGGCTGGGCGGACGGGCTTCTGAGGTAGAGAATAAAGGTTTTTGGGCCTGGGTTGTTTTGCTCGGGAGATGGGCTGTTATGGGCGGCTGGGAGTTGGGCCAGAAAGGATTTTAGACCCAGTTCGGTAAAAAAAAAAAAAGTGGGCCTGAGCCCGTGTTTGGGCCATTTTCTTTTGTGTCAATCAGGCCCGATTCAGGTCCTTTTTCTCGGGCGTGATCAGGTCCGACGGCCTGATCCAGGCCCGGGTCTGAGAGCCCGACCCAGGCCCTGTTCCCTTTAATAAAATATTAATTAAAAATTAATTAAAAATAAAAAAATTCAAAAAATAAAAATAAAAATTCCAAAAAAATCAGAAAAATTTGATAAAGTTAAAAAATTAATTTTCATGACCTTTTTACCCTTAATGTGAATTTTCAAGCTTCGGATTAGCGTTTGATTGAAGACCGATGTCCAATTCGATCCGATACTATTGTAATTCGACGTTCGAGTCGAAATTGTTTGTTAAAATATCACCATCATAGATTTGGTTTGCATGTGCTTATCCTGATCTTTATTTGGTATATTTACCTGATTAAGTGTTTATTATAACACTGTCTTTTGAAAAATTGTCTGTTAATCGCTTTTTCTATACGTTAAGTTAAGGATAAATAGGTAATTGCAAGAAATGACAGAAAAGACATTATGCATGATCATTTATCACTAGTTAGATATCTGATAAGTTTAAAATGATATGCAGAATGTGTGGTCATCTTAGGGAATATCAACCGGTTAGGTACCGAAAGGGCGCTAATTATCTAGTTAGCGTAAACGAGTCCCCGAACCTAGAAGCTCTGGTTGCATAGGAATCGAGATAACCCTCCCGTGTCTCGATTGGTTTCTAGCTGACCCCAATAGACTAGTGGCGACTCTTAATAGCATTTTAATATGTTAATCAATAAAAAGAAATCTAATGTCACGCGAGATAGGACTTGGGAGAGTCGACGCCATTGACCGATGGCAATACCTCTAAACCCACCGGACCCTCGGGGGATGCCGAAGGCGAGGTCGCGACTAGGGGTGATCGGTTCCGGGGTGGGTAGGTTCCGGACCTAGAATCCGAAACCTACCCTGTTATGACAGGTTCCTATTTTTTGGAACCCGGAACCCGCCCCATTTGTCTTGGGACCGGTTTTGGAACCTACCCTTTTTTTCGGTCCGGTTTCGTGGTCTACCCGAGAACCTATTTTTCTTTTGTTCCTTGTCTAGTTTTTTTTTTTTTTTTTGGTAAGGGTCTAGTTTTATTTTTTTAGCAAAATAATAATAGCAATAAAACGATTCAAAGTAAAAGATGGATAATAAAAATCAATATTCGCCAAAAATCACAACTACTATCAAGTATTTCCAGGATAGTTGTTGTTGCTTCAATAAATTCCCCGAAGCCTACTTTAAGCAATGAAGGCACAACCGAGGTCATTGTTTCATCATTACTATACCCAAGCATCCTCAATAGAAAAAGAAATATCCTCCCACATTTTGCTTTGAATGAACCTCGAGGAGGGTTCAGAATTGTTGAGCAACTAGAGATAAGCTACTTTCACAATTAAGACATTATCGCTAAAAGTACATGGTAAAATTGAAAATTCATAATAGTAAATTAAACTCATCTATCTATCTATCTATCCCATCTCCAAGTAAAATAAATTAAAAAAGTTCTTTGATCCAAGATGATGGAAAATGTCATGGAGAGAGATAGGATGGATGGCCAACAACAATCGAGGACTACATCAAAATTGATCTAGGGTCCATGTCCAGCTTAAGCCACGAGAGTGCTAGTAGTGGTAGACTCGCTGCAATAAACATATAAACAAGCTATGAGTTAGCTAAATGAACGCATCATCATTAATAGATGATTGGATGTCGGCATATGTATGTTAGTAATACAATGCAGACTTGGCAAAAAATTCCAACCAACCTACCAAAAGACAAAAACAATGAATCATTAATAGAAATATATTTACTCACCGCAAAATCAAAGTTTCCACAAATGAAGTCTATTTAGTAATGATAATGTCCTCGGTAAGACAATCCAAATCTAAAAACCAAAAAGAGATTGAATAAATATTCATCCAATATATAGAGATGTGAATGAATTATAAGAAAGAAAGAAATATACACGACCCTTACCCGACTCAAACTTCTCCGCATTTTCAATGCACTCTTCAATATTAATCGGCACATGAACAGCTCTCAACCAATCTTGAGTGCAAACCAATCTTGAGTGCAAATTAGACCCTCCACAACTCTAGGAGTCAAAGAACTTCGAAAGCTGTCAAGCACACGGCCCGATGTACTAAAAGCCGACTCTAAAGCAACAGTAGTCACGGGAATAGATAAAACATCCCTAGCTATCAAAGATAAAATTTTATATTTTGACCCAGTACTCTTCCACCACATCAAAAGGTCCAGATTAAGGACATCTTCACTTTCAGCTTCAAGATACCGATCGAGCTCAGATTTTTTGTCATCAAACACTTTTTTCTTCGCATGAAGGAAGCTTTTTCGCCAAGCTTGGATGTCATATTCATTGTTACCTTCATTGTCATCAGCATTAGAACCACTGCCACTACTACTCACACTTGAACCGCCAACATTTCCAGTACTTCGGTTACTAGAAGAACCAATGAAAGATTGCTCATAAAATGCAAACAAATGCTCCAAGGCATGCTTCACGTTATTATGCATCTCATCAATTTTTGCTTCATCGTCATACATTTGTCCATAACAGAACTTCACATAAGTCAATTTTTTTGTAGGATCCAACGCAACCGCAATCAACACCATCATATTTACTTTATCCAAACTCCCATAATATTTGTCAAACTTCTCTTTCATTTTTGTACCCATAGCATGAAGCTTAGGATCCAAAGAATTCGCCGCATCGTTCAAATATTTATACAAAAGAGCTATCCCCTCAAAATAATCATTTGAAGTAACATATGAACTCCCCGACATCCATTTGGTGGCATCATAAAACTGTTTCAGAAATTTAGAAAGAATGGTGGCATTTTCCCAATCTTCATTTTTTGGAGAATCAGTGTCAAGCTCCCTTGCGAAAGATGAATCGTCTTCTTCCATCCTTTCAAAAGCTTTTCTAAACTTTATGGCGGTTTCTAGCATAAGATGAGTGGAGTTCCATCTAGTGGCAACATCAAGACATACCGAACCCTTGTATGTGATCCTTTCACTCTCAATACAAGATTGGAATACTTTGGCTCTCATGGGAGAACTTCTTATGTACCTAACTACGTTTCGGATACGTGCAATAGAATCACGCACCTCATGCAATCCATCCCTTACAATTAAGTTCAATATATGAGCAGTACACCTCATATGCAAAACCTCACCATTCAAGATCAATAATTTTTCTTGAAAATTTGTCCTTCAAATATCCAACTGCCACATCATTGGAACTAGCATTGTCCACTGCTATCGTGGATACTTTTTTTTCTATACCCCACTCATAAATACATTTCTCCACCATTTTCCCAATTTCTCTACCCTTGTGACTATGCATTACCACAAAATTGATGATTCTTTTATGCAACTTCCAATTATCATTAATAAAATGTGTAGTGAGACATAGATAGTTCAAGTTTTGAATGGAACTCCACATATCAGTCGTGAGTGCAATCCTAGAGTTAAGCTTACCAAAGTAAGTTTTCAAACAATTTCTTTCGCTCAGATATAATTTCATGCAATCTCTAGCAATTGTAAATCGTGACAAATGTTGGAAGAGAGGTTGCAATTCAGTGACAAAATCACGAAAACCGACGCGCTCAACCGTGGAAAAAGGTTGTTCATCAATTATGATCATCCGAGCAAGCATGCGTCTACAACGTTCTTGATCAAACTTCCATGTCGTCAAAATACTACCACAACCAGTATCTCCTTTTGCCTCGGTAGCCACATCCTTATTACGTGGCGCAAATAGCATTTGCCTCTTATCCGCATTGGGATACTTCTTGCACTTTCTCAAGTGCTTCTGCATTGAAGACGTACCATTATCAACGGTATACGCATAGTCATCCCCACAGTGATTGCACTTTACCCTTGTTTTTTTTGTCTTCTCATCTAAGATTTTCGAAAAGTTATCCCACACCTCCGATTGATTAACTCGCTTTTTACCAAGTGGAGGACAGGAACTAGGTACCCTCACCTTGTTTATCGTACCGGCGGTCGCAGATGCCACTTCTTCAGCTCCATGGAATGATAATTCCATGAGTGGACTCATTTCATCGCGTCCATCCACTTCTGTTGACATATCTTGATCCATCAACTGCATATCAATATGACAAAGACAAAAATAATTAGTACAATATTGCTTCTATTGAAAATAAATTACACAACAATGTAGGACCAAGGAGCATTTTGTGTGATCCTAATATTTTCAATTGCACTATGTGAAGTCCACAAAAGGTTATCTAAATGGCTGACTCACTTCTCAGGCTTTTCCTATTAATAATGTTCGTAAACACTAAACAACAATATATTGTGATAGGTACTTGTTCAAAGACAAGAGGAAGAAGGAATTCGTGCATTTTTATACCAGAGTAGCTCATTTACTACCTAGCATAGTGAGTGTCACAAATACTATTTTTCAAAGTTGTGCTTAACAATAAGACTTGCAAGAATGCAACAATAAGATATGCATAGGTTCTTTTTGTTCTCTTCTTTCTCGTTAATGAATTTGACTTCTTTACAAATCAATTAAAACCAAGAGATCAACCAACAAGGAAATGGACTGCACATGGAGCAAAATATTTTAAAACCCGTAGTCCAACCGACTTTTATAGTGGAAGCCTTAAGGGATGACCTCGGTGGCGCCATCGCAGCCATTCGAACAACAAGCTCTTCTTCAGACTTTATATTCAATATTGTATCACACACACCCTTTTTGGTTTTAGGTCCATCTAATTATGAAAAGTGAAAAGACAGATTCTTGAACAGCAAATTGCTAAACACATTCATTGAGGGGAAGAAAACGCCAAAGCCATTCACTACATGAAGGAAAAAAAAAAAATCAAACCATCCAATTCAACAACCTACCTTTACACTTGGCACTTGCGTAAATCCGTGACCAACACGATCAAGGAGAAAGGGTTGCTAGTTTGCTGCGTAGTGTATAGAGAGAGTGAGGCGGCAACAAGAACAGAGAATAAAGTCAAACAAACGGCAAGTCTAAGACTATTATTATATATTAGGGTTTTTTTCTTACTTTGCTTAAACCGGTCCAATTTCGGGTGGGTTTTTACTAGGAACCAGAAACCGGACCGGTTTAAACCGGTTCCAAATTTTTGGAATCGAGAACCGGTCCTATTCTAATGAGAACCGGAAACCGGACTGATTTTTCGGGTGCTCCGGTCCGATTTTCGGGTCTACCCGGTCCGGTTGCACACCCCGAGTTGCGACAACTATCCTCACTACTTTTTTCGTTTTTGGATTTTGCTCTTGTTGTTACTATTCGGTCTTCTTCGCCCTCGCCGACCGTGACAAAGAAAAAACAAATGGGGAAAAAGAAAAGAAAAAATAGATAGATAAATAAATAATTGACAAGAATGCCTTTGGCAGGCCCTTATTTAAAATAAGAACAAATGGGAAAAAAGAAAAGAAAAAAGAGATAAACAAATAAATAAATAATAAGAGAGAATGCCTTTGGTCAAGTCCTTATTTAAAATAAGATCCATTTTGGGCCTTTATTTGAAATTCTCGCTATTATTTATGTCTCTTGGGTTCAAGTTCAGGCCATCGAGGTCGAAGCCAGCAAAAAGGTCTCCTCACAGGTTGATACAAGAAGGTACTTTTCTATGTTTAATTTGTTGGTGTAACACATGTCACTTTAGTTTAGTGTGGATAGAGGGCGTAATGGACTTTGCATCTAATATAAATTAAAAAATAAAAAAAAATTATTGTTCGTAAGAGGACTCTAAGACCATAATAATTTAGTGATAACTTTCATCTTCATCAAATCATTTTGTTTTAAAACCTCAAACTGTTGGGTGAGTGATTAAACGTTTAATTTAAATATGATAGATTCCGTCACGGTATCTCACATTCAAAATGACCTCTCCAGCCACCCTGTCATGAAGCTTTACTAGACACATGTGAACAGGAAAATTGTGAGCATTCGTGCTAATAATTAAGTTGATTTATGATGATTTGGGTCTAGACAAGTTGAAATCCATTATCATCCATAATATAATAGTGCTCCACTCGATCTATGATGGGGTCCGATCTAGATAATTGGTTCATTGTTTGGAGGAAACATGTAAGATTTATGTGGACAGAGGAGAAACATATGGTTTTATTCTCTCGGGTCTCCATGCATGTGAACTTCTGTCAAAGTTCCAAAGTTCGCTATAATCCACCACAATCATGCACATTGCCTTCCTCTTATAAGAGCTTATAAACTTGTCTATATTGCCACAAAAAGCACAGACAACTTGAGCAGTAATATAACCTTTCCCAACCCACAGCCAAGTAAAAAGAAGAAGAAGAAGGAAAGACAAAGCCTACCTCGTCCTCTCGCTGCCGCTCTCTATCTTCCACATCATGAGGAGTGCCGCGCGATCCAGCATAATTGTCCTGGTCATCTTCGACACGGTAAATTATGCCGAGCAGAAGGAACCATTTTTCTTACAACATTTGTTGTTTTACTATACAAGTTGTGGTGCTCTGAACTAGCATATCTCCTGGTTGTAATTCAATATTTCATTACATGCATATAGGAACGTACAAATGCAGTATGTTTTTGTTGACGACACATAGTTGTCCTAAAGAATTAGGCATTAAATGCCCAACTCCATACTGATAAAACTAATGGAGCTCTCAAATTAGGAAAATGTGCAAAATAGTGCAGGCGATGTTGGCGCTGTTGACGGCGGGAGCTTTGGTGTCGGCTGCTATCGCGTACTTGGCCCACAAAGGGAACACCAAGGCTAACTGGTTCTCTATCTTGCCAGCAATTCAACTCCTTCCGCAAGCGCATCTCGGGCTCTTTGATCGGGTCATTTGGTGAAGTCGTCGTGTTCGTGCTCCTACTACTGCTGTCTGCCATCGCGCTGTCTCGACGTTGAGCAGGAGCTACATGATGCTGCCATACCTTATGTTTCTAAGTCTGAATGCGTATTTTCCATTCTAAAGTGTGTGATTGTTTTGTTTGTTTGTTTTTCAAGAGCTTGTGCTGTGTGTCGTTGTAAGTGTAATGCAATTGCTCTCTCTCTCTCTCTTGCTCGCTCGATGTCGATCTCTGTCAATCGTCCAAGCTCGTCCACGGGAAAAGCGCTTTTTTTTCCCCTCATTGGTCGAGTAATGGTAAAAAGTAGATTTTATGTCTGGTAATCGGAAAGAGTTCATAACAAATAAATTTGCAAAAACTATGAAAAGAAAAATTATCATGAATAAATCCAATGATAGACAAATAAAATAAATTAGTGGCAAGCTCTACTTTTCTTTTTGCCTTCTTCTATTCTGAAAATTATTTACTAACTTTTCCCAAAAAGCCTAAGATAACATTTATATTATGCGCAAATCACGTGTCTATTTTTATATTTTGGAATGACCGGTTTTTCCAACATTAATAGAATGTTAAAGTGCATGAGTTGCGAAATTTGGAAAGGTTATCTTATTCATAAAGAAATATTTCAAACGAGAGTACACTCCGAATAGTGAAAAGGCCAAAGTAATAAGCATATTATCTGTCTTATGAGAGTTTCAACAGATTTATTCTTCATCTCACAATGCAAAGTACAAACAATCGAGACTCTCATCTTTGGTAAGATCTTCGAGCATTCCTCCTCGACTTCCTTCTCATTTTAGCTCCTTTCCTGTCAAACGATCTCGCAAGCCATTCGAGTTTCTTGGAATCGATAAGGACATATCCTAGAGTGATTCCAACCACAGTTCCACACCCATAACCCATCAATATGGTTCTCCACTCAAACCAGCCTCCATGCTTTGTATCATTCTCCTGCATGATGGTTTCTGATGGAGTTTCCCGTGAACTGTTCTTGCATGTCTTTGGCAATGGAAATCCGCATAATCCAGGATTCTCGGCGAACAAGTCATTCTTGAATGTGTTGAATTGTGGTCCTCGGGGAATAAGTCCGATGAGCCGATTCTCCAAGAGGTTCAAGAATGCAAGAGATGTCAAATCCACTAGTTCTTGAGGAATCCTTCCGATGAACTTGTTTGAAGAGAGGTCTAGCCATTCAAGATCGGTCAAGTTCCCAGTAGATGGAGGAATATAGCCTGTAAGATTGTTGTGAGAAAAGTTTAGCCCTTTGAGTGACTTCAGGCTTCCAATATCCATGGGAAGCCCCCCAACAAAATGGTTGCTCGATAAGTCGATACTTGTGAATATAGTTAGAATTTTCACCAGACGTGTCTCTAGTCCTTTCATGGTCACAATGACTGAATCTTGATAACCCAAGACTCCCATGGACTGCAGCTTTCCCCACCCTTTTTCCCGATTCATCATGGCAAGTGAGCTTCATAATATATCTAACAGGTAACGGACCGCTGAAATTGTTGTTGGACAGGTCAAAAATGCGCAATTCAGGAAATGGGCGAGCTGCTCTAGGACTCCTCACAAAGCCATGGAACTTGTTGGACCTCAAAACAAGGACTTGTAGCTTGGGAAGCGTTTCCAACCAATCAGGGAACGTATCCTCCGTTCTGTTGTTGCTGAGATCCAAAACTTCCAAACTTTTACATTGAAGCAAGGATCGTGGCAATGTCCCTTCAAATCGATTCCGACTGAAGTCAAGTGTCCTTAAGTTGCTGTCCCGAGCAATTTTTCCAGGGATCACACCCTGAATCATGTTCATTCGAAGGTGCCCATCAAATTATTATTGGACAAGTCAAGCATTAGGAGCTCAGTGACATTGCATATCAAATGCGAAATCTCTCCACTAAAATTGTTGTTTGCTATGGAATAGAATAGAGTGGTGGGTGGTGGAATTGGAAGAGGACCTTCAAATTTATTGTTGCTGACGTTTAGCCAACCCAATGATGCACAATTGTCCAAAGACCGTGGTAATGTCCCTTCAAACTTATTTGCACCCAAGTCTAGTTCATAGAGCTCTGTTAAGTTTCCCAAACAATGTGGAATAGAGCCAGAGAGATTGTTATTAGCCAAGCGTAGATAATTAAGGGAGCTTAATTTGCAAAAGGAAGATGGAATCTCTCCACTGAAGCCGTTTTGGCTGGCCGAAAAGAAGAACGTAGAGAGTGGTGGAGTTGGAAGCGGTCCCTGGAATAAGTTATCACTAAGTTCAACAAAGAACAACTTTTCCAGGGGAAATTGTGGTATCCGACCGCTGATCTTGTTTTTGGAGAGATCCAATCTTCTTAGCTTTCTTGAAGAGTTCGGAAAGAATGGAAACTTGATCAAGTTACAGGAAGACAATGCCAAAGTCTCAAGCTCTGGATATGTATAATTCACACTGTTGTAACCTAGATTTAGCTCTACTGTAAGACTAAGGACTTGAAGATTTTACGGTGTTGAAAAGACACTGAAGAATAAAACACCGGTAAAATTATTAGAAGAAAGGTCCAACCTGGTCAATTCTGTTAAATTCACAAGGGATGAGGGAATCGATCCAATCAATTTGCAGTTGCTGAGATCCAGAATTTTTAAATTCTTCAATTCACTGATTGAATCAGGTATTTTGCCTGAGATGCTTGTATACGAGAGGGCTAAGGATTCAACAGACTTGCTCTAGTTAGACTTCGGAAAAGAAACCATGATATCATTGACTTGCAAATCGAGATCAAGGAGGTTTGGAAAGCGGAAAATGTTTGGTGGAAGTTCCCCTCGTAATTGGCACATAGACGCGCTAAAGACGGTCAAGGATGATGACAGATTCACGAAGGAACTAGGCGAAACAGCGGACATGTCTAGTAGATCAAGTTTAAGTACCCTCAACTCTGTCAAATTCTGAACAAGCACTTTGAAATCCGTATTTTCGATCCTAAGACCATATGCACCATTAAAGTTTTGAGAGAGATCAAGTAAAACAAGTTTAGAAAGGTAAGAAATTTCGGTAGGAACTAGGCCTGAAAAATTCGAGTATGTGAGATTGAGGTGCCTCAGTTCAGCAAACACGCTTAGTTCGGGCAAAATGGGCGAGGCAAGGAAATTGTTGACACCAAGGTTGACGCTCTGAAGATGACGAAGGGCAAAGAGTGAGCTGCCAGAATGGAGGGTGCCCTGAAGACAGCTGAATGAAAGATCGAGGCCGATGACATTACCCGTCACATTGTCGCAGGCGACGCCGTCCCACAAGCAGCAGTCCAGGCCGTTCTCCCATCTAGTCGTCTTCGGATCACAGTGCGGGTACGCATCAGTTTTGACTGTGAGAGAATTGCTGAGCTGAAGTAAGGCATTCCTTTGGACGGGATGACACGACTGTGCTGTTGTGAAAGTGAAGTCAAGCAGTGCTTGTGCAGAAAGGGAAACGAGAAGACACAACAGGTGGGTCTGGTACTGGTAGAATTCCATGTCGACAGCTGCTGCTCATGGGTCGCTCTCACTCGCCCTTTATTGCCTTGAGGGGTTATAAAAGATGTAGATTTAGGTCCCAGGGAGTGCGAGGAAGAGAGAGAAGGATGATGTGCCGTCCAAGTACGATGGATGGAGAAGGGAAAGAAAAGCTTTCGAAAGCGCTCGGAAGGCGCACTTAATTATAGAGATGCTGAGAATCAAAAGTCTTCTTGAAACGACAAAACTGGGGTCAAGTTTGGTTTTCTTGATTTTCTCTTGGTGGGGGTTACTCGAGGTGGCCACTGACAAGTTGGTGCTAACAAATAAAGTTGGATTTTTGTGGTGCTTTTTCTCTTGCAATATGGCATCCAGCGTGTAATACGATTGCCGATGCGGAAGTCTTCTTCCGTTTTCTCGACCGCTTTCCCAAAATTGCAGCATCATTTCATCAATCTGACCGTCAAGCTTGTCAAATTGGCCAAATTATACTTGCGAAATGCAAGTGATACAATTCCTTCAATGAAATGGCAATATTAGTAGACCTGAATAAACGCCTCGCTCGCTTGAGCTTGGAAGTGTTCTCTTCCTTATATCTGCCCATCGAGAGAGATTCATCACCCTCAATTACTTCAAGCCGTGTAACCTGAATTCGACCCGTTCGACCCGTTTAATCAAATGGGCCGTGTTGACTTGGCTAATGACTTGATTTACATTGACCTAAATTAGCCAAGCCTAAACTTATTAGAAGGTGCTGGTGCTGCAACAATTGAGTTGCAGTAGGAGAAAGCTATTAGTAATCAGTATATCTAAGGACATGTTGCGGATGATGCTCATCATAGGTGACCCTTCTTTCGCTTTCGGTGAAGCTAGACACCTACACCAACGTGTCAAACGGCCCGACTCTTTAGCTCTGTTTCTTTATCGAAAAATCAGCGATTTTAATTATATTTTTCTAAAATTGATTGCTTGTAGCTATTTCAATAATCAGTTGATAAAGAATTTTTTTGTTACCGACAACAATTTATATCTAAATATTTCCGTGGATAAAAAAGATATTTTTTGTTCATTTATTTATGTAAGCAATATGAGCCATTAATTTTCAAGAAAATGCTTTACAACCGTTAAATAAAAAGAAGTCTAAAATCAACGTCACTATTTTTAACAGGGGAATAATTTGCAGGAACAATATGAATGGACGAAACCAAGAATTTGACTCATGCCAAGGGAATAAATCTTCTTCTATTTGATCTTTTCTTTTAGCAGCTCGGAGGAAACCCGGTTTGTAGAATTTCCATTTTGTGTAATAACATTTCACAAGAATATGGACAATTGTTTCTCACCTGGTGCTATATATCCTTGAGTTCCTGCAATATTTGTAGTAAAATTAGATGAGAAATTAGGTTTTAGGAGTCTTGCCGTGCCGAAATCGAATAGGAAAGCCTTCATTTTGTTGTTGAGCAAAATGTTGTTGCTAGATATGTCTCGATGAATGATTGGCCAATTGCAATCATGGTGCAGGTAAGACAAGGCATGTGCCATATCCCCAGACAATATCGAGTCTTTTAGACCATATCTAGTTCCACTGCCTCCACGTCATCTCTCAAAGCACAAAATAGACTCTCCCTTTCCATGTACTCATAAACCAAGAATATGGATCGCTTGTGTAAGCAAAAACCACGGTGCTTAGTTATGCTTTTATGTCGTACTTCTGTCAATTGCTTCACTTCATTTCGAAAGCTCTTTTCCAAAGATGGGTCATTTGCTTCAAGACGGTGAAGTTTCTTCAATGCCACGATTTTCCCATTCGGTAATTGTGCTCTATAGACACTACTGTATCCGCCAGTTCCAACGCACCATTTAATGTCAAAGTCTTCCGTTGCATTGATTATGTCTTCATATGCCATTGCCCCATCGCAATTCCATACTGACAAGAAATTTTCATTTTTTTTTGGGTTTTTGTCTTTGATCGCATGCTCTTTGTTCTTCGTCGAAGTATTATCGAAAGCCCCAAAACATTGTCATGAGTACAATCCTAGATATTTCATGGAGTCAATCTTTTCCAAACCTTCATTGCCTATGAAAACTTCATATGGAACATGGGCCAAATTATCTGGAATTTTTCCCGTGAGATAATTATGCGACAAGGTCATGCAATTTATGTGACCAAGAGTCAGAGGGATCATCCCCCAAAGCGCATTGGAACTCAGATCTAGGTGGATCAATGACTTCTAACACGGTGAGGTTTTGGAGACAAAGAGGGAACTCATACCGATGATGTGATTGCGGGACAAGTTGAGGTGCCCGAGCTTTGGGAGTGCACACACTTGAAGGGGAAAGATATTAGTGCAGAAACAGTTATGCGGCCCAAGAAAGACCAGATTCGAGAGCAAGGAGAAATCCATGCTGCTCAAATCACATTCGACCTTGTAGTCGTGTTGGCCTTGTTGTGCTGCGTTTATCTTGACAACTATTCCGGAATCGTCGCACGTAATGCCGGGCCACATGCAATGTTCTATGGGATGGAGGTCAGGCCACCACCCACTGCGGTGAAGAGCATCTGCCTCTGTTTTGGTGGCATGCAAGGGCAGGGTAGCTATGGGAGAGAGGTAGCGCAATAAGGATCCATGTAGCAACTGCGGCCATCAGCTTGCGAACATGCAAGCCGACCACGGGATTGCTTACAGGATTCAAATGAATCATGTGGAATATCTTCATTCTTTTTTTTCTTTTTGTTAAGACTAATATAGGAAGGACGATCCAATTAGGATAAAACTTCGTGGAGAGCAATTCAGTGTGACGACTTGCAAGTCTTCAATTAACTAATTGAAGTCGCCTCGTGTCCCCGTCAGGCGTAGTTGCGGATCCAATTCACACGCGCAAGAATTGATTGGTCATCTCGGGTCTCTCGTGTTTGAATCTTGTTGTGCAACACGTGTTACTTCACTTAATTCTCCATCGACGGGCGCAGTGGACTTCACATCTAATATCAAGATGAATGATTTTGTTCGGATGGGGACTCTGTGATCCAAATAATTCGGTCCCAACATTCGTCTAACCTTGAATTTTTGGCTAAGTGGTCAAACGCTTTAAAACTAAAGATATGTTGCAGATTATGCTCACCAAGGGTCACCTCTTCTTTTGTTGTAGTCCGAGAAACACGATCTTGTTTAGGCTGTGTTTGGTTGAGCTTTTTCAAGGAGCTTTTGTTTAGCCTCCAAAGCTCATTGGAAAAAAAAAATGAGGCATTTGGTTCAGTATTTGGCCAAATGTTGAAAACCCATTTCTAAGGTTAAATGTTTTTTTTTTCCCTTCCAAAACTATCCTCACTATTTTTTTTCATTTTTGGATTTCGCTCTTGTTGTCACTGGTCGGACTTCTTCGCCCTCGCTGGCCATAACAAAGAAAAAAACAAATGGGAAAAAAGAAAATAAAAAAGAAATAAATAAATAATTGACGAGAATGCCTTTGATCAAGCCCTTATTTAAAATAAGATCAACTTTGAATCCTTATTTGAAATTTTACCCGTTATTTATATTCTCTTGGGTTCAAGTTCAGGACATCCAGGTCCGAAGCCAGCATGATAACGAAAAGTTCTCCCCACAGGTTGATACGAGAAGGTACTTTTCTATTTTAATTTGTGTGTTGTAACACATGTTACTTTAGTTTGGTTTGGATAGAGGGACTAATGGACTTTGCATCTAATATAAAAAAAAAAAAATGATTGTTCGGAAGAGGACTCTAAGACCATAATAAATTAGTGATAACTTTCATCTTCATCAAATCATTTTGTTTTAAAACCTCAAACTATTGGGTGAGTGATTAAACATTTAATTCAAATATGATAGATTTCGTCACGGTATTTTACATTCAGAATGACCTCGCCAGCCACCTTGTCATGAAGCTTTACTAGATACATGTGAACAGGAAAATTGCGAGCATTCCTAATAATAATTAAGTTGATTTATGATGATTTGGGTCTAAACAAGTTGAAATCCATTATCATCCATAATGGTGCTCAACTCGATCTATGATGGGTCCGATCTAGATAATTGGTTCACTGTTTGGAGGAAACATGTAAGATTTATGTGGACAGGGGAGAAACAAATACTTCTATTCTCTCGAGTCTCCATGCAGGTGAACTTCTGTCAAAGTTTCAAAAATAAATTAACCTTTCCCAAATATAGAATTTTACTCATATCCTCATTTTCAACTATATTCACACAACATTTTAGTAGGAAATTAAATCTCGATCACAATAAACAAAGACTTGCCTTCACCTACTATTGGGATATATCCGTGATCGGCTTCGTTCTTAAAAAAAAAAAAAAAAAGCAGGCCATCTCATATTAAATTTGGCTTAAAGTAGTATTGTTTCAAGGGAAAACTCCAAATAAGGGCCCCAAGTGTCCTGATTTTTTCAAATAAGGGTCTGAATTGGTCATTATTTCAAATAAGGGCATTAAGTGCTCTTTTTATCTCAAATAAAGGCCTAAAGTAGTCATGCCTGTTTCAAATAGGGGTCTGACCTTGTCGGCCAACCAAATATTCTAGTTGATCAAGGGCATTTTCACAAAACATGATTTTAACCTAATTTTTAGTTCAATTATATTAAAAACTAAAAAAATTAGCAGAAAAAAAGGAGATGCAGGCGGGAGGGGGCTATTGTTATTTTTTTTTTATAATTTGGAAAATTGAAAAAGGAAAAAAAATAAAAGATATTAAAAATACTAACAAATACTAAATGACCCAAATGCCCCTACTACCGATGAGTCAAGCCCTTTTTGAGACCGATAAGGTCACTTCAGGTCCTTGTTTGAGATAATGATGGCACTTTAGGCTCTTATTTGAAACAATGTCAATTCTAGGCCCTTATTTAAGAAAATGGAGGCACTTCAGCCTCTTCTTTGAAATTTACCCTTGTTTCAATTTCAATATGAACTATTGTGCATAGTGGCTGTATTGTTGGGGATCTATATAACATGTAATACTACGTGGAAGAATTCAAGAAATCAATCGAGATTTATGCTAGAGATGATTGACAACTTAAAACTAAAATCAAATAATTACAAAGTATTGAATGGATTATAAATTAATGAATGAAGGGGGATTGGAACGCTGTTTTTTCAATTCATGATGTGCAATTGCAGGGAAATGTGTTTTTATCTAGAAGCCATATAAGGAAATTGCATATGCTCATTAATTGATGTGAGCCAGTAAAAGGGAAATTTCGGCAGAAATCGATACAGACACTTTCATCGCATGGGGACTCTAGTTGCTGTTTGATCATTAACCAAACCTACTACAGACCTTTTTGTCAACTTTTCATGGCATATATAGAAGTGGTCACGAGCCCTACTTGTATCCGTGCATATTTCAAGTTTTGAGCTCTTTTTAAGTGTTCTCTCCAACCTAGAATGCTGCCGACACACCGGTCGATCATATTTCGTCCTTCGAAAGAACAGGAGAGGAGAAAAAATGAAGGCAGGAGGAGTTGAAGCCGGAGAGATAGCGAGAGCCTCCGTCACGAGGAGCAGTGTCAACAAAGGAGTGGTGGTTCTCGATTTTATTCTGAGGAAAGTCGCGTTCGTTTGTACCCTTGAAAGCGCCATAGCCATGGGGACGACGGACGAGACGCTCCCTTTCTTCACTCGGTTCATCAGATTCCGCGCTAAGTATGATGAACTCCCGACATTCACGTAAGCTTTTAACTCCTTTTGTTTTTTCGTTCGAGTTGCATTGGCAATTTAAGTGATTGCGACACTCTTTAATAGTAAGACTGACCTCAACTTTAACGGTTATGGAACAGTTTTTTTGTAGTCGCTAATTCTGTCGTCGGTGCCTACCTCGTCCTCTCACTGCCGCTCTCTATCTTCCACATCATGAGGAGTGCCGCGCAAAACAGCAAAATTGTCCTGGTCATCTTCGATACACTAAATTATGTGATCGGGAGGAATCATTTTTCTTGGAATATATGTAGTTGTATTATACAGTATGTCCTCCTTGGTGACATAAGTTGTCCTAAAGAATTAGGCATGAAATGCACAACTCCATACTGATAAAACCAATGGAGCTCTCAAATTAGGAAAATGTGCAAAATGGTGCAGGCGATGTTTGGCTCCGTTGACGGCGGGAGCTTCGGCCTCAGCGGCTATCGTGTACTTGGCCCACATAGGGAACGCCAAGGCTAACTGGCTCTCCATCTGCCAGCAATTCAACTCCTTCTGTGAGGGCATCTCGGGCTCTCTAATCGGGTCATTCGGCTGGTCGTCTTGTTCGCACTCTTAATCGTGCCGTTCGCCGTCGTGCTGTCTCGACGTTGAGCGGAGCTGCAGGGTGCTGTTATATTTGTTATGTTTCTAAGTCTGAATGTGTATTTTCCATTCTAAAGTGTTTGCTTGTTTTGTTTGTTCCTTTTCAAGAGCTTGTGCTGTGGGCAGAAGGACACTTTTAGTGTCAATAGTTGTGTACGGAGATTACTTTAGTGCCAAAAGTTTCAATCGGATCACTTTAGTGCCAAGTCGGCCACAAAATGATCACTTTGGTGTTTTCGGCGAGAATTTTCAGTAAAAAAAATACGTGGCATTTTTAATTAATTTTCAAATTTTAATTGGTATTTAAAAAAAATGACATCCACATGGGTTCCACGTGGACTTCAAAATTCAGTAAAAAAATTAAAAAAATATAATTAGATTTTAAAAAAATAAAAATTAACATAAAAATTTTAAAATAAAAATTTATTTAAAATAAATTGAAATAAGCTAAAAAAATTAACAAAAACTATATAAAAAAAAGATTGGGAGGTGAAGGTTGCTGTAACCCTCGTCGCCGTCGCCCTACCATTGCCGGCAATGGGTGGAGCATGGCCATCGAGGTTGCCGAGCCCGGGATAGGGGTTGGTGACCCTCGCCGGCCATAAGCGAGGGCCTACAGGCCCTCCCCAGATCGGGCAAGGGTCGCCGGCCCTTGCCCGGGTATGGTCGAGGGCGGCCACTAGCGGGATACGGTGGCTAAAACTTTTAACACCAAAGTGATCTCCGTACATGATATTTGGCACTAAAAGTGTCCTTTTGCTTTGTGTTGTGTCTCGTTGTAATTGTAATGCAATTGCTCTCTCTCTCTCTCTCTCTCTCTCTCTCTCTCTCCCCCTCTCTTTTTGGCTTGTCCACGTGAAAAGGTTTTTTTTTTTTTCTGGTCGAATGATCGTAAAAAGTAGATTTTATGTTTGTAATCGAAAAGAGTCCATAACAAATAGTTTTGCAAAAACTATGGAAAGAAAAATTATTATGAATAAATCCAATGATATATAAATAAAATAAATTAATGGCAAACTCTACTTTTCGTTTTGCCTTCTTCTGATCTGAAAATTATTTACCGACTTTTCCGCAAAAAGCCTAAGATAACATTTATATTGTGCGCGAATCACGTGTCTATTTCTATGCTTTGGAACGTTCGATTTTTCTAACATTAAATGAATGTGAAAGTGCATGGGTTGCGAAATTTGGACAGATTATATTTTACATAAAGAAATATTTCAAATGAGAGTACACTCAAATAGTGAAAAAGCTAAAATAATAAGCATATCATCTGTCTTATGAGAGTTTTAACGGACTTATTCTTCATCTCACAATGCAAAGAACAAACAGTCGAGATTCTTATCTTTGGTAAGATCTACGTGCATTCCTCCTCGACTTCCTTCTCATTTTAGCTCCTTCCCCGTCGAACAATCCCGCAATCCGTTCGAGTTTCCTGGAATCGAGAACAATGTATCCTAGAGAGATTCCAGCCACAGTTCCACACCCATAACCCATCAACATGGCTCTCCACTCAAACCAGCCTCCATGCTCTGTATCATTCTCCTGCAGGATGCTTAGTGGTGGAGTTTCTCGTGAACCGCTCTTACATGTCTCTGGCAATGGAAATCCGCATAATCCAGGATTCCCAACGAATGAGTCGCTCTTGAATGTGTTGAATTGCGGTCCTAGGGGAATAGGTCCAATGAGCCGATTCTCCGAGAGGTTCAAGAATGCAAGAGATGTCAAATCCGCTAGTTCTCGAGGAATCTTTCCGATGAACTGGTTTGAAGAGAGGTCTAGCCATTCGAGATCAGTCAAGTTCCCAGTAGATGGAGGGATATAGCCTGTAAGATTGTTGTGAGAAAAGTTTAGCCCTTTGAGTGACTTCAGGCTTCCAATATCCATGGGAATCTCCCCACCAAAATGGTTGTTCGATAAGTCGATACTCGTGAATATAGTTAGAATTTTCACCAGACGTATCTCCAGTCCTTTCATGGTCAACATGACTGAGTCTTGATAACCATTGCCTCCCATGTACTGCAGCTTTCCCCGCCCTTGATCCCGATTCATCATGGTAGTGAGCTTCATAATATATCTAACAGGTAACGGACCGCTGAAATTGTTGCTGGACAGGTCGAAAATGCGCAATTCAGGAAATGGGCGAGCTGCTCTAGGACTCCCCACAAAGCCATGGAACATGTTGGACCTCAAAACAAGGACTTGTAGCTTGGGAAGCGTTTCCAGCCAATCAGGGAACGTATCCTCCATTCTATTGTTGCTTAGATCCAAAACTTCCAAACTTTTACATTGAAGTAAGGATCGTGGCAATGTCCCTTCAAATCGATTCCAACTGAAGTCAAGTGTCCTTAACTTGCTGTCCCGAGCAATTTTTCCAGGGATCACACCCTGAATCATGTTCATTCGAAGGTTGAGCACAGAGAGATCTTTGCTAAAGCTCATCAAACACTCTGGCAAGGTGCCCATCAAATTATTATTGGACAAGTCAAGGACTACGAGCTCAGTGGCATTGCATATCAAATGGGAAATCTCTCCAATAAAATTGTTGTTTGCAATGGAATAGAATAGAGTGGTAGGTGGTGGAATTGGAAGAGGACCTTCAAATTTATTGTTAGCTATGGAAAAACTCCCAAGGGTGGAGGCAAGAAATGGAGCAGTTGGAGGATCTATTTGGCCATGGAATTCATTGAACTGCAGATCGACGCTCCACAATGAGGGTACTTCTAGCAACCACTTCGGAAAAGTATCATTGATTTTGTTGTAACTTACGTTTAGCTGCTCCAACGATGCACAATTGCGTAAAGGCAGTAATGTCCCTTCAAACTTATTTGCACCCAAGTCTAGTTCAGAGAGCAAGGTTAAGTTTCCCAAACAATGAGGAATAGAGCCAGAGAGATTGTTATTAGCCAAGAGTAGATAACTAAGGGAGCTTAATTTGCAAAAGGAAGATGGAATCTCTCCACTGAAGCTGTTTTGGCCGGCCGAAAAGAAGATTATGGGAAGTGGTGGAGTTGGAAGCGGTCCCTGGAATAAGTTATCACTAAGATCGACAACGGCCAACTCTTTCCAGGGAAATTGTGGTATATCCCCCTCAATAAGGTTACTAGAAATATCAAGAGAAAATAGTGTGTCTTTCCCCAAATTCCAAAACCATCTCGGTACCCGACCGCTGATCTTGTTTTTGGAGAGATCCAACTCTCCTAGCTTTCTTGAAGATTTCAGAAAAAGTGGAAACTGGGTCAAGTTGCAGGAAGACAATGCCAAAGTCTCAAGCTCTGGAAATATGTAGTTCATATTGTTGTAATCTAGATTTAGCTCTACTGTTAGCCTAAGGACTTGCAGATTTTTCAGTGTTGAAAAGACTCTGAAGTCTAAAACACCAGTAAAATTATTAGAAGAAAGGTCTAAATGGACAAGTTGTTCATGCTTTCCAACGAATGACGGGGGATAACCTGTTAATTCATTGCCTGAAAGGTCCAACCTGGTCAATTCTGTTAAATTCGCAAGGGATGAGGGAATCGATCCAATCAATTTGCAGTTGCTGAGATCCAGAATTTTTAAATTCTTCAATTCACTGATTGAATCAGGTATTTTGCCTGAGATGCTTGTATACGAGAGGGTTAAGGATTCAACAGACTTGCTCCAGTTAGACATTGGAAAAGAAACCATGATATCATTGAATTGCAAATCGAGATCAAGGAGGTTTGGCAAGCGGAAAATGTTGGGCGGAAGTTCCCCATGTAAATCGCACATAGACGCACTGAAGACGGTCAAGGAGGATGACAGATTCACGAAGGAACTAGGCGAAACAGCAGACATGTCTACCTGATCAAGTTTAAGTACCCTCAACTCTGTCAAATTCTGAACAAGCACTTTGAAATCCGTATTTTCGATCCTAAGACCATATGCACCATTAAAGTTTTGAGAGAGATCAAGTAAAACAAGTTTAGAAAGGTAAGAAATTTCGGTAGGAACTAGACCTGAAAAATTCGAGTGAGTGAGATCGAGGTCCCTCAGTTCAGCAAAAACACTTAGTTCGGGCAAAATGGGTGAGGCAAGGAAATTGTTACCACCAAGGTTGAGGCTGTGAAGATGGCGAAGCGCAAAGAGTGAGCTGTCAGAACGGAGGGTGCCCTGAAGACAGCTGAATGAAAGATCGAGGCCGATAACATTACCCGTTACATTGTCACAGGTGACGCCGTCCCACAAGCAGCAGTCCAGGCCGTTCTCCCATCCAGTCGTCTTTGGATCACAGAGCAGGTACATATCAGTTTGGACTGTGAAAGAATTGCTGAACTGAAGTAAGGCGTTGCTTTGGGCAGGATGACATGACTGTGCTGTTGTGAAAGGGAGGTCGAGCAATACTCGTGCAGAAAGGGAAAACAGAAGACACAGGGTGTGGTAGAACTCCATGTTTTTTTCGGTCGAGCGCAATGGCTCTAGGATAGCGGTGCACTTAATTATAGATGCGAAGAATCAAAGTCTTCTTGAAAGGACAATAGTGCGGTCAAGTTTGGTTTTCTTGATTGTCCCTTGGTGGGGTTTTGGAGACAAAGAGGTAACTCACTGGTTAGGTAATTGTCGGACAAGTCGAGGTGCCTAAGCTTTGGGAGGGCCCATATTTGAAGGGGAAACATACGGGCGAGGCCACTTGCAGGCAGCCTAAGAGCGTTGAAAGATCGCGACATTTGATTGGGTCGAACGGTCCGGATACTTTGTATTGCCGACCAAAAAAAAAAAAAAAATCTACTAACTTATGTGTCAAGGATTTGGACACCATACCAAATAAAATCGGCCAAGGCTATAGATAAAATCTCAAGTCAAATATTGTGACAATCGTTCGAATCTCGCTTGCTTGATAACATTAGAGGGGATAAGGACACTAACAATATCGTAATTTTTGTATTGTGCTCACTTTGATGCGATAACGTTTTAAGCAAACATTTAATCGTCAATAATTTTTAAAAGCATATCACTTAAGTTACATCCATAATTTTCTTGCTGGAAATTCCTAGGTGACATTACTTTCCGGGGAGCCATGTGGAATAATTCATATTAAATAAACGCCACAATGGATTCCAAAGTAAGGAAATCGCCAATGTAATTTTAGGTGTTCGGATTTTAAAAGTTACGGCACTAATTTTCCCAACAAGCAAAATATTCTACTCATACAATCTCTAATTCTGGCACTTTTATGATTGAATTAGAATTTAAACCAATCTAAACCAGCAGGCATGTATGGATGGAACTTGTACACACCCATCAAGAAGTCAAGGTCTTCTTGGGGTTTCATGTGGAATAAATTTATTCACCCAAATTTTTCTTTTCTTTTTTTTAATATGAAAAAGAGAGAGAGAGAGAAAATGTGAATGACATTTCAAGCCGACGAGTTCTTGGTTTTGGATCTGTATTACTTCCGATGTTACAGCATCGGGAGCTCCTTCACCGTTAAATTCTATATCATGATGTTACATCTCTTGCCGCATGCCTTTGATTACTCGATGTCAACAAATTAGCTATTATATCATACAAGCTACTCTAACTAGCTTGACATAAGTTAAATTTCAAGTTCAATCCGCAAATTAGCATCAGCTCAATCGAACACCATGCAAAATCAAATCAACGGTGGCAACTCATACAGATAAAGTCTCAAGTCGAATGTTGTCACATCGGTCGAATTTTGCGGCTTCATATCAGCATTTACTCGATAAAACTGGATGGGATAAGGACGCTAATAATGTTTTAGCTTTTGTACAACGCTCATACTAGTATGATGATTTTTTCAAACGATCATTTAAGTTATGTCGGAGATTTTCTTGCCAGAAATTCCTACATGGCATTAACTACCAGCGAACCATGTTGAGTGATTCCGCGACATCGTGATTGCGAAGTGGCGGCCCCTCCATCGTAAACTTCACGGTTGAATAATAATGATTCACTTAGAATTTGAGCCAGCACGACAAAGTCAAGAAGTCAAGGTCTTTGCCGAGTACGCACCACAAAAGTCAACAAGTCAACGTCTTCGGACATGTATTGATCGTTGGACCACTGGACACGGTTCGTCTAGAGTAATCGTGGCCTTTTGCTGTTCTCATGATGTCGGATCTTGATCCATTGTAAAGAAGACGGTGGTCAATTGGCCCGTCTTTAATTCACAAGGAAGCCTACCAAACAGAAAGTATCCGAAATAATACGTGGTGAATATACTTATGTAAGCTAATTTTCATGGCCACAACAACACATTCTCATTTCTCACTTATCATGCATTCCGATCTGACTGAAAAGACAAAAAAAAAATGAAAATAAATGACTGTCCGAGAAATGCTTCTCGCTCCTTATTGCTACTTAGGTAAATTCTAACCTAGCTAATTTAAAATAAGTTTGACATGACTTAAATGACACAAGCCTCATCCTTCATATCCTCAATCGCGTTCACCAATTTACACCATCATTTTATCGATCGACTCTTCATTCCATGGAAACTTATTGCTTGTATTGGGGCAAGTACTTCATGGTCCTTGCTCTTCTTGTAGGCTTGACGATGCTTCTCTTGATCCACCTTCCCACCATACTCCTTGATTATTTTTTTGGAGCTGCGCAAGCGAGATGGAATGGAAGGGCTGGGGCAACGCTAGTTTTGGAGCTCGAAAAGTTTCCGAAACTTGTTTCATCGTGGGTCGAGACTTTGGATTGCTACTTAAGCAAGCAAGTGCTAGAGCAACTACCAGAACGATACTTCTTGCGGTAGAATTCTCTCTTGGGATTGGCAAGCGTGGGTCTAATATATGATGTAGCATAATATCTTCTCTAAAGAGCGTCGACAATATCAAGATGATATCGGCCGGATGCCCACCCATGATTGTTTCCATTGCTACCACTCCAAAGCTGTATACGTCGCACTTCTCATTGATGACCAAAGTATAAGCGAGCTCTGAAAAACAGAACAAAAAGTTGAAGAATTATGTGAGGCTCAAAACCAAGTTGTCATTTATATCTAGTGCACTATCGAACGGTGAATTTCGTAAGCATGATGGAGCATCAACGGTGTTGTTTACCACGTGGCAGGTAAAGTGTACCGTTCTAGCTTTGTACCTCTAGTTATAACATTCTAGAAAAGCATGGAGGATTGTCGCTCACCCAGTGCTATATATCCATGAGTGCCTGCGATATTTGCAGTGAGATTCGATGAGAAATTAGGTTCTAGGAGTCTTGCCGTGCCGAAATCCGATAGGAAAGCCTGCATTTTGTTATCGAGCAAAATGTTGTTGCTAGATATGTCTCGATGAATAATTGGTCGAGCGCAATCGTGATGCGGGTAAGACAAGGCATGTGCCATATCCCAAACAATATTGAGTCTTTTAGACCAATCTAGCTCCACCGCTTCAACTTCATCTCTCAAAGCACAAAATAGACTCCCCCTTTCCATGTATTCATAAACCAAGAACATGCATCGCTTGTGTAAGCAAAAACCATGGAGCTTAATTATGCTTCTATGTCGTACTTCAATCAAGTGTTTCACTTTGTTCCGGAAGCTCTTGTCAAATGATGGGTCCTCTGCTTCAAGACGGTGAAGTTTCTTCAATGCCACGATTTTCCCATTGGGCAATTGTGCTCTATAGACACTACCGTAATCGCCGGTCCCGACGCAATATTTAATGTCAAAATCTTCTGTTGCATTGATTATGTCTTCATATGCAATTCTCCCATCATAATTCCAGATTGACAAAAAATCTCCATTTTTTTCTATTGTCTCTGGTTGCATGCTCTTCACTCTACGTCGAAATATGAGCCCATAAGCAAGAACCAAACAGGAAATGACTGGTATAGCCATCAGCGGTATCAATCCCACCATTAGCGTAACCGTGGACGCTCTTCTAGAACCATCAGTCCCTCCCAAACTATGGCTATGGAAATCTCTTTCACGGACATTGAACAGATTAATTGGAATTTCCCCCGTGAGATGATTGCACGACAAATCAATGTACTCTAAGCTGAAAAGCTTTTTAAAATTGGGAATTGAACCGTGAAGAGAATTATTATGAAGATCGAGATAGTTTAACATGACCAAACTCCCAAGTTCATGAGGAATTTTTCCGGAGAAGTAGTTAGAGCTCAAATCGAGATGAGTGAGACTCTTCAAATTTCCTAATTTCAATGGAATAGCTCCGTCGAATTCATTGTTACGTAAATCTAGAACCCTCAAGCTAGTTAAATGTGCTAGAGATGAAGGAACAGGGCCGGTGAAGGAGTTTGAGCACGGCCTCAACTCAATCGGGCTCTTCAAATTACCTATTGCTGATGGGATAGATCCACTAAATTCGTTTTCTTCCATGCTCGGATATGCTAAGTTTGTCAACTTCCCTATTTCCGGAGGAATAGGGCCGGTGAAGGAGTTTGAGCACGGCCTCAACTCAATCAAGCTCTTCAAATTACCTATTGCTGACGGGATAGATCCATAGAATTCGTTACCTTGCATGCTCGGATATGCTAAGTTTGTCAACTTCCCTATTTCCAGAGGAATAGAGCCATTGAAGGAGTTTAAGCGCAGCCTCAACTCAATTAGGCTCTTCAAATTACCTATTGATGACGGGATAGATCCATTGAATTCATTACCTTCCATGCTCGGGTATGCTAAGTTTGTCAACTTCCCTATTTCCAGAGGAATAGAGCCATTGAAAAGGTTTCTCCCCAAATCGAGATGCATCAAATTAGACAAGAGACCAAGAGTCGGAGGGATAGGGCCAAGAAGCAAATTGAAACCGAGATCTAGGTACCATAGCTTCTTCAGATTTCCCAATTCAGGAGGGATGCGACTACTGATATTATTACTCTGAATATCAATGACTTCTAGCATGGTAAGGTTTGGGAGACAAATAGGTAACTCACCAGTTAGGTAATTGCGGGACATGTCGAGGTGCCTGAGCTTTGGGAGTACACATATTTGGAGGGGAATGATACCGTGGAGGTAATTATCAGACAACCGAAGAGAGGCGAGATTGCGGAGCGCAGAGAAATCCACATTGCTCAAATTAGTTGCGTGGTAGACTCGTCGTTGTATATTTATTTCGATGACGCTTCCGGAATCGTTGCACGAAATGCCAGGCCACGTGCAATGCGACGCGGAAGTGTGGCTCATAAGGAAGTCAAGCCACCACCCAGTGCGACGAAGAGCATCTGCCTCTGTTCCGGTGGCAAGGGCAGGGTAGCTACAGGAGAGAGGTAGCGCAATAAGGATCCATGTAGCTGCGGTCATCAGCTTGCGAACATGCAAGCCGACGACGGGATTGCTTATAGGACTCAAATGAATCATGTGGAATATCTTCATGCTTTCAAGAGAGAGGACCTCTTCTTTTTGTTGGGAACTGGGAGTGTTGACACCTAAATTTTGATTTTTATTAAATCATTCATTTCAAGCATAAAATGAGAATTAGTTATAGTTCTCACCAAAAATTAATTCCCCACGCATCGCATATTTATTTTTCATCAGTCATGTGTTATTGCAAAGTTGAGTCAATAGAGCTTAATTAAACATAACGATTGGACCAAACTTAGTCTGAAATTTTTGACTAAGGCTAGAGAGTGTGCCAAAAATTCTAAGAGGGCTTGGGCTTATTTTCAAGTTTAATTCAGCTCACTTTGCTCGCCTAATTGTTAAAGGCTTTTAATTAATTATTTATTTAATTAATTAAAGCCCAATTTGAGCCCGAGAATGCATAATCAAGCCCGTAAGAGCATGAAATTGGGCTAGCCCATGACAATCCCTCTTGTGGCCAAAATTATTGAAGAGTTTTAATGAGATCGGACTCTCGAAAATCAGAATTTTTAATCCGACGGTCGATAATGAGTCCTACTTCAACTAGGACTAGAAAACCCTTAGTCTATAAATAGAGTGCTAAGCCTAGGGTTTAAGAGAGGGCCACGATACTGAAAATACACGGCCTTACGAGGGTGATCATCAGCAAAAGAGAGAGAGGAGACATTGGAGAGGACACCCAGCCATGCACAAGAGAGCTCTGATCCTCTATAGTGGAGAACGTAGTGAAGAAAGAGATTAGCCTTGAGGGAGGAGATCCATGAGGAAGAAGACAAAAGGGGAGACTTTTTCGTTTGTTTTTTTATCTCTCTTGCAGATCGGTCGAGAAAGTTCCTTCGCCAATAACATTTGTGCATCAAAGCCGGTCTCACGCGGTGCAGCCTATTCCTTCGCCTTGCAGGCCTAGCGTCGGCATTATTTCGATAGCGGGTGTTGATCCTAGCGTGACCAGACCAGCTGCTGTGCCCACAAGGGAAGATCGCGTTGGATTGCTCCAGAAAAGTTCGCCACAATTAGATCTTTGGAGGTCCTAGAAGAAATCCACTTGGTGACACTTGCAGATCCATATGACCCGCACTGGACAATTGCCATGCAGACTTTCTGAGCACTCCTGAAGTGCACGAGAACACCAATGATTTGATTATTTGTTTGAGCTTTTTATATATCTATGTTTCTCTTTGGTGGAATGCAGTGATCACCCTCGCAAGATTAGTGAACACCTCCAGCTGAACCGACAACCCTCACTTGCTTGAATATTTGTCCCTCTCTGAGACCCGTAACCTCATCACAAGCATCGCTACGAGGCATCCCAGCATCGAGTCGTCAATCTTAGTTGGCGACTACCAGACCCCTCCTGACGCTGCGATGTGCTCAGACGATCAAGTAGTCCGCCGTGGGCTTCAACGGTGATACCTTTGCTAATTTGCTCTAACCCAGTCGAGTTACTCACCTACGGTAACGGGCTATGTTTCCATCACGTTCTATCTTCTTTGGCAGGTTACTCAGTGATGCTCACAATTCTCGCCATGGTCTGACCAGTTCTAGCACACGTCACTCCCCTTGGACCGTCGTTTGGTCACAAGAGAGACCCAAGCGACATGGGCGATGTAACGATGGATCCAGTGAATTCCCGAGTTTGTGATAAATTTTCTGGCGGTGCTCCCTCTCATGTACCCAGTAACTTTATCGTCGCGTTCGACGTTATCTCAAACGAAGCAGCGAGAATCGTAATCGGTGGCCTATGGTTCACGAAGATGTGGGCTGATTGAAAAAAGAACACTACCAAGTGCCACATGGATGAAGAAGAAGAGTTTCAATATGAAAAGTTTGGCTTGACCAAATGGGGATGTTCATCTTTAGCCGTTTATTTGGATTTTGCTTTATGGTCTCACCATTTCGTTTTCTTAAATTGTTCTTTTGATTGCCACAGGCATCTTCCTTGAACAATAATCGGGGAGTTTTCTCAAGCACTAATCGTGAGTTAAAGTTGGAAGAAGTCCATGAAGGAAACTCAGTCGAAGGGCACACAAGGAATTCCAGCGCACTTATTTTCGTGTCGCTCCTTACTATTGTAGGTCCACCGTAAAGCCTCCACGAAACATCAAGCACCTTCGCCAATCCAGAATCTCATCATCGTCGCATGAGAGTCCCATGTGCAAGGTTGTCCGCAAGCCCATCCGAGATTCAAATTTGGCAATGCAATTTAACCAAATCAGGTAACGACTCTCATCATCAAAATATTTTGAATTCTTTGCTTAAATTGGTTGATCATATATCTTGACTGGATATTTTGCCTATGTTGAGGCACTATAGATAAATTCTTATTTTGATACGGATATTTCGTTTTCTTAATTTGAACATTATCTAGCATATCTTAATGTCTTGCGGATAAGCTCGCTCGCTTTGACGGAACATATCTTTTTTTCAAATTTAGCGATTATCTGAAAATATTTTTCAAAACGTCAAAAGATAATTGCTTGATTTCTAAAGATGTGAATCTTTTTGTAGATAAGGCAAGATTGTTTTTTTTTTTAAGTTCAGGCACTCCATATATGTTTCTGAAAAATTCAGATGTGATAGTTGGCTAAGTTAGATAATTTTTTACTCATGGATACATTTTTTTTTATCTAGTCGTTATCTTTACCACATGCGGAACGATTTGGATGTTATCTTATCTTATCTCTGGTGAATTTTCTGAACACATTTGATTAGAGATAAGGTTTGGTTGGATTGAATCTCTATCTTTTTTTTTATGAGGATTATCTAAAATTAAATTTTCAAATCTCAAAGATAATTTCTCAAATTAAAAATAGATTGAGTTTTTGGATGAGGAAAGGTGGATCCCCAATCTCACAATTTCGGCCACCCCTCTAAATTTTTGAAATTTCAATTTCAATTGACTCATTTTTATTTTATTTTTGTCATGTTGTTTGTTTGCTTTTGATTGTTATAAAATTTGCACAATTTTAAACAAACATGTCCATAATATATGCTCCCCTTTGTGCCTAGACCCGTCGAAAAAATAAATCACACGCCTTAGCCACGATCTCGTGGAATGGGATGGTGATTTAGTATAGAAATTCATGTTACGCCCTTTGGCAAAAGGGATGTTGTTTTTCTATACGCGTATCCGCATACTGGCTCGAATCCTCGAGGATGTAGCGGATAAAATCTCGCTCTAGCCCAAATCTTTGGAAATGAGAGGATTTTCGAAAAATCGGAAATTAAAGGTATATTATGGGCATTTTTGTTTAATTTTGTTCAGATTTTTGATTGCTTTTGAATGTTTTCTTTTATTATCGAAAATACCAAAAAAAAATCATCATCTGGGCGCATAATATATGGTCTTCATGTCACATTTTCCCAATCATCAAATTCACATCAATTGGAAAGGTTTTTTCATGAAATTGGTACCGAAAGGGCGTTAATTTTTAATTAACGTAACCAAGTCCCCGAACCCAATCTCTTTGGTTCATAGAGATAAAATAGTTCTCCCGCTATTTTATATAGGTTTCTAATCAACCTACCTTAAATGATTAGTGGCGGTTCCAATTGAATTTTTTTTCATGAATAAACCTAAGTTGCGATTCGGTAGGACTTGGGAGGGTCTGAATTAGGTTTGTTGATTTAATTGACCCGATAATCTGTTAGCCTAAAATTTTAGGTCGCGACAGGGAGGGCTGAGTTTAATGAATATATAACAGCAATCCAAAGAAATAGGGCCTTGCCGTTTCTCCACCCTTTGTTAGTGGCCCCCTATAATATGAGCACCATCGAAACTTTATTACCAAACTTCAAAAGTACTTAATTGTTTGATGCAGAGGAATAGTAACAGGAAACTCTTTTCTAAGGATATACTGAAAATTGATTGAAATTATGTTGATTACATAGGGTGGGCGTCCTTTATATAGATAGGACCCCTTTAAGAAATTAAATACGAATCTAATCTAGTCCTAATCAAATAAGAATCAAATCTAAATCAACGGACTTCAAATCAAATATCGCGATCGGATATATCGCAAAGTTGCCTAAAATAGAAAACTGCTCGAAAACCTATCTAGACGACTCCGAAACGCAAAAATCCATCGTTCCATTGTACGTCACAGCAAAGCTAGGAGTATTGATTAGAAGGTCGTTTCGCTTCAACCGATCAAATTTGAGCGCAATCCAAAGTCGCCAGTCCCAAATCAATGAAATCTACCCGATTTCTGACGATCACGTTTTTCCAAAAAATCACACGCCGCTTGTTCTACATCATTGTTGAATTTGTGCTCCATAATCATCAATATGTACTATCACTTTGAAGGCGTTATTCCATCGCATATTCATTTAACTGTCATAATTTTTTTTCAAGCATATCACTTCAGTTACATAGGTGGATTTCTTGCCTAAACTCCAATGTCGCAATAATTTTCCAGCAAGTCAGGCTGAATAATTTATGACTAAATTCCTTGTGTTCGTCAACTCTGATTAGTTTAAACGTTGTGCTCATCATTACATAACTTCAAGACAAATATTGATTTATATGATCGTCTCTTTACTATGGACGTACTCTGATTACGCAGCGCCGTGATTGCCAAATGGCAGTCCCTCCGTCGTAAATTTCAAGGTCAATTAATGATGATTTAATCGGAATTTGAACCAGCTTACACATGGAAGCTGGACAAATTCGAAAAGTCGAGGTCTCCGTCGAGGATGCTGTTCAAAGGTCAACAAGCCACGGCCTTTGGTCAGTTATTGGTTGTTGGACCAATAAGACAAGGTCCGTCTACATAACTCGAGTAACTGTGGTTTGAATCAGCTACCACATGGAAGTTGGACAAATTCCAGAAGTCAAGGTCTTCGCCGACTGTGCACCTCAAAAGTCAACCAGTCAAGGTCTTCGGACATGTATTGATCGTGCGACCACTGGACAAGGTTCGTCGAGAGTAATCGCGGTCTTGTGTTGTTTTCGTGATGTCAGATCTTTAGCCATCGTAAAGTAAAATGTTTGTCAATTTGCCGTCTTTAATTGACTAGCAAGCCTTCAACTAAATAGAAATCATACGGAAAAATACGTGATGAATATCCTTATGTAGCCTAATTTTCCTAGCCACAACAACACATTATCACTCATCATTGCATTCGGATCTCACTGAAAGGACAAAAATTGCAGAATCCGTATCCTTTGTATCCTCAACCACATTTACCGGCTTGCAGAATCATCTTGTACTCTTCACTTGTTGGAATTTTATTTGATTTCTTTTTCGGACAAGTACTTCATGGTCCTTGCTCTCCTTGCAGGCTTGACGAATTTTCCGTGGATCCACCTTCCCACCATACTCCTCGATTCATTTCTTGGAGCTGTGCAAGCGAGATTAAATGGAAGGACTTGGCCAACGCTAGTTTTGGAGCTAGAAAAGCTTTCGAGACTTGTTTCACTATGGGTTGTGACTTTGGATCACTCCATAAGCAAGCAAACATCAGAAAAACTATCAGAACGATATTTTTTGCAACAGAATTCTCTCTTGGGATTGGCAAGCGCGGGTCTAATATTTGATGCAGCATAATATCTTTTCTGAAGAGTGTCGACAGCATTAAGATCGTCTCACCTGGATGCTCACCCATTATGATTTCCATTGCTACCATTCCAAAGCTATATCCATCGCATTTCTCATTAATGATCCAAGTGTAAGCGAGCTCTAAGAAAAAGAACAAAAAGTTTGTAAGTTAGATGAGGCTCAATACTAAGTTCTCAAGGTTAACTAGTACAATACCGAATGATGAATTTGTAAAAATGACGACGCATCAAAGTTGTTGCTTATCACATAGGGAGTAAAGTATTCGATTTAGCTATGTGCCTCTAGTAATAACATTTTAGAGTTGCTCACCTGGTGCTATATATCCCCGAGTGCCTACGATATATGCAGTGAGATTAGATGAGAAATTAGGTTCTAGAAGTCTTGCCGTGCTGAAGTCTGATAGGAAAGCCTACATTTTGTTTTTGAGCAAAATGTTGTTGCTAGATATGTCACGATGAATAATTGGCTAAGCGCAATCGTGGTGCAAGTAAGACAAGGCATGTGCCATATCCCAAACAATATTGAGTCTTTTAGACCATTCTAATTCCACTGATTCAACATCATTTCCCAAAGCACAAAATAGACTGTTGACACCTAAATTTTGATTTTTAGTAAATCATTCATTTAAGTATAAAATGAGAATTATCATAGTTCTCACAAAAATTAATTTCTCATGCCCTGCATATTTATATTTTCGGTCATGCATATCATTGCATTCAGGCCAGAGGCAAAGCAATTGAGCTCAATTTGAGAAAGGACTGGACTAGGCTTCGTTTGGATTTTTCGGCAATCAAGAAGGAGTGTGTGTCGAAAATTAACAAGGCTATTGGAATAATTTTGAGCTTAAATCAGCCCATTTACTGTTGAATTTGGGAAAATCCTTTTAATTAAAAATGTCCATTAATTAAAAAAAAGGCTTCATGGATGAATATTTTGTCTCGGATCGATTGTGATTATCACAAGTTGAGGGACAATTTTGCAAATAATGAAAATAAAACGTAAACCCTGGCTCACCATTATAAATACACACGTAGGGTTCACATTCGAGAGGAGGCCAATGGATATGATAATACACGGCATTATCAGGGGTACTCTTCATTCTTCGTCCAGAATTGTGAAGGGGCCAGATTTCTTTTCTTTTTGCAGGTCCCAAGATCTATTGACCAGGGAAGAGTACATGAATCAAAGGCACAAAAAGTCAGAAGAGAACGTCCAAAAGACACCAAAGAAGAATACACTGGAAGAAGGCCAACGCAAGGAAAAAGACGTGAACATCTAGAGAGAAAAAAGGCCCTTTTCTTCTTTCTCTGGAGGAATCACGTTGGGTAAAAGAACCCAAGATAAGAGGCATGGAGGGGATCAAAAGGGGGTAAAAGGAATAAAAGGGGTTTTCTTATTTGATATTTTGTTTCCCGTGTCCCAACCTGCAGGTGAATTAGAAAGTCCAAAGGTGATTCAATGGAGAGAGAGGGGTCAAGAGGAAGAACTCACGTTCGCCATAAAGCCACATCAGAGGGAGTTCTCAATTCTTTAGATAATTTTGTCTACTTTCGTTTCTCTCTCTGAATCACATCTGAGCACTCGAAGACAAAAGAATTAAAAAAATTAAAAAAAAGAACAACAGAGTAAAGAACAGCCAATTGCCAAACCCATATAGTCAAATTCTAGCCTGAGGCGTTGATTTGTTTTCTTTTGATTTTGTCTAGGTGTGGTGAAATCACTCCAATAAGTCCAGCGAAGCAAATCATCTCCCAACACCTGCTTCATGGATGTCGCGAAGCTACGGTCCACCACCCCATAGCAAGACAGCCCCATTGAGAAGTAAAATCTGTCACCGTACCGAGACTACACGTCCTTACGAGACCAGCCTTGCCATTGTCCAATATCGACCTCGAGCCGATCACCCATCCCAAAGCTTGATCCGCAAGCCGGTTTAAGATCGAGCCTATTCGATATTGGTTCAAATTTGGAAAGTCGATCTTGAATAAGGTAAAAATTCTGATTTTTAGAATCGAATACTTACTTGCCTTATATCATATCTTGTCATATTTTACATATCTTGCATATTTGCATCAAAGTGGATATCTTTTAAAATATAGGTTGATTAGGAATTTTCCTAATCCGCAACTTGCCAAATGATCGAAAAGTCCATCTTTAGGATTATTGATGGAATACCCGATTAGGCAAGGATTTGGGTTTAATCGTTAATCGTAAGATTACAATTAAAGATTGACTCAAATATTCGCGAAATATTTCAAAACTTGATTGATATATCCACTTTCTTGATTGACATTGATTGGCATATTCACTTTCTTGTCATATCTTTTAGAATATATCCGTCGCGTGATCTAATCTTGAAAATTCTAAAAAAATTGCATTCATTCACTTTGCATATTTGAAAATTGCATCTTTTAAAAAATAACATCATGTAGATATTGCATATCTAATTTTTTTAAATAATTAGATTATATTGCATTTTAGGATAGAAATTGCATGTTTAAATAGAATTTTATGTCAAATAATCTATCTTAATATATTAGGGTTTAGGTCAATTTAAACTTTAAAATATACAAGATAAATATTGTTTTGGCATAGTTCTATTTTAGGAAATTAATTCATCCGAAAATATAAAAAAATTCATTCATCCATGCCACGTCATCTTTGCCATGTCAGATTAGGTTGCATTTTAGCTTATATTGCGTATTGGAATTGCATGTCTAGGTTTTAATTAATTTACATGTCACGTAGTTAATTTAATTAAACCACGGTCTCACTTGCATATTAATTTAATTTGCAACATTGCATTGCATATAGTATAGTTTTTCATGCATTCATATAAAAAACCAAAAATAAAAGAACCATCTCGTGTGGCGCATGCTCCCTGGATTATATTGATTTCTGGATGTTCGATAATTGATTGTGCACCCGCATGATAACCTTTGTTAGTGACTTAGGTTAAAATCAATTAATGTTGCCTTCTCAAATGATTTTTCACGAGATAAAATGGTACCGAAAGGGCGTTAGAGTAATCTGGCGTAATCAAGTCCCCGAACTCTTAATCTCTGGTTCGTAGGAATAAAATAGTTCTCCCGCTATTTTATTTAGGTTTCTAATCGACCTACCATAAATGATTAGTGGCGGCTCCAAAATTCAAATATATTGCATGTTAATCAATTGAACCTTAAGTTGCGATTTGGTATGGACTTGGGAGAGTCCGAGTTAGGTTAGTTAAATAATTAACTCGATAATCCATTAGCCTATAAATTTTTAGAATTTTTAGGTCGCGACAACTTAGCGACTCACTTGGGAAAAAAAATAATAATTTAAAAAAATTTTTTTTTTTAAAAAAATTTATTAATTAATCACTTTTATTTCGAAAAAATTTAAAGGAACCTTAGTGGACTTAGGCCGATAATCTCATGAAAAATCGTATTTTTGTTTGGCAATTGGACTCCGTAAGTCCCTAACCATGTGTTAAATGGTTTTGCGATGGGAGTTATAAGGGTGGAGTGTTTGGCTAACCTCTTGTTTTGCAGGTTTTGGTGTTGGGAAATTCTTTGTTTAATTATGCACTTTTTGAAGCAATGATTGGATTTAATTGTTGTGCATAATTAATTGCTTTAGCACTACACCACACACTACCCGTGGTCAAACCCGGGCCACTAGTTTTAGGATGGTATCGAGATTGGATCCTAACGTTCTCCGTGAGATCACGGTTGAAAGTTAGTCCGAATTCGATCCCGGCTCTCTTTTCAAAAATGAGTTTCAAAAGTTAGAACTCCGCTTGGTAAGATTCAAGCGGGGTTATAATTTTTAACTCGAGAAGCCGAAACTAATCTTGGTTACATCGTGGGATCATGATTAATCTGGATTATGTGCGCGAGATTGTCGCCTTGTCGTAAGTCTTTCACTTCAATTTGTCAGCCTTTAGGATAGTTAGAATAGGATTAACCTCACGATCCATGTGCATGTGATTGGCATTTTATTTTCCACAGGTAAAGTAAGGTCTCTAACTTTATCTCATATTTACTATATTTTTGGTTGGTCCATGTTAGGTGTTAGTCATATTTTGAACTTTACATCATGGTCCTTTTTCAAAAAAAAATCAAATTGATAGAAAGATTTCCTTTAGGAATTTTTTTTTTTTTTGAACGACAAGAGATTTTATCGTGGATTTCCTTAATGCCTCAATGAGTACAAGATTTTTCTGGATAATTTTGATCCTAGGAATTCATTGTGGTAAAAGAAGAAAAATCCTTCAGGAAATTTTTCAAATGTCAAAGGATTTTATCACATTTTTTCAAGGTTATTAATGTACAAGAAAATTTTTCCAAAAAAATCACATTGTATTTCATAAGGAAAGTATCATGATTTCGCATAAAAATGGGAAAACAAAGCCGGACAAATTAAGTGAATCATGGACCGATCTTCCTTCAAGACACATACTCATTCGTTCCATATCTTTTGTAGGTAACCATGATCCATCGAAGATCACTCGTCCGTACATGGTTCAAAATAAACCTTTTTATGCAATTTCCTATAATTGATTCAGGGGCAATGGGCAGATTATTAATTGCAACCGCGCATCGGCCCAATCAATGCATGGATGGCCGTGCACATGAATGTCGAGCAGGCTAGAAGTCTTTGGCCAATCCCAGACCATCGCCCATTGATGTGGATACATGCTTCGCCATCAATCTTTTCCCATAAGGTGTTAGAGCTACTGATTGATTAAATGTTCAATAATCCCCGACGATCAAGTGATAACAACCAGCCGTCGATAATCCCTGCATCAATCGATGTTGTTTTTGGTCAGCCTTTGATCGGCCCAATGGTGATCTTTGGGGCAATTCCCGACCGGTGCCTCGATCGACTCTTCGATCACATCATATTAGCAAATGAAGATATCAAGCTGGTCTAATACTTTTGAGAATGGCATGTCCAGTAGAAGATGATTCAGGACCACGGTTCTACTAAGCATGAAACAAGGGGCATCGACGGCCATCGAGGGTCGGTCCCATAAAAGAAAACATCCAACATGGCCGCAATTCAGCTTGATAGAAAGATCGAGACAAGCCCAACGTAAGAAATACATTGGGACACATATTCCAGCCCATCGCTAGTCAAGGCTGATCCATGATTCGCCCTCAACCGATCCTTCAACACGCCAAGTCGGTTGACAAAGTGGGGCAAAGCCATGGCGGCCCGATCTCAAAAGAGAGTATTTCTTGTCAGGCTTGATCATTTTTTTTTTTAAATGACCCTCTATTTTTCTCCTTGTAGGTGCCAAGTCAAGAAGCGCGCCTTTAATTGCTACCACAAAAGCAAATCAACAATTGGGGCATCTCTCATTCCATTCACTTTTTAATATCCCATTCACGCATTTTCTTCTTATGCGGTTCAGGAACATGCGACCGACCATGACGCGATCACCATTGAAAGGGAGCAACCGGAGCATCAAGTTTTCACTCAACTCGTTCATGTATGTTTTGGGGCATAGATGGAAATGAGCTGGTCCTCGACCCAAGGAGTAAACTCCTTGATTTGACCCATTGACATGTTCTGGGGCAACTCAAATCCCCCATCCACAAGAATTTACTTTCATACTTGCATAGTTTGTTCTTTAACAAAGTGCATGAGATTTTCATGAAATATGATTTTGCATCCCAAAAATGCTCACTCTTTTCATAATTTGTGCATAATTGTTCTTCATGTTTAATTTACCAACTCTGAATAGGGAGTGTAAGCTATATATGATGCATCGAATGTACAGAATGGGGTATGACAGGATGATGAAAGGCAAGCCATTTCTACACATGTCCCGCGTTATAATCCCGAGTGAGTTGAGCTGTAGCTAGGTTCCGCATTCACAAGGCAAAGGGTTTTCTCGCAAAAGGTACGATAACCGAAATGACAGAGGCATTCAGTTCTCTACAGGTTAACCATTGATTAACCTCTTTGAACGGCGGTCTCATTTCTTTACCCCTGTCAAGAATCACCCCACATCGGGGTCCAGACGAGTTAATTCCAGCAGCAATACGAGGTAAATGGTTAGAAATTTTCTTGCTCAGACTAACATTAATCTTCGGGTGTTTCTTTGCATTTTACTCGAACTTAATTCAAGTGCCTTAGGATGACGAAGAGCATTCATTTCTCTATCCTATACACTATACCATTTGCATAGCCCACTTGAGCCTGTAAATTCATTTCCTAAACCCTTGTTGGTGATCATTTACTCATTCCAATGGCGAAGATGGCATTTTCCCAAAGAAGCAGAGTTGAGAAGGTCAAGTCGACAGACAATTCTCAAATGAACTCATGCTAGATTTTTCTTGTGATGGTCGGCATAATTTTTGTTTGTAAATACTTATATTGTTGTAATTTCAAATCATGGGATTGTCCGAATCATGGGATTTGAAAAAAAAAAAAAGAAGGAAGCAAATTCAGCCTGAAAGAAAAGGGTCCACTCCCAAAAAAAAAAAGAGCAGAAAAATTCAAAAAAAAAGAGGGGAAATCTCTTCGAAAAAGAACAAGCTCTCTCTTGAAAAAAAAAAAAAAAAGAGAAAAATGGGAGTCGGGAGTAAGAAAAGCAAAGGCTGATCCCATAAGGAAATCCCGGGCATTAAAAAAAGAAAAGTGCCTACCAAAAGCAAGGCCAATGTCCATTCAAATTCTTGTTCATTTGTATAATACTTTTGAATTTTCAAGTGTACATTTTTGTATGTAGTTTGTAAATTTCGATATGTTTGCATGTTGTTTCTTGTAAATCCCCAATGGAGTTTGATTTGAAAAAGGACTCCCGAGAGGTTGGTTTGCAAAGTACAATTCTCGAGAAAACTACCATCTCTCAACACAATGGTTTCCTTTGAAGACTGTTCCTGAAGGTCAAGATCGGTGACAAGTCAGCAATGATCACCAACATCAAGCCTTTCTCATACGTCTTCTGAGCCAAAATGAGCCTTTTCGTTCTTCAGTCCCCAATCCTAACCTACGTTACAACCCTCCAAAGTCTCTTCTGATTAGGGCGCTTGAGTTAATGTAGAGTTAAATGATTTTAAGCATCGCTCGAAGAAGTTCGAGCAAGATTATTTCTCTCTCATTTTTGCAGGGTTCTTGACTTGTAAACCCGGAGCGGATAGCTAAGAAATTCATTTCAGCAACCTTGACTCAACTAGAGTCCCCTTTGTAAACCTTTGACCTAGCCCTCATTACGATCCTAATCAAGACCTCCATCGGCTTGGTCGTATCAATTGCGAGATTACTTGGATCCTTGTCGAATGCGATGATGGTAAGGTTGAGTGATTTTCTTGAATCCCGCAATCGGGATGAAAAGCTTTTCTCGAGAGTGAGAGAAAGCCCTTTCGGATAAGTCCCCATTCAGCTCACATTTGAGGTATTCATAATGTGAGAACCTCCTTGGACAGAATTGGTAATGCGAACTTGATATAATGGTTATGCATGAACCATAATATGAGTCATTGCATTATACACATGTCATTTCTAATCATTGCAAGCTCGATAGAATAGTTTTGCATGAACTCATTGTTGAATATGTTTGCATATGTTACCTCTGACATTGTATGATAGGTAATGCATTGCCGATGTTCGAGTTCCCTCCCAAGGTCTCGAAATTCATCCAAGGATTATTGAATGAGCAAGTTCTGCTAGCAAAGGCCCGTCGGGTAATCTTTCAAACCCTCAGGTAAGTATCTCTTCAACCTGAACCCTTCCATGGGAGTGAGTAAAAGTCTTTTCCGACAATAGGTTCATCATTTAATGCGATTATGTTTTGTTAAAAGGACCAGACAGGTTTCATTATTGATAAAATTCCCCGGTGAAGTTTTGTAATGCAAGCGAGTAAACAAGTTTTACTGGCATATGATGTTGCATTTGCATTGGTTTTGTGCACATGATCATTTTAATCGGGTATGATACATCACCCGTCTATTCCTCAATCATCGCCGAAGATTCAGGTATGTTTTCCGACTTTTCAAACACACCGATGGCTCTATTGACTTGAGTCATCGCATTTCTTTTGTGTATTGACTCATCTCGGGTGCACCACCTTTGTGTATTGTCGCGACTCATCTCGAGCACGCCTCTTTAGTGGTTGTCTTGATTCATTTCGAGTGACACATCCTTTATCAAATCGCAACGACGTATGCTCTTGCGGTCCCGATCTTTGTCAAACCATAACGACGTACGCTCTTGTGGTTCGACCCATTTATCAAATCATGACGACGTATGCTCTCATGTTCTTGATCTCCCTTATTAAAGTCATAATCTCGATTTGCTCTTGTGACTTTAATATTTTTCAGATCATAATCTCGATTTGCTCTTGTGATCCGAATATTTTTCCAGTCCATAATCTCGATTTGCTCTTGTGGCTTTAATATTTATTCAGTTCATAATCTCGATTTGCTCTTGTGATCCGAATATTTTTTCGAAAGTCATAATCTCGATTTGCTCTTGTGGCTTTAATATTTATTCAGTTCATAATCTCGACTTGCTCTTGTGATCCGAATATTTTTTTTTCTCGATTCATAATCTCAATTCGCTCTTGTGATCTCGGAAAGCATGTTTTCAACAATACACTTATCAAGCGATGTTTCGCATCTAACGGAAACCTCGGATAATAGATGGGCATCAGTACCCATGATCATTCGAGTATGATAAAGTCAACTTGACTCATTCCCCGATCATTCGTTTGGAGAACCCAGTAAGTTTTCCGAATCTCTTTTCAAATTAACAACTCTTCTGATGGTAGTTGTTATGATTTAATTCAGGCAATATGCCTCTTTCGTACCTATTGATTCTATTCAGTGGTACTCCTCTCAAATATTGTTCAAATCAGGCAATATGCCTCTCTTGTCAAGTCGTGTAGACATATGCACCGGCGATCTTGACATCTTATCAAATCATAACGACGTAGCTCTTATGATTCCGGTCTCAGATCGTGTAGACATATGCACCGGCGATCTTGACATCTTATCAAATCATAACGACGTAGCTCTTATGGTTTCGGTCTCGAATCACGTAGACATATGCACTGGTGATCTTGACCTTTAGTCGACTCATAATGACATAGCTCTTATGATTCTCGGCTCTTTTATCAAATCATGACGACATAAGCACCCATGATTTTGATCAAACCAAATCATAATGACGTAGCTCTTATGATTTTGGTTCCCTTTTGTCAAATCGTGAAGACATATGCACTGGCGATTTTGACATTTTGTGAACTTGATTTCACTTCTTTCGAGTCACAACGACGTAGCTCTTGTGATCTCGAAGGACACACAAATCTTGCGTCGTCTCGCATCGGGGAAAATCTCGGTAACGGATGGGCCGCACCTTAAGATCCTCGCATCGAAACTTGGAAATTAAGGGAGTCATTAGCGTTATGAGGTATCCGTAATACAGTATCCTCGTATGCGATCGTGCGATTTCTCTAATATGGAAAAAAGAGAAGTTTTGGCACATGTTTTTATAGTCTTGCATATCATGCATCACTTCCTTTGCATTAGAAAATGGGATTAAAACTCCCACCAAAACTCATATTTTATCATTTGCATTTGCAAAATTTAGGTTTCAATTTTGTCTTTGAGCGAAACCTCTACGAGCCTCCACTCAAAGAGGGGCAGCTGTTGACACCTAAATTTTGATTTTTAGTAAATCATTCATTTAAGTATAAAATGAGAATTATCATAGTTCTCACAAAAATTAATTTCTCATGCACTGCATATTTATATTTTCTCAGTCATGCATATCATTGCATTCAAGCCAGAGGCAAAGCAATTGAGCTCAATTTGACAGAGGACCGGACTAGGCTTCGTTTGGATTTTTCGGCAATCAAGAAGGAGTGTGTGTCGAAAATTAACAAGGCTATTGGAATAATTTTGAGCTTAAATCAGCCCATTTACTGTTGAATTTGGGAAAATCCTTTTAATTAAAAATGTCCATTAATTAAAAAAAAAGGAGGCTTCATGGATGAATATTTTGTCTCTGGATCAGATTGTGATTATCACAAGTTGAGGGACAATTTTGCAAATAATGAAAATAAAACGTAAACCCTGGCTCACCATTATAAATACACACGTAGGGTTCACATTCGAGAGGAGGCCAATGGATATGATAATACACGGCATTATCAGGGGGTACTCTTCATTCTTCGTCCAGAATTGTGAAGGGAGAGCACAGATTTCTTTTCTTTTTGCAGGTCCCAAGATCTATTGACCAGGGAAGAGTACATGAATCAAAGGCACAAAAAGTCAGAAGAGAACGTCCAAAAGACACCAAAGAAGAATACACTGGAAGAAGGCCAACGCAAAGGAAAAAGACGTGAACATCTAGAGAGAAAAAAGGCTCCTTTTCTTCTTTCTCTGGAGGAATCACGTTGGGTAAAAGAACCCAAGATAAGAGGCATGTGAGGGGATCAAAAGGGAGGTAAAAGGAATAAAAAGGGGTTTTCTTATTTGATATTTTGTTTCCCGTGTCCCAACCTGCAGGTGAATTAGAAAGTCCAAAGGTGATTCAATGGAGAGAGAGGGGTCCAAGAGGAAGAACTCACGTTCGCCATAAAGCCACATCAGAGGGAGTTCTCAATTCTTTAGATAATTTTGTCTACTTTCGTTTCTCTCTCTGAATCACATCTGAGCACTCGAAGACAAAAGAATTAAAAAAAATTTAAAAAAAAAAGAACAACAGAGTAAAGAACAGCCAATTGCCAAACCCATATATGTCAAATTCTAGCCTGAGGCGTTGATTTGTTTTCTTTTGATTTTTGTCTAGGTGTGGTGAAATCACTCCAATAAGTCCAGCGAAGCAAATCATCTCCCAACACCTGCTTCATGGATGTCGCGAAGCTACGGTCCACCACCCCATAGCAAGACAGCCCCATTGAGAAGTAAAATCTGTCACCGTACCGAGACTACACGTCCTTACGAGACCAGCCTTGCCATTGTCCAATATCGACCTCGAGCCGATCACCCATCCGCAAAGCTTGATCCGCAAGCCGGTTTAAGATCGAGCCTATTCGATATTGGTTCAAATTTGGAAAGTCGATCTTCGAATAAGGTAAAAATTCTGATTTTTAGAATCAGAATACTTACTTGCCTTATATCATATCTTGTCATATTTTACATATCTTGCATATTTGCATCAAAGTGGATATCTTTTAAAATATAGGTTGATTAGGAATTTTTCCTAATCCGCAACTTGCCAAATGATCGAGAAAGTCCATCTTTAGGATTATTGATGGAATACCCGATTAGGCAAGGATTTGGGTTTAATCGTTAATCGTAAGATTACGAATTAAAGATTGACTCAAATATTCGCGAAATATTTCAAAACTTGATTGATATATCCACTTTCTTGATTGACATTGATTGGCATATTCACTTTCTTGTCATATCTTTTAGAATATATCCGTCGCGTGATCTAATCTTGAAAATTCTAAAAAAATTGCATTCATTCACTTTGCATATTTGAAAATTGCATCTTTTAAAAAATAACATCATGTAGATATTGCATATCTAATTTTTTTAAATAATTAGATTATATTGCATTTTAGGATAGAAATTGCATGTTTAAATAGAATTTTATGTCAAATAATCTATCTTAATATATTAGGGTTTAGGTCAATTTAAACTTTAAAATATACAAGATAAATATTGTTTTGGCATAGTTCTATTTTAGGAAATTAATTCATCCGAAAATATAAAAAAATTCATTCATCCATGCCACGTCATCTTTGCCATGTCAGATTAGGTTGCATTTTAGCTTATATTGCGTATTGGAATTGCATGTCTAGGTTTTAATTAATTTACATGTCACGTAGTTAATTTAATTAAACCACGGTCTCACTTGCATATTAATTTAATTTGCAACATTGCATTGCATATAGTATAGTTTTTCATGCATTCATATAAAAAACCAAAAATAAAAGAACCATCTCGTGGGCGCATGCTCCCGGATTATATTGATTTCGGATGTTCGGAATTGATTGTGCACCCGCATGATAACCTTTGTTAGTGACTTAGGTTAAAATCAATTAATGTTGCCTTCTCAAATGATTTTTCACGAGATAAAATGGTACCGAAAGGGCGTTAGAGTAATCTGGCGTAATCAAGTCCCCGAACTCTTAATCTCCGGTTCGTAGGAATAAAATAGTTCTCCCGCTATTTTATTTAGGTTTCTAATCGACCTACCATAAATGATTAGTGGCGGCTCCAAAATTCAAATATATTGCATGTTAATCAATTGAACCTTAAGTTGCGATTTGGTATGGACTTGGGAGAGTCCGAGTTAGGTTAGTTAAATAATTAACCCGATAATCCATTAGCCTATAAATTTTTAGAATTTTTAGGTCGCGACATAGACTCCCCCTTTCCATATACTCATAAACCAAGAACATGCATCGCTTGAGTAAGCAAAAACCATGGAGCTTAATTATGCTTCTATGTCATACTTATATTAGGTGTTTCACTTCATTTCTGAAGCCCATGTCAAAAGATGGGTCCTCTGCTTCAAGACAGTGGAGTTTCTTCAATGCCACAATTTTCCCATTAGGTAATTGTGCTCTATAGACATTGCCATATCCACCGGTTCCAATGCAATATTTAATGTCAAAGTCTTCCATTGCATTGATTATGTCTTCATATGCCATTGTACCATCATAGTTCCATATTGACAAGAAATCTCCATTTTTTGTTGCTTTCTTTGATCGCATGCTCTTCGTTCTCCGTCGAAGTAATATCAAAGGCCCAAGAACTAATATAGCCATCAGTGGTATAAGTACCATAAGTATAATCCTAGCCATTCTTTCAGAACAATTAGCCTTTACAAACCTTCATTGCCTTTGAAAGCTCCATAACAAACATGGGCCAGATTATCCGGAATTTTTCCTGTGAGACGATTATACGACAAGTCGATATAATCTAAATGACCAAGAGTCAAAAGGATCGTGCCACGAAGCGCGTTGAAATTGAGGTCTAGGTGGATCAACCTCTTCAGATTTCCCAATTCTGGAGGGATAGAACTATAGAGTAGATTAGCATGAATGTCAATGACTTCTAACATGGCGAGGTTTTGGAGACAAAGAGGTAACTCGCTGGTTAGGTGATTGTGGGACAAGTTGAGGTGCCTGAGCTTCAGGAGCGCACATACTTGAAGGGGAATGATACCTCTGAGGTCGTCATTAGACAGCCCAAGAAAGGCGAGATTCAAGAGGACAGAAAAATTCATGCTACCCAAATTAGGGGCGACACCATAGTCATAACGGGCTGGTTGTGGTATGTTCATTTTGACGATGCTTCCAGAATCGTCACATGAAATGCCAAACCACGTGCAATGTGTTTCGGAACTGTTGTTCGTAACATTGGAGGGCCACCAGCCACTGCCACAAAGAGCATCTACCTCTGTTCTCATGGCAGTATTTTCCAAAAGTTCGTTGCCACTGAAATTTCTATGAGGAACGTCGAACAAATTATCTAGAATTCTTCCCGTGAGATGATTGTTCGAAAAATCGGTGTAAGTCAAGTAGAAAATCATCTTGAAACTGGGAACTGAACCCTGCAGAGAATTATTCCGAAGATTGAGATAGCTTAACACGACCAAACTCCCCGAGTTGAAGAGGGATTTCTCCAGAGAAGTTATTGCTCAAATCTACATGAGCGAGACTCTTCAAACCTCCAATTTCCGATGGAATGGGGCCAGTGAAGGAGTTTGAGCTCATTCCCAACCCAATTAAGCCCTTCAAATTACCTATTCCCGACGGCATAGATCAATCATATTGGTTCTTTTCCATAATTAGATATTTCAAGTTTGTCAGGTACCCTATTTCCAGAGGAATAGCTCCATGGAAGTCGTTCGCTTGCAAATAGAGATGCGTCAAGCTCTTCATTTTCCCTAGCGTTGCAGGGATAGGGCCATGAAGCGCGTTGGAACTGAGATACAGATGAATCAGCCTCCGTAGATTTCCCAATTCGGGAGGGAATATAATTACTATGTAAGTCAAGAACTTCTAGCGTGGTGTGGTTTTGGAGACGAAGAGGTAACTCACTTGTAAGTTCGTTGATGGACAAGTCGATGTGCCTGAGCTTTGGGAGTGCACGTATTTGAAGGGAAATGATACCGGTGAGGAAATTATCAGACAGCCAAATAGAGGCTAAATTCGGGAGCAGAGAGAAATCCATGCTGCTCGAATTACCTCCAACCCAGCAGTCGTAGCGGACTCCCGGTGGTAAGTTTATTTCGGCTATGCTTCTTGGAATCGTCAAACGAAATGCCAGGCCACTCACAATACGACATGGAAGTGTTGCTCGTAACGTAGTCAGGCCACCATCCGCTGCGAAGAAGAGCATGTGCCTCTGTTCCGGTGGCAAGGGCTGGGAAGTCGTGGGAGAGAGCTAGCACAATAACCATCCATGTGGCTGCTGCAGTCATCAGCTGGCCAACGGTTTCGCTTACAGGATTCAAGCGAATCACATGGAACATCTTCATGCTTTAGAGAGAGAGAGAGAGAGAGAGAGAGAGAGAGAGAGAGAGAGAGAGAGAGGATCTCCTCTTTTGCTTGGGAAGTGGAATGCCTGAGTTTGCTGTCATTATATATGGAGAGAAGGGCAATGAGCAATTCAGCATAACGACTTGGAAGTCTTCAATCGACTAATTTTAAACTCTCGTGTCACCGTCACCAAATTCTCTCCCCATACGAGACACCAAGCGTTGGGGCCCTATGGTTTTTAGTGCGGATCCAATTCGCACCTGCAGTTGCATTGCATGAACCGTGTGCACAAGAATGATCATCCGCCTCTGTCTCCCACGACAACACTTTCTTGCGTTTGAATCTTGCTATGGATGGAACCCATGTTTACTTCACTTTGGTCTCCATCGAGGTGGCCTAACGGACTTCACATCTAATATCAAGAATGTTTGTTCAGAAAAGGGCTCTGTGATCAAACCAAATTCGGTCATAGATTCCGTCTTAATCAAATCATTTTGTTTCAAAACATCGGATTATCTGCTAAGTGGCCAAACACGTAATTTAAATTCGACAGGTTCCATCATAACGTCTCATATTGGAAATAATCTCGCGCGAATTATATGCGTTCGTGACATGCTTTATATTCTCAAAAAATCACCGGAAAAAGCTAACAACTTATTTTGGACTACGTGTCCAGGATTTCGGAGTTGTGATAGCAAGTACCCTTGTGTCCCGTGAGCTAATAACCTGTTTGATTGCTCAACGCAAACAAAATTAGCTCTTATATCCCACAAGCTGCTCTAACTAACTTGATAGAAGTTATATTTCAACTTCATTGGGACACCATACAAAATAAAACCAGCGATGGCTGCAGATAAAATCTCGAGTGAGATGTCGTGACGTCTCTCGAATCTCATGGCTTTTAACCACCGCTTGCTTGATAAAATTGGAGGGGATAAGGACACTAACAATATCATAATTTTTCATATTGCCCTCACTTTATGCAATTACTTTTTAAGCAAACATCTAATTGTCATAATTATTGAAAGCAAATCACTTAAGTTACATTGATAATTTTCTTACTGGAGATTCCTAAGTGACATTACTTTCCGATGAGCCACGAAGAATGATTTAAAATTAAATTAATGGCACGATGGATTTTCAAGTAAGGAAAATTGCCGATGTAATTATTTCTTTTCTCTCAATCGATCTTACTTTTATTTTATTTATATTTGGGTTCATCGACCGCCGACCCCAACTAGTTTGGGATAAAGGTGATGTTGAAAATCGCCGATGTAAATTTAGCTGTTCGGTTTTTAAAAGTTATGGCGGTAATTTTCCGACAAACGAAATATTATACTCATGCAATCTCTAAATTTGCTAGTTTTATGATTCGATTGGCAAAACAAAAAAATGGCTCCGTTTGTTTCAGAAAAAATAACTTCTAGAAAAATGCTTTATGGATTTTCCGCCATTTGATTCATGAAAAATAAGATAGTCATGGAAACTATTTTTCACTCATGGAAAATACACCTTCAAAAGTGGGAACTTTCTTGCCCCCACTCTTCACATTTCTTTTCCTTTTAATTATTTTTAAAAAATCAGAATTCTTTTAATTTTTCCTTTTATTCATTTTCTTATTTCTTATTTTCTTTCTTCTTCTTCTTCTTCTTCTTCTTCTTCTTCTTCTTGTGGTCGCTGGCCTCGGGTGAGGCTACACCTCCCCAACGCCTCGCCTGTGGCTGGACCAGCAGAGGTAGAGAGAAAAGAAAAAAAATTAAAAAAATACATAAAACATTATTGAAAAATTCAGATATTATTTTTATTTACAAAGAATTATCCACGATGGCGTTGGCCGTGGACCGTGGATAATTTTTTACCAAATGACAACGAAGAAAATCAAATTGGACTTTTCATACCAAACGGCGTAAAATATTTTCCAGATCATTGTTAAGGTTTCTGCCAAACACCGGAGAATATTGTCATTTTCTTAGAAAATGGGCTGTGGACCGTGGATAGTTTTCGGCCGAATGATGACATAGAAAATCAAATTAGACTTTTCATACCAAACGACATAAAATATTTTCCAGATCATTTTTCAGGTTTCAACCAAATACCGAAGAATATCATCATTTTCGTGAAAAATGACTCCCTCGTCATATTTTTCACGAAACAAATGAAAGCAGCGGGCACGAATGAATGGAACTTTGTGCACGTCCATCAAGAAGCCAAGGTCTTCCCGGGCTTCATCTGTGTTGAGTTTTGGATCAGTACGCGCTACAGTGACTCATGGGAAGTCATGGTCTTTATGACACTTTAATTGGGTGATGTTCGACCCTAAGAATTCCAACCCATCGTAAGGGAAAAGGTCATGGACCAACCGTCCAGCCTTTTCTTCTCTTTTTGACTAACAAGCATTCAACTTAGAAAGCAAAAGATCCTTGTAATACCAACACGCAGTGCTCAAATGTCAAACCAATTACATTCACCATGTACTCTCAAGGAGAATTACCGAAAAAATCATAAAATCTATCGTAATTGTGTCAATTAAGTCTGAAACTTTTTTTTTATCAATTGAGCCCTAAATCTTTTGCAAATGTGCCAATTCAGTTCATTGGCCTGCCGCCGCTGACGTGATCATTTTTTAATAAAACTTAATATTTTTAAATTTTTAGATTATTTTATTTTCTTAGTAATTTTTTCTACTTTTTATTTTTTTAGGATTTTCGCCGACAGGAGTTTGCCGGACCAAACCCTCAAAAAAAGGAAAAAAAAAGACAGAAAAGTTATTAAAAAATAAAATTTATAAAAAAATCAAAAATATTAAAATACTATTCTTAAAAATTGCCACATCGGTGCTAATCCAGCCAAATGGACTGAAATGGTACAATTGTAAAAGGTTTAAGACTCAATCGGCAAAAAAAAAATTGTGATTAAATTGACATAATTACAATAGATTTATGCCTTTTTGATAAATTTCCCTACACTCCCATTTTATTGGAACTATCCTAGGTAAACTGGCCCTGTTGATTTCTCCAAAATAGTATGCACAAAGTTTAATACACGACTTAAGTTGCAGATGCCATGGAAAATTCTATAACAATATGGAGGGAACCTTCTTTTTGTGGTTCAGAGTTACAATTGGAATCTCCTCAACAATCCTATCGTTCATGAAGTCTTTTTTGTGGTTCAGAGTTACGATTGGAATCTCCTCCACAATCCTATCGTTCACGAAGTCCATGGCCTTTCCGGCTTCGGCTTCTTCATCCATTCGGCTTTCCTTTTCTCCGTCCTCCTCGCTGTTCTTCCAAGCCATTTGGGTCTTATTATTCTGGAATAAATTTATGCACCCAAATTTTTCTCTCTTTTTTTAATATGAAAAAAGAGAGAGAGAATATGTGAATGACATTTCAAGCCGACGACTTCTTGGTTCTTGGATCTGTATTACTTCCAACGTTACGGAATCAGGAGCTCCTTCACCGTTAAATTCTATATCATAATGTTACATCTCCTGCCGCATGCCTTTGATTACTCGATGTCTACAAATTAGCTCTTATATCATACAAGCTACTCTAACTAGCTCGACAGAAGTTAAATTTCAAGTTCAATCCGCAAATTAGCAGCAGCTCAATCGTACACCATGCAAAATCAAAATCAACGATGGCAACTCATACAAATAAAGTCTCAAGTCGAATGTTGTGACATCGCTCGAATTTTGCGGCTTCATATCAGCATTTACTCGATAAAACTGAATGGGATAAGGATGCTAATAATGTTTAGCTTTTGCACAACGCTCATATTAGGACGGTGATTTTTTCAAACAATCATTTAAGATTTTTCTTGCAGAAATTCCTACATGGCATTAACTACCAGCTAACCATGTCGAATGATTCCGCAACATCGTGATTGAGAAGTAGCAGCCCCTCCATCGTAAACTTCACGGTTGAATAATGATGATTCAGTTAGAATTTGAGCCAGCACGACAAAGTCAAGAAGTCAAGGCCTTTGTCGAGTACGCACCTCAAAAGTCAACAAGTCAACGTCTTCGGACATGTATTGATCGTTGGACCACTAGACACGGTTCGTCTAGAGTAATCGTGCTCTTTTGTTTGTTCTCGTGATGTCGGATCTTGATCCATCGTAAAGAAGACGTTGGTCAATTGGCCTGTCTTTAGTTGACGAGGAAGCCTACTAAACAGAAAGTATCCGAAATAATAAGTGGTGAATACACTTATGTACCCAAATCTTCATGGCCACAAAGACATATTCTCAATTATCATGCATACCGATCTTATAGAAAAGACAAAAAAACAAAATGAAAATAAATGACTGTCCGAGAAATGCTTCTCGCTCCTTATTGCTACTTAGGTAATTTCTAACATAGCTAGTTTAAAATAAGTTTGACATGACTTAAATGACACAAGCCCTATCATTCGTATCCTATATCGTGTTCACCAATTTACACCATCATTTTATGAATCGACTCGTCATTCAATGGTCCTTGCTCTTCTTGTAGGCTTGACGATGCTTCTCTTGATCCACCTTCCCACCATAATCCTTGATTATTTTTTTGGAGCTGCGCAAGCGAGATGGAATGGAAGGGTTGGGGCAACGCTAGTTTTGGAGCTCGAAAAGTTTCCGAAACTTGTTTCATCATGGGTCGAGACTTTGGATCGCTACTTAAGCAAGCAAGCGCTAGAGAAATTACGAGAACGATACTTCTTGCGGTAGAATTCTCTCTTGGGATTGGCAAGTGCGGGTCTAATATCTGATGTAGCATAATATCTTCTCTAAAGAGCGTCGACAATATCAAGATGATATCGGCCGGATGCTCACCCATGATTGTTTCCATTGCTACCACTCCAAAGCTGTATACGTCGCACTTCTCATTGATGACCAAAGTATAAGCGAGCTCTGAAAAACAGAACAAAAAGTTGAAGAATTATGTGAGGTTCAAAACCAAGTTGTCATTTATATCTAGTGCACTATCGAACGGTGAATTTCGTAAGCATGATGGAGCATCAACGGTGTTGTTTACCACGTGGCAGGTAAAGTGTACCGTTCTAGCTTTGTACCTCTAGTTATAACATTCTAGAAAAGCATGGAGGATTGTTGCTCACCCGGTGCTATATATCCATGAGTGCCTACGATATTTGCAGTGAGATTCGATGAGAAATTAGGTTCTAGGAGTCTTGCCGTGCCGAAATCTGATAGGAAAGCCTGCATTTTGTTATCGAGCAAAATGTTGTTGCTAGATATGTCTCGATGAATAATTGGTCGAGCGCAATCGTGATGCAGGTAAGACAAGGCATGTGCCATATCCCAAACAATACTGAGTCTTTTAGACCAGTCTAGCTCCACCGCTTCAACTTCATCTCTCAAAGCACAAAATAGACTCCCCCTTTCCATGTATTCATAAACCAAGAACATGCATCGCTTGTGTAAGCAAAAACCATGGAGCTTAATTATGCTTCTATGTCGTACTTCAGTCAAGTGTTTCACTTCGTTCTGGAAGCTCTTGTCAAATGATGGGTCCTCTGCTTCAAGACGGTGAAGTTTCTTCAATGCCACGATTTTCCCATTGGGCAATTGTGCTCTATAGACACTACCGTAACCGCCGGTCCCGATGCAATATTTAATGTCAAAATCTTCTGTAGCATTGATTATGTCTTCATATGCAATTCTCCCATCATAATTCCAGATTGACAAAAAATCTCCATTTTTTTCTATTGTCTCTGGTTGCATTCTCTTCACTCTACGTCGAAATATGAACCCATAAGCAAGAACCAAACAGGAAATGACTGGTATAGCCATCAGCGGTATAAATACCACCATTAGCGTAACCCTAGACGTTCTTCTAGAACCATCATTCCATTCCAAACCTTCATTGTCGAAGAAAACTCCATAATGAACATTGGCCAGATTAATTGGAATTTTTCCCGTGAGATGATTGTACGACAAATCAATGTGATCTAAGCTAGAAAGCTTTCTAAAATTGGGAATTGAACCGTGAAGAGAATTATTATGAAGATCGAGATAGTTTAACATGACCAAACTCCCAAGTTCATGAGGGATTTTTCCGGAGAAGTAGTTAGAGCTCAAATCGAGATGAGTGAGACTCTTCAAATTTCCTAATTTCGATGGAATAGCACCGTCGAATTCATTGCTACCAAAATCTAGAACCCTCAAGCTAGTTAAATGTGCTAGAGATGAAGGAATAGGGCCACCGAGGGAGTTTAAGCGCAGTCTCAACTCAATCAAGCTCTTCAAATTACCTATTGCTGATGGGATACATCCACTAAATTTGTTCTCTTCCATGCTTAGATATGCTAAGTTTGTCAACTTCCATAGTTCCAGAGGAATAGGGCCAATGAAGGAGTTTGAGTGCAGCCTCAACTCAATCAGGCTCTTCAAATTACCTATTGCCGACGGGATAGATCCATTGAATTCGTTACCTTCCATGCTCAGATATGCTAAGTTTGTCAACTTCCCTATTTCCATAGGAATAGAGCCATTGAAATGGTTTCCTCCCAAATAGAGATGCATCAAATTAGACAAGAGACCAAGAGTCGGAGGGATATGGCCAAGAAGCAAATTGAAACTGAGATCTAGGTACCATAGCTTCTTCAGATTTCCCAATTCAGGAGGGATGCGATTACTGATATGATTACTCTGAATATCAATGACTTCTAGCATGGTGAGGTTTCGGAGACAAATAGGTAACTCACCAGTTAGGTAATTGTGGGACAAGTTGAGGTGCCTGAGCTTTGGGAGTGCACATATTTGGAGGGGAATGATACCGTAGAAGCTGTTATAAGACAGCCCAAGAAAGGCGAGATTCGGGAGCAGAGAGAAATCCATGCTGCTCAAATTTCTTCCAACCGAGCAGTTGAACCAGACTGCTGGTGGTAATTTTATGTCGACGATGCTTTTGGAATCGTCGCACGAAATGCCGCGCCACTCGCATTGCGACAGGGAAGTGTTGCTCGTAACATAGTCAGGCCACCATCCGCTGCGAAGAAGAGCATCTGTCTCTGTTCTGGTGGCAAGGGCCGAGAAGTTGTGGGAGAGAGCTAGCACAATAACCATCCATGTGGCTGCTGCGGTCATCAGTTGGCCAACGGGTTCACTTACAGGATTCAAGCGAATCATATGGAATATCTTCATGCTTTAGAGAGAGAGAGAGAGAGAGAGAGAGAGAGAGAGAGATGATCTCTTCTTTTGCTTGGGAAGGCGGAGAGAGAGAGAGAGAGAGAGATGATCTCTTCTTTCGCTTGGGAAGGGGAAAGCCTGAGTTTGCTGTCATTATATATAGAGAGAAGGGCAATCCAAAAAGAAATAACTTTTGCGGAGAGCAATTCACCATAACGACTTGGAAGTCTTCAATCGACTAATTTTAAACTCTCGTGTCACCGTCACCGAGGTCTCTCCCCGTACAAGACACCAGGCATTGGGGCCCAATGGTTTTTAGTGCGGATCCAATTCACACTTGCACTGCATGAACCGTCTGCACAAGAATGATCGTTCACCTCGGCCTTCCACGACAACACTTTCCTGCTTTTGAATCTTGCTGTGGAACCAATGTCTACTTCACTTTGGTCTCCATCAAGGTGGCCTAATCCTAATGGACTTCACATCTAATATCAAGAATGTTTGTTCGGATATAACCTAATTCGGTCATAGATTTCGTCTTAATCAAATCACTTTGTTTCAAAACATCGGATTATCGGCTGAGTGGCTAAACACTTAATTTAAATTCGGCGGTTTCCATCATAACGTCTTATATTCGAAATGATCTCGCTCGAATTGTATGCGTTCGTGACATTTGTTTGAGTTGAATGGCCCGAATACTTTATATTGTCAAAAATATCACTGGAAAAGCTAACAACTTTTTTTGGACTACGTGTCCTGGATTTCGGAGTTGTGATAGCAAGTACCCTTATGTCCGGTGACCTAATAACCTGTTTGATTGCTCAATGCAAACAAAATTAGCTCTTATATCCCACGAGCTGCTCTAACTAACTTGATAGAAGTTATATTTCAAGTTCAGTGGGACACCATACAAAATAAAACCAGCGATGGCTGCAGATAAAATCTTGAGTGAGATGTCGTGACGTCTCTCGAATCTCATGGCTTTCGGCCACCGCTTGCTCGATAAAATTGGAGGGGATAAGGACACTAACAATATTATAACTTTTCATATTGACCTCACCTTATGCGATAACTTTTTAAGCGCACATTTAATTGTTGTAATTATTGAAAGCAAATCACTTGAGTTACATCAATAATTTTCTTGCTGGAGATTCCTAAGTGACATTACTTTTTGGTGAGCCACGTAGAATGATTTAAAATTAAATTAATGCCACGATGGATTTTCATTTAAGGAAAATCGCGGATGTAATTTTTTCTTTTCCCTCAATCGGTCTTGTTTTATTTTATTTATTTTTGAGTTCATGACAGCCGACCCCAACTAGTTTGGGATAAAGGTGATGTTGACATTGAAAATCGCCAATGTAAATTTAGTTGTTTGGTTTTTAAAAGTTATGGCAGTAATTTTCTGACAAACGAAATATTATACTGATGCAATCTCTAAATTTGCTAGTTTTATGATTCGATTGGCAAAAAAAAAAAAATAATGGCTCCGTTTGTTTCGTAAAAAATAACTTTTAGAAAAATGTTTTATGGATTTTCCAGTGTTTGGTTCATGAAAAATAAGATAGTCAAGGAAAATATTTTTCACTCATAGAAAATACACCTTCAAACGTGGGAACTTTCTTCCCTCCACTCTTCACATTTCTTTTCTTTTTAATTATTTTAAAAAAATCCGAATTCTTTTAAATTTTCCTTTTATTCGTTTTCTTATTTCTTATTTTCTTTCTTCTTCTTCTTCTTATGGTCGCTAGCCTCGGGTGAGGCTCCACCTCCCCAACGCCTCACCTATGTCCGGACCAACAGTGGTAGAGAGAAAAGATAAAAAATTAAAAAAATACATAAAACATTATTGAAAAATTCAGGTGTTATTTTTATTTACAAAAAATTATACATGATGGCGTCGGCCGTGGACTGTGGATAATTTTCGACCAAATGACGATGCGGAAAATCAAATTGGACTTTTCATACCAAACGGCGTAAAATATTTTCCAGATCATTGTTAAGGTTTCTGCCAAACACCGGAGAATATTGTCATTTTCTTAGAAAACGTGAGCCGTGGACCGTGGATAATTTTCGATCAAATGATGACGCAGAAAATCAAATTGGACTTTTCATACCAAACGGCGTAAAATATTTTCCAGATCATTGTTAAGGTTTCTGCCAAACACCGGAGAATATCGTCATTTTCTTCGAAAACGCGAGCCATGGACCGTGGATAATTTTCGATCGAATGACGACGTAGAAAATCAAATTAGACTTTTCATACCAAATAGCGTAAAATATTTTTCAAATCATTTTTCAAGTTTCAGTCAAATACCGAAGAATATTATCATTTTCTTGAAAAACGACTCCCTCATCATATTTTTCACAAAACAAATGAAATCTTAAACCAGCGTGCATGAATGAATGGAACTTTGAGCACGTCCATCGGGAAGTCAAGGTCTTCCCGGGCTTCATCTGTGTTGCATTTTGGATCAGTACCGCACGCGCTACGGTGATTCATGGGAAGTCATGGTCTTTATGTCACAATAATTGGTTGATGTTCGGCCCTAAAAATTTCCAACCCATCGTAAGGGAAAGGGTCATGGACCAACTGTCCAGCCTTTTTATTTTTTTTGACTGACAAGCATTCAACTTAACTATCGTCACATTGCTCGAATCTCATGGCTGCCCAACCATCCCTTGGTCGATAAAATTGGAAAGGATAAGGACACTAACAATAGCATAATTTTTGTATTGTACTTACTTTGATGTGATGACTTTTTAAGCGAGGATTTAATTTTCATAAGTTTTAAAAACATATCACTTAAGTTACACCGATAAATTTTTTGTTGGAAATCCCTTCACGTGGGATGATTTAATGCTAAATCAATGCCACAATGGATTTTCAAGTGAGAAAAATGGCAGATGTAATTTTAAGTGTTTGATTTTTAAAACTTATGGTAATGATTTTCCGACAAGCAAAATATTCTACTCATACAACCTTTAAATTTCGCAGTTCTATGATTCAATTACAATTTACACCAGCATACAGGCCAAAAAAATAAGGAAATTCAACCAGCATGCATATAAGGATGGAGCTTGTACACATCCATCACGACCCGGGATCCCAGGAGCAAATCCAAAATCACCTACTCGTATGGATAAAGAGTCGGTTGCGTACCTGACTTGCTTGGAGAGTGAAAAACAAGCATAGCTTTGACGTCAAGGTCTTCTGGGGCTTCATCTGTGTTGAGTTTTGGATCAGTACGCGCTACAGTAGTCATGGTCTTTATGACACTTTAATTGGGTGATGTTCGACCCTAAAAATTTCCAACCCATCGTAAGGGAAAAGGTCATGGACCAACCGTCCAGCCTTTTCTTCTCTTTTTGACTAACAAGCATTCAACTTAGAAAGCAAAAGATCCTTGTAATACCAACACGCAGTGCTCAAATGTCAAACCAATTACATTCACCATGCACTCTCAAGGAGAATTACTAAAAAAGTCATAAAATCTATTGTAATTGTGTTGATTTAGTCCTAAATTCTTTTTTAATTAATTGAGTCCTAAAATTTTTACAACTGTGCCAATTCAGTCCATTGGCCTGCCGACGCTGATATGATAATTTTTTAATAAAACTTAATATTTTTGATTTTTTAGATTATTTTTATTTTCTTAGTAATTTTTTCTGTGTTTTTTTTTGTTTTTTTTTTTTTTTTAGGGTTTCGACCGACGGGAGGTTGCCGGACCAAACCCTAAAAAAAGGGAAAAAAGAAAGAAAGAAAAGTTATTTAAAAAATAAAATTTATAAAAAAATTCAAAAGTGTTAAAATACTATACTAAAAAATTGCCACATCAGCGCCGATCCAACCAAATAGACTGAAATGGCACAATTGTAAAAGGTTTAAGATTTAATCGGTTAAAAAAATTATGATTAAATTGACATAATTACAATAGATTTATGACTTTTTTGATAACTTTTCCTGAACTCCCATCTTATTGGAACTGTCCTAGGTAAACTGCCTCTGTTGACTTCTCCAAAATAGTATGCACAAAGTTTAATACACGACTTAAGTTGCAGATGCCATGGAAAATTCTATATCAATATGGAGGGAACCTCTTTTTTGTGGTTCAGAGTTACGATTGGAATCTCCTCGACAATCTCATCGTTCATGAAGTCTTTTATGTGGTTCAGAGTTACGATTGGAATCTCCACGACAATCCTATCGTTCACGAAGTTCGTGGCCTTTCCGGCTTCGGCTTCTTCATCCATTCGGCTTTCCTTTTCTCCGTCCTCCTTGCTGTTCTTCCAAGCCATTTGGGTCTTATTATTCTAGAATAAATTTATGCACCCAAATTTTTCTCTCTTTTTTTAATATGAAAAAAAGAGAGAGAGAATATGTGAATGACATTTCAAGCCGACGACTTCTTGGTTCTTGGATCTGTATTACTTCCGACGTTACGGAATCAGGAGCTCCTTCACCGTTAAATTCTATATCATGATGTTACATCTCCTGCCGCATGCCTTTGATTACTCGATGTCAACAAATTAGCTCTTATATCATACAAGCTACTCTAACTAGTTTGACAGAAGTTAAATTTCAAGTTCAATCCGCAAATTAGCATCAGCTCAATCGGACACCATGCAAAATCAAATCAACGATGGCAACTCATACAGATAAAGTCTCAAGTCAAATGTTGTGACATTGCTTGAATTTCGTGGCTTCATATCAGCATTTACTCAATAAAACTGGATGGGATAAGGATGCTAATAATGTTTTAGCTTTTGTACGACGCTCATATTAGTACGGTGATTTTTTTCAAACGATCATTTAAGTTATGCCGGGGATTTTTCTTGCCAGATATTCCTACATGGCATTAACTACCAGCTGTTGAATGATTCCGCGACATCGTGATTGCGAAGTGGCAGCCCCTCCATCGTAAACTTCACGGTTGAATAATGATGATTTACTTAGAATTTGAGCCAGCACGACAAAGTCAAGAAGTCAAGGCCTTTGTCGAGTACGCACCCCAAAAGTCAACAAGTCAACGTCTTCGGACATGTATTGATCGTTGGACCACTAGACACGGTTCGTCTAGAGTAATCGCGGTCTTTTGCTTGTTCTCGCGATGTCGGATCTTGATCCATCGTAAAGAAGACGTTGGTCAATTGGCCTGTCTGTAATTGACGAGGAAGCCTACTAAACAGAAAGTATCCGAAATAATACATGGTGAATGTACTTATGGACCCTAATTTTCAGGGCCACAACAACATATTCTTACTTATCATGCATCCCGATCTTACTGAAAAGACAAAAAAAAAAAATGAAAATAAATGGCTGTCTGAGAAATGCTTCTCGCTCCTTATTGCTACTTAGGTAAATTCTAACCTAGCTAGTTTAAAATAAGTTTGACATGACTTAAATGACACAAGCCCTATCCTTCGTATCCTCAATCGCGTTCACCAATTTACACCATCATTTTATCAATCGACTCTTCATTCCATGGAAACTTATTGCTTGTATTGGGGCAAGTACTTCATGGTCCTTGCTCTTCTTGTAGGCTTGACGATGCTTCCCTTGATCCACCTTCCCACCATACTGCTTGATTATTTTTTTGGAGCTGCGCAAGCGAGATGGAATGGAAGGGCTGGGGCAACGCTAGTTTTAGAGCTGGAAAAGTTTCCGAAACTTGTTTCATCGTGGGTCGAGACTTTGGATCGCTACTTAAGCAAGCAAGCGCTAGAGAAACTGCCAGAACGATACTTCTTGCGGTGGAATTCTCTCTTGGGATTGGCAAGCGCGGGTCTAATATCTGATGTAGCATAATATCTTCTCTAAAGAGGGTCGACAATATCAAGATGATGTCTGCTGGATGCGCACCCATGATTGTTTCCATTGCTACCACTCCAAAGCTGTATACATCGCACTTTTCATTGATGACCAAAGTGTAAGCGAGCTCTGAAAAACAGAACAAAAAGTTGAAGAATTATGTGAGGCTTGAAACCAAGTTCTCAATGATATCTAGTGCACTATCAAACGATGAATTTCGTAAGCATGATAGAGTGTCAACGACGTTGTTTACCACATGGCAGGTAAAGTGTACCGTTCTACCTTTGTACCTCTAGTTGTAACATTCTAGAAAAGCATGGAGGATTGTTGCTCACCCGGTGCTATATATCCATGAGTGCCTGCGATATTTGCAGTGAGATTCGATGAGAAATTAGGTTCTAGGAGTCTTGCCGTGCCGAAATTTGATAGGAAAGCTTGCATTTTGTTATCGAGCAAAATGTTGTTGCTAGATATGTCTCGATGAATAATTGGTCAAGCGCAATCGTGATGCAGGTAAGACAAGGCATGTGCCATATTCCAAACAATATTGAGTCTTTTAGACCAGTCTAGCTCCACCGCTTCAACTTCATCTCTCAAAGCACAAAATAGACTCCCCCTTTCCATGTATTCATAAACCAAGAACATGCATCGCTTGTGTAAGCAAAAACCATGGAGCTTAATTATGCTTCTATGTCGTACTTCAGTCAAGTGTTTCACTTTGTTTCGGAAGCTCTTGTCAAATGATGGGTCCTCTGCTTCAAGACGGTGAAGTTTCTTCAATGCCACGATTTTCCTGTTGGGCAATTGTGCTCTATAGACACTACCGTAACCGCCGGTTCCGATGCAGTATTTAATGTCAAAATCTTTTGTTGCATTGATTATGTCTTCATATGCAATTCTCCCATCATAATTCCAGATTGACAAAAAATATCCATTTTTTTCTGTTGTCTTTGATTGCATGCTCTTCACTCTACGTCGAAATATGAACCCATAAGCAAGAACCAAACAAGAAATGGCTGGTATAGCCCATCAGCGGTATAAATTCCACCATTGGCGTAACCATAGACATTCTTCTAGAACCATCAGTCCCTCGCAAACCTTCATTGCCGTAGAAATCTCCATAACGAACATTGCCCAAATTATTTGGAATTTTTCCCGTGAGATGATTGTACGACAAATCAATGTAATCTAAGCTGGAAAGCTTTTTAAAATTGGGAATTGAACCGCAAAGAGAATTATTATGAAGATTGAGATAGTTCAACATGACCAAACTCCCAAGTTCATGAGGGATTTTTCCAGAGAAGTTGTTGAAGTTCAAATCTAGATTGATGAGACTCTTCAAATTTCCCAATTCCAATGGAATAGCACTGTCGAATTCATTGTTACCTAAATCTAGAACCCTCAAGCTAGTTAAATGTGCTAGAGATGAAGGAATAAGGCCAGTGAAGGAGTTTAAGTGCAGCCTCAACTCAATCAGGCTCTTCAAATTACCTATTGCTGATGGGATACATCCACTGAATTCGTTCTCTTCCATGCTCAGATATGCTAAGTTTGTCAACTTCCCTAGTTCCAGAGGAATAGGGCCAGTGAAGGAGTTTAAGCCCAGCCTCAACTCAATCAGGCTCTTCAAATTACCTATTACTGACGGGATAGATCTATTGAATTCATTACCTTCCATGCTCAGATATGCTAAGTTTGTCAACTTCCCTATTTCCAAAGGAATAGAGCCATTGAAATAGTTTCCTGCCAAATAGAGATGCATCAAATTAGACAAGAGACCAAGAGTCGGAGGGATATGGCCAAGAAGCAAATTGAAACTGAGATCTAGGTACCATAGCTTCTTCAGATTTCCCAATTCGGGAGGGATGCGGCTACTGATATTATTCCTCTGAATATCAATGACTTCTAGCATGGTGAGGTTTCTGAGACAAATAGGTAACTCACCAGTTAGGTAATTGTGGGACAAGTTGAGGTGCCTGAGCTTTGGGAGTGCACATATTTGGAGGGGAATGATACCGCAGAAGCTATTATAAGACAGCCCCAAAAAGGCGAGATTCGGGAGCAGAGAGAAATCCATACTGCTCAAACTGCTTCCAACCGAGCAGTCGTGCCAGTCGTACCAGACTGCTGGTGGAAATTTTATGCCGACGATGCTTTTGGAATCGTCGCACGAAATGCCGCGCCACTCGCATTTCAACAGGGAAGTGTTGCTCGTAACGTAGTCAGGCCACCATCCACTGTGAAGAAGAGCATCTGTCTTTATTCCGGTGGCAAGGGCCGGGAAGTTGTGGGAGAGAGCTAGCGCAATAACCATCCATGTGGCTGCTGCGGTCATCAGCTGGCCAACGAGTTCGCTTACAGGATTCAAGCGAATCATATGGAATATCTTCATGCTTGAGAGAGAGAGAGAGAGAGAGAGAGAGAGAGAGATATGATCTCTTCTTTTGCTTGGGAAGAGAGAGATATATATATATATATATGATCTCTTCTTTTGCTTGGGAAGGGGAAAGCCTGAGTTTGCTGTCATTATATATAGAGAGAAGGGCAATCCAAAAAGAAATAACTTTTGCGGAGAGCAATTCACCATAACGACTTGGAAGTCTTCAATCGACTAATTTTAAACTCTTGTGTCACCGTCACCGAGGTCTCTCCCCGTACGAGACACCAGGCGTTGGGGCCCAATGGTTTTTAGTGCGGATCCAATTCACACTTGCATTGCATGAACCGTCTGCACAAGAATGATCGTTCGCCTCGGCCTCCCACGACAACACTTTCCTGCGTTTGAATCTTGCTGTGGAACCAATGTCTACTTCACTTTGGTCTCCATCGAGGTGGCCTAATCCTAATGGACTTCACATCTAATATCGAGAATGTTTGTTCGGATATAACCTAATTCGGTCATAGATTTCGTCTTAATCAAATCACTTTGTTTCAAAACATCGGATTATCAGTTGAGTGGCTAAACACTTAATTTAAATTTGGCGGCTTCCATCATAACGTCTTATATTCGAAATGACCTCGCTCGAATTGTATGCGTTCGTGACATTTGTTTGAGTCGAATGGCCCGAATACTTTATATTGTCAAAAAAATCACCGATAAAAGCTAACAACTTATTTTGGACTACGTGTCCTGGATTTCGGAGTTGTGATAGCAAGTACCCTTATGTCCCGTGACCTAATAACCTGTTTGATTGCTCAATGCAAACAAAATTAGCTCTTATATCCCACGAGCTGCTCTAACTAACTTGATAGAAGTTATATTTCGAGTTCAGTGGGACACCATACAAAATAAAACCAGCGATGGCTGCAGATAAAATCTCGAGTGAGATGTCATGAAATCGCTCGAATCTCATGGCTTTCGGCCACCGATTGCTCGATAAAATTGAAGGAGATAAGGACACTAACAATATCATAACTTTTCATATTGGCCTCACCTTATGCGATAACTTTTTAAGCAAACATTTAATTGTCGTAATTATTGAAAGCAAATCACTTAAGTTACATCGATAATTTTCTTGCTGGAGATTCCTAAGTGACATTACTTCCCGGTGAGCCACGTAGAATGATTTAAAATTAAATTAATGCCACGATGGATTTTCAGGTAAGGAAAATCGCCGATGTAATTTTTTCTTTTCCCTCAATCGGTCTTGCTTTTATTTTATTTATTTTTGGATTCGTCGACCGCCGACCCCAACTAGTTTGGGATAAAAGTGATGTTGATATTGATGTCGATGTCGATGTTGATGTTGAAAATCGCCGATGCAAATTTAGCTGTTCGGTTTTTAAAAGTTATGGCAGTAATTTTCCGACAAACGAAATATTAGACTCATGCAATCTCTAAATTTGCTAGTTTTATGATTCGATTGGCAAAATAAAAAAAAATGGCACTGTTTGTTTCGTAAAAAATAACTTCTAGAAAATTTTTTTACCAATTCTCCAGCGTTTGATTCATGAAAAATAAGATAGTTAAGGAAAATATTTTTCACTCATGGAAAATACACCTTCAAAAGTGGGAACTTTCTTCCCTTCACTCTTCACATTTCTTTTCTTTTTATTTATTTAAAAAAATACGAATTCTTTTATTTTTTCCTTTTATTCGTTTTCTTATTTCTTATTTTCTTTCTTTCTTCTTCTTCTTCTTATGGTCGCTTGGCCTCGGGTGAGGCTCCACCTCCCCAACGTCTCGTCTGTGGCCGGACCAGCAAAGGTAGAGAGAAAAGAAAAGAAAATTTTAAAAAATACATAAAACATTACTGAAAAATTCAGATATTATTTTTATTTACAAAAAATTATCCACGATAGCGTCGGTCGTGGACCATGGATAATTTTCGACTAAATGACGATGCAAAAAATCAAATTGGACTTTTCATACCAAACGGCGTAAAATATTTTCCAAATCATTTCTTAGGTTTCAGCCAAACACCAGAGAATATTATTATTTTCTTGAAAAACGACTCCCTCATCGTATTTTTCACTAAACAAATGAAACCTTAAACCAGCGTGCATGAATGAATGGAACTTTGAGCACGTCCATCGAGAAGTCAAGGTCTTCCCGGGCTTCATCCGTGTTGCGTTTTGGATCAGTACCGCGCGCGCTACGGTGATTCATGGGAAGTCATGGTCTTTATGTCACTTTAATTGGTTGATGTTCGGCCCTAAAAATTTCCAGCCCATCGGAAGGGAAAAGGTCATGGACCAACTGTCCAGCCTTTTTCTAAAATTGAGAACCAGTACTATCGGTTATTAAAAAAGGAAAAAAAAAAAGACAGAAAAGTTATTAAAAAAATAAAATTTATAAAAAAAATTCAAAATGTTAAGATACTATACTAAAAAATTGCCACATCAAGACTGATTCAGCCAAATGGACTGAAATGACACAATTGCAAAAGATTTAAGACTCAATCAGCAAAAAAAAAATGTTTAAGAATAAATTGACATAATTACAATAGGTTTATGACTTTTTTGGTAACTTCCCTTGCGCTCCCATCTTATTGGAACTGCCCTTGGTAAACTGCCTCTGTTGACTTCTCCAAAATAGTATGCACAAAGTTTAATACACGACTTAAGTTGCAGATGCCATGGAAAATTCCATATCAATATGGAGGGAACCTTTTTTTTGTGGTTCAGAGTTACGATTGGAATCTCCTTGACAATCCTATCGTTGACGAAGTCCGTGGCCTTTCCAGCTTCGGCTTCTTCATCCATTCGGCTTTCCTTTTCTCCATCCTCCTCGCGGTTCTCACAAGCCATTTGGGTCTTAGGGCTTGGACCAAATCTGTACCCTCACGTAGGCGGCTCAATCAACTTGTTTGGGGCCAGAACTTCGGGCTCGGGTAAGACCCTTGGCCCGCCCGAGATCATCGAGCTCAACCGTCCCCAAGGCTTGAACCGGCGTCAGATTGTTTAGCTCTGTCAACGCTCTGGCCAACGACGAACGAGCAAAACTGGGAAGGACAAGACGCAGTTGACAATTCGCAGGTCTCTCGGGACGGAATTCTTTTCGCCCATGCATTATGTCCGATTGCGTGTTTATTCATGAGATTACGTGCCGCCGGTCTTTCACGTTGCTTCATCGGGCGTGTTTGTTAGGAATGGAGTCGGGGAAAGAAGTTTCCCCCTCTCCTTTCGCAGTCTTACTGTGAGTTAGTTCTCGAGTGCCTAGCCGACTCCACCCCTTTAGTTCAGTACAAAGAAATGAGACCGTGAGATGCGATCAAAGCGAGATACGGAAAGTCTCCTAGATATATGCAACCTCACAAGAGATATGGAAAATCAAGTGCAATATCCAAAATACCTCCTACATCCCCTCAAGCTCAAGATGTCGTTGAAGAAGTTGTTGGGAAATCTCCCTACGACATTTGAATAATTCCAAAATTTCCCTTGGCTTAATATATATACTTGATTAATGCGGATGTTCATTACGACGAAGATGCGATCATTTCAGGAAGACTGTCGTAATATTGCTGGTCACCGCAAAGTTCAGCAAAAATGTTCACAAGCATGAGGACCTTGACAAGAGGAGACCGAGTCTGATATGACGAGAGGTTCGTTAAGGACATAGAGGTACCAAGATCAGGTGACCATCAAAGTAAAGCATTTGGATACTGATATGCTCAGGAAGACCATTAGATCATATATATCGCAAGTCGTTCTGGAATGAATGCAATGAACAACACCGACTGACAGTTGACAAGAACAACTCCTAGAAGGTGCTGATCATCCTTCCATCTCAAGGATGGCCGTTCAACTGAAGATATAGCCGCTAACAAGCTGGGAATCCATTGCAAGAGAAGTAAAGTTGAGTCAAAGCAAAGTTGATAGTTTTGGTCAAAAGTCAAAATGAATAGTTGACATAACATTTTCAGCGGACTCTATTTTTGGAAAACCTTACTTTTGCCGATAGGAGCGAAGTGGCCTAAATCTCGGCAATTGCTCCAGTCAATTCCCAAAGGCTCTTAACTCTTGAGAAGTGTTTCCAATGGTTGGATTGGAGGAGGAACCTCTATATAAAGATTATCATAGCAGCTCGAAGGGATTGGATGGAAATTTGAAAAAGCTTACGCTCTTATTATCGTCTATTTATGTCTTGTACAAGCTATGCTACTATCTGTTTAATATTCTATTCGTTGTAGAGTCTTTGTTGCTTGTTATTCAGTGATAAGAAATTTGTGCAAGTATGATGACAGTACTCGCGTTCTGGTAGTGTGATTTATTGTGTTATCGAAACAATACCTGAGGGCTGTAACATTTTTCAGAATTACTAATGAATTCCAACCGATTTAAGACTACTAGCTTGGAAAGTGAACGTAAGTTTGGAGATAAAATCGAACTACTACAAATTGAGGTGTATTACTTTCTATATGTTTATTTTGTCTATATATGCCTGACAGCAGCACTAGCTTGTTTAGTACTTTTAATTTGTTTCTGCAACTATCAAGTTATACTTGTTATATTCTGCAAAAAAAAAAAAAAAATTGCTTAAGGTTTTAGACAATATATTCACCTCTTCTAGGTTGTTGTGTTGACCCTAACATAAGTCAACTTGAGTTTCGGTAAAAGACAAATTGCCTAGGTGAATCGCTGAAATGGTTTGATGTGTTGAGAAGAGAAATGTTGACGTGGATGCTTACGTGACTGTTGAGTATTATTGTGGCTGCTACGCGGACAACATGGTGGAAAACATACCTCTCCATAAGATCATACATACACCCTTTGAAGACATGTTTGATTTTGGCTTTCTTTTCTGGGGGTGACACCAAAGATCACACTTGTGAACAGTTGGTATTGTATGGTCTTATGATGGCAGACGACATTGATGGTTGAGCCCGTGAATTTAGGGTTAAGATAAATATAGCCCAACTATTGATCAAAACAACTAAGTAGATATCTTATCTCACTTCCTCATTTAGATTATGGTGCGTAAAGCAACGAATGAAAATAAATCACATAATATATTTTTCGATGTGGACCGGTCCATGCCCACCTAATTCTCCTAAATATCTTAGGCTAAGATAATTCAACATAATCATGTGCCAAAAGTCTCTATTTGCCTTAGATCTAGGCATTGCTTTCTCATGTTTTGTCAAAGTATCTAGATTTCAGAACTTCAAATCTTGCATCCAATGTTCCACTCTCACTAATTTTGCATCAAATTAATGATGCAACTAATCATAGGATAACCCAAGCTCTAGAAATAAGCGATACGGCCAAACCGAATCTCAAACAAATCATAGCGATCTTATTAAGGACAAGATCGATTTAAAGTGCGTTTGTGTCAAGTTTCGTATATCCGACAGTCACGTAAAAGATCGAGCTCTTAGATAGAAGCGCAAGCAAAAACTCTCTTCGAAACAAGATTGCGATGATGATAGACTCTTTATTATTCATGATCGAAGCATGTGCATCATATCGATGGACAACTACTAAATAAGAATAGACCTACGGAACGAAACTACGCGGTCTTTCACATCTTGATTTGCATGGGCTTTTCGAGCTTGACCGTAGGAAGAAGACATCGTAATTGGTAACCAATCCCTCATTTGTCAGCTCCAGCCACCAATGGGACGCCGCCACGTAGCTGTCTCCTGTCGTGGCATCAAGCGGGCAGAGAGGGTGCTTCAACTTTGCTGTCGGCGTCCAATTGCACGTCCCCAAGTAGTTCCCAGTTCGGTTGCTTCCCCGTCGGCAAATGGCGGCACTGTCTCTTTCTTAGGGTTTTTTTTTTTTCTTTAACATAATCCTTTGACGTGGCAGATTAAATACGTTGACAAACCCTCGAACCTCGTCCGTCGGATCCACTAAGGTTGCCCAAATCATTTGAATTCCTTAAGGTAGCCAATGCTGCCACGACTTGTAAAACGGTGGGTCTATTGGGAAATTTTGTCCTCTTTCTCACCCCTTCCCTGAAAATGAAAGGTGTGGCGCTTTTCTGCATTATGGATCTGATCTTATGATGATAAAAAAAAATCAAGGAAAATACTTTCTTGATAGTATTGTCAGGAACGATACAATTCAATTGTAAATTCACATACCATCATCACATGTTCTGCATAAAGTAACCATTAATTGAGAGATCATGTCGTCAGAAATAACCGACAAGATTGTCAAACTGTTAGGCTAGCAACTCTCTAAAAGTATTATCCAAAGACCCAAAAAAAAAAAAAAATAATATCCAAAGACCTTTGCATGATGCCTTGGTTTTTATAGAATTTCATTCAAGCAAAACGTTTTCGTTATTATCGATTTGGAATTTTCCACCATTGATGTACCAAAAATATAATTATACATGTCAAGAACGATAGAGATGACATATCCGAAAAGATATATGTAAAATCGTGGATCGTATACCAATTTGATGTTTAATGTATGGAGGCGTATTTCCCATTCCAGCCGATAAAGGGAGCTCCAATCGACCAATAATTCGCAATTGTTTAGGCTAAAGAAAGGATTACACTAGCTTCCATGCCTAAACCTTTCAATTGGACAAATTTAGTCATAAACCTTTTCGCATGGATACCAGTTCGGTTCGTTATTTCTTCTTCTTTTTTCTGAAACTTACGGTTTGGTCGGCGAGGGTGGCCGGCAACCCTCGCCGACCGCTGGATGATTTAATTATCGATAACTTTTATTTAGGACTTTTTTGATACTTTTTCCTGCAATTGCAGTATATATTGACTTTTGAATTTTAATTCTATACTGGAAGTATTATCAACCTACAATAGGTCGAAGTGGGCAGGGATGAATGTGTTTTTATCTAGAAGCCATATAAGGAAATTGCATATGCTCATTAATAGATGGAAGCCAGTAAAAGGGAAATTTCGGGAGAAATCGATACAGACACTTCATCGCGTGGGGACTCTAGTTGTTGTTTGATCATTAACCAAACCTACTACAGACCCTTTTGTCAACATTTCATGGCATATATATAGAGGTGGTCACGAGCCCTACTTGTATCCGTGCATATGTCAAGCTTTGAGCTCTTTTTAAGTGTTCTCTCCAACCTAGAATGCTGCCGACACACCGGTTGATCATATTTCGTCCTTCGAAAGAACAGGAGAGGAGAAAAAATGAAGGCGGGAGGAGTTGAAGCCGGAGAGGTAGCGAGAGCCTCCGTCACGAGGAGCGGTGTCAACAAAGGAGTGGTGGTTCTCGATTTTATTCTGAGGAAAGTCGCGTTCGTCTGTACCCTTGAAAGTGCCATAGCCATGGGGACGACGGACAAGACGCTCCCTTTCTTCACTCGGTTCATCAAATTCCGCACTAAGTATGATGAACTCCCGACATTCACGTAAGCTTTTAACTCCTTTTTGTTTTTCCGTTCGAGTTGCATTGGCAATTTAAGTGATTGCGACACTCTTTAATAGTAAGACTGACCTCATCTTTAACGGTTATGGAACAGTTTTTTTGTAGTCGCTAATTCTATCGTCAGTGCCTACCTCGTCCTCTCACTGCCGCTCTCTATCTTCCACATCATGAGGAGTGCCGCGCAAAACAGCAGAATTGTCCTGGTCATCTTCGATACACTAAATTATGTGATCGGGAGGAATCATTTTTCTTAGAATATATGTAGTTGTACTATACAGTTTGTGGTGCTCTGAACTAACATAACTCCTGATTCTAATTCAAGAATTCTTTTAAAGGATATAGGAACATGCAAATGCAGTATGTCCTCCTTGGTGACATAAGTTGTCCTAAAGAATTAGGCATGAAATGCACAACTCCGTACTGATAAAACCAATGGAGCTCTCAAATTAGGAAAATGTGCAAAATGGTGCGGGCGATGTTTGGCTCCGTTGACGGCGGGAGCTTCGGCCTCAGCGGCTATCGTGTACTTGGCCCACATAGGGAACGCCAAGGCTAACTGGTTCTGTTGACACCTAAATTTCGACTATTGATTTAGTCATTAATTGCATTTTAAAAATAGGGACTAAGTTTAGTCCCTACCAAAAATTAATTAAATCGTTTTTATATATATTCCGCGTTTTAGTGTTTAGCATTTATCACATCACATTTTGCATTCAAACTTCACGGACGGTAAGTGGAATTAATTGAAAGGGCATTAAGCTTAACCGAACCAATTGGATTAAGTCACAGGACCAAAAATTGCATGTTCACGGCTCATGAGACACATGCTTGAACTCACGGTTGGACAAGAAAATAAATCTAGCTTTTATTCGTGGAGGATCTTCATGCAGAAAAGTCAAAGAAGGAAGTGACAAAACAATATAGGAGATTCTTCTTACACGTCCACAGCAGGGAAAAGTTTGAACAGGAAAAGGAAAATAAGGAAAAGAATAAAAAATATGTCCCACAAGTGGATAAAAATTGGCTCTTTTTCCTTAAGCTACGCTGCATATAAAGGAAAAAATCGTGACATATGACTGACGGGGTCAGAGAGGGGATTGTTCAAGGGAAAGTATATTTTGAAGAAAAATATTCTACGAGGGATTTCTTTTCCTCAAGTGGCTCAGGTTCCTGAGCCTATAAAAGGATCGTTCACAATGCTTTGCAAGGGGGGGGCTTTCACTATTCCAGCGCATCAAGAAGAGAGAGAGCTAAGAGATCTCGGCAACATCACATCTTTGACCGAGACCTCCCCCTTGGACGATCACGAGCTGAACCGCCCTTTTTCCTCTGCTATCCATCGCCGTTTCACCATCTCCGCAGCCGCTCTGGTTCACTGATCGATCACCTTTCAGCCGCTGCAGCCTGGTGTTTCGCCCATATTCAGCAACCAAACCGCCCATCACCACCGGAACCAACACCGTTTGCATTGAGTTGCTGCCTAGTTCGGAAAATGCTACTGATCAGCCCTTGTTAGAGGTGATCCAGCTTTTGTTTCACCGTGATTTTGTGGTCTAACCCTTCCCTTACTTGTGCTAGTTCATCTGGGTGAGGTTCGGCAACAAAATAAGCTCGAAAAGGCACATTCCTGGACATTTCTTTTGGATCACGCGCTGCTGGAATTTGCCAGCTCGTGGATTTGATTGTTCGAAGCCATCCACTATTCACGAATCTGCAAGTTCGTGGTTGCCGAATTGAAGGACGAACGCAAGAGCATTCCCGAGCCTAGCCGTGAAGTGTTGTCGTTCTAAAGAATCCCAAACTCGTGGCTATTCCGAGGATTCCCAAGCCGAGTGTGCCTCCTGGCCTAGGCGATCGATCCAAGCTTGGTCGTCAAGATTCGGTAGTTCGAATTAGGAGAGCAAATCTTGGCAAAACAATTTGTTTAAGGTAAATTTCCTATCTTGAACTTTGATATATTCACTTGCTTATTTTATGATTTATTAGCATATCTTGTATATTGCACCAAAGTGGATATCTTTTTTCAAAATACAGGTTGATTAGGAAAATTTTCTTTCCTAATCCGCAACTTGTCACACGATCGAGAACGTCTATCTTTAGGATTATTGATGGAATACTCGATTAGGCAAGGATTTGGGTTTAATCGTTAATCGTAAGATTACGAATTAAAGATTGACTCAAATATTCGCGAATATTCCAAAACTTGATTGATATATCCACTTTCTTGATTGAATTGATTGGCATATTCACTTTCCCAAATTGATTTGAATTGCTCGGTTGTCGTATCTTTTTTACAATATATCCGTCGCATGATGTAATCTCGAAAATTCTAAAAGATTTGCATTCATCCATTTTCCAAATTTAAAAATTGCATATCTTTTAACAATAACATCATGTAGATAATTGCATATCTAATCCTTTTTGTAAATATTTAGGTTAGATTGCATCTTAGAATAGAAATTGCATGTTTAAATAGAATCTTATGTTTAAAATAATATATCTTCAATATACTAGGGTTTAGGTCAATATAAACTCTAAAATATGCAAGATAAAATTGTTTTGACATAATTCTATTTTAGGAAATTAATTCATCCGAAAATATTAAAAAAAAATCATTCATCCTTGTCACGTCATCCATGCCACGTCATCCATGCCACGTCATCCTTGCCACGTCATACATGTCATGTTATCTATGCTACGTCATCTTTGCCATGTCATTATTTATTGCCATGTCATACTAGGTTGCATTTTAGTTTAAATTGCATATTAGAATTGCATGTCTTCATTTTAATTAATACCCGTGTCACGTATTTAATTTAATCATGGTCCTACTTGTGCATTCATTTGGTTTGCATGTAATCTAGTTTAGTCTTGCATTTAATTCATGCCATTGCATATAGTGTAGTCTCTCATGCATTCATGTAAAAATCGAAAATTGAAAAAAAGAACCATCTTGTGTAGCGCATGCTCCCTTGATTATATTGACTTCTGGATGTTCATTAATTGATTGTGCACCTGCATGATAACCTTTGTTAGTGACTTAGGTTAAAATCAATTAATGTTGCCTTCTTAAATGATTTTTCATGAAATAAAATGGTACCGAAAGGGCGTTAGAGTAATCTGGCGTAATCAAGTCCCCGAACTCTTAATCTCTGGTTCGTAGGAATAAAATAGTTCTCCCGCTATTTTATTTAGGTTTCTAATCGACCTACCATAAATGATTAGTGGCGGCTCCAAAATTGAAATACATTGCATGTTAATCAATTGAACCTCAAGTTGCGATTTGGTATGGACTTGGGAGAGTCCGAGTTAGGTTAGTTAAATAATGAACCTAATAATCCATTAGCCTTGAAAATTTTCTAAATTTTTAGGTCGCGACAGGTTCTCCATCTGCCAGCAATTCAACTCCTTCTATGAGGGCATCTCGGGCTCTCTGATCCGGTCATTCGGCCGGTCGTCTTGTTCGCACTCTTAATCGTGCCGTCCGCCGTCGCGCTGTCTCGACACCGAGCGGAGTTGTAGGGTGCTGCTATATTTATTATGTTTCTAAGTCTGAATGTGTATTTTCCATTCTAAAGTGTTTGATTGTTTTGTTTGTTCCTTTTCAAGAGCTAGTGCTGTGGGCGGAAGGACACATTTAGTGCCAAAAGTTGTGTACGGAGATTACTTTAGTGCCAAAAGTTTCAATTGGATCACTTTAGTGCCAAGTCAGCCACAAAATAATTACTTTGGTGTCCCCGGCGAGAATTTTCAGTAAAAAAAATACGTGGCATTTTTAATTAATTTTTGAATTTTAATTGGTATTTTAAAAAGATGAAGTCCACATGGGCTCCACGTGGACTTCAAAATTCGCCAAAAAAATTAAAAAAATATAATTAGATTTTAAAAAAATAAAAATTGACATAAAAATTTTAAAATAAAAACTTTATTTAAAATAAATTGAAATTAGCTAAAAAAACTTAACAAAAAACTAAATAAAAAAAAAAGATCGGGAGGCGAAGGTCGCTGTAACCCTCGCCGTCGTCGCCCCACCATCGCCGGCAATGGGTGGGGCATGGCCACCGAGGTCGCCGAGCCCCGGACAGGGGTCGGTGACCCTCACCAACCATAAGCAAGGGCCCGGGCGAGGGTCGCTGGCCCTCGCCTAGGTATGGTCGAGGGCGGCCACTAGCGGGATACAATGGCTGAAACTTTTGACACCAAAGTAATCTCCGTACATAATATTTGGCACTAAAAGTGTCCTTTTGCTTTGTGTTGTGTCTCGTTGTAATTGTAATGCAATTGCTCTCTCTCTCTCTCTCTCTCTCTCTCTCTCTCTCTCTCTCTCTCTCTCTCTCTCTCTTATCAGCTTGTCCATGTGAAAAGGTTTTTTTTTTTTTCTAGTCAAATGATCTTAAAAAGTAGATTTTATGTCCGTAATCGAAAAGAGTCCATAACAAATAGTTTTGCAAAAACTATGGAAAGAAAAATTATTATGAATAAATCCAATGATATATAAATAAAATAAATTAATGGCAAACTCTACTTTTCGTTTTGCCTTCTTCTGTTCTGAAAATTATTTACCGACTTTTCCGCAAAGAGCCTAAAATAACATTTATATTGTGCGCGAATCACGTGTCTGTTTCTATGCTTTGGAACGTTTGATTTTTCCAACATTAAATGAATGTGAAAGTGCATGGGTTGCGAAATTTGGAAAGATTATATTTTACATAAAGAAATATTTCAAATGAGAGTACACTCAAATAGTGAAAAAGCCAAAATAATAAGCATATCATCTGTCTTATGAGAGTTTCGACAGACTTATTCTTCATCTCACAATGCAAAAAAAACAAACAATCGATTAGTGACCACACATTCTGCATATGATTTTAAAGCCTACTAGGTATCTAATCAGTGTTAAATGATCATGTATAATATTTTTCTGTCATTTCGTGCAATTACCCGTGTAACCTTTTACCTAACTCTTAGGAAAACAGTTTAACATGCAATTTTTCAAAAGATAGTGCCATGTTACACTTAATCAGGTAAAATATGCCAAATATTAGACTGGAATGTACACATGCAAATCAAATTTGTAATGACGATATTTTAAGAAAACAATTCCCATACATGGATCGAATACACATTTATCAGACCGAACTGGACATCGATCTACAATCATCACCAATCTTGAGCCTAAAAACTTCAAATTAGGCTTTAAAAGGCAATAATAATAAAAAGGTATTTTTCTAGTTTTCAGGGATTGTATGAATATTTTGGGATTTCTTTTTTTTTTTTTTTGAGAATTTTTAGAATTATTTACTTGATAAAAGTGGGCGGGGTTGAGCTTCCGTACCCGACCCGGATAGAACAGAACCCAGGCCTCCACGGCCAGGGTTCTCGCTCCGACTGGGCTAGAGACATGAGCCCAGTCCGAATTCTAAAAAAAAAAACAACAAGAGGGACCGAAATAGGCCCTCCAAATAGAGAGACCAGGCCCGGCCAGCCTTAAGTTGGCCCAAAATTGACAAGCCCAGATTAGCAACCAAGACTCACTAAGCCAGTAAGCCTATCCTTCTCACGCGGCCCAAAAGACCAATACTCAGACCAAATAGACTCCGCCCAGAAATTGACCCACCGAGTCATCTTCCTCGCCCAACGTTCCAACGAGATCTCTCCATACGCAGACTTTGCAACGTCATCTATGTCAAGACGTTTCCGACCCCGAGCCAACACCAAATGAACTCCCGTCGATGGCTCAACCGCGCCTCCCACTGGCGACCAGCCGCGACTCCCCACGACGGCAAGACCAGACGGCAAACAGCAAGCGAAGAACATATGGCCATGTAAGGGAGAAAGATTGAGTTACATGGGATATGGCCTACCTAGTGCAAAGCGCGCCGTCGGTTACGATCGGAAGGTGGACAGCGGGGGCGTGAAGCAGCGACGGCTGGCCACATTGAGACTCTCGGCGAGGTGATCATCAGATCATTTCAGAAGAACCCTTAGCACGGTAGTTGGTCGGCAGGCACCGCGTGATGGCTCGGCTGCGTCGAACGCCCGTGATCATGAGGGACTATAGATGGCTCGATCACAAATCGGCGGAGGACAGCGGGACCCCGAGACCACAATAGGGATGCTAAGAGACGTCGGTAATGAGGCGTCGATGGAAGACGACGACGAATGAAAGATCCTCGGGAGGGAGTGTCGATCGCTGATCTCTCTCCGGCTGGTGGTCGTCTACCGGAGGCCACGTAAGTTGAGTTGAGGGGGAAAGAGAGAGTGATGTGAAGTGATATAGTGGTAAGCGGTTTCAGATTCCTACTTGGAACCCGAAACCCGCCCGTCGAAATAGGTGGAACCTACTCGTTATACCCTAGAACCCGAAACTTACCATGTTACTGGTTCTAGAGTCGGTTCTAGGGTACCAGGGAATCTACTAATTTTTTTTTTCATTTTTAATTAAGTAAAATGAGAATGAACGCTACAACCACTAAAGGGAAGTAGAGATGAGCGGTTTCGGGTTTCATACAAGTTATATTTAGAATTTGAAACCTTCTCATTGGATCAGATTGTATACTTATTATTGGACGCCATAGAATATTATAGGATCGTGCAAAGACATATACCCAAAAAACACAAAAAATTATTTGAGGATCTAGAGTCTAGGTTGCAAGTTCTAGATTCTAGGAAGTGGAACTTGTAACCTACATATTGGAACAGGTTCCTCAATTTTGGAACCCGAAAATGGACAGGTTCCTATATATTCCGATTTCAAGTTCCCGATTCTATCATGAAATTATGCTCACCCCTAAAGTGATATGAGTGAAACATGGCCACGTGAGTTGAGTTGGGGGGAAAGAGAGTCATGGGCCTATTTGGGCTAGTGCAAAAAGGAAAGTGGGCTGATAGAAAGAGAAAAGCCTGCTCAAGAAAAGAAAACGGCCCAGCTGGACCACGTGGATTCAAGTCGCTCTGCCCGATTCGATTTTTTTTATTTATCATTATATATATTTGCTTTTCTATTTTGCAATAAACAAGAAAAGATGCATAATTAACAAATTTGACATTGTTTATTTTGAGAAAAAATAAAACTACAAGACCACCAAAATTAGATGTCAACAACTTAAAAAAAACATTTATATTATGCGCGAATCACGTGTCTATTTCTATAGTTTGTGACCATTCGGTTTTTCCAACATTAAACAAATGTTAAAATGCATGAGCCACGAAATTTGGAAAGATTATTTTGTTCATAAAGAAAAATATTTCAGATGAGGGTACACTCGGAATAGTGAAAAGGCCAAAGTAATAAGCATATTATTTGTCTTATGAAAGTTTCAACAGACTTACTCTTCATCTCACAATGCAAAGAACAAACAGTCCAGACTCTCATCTTTGGTAAGATCTCCGAGCATTCCTCTTTGACTTCCTTCTCATTTTAGCTCCTATCCCGTCAAACAATCCCGCAAGCCGTTCGAGTTTCCCGGAATCGATAATGATGTATCCCAGAGAGATTCCAGCCACGGTTCCACACCCATAACCAATTAATATGGTTCTCCACTCAAACCAGCCTCCATGCTCTGTATCATTCTCCCGAGGATGGTTTACGGTGGAGTTTCCAATGAACCGCTCTTGCATGTCTCTGGCAATGGAAATCCGCATAATCCAAGATTCCCAATGAACGAGTCGCTCTTGAATGTGTTGAATTGCGGTCCCGGTGGAATAGGTCCGATGAGCCGATTCTCCGAGAGGTTCAAGAATGCAAGAGATGTCAAATCCGCTAGTTCTTGAGGAATCCTTCCGGTGAACTGGTTCGAAGAGAGGTCTAGCCATTCGAGATCGGTCAAGTTCCCGGTAGATGGAGGGATATAGCCTGTAAGATTGTTGTGAGAAATGTTTAGCCCTTTGAGTGACTTCAGGCTTCCAATATCCATAGGAAGCCCCCCAACAAAATGATTGCTCGATAAGTCGATACTCGTGAATATTGTTAAAATTTTCACCAAGCGTATCTCCAATCCTTTCATGGTCACCGTGACTGAATCTTGATAATCATAGCCTCCCATGTACTGCAGCTGTCCCCGCCCTTTTTCCCGATTCATCATGGCAGTGAGCTTCATAATATATCTAACAGGTAACGGACCGCTGAAATTGTTGTTGGACAGGTCGAAAATGCGCAATTCAGGAAATGGGCGAGCTGCTCTCGGACTCCTCACAAAGCCATGGAACTTGTTGGATCTCAAAACAAGGACTTGTAGCTTGGGAAGCGTTTCCAACCAATCAGGGAACGTATCCTCCATTGTGTTGTTGCTGAGATCCAAAACTTCCAAACTCTTACATTGAAGTAAGGATCGTGGCAATGTCCCTTCAAATCGATTGTTAGCTATGGAAAAACTCCGAAGGCTGGGGCGAAGAAATGGATTGGTTGGAGGATCGATTTGGCCATGGAATTCGTTGAACTGCAGATCGAAGCTCGACAAAAATTCTGCTTCTAGCAACCACTTCGGAAAAGTATCATTGATTTTGTTGTAACTGACGTTTAGCTGCCCCAGTAATGCACAATTGTTCAAAGACCGCGGTAATGTCCCTTCAAACTTATTTGCACCCAAGTCTAGTACAGAGAGCTCGGTTAAGTTTCCCAAACAATGTGGAATAGAGCCAGAGAGATTGTTATTAGCCAATCGTAGAAGTCTGAGGGAGCTTAATTTGCAAAAGGAAGATGGAATCTCTCCACTGAAGCGGTTGTAGCTGGCCGAAAAGAAGAACGTAGGGAGTGGTGGAGTTGGCAGCGGTCCCTGGAATAAGTTATCACTAAGATCGACAACGGCCAACTCTTTCCAGGGAAATTGTGGTATGTCTCCCTCAATAAGGTTACTAGAAATATCAAGAATCGATAGTGTATCTTTCGCCAAATCCCAAAACCATCTCGGTATCCGACCGCTGATCTTGTTTTTGGAGAGACCCAATTGTCTTAGCTTTCTTGAAGAGTTCAGAAAAGACGGAAACTCGATCAAGTTACAGGAAGACAACTCCAAAATCTCAAGCTCTGAAAATATGTAGTTCGTACTGTTGGAATCTAGATTTAGCTCTACGGTAAGACCAAGGAATTGCAGATTTTTCAGTGTTGAAAAGACTCTGAAGTCTAAAACACCAATAAAATTATTATAAAAAAGGTCTAAATGGATGAGTCGTTCAAGCTTTCCAACAAATGACGGGGGATGACCCGTTAATTCATTGTTCCAAAGGTCCAACCTGGTCAATTCTGTTAAATTCACAAGGGATGAGGGAATCGATCCAATCAATATGCAGCTACGGAGAGCCAGAGTTTTTAAATTCTTCAGTTCACTGATTGAATCAGGTATTTTGCCTGAGATGTTTGTATACGAGAGGGTTAAGGATTCAACAGACTTGCTCCAGTTAGACTTCGGAAAAGAAACCATGATATCATTGGATTGCAAATCGAGATCAAGGAGGTTTGGCAAGCGGAAAATGTTGGGCGGAAGTTCCCCTTGTAAATTGCAGCTAGACGCACTGAAGACGGTCAAGGAGGATGACAGATTCACGAAGGAACTAGGCGAAACAGCGGACATGTCTACTAGATCAAGTTTGAGTACCCTCAACTCTGTCAAATTCTGAACAAGCACTTTGAAATCCGTATTTTCGATCCTAAGACCTGATGGCACATATGTAGTTGTACCATTAAAGGTTTGAGAGAGATCAAGTAAAACAAGTTTAGAAAGGTAAGAAATTTTGGTAGGAACTAGACCTGAAAAATTCGAGTAAGTGAGATTGAGGTGCCTCAGTTCAGTGAACACACTTAGTTCGGGCAAAATGGGTGAGGTAAGGAAATTGTTAGCACCAAGGTTGAGGCTCTGAAGATGGCGAAGCGCAAAGAGTGAGCTGTCAGGATGGAGGGTTCCTTGAAGACAGCTGAATGAAAGATCAAGGCCGATAACATTACCCGTCACATTGTCACAGGCGACGCCGTCCCACAAGCAGCAGTCCAGGCCGTTCTCCCATCTAGTCGTCTTCGGATCACAGTCCGGGTACATATCAGTTTTCACTGTGAGAGAATTGCTGAACTGAAGTAAGGCATTGCTTTGGACAGGATGACATGACTGTGCTGTTGTGAAAGGGAAGTCGAGCAATGCTTGTGCAGAGAGGGAAACGAGAAGACACAGGGTCTGGTAGAACTCCATGTTCTTTAGTCGAGCGCAATGGTTCTAGGACAGCTGTTCATGGGTCACTGTATTCCATGTTATAAAGGAGTTATTGCTGCGGGTGCGATGTAGATTAGGTCCCTGTGCGAGTAGGTTAGTGTGAATGCTCCTTTATTCGAGCAAAAGAGGAGGATGATGCCCAAGTACAATGAAAAGGGAAAGAAAGCTTTTAAAAGCTCTCGAAAGGCGCACTTTAATTATAGATGTTGGGACTTGGGAGTCAATGTCTTCTTGTCTTCTTGAAACGACAAAACAGCGGTCAATTTTGGTTTTCTTGATTGTTTCTTGGTGGGGTTACATGAGGTGTGGAATATTCTTAGTGCCATTGAATTTCATCCATGGCTGAAAGCATAAAAGTCGGTGGAGGACTTGTTGGGAAAATTGTAAAAAAAAAAAAGTGCTAAATCTTTTACACTTTTGTCAATTCAGTCTTAAACCTTTTAAGTCTGTCAATTTAGTCATAAACTTTTTCACTTTATACCGATTCAATCCTATTCGCCGAAAATCGCCGACAGTGGATGTTAATAGCCCTACGTGGCACCGTCCGCCCTAACGTGGATAATCTTTTATAATTTATAAATGTTTTTATTTGAAAAATCTAATTTTTTTTTTTTTTTTTTTTTTTCCTTTGCTGGCTTCAAGCCGTGTAACCCGAATTTGACCCATTTGACCTGTTTAATCAAATGGGATGTGTCAACTTGGTTAATGACTTGATTTACATTGACCTAAATTAGCCAAGCCTAAACTTATTAGAAGGTGCTGGTGCTGCAACAATTGAATTGTAGTAGGAGAAAGCTATTAGTAGTCAGTATAGCTATAGGACATGTTGCATATGATGCTCATCATAGGTGACCCTTCTTTTGCTTTCAGTGAAGCTAGACACCTATGCTGGCGTGTCAAAGGACACGACTATTTTTTTTTTTTGGTAAGGGAAGGGGACACGACTCTTTAGCTTCATTTCTTTCTCGAAAAATCAGCGATTTTAAATATTTTTTTAAAATAATTGCTTGTAACTCTTTAAATAATTAGTCTATAAAGAACGTTTCCGTTATCGATAACAATTCGTATCTAAATATTTTCATGAATGAGAAAAATATTTTTTGTTCATTTATTTATGTAAGCGATATGAGCAATTAATTTTTAGAAAAATGCTTTACAATAGTGAAACAAAAAGGAGGCTAAAAACAACGTCACTATTTTTAAACGGGGAATAATCCATAGGAACAATATGAGCGGACGAAACCAGGAAATTGACTCATGCCAAGGGAATACTCCTTAATTATTTTCTTGGAGCTGCGAGCGAGATTGAATGCAAGGGCTTCGGCAACGCCAGTTCTGGAGCTTGAAAAGCTTCCAAAACTTGTTTCATTGCGAGTCGCGACTTTGAATCACTACTTAAGCGAGCAAGGGCCAAAGAAATTGCCAGGACGATGCTTCTTGTGACAAAATTCTCTCTTGGAATTGGAAAGCGCGGGTCTGATATTTGATGTAGCACAATATCTTCTCTGAAGAGTGTCATTTTTAGATGATATCACCCGGATGCTCACCCATTATTATTTCCGTTGCTATTACTCCAAAGCCGTGTACATCGCATTTCTCATTATTGACCAAAGTGTATGCAAGCTTTGGGAAAAAAAAAAGGATGAAAAGTTCATAGCGAGATGAGGCTCGAAACCAAGTTTTCAATGTTAGTGCGTTATCAAATGGCAAATATGTAAGCATGATGAAGCGTCAACAAGTTATCACCTGTTTTGGGGGAGGGTTTGGGTTGGGGGGGTCGTTAAATATATTGATTTAGCTTTGTGCCTGCAGTAATAACATTCCACAAGATATGTCCCAATGAATGATTGGCAGATCGCAAACATGGTGCAGATGACACAAGGCCTGTGCCACATCCTAGACAATGTTGAGTCTTTTAGACCAATCTAGTTCCACCGCCTCCACGCCATCTCTCAAAGCATAGAATAGACTCCCTATTTCTATGTACTCATAAATCAAGAACATGCATCGCTTGTGACATGGAACTCGATTATGCTTCTATGTCGGACTTCTGTCAAGTGCTTCACTTCATTTTGAAAGCTTTTGTCCAAAGATGGGTCATGGGGTTCAAGACGACGAAGTTTTTTCAACGCCACGATTTTCCCATTTGATAATTGCTCTTTATAGACACTGTTGTATCCGCCAGTTCCAACACAGTATTTAATGTCAAAGGCTTCTAGTTGCATTGATTATGTCTTCATATGCCATTGTCTCTCTTAATTCCATATTGACAAGAAATTTCCATTTTATGTTGTTGTCTCTAATTGCATGCTCTTCGTTCTTCGTCGAAGTATTATCAAAAGCCCCAAAACCAAAGAAAAAGAATGAATGTTATAGCCATCAGTGCTATAAGTATTGTAATGAGTTCAATCCTTGACATATTCATGGAGCCGTCAAACTTTTCCAAACCTTCATTGCCTATGAAAGCTTAATATGGAACATGGGCCAGATTATCTAGAATTTTTCCCATGAGATAATTATGCGACAAATCAATGCAATTTATGTGACCAACAGTCGGACGGATCGTCCCCCAAAGCGCATTGAAACTCAGATCTAGGTGGATCAGGCTCTTTAAATTTCCCAATACGGGAGGGATAGGACTTCTGATTGCTTTGCTGTGAATGTCAATGACTTCTAACACAGTGAGGTCTTGGAGACAAAGAGGGAACTCATTCCGATTATGTGATTGTGGGACAAGTTGAGGTGCCTGAGTTTTGGGAGTGCACATACTTGAAGGGGAAAGATACTAGTGCAGAAACAGTTATGCGGCCCAAGAAAAGACCAGATTCGAGAGCGGGGAGAAATCCATGCCCTGCTCAAATCGCATTCGACCTCGTAGTCGTGTCGGCCTTGTTGTGTTGCGTTTATCTTGACGACTCTTCCGGAAACATGCAATGTTCTATGGGATGGGGGTTAGGCCACCACCCGCTGCGACGAAGAGCATCTGCCTCTGTTTTGGTAGCAAGGGCAGGGTAGCTATGGGAGAGAGGTAGCGCAATAAGGATCCATGTAGCTGCTGCGGTCATCAGCTTGCGAACATGCAAGCCAACCACGGGGGAATCCAATTAGAATAAAACTTCGTGGAGAGCAATTCAACGTGGCGACTTGCAAGTCTTCAATTAACTAATTGATGCCGCCTCGTGTCCCCGTCAGGCGTAGTGCGGATCCAGTTCACACGCGCAAGAATTGATTGGTCACCTTGGGTCTCCCGTGGTTGAATCTTGTTGGGTAACGCATGTTACTTCACTTAATTCTCCATCGACGGGCACAATGGGCTTCACATTGTTCGAATGGGGACTCTGTCATCCAAATAATTCGGTCCTAACTTTCGTCTAACCTTCAATTTTTGGCTAAGTGGTCAAACGCTTTAAAACTAAGGACATGTTGCAGATTATGCTCACCATGGGTCACCTCTTCTTTTGTTGTAGTCCGAGAAACAGGGTCTTGTTTAGGCTGTGTTTGGTTGAACTTTTTCAAGGAGCTTTTTTTAGCCTCCAAAAAATGAGTCATTTGGTTTAGCATTTGGCCAAATTTCGAAAATCCATTTCTAGGGTTAAATGTTTTTTTTTTCTTCCAAAACTATCCTCACTACTTTTTTTGTTTTTGGATTTTGCTCTTGTTGTTACTGTTCGGTCTTCTTCGCCCTCACCGGCCGTGACAAAGAAAAAACAAATGGGGAAAAAGAAAAGAAAAAAATAGATAGATAAATAAATAATTGATGAGAATGCCTTTGGTAGGCCCTTATTTAAAATAAGAACAAATGGGAAAAAAGAAACGAAAAAAGAGATAAACAAATAAATAAATAATGGATGAGAATGCCTTTGGTCGGGTCCTTATTTAAAATAAGATCCACTTTGGACCTTTATTTGAAATTCTCCCTATTATTTATGTCTCTTGGGTTCAAGTTCAGGCCATCGAGGTCGAAGCCAGCAAAAAGGTCTCCTCACAGGTTGATACAAGAAGGTACTTTTCTATGTTTAATTTGTTGGTGTAACACATGTTACTTTAGTTTGGTGTGGATAGAGGGCGTAATGGACTTTGCATCTAATATGAAAAAAATGATTGTTCGTAAAAGGACTCTAAGACCATAATAATTTAGTGATAACTTTCATCTTCATCAAATCATTTTATTTTAAAACCTCAAACTGTTGGGTGAGTGATTAAACGTTTAATTTAAATGCGATGGATTTCGTCACGGTATCTCATATTCAAAATGACCTCTCCAGCCACCCTGTCATGAAGCTTTACTAGATACATGTGAACAGGAAAATTGCGAGCATTCGTGCTAATAATTATGTTGATTTATGATGATTTGGGTCTAGACAAGTTGAAATCCATTATCATCCATAATATAGTAGTGCTCAACTCGATCTATGATGGGTCCGATCTAGATAATTGGTTCACTGTTTGGAGGAAACATGTAAGATTTATGTGGACAGAGGAGAAACATATGGTTTTATTCTCTCGGGTCTCCATGCACGTGAACTTCTGTCAAAGTATATTGCCTTCCTTCTTATAAGAGCTTATAACATGTCTATATTTCCACAAAAAGCACAGACAACTTGAGCAGTAATATAACCTTTCCCAACCCACAGCCAAGTAAAAAGAAGAAGAAGAAGAAGAAGAAGAAGAAGAAAAAACAGCGCCTACCTTGTCCTCTCAATGCTGCTCTCTATCTTCCACATCATGAGGAGTGCTGCGCAATCCAGCATAATTGTCCTGGTCATCTTCGACACGGTAAATTATGCCGAGCAGAAGGAACCATTTTTCTTACAACATTTGTAGTTTTACTATACAAGTTGTGGTGCTCTGAACTAGCATATCTCCTGGTTGTAATTCAAGATTTCATTAGATGCATATAGGAACATGCAAATGCAGTATGTTTTTGTTGACGACATATGGTTGTCCTAAAGAATTAGGCATTGAATGCACAACTCCATACTGATAAAACTAATGGAGCTCTCAAACTAGGAAAATGTGCAAAATAGTGCAAGCGATGTTGGCGCTGTTTACGGCCGGAGCTTTGGCATCGGCTGCTATCACGTACTTGGCCCACTAAGGGAACACCAAGGCTAACTGGTTCTCTATCTTGCCAGCAATTCAACTCCTTCCGCAAGCGCATCTCGGGCTCTCTGATCGGGTCGTTTGGTGAAGTCGTCGGGTTCGTGCTCCTAATCCTGCTGTCTGCCATCGCGCTGTCTCGACGTTGAGCAGGAGCTACACGATGCTGCCATACCTTATGTTTCTAAGTCTGAATGCGTATTTTCCATTCTAAAGTGTGCGATTGTTTTGTTTGTTTGTTTTTCAAGAGCTTGTGCTCTGTGTCGTTGTAATTGTAATGCAATTGCTCTTCTCTCTCTCTCTCTCTCTCTCTCTCTCTCTCTCTCTCTCTCTCTCTCTCATGTCGATCTCTGTCAATCGTCCAGGCTCGTCCATGGGAAAAGCGCTTTTTTTTTTCCTCTTTGGTCGAGTAATGGTAAAAAGTAGATTTTATGTCTGGTAATCGGAAAGAGTCCATAACAAATAAATTTGCAAAAACTATGGAAAGAAAAATTATCATGAATAAATCCAATGATAGACAAATAAAAAAAATTAGTGGCGAGCTCTACTTTTCTTTGTGCCTTCTTCTATTCTGAAAATTATTTACTGACTTTTCTGCAAAAAGCCTAAGATAACATTTATATTATGTGCAAATCACGTGTCTATTTTTATATTTTGGAATGACCGGTTTTTCCAACGTTAAAAGAATGTTCAAGTGCATGAGTTGTGAAATTTGGAAAGATTATGTTATTCATAAAGAAATATTTCAAATGAGAGTACACTCCGAATAGTGAAAAGGCCAAAGTAATAAGCTTATTATCTGTCTTACGAGAGGTTCGATAGACTTATTCTTCATCTCACAATGCAAAGAACAAACAGTTGAGACTCTCATCTTTGGTAAGATCTCCGAGCATTCCTCCTCGACTTCCTTCTCATTTTAGCTCCTTTCCTGTCAAACGATCTCGCAAGCCGTTCAAGTTTCTTGGAATCGATAATGATGTATCCTAGAGAGATTCCAGCTACAGTTCCACACCCATAACCCATCAATATGGTTCTCCACTCAAACCAGCCTCCATGCTCTGTATCATTCTCCTGCAGGATGGTTTCTGGTGGAGTTTCCCGTGAACTGTTCTTGCATGTCTTTGGCAATGGAAATCCGCATAATCCAGAATTCTCGGCGAACAAGTCATTCTTGAATGTGTTGAATTGCGGTCCCCGGGGAATATGGCCGGTGAGCCGATTCTCCGAGAGGTTCAAGAATGCAAGAGATGTCAAATCCGCTAGTTCTCGAGGAATCCTTCCGGTGAACTTGTTTGAAGAGAGGTCTAGCCATTCGAGATCAGTCAAGTTTCCAGGAGATGGAGGGATATAGCCTGTTAAATTGTTGTGAGAAAAGTTTAGCCCTTTGAGTGACTTCAGGCTTCCAACATCCATTGGAAGCTCCTCAACAAAATGGTTGCTCGATAAGTCAATACTTGTGAATACAGTTAGAATTTTCACCAGACGTAACTCCAGTCCTTTCATGGTCACTATAACTGAATCTTGATAACCCAAGCCTCCCATGTACTGCAGCTTTCCCCACCCTTTTTCCCGATTCATCATGGCGGTGAGGTTCATAATATATCTAACAGGTAACGGACCGCTGAAATTGTTAAATATGTCTCGAGTTTTTAAAATTGTTTACGGATAAGTACCGATTTGTTAAATCGGTTCATTAAAGGAAAAACAAATCCTCGCGTACGCGTGCAACGGAGATCTTCTTCTTCCTACTCCAAAATTGTTATTGGCGCTGTGACGCCCCGCTTCCCTTACGAGCACGTACATCCATAACACGCCGTAAGTGCTATCCCAGGATACTCTTCATGTACGGCGAATGAAAGGAAACTCGCAATCCGAGAAGCGAAAGAAAATAAACCCAACTCCAGTCCATCGTCTCACTACATCCACTTAATGAGATACGGGGAAACTAAAAGACTTTATCCATAAAAAAAAAATGCAAATAGATAAATACATACATGTCCGTACAAACGATACCACAAAAAAAAAAAAAAAAAACTAACAATATACACAACTGAGGTCACGGAGACAAGACGGCAAACCAAAAATGAAACCACCAGGCCCTAACCTAACACCGTCTCCAACAAAAAGTAGCATCAAAGTCGACCAACAGCGGAGACTCTAGAAAGTACTAGTGTCCTCGGCTTGGCTCGCGTCCTCGTCGGGAACATACTCAGAGGAAGACTCCAACTGCACTTCGATTGAATCCTCGTCCATCTCATCGTCTTCTGAATCCGAAATCTCTATTACTTCTATATTTTCCTCTCTCACTGGTTCTTTTTCGGGTATATTCCTTGAACCTACAGTGGACACTTCGACTTCTATCTCATCCCTGGTAGGGTGGCACCAAGAAGGTACAACCCCTTCTGGCACATCTTGGGGCCTTAATTGTTCGGATACGACCCCGTTTACTCTACGAAACCATGCCTCGAACCTATGAGGCTTATAAGATGCTCCAGGCTCATCTACCCATACCACAGTCGTCCTTCTAATATATACTACATCTCCGCCTTCAGGAAACTCCTCAATGTACCTAGTCATTTCTTGGGATTCACCCAATCGGACAGGCAACATCTTCAATTTCTAGGATCCGAAAAAGAAAGGTCCCACGACGGGGTGAGATTTACATCTCGGTAAGGCAAGTCCTATCCCTAGGTTAGACCGACAGTTCATTCGAGCAAAAACAACATAAGCTCAATATGCATAGTAACGTGATGCATACAACAACCATACAAAGCACATGCATAACAATAAGTATCAATTACTCAATCATAGCAATATGTCTCATCATTTACTTAAGACGATGCCCATAACCAAACCAAGCCACGCCTTCCTTTCTTTCCACCTTCATTCGACTCAAGCCCGCGTGTGAAACGCCTCGGGCTAGGTCCGCGTATTTACGCATCAGACCGTCTCATCGATAAAACCCACGTAAAACGTCTCGGGTTTTCAAAATCATCTCAGACTCGTGTCGACACATCATAATTTCCGTCCCGCGTCACTTACGCATCAAGACGATGGCCATTTCCACCCCGCGTCTTTACGCATCGGGGTACCACAATTTTTCAAGCATGCCAGCAATTCATCATAATCATGACTTCAAGTTCAAATATAGCTCACACATAGAGCTAACAATAAAAGGCATGTGAGAACATAAATTTTCAACAAGCAAGAGGCAATCAATACATATTAAGGCTATTCAATGAGTCTTTAAGCAATTGGCACAACGCGAAATCATATATCAAACAACATCACCGTAACTCACAAAAATTCGCACAATCCTCATCGTATTCACCCAATTGAACCCAATCGTTCTAGCCAAGGTATAAGAACTTTCTTACCTTAAGCTTAATCAGCAAAACACTTCTTTCCTAGCCCTTAAACACCTCGGCTCCCACAATTTCAGAACAGGGCAGCTAGCAACCTAGAGGAAATCAATCAATTCATCAATATTCCTTCGCCTAAACGCCAAATCATCGATCATACACTTCCTCAACATATCACTCCACACCCTAACATGGCTCAAGGATCAAATTACATCTCAATTCCATCACAAACAGCCCCCTCTAACTCAGCAAGAACAGAACCGAAACAGGGTACCCCCTGTTATGTTTCAATCCAGCTGAAACAGTCCACAACTCAGCCTAATCCTTCAATTTATCCATCAATATCCTTGCTAACACTAATTTATATGTATTAAGGGGCCTCACCGAAAATTTTGGCTCAAGGCGACACCAGTTGGTCCTCGTTTGGCGCTAATTCCTTCTGATCCGCCATTGGACAGTTTCTGCTCCTTTGAACACAACAGTGGTTCAAGGTCAAGATATCATTCTTTTTCGACCAAAAATTTACAGCAACATCATATACATGTCTACTAAACGTCACCAAAATTTGAGCTCAAAATTCGTCCGTTTGGTGGTCCAATGAAATACCAACAGCAGCCTACCTCTGGTTGAGTCAGTTTCCGGCGACTCGCGGGAGATTGGCCGCCCTGAATTCCACAGTGGCTCAAACGGTGCACTTCCACTTGGAAAAGTTCGACAACAGGCTGATCTTCGCAGTGGTAGGTGGCTTACTGGCTGGTTGTCGACGTTTGGAAGGTTGGACGGCCGGGAAGTTGGCGATCAGAACTGGTCGGGTAAACTGTTCCTGTGCGTGAGGGAGTGAAGGAAGGAGAAAATGGAGGTGATGGTGGTGCTGATCTGCTCTTGCACGTGAGTAACCAGAAGGTTGAAGAAGAAGATGGCTTATTCTCATCCAAATCCTCTTAGGTGTCAAGCTCATTAATTGAGCTCCATGGATTAATGACATTTGTCATTATACACATAATATCTCACTTTCCTTCCAACTTTGCCCCTCTAATTTCTGCTGATATAAAAGGAATAATCAAATGACAATAATTCCCTTGTCCGATTAATAAAAATAGGGTCGAAGCTCCAGGGGCAAAATCGTCTTTTCACACCCTTCGTCCGAAAATCCATTTTTCACTGATTTTCATTCCCGACTAGGCGTCGTTCAATCTAAACTCATTCTTTTTTTTTTTTTTAACAAATCTTCATTTCCATTTTTTTTTTCCATTTCTGAGATCCCATTTCGTGATCGATTTCTCGTCGTCCGTAATTTCAATTTATCTCGAACTAACGGGCGGCTTTTGCGGACATTACGCGTCTCGACTCTGTGATTCTCATCACATTTAGAAAAATTCAAATCACGGCTATCTTGGTTGTCATGAAATCGCAAGGGTCTATTACTAGCCCCAACGGCCGCGATCGTCATAAATCGATTTAGGGAAATTCGCAAATCATACGTTGGTTATGCGGTATCACCCGCGTCCCAATCGTATAACACTAGCAATGAATCCCTTAATCGTTCTCAGATCGACCTCGGCTCTAAATATTCCCTCAACGACCCTTATGGTCAAAATGCCATTTTCGAAATGAATTTCCTAGGTCCACGTATCTCGTCACGCATTAGCCTTTCCCCTTCGGTTAGTTAACTCGCGATTGATCGGATCCGAGCGAGATATAACCGAAATACTTCAACGGATATCTTACGGTCAAAGATCTCGAAATGACAGGAAAATCAGGACATCACAGGCGCTACAAGACAAAATAAGGGGATCACTTATTTTATGCTTATCTATTTGTGAGGAAGAATGAGAAATCTTGGCAGAAGGCTCGTCCACTTCTATCTTGAATAAGTGGGTCCCAATCAAAAGTTAGGTTTGTTGACCACTTAAAAGGCCACTCTCTAACTCTGACCTTGTTCTTTAAAAAGGAAAAGAAAGCCGCACAGTAGAAGCGCGCCGCAGAGAAAGAACACGAGAATCTGGTATTTCAATTGTACGCGAGTTTTATTATTATATCCAATTAAGTTATTTATTTGTGAACACTTTGGGTTTGGGTATAATCTAGGTGCGGGAAACACGAGCGTATTGAGCGATTGTAATTCCGATTCTCCGATTATAGTGGATTGTTCTTGCTGGCTCTCCTGTGGATGTAAGTACCGATATTTAGACCGAACCACGTAATCTCTGGTGTCCTTTATCGTTCCTCGTTTATATTTCTGTGCTTTTCGCATTGATTTATTTGCAAGATCTGGGTTAGTTTCCGTGCGTTATATTACAACAAAAATTGTTGCTGGACAGGTCGAAAATGCGCAATTCAGGAAATGGGCGAGCTGCTCTAGGACTCCTCACAAAGGCATGGAACATGTTGGACCTCAAAACAAGGACTTGTAGCTTGGGAAGCGTTTCCAACCAATCAGGGAACGTATCCTTCATTCTATTGTTGCTGAGATCCAAAACTTCCAAACTTTTACATTGAAGTAAGGATCGTGGCAATGTCCCTTCAAATCAATTCCGACTGAAGTCAAGTGTCCTTAACTTGCTGTCCCGAGCAATTTTTCCAGGGATCACACCCTGAATCATGTTCATTCGAAGGTTGAGCACAGAGAGATCTTGCTAAAGCTCATCAAACACTCTGGCAAGGTGCCCATCAAACTATTATTGGACAAGTCAAGCATTACGATCTCAGTGACATTGCATATCAAATGGGAAATCTCTCCACTAAAATTGTTGTTTGCTATGGAATAGAATAGAGTGGTGGGTGGTGGAATTGGAAGAGGACCTTCAAATTTATTGTAGCTGACGTTTAGCCAACCCAATGATGCACAATTGTCCAAAGACCGCGGTAATGTCCCTTCAAACTTATTTGCACCCAAGTCTAGTTCATAGAGCTCTGTTAAGTTTCCCAAACAATGTGGAATAGAGCCAGAGAGATTGTTATTAGCCAAGCGTAGATAATTAAGGGAGCTTAATTTGCAAAAGGAAGATGGAATCTCTCCACTGAAGCTGTTTTGGCTGGCCGAAAGGAAGAATGTAGAGAGTGGTGGAGTTGGAAGCTGTCCCTGGAATAAGTTATCACTAAGTTCAACAAAGAACAACTTTTTCCAGGGAAATTGTGGTATCCAACCGCTGATCTTGTTTTTGGAGAGATCCAATTTTCTTAGCTTTCTTGAAGAGTTCAGAAAGAATGGAAACTTGATCAAGTTACAGGAAGACAATGCCAAAGTCTCAAGCTCTGGATATGTATAATTCACACTGTTGTAATCTAGATTTAGCTCTACTGTAAGACTAAGGACTTGAAGATTTTTCAGTGTTGAAAAGACTCTGAAGTCTAAAACACCGGTAAAATTATTAGAAGAAAGGTCCAACCTGGTCAATTCTGTTAAATTCGCAAGGAATGAGGGAATCGATCCAATCAATTTGCAGTTATCGAGATACAGAAATTTTAAATTCTTCAATTCACTGATTGAATCAGGTATTTTGCCTGAGATGCTTGTATACGAGAGGGCTAAGGATTCAACGGACTTGCTCCAGTTAGACTTCGGAAAAGAAACCATGATATCATTGACTTGCAAATCGAGATCAAGGAGGTTTGGAAAGCGGAAAATGTTGGGCGGAAGTTCCCCTCGTAATTGGCACATAGACGCTCTGAAGACGGTCAAGGATGATGACAGATTCACGAAGGAACTAGGCGAAACAGCGGACATGTCTACTAGATCAAGTTTAAGTACCCTCAACTCCGTCAAATTCTGAACAAGCACTTTGAAATCCGTATTTTCGATCCTAAGACCATATGTACCATTAAAGTTTTGAGAGATCAAGTAAAACAAGTTTCGAAAGGTAAGAAATTTCGGTAGGAACTAGGCCTGAAAAATTCGAGTATGTGAGATTGAGGTGCCTCAGTTCAGTAAACACGCTTAGTTCGGGCAAAATGGGCGAGGCAAGGAAATTGTTGACACCAAGGTTGAGGCTCTCAAGATGGCGAAGCGCAAAGACTGAGCTGCCGGAATGGAGGGTGCCCTGAAGACAGCTGAATGAAAGATCGAGGCCGATGACATTACCCGTCACATTGTCGCAGGCGACGCCGTCCCACAAGCAGCAGTCCAGGCCGTTCTCCCATCTAGTCGTCTTCGGATTACAGTGCGGGTTCATATCAGTTTTGACTGTGAGAGAATTGCTGAGCTGAAGTAAGGCATTACTTTGGACGGGATGACACGACTGTGCTGTTGTGAAAGTGTAGTCGAGCAATGCTTGTGCAGAAACGGAAACGAGAAGACACAACAGGTGGGTCTGGTACTGGTAGAATCCCATGTCGACAGCTGCTGCTCATGGGTCGCTCTCACTCGCCCTTTATTGCCTTGAGGGGTTATAAAAGATGTAGATTTAGGTCCCAGGGAGTGCGAGCAAGAGAGAGAAGGATGATGTGCCGTCCAAGTACGATGGATGGAGAAGGGAAAGAAAAGCTTTCGAAAGCGCTCGGAAGGCGCACTTAATTATAGAGATGCTGAGAATCAAAAGTCTTCTTGAAACGACAAAACTGGGGTCAAGTTTTTTTTTTTTGTTTGGTTTTCTTGATTTTCTCTTGGTGGGGGTTACTCGAGGTGGCCACTGACAAGTTGGTGCTAACAAATAAAGTTGGATTTTTGAGGTGCTTTTTCTCTTGCAATATGGCATCCAGCGTGTAGTACGATTGCCGATGCGGAAGTCTTCTTCCCTTTTCTCGACCGCTTTCCCAAAATTGCAGCATCATTTCATCAATCTGACCGTCAAGCTTGTCAAATTGGCCAAATTATACTTGCGAAATGCAAGTGATACAATTCCTTCAATGAAATGGCAATATTAGTAGACCTGATTAAACGCCTCGCTCGCTCGAGCTTGGAAGTGTTCTCTTCCTTATATCTGCCCATCGAGAGAGATTCATCACCCTCAATTACTTCAAGCCGTGTAACCCGAATTCGACCCGTTTAATCAAATGGGCCGTGTCAACTTGGCTAATGACTTGATTTACATTGACCTAAATAAGCAAAGCCTAAACTTATTAGAAGGTGCTGGTGCTGCAACAATTGAGTTGCAGTAGGAGAAAGCTATTAGTAATCAGTATATCTAAGGACATGTTGCGGATGATGCTCATCATAGGTGACCCTTCTTTCGCTTTCGGTGAAGCTAGACACCTACACCGACATGTCAAAGGGCCCGACTCTTTAGCTCATTTTCTTTATCGAAAAATCAGCGATTTTAATTATATTTTTCTAAAATTGATTGCTTGTAGCTATTTCAATAATCAGTTGATAAAGAATTTTTTCGTTATCGACAACAATTTGTATCTAAATATTTCCGTGGATAAAAAATATATTTTTTGTTCATTTATTTATGTAAGCGATATGAGCCATTAATTTTCAAGAAAATGCTTTACAACCGTTAAATAAAAAGAAGCCTAAAATCAACGTCACTATTTTTAGCTGGGGAATAATTTGCAGGAACAATATGAATGGACGAAACCAATAATTTGACTCATGCCAAGGGAATAAATCTTCTTCTATTTGATCTTTTCTTTTAGCAGTTCGGAGGAAACCCGGTTTGTAGAATTTCCATTTTGTGTAATAACATTTCACGAAGAATATGGACAATTGTTTCTCACCTGGTGCTATATATCCTTGAGTTCCTGCAATATTTGTAGTAAAATTAGATGAGAAATTAGGTTTTAGGAGTCTTGCCGTGCCGAAATCGGATAGGAAAGCCTTCATTTTGTTGTCAAGCAAAATGTTGTTGCTAGATATGTCTCGATGAATGATTGGCCGATCGCAATCATGGTGCAGGTAAGACAAGGCATGTGCCATATCCCAGACAATATTGAGTCTTTTAGACCATATCTAGTTCCACTACCTCCACGTCATCTCTCAAAACACAGAATAGACTCTCCCTTTCCATGTACTCATAAACCAAGAATATGGATCGCTTGTGTAAGCAAAAACCACGGTGCATTAGTTATGCTTCTATGTCGTATTTCTGTCAATTGCTTCACTTCATTTCGAAAGCTCTTTTCCAAAGATGGGTCATTTGCTTCAAGACGGTAAAGTTTCTTCAATGCCACGATTTTCCCATTCGGTAATTGTGCTCTATAGACACTACTGTATCCGCCAATTCCAATGCACCATTTAATGTCAAAGTCTTCCGTTGCATTGATTATGTCTTCATATGCCATTGCCCCATCGCAATTCCATACTGACAAGAAATTTTCATTTTTTTTGTTTTTGTCTTTGATCGCATGCTCTTTGTTCTTCGTCGAAGTATTATCAAAAGCCCCAAAACAAAAAAAAAAATGAATATTAACCATCAGTGCTGTAAGTATTGTCATGAGTACAATCCTAGATATTTTCATGGAGCTGTCAATCTTTTCCAAACCTTCATTGCCTATGAAAACTTCATATGGAACATGGGCCAAATTATCTGGAATTTTTCCCGTGAGATAATTATGCGACAAGTTCATGCAATTTATGTGACCAAGAGTCGGAGGGATCATCCCCCAAAGCGCATTGGAACTCAGATCTAGGTGGATCAATGACTTCTAACACGGTGAGGTTTTGGAGACAAAGAGGGAACTCATACCGATGATGTGATTGCGGGACAAGTTGAGGTGCCCGAGCTTTGGGAGTGCACACACTTGAAGGGGAAAGATATTAGTGCAGAAATAGTTATGCGGCCCAAGAAAGACCAGATTCGAGAGCAAGGAGAAATCCATGCTGCTCAAATCACATTCGACCTTGTAGTCGTGTTGGCCTTGTTGTGCTGCGTTTATCTTGACAACTATTCCGGAATCGTCGCACGTAATGCCGGGCCACATGCAATGTTCTATGGGATGGAGGTCAGGCCACCACCCACTGCGGCGAAGAGCATCTGCCTCTGTTTTGGTGGCATGCAAGGGCCGAGTAGCTATGGGAGAGAGGTAGCGCAATAAGGATCCATATAGCAACTGCGGCCATCAGCTTGCGAACATGCAAGCCGACCACGGGATTGCTTACAGGATTCAAATGAATCATGTGGAATATCTTCATTCTTTTTTTCCTTTTTGTTAAGACTAATATAGGAAGGACGATCCAATTAGGATAAAACTTCGTGGAGAGCAATTCAGTGTGACGACTTGCAAGTCTTCAATTAACTAATTGAAGTCGCCTCGTGTCCCCGTCAGGCGTAGTTGCGGATCCAATTCACACGCGCAAGAATTGATTGGTCATCTCGGGTCTCTCGTGTTTGAATCTTGTTGTGCAACACGTGTTACTTCACTTAATTCTCCATCGACGGGCGCAGTGGACTTCACATCTAATATCAAGATGAATGATTTTGTTCGGATGGGGACTCTGTGATCCAAATAATTCGGTCCTAACATCCGTCTAACCTTGAATTTTTGGCTAAGTGGTCAAACGCTTTAAAACTAAAGATATGTTGCAGATTATGCTCACCATGGGTCACCTCTTCTTTTGTTGTAGTCCGAGAAACACGATCTTGTTTAGGCTGTGTTTGGTTGAGCTTTTTCAAGGAGCTTTTGTTTAGCCTCCAAAACTCATTGGGAAAAAAAAATGAGGCATTTGGTTCAGTATTTGGCCAAATGTTGAAAACCCATTTCTAGGGTTAAATGTTTTTTTTTCCCTTCCAAAACTATCCTCACTATTTTTTTCATTTTTGGATTTCGCTCTTGTTGTCACTGGTCGGGCTTCTTCGCCCTCGCTAGCCATAACAAAGAAAAAAAAAGGGAAAAAAGAAAATAAAAAAGAAATAAATAAATAATTGACGAGAATGCCTTTGATCAAGCCCTTATTTAAAATAAGATCAACTTTGAATCCTTATTTAAAATTTTACCCGTTATTTATGTTCTCTTGGGTTCAAGTTCAGGACATCCAGGTCCGAAGCCAGCATGATAACGAAAAGTTCTCCCCACAGGTTGATACGAGAAGGTACTTTTCTATTTTAATTTGTGTGCTGTAACACATGTTACTTTAGTTTGGTTTGGATAGAGGAACTAATGGACTTTGCATCTAATATAATAAAAAAAAATGATTGTTCGGAAGAGGACTCTAAGACCATAATAATTTAGTGATAACTTTCATCTTCATCAAATCATTTTGTTTTAAAACCTCAAACTATTGGGTGAGTGATTAAACATTTAATTTAAATATGATAGATTTCGTCACGGTATTTTACATTCAGAATGACCTCGCCAGCCACCTTGTTATGAAGCTTTACTAGATACATGTGAACAGGAAAATTGTGAGCATTCCTGATAATAATTAAGTTGATTTATGATGATTTGGGTCTAAACAAGTTGAAATCCATTATCATCCATAATGGTGCTCAACTTGATCTATGATGGGTCCGATCTAGATAATTGGTTCACTGTTTGGAGGAAACATGTAAGATTTATGTGGACAGGGGAGAAACATATAGTTCTATTCTCTCGAGTCTCCATGCAGGTGAACTTCTGTCAAAGTTTCAAAAATAAATTAACCTTTCCCAAATATAGAATTTTACTCATATCCTTATTTTCAACTATATTCACACAACATTTTAGTAGGAAATTAAATCTCGATCACAATAAACAAAGACTTGCCTTCACCTACTATTGGGATATATCCGTGATCAACTTCATTCTTAAAAAAAAAAAAAAAAAAACAGGCCATCTCATATTAAATTTGGCTTAAAGTAGTATTCTTTCAAGGGAAGACTCCAAATAAGGGCTCCAAGTGTTCTGATTTTTTCAAATAAAGGTCTGAATTGGTCATTATTCAAATAAGGGTATCAAGTGCTCTTTTTGTCTCAAATAAAGACTTGAAGTGGTCATGTCTATTTCAAATAGGGGTCTGACCTTGTCGGCCAACCAAATATTCTAGTCGATCAAGGGCATTTTCACAAAACATGATTTTAACCTAATTTTTAGTTCAATTATATTAAAAACTAAAAAAATTAGCGGTAAAAAAGGAGATACAAAGGGGAGGGGGCTATTGTTAATTTTTTTTTATAATTTGGAAAATTGAAAAAGGAAAAAAAATAAAAGATATTAAAAATACTAACAAATACTAAATGACCCAAATGCCCCTACTACCGATGAGTCAAGCCCTTTTTGAGACCGATAAGGTCACTTTAGGCCCTTGTTTGAGATAATGAGGGCACTTTAGGCTCTTATTTAAAATAATGTCAATTCTAGGCCCTTATTTAAGAAAATGGAGGCACTTCAGCCCCTTCTTTGAAATTTACCCTTGTTTCAATTTCAATATGAACTATTGTGCATAGTGGCTGTATTGTTGGGGATCTATATAACATGTAATACTACGTGGAAGAATTCAAGAAATCAATCGAGATTTATGCTAGAGATGATTGACAATTTAAAACTAAAATCAAACAATTACAAAGTATTGAATGGATTATAAATTAATGAATGAAGGGGGATTGGAACGCTGTTTTTTCAATTCATGATGTGCAATTGCAGGGAAATGTGTTTTTATCTAGAAGCCATATAAGGAAATTGCATATGCTCATTAATTGATGTAAGCCAGTAAAAGGGAAATTTCGGCAGAAATCGATACAGACACTTTCATCGCTTGGGGACTCTAGTTGCTGTTTGATCATTAACCAAACCTACTACAGACCCTTTTGTCAACTTTTCATGGCATATATATAGAGGTGGTCACGAGCCCTACTTGTATCCGTGCATATTTCATATTTCAAGCTTTGAGCTCTTTTTAAGTGTTCTCTCCAACCTAGAATGCTGCCGACACACCGGTCGATCATATTTCGTCCTTCGAAAGAACAGGAGAGGAGAAAAAATGAAGGCGGGAGGAGTTGAAGCCGGAGAGGTAGCGAGAGCCTCCGTCACGAGGAGCGGTGTCGACAAAGGAGTGGTGGTTCTCGATTTTGTTCCGAGGAAAGTCGCGTTCGTCTGTACCCTTGAAAGCGCCATAGCCATGGGGACGACGGACGAGACGCTCCCTTTCTTCACTCGGTTCATTAGATTCCGCGCTAAGTATGATGAACTCCCGACATTCACGTAAGCTTTTAACTCCTTTTGTTTTTTCGTTCGAGTTGCATTGGCAATTTTAAGTGATTGCGACACTCTTTAATAGTAAGACTGACCTCAACTTTAACGGTTATGGAACAGTTTTTTTGTAGTCGCTAATTCTGTCGTCGGTGCCTACCTCGTCCTCTCACCGCCGCTCTCTATCTTCCACATCATGAGGAGTGCTGCGCAAAACAGCAGAATTGTCCTGGTCATCTTCGATACACTAAATTATGTGATCGGGAGGAATCATTTTTCTTAGAATATATGTAGTTGTATTATACAGGTTGTGGTGCTCTGAATTAGCATAACTCCTGATTCTAATTCAAGAATTCTTTTAAAGGATATAGGAACATGCAAATGCAGTATGTCCTCCTTGGTGACATAAGTTGTCCTAAAGAATTAGGCATGAAATGCACAACTCCATGCTGATAAAACCAATGGCGCTGTCAAATTAGGAAAATGTGCAAAATGGTGCGGGCGATGTTTGGCTCCATCGACGGTGGGAGCTTCGGCCTCGGCGGCTATCGTGTTCTTGGCCCACATAGGGAACGCCAAGGCTAATTGGTTCTCCATCTGCCAGCAATTCAACTCCTTCTGTGAGGGCATCTCGGGCTCTCTGATCGGGTCATTCGGCTGGTTGTCTTGTTCGCACTCTTAATCATGCCGTCCGCCGTCGCGCTGTCTCGACGCCGAGCGGAGCTGCGGGGTGCTATTATATTTATTATGTTTCTAAGTCTGAATGTGTATTTTCCATTCTAAAGTGTTTGATTGTTTTGTTTGTTCCTTTTCAAGAGCTTGTGTTGTGGGTAGAAGGACACATTTAGTGCCAAAAGTTGTGTACGGAGATTACTTTAGTGCCAAAAGTTTAAATCGGATCACTTTAGTGCCAAAAGTTTCAATCGGATCACTTTAGTGCCAAGTCGGCCACAAAATAATCATTTTGGTGTCCTCGGCGAGAATTTTCAGTAAAAAAAATACATGGCATTTTTAATTAATTTTTGAATTTTAATTGGTATTTTAAAAAGATGAAGTCCACATGGGTTCCACGTGGACTTCAAAATTCAACAAAAAAATTAAAAAATATATAATTGTATTTAAAAAAAATAAAAATTGACATAAAAATTTTAAAATAAAAACTTTATTTAAAATAAATTGAAATAAGCTAAAAAACTTAACAAAAAACTAAATAAAAAAAAGAATCGGGAGGTGAAGGTTGTTGTAACCCTTGCCGTCGTTGCCCCACCATTGCCGGCAATGGGTGGGGCATGGCCACCGGGGTCGTCGAGCCCCGGACAGGGGTCGATGACCCTCGCTAGCCATAAGCAAGGGCCTGGGCGAGGGTCGCCGGCCCTCGCCTAGGTATGGTCGAGGGCGGGCACTAGCGGGATACAATGGCTGAAATTTTTGATACCAAAGTAATCTCCATACATAATATTTGACACTAAAAGTGTCCTTTTGCTTTGTGTTGTGTCTTGTTGTAATTGTAATGCAATTGCTCTCTCTCTCTCTCTCTCTCTCTCTCTATTGGCTTGTCCACGTGAAAAGGTTTTTTTTTTTTTTTTTTCTCTGGTCGAATGATCGTAAAAAGTAGATTTTATGTCCGTAATCAAAAAGAGTCCATAACAAATAGTTTTGCAAAAACTATGGAAAGAAAAATTATTATGAATAAATCCAATGATATATAAATAAAATAAATTAATGGCAAACTCTACTTTTCATTTTACCTTCTTCTGTTCTGAAAATTATTTACCGACTTTTCCACAAAAAGCCTAAGATAACATTTATATTGTGTGTGAATCACGTGTCTATTTCTATGCTTTGGGACGTTCGGTTTTTCCAACATTAAATGAATGTGAAATTGCATGGGTTGCGAAATTTGGAAAGATTATATTTTACATAAAGAAATATTTCAAATGAGAGTACACTCAAATAGTGAAAAAGCCAAAATAATAAGCATATCATCTGTCTTATGAGAGTTTTAACAGACTTATTCTTCATCTCACAATGCAAAAAAAAAAAAACAGTCGATTAGTGACCACACATTCTGCATATGATTTTAAAGCCTACCAGATATCTAATCAATGCTAAATGATCATGCATAATATTTTTCTGTCATTTCGTGCAATTACCCGTGTAATCTTTTTACCTAGCTCCTAGGAAAGCGGTTTAACATGCAATTTTTCAAAAGATAGTGCCGTGTTACACGTAATCAGGTAAAATATGCCAAATATTAGACTGGAATGTATACATGCAAATCAAATCTATAATGACGATATTTTAAGAAAAAAATTCCCATGCATGGATCAAATACACATTTATCGGACCAAACTGGATATCGATATGCAATAATCACCAATCCCGAGCCTAAAAACTTCAAATTAGGCTTTAAAAGGCAATAAAATTTTTTTTTCTAGTTTTCAGGGATTGTATGAATATTTTTGGATTTTTTTTTTTTGAGAATGTTTAGAATTATTTACTTGATAAAAGTGGGCGGGGTTGGGCTTCCGTACCCGACCCGGATAGAACAGAACCCAGGACTCCACGGCCCGGGTTCTCGCTCCGATTGGGCTAGAGACATGAGCCCAGTCCGAATTCTTTAAAAAAAAAAAAACAACAAGAGGGACCCAAACAGGCCCCCCAAATAGATAGACCAGGCCTGGCCAGCCCTTAAGCCGGCCCAAAATTTACAAGCCCAGATTAGCAACCAAGACTCACTTAGCCAGTAAGCCTATCTTTCTCACGCGGCCCAAAAGACCAATAGTCAGACCAAATAGACTCCGCCCAGAAACTGACCCGCCAAGTCATCTTCCTCGCCCAACGTCCCAACGAGATCTCTACGCACATCTATGTCAAGACGTTTCCGACCCCCAGCCAACACCAAACGAACTCCCATCGATGGCTCAACCGCGCCTCCCACTGGCGACCAGCCGTGACTCCCCACGACGGCAAGACCAGATGGCAAACAGCAAGCGAAGAACATATGGCCATGTAAGGGAGCAAGATTGAGTTACATGGGATATGGCCTACCTAGTGCGAAGTGCGCTGTCGGTTACGATCGGAAGGTGGACAGCGGGGGAGTGAAGCAGCGACGGCTGGCCACATCGAGACCCTCGGCGAGGTGATCATCAGATCATTTCGGAAGAACCCTTGGCACGGTAGTTGGTCAGCAGGCACCGCATGATGGCTTGGCTGCGTCGAACGCCCGTGATCATGAGTGACTATAGATGGCTCGATCACAAATCGGCGGAGGATAGCGGGACCCCGAGACCACAATAGGGATGCTAAGAGACGTCGGTAATGAGGCGTCGATGGAAGACGACGACGAATGAAAGATCCTCGGGAGGGAGTGTCGATCGCCGATCTCTCTGCGGCTGGTGGTCGTCTACCGGAGGCCACGTGAGTTGAGTTGAGGGGGAAAGAGAGTGATGTGAAGTGATATAGTGGTAAGCGGTTTCAGATTCCTACTTGGAATTTGAAACCCGCCCGTCGAAACAGGTGGAACCTACTCATTATACCCTAAAACCCGAAACTTACCATGTTACTGGTTCTAGAGTCGGTTCTAGGATACCCGGGAATCTACTATTTTTTTTTCATTTTTAGTTAAGTAAATGAGAATGAACGCTACAACCACTAAAGGGAAGTAGAGATGAACGGTTTCGGGTTTCATACGGGTTATATTTAGAATTTGAAACCTTCTCATTGGATTAGATTGTATACTTATCATTGGACGCCATAGAATATTGTAGGATCGTGCGAAGACATATACCCAAAAAACATAAAAAATTATTTGAGGATCTAGAGTCTAGGTTGCAAGTTCTAGATTCTAGGAAGTGGAACTTGTAACCTACATGTTGGAACAAGTTCCTCAATTTTGAAACCCGAAAATGGACAGGTTCCTATATATTCCGATTTCAAGTTCCCGATTCTATCATGAAATTATGCTCACCCCTAAAGTGATATGAGTGAAACATGGCCACGTGAGTTGAGTTGGGGGGAAAGAGAGTCATGGGCCTATTTGGGCTAGTGCAAAAAGGAAAGTGGGCTGATAGAAAGAGAAAAGCCTGCTCAAGAAAAGAAAACGGCCCAACTGGACCACGTGGATTCAAGTCGCTCCGCCCGATCCGATTTTTTTATTTATCATTATATATATTTTTGCTTTTCTATTTTGCAATAAACAAGAAAAGATGCATAATTAACAAATTTGACATAGTTTATTTTGAGAAAAAATAAAACTACAAGACCGCCAAAATTAGATGTCAACAACTTAAAAAAAAACATTTATATTATGCGCGGATCACATGTCTATTTCTATAGTTTGTGACCATTCGGTTTTTCCAACATTAAATAAATGTTAAAATGCATGAGCCACGAAATTTGGAAAGATTATTTTGTTCATAAAGAAAAATATTTCAAATGAGGGTACACTCAGAATAGTGAAAAGGCCAAAGTAATAAGCATATTATCTATCTTATGAAAGTTTCAACAGACTTATTCTTTATCTCACAATGCAAAGAACAAACAGTCCAGACTCTCATCTTTGGTAAGATCTCCGAGCATTCCTCTTTGACTTCCTTCTCATTTTAGCTCCTTTCCCGTCAAACAATCCTACAAGCCGTTCGAGTTTCCTAGAATCGATAACAATGTATCCCAGAGAGATTCCAGCCACGGTTCCACACCCATAACCCATTAATATGGTTCTCCACTCAAACCAGCCTCCATGCTCTGTATCATTCTCTCCGAGGATGGTTTACGGTGGAGTTTCCCATGAACCGCTCTTGCATGTCTCCGGCAATGGAAATCCGCATAATCCAAGATTCCCGGCGAACGAGTCGCTCTTGAATGTGGTGAATTGCGGTCCCGGGGGAATAGGTCCGATGAGTCGATTCTCCGAGAGGTTCAAGAATGCAAGAGATGTCAAATCCGCTAGTTCTTGAGGAATCCTTCCGGTGAACCGGTTTGAAGAGAGGTCTAGCGATTCGAGATCGGTCAAGTTCCCAGTAGATGGAGGGATATAGCCTGTAAGATTGTTGTGAGAAATGTTTAGCCCTTTGAGTGACTTCAGGCTTCCAATATCCATGGGAAGCCCCCCAACAAAATGGTTGCTCGATAAGTCGATACTCGTGAATATTGTTAAAATTTTCACCAGGCGTATCTCCAATCCTTTCATGGTCACCATGACTGAATCTTGATAACCATAGCCTCCCATGTACTGCAGCTGTCCCCGCCCTTTTTCCCGATTCATCATGGCAGTGAGCTTCATAATATATCTAATAGGTAACGGACCGCTGAAATTGTTGTTGGACAAGTCGAAAATGCGCAATTCAGGAAATGGGCGAGCTGCTCTAGGACTCCTCACAAAGCCATGGAACTTGTTGGATCTCAAAACAAGGACTTGTAGCTTGGGAAGCGTTTCCAACCAATCAGGGAACGTATCCTCCATTGTGTTGTTGCTGAGATCCAAAACTTCCAAACTCTTACATTGAAGTAAGGATCGTGGCAATGTCCCTTCAAATCGATTCTGACTGAAGTCAAGTGTCCTTAAGCTGCTGTCCCGAGCAATTTTTCCAGGGATCACACCCTGAATCATGTTCATTCGAAGGTTGAGCACAGAGAGTCTTGCTAAAGCCATCAAACACTCGGCAAGGTGCCCATCAAACTATTATTGGACAAGTCAAGCATTACGAGGTCAGTGACATTGCATATCAAATGCGAAATCTCTCCACTAAAATTGTTGTTTGCAATGGAATAGAATAGAGTCAAGGGTGATGGAATTGGAAGAGGACCTTCAAATTTATTGTTAGCTATGGAAAAACTCCGAAGGCTGGGGCGAAGAAATGGATCGGTTGGAGGATCGATTTGGCCATGGAATTCGTTGAACTACAGATTGAAGCTCGTCAATAATTCTGCTTCTAGCAACCACTTCGGAAAAGTATCATTGATTTTGTTGTAACTGACGTTTAGCTGCCCCAGTGATGCACAATTGTCCAAAGACCGCGGTAATGTCCCTTCAAACTTATTTGCACCCAAGTCTAGTACATAGAGCTCGGTTAAGTTTCCCAAACAATGTGGAATAGAGCCAGAGAGATTGTTATTAGCCAATCGTAGAAGATTAAGGGAGCTTAATTTGCAAAAGGAAGATGGAATCTCTCCACTGAAGCCGTTGTAGCTGGCCGAAAAGAAGGAACGTAGGGAGTGGTGGAGTTGGAAGCGGTCCCTGGAATAAGTTATCCCTAAGTTCAACAAAGACCAACTCTTTCCAGGGAAATTGTGGTATATCTCCCTCAATAAGGTTACTAGAAATATCAAGAGACGATAGTGTATCTTTCCCCAAATCCCAAAACCATCTCGGTATCCGACCGCTGATCTTGTTTTTGGACAGATCCAATTTTCTTAGCTTTCTTGAAGATTTCAGAAAAGACGGAAACTCGATCAAGTTACAGGAAGACAACTCCAAAATCTCAAGCTCTGAAAATATGTAGTTCATATTGTTGGAATCTAGATTTAGGCCTACTGTAAGACGAAGGACTTGCAGATTTTTCAGTGTTGAAAAGACACTGAAGTCTAAAACACCAATAAAATTATTATAAGAAAGGTCTAAATGGATGAGTCGTTCAAGCTTTCCAACAAATGACGGGGGATGACCCGTTAATTCATTGTGCCAAAGGTCCAACCTGGTCAATTCTGTTAAATTCACAAGGGATGAGGGAATCGATCCAATCAATATGCAGCTACGGAGAGCCAGAGTTTTTAAATTCTTCAATTCACTGATTGAATCAGGTATTTTGCCTGAGATGTTTGTATACGAGAGGGTTAAGGATTCAACAGACTTGCTCCAGTTGGACTTCGGAAAAGAAACCATGATATCATTGGATTGCAAATCGAGATCAAGGAGGTTTGGCAAGCGGAAAATGTTGGGCGGAAGTTCCCCTTGTAAATTGCAGCTAGACGCACTGAAGACGGTCAAGGAGGATGACAGATTCACGAAGGAACTAGGCGAAACAGCGGACATGTCTACTAGATCAAGTTTGAGTACCCTCAACTCTGTCAAATTCTGAACAAGCACTTTGAAATCCGTATTTTCGATCCTAAGACCTGATGGGACATATGTAGTTGTACCATTGAAGGTTTGAGAGAGATCAAGTAAAACAAGTTTAGAAAGGTAAGAAATTTCGGTAGGAACTAGACCTGAAAAGTTCGAGTAAGTGAGATTGAGGTGCCTCAGTTCAGTGAACACACTTAGTTCGGGCAAAATGGGTGAGGTAAGGAAATTGTTAGCACCAAGGTTGAGGCTCTGAAGATGGCGAAGCGCAAAGAGTGAGCTGTCAGAATGGAGGGTTCCTTGAAGACAGCTGAATGAAAGATCAAGGCCGATAACATTACCCGTCACATTGTCACAGGCGACGCCGTCCCACAAGCAGCAGTCCAGGCCGTTCTCCCATCTAGTCGTCTTCGGATCACAGTGCGGGTACATATCAGTTTGCACTGTGAGAGAATTGCTGAACTGAAGTAAGGCATTGCTTTGGACAGGATGACATGACTGTGCTGTTGTGAAAGGGAAGTCGAGCAATGCTTGTGCAGAGAGGGAAACGAGAAGACACAGGGTCTGGTAGAACTCCATGTTCTTTAGTCGAGCGCAACGGTTCTAGGACAGCTGCTCATGGGTCTCTGTATTCCATGTTATAAAAGAGTTATTGCTGCGGGTGCGATGTAGATTAGGTCCCAGTGCGAGTAGTTTCTCGTGAGTGTGAATGCTCCTTTGTTCGAGCAAGAGAGAAGGATGATGCTCAAGTACAATGAAAAGGGAAAGAAAGCTTTTAAAAGCTCTCGAAAGGCGCACTTTAATTATAGATGTTGACAGTCAATGTCTTCTTGTCTTCTTGAAACGACAAAACAGCGGTCAATTTTGTTTTTCTTGATTGTCTATTGGTGGGGTTACATGAAGTGAGGAATATTCTTAGTGCCATTGAATTTCACCCATGGCTGAAATCATAAAAGTCGGTGGCGGAGTTGTTGGGAAAATTGTAAAAAAAAAGTGCTAAATCTTTTACATTTTTTTTTTTTTTTTTTTTTTTTTTTTTTTTTTTTTTTTTTTTGGTTGGGGGTTTATATTTTTTTATTTTTTTTTATTTTTTTTTTTTTTTTTTTTTTTTTTTTTTTTTTTTTTTTTTTTTTTCCTTTGCTGGCTTTGAGCTGTGTAACCCGAATCTGACCCATTCGACCTGTTTAATCAAATGGGCTGTGTCAACTTGGTTAATGACTTGATTTACACTGACTTAAATTAGCCAAGCCTAAACTTATTAGAAGGTGCTGGTGCTGCAACAATTGAATTGTAGTAGGAGAAAGCTATTAGTAGTCAGTATAACTATAGGACATTTTGCATATGATGCTCATCATAGGTGACCCTTCTTTTGCTTTCGGTGAAGCTAGACACCTATGCGGGCGTGTCAAAGGACACTACTATTTTTTTTTTGTAAGGGAAAGGGACACAGACTCTTTAACTCCATTTCTTTCTTCAAAAATCAGCGATTTTAAATATTTTTTTTTAAATAATTGCTTATAACTCTTTAAATAATCAGTCTATAAAGAACGTTTCCATTATCGATAACAGTTTATATCTAAATATTTTCATGAATTAGAAAAATATTTTTTGTTCATTTATTTATGTAAGTGATATTAGCAATCAATTTTTAGGAAAATGCTTTACAATAGTGAAACAAAAAGGAGCCTAAAAACAACATCACTATTTTTAAACGGGGAATAATCCACAGAAACAATATGAGCGGACGAAACCAAGAAATTGACTCATGCCAAGGGAATACTCCTTGATTATTTTCTTGGAGTTGCGAGCGAGATTGAATGCAAGGGCTTCGGTAACGCTAGTTTTGGAGCTTGAAAAGCTTCCGAAACTTGTTTCATTGCGAGTCGCGACTTTGAATCACTACTTAAGCGAGCAAGGGCCAAAGAAATTGCTAGAACGATGCTTCTTGTGACAAAATTCTCTCTTGGAATTGGAAAGCGCGGGTCTGATATTTGATGTAGCACAATATCTTCTTTGAAGAGTGTCATTTTTAGATGATATCACCCGGATGCTCACCCATTATTATTTCCGTTGCTATCACTCCAAAGCCGTGGACATCGCATTTCTCATTAATGCAAAGTAGCAAGGGGAAAAAAAAAGGAGAAAAGTCATAGCGAGAGAGGCTCAAACCAAGTTTCAATGTTAGTGCGTTATCAAATGGTAAATATGTAAGCATGATGAAGCATCAACAAGTTATCACCTATTTTGGGGGAGGGTTTGGGTTGGGGGGTCATTAAATATATTGATTTAGCTTTGTGCCTGCAGTAATAACATTCCACAAGATATGTCCCAATGAATGATTGGCAGATCACAAACATGGTGCAGATGACACAAGGCGTGTGCCACATCCTAGACAATGTTGAGTCTTTTAGACCAATCTAGTTCCACCGCCTCCACGCCATCTCTCAAAGCATAGAATAGACTCCCTATTTCTATGTACTCATAAATCAAGAACATGCATCGCTTGTGACATGGAACTCGATTATGCTTCTATGTCGGACTTCTGTCAAGTGCTTCACTTCATTTTGAAAGCTTTTGTCCAAAGATGGGTCATGGGGTTCAAGACGGTGAAGTTTTTTCAACGCCATGATTTTCCCATTCGATAATTGCTCTTTATAGACACTATCGTATCCGCCAGTTCTAACACAGTATTTAATGTCAAAGGCTTCTAGTTGCATTGATTATGTCTTCATATGCCATTGTCTCTCTTAATTCCATATTGACAAGAAATTTCCATTTTATGTTGTTGTCTCTAATTGCATGCTCTTTGTTCTTCGCCGGAGTATTATGAAAAGCCCCAAAACCAACGAAAAAGAATGAATGTTATAGCCATCAGTGCTATAAGTATTGTAATGAGTACAATCCTAGACATATTGATGGAGCCGTCAAACTTTTCCAAACCTTCATTGCCTATGAAAGCTTAATATGGAACATGGGCCAGATTATCTAGAATTTTTCCCATGAGATAATTATGCGACAAATCAATGCAATTTATGTGACCAACAGTCGGATTGATCGCCCCCCAAAGCGCATTGAAACTCAGATCTAGGTGGATCAGGCTCTTTAAATTTCCCAATACGGAAGGGATAGGACTTCTGATTGCTTTGCTGTGAATGTCAATGACTTCTAACACAGGGAGGTCTCGGAGACAAAGAAGGAACTCATTCCGATTATGTGATTGTGGGACAAGTTGAGGTGCCTGAGTTTTGGGAGTGCACATACTTGAAGGGGAAAGATACTAGTGCAGAAACAGTTATGCGGCCCAAGAAAGACCAGATTCGAGAGCGGGGAGAAATCCATGCTCTGCTTAAATCGCATTCGACCGCGTAGTCGTGTCAGCCTTATTGTGTTGCGTTTATCTTGACGACTCTTCCGGAAACATGCAATGTTCTATGGGATGGGGGTTAGGCCACCACCCGCTGCGACGAAGAGGATCTGCCTCTGTTTTGGTGGCAAGGGCAGCGTAGCTATGGGAGAGAGGTAGCGCAATAAGGATCCATGTAGCTGCTGCGGTCATCAGCTTGCGAACATGCAAGCCAACCACGGGGGAATCCAATTAGAATAAAACTTCGTGGAGAGCAATTCAATGTGACGACTTGCAAGTCTTCAATTAACTAATTGAAGCCGCCTCGTGCCCCCGTCAGGCGTAGTGCGGATCCAGTTCACACGTGCAAGAATTGATTGGTCACCTCGGGTCTCACGTGGTTGAATCTTGTTGTGTAATGCATGTTACTTCACTTAATTCTCCATCGACGGGCACAATGGACTTCACATCTAATATCAAGATGAATGATTTTGTTCAATATGATTATGGAACTTTTGACATTGCTTAATTTAGTCTCTAAATTATGTGAAAATGTTCTATGAAATATTGTGTCAACATGAGCCTTGTCCTTGTCATAGTTGTGCCTTGGATAGTCAAAGCGACCACCACGATTTTATTCACAAAGGCCCAAACGAGGTCCTCCTCGTCCACAACTTAGTTGTGATAGACAACTAAAAACGCGGATATTGTACTAAGTGCTGACTATCCTCGTGATAGGCACAATAGATGCTTTGAAAATTAAATATTTTTTCGTTAAGTATGTTTAAGTTTAACCTCATATGATTTGAAAATTAAAAAGTGTTTCGGGAGCATCGGTCAAGTCTTTGTATTTGTAACTGTTTGACCATTTGTGTTTTACGTAAGTAGACAAGAAATACCATGTAGAATCTCCCTTTTATAGAGAAATGCGGGTGTACTTTATTAGAATTAATTAATCAAGTGCTCTTATTTTTAAAAGGGGAACTTCCCATTCATGGTCCCCGAACTTAAGTCGGACGTGCAATGTCATTCGTCTAACCTTGAATTTTTGGCTAAGTGGTTAAACGCTTTAAAACTAAGGACATGTTGCAGATTATGCTCACCAGGGGCCACCTCTTCTTTTGTTGTAGTCCCAGAAACAGGGTCTTGTTTAGGCTGTGTTTGGTCAAACTTTTTCAAGGAGCTTTTTTAAGCCTCCAAAGCTCAATGGGAAAACAAAATGAGGCATTTGGTTCAGTATTTAGCCAATTGTCAAAAACCCATTTCTAGGGTTAAATGTTTGTTTTTCTTCCAAAACTATCCTCACTATTTTTTTCATTTTTGGATTTTGCTCTTGTTGTTACTATTCGGTCTTCTTCGCCCTTGCCGGCTGTCGCGACATACAAAAAATAAACGAGTTAATTTTCGGGCTAATGGATTATCAGGTTAATTAATTAACTAACCTAACTCGAACTCTCCCCAGTCCATACCAAATCGCAACTTAAGGTTCAAATAATTAACATGCAATGTGTTTTGAATTTGGAGTCGCCACTAATCATTTTCGGTAGGTTGATTAGAAACCTAAATAAAATAGCGGGAGAAAACTATCTTATTTCCGCGAACCGGAGATTTTGAATTCGGGGGATTTGGTTACGTCGATTTCTCTAACGCCCTTTCGGTACCATTTTCATGAAAAATATTTGATTTGGCAATTTTGATGGATTTTACTTGAAATTCAAAGATGCAATTTTTTGGTTTTTTCTTCTTTTTTATGGGAATGTAAAACATGGAACTTTGTGCGATATACACAATGGATAATTTAGAAAGAAAGAAAACGCAGCCAATCACGAGTATTTACAAAAATAAATTAACACGTAATAATGCTAAATTTTGGAACACGTGGCATGTCTAAAATAAACAAACAAATGTTCAAACCAAACGATTACATTTTTGTAGATCGAGATGGAAAGGATTACCTTCTATTACACAAAATCTTACTCACATACACGTTATAGTTCCCTTCAAGATCTCGGAGCTGGAAGAACGCGGCTGTGGTCGAAAATGGCAAGCAATGGCGTTGTTGGGTGGCGAGAGGTGAAATATGTGTCGGGACTTGTCGAAGATGATGCTCGACTAAAACTCTTTTCTTCACTCTCGAATTTTCTCTTCTGATTTTTCTCAAGAACTCTCTTTTTCCTCTCTAAAAATTCCTCTCAAAAACTCTCTCAAAACTCTCTCAATTCTCTTCCACTCTTCCTAAAAAACTCTCTCAATTCTCTTCTACTCTCTCTCTCAATTCTCTTCCACTTTCCCCCCTTCTAAAACTCTTCTCAAGAGCTCTCTCTTTTATAGGCAAAGTTCTTCATCCTTCATTCTTCACCTTCATTTCTTCACCTTCCATTTTCATCTTCTCTTCTTCATCTTCATTTCTTCACCTTCCATTTTCATCTTCCCTTCTTCATCTTCATTTCTTCACCTTCCATTTTCATCTTCCCTTCATTATCTTCCCTTCATCATCTTCCCTTCTTCATCTTCTTTTCATTATCTTCCCTTCATCATCTTCCCTTCTTCATCTTCTTTTGGTATTTGCAATACAGGTCCCCGAAGTTCCAAGTATTTGCAATACAGGTCCCTGAAATTTTAAGTATTTGCAATACAGTCCTTGAAGTTTCAAATCTTCTCGGTGTATTTTTCCATCCCGTGCCTAGTCTAGACGCATGCTAAATTAAGTGTTCTGATTGCCCGATTATATGCCAATGCAATGTACGCTAAAAATAAATATGTGAGATGATTTTTTATAATTTTTATGCAAAAATAGATTAATCAAAATTTAGGCGTCAACAGCTGCCCCTCTTTGAGTGGAGGCTCGTAGAGGTTCCGCTCAAAGACAAAATTGAATCCTAAATTTTGATAGTGCAAATTATGGATGAACTTTTTGGCGGGAGTTTTAATCCCATTTTTTATGTAATGAAGTGATGCATGATATGCAAGACCGTAAATAACACGTGTCATAATTTCCCTTTTTCATGTTAGAGAAACTCGCACATGGATCGCATACAAGAATACCTGTTTTACCAAATTTCTCGTAAGCTAATGGTTCTCTTAATTTCCAAGCTTCTTTTTGCGGATGCAAGGATTTTAAGGTATTTGGCCTATCTGTTATCAGAGACTTCTCCCTAATGCAAGACAACGCAAGATATGTGTGTCGTTTGAGATCACAAGAGCTACGTCGTTGTGAGTCGAAAGAAGTGAAATCAAGTTCACAAGAGCTACATCGTTGTGAGTTGATTAAATGTCGAAATCGCCAGTGCATATGTCTTCACGATTCGATAAAGGGGAACCAAAATCATAAGAGCTACGTCGTTATGATTTGGTTTGGATCAAAATCATGGGCGCTTATGTCTTCATGATTTGATAAAGGAGCCGAAAATCATAAGAGCTATGTCATTATGAGCCGACTAAAGGTCAAGATCACCAGTGCATACGTCTTCGTGATCTGAAACCGAAATCATAAGAGCTACGTCGTTATGATTTGATAAGATGTCAAGATCGCCGGTGCATATGTCTTCACGTCCCGAGATTGAAACCATAAGAGCTACGTCGTTATGATTTGATAAGATGTCAAGATCGCCGGTGCATATGTCTTCATGTCCTGAGATTGAAACCATAAGAGCTACGTCGTTATGATTTGATAAGATGTCAAGATCGCCAGTGCATATGTCTTCACGTCCTGAGAAAAGAGGCATATTGCCCGAATTGAACAATATTTGATAGGAGCACCATCGAATGGAATCGATAAGTACAAAAGGGGCATATTGCCCGAATTGAATCATAACAACTATCATCAGAAGAGTTGTTAATTTGAAAAGGGGTTCGAAAAACTTACCCGGGTTCTCCAAACGATTAATCAAGGAACGAAAGCAGTTGCTCGTATCGTACCTGGTAGGCATTTGCCAACAAAACTTGCTCATTCAATAATCCCTGGATGAATTTCGAGACCTTGGGAGGGAACTCGAACATCGGGAATGTATTACCTATCATAGAATGTCAGAGGTAACACACACAAACATATTCAACAATGAGTATAATGCAATCACTCATACTATGGTTCATGCATAACCATTCCGTCAAGTTTGCATTACCAATTTTATCTAGGGAAGTTCTCACATTACGAATACCTCGAATGTGAGCTGAATGGGGGGACTTCAGTCCGAAAGGGCTTTCTCTCACTCTCGAGAAAAGCTATTAATCCCGTCTAGCAGGATTCAAGAGAAATCACTCAATCTTTCCATCATCGCATTCGATAAAGATCCAAGTAATCTCGCAATTGATACGACCGAGCCGATCTGGAGGTTTTGATTAGGACCGTAATGAGGGCTAGGTCAAAGGTTTACAAAGGGGACTCTAATTGAGTCAAGGCTTGCTGAAATGAATTTCTTCATCATCTGCTCCGGATTTACAAGTCAAGAATCCCGCAAAAATGAGAGAGAAATAATCTTGCTCGAACTTCTTCGAGTGATGCTTAAAATCATTTAACTCTACGTTAACTCAAGTGCCCTAATCGAAAGAGACTTTGGAGGGTTATAACGTAGGCTAGGATTGGGGACCGAGGAACGAAAAGGCTCGTTTTGGCTCAGAAATTAAATGAGAAGGGGCTTGACGTTGGTGATCATCGTTGACTAGTCACCGATCTTGGTCTTCTGGAAATGTCTTCTGAAAGAATACCATCATTGAATGAGGGATGGTAGTTTTCTACTGAAAATTGCACTTTGCAAACCGATTTCTTGGGGAGTCTTCTTCACAACAAGTGTTTGTCAAGGATTTGCAAGAGACACAATACAAACATGTACATGGAATTTACAACTTAACATGCAAAAATGTACATTCAAAATTCAGAAGTACTTTACAAATGAATGTACATTGGCCTTACTTTTGGTAGGCACTTTGCTTTTCCTATGCTTGAAATTTTCATATGAGATCAGCCTTTGCTTTTCTTACTCCCGACTCTCATTTTCCTTTTTTTTTTTTCTTTTTTTCGAGAAGAGATTTCTTTTCCTTTTTCTTTGAGAGCTCTTTGACATCTCTTTATTTTGCTTTTTTTGTTTTTTTTTTTCGAGAGCGGGCCCTTCTCCTTTAAGCTAAGTTTGCCTCTCCTTTTTTTTACAATCCCATGATTTTGAACCAGGAATTACAACAAACATAAACATTTACAAAGAAAAATTATGTAAACATAAAAAATCTAGCATACAAGAAATGAGTCCATTCGGGAATTCTCTGTTGACCCGACCATCTCCAATTCTAATCCTTGGGAAAATGCTATCTTCGTCTTTGGAATGAGCAAATGATCACCAACGGGGGTTTAAGAAATGAATTTGCGGGCTCAAGTGGGCTATGCAAAGAATGAAGTGTATAGGATAGAGAAGTGAATGCTCTTCATCATCCTAAGGCACTTGAATTAAAATTCGAGTATAAATGCAAAGAAACACCCGAAGATTAATGTTAGTCCGAGCAAGAAAATTTCTAACCATTTACCTCGTGTTGCTGCTAGAATTAACCCGTCTGGATCCCAATGTGGGGTGGTTCTTAACAGGGGTAAAGAAATGAAACCACCGTTCAAAAGGGGTAATCAATGGATCACCCGTAGTGTTTGGGATAGAGAACTGAATGCCTCTGATCATTTCGGCTATCGTACCTTTTGCGAGAAAACCTTTTACCTTGTGAAATGCGGAACTTAGCCACCGTTCAACTCTCCCCGAAAAAATGGGACGTGTTTGGGAAAGGATTGCCTTTCATCATCCCGCCCTGCCCCATTCCATACATTCGATGTATCTTATGTAGTTCATGTTCCTTATTCAGAGTTGGTAAATTAAACATGAGGAACAGTCATGCGCAAACTATGCAATGTATGAGTGTTTTTGAGCATATAAAATGCAGCAACTTTTTATCTTGGTGGACAGAATTCGCAAGCACATAAGAAACTTCTTAGGGGCGTGGATTGGGAGTTGCCCCTGCTCATGCAAATGAGTTGCAAAAATTCATTATCCGGTTCGAGACATGAGATTGTCAAAGGCTCCAAGAATTTCTTATTTCATTAATTTTTCGGGGAGAATGGATACTTCCCTATCCCGAAAAGGCAATGACCCTAAAAATCAAAAGGGAAAGCGTCAATGTACGTTCTCATGTTCTAAACGAGTTGAAACGATCTTGCTTTACCCTTGTACGAATTTCTTGTGAACTTTGAATTGAAAAGATCAACTCATCTGGATCGGATTGTATGTCCCGAATGTTATTTCTCCAGGTTACGTAACCATCCGGGCCAAAACTTCAACCGATATCGGATCGCCAAGCAAAAAAAAAGGTTTTTTTTATTAGTCTTTGTACATTGATGCCAAATCCCGGGATCGAACCCGGAACGCCTCGGACCATTGTCATTCCCCCAACCACTAGGTTGTGGTGATGTTAGCGTCCACGGTTGGTTCGCTTTTTGCTATATTGTTCTCAAAACAGTTGGCAATCCCCTGTCGAGAATAAAATAAGCATAATTTAGAGTTTGAAATGACCGAGAGCCAATTGGGACGATACGAAGGTACCCATCTTTGAGCCCGCTTGGTCTTTTACTCGTATTCTCCCAAGTAAGGCTATTCGGAATCTCTCTTTACGGGCGTTCGGAGGCATCATCCACAAATTGATTTGCTACGGGCCTAGCTTAACAAGGAACTCACGCATTTGATAAGGGAGGAGAAAATTCGCCCTTTAACTCTAGGCAAATTCTAGACAGCTAGAAAGTAAAAAATATCCCACGCAGGGGAACTATACATGGAATTAAAGAAGTATTCATGCGAGATTGGTTCCACCTCTCTTGCTGGCCATTCCAATGATCGATCGATTTTGTCTTGGATCATACACCAACGATCGTTGTTCAAGGATCCATAATCACTTGCTTCGGATCACAACTCGGGAGGTCCTTCACCTCCGAACCGGCTGATCAAGGTGGTGAGCTCATCATCAAAGTAATCTTCTGATTGATACTCGAATTGGGTAGTGTTACTTGCTAACACTAGCGACGGATTTCCCACTTTGTTTTCACCGTGAGCGAGTCGACTCTTTGAGCTTGAGCTTCCGCCGTTGCTCGGAAACTTGTAGGGATGATCAACCGGTCTGCTGCTATTGTTGTTGCGGTCGAGATCTTGAATTTCACCGCCAAGGGAGTTGGGTTTTACTGCTTCGGTGCCGGATCCGGCCTCGGAATCCAGCAGTTCGCTCTCGGGGATATCTAGGTTGGTTGCCCCCAGTAAGTGCTGGTAGCTTCTAAACATGTTGGATTGAAATACCTCTTACTGCCTTTTGTTCACTCTACTCTCCGCTGTATGCTTACTCTCTCCAAATTCTTTTGAGTAAACATGTATGTTCCAGAGCCTCTCTTTTAACGTGGATGAAAACCACCAAGCCGGTGCTTCTCCCAAGATTTCGTGTTTCTCGTTCTGTCTTTTTCATTTCCTTCTGACATGGTGGGACCCTCAAATCTTTTCTGCAGTATGCTTGTCCCTCCTTTAATATGGCGGAACCTTTAAGTCATTTCGCAACTTTTTCGAATTCGTGAGCCTCAAGATGGTAGATCCATGATTCACGGACGAAACGTCCGTAGTTTTACCCGGATAATTAACTCGGCCCCCACAATAATTATTGCTATGACTTTTTCTGCCCTTTAAATTAGGATTTAACGCCGAGAAGATTATCGCTTTCATATCTTCATCTCCAACCTTCTAAGCACTCTTTCGCATCCACTCTTTTTTAGCAGCTTCAGCAACAATGGCCTCCCTCCCCGCACACGTCTTCTCGGCTGAGGTTTTGGCCAAATGGGAGAAACTTTATAATCTCCTAGGCCAGGGTTACTCTTATATAGCCAACTATCCAGAGACCGAAGCTGAAATCCGTCTTATGTTTACGGATATGGACACTGCTTCTATTAAAGGTACCAAGCTAGAAGAGGAATATAGGATCTTCCCTACCCTCTTTACTAACTTCCCGGAGGCTTACAATCATGCTCATCAAGATGTTACTTTGGCTCATCTTGTGAGAGCTCGCTATCGGGATTGGTCGGACAACTTGATGTTGGCCGATCTTGTAGCCGACAATTATAAGAAGGCCCTTGACTACGGTAATGATCAAGTCTCACTGCTAATTCGTGAGAGGGGGAACTTGGTGGAACGTTTGGCCATGTCCCGGACCATCTTTGAGCGCGATTCGCTCAATATTGTTTTGAAATTCCAATGCACATGGCTGGAAGAAAGGCTGGACGATCCGACCCTGGATATAGCCCGCGGGAGAATGCTGATCCATGACTTGGAATTTGCTGTCGAGTATCACGAGGACAAGGTAGCCAAGCTTAAAGAGAAATGTGAGCTCCTCCTCTTTAAGTTGGCGGATCTCGATTCTCGGAGCGATCGGTGTAGGCGGAGTATCAACCGTATGGAGAGTCGGTTGAACTCTTTTGTGATGCTCATTAGGGCTCGGTTTGGCTTTACGTTCCCACCCCGATGATCTGTTTGTAAGGTTTCCCGCTGAATGAAATGGATGCAAGTTTTTGCTCATTTGCGTTTTGTTTTCGCATTATTCCTTCTTCCATATGTTGGTAGATTTTATCTTGGTCGTCATATTTTTTTTGCAAGATAACCCCTTTACTTTATGGATATGTAAATCTCACGCTCCCGATGGTCAATTCAATTGGGCCGGAGAAACCCCCATTTGAAACAATCTCTCGGCAAACGAATGCCCGAATGTGAACAACTCGTGAATCTGTCTTAATATTATAACTTGATTATGACAACATGAGAGTAAATCAAGTATAATATTTTTTTACAAAGATCGAATTGACTGGATTGGTAAAGACACGACCATCCATCTCGGCTAGAATCAAAGCACCACCAGGGAGCACCTTCTTTACTATATATGGACCACCATAGTTTGGAGCAAACTTCCCTTCCGGGAGCGGGACTATTGGCAGCAATTTTCGCAAGACCAGGTCATTGATCTGAAAATATCGAGGCCGAACTTTTTTGTTGAATGAATTAGCAACCCTCTGCTGATAACACCGGCCATGACATATAACCTTAAGTCTCTTTTCATCGATCATATTCAATTGGCTCACCCTTTCTTGGATCCATTCAGCTTCCGTTAGCTCGCCTTGAGACAGTATACGTAAGGAAGGAATTTCCACTTCAACTGGTAGAACAGCCTCTGCTCCATATACAAGAGAATACGGGGTTGCCCCAGTAGATGTCCGGATCGAGGTTCGATACGCCATAAGTGCAAATGGCAACCTCTCATGCCAATCGCGATAATTTTCAGCCGTCTTTGCTAAGATTTTCTTAATGTTCTTATTGGCGGCTTCTCTTGCTCCATTCATCTGAGGACGATATGTGGAAGAGTTCGGATGCTTGAACTTGAACAATTCGTCCATCGGCTTGTTGTTTAAGTTCGAGCCATTGTCAGTGATTATGGCTTCAAGTGAACCGTATCGAACAATGATATCCCGGCGGATAAATTTCACGATATTTCGTGCCGTGATCGCTAAATAGGATGCGGCTTCGATCCATTTGGAGAAATAGTCAATCGCCACCAAGATGAATCGATGGCCATTGGATGTTTTAGGGTTGATAGGGCCGATAACGTCAATGCTCCACATAGAAAACGGCCATGGTTCGGATAATCGATGCAACTCGTTCGGAGGGACATTAATCTTGTCACCATGAATCTGACATTTGTGACAACTCCGGACATGCTTCGAACCGGGTTGGAAGTCCCATCATACTTCTCGAAGTCGGGCATCTTGAACTTCTCCGGCACTGTGACCTTTGAAAAGATAGACAGGTCAATCCGGGGTATGTTGTGAGTCCCCTCAACCTCTCGGATCCTCTGTTCCATTTGGGCCAACAGCTTGGCCGCATCACCATTCAATCCGAGGGCCACGGGGCTGGCTTGAGGGATTGGGACTACGGGTGGCATGCTCGAGCTCACGCTTGTGATGATCACATCTTCTAGCGGCATTGTCTGATAGGGAGCAGCTTCCAAGGCTTTACCGGAGTTGTCCGCGGGGAGGAATTAGAGCAGAATGGTTAGCGGCGGGCTGGTGGTGGATGATTGAAGTTTGGCGGTGAAGGCGGCCATCATTTCCTCCATCTTTCGAGACATCATCCCTTCAAAGCGCTCGGTCAATGAGCCAAGTTTCTCGTCCGGGGCAGCACCGACGGTAGTGCTGATGTCGGCCATCTTCTTCGCGACCGATCGAGTAATATGTGGAGGATCTATGATAAATTACCTGTACGCAGTAACAAACCCAAAATGAGTACATGGAGCAAGAATAGCGAGCCGGCCCATGACATCCCTCTAGACTCAAACGAACAAAGTGATTATGACCAAAGGATTGAAACATGTAATTTTCAGTTTGTCCGCTTTTACGAAAAAATTCGTATTAATTCGCACGTTGATCAAAACATGTCCAAATTTTACGAGCTTGTAGTTGAGAAGGTGATGAACAACTTTTATGTTGGCCAATCGGACTAGAAATGCGCGGATCAAATCAGTTTAATGTGTCTTTCCAAAAAAAATCATGTTCAGAAAACTGTTATAACCGCATGTTGTTGAAAAAACGAAAGGCCATCTTAAATTATGAATTTAATTCTGAAATTTTGTAAGATATTAGTTGAAACATAGGTCTACAACTTTCATGTTTGGCACTTACTCAAAGCTCGATCGTAGAATTTAGTAAAAATCGCACAACAGGAATAAGCCAAATCAGAATTGAGGACAACTGATGAAATTGTAAAAGCTGCGGAAGCAAAGTACGAAATTGGAAATAAGACAATGAAACTTCTAAACAATCAACCTAAACCATGGACCGGCCCAAAATAAAAATGAGATAACAGGGTACAAGAGATAAGAAATTACCGTTCATAGGAAGAAAATGTCAATCACAAAGACATGCGCATGAATCGTGAGTTTAAATCTTATTCTATCTATCCAAAAGGCTTTTGCAAAGTGAAATGATGAATGAAACGACATGTCGCAGCCTCGCGCACAGTCATCATGACTTGTCGCAGCCTCGCGTACAATAGTCATGACTAGTCGGGTCCAATCACTTCGGCTTGGTTCGGTCGACAAGGGCAATTCTCATGCATCGTAGCCTCACGTGTATGAGAACGACCCTTGAGCCATTTTTTGAAAAAATTTTCGGGATCTAGATGGGATAACCTTTAGCAAAACCTTACCGCCAAGGTTAAAGAAACATCTAAATACCATCTTAAAACTATTAGTGTGACCCGGGTCCTATCACGGGTTGTGTGCAGTGTAGTGCAAATACTATAAATCATGCACAACAATTAAAGGCAAACACCGCTTCAATGATTCAAAAGTTAAATCACAATTCCAATTCACCAAGCCTGCAAAACAAAGGGTTAGCCAATCACTCCTCCCCTTATAACTCCCAATCTGCAAAAACATTTAACACCTAAGAATGAGAATTCAACCAAAGTTTGCCAAATCAAGTGATTCCTTTTTCATGAAATTATCTGGCCTAAGTCCTCTTTGGGTCCCCAGTGGAGTCGCCAAGCTGTCGCGACATACAAAAAATAAACGAGTTAATTTTCGGGCTAATGGATTATCGGGTTAATTAATTAACTAACCTAACTCGAACTCTCCCCAGTCCATACCAAATCGCAACTTAAGGTTCAAATAATTAACATGCAATGTGTTTTGAATTTGGAGTCGCCACTAATCATTTTCGGTAGGTTGATTAGAAACCTAAATAAAATAGCGGGAGAAAACTATCTTATTTCCGCGAACCGTAGATTTTGAATTCGGGGATTTGGTTACGTCAGATTTCTCTAACGCCCTTTCGGTACCATTTTCATGAAAAATATTTGATTTGGCAATTTTGATGGATTTTACTTGAAATTCAAAGATGCAATTTTTTGGTTTTTTCTTCTTTTTTATGGGAATGTAAAACATGGAACTTTGTGCGATATACACAATGGATAATTTAGAAAGAAAGAAAACGCAGCCAATCACGAGTATTTACAAAAATAAATTAACACGTAATAATGCTAAATTTTGGAACACGTGGCATGTCTAAAATAAACAAACAAATGTTCAAACCAAACGATTACATTTTTGTAGATCGAGATGGAAAGGATTACCTTCTATTACACAAAATCTTACTCACATACACGTTATAGTTCCCTTCAAGATCTCGGAGCTGGAAGAACGCGGCTGTGGTCGAAAATGGCAAGCAATGGCGTTGTTGGGTGGCGAGAGGTGAAATATGTGTCGGGACTTGTCGAAGATGATGCTCGACTAAAACTCTTTCTTCACTCTCGAATTTTCTCTTCTGATTTTTCTCAAGAACTCTCTTTTTCCTCTCTAAAAATTCCTCTCAAAAACTCTCTCAAAACTCTCTCAATTCTCTTCCACTCTTCCTAAAAAACTCTCTCAATTCTCTTCTACTCTCTCTCTCAATTCTCTTCCACTTTCCCCCCTTCTAAAACTCTTCTCAAGAGCTCTCTCTTTTATAGGCAAAGTTCTTCATCCTTCATTCTTCACCTTCATTTCTTCACCTTCCATTTTCATCTTCTCTTCTTCATCTTCATTTCTTCACCTTCCATTTTCATCTTCCCTTCTTCATCTTCATTTCTTCACCTTCCATTTTCATCTTCCCTTCATTATCTTCCCTTCATCATCTTCCCTTCTTCATCTTCTTTTCATTATCTTCCCTTCATCATCTTCCCTTCTTCATCTTCTTTTGGTATTTGCAATACGGTCCCCGAAGTTCCAAGTATTTGCAATACAGTCCCCGAAATTTTAAGTATTTGCAATACAGTCCTTGAAGTTTCAAATCTTCTCGGTGTATTTTTCCATCCCGTGCCTAGTCTAGACGCATGCTAAATTAAGTGTTCTGATTGCCCGATTATATGCCAATGCAATGTACGCTAAAAATAAATATGTGAGATGATTTTTTATAATTTTTATGCAAAAAATAGATTAATCAAAATTTAGGCGTCAACACCGGCCATGACAAAGAAAAAACAAATGGGGAAAAAGAAAAGAAAAAACAGATAGATAAATAAATAATTGACGAGAATGCATTTGGCGGGCCCTTATTTAAAATAAGAACAAACGGGAAAAAAGAAAAGAAAAAAGAGATAAACAAATAAATAAATAATGGACGAGAATGCCTTTGATCGGGTCCTTATTTAAAATAAGATCCACTTTGGACCTTTATTCGAATTCTCCCTATTATTTATGTCTCTTGGGTTCAAGTTCAGGCCAACGAGGTCGAAGCCAGCAAAAAGGTCTCCTCACGAGCTGACACAAGAAGGTACTTTTCTAAGTTTAATTTGTTGGTGTAACACATGTTACTTTAGTTTGGTGTGATAGAGGGCGTAATGGACTTTGCATCTAATATTAAAAAAAAAAAAACTATTGTTCGTAAGAGGACTCTAAGGCCATAATAATTTAGTGATAACTTTCATCTTCATCAAATCATTTTGTTTTAAACCTCAAACTGTTAGGTGAGTGATTAAACGTTTAATTTAAATACGATAGATTCCGTCACGGCATCTCTCATTCAGAATGACCTCTCCAACCACCATGTTATGAAGCCTTACTAAATACATGTGAACAGAAAAACTGCGAGCATTCGTGATAATAATTCAGTTGATTTATGATGATTTGGGTCTAGACAAGTTGAAATCCATTATCATACATAATATAGTAGTGCTCAACTCGATCCACGATGGGGTCCGATCTAGATAATTGGTTCACTGTTTGGAGGAAACATGTAAGATTTATGTGGACAGAGGAGAAACATATGGTTGTATTCTCTCGAGTCTCCATGCATGGGAACTTCTGTCAAAGTTCCAAAGTTCCCTATAATCCACCACAGTCATGCACATTGCCTTCCTCTTATATGAGCTTATAAACCTGTCTATATTGCCACAAAAAGTACAGATAACTTGAGCAGTAACATAACCTTTCCCAATCCACAGCCAAGTAAAAGGAAGAAGAAGAAGAAACAGTGCCTACCTCGTCCTCTTGCTACCGCTCTCTATCTTCCACATCATTAGGAGTGCCGCGCAAGCCAGCATAATTGTCCTGGTCATCTTCGACACGGTGAATTATGCCGAGCATAAGGAACCGTTTTTCTTACAACATTTGTAGTTTCACTATACAAGTTGTGGTGCTCAGAACTAGCATATCTCCCGATTGTAATTCAAGATTTCATTAGATGCATATAGGAACATGCAAATGCAGTATGTTTTTGTTGACGACATATAGTTGTCCTAAAGAATTAGGCATTAAATGCACAACTCCATACTGATAAAACTAATGGAGCTCTCAAATTAGGAAAATGTGCAAAATAGTGCAGGCGATGTTGGCGCTGTTTACGGCGGGAGCTTTGGCGTCGGCTGCTATCGCGTACTTGGCCCACAAAGGGAACACCAAGGCTAACTAGTTCTCTATCTTGCCAGCAATTCAACTCCTTCCGCAAGCGCATCTCGGGCTCTCTGATCGGGTCGTTTGGCGAAGTCATCGTGTTCGTGCTCCTAATCCTGCTGTCCGCCATCGCGCTGTCTCGACGTTGAGCAGGAGCTACATGATGCTGCCATACCTTATGTTTCTAAGTCAGAATGCGTATTTTCCATTCTAAAGTGTGTGGTTGTTTTGTTTGTTCGTTTTTCAAGAGCTTGTGCTGTGTGTCGTTGTAATTGTAATGCAATTGCTCTCTCTCTCTCTCTCTCTCTCTCTCTCTCTCTCTCTTGGCTTCGTCCAGGGAAAAGCGCTTTTTTTTTTTTTCCTCTTTGGTCGAGTAATGGTAAAAAGTAGATTTTATGTCTAGTAATCGGAAAGAGTCCATAACAAATAAATTTGCAAAAACTATGGAAAGAAATATTATCATGAATAAATCCAATGATAGACAAATAAAATAAATTAGTGGCAAACTCTACTTTTCTTTGTGCCTTCTTCTATTCTGAAAATTATTTACTGACTTTTCCGCAAAAAGCCTAAGATAACATTTATATAATGCGCAAATCACATGTCTATTTTTATATTTTGGAATGACCGGTTTTTCCAACGTTAAAAGAATGTTAAAGTGCATGAGTTGCGAAATTTGGAAAGATTATATTATTCATAAAGAAATATTTCAAACGAGAGTACACTCAGAATAGTGAAAAGGCCAAAGTAATAAGCATATTATCTGTCTTATGAGAGCTTCAATAGACTTATTCTTCATCTCACAATGCAAAGAACAAACAGTCCAGACTCTCATCTTTGGTAAGATCTCCGAGCATTCCTCCTCGACTTCCTTCTCATTTTAGCGCCTTTCCTGTCGAACGATCTCGCAAGCCTTTCGAGTTTCCTAGAATCGATAATGATGTATCCTAGAGAGATTCCAGCCACAGTTCCACACCCATAACCCATCAATATGGTTCTCCACTCAAACCAGCCTCCATGCTCAGTAGCATTCTCCTGCTGGATGGTTTCCGGTGGAGTTTCCCATGAACCGTTCTCGCATGTCTCTGGCAATGGAAATCCGCATAATCCAGGATTCTCAACGAACGAGTCATTCTTGAATGTGTTGAATTGCGGTCCCCGGGGAATAGGTCCGATGAGCCGATTCTCCGAGAGGTTCAAGAATCCAAGAGATGTCAAATCCGCTAGTTCTCGAGGAATCCTTCCGGTGAACCTGTTTGAAGAGAGGTCTAGCCATTCAAGATCAATCAAGTTCCCAGTAGATGGAGGGATATAGCCTGTTAGATTGTTGTGAGAAAAGTTTAGCCCTTTGAGTGACTTTAGGCTTCCAATATCCATTGGAAGCTCCCCAACAAAATGGTTGCTCGATAAGTCGATACTCGTGAATATAGTTAAAATTTTCACCAGACGTCTCTCCTGTCCTTTCATGGTCACCATGACTGAATCTTGATAACCATAGCCTCCCATGTACTGCAGCTTTCCCTGCCCTTTTTCCCGATTCATTATGGCAGTGAGCTTCATAATATATCTAACAGGTAACGGACCGCTGAAATTGTTGTTGGACAGGTCGAAAATGCGCAATTCAGGAAATGGGCGAGCTGCTCTAGGACTCCTCACAAAGCCATGGAGCTTGTTGGACCGCAAAACAAGGACTTGTAGCTTGGGAAGAGTTTCCAACCAATCAGGGAACGTATCCTTCATTCTATTGTTGCTGAGATCCAAAACTTCCAAACTTTTACATTGAAGTAAGGATCGCGGCAATGTCCCTTCAAATCGATTCCGACTGAAGTCAAGTGTCCTTAACTTGCTGTCCCGAGCAATTTTTCCAGGGATCACACCCTGAATCATATTCATTCGAAGGTTGAGCACAGAGAGATCTTTGCTAAAGCTCATCAAACACTCTGGCAAGGTGCCCATCAAACTATTATTGGACAAGTCAAGGACTACGAGCTCAGTGGCATTGCATATCAAATGCGAAATCTCTCCACTAAAATTGTTGTTTGCAATGGAATAGAATTGAGTGGTGGGTGGTGGAATTGGAAGAGGACCTTCAAATTTATTGTTAGCTATGGAAAAACTCCCAAGGGTGGAGGGAAGAAATGGAGCAGTTGGAGGATCGATTTGGCCATGGAATTCATTGAACTGCAGATCGATGACCTGCAATGAGGGTGCTTCTAGCAACCACCTCGGAAAAGTATCATTGATTTTGTTGTAACTTACGTTTAGCTGCGACAATGATGTGCAATTTTCCAAAGACGGCGGTAATCTTCCTTCAAACTTATTTGCACCCAAGTCTAGTTCAGAGAGCTCGGTTAAGTTTCCCAAACAATTAGGAATAGAGCCAGAGAGATTGTTATTAGCCAAGAGTAGATAACTAAGGGAGCTTAATTTGCAAAAGGAAGATGGAATCTCTCCACTGAAGCTGTTTTGGCTGGCCGAAAAGAAGAATATGGGGAGTGGTGGAATTGGAAGCGGTCCCTGGAATAAGTTATCACTAAGATCGACATCCGCCAACTCTTTCCAGGGAGATCGTGGTATATCTCCCTCAATAAGGTTACTAGAAATATCAAGAATCGATAGTGTATCTTTCCCCAAATTCCAAAACCATCTCGGTACCCGACCGCTGATCTTGTTTTTGGAGAGATCCAGCTCTCTTAGCTTTCTTGAAGATTTCAGAAAAAGTGGAAACTGGGTCAAGTTGCAGGAAGACAATGCCAAAGTCTCAAGCTCTGGAAATATGGAGTTCATATTGTTGGAATCTAGATTTAGCTCTACTGTAAGACGAAGGACTTGCAGATTTTTCAGTGTTGAAAAGACTCTGATGTCTAAAACACCAGTAAAATTAATAGAAGAAAGGTCTAAATGGACAAGTTGTTCAAGCTTTCCAACGAATGACGGGGGATGACCTGTTAATTCATTGCCTGAAAGGTCCAACCTGGTCAATTCTGTTAAATTCACAAGGCATGAGGGAACCGAACCTATCAATTTGCAGTTACTGAGAGCCAGAGTTTTTAAATTCTTCAATTCACTGATTGAATCAGGTATTTTGCCTGAGATGTTTGTATACGAGAGGGTTAAGGATTCAACAGACTTGCTCCAGTTGGACTTCGGAAAAGAAACCATGATATCATTGGATTGCAAATAGAGATCAAGGAGGTTTGGCAAGCGGAAAATGTTGGGCGGAAGTTCCCCTTGTAAATGGCAGCTAGACGCACTGAAGACGGTCAAGGAGGATGACAGATTCACGAAGGAACTAGGCGAAACAGCGGACATGTCTACTAGATCAAGTTTGAGTACCCTCAACTCTGTCAAATTCTGAACAAGCACTTTGAAATCCGTATTTTCAATCCTAAGACCGTGTGTCACATATGCACCATTAAAGTTCATAGAGAGATCAAGTAAAACAAGTTTAGAAAGGTAAGAAATTTCGGTAGGAACTAGACCTGAAAAATTCGAGTAAGTGAGATCGAGGTCCCTCAGTTCAGCAAAAACACTTAGTTCGGGCAAAATGGGTGAGGCAAGGAAATTGTTACCACCAAGGTTGAGGCTGTGAAGATGGCGAAGCGCAAAGAGTGAGCTGTCAGAACAGAGGGTGCCCTGAAGACAGCTGAATGAAAGATCGAGGCCGATAACATTACCCGTTACATTGTCACAGGTGACGCCGTCCCACAAGCAGCAGTCCAGGCCGTTCTCCCATCTAGTCATCTTTGGATCACAGTACGGGTACATATCAGTTTGGACTGTGAAAGAATTGCTGAACTGAAGTAAGGCATTGCTTTGGGCAGGATGACATGACTGTGCTGTTGTGAAAGGGAGGTCGAGCAATACTCGTGCAGAAAGGGAAAACAGAAGACACAGGGTGTGGTAGAACTCCATGTTTTTTTTGGTCGAGCGCAATGGCTCTAGGACAGCGGTGCACTTAATTATAGATGCGAAGAATCAAAGTCTTCTTGAAAGGACAATAGTGCGGTCAAGTTTGGTTTTCTTGATTGTCCCTTGGTGGGGTTTTGGAGACAAAGAGGTAACTCACTGGTTAGGTAATTGTCGGACAAGTCGAGGTGCCTAAGCTTTGGGAGGGCCCATATTTGAAGGGGAAACATACGGGCGAGGCCACTTGCAGGCAGCCTAAGAGCGTTGAAAGATCGCGACATTTGATTGGGTCGAACGGTCCGGATACTTTGTATTGCCGACCAAAAAAAAAAAAAAAAAAATCTACTAACTTATGTGTCAAGGATTTGGACACCATACCAAATAAAATCTGCCAAGGTTATAGATAAAATCTCAAGTCAAATATTGTGACAATTGTTCGAATCTCGCTTGCTTGATAACATTGGAGGGGATAAGGACACTAACAATATCATAATTTTTGTATTGTGCTCACTTTGATGCTATAACGTTTTAAGCAAACATTTAATCGTCAATAATTTTTAAAAGCATATCACTTAAGTTACATCCATAATTTTCTTGCTGGAAATTCCTAGGTGACATTACTTTCTGGGGAGCCATGTAGAATAATTCATATTAAATAAACGCCACAATGGATTCCAAAGTAAGGAAATCGCCAATGTAATTTTAGGTGTTCGGATTTTAAAAGTTACGGCACTAATTTTCCCAACAAGCAAAATATTCTACTCATACAATCTCTAATTCTGGCACTTTTATGATTGAATTAGAATTTAAACCAATCTAAACCAGCAGGCATGTATGGATGGAACTTGTACACACCCATCAAGAAGTCAAGGTCTTCTTGGGGTTTCATGTGGGTTGACTTTTGGGTCAAAATCTCTTTTTTCCAATGGAATGGCACCGTCCAAACCAAGAAACTCAAGAAAAACCGAGCTTGTTAATGCTTCGTTCGTTTCGCGAAAAATAACTTTTAGAAAAATATTTTTTCGTTTCATGAAAAATAAAGGAATTAAGGAAAACATTTTCCTCTTACAAAACAAGTACATTCGAAATTAGCAATCGGCCTAGGCGAGCGAAGCCGAGCCTTGCCATAGGCCGGTGGATGATGGAATGTCTTTTGCATTTCCATGGCAGATTCATTCATTAAGACAGGCTAAATGGATTTCGGTCGTTTCATCTTAGTATTCTGGAATAAATTTATTCACCCAAATTTTTCTTTTCTTTTTTTTTAATATGAAAAAAGAGAGAGAATATGTGAATGACATTTCAAGCCGACAAGTTCTTGGTTTTGGATCTGTTTTACTTCCGACGTTACAGCATTAGGAGCTCCTTCACCGTTAAATTCTATATCATGATGTTACATCTCCTACCGCATGCCTTTGATTACTCGATGTCAACAAATTAGCTGTTATATCATACAAGGTACTCTAACTAGCTTGACAGAAGTTAAATTTCAAGTTCAATCCGCAAATTAGCATCAGCTCAATCGGACACCATGCAAAATCAAATCAACGGTGGCAACTCATACAGATAAAGTCTCAAGTCGAATGTTGTCACATGGTCGAATTTGGCTGCTTCATATTAACATTTACTAGATAAAACTGGATGGGATAAGGACGCAAATGTTTTAGCTTTTGTACAAGTCATACTAGTACGATATTTTCAAACATTTATTCTTCCAAAATTCCTAATCATTAACTACAGGAACATGTTGAGTGGCGACACCGGATAAGTGGCGGCCCTCCATCGTAAACCACCGTAATAATAAATCAATTCACCACAAGCAAAGTCGAGGTCTTTCCGACGCACCACAAACAAAGCAACTCTCGACAGTTTTTTTTTTTGCCCCTAAAATTTGTGTAGAGTATGTGGTCTTTCGCTGTTCCGTGATGTCGGATCTTCCATCACAAAGAACGTTGGCCAATTGGCCTGTCTTTAAAAATATTTTTTTTTTTTTTTTTTTTTTTTTTTTTTTTTTTCAAAAATTTTTTTTTTTTTTTTTTTTTCTTTTTTTTAAAAAAAAAAATATTTTTTTTGAAATTCCTCCCCTTTTTACTACTTAGGTAAATTCTACCTAGCTAATTTAAAATAAGATTGACATGACTTAAATGACACAAGCCCCATCCTTCGTATCCTCAATCGCGTTCACCAATTTACACCATCATTTTATCAATCGACTCTTCATTCCATGGAAACTTATTGCTTGTATTGGGGCAAGTACTACATGGTCCTTGCTCTTCTTGTAGGCTTGACGATGCTTCTCTTGATCCACCTTCCCACCATACTCCTTGATTATTTTTTTGGAGCTGCGCAAGCGAGATGGAATGGAAGGGCTGGGGCAACGCTAGTTTTGGAGCTCGAAAAGTTTCCGAAACTTGTTTCATCGTGGGTCGAGACTTTGGATTGCTACTTAAGCAAGCAAGTGCTAGAGCAACTACTAGAACGATACTTCTTGCGGTAGACTTCTCTCTTGGGATTGGCAAGCGCGGGTCTAATATCCGATGTAGCATAATATCTTCTCTAAAGAGCGTCGACAATATCAAGATGATATCGGCCGGATGCCCACCCATGATTGTTTCCATTGCTACCACTCCAAAGCTGTATACGTCGCACTTCTCATTGATGACCAAAGTATAAGCGAGCTCTGAAAAATAGAACAAAAAGTTGAAGAATTATGTGAGGTTCAAAACCAAGTTGTCATTTATATCTAGTGCACTATCGAACGGTGAATTTCATAAGCATGATGGAGCATCAACGGTGTTGTTTACCACATGGCAGGTAAAGTGTACCGTTCTAGCTTTGTACCTCTAGTTATAACATTCTAGAAAAGCATGGAGGATTGTTGCTCACCCGGTGCTATATATCCATGAGTGCCTACGATATTTGCGGTGAGATTCGATGAGAAATTAGGTTCTAGGAGTCTTGCCGTGCCGAAATCTGATAGGAAAGCCTGCATTTTGTTATCGAGCAAAATATTGTTGCTAGATATGTCTCGATGAATAATTGGTCGAGCGCAATCGTGATGCAGGTAAGACAAGGCATGTGCCATATCCCAAACAATATTGAGTCTTTTAGACCAGTCTAGCTCCACCGCTTCAACTTCATCTCTCAAAGCACAAAATAGACTCCCCCTTTCCATGTATTCATAAACCAAGAACATGCATCGCTTGTGTAAGCAAAAACCATGGAGCTTAATTATGCTTCTATGTCGTACTTCAGTCAAGTGTTTCACTTCGTTCCGGAAGCTCTTGTCAAATGATGGGTCCTCTGCTTCAAGACGGTGAAGTTTCTTCAATGCCACAATTTTCCCATTGGGCAATTGTGCTCTATAGACACTACCGTAACCGCCGGTCTCGACGTAACATTTAATGTCAAAATCTTCTGTTGCATTGATTATGTCTTCATATGCAATTCTCCCATCATAATTCCAGATTGACAAAAAATTTCCATTTTTTTCTATTGTCTCTGGTTGCATGCTCTTCACTCTACGTCGAAATATGAGCCCATAAGCAAGAACCAAACAGGAAATGACTGGTATAGCCATCAGCGGTATCAATCCCACCATTAGCGTAACCGTGGACGCTCTTCTTGAACCATCAGTCCCTCCCAAACTATTGCTATGGAAATCTCTTTCACGGACATTGAACAGATTAATTGGAATTTCCCCCGTGAGATGATTGCATGACAAATCAATGTACTCTAAGCTGAAAAGCTTTTTAAAATTGGGAATTGAACCGTGAAGAGAATTATTATGAAGATCGAGATAGTTTAACATGACCAAACTCCCAAGTTCATGAGGAATTTTTCCGGAGAAGTAGTTAGAGCTCAAATCGAGATGAGTGAGACTCTTCAAATTTCCTAATTTCAATGGAATAGCTCCATCGAATTCGTTGTTACGTAAATCTAGAACCCTCAAGCTAGTTAAATGTGCTAGAGATGAAGGAACAAGGCTAGTGAAGGAGTTCGAGCGCAACCTCAACTCAATCAGGCTCTTCAAATTACCTATTGCTGATGGGATAGATCCACCGAATTCGTTTTCTTCCATGCTCGGATATGCTAAGTTTGTCAACTTCCCTATTTCTAGAGGAATAGGGCCGGTGAAGGAGTTTGAGCACAGCCTCAACTCAATCGGGCTCTTCAAATTACCTATTGCTGACGGGATAGATCCACAGAATTCGTTACCTTGCATGCTCGGATATGCTAAGTTTGTCAACTTCCCTATTTCCAAAGGAATAGAGCCATTGAAGGAGTTTAAGCGCAGCCTCGACTCAATCAGGCTCTTCAAATTACCTATTGATGACGGGATAGATCCACTGAATTCATTACCTTCCATGCTCAAGTATGCTAAGTTTGTCAACTTCCCTATTTCCATAGGAATAGAGCCATTGAAAAGGTTTCTCCCCAAATCGAGATGCATCAAATTAGACAAGAGACCAAGAGTCGGAGGGATAGGGCCAAGAAGCAAATTGAAACTGAGATCTAGGTACCATAGCTTCTTCAGATTTCCCAATTCAGGAGGGATGCAACTACTGATATTATTACTCTGAATATCAATGACTTCTAGCATGGCAAGGTTTGGGAGACAAATAGGTAACTCACCAGTTAGGTAATTGCGGGAAATGTCGAGGTGCCTGAGCTTTGGGAGTACACATATTTGGAGGGGAATGATACCGTGGAGGTAATTATGAGACAACCGAAGAGAGGCGAGAGTGCGGAGCACAGAGAAATCCACATTGCTCAAATTAGTTGCGTGGTAGACTCGTCGTTGTATATTTATTTCGATGACGCTTCCGGAATCATCGCACGAAATGCCAGGCCACGTGCAATGTGACGCGGAAGTGTGGCTCGTAAGGAAGTCAAGCCACCACCCAGTGCGACGAAGAGCATCTGCCTCTGTTCCGGTGGCAAGGGCAGGGTAGCTACGGGAGAGAGGTAGCGCAATAAGGATCCATGTAGCTGCGGTCATCAACTTGCGAACATGCAAGCCGACGACGGGATTGCTTATAGGACTCAAATGAATCATGTGGAATATCTTCATGCTTTCAAGAGAGAGGACCTCTTCTTTTTGGTGGGAAGTAGGAGGGCTGAGTTTAATGAATATATAAGAGCGGGCCTTGCCGTTTCTCCACCCTTTGTTAGTGGCCCCCTATAATATGAGCACCATCGAAACTTTATTACCAAACTTCAAAAGTACTTAATTGTTTGACGCAAAGGAATAGTAACAGGAAACTCTTTTCTAAGGATATACTGAAAATTGATTGAAATTATGTTGATTACATAGGGTGGGCGTCCTTTATATAGATAGGACCCCTTTAAGAAATTAAATACGAATCTAATCTAGTCCTAATCAAATAAGAATCAAATCTAAATCAACAGACTTCAAATCAAATATCGTGATCGGATATATCGCAAAGTTGCCTAAAATAGAAAACTGCTCGAAAACCTATCTAGACGACTCCGAAACGCAAAAATCCATCGTTCCATTGTACGTCACAGCAAAGCTGGGAGTATTGATTAGAAGGTCGTTTCGCTTCAACCGATCAAATTTGAGCGCAATCCGAAGTCGCCAGTCCCAAATCAATGAAATCTACCTGATTTCTACGATCACGTTTTTCCAAAAAATTACACGCCAATTGTTCTACATCATTGTTGAATTTGTACTCCATAATCATCAATATGTACTATCACTTTGAAGGCGTTATTCCATCGCATATTCATTTAACTGTCATAATTTTTTTTCAAGCATATCACTTCAGTTACATAGGTGGATTTCTTGCCTAAACTCCGATGTCGCAATAATTTTCCGGCAAGTCAAGCTGAATAATTTATGACTAAATTCTTTGTGTTCGTCAACTCTGATTAGTTTAAACGTTGTGCTCATCATTACATAACTTCAAGACAAATATTGATTTATATGATCGTCTCTTTACTATGGACGTACTCTGATTACGCAGCGCCGTGATTGCCAAATGGCAGTCCCTCCGTCGTAAATTTCAAGGTCAATTAATGATGATTTAATCGGAATTTGAACCAGCTTACACATGGAAGCTGGACAAATTCGAAAGGTCGAGGTCTCCGTCGAGGATGCTCTTCAAAGGTCAACAAGCCACGGCCTTTGGTCAGTTATTGGTTGTTGGACCGATAAAACAAGGTCCGTCTACGTAACTCGAGTAATTGTGGTTTGAATCAGCTACCACATGGAAGTTGGACAAATTCCAGAAGTCAACGTCTTCGTCGACTGGGCACCTCAAAAGTCAACCAGTCAAGGTCTTCGGACATGTATTGATCGTGCGACCACTGGACAAGGTTCGTCGAGAGTAATCGCGGTCTTGTGTTGTTTTCGTGATGTCAGATCTTTAGCCATCGTAAAGTAAAATGTTTGTCAATTTGCCGTCTTTAATTGACTAGCAAGCCTTCAACTAAATAGAAATGATCCGGAATAATAGGTGATGAATATCCTTATGTAGCCGAATTTTCCTAGCCACAACAACACATTATCACTCATCATTGCATTCGGATCTCACTGAAAGGAGAAAAATTGCAGAATCCGTATCCTTTGTATCCTCAACCACATTTACCGGCTTGCAGAATCATCTTGTACTCTTCCCTTGTTGGAATTTTATTTGATTTCTTTTTCGGACAAGTACTTCATGGTCCTTGCTCTCCTTGCAGGCTTGACGAATTTTCCTTGGATCCACCTTCCCACCGTACTCCTCGGTTCATTTCTTGGAGCTGTGCAAGCGAGATTAAATGGAAGGGTTTGGCCAACGCTAGTTTTGGAGCTAGAAAAGCTTTCGAGACTTGTTTCACTATGGGTTGTGACTTTGGATCACTCCATAAGCAAGCAAACATCAGAAAAACTATCAGAACGATATTTTTTGCAACAGAATTCTCTCTTGGGATTGGCAAGCGCGGGTCTAATATTTGATGCAGCATAATATCTTTTCTGAAGAGTGTCGACAGCATTAAGATCGTCTCACCTGGATGCTCACCCATTATGATTTCCATTGCTACCATTCCAAAGCTATATACATCGCATTTCTCATTATTGATCCAAGTGTAAGCGAGCTCTAAGAAAAAGAACAAAAAGTTTGTAAGTTAGATGAGGCTCAAAACTAAGTTCTCAAGGTTAACTAGTACAATACCGAATGATGAATTTGTAAAAATGATGAGGCATCAAAGTTGTTGCTTATCACATAGGGAGTAAAGTATTCGATTTAGGTATGTGCCTCTAGTAATAACATTTTAGAGTTGCTCACCTGGTGCTATATATCCCCGAGTGCCTGCGATATATGCAGTGAGATTAGATGAGAAATTAGGTTCTAGAAGTCTTGCCGTGCCGAAGTCTGATAGGAAAGCCTACATTTTGTTTTCGAGCAAAATGTTGTTGCTAGATATGTCACGATGAATAATTGGCTAAGTGCAGTCGTGGTGCAGGTAAGACAAAGCATGTGCCATATCCCAAACAATATTGAGTCTTTTAGACCATTCTAATTCCACTGATTCAACATCATTTCCCAAAGCACAAAATAGACTCCCCCTTTCCATATACTCATAAACCAAGAACATGCATCGCTTGTGTAAGCAAAAACCATGGAGCTTAATTATGCTTCTATGTCATACTTATATTAGGTGTTTCACTTCATTTCTAAAGCCCATGTCAAAAGATGGGTCCTCTGCTTCAAGACGGTGAAGTTTCTTCAATGCCACAATTTTCCCATTAGGTAATTGGGCTCTATAGACATTGCCATATCCACCGGTTCCAATGCAAAATTTAATGTCAAAGTCTTCCATTGCATTGATTATGTCTTCATATGCAATTGTCCCATCATAGTTCCATATTGACAAGAAATCTCCATTTTTTGTTGCTTTCTTTGATCACATGCTCTTCGTTCTCCGTCGAAGTAATATCAAAGGCCCAAGAACTAATATAGCCATCAGTGGTATAAGTACCATAAGTATAATCCTAGCCATTCTTTCAGAACAATTAGCCTTTACAAACCTTCATTGCCTTTGAAAGCTCCATAACAAACATGGGCCAGATTATCTGGAATTTTTCCTGTGAGACGATTATACGACAAGTCGATATAATCTAAATGACCAAGAGTCAAAAGGATCGTGCCACGAAGCGCATTGAAATTGAGGTCTAGGTGGATCAACCTCTTCAGATTTCCCAATTCTGGAGGGATAGAACTATAGAGTAGATTAGCATGAATGTCAATGACTTCTAACATGGCGAGGTTTTGGAGACAAAGAGGTAACTCGCTGGTTAGGTGATTGTGGGACAAGTTGAGGTGCCTGAGCTTCAGGAGCGCACATACTTGAAGGGGAATGATACCTCTGAGGTCGTCATTAGACAGCCCAAGAAAGGCGAGATTCAAGAGGACAGAAAAATTCATGCTACCCAAATTAGGGGCGACACCATAGTCATAACGGGCTGGTTGTGGTATGTTTATTTTGACGATGCTTCCAGAATCGTCACATGAAATGCCAAACCACGTGCAATGTGTTTCGGAACTGTTGTTCGTAACATTGGAGGGCCACCAGCCACTGCCACAAAGAGCATCTACCTCTGTTCTCATGGCAGTATTTTCCAAAAGTTCGTTGCCACTGAAATTTCTATGAGGAACGTCGAACAAATTATCTAGAATTCTTCCCGTGAGATGATTGTTCGAAAAATCGGTGTAAGTCAAGTAGAAAATCATCTTGAAACTGGGAACTGAACCCTGCAGAGAATTATTCCGAAGATTGAGATAGCTTAACACGACCAAACTCCCCGAGTTGAAGAGGGATTTCTCCAGAGAAGTTGTTATTGCTCAAATCTACATGAGCGAGACTCTTCAAACCTCCAATTTCCGATGGAATGGGTCCAGTGAAGGAGTTTGAGCTCATTCCCAACCCAATTAAGCCCTTCAAATTACCTATTTCCGACGGCATAGATCAACCATATTGGTTCTTTTCCATAATTAGATATTTCAAGTTTGTCAGGTACCCTATTTCCAGAGGAATAGCTCCATGGAAGTCGTTCGCTTGCAAATAGAGATGCGTCAAGCTCTTCATTTTCCCTAGCGTTGCAGGGATAGGGCCATGAAGCGCGTTGGAACTGAGATACAGATGAATCAGCCTCCGTAGATTTCCCAATTCGGGAGGGAATATAATTACTATGTAAGTCAAGAACTTCTAGCAAGGTGTGGTTTTGGAGACGAAGAGGTAACTCACTTGTAAGTTCGTTGATGGACAAGCCGATGTGCCTGAGCTTTGGGAGTGCACGTATTTGAAGGGAAATGATACCGGTGAGGACATTATCAGACAGCCAAATAGAGGCTAAATTCGGGAGCAGAGAGAAATCCATGCTGCTCGAATTACCTCCAACCCAGCAGTCGTAGCGGACTCCCGGTGGTAAGTTTATTTCGGCTATGCTTCTTGGAATCGTCAAACGAAATGCCAGGCCACTCACAATACGACATGGAAGTGTTGCTCGTAACGTAGTCAGGCCACCATCCGCTGCGAAGAAGAGCATGTGCCTCTGTTCCGGTGGCAAGGGCTGGGAAGTTGTGGGAGAGAGCTAGCACAATAACCATCCATGTGGCTGCTGCAGTCATCAGCTGGCCAACGGTTTCGCTTACAGGATTCAAACGAATCACATGGAACATCTTCATGCTTAGAGAGAGAGAGAGAGAGAGAGAGAGAGAAGATCTCCTCTTTTGCTTGGGAAGTGGAATGCCTGAGTTTGCTGTCATTATATATGGAGAGAAGGGCAATGAGCAATTCAGCATAACGACTTGGAAGTCTTCAATCGACTAATTTTAAACTCTCGTGTCACCGTCACCAAATTCTCTCCTCGTACGAGACACCAGGCGTTGGGGCCCTATGGTTTTTTAGTGCGGATCCAATTCGCACCTGCAGTTGCATTGCATGAACCATGTGCACAAGAATGATCATCCGCCTCTGTCTCCCACGACAACACTTTCTTGCGTTTGAATCTTGCTATGGATGGAACCCATGTTTACTTCACTTTGGTCTCCATCGAGGTGGCCTAATGGACTTCACATCTAATATCAAGAATGTTTGTTCGGAAAAGGGCTCTGTGATCAAACCAAATTCGGTCATAGATTCCGTCTTAATCAAATCATTTTGTTTCAAAACATCGGATTATCTGCTAAGTGGCCAAACACGTAATTTAAATTCAACGGGTTCCATCATAACGTCTCATATTGGAAATAATCTCGCGCGAATTATATGCATTCGTGACATGCTTTATATTCTCAAAAAATCACCGGAAAAAGCTAACAACTTATTTTGGACTACATGTCCAGGATTTCGGAGTTGTGATAGCAAGTACCCTTGTGTCCCGTGAGCTAATAACCTGTTTGATTGCTCAACGCATACAAAATTAGCTCTTATATCCCACAAGCTGCTCTAACTAACTTGATAGAAGTCATATTTCAACTTCATTGGGACACCATACAAAATAAAACCAGCGATGGCTGTAGATAAAATCTCGAGTGAGATGTCGTGACGTCTCTCGAATCTCATGGCTTTTAACCACCGCTTGCTTGATAAAATTGGAGGGGATAAGGACACTAACAATATCATAATTTTTCATATTGCCCTCACTTTATGCAATTACTTTTTAAGCGAACATCTAATTGTCATAATTATTGAAAGCAAATCACTTAAGTTACATTGATAATTTTCTTACTGGAGATTCCTAAGTGACATTACTTTCCGATGGGCCACGAAGAATGATTTAAAATTAAATTAATGCCACGATGGATTTTCAAGTAAGGAAAATCGCTGATATAATTATTTCTTTTCCCTCAATCGGTCTTACTTTTATTTTATTTATATTTGGGTTCATCGACCGCCGACCCCAACTAGTTTGGGATAAAGGTGATGTTGATGTTGAAAATCGCCGATGTAAATTTAGCTGTTTGGTTTTTAAAAGTTATGGCGGTAATTTTCCGACAAACGAAATATTATACTCATGCAATCTCTAAATTTGCTAGTTTTATGATTCGATTGGCAAAACAAAAAAATGGCACCGTTTGTTTCGGAAAAAATAACTTCTAGAAAAATGTTTTATGGATTTTCCGCCATTTGATTCATGAAAAATAAGATAGTCATGGAAAATATTTTTCACTCATGGAAAATACACCTTCAAAAGTGGGAACTTTCTTGCCCCCACTCTTCACATTTCTTTTCCTTTTAATTATTTTTAAAAAATCAGAATTCTTTTAATTTTTCCTTTTATTCATTTTCTTATTTCTTATTTTCTTTATTCTTCTTCTTCTTCTTCTTCTTCTTCTTCTTCTTCTTGTGGTCGCTGGCCTCGGGTGAGGCTCCACCTCCCCAACGCCTCGCCTGTGGCTGGACCAGCAGAGGTAGAGAGAAAAGAAAAAAAATTAAAAAAATACATAAAACATTATTGAAAAATTCAGATATTATTTTTATTTACAAAGAATTATCCACGATGGTGTTGGCCGTGGACCGTGGATAATTTTTGACCAAATGACGACGCAGAAAATCAAATTGGACTTATCATACCAAACGGCGTAAAATATTTTCCAAATCATTGTTAAGGTTTTTGCCAAACACCGGAGAATATTGTCATTTTCTTAGAAAATGAGCCGTGGACCGTGGATAGTTTTTGGCCGAATGACGACATAGAAAATCAAATTAGACTTTTCATACCAAACGGCATAAAATATTTTCCAGATCATTTTTCAGGTTTCAACCAAATACCGAAGAATATCATCATTTTCGTGAAAAATGACTCCCTCGTCATATTTTTCACAAAACAAATGAAAGCAGCGGGCACGAATGAATGGAACTTTGTGCACGTCCATCAAGAAGCCAAGGTCTTCCCGGGCTTCATCTGTGTTGAGTTTTGGATCAGTACGCGCTACAGTGACTCGTGGGAAGTCATGGTCTTCATGACACTTTAATTGGGTGATGTTCGACCCTAAGAATTTCCAACCCATCGTAAGGGAAAAGGTCATGGACCAACCGTCCAGCCTTTTCTTCTCTTTTTGACTAACAAGCATTCAACTTAGAAAGCAAAAGATCCTAGTAACACCAACACGCAGTGCTCAAATGTCAAACCAATTACATTCACCATGTACTCTCAAGGAGAATTACCGAAAAAATCATAAAATCTATCGTAATTGTGTCAATTAAGTCTGAAACTTTTTTTTTTTATCGATTGAGCCCTAAATCTTTTGCAACCGTGCCAATTCAGTCCATTGGCCTGCCGGCGCCGACGTGATAAGTTTTTAATAAAACTTAATATTTTTAAATTTTTAGATTATTTTATTTTCTTATTAATTTTTTCTGCTTTGTTTTTTTTAGGATTTCAGCCGACGGGAGTTTGCCGGACCAAACCCTCAAAAAAGGGAAAAAAAAAAGACAGAAAAGTTATTAAAAAATAAATTTTATAAAAAAATTCAAAAATATTAAAATACTATTCTTAAAAATTGCCACATCGGTGCTAATCCAACCAAATGGACTGAAATGGTACAATTGTAAAAGGTTTAAGATTCAATCGGCAAAAAAAAAAATTTTGTGATTAAATTGACATAATTACAATAGATTTATGCCTTTTTTCATAAATTTCCCTGCACTCCCATTTTATTGGAACTGTCCTAGGTAAACTGCCCCTGTTGACTTTCCCAAAATAGTATGCACAAACTTTAATACACGACTTAACTTGCAGATGCCATGGAAAATTCTATAACAATATGGAGGGAGCCTTCTTTTTGTGGTTCAGAGTTACAATTGGAATCTCCTCGACAATCCTATCGTTCATGAAGTCTTTTTTGTGGTTCAGAGTTACGATTGGAATCTCCTCCACAATCCTATCGTTCACGAAGTCCGTGGCCTTTCCGGCTTCGGCTTCTTCATCCATTCGGCTTTCCTTTTCTCCGTCCTCCTCACTGTTCTTCCAAGCCATTTGGGTCTTATTATTCCGGAATAAATTTATGCATCCAAATTTTTCCCTCTTTTTTTAATATGAAAAAAGCGAGAGAGAGAATATGTGAATGACATTTCAAGCCGACGACTTCTTGGTTCTTGGATCTGTATTACTTCCAACGTTACGTAATCGGGAGCTCCTTCACCGTTAAATTCTATATCATAATGTTACATCTCCTGCCACATGCCTTTGATTACTCGATGTCTACAAATTAGCTCTTATATCATACAAGCTACTCTAACTAGCTCGACAGAAGTTAAATTTCAAGTTCAATCCGCAAATTAGCAGCAGCTCAATCGGACACCATGCAAAATCAAATCAACAATGGCAACTCATACAAATAAAGTCTCAAGTCGAATGTTGTGACATCGCTCGAATTTTGCGGCTTCATATCAGCATTTACTCGATAAAACTGGATGGGATAAGGATGCTAATAATGTTTAGCTTTTGTACGACGCTCATATTAGGATGGTGATTTTTTCAAACAATCATTTAAGTTATGTCGGAGATTTTTCTTGCCAGAAATTCCTACATGGCATTAACTACCAGCTAACCATGTCGAATGATTCCGCAACATCGTGATTGAGAAGTGGCAGCCCCTCCATCGTAAACTTCACGGTTGAATAATGATGATTCACTTAGAATTTGAGCCAGCACGACAAAGTCAAGAAGTCAAGGCCTTTGTCGAGTACGCACCTCCAAAGTCAACAAGTCAACGTCTTCGGACATGTATTGATCGTTGGACCACTAGACACGGTTCGTCTAGAGTAATCGTGCTCTTTTGTTTGTTCTCGTGATGTCGGATCTTAATCCATCGTAAAGAAGACGTTGGTCAATTGGCCTGTCTTTAATTGACGAGGAAGCCTACTAAACAGAAAGTATCCGAAATAATACGTGGTGAATATATACTACTTATGTACCCTAATCTTCATGGCCACAACAACATATTCTCAATTATCATGCATACCGATCTTACAGAAAAGACAAAAAAACAAAATGAAAATAAATCACTGTCCGAGAAATGCTTCTCGCATCTTATTGCTACTTAGGTAATTTCTAACCTAGCTAGTTTAAAATAAGTTTGACAAGACTTAAATGACACAAGCCCTATCCTTCGTATCCTCAATCGCGTTCACCAATTTACACCATCATTTTATCAATCGACTCTTCATTCAATGGTCCTTGCTCTTCTTGTAGGCTTGACGATGCTTCTCTTGATCCACCTTCCCACCATACTCCTTGATTATTTTTTTGGAGCTGCGCAAGCGAGATGGAATGGAAGGGTTGGGGCAACGCTAGTTTTGGAGCTCGAAAAGTTTCCGAAACTTGTTTCATCGTGGGTCGAGACTTTGGATCGCTACTTAAGCAAGCAAGCGCTAGAGAAACTACTAGAACGATACTTCTTGCAGTAGAATTCTCTCTTGGGATTGGCAAGCGCGGGTCTAATATCTGATGTAGCATAATATCTTCTCTAAAGAGCGTCGACAATATCAAGATGATATCGGCCGGATGCTCACCCATGATTGTTTCCATTGCTACCACTCCAAAGCTATATACGTCGCACTTCTCATTGATGACCAAAGTGTAAGCGAGCTCTGAAAAACAGAACAAAAAGTTGAAGAATTATGTGAGGCTCAAAACCAAGTTCTCAATTATATCTAGTGCACTATTGAACGGTGAATTTCGTAAGCATGATGGAGCATCAACGGTGTTGTTTACCACATGGCAGGTAAAGTGTACCGTTTTAGCTTTGTACCTCTAGTTATAACATTCTAGAAAAGCATGGAGGATTGTTGCTCACCCGGTGCTATATATCCACGAGTGCCTGCGATATTTGCAGTGAGATTCGATGAGAAATTAGGTTCTAGGAGTCTTGCCGTGCCGAAATCTGATAGGAAAGCCTGCATTTTGTTATCGAGCAAAATGTTGTTGCTAGATATGTCTCGATGAATAATTGGTCGAGCGCAATCGTGATGCAGGTAAGACAAGGCATGTGCCATATCCCAAACAATATTGAGTCTTTTAGACCAATCTAGCTCCACCGCTTCAACTTCATCTCTCAAAGCACAAAATAGACTCCCCCTTTCCATGTATTCATAAACCAAGAACATGCATCGCTTGTGTAAGCAAAAACCATGGAGCTTAATTATGCTTCTATGTCGTACTTCAGTCAAGTGTTTCACTTCGTTCCGGAAGCTCTTGTCAAATGATGGGTCCTCTGCTTGAAGACGGTGAAGTTTCTTCAATGCCACGATTTTCCCATTGGGCAATTGTGCTCTATAGACACTACCGTAACCGCCGGTCCCGATGCAATATTTAATGTCAAAATCTTCTGTTGCATTGATTATGTCTTCATATGCAATTCTCCCATCATAATTCCAGATTGACAAAAAATCTCCATTTTTTTCTATTGTCTCTGGTTGCTTGCTCTTCACTCTACTTCGAAATATGAACCAATAAGCAAGAACCAAACAGGAAATGACTAGTACAGCCATCAGTGGTATAAAGCCCGCCATTAGCATAACCCTAGACGTTCTTCTAGAACCATCAGTCCATTCCAAACCTTCATTGTCGGAGAAAACTCCATAAGGAACATTGCCCAGATTAATTGGAATTTTTCCCGTGAGATGATTGTACGACAAATCAATGTGATCTAAATTGGAAAGCTTTTTAAAATTGGGAATTGAACCGTGAAGAGAATTATTATGAAGATCGAGATAGTTTAACATGACCAAACTCCCAAGTTCATGAGGGATTTTTCCAGAGAAGTTGTTGAAGCTCAAATCTAGATAGGTGAGACTCTTCAAATTTCCCAATTCCGATGGAATAGCACCGTCGAATTCATTGTTACCTAAATCTAGAACCCTCAAGCTAGTTAAATGTGCTAGAGATGAAGGAATAGGACTAGTGAAGGAGTTTAAGCCTAGCCTCAACTCAATCAGGCTCTTCAAATTACCTATTGCTAATGGGATACATCCACTGAATTCGTTCTCTTCCATGCTCAGATATGCTAAGTTTGTCAACTTCCCTATTTCACGAGGAATAGGGCCAGTGAAGGAGTTTAAGCCCAGCCTCAACTCAATCAGGCTCTTCAAATTACCTATTGCTGACGGGATAGATCCACTGAATTTGTTACCTTCCATGTTCAGATATGCTAAGTTTGTCAACTTCCCTATTTCCAGAGGAATAGAGCCATCGAAATAGTTTCCTCCCAAATAGAGATGCATCAAATTAGACAAGAGACCAAGAGTCGAAGGGATATGGCCAAGAAGCAAATTGAAACTGAGATCTAGGTACCAAAGCTTCTTCAGATTTCCCAATTCGGGAGGGATGCGGCTACTAATATTATTCCTCTGAATATCAATGACTTCTAGCATGGCGAGGTTTTGGAGACAAATAGGTAACTCACCAGTTAGGTAATTGTAGGACAAGTTGAGGTGCCTGAGCTTTGGGAGTGCACATATTTGGAGGGGAATGATACCGCAGAAGCTGTTATAAGACAGCCCAAGAAAGGCGAGATTCGGGAGCAGAGAGAAATCCATGCTACTCAAATTACTTCCAACCGAGCAGTCGTACCGGTCGTACCAGACTGCTGGTGGAAATTTTATGCCGACGATGCTTTTGGAATCGTCGCACGAAATGCCGCGCCACTCGCATTTCGACAAGGAAGTGTTGCTCGTAACGTAGTCAGGCCACCATCCGCTGTAAAGAAGAGCATCTGTCTCTGTTCCGGTGGCAAGGGCCGGGAAGTTGTGGGAGAGAGCTAGCACAATAACCATCCATGTGGCTGCTGTGGTCATCAGCTGGCCAACGGGTTCGCTTACAGGATTCAAGCGACTCATATGGAATATCTTCATGCTTGAGAGAGAGATCTTCTTTTGCTTGGGAAGGGGAAAGCCTGAGTTTGCTGTCATTATATATAGAGAGAAGGGCAATCCAAAAAGAAATAACTTTTGCGGAGAGCAATTCAGCATAACGACTTGGAAGTCTTCAATCGACTAATTTTAAACTCTCGTGTCACCGTCACCGAGGTCTCTCCCCGTACGAGACACCAGGCGTTGGGGCCCAATGGTTTTTAGTGCAGATCCAATTCACACTTGCATTGCATGAACCATCTGCACAAGAATGATCGTTCGCCTCGGCCTCCCACGACAACACTTTGCTGCGTTTGAATCTTGCGGTGGAACCAATGTCTACTTCACTTTGGTCTCCATCGAGGTGGCCTAATCCTAATGGACTTCACATCTAATATCAAGAATGTTTTTTTGGATATAACCTAATTTGGTCATAGATTTCGTCTTAATCAAATCACTTTGTTTCAAAACATCGGATTATCGGCTGAGTGGCTAAACACTTAATTTAAATTCGGCGGCTTCCATCATAACGTCTTATATTCGAAATGATCTCGCTCGAATTGTATGCGTTCGTGACATTTGTTTGAGTCGAATGGCCCGAATACTTTATATTGTCAAAAAAAAAACACTGGAAAAAGCTAACAACTTATTTTGGACTACGTGTCCCGGATTTTGGAGTTGTGAAAGCAAGTACCCTTATGTCCCGTGACCTAATAACCTGTTTGATTGCTCAATGCAAACAAAATTAGCTCTTATATCCCATGAGCTGCTCTAACTAACTTGATAGAAGTTATATTTCAAGTTCAGAGGGACACCATACAAAATAAAACCAGCGATGGCTGCAGATAAAATCTCGAGTGAGATGTCGTGACATCGCTCGAATCTCATGGCTTTCGGCCACCGCTTGCTCGATAAAATTGGAGGGGATAAGGACACTAACGATATCATAACTTTTCATATTGGCCTCACCTTATGCGATAACTTTTTAAGCGAACATTTAATTTTCGTAATTATTGAAAGCAAATCACTTAAGTTACATCGATAATTTTCTTGCTGGAGATTCCTAAGTGACATTACTTTTCGGTGAGCCACGTAGAATGATTTAAAATTAAATTAATGCCACGATGGATTTTCATTTAAGGAAAATCGCCGATGTAATTTTTTCTTTTCCCTCAATCGGTCTTGTTTTTATTTTATTTATTTTTGAGTTCATGACAGCCGACCCCAACTAGTTTGGGATAAAGGTGATGTTGATGTTGAAAATCGCCAATGTAAATTTAGTTGTTTGGTTTTTAAAAGTTATGGCAGTAATTTTCTGACAAACGAAATATTATACTCATGAAATCTCTAAATTTGCTAGTTTTATGATTCGATTGGCAAAAAAAAAAAAAAACGGTTCCGTTTGTTTCGTAAAAAATAACTTTTAGAAAAATGTTTTATGGATTTTCCAGTGTTTGGTTCATGAAAAATAAGATAGTCAAGGAAAATATTTTTCACTCATAGAAAATACACCTTCAAACGTGGGAACTTTCTTCCCTCCACTCTTCACATTTCTTTTCTTTTTAATTATTTTAAAAAAATTCGAATTCTTTTAATTTTTCATTTTATTCGTTTTCTTATTTCTTATTTTCTTTCTTCTTCTTCTTCTTCTTCTTCTTCTTCTTCTTCTTCTTATGGTCGCTAGCCTCGGGTGAGGCTCCACCTCCCCAACGCCTCACCTATGTCCGGACCAACAGTGGTAGAGAGAAAAGATAAAAAATTAAAAAAATACATAAAACATTATTGAAAAATTCAGGTATTATTTTTATTTACAAAAAATTATACATGATGGCGTCGGCCGTGGGCTGTGGATAATTTTCGACCAAATGACGATGCGGAAAATCAAATTGGACTTTTCATACCAAACGGCATAAAATATTTTCCAGATCATTGTTAAGGTTTCTGCCAAACACCGGAGAATATCGTCATTTTCTTAGAAAACGGGAGCCATGGACCATGGATAATTTTCAATCAAATGATGACGCAGAAAATCAAATTGGACTTTTCATACCAAACGGCGTAAAATATTTTCTAGATCATTGTTAAGGTTTCTGCCAAACACCGGAGAATATCATCATTTTCTTTGAAAACGTGAGCCGTGGACCATGGATAATTTTCAAGCGAATGACGACGTAGAAAATCAAATTAGACTTTTCATACCAAATAGCGTAAAATATTTTTCAAATAATTTTTCAAGTTTCAGCCAAATACCGAAGAATATTATCATTTTCTTGAAAAACGACTCCCTCGTCATATTTTTCACAAAACAAATGAAATCTTAAACCAGCGTGCATGAATGAATGGAACTTTGAGCACGTCCATCGAGAAGTCAAGGTCTTCCCGGGCTTCATCTGTGTTGCGTTTTGGATCAGTACCGCACGCGCTACGGTGATTCATGGGAAGTCATGGTCTTTATGTCACAATAATTGGTTGATGTTCGGCCCTAAAAATTTCCAACCCATCGTAAGGGAAAGGGTCATGGACCAACTGTCCAGCCTTTTTCTTTTTTTTGACTGACAAGCATTCAACTTAACTATCGTCACATCGCTCGAATCTCATGGCTTCCCAACCATCCGTTGGTCGATAAAATTGGAAAGGATAAGGACACTAACAATAGCATAATTTTTGTGTTGTGCTCACTTCGATGTGATGACTTTTTAAGCGAGGATTTAATTTTCATAAGTTTTAAAAGCATATCACTTAAGTTACGCCGATAATTTTTTTGCTGGAAATCCCTTCACGTGGGATGATTTAATGCTAAATCAATGCCACAATGGATTTTCAAGTGAGAAAAATGGCTGATGTAATTTTAAGTGTTCGATTTTTAAAACTTATGGTAATGATTTTCCGACAAGCAAGATATTCTACTCATGCAACCTTTAAATTTCGCAGTTCTACGATTCGATTAGAATTTACACCAGCATACAGGCCAAAAAAATAAGGAAATTCAACCAGCATGCATATAAGGATGGAGCTTGTACACATCCATCACGACCAGAGATCTCAGGAGCATTAACCAAAATCACCTACTCCCATGGATAAAGAGTCAGTTGCGTACCTGGCTTGCTTGGAGAGTGAAAAACAGGCATAGCTTTGACGTCAAGGTCTTCTGGGGCTTCATCTCTGTTGAGTTTTTTATCAGTACGCGCTACAGTGACTCATGGGAAGTCATGGTCTTTGTGACACTTTAATTGGGTGATGTTCGACCCTAAAAATTTCCAACCCATCGTAAGGGAAAAGGTCATGGACCAACCGTCCAGCCTTTTCTTCTCTTTTTGACTAACAAGCATTCAACTTAGAAAGCAAAAGATCCTTGTAATACCAACACGCAGTGCTCAAATGTCAAACCAATTACATTCACCATGCACTCTCGGGGAGAATTACCAAAAAAGTCATAAAATCTATTGTAATTATGTTGATTCAGTCCAAAATTTTTTTTAATCGATTGAGTCCTAAACTTTTTGCAACTATGCCAATTCAGTCATTGGCCTACCGACGCCGACATGATAATTTTTTAATAAAACTTAATATTTTTGAATTTTTAGATTATTTTTATTTTCTTAGTAATTTTTTCTGTTTTTTATTTTTTTAGGATTTCGGCCGATAGGAGTTTGTCAAACCAAACCCTCAAAAAAAGGAAAAAAAGACAGAAAAGTTATTAAAAAATAAAATTTATAAAAAAATTCATAAATATTATAATACTATTCTAAAAAATTGCCACATCGGCGCGATCCAACCAAATTGACTGAAATGGCACAATTGTAAAAGGTTTAAGACTCAATCAGCAAAAAAAATTTGTGATTAAATTGGCATAATTGTAATAGATTTATGACTTTTTTGATAAATTTCCCTGCACTCCCATCTTATTGGAACTGTCCTAGGTAAACTACCTCTGTTGACTTCTCCAAAATAGTATGCACAAAGTTTAATACACGACTTAAGTTGCAAATGCCATGGAAAATTCTATATCAACATGGAGGGAACCTTTTTTTTTTGTGGTTCAGAGTTACGATTGGAATCTCCTCGACAATCCTATCGTTCATGAAGTCTTTTTTTGTGGTTCGAAGTTACGATTAGAATCTCCTCAACAATCCTATCGTTCACGAAGTCCGTGGCCTTTCCGGCTTAGGCTTCTTCATCCATTCGGCTTTCCTTTTCTCCGTCCTCCTCGCTGTTCTTGCAAGCCATTTGGGTCTTATTATTTTGGAATAAATTTATGCACCCAAATTTTTCTTTTCTTTTTTTAATATGAAAAAAAGAGAGAGAGAATATGTGAATGACATTTCAAGCCGACGACTTCTTGTTTCTAGGATCTGTATTACTTCCGACGTTACAGAATCGGGAGCTCCTCCAACGTTAAATTCTATATCATGATGTTACATCACCTGCCGCATGTCTTTGATTGCTCGATATCAACAAATTAGCTCTTATATCATACAAGCTACTCAAACTAGCTTGACAGAAGTTAAATTTCAAGTTCAATCCGCAAATTAGCATCAGCTCAATCGAACACCATGCAAAATCAAATCAACGATGGCAACTCATACAGATAAAGTCTCAAGTCAAATGTTGTGACATCACTCGAATTTTGTGGCTTCATATCAGCATTTACTCAATAAAATTGGATGGGATAAGGATGCTAATAATGTTTTAGCTTTTGTACGATCCTCATATTAGTACGGTGATTTTTTCAAACGATCATTTAAGTTATGTCAGGGATTTTTCTTGCCAGAAATTCCTACATGGCATTAACTACCAGCTAACCATGTTGAATGATTCCGCGACATCGTGATTGCGAAGTGGCAGCCCCTCCATCGTAAACTTCACGGTTGAATAATGATGATTCACTTAGAATTTGAGCCAGCACGACAAAGTCAAGAAGTCAAGGCCTTTGTCGAGTACGCACCTCAAAAGTCAACAAGTCAACGTCTTCGGACATGCATTGATCGTTGGACCACTAGACACGGTTCGTCTAGCGTAATCGTGCTCTTTTGTTTGTTCCCGTGATGTCGGATCTTGATCCATCGTAAAGAAGGCGTTGGTCAATTGGCCTTTCTTTAATTGACGAGGAAGCCTACTAAACAGAAAGTATCCGAAATAATACGTGGTGAATATACTTAGGTACCCCAATCTTCATGGCCACAACAACATATTCTCAATTATCATGCATACCGATCTTACTGAAAAGACAAAAAAAAAATTGTAAATAAATGACTGTCCGAGAAATGCTTCTCGCTCCTTATTGCTACTTAGGTAAATTCTAACCTAGCTAGTTTAAAATAAGTTTGACATGACTTAAATGATACAAGCCCAATCCTTCGTATCCTCAATCGCGTTCACCAATTTACATCATCATTTTATCAATCAACTCTTCATTCCATGGAAACTTACTGCTTGTATTGAGGCAAGTACTTCATGGTCCTTGCTCTTCTTGTAGACTTGACGATGCTTCTCTTGATCCACCTTCCCACCATACTCCTTGATTATTTTTTTGGAGCTGCGCAAGCGAGATGGAATGGAAGGGCTTGGGCAACGCTAGTTTTGGAGCTCGAAAAGTTTCCGAAACTTGTTTCATCGTGGGTCGAGACTTTGGATCGCTACTTAAGCAAGCGAGCGCTAGAGAAACTACTAGAACGATACTTCTTGCAGTAGAATTCTCTCTTGGGATTGGCAAGCGCGGGTCTAATATTTGATGTAGCATAATATCTTCTCTAAAGAGCGTCGACAATATCAAGATGATATCGGCCGGATGCTCACCCATGATTGTTTCCATTGCTACCACTCCAAAGCTATATACGTCACACTTCTCATTGATGACCAAAGTGTAAGTGAGCTCTGAAAAACAGAACAAAAAGTTGAAGAATTATGAGAGGCTCGAAACCAAGTTCTCAATTATATCTTGCACTATCGAACGGTGAATTTCGTAAGCATGATAGAGCATCAACGGTGTTGTTTACCACATGGCAGGTAAAGTGTACCGTTCTAGCTTTGTACCTCTAGTTATAACATTCTAGAAAGGCATGGAGGATTGTTGATCACCCGGTGCTATATATCCACGAGTGCCTGCGATATTTGCAGTGAGATTCGATGAGAAATTAGGTTCTAGGAGTCTTGCCGTGCCGAAATCTGATAGGAAAGCCTGGATTTTGTTGTCGAGCAAAATGTTGTTGCTAGATATGTCTCGATGAATAATTGGTCGAGCGCAATCGTGATGCAGGTAAGACAAGGCATGTGCCATATCCCAAACAATATTGAGTCTTTTAGACCAGTCTAGCTCCACCGCTTCAACTTCATCTCTCAAAGCACAAAATAGACTCCCCCTTTCCATGTATTCATAAACCAAGAACATGCTTCGCCTGTGTAAGCAAAAACCATGGAGCTTAATTATGCTTCTATGTCGTACTTCAGTTAAGTGTTTCACTTCATTCTGGAAGCTCTCGTCAAATGATGGGTGGGTCCTCTGCTTCAAGACGGTGAAGTTTCTTCAATGCCACGATTTTCCCATTGGGCAATTGTGCTCTATAGACACTACCGTAACCGCCGGTCCCAATGTAATATTTAATGTCAAAACCTTCTGTAGCATTGATTATGTCTTCATATGCAATTCTCCCATCATAATTCCAGATTGACAAAAAATCTCCATTTTTTTCTATTGTCTCTGATTGCATGCTCTTCCCTCTACATTGAAATATGAACCCATAAGCAAGAACCAAAAAGGAAATGACTGGTATAGCCATCAGCGGTATCAATTCCACCATTAGCGTAACCGTTGACGTTCTTCTAGAACCATCAGTCCCTCCCAAACCTTCATTGCCGTGGAAATCTCTTTCACGGACATTGAACAGATTAATTGGAATTTTCCCCGTGAGATGATTGCACGACAAATCAATGTACTCTAAGCTGAAAAGCTTTTTAAAATTGGGAATTGAACAGTGAAGAGAATTATTATGAAGATCAAGATAGTTTAACATGACCAAACTCCAAAGTTCATGAGAGATTTTTTCGGAGAAGTAGTTAGAGCTCAAATTGAGATGAGTGAGACTCTTCAAATTTCCTAATTTTGATGGAATAGCACTGTCAAATTCATTGCTACCAAAATCTAGAACCCTCAAGCTAGTTAAATGTGCTAGAGATGAAGGAATAGGGCCACTAAAGGAGTTTGAGCGCAGCCTCAACTCAATCAGGCTCTTCAAATTACCTATTGCTGATGGGATAGATCCACCGAATTTGTTACCTTCCATACTCAGATATGCTAAGTTTGTCAACTTCCATATTTCCAGAGGAATAGTACCAGTGAAGAAGTTTAAGCCCAGCCTCAACTCAATTAGGCTCTTCAAATTAACTATTGCTGACGGGATAGATCCACTGAATTCGTTACCTTCCATGCTCGGATATGCTAGGTTTGTCAACTTCCATATTTCCGGAGGAATAGGACCGGTGAAGGAGTTTGAGCGCAGCCTCAACTCAATCAAGCTCTTCAAATTACCTATTGCCAACGGGATAGATCCATTGAATTCGTTACCTTCCATGCTCAGATGTGCTAAGTTTGTCAACTTCCATATTTCCCGAGGAATAGGGCCAATGAAGGAGTTTGAGCGCAGCCTCAACTCAATCAGGCTCTTCAAATTACCTATTGCTGACGGGATAGATCCATTGAATTCGTTACCTTCCATGCTTAGTTATGCTAAGTTTGTCAACTTCCCTATTTCCAGAGGAATAGGGCCGCTGAAGGAGTTTGAGCGCAGCCTCAACTCAATCAAGCTCTTCAAATTACCTATTGCTGATGGGATAGATCCATTGAATTCATTATCTTCCATGCTCGGATATGCTAAGTTTGTCAACTTCCATATTTCCTAAGGAATAGGGCCAGTGAAGGAGTTTGAGCTCAGCTTCAACTCAATCAGGCTCTTCAAATTACCTATTGTTGACGGGATAGATCCATTGAATTCATTACCTTCCATGCTCAAATATGCTAAGTTTGTCAACTTCCCTATTTCCATGGGAATTGAGCCATTCAAAAGGTTTCCCCCCAAATCGAGATGCATCAAATTAGACAAGAGACCAAGAGTCGGAGGGATAGGGCCAAGAAGCAAATTGAAACTGAGATCTAGGTACCATAGCTTCTTCAGATTTGCCAATTCAGGAGGGATGCGACTACTGATATTATTACTCTGAATATCAATGGCTTCTAGCATGGTGAGGTTTCGGAGACAAATAGGTAACTCACCAGTTAGGTAATTGTGGGACAAGTTGAGGTGCCTGAGCTTTGGGAGTGCACATATTTGGAGGGGAATGATACTGCAGAAGCAGTTATAAGATAGCCCCAGAAAGGCGAGATTCGGGAGCAGAGAGAAATCCATGCTGGTCAAATTAATTCCAACCAAGCAGCCGTAGCAGCATCCTAGTGGCAAGTTTATTTCGGCGACACTACCAGAGTGGTCGCACGAAATGCCGCGCCACTCGCATTCCGACAAGGAAGTGTTGCTCGTAACGTGGTGAGGCCACCATCCGCCGCGAAGAAGAACATCTACCTCTGTTCCGGTGGCGAGGGCATGGAAGTTGTGGGAGAGAGCTACCGCAATAACCATCCATGTGGCTGCTGCGGTCATCAGCTGGCCACCAGTTTCGCTTACAGGATTAAAGCGAATCCAATGGAATATCTTCATGCTTTATACAGAGAGAGAGGGAGAGAGAGAGAGAGATGATCTCTTCTTTTGCTTGGGAAGGGGAAAGCCTGAGTTTGCTGTCATTATATATAGAGAGAAGGGCAATCCAAAAAGAAATAACTTTTGCGGAGAGCAATTCCCCATAACGACTTGGAAGTCTTCAATCGACTAATTTTAAACTCTCGTATGACCATCACCAAGGTCTCTCCCCGTACAAGACACCAGGCGTTGGGGCCCTATGGTTTTTAGTGCGGATCCAATTCACACTTGCATTGCATGAACCGTCTGCACGAGAATGATCGTTCGCCTCAGCCTCCGGCGACAACACTTTCCTGCGTTTGAATCTTGCTGTGGAACCCATGTCTACTTCACTTTGGTCTCCATCGAGGTGGCCTAATCCTAATGGACTTCACATCTAATATCAAGAATGTTTGTTCGGATATAACCTAATTTGGTCGTAGATTTCGTCTTAATCAAATCACTTTGTTTCAAAACATTGGATTATCGGCTCAATGGCTAAACACTTAATTTAAATTCGACGGCCTCCATCATAACGTCTTATATTCGAAATGATCTCGCTCGAATTGTATGCGTTCGTGACATTTGTTTGAGTCGAATGGCCTGAATACTTTATATTGTAAAAAAAATCATTGGAAAAAGCTAACAACTTATTTTGAACTACGTGGGGAAAAGTACATTAAAAGTGTCATAACTTGTGTACGACGTTCACTGGAGTGCCATAACTTTCAAAACGTTCACTTAAGTGCCATAACCTTCAAAAATCGTTCACTTGAATGCTACATTTGACAAAATTGTTCACTTGAGTGCTACAGTAACTTTTCCAGCGTGCCACGTCATCTTTTCGACGAGCCACGTCGGCTTTCTGGCGTGCCACGTCAGCTTTCCAGCTGCCACGTCGGCTTTTCCGGTATCCACGTCAACATAGCACTCAAGTGAACAATTTTTGAAAGTTATTGCACTTAAATGAACATTTTGAAAGTTATGGCACTCAAGTGAACGCCGTACAAAAGTTATGGCACTTCTAGTGTACTTTTCCCGGACTACGTGACCACGATTTCAGAGTTGTGATAGCAAGTACCCTTATTTCCCATGAGCTAATAACCTGTTTGATTGCTCAATGCAAACAAAATTAGCTCTTATGTCCCACGAGCTGCTCTAACTAACTTGAAAGAAGTTATATTTCAAGTTCATTGGGACACCATACAAAATAAAACTAGCGATGGCTGCAGATAAAATCTCGAGTGAGATGTCGTGACATCTCTCGAATCTCATGGCTTTTAACCACCAATTGCTCGATAAAATTGGAAGGGATAAGGACACTAACAATATCATAATTTTTCATATTGCCCTCACTTTATGCAATTGCTTTTTAAGTGAACATCTAATTGTCATAATTATTGAAAGCAAATCACTTAAGTTACATCGATAATTTTCGTGCTGGAGACTCCTAAGTGACATTACTTTCCGATGGGCTTAAGTACACCCCATGTGCCATAAGTTGTGTACGGCGCTCACTTTAGTGCCAAAACTTTCAAATCGATCACTTTAGTGCTAAGTATTTGTAATTTCGATCACTTCAGTGCCAAACCTTTCAAAACGATCACTTTAGTGCTAAGTTTTGGTAACTTCGATCACTTAAGTGCCAACTTCTTTTAAAAACGATCACTTTAGTGTCAAATTCACCAGCCACGTCATCTCAAATATTAATAAAAAAAAATACCACGTGTCGAATTTTCGGCAAGTCATGTTAGCTTTGGCACTAAAGTGATCGTTTTAGAAGAAGTTGGTACTTAAGTAATCGAAGTTACAAAAACTTAGCACTAAAGTGATCGATTTGAAAGTTTTGGCACTAAAGTGAGCGCCGTACACAACTTATGGCACTTGGAGTGTACTTAAGCCCTTTCCGATGAGCCACGTAGAATGATTTAAAATTAAATTAATGCCACGATGGATTTTCAAGTGAGGAAAATCGCCGATGTAATTATTTCTTTTCCCTCAATCGGTCTTGCTTTTATTTTTTTTTAAATTTTTGAGTTCATCGACCGTCGACCCCAACTAGTTTGGGATAAAGGTGATGTTGATGCCGATGTTGATGTTGAAAATCGCCGATGTAAATTTAGCTGCTTAGTTTTTAAAAGTTATGGAAGTAATTTTCCGACAAACGAAATATTATACTCATGCAATCTCTAAATTTGCTAGTTTTATGATTCGATTGGCCAAAAAAGAAATGGCCCCGTTTGTTTCATAAAAAATAGATTGTCCGGCGTTTGGTTCATGAAAAATAAGATAGTCAAGGAAAATATTTTTCACTCATGGAAAATACACCTTCAAAAGTGGGAACTTTCTTCCCTCCACTCTTCACATTTGTTTTCTTTTTAACTATTTAAAAAAATCGGAATTTTTTTTAATTTTTCCATTTATTCGTTTTCTTATTTCTTATTTTCTTTCTTCTTCTTCTTATGGTTGCTGGCCTCGGGTGAGGCTCCACCTCCCCAACGCCTCACATGTGTCCGGACCAGCAAAGGTAGAGAGAAAAGAAAAAAATTAAAAAAAAATACATAAAACATTATTGAAAAATTCAGATATTATTTTTAGTTACAAAAAATTATCGATGATGGCCTCGGCCGTGGACCGTGGATAATTTTCGACCAAATGACAACGCGGAAAATCAAATTGGACTTTTCATACCAAACAGCATAAAATATTTTCCAGATCATTTTTCAAGTTTCTGCCAAACACCGGAGAATATCGTCATTTTCTTCGAAAACGGGAGCTGTGGACCATGAATAATTTTCGACCGAATGATGACGCAGAAGATCAAATTAGACTTTTCATACTAAACGGCGTAAAATATTTTCCAAATAATTTTTTAAGTTTCAGCCAAACACCGAAGAATATCGTCATTTTCTTGAAAAATGACTCCCTCGTCGTATCTTTCACGAAACAAATGAAACCTTAAACCAGCATGCATGAATGAATGGAACTTTGTGCACGTCCATCGAGAAGTCAAGGTCTTCCCGGGCTTCATCTGTGTTGCGTTTTGGATCAGCACCGCACGCGCTACAGTGATTCATGGGAAGTCATGGTCTTTATGACACTTTAATTGGGCGATGTTCGGCCCTAAAAATTTCCAACCCATCGTCATGGACCAACTGTCCAGCCTTTTTCTTTTTTTAACTGACAAGCATTCAACTTAAATGTCGTGACATCGCTAGAATCTCATGGCTTCCCGACCATCCCTTGCTCGATAAAATTGGAAGGGATAAGGACACTAACAATAGCATAATTTTTTCATAAGTTTTAAAAGCATCTCACTTAAGTTACACCGATAAATTTTTTGCTGGAAATCCCTTCACGTGGGATGATTTAATGCTAAAACAATGCCACAATGGATTTTCAAGTGAGGAAAATGGCGGATGTAATTTTAAGTGTTTGATTTTTAAAACTTATGGTAATGATTTTCCGACAAGCAAAATTTTCTACTCATGCAACCTTTAAATTTCGCAGTTTTATGATTCGATTAGAATTTACACCAGCATACTGGCCAAAAAAATAAAGAAATTCAACCAGCATGCATATAAGGATGGAGCTTGTACACATCCATCACGACCCGAGGTCCCAGGAGCTAATCCAAAATCACCTCCTCGCATGGATAAAGAGTCAGTTGCGTACCTAGCTTGCTTGGAGAGTGAAAAACAGGCATAGCTTTGACGTCAAGGTCTTCTGGGGCTTCATCTCTGTTGAGTTTTGGATCAGTACGCGCTACAGAAGTCGTGGTCTTTATGACACTTTAATTGGGTGATGTTCGACCCCAAAAATTTCCAACCCATCGTAAGGGAAAAGGTCATGGACCAACCGTCCAGCCCTTTCTTCTCTTTTTGACTAACAAGCATTCAACTTAGAAAGCAAAAGATCCTTGTACTACGAACACGCAGTGCTCAAATGTCAAACCAGTTACATTCACCATGCACTCTCAAGGAGAATTACCAAAAAAGTCATAAAATCTATTATAATTATGTCGATTCAAGTACTAAATTTTTTTTTTATCGATTGAGTCCTAAATCTTTTGCAACTATGCCAATTCAGTCCATTGACTTGCCGGCGCTGACGTGATAATTTTTTAATAAAACTTAATATTTTTGAATTTTTAGATTATTTTTATTTTCTTAGTAATTTTTTTTCTATTTTTTTTTATTTTTTTAGGATTTCGGCCTACATGAGTTTGCCAGACCAAACCCTCAAAAAAAGGGGAAAAAAAAAGACAGAAAAGTTATTAAAAAAATAAAATTTTTGATGACTTTTCCTGCACTCCCATCTTATTGGAACTGTCCTAGGTAAACTGCCTCTGTTGACTTCTCCAAAACAGCATGCACAAAGTTTAATACACAACTTAAGTTGCAGATGCGAAAATTCCATATCACTATGGAGGGAACCTTTTTTTTGTGGTTCAGAGTTACGATTGGAATCTCCTCGACAATCCTATCGTTCACGAAGTCCATGGCCTTTCCGGCTTCGGCTTTTTCATCCATTCGGCTTTCCTTTTCTCCGTCCTTCTCACGGTTCTCGCAAGCCATTTGGGTCTTAGGGCTTGGACCAAATCTGTACCCTCACGTATAGGGCTAAATCAACTTGTTTGGGGCCAGAACTACGGGCTCAGGTAAGACCCTTGGCCCGCCCGAGATCAGCGAGCTCAACCGTCCCCGTGGCTTGAACCGGCGTCGGATTGTTTAGCTCTGTCGACGCTCCGGCCAACGACGAACAAGTAAAACTGGGAAGGACAAGACGCAGTTGATAGTTCGCAGGTCTCTCAGGACGGAATTCTTTTCGCCCATGTGTTATGTCCGATTACGGGTTCATTCATGAGATTACGTGCCGCCGGTCTTTCACGTTGCTTCATCGGGCGTGTTTGTTTGGAATGGAGTCGGGGAAAGAAGTTTCCCCCGCTCCTTTCGCAGTCTTATTGTGAGTTAGTTCTCGAGTGCCTAGCCGACTCCACCCCTTTAGTTCAGTACAAAGAAATGAGACCGTGAGATGCGATCAAAGCGAGATACGGAAAGTCTCCTGGATATATGCAACCTCACAAGAGATATGGAAAATCAAGTGCAGTATCCAAAATATCTCCTACATCCCCTCAAGCGCAAGATGTCGTTGAAGAAGTTGTTGGGAAAACTCCCTATGACATTTGAATGATTCCAAAATTTCCCTTGGCTTGATATCTACTTGATTAATGCGGATGTTCATTACGACGAAGATGTGATCATTTCAGGAAGACCGTTGTAATATTGCTGGTCACCGCAAAGTCCAGCGAAAATGTTCACAAGCATGAGGACCTTGACAAGAGGAGACCGAGTCTGATACGACGAGAGGTTCGTAAGGACATGGAGGTACCAAGATCAGGTGACCATCAAAGTAAAGCATTTGGATATTGATATGCTCAGGAAGACCATTAGATCATATATATCGCAAGTCATTCTGGAATGAATGCGATGAACAACACCGACTGACAGTTGACAAGAACAACTCCTAGAAGGTGCCGATCATCCTTCCATCTCAAGGATGGCCGTTTAACTGAAGATATAGCCGGTAAAAAGGTCGGAAACCATTGCAGGAGAAGTAGAGTTGAGTCAAAGCAAAGTTGATGGTTTTGGTCAAAAGTCAAAATGAATAGTTGACATAACATTATCAGCAGACTATTTCTGGAAAACCTTACTTTTGCCGATAGGAGCGAAGTGGCCTAAATCTCGGCAATTGCTCCAGTCAATTCCCAAAGGCTCTTAACTCTTGAGAAGTGTTTCCAATGGTTGGATTGGAGGAGGAACCTCTATATAAAGATTATCATAGCAGCTCGAAGGGATTGGATGGAAATTTGAAAAAGCTTACGCTGTTATTATCGTCTATTTATGTCTTGCACAAGCTATGCTACTGTCTGTTTGATATTCTCTTCGTTGTAGAGTCTTCATTACTTGTTATTCAGTGATAAGAAATTTGTACAAGTGTGATGACAGTATTTGTACAAGTGTGATGACAGTACTTGCGTTTTGGTAGTGTGATTTATTGTGTTATTGAGACAATACTTGAGGGATGTAACATTTTTTAGAATTACTAATGAATTCCAACTGATTTAAGGCTGTTAGCTTGGAAAGTGGACGTAGGTTTGGAGATAAAATCGAACTACTACAAATTGAGGTGTATTATTTTCTATATGTTTATTATTGTCTATATATTCCTGACAGCAGCACTAGCTTGTTTAGTACTTTTAATTTGTTCCTGCAACTATCAAGTTATACTTGTTATATTCTGCAAAAAGAAAAAAAAATTGCTTAAGCTTTTAGACGATATATTCACCTCCTCTAGGTTGTTGTGTTAACCCTAACATAAGTCAACTTGAGATTCGATAGAAGACAAATTGCCTAGGTGAATCGCTGAAACGGTTTGATGTGTTGAGAAGAGAAATGTCGACGTGGATGCTTACGTGACTATTGAGTATTATTGTGGTTGCTACGCAGACAACGTGGCGGAAAACATATCTCTCCATAAGATCATACATACACCCTCTGAAGACATGTTTGGTTTTGGCTTTCTTTTCTGGGGGTGACACCAAAGATCACACTTGTGAACAGCTGGAATTGTATGGTCTTATGATGGCAAACGACATTGATGGTTGAGCCCGTGAATTTAGGGTTAAGATAAGTATGGCCCAACTATTGATCAGAACAACTAAGTAGGCATCTCATCCCACTTCCTCATTTAGACTATAGTGCGTAAAGCAACGAATGAAAATAAATCACATAATATATTTTTTGATGTGGACCGGTCCATGCCCACCTAATTCTCCTAAATATTTTAGGCTAAGATAATTCAACATAATCATGTGCCAAAAGTCTCTATTTGCCTCAGATCTAGGCCCTGCTTTCTCATGTTTTTGTCAAAGTACCTAGATTTCAGAACTTCAAATCTTGCATCCAATGTTCCACTCTCACTAATTTTGCATCAAATTATTGATGCGGCTAATCATAGGATAAACCAAGCTCTAGAAATAAGCGATACGGCCAAACCGAATCTCAAACAAATCAGAGCGATCTTATCAAGGACAAGATCGATTTAAAGTGCGTTCGCGTCAAGTCTCGTATATCCGATAGTCACGTAAAAGATCGAGCGCTTAGATAGAAGTGCAAGCAAAAGCTCTCTTCGAAACAAGATTGCCATGACGATAGACTCTTAATTATTTATGATCGAAGCATGTGCATCATATCGATGGACAACTACTAGATAAGAATAGACCTGCGGAAGGAAACTACGCGGTCTTTCACATCTTGATTTGCATGGGCTTTTCGAGCTTGACCGTAGGAAGAAGTCATCGTAATTGGTAACCAATCCCCTCATTTGTCAGCTCCAGCCACCAATGGGACGCTGCCACGTAGCTGTCTCCTGTCGTGGCATCAAGCGGGCGGAGAGGGGGACAAGGGCCCACACGCCAACTTAGGAGCTTTAGGCGCATGTGATTAGTCAAAATAAGAAAACCCCAATTAAAATCTAAACATTGGGATTTTGGGTGCTTCAACTTTTCTGTCGGCGTCCAATTGCACGTCCCCAAGTAGTTCCCAGTTCGGTTGCTTCCTCGTCGGCAAATGGCGGCACTGTCTCTTTCTTAGGGTTTTTTTTTTTTCTTAACATAATCCTTTGACGTGGCAGATTAACTACGTTGACAAACCCTCGAACCTCGACCGTCGGATCCACTAAGGTTGCCCAAATCATTTGAATTCCTTAAGGTAGCCAATGCTGCCACGACTTGTAAAACGGTGGGTCTATTGGGAAATTTTGTCCTCTTTCTCTCCCCTTCCCTGAAATTGAAAGATGTGGCGCTTTTTTGCATTATGGATCTGATCTTATGATGATAAAAAAAAAATTAAGGAAAATACTTTCTTGACAGTATTGTCAGGAACGATACAATTCAATTGTAAATTCACATACCATCACCACATGTTTTGCATAAAGTAACCATTAATTGAGAGGTCGTGTTGTCGAAATAATCGACAAGACTCACAAACTGTCGTGCTAGCAACTCTCTAAAAGTATTATCCAAAGACCCAAAAAAAAAAAAAAAAATAATATCCAAAGACCTTTGCATGATGCCTTGGTTTTTATAGAATTTCATTCAAGCAAAACGTTTTCGTTATTATCGATTTGGAATTTTCCGCCATTGACGTACCAAAAATATAATTATACACGTCAAGAACGATAGAGACGACATATCTGAAAAGATATATGTAAAATCGTGGATTGTATACCAATTTGATGTTTAATGTATGGAGGCGTATTTCCCATTCCAGCCGATAAAGGGAGCTCCAATCGACCAATAATTCGCAATTGTTTAGGCTAAAGAAAGGATTGCACTAGCTTCCATGCCTAAACCTTTCAATTGGACAAATTTAATCCTAAACCTTTTCGCATGGATACCAATTCAGTTCGTTATTTCTTCTTCTTTTTTCTGAAAATTACAGTTTGGTCGGCGAGGGTGGCTGGCAACCCTCGCCGGCTGCCGGATGATTTAATTATCGATAACTTTTATTTAGGACTTTTTTTTATACTTTTTCCTGCAATTGCAGTATATATTGACTTTTGAATTTTAATTCCATACTGGAAGTATTATCAACCTACAATAGGTCGAAGTGGGCAGGGATGAATGTGTTTTTATCTAGAAGCCATATAAGGAAATTGCATATGCTCATTAATAGATGTAAGCCAGTAAAAGGGAAATTTCGGCAGAAATCGATACAGACACTTCATCGCGCGGGGACTCTAGTTGTTGTTTGATCATTAACCAAACCTACTACAGACCCTTTTGTCAACATTTCATGGCATATATACAGAGGTGGCCACGAGCCCTACTTGTATCCGTGCATATTTCAAGCTTTGAGCTCTTTTTAAGTGTTCTCTCCAACCTAGAATGCTGCCGACACACCGGTCGATCATATTTCGTCCTTCAAAAGAACAGGAGAGGAGAAAAAATGAAGGCGGGAGGAGTTGAAGCCAGAGAGGTAGCGAGAGCCTCCGTCACGAGGAGCGGTGTCAACAAAGGAGTGGTGGTTCTCGATTTTATTCTGAGGAAAGTCGCGTTCATCTGTACCCTTGAAAGCACCATAGCCATGGGGACGATGGACGAGACGCTCCCTTTCTTCACTCGGTTCATTAGATTCCGCGCTAAGTATGATGAACTCCCGACATTCACGTAAGCTTTTAACTCCTTTTTGTTTTTCCGTTCGAGTTGCATTGGCAATTTAAGTGATTGCGACACTCTTTAATAGTAAGACTGACCTCATCTTTAACAGTTATGGAACAGTTTTTTGTAGTCGCTAATTCTGTCGTCGGTGCCTACCTCGTCCTCTCACTGCCGCTCTCTATCTTCCACATCATGAGGAGTGCCGCGTAAAACAGCAGAATTGTCCTGGTCATCTTCGATACACTAAATTATGTGTTCGGGAGGAATCATTTTTCTTAGAATATATGTAGTTGTACTATACAAGTTGTGGTGCTCTGAACTAACATAACTCCTGATTCTAATTCAAGAATTCTTTTAAAGGATATAGGAACATGCAAATGCAGTATGTCCTCCTTGGTGACATAAGTTGTCCTAAAGAATTAGGCATGAAATGTACAACTCCATACTGATAAAACCAATGGAGCTCTCAAATTAGGAAAATGTGCAAAATGGTGCAGGCCATGTTTGGCTCCGTTGACGGCGGGAGCTTCAGCCTCGGAGGCCATCGTGTACTTGGCCCACATAGGGAACGCCAAGGCTAACCGGTTCTCCATCCGCCAGCAATTCAACTCCTTCCGTGAGGGCATCTTGGGCTCTCTGATCCGGTCATTCGGCTGGTCGTCTTGTTCGCACTCTTAATTGTGCCATCTGCCGTCGCGCTGTCTCGACACCGAGCGGAGCTGCAGGGTGCTGCTATATTTATTATGTTTCTAAGTCTGAATGTGTATTTTCCATTCTAAAGTGTTTGATTGTTTTGTTTGTTCCTTTTCAAGAGCTTGTGCTGAGGCGAGAAGAACACATTTAGTGCCAAAAGTTGTGTACGGAGATTACTTTAGTGCCAAAATTTTTAATCGGATCACTTTAGTGCCAAGTCGGCCACAAAATAATCACTTTGGTGTCCCCAGCGAGAATTTTCAATAAAAAAAATACGTGGCATTTTTAATTAATTTTTGAATTTTAATTGGTATTTTAAAAAGATGAAGTCCACATGGGTTCCACGTGGACTTCAAAATTCAGCAAAAAAATTTAAAAAATATAATTAGATTTTAAAAAAATAAAATTTACATAAAAATTTAAAATAAAAACTTTATTTAAAATAAATTGAAATAAGCTAAAAAAATTAACAAAAAACTAAATAAAAAAAAAAGATCGAGAGGCGAAGGTTGCTGTAACCCTCGCCGTCATCGCCCCACCATCGCCGGCAATGGGTAGGGCATGGCCACCGGGGTCGCCGAGTCCCCGACAGGGGTCAATGACCCTCGCCAGCCATAAGCAAGGGCCTGGACCAGGGTCGCCGGCCCTCGCCTAGGTATGGTCGAGGGTGGCCACTAGCGGGATACAATGGCTGAAACTTTTGACACCAAAGTAATCTTCGTACACAATATTTGGCACTAAAAGTGTCCTTTTGCTTTGTGTTGTGTCTCGTTGTAATTGTAATGAAATTGCTCTCTCTCTCTCTCTCTCTCTCTCTCTCTCTCTCTATTGGCTTGTCCACGTGAAATTTTTTTTTTTTCTGGTTGAATGATCGTAAAAAGTAGATTTTATGTCCGTAATCGAAAAGAGTCCATAACAAATAGTTTTGCAAAAACTATGGATAGAAAAATTATTATGAATAAATCCAATGATATATAAATAAAATAAATTAATGGCAAACTCTACTTTTCATTTTGCCTTCTTCTGTTCTGAAAATTATTTACTGAATTTTTCGCAAAAAGCCTAAGATAACATTTATATTGTGCGCGAATCACGTGCCTATTTCTATGCTTTGGAGCGTTCGATTTTTCCAACATTAAATGAATGTGAAAGTGCATGGGTTGTGAAATTTGGAAAGATTATATTTTACATAAAGAAATATTTCAAATGAGAGTACACTCAAATAGTGAAAAAGCCAAAATAATAAGCATAGCATCTGTCTTATGAGAGTTTCAACGGACTTATTTTTCATCTCACAATGCAAAAAAAAACAAACAGTTGATTAGTGACCACACATTCTGCATATGATTTTAAAGCCTACTAGGTATCTAATCAGTGTTAAATGATCATGCATAATATTTTTCTGTCATTTTGTGTAATTACCCGTGTAACCTTTTACCTAGCTCTTAGGAAAGTAGTTTAACATGCAATTTTTCAAAAGATAGTGCCATGTTACACTTAATCAGGTAAAATATGCCAAATATTAGACTGGAATGTACACATGCAAATCAAATCTATAATGACGATATTTTAAGAAAACAATTCCCATACATGGATCGAATACACATTTATCAGACCGAACCGGACATCGATCTACAATCATCACCAATCTTGAGCCTAAAAACTTCAAATTAGGCTTTAAAAGGCAATAAAAAAAAAAGCCATTTTTCTAGTTTTCAGGGATTGTATGAATATTTTGGGATATTTTTTTTTTGAGAATTTTTAGAATTATTTACTTGATAAAAGCGGGCGGGGTTGAGCTTCCGTACCCGACCCGGATAGAACAGAACCCAGGCCTCCACGGCCAGGGTTCTCGCTCCGACTGGGCTAGAGACATGAGCCCAGTCCGAATTCTTAAAAAAAAAAAAACAACAAGAGGGACCGCAATAGGCCCCCCAAATATAGAGACCAGGCCCGGCCAGCTTTAAGCTGGCCCAAAATTGACAAGCCCAGATTAGCAACCAAAACTCACTAAGCCAGTAAGCCTATCTTTCTCACGCGGCCCAAAAGACCAATACTCAGACCAAATAGACTCCGCCCAGAAACTGACATCATCTTCCTCGCCCAACGTTCCAACGAGATCTCTACATACGCAGACTTTGCAACGTCATCTATGTCGTGACTCCCCACGACGGCAAGACCAGATGGCAAACAGCATGGGATATGGCCTACCTAGTGCAAAGCGCGCCGTCGGTTGCGATCGGAAGGTGGACAGCGGGGGCGTGAAGCAGCGACGGCTGGCCACATTGAGACTCTCGGCGAGGTGATCATCAGATCATTTCGGAAGAACCCTTGGCACGGTAGTTGGTTGGCAGGCACCGCACGATGGCTTGGCAGCGTTGAACGCCCGTGATCATGAGGGACTATAGATCGCTCGATCACAAATCGGTGGAGGACAGCGGGACCTCGGGACTGCAACGGGGATGCTAAGAGACGTCGGTAATGAGGCGTCGATGGAAGATGATGGGGAATGAAAGATCATCGGGAGGGAGTGTTGGTCGTTGATCTCTCTCTAGCCAGTGGTCGTCTACCGGAGGCCACGTGAGTTGAGTTGAGAGAGAAAGAGAGAGTGATGTGAAGTGATATAATGGTGAACAGGTTCAGATTCCTACTTGAAACCCGGAACCTACCCCTCGAAACAGGTGGAACCTACTTATTATACCCTGAAACCTGGAACTTACCCCGTCGGTGGTTCTATAGTCGGTTCTAAGATACCCGGGAACCTACTAATTTATTTTATTTTATTTTTTTATTTTTAGTTAAGTAAAATAAGAGTAAACACTACAACCACTAAGGGGAAGTAGAGATGAACAGTTTCGGGTTTCATACAAGTTATATTTAGAATATGAAACCAACCCACTGGATCGGATTATATACTCATCATTGGACGCCATAGAATATTGTAGGATAGTGTAAAGACATATACCCAAAAAATACAAAAAATTATTTCAGGATCTAGAATCCAGGTTGTAGGTTCTAGGTTTTAGGAAGTGGAACTTGTAACCTCCATGTTGGAATAGATTCCTCAATTTTGGAACCTGAAAACGGATAGGTTCCTACATATGCTCGCCCCTAAAGTAATATGGGTGAAACATGGCCACGTGAGTTGAGTTGGGGGGAAGAGAGTCATGCGCCTATTTGGGCTAGTGCAAAAAGGAAAGTGGGCTGATGGAAAGAGAAAAGACTGCGCAAGAAAAGAAAACGGCCCAGCTGGACCACGTGGATTCAAGTCGCTCGGCCAGATCCGATTTTTTGATTTATCATTTTATATATATTTTTTTTGCTTTTCTATTTTGCAATAAACAAGAAAAGATGCATAATTAAAAAATTTGACATAGTACATTTTGCGAAAAAATAAAACTACGAGACCGCCAAAATTAGATGTCAACAACTTAAAAAAAACATTTATATTATGCGCAAATCACGTGTCTATTTCTATAATTTGTGACCATTAGGTTTTTCCAACATTAAATAAATTTTAAAATGCACGAGTCACGAAATTTGGAAAGATTATTTTGTTCATAAAGAAAAATATTTCAGATGAGAGTACACTCGGAATAGTGAAAAGGCCAAAGTAATAAGCATATTATCCGTCTTATGAAAGTTTCAACGGATTTATTCTTCATCTCACAATACAAAGAACAAATAGTCCAGACTCTCATCTTTGGTAAGATCTCCGAGCATTCCTCTTTGACTTCCTTCTCATTTTAGCTCCTTTCCCGTCAAACAATCCCGCAAGCCGTTCGAGTTTCCCGGAATCGATAATGATGTATCCCAGAGAAATTCCAGCCACGGTTCCACACCCATAACCCATCAATATGGTTCTCCACTCAAACCAGCCTCCATGCTCTGTATCATTCTCCTGCAGGATGGTTTCCGGTGGAGTTTCCCGTGAACCGCTCTCGCATGTCTCCGGCAATGGAAATCCGCATAATCCAGGATTACCGGCGAACGAGTCGCTCTTGAATGTGGTGAATTGCGGTCCCGGGGGAATAGGTCCGATGAGCCGATTCTCCGAGAGGTTCAAGAATGCAAGAGATGTCAAATTCGCTAGTTCTTGAGGAATCCTTCCGATGAACTGGTTCGAAGAGAGGTCTAGCCATTCAAGATCAGTCAAGTTCCTAGTAGATAGAGGGATATAGCCTGTAAGATTGTTGTGAGAAATGTTTAGCCCTTTGAGTGACTTCAGGCTTCCAATCTCCATGGGAAGCTCCCCAACAAAATGGTTGCTCGATAAGTCGATATTTGTGAATATAGTTAAAATTTTCACCAGGCGTATCTCCAATCCTTTCATGGTCACCATGACTGAATCTTGATAACCATAGCCTCCCATGTATTGCAGCTTTCCCTGCCCTTTTTCCCGATTCATCATGGCAGTGAGCTTCATAATATATCTAATAGGTAATGGACCGCTGAAATTGTTGTTGGACAGGTCGAAAATGCACAATTCAGGAAATGGGCGAGCTGCTCTAGGACTCCTCACAAAGCCATGGAACTTGTTGGACCTCAAAACAAGGACTTGTAGCTTGGGAAGCATTTCCAACCAATCAGGGAACGTATCCTCCATTCTGTTGTTGCTGAGATCCAAAACTTCCAAGCTTTTACATTGAAGTAAGGATCGTGGCAATGTCCCTTCAAATCGATTCTGACTGAAGTCAAGTGTCCTTAAGCTGCTGTCCCGAGCAATTTTTCCGAGGATCACACCCTGAATCATGTTCATTCGAAGGTTGAGCACAGAGAGATCTTTGCTAAAGCTCATCAAACACTCTGGCAAGGTGCCCATCAAACTATTATTGGACAAGTCAAGCATTACAAACTCAGTGACATTGCATATCAAATGCGAAATCTCTCCACTAAAATTGTTGTTTGCAATGGAATAGAATAGAGTCAAGGGTGGTGGAATTGGAAGAGGACCTTCAAATTTATTGTTAGCTATGGAAAAACTCTGAAGGGTGGGGGGAAGAAATGGAGCAGTTGGAGGATCGATTTGGCCATGGAATTCATTGAACTGCAGATCGACACTCCACAATGAGGGTGCTTCTAGCAACCACTTTGGAAAAGTATCATTGATTTTGTTGTAACTTACGTTTAGCTGCCACAATGATGAACAATTGTCCAAAGACTGCAGTAATGTCCCTTCAAACTTATTTGCACCCAAGTCTAGTTCAGAGAGCTCGGTTAAGTTTCCCAAACAATGAGGAATAGAGCCAGAGTGATTGTTATTAGCCAAGCGTAGATATCTAAGGGAGCTTAATTTGCAAAAGGAAGATGGAATCTCTCCACTGAAGCCGTTTTGGCTGGCCCAAAAGATGAATATGGGAAGTGGTGGAGTTGGAAGCTGTCCCTGGAATAAGTTATCACTAAGTTCAACAATGACCAACTCTTTCCAGGGAAATTGTGGTATATCTCCCTCAATAAGGTTACTAGAAATATCAAGAGACAATAGTGTCTTTCCCCAAATCCCAAAACCATCTCGGTATCCGACCGCTGATCTTGTTTTTGGAGAGATCCAATCTTCTTAGCTTTCTTGAAGATTTCGGAAAAAGTGGAAACTGGGTCAAATTGCAGGAAGACAATGCCAAAGTCTCAAGCTCTGGAAATATGTAGTTCATATTGTTGTAATCTAGATTTAGCTCTACTGTAAGACTAAGGACTTGAAGATTTTTCAGTGTTGAAAAGACTCTGAAGTCTAAAACACCGGTAAAATTATTAGAAGAAAGGTCCAACCTGGTCAATTCTGTTAAATTCGCAAGGGATGAGGGAATCGATCCAATCAATTTGCAGTTGCTGAGATCCAGAATTTTTAAATTCTTCAATTCACTGATTGAATCAGGTATTTTGCCTGAGATGCTTGTATCCAAGAGGGCTAAGGATTCAACAGACTTGCTCCAGTTAGACTTCGGAAAAGAAACCATGATATCATTGACTTGCAAATCGAGATCAAGGAGGTTTGGAAAGCGGAAAATGTTTGGTAGAAGTTCCCCTCGTAATTGGCACATAGATGCACTGAAGACGGTCAAGGATGATGACAGATTCACGAAGGAACTAGGTGAAACAGCAGACATGTCTACTAGATCAAGTTTAAGTACCCTCAACTCTGTCAAATTTTGAACAAGGACTTTGAAATCCGTATTTGCGATCCTAAGACTAGGGACAATTGTGGTTTTACCATTAAAGTTCACAGAGAGATCAAGTAAAACAAGTTTAGTAAGGTAAGAAATTTCGGTAGGAACTAGACCTGAAAAGTTCGAGTCAGTGAGATTGAGGTGCCTCAGTTCAGTGAACACACTTAGTTCGGGCAAAATGGGTGAGGTAAGGAAATTGTTAACACCAAGGTTGAGGCTCTGAAGATGTCGAAGCCCAAAGAGTGAGCTGTCAGAACGGAGGGTGCCCTGAAGACAGCTGAATGAAAGATCGAGGCCGATAACATTACCCGTTACATTGTCACAGGTGACGCCGTCCCACAAGCAGCATTCGAGGCCGTTCTCCCATCTAGTCGTCTTTGGATCACAGTACAGGTACATATCAGTTTGGACTATGAAAGAATTGCTGAACTGAAGTAAGGCATTGCCTTGGACAGGATGACACGACTGTGCTGTTGTGAAAGGGAGGTCGAGCAATATTTGTACAGAAAGGGAAACAGAAGACACAGGGTGTGGTAGAACTCCATGTTTTTTTCGGTCGAGCGCAATGGCCCTAGGACAGCGGTGCACTTAATTATAGATACGAAGAATCAAAGTCTTCTTGAAAGGACAATAGTGCGGTCAAGTTTGGTTTTCTTGATTGTCCCTTGGTGGGGTTTTGGAGACAAAGAGGTAACTCACTGGTTAGGTAATTGTCGGACAAGTCGAGGTGCCTAAGCTTTGGGAGGGCCCATATTTGAAGGGGAAACATGCGGGCAAGGCCACTTCCAGGCAGCCTAAGAGCGTTGAAAGATCGCGACATTTGATTGGGTCGAACGGTCCGGATACTTCATATTGCCGACACGAAAAAAAAAAAAACTACTAAATTATGTGTCAAGGATTTGGACACCATACCTATTGCGCGAAACAAGTAATCGAACAATAAAATAGACAGAACAAGAAAATAAATCGGACACCAGATGTACGTGGTTCGGTTGTAGAGACCTACGTCCACGGGGAGAGCAACAACGAATTCCACTATAGAACGAGCGATATACGGAGATTACAGACCAAACTCGAGTAATTCAAACACTCTCGGTGTTTCCCAGCCCCAATTACATTCAAGAACGCACACAATGTTTAGCCCCCAAATTCCTAACGAAATAATTTCTCAATCTCGCAAAGGAATTAACACAAATCTAACCTCAAGATTTAATCGGCTTCGACACTTGAATTCTTGATGTAATTCCGCGAACAAAACCCACGAAGAAAACCCTTGCCAAGCACTCGATCATAAATCGGCGCTTCAAGACTTCGTACGATCAACAACGGCGCACAACTCACGGAGAATTCTTTGCATGCCCATAATCATCCTCCAACCACGAGCATATATACATATATGTCAATTCGTGAAACCAGAAAAGATAACTTCACATGAAACCAGAAAAGATAACTTCATGTAATATTCGGTCAACCACTTCAAAGCTTGGACTTATCCATTTTCTTCTTTGACCAAGTCCAAGCTGGACTTTTCAAAAAATTGCCCAACTCTCCAACGTAGATTCCCTTTTCTTTTTCCTTCTTGTTCACGATCAAACCGTGGATTTCAATGTGCAATAGGTTTAGTAGATTTCAAACTTTATCCAATCTTGCCAAAAGTTATTCAACGCAAGATATTATAGTTTGCTCGATTTTGGATGTTCGTAAAATGTTCAATTTGAAATATTTATAATTTCGCTTCAAGCTCAAACTCAAGACATATTTCTAACAATTTCCACATTGGCTCGACGTTTGAGTCAAGTCATAATCGCTTCGCTATAATCCGAACATCATCTGCTACTTCCCCAACAGCCCCAATGGGCTCAACCGCCACAGATATCATTCAAGTTCAAGTCGCGCTCGAACTTCGCCATAACCGTGAATCTCATCAAAATACCAACTAAACATGCACCTTTAACCGCTCTACAAGGACATTCTGACACAACCTCCTTAATCGCAAATAAAGCAAAACCACCGTTGCATCTATATCCGTCGGGAGATCGAATACGTACCTTGTCAATATTAGCAATAACAGCAACTATTGGCTCTACAGGCTCCACCTCGCTACAAGCACCATCTGTGTCGATTATCGTGCTAGTATCCGCTACCTTAGGAGTTTACGGTTGCAACTCCACTTCAAGCCGAACACCGTCCGGATCCGTATTTATACTGCCATAAACACTCCTAGCCTGAAGTACTGAAGACTCGTCAAATGTAACTTTTCCGTTGCGAACAGGTGAATTTATATTTGAGCACCACAATTGATAGCCCCGCTCACCTCGTGCATAGCCATGGAATATGCACTTTGCCCTCACATCGAGCTTACCATCACTTACTCGATAATAACACGAGTAACCAAACATTCTAAAAATAGAATAATCAGCAACGTTACCCGAGCACACTTCTTCGAGAGTCCGAAATCCGATCGCAATCGATGGAGATCCGTTTATCGGGTAGCTCGCCATACGAAGCGCATCCGCTAGAACTCTTCTAGCCATACCAGCACTAGAGATCATTTTACGGGCCATCTCTAGTAATGTTCTACTCATCAATTCCGCAAACTGTTGTGGTCTACTGGCACTAGTGCGGTGTTTCACTATGCCCTTTATCATGCAGAATTTATTTACCAGCTTCGAGTAGAACTCCATGCTCTTGTCGGTTCGCACATGCTTGATCGACTTACCGGTTTCCGTCTCAATCAAAGCTCTCGATCGTGTATTCTTGACAACAACATCAAACTCGTGCTTCGGCACGATTACCCAAGTCTTCCTCGAGCAATCGTTAGACCCTCGAATGTATACCGACGTCTCCGGAGCGAAACCTGTCAATGTCTCACCTTGAAGTTCATACATGCCACCATGCTTGATTCCTTTCATTATCACCAGAGCACCTCGAACAATCTTCAGAACTCCACCTTGTGAAGAATACCTGCATCCAAATGAATCTAGAGCACCCAAGGAAATTAATTTTTTTTTCAATTCTGGAACGTATCTTACTCCGGTCAATGTCCTCACAATACCATCATGCACCCTGATTTTAACATCACCAACACCTACAACATCGCATTCAGCATTGTTCCCCAACCGCACTTTACTACTATCCGTGCACCGATAAGTAGCAAACCAGTTCCTGTTTGGTGTAGCATGAAAAGAACAACCGGAATCCATAATCCATCCGTCAAATGACGAATTCTCGATGACGGACAAGACCCTATCGACACCATCGGAATTATCGGCTACAATTGCAACATTATCTGTAGATTCAACTCTAATTTCCTTACCCGTTTCGTTTTTCAGCTTTAAGCAATTCCTTCTAAGATGCCCCCTCTTGCCACGGTTCTAATAGACAGCACCACCAGTCCTAGATCGACTGCGTCTATTCGAGCTCATACTACTTCTACCGCCACGAGTATCGGTTCTTCCTCTATTTTCACCTACTAAAGCGGTAGATACATATTCGTCAGATTCTCTTCTACGGATATCCTCACTTAAAATCAAATCTCGAATACCATCAAACGTCAAACTTGTTGACCCGCAGGAATTACTAACAAATAAGTAATGTAGTATTCCAACTATCGTGCAATGAAGATAATAGAATCAAAGCACATACCTCATCTTCAAAGTCAATATCAACTAAACTCAATTGACTAACGATCACATTGAATTCATTGATATGATTAGCAATAGACGCACCTTCGCTCATCTTCAAATTAAACAGACGTCGCATCAGATAGACCTTGTTGATCGCAGAGGGCTTCTCGTACATATCCGACGGGGCTTTCATCAAACCCGCAGTGGTCTTCTCTTTGACGATATTAAACACGACATTACGAGCCAATATCAGCCGAATAACACCTAGCGCTCGTTTATCCAGCAATTCCCAATCAGCTTGCTTCATCGTCTCTGGTTTCTCCCCGGACAAGGGTAAGTGCGACTTCATCTGATATAGATAATCTTCAATCTGCATCTTCCAGAAACCAAAGTCCTTCCCCTCAAGTCTGTCGATTTTCACTTTTACTTCTTCCGTCGCCATCGATTCGCTTCAACTCAATAAACCCGGCTCTGATACCAATTGTTGCGCGGAACAAGCGATCGAACAATAAAATAGACAGAACAAGAAAATAAATTGGACACCGGATGTACGTGGTTCGGTCGTAGAGACCTATGTCCACGGAGAAAGCAAGAACGAATTCCAATATAGAACGAGCGGTACACGGAGATTACGGACCAAACTCGAGTAATTCAAACACTCTCAGTGTTTCCCAGCCCCAATTACATTCAAGAACGCACACAGTGTTTAGCCCCCAAATTCCTAACGAAATAATTTCTCAATCTCGCAAAGGAATTAACACAAATCTAACATCAAGATTTAATCGGCTTCGACACTTGAATTCTTGATGTAATTCCGCGAACAAAACCCACGAAGAAAACCCTTGCCAAGCACTCGATCATAAATCGGCGCTTCAAGACTTCGTACGATCAACAACGGCGCACAACTCACGGAGAATTCTTTGCATGCCCAAAATCATCCTCCAACCACGAGCATATATACATATATGTCAATTCGTGAAACTAGAAAAGATAACTTCACATGAAACTAGAAAAGATAACTTCATGTAATATTCGGTCAACCACTTCAAAGCTTGGACTTATCCATTTTCTTCTTTGACCAAGTCCAAGCTGGACTTTTCAAAAAATTTCCCAACTCTCCAACGTAGATTCCCTTCTCTTTTTCCTTCTTGTTCACGATCAAACCGTGGATTTCAATGTGCAATAGGTTTAGTAGATTTCAAACTTTATCCAATCTTGCCAAAATTTATTCAATGCAAGATATTATAGTTTGCTCGATTTTGGATGTTCGTAAAATATTCAATTTGAAATATTCATAATTTCGCTTCAAGCTCAAACTCAAGACATATTTCTAACAATACCAAATAAAATCGGCGAAGGTTACAAATAAAATCTCAAGTCAAATGTTGTGACAATCGCTCGAATCTTGCTTGCTCTATAAAATTGGAGGGGACAAGGACACTAACAATATCATAATTTTTGTATTGCGCTCACTTTGATGCGATAACGTTTTAAGCGAACATTTAATCGTCAATAATTTTTAAAAGCAGATCACTTAAGTTACATCCATAATTTTCTTGCTGCAAAATTCCTATGTGACATTACTTTCCGGAGAACCACGTAGAATAATTCATATTAAACAAACGCCACAATGGATTCCAAAGTAAGGAAATCGCCAATGTAATTTTAGGTGTTCGGATTTTAAAAGTTACGGCACTAATTTTCCCACAAGCAACATATTCTACTCATACAATCTCTAATTCTTGCACTTTTATGATTGAATTAGAATTTAAACCGATCTAAACCAGCAGGCATGTATGGATGGAACTTGTACACCGATCTAAACCAACAAGTCCAGGTCTTCTTGGGGTTTCATGTGGGTTCACTTTTGGGTCAATACGTGTTCAATGGTTCGTCGGAAGTCGTGGTCTTTATGACCTTTTTACTGCTGGTGTTTGGCCCTGCAAATTTCTAACCCATCGTAAGGGAAAGATGAATTCGACAGCAATTTCTCCATTGAAGTCGCTCGAGCTCAGATCTAAGATGAGTGTGATTCGTCAAATCTCTTTTTTTCCAATGGAATGGCACCGTCCAAACCAAGAAGCTCAAGAACAGTCGAGCTTGTTAACGCTTCGTTTGCTTCACGGAAAATAACTTTTAGGAAAATATTTTTTTCGTTTCATGAAAAATAAAGGAGTTAAGGAAAACATTTTCCTCTTACAGAAAAAGTACATTCGAAATTAGCGATCGGCCTAGACGAGTGAAGCCGAGCCTCACCAGAGGCCGACGGGATGATGGAATGTGTTTTGTATTTCCATGGCAGATTCATTCATTAAGATAGGCTAAATGGATTTCGGTCGTTTCACCTTATTATTTTGGAATAAATTTATGCACCCAAAATTTTCTCTCTTTTTTTTAATATGAAAAGAGAGAGAGAGAGAATATGTGAATGACATTTCAAGCCGACGAGTTCTTGGTTCTTGGATCTGTATTACTTCCGACGTTGCAGAATTAGGAGCTCCTTCACCATTAAATTCTATATCATGATGTTACATCTCCTGCCGCATGCCTTTGATTACTCGATGTCAACAAATTAGCTCTTATATCATACAAGCTACTCTAACTAGCTCGATAGAAGTTAAATTTCAAGTTCAATCCGCAAATTAGCATCAGCTCAATCGGACATCATGCAAAATCAAATCAACGATGGCAACTCATACTGATAAAGTCTCAAGTCAAATTTCTCGACATTGCTCGAATTTTGCGGCTTCCTATCAGCATTTACTCGATAAAATTGGATGGGATAAGGATGCTAATAATGTTTTACCTTTTGTACGATGCTCATATTAGTACGGTGATTTTTTTCAAACGATCATTTAAGTTATGCCGGGGATTTTCTTGCCAGAAATTCCTACATGGCATTAACTACCAGCGAACCATGTTGAATGATGCCGCGACATCGTGATTGCGAAGTGGCGGCCCCTCCATCGTAAACTTCACGGTTGAATAATAATGATTCACTTAGAATTTGAGCCAGCACGACAAAGTCAAGAAGTCAAGGTCTTCGCCGAGTACGCACCACAAAAGTCAACAAGTCAACGTCTTCGGACATGTATTGATCGTTGGATCACTAGACACGGTTCGTCTAGAGTAATCGTGGCCTTTTGCTGTTCTCATGATGTCGGATCTTGATCCATCGTAAAGAAGACGGTGGTCAATTGGCCTGTCTTTAATTGACGAGGAAGCCTACTAAACAGAAAGTATCCGAAATAATACGTGGTGAGTATACTTATGTACCCTAATCTTCATGGCCACAACAACATATGCTCACTTATCATGCATTCCGATCTTACTGAAAAGGCAAAATAATTTTGAAAATAAATGACTGTCTGAGAGATGTTTCTCGCTCCTTATTGCTACTTAGGTAAATTCTAACCTAGCTAGTTTAAAATAAGTTTGACATGACTTAAATGACACAAGCCCTATCCTTCGTATCCTCAATCGCGTTCACCAATTTACACCATCATTTTATCAATCGACTCTTCATTCCATGGAAACTTATTGCTTGTATTGGGGCAAGTACTTCATGGTCCTTGCTCTTCTTGTAGCCTTGACGATGCTTCTCTTGATCCACCTTCCCACCATACTCCTTGATTATTTTTTTGGAGCTGCGCAAGCGAGATGGAATGGAAGGGTTGGGGCAACGCTAGTTTTGGAGCTCGAAAAGTTTCCGAAACTTGTTTCATCGTGGGTCGAGACTTTGGATCGCTACTTAAGCAAGCAAGCGCTAGAGAAACTACTAGAACGATACTTCTTGCGGTAGAATTCTCTCTTGGGATTGGCAAGCGTGGGTCTAATATCTGATGTAGCATAATATCTTCTCTAAAGAGTGTCGAGAATATCAAGATGATATCGGCCGGATGCTCACCCATGATTGTTTCCATTGCTACCACTCCAAAGCTATATACGTCGCATTTCTCATTGATGACCAAAGTGAAAGCAAGCTCTGAAAAACAGAACAAAAAGTTGAAGAATTATGTAAGGCTCGAAACCAAGTTCTCAATGATATCTAGTGTACTATCGAACGATGAATTTTGTAAGCATGATAGAGCGTCAATAGTGTTGTTCACCACATGGTAGGTAAAGTGTACCGTTCTAGCTTTGTAACGCTAATTATAACATTCTAGAAAAGCATGGAGGATTGTTGCTCACCCGGTGCTATATATCCAAGAGTGCCTACGATATTTGCAGTGAGATTCGATGAGAAATTAGGTTCTAGGAGTCTTGCCGTGCCGAAATCTGATAGGAAAGCCTGCATTTTGTTGTCGAGCAAAATGTTGTTGCTAGAAATGTCTCGATGAATAATTGGCCGAGCACAATCGTGGTGTAGGTAAGACAAGGCATGTGCCATATCCCAAACAATATTGAGTCTTTTAGACCAGTCTAGCTCCACCGCTTCAACTTCATCTCTCAAAGCACAAAATAGACTCCCCCTTTCCATGTATTCATAAACCAAGAACATGCTTCGCCTATGTAAGCAAAAACCATGGAGCTTAATTATGCTTCTATGTCGTACTTCAGTCAAGTGTTTCACTTCGTTCCGGAAGCTCTCGTCAAATGATGGGTCTTCTGCTTCAAGACGGTGAAGTTTCTTCAATGCCACGATTTTCCCATTGGGCAATTGTGCTCTATAGACACTACCGTAACCGCCGATCCCGATGCAATATTTAATGTCAAAATCTTCTGTTGCATTGATTATGTCTTCATATGCAATTCTCCCATCATAATTCCAGATTGACAAAAAATCTCCATTTTTTTCTGTTGTCTCTGATTGCATGCTCTTCACTCTATGTCGAAATATGAACCCATAAGCAAGAACCAAACAGGAAATGACTGGTATAGCCATCAGCGGTATAAATTTCACCATTGGCGTAACCGTAGACGTTCTTCTAGAACCATCAATCCCTCGCAAACCTTCATTGCCGGAGAAATCTCCATAACGAACATTGCCCAGATAACTTGGAAATTTTCCCGTGAGATGATTGTACGACAAATCAATGTAATCTAAGCTGAAAAGCTTTTTAAAATTGGGAATCGAACCACGAAGAGAATTATCATGAAGATCGAGATAGTTCAACATGACCAAACTCCCAAGTTCATGAGGTATTTTTCCAAAGAAGTTGTTGAAGCTCAAATCGAGATGAGTGAGACTCTTCAAATTTCCTAATTTCGATGGAATAGCACCGTCAAATTCATTGTTACCTAAATCTAGAACCCTCAAGCTAGTTAAATGTGCTAGAGATGAAGGAATAGGGCCAGCGAAGGAGTTTGAGCCCAACCTCAACTCAATCAGGCTCTTCAAATTACCTATTGTTGACGGAATAGATCTACTGAATCCATTACCTTCCATGCTCAGATATGCTAAGTTTGTCAACTTCCCTATTTCCAAAGGAATAGGACCAGTGAAGGAGTTTGAGCGCAGCCTCAACTCAATCAGGCTCTTCAAATTACCTATTGTTGACGGGATAGATCCACTGAAAATGTTACCTTCCATGCTCAGATATGCTAAGTTTGTCAACTTCCCTATTTTCAGAGGAATAGAGCCACTGAAAAGGTTTCTCCCCAAATCGAGATGCATCAAATTAGACAAGAGACAAAGAGTCGGAGGGATAGGGCCAAGAAGCAAATTGAAACTGAGATCTAGGTACCATAGGTTCTTCAGATTTCCCAATTCAGGAGGGATGCGACTACTGATATTGTTACTCTGAATATCAATGACTTGTAGCATGGTGAGGTTTTGGAGACAAATAGGTAACTCACCAGTTAGGTAATTGTGGGACAAGTTGAGGTGCCTGAGCTTTGGGAGTGCACATATTTGGAGGGGAATGATACCGTTGAGGTAATTATCAGACAACCAAAGAGAGGCGAGATTGCGGAGCACAGAGAAATCCATGTTGCTCAAATTAGTTGCATAGTAGACTCGTCGTTCTAAATTTATTTCGATGACGCTTCCGGAATTGTCGCACGAAATGCCAAGCCACTCGCAATGCGACATGGAAGTGTTGCTCGTAATGTAGTCAGGCCACCATCCGCTGCGAAGAACAGCATCTGCCTCTGTTCCGGTGGCAAGGGCAAGGAAGTTGTGGGAGAGAGCTAGCGCAATAACCATCCATGTAGCAACTGCGGTCATCAGCTTGGGAACATGCAAGCCGACCACGGGAATGCTTACAGGATTCAAATGAATCATGTGGAATATCTTCATTCTTTTTGCTTGGGGAAGTGGAAGGCCTGAGTTTGCTGCAATAATATATAGAGAAGGGCAATCCAAAAGAGACAAACTTTGTGGAGAGCAATTCAACATAACGACTTGGAAGTCTCCAATCGACCAACTTTAAAGCCTCCAATTCAGACTTGCAGCATTCCATGAACCGTACGGGTAAGAATTGATTGGTCACCGCGGGTCTCACGTGTTTGAATCTTGTTGAGAAACACATGTTACTTCACCTGGGTCTCTCCATCGAGGGGCGCAATGGACTTCACATCTAGTATCGAGATGAACGATTTTGTTTGAATGAGGACTCTGTGATCCAAATAATTCGGTCCTAAATTTCATCTTAATCAAGTCATTTTGTTTCAAAAACCATGAATTATTGGCTAAGGACATGTTGCGGAATGCAGATTATGCTCACCATGGGTCACGTCTTCTTTTGTTGTAGTTTGAGAAACAGGGTCTTGTTTAGACTGTGTTTGGTTGAGCTTTTTCAGGGAGCTTTTTTTAGCCTCCAAAGCTCATCGGGAAAAAAAAAGAGGGTGGGTTTGGTTCAGCATTTGGATAAATGCTGAAAACTCATTTCTAGGGTTAAATGTTTTTTTTTTCCTTCCAAAACTATCCTCACTATTTTTTTTTTCATTTTTGGATTTTGCTCTTGTTGTTATTGTTCAGGCTTCTTTGAGGGAGACATCCAGCGTGGAGCCGATGAGAAGCCGACAAGGGGCTAGCAAGATCGCACCACCTTAGGCGACCGCCGCTTGGGTCACGCTACCTTAGGCGACGGTGGCGTGGGTCTCACGACCCAAACCTCAGAGGACGGCTGCCAGTTCCTAATCTGGCTCTCCGATGGCCTTTAATAAAAAAAATATTAAAAAATGCAGCCAAAGCCCTTTTTAACAAACAGTATGCACCTCAAAATTGCTTTACAAAGGAAATTTTACCAAACGCAATTTGTATTTTTTCAAAGGGCTTTCAGTCTTTACACTTTTTTCAAAGCTCATTTTCGAAGCTTAACCAAATTGCAACGAGTCCCATTTATGTTTGCCAATATTCATTAAGACTCCAGCGCTTATAAAGTAAAAAGCAAGACACTAGTGTACCGACGCGTCAAAGGAAACGCGATTCGAGCAATTTCTCCTTCGTTTTATCCTTTTGCCTCTGGCATTTTGTCTTGTTCTTCGAAAGACTTGAAGACAACTTGAAGTTGTTCTTGCACCGAAGAAAGGGTCACGAGTCTCGTGTTACCGTCACCAAAGCCTCCTCGTACGAGAGAGACATTACGTGGTCACGAGGCGTTGGGCCCGGTGGTTTAAGTGCGGATGCACAAAGATCCCAATGAAATTCACCTGTTAGATGATGTCGGTCTTACATGTCGAGCACGTTATTAATTCTCTCTTGGGTTCGAGTTCGGGCCAACCAGACCCGAAGCCAGCATGAAAAGGAAAAGGTCGGTCTCCTCACAGGTCAATACAAGGTACTTTTCTGTGTTTAACTTTTGTGGTGCAACACATTTTACTTCGGTTTGGTCCCGATGGAGGGGCGTAATGGACTTTGACTGTTCGAAAGAGGACTCCATGATCAAAATAATTTAGTGATAACTTCCGTCTTAATCAATTCATTTTGTTTTAAAACCTCGAATTATTAGGGGAGTGATCAAATGTTTAATATAAATACGATAGATTCCGTCGCAACGTCAACCACCCTATTATGGAACTTTACTAAATACATTTGAACAGGAAAATTGCGAGCATTCATGACATGGTGAGGTTTTGGAGACAAAGAGGTAACTCACCAGTTAGGTAATTGTCGGACAAGTTGAGGTGCCTCTGCTTGGGGAGTGCACATATTTGAAGGGGAAACATACAGGCGAGGCCACTTCTAGGCAGCCTAAGAGCGCTGAGATTCTGGAGCAAAGAGAAATTTATGCCGCTAAAGTTACTTCCGGCCTAGCAGCCATGGCGGCATCCATATAACATGTATGTTTCGGCGACACTTCCGTAATCATTGCAGAAAATGCCAGGCCACACGCAATGCGACACGGAAGCGTTTCTTGTAATGGAGTGAGGCCACCATATATCCGCTGCAAAGAAGAGCATCTGCCTCTGTTCTGGTGGCAATCGCAAGGTAGCTATGGGAGATAGGTAGCGCAATAAGGATCCATGTAGCTGCGGTCATCAGCCGGCGAACGTGCAAGCCGACGACGTGATTGCTTACAGGATCCAAATGAATCATGTGGAATATCTTTGTTCTTTTGCTTCGGAAGTGGAAGACCCGAGTTTGTTGCAATAATATAGAGAAGGGCAATCCAAAAGAAATAACTTTTTGTGGAGAGCAATTAAACCTAACGACTTGGTTTTAGTGCGGATTCAATTCACACTTGCAACATTTCATGAACCGAACGCCGCAAGAATTGATTGTTCACATCGGTCTCACCTGTTTTAGGTCATAACTTTCATCTTGATCAAATCATTTTGTGCTAAAACCTTGAATTATTGGCTAAGTGATTAAACTCTTAATTTAGATATGTCGGATTCCGTCATTACGTCTCGTATTCAGAAAAATCTCGTCAGCCCAGGTGAGCGAAGCCGAGCCTTGCCACAGGCTGGCGGGATGATGGAATGTCTTTTGTATTTCCATGGCAGATTCATTCATTAAGACGGGCTAAATGGGTTTTGATCATTTCATCTTATTATTCTGGGATAAATTTATGCACCCAAATTTTTCTTTTCTCTTAATATATGAGAGAGAGAGAGAGAGAGAGAGAGAGAGAGAGAGAGAGAGAGAATATGTGAATGACATTTCAAGCCGACGACCTCTTGGTTCTTGGATCTGTATTACTTCCGACATTACAGAATCAGGAGCTCCTTCACCGTTAAATTCTATATCATGATGTTACATCTCCTGCCGCATGCCTTTGATTACTTGATGTCAACAAATTAGCTCATACATCACACAAGCTACTCTAACTAGCTTGACAAAAGTTAAATTTCAAGTTCAATCAGCAAATTAGCATCAGCTCAATTGGGCACCATGCAAAATCAAATCAACGATGGCAACTCATACAGGTAAAATCTCAAGTCAAATGTTGTGGCATCGCTCAAATTTCGTGGCTTCATAACATCATTTACTCGATAAAACTGGATGGGATAAGGATGCTAATAATGTTTTAGCTTTTGTACGACGCTCATATTACTACGGTGATTTTTTCAAACTTAAGTTATGTCGGGGATTTTTCTTTCCAGATATTCCTACATGGCATTAACCACCAGCTAACCATGTTGAATGATTCCGCGACATCGTGATTGCGAAGTGGCAGCCCCTCCATCGTAAACTTCACGGTTGAATAATGATGATTCACTTAGAATTTGAGCCAGCACGACAAAGTCAAGAAGTCAAGGTCTTTGCCGAGTTCGCACCTCAAAAGTCAACAAGTCAACGTCTTCGGACATGTATTGATCGTTGGACCACTAGACACGGTTCGTCTAGAGTAATCGTGGTCTTTTGTTTGTTCTCGTGATGTCGGATCTTGATCCATCGTAAAGAAGACGTTGGTCAATTGGCCTGTCTTTAATTGACGAGGAAGCCTACTAAACAGAAAGTATCCGAAATAATACGTGGTGAATATACTTATGTACCCTAGTCTTCATGGCCACAACAACATATTCAAAATTATCATGCATACCGATCTTACTGAAAAGACAAAAAAAAAAAAATTGAAAATAAATGACTGTCCGAGAAATGCTTCTCACTCCTTATTGCTACTTAGGTAAATTCTAACCTAGCTAGTTTAAAATAAGTTTGACATGACTTAAATGACACAAGCCCTATCCTTCGTATCCTCAATCGCGTTCACCAATTTACACCATCATTTTATCAATTGACTCTTCATTCCATGGAAACTTATTGCTTGTATTGGGGCAAGTACTTCATGGTCCTTGCTCTTCTTGTAGCCTTGACGATGCTTCTCTCGATCCACCTTCCCACCATACTCCTTGATTATTTTTTTGGAGCTGCGCAAGCGAGATGGAATGGAAGGGCTGGGGCAACGCTAGTTTTGGAGCTCGAAAAGTTTCCGAAACTTGTTTCATCGTGGGTCGAGACTTTGGATCGCTACTTAAGCAAGCAAGTGCTAGAGAAACTACCAAAACGATATTTCTTGTGGTAGAATTCTCTCTTGGGATTGGCAAGCGTGGGTCTAATATCTGATGTAGCATAATATCTTCTCTAAAGAGCGTCGACAATATCAAGATGATATCGGCCGGATGCTCACCCATGATTGTTTCCATTGCTACCACTCCAAAGCTGTATACGTCGCACTTCTCATTGATGACCAAAGTGTAAGCGAGCTCTGAAAAACAGAACAAAAAGTTGAAGAATTATGTGAGGCTCGAAACCAAGTTCTCAATTATATCTAGTGCACTATCGAACGGTGACTTTCATAAGCATGATAGAGCATCAACGGTGTTGTTTACCACATGGCAGGTAAAGTGTACCGTTCTAGCTTTGTACCTCTAGTTATAACATTCTAGAAAGGCATGGAGGATTGTTGCTCACCCGGTGCTATATATCCACGAGTGCCCGAGATATTTGCAGTGAGATTCGATGAGAAATTAGGTTCTAAGAGTCTTGCCGTACCGAAATCTGATAGGAAAGCCTGCATTTTGTTATCGAGCAAAATGTTGTTGCTAGATATGTCTCGATGAATAATTGGTCGAGCGCAATCGTGATGCAGGTAAGACAAGGCATGTGCCATATCCCAAACAATATTGAGTCTTTTAGACCAGTCTAGCTCCACCGCTTCAACTTCATCTCTCAAAGCACAAAATAGACTCCCCCTTTCCATGTATTCATAAACCAAGAACATGCACCGCTTGTGTAAGCAAAAACCATGGAGCTTAATTATGCTTCTATGTCGTACTTCAGTCAAGTGTGTCACTTCGTTCCGGAAGCTCTTGTCAAATGATGGGTCCTCTGCTTCAAGACGGTGAAGTTTCTTCAATGCCACGACTTTCCCATTGGGCAATTGTGCTCTATAGACACTACTGTAACCGCCGGTCCCAACGCAATATTTAATGTCAAAATCTTCTGTTGCATTGATTATGTCTTCATATGCAATTCTCCCATCATAATTCCAGATTGACAAAAAATCTCCATTTTTTTCTATTGTCTCTGATTGCATGCTCTTCACTCTACGTCGAAATATGAAGCAAGACCCAAGAACCAAACAGGAAACGAATGACATAGCCATCAGTGGTATAAATACCGCCATTCGCATACCCCTAGACGTTCTTGTAGGTCCATCAATCCCTCGCAAACCTTCATTGTCGTGGATATCACTTTCACTGACATTCAACAGACTACTTGGAATTTTTCCCGTGAGACGATTGCCCGACAAGTTGATGTACGTCAAGTTGAAAAGCTTTTCGAAATTGGGAATTGAACCGTGAAGAAAATTGTGCTGAAGATTGAGATAGCTTAACATGACCAAAGTCCCAAGTTCATGAGGGATTTTTCCAGAGAAGTAGTTATAGCACAAATCGAGATGAGTGAGACTCTTCAAATTTCCTAATTTTGACGGAATAGCACTGTCGAATTCATTGTTACCAAAATCTAGAACCCTCAAGCTAGTTAAATGTGCTAGAGATGAAGGAATAGGGCTAGTGAAGGAGTTTGAGCGCAGCCGCAACGCAACCAGGCTCTTCAAATTACCTATTGTTGACGGGATAGATCCACTGAATTCGTTACCTTCCATGCTCAGATACGCTAAGTTTGTCAACTTCCCTATTTCCAGAGGAATAGAGCCACTCAAAAGGTTTCTCCCCAAATCGAGATGCATCAAATTAGACAAGAGACAAAGAGTCGGAGGGATAGGGCCAAGAAGCGCATTGAAACTGAGATCTAGGTACCATAGCTTCTTCAGATTTCCCAATTCAGGAGGGATGGGACTATAGATATTATTACTCCGAATATCAATGACTTCTAGCATGGTGAGGTTTTGGAGACAAATAGGTAACTCACCAGTTAGGTAATTGCGGGACAAGTTGAGGTGCCTGAGCTTTGGGAGTGCACATATTTGGAGGGGAATGATACCGCAGAAGCAGTTATAAGACAGCCCAAGAAAGGCGAGATTCGGGAGGAGAGAGAAATCCATGCTGCCCAAATTACTTCCAGTCGAGCAGCCGTAGCAGCGTCCTAGTGGCAAGTTTATTTCGGTGACGCTACCAGAATGGTCGCACGAAATGCCGCGCCACTCGCATTGCGACAAGGAAGTGTTGCTTGTAACGTGGTGAGGCCACCATCCGCTGCGAAGAAGAGCATCTGCCTCTGTTTCGGTGGCGAGGGCATGGAAGTTGTGGGAGAGAGCTACCGCAATAACCATCCATGTGGCTGCTACGGTCATCAGCTGGCTACCAGGTTCGCTGACAGGATTCAAGCAAATCCAATGGAATATCTTCATGCTTTATACAGAGAGAGAGAGAGAGAGAGAGAGAGAGAGAGAGAGATGATCTCTTCTTTTGCTTGGGAAGGGGAAAGCCTGAGTTTGCTGTCATTATATATAGAGAGAAGGGCAATCCAAAAAGAAATAACTTTTGCGGAGAACAATTCCCCATAACGACTTGGAAGTCTTCAATCGACTAATTTTAAACTCTCGTGTCACCGTCACCAAGGTCTCTCCCCGCACGAGACACCAGGCGTTGGGGCCCAATGGTTTTTAGTGCGGATCCAATTCACACTTGCATTGCATGAACCGTCTGCACAAGAATGATCATTCGCCTCAGCCTCCCACGACAACACTTTCCTATGTTTGAATCTTGCTGTGGAACCAATGTCTACTTCACTTTGGTCTCCATCGAGGTGGCCTAATCCTAATGGACTACACATCTAATATCAAGAATGTTTGTTCGGATATAACCTAATTCGGTCATAGATTTCGTCTCAATCAAACCACTTTGTTTCAAAACATCGGATTATCAGCTCAATGGCTAAACACTTAATTTAAATTCAGCGGCTTCCATCATAACGTCTTCTATTCGAAATGATCTCGCTCAAATTGTATGCGTTCGTGACATTTGTTTGAGTCAAATGGCCCGAATACTTTATATTGTCAAAAAAATCACTGGAAAAAGCTAACAACTTATTTTGGACTACGTGTCCTGGATTTCAGAGTTGTGATAGCAAGTACCCTTATGTCCCGTGACCTAATAACCTGTTTGATTGCTCAATGCAAACAAAATTAGCTCTTATATCCCACGAGCTGCTCTAACTAACTTGATAGCAGTTATATTTCAAGTTCAGTGGGACACCATACAAAATAAAACCAGCGATGGCTGCAGATAAAATCTCGAGTGAGATGTCGTGACATCGCTCAAATCTCATGGCTTTCGGCCACCACTTGCTCAATAAAATTGGAGGGGATAAAGACACTAACAATATCATAACTTTTCATATTGGCCTCACTTTATGCGATAAATTTTTAAGCGAACATTTAATTATCGTAATTATTGAAAGCAAATCACTTAAGTTACATCGATAATTTTCTTGTTGGAGATTCCTAAGTGACATTACTTTCCGGTGACCACGTAGAATGATTTAAAATTAAATTAATGCCACGATGGATTTTCAAGTAAGGAAAATCACCGATGTAATTATTTCTTTTCTCTCAATCGGTCTTGCTTTTATTTTATTTATTTTTTAGTTCATCGACAATTGACCCCAACTAGTTTGGGATAAAGGTGATGTTGATGTTGAAAATCGCCGATGTAAATTTAGCTATTCGGTTTTTAAAAGTTATGGAAGTAACTTTCCGACAAACGAAATATTATACTCATGCAATCTCTAAATTTGCTAGTTTTATGATTCAATTGGCAAAAAAAAAAAAAAATGGCTCCATTTGTTTCGTAAAAAATAACTTCTAGAAAAATGTTTTATGGATTTTCTGGCGTTTGGTTAATGAAAAATAAGATAGTCAAGGAAAATATTTTTCACTCATGGAAAATACATCTTCAAAAGTGGAAACTTTCTTCCCTCCACTCTTCACATTTCTTTTCTTTTTAATTATTTTTAAAAAATCAGAATTCTTTTAATTTTTCCTTTTATTCGTTTTCTTATTTCTTATTTTCTTTCTTCTTCTTATGGTCGTGGCCTCGGGTGAGGGTCCACCTCCCCAACGTCTCGCCTGTGGCCGAACCAGCAGAGGTGGAGAGAAAAGAAAAAAATTAAAAAAATACATAAAACATTATTGAAAAATTCAGATATTATTTTTATTTATAAAGAATCATCCACGATGGCGTCGGCCGTGGACTGTGGATAATTTTTGACCAAATGACGACGCATAAAATCAAATTCGACATTTCTTACCAAACGGCATAAAATATTTTCCAAATCATTGTTAAGGTTTCTACCAAACACTGGAGAATATTGTCATTTTCTTCAAAAACGTGAGCTGTAGACCGTGGATAATTTTTGACCGAATGATGACGCAGAAAATCAAATTAGACTTTTCATACTAAATGGCGTAAAATATTTTTCAAATCATTTTTAAGTTTCAACCAAATACCGAAGAATATCATCATTTTCTTGAAAAACGACTCCCTCATCGTATTTTTCTCCAAAATAGTATGCACAAAGTTTAATACACGACTTACATTGCAGATGCCATGGAAAATTCTATATCAACATGGAGGGAACCTTTTTTTTTGGGGTTCAGAGTTACGATTGGAATCTCCTCGACAATCCCATCGTTCATGAAGTCTTTTTTTGTGGTTCAGTGTTACGATTGGAATCTCCTCAACAATCCTATCGTTCACGAAGTCCGTAGCCTTTTCGGCTTCTGCTTCTTCATCCATTCGGCTTTCCTTTTCTCCGTCCTCCTCGCTGTTCTTGCAAGCCATTTGGGTCTTATTATTCTGGAATAAATTTATGCACCCAAATTTTTCTCTCTTTCTTTAATATGAAAAAGAGAGAGAGAGAATATGTGAATGACATTTCAAGCCGACGAGTTCTTGGTTCTTGGATTTGTATTACTTCCGACGTTACAAAATCAGGAGCTCCTTCACCATTAAATTATATATCATGATGTTACATCTCCCGCCGCATGCCTTTGATTGCTCGATGTCAACAAATTAGCTCTTATATCATACAAGCTACTCTAACTAGCTTGACGGAAGTTAAATTTCAAGTTCAATCCGCAAATTAGCATCAGCTCAATCGAACACCATGCAAAATCAAATCAACGATGGCAATTCATACAGATAAAGTTTCAAGTCAAATGTTGTGACATCACTCGAATTTTGTGGCTTCATATCAGCATTTACTCAATAAAATTGGATGGGATAAGGATGCTAATAATGTTTTAGCTTTTGTAAGATCCTCATATTAGTATGGTGATTTTTTCAAACGATCATTAAGTTATGTCAGGGATTTTTCTTGCCAGAAATTCCTACCTGGCATTAACTACCAGCTAACCATGTTGAATGATTCCGCGACATCGTGATTGCGAAGTGGCAGCCCCTCCATCGTAAACTTCACGGTTGAATAATGATGATTCACTTAGAATTTGAGCCAGCACGACAAAGTCAAGAAGTCAAGGCCTTTGTCGAGTACGCACCTCAAAAGTCAACAAGTCAACGTCTTCGGACATGCATTGATCGTTGGACCACTAGACACGGTTCGTCTAGATTAATCGTGCTCTTTTGTTTGTTCCCGTGATGTCGGATCTTGATCCATCGTAAAGAAGGCGTTGGTCAATTGGCCTGTCTTTAATTGACGAGGAAGCCTACTAAACAGAAAGTATCCGAAATAATACGTGGTGAATATACTTAGGTACCCCAATCTTCATGGCCACAACAACATATTCTCCATTATCATGCATACCGATCTTACTGAAAAGACAAAAAAAAATTGAAAATAAATGACTGTCCGAGAAATGCTTCTCACTCCTTATTGCTACTTAGGTAAATTCTAACCTAGCTAGTTTAAAATAAGTTTGACATGACTTAAATGACACAAGCCCTATCCTTCGTATCCTCAATCGCGTTCACCAATTTACACCATCATTTTATCAATCGACTCTTCATTCCATGGAAACTTACTGCTTGTATTGGGGCAAGTATTTCATGGTCCTTTCTCTTCTTGTAGGCTTGACGATGCTACTCTTGATCCACCTTCCCACCATACTCCTTGATTATTTTTTTGGAGCTGCGCAAGCGAGATGGAATGGAAGGGTTGGGGCAACGCTAGTTTTGGAGCTCGAAAAGTTTCCGAAACTTGTTTCATCGTGGGTCGAGACTTTGGATCGCTACTTAAGCAAGCAAGCGCTAGAGAAACTACCAGAACGATACTTCTTGCGGTAGAATTCTCTCTTGGGATTGGCAAGCGCGGGTCTAATATTTGATGTAGCATAATATCTTCTCTAAAGAGCTTCGACAATATCAAGATGATATCGGCCGGATGCTCACCCATGATTGTTTCCATTGCTACCACTCCAAAGCTATATACGTCACACTTCTCATTGATCACCAAAGTGTAAGCGAGCTCTGAAAAACAGAACAAAAAGTTGAAGAATTATGTGAGGCTCGAAACCAAGTTCTCAATTATATCTAGTGCACTATCGAACGGTGACTTTCATAAGCATGATAGAGCATCAACGGTGTTGTTTACCACATGGCAGGTAAAGTGTACCGTTCTAGCTTTGTACCTCTAGTTATAACATTCTAGAAAGGCATGGAGGATTGTTGCTCACCCGGTGCTATATATCCACGAGTGCCTGCGATATTTGCAATGAGATTCGATGAGAAATTAGGTTCTAGGAGTCTTGCCGTGCCGAAATCCGATAGGAAAGCCTGCATTTTGTTGTCGAGCAAAATGTTGTTGCTAGATATGTCTCGATGAATAATTGGTCAAGCGCAATCGTGATGCAGGTAAGACAAGGCATGTGCCATATCCCAAACAATATTGAGTCTTTTAGACCAGTCTAGCTCCACCGCTTCAACTTCATCTCTCAAAGCACAAAATAGACTCCCCTTTTCCATGTATTCATAAACCAAGAACATGCTTCGCCTGTGTAAGCAAAAACCATGGAGCTTAATTATGCTTCTATGTCGTACTTCAGTCAAGTGTTTCACTTCGTTCCGGAAGCTCTTGTCAAATGATGGGTCCTCTCCTTCAAGACGGTGAAGTTTCTTCAATGCCACGATTTTCCCATTGGGCAATTGTGCTCTATAGACACTACCATAACCGCCGGTCCCAATGCAATATTTAATGTCAAAATCTTCTGTAGCATTGATTATGTCTTCATATGCAATTCTCCCATCATAATTCCAGATTGACAAAAAATCTCCATTTGTTTCTAGTGTCTCTGATTGCATGCTCTTCCCTCTACTCGAAATATGAACCCATAAGCAAGAACCAAAAAGGAAATGACTGGTATAGCCATCAGCGGTATCACTTCCACCATTAGCGTAACCGTCGACGTTCTTCTAGAACCATCAGTCCCTCCCAAACCTTCATTGCCGTGGAAATCTCTTTCACGGACATTGAACAGATTAATTGGAATTTTCCCCGTGATATGATTGCACGACAAATCAATGTACTCTAAGCTGAAAAGCTTTTTAAAATTGGGAATTGAACAGTGAAGAGAATTATTATGAAGATCAAGATTGTTTAACATGACCAAAGTTCCAAGTTCATGCGGGATTTTTCCAGAGAAGTAGTTATAGCACAAATTACTTCCAGCCGCAGCAGCATCCTAGTGGCAAGTTTATTTCGGCGACGCTACCAGAATGGTCGCACGAAATGCCGCGCCACTCGCATTGCGACAAGGAAGTGTTGTTCGTAACGTGGTGAGGCCACCATCCGCTGTGAAGAAGAGCATCTGCCTCTGTTCCGGTGGCGAGGGCATGGAAGTTGTGGGAGAGAGCTACCGCAATAACCATCCATGTGGCTGTTGCGGTCATCAGCTGGCCACCAAGTTCGCTTATAGGATTCAAGCGAATCCAATGGAATATCTTCATGCTTTATACTGAGAGAGAGAGAGAGAGAGAGAGAGGATCTCTTCTTTTGCTTGGGAAGGGGAAAGCCTGAGTTTGCTGTCATTATATATAGAGAGAAGGGCAATCCAAAAAGAAATAACTTTTGCGGAGAGCAATTCCCCATAACGACTTGGAAGTCTTCAATCGACTAATTTTAAACTCTCGTGTCACCGTCACCAAGGTCTCTCCCCGTACGAGACACCAGGCGTTGGGGCCCTACGGTTTTTAGTGTGGATCCAATTCACACTTGCATTGCAGGAACCTTGTGCACAAGAATGATCGTTCGAGTCGGCCTCCCACGACTACACTTTCCTGCATTTGAATCTTGCTGTGGAACCCATGTCTACTTCGTTTTGGTCTCCATCGAGGTGGCCTAATCCTAATGGACTTCACATCTAATATCAAGAATGTTTGTTCGGATATAACCTAATTCGGTCATAGATTTCGTCTTAATCAAATCACTTTGTTTCAAAACATCGGATTATCGTCCGAGTGGCTAAACACTTAATTTAAATTCGGCAGCTTCCATCATAACGTCTTCTATTCGAAATAATCTCGCTCGAATTGTATGCGTTCGTGACATTTGTTTTGAGTCGAATGGCCCGAATACTTTATATTGTCAAAAAATCACTGGAAAAAGCTAACAACTTATTTTGGACTACATGTCCACGATTTCGGAGTTGTGATAGCAAGTACCCTTATGTCCCGTGAGCTAATAACCTGTTTGATTGCTCAATGCAAACAAAATTAGCTCTTATATCCCATGAGCTGCTCTAACTAACTTGATAGCAGTTATATTTCAAGTTCAGCGGGACACCATACAAAATAAAACCAGCGATGGCTGCAAATAAAATCTCGAGTGAGATGTCGTGACATCGCTCAAATCTCATGGCTTTCGGCCACCACTTGCTCAATAAAATTGGAGGGGATAAGGACACTAACAATATCATAACTTTTCATATTGGCCTCACTTTATGCGATAAATTTTTAAGCGAACATTTAATTATCGTAATTATTGAAAGCAAATCACTTAAGTTACATCGATAATTTTCTTGCTGGAAATTCCTAAGTGACATTACTTTCCGGTGACCACGTAGAATGATTTAAAATTAAATTAATGCCACGATGGATTTTCAAGTAAGGAAAATCGCCAATGTAATTATTTCTTTTCCCTCAATCGGTCTTGCTTTTATTTTATTTATTTTTCAGTTCATCGACCGCCGACCCCAACTAGTTTGGGATAAAGGTGATGTTGATGTTGAAAATCGCCAATGTAAATTTAGCTATTCTGTTTTTAAAAGTTATGGAAGTAATTTTCTGACAAACGAAATATTATACTCATGCAATCTCTAAATTTGCTAGTTTTATGATTCAACTGGCAAAAAAAAAAAAAAAGGCTCCATTTGTTTCGTAAAAAATAACTTCTAGAAAAATGTTTTATGGATTTTCGGGCGTTTGGTTCATGAAAAATAAGATATTCAAGGAAAATGTTTTTCACTCATGGAAAATACATCTTCAAAAGTGGGAACTTTCTTCCCTCCACTCTTCACATTTCTTTTCTTTTTAATTATTTTTAAAAAATCAGAATTCTTTTAATTTTTCCTTTTATTCGTTTTCTTATTTCTTATTTTCTTTCTTCTTCTTATGGTCGTGGCCTCGGGTGAGGCTCCACCTCCCCAACATCTCGCCTGTGGCCGGACCAGCAGAGGTAGAGAGAAAAGAAAAAAAATAAAAAAATTCATAAAACATTATTGAAAAATTCAGATATTATTTTTATTTACAAAGAATTATCCACGATGGCGTCGGCCGTGGACCGTGGATAATTTTTGACCAAATGATGACGCATAAAATCAAATTCGACATTTCTTACCAAACGGCGTAAAATATTTTCCAAATCATTGTTAAGGTTTCTGCCAAACACCGGAGAATATTGTCATTTTCTTCAAAAACGTGAGTTGTAGACCGTGGATAATTTTCGACCGAATGATGACGCAGAAAATCAAATTAAACTTTTCATACTAAACGGCGTAAAATATTTTTCAGATCATTTTCAAGTTTCAGCCAAATACCGAAGAATATCATCATTTTCTTGAAAAACGACTCCCTCATAGTATTTTTCACTAAACAAATGAAACCTTAAACCAGCGTGCATGAATGAATGGAATTTTGAGCACGTCCATCGAGAAGTCAAGGTCTTCTCGGGCTTCATCCGTGTTGCGTTTTGGATCAGTACCGCACGCGCTACAGTGATTCATGGGAAGTCATGGTCTTTATGTCACTTTAATTGGTTGATGTTCGGCCCTAAAAATTTCCAACCCATCGTAAGGGAAAATGTCATGGACCAACTGTCCAGCCTTTTTCTAAAATTGAGAACCGGTACTCTCGGTTATTAAAAAAGGGAAAAAAAAAGACAGAAAATTTATTAAAAAATTAAATTTATAAAAAAAATTCAAAATGTTAAGATACTATACTAAAAAATTGCCAAATCAGCACTAATTCAGCCAAATGGACTGAAATGACACAATTGCAAAAGATTTAAGACTCAATCAGCAAAAAAAAAAGTTTAAAATTAAATTGACATAATTACAATAGGTTTATGACTTTTTTGGTAACTTTCCTTGCGCTCCCATCTTATTGGAACTGCCCTTGGTAAACTGCCTCTGTTGACTTCTCCAAAATAGTATGCACAAAGTTTAATACACGACTTAAGTTGCAGATGCCATGGAAAATTCCATATCAATATGGAGGGAACCTTTTTTTTGTGGTTCAGAGTTACGATTGGAATCTCCTCGACAATCCTATCGTTGACGAAGTCCGTGGCCTTTCCGGCTTCAGCTTCTTCATCCATTCGGCTTTCCTTTTCTCCATCCTCCTCGCGGTTCTCACAAGCCATTTGGGTCTTAGGGCTTGGACCAAATCTGTACCCTCGCGTAGGCGGCTCAATCAACTTGTTTGGGGCCAGAACTTTGGGCTCAGGTAAGACCCTTGGCCCGCCCGAGATCATCGAGCTCAACCGTCCCCAAGGCTTGAACCGGCGTCGGATTGTTTAGCTCTGTCAACGCTCTGGCCAACGACGAACGAGCAAAACTGGGAAGGACAAGACGCAGTTGATAGTTCGCCGGTCTCTCGCGACGGAATTCTTTTCGCCCATGCATTATGTCCGATTGCGTGTTTATTCATGAGATTACGTGCCGCCGGTCTTCCACGTTGCTTCATCGGGCGTGTTTGTTTGGAATGATGGAGTCGGGGAAAGAAGTTTCCCCCTCTCCTTTCGCAGTCTTACTGTGAGTTAGTTCTCGAGTACCTAGCCGACTCCACCCCTTTAGTTCAGTACAAAGAAATGAGACCGTGAGATGCGATCAAAGCGAGATACGGAAAGTCTCCTAGATATATGCAACCTCACAAGAGATATGGAAAATCAAGGGCAGTATCCAAAATATCTCCTACATCCCCTCAAGCTCAAGATGTCGTTGAAGAAGTTGTTGGGAAAACTCCCTATGACATTTGAATGATTCCAAAATTTCCCATGGCTTAATATCTACTTGATTAATGCGGATGTTCATTACGACGAAGATGCGATCATTTTAGGAAGACACTTGTAATATTGCTGGTCACCGCAAAGTTCAGCGAAAATGTTCACAAGCATGAGGACCTTGACAAGAGGAGACCGAGTCTGATACGACGAGAGGTTCGTAAGGACATAGAGGTACCAAGATCAGGTGACCATCAAAGTAAAGCATTTGGATACTGATATGTTCAGGAAGACCATTAGATCATAGATATCGCAAGTCGTTCTGGAATGAATGCAATGAACAACACCGACTGACAATTGACAAGAACAACTCCTAGAAGGTGCTGATCATCCTTCCATCTCAAGGATGGCCGTTCCACTGAAGATATAGCCGCTAACAAGCTGGGAGTCCACTGCAAGAGAAGTAGAGTTGAGTCAAAGCAAAGTTGATGGTTTTGGTCAAAAGTCAAAATGAATAGTTGACATAACATTATCAGCAGACTCTGTTTTTGGAAAACCTTACTTTTGCCGGTAGGAGCGAAGTGACCTAAATCTCGGCAATTGCTCCAGTCAATTCCCAAAGGCTCTTAACTCTTGAGAAGTGTTTCCAATGGTTGGATTGGAGGAGGAACCTCTATATAAAGATTATCATAGCAGCTCGAAGGGATTGGATGGAAATTTGAAAAAGCTTACGCTCTTATTATCGTCTATTTATGTCTTGTACAAGGTATGCTACTGTCTGTGTAATATTCTCTTCGTTGTAGAGTCTTCGTTGCTTGTTATTCAGTGATAAGAAATTTGTACAAGTATGATGACAGTACTCGCGTTTTGGTAGTGTGATTTATTGTGTTATTGAAACAATACTTGAGGGCTGTAACATTTTTTAGAATTACTAATGAATTCCAACCGATTTAAGGCTATTAGCATGGCAAGTGGACGTAGGTTTGGAGATAAAATCGAACTACTACAAATTGAGGTGTATTATTTTCTATATGTTTATTATTGTCTATATATGCCTGACAGCAGCACTAGCTTGGTTAGTACTTTTAATTTGTTCCTGCAACTATCAAGTTATACTTGTTATATTCTGCAAAAAGAAAAAAAAAAATTGCTTAAGCTTTTAGACGATATATTCACCTCCTCTAGGTTGTTGTGTTAACCCTAACATAAGTCAACTTGAGTTTCGATAGAAGACAAATTGCCTAGGTGAATCGCTGAAACGGTTTGATGTGTTGAGAAGAGAAATGTTGACGTGGATGCTTACGTGACTGTTGAGTATTATTGTGGTTGCTACGCGGACAACGTGGCGGAAAACATAGCTCTCCATAAGATCATGCATACACCCTCCGAAGACATGTTTGGTTTTGGCTTTCTTTTCTGGGGGTGACACCAAAGATCACACCTTGTGAACAGCTGGTATTGTATGGTCTTATGATGGCAAACGACAATGATGGTTGAGCCCGTGAATTTAGGGTTAAGATAAGTATAGCCCAACTATTGATCAGAACAACTAAGTAGGTATCTCATCCCACTTCCTCATTTAGACTATGGTGCGTAAGGCAACGAATGAAAATAAATCACATAATATATTTTTTTATGTGGACCGGTCCATGCCCACCTAATTCTCCTAAATATCTTAGGCTAAGATAATTCAACATAATCATGTGCCAAAAGTCTCTATTTGCCTTAGATCTAGGCACTGCTTTCTCATGTTTTGTCAAAGTATCTAGGTTTCAGAACTTCAAATCTTGCATCCAAAGTTCCACTCTCACCAATTTTGCATCAAATTAATGTTGCGGCTAACCAAAGGATAACCCAAGCTCTAGAAATAAGCGATACGGCCAAACCGAATCTCAAACAAATCAGAGCGATCTTATCAAGGATAAGATCGATTTAAAGTGCGTTCGCGTCAAGTCTCGTATATTTGATAGTCACGTAAAAGATCGAGTGTTTAGATAGAAGCGCAAGCAAAAATTCTCTTCAAAACAAGATTGACATGATGATAGGCTCTTACGTATTTATGATGGAAGCACGTGCATCATATCGATGGACAACTACTAGATAAGAATAGACCTACGGAAGGAAACTACGCGGTCTTTCACATCTTGATTTGCATGGGCTTTTCGAGCTTGACCGTGGGAAGAAGTCATCGTAATTGGTAACCAATCCCCTCATTTGTCAGCTCCAGCCACCAATGGGACACCGCCACGTAGCTGTCTCCTGTCGTGGCATCAAGCGGGCAGAGAGGGGGACAAGGGCCCACATGCCAACTTAGGAGCTTTTGGCGCATGTGATTAGTTAAAATAAGAAAACCCCAATTAAAATCTAAACATTGGGATTTTGGGTGCTTCAACTTTGCTGTCGGCGTCCAATTGCACGTCCCCAAGTAGTTCCCAGTTCGGTTGCTTCCCCGTCGGCAAATGGCGGCACTGTCTCTGTCGTAGGGTTTTTTTTTTCTTAACATAATCCTTTGACGTGGCAGATTAAATACGTTGACAAACCCTCGAAACTCGACCGTCGGATCCACTAAGGTTGCCCAAATCATTAGAATTCCTTAAGGTAGCCAATGCTGCCACGACTTGTAAAACGGTGGGTCTATTGGGAAATTTTGTCCTCTTTCTCGCCCCTTCCCTAAAAATGAAAGGTGTGGCGCTTTTCTGCATTATGCATCTGATCTTATGATGATATAAAAAAATTAAGAGAAATGCTTTCCTGATAGTATTATCAGGAACAGTATAATTCAATCGTAAATTCACATACCATCATCGCATATTTTGCATAAAGCAATCATTGATTGGGAGATCGTATTGTCAAAAAAAAAGTAACTCCCTAAAAGTAATATTCAAAGACCCAAAACAAAAAAAAAGTAATATCCAAAGACCTTTGTATGATGCCTCGGTTTTTATAGAATTTCATTCAAGCAAAACGTTTTCGTTATTATCGATTTGGAATTTTCCGCCATTGATGTACCGAAGATATAATTATACATGTCAAGAACGATAGAGATGACATATCCGAAAAGATATATGTAAAATCGTGGATCGTATACCAATTTGATGTTTAATGAATGGGAGGCATATTTCCCACTCCAGCCGATAAAGGGAGCTCCAATCGACCAATAATTCACAATTGTTTAGGCTAAAGAAAGGATTGCACTAGCTTCCATGCCGATCTTTCGACATCAGCCCTTTGTCTTTAATGAACCAAGTCTTCCACAACTTTCCAATATGCGAATATCTTGATGCAAATTGTTAATTAATTATTATGCTAACGATAGGTGAATGAACAATACGTGATTTGCGACGAATTACTTAGTAAAATAAGGAATCAACGTGACTTATGTTTGTTGTTTAGTCGATAAATATGTATTGTCGTGTGAAATTAAGTCACTCTGCCATATCCGTGCGATGCAAGGATCTTCAACTAGTATCTTTAATCTCGTGGCTAAATGGATCGTTACGCTCACTTTTCGTGTCCGAGCTTGCCTCCGGCATGAGATCGTCCAAATTGGCGCCCTCGACTCATTTGTAGAAGCACGGGGTTTAAAAATTGTCGTCCTGATTTGAAGTCACGTGAAACTTATCCATCAACAAGATGTCCCGAACGTGGGAGATATGAGATCGGAGACTTATTTAGTCCTCAACACCAATAATTGTAAGAAGCAAAACCCACTGATTCTCTCCCTAAATGGTAAGCAACAAGGACATTAGGCCATACTCATTGAGGCAAACAAGGTCAAACAAGACAAGATCGTATTGGTTTTGAACTGATATTCGATCTACAGATTCACTTTGTCAAAGTGGCACCACACGACTTTGACGAACTTGGCTCAAGTAAAAAACAAAACAGAACATGAACTTGACTTGGGCGAATCAGAGACTTCAAGAGGCAAAGAGCTCGACTGAATCGTGTAAGCAAAACCATATAATATGGCACCATGCGAAAGCATCTGAAAACATAGTGGAGGCTAAGGAACCCGTCGTGTACATGAACAGTCAAAACCCTCTTCCAATGACGATAAAGGTTCGAACTTTGAGCATACAGCTCAGTGTTTCTTAACATGATTCCATTAGACCCGATGATTCTTGATGGGGGTCACGGCTGCAAATGTCCAGGACGTTTCTGACTTGAGCAGAACATATGGGTATTCTCTCATTGTTTAGGCTCTTCTGCAGAACCTCTTTTTGAGAAGATTTGAGTCTAATGACCTCATAATTAAGGTTTCGAAACGGACCGCACCAGCACGGGGAGTTCGACTTAATAAATCAAGCACCGGTAGAGTTGGGGTAGCACGAATTTCAGTTCCGGTCTCCTTTATCGGCTGATAAAGTTCATAACTGCAGTAGTTCCTGGAAGACCTTGCTTGAACAGATTGAGCTCAAGTCGCCATCTTTATCGCTGATTGCTGTAAAAGATGCCTTCTCATTTTAAAACGGGAACAGAGGTTGTGAACCCGTTTATGTCCCGGGGAACATAGTTGAAGCTTTCCTTCTTTGACTTTAGGAGAAATCAGATGTTGACTGAAATTATAAAAATAATATAACCATCTGAAAGCTTGGAACTTGCCCACCAAGTTGCCTTACAGCCTACGCTTCTTCACCTCCAGAAGAGCGAGTATTTAGAGAGTTGTGTTGCTGCAGAATCAAACCTTCTCTGTTATTATTGAGAATATTTTTGCACCACAGCGTCTTTTTAGTTTTTACCTTCTCAAGTATCATCGCCTGATTGAAAGACTACTCAAAGCCTGTCTTGCCCTCCATTCAACTCCAGATTTTCGATTGATTTGCCATTTAGAACCTCGAGAGATCGTCTGAAACAATCGGGACTTTTTAAGTGTGTTGTGATGGGTGACACGGTGATTTTCGAAGAAAATGAAGAGTTGGAATTGCCTCCGGGCTTTCGATTCCACCCGACCGACGAAGAGCTGATCACTCACTACCTCACCCCGAAAGTTCTGGACGGCAGCTTCTGCGCAAGAGCCATGGGGGAGGTTGATTTGAACAAGTGCGAACCGTGGGACTTGCCTGGTAATATACCCCTTAAGCGTTGCACCCTTGGGATAGGATGCTTCTTGTTCCTCTTGTCGTTTTTCCCAATCTGTCATAGAATGATGTACTGATAAGTTTGTTTAAATATTGTTCGGCTGCGAAGGGAGAGCGAAAATGGGCGAAAAGGAATGGTACTTCTTCTGCGTGAGAGACAGGAAGTACCCGACCGGTTTGAGGACGAACAGAGCGACCGAAGCTGGTTATTGGAAAGCCACCGGGAAAGACAGGGAGATTTATAGGATGAAGAAGGTGGTTGGGATGAAGAAAACTCTGGTTTTCTACAGGGGAAGAGCTCCCAATGGCCAGAAGACCAACTGGGTCATGCATGAATTCAGACTAGAAGATGGCTATTATCAACGGTATCTTTCAAACCCACTAAAGGTATGGCCTTGCCGGGGCTACGCGGTCGGAGTTTTTAATCAGGTCATTGTGTTTTTAGACCTCTTTTCATAAGGCCATTGAACCGCCAAAGCAGTTTCGAACACAAGATCATCGTATCGATAGCGTCCTAATTCAAAAATACTTGATTGCTCAGCTCAGTTTTTGATGATTGTATTTCCCTTGCGTTTTGCAGAACGACTGGGTCATATGCAGAATCTTTGCAAAAAGACCGGATGGGAAGAAAGCTGATCAGTCTGTGGCTCTGTCCGGCGGTCTAGAGAGGCTGAGCTGGTCTGACAAAGAGCCGAAACCATGTCTCTTGCCTCTGCCTCCGCTGGTGGAGTCATCTCCATTCACCACATCCTTCTCTGATCGAGCCGAGGATCACAACGCTCAGAAGGACCTCATGTCGAGCATGCACAGCCAGAAGACTCACCTCTTTCCTTCCTCATCTTTGTCGGAGCTAGAACCGTCTCTCGACTCCGCGCCTCAATTCAGCTGGTCCGACACGGTCTTCATGCACGAGCAATCGATTATGGGGATGCTGCTGCTCGACAACTCCGAGTCGAACGCGAGAGCAGAGCACGCAGACTTCTCGCAAGTTAAACGCCCGAGCAGAGAGGCGGTTCAGACATCTTTCCACCGCGATGTGGATTGCCTTTGGGGAAACTGAGGTTGGAGTTGGAAGACCAGGTATCAAGTGAAGGTGAAGAGCACGACGGTTCTTAGATGATTCGAATCTTCTTCTTTTTCCCCTCTTTCTAATTAGTTTTTTCATGGGTGGGGACTGGAGACTGCCATTGTTTGAAGAGGCCCCGGTGCTTTGTGCGTGTGTTTGCAGAGAGTCTCTGCATCTTCGTAACTCTGCTTTTCCCCCTGCTGCTGCTCTGTTCTACATCTATATAAAGTATATATGCAAGGCGAAAGCATAAGGTGTAATGTTCAACCTCTGATTTTTATCGAACAAAATTTTCATAAAGTCCATACTTGTTCATCAAAACGAATGGCAAAGGTACGTTACGGAACGGAGCGCTACATAGGTTTGTAAATTTGACAACATCGACAACAAAAAATAATTTGTTGCTTAAATTTCAACCTTTGTTTGGAAGCCTATTGATTCTAACGCACGTAGTACTGGGCGTTCGATCGACGTAGAACCGGACCCGATGGATGAGCGGGACGGAGCTATCCCAGCGTCGAGGCTAAAAGTCCTCGCCCAGCGATTTGTGTAAGATCGGGCCTGGGGGGACCGAGCTGAAGAAGGAGTTTGCTCGCATAGGCCCGGCCCAATTGTAAATTGGGCCTGATGAGCCCGGTCTATGAACAAGCCCAAAAAGAATGTAGCCACTTCATAAGATCGTAACTGTGTCATTAGTACATTGCCAGAAATAGGTAATCCAAAACTCAGGACCAAAATCGCCCGGGCCAAAAAAAAAAAACCCACGACCAAATCCTTGGCACAGTAAAAGGGTTTCTAATGGGCCAAAATCCCATTAGAGAAACAATCACCTTGCTTTGTACGTTGGAGTGCATATTGCATTGAGGAACAAAGAATTCTTGATCTTGTCCAATAAGAATGATAGCACATGTCACAATTTGAATGGCATGAAGGCCTATGCGGACAAAACAGATAGCTTGTACCACGTCGTTACCAAATTATGGTCCGGTACGACATGATTCTAACAAAATATATAAATAAATTAACGATGTCTCGAAAAGATAGCTCGAGGCGGCTTTCATCCGACCTACAAAATCCCATAGCTATTCACACCACCTAGAGGCTACAGTGAATAAAACTATTGTCGCCGTCCATGATGGCAGTCAACACATGATCATGTAAACTCACACGGGTTCACGATCCTGGTTCAATCTTTGTTTTTTCAATTCAATCTTTATTTAATCCTAACCCCCAACCTGGATCATTGAAAATCGACAACCTAACTCTCCACACTTGCCAAGCAGATACTCCTATGGTCCATGTGAGACCGATCCATTGCTTTAACATAGTAAGAGATGCCTTTCCTAAATCCTCAAAGCTCGTGTAAGTATTCTATTAGCAAAACTATTAGATTAAAGTGTTATGATGCACGTGTGAGTTGTGTCAAAGAAGCATCGGATCGAAGAATTGATGTAGTGTAGAGCAATTAATATATCCTACTTGGTCCATAGCTCATTGGCTTAAATTTTTTAGTGAATGTCGGTCCAAATTGATATATTGACGGACTCGAACTTAGGTTCTCTTTTGGCCATTCGATCTCCTTGAGTGAAGATATCAAATTTCTATTCCGCACCCCCAATGTGAGAAGACGTGCAAAACACGGAGAAAAGGTACAAATGATTCTTAACCCTTGGGAAAACGTTTACTAAGGTGGACGGCGCGGACTTGAGTAGTACAAAAACGATTAAATATTGACCTTAGGGCTGCCCCGGTTAACTTAATTATAATTTTGCATGACTTTAGTGTGTTATGGAGACCCCACTTCACTATTTCGGCAATGCAATGGCAACCACGGCGTGTTTGGATATTCACAAAGTCCCAAAAGCATCTTCTGCAGTGATGCTGCCACCGACCACATGTCCCATTGAAGTTATGTCCCCAAGCCCGTGATGTTCCAACAGTAGCTAAGCACAACAGCTCTAAGGAGCAAAGGTTAACTTCCTGATTGTCATGAGACCATTACCAGCTGTCCTTGCGTCTTAGCACCGGGGCATTGCATGCTTAGAACGGCTGAACTATTACTGGTGATCGAGGATAGTGCATGATGCGGGGTCCTTCAAACTAGGTCAATGACTCGGACCATGACATCCGATGTCGGAATTTGTGTTGCAGCGAAAGACTTTGAAATCATGATTAACATTGGAATGATCGAAAATCTTTAAAGGGTTGAGGAAGATGGCCTGGGGTCATATTTCATGGAGCTCGCTAAGCAAACAGAGTTCATTAAGGGATCGCATCATGCTACGGGCGATCAAAGGCGTAAAATTTACACGTGTCCTAACAGAAAAAACCTTGCACATTATTCTCGAGTCAATTTCGTGAACTTCTCCGAAAAATCATTTTAACATCGTCTGACATGTCGATACACGTTTTCTGCGGCATCCTCGTGAGTGGATCCACGTCCATCGCGCATGATTGACACATTTGCATGGTTTCACATAAGTACGTCATGTGTTTCCAAAATTTTGAACCGTGTGATGATCATTGGAGCAACCCGGAGCTAACGTGTCAAGTGGCATTTGTCAGAGCTATATCGGCACAAGTACGAATCCGCGACGGCCCGTTCCCCTTTCGAATCACCAGGGAATGTCCTTTCCAACATTAGGGCCGGCCAACCCCACGATCAGTCCTCAGTAGCCGACAACATTCGATTAAATTAAAGAAGAACATCACTTCTCGTTTTCACATGTCGCCCTTTTTTGCCCCTGACTTCAATAAAGGCGGCAACGACGTCAAGCCAAAAGGAGGCAGAAGGACAAAAAAGGAAACAAGTCGCGAAAAAATCACAGGGGAATCAATTATGCAGCCCCCCCACCTAAAAAATTGCGACTTGATATTGCCTTGTGCGCGTCCAAGATGTTGGACCACTCTTGTGGGCCGGGGTTGGAATTTAGCTACCTCGTCGGTCCCTATAGTTGGGTCTATCGAATCCATTCGGTGTTTGTTGCATCGAAATAGGTAATTGGATGGATCTTACATGAGACTGATTGGAGATCAAAAAAGGAATATTATCAAAAGAATCTCGAATATATTGTAATTGTGCTAATTCGATTATAAACCCTTTTTTTTTATCAATTCAATACCAAGCTATTTACATTTGTGGTAATTTAGTCATTCCGACCAACTTTGATCGATTGGCATTGATATGATAATTTTTAATAATTTTTTTTTCCTTTTTTTTTTTATTTTTATCCTTCTACCTCTAGCCGGTTGCCACCAGAGGTGAGGGTCGGCGGGTTTATCGAGATCGCATCAATTAGGTGTAATTTGGGATTAGACTCGGACATATTTCCTCGGTGAAAAATTGAATTCGGGACTCTCCATCTTGGAAAAAAGAAAGCAATCCAAGACCTCGATTACAAAGAATTGATCAATGGGAATCAACTCGAAATCTAGTTCCTTCTTCCACTTAATGCGGGGGCGAGTGCTCATCCTACTTGAGCCAAAAAAAAAAAAAAGGGAGAGAGAAAGAGAGATGCATGGCATTTTTGCTTGCGGTATCCCTGTTGTTGGTTGATAGTGAGATGTGACTCAATTTTCGCGGGGGATGATGACATGATAAGAGCCCGAATAGACCTAATTGTAAAAGTCTTGTCATTTCGTGTAAAGAACTGAGTAGGCCAACCCAATTTTCAGTATTTTCTTTGTTAGATGCCGCAAGCATCTCAAATTTATACTCATTTTATAATTCAGTACATAAACTCCAATTTGTTTATTTAAAAAAAAAATTTGTTGGATCAAGGACCTTAACTTTTCAAATGAGCGGAGCACCGTAAGCGGGCTATACGCACACAAAAAATCGTGTGAATTCTAAAAGACAGAGAAGTATCACACAATGTCGACATTCCCCACGCTTTGCCACTCCCCACGCTTTGCCACTTGCGTGTCAAGTATTTTTTCTTATGTTTTTTGTTCCTAGGTACCGTTCTTTTGTTGGGGTTATTCTTGTGATTTCACATCCTCCGTCCCTCTCTCTCCTTTTTCCAAATCGGATCATTCACCATTGGTGGGGCCCACTAGCGCACAAGCCCAAGGACTCATACCCCTTCCCCTCCCCCCCTCTTTCTCACATAAGATGATAAAGATAGGGAAAATTTTAAATAATGATCCCAAAATATGTAATTATTTTCTCGAATAACGACTTGAAGTAGACTTTATTTCAAATAACGGCCTAAATGACTCAAATCATTTTGAAGAAGGGCATGATCGAAAATCTTTTAATTTTGTGCATTTTTTCTATTTTTTCCTTTTCCTTTTCTTTTCTTTTTTTATTTTTCTCCTCCCCTTCCCTCCCCGGCCATCGCCAGCCTCGAGGCTCGGGCAATCCACACCCGACGCCTGGCCTCGGGTGTGGGTCACGATGGAGTGGCGTTGATCCAGAAGACGCCTTCGCCAACCGCCATGGATGGCGCCAATCTCTTCCAGAAGCTCGGCCTCCCCCATCTTCACCAATCTCTCCACTAATTTCCACACCAGGTCACTCCTCTGGCACATATCAAGGAAAAATTCGATTCTTTTAATCATGTCTTGTGGAGAATGTTTCTTTTGATTCTCTCCCATTTGTTTGATCATGCTGTACATTGTCGTTAATGCTGCTCGATGATGGGTTTAGTGGGTGTTGCTCTGATTGTGGCGGATGATTAGTCTCGTTCCGGCGATGGCGGGACCGGGGAGGAGAAAAAGAAAAAAAGGAAAATAAAAAAAGAAAAGGGAAAGGGAAAAATAGAAAGAAAGGAAACAAATTTTAAAAAGTAAAATGACGAAAATATCCTTTGACTAGGCTTTTTTTTTAGATAATGAGGATACTTTAGGTCTTTATTTAAAATAAGATTCACTTCAGGCACTTATTTGAAAAAATAAATGCATTTTAAGTCATTATTTGAAAATTTTCCATAAAACTATAATGTAGCTCAAGAACTTAATACATGTTCCGAAAAATTAGGGCACTCATAGCAACATTTCTGGAGTAGAAATTCATTTGGTAAAGCAATTTATAGAGCAAAAATTCATTTGGTCATGCAACTTCATTTTTCTACTTATGGAGTATTTTTTTGCTCCAAAAGTAATTTTAAAGCCACTTAGAGAAGTTAAAAAAAATTATTTCCCTCTAAAAGTACAAAATCAAAATTTTCCAAAAAATTGATTTTTAGAGCAAAAGTGTTGCCATGTGCGCCCTTAAAAACTCGAAAAACAAAATTACTATTGAAGCTTCAAAAAGTATAACCCGAAAATGATTTATTTTATTAAAATACCCATTCATGATTATGAAATATGAATATTGTTTGATCTATATTCGCTCAATAAAATGTTTCTCGTGTCGATATTAAACCTAATTTATATAGGCATGGACTAAAATATATAATAAGCATGTAGTTTTTTTTTTTTTTTTTAATTGGAGAGTTTTCGAGGTAAGAGTTGGGCTTTAAGATAAGGAAAACCTAGGATAATTGAGAAGACACAACTAAGAGATTTAAAATTTAGAAAGAAGTAATATTTTGTTTTAAATTTTTTTTAAAAAATTTATTCTGAATGAAACGCTAAAGTTAAAAAATAACCATTATTTAAAATGCTCCTTAAAGAATAAAAAGCATCTTAAAATGCAAAACGAAATATAAAGGAAAAACAAGTATCTATTTCAACTGCCTATATGTTACTGTAGTAGTGCAACGAAACCAACGCTATATGTGGATAATCATTTTAATAAGGAGAAAATTCACCTAACATCACATCTAAATACATACTACATAAAACTAATTTGCTTAACTATTTACATTAATAAAAGTACGGTCATAATTTTTTTTTAATTCTTAGTTACGTTATATTAAAAATAGAAACGTTTAGTTCTACAATGTTTAATTTTTTTTTTTTTTGCAACTTAGTGCACTATTTTCTTATAACCTTAATTAATTGGCCTAAACCATAGCGGATGTGCTCAAAATGTCTATACTAAAAGTTTTCACTACTGCTAATAAAGATGTGATCTCGCTAGTAAATAGATTGGAGGTAGGCATGCTAGTATCATAGATGCGGATTCGATTTTCGCGCTCTTGCATGTTAGTAAATGGATTGGGAGCTAGGAACGTTAGTATCATACGTACGGGAGTTCGACTCTTGTGCTTAGCAAAATTTAAAAGACGAGAGATAAAGGTACGATAGATTAAAAAAATATACATATCTTTCCTTACCAACCGCTACTGTTGTCCAGGTCAGCAAAAGTCCACGGCAATCGCTTCCGTCGAAAATAACCCGAGTTAGTTACACCCCCACCCATGGTTAATCCAGCTCGTAGAATACAGCGAAACGACAGGTAAGAGCTGCGTGTCGTATTTATTTAAACACCCACGCATTTGCCCAGTTCCACGCTTTGTTTTTTGCCACTTCGGTTTCAGCAGGGAAGACAGAGTCAGAGCTGCCACCGGACCCAGAGCGCCTTACGACGCCGCATCGCCGCCGCTTCCATGGCCGTCTCAGGTTGTTTGCACCTCCAGATCACATCCGCCTCTTCCTCCGCCTTCGAGTGCCGCTCCGCTCGGGACTTCCGGAGCTCGCCTAGGCCGGAAAAAGCCAGCTACGGCCGGTTCGGCTGCCGACCCGACGCGGCGAAGCGGGCGATGCTGTCATCTGGCGGCCTCTCGTCTCTGATCTTCCGCTTCCCTCCAAACTTCGTGCGCCAGCTGAGCACCAAGGCTCGGAGGAACTGCAGCAACATCGGCGTCGCTCAGGTGGTGGCCGCGTCGTGGTCGAACAACAACATCTCCGCCTCCGCCGCTACGGGCGGAGGCGCTCCATCCCCCGCGGCGGCTATAGCCGGCGCTGCAGCCGCGCCGGTTGTTCCGGCGCTGGACTTTGTGGCCGGCGGGGAGGCGCTGGCGGTGGACGGCCTCGAGAACGCGGACGTGCTGTCCGAGGATTTGAGAACGCATGAGGCGTCTTCGTTTTTGAGCTCCGATGGGAGTCTCACGGTTCATGCAGGTATGGATCTGTTGCTTGCTATTGGCGATTAAGCTCATTTTATGGGAGAAATGAAGACAGATGTGCGAGGAGTTGTGGGTTGCATTTGTGGGGGCTCAGGCCCTTATGTTATTATTAGGGTTCTATTGTTGATCTCCTCATTGGCAACCGACTTCCTTTTGGCATATTTCTCGATAGCTGGTCATTTATAACTTTTGATTAAGTCGAATTATGGGAATGTGAACAAGGAGCGACTCTCTTGTATGTTTTTAAGGAATACAACTTTAGTCTGGTGCATTTGCAAAGTTTGAGAAAACTGTTGAAATAAACCAGCTCTTTGATCCAACTACACACCTTGGGGTTCTTTCTTTTAGGAGGATTTGTTTGAGCTCATTTTGCTGTAATAAGGTATTTTGATTATGCAGGTGAGAGACTAGGACGCGGCATTGTCACTGATGCAATTACCACACCTGTGGTCAATACTTCTGCTTATTTCTTTAAGAAAACTGCTGAGCTAATTGATTTCAAGGTACTAATATATCATGATGGATGATCTCTAGCTGTGTGTCAACCTCACTATTGCTCATGATTTTTTTTTTTGGTGAATGCAATTTGACCTGCAGTTTGTCCTTTTCTTGATTGGGGTACTTGTAATGTCAAGTTTTGGATAGAGCCACAAGTATTGATGGAGGGGCTAATGCCTAACATCACGTGATCATTTTTGCATTTTTTTTGTTTCTCTTCCTCTATATGGGAAAGCTCGGGCCTTTGAATTTCAGTAGTATTGGATGCTACTTGCAATTTATTTAAGCCATTAGTATCTCCCTGATTCTGCGATAGGAAAAACGCCGCGCAAGTTTTGAGTATGGTCGATATGGGAATCCAACCACAGTTGTGGCAGAAGAGAAAATCAGGTTGTCTTATTTTCCTCTGACTAGTACTGTCTTCGGTATTATGGACCCCTGTCCTACAAGACTAATCAAAAGTTGTCTTCCTTTTCCGATGATGCAGTGCTCTTGAGGGGGCTGAATCAACGCTGATTATGGCCTCTGGGATGTGTGCCAGCACAGTTATGTTAATGGCATTGGTTCCAGCTGGAGGACACCTTGTGACAACCACAGATTGCTACCGGAAGACCAGGATATTCATCGAGACTATTCTTCCCAGAATGGGAATCTCGGTAATTGGTTCTGACCTTATGTGCATTGCAGTTGCACATCTTGTGTACCTTCATGTTCGTGGGCTTTCGCAATCATTTCTGAAGATTTTGTGCTGGGATGATCCAGATATTATCTTCGATTTCGATAGTGTCGGATGAAACTTCTTATTTGAAAATGAACAGTTTGAATCTTCTTCTTTGATGAAGACTTTTAACTATTTTTTGCTGTCTTTTATGACGTGTACCATTTGCTATTGCTTGGGAGTTGGCTGCCCCTCATATATTTGTAGTGGAGGCCCTTTTCCTTATTGTTATTGTTGAAAATGCAGGCTACAGTTATTGACCCAGCAGATATAGAAGGCCTTAAGTCTGCACTTGAGAAGAATAAAGTCAGTATGCTTATTTTCACTCATTGTTCACTCATTGATTTTTTATGACGGTAATATTGATAGAAAATTGACTCTGTGTTGAGCTGTGATTTTGCCATTTTCTGCAGGTTTCTCTTTTCTTCACAGAGTCACCCACCAATCCTTTATTCAGATGTGTAGACGTCAAGTTGGTCTCTGACCTTTGCCACAGTAAGGGAGCATTGGTCTGCATTGATGGCACTTTTGCAACACCTTTGAACCAGAAAGTTCTGGCCCTTGGAGCAGATTTGGTTTTGCACTCAGCTACCAAATTCATTGGAGGGCACAATGATGTGTGTAATACTAGAGTTGCCACATGCTTAGTCACTGTAGCACGCAGAATTCTGTCGTTTTCTATTTGGCACTGACTTTTTGCAAATTCATTTTCAGGTCCTTGCCGGTTGCATTAGTGGCTCGCTGAAATTGATGACGGAAATTCGTAATTTGCATCATGTTCTTGGCGGCACTCTCAACCCTGTGAGTTATATCACAATGCTGTCTTGTAGGCTATGCACTTCCCAAAATCTGCAGGAAATGCTAGATGTTGGTTTGAGAAGGTTTGCTAATGTTGGAGGCGAGAGAGGGGGTGGGGGTGAGCAAAGATATGATTAATAGTTTGGCCCTTTAAGTTAGCTTGTGTTTGGATTTTAGACAAGAACTGAATGGGGGGAGTAAAATGAATGGCGCAAGACTGTTAACTATGAGAATGTTGGTTATTGAGAAGCCAAGAGAAAATAGAGAATGATTAGTTTCATCTCATACAAATTTACAGTGTGTCTATTTAATCGATGCCAGTGTTGCGTTTTTCCTCTCCTTATCGTCCTGTTTATAATTGTTTTGCCCTATTGATAGTTGTTATTTGTCATACTGATCATGGTGATATTCCTTCCTCTTTTATGTACAGAATGCTGCTTACCTGATTATCCGCGGTATGAAGACACTACATCTTCGTGTAAAGCAACAAAACTCAACAGCGCAGAGGATGGCCGAGATTTTAGAGGCACATCCTAAGGTACATATTGGCAATTTGTTCTTCATGTCTCCCAATTTATATGTCTGGTGAAAGAGCCTTCTACTATAATGTTTTCTGAAGTTTTTCATGCTGAGTTAATGAAAAGTATGAGTTGAATGGTGCATCTTCTCTCATTCTTCTTCTTTTTCATCTTTTCTCCCTTTCTGTATTTTTCTGTCATAGCGTTGTTTCCTTTTGGCATTGCTTTAATATGTTTATTCCACTGTTATCCTGTTTGCCTGATCATGTCAAGATCTTTTCAGAAGAACAGGATTTAAAAGTAGCTGCTACTTGTTTCATGTTCTTTCTTCACTTACTTTCTTTTGCAATCAATTAAATACAAGTGTAATTCTGAAATTAAAGGGGAAATAACTAGTACATCCCGATTTTGCATACCAAGTTAAATTTTTGAAGAATTTGATGATGCTTCTATCCTAATATAGTTATTGAGTACAAGTAGACAATCAGCCTCTCTTTTTTGAAATGAGATCTTGTATATGACTAATATAGTCATGTGATCAAACATATTGTCAATACTTGTACCAGATTTTGCATTTAGTTCTCGGAGCTCAGTTTCTTGTGTCTTTTAGGTACTTGTGAAAGTGACAAAGCTTCTTTTAAGGCCTTTGGCTATAGTGATTTAGGGAGGACACCGGTTGTGAATTATCCATCTATGTGGTCTTTTCTTCATTATATAGAGAGCACATGGAGAAAGCTTTGAGCATGGTTGTGTTAATCCTTTTCTGCTAATGCAATTGAGATTATGAGGCGTCGCTAGGGATAGCTCTTGGCTGCTTGAATTTGAGCATTTACATTGGGAGTGTAGAAATGATGAGCATGAAAGTGCAGTCTGTTTTTCGGATAGCCGCTCCATCCTTAAATCCATCTTCTGGACGTAGTATGATCAAGTTGCAGTTTGAGTTGATATCTATCTTCGATTTAACTAGCATTTTTTGATAATTTCATTAAATGGTGGATTTATGGAAGTGAAGATGATTAGATTTTGAATAGCTTTCTGTCATGTCTTCACTGTTCAAGCATTTTTTGGGGCATATTTTGTTGGTATCTGTTGTACATGCATGGAGATCGGTGGCTTAGTGTTGGCATTTGCAAGCTGTACGTGCGTGGAGATCGGTGGCTTAGTGCAGTTAAGAGTATGCATATGCTAAAACACTTGCTTAACATTATTGTCAGGTGAAGCGTGTCTACTATCCAGGCTTGCCCAGTCATCCTGAACATCACATAGCCAAGAAACAAATGACAGGCTTTGGTGGTGTTGTTAGCTTTGAGGTGATTTAGCGTCTTTATTTTCCGTTCCTGGTCATGAAGCTGTCTCTTGTTGGCTTTCCTGCACACAACCTTACAATTGTTGTTCTCCAAATCTTGCAGATTGATGGAGACTTGGTGACCACCATCAAGTTTGTGGATGCTCTAAAAATCCCTTACATAGCCCCATCATTTGGTGGCTGTGAGAGCATTGTGGACCAACCTGCCATTATGTCTTACTGGTATCCTACCGATGTCTCTCCTCTGTTGTCTTCTGTGTCCTCTTTCTAAATTTTATCGTACTGAACTGCAAGATAAATACTGGTACGGAATCTTATAGAAGATCTCTTTGGAGTGGTGTGGCATGTAGACAATTATCCGCCGTACTGGCACTCGATTCTGCTGCTTATCATTTCCGTTGCATCCATTATGGAACAGGGACCTGAGCCAAGCGGAGAGGGCCAAGTATGGGATTAGCGATAACTTGGTGAGGTTCAGTTTCGGGGTCGAAGACTTTGAAGATTTGAAGGCTGACGTTCTTCAGGCACTGGAGGCCATATAATGGGCATGCCCGCCTACTACTGCGCTCTTTTTTTGTGGGGTCTTGTTTAGTTTGGTGCTTCAATTGGATTTTGATCACCAAATATTGCCCTTTCGCTAATATTTCTCTTTTGATGAAACCTGGCATACCTATAGGCTATAGCCATTCTTTATATATGGATTTCTTTCCCGGGGCGCATGTTTCCCGTCCATCCTTTATATTTTCATACAAAAGCCTCGATGCTTTTTTTTTTTTTTTTCTGTTACAACTAAGGATAAGTCCATTGAGAGTATTAGACTTGAAAGGGCAATTGAGTCTAATCAAATCTTAAAACTTTTGACAAAAGAAAAAAATTAAGTCTTGATACTTGTTAAAATTGGTGTGATCAAGTCTTTTCATTTCAAACTTGGCTGTCGAAAAATGTTCATGTCGCTTTTTTATTAGTATTTTATTTTTTTATGCAATATACTATGTGGCATTAAGGTTATTTAAAGTACTGTTAAGGTTAATTGAAGTACTATAATAAGGTCGTTTTGATCAAAATCTCAATTTTTTTAACTGAAGATCAGAATCCGACCAAAAAACAAAAAAGTGAAGATCAGAAATATAAAAAGCTAAAAGTACGTTAGAAAAAATACAGGCGGGAAGCGCAACGATGATGGTCAATAGGGTTGCCAATGCCTCCGCAAGAGCCAGCGATCTTTAGCAAGATCCAGAATGAGGGCAGTGATATTGATTTATAAGAAGTTGGGGAAACTCTTGAATTAGCGGAAGCGTAGGGATGATTGCCCTCGTCGAGGCGCCAACCATTGCCGATGCCACACTAGTGATGGGGTGGCGGCCACATGCGGGGGCGGGGGCGTGGCCCTCCTTCTGTCTGTAGTTTTTTTTTTTTTTTGTCTATTTTTTGTGTCATTTTCACTTTCAATTTTTTTTTTTTTCAGTTTGTCTCTTTTTTGGAAAACTTTTGGATTTTTGCAAATTCTTATTATAGATATAGTGCAAAAATTAGGATTCGGATCAAAATAATGTCATTTTGATTTTAGTTAACCTTACCGCCATATAGGACGGCATGTAGGAGATAAAAAATAATAATAAAATCAACATTTTTCATTAGTCAAGTTGGACGAAGTTAAAAGAATAATTCGATTGCACTAATTTGATAAATTTTAGGATTTGATTGCACCTTTTAAATGTATTAGTATTTAATCGTACTCAATTTTTGGATTTCTGTTCTAGAATTAAATAACACGTGGTGAAAAAAAAAAAAAAAGAAAGAAAGAAAGAGAGACTTAAAGAGTGCGAGATGAGTCCTGTAGAAATAAGACCGCCAAAAACATCAGGCAGATGAAGGTGTACAAAAGCAGGGCTTGTCCTGAACTCGTGCATAACTTTGCCGGGGCATTAGCCCACTTGGTTCGCCTCTTGGCATCGACTATGGGGACTTGTAGAGGATAGGCATCCACCAAAATCTTTGCATCAAGTCGAACAAAAGCTTGTTAGGAAGGTTGAGGTTAGCCGCTAGAGGAAGCCCCTTCCTTCAAAGCTCAAAATATCATAACGAAATGAGATAATGTTGGGTCCCAATGTGCGGAACTCTATCGCGGGTAGGGATAAACGGTTTCAGGGTCAATTCAAATGAAATCTGAAATCTATCTGTCGGAACCGACTCCTCAACTTTTGGAATCTAAAACCTACTCTGGATATCCTAAAATTTGAAACTTATCTTGTCGCAAGTTCCACGATCTAATTAGGTTTCGCATGTACTTTTAATTGAACGGTTGTGGTAAATCATTATCTCTATCGATCACTTTTTGCTATTACATTCTATTTACCATAACTCGTATTTAGATACACGAAGGACATGAAAATATTAACAAAGTAAAAATCTCAATCATAATTGTCGCATGAAAATAGAAGGTATTTAGCCATGGACCAAGGATCGATTGAGCGTCCCCTTATCACGATGGCCGCAAGATTCCCCAGACGGCCCGAGGCGGTCCCGAGGGGAGGGGGAATATGCGGTGGTTGTGAGCAGATTCCGCGGGATGCCGCCGCCGCCGCCCCTAGTGCTGGTCCCGGAAGTGCTCTCTCTAAGATGTGCTTTCACCTTAACTGAAGACCAAGCCGTCCTCATCGGTCCCACCGCCATCTTCGTTAAGCTAGTAGTCAATCCTCGAGATTTTTTTTAGAAGGAGGAACATTTTTTTATTCTCTTTAGCATCCTCATCCCCACGACATTCCTTTATCAGCAGCAGCAGCACATTCGGAAGATTCCAATTTGTCTCTCTCCACGACCAAATTATTCCAACTCTCCTCTTTTCATCCTCTCTTACACAGGAGAAACTCTCGAGCGCCCCCCACCCATCCCGTTTCTTGGTTTGGTTCCTCGGAATCGTCGATCCCGTCGTCGGTCGACCCGCTTGCACCGGGATCGCCGGCCCGTTTCCCCCCACCCTTTTTCGTTTTTATTCCTATGAAATTTGGGAAGGAGTTCACGACCCATCTGGAGGAGACCCTGCCGGAGTGGAGGGATAAGTTCCTCTGCTACAAGCCCTTGAAGAAGCTCCTCAAGAGGTTCCCCTCCGACGCCGGCTCGCTCCCTCCCCACCTCCGCCTCGACCCGAGCCGAGAGCCCGCCCCAGGCGATGGTCGGCGCGAGAGCCACGACGGGGGCGGGCCCTTGGTGGACTTGCGGGAATGGTTCGTCAGGATCTTGAATGATGAGCTCGAGAAGTTCAATGATTTCTACGTCGACAAGGAGGAAGAGTTTGTCATCCGTTTTCAGGTTTGTAAAATTTTTTCTCTTTTGATATCATGTGTGAGGCTTGTGAGTTTCTGTGGGATTTCTTCTTTTGACTTGTGGATACACTTCTTGTATTTTGTTTTGGGTTGAATGATTTTGGCCTGGAGAACTCATGCTGCAATGAATTGGGGTGGAATCTTTCTGGTGATCACCGTGAATTAATGCGTCGTGTAGTCAATTCCCAAGCTTCTTAAATTGAGTTGAAGCTAGTGGTGGAATTGCTTATGATATAGCTCCATCTGATGGTTGAAGTTGCATTGAAGAAGGGGATTGGGAAGTCAAGAAATTGCTTTGAGCAAGTCGCAAATTTCAGTGTCATCTTGGAGCCGATATTCGCTCCTAAAGGTGATTGGGTTGGGCTCTGTAGTCGCATTTAGTCACTAATCCAGTGAATGGTTCTTAGTAAGAACCGGAGAAGTGAGTGATTTTGTCTCCATAGCGAACTCTAGCAACGAGGCGTTAGGGCGGGGATTTGTTGATAAGCTTCATTTCGTAAAAGGTTGTTGAAATACTTTTACTGCATTTTGACTTGACAACCATGTTTTGCTCTCTTCATTGTGGGGTGTCCCCACACTTATGTGTACTCCTGGATTGCACTTCTTCCTCTTACATAATGATGAGGTTGCAGGGCATGTGTGCTGGAGAGAGTGTACTACAGGAGTACTAAATATATTTTTTTGGAGCCTACAACCCAAAGAGAGTGTTAAATTCTTAACCAGATTTTACAACTTGCTTGTGCTCTCATCTTGGCAGCTCATTGGCTTAACTTACAAAACATCTTTTTTCTGACAAAAATTGCTAATTTCTTTAACCGTTTGTAATTCTCTTTATCTATCAGCATGGAATATCTTTTGCACTATTATCACCATGTTTCGAGATGCAATATGTTTGAGTTTGATATTATAACTTACTTTTCAACAGTCATATCATAAACTTGCTCCAGGCACAAGCAATAGTGTCAGCAAATTTCTACTTGCTTATTTTGAGGATTATATTCAATTGAGCCCCATTCTTTCCATTAGCCATTGTCTTGTAAAATGTGGTTCTGTATATCCCTAAAGTACAGTAAGGGAATTCCAATTTGGAGACAAATTTAAAGCTAGACAGTATCAGATGCCAGCAGTTTGTGAATAGATTCATACTTGAGACCTTGACCTATCAACTTGTCTCACGATACATTAAGCTTCCTCTTGTAGTCACGTTTCTTCAAAATATTGAGGTTCATCATTACTTGGCAAAAGATGATGGGCTGAAACTAACTTCTTTTTACTTTTGAAGAAGTGATTACTGTTCACAAACTTAATTATATATGGAAAGATTTGAGTTTTTATGGACATCGAATCATTTGCTCATGCATAATACATGCTACCTTGGAATATGCAATCTTGCAGTTTGGCTTGGGATTGTTTTCAAATCAAATTCTTATTATGGAGACTCTCAGTCGTGCAATATCATTTTCTTTAGTTATCCATTTGGAGTACTAATTTCTTTAAAATAATTTCACAATGAGTGGTATGTTTCAGAGTCTATAAACTTTCCTCAATGAGATAAAATGTTGGTTGCTGAGTCGTAGATGTCCTTGCTCCATGTTAAATTATAAAAGCAGTGGCTGATTGACTTGAAAAGCTCCTTTTGATGGGGTATTGTCCATCACTGTAGAAAGAACTGATCAAGGAAGTTTTGTTTAGTTCTTAGTTTGGAGAATCTACATTTTTAAATTGAGTAGTTCACATCATTGTAGAAAGGGCAAGAGAGTGGTGGCCTCCTGCCCTGATTATCTTTTATTAATGTGGCCCTCCGTGTAGAAACAGATTGTTCAGTAGGGTCAAATTGTGTTCATTGGACCTATTGTAATCCACATGCCGTGTCATGCTTGCTTTTTCCTGACCTTGGCTTTGCATCACTGCTTTCTGCTAACCAGGCATTTTCTTTTGATTTTGTGCAATTTAACATGTGCTAGTATCATAGAGAGAAGTATCATGGATGTCATCGCTGATTCCTGCGTGTTATCTCTTGGCGGGTGTTGCATATCTAATTTGGTTCTCAAGGGTTAAAGCTTTTTCAAGTGCAAATAAAAATTTTGATGGGGTGGGACTATGAAGTATGATAGTTTTTTCTTTGCTATCATGATCATTTCTACATTTTGACTTTTATTTTGGAATTGGTATTAAGTGCTGGGCCATCCTGAAATTGGTCATTGGTAATGTTGGAAAAATGAGTCAGTCGGTGTTGAAACTTTGTGAATGATATGATTGTGCCACTTGATGTCTCTTCAAGGAAGCATTGATCACTTGTTCATTTTTGGGTTTTCCTTTTCATTTTTGTTGCCTTACTGCAGGAATTGAAGGAAAGGATAGAGCGAGTTAAAGCAAAAAGCAGCAAAGCTGGGACCTCTACATCAAAAAGTGAGTTTAGTGAGCAGATGATGGAAATCCGCAAGGACTTTGTCACAATCCATGGGGAGATGGTGCTTCTTAAAAATTACAGCTCCCTTAATTTTGCAGGTACCTTGGCTTCTTATTTGGATTTCATTTCTAAATCTCTTTTGAAATGTCTCCTGCCAATGCAGGACACTTTCTTAGATGACAAAACGCCGCTTCCTCTAGATTGTAAAATCTTTTGTAAATGTCGTGTGGTGGTTGGTTTCAATTTCATTTTTTTTTTTTTCGTACTATCAAGTCAAAAAATCATTTCCTTTGGTTTTGTAGGCCTTGTTAAGATCTTGAAGAAATATGACAAAAGAACAGGAGGCTTATTGCGTCTGCCATACACTCAGCTTGCTCTGGATCAACCCTTTTTTACAACCGAATCACTCACGAGGCTAGTACGAGAATGTGAAGAAAATCTTGAACTTCTCTTCCCTCTGGAAGCGGAAGTTATTGAAGCAACTGGCAACCTGTCAAACCAACCAACAAATGACACTGCTGATGTCCCGACACAGCCGTCCTCGACACTAGGGGAGGAAACCATGGACATCTACCGGAGCACCCTTGCTGCGATGAGAACGATACAAGGCCTCAAGAGAGCGAGCTCTACCTATAATCCACTTTCCATTTCGTCGTTCTATATGAGACATGATGATGAAAGCAATGGGGCTGTGACCTCTGAAGACTCAGCCTCGAGTTCCCCTTGCACAGTGCAGAATGGGGAGGACACTGACCGGGAGGACGCAGACGGGCCCATCTAATCCAGTGAAGTTATTTTCAGTTGATTCCGGAGAAGCAATGGAGTTGAATAATCACGCTAATGTGAGCAGCGTGAAGACACTAACTGCAATCAATGCGAGTGAACGACAAGGCACTGTACAGTCCATAGGCACAGCTTCTGCAGTTGATGTAATTGAGCTTAATTATGTACACTTTCTGGAGGGTTTGCTCTTGGCATAAGCCATAGGCGGTTTGCTTTGCATTAAATGTGGCTTGTGTTCTTGAAAATTTGAACCATAGGGAGTGGTAAGTCTGTAGGCTTAGGAACTGCCCATGGCATATTCTGGAGTCTTTGATTAGTTGACTGTTCAGTTTGTATTTTTGGTTTGTTCATCAGGTAAATCAAAGAAGTTTAGTTACTGAGAAGTGAGAACTGCGGTATCCATCTCCCCTTCCTTTGACTTCTCGCACCACCGTTTTCAATATGATATTTTCCATATTCAAGGGAACATTTGTTAAGAATTGGAGCCTGGATCGAGAATTAGATAGATGTTTGGTCTGGATCGGGTCGGGATGGGTATCAGTCGTCGATTTTGCATTACATGACCCGTTTTCAACCTATTCAAACTCGGCTCAAATTACCCGTTTGGATAGGCTTACATGGAGCTCATCACTCGGGTAAGACTCATCACTTTCACGCCGTGTCCATGCTCCGACCACCGAACTCATCCACGCAGGTATTTTTATCTGTTAGCGTGACGCTCACCCATGTCTCCAAATGGCTGCTGGGTCACACGAAGTCTTAGCCCACGACTCGACCCGAGTAACCCTGTTTCATCATTGACTCAATGAGCTGGTCCATGAAGTTCCCCATTCTTCAGAGGCAACAATTTAAGAAGAAAAATTTAAAAGAGTTGGATCTCATGTTGGGTTTGGGTACAAGATTGGATTGGGGTTAAGTTGGGTATTAGTTGCTAAAATTGTATTGCATAAAAAGGCGTTAATATGGATTATATGGGCCATTTTGATTCATATCAATATCATCCAAACTTATCCGGTTGATAGGCCTAAAGTGCACCAATCATTTGAGTGATGGACCTCGAGTTAGGGTGCCAAACAAACTTCATGACAAGACCCGGAGCAGACGCTTTTTATAATACATCCGTTGTATGATACACACTTAAAACTTACGAAACATTGTCCTAATCAAGTATAAGAACGTCTTCATGTGTATTGTACACACTTCAAAAGTTACGAAACATCGTCGTAATCAAGTATAAGAATGTCTTGATGTGTCGAAAAATGGTTGTACGACGTTACAACGGGGTCGTCGTGATTAAGTGCAAAAGCCATCCGAAAATAAAAGTTACATGGTGTAACGGTACATCTGAGGAGCGCACGTATCAAATCGTGACAGTCATCCGTGGAATGTTGCTTCGCGAATTGCGCAAAACAACCAACGATTAACAAGTAACAACCCCGCTAAATTCTCTTACCACCTTAGTAAAAGGAGGAAAAAAAAAAACAGGAGATCTCACATCTGAGTGAGTGTAGCTTACACGCCTCCAAAAACGTCTTCACGTAGATCACCAATCGCCGAACCAGAACTAAGGAAGAAAGGAAAAGAAAAAGGAAGAGGACCGCGAAATGTCGAGGTTTAATGTGGCGCCGAGAGCGGTGATGATGGTGGTTTGTATGTGGAAGGTGGCGAGCTGCATGCGGTTCGACCTCGAATCGGGCCACTCCAAATGCATAACAGAGGACATCAAGATGAACGCCATGACTGTCGGCAAGTACTCCCTCATCAATCCTAACGAAGGCTATCCAATGCCTGACGATTACAAGCTCACTGTCAAGGTATATCGCATCATACCCTTCAATTAATTCTAGAGAAATTGCACTTTTTTTTTTTTTTGGAGTTGATTGGGACAATATGGACGTGCACAGCTCCCTGGCTGGGATCTGTTTGTCAGTGAGGCTTTGTTCTGAGGACTGATGAGATGATTGTTGAGCGGGGTTGTTTTGTGTTTGCTAGGTGAACTCGCCTCAGGGACACAACTATCATCACTCGGACCATGTCGAATCGGGTAACTTTGCATTCACAGCAGCTGAATCAGGTGACTACTCGACGTGTTTCTATGTGTCCGACCTCAGGCCCCCGAGGACGATGGTGATAGATTTCGACTGGCGGACGGGCTTTGCCGCCAAGGACTGGTCTAGTGTTGCTAAGAAGGGTAACATCGAAGTAAACATAAATTACTCATTTTGCAAACTGCAGTTCAATGTTCTTTACTGTTCTGTTGGCTGACTAAGATTGTGTTCCATGTTCATAATGGACCTGCATTCGCTATATTTGCGGGTAAATCTCTCACTCTCTCCACACTCCGGACTAGGCAATGGAAGTCGAGTTGAAGAAGCTGCTGGACAAGATCGCATCCATTCACGAGGAGATGTTTTATCTTCGCGAGAGGTATAATTAATCTGAATTTTTTCACACAATAGAGCCTGCTCAAATTGGTGACTGCTAGTTATCTATAGACTAGAGAATTAGACAGAACATGTCCTGTTGGTTCCATCATTACAGGATGGAAGCTCTTATTCAAGTTATATTCCAATGAAAACACGGCAATCTGCATTTAAACTTGTTTCTCAAGCTCATCGGACGAAGTCACTGATTGCAGTCCGCTAAAACTCTTGAGCACATGGAAAAATCAATCTTCAATCTCAGCATATATACTCTTAATTTCATGGCATGGCTTTCAGTACTTACTTAATACTTCACTGATTACCCAAAACTCTTGAGCACTGAAAAAATCAATAACATCTATACTCTTAATTTCTATGGTTTTAGTACTTAATACTTCGATATTAGACTATATCCTCTATTGCCGCGCCGTGACGATTGGTTAGAAGAAAGTAAAACCCTTCGATATGCACTAATCTGGTTGTGTTTTACAGGGAGGAAGAGATGCAAAAGCTTAACCGGTCGACCAACTCCAAGATGGGCACCTTCAGTTTCCTGTCACTCCTGATTTGCTTGTCCGTGGCCGGTCTGCAATTCTGGCATCTTAAGTCATTCTTCGAGAGGAAGAAGCTCCTTTAAGCCTCCATTCTAAGACTCAACAACCCGTTATTTGAAGCAGTGTCGCATGCTTTTACAGTCCCCATCATCCCATTTTGCATCTGCTTGACGCAGATTTGAGCGGGGCAATTAAACTTTCATTGATCCCACATCGGATCGGACTATGATCATGGATCTACAATGATGTTCGTAGCCTTCATATTTGTACATTGGTCATTGGATTATATTTGGAAGCTGTAATAACCAATTGAGCATCTCTGTTTATGCTAATTAAGGGCTTCGGCTGGGAAGATTGCTTGTTCCTTAAATTGGCATAGCACAACACTATTTTGCAGACAAGTCACTAACTGTACATGAATTTTCGCTCTACTGTAAGAGAAGAGAGACATAGTTCGAACTTATGGGAACGGGTTCAGAAGTTGCCGATAACTAATCCACAGTCTTGAAGCGTTTCTGATGAAAAGTTAGTGACTTTTGTTCTCCGAGGATTAGAAACTTAGTAGTGTCCTTTTCGTGCGATTTCAATGTTCCTCGATTGCCCTGCGATTCTCCCCAGGGTCATGTCTTGCCTGTGCTGTGCTTCCGAGAAGGATCGAGAGGATCGATGAAGACACTTGGCATGAAGAAGGAACGACCTTCCGCCTCGAGCTCAGGAGATGCAAGTGCCCATGATTCAGGTACGGCTGCAATGCGGAGCCCAAGCACCACTTAGCCTCGCGGCCGCTCTGGCTTCCCTCGCCGAGACCTGCCTTTCCATGCAAGGCCTCACGCAGATCCACGCTCGCGCTCTGCGCTCCCACCTCCAAGATCACCCCATGGTCCTCGCGAAGATCTTCCGCTTCGCGGCGGTGACGCCGTCCGGCGACTTGCGGTACGCGCACCGCCTGTTCGACCAAATTCCTCGCCCGAACGGGTTCTTCCACAACCTGCTCATTCGCGGGTACTCCAGTAGCTCGCAGCCTTGTGTCTCCGTCGACCTGTTCAATCAGATGAGGCGAAATGGGGTAGACCCAGATGGGCATTCCTTCACATTCCTGCTGAAAGCGCGGTCTAGAATGGAAGGGAGGAGCGATGATGTCCATGGGCTTGTGGTGAGGCTTGGATTCTCCGGGTATCTGTTCGTCAAGAATGCTTTGATCCACATGTACGCGATGGGAGGTATGCCCGCCGGTGCTCGCAGAGTGTTCGACGAGACCAGGGCAGCCGATGTTGTTTCCTGGTCCGGCTTGGTGACTGCTCACGTGAGAGCTGGGGAGTTGGAACTTGCCAGGGAGGTGTTCGACGCGATGCCCGAGAGAGACGTGGTTTCTTGGACTGCCTTGATTTCAGGATATACGCAGGCAAGCCGTTCGAGGGAGGCCCTGGAATTGTTCTGGGACATGGGGGAAGCAGGAGTGTGGCCGGACGAGGTCACCATGGTGAGTGTGATCTCTGCTTGTTCAAACTTGAAGGATGGCGAGACAGGGTTAAAGATCCACCGTTACATCGAGGAGAATGGGTTCGGGTGGATGGTTTCGCTCGGCAACGCCTTGATTCACATGCACGCGCAATGTGGATGCATGGAACAGGCATGGCAGGTATTCAATGGCATGGGGCGGAGAAGTTCGATCACATGGAACTGCATGATCTTGGCATGCGCAAACCATGGTGATGCAGAAGATGCTATAGACTTGTTCCAACGTATGGTTCAGTCCAATATGCGGCCTGACAAGGCGACGTTTCTGGCGCTTTTGGTTGCTTATGCGCACAAAGGACTGGTCGATGAAGGGTACAGACTATTCCGGTGTATGCGAAGGGAATTCAGCATCGAAGCAGGTATTGAGCACTACGGATGCATGGTAGATACGCTAGGCCGGGCCGGAAGGTTGGAGGAAGCATATAACTTGATCATCCGCATGCCTATGCCGAGCAACGATGTCATTTGGGGGTCTCTCCTGGCGGCATGCAGGATCTATCACGACGTCGAGATGGGTGAGAGGGTGGTGCGGAAGCTATTCGAATTGAATCCTCGTAAAGGAGGTTATTATGTGCTTCTTCGCGATATTTATATCGCCGCCGGTCGGACGGATGAAGCGAATGAGATGGAGCAAACTATGGCAGCCGATGGAGCTTTAAAGACTCCAGGATACAGTTGGTTGGGAGGATGAAGTCGCTCATTTCTAGTCATAGGCAAGAATCGCGGTCCCTAAGTAATCAATCGAAGTCAGATTATCTCGCCCAAACTGCGTTGGAATATAGTGTTTATTTTTTCCCTCCCTTTTGACAATTAAAAGATTGGTAAGGGCGATCATCGTAGCTGCCTCCTTTTGGCATTATTACCATGGTTTCACACCCGTTACGAAATTGATTTGAGCCACAACTACTCATTCCAGTTGCAGATGTACGAACGTCGCTGCAACCCCACTGGCGTGCCCATAAGCGTTGAAGAATAGTGTTAGGCACAAGTTTGTTTGGTTCGCGACATAACTAAGTAAATATTTTTGCGGCAGTTGCAAACAAAGGAAAGAAAATGTTTCGTAACTAATTAGGCAATTTTCCACAATTCTCAAATAAATGCAACTAAGTGCACAATTAGTGGTGACTTTATGGTTGAGCGTATAATTATCGTTACTATTTAAATCTGAAATTACAAGTCAACAAGGACGCAAAACTAAATTAAAGGCTCGTTATTTTAAATTCTCAAATTATTTATATATGATAAAATGATAATCAATCAAAAAAATATTTGTAGTATATCAAAAGGATCGTCCAACATGATTGTGTGCATATCTTATGGTTGAGTATTACCAAAAGATAATCAGTTATGATCCTTATCAGACCATTATTGTATATTTTCCCAACTTTGAAGATTGAGAAAGTCCAAACTATTCTCTTCTTTCTCAACATGCTCAAACTCAAACTGAGAGGTCCATAAAGCCGATTGCGTCAGTGACGTTCTCTCTTATTGAACCAAGGAACCTGAGAGGAACTTAGATAGGCTTCTCCCAAGTTTGAAGACCAAGTGTTTGCAAGGCTTCAATGGTAAAGACAATTTCACACCCAAAGACGGGGACAGTAAGTTTTTCATGGTGACAGAATAGGGTAACTTTCCCTAATCCGGGGTGAAGAGTGTTGCTGAATTTACCACTCCTATTAACATCAACAAGGGAATGGTGCGACTCTCTGCAAGTTCTGTGTTGCCATATTTCACCAGTGAAAGCAGAGAGAGGAAACAAGAAGTCCAATCAAAACTTGCAACTTTATTGTTGCTTGATTTACATATTTTCGCAAAAGAATTATATTGAACAATATTATTGGTAACTAAGAGAGCAAAGAAATCTATAGTTCACTTCTGCGTATCTTCGTGGGCACATTCATGGTATGTGTAGGGGCTCATGTCATTCCATGATAAACAGCACTTGATCTTCTTCTGCTGAGGAATGTGAAACTTGGGTTCTCTTGGGATAGTTGGGTTTTTCGATGACCTGCACAAGCGAAGAAAATAAATTCAATATCTGGGTCGACTAACATCAAACAGAATCTACACTGTCTTGAAAGAAAAAGCAGTCGTTTGATGATCTGAGTAGAATTAACAAAAATCCTTTCCTTTCGAAACACAAGATCTCGTAGCAGAAGTCACCAAACTCATCTAATAATGTCTCACCTAACCTTTTCAACAGTAGAGACAGACGGATGTGAAATCATAAGAAGATAGCCACTTGAACCGAATAGTGTCTAAAAAAGGGGAAAAAAGGGTCCTAGGCTAAATTCAGTCAACCTTTTCTTTTTTTTTTTGGTCGGGAAATTCAGTCAACTTATAACGTCACTTTTAGACTGATTAGTGTTTAGTTTTTGATGAAAAGTTGGAACACCAATGAAGAACCTTCACCATTTCTTCAGTGTAAAACTTTACCTCTTCGGCATGAAAGGCCTGTCGAAATATGGCATGGGTTGTGCCTTCGGCACAAGTTCTCTTCTTAGCCTTCTGATTTCTTCTTCTTCTGCCAACTATGAGAGAGAGAAGAGATAGAATTCATTAATGAGAAAAGAAGCTACACCAAGCCTTAATTCTTATGATATTCTTGTACATACCCTTTGCTGCCTCTCCCTCTCCATCTTGTATTGCTCAATCAGGCTCATCTTTTCTGCTATCTGAAGAGCACAGAAAGAGAGTATGGAACATGATTGATGTTTGTTTTGCATTATTAAATATCTAAGGCATGAAAAGCGTGTCAACATTAAGGCAGGAGCACCTGGTGGTCAAACTCAGCTCGCTCTGCTGCCCGCATATCACTGTGTAGCTTCAGGTCGAGTGGCCTAGTAATCTCCTTTACGGGAGGTTTGATGAGACACTGAGAAAAAAAGAACAACAGCGCACCAATGAAGAACAGTGGCCAAGAAATGGTCTTAGAGCTTGAAGCCTCGGAGCATGACAAGTTCTAAATGTTTCTGGATTTACCTATAAGGCAGTTAAACTATGCTTTCAAAGACTGGTTGCATACAAAATCCCCAATAAATGATTCCCTTCTCTCAATGGTTTGTATAGGAAGGCATGTTTGGTGCCCTATTCCCATTAGAGTACCATATGATAAAAATTAAACAGTTTTGCAGATTTCTATGGAAAGATGAACCTCACCTCCGGTTCATCAGTTGTCCATGGCAGACCTTGCGCAACTGGTATCCGCAGTCTGTCTTCCTCATCCATGGTCTCTCGCATCTTCTTCATGAACTCCTCCTCTTTCATTCTTCCCCTTTGCTGCAAATATATGACCAATAGCAAATGGCAGTCAGTCAGTCAGTTTGGCGACCGCTTTACATAGTTTTGGCACATCAAGATAATTTCTAGTTGTTACCTCAGTTCTCAGCTGAAAAGGTTTTTGGCTGGTGACTCTCAGCTGTTTCTTCTTCCATCTACTTCCACCTAATGTTCCATATGATTCGAGGCTCTAAAATCACAAACAAGAACACATGATCGATACACTGCCTAAACCAAATTATCAAGGAGAATTTCCAACCACATTCGAACTAAAAAGTAAAAATAGAAGATATTCCTTACATTTCTACGGCTTCTCCGACCCCCATTAGAAGTTCTGCTTGAAACGCTAGAAGTTCACAGGCAAATAAAACCCAATCAGAAGAGAGAACTGCACAGTCGAACCCAAAATAGGCCCAGAAAGATATCATCAAAACATAGAAAGCTCGGCACAACTGCACTACTGTTTGACAAACCTTCCTTGGCTGCTGTCCCATGAAGAAGAAAGAGAAGCACGCGAATCCAGGCCTAGATTCTCGGCTGTCAAGTGCAATTCCGACGGAGAGAAGGAAGACGAAGACACCTCCGTTTCTGGGGCCTTTGGGGGCGGCAATCCCGGCAACGCCCAGTTCATCACCTTCTTCCTACTCTGCTCTTCAGCCACCTCTCTCTCATCCTTCGAATCTGTCTCCTTCGGGTTCGGTATCTTCATGAGATTTTCAAATGCTTTAACCAAATGCATCACTCTCCCGCACCCGCTATCAGGCACGCTCTTCCTCGCCTCTTCCATCAACTTGTCCCTCCTCCTCTTAACTGTGGAAACCCCAACTTGTATCGGAGCAGCATCAAACTCACCCAGCTCGCAAAATTCGGGATCCTCGAGTGGAGACGACCGATTTTCCTCAATTTTCCCCTGAAAACCCTCCTCATTCCCCAAATCATGTACCATCAACCGATTCTCCATCTCTTCTCCTCGTTCAATCAACTCACTTCCCTCACCGTCCTTGCTCTTAAAAAACTCCTCCTGCGAAGCCCTCAAGCTCTCGTAAGCCACGCAGAGACACTTCTTCGGATGCCCACCGGTCTTCTCCTTGCACTTGCACGCCGCTGCTCTCGGCCCCCCGGCCTCCCCTTTCCTCGCGTTCCTCTTCGCCAAAACGAACTTCCGATCCCGAATTCTGTTCCTGGGGGAGTAATTACTCACCGGATTAGGGTTCTTGGAGGCCGATTTCTGCGATTTCGCGGACTTGGCCGCCGCCACGGGGGAATTGGCCACTCTGGGGCCAGGGCTCGAGTGCGAGAGATTAGGGTTCACATTCTCACACAGCTTCGCGGTCTCCTGCTGATTCTTCAACCTGGACGACGCTTTGGATTCCTTCGCCGGCGTCACAGATGAGGAACTCTTATGGACTAAATCCATCACCAACAGGAACGAATCGCCAGCAGGAACGAATTCGGGTTTTAGGGATTTTCAGAGAGAGAGAGAGAGAGAGAGAGAGAGAGAGAGAGGAGAGATTTGGTCTTTGGTTTGGCGCATCGATGCAGGAGTTAATGTGAAGAGAGCGAGAGTGAAGGGAGGAGAGAGAGAAGAAGAATGGAACGTTGAGGGTTTCCGGAGGGGAACGCTCTTTGTAACGGCTAGTTTGTTTCGGAGCGGAGCTGAGCCTTTTTGGGACGTTGGATGATCGATTCGAATTGTTGTGGGGTTTCCAGCCGTTGATTGTGAGGGGAAGATTAGGATCTCAATTACCCAATGAGAAAAGCCCCCCGTCCTTCTTTGTGGATAAAATAATGAGCTAATATCATAAAAAATTCCAAACTAGTATATTCGTGACAAATTTGCCTCTAACTATTTTTTTTCCCATAAAAAACTCTAAACTGTTATACCTATGATAAATTTACCCTAAACTATTTTTTCGACCACCAAAAATTTTAAATTGATACATTTGTGATAAATTTATTCTAAACTAATTATTTTAACCACCAAAAATCATAAACTGATACACAAGTGACAAATTTATCATCCTTTAAATTGGATTGGTATCACGAAAAATCTCAAATTGATACACATGCGATAAATAGAGAGTAAAGCCCCAAACATGTACATTCGACAATTGCCACGAGTCATCTAACTCAACAATTTAACGATAAAATTTAACGAAAACTAATATATAGTAAATTAGTCACATGTGTACCAGTTTGGGGTAAAATTATCAAATGTGTACTAGTTTAGTGTTTTTGATAGTCAAAAAAAAGTTTGAGAAAAATTTGTCACAGGTGTACAAATTTAGGATTTTTCGTGATATTAACCATAATATAATGAAGCCAAATTTTTTTTCCCGAGCTAATTTCAGTTTTTGCTTTGGCCCCAAAAAGTAAAATGCCATTTTTCACTTTAGATCAATTGTCAACTTTTATTTATGAGGGAGAAAAGGCACAAGTTGAGAATTACCATTACCATTAGAATTTAGAAATTACCATTACCATTAGAATTTAGAAATTACCATTACCATTCGACCAAAAGAAAAAAATTACCATTACCGGGTAAAATGACAAATGTTGAAAGTAGAGGCTATGACCATTTGGTTCATTAGATTTGCCCAAGGGACTTTGAGAAAATGCAAATACTTTTGGGCTAAAAGTCTTTTTCAAAATGCAAGTAGTGTTTGGTATCCACCATAATCTTTAAAGATTGACAAATTCCACTTCTTCATCTTCTTCTTTTGGGAATGACGCAGCCATCATAATGGCTGGGATTTGGTCGTCTGAAATGTGTTCATGATCATTTTCGGATTCTGAAGAAGGAGATGTTTCTGATGGTGGTGCAGATGATGTTGAAGAAGAATCATCTTGCTCGGTGGCTTGAATTGTGGAAATGGATGGAATTTGTTTCCTCAAAAAACTTTCAATGGGATTAGAAACCATGAATGAAGGTAGCTTACGTGAAGGGGAATGTGGAGGTGAGTCGGGAGGTTCTGGCGGTGCTGGGGGAATTGGAAAAGTAGGAACGATGATGATGTGTCGGAGAATTTTGTTCTTTCGGCATCAAGCCTTCTTGATTGCTTTGAGACGAGCTCGAAGAGCGAGTACGTTTATACCGAATCAAGGTACTGTCTCAAGAACTTCTGGAAAGGGGTCGAAGAAGTTTGGCTAGAAGCTTGGGACGAACGAGTAGTAGGACGTGTATGGGGGGAAATGGAGAAATAGGGGAAGTAAATGAGGAGAAAGGTGGTTGGTACTCAAGTTGAGCTTTCGATTTTCAAGAATGAGGATCTGTCTCTTGACTTCTCTATTTGAGGAGTCCGGTCTTCTAAGTAATGGTGATGGAGTGTTGATTTTCCATCATGTAGACTCTCTTAGAAATCGCAAGCATCTTGCGGATGTGTGTAGAAGCTTGATCAACTCGATCTACTTGAGTAGAAACTTTCTCAAGAGCCACGTTTTGGGCTAAGGCATTTTCCGTCCCAATTGAGAACGATTTCATTGGAGCTGGACCTTTCTTTTCCCATGTGGGTCAATCTCGGTTAGTGCGGGTATCTTAGGAGCATGATAATCCTGCTGAGGGTCGAGTGGTGGAAAATTTAAAGTGGATGAGTGAGATTCATCTGTAAGTGGAGGAAAATCGCCGGGTTGAAACATACAGAATGCTTGGAAGTGGTTCGGGGATAGGAGCACATGTGTATGGTTTTGGGAGATCAATGGAGCAAGACGGATTTTTCTTGATCCATTTTTGGATGGGTTTATAAAAGGGACTGGTAACAGGTTTCTGAGGCGGTATTGGTGGATATTTTGGGGGTCTCGGTTTACAAGAGGATGGAGAAGGAATTTGAAGTACGGGAGGGGCACCATACTAAACAAGGTATTGCCAATTTCCGCCGTCTTCGCCAAGAGGACCTACGGTGGGATCACCGTCAAGGTACCGTTGATACAAGGGATCTTTCTTCTTTTTCTTTCTTTTTGAAATGGATCTTTCTGGCCTTTCACAGTTCTTGTCATACTTGCGGTTTTCTTTTAAGAATTGGTCGAACTGTCTTTTTCTTCCGCATTTTTCTTCAATGGCAATATGAACGACTCTTTTTTTTTTTTTGTGTTGTTTTTAAGAGAGGCCTTTGAAGATGTTTATCAACTTCATCCGCAATCTCTTTAGGAATGGAGGCTAAAAGATTGGTTTAAGATTGATGTACGCCCGAGATGATAAAAGAGTCGAATCATCTCTTTGAAATGTCTATCAAGATCCTTTCGAGAAGTGGAGCAGCATTTTCGTTCAAAGAACTCTTTTCGCTTGAGTTCTCTTTCAGGTGGGTTGACCAACAAAATACAGGAATGACCATAGCGATTAAAGTTCATTAGGAGAAAAGCAATTTGGTCTTGTTGAGATGGAGATCCACCGAGTCTTTGGGGTTCCAATGAACTTGCTAGTGAATTCTAAGAGAACTTCATAAGTGCTTTGTTCGAAGATTTCGGCAACAAGCCATGTATGGAACTCCTGGATTTTCATGGGCCAACGATGGTAAGGAACATCATCAAGAGTAAAGTACGTGCTTGATGAGGAATGGGCTGGACGAGATGATGGACTTGGATCTGAAGGGGTTTTAAGATTGACAAATTCCACTTCTTTAGTATGACAAGAACTGTGAAAGGCCAGAATGGAAGATCAAATGCACCAGACACTGTAATGATCCGTCTTGCTCGGGTCACAAGAAGAAGGTTCATTTCAAGAAGTTTTCATTTGCGAAGCCTCGCGAAAGCAAGTGGAAATTCCTCAGAAAGAAATCACGCGGTCGTTCTGCAAAGCACCGCAAGAAACCCAAGTCTGACAGATGTTATATTTGCAACAAGAAAGGTCATTTTGCAAAGAAATGCCCCCAAGCAAAAAACAGGCGTTACATGATCAGAAGATCTCTCAAAACACAGATCTCTCTCGTATGAAGACGTTGAATCCATCTTCTCCATTGAAGAAGAGCCGTCTCAAACACTTTGTGTGCCATGAAACTACTCTTCGATTCAGACTCACCGGGAGATATTCTCTCCTTCTTTCCTCTTGTTGATTCTTTGAATCCACTCCCCAACATTCCATCCCCCACATTTTCAATCCGGCTCCACCTTCCGACAACACCAAATCCATCCAAGTCATTGCCCTCATTGATTCGGCCGCACAAACCAAAATGATAACCATATACCAGATTTTCCAAGCACTCGGGAGAAACTTTTACTACCAAACTGCGTAGTAAACCCCTCACCATTCATATTCTCCCTGGTTGTGAAATCACCACCCAAATCCTTGGATGTCCATCTCATGACAAGGATCTCATCATTGGTTGGGATATTCTTTCTAAGCTCCACAACTCAAGATAAACCCTAAGGGGTTAAAGTTTCAAAAGAAGTTCCAAGAGTTTGTTGAAATCCAGAGACTCTTTCTCATCCAACCAGAAATCCTTGATCCCATTTATCAATCTCTCCTTTCTCATTGTTCAAAATAGTTGCCCAGTTTGCTCCAACCCTCTTTGGCAAAATTCGACTTTTTGTCAAAATTCCCTTCAAGAAAAATGGAGAAATCAATCCCACCAAGGCAAGTCATTCGGGTATGAACCCGGATCACCTTGCTCAAGCACAACAAATGTGCTCGGCTTCTTTCCAAGGACTCATTGAGCCCTCGACTCCCCTTGGGCATGTGAGGCCTTCTATGTCAACAAAAGAGCGAGCAAAATCGTGGAAAGCTACGGTTAGTCATAAATTACCAGCCTCTCAATCTGCTCATCCAAGATGACAAATTCCCATTGCCCCATAAGAACTCTTTGTTCTCCAGCCTTGCTCGAGCCAAGATCTATTCCAAATTCGATCTTAAGGCAAGCTTCTGGCAATTAGGAATTCATCCCTCAGATTATCTGCATCCCTAACCAGCACTTCCAATGGAGAGTCCTTCCCTTTGGACTTAAAGCTCCGTCCCTATTCCAGAAGGCTATGTGCAAAATTTTCCACTTGAGATATGGCCTTACAGCTCAGCGAGTTACTCTTGGGATACACCCAGGACCCATCCTCATGTATTCGAAGCACTCCAAGAGTACAACAGTAATCAACCAAGCTCTACTTGCATTTTGAAACAACTTTGACGTAAATGTTGTTTGATGAAAAATGAACTTTGTAAAATATTTTTTCCTTTTGAAAAAAATGCGGCGGCGAGGGCGACCGACGACGGCCAATGGGCTATGACGGTGGGCGGCGGCTGCAAGCGAAGGTGACAAAATTAAAATAAAAAAAAAAATTAGTTGCATTTCGCAAAAGTCTTTTAGCCCAAAGTACCTCTAGAGGTACTTTGGGCTACAAGACTTTGGAGAGCATTTGAGATGCAATTGCATCTTCCCAAAGTGAGCCAAAAAATGAACCAAATACTATTTGCATTTGGCCAAGGGACTTTAGAGTCCCAATGCTCATTTGCAATGCTGAACCAAACAGGGCCTATATTTGTGATGGAAAAAAAAATATTTTTTCGTCTATATTTTTCTACTCAGCATATAATAAATTTTCACTTGCACAAAGGTATCTACTCAAGTTTATTTGCCGCAAAATTGGGCTAAAACAAGTTTTTTTTTTTCTTTTTCTTTTTCGAAAGCCAAAACAAGTTGACATGGCTATGTCAGATGATGTCGTGGTGTGACACGAATAATAGTTTTCAAAACCAAAATCCAATTTAAGTTGAAAAATAGAGAGATTGCGAGTGGAAGAAGAGGAATTTTTTTGTTTATATTTTGATCACGGCAAAATGTGGTAAACGTCTATATTCGGGCCTTGCTGACGACCACTGTCAATCGGATTTGGCTGGATGTAACGAAGAAGAAACTTAATTAGACAATTTGTGCGAGTAAAATTACTTAATTAGAAAAATCAAAAATAGAAAAAAAACGTGAAAGAAAAAAATAAAACTTTTCGAAAATAAAAATTTGCAATGTACGAAAAGTAACTTTTGGATCAATTTTTCCAATTTCAGTCTACTCACTCTGGTCGCTGTACTCTATCTCGGCACATTTTCGATCGACCGACTCTTCGGGCCAAACCACTGTTCGTGTTCGTCGTCTCGCTCCGGTTTCATCTTCTCCCTTTCCGGGTAAAGTGTTCGTCTTTGCTATCTTGCCCCCTCTCGATTCCATTACGGGCTTGCAGTTACAGTTGACACGAGCTAAGCATGTCTATTTACCTGACCGAAATCGATGATTACTGTTGTGATTAGCTGTAGGACGAACTGTGTGACGATGTTGGCCTGGTGATACTTTGTCCTAACTTAGTTTGTCTTCGCCCTCAGAGCTGGATGAAGCGAAGCTGCTCTATAGTTGGCCTATGACAGTTCGAAACAAATGCCCGTTTGTTTTCTGAGGTAGACTACTGAACTTGGCCTAAACCCCAAGGTTACGGAAGGGGGAAGGGTTGTTAATTATATCTGGTCGAGAATGATTAACTGGTCTATGCGTGAAGCAGGCGGCGTAAGCGTGCCGGGATTGAGTTCCGGAAGCAGACGTCGCGAGGGTTAAGTCGATCAGTAAGCAGAATTAAGTAAAGTTTAGCTCTTTGGAAATACTTTTGAGACTTCTTCCCCTTGGTCAGTAGATTTGGCCAAATGGAGTTAACCAAGTTTATTCTTGGTTTTCCTTTGAATACCTTATTTTGATTGTCAATTCATTACTCATGTGCGACGCGAATACCTAACAAATATGACTAACGAAATGTTTAGATGTTTGGGGCACATATTTGCACAAATGTGGAATGAGACTTGATACTTGTTCTAATTCATATTGCAATTTTTCATTTAATGTTTTGTTTTAATGACTCGGATATGCACAAGAAATAGGCCATCATGGCCTCTGGTTTTATTCATGGGGAAATGCTTTTTTACCATATTAACATTCACAAAGATCAACCCTAGCCATCAATCTTAGCTAAAATCAACACACCCCTCCAGGAGAACCTTCTTGATCACATATGATCCTTCATAATTTGCACTGAATTTGCTTCCAGGGTGCTGTATAATTGCCAACCTCTTCTTCGGCACTAAGTCATTGACCTCAAAATGTCGGGGACGGACTTTACGATTAATCGACTTTGCCACTTGCTTATGATAATACTGACCATGATAGACGGTTCGCAGTCTTTTCTCGTCGATCATGTTCAATTGCTCATATCTCTATTTAATCCATTTTGCTTCCGATAGCTTTAAATGTGACAAAATCCTCAACGAGGGAATCTCTACTTCTTGTGGAAGCATTGCTTCCATGCCATGTACCAATGACAAAGGCATTGCCCCGATCGAAGTTCTAATTGATGTCCGGTATACCATCGGTGCACATGGGAGTCTCTCATGCCAATCACGGATGTTCTCGGTTGTCTTAGACAAAATCTTATTGATATTCTAGTTCGCAGCTTCTACTATGCCATTCATCTAAGGGCGGTAAGGCGAAGAATTCAAGTGATGGATGCGGAACTCGTCAAGAACCTCGTCAACCAACTTGTTGTTCAAGTTTCAGCTATTATCGGTGATTATAGCCTTTGGCTCCCCATATCGGGCGATGACGTCTCGACGCAAAAACCTAGCCACACTCTTGGCTGTGACATTGGCGTATGAACCGGCCTCGATCCACTTTGAAAAGGAATCGACGACCACGGGTAGGAAACGATGTCCATTCAAGGCATTGGGATTGATTGGTGATGATTGATCGGTCCTGTCACGTCGATCCCCCACATCAGGAAAGGCCACGCGCCTCGGTCATTCGGTGCAACTCAGCAGGAACTAATGTAATGTCTACGTCCAGTTAATTGTTGCATAAAAAGAGTCATGTCCTTGCATTGATCATGCAGTCTCAGGTGTTTTAACTATGTTAATAAAAACCAAGAAAGAACCCAAAATGCAATATTTTTACTTATTTCTCTGGGTAGGCCGCTGGGAGGAAAAGAGAAGAGAAGGGAAATGCAGCAGAAAACAAGGCAAAAGGGGTCATATGAATGTGAGGTGTGAGGTCTGCCGATGACCAGACCTACCGGTGAGAGAGGGGACGACTTATCCATTAACATCCCATCAATTATCTAATGTCGGATGATTACCGGATGATCATTTCAAAAATGTCTTTTTGGTGATGCCATTTGCGACTCCCCCGATTCATTGTAATAACAAAAACAGTACCAAGTCTAGATGGGAAATTTTTCTTTTCGGGAAACGACGCGAAAGAGAAGAGAGGTTGATCTTTTTAATAAGCCTAATTTGGTTTAAGGGTGAGTAGACATGAAATCATTCCTCCCTTTGCGAAAAATTATCTCTTTTTTAATGTCTTTTTGGTGGGTATGGGCAAAACTTCTTTTATCAGCAGCACAACTAGGTTGATCTTTCTAATTCAGTTTAGTCCCTTTGTTAACTCGCGAGGCCGTTAAGGTTTCGGAACTTATACTAATCTACTATGCACTCAAAATTTTTTTTTTTCGTTCCTCCTATTTTTCCTTTCAATTTCGATTACAAACAAAAATAATCCAATTCATAGAACCGACACGGAAGTTAAAATCGGACCAATCTATATAATTCATGATCAGAAAAAAATATATTTCTAAATAAAAATCGGACCAATCACAATTATATTAAAAAAAAAAAATGAAGTTTCACTTAAAAATATAATGGTCAAGAAATCGTCCCAAATTTGACAATCCCCTCTCACAGAGTTTTTCTAAATTTGCACTCTCTGATGGCTAGCGGATCGCAATGCACTTCGCCGGAGGCAATCAAATGGCTTCGCTCCCCGAGTTTTTGACTACTAATAATTCTCACGGGATAGCATCTTCCGGTGGCTCTAACCAAAAGGCCGCGGTGTTGGTGCTGGATGTGCTCTAGGGTCGGTGCGCAAGGCTGGGAATGGGAACGGAAAGAGTCACAGGCGCCCCTAGAAAAGGTCAATGTGATAGCATAAAAGCTTCTTACGATTTTTTTTACAGTGGCCGCTCGTGACATTATCAAGGAGAAGACGAGATATATAGCGAGCTCGAACCGATGGGACTGCACCCAAATTTTCGGCTGGATGCTTGTACTTTTTCTCGCTGGCCATCCGACGGCGACGAGGATAATTTTTGGCCCTCCGTGCGCCGGGCGCTTGGAGTTGCCGACGAAGATCATGAACAATCATAGTATTGTAGAGGTACGTGACAAACTGAACTGAGGAATTACTTGTTTTGCTGGACAGAGTTGGATCATAGTTACAGCCATTACTTGTCATTAACATCTGTTGATTTCTTATTGGTCCATGCCGGGGCACTTTTGTAATGAAATACCCTTTTGTACATAGGGGTATTCATGTTTGTGGCATCATGGTTCTGGTGGTGTGGTGGTGTTGTTGCTAAGATGGTTTGTTTAAAAAAGTTTTGTTTTGTTTTTTTTTTGGATAAGGTTTACAAGGTTAATCAAACTTTGCCAAGAATAAGGTGAATATTTTATCTTTCCCGAGATTTGATTTGTACTTTTGTTTTTTGGGTCAACAGATTTGATTTATCTTGGGCAGTGGTGATTGCTTAATTACTCCTGTTGATCATCACGAATTCATCGTTTCCTTCTTAAAGTCAAAAGTGATTTTTCAATAGCTTAATCTTCTTCTTCTATTTTAAAAACTTTGGTTAACCGATGATGTTGGATTTTTTTTTTTTTTGAACAGGATGAGGTTAGGTTAGGTTAGGTTATAGTTTCGATCTGAAAATTTAGATCACAGCAAAGCCCTAACAAATTCGATACCCATATCCGAGAGCGAAAATTTGTGTCGTCTTATTATATTCGCACGATCCTTTAAATTTCAACGTGGTTGCCGAAAAAAAAAAATAAATGAAAAATGCGTGATAACATGTCAATTCGTGTCGGGGTTCAAAAACTTTTTAATAATTTCTATTGTGATCTAGTCGTGTTCTCGTGCCATATTCCCGATCGTTGCGTATGAAAATGACTTTTAAGATAAAAGTCGCAAAATACTTGTGTTCCGAAAATTAAATAAAATAATGTAGTAGGAGAAAAAGTTTCGTAATTTTTTTTTTCCCGAATGGAGTAGTAGACTTTGCCAATTATTTGTCTCGACCCTTGATATAAGCACCTTTAAATAAAAACGATAAGAACAAAAGGAGTCCTTGTAGGCCTAAAGAGACGTCCGTACGCCTAATTCCCAGTTGCTTTCCATGCAAGTGCAGTGTCTCTCCCTCCCCTGCTCGATCAGGCCACGCAGAACCAGCGGCGAATAGGATTATCCCGCATCCATTCTCGTGCCAATCTCACGCCCGTATCAAACCAAAACTGCAAAATCTCTCTCTCTCTCTCTCTAAAAGGTCACTTCCACATATATCACTCCTCTGCGGATCCCCTCGAGCCGAACCAGCGAAGAAAAGAAGGCAAACCCGTCTCGGCGGTTCGGCGTAGGGTTCTCCTCTTCGGGCTTCCGATACTCCCCGTTCCGTTTCCGTTCCTCTGCAGCTCCGCGCGCGACCTTCAAAACCCAGGAAGATGCAATGCGGAGCCTCTCCTTCTCGATTGATTTCTGGAGCTAAGAAGCGTCCTTTCCTCTTTTTTGATTTTTTCTGATTGCTCTGCTTTTACGCCCCCCGTTTTGTCGATTCCTCCTTTTGGCTTGCTCCGAGGATCGATCCTGCCTCGGCCTCTCGTTTGTCTTTGAAAAAGATTCAGACCCCTTTCGAGCTTCGGGGTCTTTTTTCTGTTTTTCCTCCTCCGTTTGGTGGCTCCGTTTCTGGGTTGATCTGCGCCGAGATGGCGGAACAGGGTCAAGGGAGGAGTTATGCGTGCAAGCTCTGCGGGAAAAGCTTCGCCAGCGGAAGAGTCTTGGGAGGCCACGTCAGGAGCCACCGCGCCACGACGGCCTCCAAACCGGCCAAGAACCAGAGGTCGCCCCTCCGCGGCCACGAGACGGAGTTTGCTTGGAGTCTCGTGAATGAATGTTGGGTCTGTGGGAAAGGGTTTCGGTCGCGTCGCGCTCTGTTCGGCCACATGAGACTCCACCCAAGAAGCGAAAGAGGAATGGATGCTTTTGTGGTTCTTCCTCAAGAATGTGATCAGGCGTTTGAGCCGCAGGGCTCTTTGTGTGCCCATTCGAGGTCTCAGCTCGAGAAACTGAGGATCTTTAATAGGATGGACGCTGATACGCCACAATCCTCGTCTGGAACATCTAGCGAGATTTGGCGGCCAGACGAGGAAGAGGCAGCGGCTTCTCTTTTGATTCTCTCTATGGGCGCTGTGGCGTATCGGATGAAGAGAAAGGACGTAGGACACCGCGAGGATGGTGGAACAAAGCTCAAGAAGGTGAGATATGATCACACTGATCTGGGGTCTGCAGATAATGAAGTTCACATCGAGATGCTTCTCAGGGGAGTAGAATTCCAGAATGTCGCAGAAAAGGGTGATTCTGTGTACGGTGGTGGTGAATTTGAGAAGGGATTTGACGGCGCCCTGAGTTTCAAGCTCGATGGAGTCGTAACCGAAGCAACAGAGGTGGTCAAGCTAGGCCAACCCCGCTCCTGCAAGACGACGACTTTCACCGCCGGTTCTGAGAGATCTGATGATTCCCCAAGAAAGAAGGAGTACAAGTGCAAGAACTGCAGCAGGGCATTCCCATCTCACCAGGCACTCGGAGGCCACTGTGCGCACCCCGGGAAGAGAGGGAGCTCCTGCTCTGCAATACCGAATGACGCGGAGATACGCGGGGCTAGCCGGGGTAAAGGGATTGCATCGGGAAAGGCCTGCGGCGGTCACAAGAGCAGTGCTCATCGCCTGGTAGCGGAGGAGGCAGGAGGCTATGCGGCCAAAGCCAAACTGGACATCCCCGAGAAGCTGGAGATCTCAGCAGGCTTAACCAGGCTGATCGATCTCAATGTGCCATTTGAGCTCCAAGGAGGAGGAGAAGATGGTGCTCATCCTCTGCTCAAGAGGTGTCTGGTAAGAGAGCACGAGCATGGGGCTCTGGTGGGTCCTGTGGTGTAGATAGAAGTCGACTGCAGATTTGTTTTAGAGCTCTACCAAGCAAGCAGCTGAAGAAGGAGATACACAAGTTACAGTACAGTACAGCTACAACAGATGCCATCGCTGGGGCTGTAAATGAGTTTCGATGATCCTGTACCAGTGTACAGTGAGCCAACTTTTGCTTTTCCTATTGCTTATATGCCTTGTTGTCCTTCGGTTCTGATTCATTCCCTTTGATCTGGTGGGAAAAATCCTGTTTTTTTTAAGTCTTTTGCTTTTGCTCCTTATTAACTCGAAATGAAGAACTATATCCTCTCACCAAATCACCTTTCAGCGGTAGTATAAGCCCCCCAGCTACTAAATCAGCCCCCAATTACATGTTTAACCTTGTTGATAAAATAATATTAAAAAAAGACACAAGTGTTTTTCTTGTCTTTTGTAAATTCGACATGTACCGCATAGGAAAATTTGTCAGCAAGGCTTCTTGAGGTGTAAACACATACCCAATGCAAAGATATTGGTTTGCCTAGTTCACTTTTAAAGTCCACGTGAGACCAACCACATCTTGATCTACCTTATTATAAGGTACGAATTTGAACTTTCTTTTAAGTTCACTAGAGGTTGTTTTTATGTAACATATGGTTAAATTAGCCGTTCTACTTCTTTATTTAAATTCACATTTTTGCCCTTCAAGGCAAGAATTGCCTAATCACGTGAGAGCACGAAAGCAACATTCCGGGGAGAATTTGGCCTCGAGTCGAGGCCGGGGGTAAAATGAAACGGATTTTCAATGGTCAATTGCGTGAATGGATATTTAGGGATGCTTTTATTTCGTTAAAAATGAAAAATTTGAAAAATATTTTTCAAAAAATAATCATTTTTTATCCACGTAATTATTTAGACATAAGTTATTACCGATAATAAAAATATTATTAAAATGATACAATCGATCATTTCTTGAAAAATATTTTTCGAGTTCTTCATTTTTCGTAAAACATACGGAGCCTGAAGGGGCAAATTGCCACGGCCCCAATAATCCAGGGGCATGGTGTAATTATACGTCTGCACTTTCTTCTTAAAAATTCGTTTTTTATTTTCAATTTTTCTTGGAGTAAAATGAAACGGATTTCCAATGGTCAATTGCAGAAATTGATCTGACCCAAAAAAGAAAAATTGATATTTAAGGGGGCAAATTGCCACAACCCCAATAATCCAGGGGCCATTATGTAATTATCCCTCTGCACTTTCTTCTCAATGTGCCCTTTTGTATTTACAGTTTCTCTTGGAATGAAACTCTTCTCGCAGAAAATTTGCTGAAAATGGTGCAGCAGCAAGCTTCCATGGATTGTTACAGCACCAACTTCGCTCAATTTCGCCAGAACTCACGTCCTCCGCCATACCTACAAGTCACAAACCGAAGCGATTCGCTTCTCTCATTATCATCGTCATCATCGCCAAACCCACCTCTTCACCTCCCCAAACTCTTCGACCCTAGCTCCAGTTTCACCTTCTCTGCCCTCCCCCAACCTCAGGTGCCCCATCTCTTCTACGCCGACGCCGGAGCTGTCGCAACACTTCCCGGCGCGGCCCCATTTAGCTCCTTGAGCTCTTATCCGGCCCATCATGTCGACGGGACACCCAGCTATGCGGCGTATCGGGCCTCGAGTGCGCCGAGTTTGGCCGCCACGTCGGGGAATCAGCAATACGGGGTGGATCCAGCTACATATGGAGGAGTTGTGAGTGTTATTTTTCAAGAAAAAGTTAATGGTTTTCTGGTGTCTTTGGGGCTATATATGTTAATTGATGCGGAAAAAGTAATTGATGATTGATTGAATTAGTCCATTTGCTACATTGTCGTCAATAATGTGTTGCTGATTGAACATTGAAGTGAATTGATACAGAAAGGCGGAATTGATCTGCTTGCGAAGTAATCTCATTTTACCATTCCATTATGTATCGAATATCACCATTCATTCGGAAATTCACCGATCTTATATCCCATCAATGGTGAGTAGTGAGTGAATTAACTGAATTAGGTGCTCATTTTCGTCGGGATCTGTTGATAATTCCAGGAATGTCATATGTCTTGTGTCGGAAATACTTGTTCTGTTGGGGCTGAGAAGCATTTTTACCCCCTCGTTTGATTTGCAACGTCCTGATCACAAAGGGTTGATCTCAGCTGATGTTTTCACTTTCCAGTAATGCTAGATAGGTTCTTGGCTTCAGCCAAACATAAAAAGACGATAGGAGTGAGAAATTTTCTAATAAGCACTGTGGTATTCGGATAAAGGAATACATAGAATTGAACATAGCCGCAGCTTATCTAGGCGACCTGGAGGGTCACCATTGACAGGTATTTCTACCCGTGTTAGTGGAAGGACGTCTGTAATGCTATAGCGGCTGTTATAGTAGGTAAAATCATCTGAAATATTGATGCTCTCGGTGGTAATTAATTGACTTTTGTTCTTTCTTGAATCAAGATGACTAATTGTTTTCTCATAAATTTGCTTGTCATTGGATTAGACTGGCTGTGTAAATGAGTTCTTATGCTAGCGTTGAACATGTGGACATGACTATGGGCGACGAGTTCTATCCCACTTGCACGCATTATGTATGTGTTAATGTAGTGATAACCCAGTTCATCCTTATCTGCAATCCTAGTTGTTTGGCTGATTATCCATTATTTGACATAGTAGTTGGCCCATTTGGTTGATCTAAGAAAGCACTTGAGTTTCTTTTGCATTTTTTAAAGGAAGTTGAGGCAGTGGTTTGTGCCTTTGTGTTGGTATGTCCTTCGTTCTGTGCTCGTGGAAGTTTTTCTTCTATCTGATGAGATTATCTAATCGCAAAGGAGACAAAGAGCTTCATATCTATTGCAGCTAGGATTTCAGTGCTCTCTGAATTATAAAATACGGTAGTGAGGTTGGCGCCTAAAAATAATTTTATGTCTCCACATTGGCCATGACTGAAGGACAAGTCTTTCCAGTTGTGCTGCCTTTGCCCTTTTCTTTCTATATTTTATGTGTTTTGTAGTGCAGCTTCGTGGTTTTTTTTTTTTAGAAGAAGGGTGCGCATGGGGTTGGGGCACGAAGACCAGTCTATGTTTTGCTTTTTGTCTCCTCGAAAACGGCCTTTGTATGATTGCTAATTTGGATATTTGCTTACGCTGCATAGATGAGTGTAAAGCACTCTCCTACAATACTTGCAGTACCTACAGATAGGACAGGGCAATTGGCTGCTATAAATCTCAACCCTGCCTTCCGGAGTAATCCCAAAGTTAAGCCTCCCAAAATTGGTGCATGGAAGAAGCATCCAAAGAAAACAAAGGTTGTACAATCTGCTTACTGTGGAACTTGCAATGTCCACTGTAACAGCAAAGACATGCTTGATCAGCACAAATTGGGAAAGAAGCACATGAAGAATCTTGAGAAGCTAAAAGAAGCGGCTAACTCGGTTCCCACCGGATCAAACGGGTCAAGCAATGCACTAATCGGTCCGCCTGAGAACCCCGATCAGCACAGTGGGGTTGCCGAGCAAAACAGTAGAAAGAAGGCAGCGTCTGAGCCCGTGGAGGACCTGGAGACGAAGAGGAGGAGGGTCGTCCAAGGTGGGGCGGCCGTGGATGCTGTTAGGACGTGCACCATATGCAACGTGGTGTGCAACAGCGACACGGTATTTATGTACCATCTAACCGGACAGAAGCACACCACCATGCTGAAGAAACACACAGCTGGATCATGAGCGCGTCTCCCTTTCTGTTTTGTGATTCCGAGTCACTGATCCCGTGGTTTATGTACAGAAAGATGGTGGGGGAGGTTAGTTTTTGGCCTCCTCGGCACACTCAGTAGTCAAAATACATATTGAGCCCCTTGCCTCTGAGATAACTAGTCCGGAATCATTCTTTTTAATTGAGGGACCTGGAACGACGATTGAACTATATGCTTCGGTGGAAGTGAGAGAGACTCGGTAGACTTCCCCCCATTTTGACGTGTTGAATTTCGCACTCACCTTAATCTCTATCTTTGCTTGTTTTCGCATCCAAAAGAACTATCGGGATTTCCCAGAAAGTCCCTTAAAATCGGAGTACAGGGTTGGTTTGGATGTGTATTCTCGTTTGTTATTATCTTCGAAATCAAGATCGTATCTTTTTACCATTTAACCGAAAAAGATGACAGCTCAGGGGTCGTCGATCGTCAGTCATTGTCTGATGGTTGTCCTCCCCGACAAATGATTCCCACTAATCTACCGTGCAACTACCGTGCAACCGCCGTTCAGATCGCCAACGGATACGAGTCTCAGCTTAGTCAAAGGAGTAGAAAGAGAGGAAAAAGGGTCCGCGGAGCACGGACTGATAGGGATAGGCCCCGCTCGTTGGGTCTCGATCCCCCCCAAATCCATCCTCTTCTCACGTCCTTCGGCCTCCCGCCGCCCCATGGCTCACCACCACCACCAACACGTGCCGCCACCCCCGACCCCCTGTTGCTGCAGCAGCTCCTGCTGCCGCTCCGGCGCATCCCACCACACGCCGCCTCAGCCACTATTAGACCCGCTCGTCGAAGCCCTCATTTCGCGCCTCCTTCAACCACCTCCTCCTCCTCCTCCTCAGGAGCCCCGCAAACCATTCCCTCGGACCCACCAAGAAACAAGCTTTAGTCAACCCCATCACCACCACCCGCAACAGCAGCTCCGGCATCACCCACATTCCATCTCCTCTCTCCTCGATCGCATCGAAGCTCTGGAATCCTCTCTCCATTCCTTCTCCATCTCTCCTCCTTCTCCTGCTTCCGGTCACCGCCGTCGGTGTTGTTCTCTCAGGGACGCGGCGGCTCGCATCATCCAGGGCCACTTCCGAGCCTTCCTCGTCCGCAGATCCAGAGCCCTCCGAGACCTCGAGCACCTCGCTTCCATCAAGTCCGCCTCCCTCGCTCTCCGGTCCTCCGTCTACGCCTCTTCCCACCTCGATCTCGATCGCGTCTCTCGGAAGATCACCGCCCTGCTGCTTCAGCTAGATTCCATTCAGGTAGCTGAAAAGAATCCCTCTATTTTGTTGTCTCTTCTTGTGTTGTGTCACTTTAGCACTTTAGCTTGAAAGTCTCTGTTTTTTTTTTTTTTTTAATGGCAGTTGGCTTGATGTTTGCAGGGTAATAGTCCTGTGATAAGAGATAGTAAGAGGAAGATTAGCAGGGATTTGGGTTGCTTGTTGGAGTACATTGATAGTCTTGCTGTGAAAAGATATGAGATTTCTTATAAAGCTAAGAAGTGTGTGAAATCTGTGGGAGGTAGAAGCAAAGCGAAGGACTTGAGGGATCAGAGAGAAGTGGTTAATAACCTGAGGACGAGGGTCGAGAGGGTCCGCGAGTTGTCTAGGGCTTTAGAGAATGATGCTGGGGAAGAAGTGGAGCTTGAAGGGTTCCACAATTTCGGCGATGGGGAAGTGGACAATGGGAGGGTGAGCAGGGCATCGGGGAAAAGGCATGGAGTGAAGAAAGTTGTGAGCTTCGCGGAGGATGGAAATGTGTATAGGATCATCAGCAGCAAGTCTGACGAGGCAAGCTCGAGCGGGGATGATCGGGATGGTATTGGTGGTGGAGAGGTTTTGGAGGATTTTCGAGAGCTTGAAGAGATGAAGGGCTCTTCTTATGTGGCTGAGGATGATGATGACGATGATGAAGAGGGAGAAGCTGAGAAGGAGAGTGGGGAGTCTCTGGAGAGCAGCGATGGAGAAAAGCACCAGGGAAGGGTGAGGAGTGGAGGTGAAGTGGACAGTGGTGGAGGATATAAGGGCCAGACCAGTAAGTTCAGATTCTCTGCTCCAGTACCTGAGAAGATGGAATCAAGAGCTGATTTGGTGAAGAACAGAAAGAATGTGAAGATTGTAACCTCACAGCAATAAGCCAAGAAAACTTGCAATCTGACTTCTGGTTCCGGCAATTATGCAGCTCTTGACTTGGCCATTCGATTACGGTCCTTGGCACCCCGGTGATTGTTTCTTTAGCTTGATTGGGATTTGGCGAATGCTGTAGACGCGGGCATTGGTGGTTGTGGTAATCTTCTTTGTTTTTTAGGTTGGGCAGAACATCACATTTTTCTTCATGGACATCCTGTGGCTGTGTAACACGTAATGCCTGCTCTTGCCTTGTATGCTGTTGCTGCTTTGATCATTCTGTGAGAGATTGAACATTGCTTTCTTTTTCATGGGACATCCCAGGGCTGTAACATCTATGCCGGTGTTAACTTCTCATGTTCTGATTAAGTGCGACTTGCGATCCCCATGTGTTATGGTATTATGGTATCCTCCTCGCTCTCTGATTCTTCACCGACTGAGATATGGGGAGGCAGTCTCAAATCTCTCAAAAGGAAGCATCCAATTCCGCCCTGCGATACTGAACAAGTGCCTAACGTTCTGCCAAACTTTGTGCATCCGATGAACACATGCATTAGGAAAGCTCAGCTCTGTTCTTGAGGCTGAGCTTGAAGACTGCATATAAATCCTGCAGAGGTGGTCATAATTTCAGACAAATGAAAGTAGAAGTAGACTGGTTTTTTCCTACACTGTCTCCGCTGTCCTCCATGGGGGATTATAGACAGATTAACGAGCTGAAGCTGCCAAGTCAGACCATCGTTGCCAAGATTACATCAACTTTTGACCAATAGAGTAACTAGTGTTGCTTCTTAAACCCCAACTCTTGCGCCACAAAATTTGAACTTCTCTTTGAATTCAACAGCACTATTGTAATATTGAGAAAAAAATAGTAAAAAAACATCCCAAGGAAATATCGAATTGGAAAAGTTAAAAAAAAAAATTGTTAGAATTTTAAATAAATTATAACACCGAAACCCATTAAAATAATATTTCTTTTAACAAAACTCATGCTATTGAGTGAGGCGAGGTAAACACAAAATTCTTTTCGGAAGCAAAATGAGCGGAGCAGGTAAGAAAAGTGCTCGTAGCGAGAATAAGGATCGAACAGGATTGTTAAGAAATAATTTGGTATTATTTATTTGCGTGGTCGTGGAGGCCCGGGTCGGTTCGTACTTTCCGGCGCGCAACGTCTCAGACCCGGAATTGCCGAATCGGGGTATGAGAATCCGCCGTCGTCCCCCTCCAACACCGAGTCGGCGCAGTCAGGTTCATGAATGGCCGAAAGCACCTTCTCAAGCCACTAGCCCAGTGCCGGTCACTTCTTCAGCGTTTCAAAGCGACTCGGTCCCTGACGAGCACCAAGCTGCTCCATGCCCGGATCATCGTCTCGGGGCTGCTCTCCACCTCAGGCTCCACCGCCCCGGTCCTCTCCAATCTCGCCCTCACTTATGCGCTGTGTGGGCACGTCCCCCACGCGGCCGCACTGTTCGACGAATTGCCCGTGAGAAGCCCGTCTCTGTGCAATGCCCTCATCAGGATGTATAACCTCTGCGGCCGACATTACGAGGCGCTCTACGTGTTCGTCAGAATGCTCGCTTCGGGTTGGTGCCCGCCAGATTATTTCACGTACACGTTCGTTTGCAAGGCCTGCAGCGACCTGTCGCTGCTTGACGTTGGGTTTGCTGTCCATGGGAAGGTATTTGCTGCCGGGTTTGATGCGGACACCTTCGTGCAGAATGCTTTGCTTGCGTTGTACATGAATTGCGGGGCAATGGGGGCTGCAAGAAAGGTTTTCGACGAGATGCATGAGCGGACGGTGGTTTCGTGGAATACTATGATTAGTGGATACTTCAAGAATTCATATTCGGGGGAGGCGGTGATGCTTTTCAAGTTGATGATGAGTGCTGGCGTGGAGCCTGATAGTGCAACAGTAGTTTCAGTGTTGCCAGCTTGTGGTAATCTAAAGGAGTTAGACTTGGGAAAGTGTGTTCATAATATTGTTGAAGAGAAAGGCTTAGGGAACAAGAATATAGCTGTGAGTAACGCATTGCTAGATATGTATGCAAAGTGTGGTAGAATGGATGAAGCTCAGGCAGTTTTTCATGAAATGGATAAGAGGGATGTTGTAACATGGAGTGCCATGATTAACGGATATGCATTGAATGGTGATGTCGGAAAAGCTTTGAATAATTGTCGGCTAATGCAGTTTGATGGGGTGAAACCAAATCCTGTGACCATATCTTCTCTCCTTTCAGCATGCAGTAGCTCCTTTCTGCTCAAGCTTGGAAGGTGCTTTCATGGCTGGTCGATGCGACAAAAACTCGAATCTGATGTAACGATAGAGACAGCACTAATTGACATGTATGCAAAATGCAAGCGTGTGGATGTCAGCTTTCATGTTCTCGCAAGAGCTTTGCAGAAGAAGACCGCACCATGGAACGCAGTCCTATCGGGATGTGTCCACAATGGCCTTGCTAAAGAAGCCATACAAGCTTTTAAACAAATGCTGATAAAAGAAATAGAACCGAACCTCGCAACTGTGAACAGTCTCCTTCCAGCATACGCCATTCTAGCAGATTTGCAGCAAGCAATGAATATACATGGTTATGTAGCAAGATCCGGCTTGGTAAGAAATGTAGAAATCATCACAGGCCTTATTGACATATACGCAAAGTGTGGACGTCTAGAATCTGCTCACAGACTTTTCAATGATATCCCTAGGAATGAAAAGGACATCGTAGTGTGGAGCGTAATAGTAGCTGGTTATGGAATGCATGGGCATGGTGAAGCTGCTGTTTTGCTTTTCAAGGAAATGGTTCACTCGGGAGTTAATCCCAATGAAGTCACTTTTACCTCTGTTTTGCATGCTTGTAGCCATGCAGGTCTGGTGGAGGAGGGTTTGGATTTGTTCAATTTCATGCTTCATAATAACCCAGTGAAGCCGCATTTTGATCACTACACATGCATGGTTGATCTATTAGGCCGAGCAGGTCGGCTGCAAGAAGCTTATGGTTTAATTAGAACAATGCCATTTAAGCCCAACCATGCTGTTTGGGGTGCGTTGCTCGGTGCTTGCGTAATCCATGAGAACGTGGAATTGGGTGAGATTGCAGCAAAGTGGCTCTTTGAGCTTGAGCCTGAGAACACAGGCAACTACGTACTGCTGGCAAAAATTTATTCAGCATTGGGAAGGTGGAAAGATGCTGAGGACATTAGACATATGATGAAGAAAATAGGATTGAGAAAAGCACCAGCTCACAGTTTAGTGTAAGCTTTGCAGGTGTAGATACTGGAATTCTTGTTATTGCGTATAAGAGCCTGTAAGTGTACGCTACCTGTGTCATAGAATCACCCTGAGTTGCAATTTGCAAACTGTTACCGGAGCTGTTTCACAAAGCGAATTGCAAGAGGTGTGTGCATTGGAAACTGGATCGTTTACCATCTTCTGAGTATCGGAATTAAAGGAGTGGCAATATGCAAAGAAAAATTCCAATCAGAAGCAATTAACTGGTCAAAATGACTTGAGGACTTTATGCTTTCCATTCTCTGAGCAGGGGCCACCTATCCATGGATGATTTGGTTTCCAGAATATCCAAACAGATTGGCATTTGCTTAAACTCGCACCTGCAATGGTGCTTTCTCAGGTCGGTGATGATATTCATGTTTGCACTGTTTGTTGTCATGGAAAGAACTGAATTCATTAGTCGGATTGTGCTTTCATCATGGCCAAAGAGAGTAAAGATCATAAGCATGGCAATTTGAGAACTACAGATTTTTCCCCCTTTGGTGAAGTGAATTCAACTCGGGGAACGACATTGAGCAAATTGGTGACCGTGTTTGAAGTTACGGTATGGCCACTTTATTGGATGTCTGAAGTAATTAGACATCCATTCTCTTTTCTCCATCAATTATGCTTGCTGGTTGCCTGGATCTACTTAATTTCAGCTTACTGACCCCTTGAACTTGATTCAGTTGTTATTGGAATTCCACTACACGTGTATGAACAGCTACTTGAGTGGCTTGCAGGTTTACCTGACCTGGAAATCGAGCCGACTCCATTTTATATCGGCTTGTTCTTTGAAGATCGAGTTCGATACAGAAATTCTGACCGGGATACCATATGGTTGAGTTCCCTTTCGCCAATGGCTAAGATGCCCACAAAGGATTCTCCCATATGGTCACAAAGAAAAAGCTAATTGCAGGGCGCAAGTCTAGTGCTTTATCCAAGACAAGAATAAGCTGCATTTATTAGTGGATCCGTCTTGTCTAATCAAGAGACACCAGAACTAGCGAGCTAAATTGGTTTGTAAAGTGATGTTGGCTGGTTCATCCACTAATTTGAATAACAATTTACAGCCTGTCTTGATATTCCTGTACATTAGTTTAGCATATCGACTTTAGCATCGCTGACATTGCTCTTCTAACGAGGGTTTGCTAATGGTGAATTGACCCCTCTTTGGCTTTTTATATAAAGAAACGAAAAAGTGCATCTTTCTGTCTCCATCCCAAGACTCCAAGACATGTGCCACACCTCTTTTCTCTCCCTCATAGGTGATGGGTTTTGTTCTCGGCGGACCCACGGATGGGGAAGTTCCTTTTCTTTTCCTCTGGATCTCGAGTGCAGGCATGAAACTCTGCTGGCCAACTACCTTTCATGTGGAGTGACATTTTTTGCCGAATTGAACGAGAGCCTTGACATGCCGAAATCGGATATACTAATTATTCGGAAAATGACCCTTCATCCTCGAAACACGCCCTACCGGGAAACGCCGACTTATGTAGGTTTTTGCTATTTTGCGATCTTTTATTCGCCCAATTAGTCCTTTCTTATGTTCTGCAACCTGGACTAGAAAGCTGCATTATTCACGACTCTGTACCGGATCAGATGTGCATGGCATGCGTTCAATTTCAAGATGGAGAAAGGTCGTCATGTTTGGTTCAATGATCTCTTTCTCTTGCTTGTGCAGGAAAGTAGGTTTCAATTCAGGTCGGCCGAGGTAAATATGCAGGACGGTTATCTTTTCTGTTTGGCCCTATGCATGTCCAAGGAACAAATTTGGATGTCCTGCCTCCCCGTCCCCTGAGCCCCAACTGACAACCCACCCGGTTGAAAGTTAACGATTGATCGGTAGTAAATGCCAAGCACGGTAACATTGCCTTATCATCTTGTACAGACAGATCTTTTGCTAACGTTCCAAACGACCAAGAAATAAAGGAAATTTCGCGCGTTTGGGTGCTTTAATTGTTCGTGCAAATCAAAACATCAATCGTGAAAAGTATGAATTTGGCCACGACGACTTATCGTCACAGAGCGGATCGTTCGCAGGACTTCATCGTCCTCATAGGAGATTTGGTAAAATCTAAAATGTAACTTTTCACTGTAAATGGAGAAGAAATGTGGAGACACGTCGGATTCCGAAACTCGTGGGACGTTGGTAATTCGGTAATTATCGGATGTGGACGGTGGGGATCGGTCGGGCGGGAGATTTAGTTGGGCCGTGGTGCGCAGCACGGTTTCGGATCTTTGGACGAACTTTATGACGTCACGATTCGTGTGCCTAATTTTCCTCAAATTCATATTTCAAAATAATCATTAAAAAAACAAATAAAAAAGAGGAAACGGAAGAGGAAGGGGAATGAGATCGGGTTGACTGTTCATTCAAGCTCCAATCAAACCTGAAAAGGAAAGAGCAACAGCTCCCCAAAACAACAAACTCCAAACCCTACCCCACTCTCTCTCTCTCTCTCGTCCTTCCATGGAGGAAGACGGAGCCAAGCTCAATCCGGCCTGAGGACCTTCTCTCCGACGCTCGCCCGATTCCGATCGGTCGTCCCAGATCCGGCATTTCGCCATAACTCCAATGCGGTCTCGGGCATTGCCCCTACGCAGCGACGATTCCCGCATTGCCGTTCCGAACAGATCGCACCGCTCGTCGCAATCTCTCTCCCCGGCTCCCGTCTCGGCGCTGGCGTCCGGATCCGATGGTGGCTGCTGCGAGGCGATCGCTCCCGCTGCTTCTTCCGATCGCGAGCCGCTGCCGCTGCCGGCTGTTGTCGTCGTCGTCGGCGTTGTGGTGAAATTGAGCGTTCTTAGAGAATGATGCAGCTTAGCTTCTCGCCTAGCATGAGGAGTTTGACCATATCGAGTAGCAATGGATTCGCTGACTTGATGAAGATCAAGATCGCAGCCCGCCACTTCTCGTACCGGACGCTCTTCCACGCCATTCTCATACTCGCCTTCTTGTTGCCCTTCGTCTTCATTCTCACCGCTGTTGTCACTCTCGAAAGTGTCCCCAACTGCTCCTCCTCCTTGGGTACTTTACATCAAATGACCTTTCTCCTGTTTTAAATTTTGTTCTATCTCTGCTCTGGGACGTGCTTTTAGTTCAATCTGTTTGATCAATTGCATTAAGACTGGGTTTTGAATTTTTCGTTGCTTTCAGTTAAATGAGTGGAATTAATTGTGATTGAATAGGTCGCTGGTTACTTTGGTGGATGGTGAAATGGGCATGATTGTTTGGCCTTGCACTGTGGAGACTTTCTATGAGAGCATCGAGGGAAATCGGTTGTTTGCTTTGATTTCCTTGCGTGGAGCTGTGAGATTAATGTTGATGCGGCGATGATTGTTTTGCTGAAGCACCTTTTTAAGGAAAATTTGCAAATGCGAGTTACATAAATGGCATTATTACAATACGACTTTGATAGATGCTTTTTTCCTTCTTTTTCGTTTTTTTATCTTTCGGGCCCATTGACACTGGTTATTCTGACATTTATGATGTCTGTTTCATGTGATAATTCTTCTGGAAGAGAAGTCCATAGTCGATTCTGATTGATTGGGCATTTTCTTGGTCCCCTGCATTTTCATGTTGGACTTGAAGTCTGAACTATTTGTTACTGAGTGTAAGACATGAAAATCAGTGAATTCATGTGCTCACGTTGTTGTATGCTTCAGGTTGTTTAGGCAGAAGATGGGGGCCTAGCTTTCTTGGTAGGGCTGATGCTTCAGAGGTAATTAACTGGAGTTCATGTTTGGTTTTGATTCTTTTGTTGGCATAAATCAAGAAGAGACTAGAGAGGACTTCTAATTATTTCTCTTTGGTTGGGTGCGGCAGAGATTAGTGAGAGACTTGTACATGATCCTCAATGATGTTAATACCGCAGCAGTCCCAAATGATTTAGAGCTCCCAGATTCATTTAGTCAGCTTGTTCTTGAAATGAAGAACCACCAGTATGATGCAAGAACCTTTGCCTTCATGTTAAGAGCAATGGTATGTTATGATGTACATTTGTATATTGTTTATTTCTCTGATTTTCCTTGTGCTATTTTGTTTTATGCGGATGTTTTGCTTCAATTATGTTGCAAGTTGGCAATGCTATTTTCTTGCAGTTTTTGCTCTTTTAACAAGCATTTGAGCTAGTTCAATTGGGACGATAAGTTTCACTAAATGGAACTCATTTTGCTACCCATGGTCTATCTGCATATTCAACTTGGTATCCTTTTTACTATTTACCACTGTAGTTTCTTGAAAGTTTCATGCAGTTTGTGTTGATTCTTTAAAGCTTCATATTACATTCTTCACTTTTTTCAATTTTCTAAATTTCCATGGGAAGAGGTTTCAAATTCACATTCTACAGTTTAAAGTTAGTCCTAAACTTCCCACACTTGCAAATGTGGTATATGAAATGATTTTTTTCCATGGGAAGTCAACGGAATCTTTTAGGTGCGTCTTAAGTTTCTAAATCAATGTTATATAACTTTTAACTTTTTTTTTTTTTTTCTGACTTCATTTTGGTAAAATCTAATTTGAAGTAATGTACAAACACTGAGCAAATTACCACTTTACATGCAATATGTTCTAAACATATGACTAACCATGTTGACATTGGGAAATTTTAAGAACAAAATCCAAAATTATATTATGCTATTAAATGAATTAGCCTTTTCACTCTCTATAACTTTCTTCCTTTGATAACACTAAACTGTGACATTTTATTGTTAAAAGCAAACTTTACTCATATGTTTTCTGATGGAATTTTCTAATTTGCGAACTTTATCATTCATATGTATTGCAAAGCAGAAATGATTAAATCAGACACTTTCAAAAATTTACAATGAATGCGCTAATGTCACGGTAATTTTTTGCTTCTGGCATAATTAGAGCGTGCTATGGTTGCAAAATGTCTTTTGTCCAATATCAGTATGCAGCATACAATACCAAAGAGGTGATTTAGATGGAAGATGTTTCCTTGAGCCCCTTTATTTACTAAATTTCAAACAATTGCCCAGTAGACATTCAAATTTGAGCTATCTTTGAACAAGCAACAGGTTGTTCACTTATACAAATTCGTTGTAGTTCTCACAAATACTAGTCTGGTAAATGGGTCTCTGCCCTTATTTCCTCTAGATAGTTTTTCTCCCCAGCTCAGTCAGGGCAATAGGTTGGACGTTTTATCTGAGTTATCATTTTGGTCATGGATACTGCACCTCTTGTTGGATGTTGACTTATGTTTTCTTACCTAAACCAAAGTGCTAGCAATTCTAATGTTCACATAAGAAATGCATTTTGCATTCAGGTACCATTTGGTTGAAAAGAGACTTGTTAAAGAGAAAGATCCTTTTAAAATGCTAGCAGTGATAGTGGGCTAGCAGAAGCCTGTTTTGAAAGACAAGACTACTTTCTGAGAGCAAGGCTACTTATCTTTCATTATCCCAGATGTGTGTGTCTGTCTAAATATCAATGAACTCGGTGCAATTCTTACCTTTATAGTTGCATTAGACCTGCCACTTGTTCCATTAGTTATTTTTTCAGTCACCATTTTATTTTCAACCCTTTCTATGCATCATCTGGTGAATATTCTTGGATTCTCTTGTTCATTGTTGAGTTGTTTGGCTTACCTTCTGCTGTCATCTGACATAATTGTTTTGTGATGTTGCATAAAGAAATCACGCCACATCTAGTTTGATTATTTTCGAAAGAGTTTGATGCTTAGATGCAGTTTTCTTTTAATGTCTGCCAGAGAGTGAAAGTAATTCGGAAAATCTTAGCGTAACTTCCCTTTCTTTTCATTACAGATGGAGAAATTTGAAAGAGAGATCAGGGAGTCCAAATTTGCTGAACTGATGAACAAACATTTTGCTGCCACATCTATACCAAAAGGCATCCACTGTCTGTCTCTGCGTTTAACGGATGAATATTCCTCTAATGTTCATGCGCGAGTACAATTGCCGTCCCCGGAGCTTCTTCCTCTGCTCTCAGACAACTCCTATCACCATTTTATTTTGTCTACTGACAACGTTTTAGCTGCTTCAGTTGTTGTCGCTTCTGCAGTTCAGTCATCTTTAAAACCTGAGAAGATAGTCTTTCATGTCATCACTGACAAGAAAACTTACTCAGCGATGCACTCATGGTTTGCACTTAATCCTGTCTCCCCAGCTATTATCGAAGTAAAAGGTATTCACCAGTTTGACTGGTTAATGAAAGAAAACATTCCTGTGCTAGAAGCAGTTGAGAACAACAAGGGAGTAAGGACTTATTACCATGGAAATCATATTGCTGGAGCAAAGGTTGATGATACTACTCCAAGGATGTTTGCTTCAAAATTGCAATGGAAAAGTCCAAAATACATTTCCTTACTCAACCATCTGAGAATATATATACCAGAGGTAATCGGAGTGATTAGGTTTTCAATAAGGGGTTCTGGTGAAGGGTTGCACTTTTAATTTGCAAAACAAGGCACAACTGCTTAGTTTTGACATACTATATAATTCACTGCTCCTAGGGAGAAAAAGCAGGCGGATGCCTGCTTTTCTCGACATTCTTATCCCTCTTGTATTGATTATCAGATAATGAAGCCATCATTTGCCTACTGCTGATCCTTTAGCATATAATCCATATTACAGGTCTAGGAATGACAATATATCAGGGTGAGGAGAATCAATAGTTTTGCTCCTTGTTAAAGATTTCCTTCCACCTCTTCTATACCTTGTATGCATGTTTATCATCTGGTGTACATTTGCTTTGATACATCCTTTCTTGGACTTCTCATTTTTCACAATCATTATAATGAGATTAGGATATTGATACACACCCGATTTTATGTGGTTATTTCATCTCCCAGGAGGGAGATCACGGGTAATATTTCATAGGTGTAAGTTGGGCTGATTTGGATTATTATGCATATTCCAAAAGTATATCATGTGTCTTTACTCTGTTCTCTACATACATCAATAACTTGACTTGGGAATTAGGCTTTGCTACTCTACATCTTTTTGTCGAGAGTCTTTCTTCTGTTTATTTGCCTCATATAGTATGCTGACTGAGTGATTTGATAGCTATTTCCAAACCTCGAGAAGGTGGTTTTCCTGGACGATGATATTGTGATTCAGCGTGATTTATCTCCACTTTGGGAACTTGATCTTGGCGGAAAGGTTAATGGAGCTGTCGAAACATGTAGGGGTGAAGATGATTGGGTTATGTCCAAGCATTTCAAAAATTACTTCAATTTCTCTAATCCACTAATAGCAAAACATTTGGACCCTGATGAATGTGCTTGGGCCTATGGCATGAATATATTTGATCTTCGTGCATGGAGAAAGACTGATATAAGGGAGACTTATGAGTACTGGCTAAAAGAGGTACATTTTGCTGACTTTAAACCTTCTGATGTTTTTTTTTTGTTGCCTGTATATTTTGGATTCAGATGTGCAGTGGTCAATGTTATCATTATATATTCACTGGTAGTGTGCTTAGGGATGATAGCAATATGTCTTTCAAGTAGTGGTAAAGTTAATGATCCAATCTGGATACGTCCGCATTGTTTTATATTAACTATCTGATTCCATGTGGACCTTATTTAAGGGAAGATTTTTTCATGCTTGTGAGGAATTTCTTACCGTTTAATTGCTAAATTCCTCCCATCTCCTAACAGTCCATCATGGTTGATGGGCTCTAAGTGTCTAGCTTTTATGTGTACTGGAGGTTTATGAGACGACTTATCCCACTCTTTTGGGTACCTTACCGCAGAATCTGAAGTCAAATATGACAATGTGGAAATTGGGTACTCTTCCTCCTGCTTTGATTGCATTCAGAGATCATGTTCACCCAATCGACCCGTCGTGGCACATGCTTGGCTTGGGGTATCAGATTAAGACCAATGTCGAGAGTGTCAAGAAGGCTGCGGTTATACATTATAATGGTCAGTCAAAACCCTGGCTTCAGATTGGCTTTGACCACCTGAGGCCATTTTGGAGCAAATACGTGAACCACTCCAACGATTTTGTAAGAAGCTGTCGGATATTGGAGTCATAGTTGCTCAGCTTGGAGAGCTTGTAGCAAGAAAATACACGGAAGGACAGATGATATGGTGAAGGGCCATATTGTCAATGGCGTTTCTTCGCATATTGCATTCATATTGCAAGCGGAAATTTCTTGGAGTGTACTACCTCCTCCCTCATCAGATTTGCATCATCCGTTGCACTTTCGGCGGAGAAGAAGCCAGATAACTGGGTCATGAACCCGACTTTCTTTGCACGACACTAGCAACAGAAAGGGTATGAGATCAATTGCAGGTCACGCTCCCCTTTAGCTACCAAATGCAGGGATTCGCACTTCTAAACAGCACTTCATTTACTCGCCAATTTTTGTTACCATTTTTTTCCTCCCGATTTTCCCAATATTATTTGTAGATGTAATTGAACCGGACATTGCTACGACACCCATCGGTAGGGAGAAATTGTTTCTAGATAATTTTTTGTTTGTCATATTGTACTATAGAAGATATGGTTTATTTGTGCAGAAAAAAATTCTTTTTCTTGACAAATGGTTTAATCTTTCACCCGATTTTTTGCCCCCACCATTTGAAAGCCAATTTCGCTGAGTTGGAATTTCGATGTACACACGTATGTGCGCGACAAGAAGGTGAAACTAGGGATTGACGGGAAGGAAACCCACTTGGAATTATTGGTGGTTTAAGCCTCTTTAAGCACACATCGAACGACTCTGGTGGCTACTTCATTTTACGATTACTTTTAAGCTAAGGTGGTTAGAGTTTTCCCATTTTTAAGGCTAAGCAAATTCCTAAGGGACAACACTAGAACGTCACTCATTGCATTTTCAGTAGTTTAATGGCGAATTCACCATAACCATCAACCGGATTTCTCTTGTAGTGTTTCGATGAATACGATTCTCTCAATACTCAATTGCATGATCAGCATATGGGAGTTGTGTCATCTAGTGTATGATTGCGAGTTGCTAGTTGATTCTTCCAAAGCTTAAACAAAGAAGAAATTAGACGAGCGATTTCATTTTCGGTTCCTTCTCCACGTGTCAACTTGATAGCCCCAGCCCTCCCTCCTCTTCTTCCTCTCTTCTAATCATCTCCTGTGTGTTGGTGCAGCATCGGGTCCTTGTCCCTCTTTCTCGATGAACTCTCGTTAAGATTTAAAGGAGCAACAAGAAAAGGCCTCAAAACACCCCCAATCGAATAAATAACATGGTCTTCCCTCAATATGATAATTAATTGGATCTTGCTTCTGTCCCGTTTTTCATAGAAGGCCCGTATTGTATTTGAATTCTTTAACTGGCCATAATAAAGATGGTTGAGACATCGAGATCACCAAAATAAAAAAGGAAAAATTCAAACTTTATCCATCCGGGTCAATGGGTCATTGAATCTTTCATTCGAAAGTTAAAAAGATGTTCTTGTCCCATGAAAAGTCGGAATTCATGTCGCGCCCACAAATCGAAGGCCCCACTTTGTTCCACAGAGAACACCTACCTCTACAAAACAAAAGTCCCTCCAACACCTCCTCGCCTTTTCGACGTCTTGCAATGATATAACAGCACAAACGTATGTGTCGCGCGTGTGTACTGTGTGTATATATAGGGAGAGATTTGAGAAAAATGAGAGCTGAAATCTGTCGATTTCCATAGTATTAGGAGGGCTGAAGGAGAAGGCGAGGCGAGGAACGGATTGGTTTTGACCCCGCAGATTCACATGGCTTTGAAAACTCCGAAACAGCCTCGTGCTTGGAGATTGTTTTGATCTTTTCCTCTTCTTTTAATTGGGACTTTTAAAGCATCTGTCCAAACGTGTCCATCGACGAAACTCATCGCAGGTTTCTCCCCAATTCCGTCTTTTGCTTTCTGGGGAACAAGAAGAGCCAACCGCCACCCCCAGGATCAAGCTTTTCCAGAGGCCAGTGAGTATTTTTGTTTTTTGTTTCTTTCGTTCCGAGGCTCGTCAGCTTCTTTTTCAGTGATCTTGAGGATTTTCATAGGCGACCCAGAAGAATTTACGCGTCGATCTGTGATTATTTTGGAGGATTTGGTCCTGTTCTTCATCTGGTTTCCAAGGCTTTTTGTGCACTTTGTGCGTGCTCTTCTTTTTTTTTTATCCTTTCGGGTGTCACTGTGAATTTCCCTTGGTTTCATTTCCTATCCTGTGGGGATGCGGAAAGACCGAGCTTTAAATATGATTTGCCAATTTTGTGTGTGATGAATTATCTCTGTGTGATCTTTTTTTTTCTTTTTTTCTTTTTTGCTATTAGCTTCCATTGGCAAGTGCATGTTCTTGAAATTTGATTGATTCATTTTGCAGAACAGTATTGGGGGAGTGACGACCAAAACCTTCCCTTGATTATTTATTGCCGAACTTTTCTGGATTTGCTCTAAGATTGAGCGCAAGTGAAGATCTTGGTCGTTTGGGTTTCACAAATCTGCGTGATAGCTGAGGATGAGTGGTGTCCAAGATCAGTTGGAGATCAAGTTTCGATTGACCGATGGGTCAGATATCGGCCCGAAAAGCTTTCCTGCTGCTACAAGTGTTGCCACTTTGAAGGAAAGCATCCTGGCTCAATGGCCAAAAGGTTAAATTTACAGTTTTATGGATTCTGGCACTTGGTTCTTGTTCAGCAGTGCCTTGTTACCAATATGTGCTTCGTTTAATGTTCAATTTCTTCTTTTTTCTGTCAATCTTTTTATATTCGATCTAGGATGAAGCTGAACAGGTCAAGTAAGATTGATCAGGTTATGCATGGTTAGTGTAGGATACTGAGATGACAATGACACTGCCTATTGTGCCGTATCTTTTTAGTAAAGAAGCTTCATCCTTTGAGAGTATCTGAAATTGAAAGTTCAGAAATAATCCAATCCCACATGATGTGAATATCCCTGAAGCAGATGGTTGTCTTTTTCTCAAAAGTGGATTGAAGTTTTCTTTAAAGGTAGACTCTACAAAGAAGCATCTCAAATCAAGGACGAGCCTGGTGAAGTACACAAACCGGAGGATGCATCTGCTGATTGCGGACTGTTTTGATGGTTTTAGCATGTCAAACAATGTGCTGCATTTGGGAAAGTGAACTATTCATTTGAATTCCTTTTCAGTTAAAGAATCTTTCTCTAATTACTCTTGGGGAAAAGAATTAGGAAACTATTTACAAGCAACGCTGGTTCAATAAACCTTGTGATCTTTACACTGGGGTTGGTAAATGACGGGTCTTGCAAAAGAAGGCGGGATACGTTCTGTATAATCAATGCTCTGTTTCAGAAGATTCATGTGTCTGACTTTTGTGTGCTGTGAAATCTCTGATTTTTCTGCTTCTTACATAGTGCATCACAACTCCACATTGGCACGTTTGCTTGGCTAGCCAGTTCCTTTTTTTTAAATGAGTGTCTTGATCTTGCTACCTACAAGGTCAATTTAGAAGTGACATTGATTGCTTTTCTTGTTATCAATTAGAGAAAGACAATTGTCCAAGGACCATCAAAGATGTGAAGTTGATTAGCGCGGGAAAGATATTAGAGAATAGCAGAACAGTCGGCGAGTGCCAGAGTCCCCTTGTCGACACTCCTGGTGGAGTTACCACCATGCACGTTGTTGTTCAAGCACCTATGGAAAAAGGTACGAACATTGATTCCCTATGTTCTTCGAATATCTCCCCATTAAAACTTGAAAGGTGAACTATAGCAGTATTTTAGTGGGAATAACTTTTCTGACCTCTTCTTTCCTCTTCTGTAATGGTGCCCTTTTGTTATAAGCCTCATGGAATTATGATTTTCTCATAACATTCGACAGAAAAGAAGGAACTAAACCAACCACAGAAGAATAGGTGTGGTTGTGTCATATTATAGCTTGGCAGATTTCGAGTGAAGACAGCATTGTTTCAGGTGTGTTGACATAATCATTCTCAGTGCCACCAACTTACGTTATCGACTGAAGCCATAAATGAGGTGGATTGCCCTAAAACATTCTGTTCATGACATTATGCAGGAAACGAGCGTGAAAGCTGGTACAGAGAACGGTTTTGAGGAATCCGTGTTCAATGAGAGGGAGTCGGTACCATGCAGATTGTTATACAAGTCAATTTTCATTACTGATCTTTGGTTTATTTATCCTGCCTTTGGCCCCTTGCACTGTATCATTTCGACATACCTTTTCTTCTTTTTTCCATTTTTCACCGATTGTTAGCATTGTAGTTCATAAAAACTTGGTATTCAGCAATAATCTCATCTCTTCAGGTTGAAATTCTGTATCGTCTTCATCTGTTCTTGGTTCCCAGTTCCCCTGGCAACATATGATAACGCATTAGTCGTATGAACATAAACTGTCAGGACCCTTCTAATCTGGATGGCACACTTCCAGCGCCAACATATGATGTTCTTTATGCGGTAGCTTGCTTACAACTTTCGTCAGCGAAAATCGGACAGACTCAAGAGAGTTGCTGTTCATAATCAGAGGATAACTCCTAATCTGATTCCTGAAGCACTGCACCCAGAATCTGAATTGGAAAATGCCAGAAAACCGGAAGTTCGGCGACTTGCGCATCATATAGTAGGCATTCTTGATCGGTGTTTTGTGAGCCTCCATGATTCCGTTGTTTTTGTTCGGCGGAGTGAGCTTCTTGAAGTTGGTTCCTGTCGTTTGAGGATCCTCATCGCAATTGCATTTTCTCTGTGCAGACCTGTACTGTGTTAAAGTTTCTGTTCTTTTCAAAGGAAATGCATCCTCTTAGGGACAGTACTTTACAGTTTACGCTAGGCTTTGTTCCTTCCCTTGGATTCTAATGGAAATGGCAATGATACGCTCCCATCCTTGCTTACTTACAATCTCCATCACCCAGATGTTCGTTTCAGCCGGTTAAATATGAGGAGAAACCGCGCGTCAAAAAAATGCGGTGCCGAGTCTCGAATTTCCTTTGAGGTTGTGTCTCGGAGCCTCTTTACGCCGGTACTTTTTCGACTCGTGTGGTCATTAAAAATTTAAACTTTTGAAACGGATGATTAAGTGTTCGAACAAGACGGAATTAAAAAAAATGTGGTATGAAATCGTTCGCCGAAGCCAAGTCGATAAAAATCGAGGAAAAAATCGCTCATTCCAAATTATTTTCTTTAGTTTTGTGGGACTTACAGTTTAAATTTTCCTTACAAGGGAAAATAAGCTGAAAATCAAGAAAATCTCCAGTCGCTCTCGCTCTCGCTCACTGTCATATCAAATCCATCCAAACGAGATGGAAGGGAAGCGAAGAGTCTGCAATCTTCGAGCGGAAAAATTGAAAAGCTCGAGACTTTTCAAGAAGCCTCTCTGCCCCCCCTCCACAACCCCCGAGAAGAGCTCAGCTCACCCAAGAATTTCATAATATAACGTCTCTCTCTCTCTCTTTCTCTTCTTCGGCCACTTTTCTCCGTCCTCAAGCAATCCTCTCTCTCTCTCTCTCTCTCTCTCTCTCTCTCTACTTTGGTTCTGCTTCCCTGTCTCTCTCCTGCGCAATGGCCTCGACGACGACGTCCTTCTCCGGGATCAGCCTCCGGCCTCCTCGGCCGCTGCCGAGCTGCTGCAACCGGAGCGCGCTTCTCGCGACCCCGCGCTCGTCTCTCAGCTTCCCCAGCAGCTCGAAGCCGCTCGGGAGGGTTCGGCTGAAGAGGGAGGGCGGCGGCTTCCCCGCGGTGCCGGGAGGTTCGGGCGGGGCTCGCCGTCCAGGCCGCTCGTCGTGCGGTGCGAAGCTTCCGGTGGACGGGTGATTGCCGATTCCTCCTTGGATTCTAGCGCTTCGTGCGCATGCCTGTGTGTGGTGTTTATAATGTGTATAGTCAGTTCTGTGCACTTGAACCCGAAAAATTATTCATTTTTGTAGTTGTGTCGAATTGGCAGATCACGCAGCAAGAATTTACAGATATGGCCTGGCAAGGGATTGTTTCCTCACCAGATATTGCGAAAGAGAATAAACATCAGATAGTGGAGACCGAACACTTGATGAAGGCTCTATTGGAGCAAAAGAATGGGCTTGCCCGGCGGATCTTCTCCAAGGCTGCAGTTGACAATACCCGTCTCCTGGAGGCTACTGATAAGTTCATCCAACGGCAACCAAAGGTATCTTTATTGAATGACAATGTCTTAATTGGCATCTTTTTTCGATCAATGGGTGATTATGGTTAGATGCTGCTATCCTGTTTTACTAATCAGTTAAACATTTTTGGCATTGGTGTTGCCTCTTGAGAGCCAGTTGTTAATTGAAGAATAAAAGGATTTAACATCACTTGATGTTCTCTGCTAATAATGGAAACGGATAACGACTGTATGGAATGTTTGATATGTGGTTGATTAATAGCTGTTACTGTTTAACCCGCTGCAGGTTCTTGGCGAGTCAGCTGGCTCAATGTTAGGCCGTGATTTAGAAGCCTTGATCAACCGAGCTAGGGAATTTAAGAATGAGTATGGGGATTCATTTGTCTCTGTCGAGCACTTGGTTCTTGGTTTTGCACAGGATCCACGATTTGGAAAACACCTATTCAGGGATTTTCAAATAACTGAACAGAAGTTGAAATCTGTGGTAGAAGCAGTAAGAGGGCGACAATCTGTAATTGATCAAGGTGACTGTTTACCTGATTTATGTGTTGATTTCCCTTCTTCATTGTTTGTGGAGGCAATGGAGAGAGTCAGCATTTTTCTTTTTTGTCTCGATATTCATCATTAGTTCTCTGAGGGCCTTTACGTCACATATATCATGTCTTGTCAAGAGGAATTTGGAACTGCCGACTCTATTCTTGTGCCATGTGTGTACTTTTTATTTGGGTCAAGCCGGGTGAGTGTGTGCTTTGAGTTTAATTGTGAACAAGCTTGGCAACATCTAAAAACTCATCTCATGCAAAACCATCTTTGGAATTTTCTGTTTATATTTCGTCTTGTGTCTTTCTGTGTGTATCTCATGCTGTGAGTACTTACTGCAGATCCAGAGGGGAAGTACGAAGCTCTGGAAAAATATGGGAAGGATTTGACAGCTATGGCAAGAGCTGGAAAGCTTGATCCTGTCATAGGAAGAGATGATGAAATACGTAGGTGCATTCAAATTCTTTCCAGGAGAACAAAGAATAATCCTGTGCTAATTGGTGAGCCTGGTGTTGGGAAGACTGCAATATCAGAGGGGTAAGTACTTATAGAGACATGGGATGTTTGTGAAGTAGCACTGAGATGGGACTTTTGATCTACTGTAGGCTTAGCTGGGTAATCGGTTTCATTATTTGACAGAACTAACTCGTTGTTTCTCTACTCCTGTGCCAAGTTTCTGCTCTTATGATTGTCTAAGTTAGTACCTGTCAACAAAGAAACTGCTGTTTAAGTTTTACAAAAGCATGAGTATTGCAGTCACCATTTAATTGCATTGGTGCTGTACCTTGGTCAAGGCATGAAATTTTGAACGATTGTTGAAATTTGACCTGAAACTTTTGACAGACTAGCCCAGAGAATTGTGCAAGGTGATGTTCCACAGGCTTTGATGGATCGTAAGGTGCGTATTTTTATGAAAAAATTCCCGATGGATGTATCATCATCTCCATGCGTTTGTGCACATTTGGTTGTATAATTCTTGGGATAGTGAATGGGCTGTGTGTATTCCTACTTGTTTGCTATGATGACATTTGACCTTAACTTGAATTTCACAGCTTATATCCCTTGACATGGGTGCCCTGATAGCTGGAGCAAAATATCGAGGGGAATTTGAAGATAGGCTAAAAGCTGTACTGAAGGAAGTAACTGAATCTGATGGCCAGATCATCCTCTTTATAGATGAGATTCATACGGTAGTGGGCGCAGGTAGTGGACTTACTGGGCAGATGTCTGAAATTCCTGTTTCAAAATATATGCTTCGGCACTGATACTGCAGGTGGTTCAATCGAAGCCGCAGTCCCAATTTCCTGGGAAGTTCGTTGAAATTTCTATTGGAGCTTTCTATCAGCTGCCAATGGCCCGCTCAGTTAGGATTTTGGTCGCTCGCTTGTTTGACGTCATTTAGATTATGAAGATGGTTATGTAACTTGTTGCAGGTGCTACAAATGGTGCAATGGATGCTGGCAACTTATTGAAGCCAATGCTTGGACGAGGGGAATTGCGCTGTATTGGTGCAACGACACTTGATGAGTACCGCAAATATATTGAGAAGGATCCAGCTTTGGAGCGCCGTTTCCAGCAAGTCTATGTGGATCAACCTTCAGTTGAGGACACAATATCAATACTTCGGGGATTGCGTGAAAGATATGAGCTGCATCACGGAGTCCGAATTTCTGACAGTGCACTGGTAGCAGCAGCAATTCTTTCTGACCGATATATAAGTGGCCGATTTTTACCTGACAAAGGTACATTTCAAACTGTCTGATGAAGCATGAATATATTTCTTTTCGCTATTAATCTGCTTCATGCTGATTACATGTTTGGTTTATCAGAAGGCTGCCAAGCTATAGTTCCCCTCATAGTAGAAAGTGCATTTTGTCGACTGATAGGATCTTAAATATTCTGATCTGGAGGATTCTTCTAAACTGAGCTGACGAGATCAGTTCTTTCTGTGATGAAACATAATCAAATATGTCCTACTGAGCTATTGGCAACATATAGCTCTTAGTTGGCTGCATTGGCCCCACTTCTTCCCCCTCCCCCCCCTCTCTCTCTCTCTCTCTCTGTTTTTTGGGTTTTTACAAATTTGGAATAGGTGATTCGTACAGTGAAGCAGTGTCATTGAGGAATAAAAGCATTATAGAGGATGGTCTGGCTGAACTCTAAAGGAGAGAATCTATTAGAAGTTTTATTTTAGTTCAATAAATGTTTGGCTGAAGTAGTATATTGTGTGATGTTATTTTTAGCTGGCTTTAAATCGTAGTCATTTGAAGGAATTCTGAAGGAAGATTGAAAACGTAATGTCCTCGCAATTTCAGCTATTGATCTTGTGGATGAAGCAGCTGCTAAGCTTAAGATGGAAATTACTTCAAAACCAACTGCTCTCGATGAGATCAATCGGTCAGTCTTGAAACTGGAGATGGAGAAGCTGTCACTAGCAAATGATACGGACAGGGCTTCAAAAGAGAGGTCGAGCCGCCTTGAGGCAGAGTTGGCTCTCTTGAAAGAAAGACAAGCTCAGCTTACTGAGCAATGGGAGCATGAAAAGTCTGTCATGATGCGAATACAGTCCATCAAAGAGGAGGTATGGCATTTTGCCTCTCTTTATATGTCAATTTGATGAAAATGATTTTCTTCGGAGGGTTCCTGGAGTCACTTACAGGATTAATTCAGATAAATCTTCTTCTTGTGTTTTCACATTTCAAAGTTTGCATCCTCAATGCTGAGTTTGGATGTTAATCAGATGGGAAATTGACATTGAAAAATAATCTTATTTGTTAAGATGTGATAGTGTCAAAAATTGCAATGTACGTGCTAGGAAATTGAGTTGTCTGCTTATTTTTATGCAGATTGACAGAGTAAATCTTGAAATCCAGCAAGCTGAGCGGGAGTACGACCTTAATCGTGCTGCTGAATTGAAGTATGGGAGCCTAATTTCATTGCAGCGCCAACTTGAAGATGCAGAAAAAGAGCTAGATGAGTACATGCGCTCTGGAAAATCTATGCTTAGAGAAGAAGTAACAGAAAGTGATATTGCTGAAATTGTTAGCAAATGGACTGGTATCCCGGTCTCCAAGCTGCAGCAGTCGGAGAGGGAGAAGTTATTACATCTTGAAGAAGAATTGCATAAGCGTGTTGTAGGTCAAGAGCCTGCAGTGAAAGCAGTTGCAGAAGCGATCCAGCGTTCTCGAGCGGGATTGTCAGATCCTCACCGACCTATTGCTAGTTTTATGTTCATGGGTCCTACAGGTGTTGGGAAAACAGAGTTGGCAAAGGCTCTTGCTGCTTATTTGTTCAACACTGAGGAAGCGCTGGTACGAATCGATATGAGTGAGTACATGGAGAAGCATGCAGTTTCAAGATTAATAGGTGCTCCACCAGGTTATGTAGGGTATGAGGAAGGAGGTCAATTGACAGAAACGGTTCGCAGAAGACCTTATTCTGTCATTCTCTTCGATGAGATAGAGAAAGCTCACTCTGATGTGTTTAACATATTTCTTCAGATATTAGATGATGGGAGGGTGACCGATTCACAGGGTCGGACTGTGAGCTTCACTAACACGGTCATAATTATGACTTCGAATGTGGGTTCACAGTACATTCTAGATACTGATGATGATACTTTACCCAAAGAAACTGCTTATGAGACCATCAAACAGAGGGTAATGGATGCTGCAAGGTCTATCTTTCGCCCAGAGTTTATGAACCGGGTCGATGAATATATAGTTTTCCAGCCTCTGGACCGTGAGCAGATTAATAGGATTGTGAGATTACAGGTATGCAGTTCATCAGTTATATATGTAGTGGCATAGCATTCTTCATTGTGGTTTCTTCAAGAAAAAACAAGTTTTTATGGCTCACTACAAGGTTATGCTGTTTGTCTCACTTTAGAAATCTGACAACATGCTTAGGTTGTTTGTTAGGACGATGCTTTTGTTCTTGGCTGTCTTGGCTCTCATATTTCACTTTCCAAATTTCTATAGAGGGAAAGGTCTTCTGACTTGTGTGATAAGATGTGATGGAATTACCGGTGAATCCTGGGACTTCTCATCCTTAAATGACTGCTAATTTAATGAACATTTGATGAAATAGTGGAGTAGATGCAATGTCCTTATACCATTATGGATGCAGCGGTTTGGCTTCAGATGGTATTGTAATCAAACTAATGCTTATTCGTGTTTTGTTGACAGTTGGAGCGTGTACAGGAGAGGATTGCAGATCGGAAAATAAAACTAATATTGACAGATGGAGCCATCCAGCTGCTAGGGAGTCTTGGCTATGATCCAAACTACGGTGCGAGGCCGGTCAAGCGGGTGATTCAGCAGCACGTCGAAAACGAACTCGCCAGGGGCATCTTGAGGGGTGAATTTAAGGATGAAGACATCATCTTAATAGACACGGAAGTCACGGCATTTGCCAATGGTCAACTTCCTCAGCAGAAGTTGGTGTTCAGGAAACAGGATGGGGACTCGGATATGGCTGCCACAGGAGATCGAGAAGCCCTCTCGCCTTCTGTCTGAATGTTTTGAGTAATTTGACCCCCTATTTAAGGTTCTGAATCAGTTCTTTTCTTATACAGCAACATATATAGGTCCCACACCTTTTCTTTCCTTTTTCTTCTACGGCGGGAAGGACCCAGGCTTCTGCCAGTGAACCCTTCTGTAAACCAATACATGCTCCGCATGAAGTGTATAATGTGAGATAAATCCTTCGAGAGTTCACGTACAAAAAGCACTTGATCTTTGCTCAAAGATTCGCTGGTGCAGACCAGCTGAACTTGGACCTGCACCAAGTGTTTAGTGAGGGCCAAGGCTTTGTGGAGAACATGATGACAGGTACTGGAAACTCCGGCGGCGGCTCAAGGCCTGGCCCAGCTTAGTACCCCGTCGCTGCCGGCTGATGACATCCAGTCTCTTTGTTGGGCGCGGACACCCAATTTAAGTGCGAACGCAGGGGCAAAGAGGATGCATGAGAAAAAAGAGGGATGTTCAAATCGTTTTAGGACCAATGTTCCGAATGATTAATGCGAAAACACCATCTCAAACATTTCATCAATGTTTCACTGCGTACGCCAAACTTAATAAGAACTTCCTATTTGCATTCTAAGAGAAATATGAAAATTACCACATATTGCTAGGGTGTGAGGCCTCACTCATTAGACCTTGCATTAATAAATACTAAAGAGGTTAAACGCTACTTAATTATTTCGAGGAAATCGGTAATTTGGTTGAATTTAAAGTCTAATAAGGTGCTTGGCAGAAATGGAGTTTCCTTTCCCCTCTCTCTGTCTGTCGCGCGGCGCGGTGGTCGTTTAGGCAGATGTTCCATTGATGTCTGACGTCCCGTGTAGTCGGCTTTGCAATATCGGAGGACCCGAGTTTCAGAAGAAAGGCGCTGTCTTTCTGATCATCCAGCGAACAAGTTCAAATGGGTCGGTGAAAGTGTGAATCGTTGCTCGTCTCTTTGTCGAGAATCGAAAGTTATTCTCGTTGTTTCAATCGAGAACTTGTCTTGTTCTCATACCGCAGTTTCGTTTTTTGTTGCAGACGGCGAAAATGGAGGAGGAGAATCGGAACAAGGGGAGGTGAAAGAGGGGGTGGCCTCAATAGCCATTCTTCCGTGCGGCTCCATCTCAGGCCACTTCATCCACCTCCCTCATTCCATCTGCTATGGCCTCCATGGCACTGGTTGGTACCCACCTCTCCTCTCTCTCTCTCTCTCTCTCTCTCTCTCTGTGCCTTCTCTTGCTTCTTCTTGTTACTGCGTTACGTGTTGAGGATTGCTGTGGGCGACGCTTTTTTTCGTGGGCAGAATTGGCGTGCGAAAGGGAATGCAGCAGGGGAGAGGATTACCGCCTGATCAAACTCTCCATCATGGACTTCAAAGTACGAGAAAATTATTCTACTCTTCATGTTCGTGTTGTCCCAGAGACATTGAGTGGTTTCAACCCTTTTCCTGATAGACTTGCCTCAGTACTATTTTCATGTTGACAGACCAAACAAGAAGGGACTGTTGTGGTGGAGTGCCAAGGCCATGATGCTGCTCGGTTTCACAGCATAGATCATGCTCACGGGTGAGCGTCCCTAAGAATATCTTATGGACCTGGATACTTCAGAGAGGCACTTTTGTTCCATTTCAATAATAACCTCCGCGTACTGGCTTTACTATTGGTTTTTGCTTTGGGATGGTGCTTCTCTGATTTAAGTTTGAGAGAAGCGTTCACTACCTCCGCTCAGGTTATGATGCTAGATGGGAACTTGTTGTCTGACTGGAACCTTTTCCAGTGCGGTTGTTGTTGCTATTGATGTTATTTATGATGTTAACCTTGTCGATAACCTCCACACTTGTCTTGTTGAGCAGTTGGGATGAGGATGTGGCAGGTTTACTGGAGCAAAAACATCAGAAGAGCAAGATTGTGGTCTCTTTCGAGTGTGAGACCCTGAAAGCTGAGGAAGCAGCAGAGGACCATATCAAGAAGTTCATGCCAAAATTAAGTGGACTTGATGCTGTTGGTAACATTCTCGTTTACATACTTGTGCAGCTAATTTAAGTGGTTCATTTTTATCATTGTCTACACCTATACAGCATTGGAAGTGTTAGTTCTGTATCATTTAGTAGGGCAGCTGCATTACTCATGTCATTCTGGAGAAGACATACCACAAGAACTTACTGGTATTAGATAACTAAGACTGTGGATCATCACTTAGAGCTGAATGCTGGTTATCTTTGTCCCTATAAAATAAGAGAGACATCCTGAGACTTCAATCTACTTTTGTTTGGGCACTACAGCGGACAAGACATGCTCTAACTTCAAATCTACTTTTGTTTGGGCGCAACTGTGGACTGTCCAATATAAGTTGTAATGGCATCTTAGATTTTTGAACTTCTCTTTAAGCAGTGGCATCTTCAAGCAAGACATCCGTCCTCTTGAGAGAGAGAGAGGGGGGGCTTATTGCTAAGGGTTAACCATGCTCTAGTTGATCATGATCACCATCTACTGTAATATTAGCTTAATATTATGAGCAGCAGAAATGTTTCTTGTGACTTTTAAACTTCATGTTCTTTCATCAAGCTTTTTGCTGCAATGTGGTTATCAACGGTATATCAAAGTTGGAGTCTTCCTTAACTGCGGGTTAATTGTTCTTGGCTTAGCTAAATCACTTATCTTTCATTTGTAATGCAGTTAACATTGGGCGAATGAGGATTGCCGGGTTGAACTTTGATGCAGAAAAGGCAGACTTGGAGCAGAATGTGTGATATTCATGGTGCACATATTTTTTGCTGAAACTTCAAGCTTCCTTTGTCATAGGCGAGAGCATGTTTTGACAGATGATATGTTTTGTGATTATCTGGATAATTCGTCAAACCCTTGCATGTTTACAGTCGGTATGCATTGGCTATTCTGGTGAGAGAGTGTGATACTTGTACGTGTGAGAACTCAAAGCTTGGTTATCAGCTACTCGAGTTCAGTTTAGTTGTTATATTGCTCGAAGCTAATTGATATATGAATACTTTGAGTATCCTGGTATCCGTCGTGTAGTTTGTCTGCAAGACATAAGTCATTGGAATACAAGTATTTAAACAGGTGCTGATTTTCATTCTATGACCTATTAAATGATCGAGTTCAAGCTCAGTGGCACCTGTACTTATTTCAAGTTCAAGCAGATTTAACTTTCACCCAGTTCTAACATGGAGGAGTATGCATGTTAATTGTAAACGGATTCCTATATTTATGTCTAAGTGTGCATAGGGTGACTTACATTGCTGTAAGCAACCCAAAAGGAAAATCACTTTAAGAATCAGCACAATCATCTCCTTGTGGGGATGAATTAAACAAGAAAAGGAAAGGTAGGAAACCAACTTCAGAATAAAAGCTTGCTCAGAGGCTCAGAGCATGGAAACATGAATCTGCGCATTGGAGGATGAAGAAGATGCAGATTACTAAAGATGAAGAAATGGTGTGCAACTAAAGTAAGGACTTCAATGATCCAGAGTGAAGTCAAATGAACGCAACTAAATAAATTTACACCTAGAGTTTACCATTTATGGTCCCAGCTGTTGAACTAACTGCATTTCCATTACCCTGAAATGTCACAGTAAAGAACACAAAAAAGGCTTAAATCCAACCCAAGCACTCTATTGTATGATTTGCAGCATCATTGTTGATCTAAGTAAACCTCTCGCCTTTGATTCCCTATTGTTGGACTTACTTCATTGCCGAACTGTGCAACGATCTCTGCACATACCTTTCAATTGCCTACTTCACCAGCTATTTGGTTTCTTGAAGGGAGATCACTGTTTCAAAAGCGCCAACCAAAGCCTTCACCTTACTCTTCCGGGTCTTAACCAGTTCACTAGCTGTTTCTTCAATCATATTGTTGAACAGTCCCCGGCCTTCTTTCTTCTCTCGGACGTCTTGATGTTTCAAGGTGACTTTTACGGATCTTGGTGTGCTGCTATTCTTGCCACCCTCAATTTCCTCTCTTCTCTTGAAGGTTCTCCTTCTGGCATCAGCCTTCGGATTTTGGTTCTCTTCAAAAGCTCTTCCTCGTCTATTCTTTGGCCTCCTTGGACTACTGCTTTCAGCTTGAGTTCCAACAACCACTTTGCCCTTCCTCAAGCTAAGATTCACAGCTTTACATGTTTCATTTTTCGCAGAATTTGTCCTATCTTGTGTTGGCCTCTGTGAAGTCCCTGATTGTACCAAACTATCAGATTCACCGTGACCAGAATAAGAGCAGCCTTCTCCTTCGTTGTCTGGATAATCAGAAGGCTCATGTTCTTGGGATTTTGGAGATGGATATTTTGGGAGAGAAAGATGCTGTGGCAGTAACAAGGATTGATCTGGAGACATTTTAGCAGCGCTTCCATTTTGGTCATCCCCAACAAAAGTGGTAGTCGTAGAAGTAAATTCTGAAGGTATGTGCTCAGTCTCCTCGTCAATGACATAAAGGGTCTTCTCCTGGACCACCACTTCTTTGGCGATTTGTACAACTTCAGCATTCTTGGTGCTGTTGCGATTCTTGTTCTGATTCTTCAGAGGGGACATAACTTTACTGGCTATGCCCTTTCTCGGTCTCATACTTGGAGATCGAGAAGAAAATTCTAGGGAATTAGAAGTAGTCAAGGATACCGACTGATTCTTTGCCGCAACTATGGAGGTCCTAGTATACTGCCTTGTCGTGATGTTATTCTTTTTTCTATGGCTTGAGTCTCCCGATGAGTCAGGCAATGACATAGGCTCGGCTTCTAAGGGTTCCCTTTTCATCTTCGTCGACCTTGAGTATGTTTCTGATGAGAACATTGCTGAGGCTCCCGGAGAAAATTGTTTTGTTCCACTTGATGCCATACCTGGTTTCACTTTTTTACGCAGATAGGAGAAGTGGGTTTTTGAGCTGCGTGAAGATTTCAACTCAGCCTCTGATTTCTTCTTCCCTTTTGCATTGAACTGAACCCGAGCATGGTCAGGGGCCGGTCCTCCTTGTTTGCCCACATTAGCTATATCAGAGGTTTGGCATTCCAAATTTGACAGAATCCTGAGCTTATTCGTCGGTTGTCTCGCCAAACCTGGCGCAACCACATCTTCTGCCAACAGCAGTTCATCAGGCAGCTTCCTGGTGGTCTTCCCACGGATTGGATTTATTGGCTTTGTTTTGAACGTTTGTGGCCCTCCATATTTGCAATGTTCATGGCATGATCCCACCGGAGCCCTGAGATAGTGTGGGGTTCTTCCACTTCTCGAAGACCGCGGTTTTCCCGCAGAATTTCCTTCATCTGTATTGATTATTTCCGAGGTTGCGGGGGACTTGCTGCACTCCTCAGCCATTTAATGAGGAGAAAATACACAAGATGAATTGTTTATGAACCCTGTCACAAAACAAGAGTTCTTCAATGATGGAGAAAAGTTAGGAACTGCCTGCAAATAATGGATGCTTAAGTCATTGAACAAACTCCCAAGACATCGTTGAAGCAAAACTTTAAAGCTAAGACTATGACCACGAGCTCCAGAAGCAGACATCAGTTGAGAGGAGACGAGGATACAAGAATCAATTGAAGAATAACTGCAGGATATGCAATTTTAGTAAACGCTATACGAGGAAAGGCAACAGTCATTCCATAATTTGACATTGCAGTTGGATGTACGGTTTATTTTAGTTCAAGTACAACAGAAGAAAGACGTGTGAAAAACTTAAATTTCCTCGTCTACCATTTTTTAAGTTGCCTTGTTTTAAGTCTGCTTGTTCAGAGACGTAATCTCGAGTGTTCGCCGCATGGTTTTACATTTAGAGACGTTTTAATGGCATCATTTTGTTCATCAAATTGCAAAAGGAGTTTTAGAAATGTGAAAAACAAGAAATACATACCAATCCATAATAGCTTATTTGGTTTTAGACCCTCTAGCAAAGGTCGAACAGAACAAAAAACTGTCGTAAGGCACACTATACCACATGTCGATCGGAACACAGCCAGGCAAATCGATTGACTGCGACTCTAGTGAAAATGGGGTGTTCTTATCGGGACAATGCTTCTGTGAAAACACGATTTAGTTGGACGCTTTCCGCACATGTTTATCTATCTACGGATCAGAAACAACCTCCCTTTCGCATGAATTATCAATGGAAAGTTGATTCCCACCCAAAAGAAGGGCAACTCTGGATGATCCTCTAAAAGAATCACCGAGAACCTTCACATGAAAAAAAAACCAGGCTCGTACCTCTCAAAAAACCATCGATAGCTGAATATCCTGTTAAGAAGTCCGCTAAAACGGCCAAAGCTTAATCAAGAACAGAGGAACATGGCAATGAGGAGTCACGACTACATATGTACTTGCTCGAGGACGGTCAGTATTTCAAAATCCAAACCCGACCCGCCATCAGCTGGACACCGACCCAGGTTTTTCCTGGTTTTGGCCGGCTAAACCGGCTCACTGCCTCTACCGCTTAACAATCCTGTTCAACCTCTGACACGGGTTCAAAAACGCCGGCAAATAACGAAAGAATGGGCGCTGTAGGCCCGTCTTTGATTCAAGATAAGTGCTAGCTAACGTACCTTTAAACTTGCGTATGCAGAGACTGCTTAACGACAAAGCAAAGTTGATATGAAGCACAAAGGATATTGCCTGAGTCCCACCTTTTGTGTATAGATTTCATGTATCAGAGAGAGAGAGAGATGGACGAGTTCCTTTGCCATCGTAAGATCGTGCGGGCAAGTCTTTTGTGGCTTTAATGGGTTGAGGTGGGCTTTTTAATGGGCAAGTGCATTTGTTGAAGGATTCTGTGCCAGATTGCCTTGTTTATCTATTTTCCCTTTCTGGCCAGAAATTAAATTCTCTGGATTTGTTATCTAAAACGCGAAGATGGAATTAGAAGTCGTAATCCAAAGGCAATAATGATAGGGACAAATGCCAGAAAGAGTCATTCCCTGACCAATTTGATCATTTAGCTCATATTTACTTAGCCTTAGGGACAATGTTCATGAAGAGGATGTGTCATCGGTAAGCAAAAGACCGGTATGCGCAGAATAGTATCTAATCCTCAGAATAAGATAATCTCACAGCTGTTACAAGAACTGATCATTTTTTTTTTCTTGTTCATCGGTTTTCCAAGTCAAGACTCAGGTAGAGGGCCGACTTTCAAGTATACGCACAGAGCCGAATAGAATTTAAGCAGTAACTTTCAACTAATAGCATGGATCTTGTTTCATATAAAAATGCTAAACAAGAACTTTCTGGTAGATACACTTCTGTTTTCATTTTCTGAGTAGACGGCATGAAAAATGTCCTGTCAACTCCTAATAATAAAGGGTTTTAACAAATTTTCACAGATGAAAAGTTTTGCTGATGATAGCGGCTTACATGTAAGGTTATGTTCCTAATCTCTGTTTCCTCCCGGAGACGGTCTTCTTCACAACTCCGATAGAGACTAAAAACTGGTCGAGGGATGACAGGGTCTTCATGTCATCAGGAGGGAAGTAACTGGCGGCCTTCCCCAGAAGTGATGCGAACAGAAGAGAGAGCGACGGTCGAGTCACATATCGATCGCCCAACAGATCATCTAGAAATGCAAATGCTGCCAAGAAGTCGGACCTGCTGGCATTTATCGGCGCAGCAAAATGAGCGGGAATTATTCTCTTGAATCTCCAGTCCCGTGCAATACTGTCAATCCAATCTCTAACCTGAAATTTAAGAAAATAAATTAATCGATTAATTAACATAATCACCCCACAAGGTTCTTTAAAGTGGTTTCTGCACTTTTCAATAGGCTTTATCCAAACACATGCATAGGTCCTATACTAAAACGGTAACGCCATAATGGGTAGACTCTACTTTGGCATACAGTAAGGACAAAGCACAAATTCTAACAAAGAGGAAAGTTGCATAGACAATGGTTATTTTTACCTTTTCAGGGACCTTGCTGAAGACTAGTGTCTTCACAATGGGAGAAACAATCAGCTTCTGTGACATCTGAGAAAAGCTGGCATTTGGTTCCAAAAGATTGGATGGGCCGAGAAACAATATTTGGAGGACCATTCTTTCCCAACCTGCAAATTTTTTTGGCATTGCCTCATTATCTTTGCGATACTTGTAAAGCAACCTTGATTTGCTCCTGCAAAATCTCTTGATATTTCATGAAGGCGGATAACTGAGACAGAATGAACCAACCTTTCTGACGGGTCATGTTATTGTCGACAACAGGCTCCTCCGGCACTTCCTTCCCCTTACTCAGGATCTTCACTGCCAATCCATTCTTCGCGGATGCTAACAAGGACTCTTTGCTAATACATTCCGGTGGCTTTCTAGGGACGAATATTACGGCATCGGTTACAAGTAAAGTTCTCGTGCGCTTGTGGTAAAAAGCTACCTCAACATATGGCCCAATTCCTGTAATCAGTACAAAAAGGAAAATTATTTCCTGCTGGAACCCTGCAAAGCGATAATAGGAATTTCATTTGTGATGAGTATTACCAACTTCTGGTGAGCTCAAGACCTTCTGTTCAATCTCGTCAGCCCATGGGGTTGACCAATCCTCATCTACCAATGTTCTAGCACGAAATATTCCAAAAAACTCTAGGGGCAAATTGAGTGGCCAACTCCACTGCCTTGGTGCTACCCATACTCTGGCCTTTGGGAATTTCCTTGAAAACGGGCCAACAAAAATTTTATGCTCGTATGCGAAAGTAGGCAGGACAATGTACTCAACCGGCGCCCCTAGCTCCTTCACAAGCTGGCAACAGAAAAGGAAATATGCTGTCAGAAGGTGCATTTATATCATAAATAACCACAAATACTATCGAGGCTAGAAATCAAGGTTAGAACAGCTTGTGAATGGTCAGGTGACAACTAGATCCCTTGCAGAAAGATAAACTTCAGTGAACTTAAAGATGACGGATGGTGGTGGTTTTCTTTACATTATCCAGAGTTTGCTTTTCTTGGGCTAAACTGCATGTTTCCATAATTCCAAAAAGCAGAAGAACAATTCAAAGTACCTCTGAGAATTAACACAGAAAGGAGATGCCATCATGCAGATACAGAAGGAAGAGATCTTTGAAGAATTTTGTTCTTAAAGTCCTCAGTGTACTTAGATGCTACATTAAATGTTCTTTGGACATGTAAAAGGGTTTTGGCATGTTTTAAGAACTTGTCGTGTAAAATTTCTTAACTCTCACTTTATTTCAATGTCCTTACATAAATTTACAATATGTATTTGGCTTAATTGCTGCCTCAAGTCACCAGTTAACAATCATAGTGCTATGCAAAATTGATCAATAGAAACACGTTTCTTGTCAATGACACTCATGTTAAGTCAGGTACAACAATATTAGGATTGAAGGGAGAGGGAGACTGGCACTCGTTATCTTGCCCTTAGGAAAAAATGCATCTCGTCGAGGTTTTTTCCCCTCTTACAAAACAGAACAATTTTAAGAAGTCTGAGGTCTCCATAGAGAGAGACAGAAATTAGAGGAGTCTGAACATATGGTCTCAGAAACCAAGTAAATGAATTACTAGGAAACCAGATTTAACCTCAATGCACTCCTTCGTCGGAGCAATGGGTGCATGGACCCATAATCCTCCAGATTTGAGCTTAATAACTGTCATCCGGATATTCGTAGAGACGCTGCTAAAGCCCAATGCTTGCTCTTGTTCAAATAGCCATATGCATCCTTTCACTGCCTGGGCACAAATGATTATTAGTACAAGAGGATCAGCAAGAAAACAGCAATGGTCCTAAAATGTTGCATTCCGCAGCGATTAAAAACTCTTGATCAACCATGCAGTGCTGTTTATACTTCTTTAACATCCAGCGAGAAGGTTAACAATTTCCAGCAACTACGGCAATCATGGAGGATTTGGCAATGGGGGTAAACAGTACCTATCAGGCAGAATCTGATGTAGGTTGTGCTGTTTCATTAGCTATAAAGTGAATGAAATTCCGCAGGCTGTTGTTCCCTTGCTTTTCATTATCTGCTTTATGAACATACATAATTTGACACTACGTACATAATGGAAGACAAGCTAATGCCAAATAATTTGCTTCAATGTGCATTCCACTGTTTATTTCTTTAAATTCCCCAACCAGAACTATTTTGCCCACTTGGCCTCTTTACTTCAACTAACTCCAAGGACCTAACAGCTTTTTTTTTATCATCTAATTCCCAGGACAATATGGAAGGGGGCAAAATGATTGAACAACTAAAGAACTAATATCCCAATGACTGTGCAATCTGCTCAAGGGCTTTATATCATGTAATTGTCCAAAATTCACTATAGGCTAAAATAAGTAGCACGCTGAAAAAATATCCTAAATTAAAGGGAGGATCACAGAAAAGCTAACCTCGGTCCTAATGGTGCGCCTGTTGAGAAAAGGGCCAAGAGGGAAAGGAAAGCCTGTGATGTTCAGATAAAACCTCCTGCCGCCGCCGCCACCAGTCGAGACAGCCTCAGCTGCAGCACTGGCCGAAGCAACCACCAAACTGAGAACATTTTTCCCATAATTTCTTGGTTTTAGCTGCAAGGAGACACACTTCAACGACCCACCGAGAAAGCTCGAGTTTTGTTCCTTCAGACAGCGTGAATTCTGAAAAGGAGTGGATTTTGGACAAGAAACAGCCATGGTCGCCACCATTTTTTCATGCAATCCCACCGTTCGTGGGGGTTTAGTTTTTTGCTTGCACCAAAAAATGAGCAGGCTGAGGAAGAAAAATTAGTGGGGGTCGCATCTTCCCGCAGGTCCCAGTTGGTGTCCGGAATCTCCAGGCTCTGCTTTTGACACGTGTAAGGATCCGAATTGCTTTGTCCTATCCTACCTGGATCTTCCGAGGGTTTATTGTGGACGTTGAAAGAGAAAAGAAAGTACATGGAATTTAGAAGCAAAGGGAACGTTCCAGGATCAGTGCAACCGAGGAACTCTGAGACGTACAAATACAACGCTGGCCACTTGAAAGTTATATTTGGCCAAGTTGCATTGTTGCATAGGTTTCATCTAGCAGACCCCAGGTGCTGGAAAGTTACCCAGATCGAAAGATCAAGTTGAAACCGGGTCTTACCTCTACTGTCGACTCCGATATTTCAGCAACAGCTTTAGGTTCGTCGACCCAGAGAAAAATCTTACTGGTCTTCTCGCTAATTCAGACTCAAGACATGCCATGACCATGAACTTCAGTTGGAGGAGTCAACATCGGCCACCACATCAATAAGCAAAACTCAAAATCTGACTTGGATGAATTCAGTTACTTTTTACGTGCCCTCCCTCACACTCATAATCATAGTTCACTTACAGTTAAAGCTGCACAGATGTTACTTTATATGGCTTTTTTTTTCTTTTCTTTGTTGAGAATATTATTCCCTCAAAGCACATTCTGAATGCTGCTGGAGACTTTCAAGCTGTGTATAGTTTCTACACTAACTGGAAAATTTATATCCGGGACCTTCCTGCATGAAGCTTCCAATCACTACCCAATTCAACAACATTGCACAACTCACATTCACTGTCTGGATGCAGTTTTGGTTTCTGGAAATGGTCATCTTTACATCAACACCAGTCATTACATTTCGGTGAAATCCAGTCAGGACAACGTCCAGGTATGTGCAATCAATACAATGAACAGCTGGGACTTCTCCAAATCTCTCACCATCACTTGGAAGAAAGAAAGACCTCCTGACTTCATGACAATCCACTGGCTAAAAAGAAATTGCACAGATGAAATGTTCCTTTTTACAAAGCCACGAACCATCTCCTCCATCTCCTCCGGCATAATCGAACAAAGATTTCATTTTTAACATTGGTCTCTATACAAACTCACAGCTTTATAAATCAACTAAACCACTAAAAAGAGTTTTTCAACATTATTCTATAAGAGCCCCGCCACATTAAGAAGACATAGCAACCTCTGGCAGTGATTCTCTGGATGAGATAGTCCTAACACAGAGATTTATTAAGAGTAACTCTGAGAATGAAGAACCAGCACAAAAACAGAACCAGCACAAAAACAAGGCCGTCAAATCACACTGCCAATGAGTTTCTGAAAAGACATGACAAAGTTTAAATCACATGACCAACTAGCCTAGTTGATGATAAGGGAAATAATGAGATCACGGACTTACAGAAAATGAGCAGCCAAGAATTCCATGGAAGGTGAGACTTAGAAAAATTTATATGGGTATGAGGGTATTTTTCACAGATGGAAGCTAATATTCACACTGAAATAGGCAAAAGCAACTGGCCTCTTAAGTGATGATCTCCCTCACAAGCCAGTCCAAGCTAGGATATGCAAAGTACAAGATGAGAAAGGAAGGGAGAGCAAAAAGAACTGTGATAAGCATGTACAAAGCCAAGATGGCTGCACTGGCCGGTATTGCATATAGCACAATGAGGAGGAATATGATAACTAGAGGGAATTTTGCCGTCAGGTGAACAAAGAAAACCAGAGATTTCCGCAAGGAAGAATGTATTCTTTCCATATTGAGAGAGACATTGACACGATTTTGATCATGACTTGATCCAGCTGACTCACTACGGTGGACATGTTGCATCCTCCTCAAGTTACCCCTGCTCACTCGACTTCCCAGAGATGGATTACTGTTTGATGGCCACTGTAACTGATGATCTTCACAGGAGGAGGAGCACAATTTCCCTCGGTCACCATTCATGCTCTCGACCATCCAGAGCAAGAAATAGTTCTTTCGGGGAAACTTAAGGTTGCCCTTATAAACTAGACGGAAGGACAAGAGATTGCACCATGGACAGGAGATGAAGAGCGGAAGCTGAATCGGAAGAGTAGGAAACTTCACAACTGCCCATTGCAATCCTAAAATACAATTTTTGCAAAGGGTATGGCCGCACCACAAGACATAAGGGACATTTTCAACTATATTAAAGGATTCCCAGCATATAGGGCACTCCAGACCTTCCTCTGTGCTAATATTGGAAGAGACATCATCATCTGAGCATTCTGATGCAGCTTGAGTCGATTTTTGATTCTCACTTTTTGAAACAACATTTCCAGCACTAAAGTTGGGTCCAAAATTCCACATTCTACGGAAGGCGTAAGGGCACAAGGCTTCACAAGCGACTCTATTAGGAGAAGTTTAAAAAATTGATGCACTCGGTAGGCATCACGGAAAATTAGCCTTGCCTGGGTCAATAGTGCTTGCCAGAGCAACAAGCTGTCACCATTTCACCTGAAAATAATAGACGAAGGAAAGATGAAATACATGCTTGGCGAGCATTGGAGAAACTATAACCTATATGTACTGCCTACATAATCGACATGTTCTCTCAAATGATAAAAAAAATGGGTAAAGTACACGGGAAATGTATGGACCATTTTGCCCAAGTAAGTCACTAAGAAGTAAGAAACCATTTAGAAAGAAACTGCTCAAGTCAATCAAATGACCAAATAAGCACTAGGATGTGTAACAAGTGATGTAAGAATGTGAAAGTGGGAAAATAAGTGGCAGCACACAAATAACAAAAAGCCGTAGAGCCATTCAGCGCGATCTCGTTTTCTCCCCGGACATTCATGCAGGGAACTATGAGGATATAAACAAGACAAGGAATCTACAGATTAAGGCAGACAGAAACGTAATGAAACAAAACATCATCATGTGATCGAGAGCACATGGCATGGAGGTTTCAATTCGCGATGAACAGATAAAATCTCTTCATTAAGAGAAACATTTGAACTTCTTAATGATGCAATTTATCAATTACTGCGCCAAGACAAGCATATGCAAGACAGAGCACAAAAAAGTGAAGAACTCATTGTCAAGCACTCATATGATTTTCCCAAATTTACAGCACACTAAGCCCGGTCAGGCAAACACAATCAACCACCGCCGACAGAAGCCTAGCCCAATACGAGCATCGAGAAGCCATTGATACCCGAGTTCAAGGAGAGAACGAACCTCCCAATAGAACGCCCAGGTTTCCCGATCCCTATAAAGGAGAAAGAACCGAAAGCCCTAGCCTCTAACCGGAAAAACAGAAGCGAAGGAACGAGCTCACACGACAAGCAAATTCCATATTCGGTGCTCAAAAATAGTACTACCCACACGGCAAGCAATCTAACCAGAAGATCCCAGATCTCCAGAAGACGCTTCGACGGCTCACTCCGACAAAATGCCCCAATCGACGGCACGAGACACCAAACACGTCTGAATCTCCAATCTCCTCGGCGCCGAGAAGCAACTCTGCGAACTCCAAATCTCAGTCCCCATCAGTTAATAACTTCGTATCTCAACAAACACAACAACTAAAAAAGGGGGGCAGCAAAAAACGACAACCTAACATTCAAACGACAGAGACCGTCGTCAAGAACCTGACATTAAACACAAAGGAGGAAAAAAAAAACGGAAATCGAAGAAGACCCAATTGAAAACCCTCGGGGACGTGAAGGATTTGCAGGGAGAACGAGATGGGAGTGCAGGGTTACCTCGTCAGCTCGAGCAAGTCGTGGGGGGAGAGAGCGAGAGCGGAGACCGATATCGGTGGACGCACGCGCACGTGACGAGATTAGAAGCGTGCCGAAACTCGGAGCGACCGGGAGACGGTGGGAGCAGCAGAGACAAAAAACAGCGTGCCAAATGTGCGGCCACGATGCGTCGAGGCGTGTCCAATCCAACGTCGTGGAAGCGTCCCCGTTTCTCGGGCATTCGCGACACGTCACCTGCCGACATTCTTCGAGCAATTTCAACCGATGTGGAGTTGGATCGACAGATTGAACAGAGAATATCAGAGACATGTAACGGGAGAGCACGTCAGTAACGTCGCTCCCATTCTTGTTACGGCCGCATCCCACGCCTCTCGATGATGCTGCGATGCCCACGTCCACAAATTATTTCTCTGAAAATGGGAGAATAACATAGGCTTAACGGGTTAATTTTTTTATAATTTTACGGCGGCTTGGACAGTAACAATCTGATTCGACAAGAGCGGGAAGTGCTTATCGGAGGCATTAAAATCTTGAACAATGAACTGCTACTTAACATAGCGAAGAGGGTAAAAATGAATCAAATTTTATACCGAAAGAGAAAAAAATATATATGTCAAAATCGAAATTAACGTATGTAAGTTGCACATGACATACATCTACTCCAAACCTTCATGCCCCACGTCTTATTTTTATTTGAAAATTTATCAAAACTAAACATAGATGAAGACAAATTAAGGAAAAGAGCCAACCTTAGAAATTCTTGAGAATTCATATTCTCGACCACTCTTTCCCTCTACAGATTTTTATCTAAGATTTTGTTTGTTTCGCAATAAATAAATAATTTAAAAATATTTTGTTAAAAATAATCACTTATATTATCTATAAAAATAAACAAACAAAAAACATTTTCATCGCTTATATCAATATTAAGACAAACAATTTTTGGTAAGACCATTTTTTAAATTATTTATTTTTTACGAATCAAATGAAACCTATATATAGAAAATGAAGCACCAGGTAGCTACATGATCGTGGAAAAGAAAATTTCGATTATTTCACGTAATTCCTAATTTTTCTTTGCTCCTCGAGTGTGTGTACACTCACAAGTACCATGCATTCCATCAGCGAGATCCCGCGGTTAGCGACCAGGAATCCATCGATCCACGCTAATCCAACACTAACAGTACAAGCAGAGATTTGATAAGCTGCTTTGCTCGGAAATGCACTCATCAAAATGCAGATTGACAGAGACCAAAGCTTACCCTGTCTCTCACTCCAATCATTTGTGCAGTCCATCCAGCATCTAAAATCACGGCCAGCGTTCGCGAAGAATCACAGCCGTTTTGGAAGATTTTGGAAGGCCAGGAGTTCCCGACACAAACAGGAGTAAAGCAATCGAAAGTGCAAATGACATTCAAAGAGCAAGGAGCAAGAAACGGAAAAACATTCCGATAAGCAGCTTAACCAATTAAGAAATATGCGCACTGTTTGGCAAATGATTTGAACATCATACCGTCTGAGCAAAGCACTGATGGTCTGTGTAGGATGGTCTGCTGGAACAGGAAATAGAACCACGAGAATGAGTAGCTCTTATTGGAAAAATTGGATTTGACAACAAAGCTGTGGCCACCAGCAACAGATAGCAAAGTAAGAAACTTCAAAGCTCCTTTTTTGTCATTAAAGGCGCTTGCAGAACTTGATTCACAAGCATAAACAAGCACGAGATTTCAAAAGAGGTCAGTGATGGGCTCCCGCAAAAACCTCTCCATCTGCTTCGCCCTGGTCACTATAGACATATCAAAGATCTTCATGTCGAATTCCACCACAAGCCCACCAAGAATACTGGGATCAATCTGCCAGATTCAAGCAACTCCGATTAATTCCCATTTTAAAGGACACGACTCACTGAAAAAGGGATAAATTACAAATTAACCACGCACCTTCTGCTCAAGAATTACTTTCTTCCCTTTTCCAATTACATCTTGTAGTGTCTCCTTTAGCTCTTTCTCCTCTTCTGGGGGCAGAGGCTGGAAGGAAATGAAAATGGACCAACAACACGGAATTCAGTTTCAAACTACACAGCAGTTCATAGCTTTAAAGCACCAAAAGTACTCTGACTTCCGCATCACCTGCAAAGGCTTGCCAGGGTACTGCTAAACTATGTTTGCTAGGCCAAGCCACAACTACGAACTACAGGGCACATATCAAAATAGAATCCAAAGACAAAAGCAACTCTTACATCTGAGAACCCATAAAACTGTCAATGCTACCAACTATATGGAATCTCTTTCCTTATGAATTGCAAGGGGAAGCAATCAAATAAAAAGATAGCGAAGGAACTCACAGGAACTATAAATCAAATTCTTGCGAAATCAAAGGCTATTTCATCTTCGAAACTGATATAAGCTGTTATCAAGGAAAAATGGATTGCATCACAATAGTTATATATGTCTCCATGAAACACTTATATGATTGATTAGTTTTCAAATTTTACACGTAAATTAGACTTTGGCCGATATTTATGAATGAGCTCAACTAAATAAACATTTCCAAAGTTCTGCCTAAGCTGTCATGGTGATGTCGCATTACCTGAAGCAGGCTTATATCATACGACATTTCACAGTAAGCCTAAAAGAAAACAAAAGAAGGAAGACTTGTGCTACTTCATATTATGAAACCCAAATTAATAGTACCACATATTCACATGCATCTGAGAGTACATCCAACTAAATAACATACAATGACAGTTGTAACAATGGCCTTCACTTCTCCTCTGTGCGCCATGGTCAGCTCTCTGAACTTCTTAATGATGTCATCTAGGTATCTCAGCCTCCCATTCTCAGCCAGCAAAACTAGAAAAGACAATTGAGCATAGTTACGGTCGGTATGGCGAAGAGAAGCAGTGAAGGATAAGAAAGAGACCCATTACCAAGGGACTCATAATTTGAAGGGAATCAACAAAGTAGTTAAGGCACAAGCCCGTTTAGAATCTCACAAAGGTAGCTTCGCAGAAATGGAGGAAAATCAACAGGGAAAATATTGAAAGGAGGTCATCATAACAAGAGCACCAACAATACACAACACTATAATCCTTTGCAGAGATGACTAGCACGCAAATGCCTAAGCCATAAAAACAACAAAATCAAGTTGACCACAACACGCAGCAGTAATGAAAGTAAGCCAGAAGCCCACATGGAATCCATCAAGTAGTTAATGCAGAAGCCCATATTGAATATTGCAAGGTTAACTTCGCAGAAATGAAGGAAAAGCAACAGAGAAAGCATTGAAAGGAGGTCATCATAGCAAGAGCACCAATGATGCACAACAATATAATCCATTGCGGATACGACTAGCAAGCAAATGCCCAAGCCATATTGAATATTGCAAGGTTAACTTTGCAGAAATGAAGGAAAAGCAACAGAGAAACCATTGAAAGGAGGTCATCATAGCAAGAGCACCAACAATGCACGACAATATAATCCATTGCAGAGATGACTAGCAAACAAATGCCTAAGCCATCAAAACAACAATATAAAGTTGACCGCAACACGCAGCAGTAATGAAATTAAGCCAACCAAAGACAACAACTACAATCAAAAGCCTACCAAAGGGGTACCAAGACATAGCTAGAAGGCACTGTACAGTCTGGTCATGTGGAGTAAACCATAAGTGATTGATGTTGATAAATGAACTTACACTCAAGTATACAGTGTCAGGGACAATTGGCGATAGCAAATGAGCTCAGAAAGGCAGCATCCTCAACCTACTTAAGCCACACCAGGCTTTTTTAAGGAAAAATGTGCTCATGGATACAAACCGATACAACGCTAAAGATCTTGGGGAAAATGAATAGTCTACCTAACATGGATCAGCCCTATCAAGGACCACGCATGGTCATATGACATTAACCACAAGTAAGAGGTGTCACTGACTAAGAAATGACAAGAGTAGAACTATAAGTTTTTTCAAGAGGAGGTTCATGCAGCAACCCATCACCAACAACTACAACACGAGAAAGGAAAGGCGGATAACAACAATGAGCCTTCCTAGCAAGCAAGTGGAATAATACTTCCAAACTGCAAAAGGAACTTTTAAAACACGTTTGCAAGCTAAGAGCTATAACGAAGCACCAATTGGTTGCATATATAAGGGATAAAAGTACCAGTAATGGAACATACAAAGAAATTGCAGTACATATTCGAGACACATAAACTCAACCAATTACTTTCTAGTGAAAATTCGGGGAGATGTTACTAGTGACAGAAAGGGAAAATGAGGCAAAACCAAAGTGTCGGTTTCTCCAAATATACAGATGATTGAAGAATGAGCTCAAGAAATATTTCTCGTTACGATGCAGAATTCACTATTAAAAGGACCAACAGAAGTGTATAATACGAGACACAATATATGACGACTCAGATTCCAAATCATAGAGGCAACAAAAACAACAGTTATTAGTAATCAAACCCAACAAAGTAGAGCGAAATCTCATACCCAAAAAGTTCTTTGTGACTTCCGAAAATTTAGCTTCATCACAGATAGCACTAATAGCCTTAACTCTAAGGCCTGCAGGAACGGTTAAGTCCTTCATAAACTGTGAAAAGGTAGAACTCCTTGCTGAGGCAGCCACCAGGTCAACAAACTCAGACTCAACCTTATCCAAAGCATTAGCCTTCACTGCAGCCAGGTATAGAGCAGAAGCATAGTTTCCTGAACCACCGTATAAGACAAGAGGCACCTGCATTGCCAGACAGGCAGAAGAAGACTGAGTTAAATCACTCTCTTCTCAGTTTCCCAATCTTTTACAGATCTCAACAGCTTTCTTAACTTACATAGAAAAATCAATTGTTTGCACCGTAACATCTCAAGTTTACATTGACTAAAACAGAGTTCAATGAGAATGGTAGCTTTGACTAAGATATTAAAGCCATCAAGCATTTCCATAACTAAAGCACACTGAGGGAGCATTCTTGAGAAAATTCCAATCCCAGGCTAGAAAGTTCCCTAGAAAAGCGAAGGATGCCTCCTTCCAAGCATATGCACGAGAAAACAGTGTTTCCTACAACAAACTGCCCCTTAAAATAAAAGACTTTTCTTAAGTACATCATTTACACTTTAGTTACCTTGACTTTGTCAACCTTCTTTGCCAAATCAGTAGAATAATTTCTTGAAACCTGCAAGAAACCAATGTCAAACAGCATATGAAAAACGAAATGGACATATATGCTTTACAGAGTTTGGCCATTATAATCTGCATCAGGTCATGCGAACAAGCAACTAATGGCTGGTGATAAAGTCGTGCTAATGGGTCTGACTAAGAAACTACAACATCTTACGGAAAGTAAGAATCAGTCACAGTCCAGGACTGCTACTACGAGAAAAGAGCTGCTAGTAAAACAAGAACATTAAATTCCATGTAATGCAGCTCCCTTACTGCCCATTCCTTCCAATTTTCTTATTTTTTGGCAAAAAAAAAAGGCCAATAACCAGACATGACAAGCAAAGCAAAATAGAACTAAACTAATCGTCACAAACTATAGAGACATTATGCTAGAACAGCCTACTCATCGTAGAGCGATTAAAGAGCGACCGCCTCGAGTGATCTCTCAAAAAAAAAAAAAAAAAAAAAAAGACAGACGATATCATCAAATCCCAATGTGCGCCACACCTATCCTTACACACGAACCTTCCCAATTTCAGACAGAACTATTGGAAAGAGATACTACGATACAGATTACGATGCCAAATCCACATTTCTTCCTTTGTATTTCTATCGATCAGTAGGTACCTCGGCTTTGGAGAAAGTAGGGCACAGCAGAGCGCGGCGAAGAGCGCATCTCTGACCCGACATCGAATCGGCTGCGGCCATCATTCTGCTGAGAAGAGGGAGGCTCGATCTGATGCGCCCGGCCATTGCCATTTGCTCTCAATGACGGAACCGAACCCTAATTTGACCTTCTGTAAGCGTTCAAGAAAGCTAAGACTACGATGAACGTGAGAGACAGACGGTGCAATGGAACTGACTCACTGGGACCAGCTTACGAACGACGCCGTATTCTTGGATTTTGCAAAACGACAGCGTTGCGAATGACCTCATTCTTTCTTCCTTCGCTCCCCATTGCTTCCACAGTCCAAATCCAATCCCTCTAAAACCTCCTAATCCATTTTGCCCCCCCTCCCCGACCGCAAAAAAGGACACTTTTAATCACTTGACCACATAAAGAGCGACCCTTAATTAGTATTTTGCATAATCGTTCTGAATATTATTGTTGTGTTTGGTAACTATCCAGGACATAATAAAGTCGGACATAAATGGGATATAGACCGACAAAAAAAATCATAGGGAAAAGATGAGATAGATCCGGATAAAATTTCTTTTGTCCAGCTAATTTTCAAAAAACCCTATGTTGTCGTTTCCTTTCTCCTTCGTTGACACACACGACTCTGCTCACGTCAAAGTTTCACAAAAACACTTTACGAAAGCAGTGAGAGACGAAGCTCTTCTTCTCCATTCTAATCCGACAAATTCAAGCTCCATCTCCGGCGAGGAGCAACATGCAATTCTTCCCCTCTTTGTCCAATCGTTTGTGGGTTAGTGAGTTCCTTCTTTGGTTTGTATTATATTTTCACGGATGCAATCGTTTGTGGATCCAGCTTTGTTTCTCTCTTTCTTGTGTTTTTTTTTTTTTTTTTTTTAATCATCTATATTGGATCTACAGGGAAGCAGCCTTCCTCATTGTGAAACAATGCTGGTGGAGTTCGGACCTGGTTTCTTTGTCTCGGGGGATAGTTTATCTCTTGATAAGTGTTGAACTGGCAATCACTAGCCATGCTATTCAAGAACACCCTCCAAGAAAGGGTTTATTCTCTCTGTATGTGACGAAATTATTGATGTTGCCAAAGTTCTTTTAGATATCTTCAAGCGACAATAAGCATAGCGGCTGAACAAGGTTTTTTGACCTCTACTTATGGGCGACACGGTTGATATAGGTCAACGGTAAAGGTATATTTCATGCTTGTCCTAGTTATTTACACCACGGTCAAGTTCGGTTCCTTGGTGAATACAGAATTATACAAATCTTTGAAGATACGATATCAAGATTGAAAATTACTTTCTTTGAGCTGCATGGGTTTGCTTGAAAGGAGAATGGAAAAGCTCTCGATTTCACAACGATTGTTGTCCCGTAATGAGCTCGCTTGTTGTTGAATAAAGGTTACTAGAATTTCATGAACTGTAATATGTCACTCTCTTTGTAGCTCTTTGGAGAATGGCAGAGACTACTTAGATATGAATAATGAAAGCATAGACATTGCCAATTTGCCATATCAAACTTTAGATGTTTCTATACTGTATTTGCCCTTTCTATTTCATATTTTGATGGATAGCTTGTAGAAAATTGACTTAAATATGTTGGATTCATGTTCATGCCTATTGTCCATATCCATTCAATGTTCAAACAACAATCATCAAGGTTTGTCTATACTTAGGAATGGATGCTAGCAATTTCGGTCAAACTCAAGGAAGGGGAACAAAGAGAGATTGATGTGTATGGACAATAGACGAAGAAAATGCACTCCTAGGTGATCTTGAAGAACTAATTGCGTAAGGAATGAAAGTTGATAACGGCTTCAAAAGTGGTTACATAACTATGCTAGAGAAGTGGTTTGAAGAAAAGTTCCCTAATTTTGGCATCAGAGGTTAATCCTCACATAGAGTCAAAGCCAAAAACTTGAAAAAGTTGTACAATAAGATATATGACTTAAAGAATCGAAGTGGCTTTGGGTGGGATCATGAGAAGCATTGCTTTGATATTCATTTGGAGGAGAGTTGGCAAAAATATTGCAAGGTTTGTGTCACTTCTTCAAAATTAAAAAATTTTTTTGTAGACCTATCCAAGTGCTTCTTGTTTGAGAGGGAAGTCCTTCCCTCAATATGATCGACCAGCAAACATATTTGGAAAAGACAGTGCCAAGGGAAATCTCAATGAAGACCCTTTAGAAGCTTATGCATTTGTAGATCATGAAGAAGGTGAGAATCATGATGATGAGACAACTAATGGTGAAAGTCAAAACTTACGGCCACTATCATCTTCTCAAATTACAAAATATTTATGATTCTTCAAGAATAAAAAGGACAAAAGCAAGTGATAAATGGGTATGCTGGTTTAATTGAGATTGCAAGCGCTTTTGGCTCTTTCTTGGAAAAAGCTGCCGAGAGGATGGAGATGCTTGCAAGCCCCATTGGATATGATATGAGGAGCTTCTTCAAATGTCTCTCAATACAATGGATAGAATAAAAGTATGTAGAAAAATTGTGAAGGATTCTGAAAACATTCATCTATTTCTTGGATTTCAAGGAGAAGACATGAAAATATTTGTGAAACAGCTTCTCCAAGAAATGATAGATGAGAAAGACTAATAATTCATTTTTTGAATGTGCCATTTATTGTGAAGTTTGGAGCTTGGATTATAGTTTTTGTGGTATTCAATCAGTTAGGCAAGGTTGGACTAAAGAGTCACAATACATTTGTGTGAGTTGGAAAGGGAAAGTTGTTCCTAATTATGTCTAAGCTATCGGTCTGCTACCTTTGTTATTTTATGAAAATGAACAACGTCAAACAATACTCATTTCGTTATTTTTTGGAATTATATATTTTCTGAATGTGCTATTTTTTGTGAAGCCTAGAGCATTATTCATAGTTGTTGTGGTATTTGAAGAATTAAGCAATGTTGCTATTTAGTGGAATCTTTATGATTGATATTATTTGATGGGCATTGAGTAGGAGCATATATGCCATTTACATTGATATTCGGTTTCTACCAAACAATGGGTAGGATAGGATATGAAAGGATATAAAAAAATCCGACCTTAAATTCGTAGTTCACCAAATAGTAATTAGAATATGACAAAATCCCAGTATTTTTTATCTTATTATATCCAGTTCTATCATGATTAGAAATCCAAACAACCAAATGCAACTAAATGGGTCAAATCGGCATTAAATTGGGAAAAAGATTGTTCGAAACTAGATTAGACACTATATCAAACAAGTTTCAACCAACCAGATGTCTGGTGCTAGTGTTCAAGGCACAAGTTGCTTGTTCAACAAGTCGAATTCCCTTGAAACCTCCAACTCTAGGTCTAGTCAAATAGACTTCGAAATTTTATTGTCTAAGAAAAAACTCTCAATTTTAGATCCAACCCCAAATTTGCTATGAACTTTTCTTTATCTTGGAAAAAATCCCCAAACTTTAGGTAATAGTCCCAAATCTACCCCGAACTTTGTTTTGTTTAAAAATATCACAAATTTTTCAATGTATTCACAAATCTACCTCGTGATCCAGTCCCAACTTGACATAGCATTTACATGTCAATAAAAAACCCACGTTAGTAAAGTATCGGGGCAACAGGTATTGACCGATGTGGCATTTTTATGTAAATAATAAATCTACCCCAATATAGAAATGCTCCCAAAAAAATGCTCTAGAATATGAAAATTATGGACGACTAACGCTAGCTTTTGGACATAGGGCTAATGAGGCGAATTTGATATTAGAGTAAAAATTGGTGATTTTTTCATAGACAAAAAAAGTTCTAAGTAGATTTGTGACTAGATCTGAAGTTTAGGGTTTTTTCCGAGACAAAAAAAAGTTCGGAGCAAATTTGGGTTTGAACCTAAAGTTGAGGATTTTTTTCGAGACAAAAAAAATTAGGACAAATTTGGAGATTAACTTAAAATTGAGGGTTTTTTTAAGGGAATTAGGGCCGTGGAACCAGGAAATATGCCCTTGTTAAAAAGTCAAGTAGCAAGACTTGATTTTGAGAGGTGGGAATGTAAGGCCGCGTATGGTAACGCTCTAGAAAAAGTGTTCCAAGAACACTTTTGAAAAACAAAAATACTTTTGGAGCATAAATAAAAAACAAAAAAAAACTTGCTTTTGTGTTCCTAGAATACTTTTTAGAAACAAATTTGGGACATTTTTTAGAAAAAATTGGGAACAATTTTTTTTTTGAACACATTCTCTTCTCTTTTGTTCTTGCATGATGTTGACACATGATTTTTAATCATTTTATCTTAAAAAATTAATTAAAAATACCAAAACAATTCATGAAAATTACAAAATCAACCTTGGAAGCTTTGGCCTTGCCTTAGGAACCAATTTTGAAAAAAAAATATTTTTATAATTTTTGACATTTTTCGGATTTATTTTAATTATAAAAATATCCAAAAATCAGGAAAAATAGTATTCATGGTCAGAAAAATATGCAAAAATAGTCCATGTTTTTATTTTAATTCTCTTTTCATTTGGGACTCTTAAATTTTTAAAAATTCAGTTTGGGACCACATGCCTATTCATTGAACATAATCCTAAATTGACTAAAAAAAATTCATTTTAAATCATTTTAGCCAAATTTTTTTACTTTTAGAGTCATGTCATGAGACTTTGATACCCTACATCTCATTTTAGTCCTCATATTTGCAAAAATTGCACAATTGGACTAAAAGACCTAAATGCACAAATATTTTTCATTTTAACCACCGGTTTCACTCAAAGTGCAATTAATATTTTTCTAGGGGTCCCCGTTTAAAGGTAATCATATTTTTAACATATATGTGTGACTCATGCTTTTAATTTTTTCTATCTATAGAAAACATATTTGATGTTCTCGTTGTCCAATTCCAATTTGTCATCTCTTTCATTTTTTTTTTTTTATAATTGATCTCGTCCATAGTGTAATTTCATAAATCGTGCATAAATTACACACATATATTGGTCTAATTTGATTTAGTAAATTGAACAAATGAGATTTAATTTGATTAGTAAGTTAAAAAGATAAAGACATCTTAATTTTAATATATATAGTCCCCTTAATTAAATGAAAAAATTAGAAATAATTTTTTTGCAGTTACCAAGTGCGTTTTTTTTCTTCTTTTTTTCTTTGTTCCGGGAACAGAAATTTTATGTAATTACCAAACACGTTTCTGTTCTCTTTTTGTTCCAGGAACATAATTTTTTTGCAGTTATTAAACGCGTTTCTGTTCCTAAAATCGTTGCCGGGAACAAAAACAGAAAAAAAAATGTTTCTGTTTTAAAAGTTATTCCGGGAAGAGAGCCGGGTTTTTTTTTTTTTTCCCATTTTATAGTCTTGGTTTGAAGGTCAATGCCACTGTGGCTGTCACCTAGCCATCATCTTCCAATTTTTGTTTTCCCAACTGGGATGATGGATGGCTGAGCGTCAACTTATGGCCGGAGACTGCATCTAAATCGTACTTGGAGATGTACGATACCCTACCATCTCTGTCGTCGGCAAGTCGAATGACAGTAACAAAATGCACATGAAATTGAAGAGCGAATCATACGATAAACAGAAATCATGCACGGATCATCAAATAGGGTATGAAGAGTAGAATTTTGGTTTTGATACACATAGTCGCCATGTTTAACCAAAACTTCTCTGACCAAAAAAGAAAAATAAAACATTACATGTATACAAGTTCGTAGGTCGTATCTAAGCCGCCACATAGGATACTTTAATTAGAAATGGAATAGGTCGCGCCATTGTTTTCATTAGCATCGTTGTTGGGGATCTTAACTAGCACACTTTTCTCCGATATCGGGAGTTAGGAGCGGTCAATTACTTGTCGATGAACCTGATCATGGCCGGGGAAGCCAGCGGCATGGCCGTAGGCCCGCTGGGGCAAACGGGCTCGACGATCGCTTTTTGGACGAGCTTATCTAGCCGGGCTAGGTAGGGTGTGCGTAAAGCTTGGTCTGGCTAGAGGAATACTGTGATGGTTGGGTCTGGGCAACAAGCAAAGGCTCGAGTTTCAGGAATGGAAATCTCAGACAAAGAAAAAGATGGCGAAAAATATAAACTTCATGCAATTTCTACCCAAGATATCATCTCTATCTCTCAGATGTTAAGTTGCGTATGGGCAACAGACGAAACCTCGTCGAGTCGTTAGAAGACAAAAATGAATTTAATAAGAGGAAATGGTCCCGTACGTAGTAGTGTACCCGGCGCAAGTGGAGGAGGACGAAGCAACGCTCGTTTGGGAACTGTGCATGACATCGTTCTGAATCTTATTCGATCGCTTCCATAACGTGCTTCGATCCTCATGCGCGTGGCGAACGAGCGCGCACCCGAAGAACCTTTTCTTATGTTGCGTGCGCCTCGAAGACGAAGGTTCCTTGATTACATTTGCATGTATCGTTTCCGTGGCGGCACATTTCGAGAGATTCCGTACCGAAATCCCTCCGTGCACATCAGTCGCCCTCTCATCGCACCATTCGGCGGATGCATGGGGCGGATTTGATTCCCGGACGGACAATGTGGCGAGTATCCGAGTATGGTTTTTGCGTGTGAAAATGGTTTCTTTCGTTTAGTGAGATCTTCATGTGAATACATATCGATTTTAGATGGACCTTGATCAAGGTTGCAGACAAAGACGACAGCGACAAGAGATCGTGAAAGAGATGTGGTCCGACAGGTGAGGGATGGGGAGCGACAAAGGTGATCATTTTATGGGTCTCGGCCAAGCAATCCCGAATTATCTGCTCAAGCTCTCGCATCATAAATTTTTATATGTAAATTTCGGGTTTGGCCATCCGGGCTTTCTTTCTGAACACCCTTATCCCAAGCCGCCCATAAAAAGTCATCGACTTTGTGGGCCAAGGTGGGCCGGCCGGCCGCAGTGTTCTATCATGTCTAGCACCGATCGCCGGGCGGTGACGAACGGCAAAGGGACAAGCCCTGGAGAACGCTCGAGAAAAAGGAGGAGAAAAAGCAAAAGCCACTTTGCCCAATTCGGAATGCGATTTTCGGTCTGCTGTTTGTAGCTAGAAAGGAAAGTATGATTGGATATTCCGACGTCCCGTCGCGGCCAAAAGCAGGACGTGCGATTGCACGTGGTTCGTCCAATAATTTGGGGAAACCCAATGCTCGTCAATGATTTGGTATTTGTATGAACATCATTTGTATCTAAAAAGCTTGCAAATCATCATCCCCTGTTCCCGTAAAGACCACCATGATGTCCTATTGGTCCGTCTTTCTTTCTCATGCCGAGGGGGTCGGATCGAAGGAGGATCGAACTGCAAATCACGGGTTGAGATTTGCTTAACTAAAGTAAGCCTCCCAGTCGTAAAAAAAAAATAAAAAATATTACAAGTTTCCATTAGCTATGTAGCGATGCATGAATCAATTGAAAGCGCACGTACTCTCAATTCGAGACGAATAACTCATAGTTAATGCATGTTTTATTGTGATACACGTGAGTTGTGTTAAAGAAATTCTAAAAATGGATATGGTGTGTGAAGCAATTAATATATTCTAATTGGCCCATAATTCGTCAATTTTAAGTTTTCGAGTGAACGTGAATTAAACTGAATATATGTTGACGGGCTTAGATATAGGCTTCGTTTTGGCAAGTATCGGATTTTTACGGCTATGATGAGAGAGAGCCTGAATGTTTGACCCGTACCTTATGAAGAGGGCCACGATATGTATGGTTTCCCGCGGGTCGGTCCAACGCCCCTTTCGTGATCTAATAAGCTTGAGGACAATGAGGGGACAGAAAAGCAAATTGGGATCGGGACCATCATCCAAGCTCGCACGTACCCTTTATGTGATCATTAAAGGTCAAGTTGGACAGCGACGGAAGCTCGTGTCGCAATCCCACGTCGAACTGTCCATGATCGGCTCGCTTAATTACAACGAGTGCAGAACCAGCCAGTCCCCTTTTCATATTGCCGCCTTTCTCTCTCTAGCTTTGCTTTGCCTCGGCACGCGCACATGTCCGCGCGGGTGTCAAGTGCTTCTTCCACGAACCAGCCGGATACACCGACAAGAAGTGCCAACACATCGAGGACCGAATATGATCTGCGAATCATGTCGGGCAAAGCTCTCGAATGAATTGCAACGATACCGGAACGGCCCAGATTATGCACTGAGCAACGAATTCCGCTTGCGTTTTGAGTGCGACTCCATGAGGATGCGCGCTCATATCCTCGGATCAAAAATCATCGCATCGCATCACGTCATCTAAGAACGTCCCAAAAACACAAACTTCGTGACTTCCTCGGACGCACTAAATTCAAGAATTGAGTGCTTTTCTCTCTCTAACTACAAACCCTTTTGTCGTCCCAAAGATTCGAATCGTGTTCTTCCCCTTTTTCACGTGAAAACCATTTGATCTCTCTCTCTCTCTTGCCTTTCTGTCAAATTAAGGAAGGCCACATCGTAAATCGTCGTTCTGGCAGTACTAAGATTTACAAACTGGAAGCTTGCTGTGCTCTTTATTGACAAGAGATCAAAGCTTGAATGTTACCATTCACGAGCGAGATTCTCCATAAGATTTTCGAGAATTGCGAGCATTAAGCTCGTCAATCGCCAGATTTTTCTACTCTTGGGTCCCACTGGCTTTGGATCATCGAGGCTAGAGAGAGAGAGAGGGGACGTGGTGTGTGTGGCAAAAACGATAAAGTGGGGGTATGAAAACTATGAAATAATTGAGCAAAGACAAGGTCGATTCATGGGGGGTGCTTCCATGTCGGAGTCGGGTCGTTTTCTGTTTTTCCGTACCCCACCCATGTTCGGTCGTACCGAAATCGAGTAAGTGTTTATCATTCAAGGGCTTCATTATGACAAAATCCCGCGAATCTACGAAATTTATGAACGTTCTTAGGGGTACGGAAGCATCCCATCCTTATCATGCCGAAATTTATTTCGAGCAAAGTATATATTCACAGTTGAGGTGGCAAGTTTAGTGGTAATTGGGCATATTTTGTGCCACTTTGATACATGTTGTAAGTGAAACTCTAAACAAGTTGTTCTATGTTATCCGACTGTAGCATATCTCGTAATTTAGGCCTCTCTCACTGCGAATATTAGTTTAAAAGATGAGGCTTTCTCTTGATCTTCAATGCTTTCCACAGATGATAGAATACTAACAATCTCCCCTCCTACCGGAACAGTAACGACCCTCTTCAAGTGAGAGTTGTGCACCGATCATCCACCAACACACTATTCCATTCCTTTAGGAGTGCATTTAAAACTCCCATAGGAAAACTTGATTGTGTTCTCTCGTCTTCTATGCATAGTTGTGCTCGGTCCCATTCCTAACGGGTGGAAACCTCTAATACAGTCTAGATGGGGTCAACTAGTACAGACCGTCCCTCCCATCTTTTTATTTGTAAAAGTAATTTTTTTTAATATATTACATAAAGGTATGTTGTATAAAAGGATTTCTTTTCGAGGTAAAGACAGTTAGGAAAGCAATTTACACTTTTTTGATTTTGCATCACTGATGGATTGGAAGCTCACGTGAGCTCCCGACTAACTTCTCTCGGCAACCTTGCTCCTCAATCAAGTACACGCTCTATTGGGAAATCAACCGAATTGAGTCTCTTTCCCTAAAATTCTTTGCCATCTAGTTCAGCTCGATCCCGAGCCATTCGAACCCTAAATTCTTTCTGATGTGCAAGACGAGAGATCATTTAAGTGTCCCGCTTCTACAGGCCCGGGACCTATCCATTTACGATGGGTTTCCGCCATATGATAAGAAGAAAGCATTTCATAGATGATAAGCAATCCACATCTCGGAATATAGAAGATGGCGTGCCTCAATGTCTTGGAGTCTTGGCCACCCACAAAAGAAAGGGGACGAATGGAGCCCAGATTGCGACAAAATTGACTCCCCTCGTCATCTCGTCCGTACGGCTATTTGGGTCCCACCGGCTTGTCCTTATGAACGTCAATTGTCCCAAGCAATCCCCGTCGCGGACCGGATTGGACTTCTGGTCCAGCGTAAAACTCCGTTTGATGTCCTAATGTTTTATCGGATTATCGTTCAAATTGCCCTAGTCACCTTCCTCAAGCATGGAAATATCTCTCCATGCTTTTCTGGTTAGACATGCCCGAATAACGACGATTAACTTTCTGGCCTAGATTTAGGATATCCTCCACTTCGCTTTCCGATGCACAGGTGTCCTCCTGTCGTCGCTTTACGATATTGTACGGCGAGGTTACTTGGACGGTCGATAAACCAGATAGTCGACTAACCCCAGGCATAGAAGTTTCTCTCCACGCTTGTTTGATCAGACATACCCTAGTAACGACGCTTAACTTCTTGGCCTAGATTGAGGAGATCCTTTGCTTCGCTTCTCGGTTCACACGTGTCCTCTCGTCGGTCACCTTTTGATATTGTACGACCGCGGTTGCTTAGATGGTCGATAAATCAACTAACCCCATCGAATCATATCGAGAGAACACGCTCTTGCGGATGAATCGGGCATTCGATATTGATTCGATTCCACGATTTAAGTACGAATAGTCTCATCATTTCGTACTCGGGGTTCGAGCTCTAACTCAGCGTCAAGGAGAAGATGGGTGGGAAACCACTTTCTTGGATTCCATGGGGGGCGATGTACCCTCTCCCTCAACTTCCTCTCTCATCGCTTTCTTATTTTTTTGGCCTTTCATACCGTAGTTTACTTCGTCTTGCTTTCCATGATTGGCAGCCCTGGGGACCACGAAGGAAACGCATGACGGAAGAAGCACCTCCGGACGGACCTTGAAAACGCACATGGAGGCGGAGCCATGTAAGCTCCCCAAAGTCTTTTAGCGGCCGGTGAATGATTGGTCCTCTACAATTCTCGAGGAAGCAACTTTTCCGGGGACCCATAACCGATAAATCTGAATTGTTTATCGAAAACTCATTAAGCATCTTTCATTTGTTACGAAGATATTACTAGAAATTACAATAAAGTTCGCCTGAGAACCATGCAATACGACGGTAGATTGGTCTTGAGGTACAGTGATTTAGCTTGGGATGAGCAATCAGTTCGATTCAATTGCTAGACTAAAACGAACTGATCTTACTCGACCGGTGCACTCGGATACCAAGGAGGTTAGGAAAAAAAAAAATTGGGAACCGGCCATGATGGGTACGATTTTCGATTTTATATCGAAACCCGGCTTGTGTTTAGCTTTTCCTATTTTATCCATAAGAAGAAGAAGAAGAAGAAGAAGAAGAAGCTATGTTGGAGATGCGTTTCGAAATTGAGAAGGTTAGGAAATTCATGGACGCCTTAACAGTTACGTCTATATCTTTCTCATCATATGTTTTTTGTATAATAATATCTCTAAAATTTCGGTTAGGCTTGGTTCCTTAGTCGACCATAGAACCGGCTAGTTCGATTTTAGGCCATTTCCTAACAGGGGAAAATTGTCCACAGAGTCCTAAACCTATTGTACATTTACCAATTGAGTCTGCTCGGCTAATTATGGCTGGAATTCACCGACGTAGATGCCGATCATCCTACGTGGTACGGCGGGCGCTAATGTGGAAAATTTATTTTTAATATTATTTTAATCTAGTCATTCGATTTCTTTTATTATGGTCGGCGAGGGCTGCGAAGGTCATCGGCCTCGGGCGAGGGATGCTCGCGCCCTGACCTATCGAGGGCCGCCCTCAATAAGCACCTTTCGGCAAAATCATAATAAATTTTAAGATTTTTTTGGGACGATTTTTCCTTTTCACCGAGAGCGCATGCGATTTTCAATCCCCCCCGGTGGTGATGAGCCTCAAAATTTGAAGAGATAGGTCCGTCGATAAGTACAACGTCTTTCTCAAGTACACGTTTGCGGAGCCGTTCGCCTATCAATGAAGCTTCGACTTTGAGGGGGGGGATTCATTGCCCATACATAGGTACAAGGTGAAAAAACAAAGAACAACAAAAAAACACACGAGTTTGCTCTTTCTTATCGAAACAGTTTTGCATCTGCCCTATGTGCCAAACTAGCGAGGTGCTTTTGTAGGGTCAAGTGTACAGGACTCTATGTCGTAGGAGGATCCCTTTTGGGAACCATGCCGAACCCGCAGAACAAAGGTGAAAACACGAGGGGGGGGGTAAAAACTCTTTCGTTGAGATTTTATTTTATTTTTTGGTAATTCGGGATCCCGCCAATCGTAGTCGGGCCAACTCACCAGCCGCCCTTTGAGCGGGGCGAAGGCCCTTTCCGATGGCGACTATATCCGGAGGGAGGCTAGCCCCGCAGCCCACCAGCAATGGTCTCCCCACTTAAGTCCGAGAAACGTGTTGGGAGAGTTTCGAACCCCTGACTATCGACAAGGGGATCGATTTTCATCAAACACACAATGCCCGTAGTTGGTTTTTGTTGAGATTTTGTGTTAGATCAAATGGAAAAAAAAGAAGAAGAGGCGTTCCTCCAATCCCATCTTTCGTTTGATAAATGGAAACGGGGAGACTGGAAAATATTAGAGATCAGAGATAAGACCCGTCGACATTTTTGACAACCTAGTTTTCGGATGTGGACAATTTCGCGTCTTCTTTGGGGTTCGTCTGCTCTGTTAGTGTTAGGTTCACGATCCGACGGTATTTTCAACTCCACTCCAATTCAAATTAAGCACTCGAGCTAGTTGCCCTTTGTTTTTGTGTTTTTTTTTTTTTTGGGGGAGGGGGGGATCGAGATGGAGTGAATGGGGTCGACATTGAGGAGAATTGGAGACATGCAAAGGCCTTTAGCTCAAGGGACTTTGGAAAAATGCAAATGGCATTATGTAAAAGAATCATTTTTTTTTCTAATGAGGTAAAAAAATCATTTGAAAAGCAATTAGTAACAAAAGTTTTGCAAAGAGTTTTGTTTGCTATATTTAGTTTCTTACTAAAAGAAACCAACACCTTCGCCGGCCCAAAGCGAGCAAGATCTGGCGTCGGCCGAGGTCGAGTGACCTCGGGGTGGGTTGCGCGACCACGCCGGTCGGATCTGGTCTCATCGGCCCTCGCCGATTACCCTTGCTCAAGAAAATAAAAAGTAGTCTAGGGGTTTTTTTAAAAAAATGGTAAGATTGTAAGATTGAATTGTTTTTTTTTTTTTGGTAAGGTTTTAAGTGCAAAAAAAGGGTAGCTGAGTAATCTTCATTAATTGAGCTGCCACTATTTCGAAAATAATGAAAGCTTACTACTGATCCTTATCAGTTCTGAGTTTTCAGCCATCTCAAAATCAATTTTCGCCTCGAAGTCCTTTAGAAAGGATTGGCGAACACTCCAATTTTTTTCCCAAGGCAGTTTGAAAATGCTGAGTGGCGCTCAATAATTCGTGCGTGGCCGAGGTGGGGTTACTCAGTTCGGGTTCGGGGGCGGTGGTGGGAGCCACCGCTCTTCGCCCGCTCGTGGCCTTCCCTCTTTCATGTGCTACGTGACACTCGCCTCTATTATTGTCCCTCCAAAATCAAAAAACCTCTCTCCCTCTCTCTGTCATCTGCACCCCCACCGCCTGCTCGACCAGTTCGACCATTTCCCTCTCTCTCGATCTCTTCCATGGTTCCTCTCCCTCCGCCATGCCTTCTCGCCCCATCTTCCTCTTCTCCCTCCCAAGGTCTCTCTCTCTCTCTCATCCATTGTGATCGTTACGTAATCCATGCTTTGAAATGTTTCATCTTTAGCTGAAAGAAGGTGATGCGATTTGCAGTGCGTTTCGAACTTAGACATTCCTGTAATTTTCTTCGCCCGCAGGTGGATTGGACGCCAGCTGGGGCTGCAGAAGCCGAGCAGCGACGGCGGCTCCGGCGACAGCGGGAGCGACGAGAACCCGGTCTCCCACTCCATCGAGTGCTACGCTTGCACCCAGGTAGGCGTCCCCGGGTTCCACTCCACCAGCTGCGACCGGGCCCACCAGCAGCCCGAGTGGGAGGCCTCCGCGGGCTCCTCCCTCGTCCCCATCCATGCCAGGCCCGGGCAGCAGAAGGACGGGACCGGCCGCCGGGGGGCTCAGCACGGGCCGTTCGGGCGGGTGCTGGATCCGAGGAGCAAGCGGGTGCAGCGGTGGAACCGGGGGTTCCTGCTGGCGCGGGGGATGGCGCTGGCCGTGGACCCGCTCTTCTTCTACGCGCTGTCGATCGGGCGGAGCGGGTCGCCCTGCCTGTACATGGACGGCGGGCTGGCGGCGATCGTGACGGTGCTGCGGACGTGCGTGGACGCGGTGCACCTGTTCCACCTGTGGCTCCAGTTCAGGCTGGCCTACGTGTCCAGGGAGTCGCTGGTGGTCGGGTGCGGGAAGCTCGTGTGGGACGCGCGCGCCATCGCCTCCCACTACGTCGGCTCCCTTAAGGGCTTCTGGTTCGATGTCTTCGTCATCCTCCCAGTTCCCCAGGTCCCATCCTCCTCCTCCTCCTTCCTTCCTCTCTCTTCTTCCAGTCAAATTCATGGGGCTCGGAAACCCAACTCCCTTAATCTTTCCCGAAAACCATATTCGAGCAAGCTGTCACTTCTGCACAGTAGAGAGCTTGCGGATGTACTTGATGTAGAATTTCAGTTACCACACTGTAATAATCAGAAAGAGAGAGAGAGAGAGAGAGAGAGAGAGAGAGAGAGAAGTTAACCTGTATCATGTGTTTTCCGAGGTAATTATTCTTGAAAGAGAAAAGCGTAAACGACGTGGCATGTTACGTTTGAACGCAAGAAGAAGATAAAAAAACGAATAATTTGACAGTACGATGTGAAAGAGTGTGTGTGTGGTCCGGTCTGAACGAAAGACTGACGAGAGTGACGAGCGTCTGAGGTGTCCAGCACTGCGAACATGTAACCGTCACCCTTTTTTTTTAACGCACGTTCATCACGCGGCCATCCTTTTCCCTTCATTTTTTTTTTAACTGAGATCCATACGCTCCGACGACGACGTCGTTTTCTCCCCATCGTCGTCGTTAACGTACGTGGCTTCTTCGCCCTTGTGCAGGCTGTGTTCTGGCTAGTGGTGCCGAAACTGATCCGGGAAGAGAAGATTAAGCTGATCATGACCATACTCCTCCTCATCTTTCTGTTCCAGTTCCTTCCCAAGGTCTACCACAGCATCTGCCTGATGAGGAGGATGCAGAAGGTCACGGGTTACATCTTCGGCACCATCTGGTGGGGCTTCGGCCTCAACCTCATCGCCTACTTCATCGCTTCTCATGTAAGTTCAATTCGCCCTCCGCCTCGGAATGCTGGTGCAGCCGTATAAAGCGGATACTTAGCTTCTTGCATGTCCATGTCCTAAGAAAAACTTTCTCGCATTCAACTGCAATCATCGCCCCTGTACTAAAGTAGATTCAAGAAATCCTCTAATTTTCCCACTAAGAAAAGATTTACGGAGCAGCTCTAGTCCTGTAAGTTCACACCTGTCTAGAGTTGATCGTCATACAACGGGAAGGCCCGGTGGTCCTACCTTCATAGGGTACTAGAAGGCCATCCTCCTAATTACTAGGCCAACCTGCTGTATACGCAGCTAACTCATGAAGACAGGGCAAACAAATGAATCAAGAAAATGAAGTTTAGTCTGCTAATGTAAGTGTCTTCCTGTATGTTCAATGGTTAGTTCTAATTGTTCTGAACAGAACTAAAGAACTTCTTGCTCTGGTTGGTTATAGACACATCTGCTTACCAAATGTGGATCCATTCTCGGAAAGTGTATAACAAGACAACCTGCTCGCAGGTAGCTGGTGGGTGCTGGTACGTCCTGGCGATACAACGCGTGGCTTCGTGTCTCCGACAACAGTGTGAGAGAAACGTCCACTGTGATTTCTCTGTGTCTTGCGCCGAGGAGGTCTGCTACCAACTTTTGTTACCTGCCGGCACCATGGAAAGCCCGTGCGGCGGGAACAGGACAGCCATGGCCGGAAAGCCATTGTGTTTAGACGTGGATGGGCCATTTCACTACGGGATCTACCAGTGGGCTCTTCCGGTCATTTCTAGCGACTCCGTAGTTGTGAAGATCCTTTATCCAATATTTTGGGGTTTGATGACCCTCAGGTGAGTTCTCGGTTGAAGTACCTTTGTATGGTTTGCACTTGCAGAAGATATATATACATATTACTAGTTTGAACCCGCTTTCTGCTTGTCTGATCTTTGCTTATAAAAGCTTCTATAGTGCTGTTGCTAGAGCACCATATTATCTAGATTCGCAATCTTTCTTTCCTCCTCCAGTAATTGAGACTTACAGTTTGCCGAAGTATTTCGAAGATGAATAATGTCTAAATGGTTGTTGTGCTTGCAGCACTTTTGGTAATGATCTAGAGCCCACGAGCCACTGGATGGAGGTGGTATTCAGTATATGTATCGTCCTTAGCGGGCTACTTCTGTTCACTCTCTTGATTGGAAACATCCAGGTATGATGATCCATTAGTGACATTACTTGTTAGCCCGTCCTTTGGTTACGAAGCCGTAATCTGAAATGAGAAAATTCAATTATCGCTTGGAAGGTGTTTCTGCATGCTGTCATGGCGAAGAAGAAGAAAATGCAGCTGAGGTGCCGCGACATGGAATGGTGGATGAGGCGGAGGCAGTTACCCTCCCATCTGAGGCAACGGGTGAGGCATTACGAGCTCCAGAGGTGGGCGACTATGGGAGGGGAAGATGAGATGGAACTGATAAAGACGTTGCCCGAGGGGCTGCGGCGGGACATTAAGCGCTATCTTTGCTTGGACCTCATCAGGAAGGTAACCCGAGTTGCAGCAACTTTGCTTTTTACAGATGATGAGAACTGCATGTGCCTTCTGCTTTTCGAACTGCTGTTACTTACACTACTTCTTCCTACATTGTGTCGAAATACTCTATTGTCCGGACAGTTCTCCCGAACTCATCTCTAACTCGACATTATGCTTTTCAGGTGCCGCTTTTTCACAATTTAGATGATCTTATTCTGGACAATATCTGTGACCGGGTCAAGCCCCTAGTCTTCTCTAAAGATGAGAAGGTGCCACTTCCTATGTTTGCAAAGTTTCCTTTTCATTTGCCACCAAATGAATTCAGAATGACTGAAGATTTCTCTCCTAATCTGCCAGATCATTAGGGAAGGTGACCCCGTGCAGAGGATTGTGTTTATCGTGCGCGGACACATCAAACGCCTCCAAGGCCTGAGCAAAGGAATGGTAACGACGAGCTTGCTTGAGCCCGGTGGCTTCCTGGGCGACGAACTCCTGTCCTGGTGCCTGCGACGCCCGTTCATAGACCGCCGTCCAGCCTCATCCGCGACATTCATGTGTATGGACTCTATAGAAGCGTTTGGCCTGGATGCTGACCATCTCCGGTACATTACCGACCACTTCCGCTATAAGTTCTTAAACGAGAGGCTCAAATGGAGAGCAAGGTACTACTCATCCAACTGGCGCACCTGGGCTGCAGTGAAGATTCAGTTCGCTTGGCGCCGCCACAGGATGAGGACCCGGGGCCCGGCGGCGAGTCCGGTGTCAGAAGATGGCGGAAGTCGCAACCTCTTGCAGTATGCTGCGATGTTCATGTCGCTGAGGCCACACGACCACCTTGAATAACTGAGTTTTACTCGGCTTCTTTCATTCCTATAATAATCGGATGAATCCAGGACGTGCTGAGTTCTTGTTAATCGGAGAGCGTTCTGGGGGGTCCCCAGGGGTGACGGCAAATATCGGGAACAATTTTTTTCAATGATTAAATAAGATTACCTTCTCTTGATTAATTTGAGCATCGGTTGATGATTAGTTGAATCTTGTTGAATGGCCAATTTGTCGGAGGTAAGAAAACTTTAGATGGTCGGATCTCTCGTGCCATGTGCTCTGTCATGTACCATGTGCTCTGTCATGTACGATAGATGAAGAAGAAGCACAGACGAGAACATCAGCCGACAGTACGAAAACAAGAGAAGGTGTCAGTATTAGCATCTGTCCTTGTCCATGAGAAAACATCTAATGGAAGTATCGGGTTAAACATAATGACCCCTTTCCTCGGGCGTTTTAAAGAGGCTATGATGTCAAGTTTCAGGAATTCCTTCCGTGAAAAATCAATTTTCTTGAGGAAGTTCATTCTAGAGAATTGAGGACAAGAATACAGAGAATCTGCTAACCAATGCGGGATGATTGTTGATTCATTTGGCGAATATTTACTACATTCAAGAGATTCAGGCTACGTTTGGTAGTCCGGATAAAACTCAAGAAATGATATGTTTTATCATATTCTGTATTTGTTAATTGTGGAGGATAGGATAAAAGGAGATATAAGGGAATAAAATAATCCCTGGGATAGGGGTGGGATAGAGCCGAATAGGATTTCTCTTATCCATCTCTCAAGCCACCCCTCTCGGCCAAGACCCATCCGTCTATCCGCCACACCGAGCCATCTCTCCGGCGGCAGTGGGCAACTTCTCCGGCAAGCATTGGTGGCGCGCGGGCTGCTTCTCCAGCAAGTATTTCAAGCTATAGACAAAGACGAAGCCACTTATAAAATATGCTAAAATGAGTTTGCAAGGAGCGACGATTTGTTCTTTTCAATATTCAGTTGTGTTTAAAAGCAAGCGAATGATATTGGCAAAAATAGAGGTATGAAAGTAGTCATGAAGGAAAATTATATCATTAACGAGAAAAGTTTTCTCCTTTCTGGATCTGCTTTGCCTTGAATTGTAAAATTCTTCCAGCGAAAGGTCCATGCAAAGCAAAAGTGCATGCGCAGCAATGTCATCTTCCTTAGAGATAGCAATTTTGTAGACAACCCTTTTAGCATATCAATACAATTGACGCAAAACCAAATTCACCAATTTAACGTCAGGATCAGATCATGCTTTCGTATCATCACCTCATGTCGTGTTATGAATTATCATACACACATTACACGAAATTATATGAAGACAATAAGGCCATCATTTTGAATGCATGTCGGGTGGATTTGTCAAACGGGTAAATCGGGTTTGGCAGAAAATGGTCCTACCCAAATTGACATATTTAATCCGTTTTGGCCTATTTTCATATAATACAAATATAGGGATTCATACCCGACCTAACATATACCCAATCTGACCCATGTTGCTTAAATACTTCAAATTTAACCCAATTTAGGAAAATTTGTTTATTGTAAATTTCTAGAAAAATTATATTGCCAAAACTGTGAACACAACTTTTTATAATTTTTAAAAAATATATGTCAATTTAGGTCTTTGTAGCTCCCGGCAATCGTCCCCTCAAGCTTCCACCCGATGAGCGGCCGGAGATTTGCTCCATCAATTCCGAAGAAGAGGCTCTGGATGGTACAAGTCAAGAATAATTATAAGATAGGATATAAATATATCTGATTTTAAATATGTAAGTCACCAAATAGGAGATAGGATATGATCAAATTATTGGATTCTTTATCCTAACCTATCCGATCATATCATGACTATAAATACGGACGACTAAACGCACTTTTATGGTATTTCTTTCTTGTTGAAAGCGATCTCCATTTAAACTTAGACCTGATCAGTGGATGGATTTGACTGCATCAAATCAACCGTTTAATAGACTATTAATTATCCTACTCACTCGTAATTAGGGAAAAATTAACACTTTCTTTTTAGACAATCAAGTATGAACGGAGCTAGCCGTTGATTTCTTGTATAGACCCGCTCATTTATGTTTCAAGTACCACGGGTGGAGCAGATCAATTATAGACAGAACTAACCATTGATTTGTTATCTAGACTCGTTCATTTACACTTTCGAGTCTCACGAGTCAGGCAAATCAATTGACCGCCAGGCTCGCGATCAGGTCTCGGGTCGCCGAAATCCAAACCTTCTTTCTCCGCCGCAGGTCCACACAGCCTATCGAGCATAAGCAGAAGCGTCGTCGTTTTTGGCCGAGCTCATTTTCCATTTCCACGTCATAGTCGACTTGTTTTCGTCCGTCCTAAGTCTTCCTTCTGCCGAGCAACAAAACACAGAGACTTCGCATTCGTTTTCTCGAGAAAATCCATGGGAAAATCTTGAACTCCTCCCGATAGCTTCTCCTGAAACCTCATCCATCTCCAACACTCCCAAGAAAGGAACCTTTTTTTTTTCATTTTCTCTCTCAATTCGAGTATTTGATTCATCCACTGATTTTCCAGCTACGCTTTTGTGCAAAACCCTCTGAATCAGAAGCGGAAAAGCTTCTTCCTTTCTCGATCATGTCCGCTCAGAAGCCTCAGAGATCGCCTCAGGAGATCGAGGACATCATCCTGCGCAAGATACTCCTCGTCACTCTGTCCGGTTCGTCCGAGACCGACCCTCGGATCGTGTACTTGGAGCTCACGGCCGCGGAGGTTCTCAGCGAGGGGAAAGAGCTGAGGCTCTCGCGAGATTTGATGGAGCGAGTCCTCGTCGATCGTCTCTCAGGTAGCTTCCCTAACGCGGAACCTCCTTACCAGTACCTAATTGGGTGCTATAGTCGCGCATACGATGAAGGGAGGAAGATCGGTTCGATGAAGGATAAGAAGGTGAAGTCGGAAATGGAGGATGTGGTGAAACAAGCTAAGAAGTTGGCGGTGTCGTATTGTAGGATCCATTTAGGGAATCCCGAGTTGTTCGGTGGTGCGAATTCGGATGCCAGTGCAAGAAAATCAAATGTTTCGCCGTTGTTGCCTTATGTTTTCGGCAAGGTGGCCAGTACGGTGGAGGGCTTTGGCAGCGCCAGTGAAGGCGTTAAGCCACCTCCTGGGTTTCTGGAGGAGTTTTTTGGAGACTCGGATTTCGATAGCTTGGACCCTATATTGAAGCAGTTGTATGAGGATTTGAGGGGTAGTGTGCTTAAGGTATCTGCTCTTGGGAATTTTCAGCAGCCGTTGAGGGCATTGATGCTTTTAGTGAGTTTCCCGATGGGCGCAAAGTCGCTGGTTAATCACCGTTGGTGGATTCCAAAAGGAGTTTACCTGAACGGGCGTGTCATTGAGATGACTAGCATTTTGGGTCCATTTTTTGCCGTTAGTGCGTTGCCTGATCATCCGATGTTCAAGGGCCAGCCTGATGTGGGGTGAGTACATTCTTGGTTGTTTTGTAGGTCAAAATGAGGCTGTTGTGCTTATACTTTTTGTTGCCTGTCTGCAATGATGATTCAATCTATTTTTGAGTCTCTTTGATATTTTCCCTTAATGGCATCTGAATTTTCACTCTGATTGTCGCGCCGCACTTTTCAGTAGCATAGCATCAAACAGTAGTGACAGTTTTGACTCTCTCTTTCTCTCTCTCTCTCTCTCTCTGTGCAACTAAAAGTGTAGAGATAACTAAATGAATTGTAGCACAGTATGCTTTAGAAATATATCCTTGAACTCCTTGTGTGCTGCCAGAATGAGGACTTCTTTTGGTACCAGCAAAAGTCGACTGGCTCACTAGTCAAATAAAGTCGACTGGAGCACAATAGCATAAGAAGATACATGTCAATTACCCATGCGGTGAGAAAGGGCTTTCTTCTGTCCTGTTGTCGTCCTTGTAATAATGGATAAAGGGAAAGAAGTTCACTACTTCAAGTTTTGTTCTCTGTTGGTTCCATTGGAAGAAACCTTTTCTGGTTGTTGGCCATCATTCACCTCATCGATGTTACCTTTATGACTCTTAGTGGTCCGAACTTGGCAATTATCTTGCAGTCGAAAAGTGAACTGATGCTCGATGATTACTCGAAAGAAACATGAATTGACTGGAAAAGACATTATCTTGAAGCTGCATATGCTGCTGAACTTGTTAATTCTTGAGGGTGCACAATTACCTTGGCATTGTGCTTGTCTTGTAACACCGGATGTGAACTTGTTAATTCTTTGAATTTTCATCCATGCAAGATTCTATCAACTCGTTCTTATTGATGTTGGCTAAAGTGCTTGCAGTTCTGACACATGCTCTTAATTCTCAGTCCAATTGGGTTGAGCAAATGGTTTTGGTAGTCATCCAACTGGAACTTCTCCAACTTTAAAGAATTCTCTTCCAATACGTTTCCTTTTAAGCACATTATTATATTATGTTTTGATCTTTTTATGCAAAACTTCATAGGGCCACTTGTACAATGTCCCCCCGAAATTATTTAAAAAGTGGACTTATCTGCTGCCTTTAGCCCTTGATTTGTTTTCAAGACTAATTATAATTTATTGTGATGCGTGATTCTCTTAAAAAACCAGCCAGCAGTGCTTTTCAGAAGCGTCAACTAGACGGCCGGCTGATTTGTTATCTTCCTTCACCACAATCAAGACTGTCATGAACAACTTATACACTGGTCTGAAGGAAGTTCTTCTTTCTCTCCTTAAAAATGCCGATACTCGGGATAGTGTCCTGGAATATCTTGCAGAGGTTATCAACAAAAATGCCTCAAGGGCTCATATACAGGTAAAATCTTTCCTTCTGTTATGCACCTTGACAGAGTGATGATGGCCGAAACCATGCATGGAGAACATGCCTAGCCTGTTCCATTAGTTGTCCCGATATTTGTTCCTGCTATCCTCATTTTCGCTTTGCCATTATTTCTGTATCAGGTTGATCCAATATCCTGTGCAAGTTCAGGCATGTTTGTAAATCTCGGCGCTGTTATGCTTCAACTTTGTGAACCATTTATGGATAGGGATTTGTCGAAGAAGGATAAAATTGATCCGAAATATGTATTCTATAGCAACCGTTTGGATTGGAGGTAATGACTGCTCTACATGTATAATTGTCTGATTAAGTTTCCTTTGTTTTTATCAGTATTCTGCTAATTGTTGCTTCTCAACTATTTTAGACCCTTGACTGCCCTGCATGCATCCTCAGAAGAAGTTGCTGAATGGATTAATAAAGGTGATATTGAGAAGAATAGTAAGTCAGGTGAACATAATGAGGGTCAAAATCGGTTGTTACAATCTCAAGAGGCCACCAGCTCTGGCAGCGGACAATCAAGTGGTACTGAAAGGGCAAAGTATCCATTTATCTGCGAATGCTTCTTTATGACTGCGAGGGTGCTTAATCTAGGTCTACTAAAAGCATTTTCTGACTTCAAGCATCTTGTTCAGGTGGTTGTTGCTATTGTTTAGTTTCATATGCTTACAATTGGCTATAGAAAATAAAACGTTTTTACATGTAAGTTGTTTATGAGTTATATAATGCTGTTTTTTTGTGTCTTACACACCCGAATGATGATTTGATCAGGACATTTCAAGATGTGAAGATACTTTAGCCTCACTAAAAGACGCGCAAGGCCATACGCCTTCTCAACAATTGGATGTTGAGATTGCTCGCCTTGAAAAGGAAATAGAGCTATATTCCCAAGAAAAACTTTGTTATGAAGCTCAGATACTGAGGGTAAGTTGGCTCTCTATTTTATTAGGCAACCTGACTTCAGCAGTCAGATAAATAACCATTAACAATAGGATGAACTTGGTATTGTGACCTCTTTCTGCTACAGCTACAGCAGTTCATTATCTCCTGGTGAACAGTCATCCCAAGCTTTCTTATCTATGGTTTTTGACTTTCATTCAGGCTCATTCATTAATTTTGTGAAATAATGCTCAAACATGGTTTTTATGGAAACCTTGCGAGAAACTAAGGATTCAATATTTAAGTGAAGATGTGCCTTTTCTTGCATGCACACCAATACAGAATGATGGTTTCATCCTATCGTCAATTGAATTTGACTAGTTCACGTCACCTGTTGTGTAATTGAAGGATAAAGACCTCATTCAGTGGGCGCTCTCTTTTTACCGATTAATGGTGGTATGGTTAGTTGATATGGTTGGAGGGTTCAAGATGCCACTGCCATCAGACTGCCCAAAGGAATTTGCATGCATGCCTGAGCATTTTGTTGAAGATACAATGGAGTTGCTAATTTTTGCTTCAAGGATTCCAAAAGCTTTGGATGGAGTCCTGCTGGTTTGTATTTCTCATCTCTTTCTGAGGTTTAGAGTACTCATTTTATCTAATATATTTCCTTTGCTCTATTTGCTTGGCAGGATGATTTTATGAACTTTATAATCATGTTCATGGCAAGTCCACAATTCATTAGAAATCCATATCTCAGAGCAAAGATGGTTGAAGTTTTAAATTGCTGGATGCCTCGGAGGAGGTAATTTTGATTTCTCTCTATAAATCAGTTCTTCTGTTGATCTTAAATAAACAACTTTTATGATTTGATTGTATCTTCTGCAGTGGTTCATCCATTACAGCATCTCTCTTCGAAGGGCACCAACTTTCCCTGCAATTTCTTGTGAGGAATCTTCTAAAGCTTTATGTGGACATAGAGTTCACAGGTTCTCATACGCAGGTTACTCTCTCTAAATGCATTATGGATATAATTGAAAATACCCCCCACCACACCACAACAACCACCACCACCCCCCCTCTTCTTCCTCTTTTCCTCCTCTCTCTCCTATCTCCTTAACTATATGGAAGAGCTAGAAAGCAGACCATGTGAATGTAGCACATGACACCAAATATAGTCCTTCCACTGTTAAAAAAAATTGCGGAGTGAGAAAAGAAATTATAAGACGTACACCCGACTTCGTGATTTTCAATATATACTTTCTTTTCGTTTTGGTTATAATGAGATATAATCGTATATTCACTTCCCATTGTTTTCTACATTTCAGAAACTAGCGTTCCTCATTTTGTCAGTTTATTGTGGTTTTGTTTCTTTGCAGTTTTATGACAAGTTTAATATACGACATAATATCGCGGAGCTTCTGGAGTACCTGTGGCAGGTGCCCAGTCATCGTAACATCTGGAGACAGGTTGAATCAATTGTCCACTAATAATTATCTTCCTTCTTCATTTACTCCGATACAAATATTATGTTCTTTTCTTGTCTGCATGAGATGCTGTACATATTTTTGGTATTGTAGATTGCCAAAGAAGAGGAAAAGGGTGTCTACCTTAATTTCTTGAACTTCCTGATTAATGATAGCATCTATCTGCTCGATGAAAGTCTCAACAAAATTCTTGAACTTAAAACGCTAGAAGCTGAGATGGCGAATGCTGCAGAATGGGAACGTAGACCAGCTCAAGAGAGGCAGGAAAGAACACGCCAATTCCGCTCCCAGGAAAATGTGGGTTTACCTGGACATATTCGCCTAAATGGTGGTTGAGATATGCCTTTTAATGTACATTGTTTGACCTTGACAGATAATTCGTATTGATATGAAATTGGCAAATGAAGATGTGAGCATGCTGGCATTTACTTCAGAACAAATTACAGCTCCTTTCTTGCTTCCTGAGATGGTAAGTAAGATCAGTGCACATGCATGTTATTCCCCACATCCCACAATTTAAGCTGCAGGATTTTGCACGGTTTCAGTGTGTTTACCGTAAGAGCTGTTGCATAACTACATTACAAATTTGAGCCGCTGGATGTTTCCTTTTGTTTCAGGTTGAAAGAGTAGCCAGCATGCTCAATTACTTCTTATTGCAACTTGTGGGTCCACAGAGAAAATCTCTTAGTCTGAAGGATCCTGAAAAGTACGAGTTTCGTCCAAAAGATTTGCTTAAACAGGTGGAATCCATAAACTTTTTTCCCTTCCAATATATTAGTGCAAAGTCATTTTTGTTTCTCATTTGATGATGGAGTCAGCTGGAAGTGAATAACCAAACAATTTTGCTAACTTAATCTTGCGGAACAACAATTGTGAGAGGTTTCAATTGCCTAACATTTCTATGTTAACACAATTTGTAAGATAATGGAAGGAAAAGCCCTTACGCCGTGGATCATTGTTGAATGATCTTGCAAGCTCTAATCGAGTGGTTGTACTTTCATCAAGAGTACAAAATTATTGTTGCCTTTCAATATTTAACATGAACATGGATGTTGGTATGATTGGCTAACAGCTTTACCAGTTTGGTAATTAATTCTCAATTGTTTGGCTGCAGATTGTCAGAATCTATGTTCATCTGGCACGCGGTGATTCACAAAATATCTTCCCTGCTGCCATCTCTAAGGATGGTCGATCATACAACGAGCAGGTTATTATCTTAAGGATGCTTCCTTTAGCATTGCATGAACAGAAAAATGTTGGAACTTTTTAGTATTTCATGGGTTTTAGTATTGCCACTCATAAATCTGACATTTTCTAAATGTTTGGAGAATATGCCAGTTGTTTGCTGCTGCAGCTGATGTTCTTCGTAGGATCGGTGAAGATGGGAGGGTTGTAAGGGAGTTTCTTGATCTTGGTGCAAAAGCTAAAGTTGCAGCAACTGAGGCCATGGACACTGAAGAGGCTCTTGGAGAGATACCTGACGAATTTCTTGACCCAATTCAAGTATGCTATTCATTTCATTCAGTGAGGTTTGGAGTAAAGTTCTTTTGTAATTATCTACTTCTGTACGAGTAAGGACTGGATTAGCCTTCAGTCTCCATTGTTATAAGGATTGTAGTTTTTTTGGGCAAACAGCTTGTTGGGTTGCGCATACCTTCTCGTTCCAACTCTTGAGTAGTGGTTTTCACCGCACTGATCTCGCCTATAATCTTTTCAGTACACGTTGATGAAGGATCCAGTGATTTTACCTTCTTCGAGGATCACAGTGGACCGACCGGTGATTCAGAGGCATCTTCTCAGCGATACCGTAAATATTCTCTCAATAGTTTGATTGTGCCTATGTCAACTGTTTTCCAATTGGTGCTGATCAAGGTTTAATTGCAGACTGACCCGTTCAACCGCTCCCAACTTACTGTGGATATGCTGATTCCCAACGTCGAGCTGAAGGCAAGAATTGAAGAGTTTATCAGGTCCCAAGAATCAAAGAAGCGTGGGGAGGGGCTGAGCTTCCCTTCTTCCAAGGCAATGATACAAACCACTAATGAGGAGATGCTCATTGATTAGGACCGTCGTTGTACCTGACTTGTCTGTCAAGTTTTAATTATAATTGTTAGGGGGGATAATTACATGGTGTATTATTATGATGCCTGCAGTTACGTGTAGAGATGTTTATCCACAATTGTTTTGTTGCTTCTGAAAGACCCGGCTCGGTCGGAGCTTTTGTTACTTTCATACGAATTTCACGTCGGAGGAACAATATTGACGGTTCTTTTGTTCATCGAAATTTTAAGATTCCAGCGACAGGATGGTGGAATGGGTCAAGCCACTGGCTATAAACCATTACGATCTGTAAAGGGAGCATTTGCACGTTCCCCTGAGTTGAAACGTCTCCCAATATTTAGCCCAAGATACTTCTCATAAGGGAATTTCATGTCTATGTCACGTCTCCTTTATCCCCGAGCTGGAAGGACTTAAGGCGCGCGTTTTGGGATTACCATAAGAAAAGCCACTTGCCCTTCTTTCAAATCAGATGCAAGTATCTTCTGCCAGACTCATCACAGGTATGTATTCTATTGTCTCACTAATGAAAAAAAAATGTGTGCGAATATCATTAATGACACAATCGGGGTCCTGTGTAAGCCATATGTTAGAGGACGGGTACAAGCTGCCCTTTCCCAAAGGATAAACTTGCAAGGGCTTCCTATCAATTTCAACCGACGTGGGTAATTCACGAGCCCTGATGACCAAAACGAGCCAAATTGCAGCCCTAGTCAGCAGCGGTTACAGAGGAGTCCTCCGCCTTCAGCGCAAGAGCAGCATCTTGCAGCTGCAAGCAGCTCATGTAGACGCAACCAGGCACTTAAATGCCACGTCGTGGCAGATTTTTACCTCCTAGTTTTCTTATCTCAAATTTGTGAGAAGATTTTGCTGAGCTTTTGAGACAATGGATGGGGCAAACGCCAACAATAAGAGACCCAACTTGATCATATCCATCAAAGTTTCGACATGAGAGTTGCATCCCTCCTCTTAGCATATTCATGAGCAATGCTAATGGCACTCTTGCTGTGACGTAGAGAGAATTCTGCAAGCAGGATTTGACTTTCTTCCATTGTTAGATCACCATGGTGGCCCTGTTGATAGCACACGTTAGTTTGATTTTAGTATTCCAACAGATAAAAACTAAATGAAAAACCGACGTCAGATGTTAAAAAGCAGCACTCAATGAGATACGGAGTTCAATAATAGCCTCTTTCATACATGTATAGACAGGTCAATTAAGTAGTGACAACCAAGGAATCAGAAAGAATTTCCTAGAGGACATCTAAGTGTGTAACAACTTCACTAAATGGCACAATTTGGCAGATTGTAAAGTCAACCATGAGCTGGTTTCAATATAGAAAGAAGAAATATTCAGATAGTCATCGTATGGAAGGTAAAAGAAAAGGTCGTACCAATCGAGAAGTTCTGTCAAAAACAGCATGATGCATCAGAATACCCGCAGCAACAGAGACATTGAAGGAGTCCACCATGCCCTTCATCGGGATGCTGCAGTGGAGATCCGACAACTGCAGGGCCTCATCACTAATTCCCCTGCAATTGAACTTTTGTTAAAGCTTCCTCCACATATGCAATCGCATTCAGAGATAGTGCCATAAAATAACCCCAGAGACAAGGGCTCTGGGTGATTCCAGGTTTTCACATTCCAATTTCGAGAAGGCCTAAACTAAGTTGACATATGGGAATACAACTTTACATGACCGAACAGTATATAGACAAACCACTTTGCTCAACATGACAATCTAGATTAAATGCAAGACAATATGGACCTCTACAACTTCCTGATACTATAATGATTGACGGAATATTTCTCGATCGTTCTTATTTTAGCTCTGCTATATTGCGTTTTTGGGTTCCAAAAATCAAACAGCATTATAACCCAAGAAGTCGACACATCACATCGTCGTGAACAAAAACTATTAACCTGAATTGACCATATTAGTCAGTCGTGAAAAGACAAACTTGATATAGTTTCTGCTTCTGGAGTGAACAAGGAGAGGCAATTTTCTTTCTTGAAAGCGAAAAAACACTAGTTCAGCCAACAAAACTGTCATAATGAATGAAGGATAAGTATAACTACAGCTACCTGTTCTCATTGCCGACTACAATTGCAGTGGGATAAGACCAATTCATATCATAAATGGACACCTGAAAAAGGAAAAATATCGTCATTCAGCGACAATTGCTTCATAAAGTCTCTCACTGTCAGAAACTACGCTTTGTAAAACATAGTTATGATAACCGAAGACTTCATCTGTGCCACTCGTGTATTTGGTTACTAGTAAGAGAAGAGAAATTCATGGAAGAGGCAGAATCGACAAATACCGCATCTGTTGCCAAATGAGTTGTGGCAATTCGATAACCTCGAGATCTGAGAACTCTAAAGCACTCTTGGGTTGAGTTCCAAAGTTCAATGTCCAACCATTTCTCAGCGCCCATGCTGACATGCCTATTTTCTCTATACCTACAATAAAAACTCATTCTGTTAAGTATATTCAAAGTTGATTATTCAACTTAGAGATCCAAGGATACATATCCCTTGCATAAGAAGAAACAACTAAAGAAGAAACTGTACGTATCTGTCCTCTTAAATAAAAGGAGAAGAAACATCAAAGAGCAGCAACAAGAAGACAGATGAAACATTGCTCATTCGGGAAGCTGAACAATATCCTTTTTTCACTTCACAACAGACAATTTACTGTTCTCTCCGAGAAATCACATAAAACCAACAAAAACAAAACCGACCACAGAATTTACATTTCTGAGCTTCTGAAGTCCCTGCATTCATGAAACCGGATACTTCAAAGTGCAAACATGAAACTGAAACTCTGAATTTCTGAATTTATGAGCATCAAACATGCGCAAATACAGTTCAAAGATATTGAAAAAAATCACTCATCAACCTTGAAACTAGAAAAAGTATAGGGTTGCACGTTCGAGAGAGCTAAAAAATTAACAGAGAGGCACCAAAATAAACAGCAACTGATGTTCAAAGGAGCTAAAAAAGAGAACCATTTTCACCTCAGACGACCCAGCACCTTTTCGAGCTATCGCATGACACGACGTGAACGGACTGAAACCCCAGGGCGTCCGCTGATCGGAACGCGGCGGAGACGTTCCCAAAGTCGCAGAGCCCTTCCACCACTAAGCACACCGAGTAGCTCCGATTCCTCACCGCGTTCCTGAACCTCTCCTTCCTCACGTCCATTATGAGCGGATCGAGAGCTTCCAACACCTCGCCGCTGCTCAAATCGGAAGCCCCGCAGTTGAACCTGTCCAGATAAGGGAACCACCTCTTGCCGAAATCGCCAATCGCGGACTTACGCTCCATCTTCATCAGCTGCGTCACGTCCTCACGGTCCATAAGCAAGTGCTCCACCGTGTTCTCCGACGGGCTCTCGCACGGCGAATCTTCGTTGGACACTTCGGTCGGTACTAGAGCGACAGCTCCTGGAATCGAGCCGAGGCATCTCGCCGAAACTCCGTGGGGTTTAATGAGGCGCAATCCTGTACCAAATCGCAAGGACACACTCGCTCACAGAGATGTTTCAGAAAGGCGATCTCCGCAAGCAAATGGAAGCCGTGTTCAGGGGAAGAAGCTTTTTTTTACCTCGAGTAGGAGGAGGGAAAGAGTGCAGAGACCGGAGCGGGAGAGAGAATGAGACGCGGTGACTGGTCCGGAGGCTGGACTCGAGAGAGAAGAGCGACGTGCGAACCAGGGTTTTGCAGGCGCTCATTGTGCGGTTCACGCGCCGCCGCGGAGGGTGGAATGAAGCCGAGTAGAGAGGTGGCTGACAGGTAAGGAAAGATAGTTTTGCCTTAATCTCCTCGGACGAAGGAGATATCGACCAAACTATGTCGTTTTGAGTGCTGCTCTTTTCTGTTCATTTTCTTTGTGGCGCTATGCAGTCCCTTTTCCTCAGAATGATAAAATAAATCCTCCTCCAAGGCAAATTGACAATACCGCCACTTTAATATCTCGATTTAATTCAGAATTTTCCTTTTTTTTTTTTTTCTTTTCATTCTTCCTTGTACCTAGCTTGAAGAATTACATGTTCACAAGCAATGAAGCATAAGCAAATGGTAAGTCCTTAACTATTATTTTGCATCTTGTTATCTTTCCTTAGTTCTCGTTTGATCGAACCTTGAATCTCGAAATTTAAGTATTTACAACAAATCTGCTACGTCTATGATTTGAAGAGTATATTTTCTCGCCTACTTCAACATGAAAACTCGGAAAAAATATCTTATGTGACAATCACGCCGCATTGCAATAATGATGTATTACGATTGACCAACAACCATTCCCTACGTGCTATGGATTTTATCCTAATTGTTGTCCAGTGTGTTAGCCTCTTACCTTTTAATGACTTGTTAATATCAAATGGAACTAACAATAACAAACGTGGTTCAGTTTACTTCAATTTACCCATAATCCTTCAACCTTACAACTATATTATATCAGATTGAGAATGACACAAATAGTTTTTGAACTTTGACTTAAAGTACAATATTGTCCCCGAACTTTTGATACATGTTCGATATTGTCCTTTCATTGATTCAAGTTAATGAAATTTGCTAATTTGGGCACTAATCAGGTGCGTTTAAACGGTAGACAAAGAATTAATGTTACACGTGGATTATTCACGTGAGATATAAATTGAAATATAACAAGCCTTTTAATTTATTCAAATTGGAAAAATGATCATCCATGTTATGTGACGAGGGGGATTATTACTCAAACTTACTGGATTAGTAGCTAATTTAGCTACTAATTTACATGTGCAACGAAAAATATTCACATTCATAACATCTCGTGACTCATATTCGAATTTCTCATAAGCTTGCGATAACTTGATTCCAATCATATGCCCTCTCTTCTTTTGAGTAGTATCTGAGGGGACCACCCTCCATCTTCAATGGCAAACCCAAAGTGATCTAAAGATCTCACCAAACCTTTTTAGGGCCCATGAGCCCAAGAACCTCCTCCCAGAGCCTGACGCTCCCAACACTGCCGAGCCCGACGACACTCGGGCTACAAGCTGCGACGGTCCAGTACCCGGCCCGAATCTCATTGCTCAGCTGGCCTTTGTCCCACCCGCAACAACCTTCAAAGAACCTGAAGTCCCCAACCCCGACCACCCCCCTCTTCACCATCTCCGCCGCGCAACCACCACTCTCCTTCCTCCCGTAGTACAGCCCCTCCATCACCTCCTCGAAAACCCCGCTCTTGCCGACGTTGTCGTCGCCGCCTCTCATCAGGAACAGGCCTGCCTCGATGGGCCCGCCGAAGTAGAGAGGGCGCTCGGAGAACGTGCCCGCCATGTCAAGCACCGTGGACTTGGACTCCTTGATGGACATGAGGGAGGGCCGGTTGAGGATGACACCTGTCGGGCCCACGGGCCCGGTCGACAGGAGTAGGATGACAGCCCGCTCGAAGATGTGGACCCCGTCGAGCTTCTCCGTCGCGATGAGCAGGCAGCCCTTCTCGGGCTCGTGGATGATGTGGGCCCACTTATCCCCCATCATGACGGGGGACGGCCGATCCACTGGGGTGTCAAGGTCGACCAACGAGGAAGGCACTTCGGGCCTCAATGCCATTCCTCCCGCCACAAGTCTTGCCCTGAACGACCGCCAATCGGAATTAGTGAAGCTCCCGGCAACATCTTCGAAAGGTGAGCTGGACTCGAAGTTGCAACCTGCCATCAAAGACTCGATGAGATTTACTCGAAGCCAACAAGTAGGAGAACAACTTTGGATAAAAACGATCAAACTTGAAGGGCTTACACTTTATGGACAATGAGCTGCCAGAGGTTTTTGGCTGAGTAAGAGCAGAATCTGATTTGGGATGAGGGGTGAACGACTTGGGCTTAGCTGAAGGGACGATCTTGATGGACTTGGTGAAGGAATTTGAGGTGAGAAAGCAAGCCTCCATGATCACTGTCACTTATGCTCTAAAACTAAATTGAACTTGTTAACGTGATCCTCTCTCCTCTCACAGTCTCAGAATGCAGATATGAAAGAGACGGTGGTGCAATGGTGGAGACTGAGGAAGTTTTTTTATAGGTGAAGCGAGGTTGAATGTGCACCACAAAGGGTCTTGTTCCCAGTTGGATGCAGCTACGTAAGCTCTCCGAAAGTATGGGCCATTGGATATGAACCTCCACGTGGCAAAAGCTTGAAGCCTTGTTTCGGGACATGCACTTTGTGGATATTGGATGAAGGCAAGTGGACTTTTCTACGTGGATTCTTGGGTAACGTGTCCCGAGGCCAGCCATTTATTATTGGTCTTTTTGGATGAAAGTCTGCCTAACTTCCACTTCCAGATGATTAACAGAAGTTCTCTAAATTTAGGAAATCTTAGTATTCCAGTGAGTTGATATTGATAGTACTACAGTTGTTTTTGTAACTGCTGACTACAATCTCTGTATTTCTTATTTTGCTTTTCTCATTTGATAGGTTAAAAACTTCTTATCTTTTTAACATCGATGGCGGGACAACAGTACCGCCATGCATGCGAGCATGTTATTTTCTAACAACGTAATAAACCATTTATCTATGCTTGATCTGATCAAAGCAGAGATGATCTGATCGGTAAAAGTCATTTAGACTTTACAGTGAATGAACTGACTAACCTCTTAGCTTGGTAAAGCATGAATCTCCCTCCAAATTTCTTAAAAACTGTCTCCTATCACTCTGCTTCAGTATCTCAAGGAGAGCGATCCATGGAAGGCTGATTTTCTGTATGCGAATGTTCCTCTTTGGGTGTCCTGCCAATTTACCCATGAACCAGGAATTAGATACAGAGAATATGCATATGGTATCAAAAGTACAAAGGAGTGCAGCTAGGACCAAGTCACAAGCAACAATTATGTCTTCTCCCTGATGTGAACGTCTCCAACCCTCCACGCAGTTCACAAAATTGACTGGGGGGACAGTGCCTTGCAGGCTTTCATAACAGTCAAGATGCAATAGTGCAAATTTTTAAAAGAAAAAACCTCCCTCATGCAATGGCTGGTATGAGGACTAGATAATACATCGAGGAAAAACTCATGGAGAGCTTGCCTTTGCTTTGCCTCGTCACTCTCCCAAAAGATGTCCTCATCTTGCATATGCAGCTTCGGCGGTTACATTGTAAATATCTATATGACATTTAAATGTGCCAGCCCTGAATGAAAATCTAAATGAGCAATAGTTTAGTGTCAAACTCTGGTCAGTTTTGCATAAACAATCCCGAGCTTATATTTCCATGCCACGTCAAGATGAAGTATTATCTAGCAAATCCTAGCTGATAACAAAGATAAAACGGAAAATCAGTGGGATAAAGAAAAGCCTTTTTCTCAAAATAAAGACAGATTCATTAACATGTACAACTCATTAAGGATACAGTATGAGAGAGTAAAATCAGAAATTAGGAAGCTGCAGGTATTTGGATTTATCTCACTTGTCTAAAACTTATGTACACCCAATTTAGTAGTGGGTCTCCGAGGTATGAGAGAACCAACACTGATATAAGTCTTCTTTCAAGTCCATCAGGACTCAAAACAAGGATTGGTTCGAACCTCAAGAAGAAAACATTGATAGGCGTCATCGGCAATAAGCTTGTCCGATGCACACAAAGAGCCAAAGAGAGTAAGCAATAGCTAAAGCTCGATAGATGCACCTACAAGATCAGAATGGCTACATGCCCTTGGATGAATATGCTTCTCATTGTGCGACGATCTCAATGTTGACGCATCCAGGCATCCAGTCAGTTTGAGTAGGAGCGGAATTGACTAATGAAACATCCATGCCAAGTTCTTTTAGTACCCGTTTGGATTAGTCTTCTCTTACTCAAGCTCCAAACCCAGAGTTGTTATCATTTGATAAATTCCATCCGATTCAGGGTGTGATGTATCAAAAACTGTAAATTTATGGACCTCATTGCCCAACTCTACTGAACTTTCTCCGGATGGTTTCTGAAGCCTTGTGTTCTTCATTTCCCGCCTTATATTAGCAACACCGTCCCAATCACCCGTTGTAGCGTGAATATTTGACATCAGAGAGAAATTACCTGAATCAGAAGTATCCAATTTAATTAGATGACTAACTACCTCTGAGGCCACATCTGTATTGTTATGGATTCGGCAGGCCCCCAAAAGTGTACCCCATATAATGGCATTTGGTTCTATCGGCATTCTCTGGACAAGAGCAAAGGCCTCCTTAAGACGACCGCGACGACCCAATAGATCAATCACACAACCATAGTGCTCAACTTGAGGAACGATCCTAAAATCTCTTTCCATATAATTAAAGTAATCTAGGCCTTCATCAACAAGACCGGCGTGGGTACATGCACACAACACGCCAATGAATGTGACTCCATCTGGTTCAAACCCTTCCTCTTCCATTCTAGAGAAAAGGTGGAGTGCTTTCTCGCCATTCCCATGCATTGCCAAACCTTGGATCATTATGTTCCACGACACTATATCTTTCTTGGTCATCAAATTAAAGATGCTTAGAGCATCGTCCAACCTACCGCACTTTGCGTACATATCAATCAATGCATTGGTGACCAGAGTGCTACACTTGAATTTAGTCCTCTCAACCCAAGCATGAACTTTCATACCCAGTCTAAGCAGACCAGACTCTGCAGAAGCAGCCAAAATGCTAATAACGGTCCCCTCATCAGGCACTAATCCAGACTTCTCCATTTGATCATACAACTGACTGGCCTCCTTCGCCATCCCCTTCTTGGCATATCCTGATATAATTATTGTCCATGGAACCAAGTTTTTTGCAGGCATCTTGTCAAAAAGAACTCTGGCCATATCCATCTCCCCAGCTTCACTATAACCAGAAATCATAGTCGACCATGAAACAACGTTCCGCCGTGGCATTTCCCCGAACAATTCAAACGCGGCATTCATTTCTCCAGCCTTTGCATATCCATCCAACAGAATGTTCCAACTAATCGTGTCTCTCTCCGGCATTTCATCGAACAGCTGCCGAGCTTCTAGCAGCTGCCCCGCCTTCACCAGCCCAGTAATAATAGTATTCCAGGACACCGTGTCTCGCACTGCCATCGAATCAAACAACTTCCTAGCTGCTCTAACACCCAAGGAACCACACTTGCAGTAAGTATCAATCAGCGAATTCGGCACAAAGATATCCGCCCAAAACCCAAACTTCTCGATGTGGGCGTGGATCATTTGCACCAGCGACAAGCTAGTTTGGCCACAGCACGCCCTAAGAAGACAAGGGTAGGTGAAATTGTCCGCGAAAACGCCATTCCGCTGCATCTGGAGGAAAGTAGCGAAGGCCCGAGAGGCCTCCGAGTTCTGCGCGTAGGCCCGTATCAGGATATTGTAGAGATGAGCGGTGGGCTCCGGAATCTGGTCGAAGACGCTGACGGCCAACGCCATGTGGCGGCAGAGGGAGAAAGCCGCGACGAGCTTCGCGGCCACGTGGGCGTCCCCGTGGAGGCTGGCCTTGAGAATCTGGGCGTGGACTTGCTTGATGTGGCTCAAGTTGGTGCACCTGTGGAGGTCCGACAGCTTCTGCTCGAACATCCGCCTCGGGGACACCCACCGCGGCGTTCGAACCGGCACGGACATTCCAGCTTCAGCCGAGGATGTGAGCATGTGGGGATTGAACGACAGTGGTGGTGAATTTGGAGGGAAGCAACAAAACCGTCGAATTGATGAACGTGCACATCCTGGAATTGACTTAGCTCGATATGGGGGTCGAGCCTAGTATCAAAATTGAAAATCTGTGCCCAAACCTGCTTCATAATTACAAGCGGGATTAAATTTTGTCATATGAAATGGATCGAACTTGGATCGCGCTAGGCAATCTGGGGTGGACTGGCCATACTCTTGTTTTTTTTTTTTTTTTTTCAGGTCGAAAGACTGGCCATACCTAAAAGAGGGAATTGCTTGCTGAGGCCCGCTCATTTTGTCTTTTGGATCACTTGAGCCTAGGCGGCTTCCTCGAGCCACTCCTCAAAGTGATCGTGCTGACTTTCATACAGGTGCCGCATGGCTGCCAAAAGAATGCCAGCTACCAAATACCGGGATCCATGGGAGAATCCGAAAAGTATAATAACACAAATTGTCTCTAAGTTTTGGCTCAATATGCTATTCTTGTCCCTAAATTTTTAATTTGTTTAATATGATCCCTGAAATTTAATCTAATATGTAATGTTGTCCCCGAACTCTTAATTTATTAGACTTCATTCCTAAAATTTCTATAAATGTTCAATCTAGTAAAAGTTCAAGAACTACATTGAATAAATTAAAAGCTTAGAGACGATATTGCTTATTGAATTAAAGTTCAGAAATAATATTGAACAAATTAAAAGTTTATAAATAAAAATACACATTAAATCAAAATTCAAAAATAATTTGCGTCATATTTTCTATGGGTGAGCAAATCGAACAGATCGGACCGGAGCAATGATTTGATTCTTTGTTCCGGAGGGCGGCAATCAGATTTTTTGTACTTAAAGTTGGAATTGGTGATCAGACGATCCAATTCCCGTTTTCAGGGTACATGATCCGATCGGATCGGATCGGATCGATCGATTTTATTTTATTTTTTAAACATAACCCTACATCTAATTTTTCCTTCTTTCTTTCCCAAACTTTTTTTCCCATGGACTCTATCGCATCTCACGCAAGTTAACCTCACACCCCCCCCTAAAAAAAAAACTTTTGATGCGGAGCATCCGATTATGTCACCAATGATATCCCCGGCGTTAGTGAGCAATCCTTGATTCCATCCGTAAGTTCCGCACAATCATTATTTATTCGGACCAAGGCCGATTTTGGTCACAACTTGCTTCGGTGTATAGTGTCTACATGAAGGCTATCAACTAGGAATGTCGATAATAAAGTTTCAATTCGTTCCTTTACAATAAGATAATCAATTCACCAGTTTGATTGTTGCTAATTCCATGGAAATTCATTAGATTGATTGCTAACCCGATTGATTGAAGATTTAAAGACATATTCAAGACATGATTGATTGTTGATTCTTATTTATGATTGATTGCTGATTTCAAGCCATATTTTACCTCATTAGTTGCTGATTTGATGTCTAATCAAAAACATATTAATGCGAGGCCGATTAAAGTTGTTTCCTATGATATCGTTAGATCTTATGGGGTTGTTATTGGCTGTGCAAGGGTGGTGGACGAGATTGTCGCCTTTTATTTCTTTTTTGCATTGTCTTAGTCTTTTTATATAATTGAAGTATCTTCCCCATTGTAAAGATAGATATGATGAATGAATGACTGAGAATTCATCTCTTATGTTGAATTTGCTTTGTGTCGGTTTCTTTAGCTTTGAAAATTGGATTCTTCCTCGGTGGTATACCAAAAGCCCTTTACATTGATTAGCAGCTATCCGTTAAACCTTGGTGGTGAGTTTCTATCCCGAATCCCGATTTTGATTCTTGGCGGGTGGTGCATCCTTTAGACCTTAATTAGATCGTAGCTTATCCTTATCTATGTTCTTCCTTCAAAGTCTATCCTATAAACTCTTATCGATCCATTGTTCCATCCATAATCACTCAAAATATATTTGCCCGCCTCATGAACGCATCAACTTTCTTCCCGTGCTTTTGAGTATCATATGGGGATGCATTGTATTGTTGTTGAATTCAAATACATGGCTTCTGTTCTTTCATGGTCATCCTACTTGCTTTTCAAGGACTTGCTATGGTTGGCAACTCTGTCGGAAGGCACAGTTGAATAGAGCTGCTCAGAGGTAGAGGATCTTGTTTCTCTCATTGAGTTTACTTTTTCCTCAATTATTGGACAGGTTGGCGGCCCTATTGGATCGTCCAGTCCGATCCTCGATTCTAGAAATTGAGAACTGAAATAATGATTCTTGAAGAGAATCGGACCAGACCGGATCCAGAATCGCTCGTTTATTTCCGTCCGAAAACGTACCGGCCAACGCACGCAACTGCACCTTTGTCCTGGCGTTGGCAAAGTCCACTCTCTGCAAAAAGAAGCCAAAGGTGGAGGCGACTCGCGTTGAAGACTCCATTTCCTGCCGCCCACCTACCCCTTCTCGATACCGCACCCACCACCAAACACCTTCGCTCCAACTAACTAACTCTCTCTCTCTCTCTCTCTCTCTCTCCGTGTCACTTCCTCGACACTGAACCACCTTCGATGGAGGCCAAGCTGCTCCAAGCTGCGTCTCCTGCGATTGCGGCCCCTCCTCGCTTCTGCAAGCCTCCAAGGCACGACCATGGCGTCTTCCTCCACGTGGGGCTCGGTCCCGGATCACGCTCCGCGAGAGGAGGCATTTCGTGCGCCCACGCTTCCGCCACTCCTGCTGGGTATGATTTCGCTTCCCTCTTCAGCAAGAGCTTCGCTAATTCAGTTCTTTCGGCCACCTTGGTTCCGTGCTTTGTCCCCGCCCTCTGCGAATTTTGGCGTGCGGGCTTCTTGTTTGTTATTTTGCGAGTTCTAGTGAGGCAGTTTGAAGTTTGGTTAACATGACTGGGGTAGTGTAATCCGATTGTCTGACTCGTTACTAATTTTGTTGCGTTCCTCAAATGGGCGAAAAAACTATAATTTGTGGGCTTTTGGCCAAGGATCAAAGGGCAGTGCCCTTCCAAAAGGTTAATGCCTTCCCTCTATCTTCTTCTCAGACAATCCAAATTCTGAGGTGCGAACTTTGATGTAGAAGGTGCGAAATTTCAGTTATTGCTGCGGTGTGGACTGTGGCGGTCTTTGAATTCTGGGTAATTTGAGTCTCGTTCCTGACAAGTGATGCTGGTGTCGGTGTTTGTTACAGAATACCTATGAGGCTTTGTTCTGGGTTTGTGCTGTAACTTCTGAAGACCAAATTCTCACACATTTTATTGTGTTTATGTTTTTCTTTTATTCCCGGAGTTTCACTACAAATACTGTGAAAGGAATGGGATATCCTAGTTGATAATTGCATGGAACTTGCTCTGAATTGCGGTTTTCCTGTACGTAGATTCTCGCTGAAGAGAAGGATAGACAGGAGCGAGAGCTTGAAGCTGGAGGGTATAAGACATTCTTTAATTCGGCAAGAGGACAGCATAATATTTGGCCTTCTTGAGAGAGCTCAATATTGTTACAATGCTGAAACATACGACCCTCATGCATTCTCAATGGATGGTTTTGATGGTTCTTTGGTTGAGTTTATGTTGAAGGAAACTGAAAAGCTTCATGGTCAGGTGTGTTATGCTTTGAGAAAGATACATAGATGTGCGTTTGTTGGTGGTAGACGTGACAAGATTAAAAAATCTCGATTTCACACATCTTTGTTTCCATGATTCATTATAAATTAGGTCGGCAGATACAAAAGCCCTGATGAGCATCCTTTCTTCCCAAATGACTTGCCCGACCCAATGTTGCCACCGCTGCAGTACCCACAGGTGAGACTTGATATAACCAAACTTATACTCTGCTGATATATTGCCAATCTATTAATTGACCTATCTGTACAGGACAATAATCTGTATCCATCCTGGGTACTTCTCATTAAATAACAAGAAGAAGAAGTGCTTCCTGTGAATACTTTGAAAGTTGTATTGATGAGGCTTAATTGAATCCGCTTTCTAGATCTGGCCCTTGGCCAGTAGAGAACTTGGGCAAATACTCTTTTTTGAAGGTACTCTTTTTTGAAAAGACTGTGACATAGAATCAATACCTTGCTTTGTGATGACCTCGAGTATTCTTCATTCATAGATGTTTGAAAGCTGTATGTATATGTATACATACATATATATATATGTATATGTGTGTGTGTTTATTATTTTGGAGAGCAGAATTTTGCGAGGGGAAATTGTTCTTCGGGACTAAGCTGGTCTCGGTAGTCGAACTATGACCCGACCATCTTTCTTGGGTACCAGTGCAGCACTAGAGAGCCAGATTGAATAAGTGCCAGCGTCAATGAATTTGGCATTATTTTTGTTTGAGCATGCTTAATAATTGAATATACCACAACCTTCAAGTCGATTAAACTTTAGTTCCACAGATCTGCTCCTTTTCAAGTTTTGTCATCTATAGCCAAATTATTGTTACGAAGCTTGTTCTTTAGTTTTGGAAGACTATTGACAAAATTTTTGTTGTCCTTCTTCACCTAAGATGACTGAGATGTTTCCACATGAATTATATTATGGCTGCAGGTACTACATCCGTTTGCAGATTCAATCAACATAAATGGTAAGGTTTGGCAAATGTACTTTAGGGACCTCCTCCCAAGATTGGTTAGTGAAGGAGATGATGGCAATTATGGGTCGACAGCTGTTTGTGACACAATATGCCTGCAGGTATAAATTCAACTAACCTTGAATCAATTGACAAATGCAGAGATGTCCCTTTAGGTCTAGGTTTGTTGGAACAGGTTTTTTTGGTCATTGTTTCCAAACGCGGTGACAGAGGCTTAAAGGTTATGGGAGCTTCAGTTTAGATTTGTGAAAGCAGCCTGTCTCCCTCAGCCTTCATGGAAAGCCTGGCAGTTTTAGCTTATTTTTTAATCTACAAGTTAAAAAAGTGATGATGAAACTTGATGGCAGTTGCATTTGTCCAGCCATTATTATGGGCTAGTAGAAAATTGACGTCAGACTGTTTTATAGAACACGCATTTGTTCATCCTTCACCTTCAGGAGTTAAATAAAAGAATTAAAACCAGTCATTCAATTTGATTTGTACACGTGTTCAATAAAGTCATTAACTAAACAATGTTGCAGGGAATTCAGGGAATAGGTCCCAAGAATCACTTGTCAGTAACCTGCATTAGCCTTAAACATTTGATGATTTGGCTTTATCCAGTTTATTTTTATTGTATTTACTGGTGAACTTGGTATATTTGTCCGGGAGACTATCTGAGATCAACAACAGACTATGTCCATCCTCCAGAAGAAGAATGATTGAAGCCCAACGAGGGCTGAAGTCTTTATACCATTGATCAGTTGTATGTGTGTCATGTCCGCATCTGCATGTGGCTGTCTTCATTGTCCCTCGGCGACGCCAGGCCTTGTGTTTGTTACTGATGCAATCTTTTTATTACAGGCCCTCTCAAAGAGAATACATTATGGTAAGTTTGTGGCCGAGGCAAAATTCCTGGCCGCCCCTGATGACTATAAAGCCGCCATTATAGCCCAGGTAGCTATCCTTGAATGCCTTCCTGCTCGACTTAACCCATTTCCACCCCTCTGTTATAGGTCCCATGTTATGTCCATAGATCTTAAGATTTGAATATTCAATTCGGATCATGCAGGACAGGGACAGGCTCATGGATATGTTGACATATCCAGCCGTCGAAGAGACGATCAAGAAGCGAGTAGAAATGAAAGCTAAAACCTTTGGGCAGGAGGTAATTGTGGATGTTGAAGGCCATGAAGTTGACCCAGCATATAAGATCGAGCCAAGCTTAATAGCAGATCTGTATGGTGACTGGATTATGCCTTTGACAAAGGATGTTCAAGTCGAGTATTTGTTGAGGAGATTGGATTAATCGACGGAGCAAGAGCTTCCTAAGCTATTTATCGCAAATAAAACATCTCTTTGTCAACACAAGCATACGATTGTCGGGTTTCGGAACTATGTATGTAAAGTACGAGGATATTACAAAGATGTCTTGGGGATACAAGAAAGATAACAGCTCATTTTAGAGCTGAAATTCGCATATATCAGACCGTTGGGTGTTTCGGAATAGCAGAGGTATCCACTTTCCAGGTTATGCTTATTCTCCCTCGATGTTGAAGGAAATGCGAAACCTTGTTCGTCTTCCGTCGTCTGCTCGAACTGAAACCAAACCAAAGTTTGTTCTTCACTCCTCGAGATTGGATTTCGAAAATGCTAATACTGTTTGGTTGACGTGCTGATGGTCTGCCTTGTTGAGGGTACAAACGGTCTGAAGAAACGGTATCCAAGCAGGGATTAAATTGCATTTGCATGTTTTCCTAGGAAAAGACAGGATTGAAACGCACCGTACCTTTATGATATTTCACCGTTAGATTGAACTGTAACAAACTTCAGCCGTTCAATTAATCATGATCTGAACGGTTGTGCTTTTTGTTCCAAAATGAGTGTTCCCTTTTGTTCCAAAATGCTATAAATCATACCACCTTGCCTGATAGACGAGACAACAGCAATTATTGTCAGCACATGCGCATAAAGTGACCCGCATGCGCACGACCCGTCTTCGAAACTCGAAACCAGACTAGGATTGCTACTTACTCCCGTTAAACTGTCAAAAAAGATTTGAGCTGCCTTTCCAAATAGATGGTCCATTTCGCTGATAGAAATAAATGTGGATATTCACCCACAAATCCAAAAAAATGAAATTCCGCGTATATTTTTTTCGCAGAAAACGAACGATTTGAATTTTTTTATATAAAATAATCGTTTGTATTGCTTATAAGAATAAATCAACGAACAATATTTTCTTCGTTCACGAATATATTTAGATATGAATTATCGTCCATAATGAAATATTTCTCATTAGTTAATTAATTCAAGTGCTACAAATAATCATTTAAATATATATATTGTTTTTGGGACGAACCGGGACACGGTGGCCAGCACTTGCACTAAGGTTGAATGCGTAAGAGGATGTGGGTCGCCGGGACCACTGATTTTCTTCTGTATCTGTGCAGCAAAGGCCTCATTTGCCAAACTCGAGACGCTTCCACAACGTTCATCTTTGTGCCCTCTTTTTCTTGTCTTGCACGAATTGATCATCCAATGTTCTTTCACTTCGTCTAATTAGGCAGCGAGATCCACATTACGTGTGAACACCACCTTTACCAACACCAAGCTTGCTCCATCTGCCGAAGAATAGAGTCGAACTCTTTTGGAACACTGCATCTGATAAATTGAAATGTGCTCTTACTCAGGCGCTTTGCGATTTCAAACCATTAGTCGATATTCGCAGGTATTCATGCTTTTATTGGAAGGGTGATTATCTTTGAGCTTCGAGGGCACTCGTCGGATGTGATTAAAGATGGAAAGGTTTGATTTTTAATTCTACTGTAATGTCTAGAATGCAATTCCCCTGTTTTTTGGGAGTTAGCTTAACGGGTATTCTAGAGACAAAAGTCCACAGAAAAAGTTCTCCCTTCGCATTGACCCCCGGTGAGCCATGATGAGGGGGCTACAGAAGCGGTGGTCCACGGTAACGTGGTAAGTATAAAGAATCTTGTTTTGACCTTAGTGAGCAACAGCGTGCTCCAGGTCACTTTCTCATAATTTTTGTCGAAATCTGGACTAACGTTGTTTAATCCAAGACAGAACAGTAGATCCAGAAGGCGGAGTAGCTAGTAAAGTTCCTGACCATAAGTAAATCGCAGTATAAGCCGACCCTTTATAAGAAAGAAGTGTTAACACGAGTGCTAGAAAGAGCTGAGCTAGTTACAGAGAGCCGGGGACAGAGACAGACGCAGAGAGAGATGGGGCGAGCGGCCACGTTGGTGGGACTGGCGGTGGCGCTGTCGCTGGCGGCGGTGATGTTGCCGGAGGTGGCGGCGGTGAGGTACATGGTAGGGGCGGGCATGGGCAACGGATGGGCTACCAACGTTAACTACACCATTTGGGCTCAAGACAAACACTTCTACAATGGCGACTGGCTCTGTAAGTTCTCTCTCTCTCTCTCTCTCTAAACTTCAGATCTGTAATTCGTTACCTCGCATTAAACGTTCTGGGTCTATCCAAATGAGCCAGATCTGAAGATGGGTTTGCACTGTTGCATGTAAATGAGCTCACCGCAAGTGTGATTCTACAGAGTATGAGCTCAGGGTTGCGTGCTGCTCTTTCTTTTTGGCTCCCTCTTATGTCAATGCTGATTCAAGAGCTTAGTACTGTGTGAATTTTGCTTAAGAGTTGCGACTTCTCTGAAAAATTACTAGTCGCTTTTGAGTTTGTTGCTATATAAATCCCCTGCTTCTTTGAGGTAACACAGTGTTGGGTTCAGGGGCTCACTGGGTAATTTCTCTAAGATGAGTTGAAGAATAAACTTGCTAGATATAGTGAATCTCGAGGTTCTTAGAGAGTTGAAATCCTCAACGTTGGTCGAGATAGTCATGCTAAGCTCATTCAGATCCGCAGCTCTGGGTCAATCTCAGTTCGTTTCCCCTGTTGGAGCTTCTTCTTCTGTAGCAGTTTTGGAGAGCCCCATGCTTCCTTGGGGTTGAAAATTTCTGATCTTTTCTGCTTACTTCTTAATCCTTCCTCCTGCCATTAGTTCCTCAGAGTCAGTTCTGCTTCTAACTTCTTTTGAGCATCGGTGATCCTCGTCAGTTGGAGGTATAACTGTCTTTTCGGTTGAATAAGTATCGTAATGTGCTGAACCTTAGAACCTCCATGATGCATGGAAGATGGAAGTTTACAATCTTGTATTCTTAAACTTGCTGTTCTTTCGGCTCGATGCTTTGCGCTCTCAGACACTTGTTATTGGAAGAAGAGAAGTCATACGGTTAATGCTGTCCGATTGAGGATTCAGATCGGTCTTGCTGATGAGGCTTTGTATCTGGGGCCTGGATCTAAATCTTGACAGCATGTGATCAGAGAAAAAATTGTGTCAAGCTGTATGTGAAATTCTTTAGCACCAATTCAATCATAACGATCTGAGTTGTCTAGGAGGTGCCCAGATACATAGCTTTTTTGGTTCGATGAAGTGATAACGCTGCCTACTTAGCATAACGAAGTCAGTTGTTATCTTTATGTGCTCTTTAACATGTGGTGGAGGAGATACGTCGGTCGTAGAGGGCAACAACCTTCTCTGGTTCACCATTTTCATAATTTGCTGAAATGTGTTCGCTCTCTTTATCTTTCTGCTAAGATCTGATGTTTCCACATTTTCATCTTAGGTGACCATTTGCGGTTCGCAATTCAATTATGAACGAGCTACTGGCTCAGCCATTGAATTATATGCCATTTATGTTCGACGCTTCGACGCCGACATTCTATTGCTGTTTGCTGACTCTGCGTTCTTCCAGACTTTGTGTACGATAGGAACCAGATGAGTGTGCTCGAGGTGAACAAGACGGGCTACGAGTCGTGCATCTCCGATCACCCATTGGTGAACTGGACGAGAGGAGCAGGGAGGGACGTTGTCCCACTGAATGTCACGAGGCCTTACTATTTCATCAGCGGCAACGGATTTTGCTTCGGAGGAGCGAAGCTCGCTGTCAATGTAGAAAACCCACCACCCCCTCCCGTGGCCTCCCCAGAGAAGAACGGATCCCCGGCTTCCTCTTACCAGGGACAGATCGTCCTACCAGCGGTTTTTGCAGTCGGTGCCATGTGGGACGCGTTCCTCCGTTTCTGCTAGCCCCCAAAAACTGCTCGAGAATGGGCTTTCCACGAGATCAAACGCAAATGCTTCTTTCTTCATCTACAAAATTTCTTTTCTGGGTACCTTTTGTTCTGTATCTAGTAGGAGATTTGTCTTGAGGGTTTTTCTTCATGTTTAGCTGTTGACCCGAGTTTGGTTTGGTTTGATTGAGGGGGAGATGGCGTGAGTTGTGCTTGAACCTTGTGACCGTGTCGGGTCTCAAAGACCTGAACTGAGCACACCAAAGCTTCAGACAAGAAAAGAAGAGTTCAACGTTGTTTCCTTTTTCCTGTCTCCGCTAGGAATGCATGCTTTTTCTAAGATTGAAGTTAGAAGCTTTGACCAGCATGCGGTGTGTCACGAGATTACTGGTTCATGGCCCGCTGATGCCGCAACGATCCTCGCCATGAAAGTTTATGACGAGCTTATCGCGGGGGACTCGCCATGTGGGGGGGTTGTCTTTTTAAATCTGAGGTCAGCTTTTTGCGGCGAGATCACATGAATTCTGACCTTGGAGCCACTTTTGCTGCCTACTGATCAATTCAATGGCCGGTCAACAGAGGGGAAGAGAGATCAGATCTGCTGCAAAGGTAGATTTGGCAGGAAAGAGACTTTTGAGGAAGGTCCGGTATAGAAGTGGGCAATGAGGCATGGCCACCAAGTCGAAACTTTTAAAGAGAGGATCGAGCTTTAGTTGAATTGGAATACAATGGAAGTGGAGAGAGCAAAGATGCGAGACGCGAGTTGAGGTGACAATGAACCGGGTGGGTCGTCGAGGCTGTTGTCGATTTTGGCGGGGCTGGGCCGCTACGATCCCGGCATCTTTTGGGAGCTCCCCTGGGCACAACCTCGGGGCGCGATTGTGGGAAGAAAGTGAAGCGGGCGATCGCGGGCGAGACATCCAGCTCTTGTCTCATGAGTCTTGTTGTGCGAACTCGAGGCTTGACGCACTTGCGAGCTTACAAGCGATGGAAAAAAGAGATGCAGTCATATATATTCAAATCAAAAACACACTTCAATAATAATCAAGAAATTTGATTAGCTGGTAATAGAATCCACTTTTGTATTTTGTCGTGATATCACCGTCACTCACCGTCACCTAACTTTTTGGGAAAATTCTAAATAAGGACTCGAAGTATATCTTATTTCAAATAAGAGCCTGAAGTGATCAGATCAATCTAAAAAAAAAGCCTCTCACCAATTGATTAGGGATATTTTCGTCATTTATATTTTTAAATTTTTTGAATTTTTTTCTTTACTTATTCCTCTTTCTGTTTTCTAAAATTAAAAAAAACTAAAAGAAAAATAAACACAAACGGGAGGGGCCACAACCCTACTAGTTGGCGGGTTCATCGACTACTCCGACGGCAACCATCACCGCGGCAAGCATATGCCCGTGTTTCCTCTTATTTTCTTTTCTTTTCTTTTTTTATATTTAAATTTTAAATTTATTTTAACTAAAAATTAAAATCGTAGTTTGACAAAAATTTCATTGATCGGACGAAATTTTTAGCCAACCGATGCAATCCCTTATTTGAAATAGCCATAATCACTTTATGTCCTTATTTGAAATAAGGAGAACGCATCAGGTCTTTATTTAAAACATGCATAATCATTTTATGTTATTGTTTGAGAAAACGAGGACATTTTGTGCCCTTAATTGAAATTTTCTTGGACTTTATACAAATTTTTTTTTTCTCTCTCTTTTTTTTTTTTTTGGGTTGGGGTATGTTTGTGTGTGTCAAATTCTCTTTCTTTTAGTGCTCATGACGTTTAAAAAAGAGACCAACGGTTTTTCCCGCTGGCAGACGACGTCGTTGCTCGTGATCGGAAGATTTTTTTGGGAGACACAGAGCTTATCATCATCATCAGAACTTCGCAGCTGAGGGACACGTTCCCTTCCATGGCTTCCATCTGCTACTACTCGCTCTCTCCCCTTCCGAAGCTCGAAGGCTCACCGACCCCTAACGGAGCACTTCCCTCATTCAACCGCATACCAACATCGAAGCATTGGCGTCGCTCCATTGCCTCAATTCCGGCTCCGAAATGCCACGCGACAGAGCAAAGCTCGATTTCACTGGAGGAACCGATGAGCATCGATGACCTCCGCCGCTTCGTCAATCTGAACTTGGGCAAGTGGAACGGCTCTTTTCACGTGAGTCTCCTGTTTGGTTGTGTTCTTGAGCTTATCTCACGTTATATCGCCGTTATGCCTCTGTCGTTTATGTTACTGCGGTAATGCTTGAGCGAAAAGCAGGGCTGAAATGATGTTAGGGCTTGACTGGTTCTGGAGGGTGTTTAGTGGATTAAAGTTTTTAGGATTTGACATTTGGTTTAGCTGATTCTGTGTCGGTGGTGTGGGAGCTTCATTGTTACCAATGCCTTATAACTTGCCTTGGTGACTGGATGCGAAGTTTTTATGATCTATGCAATGTCTTCATATTAAATTTCCCGCTTTTGCAGCAATTTGATGCCCGCGGGAATCTGTTACACAAGATAAGCACAAAGCTTGCTGCAAGTTCTTATGGAGAAAATGAGCTCCTCAGTCTTATCCAAACGTAAGCTCCCGTTAGGCTTCTCTTGTTGAAAGTTTCAATGCAAACACGCCATCAGTTATGGTCTAATAGGACTGCACCTTGTAGGCTTTACATAAAACAACCTCAATCAAGCATTTCGATTTCTGAACACGATGAAGAACCTGAATGGGCAGAATATAAAATAAAAGAAACCAACATGTTCACCGTTGACAAGTATCAACAGGTAAATTCCCAATATGCTAATGCTTGAGAGAATTTATGTCACTGGATTATGCTTCATTCATTGGCTCCTGTTGTTATCCTACGTAATTAGTCCATAGTTAGGATTTTTCCCAGATGAGAGGGCGTTTTCCCTGAGATACCAGACAGCAGGCATGCTTGAAACCGTATTAAGGCAAGGAGTTCTAGGGGAAGATGACACCGGCGAAGAATCTCCAAAGTGAGTACTTGTTTTGTTTAACTTTTTCTTTTCAGGGTCATCTGTGCCGTCTTTGGCCGTCACTTGTGGTGACTAAAGCCAGAGAGAAGGCGAAAGTGACTAATTCACTGAATGAATTACGTATATGCTAGTGCGTTTTAAATGAAGCACTGTATTCTTCCCTCTATGGCTTCCTGTTCCATTAATTGAATTGACAGAACAAATGAGTGATAGCTACTTAGGCTTCAGACAATCATTTCTCCACTATGTACAGCCATGTTGATGGCTTGGGACATTACGTTTAGTAGGACTTATCCATGGAAGCATGAATATGTCACTTGTTTGTATGCTATGCGGATAGCCTTTAGAAGGATGTTGTGAAGTAGCCGATGCGTATTTCCAAGGATGGTAGACTGAAAAGAATGTGGTTTGAAGTGTCAAATTATTTCAATCAGGATAAGAAAAGGAGATAAGTCCCAAATAATGATTACTATCTATAGGTCTCAGAAAACCTGCTCCTCTTGACAGAATCCAGAGAAATAAGTTGCATAGCTTGTCCCAATGAGGGTTGTATTCATTGAAAGGGAAGATTCGCACATCAACGAATTATAAGAATTGTTGATATGTTGTTGATTCTTCACATTTATGTTGGTTGGTTCCATTGCATGATCTCTGTAGACAGTCTACTATTTAGCTGGAGACTTTGATGCATCAATAGAGCCTCCGTTCTTTTATCGTAACCAATTGCATCCTCCTTTTTGGGTGGAGCATCGTCGTTATTTGATCTTTTCTGCTGTTATGGCTTAAGCTTCTGTCTATGAGGTTTCAGAGCTTCAAGACCATCCAGTGTATCCTGCTCCTTTTTAGCGCTCCAGATTCTCGCTTCTTTCTTTTTGCTGAAAAGGCTTTTCTGCGCAGAAATCTCAAGCTTCCATCTCACCAACCTTCTATTGTCTGTGAGAATTGTCTATACTCACAACAAGCAGATACACGAGCAAGAGCATTTCACATCATGGACCCGAAGGGTTTCATTGAAATGCTTCTCATATTTCTTGAGGAAAGAGGCAATGGGTTGTCTATACCTCCTTTGCTTGAGAACTATGAAGTAAGTTTGAAGATATTTCTCATCTTTTAAGTGGCTATTGAAAGTGAAAGATTAAGCATTTGCTGTCTTTCCTCTTGATTGCAGGGAAGCAGGGATAGGATTACGCCATTTCTTGGAAACTGGAAGGGGCATTCTGTAACAAAGCGTAGTGGTGTTTATGGAGCAACAACTACTGAATCTGATTTGGTTTCGTTTCTTCAAATTGATGAGAGGGGGCGGTTAGTTCAGGTTTGTTGGAGGTAGAATTCAGCATCTAATATAGCTGGAAGTGATTTTATAGAACTTCTGAATCAATTGAAGATGGAGAACTTTAGACGAAGTAGAAGTCACACTAGTCAGATGCTATTAACCTGTTAATGTTGGCTGTAAGTAAATCACATATACATATTGCAAAGCTCTGGTTTAAGTTTCCTAATCCAAAGATGCATGGTTTTCAAAATGGCCTCCAATGGGCGACTCCAGCTAAAAGTTACACAAATAGTTTCTTCATGGTTCTACTAATTTCTACCTTGATTAAAAAAATTTGATGGCAGCCAGGTTTAATCGTTGCAAACAAGGAAATTCCATAAATTATTTTTAAAAAAATTGCAAATAAAAAAATATGAATACTGTTGACGTTATTTAGACTATTACTTAGGTAGTTTTCCTCTTGCTCCACTTTCTCCAATCACCTCAACCATCTCCCTTCTCTCAACTTTGCTGACTTGGTTTGATGAACCACATAAACTGCAAATCATGCTAGAGAGAATTTTGAATGTGATTTCAATGTTTAACTTGTGACTCATTTTGGACAAAAAAAAAAAAAACTTGTGACTCATGCATTTGTTCCCTCCTTCCTCGTCATCATGCTAGGAGATTACTACAACATCCAGTAGCAGTGAAGTCACCACGAACATGCATTGGACGGGTACAATTTCAGACAATTTGGTCACATTTGAAGGTGGATACCAGATGACGCTGCTGCCTGGAGGCATGTACATGGGCTTCCCGTCCAACGTGGCGAAGAGCGTGGCCGAGTCCAAGTCATTCCATTTGGAGTTCTGCTGGCTCGAGGCACCTGGAAGGAGACAGAGGCTTGTTCGCACTTATGATGTGGAGGGCTTGGCCGTCTCATCAACATACTTCCTGGAAACCAAGTCTTGAGGCTGAGAAAAGGATCGGTTCCTTGTCAATTGTAGAACTAGACATACTTACTTATACTGATTGAGTCGTGCAAAATGAGAATTGTGTTCGAGCGTAACTTGGAAGCAAGAATTTTGTCCTAGCTGCGTGTATAACGTCAAATGAGATGTAAGACAAATTCACGCTTTTGTGGTCACGTTGTTTTTTATTCAAAGGGACTTTTTGGTTCACAAGTCTTGCTGTTCGACAGGTGAGTTGCAAGTGGGAAACCAACTTGCTGGCTTTGATTGCTCTATGACAACTTGTGAACTCTGCTTTGCTGGAAAATGATCGATGAGCAGAAACGTGGGGTTACATACAATTAAGAATGCCAAATTGCAAGAGGAGGCCTTCAGTGACCGTGTCGATGCTGACATCGGCAAAGCATGGGACTCATGGTATGGATGTTCGCAATGCCGACACTGGCTCAGTTGTATCGTCTTGTCGACTGAACGAGCCTAACATTTATGTAAGTCTAGACAGCCTCCCTATTTTCATCGCACTGCCATTTCTTTGCTACAGAAGTTACACGTCGAGGATGAAGCATCGTCCTGGCGATAATATCTTATCGTCCTGTCTCGAATTCGAGTGGTCCCGAACGCGAACAGATCACCGTAAGACCCAATCATGGTGGATGTCTGGACGACTCGCTGCTGCTCAACTTTTTAGCATCGATTGAATGCTGCTGTACTGGGACGTCAAATTAAATTTGTGGAACCAAGCTTCTTGTGAATCCCCCATTTCCACGTCGAGTCCTCCTGTTTTCTTCTGTTCATTTCATTCTATGTGTTCGGTCGGGTTCGAGTTCCCACATCGTACGGGGGCTGAAGAAGCGACCTGTGCAATTGAAGGCAAGAGAGGTCTCTCATGAGTCCCCACCAATCTGGTGGCAAAGTCGCCAACATGGGCGTGACTCGTAGTTTGCTCATCTTCCCACGGAATTCATTCCATAGTTTTTCTTGCGTGACAAAAAGAAACTTTCCATTCGTAAATCTTCCCGACCTCCTTTTTCAATATCCACATGCGGCGGAATTCTTTGAGCGGCCATCTAATTATCGGATGTGACATCCCGTCATCCCACAAGTCCGGATAATGATAGACATAAATATGGTGATTCAAACTCAAGTCTCGAACTAGAATTTGCTTAAATAGAAAAACATATCGCTTTGAACTCCCATTTAGTTAAATTTTTGTTTGATGGTATCCGGCTTTTGCACGTCACGATTCTTTTTTTGCAATTTATATCAAGAATGATTCGGTGCTCAACATAGTTTAAGTTTTTTCTTTTTTTTGTGGCACTAGTTATTAAAATATTTTTTTGTTTTTTTCTTGGCATCTTTGATTAAGTAAAAAGAATTATATATAAAAAAAAAAAACGTGGAGTTTTCACTAAACTTTTTCTGGATAGCAAGACAAAAGGAGGCCAAGGACAGCAAGTGGCGGTGGACCGGTGGTTGCCACTCGCAACGACAATAAATGTCGTGGCAACGTGCGAGAAATAAAGAAGTATTAAATGGGAAAGCAAGAAAGAAAACGAGAAACGGACACCAGTGAAAGCAGAGATAAACGCTTATTGATACAGAGTTTTCACGGAGGAAGCAAAGCCAAGAAATGGCCGGAAAACAATCACTTCCGGCGCCGCGGCCCACCATATCGGTGCCGCCGCGTCCGCCGGTGGCAGCCATGTTCGGGCCTTGCGCGAGCCCCGGCCCTTTGACGCTGGTCTCGAGCTTCTTCGCCGAATCCGACTGCGGATCTTTCTCCGAGCTGCTCGCCGGTGCCATGTACTCTCCCCTCGCCGTCAACGCCTCGGGGGCAAGTTCGTTCCTTTTGGACTACTCGCGTGATAATCCGTCGAAGGAAGGGGAGTTTCGAGATGGGCAAGCGAGTTTGGCGGTTGCCAAGTCGCCATTGTTCACGGTCCCACCTGGCTTGAGCCCTTCTGGGTTGCTTCTGTCGCCTGGTTTCTTCTCTCCTAAGGTGATTGTTGCACTTCATTTCTTGGGTTTGCAGGATGAAATTGGGATTCCACGTTGCTTTTGTTTTGCGAATGGATGCATCTTTTCAGAGTGCTCTGCAGTCGCTAATCTTGCGGCCGCATAAATTTGCATCCTAAGAGAGATAATTGGTTAGAAAGATGAATTTTTCAAGTATTTCAAGTGCTTCATTGATACTTCCTGAAGTCGGAGTCCTAGCTATGGGATCAAGGCAAACGGGCCATAGGTGAGAATTGGACTAAAAGTTTGTAATGTCATATCCTTCAAGAACCTTGTCTCAAAGATCTCACCTAGATTGTTGCTGCAGTTGTGGCAATTAGCACGTTTCCTCTGAGCATGCTACATTGTCTGAAATTTTTTAACTACCTGGGCAAGTTCCATGCTCTTCCATTCGTTGCATACCTAGAGTGTTGATTTTCTGTTATTGGAGTTGTCTAGTTTAGACTCTCACCCAGAGGATTGTATGCTCTTATAATTTTGAGACCTTAAGACAATCAACACAATACAAAATCCTCTAGATAGTAGCTCCTGGAATTGTTTTAGGTGCACATAGATACTCACCATTTACTAAACCTAGATAGTGTACTTTCCTAAACTAATATATGAATCTCCTCTTATGGTTCCTATGCACAAAGCAGAGCCCCTTTGGGATGTCCCACCAGCAGGCCTTAGCACAAGTGACTGCTCAAGCTCAAGCTGCCCTAGCACGGTCTCATGAGCACTCGCAATTAGAAATGAATCCTCTGGAAGCATCAAAAGAGCCACTCCCAGACGAGCCATCTTTTATGCTAAATGAGGATTCACAACAGCTCTCTCCATCAGATGCTACCACTTCCATGACCGAATCCTGTGATTTCTCTAGTTCCAGTCAAAAATGGGAAGCTCTTCCCACAGTTCTTGAGAAGCCTACTGAAGACGGGTATAATTGGAGGAAGTATGGCCAGAAGCAGGTGAAGGGCTGTGGTTATCCCAGGAGCTACTATAAATGTAGCCATCTGAACTGCTCAGTTAAGAAAAAGGTCGAGCATTCTCTTGATGGTCGAATAACGGAGATTACTTACAGAGGGCAACACCAGCATGAAATACCTCAAGGCAAAAAGACTTCAAAGGATGGTAACAACTTGAAGAGGGGCACAAATTCTCTGGCTAAATCTCAAGCTGTTCTTCAGGATCAGAATGGGCGCCAATCCACTCCTGCAATGCTTGGGAGTGGGAGAGATAGGGAGTCTTCTCAAGCAATCAATTTGCATACCAGCGGGTTAAGTAACTATGTGGAGTTAGATGATGCTAAATCTAAGGGAGATGGATCTGACGGTACCGATGATGTTGACGCTGGTGATGATGAACCAAATCCCAAGCGGAGGCAAGTTTTAACTATGATGTTCTATATAATTACCGTCTTTCTTCTTGCAACATTTCTTTTTAGACAGATTAATAATTTGCTTTGGCTTATAGGATTGTGCCTATTCCATCAAGCAAATATGTCTCGGAACCCAAGATCGTTCTGCAGACAAGAAGTGAAGTTGATCTGCTGGACGATGGCTTCAAGTGGCGCAAATATGGGCAGAAGGTGGTCAAAGGGAGTTCCTACCCAAGGTACTGAGCTTTCTTTGTGTCTATTGATGAAATTGTCACGAGAGCTTTTTGGTTTTTTCATAGGCATCTCTTCCCATTCTTGCCTGCTGTTCGTTGGCTTGATGATCTAATCATGCTTGGAATTGCAGTCTTGATGTCAGATGCCATTAGCCCTTGAAATCGATTTTGGTGTCTTGCCTCGTCCAACGTGTGAGTTTTGTCTGTCTGCAATGTGGGTGGGGAGACAGCATGTTGCCTGTAGTTTTTGCCATGTCTTTTTAGCTGTGTTTGCTCACTATGCCTGAACAAGCCAAAGCATAAGAAAACAGTCGAAACTTGGGGAAGGGTGTCTTTGGCTTCAATAATGAGGTGAAATACTCAACGATCTCAAAAAAGCCCATTAGATTGTAGCAATGTGTTTCTCAACGCTTTAAAAATACACAGAGTCACCCAAATTATTTCAATGCAAAATCATATGTCAGCATAAACATAGTACATGCAAAACAAAACCAGGGAAAAGATTTTGTTTGCCATCTCATAGATCAATTGGGCGAAATCATTAGGAGTATGGATTATCAATATTCTGGGTCAGTTTAAGACTTGTCTTTTCTTGCGCACACGATAGGTGGTAAAGATAACCCGTGAGGGAGGACAGATTGTTGTTGCAACACCTTTCACTGTCTTGTTTTGTTTGCATTACTTTAGTCATCCGATCTCAGATCTCAGTTAAGCCCACCCAACTGAGAAATTTGAGGGGTGACAAGTCTTTTTCCTTCCCCAATTTTAGCATAAGGAGTGAAAACAGCCGATATATGTCGCCCGATAATAATGATTACTCTCTCGCTTCGTCTTTCCTGTTGTGTTCCTGGACACTGTTTACTCAACCATTAGCAGAAGCACTAGGATTATACTGGGGCTTCACGTTTTTTTTTTTTTGGTAAGGATACTGGTGTTCACGTTTTTCTCTGCTTTCCATGATGTTGGAGTTTAATACTTCATAAACGATGCTCTCGCTCTCTCTCTCTCTCTCTCTCTCTCTCCCTCAAAGTGTTGGCTGGAAGAAAGAGATTGATATTCCAAATAGTGCAATCAAATATTTGACGTCTTCAATTAGCATTTTCTTCTGTTAAGGACCTGCTCTGATTCAATCGAAAATCACCCTATGCTGTGCAGGAGCTACTACAAGTGCACTTACGCAGGCTGCAATGTCCGTAAACACGTCGAAAGGGCTGCGTCAGATCCCAAATCCGTCATAACCACTTACGAGGGAAAGCACACTCACACCACACCATCTGCTGGAAAGCGAGGCCGCACTGTTGAGGCAACGGAATTTGGCGAAGTCCAAAGACCATCAGTTCTGCGGCTGAAAGAAGAACAAGTGGCCGCTTGAGCCTTAAGCTACTCGATCCTCATCTGCTTAAAAAGAGCTCATGGACTCGGTGGATTTTGGTCGAAGTCGCACAAGCCCATCTACGGTTGAACAGAAATGTGATAAATGTATAAATGAGCGAACCCTTTTGCTGTGACTTGTATTTTTAATGCGCAAAAACCATATCAAGTGCAGGGGAAGGTTATTGCTTATGCTTTATGCATCGCCTCTTGTAACTAAGCGTCAGTTACTCTGTTGTTGTATCAAGTGCCAAGGCCGAGTCTCCGAAAGAAGTGAGATTTCAAATAAGTCTTTGCTCTGTTTTATCAAATCGTTTCCTCTTAATTGATTCCGAGCTTAAAAAGAGAAGCTTTTTACATTGCTGAACGATTTTTGCTAATGCAACCTTTTGTTCAGAGGAGCGTCCGCTCCAGCATCGATCAACCAGTCCTTGCATACGAAAGGGCAACTTGTGAAACAGTTCCATGGCGTGAACATCATTTATAGCGTCAACTCGAAAAAAGATCGCAGATTTGGCATGGAGGGAACTTTAAGCTGAATCGAATCAAGATCCCGAAAATAATATGATCAATTTTGCTAAAACCGTACTGCAAATCGAAATTGCAGAGCAGCTTCCGAAGGTGACTCATTCATTTGTTTGCCTCGCAATCATCCATAGCGCAGAAAAAGAGTTCGCATTCAACAAACAACATTATGAAAGCGCCAGAGTTCGAAATGGAGAATCAAGATACAACTGAGATGCAAACCCGTCACTTTGAACTGCTGTCTCCTTGAGAAACGCTCCCTCCAGAGGTGGTAGAAAGTCGGCCGTTGTCCGTTTATATTGAGTATCTTGTTCTGACAATAAGACAGTATAGAAAGAGAGGATTTCCAAATGTTTGATATCCTAAATAACGTGATCATGCTAGAACATACGGTCAAGTTCACTTTTTCAACTCGGCCGGTCCTTCGACGAGCAAGTCACAATTTCTCACCAAGAATCATTTTGCATTAATAGATCAATTTTTGCAGATCATCCTGATTATGACATTACTCTGTCCTGTGAAAGCATCCTCAATGGGTCGACACCCCATGCGAGAATGTTACCAGTAGAGTCCCTTACAAGGGAATTTGACAGGATCATCCCAACAGCATATACAACAATTATGTATAACATTACAACACCCATTAATGGTGGAGTCGAAACCGATTTCATGTTTAACTTGCGCTTAAATGATTAATGAACCAGGAGACTTACGAAAGGTTTGAATTCAAATAATTTGCATACTTATAAGAGATTTTCTTTCCCAACTGGATTGAGACTGGAGGCATGGACTTCCCCCTCTGAAGCCCACTGTTATCGTTGGTAGTTAGCATTGATTTGATTTCACTTAAAAAGGGGAGTTGTCAATCATCATCCACGGTGACCAGTGTCGGTATTTGGCCGTGATCGATGAAATCAATCTTGTTCAGTCTAACGCAACACAGCATTTGTTCTGGCAGCTCCTCTGGCTTTTGTGCCTGTTGGGTTTTCAAGAACAGTGCTCAGAAGTTTAGATGAAACGTGCAAAAGATTCAGTATTTCACAGTACACGGTATTAGACGAAGTACTCAGTTTTAATATCATAGATAAGTGGTCGTGAGATTGTAAATCCAAATTCCTTGTCGATGCATAACAAGTTTCTAGATGTCGAATATGAAGGGCAATGCCTCACAGGAGTTGCATGGCTGAAGGGTTACCTGAATGGTTAGACCCAAGTCGAGTATTCCATTCTTCAACCGTTCCCGGAAAGCTTCCAACCCCTTTCGAGAAATAAAGCTGAATCGGTGAATGTCCAAATCGATCTCAAAGTAATTGGATCCCTGCATCAACGGATCAAAGTGACAAGAACCTCAGAACTCGAGCAACTCAGTTGGCAAGGAATAGGTTTAACTTCTTAAACATAGTCAAAAGAACCTATTATTGCAGCTCACCTTGTAGAAGTTGTGTTGAGGGCGTGAAAGAACCGGCTTTTCATTGTATGCTTGTACTAGTTTTCTCTCGGTAGAATTTAACTGGAGATCCTCAGGGTTCACCACACCAGCCATGATCTTCAGCCTCTCTCTAAAAGGAATGGTGAACTCTTTAGCAAAGCCTCTAACCTTCTCCATCTCATCCTCGACGAATTTCTGCATGAGGAACAAGTTATCATAGCGGAAAAAAGAAAATTCTAAATCACAAAACCAAGTTGAATATTCAAGTATCAGAAGTATATGATTAGACTTGAGATTTTCTTGAATTATGCAGGTTTAATACGGAGCTACAGCGAATAAAGCTAGCAAGGACATCGAATCAACAATTTGCTGGCGTGTTTGCTTTTAGCCTAAGACTGTATGCACTTGGCACTGGGAGCACCAAACAACCGATCCAGCTCAAGTGGATTGCACAAGCCCCATCAGAAGGATGGTAATTAGGTTATTACAGTCGAGAATTATAATCCCAAGGCTGAGACAGATCCTTCGAAACATAAGAACAAGCATTATATTGCAGGCCACTCTTTTTCTCATAATATCCATTCCTTTACATCCTAACATGATATGACTGTGTTCCTTGGTTACAGCTAGCAGTCAAAAAGAAAGCAAATAGGAACATCCGAAGAGAGGGTAAATCACCTGGATGCTGTCCTGAAATTGTGAAGAGATGTCTTTCTCAAAGCTCTCAGAAACTTTGAAGTACAAGACAAGACTCATTCCTTCCCCATCACTATCACCAAGGAACATCGCAGCAGGATAAGTGGGCAACTGCAGAACGCACACAATTTAGATGATGAGCTGACAAAAGCAAAATTCCTTGCTCCAAAAGTAAGAAGGCAAGCGAGGAAAGTGGATGGGACCAACAGGCATCCTCATGCAGGTCTTACTTGGATATTTACAACAAGAAGAGGAGGCACTTTTCCATCTGCTTTCACATTGGGTAGCTCAAGGTGTTGGGCTATATGGTTTATTTTTCTTGGGCACATAAATAGATCAACTCCGATTGGTATATACGGGGTGTTATCTGAAGCGGCTGACTTCCGCTTATCTCTGCATACAGCCATAAGGTGATTAGGCTCCACACAATCAAAGAAACTCGCAACACAAGCAATATAATTGGAGTTTACAAAGCAGCAACTAATTAAGACGTCTAATAGGTGAAATAAAGAAACTATCTGAAGTATAGACTTTGAAAAATCATTGTCGAATAACGCATGGTTGTCATGAAAGCTTGCGACAAAAAAGAGCATTGACATCGTACTTGAAGTAGTTTTCGCCTCGAAGTTTAAATTTCGAGGGTGGAAGTTCAGACCAGCATCCAGGGGCCGGTTTTTCACCAGTGCAGCAAGGAATGATCAATCCTGCTCGGGGGCGATATAAGAATCTTTTTGATGCGCCTGTAAATACACCAACCCATCTCATACTATACGAAATTACCGAGACATGCAATAAATGCTTAAATTGTCATAATTGGAAATATAAGCAAAATCAATTCACTCATCAAGGACATAGATGTATATCAGCATGTATCCCTAATATAGACAGATTTATAAGGCCACCAAGGAACTCAACTATGCGATAATCACGTCATATAACATAAATTAAGCTTGAATATCAACGGAAGGAAGGCCCCTTGGAAGACTTACGTTGTTCCATTGTTTCCTCTCCATCACAGGACCTTCTCTTGAATGAAAGCCTGAAAACTGCAGACTTTCTTCTTTGAGCTTGCAGGCCCACATTTTGAGTACTTAAGATCTTGTCATTAAAACTCACGGAAGGAACTAAACGAGATAGGCCAGTTTTCAATAGTTTCTCTTGGCATTTCTCCTCAGAATCGCGTCTATTCTCTTTAAGACCTTTGAAGCTCCCATGGCAGTGTTCCAATTTTTTCCTCATCCTGCTGTAACTTTCCTCAGCCTTTCCAGCACAAGCCAGCTCATGGCCTTGCGTAGACGTGAATGTATTAGATTCCTTGTGCTCATCTTTGGCTGTTAAAACTTCTGATTTACCTCCATCTATTTTGAGATAACTTCCGTGGAATTCTTCATACGCTTTGCCACTGTCCACAAAGCAAGATGAAGTTTCATACTGAAGCACTTGACCGCCAGAAATGTTGCCAATCGCGTTGACTACCAAAGGAAATCCATCTACACAAATGTGTTCGGAAACTCCAATAAGACTCCGAAAGGCAAATGACGATGATGTTCATAATTGAGATATTCTTTCGAAAAGGAAGTGAGAACGACAAGAAAAAGTTCGTTAACTACTTATTGGGGAAGTTGATGTTTCTTACCTCCATGCACACTGATGAATTCGTCATCGGAGTCAGACTCCAAGATGCTCACCGAGTCGAACCATGCCTCCTCTTGGCATAATACTGCAGGGATTGACTATCGAAGCTTCAGTAATTTGCACAATCCAAAAAGTATATTTGTCTATGAAAATAAAGCCTTCCAAGCAATACAAATAGTAAATCAAATTAACAAATCCAACAACACCCTATTCAGAATCATACAAGCACAATCAAAAGCTTATTATAAGAAGACAGTCCAACATCTTAAAACCTATGAGCCACCATGACTCAAACCTAAATAAACTTCAGGTTAGTGGCTATGGAGAGAACTGAGGAAGGTTCTTAAAGTCACTGGCATATTTTCCAGCGTAGTAGGCGGTCATGTTTGTGCTGACTAGGTAGTAATTAAAAAAATCAGAACAGAAGCTGGACTGGCATAAGGGAAGGCGAGTAAAACATTTTCTTCAAGGACTTCTTATGCTTATTAATAGTATTGTGGTTTTCATATCTTATCTTATGGAGTTCAAATAAAATACCAGTCAAAGTAAACTCGGTATAATGAAACGGCATACCGTTAGCGTCAAATTGACTATGGTGCCACTGCAGCTGTGTCAGATAGAATGTAGAATTGGAAACCTCGGATCGTCTGCAAGTGGTCGTTTCCCCTGTCTCGAAATCCATTCGAACAAATTCGCTGACAGCATAATCGGTTACGAGACCAGCACCGCTGTTCCTTTTCTTGGTCATGGTAGGGGCAAAACTTGATATCTTGCCTTGGCGTTTGCAGGTTTGGCGGGAATGTCTCTTCCGCACTCTGATCTTTTTAGGGGGTGTCGACATGCAAGCACCCATTATGACTGCTTAAAGCACAATTCTAGTCTTCTGCAATGATTGCCGATTTTATTCCCCAAGAAAATTCTTCGCAAACCTATCAACACCGAAATTTGGAATATAAGTATAATATGCAACATATTCTCCACAGATGCCCTGCATTGTAGCCTTTCTACATTAAACATGAGTACTGAAAGGAAAACAATCCACAGCAACAAAAATATCTTGATTAAGACCGGTTCTTCATTCAAGTACCCAGAATCCCCGGTATAAGATTGAGCCATCTACCATTCTGGATGTCAGAAAGTCAACCATCTGTTGTAAGCAAAATGAAGCAGGACTGTACCTTTTTCTCAGAAAAACTGAGATTCCAGGAGAGTGAAAGCACAAGAGAGATGAAACAAAACCCTATCAAATTATTAGACAAGCTTTCCCCTGATCATGCATTCCATTAAAAATGCCGAACACATAAAAGGCAAATCACATGGCAATCATCGGCGACGAAAAACGGATCACGACAAACACAAATCTATCACGCGATTTAATCCAGCTTTCATAAGCCATTTTAAAGAATTCAAAAGGAACCCTCTATCCTAATCATAGCCCTTTACATAAACTCATCAATGTCGATCCAATCATAAATAAAGAATAAGAGATGGACCTCTAAAAGGTGCAGATTCAGAGGGGGAGAGAGGGAGAGAGAGAGAGAGATGAACGGTTCATTGTTCACTTTCAAAGGGACTTTTGATTTCACTTTCAGAGAAGGAACATAACAAGGGAGCAGATGAAGGGTCCACATAAGACAAGGGGCCAAAAAAAAAAAAAAAACGGAAAAATAGAATAAGATCGAGCACCACTATGTTTCCCATAAAGAATGGTGCTCTGTCCATTATCAATGGCAGAGGAGCAGAAAAAAAAGAGTCGAAAGACCTTGGCAACGTGAAAAACGCTTCGAGTGGAAGCACGACAGAAATTTCCAAGTCGACGATGATGCCCAAGAAGCAGTAACCGACAAAACCAAGAATCATGCAACTTCAGTCGCATTTCACGATCGAACACCAAAAAAAAATCAAGAACCACAGTCGGGCAGCATTGGAAAAGGAAACTTATGCTGTTCGATGGATGAATAAATTCACGCAAAATACAACGAAATAGGGGGAGAAAAAAAGAGAGAGAAGAAAAAAAGTCAGAGGGGATTCATTCACAGCATGCATCGCACCGTGACCAAAAGGACATCAAAGTAGATATAAAAATGGAAACTTTTCTCGGGAGAAAGAAAAACAGAGCAAAAGATTCAGGCATTAACAAAATCAGCGGAGCAGAGCATTTGTTAGATGCATGCATGCACCAAGAACAAAAGACAATGCATTGAGCTTGATCGCGAGCAGAAACGAAAAGGCCTCACCTTTTTCTTTTTTCTTTTTCTTCTGTTTTTTGTTTTCTTTTCTTCGTTTTTGCAGTACGGATCTGCGTGCCCCTCTCTCCCTCTCTTCTGCACCACCACCACCAACAAGAACAACAAAAGCAAGAGAAGCAAGCCGCGGTTCCGACAACAGCCCACAGAGCCAGAGAAAGAGCTTCAGAGCAAACCGGGAGACAGGAAAACGAAGCGGGTCGGCGATGGCGTCCGACAATGTCGTCGGATCCGAGACCAGACGCGAGCAAGTCTTATCTCCCACGCCTTCTTCTTCTTCTTCTTCTTCTTCTTTTCTAAATTTCCCTTCTCTTTTACCCTGCAACTTCCATCACAGGAGAAGAAGAACGCCAATCTGAGAGGAGGGGGGGCTTCTCTTCTCCTTCCTTGCCGTTCCTGAAGTTGTTCTTGCAGAGAGACGTCTCTTGCCCCTCTCTCTGTCTCTCTCTCCCTCCCTTCCCCTTGAGTTTAGCTCTCGTGTTTCCTGAGTTTGGCTTGCGGGCTTTTTAAATTTTCGCTGGCAGATGGAGAGAGAAACAAATCAGCAAAACAAGAACCCATCTCGGAAAAAACACGGATAAAAATCCTATTTTGCGTGATTACATTACGTGCATCGTTTATCCCGTTAGTGATCCTTTTTATAGTCGATCCATTCCGCGCTGAAGTCGAGGTCTAATCTCATCTGAATCTGCACTCAATCCGTGCATCTCCCCCGCTTCATTCCTCGTTGTGCGTGCGCCCGTCTCGCTTCCACGTCAATTTTTTTTCGCTCGATAGAAAAAAGATGGAAAATCAAATGCTTCTTTGGCATTTTCCTCGAGATAGACATGGCCACGGATCGATTTGAATCCCGAATCGACCCGTGAAATAACCGAAATTGGCCCATTGATCGGGATTGCGGGTTCCGAACCGGCCCTTAATCATGCATTCTTTGAAATAATGAAAGCACTTCAGATTCTTATTTGAAACAATTTCACTTTAAACCCTTATTTGAAAGAACGAGGACATTTCAAGTCATTATTTGGAATTTTCCCATTTTCCTCACTTCGCTCTCCAACATCTCTCTTGCTTCTTGCTTTGACCCATGGAAAAAAATTTCGGTCGAAGCTCCTTCTTTCACGCTGATATTATATGATCATTTTGATTTTTTTTAACAATTTCGATCTGGGCCTAATTCCTTAAAAACCCTCGGCTTTAAGTTCAATATCAAAATTTTATTTCAAATTCCTTTTATCTAAAAAAGAATTGTTAATTTTTACTTAAATTCCAATTTTGCCCATGCGTTAAAGAATCGCCACGGAATATCCATAGTAGAAAGCTAATGTTGTTTCGTTAGGTGAGAATATTGACGAAAACGTGAGTTCCGATAATAAATCTCTAACTAGCCCCTAAGTCGGTATTTTTGAAACACTAGTGGCAATTAAGTGGACATATCTAGGACTGGAGTCAAAGTTTAAGGTGTTCTTTAGACAAAAAAAAAATCAAAATACAATTAGGATTGAACCTAAAGTTGTGAATTTTCTTTAAAGAATTAGGCCTTTAGATTTACCTTTGACATCAACTCACCAGAGAGGGCGATAATAACTTCTTGAATGCAGTTCGTTTACTTAATTTTCAATTGTCGCTACTAAAACCCAAAATCTTTCAGGATTCAAGTATCTCAACCACTTAATTGACTCAAGCTGAACCTCAAAAATGCTAAATTAGAGCATGTCGTGAACTTAGCTCAATGAATGCATATCTCTTTTCCTTAATCATATATAATAAACGCCAACCTCGATTTTCTTGAGTATCGTGCCTTATGTTCGAGCATAGTCGAGTCCGTGTACTAAAATTATATCGATTCGGCTCAACGGGACAACACCCTTAGCCATAAACTACAAAATATTATGTCGCCAATCATTATTTCATTTGGACCGCGTGGACAGTTATACCAAATGGGCTGTTTCGCGACGGTTAGACGCTACAGCCGAAGAGCTTCTACTTGTAGATCATCATAAACGTTAATTACTCGACACTAATTACTGTCTAATGCGGTGTGTACATAAATATCGGACAAGCGGACAACTAAATCCAGCTCCCACACCTTTTCTTTCAATTTCCTCTATTTCTATTTTCCTCCCTATGATTGCTATCGTTATTATTAATTAATACAATAAAAAAAAAACCAAACTTATATACCCGCGCTAAACTTACTCTAAACTAATTTTTCTTTTACCATAAAAAACTTCAAACTAATATGCATATGACAAATTTACCCCAAATTAATTTTCTTACCACGAAAAATTTTAAACTGGTACACTTGTGACAAATTTACCCAAAACTAAATTTTTGAAGACCACAAAAAATTTCAAAATAGTACAACTGTGATAAGTTTACCCCCGTTAGTTTTCGCTAAATTATACTGTCAAATTGCCGAGTTGGATGACACGTGACGGTTGATGAATATATCATTTAAGAGTTTTTATCCTCTGTTTGTCGTAAGTATATCATTTTGGGGTTACTCATGATATTAAATCCATTTAACGGTCATTAACGGGGAGTAAATTTGTCAAAACTCTACTAGTTTAGAGTTTTTGATGGGCAAAAAATTAACTTAGGATAAATTCATTATAAGTATATCATTTTAAATTTTTTTGTAATGAAAATTTTGATTTGAAATAAATTTATCATATACATGTATCGATTCGAAATTTTTCGTCGTATTAATTGTTATTAATATTATTTGGACCTACAAATATAATTCATCAAGCTGGGGAAGCAAATGCGGGAATGCAAATTATAAAAATCACCACCAACAACAATAATAATAACAATAATGATGTGGTGAAGAAAAGGTGGAAAACTGACAAAAAAAGGCAATAATTGTGGGCGGTGGGGCACAGAAAAGGACAGCTACGTGCTACAATGTCAAATCTTTATGGGAGTTTCAATTCGATCATGATTGGGCGTGCCCGTCCACGGTTCGTCCGATCGAACCACGATCACAAAACACCAAAAAACAACGATTGAAGTTTAAAATGTACATACATGAACAGCTTTTTCCATCTCTGCACTAACGTTCGTGGAGTCTGCCCAGGTTGGGCCACCATCCTCGGTCGTTGTCTGTGCGTGTCGAGAGTGAATTAGTTGAAGTGAGGAACGTAGCCCCCTTGAAATAATGTCCTTTGACTTAGGTGCAAATTGTCGGAAAGACTCTCGATTTTTTTCATTTTAATATATTTAAAATTGTAAAACTTATCACGAAAGTATAATCGAGCCCTTAAATCTATCGAATTGATGCGATCGAATTATTATGTTAATTTTGTCTAATTTGGCTAACAAGAAATGCCGCAATGGCTTTTCTTATTTATTTTTATTTTTCCTATCCTAACAGGAAAAACTCACATCTTTTTTTTTTAATATAAATTTAGCTTTTTAAAATATAATTGTGTAAATTTCGAGCTAAAAAAATCAGATTTGGACCTAAGACGACATTGTTTTAGCCTTTATCCCCGATGTTTTAGCCACGTTATCGACATTCAAGAGTGAGAAAGTAATAATAAAAAGTCATGTTAATGTTTCCTCGATAGCCAAGTTGGACGGAGGTAAATGAAGGTTACACCAATTTGATAAATTTCAGTACATGATTGGGCATTTTTTGTTAAATTTAAAAACTCAATTATACTTTCGTGATAAGTTTTAAAACTTCCAATGCACTTACTTCTTGATTTTTCTAAATCTTGAGAGCCCGTGTTGCATTTTGACTCTTATTTCGCAAGAGATGCCAAATATCATTCAAAAACACGTGAATTTTGGACATATGAATTCACATAGCATGTTGCGTAATTTCTATTTCAAAAACACTGAATTAATTTTTGACTTTGATGATAAAGCACAAAGCTGCGATCGGAACTTTATTTAATGTGGCTGTGGACACTTGACACCTTCTAAAGTATATTATTAATGACATCTAGATTTACATATGTTGACACGTCGTGTTACCGTGAATTCGCTCCCGTACAACTGACGTAATTTGAGTTAAAATATGCTGTTGAACTAAAACAACGTTAATCGCCACTTTTCTAGGGACTGATCACATGGAAATCCACGAAAGTTCACGTGCATGCGGATGCTATCATCATGCACAATTAATAATATAGATGGGCCCGCAATGTCAGGATTAGGATAATTACTACTGTTTCATTATTATTATTATTATTATTATTATTATTATTATTGTTGTTGTTGTTCTATTAATTGAAAACAACTAGTAAATTAGGCACGCAATCTCCTGCGTGAAGTCACTTGCTACGAAAATTATCGCATCAACCTTATCTTAAAATAGTGAGAAAATTTTTTAAGGGCATTTTTGGAAATGTCGTGGTTGAATTTGATAGATGATATCCGTCATTTGTTCTTTTAACATAAAAGAAAAGGTTTCGTTTTAAATGAATTGGGATAAGGGCGGCAAAAGTCCTAAAACATGAATGAGAGAGAAAATGATAAGTTAACATTTTTTGTTAGTTAAGTTTAGCGAAGTGAACGAAATAACTTGATTGCATAAGTTTGATATGTTTTAGGACTTGATTGAACTTTTTAAAAGTTTTAGAACTCGATTGCATTTTTCTCGACAAATTTCGAGACTGCTAATGCCTTTATGTCAAAACCGATAGCCTGTATTAGAATGTTACCGAACAAGTTCGTGAAAAAAAAAAAAGCCTACCAATCTGTCTATATCTATTCCTACACTGTTATTAAGCTCCCATGAAATTGCTCGACTGCCCTTTTCATTATATCTACCTACCTATCTACATTCAAAACCTATACTATTATTAAGAGGAAAGCGCGGCGCCGTTTCACTTTCGACTTCTAATAATGCCTCTTCCAAAAAACTGAGCACTAAAATTTAGGTTTCGAAACTTAAATAGCGCATGCCCCTAATGTCCGAGATTTGTTCCTTACAAAAAAAAAAAAATTGTTGCACGGTCCGTACCGTCTTTCCTCTTTAAAACAATTCAAAATCAACCCCAATAAATAGAGCAGTTAATATATCATAGTTGACTCATAACTCACGGATTTAAGTTTTCAAGTGAATATATGTTCAACTGGATATGTTGACGGGCTTGAACATAGACTCCACGCTCCATGAGATATCTTGAGGGAGAATGAGCCCAACACTAGCTCATTGTGAGGGGGAGATTGTTAGGATGCACGTGTGAGTGATTTGTGTTAAAGAAATTCCACGTCGAATAATCGATGTGGTATGAAGTAGTTAGTATATCATAATTAGTTCATAATTCATTAGTTTAAGCTTTTGAGCGAAGAAGAGTTTAACTGGATATGTTGACACGCTCGGACTTAGAGTTCTCTTAACGATCTCCTCGAGTGAATGTATCAAACTTATGTTGTACGCTCCCGACAAATGTTATTAGAGCTAATAGTTGCTATTTCTGGGCAGGTATACGTTGTGGTGTGGCAACAAGTGCCTGTAAGGATAGGATGAAGTTGGGTGTCGATGGTGATTCAACTTGAGATAAATTGATGCAGAAAGATATGTGAATTAAAGGGGAACAAACTTAACACTAGAGGGAAAAAAATTGTTAGAATGCACATGTGAGTAAGTTGTGTTAGAGAAATCTCACATCGGATAATTGGTGTGGTGCGTAATAGCTAATATATCACATTTGGCTCATAACTCTTTAATTTAACCTTTTGAGTAAACATGGGTCTAACTGGATATATTGACAAATTCGGACTTGGGCTCCCTTTTACGATCTCCCTAAGTGAAGGTACTGAACTTCTACTACGCACTCCCAACACTTCGTGCTTTCTATCACCTTCCTCTTACTTTTGATCGAGGTAGAGTCTCAAGGCCCATTTTAACAATCTCATGAAGCTCATTCAAAGTCCAACATCGTGGAGCTAAATGCTAAAGCACTCGAGGCTCTTTCTTACCTTAAAAAAATCACATTTTCATATACGCGCGCGCATGCGCATACACATATATATGACTTTCGACCGGATAAAATGAATAAATTCGGTCCTCGCTGCTCATTGTGGTTGCCAAACTATATAGTTCTAACTTATTTATGTGTTTTATAATGGTGTAAAAAGATTAAAATCTTATGGTCTTTATATTGTAATTTTCAGGTTTGAAGGCGCAGATTAGTCCCGTACAAAGAATATAAGACATGCCTGGAGCCCGATCCGGATCGAGAAAATCAATACGGGCTGGACGGACTCAGGCTTGCCGTTTTTCCCCACCACCGTTGGTGGTGTTGATTCCTATTTAATAGACATAAGATAAATGCCGTTTGGAAATAACTGGATTTATTCATGCAAATAAAATGCACTAAATTTTTTTCTTAGAAGCAAAATTAATATGTAGATCTATTCACCTCATAATGAGAAACAAATCAAGAGAATTACCAAAAAAATTCATAGACTTATTGCAATCATGCAATGTCATCATAATTTTTTTTATTTTTTTTACCAATTCAGTCTTAACCCTTTTGTATTTGTACTAATTCAGTCCATTTGGCTAGCCGGCGCTAACTTGAAATTGCTGACGCTGATGTGCATTGCCGATGCTAACATGGACCTTTTTAATAGTATTTTAATAATTTTTTTTTATATTTTATGATTTTTTTTCTTTTTTCTTTTATTTTCTTTTATTTTTCCCTAACCCCGGGGCCAGCGAGGATTCACGGGCCAACCCTCATGTGGTCCGGCAGAGGGCCACGGTTCCCTCGCCTCTCCGGATCCAACAAGGGTGTCGCGGTCGTTAGGGTTTGCAAAAAAAAAAATCATAAAAAAATCAAAATATTATTTAAAAAATCTCCAATCGGCTACAATAGTGTCACATCGGCGCCAAGTAGTCAAATGCAAATTGGCACAAATGCAAAAGGTTTAAGACTAAATCGACACAAAAAAAAAAGTTTAGGACTGAATTTGCACAATTGCTATATGTATGAGGCTCTTTTAGTAATTTTTCCTAAACAAGTCTTATGTACAAAAAATTGATTGCCCAGAAATATTCAAAAGAAGAAGGAGAAGAAGAAGAAGAGGAAGAAAATCTCATTAAAACAGATAAATCATACATAAACAGTTCATCAATAATAATAATTTCTCTGAAATAAATCTATTTAAAGTTTCACTTCCTTTATTTGACTTTTGTTTTACCATTTTTTGCAAGCACGAGTGATAGTTGTTTCCAAAAGCATATGCAAAAATTACAGACGAAAACTGACGTCGTTTAACATATTGTGGCAAATCATGGGAATCACGAAGGGAGCCTCGCGGCAAAATTCCCGATCGAAACCAATCCCAAAGCACTAACTAAATCATGTGTAGAAATTAAAGTCGGTCGTAAGCGAGCGACCCGAGCTGGTTATATTTGCTGATGAAGACTTGATGTCAATGTTGTTAGATTCAAGGTTGAGCATAAGAACTAATACCCTTTTCAACTAATTATCATCTGAGAATGATAACGAAACATCGGCCCGAAGGGATTACAATACTTTTTACCTTTGAAACTCGTTTTCGCGAGCGAAATTAGATGCACGGTAGGAAAAGAACACGAAATTTATATGGTTACCGTCTTCCTTCATTTACCAAAGTAGCAACAATTGCCTACGTTCGAAAAAGATATTAGTACGAATTAATTGTGTATGTGAAAATTCAGACACCAAGGGCACGAACGATAATCATTATGTTTCTCTCTTTGTGTTTCAAATCTATTTCTGGAACAGGTTTGATAACGCAATATAATTTTTCTTTTTCTGAAACAAGAATTTGTTCCATAAATAGGTTTGGAACAGAAATGAGAAGTTAAGATTTTCAACTTTTCTGTTTCTGGAATATGATGAGAAATAACAATTCTTCTCATCGCTCACTCCCTCTCTCTCGCATCCTTGTCGCCAATTGCCGGTCTACCGGCAGCCGTCCGTCATCCACCGATCGCCGGCAACCCTAGAAATTTTATATTGTTGTCAAATGCATTTATATTCCGAGAACAGAAATTCCGTGTCGTTATCATACGTGTTTATCCGCTCATAAACTCGTCCAAAAACTAAAAACAGAAAAATCTATTTCTTGCTAGAAAATTGATTCCATAAACAAAATGTTTATCATTCGCTCCCCAAATGGCTGTCGCCGTACCTCATGTATGGCCCAAACCGTTTATTAGATTAAATATTAAAATGAGGTCCACAGGAGATACGGTGTGCGCCCATGCGGGCAACCACACCCCATTGAGCAGTTATTTGCTCAAACGTGAAAGATCACGTTGGTTGGTTTTACGTCAATAACTGACGTGCTCTCCATTGTTCTCTCCCTGTTGCTTCATTCTGTCACTTCCAAAGAAAATAGAGAACGCAGAACGCTCCTCCTCAAATTGTCGATTGTTGTTTGACAGAGAAAAACTCCGAGATCGCAAAGGGCATTTAACCGGTGATCAATAAGGTACGTCCTCGTGATGTATCTTCGTTGATCGGTGAATCTAGTGATCTATTGGACATGTTTCCGCTGTTTTGAGTATGTATTAGATCGGATTAAGTATCCTACATTGGTATCAGAGCATGTGTTACTAGTTTCCTGATCGTTTTTGGTGTTGATATGCTGTATTTTAAGGTTTTTAACCCTAATCGCGAAGTTACTGTTCATAGCCTTTTGATTATGATTTGTTCGTCAAAAGAGTAAATTGAACATACCATTAGAACGGGCTCGTCGAGACGATCGTTTTGAGTGGTCGCCGGCCCCGAGGGTCCGCCGGACGCCGCCGCACGCGCGCCATGCGCCGCGACGGGGCGGAGTCCCGTGGTGCCGTGGCGTTTCGTCCTTTTTATGTCCATTTTTGTTCGTCGTTTTTGAGTTATGAATATACCATCGTGTTCGTCTCGAAAAGACGAAAATTTTGGTGAAAATTTGATCGCCGGAGGAGGCCGGACGGCCGCCCACGCTCCGGCACGCGCCGCCGGGGGCGCTGCGTGCGGCGGGCCACGCGACGCATGTGGGGGCCCGGGCCGCGTGCGCGTGTGGCCCGCGGCGTGTTGGGCCAGATCGGGCCCAACACCCGGCCCGATCCCTTTTATGTTTAAAAAAAAAAAAAAAGGGTGCCGGCCCACTTCGTTTTCAATAGGTCCGGCCCGGGACCCGAGCCCGTTACGGACCCGACCCGGCCCGACCTTGACCCGCAACCGTGACCGTTGACCCGTTAACCGTTGACCGTTGACCCGAGAAAAAAAAAAAAAGGGTCTTGTTGGTCAATACTAAGGGGTTTTGTTTTACCTATTATTTTATTTGTTATGATATGTTCATAATAGTTACAAAATAATTAGATTTTCGTAATCCATTTGTGTTCCGCATTCGTTGCGGGAACAATGCAATGGGTAAGACGAAATGCGAGAACACCCCAAAGGCCAAAGAGAGCTGAAGCTCAAAAAGCTCTAAGGGAAAAGATTACAATATTGGGTCTTTATAAATGGGATAATGCTTCTGACATTATAACCCATGCTATTAAGGTCAACGAAATGATCCAAGAAATCGTATGGGCTGGACAAGAAATGACCCCAGTAGATGCATTTTATGCACTACGTAACACTATACCCGCAGAATGGCATGGTTTGATGAATAGCGCGTGGTGGAATGATGCTGCCACATATAAAAAATCCGTGCTACATTTCTTACACGATTTTATAAGGATCGGAGCGATGAAGACGTCATCGCTTGTCTTGGCGCAGACAGAATGCGCCCTGGCGTAAAGGCAATGATCCTCAAAGGTTTTGTCCAAAGGAGCTGATTTTGGCCCCCGATTTGATTCATAATCCTTCTCAAGACCTTAATTATTCTTTTCCTTGTACCAAGGAAATTACATATGCTCATGTTGTAACCGGAGCTAGGAGGATCACACGTTATTATAATTAGACTTTTATTTTTAGCTAGTTCCTTTCCCGTATGTCTTAGGAGACTTTTAGAGACTTGTGATTGTTGTATTGATGATTTATATATATACATTATGTTATGTGTATATATTTCGAGTGGGAGTGTTCACAAGTTTTAGTAATCGTATGATGAACACAAAGTGATAATTGTATTGGTGTTGGTTTTAAGTAAGAAAATCTGGATGATGATGGGGAACTTAGTAAACTGTTGATTTTAGAATTTCTTTTTTTTTGAAACTATATACCAGTATAATCAAGATGCATGAATATAATTGCATTTGTTGCATACAAATAGACTTTAAACACGTGCTAAATATTATACTCAGATACTATGGCAACAACATCTAAGAATATTGTTGCTGAGCTCAACAAGGATGAGAAATTGAATGAAGAAAATTATGAAATCTGGAGTATAAAAATCCAGTATGTGCTTGAAGAACTAGAGGCACCGGAAGCTCTTAACCCGACTATGACCGAGCCAAAGGATGACAATACCGCACAGCACAGAAGAGACAAAGAAGCCTTCACAGCCTGGAAGAAAAAGAACTCTACTGCTCGCATTACGTTATTGAGTAGTATGGATAATGACATCATGCGGGAGTTCAGCAAAGATGAAAATGCTAAAGACATGTGGGATGCATTGAATGCTAGATTTGGTCAGACTTCCGTCACTAAGTCGAGGCGACTTACAATCGGGTTCGATACTTATAAGATGCCACATGGGCGGAATATAAAGCAACATTTGAGGAAGATGTCGAACATGATTAGTGAGCTAAATGATGCTGGACATGTATTGTCCGATGAACAACAAGTGCATGCTGTAATTCGCTCTTTGCCTCACAATTGGGAACACATGAAGGTGAACCCGACCCAAAATGTGAACGTCACAACCTTTGAGGATGTTGTGCGCCATTTGGAGCTAAAGGAGGGCCGCCTTCCGGTGGCTAAGATACAATCTGATGTATATGTTACTGGATCTAGCTCACATGGAGCTTCGGGCTTCAAGCGCAAACACCCTGGAAAGTTCAAGAAGTGGACGGGCAAAAGAGTTGAACCATCCGACAAGAAACCAAAGTTTGAGAAGCATGGAAAAGGGAAACGTCCAATGAAGAAGAACATTTCGAGGATGAAATGTTACAACCGTGGCAAGAAGGGTCACTTCGCTCGCGACTATGGTGAGCCGAAGAAGGTAGAAACCCTTAACACACTTAAAAGTGTTTGTTATGTATCAAGTTCTGTATTTTTAACTGAATCTCATCTTTTGTGGACTGTAGACTCGGGAGCCACAGACCATGTAGCCAGAGATCGAAATACGTTCGTGGAATTTCGACGAATTCCAAGTGGAGCGAGATGGATATATGTAGGAAACAATTCCATAGTAGAAGTAAAAGGAATTGACACTTGCCAACTTATCATGCGTGGTGGACGCACTTTATTTCTACATGATGTTCTGTACGCTCCGGAGATTCGTCCAAATCTTGTCTCTGTGTTGGTATTAGTCAAATTTGGTTTTATGGATTTGCTGTAAGGAACGACTTTTTATGGTTCCGGTTATTTCACAAATGGCTTTATTGTATTGGATATCGAACATACTAGTGTGAATGTATGTTATTCCCTGTTTGCATCTTCTAGTTCTAATAAGAATGATGTGAATATATGGCATGCTAGACTTGGTCATATTGGTTAACAAAGAATGAATAGATTAGCCAAAGATGGCTTATTAGGCAATATTGAGAAAGTTGAATTGCCTACCCGTGAGCATTGCCTAATGCGAAAAACAACTAAAAAACCATTTGGAAAAGGGACAAGAGCTGAATTCCCATTGCAATTAATTCATACTTACATCTGTGGCCCAATGAATGTTAGGGCAAGGCATGGTGCTGTTTATTTCATCACATTTATTGATGATTATACTCGATATAGATATGTCTATCTGATATCTCATAAATTAGAAGCATTTAGTTGCTTCAAGAAATTTATGACCTTAGTGGAAAATCAGTTAGATAAGAAAATAAAAGCTTTGAGATTCGATCGAGGTCGAGAATATTTATCCGATGAGTTCAGAAATCTATGTGATGAAAAGGGAATAGATAGACAGTTATCTATTCCATACACTCCGCAACAAAATGGTGTTACCGAAAGACGAAACAGAACCCTACTTGAAATGGTTAGGTCCATGATGGCACAAGCTAATTTACCGATTACCTTTTGGGGCGATGCTTTATTAATCGCTGCCTATGTACTTAACCGAGTGCCTTTCAAATCAATCACTTCTACCCCATATGAATTGTGGACAAGTCGAAAACCCGATTTAAGCTTTCTCAAACCTTGGGGTTGTGCTACCTATACTCATGAGTTCTCACATAAATATGGAAAATTAGGACCAAGAGGCAAAAATAGTATCTTCATAAGGTACTCGGGACACTTAAAAGGATATGTGTTCATAGGTGAGTAAGAAAGTGGAAATGTGACTGAATTTGAATCACGAGATGTCACATTCTTAGAGAATGAATTTCCAAGAAATGGCGAAATAGGTGAAGATTGTTCCCTATTTGAGACATTGGATCAAGATAATGAGATCGTTGGAAATAATGATCCAAGTGGAAGCAATGTGAGAGGTGGGGAGTTGAATACAAACCAATCTCCGTTGCAACCACTTGATGAATCAATGCCATTATCCGGTCCGAGTGGGAGCTTATTGGAGGACGAAGTACCATTAGTACAATCTTCTCCACGACGAACCGGTCACAAAAACATTCCTCGATGATGCTTTGAAATTGAAGGGGAAGCTTTCAAGATCGCTCCATTGGATGAAGATGAGCCAAGAAATGTGAATGAGGCTTTATCTTGCAACGATAAGGAAAAATGGATGAAAGCAATGAAAGAAGAGATGGAGTCAATGAAATCAAACCAAGTTTGGGAACTAGTTGATCTTCCGAAAGGACGCAAAGCCATTGGGAACAAATGAGTTCTCAAAATAAAGCGCAAGGCTGATGGCTCAATTGAGAAATATAAGGCACGCCTTGTGGCGAAAGGATATAACCAACGGGAAGGAATTGACTATGAAGATACTTTTTCTCCTGCGATAAGATTTACCTCGATTCGCCTAATTCTAGCAATAGTGTCTAGTTTGGATCTTGAATTACATCAGATGGATGTAAAGACTGTTTTTCTCAATGGAGAATTAGATGAAGAGATTTACATGGAACAACCTGTTGGGTTTGTTGAAAAGGGCCAAGAACAAAAGGTATGTCGACTTTTGATATCGATATATGGCCTTAAGCAGTCTTCAAGACAATGGTATATACGCTTCAATAATGCCATAGTGGCATATGATTTTGAAATAATTAATGAAGATAATTGCGTCTATATCAAAAAGTCCAAAGGTCACTTTGTAATTTTATCATTATATGTTGATGATATATTGATTGCTGGAAATAATATGGAGTTTGTGAAGACAATCAAAAGTTGGCTATATTCTAATTTTGAAATGAAAGATATGGGTGAAGCTACATACATTCCCGGAGTTAAGATTTCGAGAGATCGTTCGAAAAGGTCATTATCTCTTTCGCAAGAGACGTATGTCAATAAAATTCTCGAACGATTTTGTATGCAAGATTGCAAACCCATTGATACTCCTATTGCAAAAGGTAATGGGTTGAGCCGAAGAATGTATCCTAAGACTCTACAAGAGCAAGAACGTATGAAAAACGTTCCATATGCCAGTGCTATTGGAAGTCTCATGTACGCTATGATGTGTACAAGATCCGATATTTGTTATGCAGTTGGATTGGTCGGTAGATACCAATCCAATCCAGGTCAAGCACATTGGATTGCCGGTAAGAGAATCTTGAGGTATCTGAAAGGAACCGCCGATTACTCGCTAACTTATCAAGGAATTGATCCGCTCCTAGAGGGCTACACCGATGCCGACTGGGGAGGAGATTTGGATGAGAGAAAATCCATTTCTGGAAATGTATTCTTACTGAATAATGGCGCCATATCGTGGAGCAAGAAGAAACAACAAGATATAGCCTTATCCACCATGGAAGCCGGGTTCGTGGCATTATCAGCGGCAGCACAAGAATGTGTTTTGCTTAGAAGATTTATGGATCATTTGGGTGTTACGGGAGATGCTGCAAAACCCGTGAAGGTTTATTGTGATAGTCAAGCAGCAATGACTTATACTAAGGATCCTAAGTTTCATAGTAAGACCAAACACATAGACATTAAGTATAACTATGTCAAGGACATGAAAGCACGAAAGGAAATGAACCTACAGTATATATCTACGCATAGAATGTTAGCAGATCCCCTAACAAAGCCAATTCCTAGAGATGCTTTCTTTGGTCATATAAAGACTCTAAGACTGCGTAGAGGTTAATGTATTGAATATTTGTAATTTTTCTCCGAACGTCAATAATTGATGATGTTGTTTATCAATATTAAAGTCTATAAGTTTATTTGATATTCATGCATATTAATGCTTGGTGCACTATACGTTGAAAAGGTATGTCGGACGGATGAGAGGTTAGCCCACTCACACGGGTAACCGCCTCTATTTATTATGTAGTAAATAGATATGAGGCAATTTTAAGCTTATTATCTATGTGATAATTGAGAGCTCAAACTTAAAATACTAATACCGCCTTAACATGATGTTAAGATGATGACTTATTACTTACAATGTCCGGAAGTGAAATAACCCACACATTTCGCTTTATCTGTCTTAAATGCCGGATGAGAGTTCTGATGGAAAACTCTTGGCTGGAGTTGTTACGTGAACTCAAGTTGGACACTGAGTGTGTCAAGATGAGCATCTGTACGGTATTAAAATAGAAAGACATACGCTCCATAGGGAAGGAGAACATACCGTAATACATATTTCATATTACGTATGCACTATCGACTAATGAGAGTAGGCAAGAGTTTTGATCTCAGCTCCTCTGTGCCGTGTGAGACTCTCAAGGATAAAATTCCTCATTTTTGGTACCCTCATGACTCTTCATTATTCCGAAGGTCTCTATTTAGTGTTTGCTATCTTAGGGTGTTGCCTATGGTCATGAAATTGATTCGATCTAAAGGGACATTTCTAGAAAAGCGAGCTAAACCGAGATTGAGAGATCTAATGAATGAGGAAGATTGATTTGGAGTTTTAAGTCACATTATGGATTATATTCACAGACCGGTCGATTATAATTACTTGGTATGATCATAATTGTAAATATAATACATCAATTTTAAAAAGAGATCTAGTGAGAAATTTATATGTGACTAATCGATCTAGGGTACAGCATACAATTCATTTCTTTTTATGTCCAATTTTAGAGCTGTCATATACTCCCAACGAATATATGACAACGAGCTCTTAGTGTATGCTGGTCGCATGGGTTATTTGCCAATATGAACTTTGCGAAGATAAAAAGTTTAGTTGTTAGTCCTCCGTGGACAAATAGGAGTTGTTTGCCCTAAATGGGCTAGTGGGAAATATTAGATTAAATATTAAAGTGGGGTCCACAGGAGATACGGTGTGCGCCCATGCGGGCAACCACACCCCATTAAGCAATTATCTGCTCAAACGTGAAAGATCACGTTGGTTGGTTTTACGTCAATAACCGACGTGCTCTCCATTGTTCTCTTCCTGTTGCTTCATTCTGTCACTTCCAAAGAAAACAGAGAACGCAGAACGCTCCTCCCCAAATTGTCGATTGTTGTTTGATAGAGAAAAACTCCGAGATCGCAAAGGGCATTTAACCGGTGATCAATAAGGTACGTCCTCGTGATGTATCTTCGTCGATCAGTGAATCTAGTGATCTATTGGGCATGTTTCCGCTGTTTTGAGTATGTATTAGATCGGATTAAGTATCCTACACCGTTCTTCAAATATAAAACGTACAAATAAAAAAAAAAAAAACTATTTATTTCCAGTGACAAACACCAATTTGTACATGTAATGATAATGAAGACAATGATGGTAATAGGTAGATTACATGCCAGAAAATAATTTAACAACAAACATAAATTGCAAAAGCACCCACGTCGTTATATATGCATAATATACATGGCCTACTCAATTCTTATTTACCGCAAAATTAATTAATGAAAAAACACATTAAATCGGAGTTGCTTGACATTCCATCAATTTCCGTTGAAGAAGACGAATGCGCTGACGTCGCGAAAAGGCCCTCATTCGACGGAACTTTAGAAAATTCGGATTCTGTTGAATCTGTGGCTCTCCATGCTTCATTGCTTGTCCTTGAAGGAGATTCCATCACGGATCTCAATTTTGACCAAGGACGAAAGGGAGAAATCAAAGAGAGGGAAGAGCAATTTGGAAATGATCGCGATGCTCTTGATGCATAGAAGCTTCTGATGTATCCGCCGCCGAATTCCGCGGAATCTCACTAAGATTGGTCGGCTTCGTGTACGCCGGTCGAGACCGTCGCGCTGATAAGCCTCACCGGAAGGCCAAGTTTATAGTAGACTTGGCGGCATGCCGACCATCTTACGAACCAGCGAATATCCACATTCCGATGTGATCGCGAGCATGTTTCATCATGGCTGGTGTCCACGTCGGCGATTTCCAATCAAAATTGGCCGGATGGATTCAATTGTCAAAACATGAAAATATTTATGACTCAATTGGCATAATTAAAAGTTTTAAAATTGAATTGACAAAAATGTAATATATTTAAAACTTTTTAGACAATTTTCCCGTTTGTACTACTCTCTTGCGATGCCGTTGGGCCTTGGCCACCATCGACTAGTTTAGATGCCAATCAAGCAATTCCTACGTCTAATAAAAATTTCAGTATGATACTCGGATATCTTTGCCTTTCTCTTGAAGCTGTCCAAATAGCTTTTTCTTCTTTCCATAAATCTTTTGACTTCGTTCCAGCGTCTTTCATACTTCCCCCCTCTACTTAAACTATGTAATTCCACCGATGTCTCTACTCCTCCTTTAATTGCATTGGAAGGAACTGATGTTAGTTTCAAAAGTGACCTTGAAATCTCAAACATTCAGGACTTAAAATCATGAAAACAAAAAATGCCTGGTGAGTGCCCACTTTTGGCAGCTACGACTGCTCGATTTCGCGGACGACACAGCCTTCGAATTTCTACGGAATTTCGAACTATATCCGAGCTCCTATTCGATCCATCATAGGATTTTGGGAGACTCTAAAGCGAAAAGTGACAGGAATGAAGAAGAAGAATCGATGAAGAAAACATTGCGTGCCGGGTGGGAATTGCTTCGAGGTGCATAAAAATGTCCCTTTGCTTGTCATGTGTCCATAAACTCTCATTTACCTTACAACCGAAATATTCTTTCCTAGGGGGTAAATAAAGTTTGCCTTTTTACTGATGTATTACTGCCGGTAATTTTCCGGCTATTGAAGCTGAGAGTTAACGAGTATTAAAGTTCAACCAGCAAATCCCAGCCTCCAACGAAATCCGACGCTGTTTCAGCCACCGTCATCTCTTGATGGCCAAAGCATCACCCCCTGATCAAGTGGACATCAGAACCACCTCGCTCCCACGCATCTACACCAGAACCAACTCCTCCAAATCCGGCCAGCCACCGCGTCCCGCCGCCATTCCCTTCTCGATCTACACCGCCAAGCTCTTCGTCTACGTCCTCTCCACGTGCGTCCTCCTCTTCGTCCTCTCCCAAATCTCCCTCCTCCAATCTCAGTCAACTCCTTCCCCACAATGGCCTCTCTCTCTCATGCACCAGTGGCAAAGAGCCATCCTCGACACCTCCTCCGTCATCGCTCCCGACCCCGCCACAGCTGATAAGCTCGAGGCCGTGGCCGAGAGGCTCCGTGACGCGGTCACCTTCCTCCCGCTCAAGGACAAGCGCTTTGCTGACCGTCCCGCCGATGGCCACACCTGGTTCATGAGCTCCCTCAATGACACCAGCTTCGGCGGCGGGCCCCAGCATCTGCACTTCCCGTCGAACAGCTCAAAGGGCCGGGTGCTATGCCTCAAGGGACGCGACCCCGATGACGGCTCGTGGAACTACTATGCCCTCGCGTGGCGAGAGGCCCTCCCGCGCGATGCCACCTTCATGAGCGGCCTCACTTTCGTGTCCTACAACCACTATGACTACGGCAACATATGGCACGGCTTGTCGACGGTGTTCCCGTTCGTGGCGTGGCACCAGGGGCATGGTTGCCGCCGCCCGCCTGAGCGGTGGGTGCTGTACCACTGGGGCGAGATCCGGCCTGCAATGGCCCCGTGGCTGAGCAAGCTGATGGAGGCAACGTTTGGAAAGCCACCGTCTGTAGAAGTGTTTGATAAAATCAAGGAGGACGGTTCCGTCTGCTTCGAGGAGGCAGTGGTGACAAGGCACAACGAAGGAGGGATGTCCATGGAGAAGAGGATCGAGGCCTACGAATTATTGAGATGCAGTGTGAGGAGATATTGCAACTTGAGCTCGGAGGTTGACAACGGTGGTAACAAGGTTAGCACGATACGCCTGACGTTGTTGATGAGACGAGGAGCGAGGTCCTTCAAAAACGCGTCGGCAGTGGTCGGGATTTTTCAGAGGGAGTGCGATAATGTCGGAGGTTGTCAGCTCACGGTGGCTCACTCCGACGATCTCAGTTTCTGTGATCAGGTCAGTTCATAAAATCCGAATTAGATTTTGTTTGAATTAACATGACCGCCGTTTGACACTCGTCTGTACTTAACTTTGGAGTTCGAAGATCCAAAAGGGTCTTTTTCGTTAATTTCGTCCTATGTAAATTATAGTATATTCCTTCTGATTCTTTAGTGTGAATGAGCCGAATAATATAGGTGGTGGTCAACTTAAAGGTGGAGGGACATAGTTGAGTCTTCAAATGGGGACTCCACTAATCCACACCTTTTGAACAAAACATTCAAGGAGTGCATGAATGTTAGGCGTTGACCCACCATGTTAGATGACAAAATGACCGGCAAAATGAGGTCCAATTCAATGACATATACTTTGCAAATCGCACACGTTAATTGACATTGGTGTCCACTTATCTTACAAGTAACTAATCACTGAAGTGTGTCGGGTTCATGGGTTTTGGTTTGCTTGAAACCAAATGACATTGTGCAGGTAAAACTGATGAGCACGACGGACGTGTTGGCGTCGCCGCACGGGGCGCAGCTGACCAATCAATTCATCATGGACCGGAACAGCAGTGTGATGGAGTTCTACCCCAAAGGGTGGCTGCGCTATGCCGGGGTCGGCCAATATGTGTACCTGTGGCTGTCGAGCTGGTCGGGGATGAGGCACCAGGGCGCCTGGCGAGACCCGGACAGCGAGCAATGTCCCTACCCGGGGGACGAAATGAAATGCTTCGACATCTACAAGGACGGCCAGATCGGGCACAACGAGACGCATTTTAGCGAGTGGACGAGAAAGGTTCTCAGCGAGGTGAAGCTGAGAAAGAATGGAGATACCGGTCCGAAGAGGAAGCGGGACCCTATCGGTGCTTGTGCTTGCCACTGATGATTCGAATATGTTGCTTTTCAATTTTCCACAGCATGCGCCATCGTAATTTTTTTTTCCCCCTCAAAACTTTTTGTGATGTATTGTTACACCAATGCACGAGAAAAAAGCTTCGCTTAAAATAGCTCTTGGTATTTCAGTTTTCTCTCGAAGTGCCATCAGAACCGTCCAGGGAATTGATTTGCTATAACTGAGAAATAGGTTAGAAGTAGTTTTGCAAGATTCGTGGATGATTGATGATGGTAAATGGGCAAGAGTGATTAGACCACATATTCAAAAGAATAACAAGATTGCCGTGGCGACGACGCTAAAGGGGGCTTATTTACAATTGGTCGTTGATACTAGCATTTGCGGCGGGTGTCCGAGTACTAGCTTCATGTTGAGAGCGACTTTGTAATCTTATAAACAAAAATTAAGGAGAATTACTTTTCCGACAGTACTATTAGAGACTGTACAATCTTAGCTGTAGACTCATACATCTTCAATGCGTGTTTTGCATAAAGCACTCATTGATTGGAAAATCATGTGATCAGAAATAATTAATAGTATTATCAAATTGTCAGGCTAGCGGTTTCCTAAAAAAAAAAAAAAATAGTCTCCTAGGGAGGATTTAGATTAGGTACTAAACTAGTACTAAAAACCCTCAATTTTAGGTAAAATCTCAATTCTGCCCCAAACATTTTTGTGTTTAAAAATAATCATCAGCTTTCATCGTAATATCAAATCCACCCAATGTCCAGAAGTCGCCATTGGTTTCTTCAAAATTATCAATATCAAGATGCTGATATTATTCCATACGAAGGTGAGGGTGTTGGTGAAAAGCGATTTTGGTAAAGAACCTCCAACTAGCTTCGATGTGGATAATTTTGAAAAAATCAATGGCGATTTTTGAATGCAGAGGTAGATTTGGTACTATAATGGACGAGTGAGAGGGAGTGAGCAATGAGAAGAATTTTTGTTTCTGTTTTTTGTTCTAGAAATATAAAAGTATAAAATTTCTACTTCTCATTTATGTTATCTAGGCCAAAAATTTGTCTCCGAAATTGAAAAATGAAATTGTGTAATAAATTTCTGTTTCAAACATGTTTTCGGAAATTAAAAATTAAAAAACAGAGAAACAAAATAATTATCATTCGCCCTCTAAGCCTACTAAATTATGAGACTCCATTCTAAATGATGTAGGTTTATGTTAAATTGATGGAAAAGCCCATTTATGCACGCGGCCATATTCTTTTGGACTGGTTCATTCCCAACCAGCTCTAAGGTCGAAAATTTCTTGGCAAGAAGAAACTGAGCAACAAAAGACAGAGAAAGCAACGGAATCGGAGTTGTAGAAGTTGGTTTTGGTAGGGTTTTGACCGATGTTAAGAGTATCGAGATCGGACATCGGCATCAGCTCACAAATAAGCTAGTTCTTGAAGTAACTTTGGCACACCGCGGAAGATACAGCTCTCTTTCCCGAGCGAACGCAGAACATTTACGTAAGAAATAAGAGATCCGTTACGAATTTGTATGCTTGTAACCTCGTAGCAAGAGATCGCATCGGACAAGAATCTAACTCGTGCAATCAAACTCAGTCATGGTCTTAGGCATCCATCGTTTGGTTCATCTAGAATGGAAATCCATGTCCTAAAGGATGCAATTTTAGGGTTGCAGACGCCCATCCAGGGCCGGGGCTTGCCCTCATTGGTAGAGACCGCTCGGGGATGAATTCTAAAATCGTTGAGGTTCAATGCGAGGAGGTATTGCAACTTAAGCTCAAAGGTCGGTGGTGATGGTAAGAATAGTAACACGATACGTTCGATGTTGTTAATGACACGAGGAGCGAGGTTGTTCAAGAACGAGTCAGCGAGGTCGAGATTTTTCCGAGGGAGTGCAATAAGGTCGAAGGTTGTAGGCTCACAGTGGCTCCCTTCGATGATTTCAGTTTCGGCGATCGGGTTAGTTCATTAAATCTGAATTAGTTTTCTTTTGGAATTTCGAGACATTGAAAAGAGAGAAAAAAAAAAAAAGACGGTCTTTTGGGATTATTCTTAAGTAAATTAGAGTATATAACTTTTGATTCTTGTAGCGTGGAAAAATTACTAGAAAAGTCCTTAATCTATGACAGTTGTGTCATTTCGGTCTTAATTTTTTTTTTTTTTTGCCAATTCAGTTCTAAACCTTTTGCAATTGTGCCAAGTTAATCCATTCGGCGCCGACGTGGACGCTTACCGTCCGGCGACATAATATTTTAAATTATTTTTAGATTTTTTATTTTTCTTTTTTATTTAATTTTTCTTTCTTTCTTCCTTTGCTCGACCAGCCATAGGTTACGATGAGGTCCAGATCTAGGTTTGGGATTGCCATAACTTTCGTAGGTGCTCACTTGAGTGTCATAACTTTTTTTTTTATCACTTGAGTGCCATAACTTATGTGCAATGCTCATTTAAGTGCTATAACTTTTTTTTCGATCACTTGAGTACAATAAATTTTTAAAAACATTCCCCACAAGTGCTATGCCATGTCGGATTTTCGGCACTTGGGTGAACGTTTTGAAAAAAAAATGGCACTTAATGGTTGCAAAAAAAGTTACAGCATTCAAGTGAGTGCCATATGAAAATTATGACACTTGTGATGTATTTATCCCCGACAATGCTAGGAAGTCAAGGGATGTGCAACTCCAAGTCCTACTTCGACACCCCCAACGGCAAGCTCTTCACGCAGAGCTTCCTATGGTTGATGGGTGAAATGGTTGTAGCTTGCGGTTGATGGTTTGTGTTTGGACATTAGCTTTGATTGATGAGGCAAAAATATAGGTCAAGAGTTGCTTCTTTTACAAAGAAGAGAAGAGAAGTAGGTTTGGGGTAGGTTAGCCCAGATCTGGACCGGCGAGGCTCGACCTCGTGCACCCAAAGTGAGGCCGACCTCATTGGCCGTTACCTCCGGCTAGTTTTATGAGAGGAAGAAGAAGAAGAGAGAAGAAAAGAAAAAAAGGAAATTTTTTAAAAAAAATATATTAAATAGTATGTCGCCGGATGGTCGGCATCTACATCAGCACCAACCGCCTAACTAGGCCGGATGGACCGAACTAGCACAATTGTAAAATATTTAGAACTGAATCATAAAAAAATTAGGACTGAATTGATACAATTATAATATATGTAAATTTTTTTTTTGGGTAGTTTTTTCCTTGTAGTACGGATGGGTTGCGTAACCGAGACGAGTTAAATTAGAGTACACAACTTTTAGGGTCAAGTTGAAGGTGGAGGGACACAGTTGAGTCTTCAAATGGACTCCGCTAATCCACCCAAATCGACCAAAAAGTTCACGGAGTGCACGCATGTTAGGCGCCGACACGCCACGTTAGATGATGAACTGAACATGCTAGTGCGTGAACGACCACTTGCGGCAAAATGAGGTCCAATTCAATGCCATATACTTGGTATATCGCATGTGTTAATTGACCTTGTTATTCACTCTTCTTACTGGTAATTAATCAGTGTTCGATTTGTGGGGTTACCTTTGCTTGAAACCAACAACATAGCCCGGGTGAAAATGATGAGCATGGCAGAAGTGTCGCCGAACGGGGTGAAGCTGACCAACCTGTTCATGATGGATCGGAGTAGCAGCATGATGGAGTTTCTTCCCAAGGGGTGGCTGTGCGACGCAGGGAGCGGCCAATACGTGCACGGGTGGCTGGCAAGCTGGTCGGGGATGAGGTTCCAGGGTTTTGGGTGGGGAAAAGTACACTTTTAGTGTCAAAAATTGTGTACCGAGATTACTTTAGTGCCAAAAGTTTGAATCGGATCGCTTTAGTACCAATTTTTTTTTTTTAAAACGATTGTTTTAATGCTAAGTCCGATTTACTCCACCAAAAATCTAACGATGCATTATTTTATTATTATTTGAAGCCGACGTGGCATTGATGAGATCCAATTAGCAATTAAAAAAGGTAAAAATTAAAAAAGTACTAAAAATAAAATAAAAACTTAATTAGCTTACAAAAATAAAAAAAAACAAATTGTTTTTTTAAAACAATTTGAAAAATTAGGTTAAAAATTTAAAAAGAGAGTAAAAACTCAGAAAAAAAAGGTGAATGTTTGAAGGCGGCGAGGGCTTGCACGGCCCTCGCCGCCGCCGCCCCACGTTGCTGACAATGGCCGGCGGTGGTGGGGAATGGCCAACGGGGGTTGTCGAGCCCCGGCCAATCCCCGCCAATGGTGGTCCTCGGCCCGACCTGGGCGAGGGCAAGCAACCCTCGCCCGATTTGGGTGAGGGCCGCGACCATCTCCCCGATCCGGGCGAGGGCCCGCGGCCCCTTACTTGCGGTCGACGGGGGTCGCCGGCCCTTGGTCGGGGCTTGGCGACCCCCACGGGCCATGCCCCACCATCATCGGCCATTGTCGGCGATGGTGGGGGCGGCGGCAATGGCCGCCCGGTTCTCCACCAGATTTTTTTTTTTTAAAGTTTAAGGTAGTTTTTTAAAATTTTTAAGCTTATTTTCAATTTTATTTTAAATAAAGTTTGTATTTTAAATGAATTTAATTTTTAAATTTAGTTTAAAGTGCATAAGTCCATTTAGTAGCCCACATGGATTTATTTATTTTTTAAAATGTCATTTTTTATTAAAAAATAATTATTAATGACATATGGCAATTTTGGCTGGAAATTTTTGTTAGAAATACCAAAGTGATCTTTTTGTCTCCGACTTGGTACTAAAATGATTCGATTGAAACTTTTATCACCAAAGTGATATTCTTACATAACTTTTGACACTAAAAATGTACTTTTTCCATTTGTGGCAGGACCGATCGGCGGGGAGTGTCCCTGCCCGGAGGACGCCGCCAAATGCTTCGGCATCTGCAAGATCGGGCACTATCATATCCGTTTTAGTGAGTGGACAAGAAAGGTCCTCAGCGAGATGAAGCTGAGAAAGATTGGACTTTGGAGAGACCGTTCCAAACAAAAAGGAAAATCCTATTGGTGCTTGTGCTTGCAGCCGATAATTCTGATGTCATTTCCAATTTTCCATAACATAGGCCTTCGACTTCTTTCACTTTTTTGTGATATATTATAGGAATGTATTGTTAGAATTCGCCACACAATCATAACGAAGTGAAATGTAAAATGAGAAATAAAAATTGACACAAGGTTTATCTTGATTTATCTTTAAGCTAGGGCAACGTCTAACAGAGAATTTTACTATAATTAGTACATCGCACTTTTTCTTACATTATTCAATTACAAATAAAAAAGAATATATATAGCATTAGTTATATATGGGTCAAAATTCAAACTATCAAATCAAAATATGGACGATCGGCCGGCTATTGTGGCCGTGGTGGTCCTCCTACCCAACAAATGAGACTGGATGTACTAAGATGGATCAACGAAACCATGCCACACACTCTCATTCAGTATTGAACAATGACTTCTTCGTTTAAACTCTTGCATATCACTGAATAATCGATCTTGATGAACCAATTCTCGGGGAATCCGAAGCAACAGTTGGACTCTTGATGGAGAATTTTCTTTCCTCATGTACAGTTTGCAATCTGTGTTTCTGTATCGGCTGAAAAGCAAGAACTTGTAAATCCTAAAGTTGTTTGTATCTCAAAATTACTGAAAGTAAAACGTTCCTAAGATTTGGCGATGGAGTCGTCGTTAACTTTCCATCTGCTCAAAGGCTTCTTCGCTAATCTGTACAAAAATGGAGCACGCTATCTGCTGCCCGGAACGAACCCCGCTTACGCCATGTCCGCTGTCTTCGCGTGCCTGCACCGATCATCGTCGTTCACGTTCGGAATGCTGTGACCGCGATTAGCTCCTTCGTCTGTGCGTGAATTCGACTCGCAGCTCTTCACGTACAAACCACAAGCGATCGTGTCCAAGACTACGACGGCCGAGTACATCCAAGCGATCACCACCCCTTCCGAAGCCATGGCCAGGTAAGGCCTCTTGGCGCTGCGATCCTCCATCACCGATTGGTATCGGAACCGACACAGGGCTTCGACGGCAGCGAAGCAGAGATAGTGAGGCAGAGCGATCAACAGAGCCGCCGGTTCCCTGCACCTCTGCGAGCAAGCCCTTCGGATCGCCTCGGGAGCGGAGCAATTCTCGATGCCTGCGATAGCGAGAGCGACGTGGCAGACAGCGGACAGATTGGCGGCGATCGCGCAAGACACGGTCCTGGACGTTAACGCGAGGAGGGTCCCCTGGCTGCGCGAGAAGAACCCGTGCGGAACAGAAGCGATCGCGTCGGCCGCCAGCGCCAGCGACGTGTGCAGGAACTGGAGCTTCACAAGGCGTTTGTAGAGAGACAAGGAAGACGGGAAGGACGGGTCGCGGCGATCCGTCAGGGCCTGTATGACGAGGGATTTGGCCATGGCGAGGAAGGTGAGAGCGAGGGCGAAGCTAGAGATGGCGCGAAAGAGGGATTGCGGAAGGGAAAGCGAAGTGGTCTTGGTCGCTGGGAAGAGGGAGCGAGAGAGAAGCAGCGAAGCAGAGTAAGGGAGGAGAATCAGAATCGGGGTGTTGAAGGAGTCGATGTTCTTGAGGAAACAGTGGATTGATCGCCTGATGATTCTCACTGCCCTCTCCATCTCCGATTTCGGTTGATGGGTCTTCGCTTCGATTCCTTCTATGGCAGAATTGGGCAGTCAATGAAGCAAGAGAGAGAGAGAGAAAGAGGGGCGTGGATTGATCTGCTTCTGCTGATTGACGACTGTTCTTGATGATATCATTCAAGCTGGTTTCAAGTCTTAATGGGGTTTTGTTTCTTTCCGAAACAGAAAGAAAAGGGACAAACTTTGTCTCATAATAAGGGAAGCAAAGAAGGCAACAGACATGTCAGACAGTGGTGTATTCTTCTGAGATTTCCAGGTTTGTGTTAATGGAGGAGACGAAGGTTTTGAATTCTCTCTCTTTCTGGGTGGGATTCCACCTTGCAGTTGAAGTTGAAACACCACACCAGAAACTAACGCACAACTGCCGATGTTGGTGCGTTTTGCGCATTGTTCTGTGAAGTCATCATGGTCATGGCTTATCAACCACAAAGATTGCCTCAATCTGTTCAGTGCATAACAATCTGATTTTGTAGTCTGGACCCAGATAAAAAAATCTAACTTTTAGCATGTCCTCTTCTGGATTGCTACGGCAATGCCCCCTGATCTGATGTTTTAGCCAATGTCTGGATTCTTTCGTGGGGTCATACGTTGCTTCCACGAGATTTGCCCTCGACGGCCATCCGTGCCCGGAAGAGGTTATCTGTCGTCGTAGGGCCCCAGAATTGTCTGTAATGGTGTCGTCAAAATCGTGCATTTCCGGGACAGTTGCTTGGAGTGTTGGCTCATTTGAGCAGTCGGAATCAGCGTTACCGTCACATGCATTTAATTAGCACTTCCCTCCTTTTGCTTCTACGATAGGTGCCGATTCCGTGCTCGTTTGCCCCGGCGGCGATAGTTCCTCGTGAGAGCGTGAGGTGACCGCTCTTCCTTGAACTTGGGTGAGATTAGATTGGGAGATTGTCTCGGGCGCATTCGAACTCGCGCTGTGTAATTGAAGCCACACCCAAATGAGCTAGGTATAACAATCGGTAACGCTATTCATACATGAGGGAAAATTATCAAAAAAGTTACAAACTTATTGTAATTGTGCCAATTCAGTCATAAACTTATTTTTCTTTTTTTTCAATTGCATTCTAAACCTTTTGTATTTGTAACAATTTAGTTCATTTAGCCGATCGATACTAACATGAATAATTTTTAATAATATTTTAAATTTTTGAATTCTTTTTGTTTTTTGTTTTTTTTCTCATTCCCCACTATGGTCGACAAGGGTCACCAAAGCTCGTTGGCCACTAAGCAAGGCCGTGAAGCCATCGTCGGCCGCCGGGGAGGGCTTCGCAGCCCTCGTCCGGCCTCGTCCAGGCTAGGCAAGGCCATGGCGGCGCCCGCCCAGATTTGGTCTGAGGCATGAAGAAATGAGGAAAGCAAACACGAACCATTGGCTGCTCATATTTCAGAAAGCCCCACCTTCATAAGATTGAGAAACACCCACATTTGGTTTAAGACACGGCCATGGGCGAGGTCGGCTAAGGGCCTCAAAGCCCACGGTTGTTGGCAAGGGCTTCACAGTCCTACCCAGTGGCCGGCTATCTCCAACGACCCTCATCGGAGATCACTGGCCACAGTGGAAGAAGAGAAAAAAAAAAAAGAAAGGAAAGAAAAAAAGAGGAAAATTTCAAATAAGGGCCCCAAGTGTCCTGATTTTCTCAAATAATGGCTTGAAGTGAATATTGTTTTAAATAAGTGTTTGAAGCGCCATTTTTATTTCAAATAAATGACTAAAGTGATCATTATTGTTACAAGCAAGGGCCTAGCCTGGCTGGCCGGTTGGCCAAATATTCTAACCGACCAAGGGTATTTTGGTTAGAAGATAATTTTAACATAATTTTTAGTTAAGTTAAATAAGAAATAAAAAAACTAAAAGTGAAAAAAAAAACAAAAACACAAAGGAATACATGTGGGAGGAGCCGCTTGTGGAAGCCGCCTAATCGCTAGTGGAGCGGCGTTGGTGGTCTCCAACGCCTCGGCGAGGGTCGGCGACCCCCCGACCAGCAGCGGGGGCCAACGGGCCCTCGAGTCGGGAGAGGGCGGCGGCCCTCGGCGGGACTTAGTTGAGGGTCGCCGCCCTCGGCCGAACCCAGGCGAGGGTCGCCGACCCTATGTTGGTCCCGCCGAGGGCCGTGGCCCTCCCTCGCCGTTGGTTGGCGAGGTTGCCGACCTCCGCCAAGGTGCCAACAACCTCGATGGCCACCAACGCCTCCCTATCGGCGGTGGGATAGCTTCCACAGGCGGGTGGGTAGCCTTCCGCCTATTGTTCTTTTTTTTTTTCAATTTTTTCAATTTTAAAAAAACAGAAGAGGAAAAAAAACAAAGAAAAAGGAGAAAAATAATAAAAAAGGATAACTAATGAAAATGTCCATAAATAATTAGTGAGATGCCCTTTTTTGAGACCGATATGGTCACTTCAGGCCTTTATTTGAAACAATATCCACTTGAGCCCCTTATTTAAAATAATGAGCACACTTCATACCATTATTTGAAACAAGATCCACTTTAGACCCTTATTGAGAAAATCACGGCACTTTGAGCCCTTATTTGAAATTTTCCTAAGAAAAATGAAAAAATATTAAAAATATTGAAATATTATTAAAAATAGTACACGTCAGCTCATGTCAACTAAATGGATTGAATTGGAATAAATACAAAAATTTTATGACTCAATTGACAAAAAATTCATGATTATATTGGCTCAATTGCAATAGGTATAAGACTTTTTTGTTAATTTTCCCCACAAATGAAAGATCAAGTACTATGGTTGTCTCTTTGGACCAAAAAAAAAAAGTACTATGGTTGTCTTAACGTCTATAACGAAACAATGAACGTTTCCTCGAATGTACATTTATTTGATATTTGTAGATGTTGAGATACGCATGTGAGTTGTATTAGAGAAATCCCGCATCGGAAAATTGACGTGGGATTGAACAGTTAATATATTCTAGTTGACCCATAATTCATTGGTTTAGAATTTTGAGTGAAGGTGGATTTAATCGGATACGTTGACGGGCTCGGATTCGAGCTCCCTCTTGACGAATGTAATAAGCTTTATTCAACTAATTGCTTTGGATTTAAAAGCAAGCACACAAGCATACGAGAAATTTAAAAATAAGAAGAATTTGTCAAAAGTTTCACTAAAATAAGAATGTTTGTAACACTAACGTCCAAGATGTATTGGATCAGCTCTATATATTTAATAAGAACTAATGTCTCTACTTTTAATCCTTAGACATTTATATAGATATATGTACAGTTACAAATACTGTGCTTTTGAAGCTCCGATGAGCTAGTATACGATCCTACCCGACGGTAGCTATCAAAAAATAACGTAGAGTTTACCTTCTCCATCATCATTCCCAAATACTAATCATATCTTTTTCTTCCCACTCTAAGTGTTTTTACGTCCAAGGGATTCCGAGGTTCGAATGGACCTTAGACGAAATAGCGAGGGCTTGCCTTGCCTAGCCAAGGCAAGGGTCGGCCTCGCAGCCGGCGGCGGGAGGGGAGCCCCCGCCCTGCCCAAGCGAGAGCTATAGGTGAGAGATGATTGCAGATGTGAAAAAGGAAAAGAACTACCAGAGGAGAGCATGATTGCAGATGCGAAAGAGGAAGAGAACTAGCAAAGGAAGAGAACTACCAAAGGCAAGCCCAATTGTCAGCCAATTGTCAGCTAAAGATAAGTTTCTGGTAGTTCTCGAAGCGTCTTCGTCAGCTGCTCGATTTGGCAAAGCTCGGTCATGTTGCAGATTTGGGCAAGCTCAGCCACAACGCTAAACTTAACCCCATTTGGGACCGACCTTCACTTGCTAGCGAGGTCAACGGTCTGCAGTGGTTGGCGACAATAGCTGGCGACGTCGGAACGACGGTGGCCCCAGGCGAGGGCCGACTAACAGCCACAAGCGAGGTGGAAGAGAAAAAAGGAAAAAAAGAAAAGGAAAAAAATGAAAGAAAATTAGAAAATGTAAAAAGACAAAATTAACCCTGGTCAGGCCATTCTTTAAAGCAAAGAGGGCGTTTGGTGCCCTTATTTGAAACAAGATCCACTTCAAATCCTTATTTGAGAAATTGAGGGCACTTCAGGTCTTTTTTTGAAATTTTCCCTCGAAAACTGTTTCAATCTAGAAACCCGCCGGATTGAACCGAATCTCGAGTAGAAAAATAGTGGTCTCCAATTTGTCCGAGTCGAAACAAAATATAGTCCTAATAGTCTCTTTAACGGGGGTAAGCATAATGGACCGATCGAACGAGGAATCATCCGGATCGGACCAAATCGGTGAATTTGATTCGATTCTTGAGAGCTCTACTTCGGTTCTCGGTTACGGGGAAACCGAACCGATCCGATAGCCCGGACTAGACAGACTAATATATATATTTTAAAAATTTCTAATATGTAAAGCTAAACCTAACTTAAGATCTTTAGGATGCTTAGCGTGCTTCCAATTTTAGCGACAACGCGAATTAGTGAGAAATGGTTCAGTAAATATGTTATTAACGAGAAAAATTTAAGGACAAATAAAAAAAATGCGATCGGTCTAATAATTGAATCACCTGTGATCCAATCCTCCCGGTCCGGTTTCCGATTTTAGAATGAGATCAGACTGAATTGAAAACCGATCGTCCTAGGAAAGGAAATCAGACCGCATCGGAAACCCACCAACCCGCCCATCAGAGAAACAATAAATCAAGATCCGCCCCGATGGAGGATCCGACCCTCCTGATCCGTCGGCAAGGTGAGTCCGCCCGCACACGATCCCTTCACCTCAGTTTGATTTTACCGGGAGCAATCGAAAACTCCCTTCTGATTGCTTCTCGTCTCGCATGGCGAATTGGACCAGATCTGGCGCGTTGATTATTCGCCTGTGATTCCTCGCTTTTGCTCGTTTCTTCTTGTTCCGCTTCTTCTTCTTCTCCTCCTCCTCTCCAATTTCAGCGGAATAAGCGAGTCCCGATCGGTAATGCCTCTGATTATCTCATTTTCAGCGCCAAATCTAAACCCTAGCTCTTGGGACTTCCCTGTGTGTATTTTTTGATGATATTTCTCGTGGGATTGACACAGGCTCTCCGACTCTGTCGCGATTGTTATCTCATGTCGTCTGCGTATTGCTAGGTCGGATTCGAGTTAGCTTTGTGTGTGTGATCGGCGCTAGCGGAGTTGAATTTTGCTGGAAAATGCTGCGGAATCGTGAACTTTATGCTTTTTTTTTTTTTGTGGGATAACCTGTGGAACGTGAGCGGTCGAGTAGTTTGACACGACGGGGAAGCAAGCGGATGCGAATGACCGAGTTCAATTAATGTTGAGAAATTTGCTCCTTCATGCTTGGCGGTCTAAAGTAGACTAGTTGGTTCTTTGATACGCGCTGAATGAGGTTGAAACAAGAACTACTGTTCAAGTCGAACGATGAGTTTATCTTTAAGTTTATGTTATCCTGTACAGGGGTGCGCGCGCGCGCGTTTGGCTATGTAGCGAGCTTATCTGCTTGCTCATAGTGGGAAACAGTTGCTTTCTGTAAGCAGTGAGAGCAAACTGGCATTAGCTATTGTTCAGTGCTTATGCAAGTATCGCGGCCAGCCTTTTGAGCAGCTTGATTGTACTCCTTTTGGGTCTAATGTATAGATAGATCCAACCTGTATTTTTTATAGTTTTTGAAATTTGGGTGAAGTCTTTAATAAGTTCAATTTGAGTCTTAGTATTCAAGAGATTAAAGAAGATGTCCTTCTCTGACTTTGAAGTTCTCTTACCTCGTTACATTGTGTAGGTGCCACAGTAAAAGTCCTCGGAGATAATCCTAAAGGCGACCTTTAACCATATGGCGTCTAGGCGCAATGTTGGATACAGTCGTCTTCCTGCTGATGAAGATGAGGATTACGACGAGAGAATGGGAAGAAAATATGATCCTCGGTTTGACTATACTCCAAGAAACTTCGATAAAGTGCCTTGGAAATCCATCGCCCTTGCACTTTTCTTGCTCCTTCTAGGGTCATTGCTTCTCTTTCTTTCCATCTTCATCTTAACAGGTCACATGGGTGGTGAAAAGTCCCAGGGATATGGCCTCTTAGTCCTTGGAATTCTCACTTTTCTTCCAGGTAAACTGAAACTCTTGATGGTAATTTTATGTCTTCTACTTGTTATGACTTATTTGAATAAGCTCATTGCACGATGAGGTGGTCTTTTGTTCATTTCTAAGAGCTAGTCTGGATAAATTGAAACTGAAAGTCTTCTATGTAAACTGAAACTTGGAGGTCAGGTCTTTATATCATGTTTATCATGACATGGAAACTTGGAAGTCCAATAAGTGCGGCACGGCTTATTATGGAATGGCATGAATAACTAGGGTGAACCTTATTAAGAAGCAAAGATATAAATTGATATAGTTACCTGAAAAGTGATGCATCAATTCTGCTTCTACTAAACCTGAAAAAAAGTTTGACTTTGCATAATGGATCTTTTACTCATCGAACTACATTGCAGATAATTTTAGGGGTTGATGCTGGGGAGTTTTCTTTGAAAAAACAGTAGCATTGACTTTTGGGGTAATACATAGCCCACATATACTGCTATTTATGTCATGCCGACATCTTCATGGTCCACATATACTTTTGTCTGCGATCTGTTAATAAAAAAAACTTCTTCATAATTGATTTTGATTTTGCACTATGGTCTGTTTCTGTTAACACAGCCAAAAATGTTTGCAGGTTTTTATGAGACTCGGATTGCGTATTATTCATGGAGGGGTGCTGAAGGTTATCGCTTTGCTTCCATTCCTGATTACTGAGGCGTGTTCTCCCAATGTGCTTACACAGATGTATGATATTGTTTTTGTTAACAGCTAAAATTTGGTTTTTGGACAGTTTTACTTGTACAACTAGATGGTTCATTTGCGATGCCGATGTTTATGTATGATTCCATTCGATTCATGCGTGAGTATAGCTTGGCTAATTTCAGCCCTGCTAGGTGCCCAAGACACAGATTTATGTTGGCTCAGAAGAATAAATCGGCTTATATAATTTCAGAGAAGTTTATTGGACTAGGTACCGAAACAGCTGACAGAGCCGATATATATTTGCAATTATGAAGAATGAACTACTCGACACAGCCCAGGAATCAGAATTAAATTTATGTTGGTCTTGCCATTACGATAGACAAATTTGAATTCTGAGGAACTAGACAACACTTGTACATATATTTTTCTGAGGAACTAGACAACACTTGTGCATATATGTGCCTTGTGTTACCTAAATTCCTGCCTGACATTTGAAACTTTTTGAAAGATGTACAGTTCCATGTGGGAGAAAGCATGCTTGATGAATTGGGCATATTCATTTGATTCAACATTGACATTTTCCATCTAAGCAGCTGCAACAGCTTAATCACTGAAGTTTCTTTTAACCAATATACTGATTTAACACGTTGGAACATATAGTAGAGCTTGTGCATGGGGTGGAACTTTCATTCTTAAAATCGTGTACTCTGGGAATAACCATACCATTAAGGATTGGCTTATGATGAGAAAGCCTCGTGTGTGGTGGCAGCAGACCTGCGGCATCATCATGCAGTACAAAACTGATTGTAATGGGTTCTCGTTTGTAGAGAGATCCAACTTTATTGGTGGCTGCATTAAACGATGGAGGTTAGGAGATGAAGGCCTCGATAAGCATATGACCTCTCAAGTCGTGTGGCAATTCTGAATCTCTTTTAAGTTATGTGCTTGGTGTTAATGACCTTTGGAGCACCTTTTCACTGCGATGCATGCATTCATGGAACCATATGGCTGATACACGGGATGGTTGATTGTAGTGAATTTATGTTAGCAAGACAAGGTTTGTTTGATTGTATGAAGTATTTCAGAATATGGATTATGTACTGTGATGTTCTTTCCTCTGAGTAACCCTCTACTTGAAGGCCCCTCTATGTTTTGCTAATTAGTCAAAGGCAGGGTTAGGTGTGTTCACAACTTCATGATTTTTTGACTGCATATTATCCATGGACGGGTGCTGCAGGCTCTCTCTTCGCTTTTAGTTCCTCATTCATCCTTAAATTTCTCTGCTCTTACTGTGTTTATACTGTATATGCATTCTGGACTGCATCAAATTTTCACATATGAAGAAGAAAGAGGAAGAGAAGCCAGTGGGAGATGGTTTCCTGAAACTGATGGCAGAAGAAGGAAACCCAGAAACTCCAACTGATACGTTCGCTTCGTCATCTTCTTCTTCCTTCTTATCTTCAAGCAACGAAGATGAATCGTCATTCTGGTGCTCCCTTGACCTCCCAACCATTTGCTTTGTCAACTGAAGTTCAGGCTCTCTCTCCATGTCAAACTGAAATTCTTCTCTTTCTACTAGAGGGTAATCAGCGTCAGTCATGTTTCCTTATATGTTTAAATTGATGAAGTTTCCAAGTTTTATGTCAGAGAAAGAAATGTAACACGGTTATAAGACTCCTGCTATCCATGACAAGTTGGCTCAACCCCATAGGACAGCATTAATACCGGCGCCTCATGTGCAATATTTTTGTTAGTTTGTTTTATAGCACTTCTTGAACTAATCATACTAAACTGATCAGTTTACTTGATTGTCGGAAGTTTCTCAGAATATGGATGAGGTGCTGTGATGTTCTTACGTCTGAGTAAGCCCGATACTTGAAGTTGAAGGCCCCTCTATGTTTTGCTAAGTAGTCAAAGGCAGGGTTAGGTGTGCTCACAACTTCACGAGAATTGGATCGCATATTATTCATGGATGGGTGCTGCTGGCTCTCTCTTCGCTCTTAGTTCCTGATTCGTCCTCAAATATCCCTGCTGTCAATGTGTATATAATGTATTTGCTTTTTCCATTTGGTATGGCGGATTGCTGGAGTGCATTCACTTTTCGTGTTTATTCCTATGGATAACTCTTTATACCTGACGTTCGTGGATCATTTACTTTGTCTCCTACGTGAATATTTCCCATCTCATTTCGGCAATGATATTCCGCAACACAGTTTTTCAATGCATGGTTTTAGGATTGATTTGCTGGCAATAGATATTTTAGTATGATCAGTTCCAGAAGTGCTATAAAAAAACTAACGAAAATATTGTATTTGAGTTGCCAGTATTAACTACTTAAGCACACATGAGAGTCACTTTCAATCATGAATTCTCTGTGAGTAAATTCATGAATCACTCATCTTATTATGATGCACAACCAGATCCAAAGCAATCATGTGGCTCATTGCGATAAAACACAAAAGCAAAGCATGCTGTGTGTTAATGCTGTCCTATGGGTTGAGCCAACTTGTCTTGGAGAAAATTGAGATGTTAATACCTCAGCAGGAGGCTTACAACCGTGTTACATTTCTTTATCTGACGTAAAACTTGAAAACTACATCAGTTTAAACCTATTTAAGAAAACATGATCGACACTGATTACCCTCTAGTAGAAAGAGAAGAATATCAGTTTGACATGGAGAGAGAGCTTGAACTATTCAGTTGACAAATGGTTGGGAGGTCAAGGGAGCTCCAAAGCGATGATTCGCCTTCGTTGCTTGAAGATGAGGAGGAAGAAGAAGATGATAAAGCGAATGTATCGGTTGTAGTTTCCGGGTTCCCTGCTTCTGCCGTCAGTTTCAAGAAGCCATCTCCCACTGGCTTCTCTTCCTCTTTCTTCTTGTCACATGCATTCTGGAGTTTTGCCAGTTCATTGGAATTTGCCCTCGCCATAACAGTTCTGGCTCCTAGTTTCAGTTTCAAGCACTCAGTTATCCCATTGAAGGCATAGAGAGAAGCCGAATACTTTCTCTCGTACTTCATTCTTTTCATGGCAGCTGTGAGAATCGAAGGCTCTTCTCCATCATTTTCTGGTTCCATTGGCTCGGCGATTTCTTCAGCAATCTCGAAAGGAGAGTAATAGCAGGACGATCTGAAGTCATCTAGAAACTGAAGATCCAATACCCTGAGATCGGCATCTTCTTCATCAGCATCTTCTTCTCCGTCTCTATCACAATTGCCATCATCACTGTTTGATTGCGTTACATCACTCATGATGTAGTCGAAATGCTCTTCTTTCTCTTCTCTCCGCCCTGAGTCTTCTTTGAAATTCAAAGAGGACTCGGAATTGGTTGCGTAATGACTTGTAATGGCATCATTGATGATGTTGTGTTCCGCTGTGTAGTCCTCGGGATCATTAAGATAATCAGAGAACTGTATCTCGGAAAAATCCTCCACTTCTGGTGTGAACTCTTCCCTCGGCTGCTTCTGCTCTTGGCAGATTAGTGCATCCGAGTTCAAAGCCAGAGAGGTTTTCCTGGCTTTGAGCCTTTGGAGGAGAAGGTTCGTGATCTTTGACGGAAGAGCTGGAGACGAAGATGCCGACGGAGAGCAAGGCCAGAAGTTTGTCCGGGTATTGGCCCCGCGGAGTAGGCAAGCCGCCTCATCATAGGCTCGCGCTGCCTCCTCCGCCGTATCAAACGTGCCAAGCCACACCCTTATCTTCTGTATGGTGTCCTTGATCTCAGCTACCCAGCGGCCCGATGGCCTTTGGCGGACCCCAATGAACCGCTTCCGGGCCCTCCGGGCGCCACCCAATGCGGCGGCTGCAGCAGCCTCCTTCACCATCTGGTCCCAAGTCACGGTTTCTTCACTGGGGTTCATCTCTGGCATGGCTTCAACACACTTTCTTTTCCTTGCCATGTGTTTTGAGTCCACGAGTGAATTTGGTGATCGAGCTTTGTGATTTCTTGAAGATGGTTATGGTTTGCTCTCTTTGGTCTCGTGTCCGGACATTTATATGAACTTGGGTTATGACTTTGTCAAACGAGCGTATAGAAGTGAATGATTAGTCATCCTTGTCTCCACACTCTTGTTCTCTTTCAAATTTGGCTTCATTGTCGCCCAAGTGGAGCTTCTCCTTGGTTAAGCAGATATAAAAATGGTATAGACTAAATCTATACGCGTGTTTGTATCTACCGGACGGTGCAATTGGAGCGGATGCCAATTCTGATCTATTCCTAGGAGCACCAAAATCATCTCTTCTTCCATCTATCACTTTAACAAATTTTAGGTCCTACTCTTGCATCACAATTGGACAATTCTTCTTCCTTGATCGAACGGCAAAGATGGAGAAATTACAAAACTTGCCACATCGTGGGGGTTAGAACATATAAGCTGAGTTCATCTACAAAAGCGATGTATGGTATGTGGGTAATCGAGGATTTAATCGAGACTGTTACGAGCGGTTTAAACATCAACATGTGCGGACTGCGCACATTGTTTAGGTGATCCGCCACGAGTCTCGTTTGATTCAGATTTAGTGTTGTCTTCTCATGGCTAACTACAAGGGTCGCATAGAATTTATCTATGTAAGGAGTGATGGTGACCATTCCTTTGGATCTCATTCCTTTGTACGCTACTGGCTATGAACTCGCTCGCTGAAATGAGCCAAAACCAGAAGACACACTACGAATCGGGCCTGGTGCAACTGTTGAACGGACAAGAGGTGGGTAAATGATCTTTGAACTATCATCCCTATTGCAAATTAATGAACATTGATAGCCGAATATAGAAAATACCCTTTTAAAAGGTTGCTTGATCAACTCATGATATTTCCTCAGTGAAACTGTTTGAGGGCAGAGTCTTTAGTACGAGCCATAGATAAGTGTAACGATGTTGAGTTTCCAAAATGGATCTCCATTTCTTTTCCTATCAACAAGAGGGAATAGCTTCTGTTGATAAGTTATACGATTGACACCAGGGCACTTAAAATGTATAAATCGCATTAGACCAAGTATGAAAATTGTTTTATCTTTTGTTTCTTGATGATCGTTCGACAAAATATGACACCGAGATGTCTCAACCTTTTCGACTTGATTAGTCTCCATCGACACACTCAAACCGCCCCGCTTATATGTATCGCCTAAGTCCATCCACTCACCGGATAGTGAATGGACGTGACCCAAGCCCTGAAGGGTACTCTGAATGAGAGAAGCAGATGTGACTTAAATATGGGATTTACTCTAACCAATCTATGCTCTTAATCGCCTAATTAACCCATCGGCTCCTTTTTCTTTGATCAATATGCTTTTTAACCATGGTCAACCGGACTTTAACCAAAGCATGTGTAAACTTCAGTTTGGTTAACCAAGTGCTCAGCATATCAATGAGTAGCTAAATGAAAAGATTCCCAAGGAACGGCTTTGGTTAAGTAGCCTTGTGGAGATGGATTTTAATTCCCTTCTGCTTGTCGTTTCGAAATGAGACCAACGAGAACGGTCTTCCCAAAGCCCCAACCACAAAGGAGACACAAACTGCCATTTGTGCATACAATATGGTTTTCATCCATCCTCTCTCTCTCTCTCTCTCTCTCTCTCTCTCATAACAGGAGAGATTTAACAACAAAACAATGTGATCATGTCCCCGTTTCATTACTAATTTAATTTAATATAGGATAGTGTGATGATATCGAGCCTAGACAGTGACATCCCTGAGTTGACCCCTATTCTTCACCCATTTGTGAAGACCAGGTCATTTTGTGCTGTTTTTAACCATCGACAAGCAACTAATTAGAAACCCTAACGACCCCGTTCGATGTCATCGTAGGATACCACGGTCACAACCGCAGTCCAAATCAATAATGTGAAACAAAATAGCCGTGCGATATGTACGTATCATCGCATATCAAGATGAGCGACCGCATGGTATCGTAGGCATATAATTTCTTCCAATTTTATGGGATTGGGAAATGAGAAAACTGGGGACTTGATGCCAGGAAATATTGGAGGCAAAAAATTAGATGGCTTCGCAAGGAGGAGGGAGGATGAAAGGAGGGACCAGAATTGAGAGGAGAGAGTAGAGCAAATCTTGTGGGGACGGTACTGCGTACAGGAGAAAAGATAAAAAGAAAGTGGAGATGGTGACAGAGCAATCCTTACTTTCGTTTGTTGTTTTGTATTTTGCAACATCGTAGTTAACAAACAATATGATAAAAAGGTTTTGACATTGGGAGGATACATTGGAGCTACATTATTTAGTCAAGTTAGTGGAAGAACCGGCCCATCTGCTTCCTCAGGCCGTTGGTGTGATGGGAAGGAATATTGTCAGATACAACACAAACAATCCTCTTTTATTATTGCTCGACTTCAAGAAATCTATGTCCAATTATGAGCTCCCTGCCATTTGCAAGCACCATCAATCTCATGGCCATCGATAACGAATCAAATCGGATGATTCTGTTTCTCAATCTCATGACTACAGGATCGAGGTCGAAAAGATTGAAAAGAAATCATTTATTCACAACCACTGACGAAAGGTTGATCGAAAAGTTGAGAATTAGTCAAAATCGAATGCGTTCGGTCTTACACATACGCAATGCAGATAATCAAAAGAGAAAGAAGATGAGTACTTCTTTCCTAGTTATAAGAATAAGTATGATTACTCGTAACCCAAAAAAAAAGGCGAACGCGACAAAAGATTCAAGCATGATCACGAGATGGTTTGGTCATATATGGCTGGCATTCTCACAGTCATTTCTAGTTAAACCATTTGGAGTTCATTTGGCACAGCTGTAGCTTTTCGTGTCGGAGCTATTTTTTCCCCAACAGTGTATGTAATAATTACAATAAAACACAAAGAGTTATAATGTGAACTCATCATCCGGCACACTGCAATCGGACATGATGTGGCAATTGTGTCGTGTTGTATTGAGCTGAGGCTGTGATTTTAGAGAGAGAGAGAGAGAGAGAGAGAGAGATGCATATTTTCAAAGCAAAAACATCCTTCAGAATTAATCCCTTGGAAATCAGAATAAAGAATCACCCAGCTCAATCTTTACAAACCGTTTGATACATGTGCTCATCTCTTTACTTCTGCTGGCAAAGTATACATATCCAGCGACCGGACATATAGAACACTGATTCACCTTCCATACACCCAATGCCAAAGTCCATACTGGTAAATGCTGATGGAGGCACTTGATACTTAGTTCAAAACCAGCCCCAAAACCATGGATAATTTCTGAATTGGAACTTTACACTAGTATCGGATAGACAGGTTTTTCTCACGTCACCAGCACAAATCACCCAAACAAACTCAGGAACTCTGGTAATATACAAGAAGAAATTCCTCATCAAGCTAGGTTCTCAACTTCTGCAGACCGAAGAAGGGGAGTGCTGCATGAATCAGTGCTTAGCAAATAGTTTGTTGGCTTCATAGCTGGATCTTCATATGCAGTTGCCAACCTATTGTAGAATTCGCCAATCGTGGGATCATTCTGGTCCTCTTTATCCTTCTTTATCAAGCACTGCAAGAATACACCACTAAGGCTCCTCCTCATAGATCATGAAATGTAAACTATAATTATTCAAATTTCGGTCAATGGTTTCAGCCAGCTTAACCGGAAAGATGACAATAAAAAGAAAGAGCAGAAACAGAGGCTGCATCTCAAGTTTGACGAAGGTGACATAGGACAATGAAGCTCCAGCAATAACTCATGATAGCAATTGGATTAAAGGTCGCAACTCCACCAGCCATTTCCGAGGTAATAAGATATTCCTATCAAGATGATCAGCAAATAATTTCCTTCACTATGAACCCAATGATCATCTTCCCGAGTAAAGAGCTATTCTCTCAAGATATAGATTGCTAATATCCTGGGATTTGTTGATAATCAAGTATTTTATAATCAAACTATGACTGATATACTTATGTCATCAAGCCCTTTGGACCCTTGGACACTATCCAGGGCGAACATCATCAGTAAAAACACCATATTGCACATCAATTTGTGGAGGAAAACCCTCGTTCAGCTGCTGGATTGCTAAAGATCTTTCTTAGCATCACACTACTCATCAGCAAAAAGTTCCTAGAGTCAATCTCAGATTCAAACGCATTTGTTCCACAACAGTTAAATAATTTGCACATATATATTGTCAGTTCATATATATATAAGAGACATATATATGCATTGTCAATCCATTTCCTAATAGCCTAAACTTCTGGAACAGACGGTTTCGTAAAAAGGCATTGAAGCATGGGTCGAAGGTTTGAATTACATGCCTCTGTATAATTATTATTCTGTTGCATTTTATCTTCCAAATTCACATGTAAGCCCACTTCACAAGCAACAGAGACTATTAAGTAGCTGCTATATAAATAGAATAACGACCCCTCGATTTAGGACGGTGGTAGGTGCCTAAGACCTCCACCATACCTTACCGGATCCGGGCTCTAGGTGTGATGTAGATTAGGTCCCAGTGCGAGTAGGTGAATGCTCCTTCTGTTCGAGCAAGAGAGAAGGATGATGCCCGAGTACAATGGAAAGGGAAAGAACGCTTTCGAAAGCTCCCGGAAGACATTAACTATAAACCCATTCCATGAGCTTTTGAAAGGGAGGAAGCCAAGAACTGACTTATGGAAGCATTGGTTTATACATTCCTCTTAGTCTCGACTCTAGGGATAATTTTTTTCACTATCTTTTTTCGAGAACCACCCAAAGTTCTGACTAAAAAGGTGAAATGATTTTTCATTATATCAACTAAATTGAAGTAATGAGCCTCCCAATGTTGGAAGGCTCATTACTTCAACTAGTCCCCGTGTTCTTCGAATGGACTCTTTTGGGGCAAACAGTTTAGTAACAGTAACTACTCATCGACTCTGGAGAAGAGATTGGTTAGAGCATCTAACGCAGCAAAAACCGAAGAGAATCAACCAAGGGTCAGGTCAACGGTATATGTGAAAAAGTAACATAGCACCCCGCCAAGTGAAATTTCTCTTTTAAGAAGCATAAAAAGTAACATGTTGGAGAACACAAATATTTAGCAAACTCAGGCAGATGCATCCACGTATCTATTTGGGTAAGCAGTAAAAGCAGCAAGAGAACCTGTGGTAGTTTGACAATGTTGTACCAGCAGATTGCAAGAACAGTGTTGTCATAAATACTACTTGACATGCTTTTGAACAATGCAGTAAGCTAATGGTCGTCTGGCATTCCACTGATAAAACATGATTCGTGAAGAAAAAGATATGAATCCATACTAAAACAGAACATGGCTGCCGTGAATATCTAATTCAGGAGAACATCAGAAGGCAGACTTCCTGCTCTAAGTGGCAAGTCAAGAACTAGCTCTAACTTGAAAAATTAGCAAATAAAGTTAGAAGACAGCACATACAAATTCATGCAGTTGTTATTTCGTACCTCAGCTGGATAAGCTTTAAATAGAGGCAGGAACCGTTTCTGGCAATACTGATTGAACAGAAGGGTGAGAACTGGGAGAGGAACCATTAAGCCTGATGCTAAGGGAAGACTCTTAAGTCCAAAGATACCAATAGCAATAATATGCATCAAGACCAAGGAAAAAATCGTTGAACTGTGTACTATGGGCCAAAACTTTCCGCTGGTCTCATACTTCGAGACATAAACATTCAGTAGCTGCAAATGGAGAGAGGAACATATAGTCAGTCTCAACAAAATTCAGGCACAGCATAGAGGACATCAAATTTTCAGCACACACCGTCATGTACACATGCACATGATATGCACATAGTAATACAAAGACTTGTGTGCTCAACAACAACATTATATCTGAGTAGCATCCTGCGAATCAGAAAAATGGAATAACGCAACAATATCTAATGATACTTATCTTAAGAGGGTTTATACAGAGCACTGTCATTTATCGATGGAATGATAGACAAGGCACTTCACATCAACATCATTTTTCATCCGTCTCCTTTTGTGGTTATGGCAAGGGCGGTCCAAATTTAACTTTTAGGAATATAAATAGTTAAGTTTTTGTAAGACATCAGACCCCATTTAGGCCTATGTAGAACAGCGGCCATCTTCTTCCCTTTTTTTTTTCCCTTTTTTCATTTGGTTATGAATTATAACCCAGTAAGATACGACTCAGTTATGGTCAATGTATGAATAACAACCTCAACTCAGAAAATAAAAAGCAAATCCCAGCACAAGGACAATCTTGATGTTCATCAAGACAGTTGTTTATAGAGTATTCAGTAAAAGGAACACCAAATTTGAAGTACATAGAAGTATTGTTATGCCTTTAAACCACCGAATACAGATTGAATTTCCAGTGTTTTTCTTGAGCAAAATAAAGCACACGGTCCCTTCATTTTAACTAACACACAAAAATTAAACCAGAGAAATAAGATTATAGGGCATCCTAACCTGGTTGCGGTAGACAATGTATCCCATGCAATAATAAATCAGGAGGAATGGCAGAATCAGTGGAGCAAGGATTAAGTATGTTATACCAAGAACCCCAAAGAAGATAATTTTGGGTATCTCACTGTGGTAAGGAATCTGCGGAACCTTAAATTCCTCAGCATCTTTTTTAGCGAAGACCTTCGCCAAAAAATGAAAGATGAGTGGAAGCAGCCTGAAAAGCTCTGACGATACACTGGTCCATCCAGATGTTACAACATACGCAATGAAGAATGATGCCTACATGAATAATGAACAAGCTGCATTATATTTCTCAAAGTTACCCAAATACATATGAACTCTAAACATTAAACTTGGTAATTTTGCCATTCAATCATCATATGGCAAAGCAAGTCTACTCATTCAAACGGCCATCCAACAACAATGGCAGAATAATTTCCACTTCCCCTGGAAGATTCAAGCCACAATTTTGACAAAGTAAACCGTTGTCCACAAAGGAAGGCATGGTAGAATCCACACATACTGAATCCACTCTCTCGGCAGTGTCTCAAGCTGTTGATAGTACTCGTCTTCCATTTGCTTAATCCCATGTGCAGTACATTTATGTATCTTAATACACTATTATCTTTAACCTTTTAGAAAAGTTGACAATAGACTGGCAACTTTTACATGGGATTAGCGCAAGTGGTCCCCCGTTTCAATGTCCATATTGCCGCTCCATTTATAATCAATAATCAGACTTCACTTTTAAGCCAAATCCTTGCCTGTGCGTGATTTGGGTGCTAGATTTGTCTTACCTCCTCTTTTCCCCACTTTTTCAAAGTGAGGTACTAGAACAATTAGAGTAGAAACTAACCTCCCTAAGGGATCTGACACGAGAAAGATCACCTATATTGGCATCATGTGTTGAAGTTGTATTGTTTTAGGTCCATACCGCTGATGTCGCCATATGTCAACTTCATAATGGACGCATACAGACAAAATGCAGCGTGGCCTTCCAGAATTGAGCATGCTATAATGGCTCTCCTTTTGAAGGTTAAGAGGTACTTTTGGATACACTAGTGACCTCACAGGAGAAGAGAGTGGAATGTTTTACTCCTTGGAAAGCTTTAGGACCGCTCGCTATACTCTCAACTATTTGTAGATTTTACAAGAGACAGCAAGGAAAAAATAGTAACTACCAACTGTGGATAATCCGATTAGAATCAGTACAAAAAGACTCAGAAGAAAATATGAGGATTCACGACAGGAAAATTTTAATACCTGTGCAGGAACAGCCTCAGCAAGTACCGCAGGAATTTTCGTGGGCTCAAGGAAGACATTAACTCGGTAGAGAGCCGAGCCTGATAGTACATTTGCAAAGAAAATGTTCCAGATTGTAAACAACAACACCTTGATACATGCACTTTTTTGTATTTGGCTAAAGGCTACATATCCTTGCACCGAAGAAAGTACCACCATGACAGGGGGTATAAGAGAGAGGAACAGCTGAAGAATCAAACTGGGAAGATATCCTGTTATCACTTCACTAACGAACGTTCTGCAGCCCAAGAATACGTACAATTCAGCTGGTGCCATGTAAAAAATTGTATAATTGAACAAGAAGAACGTAAAATTGTCTAACTCAACAAACAGAGCATTATGACCTTAAAAAAAAAAAAAAAACCAACAGAGCACAACTCTTGTGGGGTGTGCCAATTCTAGAAACACCAAATTGAAGGCCAATGATCTTTTAAACAACATGCATGGCAAAGGGCAAAGATACACAAACCTGTTCTCCGATGTTCTACTCAATCAACTAAAAACAGAGCTATGACCAAGATACTTGGATAGTGGATATTCTGGAATTCTAAAGGTGGCTTCCTTTGACCCTAAACAGATCTCGACTTTGAAATATGTGCAATGTGACCAAGGACATGAAACAATGTGAGCTACATTATTACATAGTCTATCATCTAGCTTTGAGTTGAGACAAAATGCCTTCTTGGACCTTTGATTGTAGTCTGGTCAACCATTCTTGCACGTGGAGGAAAAGGATGAACTCCGGATAAAGTATCTCAGAACTTACCAAGTTGCTTCTCTGAGTAATAATCTTTTTGATAATGATTCACGTAATGCATGCTCACATCAGATCCCAAATTGGCATCAAAGAAACCTGTATTTCCACTTACATTTCTAACAATCCTTCAAGGAAAGGGAACCAGGTCCCCAGCTGATCCAGATTAGTAAGACCCTGCACTATTACAACTGGAATGAGAAATAAAATAGTTATGGCAATACATGCAGCCACCACAGCCAGGTTGCAGATCCATCTTCTTAAGAATGATGCAGAAAAGAACGGCCAGTGAATATCCTGCGGTTCAGGAGCTTGCTCAGTGACCCACTCGGTAGGGTTAATCCTCTGTTGGATATGCAGAGCTGTGGCAGCACCAAAGCGTGACTTGAATGAGACAAAGGCAGCTGGAACTTCCTAACAAATTCACAGCGATACTGCAATTAAGTGTTAAGCTTAATAATCAAGCATTATGATATAAAGTCCAACTCCAATCTCTGTACAAAGGCAATCATCTGGGAAAGAATCAAGTTATCACGAGTTACTTCTTTAAAAGCTCTCTCTCTCTCTCTCTCTCATGACGACGCCGACAACATGATAATGACGCCGCTGCTGCTGGTGATGATGATGATGATGATGATGATGATGAGGAGGAGGAGGAGGAGGAGGAGGAGGAGGAGGAGGAGGATGGGGGAGTCCACTTAATGTGGATAAAATTCAGGCACTAGAAATACCCCCACTAACACCAAGGATCAGGTGTCATTGAAACCTAGATAGGCAGCTGACTATGAAATTGTTTGCACGTGATAGTGCAGGGGCATCAAACCTATGCCGTGTGCTTAAACCGCACATAGAGATCTGCTCTCTAAAGTCTAAACCACTATGCCAACAACAAGAGTCAACCATTGGGTAGGATCTCGATTGCATGCAAAAAGTCATTACCATGCCCCTGTCCTGCCTTACAAGATTCAAGCTGGGGCATTGGTTTCCTAAGCAAAATACAGAAGCACATATGTTCATATGGCAGATGGTGGGTCCATCTGGCCAACTCAGAAAGGGTAACCAACCCAAAAACAGAAAACCCCCAGGATATGAGTGTTCAAGCGTGCGTGCTTTGCTTGTTGTGCATTGAACATTAACATGGGCATGAGATGCACATGTTAGCACATATTGAAGAATTTAGAGAAAAGAATTGCGATAATTCTCATTACTTCTTGTACCACTATTACAAAGCTATTTATAGAACTATGTTAAGTACAAGCTAAAGAGAAACAGATCTGCAAAATACAGCTATTGTAATCCCACAAATTACGGGACCAATCCCACAAATTATGGGATACTAATAAATCACTTCCTAACTAATTAATTACAGCCATTCCTAATAATGAGGACCTAAAATCAGGATAATTCAACACATATATGAAGGAGTTTCATATTTGATGATCTTTACAAATAGTTTCTAGTATAGAGCTTTTCTCCCTTTAAATATAACAGCCAAAATAAAACTTTACTTAAGTAGCAGTTTCTTAGAAGATGCCATATAATACGTACCTGTCCCGCTAACAAAGACTGCTCCATCCTCACCTGCTGTTCTAGATCGTCCAACTTCTTCTCATAATGGTCTGCAAGATCAACTTGTCGTCCAAAAAGACCTAATAAACCCTCACGTTTGAACCTTCTTGGAGTATCCTTATTCGATTTTAAGTGAGCCAGTTTCCTGTACAGCTTATCTGCATCACTCTGAAAAAGGAATATGATGTATGTGACTATCTGATAGGGTTTGGAAGTAGCTAAGCAAACAAACAGAAAAGTTACTTCTCTGATGCTCAAGATAAAAACATGTAGGAATCATCATGTTCAACACCAAGGAGGATTTCTCAACTTGCAAGGACTCTTCAAATGAGTTAACATAAAATACCAGATAAACTTCACATAAAATCAATATGAACTAAGATAACACTATGCATATTAAAGATCACTCATGGACCATGAAACAAAGGGGCTAAAGTGCTGACTGATTCCATTGTTTCAGCAAGATCCTGTTCACCCCCGCAACACAGAGACAGTAAAATATAGTTCTCTCCTATATTAGGTGACTTCATTGTTCTTGTTTCAGTCATCTCTTCACTACTTTTGTCTCCACAGACCTCGTCCTTTGCTGTACAATTTTTTTCCTCCTTCATAAGATCTATATGTATGACTCATGACCGAAAAATCAACTGAATTGGTATAAGCAAGTTTCCAATAATTGGCTGCAGGCACTAACTTTACTCAAGCACGGTGAAAAACCAAGCAAACAGGAAACATATATTATTTCTTATTTCCAACAAACTTGTCTGGGGTTATTTCCTTTCAAAACAAATATTTACACAAATTATGGTCCCCTTAAAACCCATTTCGCAAAATCAAGAAACAATTGCAAACAGTCCAAACAAGAAGGCCTCGGAAAGTTAGTGTTTTACTTCACAGGTTATACCTATAAAGATGCATCAAAAGACTAAACCACAATATGCATTAGTTCTTTTCTTTAGAACTCACTCACTGAATGAGATGCCAATACACAGTCCCCTAATAAGAAGAGTGATCAATTGCGTGCTTGTCTCACCCTCCCCATCTCAATTTCTTGGTCGCCATCATACATGGACATTTAAATTGAGTTTTGTGAATTATAAAGGACAATGTAACTTCTAAAAAAGTAGCTGGACATTAGTATTCTGCCAGGATGGTTCATTACCCACAGAAAACCATAAAATTCTGCCTGAAACCCAAGGCATACATTTCTAGGATTCATCTCATCTAAGCATTAGAATGACCAGCAACAGTATCAATATTGCATGTGATGAATGTGACCCAAGAATTATTTGTAATAAGAATGCTTACTATGAGACTTTGAAGTTTGCTGGTTCGACGAACAACAGAATGGGAAAGATACGTGGAGGAATAGTACTCTGTGAAAAAGCTCTCTACATCTTCACTGACGGTGTGTCCCAATGAAGTGGAGATACCACGGACAAGTACAGTAAAATCATGAGGCAAAGGTTTGCATGAGTATAAGCAATTAATCATCTTGTCAGATATATAGCTATACTCCTGCAGAACATCAAGCAATCTAGTCAATCATCAAAAGCTAGTGTTGATTGTAAGAGAAAGCTTCAACAAACTAACTCACAGACAGAGATTACTTACATAATATAAAAGGTAGCAGACCACTCCTGAAAAAATATATGCAGCACAAAAGTGGATCCACAACCTTGAGAAAAATATGTCATAATCAGGGTTCAATAATAGTCTTCCAGTATGCTCATTATTTCTGGAAAAATATTTAACGGCCCTAGAATCCAATAGTTACTTCACTCTCCACTTTCCAGATTGTTATAAAGTAAAACAAAGAAATGGACAGAAAAATTAATGAAAGAAATTCAGAGTATGTGGTGCTCAAAATATCACATAAGTAAGGGGCCAATAAGGAACTAAGATGTTCTAAATAGAAAACATGACATAGAACCTGCCATATATTACTAATACTTACGAATAGGAAAAGTACTCCTTCGAATATTAAATCCTGCTCTTGCAAATAACAACTCCAATATGGATAAATGAGTAGCTGTAGTGTCATGCCTTTTATTTAACCATTGATGTCATTGCACAAGTTCAGCAGGTAAGATCCAAGGCTACCTACTTCCACTAGACCAAAAAAATTACCAGTTTGAACCGTCATTGACATTCGAAATGCTGAAAGAGTCGAGCGACTTGTCTGTCAGTTCAGAATCATCACTTAGCTGAGTACCCAGATAATTGATAGGAAGGAGAATGCCAATCCCAACAATCGTAGCAAAGCTAAATACTCTCATACTGCACAAGACAAACCAGTTCAGTCAACTAAAGAAAATCTGTGAAGGTGAATGCTAGAAGGGTAATGATGCAGCAAGAGTTTATTTGAAGATCCATGTATGGAGGCTACTTGCATAAACGCAAAATAAAGGTGGAAGATCCACGATTTAGCATACAGGCAACCACTGTGATTACTTGCATTTAGTCACATACAAGGCCCAAAATATTCAACATTTCAATTAGAGATGATCACTGCTCATGCAATATAATGTTTAAGCAATTACTTATGTCCCTAAGTGCATTTCAAAGAAGAAATTTAGCATGTAAAATATTCCCGAACCTCATGCTTTGAACAGGGGACATACCATGTTTCATTTTAATCTCATGTGCTACAGCAATACATACTGCAGCTGGCTAAAGACATACGCTATTCACACACACACACAAAAAAAATATATATATATTTATAGGTAAGGCGGTATGTACTAGAGGGCCACCCCTAAATTTGCTGAAGACTGACTATATTAAATCATGGTCAACTTGTCTTGACAAAATGCCTCAAAATATCACCAAAGACACTGACATTTTCCTCATATCTCACAGTTTACAAAGTGTATCTTCAACTAAACTTCTCCACCTGGACTCTCCAGGTTACTACAACCTGAAATAGAGGGACATAATCGATGCACAAAAAGGAGACTGGAGCTGCAGTTCCATATCCGAGGATCTAATTCAATCCAAAGAATGAAAAGAGGTCCTCAGATGGAATCACCACATCAAAATCACACTCCCTTTTGAAATGGCAATCGAATATGTATGATTTTGTAATTTACAAGACTTCTGCCTTAAATGCAGCAGTGAGAATGGGGGTGATGCCTAGTAATGTGTTGCAGATGAGAGAGAGAGAGAGAGAGAGCCTATTGTTCACTCGAGATATCATATTTTGGTCCATTTACTTATGCTGCAGTAGTATAAGCTGCATCAAGTGGCACAAAAATGACATCTGAAAAGCTTTAAAAGACTGGAGTCATGCATCATAGGCAAAGCCATGGAGGTGGGAGGACAAGGTGCTTGTGGCAGTAATTGTGTCGTAGCAAAAGCACGTATGGCAGAGGCCTGAAGACATATTTGTTCAAGTGGAAGCAGTGCCAAGAGTTCTAGCATTGATCACGGTATGTTATTGGTTTCAGGAATTTGAAAAGTTTGCAGCTGGAAAATCTGGGGCCCTGAAGGAGGTAAAATTGAAGTTACACTGGACTCTATAGAAAGGGGTCAAGACACATTCCCAGTCCACAATAGCAAGACCATGCATATTTATGGTGGTGCAATAAAGGCAGACAGATACACATGTCCTACAACTTGTAGTTCATCACTGATCATATCCTACTAAAATACACATAACCAACATATGAGAAGGTCAAAAATATTTCTGGACCGATAAAATTTAAATTTCAAAAACAATCCATACCGCTTATTTAAACAATGATTCACAAGAGAATGGAGAATATTCAATAACCTGAAAATGAAAATACGCATAAAAACAACAGCATCCAGGCCCAAGAGTGACAATAGTTCTGCTTCGGTGGGCTGCCATGCTTGTCTCACCCACCCAGGAGAAGGAAGTAGACTCTCGAGATTGAACTGCCTCCTCTCGTTAATCTTATGTTCAGCAACTAAGCGAGGTGCATATACAGTGATGTTACCAGGCTGCTTCCTCAAAATGGAATATAAAGTGAAAAACAGAAGACAGAGCCCAAGATTGATCCCGACAGAAGTTAGAAGAGCAGAGAGTATCATCCCTTTGAGGAGATCAACGAAACAGCCGATCAAAGGTCAACAGCCACGGGGAACTGCTTTTATCCAAAACTCTGCGCAAAACACGGAGTTAAAGAGACTTAGCTCTATCACAATCTCAAAGCAAATGACAGCGGAATACATGCGAACCCAGTGAACCAAATACCATCTTGGCCTTAATGCTTAATTAAGAACCAGAGGAATCAGCATGGAAGAATCATCACTATGAACAGAAAATACCATGCACCAATGAGGATAAACGCCGCATTTACACCATACTACATGCACTAAGTACCCATAAGAAGTGCTTAGTTGAACATCGTTACGATATCACGAGATTGACCCGATTTCCTCGTAAACTTTACCCACCAAAACACGTTGATCCGGTTACGACGGTCGAGGCCAATTACAACTACCGGTTACAATCGCCAGCCTACTCAAGTCAGGTCGACATTCACCAGCGACTCAACCTGCTCGCTTGGAAATCAAGAACGCCAAAACAGTGTCTGGCTAATCACGCCACGAAAATGATAGGAACCAGAGCAAAGGCGAACAATCATCATGCCTCGAAATCTAAGAATCGCGAATTCGACAAGTAGAAGGAAATAAAAGGAACTCCCGCCACTTCCTTTTGCGCTTCCATTCAGAGGACACTTGCTCCTCGTATAAACCAAACCTTAACCGATGCACAACAACACCAAAGGAAAAAATAAAAATAAAAAAACAAGTAAAGAGCACATGAGCTCGTGCCGTGACTGTCTCGGAACGACGGAGGAGAGTGAAGATCTCAGCTCGGAGATGTGGAAGCGACACATAAATCGGAGCTTACCTTACCTGGTTAAGCGAGTAAGACCGAGCGCGCGAGAGAGAGAGAAGCAAGCGAAGCTTCGCGTCGCGTGAGCATGAGCGTGAGCAACTGCGAGCCTATCTGCAACTGTGAGCTTTTTTAAGAAAAGGAAAGCTGAAAACCGTAAGCCGAAACTGCGAGTTTCTCCAGACTTTAACGACTCGCCGTGTCGCCAACGATTTCCCGACGACCATACCGATTCCCTCCTCACGTGTCCCCCAAAAAAAAAAAAAAAAGGGATGGAGGCCCAAAAAAATTTAATGCATTATTTTGAATTTTCCCCTTTTTTTTTTTTTTTGATGACGTAGTTCTTGAATGATGTGTATTTCTATTGCGACTTTATCTTTTGAGTGTAGGACAGAAGAGCGGCCATTTTAAATTACCGTGAAATGTCACTGCAAACATCCACGTGTCGTTCTATGTGGCCATAAAAAAAAAAACCTTAAAATGAATGTTTTCCGCAAAATTCAGAAATTAAAAGAAGGGAAGGAAAATAGGCCGGCTGAAATAGAGAAAGCCTACGACCAAAAAAAAAGAAATAGAGAGAGCAGACGGTGGAGAGTCAGTGGAGGATGTCGTCGCCGTCGCAACAGTGCAGCCGCCACCTAGGAGCCGGCGGCGAGTGCCATGGGCCCCCCCGAATCCTAATGCTATTAGACTAAAGAGGAAATGATGTGTACTAGGTATGATAGTGACGCGTGCCACCAAATTTTCATCCATCCCCGCATAATTGATTCTACGCGATAACACGATCCTAAATAATTTCTACTTGATAATAACTTCTGAAAGAATAAGTTGGCTCATTATCGAAATTAAAACTGATTTTTTTTATAGGAAATCATTGGGATTTCAATCATTTGACTACTCGTTTGTAGTAAATTGTGACGTCTCAAAATTTCGACGTCGGTAAGATGACTGGATTTAATAAATTTTAATCATGAATTCCAGCATGCCAAATAATATTAGATTTTTAAAGATTTAAGGGATAATAATTGAATTAATCTGTGACGTCGATAAGAGAAAATTAAGTCCGGATAATCGAGCCATCACATCGTAACACCAGTACCTTTCGCGCCCGAGCCTTGTCTTTATATATTATGCATATAGGACGAAAGTAATTAAGTGCTGACTTGACCCGTGAGCCCCCCTGTCACCTCACCATCCCCATAACCTCTCCGTCTCCTCTCTTTCTCTCTCTTCTCTTCTCTTTCCTCTCTCTCTCTTTTTTTTTCTTTTTCTCCCTTCTTCTTCCCCCCACCACCCCCTCACCGTGCGAGCACCACCACCATACCTCACCACCTCCACCCTCCGCCTCACGTCGCCCCTTCGCCGCAGGTCACCCGAGCCTCTGCCCGCAACCTTCGCCGCCTCGCCGTGTGGCCGAGAACCCCGCGGTCTCCACCCTCCCTCTTGGCTCGTGTCGCGCCACCCTCCTCCGTCGTCCTCCGTTCGCCGTGCCGTGCCGCGCCGCGCCAGCCATCGCTAGCTTGCTGCCCGCCGACCCGTTGCAGCTAGGCCCAGCCCCGCCAGGCCTCTGGCCCGAGAACCTCAGCCACCCAAGACCCAAGCACAGCTGCGCCGCCGACCGCCCCGAAACCCCTCCAACCGTGACCCGTCGAGAGCCCCCAGCCATGCCGACTCGCCATTTGTCGTGGACCGCCGTTCGCCGCAAGCCCCACCCGAGCGGGGAGACCTACGAGCCCATTGCCCGCAACTCGTCGTCGTAGTCGAGCCGCCGTTGCCCGCGAGCCGCTCTCATGGTCACGCCCGTGTTGTCGTCGTTGTCGCTGGACTATTAGTTGTGAGTTAACCCATAATATATGATTAGGATGTTAATTGTATTTGGGGATATATTAATTACTATTAACTGTGGATTAGTTAATTTAATTATGGTTAGGCTAAATTAATTGACCATGATTAGGTTACGTTAACCTTAATTGGGTTAAATAATCATAATTACTTTTAATTAATTATGATTACTTTTAATTAACTGTAATTACTTTATTATTAATCATATTTACTTTTTTGAACTTTGGTTATTTTAATTAATCATGGTTGGATTAATTAATTGAAGCTAAAACAATTAATTATTGTCGTACCAATTGATTGTGGTCGGGTAAATGAACCGAGATGGGTTGACTGATTAAGGTCGAGTCAATTAATTAAGATTGACTTAATTGATTATAATTAGATTAATTAATTACACTTATACTAATTAATCCTTGTCGGAATAATTAGTTATTATTTAATTAATAATTATTGGGTGATCGTTTGATGATTATTTGTTGATCGCTATATACCTTGATTGTGTATATATGTATGGATGAGAGATTAATCACCCTTTTTATAGATGCAAAGTCTGGTGGATAATGCGTATTCATGTGACCATGTGTGAACCGAGTTTTGAGCATGAAAATGACCTTGGGCCGAGTTTTGAGCATGATTGTGTGCGCATTGGATTAAATGTAAAGATATAAATTGGTTTGGTTGCCTGGCATGCTTGTGTGGTTACATGATGGTTACTATCATCCTTGGATACTTGGAAACGAAGTCGACACCCTTAGATACTTGGGGTCGAGCCTAGTATGTTCGTGCTTAGGGTACTTGGAACCGGCTTATCAAATGCTGGTTGCGGTAAGGTGCGGATCGACGCTCCCTACGGGAATGCCTGATTGTTAGTCCATGCCGAGGGTACTTGAAATCACATGGCTTATCGGTCGCCGTCATCGAAGTAATGGGATGAAGCGCGGTCCCGCCGAAAGAGCACCAACTGTCTAGTGTGTTAAGGCCGAGTGACCGTTAATAACCGTAACACATGCGATGCATTATGTATGATAGTTGTGATGGGTGTTATGGTTGTGTGCCTTGATTATGTGCTATTGATTGCCATGATATGTATTGCATAATGTGTTAACCAAGGCGGGATAAGATTGCATGTGATTGATGATTGACTGTTGGGATATACCCGATCCCGTGGTAGATAAAGTGCGGTGATAATCGCACGCTATTCATCTGTTATCGATACTTGTCCCGTGTGTTTAGGTCGCCTTGAGTGAATTAGCGCCTTACTCGGACTTAGGCATTGACTCACGGAGATTTTATATCTCACTCGTTGTTGTTGATTATTTTTAGGACCGTAACCATGGAGGTTCGTCCGGTCGGGTTCGGGGTTCCATAGGACCAATCTGTGGATGTCACATACCATTCGAACCCATGGATGTTGACACCTTGGAAGGGGAAGTGGGGGACCCGGAGTCCGATCCGGACTATGACCTTGAGACGTCACCCCAGCCACCGTTAGTGAGTGGACATTGGAGTGGAGACCCTTTTGTTGGAGACCTGTTGATGTAGATAACGAGGGTGACATTGGCCCCTCCTTTGGAGTATAGATATGAAGTTAAGCTTGGCCTGACCCGGTATCTTTTTTATGGTCGTAGGGAGCAGTCCTGAAGAGTGGACTTGTACATACTGTAGCTTCTTTAGGGTTAATGAATTTCTATAAATGAAAATAGTCTTTGCTGATGTGTGATGTGACTACCTACTTTTCTATTCATGCTGATTAATTTGTTGTATGGGAATAAAAGATATAAAGGATGGGTTGATGATATGCTTGTGACGTCGTCCTTTTATGATCCGAGGCGTTTTGGTAGGGTTGTTGCGGACGCGGAGATCGGGCGTGACATGAATAATGTTGAAAATTGCACTAGTCTATGGACCTAATTCTCTTAAGAACTCAAACTTTAAGGTGCTTACATTTCGCAAAAATAAATAATTTAAAATTTATTTTTCTAAAAATAGTCTCTTAGATCGCTTGAAATAATTAGGCAACAAAAAATATATGAACAGTAATTTATGTCTACATATTTTCATGAATGATGAGAATATTTATTTTTTATTTGCATTTTTATAAGAGATACAAACAATCATTTTCATGAAGGTCTTTTTTAATTCATTCATTTTTCGTGAAACAAACGGAACTTAAGATTTGGCCTTAATGATGTCACATTTTTTGTCTCATAAAAAATCTTCAGCTGTCACTCTTGTGTCAACTAAAAAATTTCATTATCGAAATTTGCGCTTTCATCAACACCATCACTTTATAAAGAACAATAATTTCATGATATTGATAATATCAAAGAAATCAGCCAGGATTTTTGGACACGAGACCAGATTTTGGATTAAAATGAAAGTTTAAAATTTTTTTTACCAGAAAAAAAAAGTTACGATTGAATTTAAAGTTGATGGTAAGGAAATTAGCCTAATTTCTAGAGTATATTTGTGACTTTCTTCATGATTAAGGGGCAGTTCTATTACAGCCTAGCGGTTGACAACATAGACAAAATCGAAAAGCAAACCCGCCATCATATGCACGCGTGGATCGGCTACACGTGCACATTTTCCCTCACGGGGGTCACTCACAGCCGCGTCTCTTTATCATCGCTCTCGTGTCATCATCACCCCCACCACGTTGGTTGTGCTGTGTCCACGCCATCAAAGCACTCACCGCGCGAAACGTCTTTTTCGTCCATCGTTCCCTCCCCTCGTTCGCGGCTTCTGCTTTCTTGGAGACGACGCACCTCACTCCGGCGTAACCTCCGGTCCCCTGTTCCGCCGCCGATCAAGCAAGGTCGGAATCGCTCTCCGATGTCGAACTCGAATCGATCTAGTGTGTGCGCAGTTGATTTCACTCGTCGCGACGCGTCGGTTTATCTTTAAGTGTCTCGAGATTCGGTCGGCGGTGATGTTCGATTTCTCTCTCGCGGTTGACATCGCTGACTTCAGAGTCCCGTTCCCGTGTTTTGGTTGATTTCTGCAGGGAAGATGAGTGAGGTGTTTGAAGGATACGAGCGGCAGTACTGCGAGCTGTCGGCGAATCTGTCGAGGAAGTGCACCTCAGCTTCGGCTGCTGATGGAGGTAATTATGCGTTTATACGTGAGGAACAAACAACGACTGATTTTGGGTTGATTAGTCTGTTGCCGCGTTTAGATGACGATGAGTGCGATCGCTCGATTCAGTTCTTTGTGGTGATCGAATGTGGGTATTCTGGGAAAGTAATAGGAAACGGATTGAAAATGGTAAAAGGCGTCCCAAATAGGAATATGACGTGATCTTCTGAGAACAGGTGATTTGATTCTTTGTTTGTGCATGCGCTTGCATTTGGCTTGTACTTCTAGAATTGATGATAGCTGAAAAGTTCAGCCTGCATCTGTTAGGAAAAACTGATCAGGAAGCTAATGCTTTGTTTGAATGCATTGTGAATTTGCAGAGCTGAAGAAGCAAAGGATTTCTGAAATAAAAGTTGGAATTGATGAAGCAGAATCTTTGGTATTTGATTATTGTTCGTTTCTTTTCTGAGAGATTACTCTTGGTGACCTTATATACTTTGTGTGTCAAGTATTATCCACTGTTCAATTTGATTAGATTCGGAAAATGGACCTGGAGGCAAGAAGTTTGCAGCCAAATGTCAAAGCAGTGCTCCTCGCTAAGTTAAGGGAATATAAATCTGATCTGAACAACCTAAAAAGTGAAGTTAAAAGACTGTCATTGGGTAATTTGGCTGCTCGAGATGAGCTGCTGGAATCAGGAATGGCTGACGCTCTGACGGTATGCATCAATCTGTTTAGCTTTTTTCGGGTTTATAAACACTCTTGTGGTTCCTTATTATTTACTCGGTAAATTTTCCTTGAGATGATTTTTTTGCTTAACACTTTAGTTATTTTCTCATACTCCTGTGTTTCTGTGCCAATATCAATTGTAATAAGTCTCTGCAGAATCATCTGTCTTAGTTGCAAGTATTTCTTCTTTTATTTGTTAATTGGCTTCCTCTTGAGCTTTGTAGCATGTGCTCTGTAGATAGACTAATAAGCTTTGTAACTATCATCACTTCTTTTTGCTTATTCTGATCGTGCGTAGGCATTATTTGCAGCTTTTTAGTCTGTCGAACAATCTTTGACTCTTGACACCTGTACTTTGAAACAGGCATCAGCAGATCAAAGAGCCAGACTGATGACATCTACAGAAAGATTGAACCAGTCTGGTCATAGAGTTAAGGAAAGTAGAAGAACCATGCTGGAGACGGAGGAGCTTGGCGTTTCAATTCTTCAAGATTTGCATCAACAGAGACAGTCTCTCTTACACGCCAACAACACGGTACTTCCCGATCGTACTTTAATTGGGTTTCTATCCCAAGTCATGCGCTTTTGGACCTTCCCATCTGACTGCTATCGGTGGTGCCATGTCATCATCGATGGTGCTGTGATAGGCCAAAACACAATCATGCTACTTCATGTTCTGTCGTTTTATTTAGCATCTATTTCTAGCTTTTGTCTATAGATTCAGCTGAAGTTGCTTCTCTCGCCATCACCAAGTTCATAATTTCTCATCTATTAGGAGCGGACAGTCCAGCGATGAGCGCAAAAAGTGTAATGTCTTGCAAGTATTTATAATGTTTCGCTTCTCGCAGCTTCACGGAGTGGATGACAACGTTGGTAAGAGCAAGAGAATTTTGACTGCCATGTCTCAGAGGATGAGCAGAAACAAGTGGATCATTGGCGCAATAATTGCAGTTCTTGTCATTGCTGTGGTACTGATATTGTACTTCAAACTCAAGTAGTGAAGCATTGTAATGTTTGCTCTGGGTTTGCCTTTTGGTTTGGGGGGTGGAGTGTGTATTTTTGCGGTCTTCTTTGCCTGTTGAGCGATAACATTAGAGAAATTTATACCGCGATCTCTTCTGCGTCCTGTTTTCGCTTGAACTTCCAACACTCCACACTTCCCTTCTGTGCACTGTTCTAATGATATATGAAAGCACGATTTGAACTAGGATTACCAGCAATCCTAGCAACTCGATTGGTCTTCCATGTTAGGTCTAGGTAGGAGGTCGAACTGAACTGCTTGAGATGGTAAATTTGTTGTGAGATTCTTGAAGCAACGAATTTTTCTGATTGTGGATCTTATTTTCGAACGAGTTGATTTGTAGGCAAGTCGAGATGATAATTTCAGGAAGGCTTACGGCATAAACCAGATGTGAATAAGACTTTCTTCTTGATTTCTCGCTTGGTCCACGTGCATACATGAAAGAGGACAGGAGTTCGATTCTTTATCGTGAATTAATATATATCGGTCCGATCCAGGTGGTCCGGATGGGTGGTTCTATACCTAAAATTGGGAATCGTCCAGAATCGGCCGATTCAGCCCGCTTCAAGCGGTTCGCGGTCCAATCTGATTTTTTTGCTCATTCCTAATACATGATGCTGGTGCGCTATCAAGTCAATGAGTAACTGAGAGAATCACAGTGTGGTGTAAGTCACAAATTTTTAAAAGAGTGGACTTTACAATAATTTTTAACTAGTTTTTATTTATTTTTTTGTGGTTCAAAATAGATTGTTATTATAATAATCACTCAAAAGTTGTTACATTATCAATTCTCAATTAAATGTTTTTGCGAACCGTCAATGTGAACATTCCTAATCAAATGAAAAGTGGATTTTGTAGAGATGGGCAACATCTGTAATGTGATTGACCTGATATGAAATAGAATAGGTTTTTTTTTTTTTGTAGGAAAAATTGTCCAAAAAAATCATAAACTTATTGTACGACGGTCAATTCATTTTTAAATCTTTAAATTATGTCGATTATCTTAAATCTTTCGATAATTTGCCAATTTAGTCATTCCCGCCAATTTTAATTGGAAATTACAAACGTTGTCGTCTAATCGGCGCCGATCATCCTATATAGCACGATCGACGCCGAAGTGGACAACACATATATTTTTTAATATTTTAACTATTTTATATCTTTTTTTTCACCTTTGGGCCAACGACCGTTTCTTAGTTTGGATGAGGGTCACTATCTCTCGCCGACTTACATTTGAAAGAAAAAAGATAAAGAAAATATAAAAATTACCCACGTCAGCACTAATCGTACCAATAAGACGAATGATGGCTACGTTTGCGATTTCCTAACCAATATTGGTTGAAAGAAGTATATTGACAAATAGTCAAAATGTTTAGGATTAAATTAATACAATTGAAATATTTAGAACTAAATTGATTGACGTACAAGATGTTAATTTTTTTTTTAAAGATTATCCCCTTTTCGTGACACGGATTTGAAAAAATAAAATAAGACATGTGTTAATTCGATCCGAAAGGGAAAGTCTATTTCTAATGTATAGTGTTGTGGCCAAACTATTATTATTATTATTTTTATTTTTCTTATGGTTGGTCTTTATCCACTTAAGCAAATTTACAATGATGGTTGGTGGGTGCCACAACGCATTACCGAGTGGTTTAAGTGACACATTAAGATAGCCACTTGTAATTCATCATATTCTTCTGTAAATCAGTTTGATATACCGGTCTTAGAATTCCGACAATTACCCAAGAAACATAGACAATGATAAAAGAAATTTTCTTTTGGCCGTAATCTAATCAAAGACACGACTTCCCGCCCACAGTCGTAAGCACAAACGGCTCATAAAGATCAATCCTGTTGCCTCGTATTCATTTCTGCAAATGATTGTCTAATTCTCCAAAGCGCATCGGAAAGACTTTGCAAATCATCAATCTCATCGGTCTGCATCCTCAACGTCCTTGTCCCTCTTATGAAATGGCCACTTTTTCAAGCCCCCACTTCCATCTCCCACCATTTTCGCGCCCTTCTGCGAGCATGTGCTCGACAATCTTCTCTCAGCCCTGGGAAGAAGATCCACGCCTTGGTGCTCACTACTGGGCTCGCCGCATCGCCAAGCTCTTTCCTTTGCAATACCCTTTTGCACATGTATGCATCCTGCGGTGAGCTCACCTGCGCGCGCAAACTGTTCGACGGAATTCCTGACTCGTGCAAGGACACCGTCGATTGGACTGTGCTGATGGGCTCCCTCGCCCGTTATCACGTGCCCTTCGAGGTGCTGCGGATGTTCGTGGAAATGGGAAATGCCGGCGTGAGACCAGATGACGTGACCCTGGTTTGCCTGTTCAATGCCTGCGCACGGTTGATCAATGTGGATGTGGGAATGCAGGGGCATGGCTGGCTGGTGAAGATGGGGTTTGAGTCTAGTACCAAGGCATGTAATGCCCTCATGGACGTGTATGTGAAGAGCGGGTTGATGAAGGAAGCAAGGCGGGTTTTTCGTGGGATGAAGGAGCAGACTGTGGTGTCTTGGACTGTGGTTTTAGATGGCGCGATTAGGTGGGAAGGTGTATTAAGTGGGAGGATGGTGTTTGACCGGATGCCTGAGACAAATGAGGTCTCAAGTACTGTCATGCTTGTGGGATATGTGGAAAGTGGATATACTGGGGATGCTTTTGGCCTGTTACATGAAACAGTTTTTGGTTGGTGTATGAGATTAAATAATGTTACACTTTGTTCTCTCCTATCCGCTTCAGCTCAGTCGGGAGATGTGATGATGGGGAAGTGGGTTCATGTCTATGCTTTAAAGACAATGGGTAAGCATATCGATGTTATGGTGGGAACAACACTACTTGACATGTATGCCAAATGTGGTAGGATTAATACTGCATTGAAAGTTTTCGAGTACTTGCCTAGTAGGAATGCAGTCACTTGGAATGCAATTATTAGTGGATTGGCAATGCACGGGCTGGGTAAAGTTGCAGTGGCCATGTTCCCTCAGATGCTGAAAGAAGCAAAGCCAGATGACCTGACATTTACGTCTCTCTTGAATGCTTGCAGCCACTCTGGCCTCCTTGATGAGGGCCGTCGCTTTTTCCATGATCTGCAAGTTATATATGGCATAAGACCTAAAGTGGAACACTATGCATGCATGGTGGATCTTCTAGGTCGGGCTGGCGAGATAGAGGAAGCAGAAATGGTTATAAAGACAATGCTTGTCCCTCCGAATGAAGTGGTTTTAGGATCTCTTTTGGGTTCTTGTCATGTCCATGGAAAACTCCAGCTTGGCGAACGTATTTTGAAGCAGCTGGTTCAGTTGAATCCTCAAAATACAGAATACCATGCATTGATATCTAATATGTATGCTCTGGAAGGAAAGTTGGAGAAGGCCCATTCGATTAGGCAGGTTCTTAGTATGGGGGGCATGAGGAAGGTGCCTGGAATGAGCTCAATCCATGTTGATGGTGAGTTTCATCAGTTCTCTGCTGGAGATAAGTCACATCCACGAACAAGAGAAATATACATTGTGCTGGATGAAATGATACGAAGATTGCGTTTGGCTGGTTACATTCCGAATACTAGCTTGCAACTGTTAACCGGTTCCAATGATGTGTTCAATGAGGAAGAGAAGGAGCAGGCGCTGTTCTCACACAGCGAGAAGTTGGCAGTTTGCTTTGGGCTTATAAGCACCAGGGCTGGAACACCTTTGTACATAATGAAAAATCTAAGAATATGTCCAGATTGTCATGCTGCTATAAAGATTATCTCAGATATATACGAGCGGGAAATTGTTATAAGAGACCGCAGTCGGTTTCACCACTTCAAGCATGGCTCCTGTTCTTGTTCTGACTATTGGTGAATGCTGACTGCTTCAACTATAAAGTTTCCGAGTTTGTTAGATCTTGAAACTCAGTCATAGATTCGCATTAATGACCAACTTCAATGCCAGTGGTAGGTCGTCTGCAGAAATAGCAATGCTTGGATTATGCTGCATTTGGCTTCTCGAAATGTAGGAAACGTATTCCTGCTTGGTTAGAGGTTTGAAAATCATTGGCCTGTCAAAGAAAGGTATGGCTGCCATTAACATTGAAAAGGCCTCCCTCAGCCAAAAATTTCTGGTTTTGCACCATAATTATGAATTTGCAGATCTTGTTCTGGTCTCAAATGAGATAACATGCCAATACAATATGGCTAAAAAATTTTAAAGTTAAGCCAGTATATTCGACTTCTCCTAATTAATGAAAAGTGAAGAAATTCTTCAAGGATGAGAATGACAGCAATGCCTACATCTGACTATTACTCCATGGAGCTTCAGGGGTGCTCTCACACATCAGCCATATTTCACTATATCTGCATTGAGGCAACGTGTAAGTGGACTGATGGAGTTTGATAGCGAAAAATGCAATGATCCTGACACATAAGGAATATTCTTCAGGCTGTCTGTCCAGTGTGGGGCACTGGCCTCAACTTTCACTTTAGACATGCTCACTTCCCCGTCATGGATGGACTAAACCAGCTGCTTTGGATGCTCTCGTTTGAATTTGCTATAATCTGCACGCAAGCTACCATTAACTTTGTGCTTCATGTTCTCTACCAGCCTCGTCAAGATGGACTAAACCAGTTGCCTCGGATGCTCTCGTTTGAATTTGCTATAATCTGCAAGCAAGCTACCATTAACTTTGTGCTTCATGTTCTCTACCAGCCTCGTCAATACCTGATTGCCAATAAAGCTCTTTGTAAGGTATTGCTCAGATATCTGAAAATATCTTAAATTCTTGCAGAAAGTAATTACAATACAAAAAAACAAAGTGATGGTGAACTTTAGGCAGCTTTGATTTTCTCACTGATTCTGCAACACTTTGGAGGACATCTGCAGGAACCAGAGCAAGCATTGGAGGTAGAACAAAGCTTATGCTCATCTCTAGCTGACCTTTGAGTCGGCTCCTTGTTCCTCGTCTATCTGGGTAAAGTGCTCCTTTTACACCAAGCACAAAATGTGACGGCTTGAGAATGCTGTCTAGCCCTTGGAGCTCCCACCGTGTCTGCAGAAGAATGGTTCTGGAGTCGTCATAAAGGTGAGGAAAAGAAATGAATCGCCGCAAAATTTGTCGAACTTCAATCCTTACAATATCAAGCTCAAGAACTTTGGAAATATCTTGAGGAATTTGTGGTGGATAATCTCTCCCCCTTGATTTGCATCTGAATCTCATGTCTACAACAGGCCAGACGGTCAGGAGTAGGAATTGTATGGGCAGCATCTGAATTCTCCACTCTTCCTGCATAACAATAAACTTGTGATTTTGGACAGGACAAGAGTATTCCGTCCTGCAAAGAGATACGGAAAAACACAAAGGAGTACATTTACAAGGTACATAGTCGTGGCATTTGAGATTTGGCTAGATTTGCAATGCAAGCAAACTCAGTTAATAGCGTGGTGTTACAGATATAGCTATACACCTTTAATATATGAAGATGAAGTCCTTTTTGTGATCGATAGCCACAAGAGTCAATTGGATGATTAACCCAACTCTCTAGCCGCTTATTCAAATAAGGTTGACTGGTTAGTTGCACTAAAAAGTTATCGAACTCATCATGAGCTCTAACCTAGAGGTATTTACAGTGTTTATGGTAACCCACTTTAAAAATTCAGGATGACCTTCTGCTCGCAATTTCATTTTCGTACTTTGCTGTCATCTAATGCGGCCATATAGAGTCAACCTTGTAAAACATGAGATGGGCCTCTTCAAGATAAACCATAAAGAAGCATGAGCTTCTGGCAACGGGGAGTAGTTCAATCGTCTGCCAAGTGTAACTCCTGGTTCAGAGCAGCCTGAGAACAGAGGCTCCAAGCCTATGTGTAGTCAACCTACGGTAACTCGTCTTTTCTGTCACTCACAGCAAGTAATTTACAACCAGTGTGAAGTATGGTAATCAGATTGGCTTTGAGGTTTCAAGTGTCGCGGAAAATTGTTATGTTTACATTCTGTTTGTGTGTCCTGATGAACTGCACTTTGAGAAAATAGCTGGCATGCTAATGGCAGCGTCGCCAATTTCTCAGACCAAACATTAAGATTCTTTGATGAACACGAGGTACAATGTGTGCTGGACCATGCCTGACATCTTCTCCCTAGTGGAGTTCGAGAATCACCATAAACATGAAGAGTTCTTAGGACTGTAGAAGCATGTCCTGCAAGACCCGAGTTCAGCTCATAACAGAGACCTTCAACTGAACACCAACAATGCAACACTGGCAGCGTCTATAAGGAAATGCGGTGTGAGAAATCAAACAAAGAGTAAAAAGGTTGTACACATTGTCTCAACTCCACAAGAAGCCCCATGTTGATCAACTTCCAGACAACGATCGAACATGCAAGAACTAACTTAGACAGCAAAGGAATCAACAAGAAACAGAGTGGTAATTATTCAGAGGGAAAACCTCGTTGAGCTGTTGGCTCCTTCGTTTATCAGGAAAGATGGCTTGGAACACTCTGGGCTTGTCCTCCAGATACTGGTCGAACGAAGCCTGCACACACTCAACGCAAAATCACCCAAAAAAGCAATAACCCTAGTAGCCCGAGGGAGAGAGAGAGAGAGAGAGAGAGAGAGAGAGAGAGACCCCATGAGATTCGTAAAGCGGAACGTCGGTGGATATCCTGGACGTGTAAGTGGAAGCCTCCTTCCCCGCCGTCTCTCGGTGGCTCGCAGCGGGGCACCGCAAGAACCTGCGCCGCTTCGGACACACCCACTTGCTCCTCCTGCTCGTCAAGCAAGGGAGCAGCCACTGCCGACATGACGCCAAGTAAGCTCCTCCAAGCTCGCTTATTGCCATTTTCCCTTCTTCTTCTTCTTCTCGAATTTTTTGCCTGGCGAAAGGTGATCCAGGATCGGGTGACGTTGAGGATGGAGAGAGATAAGCGAACCTGACGTGGGTCTTTATCGCCCGCATGGTTGGTGTACACGCGGCGCTTTCTCAGTGAGCGCGACTCATCTGTGGACCCCGCTGTCCTCCTCCTCTTCCGTCCTTTTTCTCGAGTTCTTGACAGACAGAGAGGGAGGAGAGAGACAGGTGGGTCGTCCGTGCACTTTACCAAAAATGGCCTGCAAAAATTTCGGACCGAACTACACGTGGCCGAAATCTACTGGTTCGAGTTACATCATTTCGAAATGACCCACCGAGCTAGCGATGGATGTGCATGCGTTCTTGAACTCGGAATGGATTTGGAGGCAGGCTAAAGCCATTTGAACGGGCTCCACTCGTCACTCGGCCCCAACCATGATGATTCATACATTAAGCGATTGGTGAGTCCGAATTTTTACGTGTAGAGTGCTCTTCCGAGCCGTTTCGTTCATCTTTAGTCTATACTTGATTGGCCATTTTATCCTTTGTGTATCCCACGTTTTTTTACATTCGGAGGTTCAAATGTGCTGCCTCCCTTTTAATTTGGTTTCTTCCTTTTCTTTCCTCGTGGGTCCCTCTCCTCCTCCTCCTCTTCGTGCATAGTAGAAGCCGAGAAACTATTAGGCACGCATGTCTTGCCACGTTGGCCGTGTGTCACTCCGCTCGTTGATCGCCACGTTTCCGAGTGAGGTCCACTTTTTAGATTCTTTTCTTTTCCCTCTCTTTCGTTACTCTCTCTCGTCTCATTGTTTCCTTTGGTTTCTTTATACCTTTTGGGGCCACGGTTGACGATGGCTCACGGCCATGGATTGCAGTTTCTTCGGCTAGCCTCTTGTCACCGGCTAGTTTTCTTCTCTCATTGGCTTGCGAGCGACGCCGGCACTCGTCTATGGTCATCACCATCAACGTCCGGCCATGTCTGGTCGGGGTTTGGAGAATGAGGTGGGCGAAGTCAGATTTGGACGAACATCCGTCGTACGGCCAGATCTGGTCAGCTCAGTTAGCACCGACGGCTTTGTCGATAGTGATGGTGGGGGAGGCATGAGGGCCAGGCTCAGAGGGAGGGGGATGATGAGAAGTGTTTTTTAAGCAAGAGGGACCAGAGGGCGACGCCGAAGAACATACGTCAAAGTTGGACAGCTCCTCGGTGGCCATCGGAGGGTATAACGAGAGGCGGCGGTGGCAGCGGCTCGATGACAATGACGGAGAGGTAGGAGTTGGAGGCATTGCATGTGTAGTGGAGGTAGACTCTAAGCTAGGGTACGGGAGAGGGCTTTCGCCATTGGGGTGACTTCGGAGGCTGCCCTCAGTCGGATGGGGTAGCCTCACGCCTCGCGTGTTGGAGCTCTGTCATCGCTCTCCACAACAATCCTCACCATCACCAATGAAGCAATTGAAAATAGAGGGAGGTGATCTACGTCCATTTTTGAGAATGACTAGAGAGACCGAGCAAGAATATTCTTTGAGACATTTGGAGTGTGTAGCATCGCCATGCCTCATCATGCGGACTTCACCACTTCGCATGTAACACAAATTTATATTAAAACCCAGAGAAATCGAAATCAAATCAAACCATCTTCGATTTAAATGTGTCACCCAAAACCGATGATCCTCAAACAAACTCTTCTTGGAGGAGCCAAAAAAGGGTTTTGGTGTGTGCTCTCTGCATCTGCATCTGCATCTTGGAGAGAGAGAGAGAGAGAGGGGCATTAGAAAGTGATGTCATACGACGAGTCGTTTTAAATGAATTTGCTCCATACACAGACATGCAAATGGGGTTTAGCTGGGCGAGGCCAATTCCATGCATTCCTCGCCTCCACATTTCTTAAACCTTCTTCCTCTTCTCCCTTCTCTCTCCATCACTCACATTCCTCATATTCATCTTCTCTGATCTCTCTCTCTGGGTGTCAGCCGCCATGAAGAGACCTCCGTGCTGCGACAAGTTGAACGTGAAGAGAGGCCTCTGGACGGCCGAAGAAGATGCGAAGATCCTCGCATACGTGTCGACTCACGGGACTGGCAACTGGACTTTGGTTCCTAAGAAAGCTGGTCTTTCTTTTTATGTCCTTTTTTCCCCAATCCTTTATGAACAAGATCATTGTCCTTCTCAGCTCGTATTTTCGCCATGTTCTTTTGATAGAGCTTAGTCTTACTTTAGGTGTGCCCGCGCGCGCACATGCAGGGTTGAACAGATGCGGAAAGAGCTGTAGGCTTCGGTGGACTAATTATCTGAGGCCTGACCTTAAGCATGATGGCTTTTCCCCTGAAGAAGAAGATCTCATCATCAACCTCCACAAAATCTTTGGAAGCAGGTTTCCACCAGTTTGCTCGTCATTTCTCTGTCGAATGTAGTTATTCTTTCAAAATTTATAAAGCTCATAGGATATATCAGGAACCAGGTTTACCGCATATTTTCATTAGATCGAATGATTCGAATTGCCGCTCATTTTCCGTGAAGTGCCCCTCTGAATTTCGCCGAGATAACTCTTCTGTGGATGAGAGGATTAATTCAGACAGAAGGGTTGTTTTATCTTCTTCATAGATCTTCAGTTAGGAAGAAACGTCAATGAACTCAACAGCTGGTTATCACCCCATCTTTCTGTCATGGAAGGTTTCAATGTGTGCAACTTATTGCCCATGCATGCGGCATTCATATAATTTCTAAGTACTACCTCTCACGCTTTTGTTTGTGACATAATGCGGTTTTGTTGCAGATGGTCTCTAATTGCTAAACATCTGCCCGGAAGAACAGACAACGATGTCAAGAACTACTGGAACACCAAGCTCAAGAAGAAGCTCCAAAAGATGGGAATTGATCCTCTAACCCACAAGCCTTTCTCTCAGATCTTCTCCGACTTTGAGAGCATGAGCGGCCGCCCAAACGCCCGGCATCACCAAATCTTGCCTGCGCCGTCATGCTTGACTCAGGTCCCTGCAGGCTCCGACTCTCGCGTGGATTTGATCATGAAGCCCGTGATGGAGCAAGTTCATGAGAATTTCACCGCCGAAAATCACCTCTCGTGGCCTCAGTACCAGGTGATAAACCAAGAAGTTATGCAGCTGCAACAATATCAATATGTATTGAGCGAGGTCACGTCTTCTTGTTCCTCCTCGTCCTCTCCTACTCTGACGCAACTTAACACGCAACAGTCAGATGGTCCGCTGCTTCCTTCGCCCTTTATTGCCTGGACCGGCGATTCGATTTCGCATCAGCCATTTCCCACTGGCAATGTCTTGCAGAAGTGCGAAGGAGACTTGCAGGACATAGTGTCTTCATCATCCATCGACTATGCGAGCGATATGGCAAAACAAGCACTCCCCAACACGCCTGTTGATACAATGGCTTGTGAAAATGAAGCGAAATGGGGCAAACCCGGATATTTGTGCGAGGGAGCGCAAGCATTGGAAAGCCATTTCGGGCAGGGTTCATCCTGTTTCGGCTCTTTCACGGATGCTATCTTGGCCATGGACAGCAAGATGAGGTCGGAGTTATTTCCAGAATTTTTAGATGGACTTCTAGATTACTGATGAAACCCCTTATGCTGTTCGGTGGTGGTGGTGGTGGTATAGATTAGTATGCGTGAATGACAATAGTTTCTTATCGTTAGGGAAGTCTGGCGAGAAGTTTGTCACTGGTTTGCTAATGTTTATTACATCACCGTAGTTAATAACATGTCATGCTTTCCCGTGCTATCAAATTTCGTTTTAAGAGCCAGACCAACTCTAAGCAACCCCATTGGCCTAAGCACTTTAGCTCATAATGACATAATGGCCAAGTTAGAAAGCCGAAAAAGAGACGCCACCGTGTGATTGAGCTCTTGGGACCTAGGAGAGAGCATCAGAGAATTGTTATATGGCTCGGCCGGAAAGACATTTGCATGGGAGGTCGTGGTATCAACGCTGAACCGGGTCAATCACACACCTCAATTCTCGACAAGGATATTGTAGAGCAAGTCTTCAGAGAAGCATCGAATCCGAATAAAGCAATCAAGGAGCCCGATGTGCTCTGGACTCAGACCTACGTCATTCCAATTTCTCTGGACTCAGACCTGCGTCATTCCAATTTCCTAGAGATCGGCATCCTTTAGCACTCATTTGCTTTGAGTCTACACAAACAGGGTCAAGCGTTGGACACCCCACGCACAAGCAATGCCCAAATGTAAGTAAAGAGGAAGTTACGTAAAATAAATCACCCAGAAATCTAGAGTCCAGTCTCTCCAAATGGGTTTTTTCCTTGGATTGCAAAAAACAAAGACGCGGATAGAGTCAAAACTCAATGAAACCTCAGAGGGGACACTGACAGCGTCTTACAGATCTTATTGTCACAATGCGAAACCACCTAAACAATGGAAAGTAACATGTTCAGCAGCACTCTTGTTCAAAGAGACCAATCGTAAAGGAGGACACACGAATGTCAATCTGAACAGAATTTACTGCTTCCCTTCGTCTCATACAAGGGCACTCGCACAAGTTGGACGGTGTGCCTCATGGCTTGAGAACCAAAGCAAGTCCAACTTTAGCACTCTTATCTATGGACTTGGAGTCAACTTCCCCTGAAATGGTGAAGAGGGATCTCGGTCGCCACTCATGCTGGATAAGAGCACTTACCTTGCCAGCATTGGTCACTCTTGCCTTGACCGATGTCAAAGGGTCCAATGCATGCTGGGTACCGACAGTGATGGTATTTTCATTGGTTGAGAAGCGATGGGTGAACTCAGCACCTACAGCAGTGTTGGTCAAACCATTCACCAGGTGGTAGTAGGATGCAGCCAGAGTATCACCCTTGTCATTCCTGTATCATATTGTTGCAAATGGTGATAAAAGAAACAACCACAAAAAGTACATGCTGACAAGTTTTAAAAAGTTGCCTTCACAACTGATAATCAAGAACTACTTACACAGTCAGTGAAGCAATCAAGTCTGCATTGGAGAAGCTAAGACCAGCATTGCACTTGGCAAAGTCACCAGTCTTGGTGTCAAAAGAAACATCAGTACCAAGTGCCAGAGCACTAGTTCCAATAACTCCAGAGAAGGTGACAATGGGGTTTGCAGTCAGACCAATGCTAGAGCTGATCCCGGCATGATCGTGCAAATACTGGAGCTCAACCTGGGAGATGGAGAAAGGTAAACATCATTAAGTCAAATATGCATAGAAGCAACAACTAAAGGTAATCGACACTCAGGAACAGTAAAGACAGACAAGCTTACCTTGCCAGACCTTTGATCAGGAACTTTAAAGCTAAAGATAGTCTTCAGACCAGGAGCAGGCTCATCAACAGTTACGGTTGTGAAGAGCTGGTAGTAATAATAGAATGTTCAGCAAAACAAGCAAGTACAGCATGATTTACCTATTTATTTACCTATTTGCACATTCATTTGGTGATGAGAGCTAGGCACTTCACAGTACTCAGGTAAGATAATATTGCTGTTTGATCTAACTAATGAGTTGTATTATCGCAGCAACAATAAAGAGGGCAAAGAAGATAACAAAAATGATCTTTCAATGGACAATCACTTAACTTCTTAAGATTAAAATTAATCCTACCACTTGCAGCACTCCAGTATGGCACGCGCGCATGCGCATGAGTGCTGCGTGTGAGTGAGTTGCGCGCGAGAGAGAGAGAGAGAGAGAGAATAAGACTGAATGCCAGATTTGATTATGGCTTTAGGAAGCTATTCTTTGTGTTTATAATGCAAATATGTAAGAGTAACATTCCCTCACGTCACACTTTATTCATCAAGAAATAATAATGCATAAACTCCCACTCAACATTAACCACCAGGTTCAATTACCATAAACAGATGCCACTTCCCCTTTTGGATAAAAATGCAATGTCGAGTTGAAACGTGAAACGCTAGATACAGTAGTACTAATGATGAAGCCCAACGCAAGTGTAAAATCCTATAACAGTTCACTTTTGAAGCGGGCAAGGCTCATACCAGAGAGGAGAGAACAAAAAAACTCAGTCTCCTGTGATACAATCACTCATTCACACAAGAAGACAGGAAAGGAAAGCTCAAAAACCTTACATTGGAACTTGTGTCTACTTTGATGTCAGTGGTGATATTCTTGTTCTTCAGCTGGGTACTAACATCAGCGAGAAACAGCTCACCTTTCTTGGTTCCTGTTGATGTTAGAGTCTGCAGCAGAAAGTGAACGGTTCTCCATAAATGCGGTGAAACCATGTGTTGACACAAGCACGGTGACTTTATAAAGAATATGAGTTAACAGTCATCCAAAACAAGAGAAGCCATAACCAAATTCAACTAACCCAAGTGGAATCGAAGTCATCTTCTAATTTCTTCTCAATGGGAACCACAAACTAACACTAGTTTTTTTTTTTTTTTTTTCCTTACCAAAAAAAAAACTAACACTAGTTTTTCTAAGGGTGATTAGCCAAATCAAGCAGAGCAAGACAATACGGAAAATTGATTACCAAACATAAGCAAATGACACATGAATAATGACAACTTCATGAGTCAAATCCAGATTCCCCAAAAATCGGACTCTGATATCATGTACGAAGAATAGACACAAATGGAAGGCAGACCCTGGAACCAATGGCCCGACCCTAATCATCAAGCACATCTCCTTCGCGACACCACACAAGAAACGGCAGCATTCAATTAAGCAAAACTCAAGTCCACGCACAGCAAATTCCGCGGTCAATAAGCATCCGCACCACCTGATGCTTGTTCAATTGACTGGGGCGGTCAAACACTAGTGCCCCGGTAAACGAACAAAACTCAATAAACCTCGCCATATTTGACGGTAAATGCAACCTATCGGGAAACACAAAACGAACACGGCAGTGACGACGAAATGAGAAGCGAGACTCACCACTCCGGTCGGCGAGAACGTGGTGATGGTGAACTTGTGGTCGCTTTGGTAGTCCTTGTAGAGAAGATCTGCGGGACACCAAACACGTCAAACGAAATCAAATCCGCGCGCCGACGCACGAATTAAGACCGAGAACCCCCCCAAAAAACAAAACCCTCCACAGAAACGCACGAACGGACGGGCACAGACCTCTGGCTTTCTTGCCGATGTCGGAGTAGAGACCAGGACCCTTGCCCATGACTGAAGGAAGAGGTGGAGATGTTCGCGGAGCTCGCGAGGCGTCGAAGCTCGGAGCGAGAGGAAAATGCAGAGCGTGGGAGCGAAGGCGAGACTGGGAGGGACGACGGAAGGCTATTTGGGGGAAAAATCCACGAGAGCAAACCCTAATTTTTACGAACCTTTTGTTTTTTTTTCTTTTTTTTTTTTTTTTTTTGCCTTGGCCGAAAAGCTAGAGCATTGGGCCATTCCAATTATCGAAATTTCCGAATGTGCCTTTGTTGGTACAATTATGACATGATGACTATCAAAATGTGCAGAAAAAAAAAACGATTTTTTTTTAATTTATTAATTTAAGTGGAAAATAATCAACTAATAACTATTTTTTTAATCATCAAAACCAAGAAAATATAACATATCTAAGGATGTTGCTATATAAATAAAATTTTTAACAGCAATATAAACTCCGTCGCGGCGAATGGACTTTTCACCGATAAAATCAACTGCTATATTTCGACACGATACAGATCAAACAGATCAATTTATGTCCATGACATTTCGAAGTTTTATCTTGTTGCTTTCGAGATTGTTACTTTGCAGTATATATCATGCTTGTTATGTCTTTTGACGTGGATTCAAATTTCAATTGAAAACGATGCATTTCTACATTAACAAAAGAATTTTCCCACGGAAGATTTGAAACTCTTCCAACTAGTGAATAATAGTCGACTCGATCAAATTGCACCAACAATTTCAAATTGATCGACCTTCATTCATCATCATCATCATCATCATCATCATCATCATCTAGGTTATCATTATCACCTTAAAGCCTCATTTATTGGGAAAAACAAAGGATATTATAGACGTCATAAATGAAAATAAATTAGATTACTCCACAAGTAGGATAGACATAGGCTTGGTTTAGAAAAGGCTTTTCCAAGGGGCTTTGGGCTAGATTTTGGGTGGTTTGGAAAATATTTGAAATGACCTCGAGGAAAAGTGAGCTTTGAAAAGACTGAAAGCCCCGAAGTAGATCTTCTCGAGGTGTCTTACACTTTTAACTTTCTCGGCATGCTTGTCCCTAGGGTTAGTAAAAGAAAATTCTCCGAAAACTACCCTCACCATTTTTTTTTTCATTTTTCTGATTTTGCCCGCATTTTAATTGTTCATTTTCTTTGTCTTAAGGCGGCCGATGAGGGATTAGCATCGGGCTCGACGATAGGCCGGCGCGGTCCCGTGACCCACTTGGGGTTGCGTGACCCTCACGGTGGTCACAGGACCCCCACAGTGGTCACAGGACCCCGTTGAGGGTTGTATGGGTCCCGCAACCTCAGGCGGCCCACGGCCCCGGTAGGGGGCCGCCCGACGTTGTGCAACCTCAAATGACTGCTACCATCGCCGACAACATAAGCCCTTTGCCGATTTTTTTTTCTTTTCTCCTTTTATAAAATAAGAATAGTCCTTTGTAAAAACAATTTTTCCGAGCACTATTTTGACCAAAATTGCTTTATAGTGGACTTTTAAATTATGGTTTAACAAAACACAATTTGCAATTCAGAAAACTCTATAACTTAAAAAGTTCTTTGTATTTTCCCAAAAGACTTACCCCCGAAAATCCAACCAAATGCAGCCATAATAGTCGAGAAGCATCAAATCGACTTTTGAATCATTCTTTAAAATTGTCATAGAATGTATTAAGTTACATCAAAATTTAAATTTAGTTGGAGGAAGATATAACCTTAGAGAATTCGATCATCGTGTAACATTCATCAAAACAGTCAAACACTGTAATATTCGAATACAATATTAGCATTTAAAAGGAAAATCTCGATATGCCATCAATCGGACCATCACCACAGATGAGAGGAGCCGGACTAGGGACCGGAGGAAGGCGTCACACAGGCCATCTGCCCCGCCCGGACCGAGCCCCGGCAAAGCGGGCAATGCTGGTTTCTCGAGAGCCATTCCTCAATGCAACCTTCGTGGTACCCATGGTTGCACGTCTCGAGCACGCAGGGCTCCTCTCCTTCCTCGAAGCACTCCAGGCAAATCGCACACTCGCGGATATCGAACTTCCCCACATCGCCCCGACGCCACTCGATGCCGCGATAGAAGAGAGCCCGCTTCACGCCGTCGAAGCACCAGCCACGGCAAAAGAGGTAGCCCACCGCGATGAGGTAGACCACGACGATGCCACATGCTAGCAACGTTGAGAAGAGCGATGAATGTGAGAAACGAGGAAGAGGAGGAGGCGGCGGCAGCGGCGACGGAGTGGCCGAGAGAGGCATGACGTGTTCGTTTCTTCTTCGGAGTTGGAATAGAACAGGGGCGCGCCTTTAAGCTTCGATCGGGTACGAGGTTCGATAGCTAAAGAACGTTGGAACGATGGGGTTGTCGGGGTCCCCACTGCTTGATTTGGTCTCTTTTTGAAGATAAAGATCAAGTCGGGTTAGTATTGTGCGATGAGAGATTTGAATTGGTGGCGGTGGACATTAACAGTCCCACGTGCTAAAATAGGCATGTAAATCTCTCTCTGTATATATTGTTACTTACTAGAGTAAATCTGATATTACCCCAAATCTCAAAAGAAATTCCAAAAGACTTGACAATCGCACTCTCATTAATCTTTTCGTTACGCTAAAAGTTTGGTACGGCAGCTTGCTTAATCGTTATAAGTTTCACAACAATTTACAGCACTCTCTATAAATTTCAACTTATCTAGATAATTCTTCGAAGAAAAGTTTTGATGGCTTCATAATTGAGATCCTACTATCGACCGATGAAAGAATAACTAAAAATTATCCAACTATTCATAAATATATTGTACGAATGCCAATTCAATTCTAAAATTTTCAATTTTGCCAATTTAGTCCTACTCCTTAGCGCGAAATCCCAATGTATTTCTTTAGGTTAACTTTGACGGATATCACCGACGTGACAGGTGCTGTCATCACCAACCATCTTATGTGACACATTGCCACGTCGGTCATTTACTGTGAAAATTGCCGGAAGAACTACATTGAAAGTCCGCAAAAAGATTTAGAACGAAATTGGCAAAAATCGAAAATTTTAGGGTTGAATTGAAATCCTTACCAAATATTTAGTACTGATTGAACGACGGATACAGGGGCCATTCATATCACATCACAATCCAGATGGACTAACATTAATATATGCGTAATTCCCAAGTTTATGAAAATATTATTCGTACAAGAGAACAAGATAATTCGTTTGAAAATGAAAACAATATCCCACGAATAAGGATATCAAGTGATACAAACGATTTTTTTTTAAGAAGAAAACATCGGATAGTTGGTTTTTAACCGAATAAACTCAGCTTAAAAGAGAATTAAAAGTGCGCAAGAGTAGATCCTACTCTTCCCTACGCGGCTACAATATGTTTTCGCTAGTGTACATACACTAATCAAGAGAAAAAAGGTACGCACATAATCGAGAGAAGCAAATCATCTTAACCATCATGATTTGGATTAGGGTTAGGATTAGCCACACGACACCTAGAATCATCCCCTAAAGATCAAGATGGCCACTCATACGGCGCAAAATTAAAAGGGTCTTCCACATATGGACTTCTGCAAATAATAAGGAAAGGAACATCCAAAGGCTCGAATTAAAAATTGCATGGATGAATGAGATATTGGTTTTAGATTCGAATTATTCGTGGGTTTCTTATCCTATCCGATCCTCAACTCTGCCCCGTTCAATTTGGCATATGGGTAAATCCTAATTCTAGGTAATCACGTGGGCTTTAATGGAATTTGTTGAAAAGTTTGAGGGTTGAAGTTAATGGTTGCTTAGCCAAAAGAACAAGTAGATAAGTGGATATAAGATGTCTAGCTATTCTGGTCTGAAATTATATCCATCGTTCGCACGCGTTGCACCGGCGGGGGAGCTTTTCACTTTTCACTGATGTCAATAACAAGCCTTTTGACTCCCTTTGATTTCGTGAAAAAAAAAAATTTTTTTGAATGATTTGAAAAATATTTTTTCAAAAATATTCATTCGTGTCGCTTATTAGATCAATGGTTGAAAAATATTTTCATCATCCGCGAAAATAGTTGTAGATGTAAATTGAAATCGACAATAAAAATATTTTTTATTAATTAATTATTTCACATGCCCATATGCTGATCTAACTCGTCATGCCATTAATTGGATCTTATCATAGATTACAAGAGCCGAACTAGGAACTGGTAGGAGCCGGTGTAACGCTAGCCGTCCGCCCCGCTTGGACGGAGCCCCGACAAAGCGGGCAGTGCCGGTCTCTCGAGAGCCATTCCTTGATGCAACTTTCATGGTACCCATGGTTACACGTCATGATCACCCAACACTCCTCTCCTTCCTCGAAACTCGCCAGGCAAATCGCACAATCTTCGCTATGGAGCTCCCTTGCATCGCCGCGATACGCCACGACCACCACCGACAGGGCCGCCGCTTCGACCCCTCGTCGTGGCCGCTCGATGTTGCGATCAAAGCGAGCCGGATCCGCTCGTTCCCGGCGCGAGCGAAGACACGCATAGCCCACCACGACAAGGATGAGTATGACTTCGGCACATGCTAGCGACATGGCATACAAGGCGAAGGGTGCGAACTGGAGAGGTACGGCGGCGGAGTAGGAAGGCTGAGGCGACGGAGCGACCAGGGGAGAGGGAGGCATGATGTGCTTCCTTCTTCTTCGAAGAATGGTGGAAGGATGATGTGTTTCTACTGTTTGTGTTCGTCTTTTCTGGAAACTAAGATCGAAGTTAGATTAGTCTAATCGACATTTGATAAGATTTCTGAATCGGTGGCTATTGGACAGCAACATTCCCCTCGCAAGAAATGCTAAAATGGGCATGCAAAATCTCGATCGCTATCCTGGGAAATTCCAATAATATCCACGATTTATGTCCACTTCAAATGAATAATTACCCCATAAATGTCTTCTAGAAATGGATACGACTGTAATTTCACTGTGTCATTAAATTACACAAATGTTTTCATGACGCGGTTGTAAATTTCAATATCTGCAGCACGCTCTATAGATCTCAAGTTACCTAAATATTTCTTCAAAGTAGAGTTTAGACGGTTTTACATACATGTATCAGGATATTTGAGAATTATTCTATCAACCTATGGAAAACATAGCTAAAAAATTACCGTTATGTGTACGCATACTTGTCGATTGCATCCCATGGAACTTTCCCGATCCAATACCAGAACGTCAAAAGAAAATCTCGATATGCCGTTAATTGGACCATACCATAAATTTAGAAGAGTCGAGCTAGGAATGGGTAGGAATCGGCGTAACGCTAATTGCTCGCCCCGCTTGGAGTGAGCCCCAAGAAAGTGGGCAAAGCCTGTCACTCGAGGCCCATTGCATCATGCAACTTTCATGGTACCCATGGCTACAAGCCTTGGGCACCCAACACCCCTCTCCTTCCTCGAAATTCCTCCGGCAAATCGCGCACTCATCAATATCGAACTTCCTCTCACCACCAGAGTGTCGGGCCTAAGGCTAGCTGTCAACTTCTTTCGTCACCCTAACAATTTGATATTGTAGTTTGCTAAGTCGTTATTGATTTTTCAAAAGTTGTGGCACTCGTTATAAATCTTAATTTAGTCACATTTCTTTTCAAAATAGAATTTAGACGGTTTTATAGACGTACATCAAAATATTCGGGAACTATTCTATCAATCATTGTTATTATAATTTTTATGGTGTATATCAATAGCGGGAACTTATTTTAGTTAGGAACTTAAATAGAAATTTTGGCACTTGCATATTATCAACATCAAAATATGTAACTGCATTTTAAGTTATACGACCTTGTGATACAAATATCTGATGAAATAAAGTGACTTATATCGAGTAGCTTGAAAAATAAATTGAGGGACAATCGTAATATGCAATGATAGAAAATAACAGAGGAAACAAAGTGCTAAAATGAAAGGAAGGGAACGAGAAAATGTGATTGCAAAGTGTTATGTCGATAGTTGATGTGGTGCACATTTTTTCTTTGTATCTAACAAGTAGGGGTGAGCATGGGCAAGGCGTGTAGGGTCCAGATCTAGATCATGAAACCGTCCCTATTATAACTGGTGCCAATTTTTAGAAACGAGAATCGACCCCGTTTATCCTAGAACCCGTTTTGGAACCAATCCTGTTTTTCAATCCGGTTCCAAGTTCTACTCGAGAACCTGTTTTTCTTTTGTTTGTTTTTCCGATTTCATTTTTTTCATCAAAATAATATGAGTATTGATGAAATGATCTAAAGTAGAAGGTGAATAATAAAACTCATTATTCGTCAAAAGCAACAATCCTTGATGTGATAATAAAAATGATAATCCATCAAAAGTAACAATCCAAAATATAATAATAGAAGTTACAATCCACCAAAAGCAATAATAATCCTACAAAACGCTGAATTAACAAGTACAATTTTTCCTATTGCACTACCACTAATAATCTCTCCTTTTTATCTTTGTTGACACCTAAAATCCCCTAGGGAGTCACGTGACAAATGCGTGAGGAAGGTATGATTACCTACGGCTAGGCGTCTCGGAATCGGGCTCTGATAGATCAAGAGGACGCCACGCGTCAGAAGCGGCAGTTCCCAAAAGCAGAGGAAAAAGACGCGCGAAGGAACCACGACCGGAGCGGTTATGCAAAAGAAGCGGTAATTCCAAAAGGTGGAAAAGGAAGTGGCACGCGAATCCAGGAACCGTCGATGAAAACCGTCGAAGAATGGGAGAACGTGCGGGAGTGGAGAGTCGTGGGCGCTTACCAAGAAGCTCTCTATAAATATCGCGGATCATTCAACAGGAAGATCCCTTCGAACAACTCAACAAATAAATCTTAACTCTTTTACTTAGATTTTACCTTGTTTTTAGTCTAACTCGTAGCCTTCGATTCCCATCGTCGATTCAATTCCGGTGAGGGTCATACTCAGAGTTAGGTGTCGTCGATTAAATTCCGGCGTCTGCTCATTAAGTCCAGCATCATCGATTCAATTCCGGTGTTGTACTCATCACTCATCTTGTCCAAGACCGTCGATTGAATTCCGGTATTGTGTCCTACATCCACCGTTCGGTGTGGTCGATTAGATTCCGGCATTGTGTCCCGTAATTTGGTTCGGCCTCGTCGATTAACTTCTAGAGTCATACTTTGAACCCCAGCACGTCGAAGTTGGTCTTATTGTCGAACAAGTGGGCTGATAGATTGCCAAGAGTTTGTATCATGACTCTCTTCTCAATATAAATATCCTTCGCATTTGACGTTTTCCGTCCAAAACCGACCCAGAGCTCCCGATTGGAAAACGAACGAATTAAGTTCGATAAAAGATTCATGCGTGGATAATCCTTTTGGGCCTCAACCTTATTTGGGCCAAAGCTCGAGACCTCATTTGGGCCAAAGCTCGAGACCTCATTTGGGCTCGGTTGAAGGATTTTAAACGCGCAACAATCTTGCAAGCCAAAAAACTCGAAACTCACTTTGAAACTTGTAAGGTTGGCAAAAGAAGCGATATAGGATTTTTTTTTTTAAATAGTAGCTAAAATCGGTTCTAAAACAGGTCCAAGTGGGTCTTCACCTAGAACTGGGAATCGGACCAATTTCAACTAGTTTCCAAAAATTGGAATCGGTTCCCGGACCGGTTTGAGTAGGAACCCGTTCTTGACCCTGTTTTTAAGGTGGTCCGGTCGGAGTTCCGGATAAACCCGGTCCGATTGCACACTCCTACTTAGACGTGGCCGGTTCCGGTTTCACGAAAAGGTGGAACCGGCAGCCCGAGCCGGTTCTCGTTTCCGGGCCGATTCCGGTTCCGTTTTTTAATTTTAATTTTTAAAATAATAAATAATAAAATAAACACAATAAATTATAAATTATAATCAAATTATATATTGTAATAAAATGTGGGGAAAAAAGAGAGAGAGGAAGAATGAGCTTGAATTTAATGAATTATCATCAAGCGCCTACATATCTTCTTGGGGATAGAAGAATCAAAGCTCATGTAGTTCTTTTACCTTTGATAACCCCAACTTACCTCATCATCAATCGTCGCTACCCGTTGTGATACCCGTGGCGGTGGTACCTCCACAATCCTCACTAAAAAATTCGTGTTCTCGATCCAGCTCTTGGTGCCGAAATTTAGCCTTCGTCCAATCGTCCACACAAGCTTGAGTTTCCACGGACTCCGAGCTTAATCTTGAACGGCGAGAGTCCAAAACTAATCCTCCAAAGCTAAATGCTTGTTCAACCGCAACCGTTGAAGAATGAGTTGCTAATATCCGACGAGCAATGATGGCGAGAACTGGGTAATCGATTGAGTGACTCTTCCACCACTTTAGGATTTCGAAATCCGTACTACGTTCTGCATCACGAAGCTCAAATTGAGTGGTTAAATATTTTTCTAATTCGGAAGTACTACCTGTTGTCTTTTTTTATTTTTTTGGCCTACTCTTGAGCATATTGTATCATCTACTAAATGAACCACCAGCTTCGCTACGTGAGGCAATAGATTGTAAAGATCCAGAATCACTTAAACCATATCTAGTACAAAATTCTCCATATAATACTACTATAGATTCTTTAACATCTCCTTATATATTTGAAATATCTATTGAATCTTCCAAATGTAAACAATCATGATAATACCCATTCAAATAATCTAGTAAACCATCTAGTTTAATACGTGGATAAAAAAAAATACCAACTAAATAGACAAGAGGAATTTGGAAATAATAATGCAATCAGTTTTCTCGCATTACTAAAATAGTCCGATCTAATTCAATATCTTTTTCATATTCACTAAAAACACTACCAATATTAATACACTCTATTAAAAATAAATGCGTAGTAGGATAATAAATACTAGATAAAGTATTAGTAGCATCATTAAAAATTTTCAAAAAATGTAAATTTTTTTTGCAAACGTCCCAATGTTGCGGAAGTAAAATAATTTCAGGAACACTTTACGAAATAAACATACATAATAAATCTTTGTAATCAAAAGTTTGACAAAGCAACTCGTAGGTAGAATTCCAATGAGTCGGAATATTTTTTGAAAACCTTTTTGCCCTTCTCCCATATTGTTTACAAAATTTTTCTCATGCTTTCATAAAATGGGCACGACTCTATGAAATTTAATTGCACCCTTTATTGGGGCGAGAGAAGTGTCAAGAGTTCGTAAACCATCTTGTACACATAAATTTAAAACATGGCAAGCACATCTAATGTGAAAAAATTGTCCGCCAAAAGAGGGTTTGCAAATATTTTCTAATTCGGGAATAAATGCGGTATTTACGGTGGCATTATCAAAACCAATTGAAAATACTTTATTTATCAAATTATATTCTTCTAAAACTTGCATAATTATTTTATAAATATTATGAGCCGAATTTTTTTCCATCAAAAACTCAAAATGCAATAAGTCTTTTTGAATAGTCCAAATCGTCAACTATCCAATGACACGTGACACTCATATAAGAATGAATTTGCCAAGGATCACTCCAAATATCGCTACCTAAATGCACACGTACATTAAATTCCGCAAAAATTTTTGCTAAAGATTTTTTTTTTATTTTTTTATAAGGATGAAAAAGTTTGTGTTTAAATAGTTGGTGCTTGCGGAACCAACACAGTATTTATCAAATATTTCAAATTAAAATTTTCGCTAGTAGTAAACGGAGCATGATCAAGGGCAATATATTCAGCTAATGTTTGTTTATAAAGTGCATCGGTGTAACGAAATAAAGGATGAAGATTAGAATTGGCGTACCCGAAAATTTGTTGTTGCGTAATGTTGATCACCGCTTGCGTTGGGTGTTTTTTTATGAGATGTCGATGGAATGTTCCGTAGCCGTCTCCTTTCGTAAATTTGTATGTTTGCGAACAATATTTACAATTTATATTATACTTACCTTCGCCTTCATCACGTACATTGTTGAAGTGTAGCCACAAGTCGGATGTACTCTCTCTGCTCTTCCGTTCCGGCTCATTTGCCCTCGACGTTTCTTCGACATTAGTAAGAGGATAAAGACTTTCTTGTGTTGGGATGTGCTCGACGTTCGGAATGGGAACAACGTTAATATTATCGTCGTCGTCTTCCCAACATGTATACTCACGAGGATCATATCCAGGAATAGGATACTCGGAATCTCCCATAGTCATCTTGCCATTTTCGGAATTTCTGCTTCTACTTGTCATTTTTGAGAGAATTGATCGGAAATTCGATTGAGAGAATTGAAGCGGGATTGAGAGAATTTGAGAAAATTGATGAGAGGATTTGTGAGAAAAATGAAAGGGGGAGGATAGGTATTTATAAAGAAAAATTTAAAAAAATTATTATTTTTTATATAAAAACCCGTAAAGGCTCTTTTTGGGTCAGGGCCCGGGGTGGTGGTGGTGGGCGTGGCCCGCATGGGGTAAAGAGCCCAATGACTCTTTGCCCCATCGAGCCCACTTTTTTTTTTTTTTTTAAATAAACGGGTCAAAACCATGGGCCCAGTCAACGGGCCGGTTCTGGGCCCCGGCTCCGGTTTGGCCATGTCTACCCCTACTTAGAAGCGATTGATAAGTATCTCCTGAGATAGAATAAAAAATAAAAAATCTGATTTTTCTCTCCTTCCTCCTTCATCGTAGTAACACCTCGTATGGCCACCATTTCCTCCCCTTTCCAACGTCGCTTTTGATCAACCCAAGCTACTCATTTGTCATCGCTCGCGAATAGCTCAGTCGTTAGAGGTGTCAAATGGGTTGATTGGGTCAAGTCGAATATGATCCGACCATATAGACCCATTTAACCCGTTTTAACCCATATTCATGCAATGAAAATTCAATTACCCATACCAGACCCCACCTACACCCGATCCATACTCGACCTAACCCATTTTGACACCTCCCGCCCTTCTCCACCGCCGCCCCCCCCACCGCCACCAGCCCGCCATGTAGCATATACGACTTGAGAATGAGGGAGTGAAGTGGCAATGCTTCGTATTCGTGATCAACCTATTCCGTAGACGAGTGAATGCCAGAGATGATTATCGACCCAAAGAGTACATAACTCGACGGAATTCCAAAATGGTTGCGACTCCCACTTTTCGATGCGGAATTGCCTCAAAACTCTCGGTTTAGGAATCATGTAGTACCCGGAAAGATGCTTTGAAAATAGGAAGCAGAAGCAAGACCTTGGGGAAAAAACCCCGCGAGGCGAAACCGAGCACGGATCAAACTAATATCCGAGGGCTCATATACAATGCACGTGCTAGGAATTCCTTGATGTATCTATGTAAGAACTAGAAATCACAAAGAGCACGAGAAATATGAAAACGAAGCTCATTCGAATATGTCGGGTATGATTTCTCATGCCACTAAGTGCAAATAAGTCTTTACACACTCAAATTATCATCTTCCGCTCAAATCCATTCTTAGCTCACCGATTAGTTCATCAAGTGGTGGGCGATGGCGGTGGCAGTCAGGCGACAACGGTGGGCAGGTGGCGGCGAGCGGTGACCGTGGGCGGTGGACGGCGGGGGGGCTTAGAAAGCTATAACCCATGAATAAAAAATGAGTTGAGTTAAAACCCATTAAAACTCATATTTGAATAGGCTTTATAAGTTTAGATCCATATTTAGCCCATTTTTTAAATTTAGTAAACCAATATTCGATCCAAATATATAAAAGTGAGTTAAAAAGTAAGTCAATGACCCATATTGACACCTCTAGTTGTTACTTGTCTCAACCATGGCCACAAGCATTGCTCGTCTATCCACCGGTTGCAATGAGCCATGACTAGAGTTTGCCATCCATCGATAGCAATGACCGTGAGCAACAAAGTCCGGATCCGGTCGCCACAATTGTAGATCCACTTATGCTAACGATTGCAAGCAACAAAGTCCAAACCTGGTTGCCATGACTCCATAACTAAGGACCTCGTGACAAGCTTTGCTCATCTATCCGTCGTCCTTGCTCCTCCATGGCCAGTGCTTTTGGATCCGACCCAACCGAAATTTTAGATCCGGAGCCTTGGTAGCGAGGGACAACGGTTCGTTTGGCAATCGGCCGCCATGGATGGCTAGATAAGAAGCGCCGGCCAAATGCGCCGATGGCTATGGACGACAATCGGATCATAGGAAGAAAGTGGGTGTTGGAGGAAGAACAGAAAAATCAGATTTTTATTATACTATTCCAACTCAGCTGACACATGTCGGTTCGTTCTTGGATATGCACGCATAAATTAAAGGCGCTCTGACATGACGTATTGTAATCACATAATATTTTCTCCCGAAATGAAAATAAGAAAGATTGAATGACTAAAAATGAAAAGAAAAAACAATTCGAGTTGGATATGAGTTCAATCAAGTATAGATCGTTAAATTTGTACCATATAAAAATAAGTTAAAACGGCTTAAATGGATTGATATAGATCGGATCATAGTCGGCCTTACTCATTCATTTGACATCTCTTGTTGCGACATTGTAAATTATAACTTGTGGAAAATGAAAATAACAAAAATCAGAGCGACGAAAAATGAAAAGGCGGCACAACGGTATTTGGCATGGTCCGAATGGGGGTTTGAGATCCGGACAAGCGTCATCCCCGCGATAAGCGGGCGTGGGTTGTCGTTTTGTGCGGGTCGTCCAAGCATTTGCCGACCGACACTCCGTCGCTCACGATAGCTCACCAGAGTCGCAGATTAATCTCCCCCGCGTCCCTCGGATCGACAACTTCGGCCGTCCCCTCGTCAACCCCACCAATAAATACCCTTCGAAACGCCACTCTCTAGATCCCACCGCGCATTCTCACACACACACTCTCTCTCTCTCTCTCTCTCTCTCTCTCTCTCTCTCTCTCAATCTGCAAGAAAGAAGAAAAGAAGCAGATCAAAAAGATCACACCCCCAAGAACCGGCCATGCCGTACTACCACCGCAGCGAGGAGGACGACATCGAGTTCAACGAGTACGACCCCACCCCCTTCGGTGGCGGCTACGACATCACCCTCACCTACGGCCGCCCCCTCGAGCCCTCCGAAGAGATCTGCTACCCCTCCTCCTCCTCCTCCGGGGGCCTCGAGGACGACTACGACTGCCCCCACTTCGCCTCCTCATACGACGAGCCCGCCGCCTACGCCGAGGACGTCCTCCAGGCCGAGTACAGCAGCTACGCCAGACCCAAGCCCCGCCCCGGCGGCCCCCCTCCTCCCCAGCCGGGCTTCGGCGGGCCCGGAGGTCCCGGCCCGGATTTCGCATCTGGTTACGGCGGGAGGCCAGGGGAGCCCGGCTCCGGGTATGGCGGGAGGCCGGAGGAGCCCGGCTCCGGGTATGGCCGCAAGCCTGATTTTGATAGGCCTGGATCCGAGTACGGTCGCCGTCCGGAGGCAGAGTATGGTTCCGAGTACGAAAAGCCTAGCTCGGAGTACGGCCGTCCCGGATCTGAGTACGGATCCGGGTATGGCGGGCGGACCGAGTATGAGAAGCCCAGCTCGGAGTACGGATCCGGGTATGGCGGCCGGACTGAGTATGAAAAGCCCAGCTCGGAGTACGGATCCGGATATGGCGGGCGGACCGACTACGAGAAGCCGAGCTCGGAGTACGGATCTGGATATGGTGGCCGGACCGAGTATGAGAAGCCGAGCTCGGATTACGGATCTGGATATGGCGGGAGGACCGAGTATGAGAAGCCGAGCTCGGATTACGGATCCGGATATGGCGGGAGGACCGAGTACGAGAAGCCGAGCTCCGAGTACGGATCCGGATACGGCGGTCGGACTGAGTACGAGAAGCCCAGCTCGGAGTATGGATCTGGGTATGGTGGTCGGACCGAGTACGAGAAGCCTAGCACCGAGTATGGATCGGGATATGGTGGGCGGACTGAGCATGAATCTGGTGGGTCCGAATACGGATCTGGGTATGGTCGCAAGCCCGGGTATGGTGAGCAGGAAGGTGGTGAATTTGGGTATGGGGGGAGGCCACAGAGGACCGAGATTGAGAGGCCGAGCTACGGCGGCGATGACGAGCCTCCGAGAAGGCCGAGTTACGGGACCCAGGAAGGGGAAGGGTTCGAGAGGCCGAGCTATGGGCGGACCGAGGAGGAGGGAGAGGGTTATGGGAGGCCGAGGTATGGGAGGAAGGACGATGATGAGGATGAAGACAAGCCCAAGAGGTATGGGTATGGCGAAGAGGAGGGCTCTGGACGCAAGAAATATGTAAGTTCCATCGATTCCGTTTCTCTTGGTGCAAAGGATGACACTCTTGTGGTGTTGCCAGGATCATTGGTTGCATAGTCCCGCCACTGTTCTATGAGATTTGGCACTTCTTGTTTGTTTTCGTTTCAGTGTAATGGATAAATTATGCTATTGTTTGGTGTGCTGTGGATATCTGAGATCTGGTACTCAATTGCTATTGTCTATCTTTTTAGTTTTGAGTATTTTCTTGGCATGTATAATCGATGGACCTAAGTTACAAGGGATTGAATTGGTAGTTTACCGGCATCAGTATCTAGTTTTGAAAGGTTTGATCTAAGTTGTAGTCCTGGCCACTGAGGTTACCTGAAGTAATGCTAGGATGTTCTTGCACTGATTACGCAACAGCTAGACGGCTATCATTTGAGGAATGGATTTTTCTCTGAAGTTGCTGGGAGAGTGGCTGGCACCTTACAGTGAGATCAGTGTTACTGGAAAATTCCATTTGTCTATAATGTAGGGTGAAGACTTTTTTGTGGTTAATCATTCCACATAAATAGGAATACAAGCTCTTGCTTTCCTTGAACATTTCCGTGACAGAGTTTTCTGGTGAATCATGTTCCTAAGTGGAGAGGTCCTAATATAGGCTTGCGGATTGTCTTTGATTTGATCCAGCCAATTGGGTGAGGGAGGAAAAAAGTAATGAATTAGCCACTGAACTTCTTAGGCTAATGTCCTTGATATATATTTGCATCTCAAGCTTCTGTTAATTGTTTAGGCCAGGTTAGTGAGTAATGTTCCTTAGGTGAGAGGCCATTGTCAATTTTGCCGATATTCTTTGAGAATGTAGTCACAGTGTGGAAGGGAAGAAAAATAGTATATGCTAGTCTCAGGCTTCTGTAATTTCTAATTAATGAACTCTTGTACATGCAGATGAAAATAACTAAAAGGATAGAAAAAGTACACGACCCCTCAATCTTTACCAAACACAACTCGTTCCCCTATTGTCCTTTCTCTATAGATTAAACCCTTTGGAACTTCGGCTCACGGTAAATTGGATCCCCAAGCTCATGGAGTCATTCCTCTACCAAAACTTGATTAAGCTCATTTTCCAGAAGAGTGTACTAGGACGCAGGATTTTGTTATTAACATTATGAAGAGGGAGAGAATGTGTTAATCACATGCCTAGATGGGTGACACTGTTTTGGTTCCTATACTGCTCGATCACTCGCGCGACTACTTAATGTGACACTTGATTCTGCCTCTAACAATAGATTAACTCTATTTTGCCCTTTTTTTTGGCACTTTGATCCTTCACCTTCCTGATAGGATAAATATTGTAGTCTGGACTGTGCCACATAGCATATATTAAGTTCTTGTTCTGACTGAAGTATACTTGGAATGTGTCGAAGGAACTTTTTAATGGTGTTTTCACTGTTAAGCTACCCAATTTGGTAAAAGATGAGGTTCTTAGATGTTTGCTTTGTTTGTATTCTATTGGAATGTGAGGTGTTCATGTTTAACTTTCACCCACCGCCTCTTGCACCTCAAGTTGATAAGCTGAGCTATTTGTATATTGCAGGGAGATGACGGCTCTGGCGAGGATGAGGACGAGGAAAAGAAGCAGTACCGCCCCAAGCACCACCACCACCACCGCAAGCACTATGACGATGACGAGTGATGGAATCCTCGGCCACCTCTTGGTGGGAACCCATATGCTATTTTAAGCTACTAAATAAAGGGGTTTCCAGTAATGCCGTGTGTGTTTGATGTTGCTTTTATCTGTCTGCTTGTGCTCGTGACATAAATCTGTGTTATGTCTTGTGCTTGTGTTAACAAATAAATGCCCAAACATTTCGGGTACTTGAGGTTATGTGATATAATCGTGACCTGGGTTTGATAGTTCCTCATGTTCCTCAGACATAACGCAGGCTTGTCCTGATGTTTTGTGATTTTTTTGGACAAAGACTGTTCTGATGTTTACTTGGCTAATTTTGGGCACTTCGGTATGTTGTCGGAAAGCATAGGCAGTAATGGGCGGATGTTTGAATGAATATAAGCACGCCGAGTTTACATCCTTTCTTATAGCGAGATGATGAAGTTGGCCTGCATCGTGCGATTGCTATTGCTGTACGATGATTCTTGTCTTAAACTTGGTATCTCTTCGTCCGAATCTAATAAAACTAACGCAGTGATGTTCGAAAGTGGGTTTTGGACTTTGTGTCCTTGCGTCGTGAAGTAGCGCTGGCATGCAAATGAGAAGGGGACCTCATTATAAGATCCAACGGATTTAACCGTTTATTCGTTTTTGACCAATATCAGATTACGTGTAACACGCTTTCTAAATGATTTCTACGTCTAGCTTTGATGAGATATGCTTATATGAGTCATGACGCGGCAGCACGGAAAGTGGATGATGATTTGCTAATCTCTGGCGGTTCCCATGAAGACGAATTTGCTAATCACTATTAACATTGAAAAGCATATTTAGCGCAAAATTAGCATCATCTCGCGGCTGGATTTCATTGTGATCACTAGAGAGATGGCGGTGCATGGAGGCTATTAATTTGAAATGTTCACTTCTAGAAAGCTCAATATTTACAAAATTATATGAACTTACCCTCACTGGATTCTTATATTTGATATTTGTCTCTATCTATATTGCTTCATTGATGCTATGGAGGACACCAATGTCAATCTCTACGAAATCAAATTTCTATGTAATTTTACAACCATTTCATGAACCAATATAAACTTACAACCATCCGTTTTCAATATTAATGCTCCATTTATTCCTAAAAAAATAAATAATTTGCAAAATATTTAAAATGAATAATAATCTCTTGTATCGTTTAAAATGACTAGTTAATAAATAAAAAATTTAGCTATGTATACTAATTTATGTCTAAACATTTTCGTACATTGTGAAAATATTTTTGATTCATTCATTTTTTAAAGCGATATATGCAATCGATTTTAGAAAAACATTATCCAAATGATTCATTTTTTGTAAATGAAACAATCTAAATTCAAAACTTTTTACCATCAATCCTTCTTTGAACTTATTATAGGAAGTTTAGATATTTGATTTGAAGATCAATCACACCACACGGAATACTATTAAACGCATAAACAGAAATGCTTAAGGATTTAATCTTGAAGCATGCATCATTCAATAACCAAGTGTTAAATGAAGCTTTAAGAACTAGTTGTGACCATGTAATTCATAGGTATATTCCAACTCATTAATCAACTATTTACACCTCGAAGTAAAAGTGTACTGGCTTTAATTCCCACTCTTGAAATATTATTCCAGTAGATTTTCAGAGAATTAATTTCTACCATGCTTTGTGAGTAGAGGTGTGCATGTCCGAGCCGGTCCGGTCTCAATTCCCAAGTTTTCGAGATCGAGGATCGGATCGGACCGGACCGGCAATCCAGTCCGGTCCCAGTGGGACCACTTATACCAGCTGCTTTTGGGACCGAGGATCCGACCGGACCGACAATCCAATCCGGTCCAATAGGACCACTTATACCGACTGCTTTTAAAAATCTAACCTTTGGATCTAAAATAACAATTTACAATCTCAACCATCCAACCTAATAAAACATACACATATAAGTACTTATTACCCTAAAATAAGGGAAAAATTCCAAATAAGGATATGAAATGTCTTCATTTTTTCAAATAAGGATTTAAAGTGAACGTTATTTCAAATAAGGGCTTGAAGTGCCTTTATTTTTTCAAATAAGAGCCTAAAGTAAACTTTGTTTCAAATAAGGACCTGAAGTGACAATAAAATATAAAAAAAATGACCTGATCTCAAGGGTATTTTTGGCATTTCCCTTTTTTGTTTCTTTTATTTTTCTATTTTTTAAGAATTAAAAAGAAAAAAAATACACAGACAAGCGGGAGGATTGCCCCTCCTGCCTGTGGCCGCTCCCCACAACCGGTGGGGACACCGGCAACCCTATCGATGAGTGGTGAGGGCCAGCAAGCCTGACCTCTTGACCTTGTTCGACTAGTCGATTGTCTAGCTTCGTCCACCTAGCAGTAGGCGAGCCCTCTGAACCAGGTAAGTCGAAGTACCCCAATCACCGTCGTTGTTTGGGCCAAGCTCGTCCGATCTATATTTGTTCCTGCGATGTTTCTGGTATGGTGTGGCCTGTGGCGAGCCGTTGGGTGAAGCTGCGGTTTGGTGTCCCAAGCTCCCGATGAAGCTTAGATGGAAGGAACGTCAAGAAGAGAAGGTCCGAAGGAGTTGGAGACCAGAGAGTTTTGGTCATCTAAGATTGAGGAGGCTCGATCGTTTCTAAGCATAGAAAAGCATAGAGCAAAAGGGACCGCCTCGTGCACACCCACACTCGATCGGTCGTCTCATTGACGCTATCCAACGACTCCCGACCAACAATCCTTCTCAACTAGCTTGAGTATCGATGGTGGCGGATCGACATTACGATCCCACGTCGGGTTGATTTGTCGCGAATGCTCGCATAGGTTAGGTGTGGTTCAACGTGGGGAGCGATGGATTGTGGCAACGTCATCCATCTAGTTTGATTCGACGGTCTGCTCTACTATGGTCGGCATCGACTTAACGAAGCTTGGCAACGGCCAAGACGGGTGGTGCTAGTCGAGCAAAGGCGATGCCCGATTGAGGCAAAGATCGTGCCGCTCCCAGGAGGTTGAGCGTCCACGGTTCTTAGCATACGGGCGGCAAAATCTGCAGGGGCTAGTGTCGAAGCGTCTTTGTTGGACCGCAAGAGAATGTGGCGACACGGCGACCGTGTAAGCGTAACCAGACGGAGTAGTGGCGAGACGAGCAAGACTTGCGGAGGATTCACGCGTCTGTTGACGAAGATGATGAACCTTGGTCTGATTGCGAGTTAGTCCTAAGTTATTCTAGGCCTGCGAGGAAGATGATGAGCAGGTTAGTCTTTTTTTGAATTTTGAAAAAACACAAAAATAAAAAAATAAAAAAGGAAAAATGACGTAAATACCCTTTTGGCTAGACTCTTTTTTAAAACTCTATGACCACTTCAAGCCTTTATTTGAACTCGCTATACTACTTTAAGCCCTTATTTGAAACAAAATTAACTTCAAGCCATCAATTGAGAAAATGAAAGCACTTCGAACTCTTATTTGGAATTTTCCCCTAAACTAATGAGATGTGAGAAAAGCAAAGATGTCGACAAGCGAGAGGCAAGACCGCAAGCGGAGCAAGTAGAGAGGCAAAGGTGAGACGAACACGTGCCAAGAGAGCTGCATTGCAAAGGCGAGCCACAAGCGTCAAGCGAGAGGAGTAAGTGTCAAGCAAAAAATGGAGAAATTAGCTTAACTAGTTCTTCAATTTTTTTTTTTTGTGTATATATATTTTCTAGGCGGTACAGTCTGATCCTACGGTGGGTCCACCATGGAACCAGGGACTAGACCGCCTCGTCACTGGTCCCATTTATTGGGACTGAGAACTAGACCACCTTGGCCGGTCCGATACGGTTTGCTCACCCCTAGTGAGTATAAGGCAAGAGGAACACAAGCTGAACTTTGCTCACCAGAAATTAAAGCTAACCAAAGCCTCAAAATTCACCTTGTGCGTGCAATAAAGCCGAACGAATCGAATTCAGGATATAAAGCCTCTCAACGTATGAAAAAAGACTCCGACCAAAACAAAAATCTGAAAAAAACTGGATCCTGAACTCTCTGGGCGCCACATATCTCTATATCAGAAAAAAACAAAGACACTAAGAGTAATCTAATTCTACCTAAGACGAGTCTAGGTAATACTTGATTCATTGTTCATGGTGCCACCACAATCCGCCCAGCAACTTGGTCAAGATCACGTTGACCGCTTGATGTAATTCTTCTTCCCCTGCACAAACAAAACTCAGCATAAGTTAAAAATAGCACCCTCACAAAATATTCATGCCATGAAAAATGAGGATTACGAAACCACACTAATGGTTCAAGAGAGGAGCATCAAGCGTTCCAGCAAGTCCCCCAGCAAAGTCTAATCCAGTAAAATAGATAAAAACCAGCATATGGTTCAATAAACTGCCTTTTTCCATAAATGAGCTAAGCGGCTACAAATCTGGGTACTCACCCCCTTGGATCAGCATCAACAATGTTCATATTCTGCAACTGTTGAAGAATGTGGCGGGCAACAGAACCACTGCTCTTGCAAAAATGGGGTGGCCGACTTCCATTCCTTTTGCTCCCCCCATAAATTCTGCGAAAAGCACCCACGCCGAGCCCTCCTCTCAGGTATACCTTCCTCGCCATTGACGCTGCAAACAATGTTTAAGCTTAAGTTCAGACTAAAGGACCATGAATTTTAATTTAACCCGAATAGAGAATGACTCATACCAGCTCTGATGTAATACCAGTCTGGATCATAGGGAGCAAGCTCTTTAAATGTGGCAGTTTTGACAATGTCGGTCCAGTGAGGTAACTCAATCTGTTCGGAGACATTAAAGTATATTGATCACTACAAAAGAAAAAATTCCTATCATAAAGGGCACATGCATAACCAGCTTAACTGAAGAGGATCTCATTGCTAATGTAACTTGTCCAGATCACTCAAGGTTCTTTTCTCAGTTCACATCAAAATTAGATGTTAAATTTCATAAATTTTCTAAAAGAAAAGAGGATGCTCGATGAGAACATCAATAGCAGAGCTCCACGAGTAAGAAGCCTAACCAGCATTTGAATCCTGCTAAAGTTCAGAGGTCTAAATCCAGAACTACCAGCACCAGCAGCCCAACACACATCACACGAATAGTAAACTAGACATTTCCAATCTTTTGAAATGACCATTTTTATCGCACTGTCAAAAAAAGGCGGTGCCATTCCATCCCTCCTTCTCGGCCACCGATCTATGACATTTGATTTCGTAGGCATTTCACTCAATCTGAACCATACAAGACATAAAGAAAAAAAAAAAAAAAACAACAGGAAGAACACGGACCACCAGCATTAGAACCACCCGAGTCTCGGATCCACTGGACACACCAAGGCAATCTCAGTCAATGTCGTGACGAACCACTGTTGCACATTCACACACCTAGGAAAACTCCAAAGCACCTTCGAATCAGATACGAAGGCAGCCCTCTCAACCATCGTACATTAAGCTCGCAGTACGGCGCGAAGCCCAAATCGAAATGAGCGTATCCAATCTAGCACTCGCGGATAAATTCAGCTTTAAAAACATTCCTCCGCAACCGAGAGAAAACAACACAGATAATCATAGTTCCAACTCGCGCGCATTTTTACCTTGCCGGATTGCTTGAGGTAAGCCGCATAGGCCTTGACGAACTCGTGCGGCGAAACGTCCTTCACAGTCCTCGCAGTCGCCATGGTCGAGTCGGTGGGCGAGAGCAAAGACCTCCGTTCCAGCGACAGCAGCGTAGGAGCTTCAGAGATCGTGCTGTTTATATATCGTTAGGGTTTTCGGTCGAATGAAGAAGATGGACATCGAAGAGTGGGCCGATAGCGGATTGGGCTGGGCCTGAGAATTTTTCAGTGGACTGGGTTTTAGTTGGTCCAGCCCACTGGGAACTATGTTGGGTGCAATATCTTTCAAGAATTGCCAACAATAGATCATCAAAACTGTCTTACAATGATTTACATGGAAAAATATTTTAAAAAAAAACAAGATAATCGCTTGTATCGCTTATAAAAATGAAAGAACAAAAAATATTTATCGTTCACAAAAAAAAATCTAGAAATAAATTATTATTGGCAAGCAGTCATTTTCAAAAAAATATTTTATTTTAATTCATCCATTTTCTGTAAAAACAAACGTAGCCTAATTGTTGACTTCCTTTTACCATGTTTCGCATCTCAGCATACGTGAGGTCTTATTAAGATCCTCAGCAAGTCCTTGTGATGGATGGTTTGTCGTGGTGGTGGGGCCGACATCGGAGCGCATTCGTCGGATATCCATTCATAGGGTTCTTCGTGCACCGCATACGTCGAAAAACTCGTGCCGATGGAAGCCTGTCTTCTTTGGCCGTAATGTTTCAGGGTAAAAATCATTTGGTTTTTTTTTTTTTTTGAGCGCGCGCTTCGATTAGGTTCATATCTGCATGCGCGAAAAGTAATTTCTCTCGTAAATTGCAAATTACATGTAAAAGAAGTGAATATTTATTTGGTAATGTGGGAATAATGGAGGACTAAAGTCCTAAGTTTTTGGTCAATAATTGGCTGGCTCCATGGTATCAATGCGATGGACAATTTCCCATGCGGAGGAGAAGACCGCTCGCTCCATAAGGGGCTGTTGTGGCAGCGTGTGGTGCCACGTAAAAGGAAACAGTAGGGAACTCTTGCATCCACTTTCCTTTCCTTGGTTTTTCTCCTTTTTCCCTTAAGCCGACCGACTTCGATCTTACGGACAAAAAACATGGAAGAAAGAACCCCTCGAAGGATTCGACGAAATGGTCGAGATACGAGAGTGTTTGATCTTTCCGTCTGACTGTATCTTTGATTTTAAGGATTAATGGCACAAGAAAAATCATAAACCGATGTACGCGTGATAAATTTATCTCAAACTAATCTTTTAATCACCGTAAATCTCAAACCGACATACCTATGATAAATTTACCTTCCGTTAGTTTCCATTAAGTATTAACGTCGAATTACTGAATTAGATGATATGTGGCACTTGACGTGCATATCAGCTTGGAGTTTTTACCCTCCGTTTATACTAATTTGAAATTTTTCGTAGTAATAATCCAATTTAATGTAAATTAATAAAAGGGTAAATTTGTCACAAATGTACTAATTTAGTATTTTTGATGGTTATTATAAAAATATCAATTTGAGATTTTTTGCGAGATTAACATTTTCAATATATATATATATATATATATATATATATATATATATATATGGACACACACTACTGGTGCTTTTGCCTACACGTATACTATAGGCAAAAGCGTCCAAATGGCAAGATTCAAGCGGTCCACGCCAGACGAAACAGGGGGCGGGCCAGGGCCCAGGGGCGGTTCGACCTCAAGAAGGGTCGGCAAACGCCTGATGTCTGATCGAATGGACTTATCTGCCGACCGAGAAACAAAAGGAATAAAGCGTGAACGCTGCTTCACGTGACTGTTTAAAATCTGATCATCGTTCCACTCATCATCATCCCCCCAACATAAGAAAAGAAAAAACTGGATGCGTCACTTCTGAATCTGAGCGAGAATGGCCATCATCAACTTGTTCGTCAATTTTGAATCAGACTGAACCGATGATCGGTGCTTGATGATACAGATTCGAAGTCTGAATGATAAGCTTGGGATTAACACTGCAGTGCCTTCTGCGGAAAACAATGGCCCTGTTTCTTATTATGAAAGACAGTTTATTCATTCCCCCTTCAAATCACATGCTTTCTTTTTCTTTTCTTTTTCTGTTTTGGGGGGTGTGAGCCTTGTCCCACATGCCGGGATTAACGAGGTTTGCATCGACGTCCATCCCTAGACATGTGCGAAGGATCAGATTGATTACCCACCATTTAGATCAAGAAGAGAAGGAAGGGAGTTTTGTTTAAAAATGGTGTTTTTTGAGCTGCCACAGGGGAGGGAGGAGCTGCCATGCAGGGAATGTGCTGAACATGCTGTACAATTCGTGCTGCTGCACTGTCTCCCCGTGCTCACATGCCACAATCCCTCTCTCTCTCTCTCTCCCTTTGCTACCATCCAAACTCCATAATCTCTCTCTTTCTCCATGTGCTCTTCCCATGTGCTCTCTCTCTCTGGTCCTCTTGGCTGGCCCTTTTGAGGAAGCCATCCCCACCCTCCCAAAAAGCAAAAAAAAGTTCATGTTTCTTTCCCCCTAAAACGTAGCTCATCCATGCTTCATTTACGTGATTGCCCTGCTCCACTGCACTCTTTATCTGGACTGCCATGCATGTGTTGGGTGCACAGAGCGAGAGCTTTAATTATGATATCATATTGGGTTTGGGAGTGGGACAAAGCTCTGCTCTTTGTCTTTGCTTTTAATCTCCCGGATCATCCCGAGAACATTCTCCCGAACCGGTTTCGAACTGAATCTCTGGTCTGAGGGTTTTTGGGCATCTGCAAAAGATCTTGCCTTGTCAGCTTATGTCGTTGTTTGTACTCACGGGCATTATCTCCTCCTCCTCCTCCTCCTCCTCCTCCTCCTTCAAACTTTCTGCCTTCAACCTTCGCCCAAAGTTTCACAGAGGAGAAACAAGACGCTACCAGGTTAACTCTTAACCTCTGAAATGCTGCTGGATGCAAACATGGGATTAATCAAATGCAAATTGCTCAGGTGTTCACCCTCGCAACAGGTGGGGGATACAACTGGGCAGCCACATGCATTTGCCACTTGAAATGGCCCTTTTGCTATCCCCCGTACCTCACATGTGCCGTTCCAGATAGGCAGGCTTTTTGCAGCACCAAAGATAGCTCGCAACTTGTGCCCCAGTGTTTTTCCCTTCCCGCTTCTTCTTTTTCAACTCTCCCGTCCCCCAAAAAGAAGGAACCAAAAAAAAAAAAAAAACAGAGGAAAAACACCCAAAAAAAGGGTGGGGCTGGAAAATATATGTATAAAGAGTATATTAAAAGAGGGAAATGTTTCATTTACATTGCTGTCGGGACTATATAATCTTAACCGTAGTAATCGACGGTATTGTCAGACTGACAAGTTGCAGCTTCCATTAAAGAATCTACTTATTATTCATCATACTCTTTACCAAAGTCCCCACCATCATGTCACGATTCGATTTGATCAGGACCATTATATCGTGTGGGGGGCCCCCCAAACTCTCGCTCGTTGCATGCGGGGAGATCTGTTAATTTGCTTCAGCTCATTTCATTTGTTGTTCCTCTCTATTCCTCCTGTTTGGCTAGAGAGAGAGATGTCGATTTGTTCATGCCCTAGATATGTGGAGGGTATTGGTGACACTTGTATAGTCCACGAAGGCTTATGTTCGTGTGACGCAAATTTGGTCTCTCTCTCAACTTAGGAGCACAAATTTGATTTAATAAACGTTTTAGGTTGACCCTTGCCGGCCTACGAGAAAAGGACAACCGATGAAAAGAACGAAGAAGAAAGAAATTTTTTCAAAAAAATAATTAAAAAAGTCAAAATGTGTTAAAATATCATTATCAATTGTCCACGTCAATACCGGCCGCGCTACGTAGGACAGCCGGTGGTCGCGTTAGCGATCTTCAATTATTGAGACTCAATTGACGTAAAATGAAAAGATTTAGGATTCAATTGGCAAAAGTGCAGTAGGTTTAGAAATTTTTGAACAATTTTCCCAATCGAGAGGTGGCCATCATTTGCCTCATTTATTGCATGGAAAAAAAAAAAACCGTGTTATCTTCTTGTTGTGGAGTGGAGGTTCAAATGGAAATAATGAGAGAATACGATATTAAGACCATGAATACTGTTCATGTGCAACATTCGTCAAAGCTATGTTATCTTTTGTCGACCGTCTTCCAGTCTTGTCCCATTTTTATCTGGTAAGTTAGGGCCGAAAGGAATTATGATTTCCTTGACCATGGTTTTGCCTGTCGTGCTCTTTGGTCAATGCTCTCTCTATCGAATCATTCGACAAAATTATGTTATCTTTTCTTGATAGTCTTCCGATCGTGTCCAATTTTGTCTTGTGAGTTAGGTCCGAAAGGAATTATAATTTCCTTGAAAATCGCTTTGCATCGCGCTCTTTGGTCAATGCTCTCTCTCTCTCTATCGAATCGCTTGGTTGAGGTTCGCAAACAACTGGGGATTTTTATATCGCGGATTTGTGCAATTTGTACACTTTCATTTATCACAAAAGCAAGTAGAAAAAAAATGTATTATTTCGCACCTGAGAATCATTGTTGATGTCAACATTCACCTAAAAGATACACAAGCATGTAGCAAGAAGAACAATCCATGTAACATTTGATACCCCTAGGGTTTATTCGGGAAGCCTCCGTTCATACCTCTTTTTTCCAATTTCGGTGAAAATTTAGGTGAATTTCGAAATTTTTCTCGAGAAAAGCTAGGCGAAAATTTAAATTTGAGAGATCTCCCCACTTTCCTCATGCTTTTTTGGGCGAACTCTCTTTCCAACGCGGTAGCTAAACTAAAGCCGATCTACAGAATTGGCAAACAACAACATGTCAAACGGAATAAATTATAAGTTTAAATTACGAGATATTCGAGTAAATTTCAATGGGTTCTAGCACGTGAACTGACATTATTGATGGATACGATATTTACTCGAGTGCTTCCCGAAGAATACAAAAGTCGAGTTTCAGGGCGATACCCGCGGTCAGATTTACAGAATGATATGTACTTTGAATGAATACTTAGATGAGTGAACCATATTGAATACTCGGAGAATGACTCGGATTACGAATAAATTCCAAAAGGCAATGCGTTCCATTTTGAAAAAAAAAAAAAAAAAGCCGTCAGAAAACGACAAGAAAGGACCCAAGGGCTCTTCCAAAACTCCATTACATAAACCCCGTAACCTCAATCTCTCTTCCTTCCTAAATAACATATTCAACATCTCTCTCTCTCTCTCTCTCGATAACATGAGCTCGACGCCAATGGACCAGAAGAAGAGCTCGTCGACAAGGACAAGATCAAGAATCGGGACGGCCTCCTCGACCGCCGCATCAAGAAGACGGCGGCGAGCCAACAAGCTGGCACGTGCCTGCATGAGCAAGAGGCGGAGGCTGGGCTTAGGCCCGTGCCCCTCCTCCTCCTCCTCCTCCAATGACGTTGTCTCGGAGAAGCTAGAGGCCCTCAGGAACCTCATTCCAGTCACCAGGGACGGCGCCGACGACTCCTCCGCCGACGAGCTGTTTCAAGAAACGGCGGAGTACATCCTCCGGCTGAGGACCCAAGTCGTCATCCTCCAGAAGCTGGTTCTTCTCTACGGATCGACCAATCTTCCGGAGGAACAACAACGCCAGATCAACGATGCTTCCTCTGTATTACAGTCTTCAGTCTCCACCCAAAAAAACCAAAAAAAACAAGAACAAGAACAATGGTTCTTCAAGATTGAATCCCCATCGGAAAAAAAAAGAACGCATTTGGCTGGCGAGAAAGCGCAGACGAAAATGTTTGGAAAACATCTGGTACAAAATTAGGAGGGAAGAGACATTATTCAAGCTCCTCGGATCGTTGTCCAAGGACATTTTTCATGAAGTTCTTTTTTATCGTGTCTTGTAACAGCTCAGATTAGACTTGTTTTCCCCATCGTTCCTAGACTATTCCATTAAATTGGGATGGAGTATATTTAAAATTAGTCCGAGCAGTTTTACTTTTCTTTTTTTCCTTTTTCTTTTTACACCTGCTTCCTTTATCACCGAGCGATCGTTCGAACGTTCGATCGTTCGGGCGGGCAGGCGGGCGGGCAGGCGCCTTAGCCGGTGATCCGGGCTGTTTCCGTGAGATGGGGAGTGGCGCTGGAGATTGGAGAAATGCGGGGTGATTGGACGGCAGTGATGAGCCTTGGTCGAAACAGGACAAGAACGGAGGGGAAAAGCACGTGCGAAAACCAGCATTTTAGGGCTCGTTTTGTTTTGTGTTGGTATATGATTGTTATTCATGAGTTGTTGTCGGGTTGGGGGTGTGTCGTGCGCGCCCGTGTCAGCTCAGCTGCATTTCCCTTCACATGCCCGCTTTCTTTCTTGGCGTATTTATCACTTGTGTGTACTGTGCGCGCGCGCATATGATGCCGTGAAAAGAAGCTAATCGAACTTTCCCGTGTGACGTCCCGTCCTAGGGTCTGAGTATGATTTCAAAATAAAACCTGAATCGATGAACAACCAGTCCTATTTTAGATTTCAAGATATGGGCATGCGTTTCAGATTCAAAAAAATAAGATAATTTATTTCGACGGATAGGCTCTAAGTCGCGAATAGATGGAACTTGAAACCTAAAACCTATAACTAGTTTTTGCGTTTTTTTCTTGATATATGCTTTCGCACGATCCCGCAATATTCATTGCATTCAATGATAAGCGTGCAATCTGAAACTACTAATCCGAACTTCCATTTTCGGCAATATTTATGATCGAGGCTTTTGCTTTAAGAAGATTCTCGAACTAATCTTAGAACTTGTGACAGGGTAGATTCAAGATATCAAGATATACATGATAGTTTCAAAAATGAGGAACTTGTCCCGATAAATAGATTCCAGATTCTTGGTGGAACTGTAAAATAAATGTGGCCCATATGATTTTATAATAATTGTTTAATAATTATTTCATGTTATAATTAATTGTGTTGGTTATTAAAGGCATAAATAAATAGACACAACTCTTCACATGCTTTGATGGATGGCGTCCGTTGAAGAGGTGCCTATTGATAGCTTTATTTAAATTGAATCCGATCCTCTCTCCAACCCATTGTAAGACGATGTTTAACAAACAGACGTCAATTTGTGTTTTCTATCCTCCATCAAATAGTTAACGTAAAGTACAGAGGATTAAGGGAGAAAAATCAGATTCTTCATCGTCTTTGTCTTCCGCATTGATCGTTCTTCAAGAATTGCTATGGACAAATGTATGTCTTTATTCTTATTAATTGTGAAAATCATGAAGATCGGAGATCCGTTTATGATTGAATTTCTACATGAAGTTTATGTTCAATCGCTTACGGTTGGTATCGGAGCGATGGTTTAGGATCTCATGATTTTCCGATTATATGAGTTATGTATATATGCGTGTGGATAAAGGCTTGACGAATTTACGTTTATGTTTATCGGTAAATGTTCATGGCTTTTTCAACGAATTACAAATTGAGGCAATTTTCGGATCTTGAAAGAAAACGCCGATTCCGGCTAAATTCCGGCCACCCACCATCCGAAATTTGTACAAGATGGTCACATCATCATGAGCGATAAAAGCCCTAAATCAATTCGGCATTATGGTGATCGCCGAAGGCCAATTAAGTGAAGAAAGTTTCGGCGATTAGGGTTTGCGTTCAAGGATTTTTTTGTCTGATTTTGAAAAAAAATTTGATCGTTTTTGCCGATTTAAGGCGCTATGTGGTCGCGCTGATGAGGTTTTCGAAACCCATATTTCAATTTTCTCTGACATGGGCTGTCGGTGAAGACCCAACGATGGAAGTCGCGGCGGAATCCGGCGGAGAAAAACACAAACAGACAAAATACGTCTGTTCGCATGAAGAAGAAAGGGCGTGTGTTCCACACGCGCCCGTGGATCTCCGGCGTGTGCTGGACACGCGTTTACGTGTGCCTGGCACATGCTGGGGCAAAAATTACAGTTTTGCCCTTCCGAGAAAAATTACAGTTTTGCCATTTTGTCCTTTTCTGATGTTTAGGTTTTTTTTTTTTTTTTTTTTGCCTTTTTTTCAAATTACAGTTTTGCCACTATTTTGTCTTTTAGCGACAAAAAAAATCACTATATTGCCCTTACCACATAAATTTACTATTTTACCCTTAAATGTTGAATTTACGATTTTGCCCTTGGGCACGTAAATTTAATAAAACTCGAGAATTAAGTGGTTTGTTAGTCACCAAAGTGGCCGAACCTTAAGTTTCTTGAGTTTTTAAATTCATATTTATTTTATTCAATTTTCCATGATTATTTGATGCTATGATAAAAATTGATATGTTAAATATCTTTACGAGTATCATTGATATATTGAAGTTCATTTATTATAAGAACTTCGAGATTAACCCAAAGGTTAATTAATTTCTTACAATTCATGAACGTAATGGTTGGTAATTCAAATGTCTTATTAAATTTATTTGTCTATCCAAAGATAGCAAATAAATTTTAACGAGATATATTCGTAATTGCCAAATAAAAATTATTAGCATCATTATAGTTAGTATGTTTGTGTATCATAGGATCTCTAAAGAAGAACTACGATAGACATGTATTGTTTTAATTTGAATTTGATAATGTGATATTCTCAAAGCATTAATGTATGAGTATTTTTTGCATATTTGCAATATTTGTACCTGTTTCTCGGCATTCGCACGCTTCGTCTGTTCTATTATTCAATGGAATGAATTTCTTTGATCGGAGTGAACAAGTCCAATTTCACTTAGGTGTCTTGGATCTTGATTTAACACTTCAAGTTGAGAAACCAACTGCTATTACCGATGAAAGTAGCGATCATGAAATATCTTTCCATCGAACTTGGGAAAGATCAAACAAACTAAGTTTGATGTTCATGCGAATGACAGTAGCAAACAACTTAAAGACATCTCTTCCCAAAAATGACAACACTAAGGAATTTATGAAATTTGTGGAAGAACGTTCTAAAACCTGCGATAAGTCACTTGCTGGTACACTAATGAGTATTTTAACCACCATGAAATATGATGGTTCACCTACCATGCATGAGTATGCACTTGAGATGACGAACTTAGCAGCAAAGTTAAGAACTTTGGGAATAAACGTGGATGAGTATTTTTTAGTACAGTTCATTCTTAATTCCTTGCCTCAAGAGCAATATGGATCATTTCGGATGAATTACAACACTATAAAAGATAAGTGGAATGTAAATAAATTGGCTAGTATACTTGTTCAAGAGGAAACAAGGATAAAGAATCAAAAGGCTCATTCAGTTCATCTCTTAAGTCATCAAGAGCTTGAAAAGAATTTCAAGTGAAAAAGTGGGAAAGGTAGAAAAAGCAAGAAGAAAGGATTACACATCCCGAATGACTCTTCTAAGGCTTCTCAAATCCACAAGAAAGAACACAATCTTATTCAGTGTCACTTTTGTAATAAAAATGGACACTTGAAGAAAGATTGTCTCAAGCGTAAAATTTGGTTCGAAAAGAAAGGTAAGCCTTGTACTTTAGTATGTTTTTAATCGAACTTTACTTGGTGGATTGATTCGGGTGCTACCACCCATGTTTCCAACACGATGCAGAGATTCCTTACGATTAAAGCCTTAAAGCCAAATGAGAACTATGTGTACACGGAAAACAGAAATAAAGCTCCAGTTGAAGGCATTGGCACTTATCGTTTAGTCTTAGATACTGGACATTATTTGGATTTGTTTTGAATCCTTTATGTACCTACGTTCTTCCGCAATTTAGTCTCTTTGCCAAAACTTGATGTAGCGGGTTTTTCTTTCAAGTTTGATTGTGGATCTTTTAGTTTATTTAAGAATGAGAATATTATTGGAACTTGAATCTTATGTGATGGTCTTTACAAGTTTAAACTTGATAATGTGTTTGTTGAGACCATAATGACCTTGCATCATAATGTCGGCACTAAACATAGTTTAGTGGATGAGAATTCTTCTTACTTGTAGCATAAACGTTTATGTCACATATTCAAAGAAAGGATGCAAAGATTAGTGAAGAATGAAATTTTTCAAAATTTGGATTTTACTGACCTTGGAGTGTGTTTTGATTGTATTAAAGGTAAATAAACAAAAGACACTAAGAAAGGCGCCACAAGAAGCACAAAGCTTCTTGAAATTATACACACCGATATATGTGGTCCTTTTGATGTTCCATCTTTTGGTGAAGAAAGTTATTTTATCACTTTTATTGATGATTTTTCACGTTATGGTTACGTTTATCTATTGCATGATAAATCTCAATTTGTGAATGCACGTAAGGTGTATATTAAAGAGGTTGAGAGACAATTAAATAAAAATGTGAAAATAATAAGGTCGGATAGAGGTGGTGAATATTATGGAAAGTATGATGAATTAGGACAATGTCCATGTCCATTTACTAAATTCCTTGAAAGACATGGCGCTTGTGCTCAATACACAATGCCAGGCACACCACAACAAAATGGTGTAGCAGAATGGCGTAATCGTACTTTAATGGAAATGGTTAGGAGTATAATGAGTTATTCATCTTTACCCTTATTTATGTGGATGTATGCATTAAAGACTTCTGTGTACTTATTAAACAGGGTTCCTAGTAAGGCGCTTTCAAATACTCCTTTTGAATTGTAGACGGGTAGGAAATCTAGTTTACAACACCTACATGTTTGGGGTAGTTCAACGTAAGTACGTATTTACAATCCACATGAAAAGAAATGGAATTTTAGAACGACCGGTGGTTATTTCATTGATTATGCAGAAAAATCCAAGGGGTATAGATTTTGCCGTTGGAATGCTAGGTAGGTATCAAAGTAATCCAGGTTTGGATCACTAAAAAGCTGCAAAGAAAGTTCTCGGATACTTATAAGGAACGAAGGATTACATGCTCACTTATAAAAGATCCAATCATCTTGAAATGATTGGATATTCAGATTCAAATTTAGCCGAATGCACCGATACAAAGAAATCAACATTTGGCTATTTCTTCCTTTTGACCGGAGGTGTAATTTCATGGAAAAGTGCGAAGCGATCAATTATTACTGCATCCACTATGGAGGCTGAGTTCGTGATATGCTTTGAGGCCACTATTCATGGATTATGGCTGCGAAACTTTATTTCGGGGCTTGTGGTTGTCGATAGTATTGCCATGCCGCTGAAAATTTACTGTGATAATTCTGCAGCAGTTTTGTTCTCTAAGAATGACAAGTATTTTAAGGTGCTAAGCATATGGAAATCAAACACTTGTCTGTCAAAGAAGAAGTTCAAAAACAAAGAGTGTCAATTGAGCATATTAGCACCAATCTTATGATTGCATATCCATTAACAAAAGGACTGCTGCCCAAATTATTTAATGAACATGTTGAAAAGATGGGTATTATTGGACGTCACTAATAATGTTGTATTATGACTCTATTTATTTTATGTATTTGATACTCTGAGCTCGTTTATGTATATTTCTGATTTATCCCGCTTTCTACTTAGTATACATGATGGAAGTAGATAAATGTTTAACAGGATAGTCTCTAACAGAGACATTATAGCCGGACCACCGATATATTTCTTATTTATGAATCATGATGAGTAGAAAGCTATAGTCGTAGTACATAGAAGGGACCGTGTCGATTAATGACACACAACCGTTATGACTCGCATTAGTCTTCTTTACTTTATTGTGGTTATTATGTGATAGCCAATTAAAGAAAAGTTTTAACATGATGTTATTGTGCACATTATGGTATTTATTAAACCATGAAAGAAAACTCATATTGGCCAAGTGGGAGAATGTAAAATAAAGGTGGCCCATATGATTTTATAATAACGGTTTAATAATTATTTCATATTATAATTAATTGTGTTGGTTACTAAAGGCATAAATGAATAGACACAACTCTTCACATGCTTTGATGGATGGCGTTTGTTGAAGATGTGCTTATTGATAGCTTTATTTAAATTGAATCCGGTCCTCTCTCCAACCCATTGTAAGACAACGTTTAACAAACAAACGTCAATTTGTGTTTTCTATCCTCCATCAAATAGTTAACGTAAAGTACAGAGGGTTAATGGAGATAAATCAGATTTTTCATCGTCTTTGTCTTCTGCTTTGATCTTTTTTCAAGAATTGCTATGGACAAAGGTACGTCTTTATTCTTATTGATTGTGAAAATCATGAAGATCAGAGATCCGTCTATGATTGAATTTCCGCATGAAGTTTATGTTTAATCGCTTATAGGAACCTGTATGAAATTTAAAATCGCTCATCCCTACCCGTCCCAAGAGCCCGAGTCACACGTGTCGTGAGGCTTGATGGGTCCCGTATGAAACCCGCCTCATTCAATTTATTTCATTGCCAACTCTCAAACCATGTGAGATCTTGTAGAACCACTACCAGCTATTTTAAAAGCTTAAACTTTTGGGTTTGACTTTTTAACATAAACATCTAGCTAACAAGCGAGAAAATTTCACCTCTTCTCTTCTTTCGACGTCCGCGAAACCCCGGAGACGCTTGCAGCCAAGATCAAGTCCCGATGCCGCCTATAGTCCAACTCCCGGGCTCTATGCACCATCTCGAACACAACCTCTTCGCAAGCTAATTCAGTAAGGAATTTCCTTGTGCTTTTAAGGAATTTCTTACACGCACGGTGACCCTAGAAATCTGACGACATGCTTTGTACACAATGTGGATGGACTGATCTGTTAATGGAATTTTGGCAACAGAGCAAGAACGAAGAGTTTTTCACGTTAGTCATTATCGCGAGGGGTTGTATTTTCGCGGGAAACAAAGATGAGAGATGATGCAAATGGAGCGGACAGACTCCGAATGTGAGATCAAACCGAATCTAATCGCACGACCAATTAGTTTGAGGAAATCGAAAGGCTCGCGATCGTTTAGTAGAACTACCAATGGATAAGAGAGCATGGATGGACACCATCCAAGTACCCCGAACTCTGGGAGAAACTTCTGTCTAAAAGCCAAACCGTGTTGTTCACTTTTTACCCGTCGAGACAACCAAGTAACCAACCTGTGACTGGAAGAGGAAATAGTACATGTATTGAGGATGGAAGGCATTCACAATTTCACACCACAAGCTGTCCATGGAGTTGTTACCTTATGAGAGCTAAGAGGGATGTTAAACTCTCCGCTGCTCTGTTCACTTTTGGATGAACAAAATGTTTCACCGGTTCCATTTATCCCGATGTTTTAGAATATTATAATGTGCCGATATATCTATTTCGTATTTAACTAAATACAAACACTAAACTTAAGTTTACGCCCGGATGAACAAGATCAGTATACTAATTACTTAGGGAGAGTAGGATATCTCTTGGTAATATCCTTTAGGTACATATGTTTGCTCTGTTGATGGTAAAGTTTGAGAACAAGTGTTTAGCATTAACTTTACAACTTGCTTCAATAATTGTTCACATTCATCATATTTCCTTCAATCCTCTTGTTAGAATTGACACGGCCTTGAAATAGTGATTTAGATCGTGAAAAGCCATTGATGTTTACACAATACAACCAATATTTAGAAGTTTGAAAGAACAAGAACTTCTTACTCACTCTAATCTATTTGTCGCTTCTGGTTAGGTATCGAACATCTGTTTCCCTTTCCTCCTCTTTATAGTTTTCCGCTTTCTTCTCCTTCATGGTCTTCTGCTTCCTCCTCTTAAAGAGACTTCTGCTTCCTTCTCCGAGGAGTCGTAGGCTCGGACGATATGTACCTGGAGAAAGGCAAGTACAAATTTGTAAAGCCACCATAAAGGTATTAATTTAGGTTCTTCAAGATAGGTGGCTAAAATGCCGAGCAAATAGTGAGTTGAATAGTAATCTGTCTACGATTCATCTATGAATGGTCGGGGTTCAGAAGACTACCTTAAATGTCAATGGCTAGATCAGCTGGAATAGCAGAGTATCTCCACCGACAAGACCGTGGGTGACAGAGAAACCTTTCCACCCACCACTAAAGCGGTTCCAATCAAAGATATACTTGGCCCCAACTTTTTCTCTATCCTCATCCACAAGAGTCACAGTGTCGTCTTGGTGCGGGAGATGCTTGTGACAGAAGTCAATTGGTAGTCTCTTGAAAAAGATTGGAGACAAATCATCCATTAGAAGCTTCTTAAAGAAACAATTAGCTTCTTAAAGAACCTTTTAGCTAGTTTTTATGCAAAGTAAGCTAAATGAACCGAAATTTCAAAGTTTGCGACCCTTATTGCGAGTCATTATCCCATTTAATTACCCATCAAAGGTGGGGGAGTAGTTCCTACTACAAACACAAAGCAGCCAATCGAGACCGCTTTTACAAGCAAAAAGCGGGTAAGGAACAGAAATAGATCGATTACAACATATCTCATGCGGCTTCAAAGTGGTAGAGTCGGTGCTTATTGAACTCTTCCATTGTCATATTCAACAAGAATCATTCACCATTTTCTTTCCTTCAAACTCACAGATGATCGTATCAAACCTTGAAAGTACTCTTTTCCACTATGTGACCTATTAACCAATCATCAACTGTGCGATTTTCTTCTTTTCTCACATGAATTCCATGCAAGTGCATGGATGATTAAGTGTTTACTTGGAAATATATCCGTATTAATTTGTTAGGCCATTTTGTTTCTCATGCCTTATTCAAGGGACATGGCACAATAGTTTCCTATATATCATCATTCAAAACAGAGTGCGAAACTTGTGACATCCCGAAAATTCGACGTCCGTAAGATAAATAAATTCGAAGGATTTTAACCACGAATTTCGGTCCGGTTGATAATATTGGATTTTCAAGGATTAAGGGACAATCGTTAGACATTGATTTATCGAACTAAAAGGGATATTGGGTAACCTTAAGGCAATGGACAAGGGAAATCAAGTCGGGATAATTGAGTCGTCGAATCGAAACTCCGAGACAATTCGCGCCTAAGCCTAATCTTGGCCGAATCTTAAAAGTGAATTTACCATTTTACCCTTAAAGGTAAATTTACTATTTTGCCGTTTTACCTTGAAATGACCATTCTATCCCTTTGCAAAATTACCATTTTACCCTTGATACTAAATTACCAAAGTAGCCTCAATCATTTGTGCCAAATGACTAACCTACCCTTGCTTGTGAAATTACCAAATTGCCCCTGGATATTATTCATATAAGACGAAAACATTAATGGAGATTTGAGCCGTGGGCCCCACCTTTTCTTTTTCTTCCCCAAGCTTGGCCATGACTCTCTTTCTCTCCTCTCTTTCCCTCCATTTTCGTGAGCAATCTTCCCTCATCCCGAACTCCTTCTCTTTCTTGGTTTTTTGCGCGTGCCCAAGAAGAAATCGCTCGTTTGAGCTCGTTCGGAGGGCGAATTGAGCTCCGTTTTCTCCTACACGACCGTAAGATCGAGGGAAAATCGGATCTAAGGGCTGATTGTCGAAGAAACGATTGAATTTTTGTGGATTTGGGCAAAACAGAAGCTGATTGGTGAGACCTAGTCCGTTCTTGCTTAGATTTGAGCTCCGTCAAGCAAAACCAGCACAACAAAGTCTGTGTAGCTACTGTTCGGTGGTCCTCGGTGGTTCCGTATTGATTTTGGACCAAGCCACGCGTAGCCCTCACCGCCGCCGACGCGCCGGTGTTCTCGGTTTTGCAATCGAGGTGAGTTATCGCCCTAATCCCTTGATTAGTATGTTAAACTTGATTAGGTTGTATTTAGATTAGCCTAAATGTGCTTAGTACTAATCTAATTAATCATGGTTGGATTAATTAATCATAGTTCGGTTAGTTAACCATGATTGAGTTAGTTAACCATAGTTAGGTTGGTTAACCATAGTTACTTTTATTAATCATGGTTGGGTTAATTAACCAAGGTCGATAAGCTATCTTGATAAGTGATAAGTAGTATGTGGACTTGATAAGTTATAAAAAATGTGATAAGCTATCACTTATTTTACGATAAGCTATCGCATATTTTTATGATAGGCTATCAAATTCTACAATAAGCTATCGGTATTTTGATAATTAATTATTATTTTTTAATTAAGTAAATTAATTTTTAGCAATTAGATATTTTATTTATTAATATGCTCTAGTAAATATTTAGTATTATGTTATGAAGTAGATAATGGGAATAACCTTATAAATTGGCTTTTCTAATAAATTATTTGGCAATGTACAAGGATGGTGATTGAATTGTGTGTATCTAGTTACGTGCAATTTATTTACTAAGTATTGATCACACGCAATTTATTTATTCCGTATTCAGTCACATGCAATTTATTTACTAAATATTGATCACACGCAATTTATTTATTCTGTATTCGATCACGTGCAATTTATTTACTAAGTATTTGATCACGTGCAATTTATTTATTAAGTATGTGGTCACGTACGGTTTATTTACTAAGTATTTGGTCACGTACAATTTATTTATTGCATACATGACATGAGAGTTGAGTCAGTATGAGAATACCCGAATGAGTCGGAAGACCCCCGTAGAAAGACGGACGTGCCCTCGATTGGCCGTAATTGATCGAAAGTATAAATACCCGAATAAGTCGAAAGACCCCCGTAGGAAGACGGGTGTGCTCTCGATCGGCCGTAATTGATTGAAAGGATAAATACCCGAATAAGTCGGAAGACCCCAGTAGGAAGACGGGCATGCCCTCAATCGGCCGTGATTGATCGATTGGAAATATTCTCGGATAAGCCGGAAGACCTCCGTAGAAAGACAGGCGTGCCTTTGATCTGCCGTAATTGATCGACTGGATAAATTCCCGCGGATGACCCCCGCAGAAAGACGGGCGTGCATTCGATCGGCCGTGATTGATCGAATAAAAAGCTGTCCCGACAGAACCGAAAGCCCCCCATGTGAGAACGGGCGTGCCATGAGTGACCATAACGATGAGAGTATGCTTGAGCGCACTATGCACGAGAAAGTTGACATGTGTTCCGTTTACACTATTGAATTAGTTGCATTGAATTGTGTACAGTGGATTATAACGTGTAAGATGTGTGCCAAGGCAAAAAAAATTGCTTATGATCATGTGATAGCATACTCGCATATTTATACTGTGTTGCATTGTAGGTTTTAAATGCATCCGAGCTGAGTTGACCTCCTAATCGAGGCTTAGGCCATTAACTTGCTGAGATTTTATATCTCACCCGTTGTCGTTAACCATTTTTCGGGCCCTTAGCTTGGAAGAGTAGTTTGACTTTGAGAAGAACGTAGATCTATTTTGGAGTAGCTGAAAGTAGTGTTAACCTAACCCCGATCTAATACTTCTGAGGGTTGCAGAAAGTAGCCCTAAAGTGGGGCTTATATGTGTAAACGTACTTCCCAGGGTTAACGAGTAACTATTAATAAAATAGACTTTTGCTGATACTGATTGATGTGATTTCCTGCTGTCTGTCCCTATTGTTATTATTGTTTGGGGAAGTGAATCTCTTCCGCGTGCGTTTAATTAAAACATAATATTCTAAATGGGTCGTTGACGCATCTTGGGATGTTACAACTTAACGACCGCGTAGGGATGTTGATGTGCCGAAGGGAGCGGTGCGTGACAAAACTTGTTACACTTCAAGTGGAAAAAGAAACCAGGTCGATTTGCTTACCATCATCCCTCCTGTGACACGTGACTTAAACATGGGCTTGATATAGCTGGGGAACTCTGCATCCAAACTAGATTGAAGCTTCGCTGCTCTCTCAATGGCATAAGCCCTTATTGCATCAGAAGCATCTATCAGACACTTTGGATGCTTTACTCGGGAATATACAATCAAACACTAGAAGAAAGCCAGTGAGCTCTTGTCACTAACCTCCTCACTCTTTCCGATGGGTCGATTTCGACTAACTGCAAAGGCTGTCCTTAGGTTATCCCCACATGTAAGAGGACCATATAAACACAAACAGATTCGAACACCCTGTTCATGTCTGTATTAGTATAGTTAATTACACTTCCTCAATCAATCTTTAGCATTTCGACCCTTTCGAATTAATAGTGTTCCTTCCTATAATCAAGCATTATCCGATGTCCGGAACCAGCAGGACAGCCACTCTTGCTGCAAAAAATTTCAATAGGTCACAATGTCATATGAATACCCGGATTTAACATATGATTTTCTTAATGAGCAATCGGTGGGCTGATCACATTCATCACAGGAGGTCAAAAGTTGACATCTTTGCAAGCTACATAGCAAAACATGCTGCATACGTCCCAAATGTCACAAAAGCTACTGTCCGAAACTTCCTACCATAAGCTGAAATCTTCACATTAACCATATCGGTTGAAAATGCATATCATGGTGCGCATCAAAGAAGGCCCTCGAACTTAAGCTGAAGATTACATATGAGAGAGAGAGAGAGAGAGAGATCTTACTTCATAGTAGATAGGAGCAGGTTTGTTGGCCGTGCGGCTCAAGCATCTCACGGGCACGGAAGAGCGCTCTGACTGATTTTCGAGGAGCCCGCATCTTGCTCTGCTTCACCTGCAGGGCGGCGGCGAGCTTGTTGAGATGGAGCTATTCCATCCTCTTCCTGTTCTCTTCCACCCTCAGGCGACGGCACTCCTCGTAGTCCCCATTCGACCCAGCCATCTTCCCCATTTTCCTCCGAAGCCTCACACCCAAATCTCCTCCCGTCTTGGGACACCATAGAGAGTTAATCTGACAGCAACAAGGAGAGAGAGAGAGAGACCGTTCGAGCTATGAATTCTTTGAATTTCAAATTTCAAAGTGGATTTTGGTTTAAGCATGGGACCACAGTGCCCTCGTTGTTTCAATCTGACGGAGGACAATATTTGAAAAAAACTATGAAAATATTATTACAAGTTTTCCACATCAACGCCAAGATGCCACGTAGGAGGACAGGCATCCACAATAGCGATTTCTCTGCCCAACAGGACTAAATCGAAACAAGGTAAAAAAGTTTAAGACTTTTTAAATAATTTTTCCTAACAATTTGCATAATCATGATCGGACATAATTAGACAATGATAATTCAGATAGTCTGCCTTAGAATTGCAATTTGTCACAAGAAAATTAAGAGAATTTTTTTTTTTTGAAGGAATGGTCTGAATTTCAAACTTACAACAAGGGAGAAAGATTCAATTTGGACTTTTGGCCCGTCCGTCTATTATGCATATTTAAACGGGAAAATCATACAAATGATCTCCGAACGTTAGTTAAATTTGTAATGTGGTGCACGAATTTTTAAATTGTCTAGTGTGATCCCCGAAATTTTTTCTAATATGCAATCCGGCCCTTGAACTTTTAATTTGCTCATTTTTTTTAAAACTTTTGATACATATTTCATTAAATCCACGAACTATATGAAAATATTCAAAATTATCCTTAAACTTGAATTAAATGAATGATAACATTGAATATTTTCCTAAAGTCTAAAGACTAGATTGGACACGTACCGAAAGTACTCCCATTTTGCACAAATGTTTTGTAGGTTTAAACATTGAGGAGTATGGAAAGCCTTCTTCACAGAACAACTAAGATCATGCAGGCTAGGTCCAAAGTCGCACGGTCATTTTCTTTTGCAGGCCATGGATATTTGTCAAGCTAGATTGAATCAATCTTCCCAGGTAACCGACGAGTACAGGAGTCATGACCTCCAAAGCTCCAGTAGTCCAACCAAGCTTTATAAGATTCTGTCATGCTTTATTGGAGCCAATCCACGAGGATGCAGAGAAATTTAACTTTCTTCTTCGCTTTGGTGACACAATCGCGAGCCCCTTCTCCGGCTTCTGCTCCCCATTGCGTATTTGATGAGATGATTTGCCCTAATTTACAGAATTGAGATTCAATACGGTTAGGGTCCTTGAAGATGGAAATTGAAGTTTTCTCCAAATTCTTTAAACAAGGCTTGTGTTCAAAGCAGTTTGCCTTCACAATTATCAACTCCAACTTGCATGCACGTCATGTCGGATGATATCTTATAGATTAATGCCATGTTAGATTTTCCGGTAAGGCATAAGGGAGCGCCATACCATCGCTATGACACTTCTAGCGTTCTTATCTCGAGGAGTTGCATTAGCACAGCAGCCCCACAAGAAGAGCGACCTTACTCCAGATGGAGATCGTTGTTTTGTGTGGCCAAATCAAAATGTATGATATTTGATCATTAAAAATACAAAGGTAAATAGCAAGAGCGAAGATTATGTAACAACAAGTGTTCAAGTGAATTAACAAAATTCACCTAAAATCGATTTCACTAAAGAAAAATCAGCCTAATGAAAGTCAATTAACAACCGTTATCCGGAATGCAATTATCGAATCTGAAAACATCCTCTTTCCCCTCACAATATAATATGTGAACAACAGAAGAGCATACTCGCACGTGCAAACGCAAAATCGGATGCATAGACATCCAGCTATTTTCTGCAACATCTAAATCAAATGATACATTTTAAAGGCTTAAAGATTGTCTTTAATCAGTCAAGAGGCTCCCAGACTGACGGTGCTTGCCCGCAGAAAATTTCCATGAACTGCCGAATCATAAGGCAAATCTTGGTCTTAGCAAACCAAAGCTGGATAGGCTTGGAACAACTCTTGATAAATAACTCCTCATAGATTTGGACTTTGTATGCTTATTAGAATTCGTGAATCCCAACCAAGCTCTCATATATAGATTTGGAAAAAACATCAGCAGCAAGGTGTTAATTACAAGCATGGTTACCGTCATTAAAAGCACGATTGCAACTTTCACCAGATGAGCTCATGATCATATTGAGGACCTGAAATAGAAGAAAGAGATGGAATCAATTAGTGAATTACCATAGCTGAGAAAGCAGCCAGAGCTCAGACCTTCCAACAGATGAAATGAAAAATGTCACACCTCATTGAATAGGTATCCCTGAAGAAATCCGCAGTTTTGAGTCCATCCCGCCACTAACCACACAATCACCTCTCCACCAGTCGGCACAAAAAACCTGCAACACCATATAAAAAGCCATATGTTAGACAAAATCAGGGACAACCACAAACCTAGATAATCAGACATGGAAGAAATAAGCATGCCTTATCTTTGTGAGAATCAATGACAGCCAGAGGCCACTGCAAGAGAAAATTGCATTAAGAAATATATTTCTCAATCTGGAGTATTCCAAAGACATAATATTGTTTTAATTCGTCCAAAGTTAAGAGTCGACATACAGCAGTCCTCAAATCCCATAGCATTATCTTCCCGTCATACGATGCGGTAAGTAGATGAAACCAAGATTTATCGTGCCACTTGCAAGCCGAAATCCAAGAAGTGTGTGACGAAAACTGGAAGATGGGGGCAGAACTTGCTGAGAAAAAGCAAATTTTATCAGATAGAGAAATGGAGGGAATGAGTACTAAAAGGTAAACATGTCATCTTAAAAGAGTGCACTAAGACCAAGTGAATTGCAACATACCTGGTTTGCGAGGATCCCATATCCTGACAACAGGATCAGAACCTCCAGCAGCAATCAAAGCAGAGGCTTCACCTCCAATATCAAGGCAATTGAGGACTTTCCCAGAGAACTGCATGCAAAAAATGGCTGATTTTACTTCGTCTGACAGGAAGATCTTTGGCATTTCACATCAAACTAATGATGAATACTTATATCCGTTGCAGAAAATATTGTCCTTGTGACATAAAAGGTCCAAAAAGCCTATTACAAGTACAAACAAAGCAAGGAGAGAGAGAGAGAGAGGGTAGAAATCACTGATCATACTATGTTTAACGAATCTTTGCCGGTCTCAACATCCCACCGTCTGACGGAGTGATCCCATGAAGTAGAATATATTGTTTCCGGAAGTGGCCAAATCACTGAAGATACACATTGTGTATGGCCTACAAGTGTAGACACAGCTTCCTCCTGACAGTAATAAAAATCAATGTTAGTAAGCTGCCAAAGAAAGTTGGTTTAATCCAGATATTTGTGCCAGTTTGTAGTAACTACTCGACCGACTCTTCAACATTTTTAACAAACAGAAGAGACACAACTTTTGCAGCAAATTTGGTACTTGTTACTAAACGATGGTGACTGATTCCTTAAAATTTATATACAACAGCAGAGTCAACCTGTGTTGCCTGAAGGAAGAATGCTTCCCGATTGAAAGAGAGGGTCCAAGTACCAGGACTTTGCTCGAGAGTTTTGGAAACCATCAGAAGTATCAAAATACCACTTAGACAACTCAATACGAGGCAAAAATGATGTCTAATGTAGTCTAATAACCATGCAGAAATACATTTAACATAGTCAAGAAGGAAGCAATACCTCCATTTGAGATTCCTCAACTTGATTATTAACTTTTCTCTTCTTGACTGTTACAGGATTATCGTCTGCACCCAACTCCTTCGCGTTCCATAAATTTATAGTACAATCCCAAGAACCAGAACAGATCTGATTTATGCAACCAAAAAGAAGGCAGCTCAGTTTTGAAATTTAATTCTGATGCTTTGAAGAATATAATGATGCTAGGGTGTAGACAGGACCATGTCTCCAGCAGACCTCGCTGAAACACTTTGCACTGATGCTTTATGCCCCCGTAGAATCTTAAATGCCCTTATCATCGCAGGAGAATTAAGAGATCCCTTGTAATGAATCTTTCCATGCAAAAGAGAGAAAAACACTATAAATGAGTGGATACAAGGATCATACACAGTAAAAGAGGAGGCAGTACTGTCACTTAATTACCTTCCACAACCTTAGGGTCCTATCTTTTGATGCAGTTGCCACACAAACACTCTCAGCTCCTGCATTCAGACCACAGGCGGTCCATAGTCAATATGCAAGCTATACTTGGGACTGCACCCTCAGGATGAGGACACATATGCTGTGCTTGCAATACATAGAAATCGCCACAGTGACTCGAGGAAATGCAGGACCATGACACTAAAAGTTACCTCATTCATTTCATAATTTCTTCATTATACCAAAGTTTCATAAAGGAAAATTTGCCTTGAACAGTTTTGGCAAAAAAAGAAATAGCCCCTATAGGATCATGCTTATAATTTGCAGTTTCAATAGTCGGATTGCATCGCCACATTCAATACACAGTCTTCAAAAAGAGTAGAAGTATATTATCTGCAAATGTACTTGCATAAGATGGGCAATCCCATCATGCAAAGCAGGATCCTGATTTTAACAACCATGGCAACAATGACACAGCTACAATCATTTAAATGTCCAATTTAGCAGTTGGCCTTCACATGTGCTTTGTACCTTCCTGATCAATGACGCTAACAGAAGTAATTGCATCACTGTGTCCTCCTAATATATGACTGCATGATCCAGGAGCATCCCATACCCTTAATTTAAGACATCAAAATCATTGTCAATGAAAATTGTTGAAACCTTGGAGTGAATTTTGCAAATGGATGCTGGTGCAAGGTATGAATGAGGAACAAGCTCCTTCAAATATTACCTTGCTAAACCATCATAACATCCTGTCAAAATGAACCTGCCATTTAACAAAAACACAAAAACTGAGAAGAAGAAGAAAAAACAGCCTAAAAAATGAAAAACAAAACCAGAGAAATCCAGTGTACAGCGTTAAGTTAATTCAGCACATAGATTGAGTTATCCTATCCAACATGTTTACCATTCCCATTTCCAAGCTAAGATACATTTAAGTTATGCCAATAGTATCGTGAACCCTCTGAAACCACAGGTGGTTCCTTAGTGTTAGAAAAATGTCTAGGTTTTTGACGAATCACCTTTTGAATATAAGATTCTGCATTGAATTCCTGAAACAACAAACAATTGCTCAAGGAGTCCCATTGAATACAGTTTATCACGTTAAATAAGCAGGGAACTGTGATCCCGTTGCTTAAAAAGAGATTGCAAGACTTTCGTTCCCAAAAAGTCATTAAAACAAAAAGCTTCCCTTGAGAACTTCAAACTGTAGAAATTGCAAATATCACAAGACATATAGACAAACAATGTCTAATTACAGCTCAAATAGATACAGAACTGAACTCTGCATTTACAAGCTGGTAAGAAATACAACCGCAATATATAAGTAAGATGAAGCACAATACCCAAAAAAAAGACGTTGAGCACTTAATTCAATGACTTCAATTCTGAAATTTGCACTTATTGGAAATTAACGCTCCATAAGACCCCACGAGCCACACCTTTGACTAGAAAAGAATGCTTATCGTTAACTAAGACATACAGACTTATAGCAGTTTCATGACATTTGGATATATCTTCCAAAGTGAGAACACCATGAAATCCAAACAAAACCCCTGGACAAAGCATGCAATGTTTTGAGAGCGATGTTCAAATGCAAAGAAAAGGCGTCCTTGCGTCCCTTTATCCTTTAGATGTCAAGATACTTACCCGGGATTGGACCCATCAACTGCACTAACCCAGTCCTCATGCACAGATGCGTCTTCCTCTTTCCGTGGGGCTACAGCTCTAATGTACTCAATCTCCAATATCTTCTCCTGTAATAACCAACAATTCCTAGTTATATATCAAATCTAACAGCACAAGAAAAGAAAATAGCCGGAGGAGAACATTGTTGCTTCAATTAAATAAACTATGGACTGCATCTTGAAAGAGAAAATTAAACAGTTAGAAGCTCAGATGATAGAAACAACACAAAATGGAAGATTCCACTACATTAAACAATCAGCAGATTAGATCGATTCAAAGAACCAAACCTCAGTAACTAGTTTTTTTTAGTCGATATTAGTCCACCCAATTATGTAGAATAAGAGATACTTATACTTTAGCTATCTTTGCTTTCTCCCATTTTTCCCGATGCTTGATAGGATCTCCGCATTTTACATGCCACCAGTATCTTTACTCATTCTTTTATCTTAAACAAAAAACCGAAACACATTGAAATTCGGAAAGGCTCCTTCAAAAGTGAACAATTCAAGTGTAGGTTAAGATTGCTTATCTGTTCCCTCAGTCAAAGAACTCATCACTTAGAACCAAGCTTAAGTTATTTTAAGAAGTTTCTCGGTATTCATCAACGACAATAATGTCCTATAAAAAGAATCAATCAACAAAACATTTGTTTCGAGCGGGCAAAATGTCCAGCACTCAAGTTATTTCTCAACCACGTATGACCATGTGGGATTTGAGCACAGGACATTACACTGTGCCGGTGGCAAGGAACAATATTATTACCGCAGAAACGCCTTTGGCGAGAAGAAACTGCTCGAGAGACATCCGAATGAGCTCACCATCAATCAAAAAATCAAATGGCTCCGGATTCCAATCCGGGCTTCCTGGGAGAGAAAACCAAATAGCTCAGCACTATCCACGCCACACACAAAAAAAATATATATCAATTCTCAGCCAAATGCACGTAGAAACCAAGACAAAGCGCACATTTCAACATAACAGCACAAATTAAAGATAAAATAAAATCTGCATGAAGCTAAAAAAGGCACAAAATTTACTACCACATGGTAAATACAAACTCCTAACCGCGAAGCATCTAGCGAATTTCATCCGAAAAAGGACGAGCGACTGTTCGCGTAACATTCCTTCGTGCTTCAAGAGTGACAAAGCTTACCGGATTGGATGAGATTGTTGACGACGGCGGAGAGGCCCAATCTGGTGAGATTAGCAGGGACTGCGATCGAAGCGGAAGGGACCTTCAATGGAGGCTTCAGCTTCGTGACGAACCGGACCTGAACTCGCCGGGACATATCTTCGTCCATGTCGCGGAACCAACCCTAAGAGAGGCTGTGAGAGAGGAAGTCGGATGCTATGAGGATCGTATCGTAGCCGGTGGAATTTCAGGGTTTAGGCTTATGCAGTTGCAGTGTGAAGAAGAAGAAGAAGAAGAAGAAGAATCTTGGCTAGGGTTTTAGAGGTTTTCAATTTTTGCATTATCCTTTTCCATTGTTGGAACGCGACGCTGCGTTTTTGTCCCACCATCAAAACGCAGCGTTGCGTGTCGTTTTTGTCTTAAGTTGCTCAACCTTTTCTCATAAGGAAAAAAAAAAAAAAAAAAGGTCGTTCGAACTTTTTAATTAGCCAACGGTAAAAAAATATAGCCATTTTTTATTCATTTCTCATTTTTCATTTACCGTTGGCTAAATTCTCCTGAATTGTTTTTTAAGTTTGATTCCAAAATTTTTTGTTCCGAGGCTTTTTTTTCCCTTAAAAGATCACCAATTTTTACCATAGTACATAATCTATCCCATTATTGTTACGAAATAACCACCAATTTCTTTCAAAATTATTAACACCGGGATACTATTATTGTTCTATACGAAGACAAGGTCGCCTTGATATTGAGAATTTCAAATTAAAAGCCTTTCTCGCTTTTTTGGATTGAGCTTGATCGAGGTAGATTCAAAACTAGAATAAAAGTTAGCGATCTTTTATTAGAAAAAAAGAAGAAGAAGTTCGGACAGAATTGAGATTAGGGCTCCGAAAAAAATTTTCCGGTATGGAAAATTATTATCCGCCATGCGTGCATTTTAATAATTTTTTTTTCGTAGTTTTTAGGTATAGCCGATAGGACACGCATGAAGAACGGAGGTGTGCTTAATATTCACTATCTTGCTACGGTACTTTATTAGCATCAGTAAAATAACCAATCAGGATATGAGAAAATTAACATAACTTATGTCTAAACAGAAATTAACTTCCTTGGATAGACGAGCACGATGATTTTCACTTGTAAAAGAGACTCGGACTCGATGTACTCACCTGATCCGGCTAGGTCGAGGCTCGCCTTGCGGGATTTGCGTCTCGAGCTCCCCATTAGCAAGGCCGTGAGGCTCGCCTTGCCGGGTCCATTTGCTGGTGGCTAGTCACCGGCCGTGCCGTGGCTGGCGATCAGCCGAAGAAGAAGGGAAAAGAAAAAAAAAAAAAAAAAAGGAATAGAAAAAAAAATTAAAAAAAGAGAAAATATAAAAAATATAAAAAAAAATTTCGAACTTTTAAAAAAATAAATAAATAATGAATAGAAAGTAAAAAATAATAATTATAAAGAAAAGGAATGTGAGGAAATCATTTTTCTCACTTTTGAAGGAGCTTTTTTCTCATGTGAAAAATATTTTCCTTGATTAGCTTATTTTTCGTGAACCAAACGACAAAAAATTGCGACAGACATTTTCCCGAAAGCTGTTTTCCACGAAACAAACGGAGCTTTTAGCAGTGAAAGTCGATCTTAGAAATGTAGATGATTCTATGATTGTAATTATAGTTTTATATCAAGCGTGCTCACGACTTGTGTCGAGCGATGAGTTGGGCGGATTAGAATAAGCAAATCAGTGGTGGAAACTCAATAAATTCATGAACTACGTAATTGCAAGTTATTAGGCTAAATAGGATATACAGAAAACTACCTAATTTCTTTTTAAAAAAAAAATCATAACTTTATCAACTTTCGCAAAAGAAAGCTATCTGTAGATCGAGAAGTGGTACCACTTTTATATTCCTTCAAACTTGAATGAATGTAGAAAATTACAAATACAGATATCAATGAAAATTATTATACCAATGAAAGATAATTAAACGCCATCCAATAACTTTATAAGAACAACAATAAAATGATAAAGTTTTTTAATAAATCGCTAGCATTTGTAGTAAATTTTGCTATGCTAATCTGCATCACTAAACCCACTTGAACAAATGGTACTTAAAGCAAGGATTTAGGAGGGGGAAAAATCCTGATCGGAAGCGAGATGAGTGGAGAGACTAAGAAAAGTACTTAAATGTACGGACAATAATCGACAATTAAATAGGCTATTTATTTATCCGCTTAAGTTTTTAGAATAATTGAAGTGATCCCATAAAATATCACACAAGTCTAGCGAGAAAAGTGTTCAAAAAGTCCAAAATCTTTTGCATTAATACCAATTCAATACTAAACATATCAATTATACCAATTTAGTCTTAAATCTTTTGTATTGGTGCCAATTTAGTCATAAACCTTTCAATTGTGCTAATTCGGTCCCAAACCTTTTGCATTTATGCCAATTGAGTCCATTCAATCATTTTAGTTGAAAATCGATGATGTGGACATCGGTCGTCCTACATGGCATAATTAGTAATTTTTTTTCTATTTTTTCACTTTGTTTTGTTTTTTGACAGAGGGCCATCGATCCTCGACGTCACTAGGCGAGGGCCGCGGTGCCCTTGGCCGGTCTTGGCGATGGTCACCGGCCCTATGTCCCAAAACAAAATATAAAGTATAGAAAATAAAAGGAAAAAAACCAAAAAAAATTATTATAAAAGAAAAATATTTAAAAAAGTCCACTGCCACATAGGACAACCGACGTCCGTGTTAGCAATTTTCAATTAAAATTGGCCGAAAAGACTCGAGTGGCATAAGTTCAAAAAATTTAGGACTGAATTGGCACAAACACGAAAGATTTATAACTTTTTGGACACTTTTCTCCAAGTCCAACGGAGCCTTTGTAAAAACGCTTCTGAGATAAATATGTTACATGTGGATTTTTCTCTTGTTACGAAAAGTGATTGATAGTCCAAATCGAAGACTCGGAAGGAAAGTCGAAACTAGTCCAACCTAGTTGAAAGATGGCACCATGTCTTTTGAATGGACGGTTCGGGTTGTCTTTATCATGTCATTAGCTGAATGCCCGAATGCCATACACCGCCGGCAGCCGTAGCCAGGGTGGTTGGTGTCCGACCCATATGCATGTCACAAGGCTGTGCAGTGCTCAAGGGCGGTTCAATGTGTCCACTGAAACCCAGTAAGTTCAGGTCATTTTAGCTTTGATCATGGTCCAAAAAAGGATGATGGATGGCTTTGCAGCAAGTATGCAAACTAAAACGTTAGGCGCGCGCACATTCGGTGAACACCGCGCTTTTCTAATCTTCTAATCACAACTCTAACTACGGGCGAAAAGCCCTAACCCTAAACTCGCGAACGCTGTCAAAGGACTAACAGAAGCAGCGTAAAGCGCCAAGAGCTTACAAGAGTCAAAAGCATCCTTTTTCTTTTTCCCTTATATACATCATTGTATAGAACTCGAAAGCACAACCAAATAGATATCCTTAAGGAGGCCAGAGAAAAAATCTACCTTGTCCATGTCTGCATTAAAGACCTGTTTATATATAGTTTTTAAGCAGTCATTGAAAAAGGAAAACAGGGAAGACCCGCTACATGAACTTCTTCAGCAGTTACCGCCTAGGACGAAATCCACAATCAAATTCGCAATGGCATTGGGCTTCTCGACATGAAGTAAATGACCGCACTCCGGCACTTGCCGTATGATTGCACTTGGCAGTTCACAGTGGAGCCTCTGCATGTCCAGCATTTTTGTTAGGGCAGTAAGAAATTCGAAGTGCGGGAAAACGAAATTCTTCTAAAAGGAGGAGAAGAAAGACAAAACAGAAAGAGAGCAGAATAAACTAATACGGAACTGAAGGGATCAGCTGCGCTAAGGAATGCTGAGAAAGGAAAAACAGCTAGAAAACTAAGCCACAGGAGCAAAACAAGTCCCAGCTTCAAAATCATTTTTGACAAGTATCTCATTCTACACCAAATCATTATGGCTTTGTGGGCGACTATAAGTCCAAGCTGAACTAACCACTTGGAGCTTCTTGGTGACTATCCTGTCATGCTCGCCATAGACAATGAGCACTTTCTGCTTTACCTGCATAAGTATGATATTGTCAAGTCAGAGGCGCACCCATGGGAATGGGTTATTCAGATTCCTTCTCTCAATCCTGACTCCAACGAGACTTAAAATTTATAACCATCTTGCAAGATACGTTACAAAAGAGGAGAGATATCAACCATCAAGTTCCTCAAAATGCTGGGAACAAATCAGATGAGCACTATCGGCAGATGCATGTTAGTCCTTAAAATAGATTCAATTGTTAGCAACTCTGGTCTAGTGCAGCCTTGAATTAGTATGGTAAGGGCATCGACAATTTATGCCAGAGCTTAGTCAGTTATAAAACTAATGGAAAAGCAAAATTTCCATCTAGTGTCTGGAAATTTCAATCAATTACTGTAGCTTGTAGGACAAGACGTCCTTTATTATCACACTTGACTGCCGCTCCATGGTAGGACACCCTGATGGATGTTCCCACTGTTGTGCCGCTAATATATCATAAAGAAACATTTAGCATCTGACGGTTCTTCGTTACAGAGGTCACCTAGAGAGCTAAAGATAACAGGATCCTCAATTAATTACTCGCAGTGCAATTACAAAAAGGGGTCAGCATGCAAAATTTCAATTGTTTTGCCGAATCATCGCTACAAATGTAAAAGCCATCTAAACTATATAATTGCAGTTGAATTAGCATAAGAAAATAATTAAAAAAAAGCACACTAATAAAACCAATCATTGTCCTATTTGACGGCATGCTTCAACAGACGTTATAGAACGTCTGTTTATCAGGCAGATGTAAAGCAGAAACATCAAAATTGCTGTACCTCTTTTATTTGGTCAAGGACATTATAACCCCCACTCCTCATAAAACTAACGCTTGCATCTTTCCACCATGGCAATAGACAATGTAAGCGCCCAACCTAGATTGCAACACAAGGACACAGACAAGCTTAGATGGCTCCAACTATAGGCCTATGTCTTTTATGGTTGATGACATAACGCTTAACTATGGGGCCAAGGAAACTTAACCAAGTAAGAGTACAGAACTTTACATTGGTCCAATCGCAACATGTAGCCAATGAGATTCCGTAGAAGGCCAGCATATTGGCACAAAGCCGCAGTGGAGTGCTCTTCAGCAAAGAAACCTGATATATAACAGACAACGGTAAGTTCAGGAGGGACCAACTAGATGGAAAGTCAAAGAACTAAAACAAACTGCATTCATGGATTGCAGCAGCAATGGGCTCATTCTAGAGAAGCATCTGCCGTCATAACATTTGCTCCATCAGTGCTCGGAGAATAAGAAAAATAAGACCATTAAGTTGACTTAGTCTACAAAAGTGGAGGAGGATATGCACTGAGGAATAATGGTATCAGAAGAAAATGCTATCCCAGGCTTCCGTTATTTCTATTCGTTCTTTCTCTTCTCTTTTGTATTCTTCTCTTTTTTCTTCCTCTTTTTTTTTTTCCTCACTTTCCGTTGTCCTTTCCTCGGTATAATTCGAAATTCTTAATTCTGTTCTTGCAATCATCCAATCTTGCTTTAAGAGCATGAGAATGTGGTGAGCTTTTAAGCGTTTAAAATACTTTCTTGTCTAAGATGCAAGGCACAGCGGTTTCTTGACGATTGCATCAGCAATATGAGTTTTTAAGATTATGGTATTTGGAGCCACCATCCTTAGGAGATAGAAATTGAACATCAGGTCCTCCTCTTCTTACCTCTATCTTTTGGCTGAGTAAGATTCAGTCAGGTAGTCGTTTCGTTATTGGCCGTTAATCCATCACAAAGCAACTGATCAAGCTCAATGCATATGCCATGTGAAATCACTGCAAGCTACTTGAAACGAAAGGAAAATAGAGAAAGTGCTAATTCATGGAAAGTATTTGGTGCTCAATGCACTGAACGGCAATCTATATATCCGGTCCGACACATACATCCAACAACATTCAATTTCAGAACCCACCCCAGCATAGGCGATCGACTTGGGTAATTTTGCTAGATGACCTATGCCTTCCTCATAAACACACCCATTGATCAAGACCAGCTTCTCAACCTGTCAAGCCAAAAAGTGCATAAGAATGAAAACCGGAGGACAATAACCATGAAAGGAGGGAAAAAAATCAACTAAGGTGGACTGTACGTAAAAACTCAGGCTTGAATGTGGTCCATGATCATTTATTACGATTGAAAAGGTCAAACAATGAAGGACAAGAAAAGCTTTTTAGTTTTTACATAGTCCAACCTCGTCAAACCTTGCAGGATGTCATTGGCAGATTTAAATTGATGATTTGATACAGTTGAACGCAAAAGTGAAAAAAGACGAAAAACTCAATTGAGCTCAACACCAATCTCATGCATGCGTTTCAATAACCTCGACATGGTTGGATTTATGTACCATATTATTCCAGGTAAGATGTATCCACCTTGTCCCAAAGCTCAATAACAGGAATAACATGGAAGAATCTACTCACAGCTTCTGAGTGATTGACAGCAAAGTCGATTGCAGCTGCAGCTCCCAGACTTGGTCCAACTAACACCATTGGCTTTCTTATATGGGACTTCCACAACTAAAAATGCAGAAGACAGAATCTTAATTTAGTTGCCGAGCTTTAAGAAGTTGGTCGTAGCAACATCAGAACAAGAAAGAAGATTGAGTGCAACATGGTCTTCGGATCCTAAAGCAAAACGAGGAGTAGAACATTTCCCAAATCTAAGTAACCAAGAGCCCAGGAATCACCTGATAGAGGTGATGTCGCTTGGATGAGACACCACATGGAGGACGCTTCTCTAACACACATAAATTGATAGATAAAAATCACATCATCGAGGATCCAATCAAAAGTACAGTCAGCTGATGTTAATAACCAGCTAAGAACAAAGTCAAGCAGATTGATCAACCTAAGTCAGAGAATCCCCATCCGAGGACATCAACAGCCCATACTTCCAAACCAGCCTCCTCAAGCAAAGGATATGCACATCTCCACTCTAAACAAGAACTGAAGTCACAAAATAGGGCAGACATATATTAGCAATTGGTAAAAATGTTCTGCTAATATGATAAGATTGCTATTAACGAATGAACCTGTCGAAGCAGTGTAGCAGGACCACCGGATTGTTCTTACTTCTTATTGATGGTTTCACGCAACTGCTCATTACCCAACCATCAGTCAATTCAATCTGAAAGTGTAATAAACATTAAAATGATAAGTCTATCATACAGCAGCTTTTGACCTCAGGCATTTCAGTGAAAAATTTGTCCTGTCAAACGAGCAAAGGGCCCCAGTGAAAAAGTTCATAAAACATCCTAGCGGTTGGTTTATGCAATTACCCTCTTGGCCATAAACTTCTCTAATATAAGCCTCTGAGAAGGATTTGTTTGAATCGCAGAGACCACCCAAAATCTTAGCCAAATTACAGTTTGCGAAACTGCAAAAACAAAATTGATATTGCCCCCATCACTGAAATTGAGCTGACAATTTCACTTTATCATCTTTTCTATATCCTGTTCGTGTTAAATTCAGTTTGAACAAGTGTATAGCGTTGGAAAATAAAGAACCTTGGGGTGGTTGCCTCCTACTTTTGAGAAGTCTAAAGCGTGGATTAAAAAGGACCGCGCAAAGTAATTAGGCCGTCACTCAACACTCCACCAATAGGGACATTTTCTGTCTATATTTCGTCCACATGATGTATGTTCCGGAAATTAAAAAGAAAAAAAAGGCGGAAAACTTGCATAAGTCCAAATGCCCACATACAGTGTCGACAGGCTGTAACTCATCTGCTCAATATCGCATGACAAGAAGAAAGTTTTTACTGCAATCTAGCACCCCTTCCCATGCTACTACCATGACTTCTCCCCACCCACTTGATGTCTATTTAACCAATTCTTTAATGTGTCGCCAAATAGGGGTTGAAAAGAGGGAGCTTTCTCACAGGGACCAGATTAAAGCTACGTAGTGAAGTGAAGTTTGTTCATTTCCACCAGTGGGTCCTTTCACTGGGCCAACCTGATCAGTGCAATGCAAGGCCAATACGCGCATAGCCCACACAGTACACCCAGAACAACAGATTCACAAGCAGAAATGCCCACCTTCAAAAGCATTGACACTAACTTTTCAACAAAAGCAATCGCTACAAGTGCACGAAATGAACCTCTGTTATCCTTTTCAGGCAAGGCGCAAAGCCAAAGCTCGGGCAACGAGACGAAAACGCATGCAGAGAGGGGAAGCACAGTGAAGGTACCTGCACTGGAACTGGGACCCTCTCGATTCTCCGAGCCAAGCGTCGAGCGAAAGGATCCTTGATCTTCTCCACCTCCTTGGGTAGAAACGACGGAAACCCACCGCCCGCCCGTGCAAGAGAGGCGCCGAAACGGCTCGGCCTCCCGCATTTCGCCGCCGTCCCGCGTCCCTCCGCTTGTGGGCAACCCCACCTGAGAGCCATTCCTCGGTTCTCGGCACAACGACGATATCGGCTCGTCGGCCTTCCTCCGCGACCCAGAAATCGCGACGAAGAAGAAGAAGCAGAAGAAGAGGAGGAGAAGACGAGCGCGAATGGGGTACGTGCGTGTGCGAGCGAGTGGGTCGTTCGAGGTGGGGAGTTCCGGAGTTGTGCAACAAATGCAAGAGAGAGAGAGGAGAGGACGATGGGTGTGCGAGTCGAGACAAAGGGGTGGCCGGGCTCATTGCGAAGGTGCAGCATAGCGGCATAGCCAATTCAAAAGAAGCGCAGAATCCGTAACGTCTGAAAGTAATATGTGTTATGTACGACTAAACTATCATTTGAGCAAAGAAACGTGGACGCCGAATTTTCCATTCTTTGGTTTGATAATAATACAAAAAAGTTTTTACTTGGGCAGCGACCGCCGTCGACGGACAGCGAACCGCGACCAACAACGTGAACATGACAGACGGATGACAAGAATTTTTATTCCTCTTGTCGTTCCGAAAACAAAAAAGTTGAAAATTTCTATCGCTGGTTTCTATTCAAAACCTACTTTTGTGCTAAAAATTTGTCCCGATGAATTTCTTTTTCTTACCAAACGAATTTCTGTTCCAAGCCTGTTTCGGAAAACAGAAAAAAAATAGAGAACTATAATGGTTATAATTCGCACCCCGTGTCTTCGCACGCGATTTGTGTATTTCGACATTTATGCTGTGGAGCTCCCAATCGGTCGAGTTGATGCTCGGTAAAGTTTTGCAGCTTAGGTTCCGTCCATTTCGCGAAAAAATGAATAACTTGAAAAATATCTTCCCGAAAACGGTTGGTTGAAATAATTAGTCAATGGAAGATATTTTTATCGTCGACAACAATTTCTATTTAAATATTTATTTTAAAGACAACGAAATTTTATATTTTTTTTCAAATCATTTATTTTATTTTTTACCGCGAATAAGTTTCCTCACCCATCGTAACTTTCCTCGGTCAAATGTATAAGTTCGATCACTTTTGGGCTCGAAGTTTCTTCACAATTTGATTGTTGGGGAAAGGAATTGACATGTTTTGCTAACTTAATCAAAGTCAAGCCGTAGCAATATTCCTCGGCATCTATCTAAGGCTGTGATTTCTCAGATCATGCCATGTCTCTCTTTTCCTTTTTATTTAATTACTTTTTTTTTAATCCTTGATGATTCGAGTGTTAATTATGATTAATGTCGCAAGAGATTGAGGGATTAAAAAATACCCCGGAATGAATAAATCCAGGTGGGGGAGGGGGTTTAATGAGATTTACTAATTGAGAATTTTAGAAATGGTTCGAAACGAAGGGCAAAAAAGTAATTGAAAAGAAGGAAAGCAGGTAAAAAAATAGATAACCCGCTAGAAGGAGGGCTCGAACCTCCGACCTTGTGGTTAACAGCCACACGCTCTAGCCAACTGAGCTATTCCAGCTCGTTGTCTTTAAAATAAATGAAGAATCATATTGAATGATCTCGCTCCTATTTCCCACTAATGCCCCCATTTATTTCGCAAAAGATATAACGCTTTTCCAGAAAGTCATTTTCCTAGAAGAACAATAATTTTTTTGGTGTTTGACTAGAACCTGAAAAAGATCCAGATGACATTTTTCATTGTTTGATAAGGAAAATTTGCCTCGTTTTTTTTTTCTTTTCCCAAAATGAACATACACTATTCCGGCGTCGGTGACTTGGGTATGAGCTGCCGAGGAAACGAATAAGGTGCCCAGGGTCTCCAGCTACCTAGGCCCGAGACCTCAGTGCTTGTGCTCGGATCCATTAGGGTCAGGTCCAAGTCCATGAAGGTTGGGGGGATTGTGATGTCCTGACTCTCCCGTGGTCGATCAGGCTCCGCGGCGTTCTTCAGTCGGGGCTCGGGTGCTTCCAGGAGGAGCTAGGTAGCAGCTGCTTTTACATATGAGAACAGAGCGAGCGAGGCCTTTCGAGTGCTTAGTTTTCGGCTTTGAGCTGCACGCCCACACCTACCGAATTGAGCATATAGCATCACGAGGGATTCCTCTCTTTCTCTAGCTGATATCGATGTCTTGCGTTCCCGCAAAACTTTTGATGGGCAAAAGATCCACCACATGTCCGCTAGACGTCAAACTGTCCTTCCTCGCACATTCATGCCAAGTGACCATAAACGGCCAACAAACAGACTCCATCAATCAAAATATTAGCAATAGAGTCGAACACATCAACCAACATTCCGGACTCGGTAATAGCATATATAGTCAAAAACCGATCCAAGGGCTTCTTCATCGTATCCATCCACTTTCATCACCTCGTCTTAGAGTTCAGAGTAATCGATGCTGCTTTGACCCCACGACTTGATTGCCGATGCCATCTCTCCAAGTCGTGTTGAAAGTGAAGCACACTCGTCATCGCTCTCGGAATTATCAGAATCGTACATAACTAGTGTGATAACTGTCATAATTGTTGCAGCTGCGCCCGCCACCGCGACTTTCATTTTCTTATCATTATCCATCTGCAAAATGAATTTTAAGTTCCATGTTACTATTAACTTCTAACACAAATTAATAGAAATGCGATTGCCAAGTCACGATCGTACTTGAAACTGAGAAAATTGTTTCACAAGCTCTAGTTGCCATTTTTAAGAATTATCAATTTAGAGCAGCATTTTTCTGAATATCTTTGAATTATCAGTTCACAAACTTGAGAAACATCGTGCACTCAGAAATTGGGTGGTCAAGTTCAAAGATGTAAGCAAAGCACACACGAAGGCGGAACGAAACTTATGAACCTGGAAACAACAATTTATCCGAAAGTTAAAAAGCTCAAGCTTCTACAACTTAAAACACTAGCAGATAGTTAAAAAGCTCAAGCTTGTACAAGTGTTGAGTTCTCTTCAGACAACAAACTAGTATCTCCAGCAGAAACACCTCAAGCCATGGTATGTCACGTCCAAAACTCAGAACCGCCGTGCAATGGAGCACTTTATCTTTGTAAATGACAACACGTCAATAATTAACGAAAGCAAGACAACATGCCAAAGGGTATTCACCATCATCGGCTAAGTTGTCCTCTTCGTTCTACCAACATCTGTTAATAGCTTTGCACTGCCAATTCTACTCTAATTAGTCTTGATCGCTGCTTTGCTTCCAAAAGCGCGACCTCGACAGTTTCTGGACAATTTAAAACTTGGCAAAACTATTGCAGATTATAGTTCGATAGTTCGAAATCCACACATCCAGTGCACAAGAAGGGGTGGGTCTAAAAGGATGGACGTCTCTATTGCTATGTGACATGTAAGCACAAAGAATGAAGAGATATGGGAAAAAAGAATGAATCAAAAAGTTCACTCAGCTTCCTTTAGTGACAAAGTACGGGCTATCTTATATGAATATTGCATATGCACACTACCGAGCAGCCTTGCACAGCCAATAAGCACGTAAGAAAAACTTTTTCGAAACGGAAAATCCTAGCCAGCACAACAATTCTGAGCATCCCTTGTGCCGTAATGCAATGGATAGGAGTGAAACATAGTGTGCAGACATAGAAGATAGGACAGATAAACAGAGTAATCTAATCACCCACGAAGTGACAGGCATATGGGTCAATAAATTAAGCTACCTCCAAATCTTGCTAACTTTGAGCAACGGAAAAAGTGTCAAAAGAGTCATAAACCTATTGCATTAGTGTCAATTTAGTCATAAATCTTTTTTTTATGCCAATTCAATCTAAACCTTTTGTATTGGTACCAATTAAGTCTTAAACCTTTTATTAGTGCCAATTAAGTCCTAAACCTTTTACAATAATGCCAATTCAGTCCTAAAAATTTTGCATTTATGTTAATTGAGTCGATTCGACCAATTTAGATTGGAAATCACTAGCATAGACGTCAATTATCCTACGTGGCACAATTGACGCTAATATGGATATTTTTTAATATTATTTTAATACTTTAAATGATTTTTTTGGTTTTTTTTTAAAATTACGTGAACTTTTTGTTTCAGAACTCACTCTTCCGCCACCATGCAATAAAGTCGTGAGAAAGTGTGAATAAGTCAACAACATTGTGGATTCTTCTGCATGGCCTGTACTACACTAGCATCCAAAGACAATGACACCCCAGATGACGAAGATATTTTCACCCGGCTTGCAACTGCAGTTGCAGACAGCAAGGACAGTACTCGGGGCGGCTAGAACAAGTGCATCTGCGGCAATCACTCAAGAAACTTGCTGGCGCCCATCGGAACACGTCTCCGCGGGTTAGAAAGCGAGAAGAGAAGTGGCAGCAGAGGAGAGCAGGAGGAGGAGCGGCTCTGGATGAGACGAGGGACGAGACAGAGAAGCCCTAGTTGTTGGAGAGACAAGGACGAGATGTGGGGGAAAGGAGCAGCAGCTCTGCAGATGAGGACGAGACGAAGAAGCTCTAGAGTGAGAAAGGGGAACACATCGAAGCTCTGCAACTAGGGTCGGGAGGGAAAAATGAATTCCCTTTTTCTTTTTTCGAAACGGAAAAATCATTTTTTCCGCTCTAAATATCAGAAAATTTTGAAATTGGAAAATATTATTTCGCAAGAACAGATGGAGCCTGATTTCCTAAACTCCACACTCGAAGAACGGCTAGCAATTTCTAATACGAATTAACACATTTTAACAGGGCTATTCTACAAATCCGACGGTGACACGGCATAATGCGAATTTTACATACACAAGTTTTACGGCATAATTAGCGAAAATATGGGGATTTCCATGACACGATTACAAGGACGATAATGACGAGGGAGAACACGAATTGCCAATCTTTGAGATTTTTCAATTTTAAATGTTTGTCATTTGGGCAAATTTTCACGTACCCAATTCACTCCATTGACTAGAAGGCGGACACGAACGAGAGCAGACGAGGAGGTTCCAACGTTCCGTCCCCTAGGTGGTCGGCAAAATTTTCGCAAGAATCTTATCAACAAGTGCTTCCAGGCACTTGCTAAATATTCAAATGAAGAAAGATGGTCATTTTCAATGCTCTCTCAATATGTACAGTAACTGCAGTAAAAATGGTTAACTAATATCTTCTCTACGCTTCTCAGCAGGACCCTTTTTATTAATTTGCACAGTGTCATTGAAATTCTCGAAAAAAATTCTTAATCACGCCCCTCATCTTGACTACACTTTCTTCTTTTTACCGCCCCTTAGTATAAAAGTCTACATCCAGCACATCTGAAATACGACCCCGTGTTCCCGACACAGCAAGTATTTGATCGGAAGCTTAATAAGCACGTCTAGAAAAACAAAACAGAGCGCTGAACCTCGCCGAAACCGGAATCCACCAAGACTCGGTGAAATTTTCCATCTGATTGGCCCCATGTTTGGCCATTTTGTGGAAACAGATGATCTTCAAAACCATTCAAGGAGAGACCACGCTGTGTGCCTGCGCAATGTCCGTCCATCCTCTTGCCTTGTCATCCTTACATAAATCAAAATAACCTTGCAGATGCTTAGGAGCTAAATCACCACTCCTCTCGACTGCTCGTGCTAAGTCTGTCTTACTAATTTTCCTTTTTCACTCTCTTTTTCTTTTTGTTGCCATAAATTTGACAAGATGATTCAAACGGTTAATTCCGACACTCTTCTTTCCTTAAGTTCTGCACATTCAATGTTTGCTTATAATGCAAGGAAATGGAAAGATCCCTGAAACTTTTTCATGTATCGAATACAGAAAAAATGAGATGGTTTATCACTCATCTCATCTCATTGACATCGCAAAGTTGAAAATATCTCTGCCTGGCTCCTACCTCGATAACTGTTCTATACATGATCAATACAATAAAACGAGGCTAAGACAACGACATCTAGAACCCAAAAAGTGAGCACTGTGATCACCATGCTAGATTATATATCCTAGCAAAACATGATCTCTGCCCACCAGTATCTAAAAGCATGGAGATTAGGACCCCAAAAGGGTGGAAGGGGCTCAAATCTTGACTTCTACATTTGCAGTTAGAGCACAATTCCCCGGGCAAACAATGCTTTTTAGCATTATTCCACAGACATGAGATGAGACATCAACAACAGGCCATGACAGAATTATAGTCATCATTGTCTTCAAGCAGAAAGCAGAACACAAAAGCAAGAGAACAAAGAACACCTTTTGAGCTTTACACTCTGACTCATCCTCCCGCCCCTTGGCTGTCTACTTCATTGAGATATGCTGTTAAGATATGGCTTTTGATCAGACTTTGGTGTTGGCATAACTATTGGGTTCATTGTCATCGCCCTTAGGATTGTCTTCCAATGTTTCTGCCCCAGCATTATCACTAGGAAAGAAGTCACTACCATTGGCACCACCAGAAACACTGAAGTCTCCCCTACTGTCAGCACCAAAATCACCACTGTTTCCACCTTCGAAATTGCTGCCACCACTGTAGCTACCACCACGATAACTACTGCGACCGCCATGTCCACCAGTTCCGGCATTGTAGCCGTCCCCTCCTTGTCCATAACCATACCCCCCGCCGCCTCCTCCATAACCATATCCGCCGCCGCCTCCTCCATAACCTCCACTGCCGAAATTACCCACATTACCAAATTCACCGCCACCCTGTCGAAAACCAGGACCGCCAAATCCTCCACGAGATTTCTCTACGGCATAATCCACTCTTATCTTTCGGCCATGAAGATCCTAGCAAAAGGGTAACAGAAAACATCAGATGGATTCACACATGTTGGTTGGAGTTGAAATGAGCACCCTAGTCAAACCAAGCCCAACTAATCTTACAACAGACAAATTCACACTTTTAGGTTGGAATCTCACTGCCACTCCAGAAAGAAAATTGATTTGCGTCACCAACTTAAATCACTGAATTCTGACCCCCCTCCCCTCCCCCAACCAAAAACCCAAAAAAAAATCACTGAAGCTTGTTAGCTTAACTGGAAAGCAGAAAGATGTTATCAATCCCTCCATCATTTCTTACATACTCTGCAGATAAGTACATAACGCGACCTAATCACCCTATGAATACTGTGAAACTGTAACAAACGCGTTTTCTAATATGCAATTAGATAGAAAAAGGTCCCACACCCAAACAAGGTATGGGTATGGAGCACAATGGGCATGGCGCACGGTGCCTTGATGTCCCTGCCCCGGGGGAAAATTTCCCTTCAAAAAAGGGGAGCGGGGCAGAAGGCAGGGATCTTGCAGGCCCAGGCAGGGCTGGTATTGAACCTGCCCCACCAAGCGACATTTACAAAATAGAAATGCATTCTTCTACATGGATTGTTCAAAACTTGCACTTTAAAATATATTCACTTAATTCTATAACAAGTCAGTTTATAAATTAAAACGTTTTTAATGGCACTCATTAAAATCCAAGCCCATAGAAGCCCATCCCCAAGGGTTAGGCATTGAGAGGAGAAGCTTTGTCTTTTAAAAGTTATGCTAACTTATCTTTTTCATCACTCAACCAGCGGGAGACAGAGCCTTTCAAATATTCTTTCTTGCAAGTCTTATTTCTTTTTAATGAGATACAAGCTTGGAAAGCTCCTTAATAAAACAATGTGGCACAAGTGTCTTTCATGTGTTTCATCTTCACTTTGTCCCACATTGACTAGTTTGTAAAGACTTAAGAGTCTTCTGTGTCTAGCATGGTGCCCCGTGCAGCATCGTTGCCTCTCAAAGTCCGCCAACACCCCGGCCTGTGCGGGGCAGATCTTTGCTCGGTGGGGTGTGGAAGGGGAATGTGATCCTCATCCTTATCACGCCCCGTGCCCATCCCTAACCCAAGGCTCTTGCAACGTTTATCTTTTTGTTGAAAGTGAACGATTGCAAATAGACCACCATTATACATCATGCTATAAACACCTCGCCCCTGCCAATGCACTGAAACAAAAGGCCCAGGCACTATATTTTACCATTTGAAAACATATTCTGGATTGGCCCACAAGAAAACTCACGCTATCATTTTTGTAATTAATTTCCTTAGTAAATAAGAAGCCTATTGCCATTCAGTGCAATCTCATAAATAGGAGAACTTAGCTGCCACAAGCATAGATGGAATTGATAGCGCACAGTCATGCATCAGAACCATAACTCATAGAACACCTCAGTAATTTGCTAGAAAAAATTAAGAAACAAATATAGATTCCTACCTGTCCGTTCATGCCCTCGATTGCATTGGAGGCCTCATCGCTAGAAGCAAAACTGACAAAAGCGAAACCTCTAGACCTTCCACTTTCACGGTCCATGATTACTCTAGCTGCAAAATGTCAAGATAACCAGCATTCCATGAACGAGAATCAAATGCACATAAAGCACACTAAAGCAATCTCGTGTATCCACTTTCACTAAACCTATGCAGATTGCCAATTACTCAAAAGTAAATTGGTTCTGGTGTTGACTAATGAACAGGTTGCAGACAATCTTATGTCATTAATCTCATGCAATTCCTGATAAAGACCATAAGCACACCAGCTGTACCCAAAGTTTAAATATTCTTCAACAGATCAGATGATCAAATGCCTTCTGGCTGCCATTGAATATTAAAAATGAGTTTCATATCTAAGTATTTTCAACAGTGTACCGTCAAAGAGGCAGTAACTACATGCGATTAGCTTACTATGTCTGCAATCACTGCTTAGCATCAGATCAATGGCTAAGCACATCTTGCACATGAGATAGCAGCATCCAATGTTCTGTTTGATACAATATATACAACAAATAGAGCAAATTTGCTATTATTAACATAAAATGGACAAACGCGTCAGGAGTACCTTCAATTATCTCCCCATATCCTGCAAAAGCTTCTCTGAGACTCATATCGTCGGTGCTATACGATAGACCTGCAATGCAAGAAAAGAAGCTATAACACACTAGTAAAAGTGACAGAAAGCATTATGACTCACAAGAGAAGCAGATTGTCATACCTCCAATGAAAAGCTTCGAGGACATGCACCTTATAGCCTGGTACATAGATGGACAATGAGCAGCTGAGTCCGCATGCTTGCTCACAGTCTGCCTTAGAATGTTCCCCACCTTGCTGATGAATGCCATGGCTCAGACCTTAAGTTTAGCAGATTAATGAAGAAAGATCCATTAATCCTGATCAAATATAAATGCAAAGCAGTAATTTCTTATTTTTCCAAGAGATACAATGAAACAGTAGATCTTCTTTGATGACGAAAAGCAGCAGTGGATCTTATGTATGCTATGCATATGAATCCGACCAAATCATCAAAAAACAGAGGACTTGGGACTGCAATAAGATCAAATATATCACTAAAGCTTTGGCAAGTTTCCAAATTGAGAAAATTATCTCCTCGAAGCCATACTGGGTGCCATTTCTCAGCTTCAGATGCATCTGCCTTGTCAGCATCTCAGAGATCATTAACTACTGATATTTGAGTTATAGTATTCAAGAAGTTCAATTGGTCTTCTGTCTGACCAATACACATTGTAAAATTCCATTCCAATTCTATGCATTTCTCAACTACTTCTATTATGCACGTGGCAGAAAGCACACTTGGACATCACCAAAGCACAATTATGCACCTGGTTCCATCCCTTGATAATCAAATCCATGTTAAGTAAATCAGCATGACTATCAGAGACTACAGGCAACACTGCAGTATATCAAGGACACAAAGGCAATTTGCTAGCTGCAAATAACAACAATTTTTTGGGAGGATTAACGGTTTTATCGAAAACAATGTCAAACAGGGCCTCCCACATATGGCCTCCATTCATCTAAAGTAGGATTGACTGGGAAAATTCTTCCATAGGAAAAAGAACACTCTGTTCGCTACTTCTTTGCTAATAAGAGGTCTTCACCGAAGATGACACAAACAAAGCTTTTCATCTCGTTCTCCTTCAGACAGTCCAATCAAGCCACGACACACGAACATGTGCAGTCGGAACATTAGTTGCATCAATCTCACGGACTGAGGGAGCAGGCGAGCCCGATTTAGATTGTGCACGAGTGATCATGCTGTAGCAAGACTAGCGCCCATAAGCGGATCTTGATTTCCCATCACATCAAACAGGTTCTCCTCAGTCCCTGTCTACCCAGAAAGATGTTCCCTTTCAGCTCTCACCATTTCCAACATGGCGCACCATGTGCGAAGCAAATGACCCATCCAAAGGAAAATCGAGGAAGAAAATTGTAAATCTCTCCTTCAAATGAAACAGAACCACTTAGATGCGAGATTCACCATCAAAAACCACACGAATAACCACCCGCGAGCAATCTTCCACAGCAACGAAAGTAGCACGTGAAACGGCGTACCATGACCAAGAACAAGAACAAGAACGAAAAACAACTGATAGCTTTACAAAGTGAAGATACGCGAGACTTACTTCCACGAGATCGTTCTTTGCTTCCAAAACCCTAACCCCGATCGGGTGAAGCAAGAATTGGGGTTTTAGATTTGGGCTCTCGGTCCTGGTCTGACTTCTCGCTCGTCGCCATGGATATCACTGAACCCGACGAGGCGGTTGGGCTCCTCCGTTGGATAATCAGTCGGGTGATTCTAGGCCGTTGGATTAAGATGGGCACGGTGCCCTTCCGTCTCAGGTTTATGGTTGACCGGAGTCAATTTTCTTTTCCTTTTTAGGCAAATTCAATGTTTGGCCCCCTCAATTTTTTTTTTTTTTTGGTTTGATTTGATTCGCTAACAATATAAGTAGATATATTCTTCTCAATTTTAAAATTCGTCGATCTGCCCCAAAAGCGACTTATTTCGATTGTTTGGCTTCGCTAGAAATTTTGATATAATTGCCCCGTTTGTTTCATGAAAAATGCATGACTTGAAAAGTATTTTCTTAAAAATAATTACTTATATCACTATTAAATATAAATGAACTAAAAAAAAATTATTTCCATCATCTATGAAAATATTTTGACGTAAATTGTCTTCAACAATGAAAACATATTCCATCGATTAATTATTTCAAGAAATATAAACGATCATTTTTAGAAAAATTATCCATTTTTCGCTAAATAAACGGACTTGCTCCTTCTAACATGCTCTTTGCTTCATTCTTGAACTTGAAACATAATTCAGCTCGCTTCTTTTCTCACATGATATATGGACAGTCGCTCAGCACTCCTGGGAGATTAGTTGAATGAGATCATCCAACTCGGATAGACCCAACTGAGGAAAGAAGAAATTTTCACATTTGACCTATGATTGTCACAGCCACAGGCATATCTGGTTTTGATCTATATTAGAGATGATGAAGAAGTCCCCTTTTGGCCCGACGGAGCACATGCTTGCTCTGCTCTCTGCCCACAAGTCACAGCCACAAGCAGTGGGCTCTGGATGCAAAGCTTGAGCAGAAACCTTCACCACCTCAGAACAAAGAGTGTTGGATGTTCTCCATGTGAAGATCCTCTTGCTCTCTTGAGTTGGCCAGCTCCCATTTAAAGTCTCTAGTTTCCCACCTGGGGGTGGGGGAGTTTGCATAGCTCATGCTGGCATCACCGTGGCTGATCTGATGTCGGCTTCTAAAATGTCCAGTTATGTCATCTCGACTAGCGACAGACACGTAAAAAAACCAACTGCCAGCCAAGCTATGCACCTCAAAGCAATACACAAGCCAAACCCAGACTGGTCTCTGTGTAATGCTTTGCTTTGCATAGCATTGCTCTGCTCTGTCTGAGTCGATCTGTTTTTTTCTCACCTCTTTTCCTCACTTGAGACAGGCATCACCGGTGCACGAGACAGCAATAGACAGGGTACGAATCATATGAACAATGGCAATAGACAGCAACAGACCAAGCGGCATCCTCCTTACATGTTGGACTTTAGATTACAATTAGGAAAAACAGATTAAACATTCTTCCATTAAACAATTTGGTAATGTTTACAGGTGCTCAGTATACGGACTATACCCGCCGATACAACAATTACCTACAGGGTACAACACGGGAACATGCAACTTCCCTAAGCCTGAACTTCACTTGGTCATTGGGCGAAAAACTGTGGGACAACTTCAAGGTAAAACATAGGAGAGAGTGGTTGAGCTAATACCTCGAACTCAGATTAGTAGAGAGAGGAAATAAAAGGCTCGTCTACATTGCAAAACTAAATAAATAATGTCATCACCTCCTATAGGGATTGGGCAGGGACTTTGGCGATCCTTCAAACAGATCCAAGATGAAATTCTCCAGGTCGTCCGCAGTATACTTGATGTGCCTGTCGCTTAGATGACCGCTATGCCTACCCACGAACGTTCGATACGCTTGGACTATCTTGAGGGATGTGGAGATGCGTAAATCTTCCCGCAGCTGAACGTCCGGGATCACCCAGGCTGTCTGAGCCTTGTATACCTCCTCGAAAGCGAGACTGAAGTTCCTTAACCTTTCTCTTAGAAGGGTCTGCGAGATGGAACCCGAACCCGAACTATGAAGCCCCTCCTCTCTAAGGAAGGAGAGTATGGAACTCCATGTCGATCTCTCATAGCTCAAAGCGTGCTGTTGGAACTTACCATTGTGCTTCCGAATCCAATCATCTCCGAAAACAAGCCTAAGCTCAGAATTTTTCACCTTTTCCGCCATGTAATGCACATTGTTCATCAGAAAAATATGCTGCAAAGCCGCATCTCTGTATAGATTGGATTTCTCATTGAGGTTTGATTCCAGAACCGAAGAAATGCCATGAAAATGGGGAGCCAGTTTGGGAAATCCGCATCCGGAAACCCCGCTCTTTTCATCCTCTATGGGTGAATTAGTTTCATGACAGAATGAATTGGAACCCTCTCCACCATGGTCGCTTAGAAGCAACTCGAGAGTCTCGCCATAATCAACGAGATTCTTCATGTAGTTCATCACGTAACGAGTCAGATGGTGGACCCCACCCCCGGGGAATGCAGTCGCTGATGCGTTTGAAGCGATGGCTTTCTTGAATTCGACGAAAGTCATCCTGATGCAGTTGCCTAGCCTCTGCAGGAGTTCATTATATTGAATTCTAATAAAGGACCCGGCATTATCTGGATATAGCTCATTGATGTCTGGTAAGAGCTTAGACATCACTTCATACATTTCAAGGAAGCAAAACAACTTCTCCGGTTCTTTCGAGCCTATAGATATAGCCTCCCCAAAATTCAGAAGTTGCAAAATTGCAGCCTTCGACGCCTCAATAAAGCAACTCAAATTCAGTGACACCTCTCCAAAAATTTGATCACTGAGCCATCTCTCACTCGCTAGATAAACCCGCACAAAGACTCTAATAGCTCGAACCCATTTCTTGATCTTGAAATTAAGAGTAGCCCATTCCATCCTAAGAACATCCTCGATGCAATGCTTCTCCATCTCAACGATGAAGAGACACTCATCTAGTGCATCCCTGCGAAGACCGACATAGGCCTGGGAACATTCATGTGCATAACCTGAGTTGCACATCAAATTCGCGATGCATCTGAGGTCAGGCAGTATTTCTGGATGAATCAGATCGATTATCGATTCCTCCGAGGTTCTGTTGAAGCTGTCTCTGCGGAGCGAGTCATCGAAGGAGGAAGAAAACGTCGAGCCTTCTTCTGCAGCATCCTCCTCACTTGAACGGAAGGATGTGTGCTCTGGCTCAACAGACCGTCTATTCTGAAGAAGCATATGCTTAAATTCATCCTCGAGCCTAACCATAGCTGTCTGAAGAACATCATGGGCATTCCTCAACATTTCATCCTTTTCAACCAACATATCCAGACATGAATTCTCTAGTCGTTCAATCAACTTCCGGGTTTCATCCACGGCATTCAGATACTGAAATGCTTCGTCTTGGCCCAAATCCCATATCATGGAGTGATCATTCTCCCACCTCATGATCTTCTCATGAATAACATTGAGATGCTCTTCTCTGCCCGCGACTTCCTCAATGTTCTTTTTCTTTTTCTCACTATCTACGGTAATGGTGGATAACTGAGCCCTCAAATGAACCAAAGCCTTTCTCTCTTCATCAGTTAGCTCTCTCTTTGACACCAAAGCCCTCGCAATTTGTTGCGCGGCAGCAATCAAGTTCCCTTCTCCTTCTGAATCCAAGGCACCACTCTCAAGATCATCCATATCCCCCAAAGAATCTCAAGAACCCTAGAAAATCACTATTCACCCAATAAAATAGCTGATCTTTAATCACCTACAAGTGGGGAGACTATGAAGATCCCAGATAAAATTAGAAACCCAACGCTAAAAACTCCTTGAATCTCATACTCACACCCTCTGGACTTGATCAAACTAATGACATAATCGAAGAAAACACTGACAACTTGGCTTCTCAGCCAGAACAAAAAAAGCCAACAATTCAAGATTGATAACAAGGAGACTCAGAAGAAGACGCTACTCTGGGTTTATTATTATTTTCAGAAGAACGCAAAAAGGGTTGAAAAAGAATCGGACGAGAGCTCAAGAACTTACCCTGGCGAGCTCAGAGGCGTCTCCTTTTCCAGCTCCGCGAGACGCAAGAACCGGAAAGAGAAGAGGGTATTGAGCATTAGAAGCGAAGGACGAACTTTTTCCCAACGAAGATCTGATCCTAGAGGCTAAAACGAAGCAGCAAAGCGCTGAGCAGTCAAACAGTTGGTGAAATATGGAGCTGATTAGAATAAGAATATATATACGGCAGGGGAAAAGATGACGACGGCGGAGACGATGTACGGAGGGAGCAGAGAAAAGAAAAGGACTGAAAACTGAAAGGAAGACTCCTTCCTTTCTCGGAAGCTCTGGAGGTCAGGCGGCTATTCCCATGGCGGATTCGTCGCCCCCTAAAACCCGACTAATAAGTAATATGTGCAATGATTTGATTATTATCGGAGTTTTTGCTGCGTTATCTTTTTGTTTTTCTTCTGTTGCTCCGCATCGTTTGGCAGGTTTGACTTCTCGGTCCACGCGGGGCAGTTGCAAGAGCCATCAGATTTTCGACTTTGTCGGGACATGTGCAGAAGAAAAACTCAAAAGAGTGAATTGCGCTTGCCACGAATCGCATTGCGCGGATATTAATTTCGAGTCTTCCGAGGAAACGATGCTCGTAATGTTTTCCCTTCGCAGCTTAAAAAGACCAGTCCCGCATCCGTGTGTCTCCATCTGCAGCGGGCTTGTGAGTCGCGCGAGATTCACGGCAGGGCTCGGCCATGGCGGTCGTGCCGAGATCATTTGACCTCGATCTAGTCTTAAGTTGGAGAAGGGATCGCCGCCAGCGTCAGACCTCAGGCCGATGCCGACAACCACCTTTGAAGGAGTGTGGCGAGCGCAAATACGGCGGTAAATCATGTCGGGACGAGACATGTAGTTTGAAAATCACCATAAGCAGTGAGGACGATGCTTGCGAAATATAACTTCAAAGGAAGTTTTCCTTGTAAAATCCGTAATCACACACGCTTTGTACGTCCCAAATTGATGAATTCACGGGGAAATCAATGTTTATCATGTCAAGATTCAGATTGAGTTATAAGCCTCATATTTAACCAAATTATAAAAATGCTTAATTAACAACTAAGGCTCCATTTGTTTTACGAAAAATAACTTTCCGGAAAGCATTTTTCGGATTTTTCGCCGTTTGATTCGTGGAAAATAAGCTAATTTAAGAAAACATTTTCCATCCATGAAAAAAATCTCTTCAAAAGTGAGGAAAATATTTTCCTTTTTTGAGAAGTGAACATCATTTTCCTTGCCATAGGAAAGGCAAGGCAGGAGCTCACCAGCCTCGATCAAGCTCGAGCTCGAACTCAAGCTTGTCCGGATCCGGCGAGCTCGAGGCTCGCCTAGATTTGGCGAGCAAAACCATAAGAAAAAAATTAAAAATTTATAAAATAAAAAAAAGGAGAAAAAATAAAAATTATTAAAAGCAGTTTAAGGAGGAATCTGATTTTTCATACCGAATGACAAAAAATATTTTTCGGGTCTTTTTCATAGTTTGATCAAACACCAGATAAACATTGTCATTTTTTTTGGAAAAATAATTCCACATAAAATATTTTTCCGAAAGCGTAGCACTTTTCGCGAAATAAACGGAGCCTAAGTAAGAGAAACTTGACAGACTCCATTAGCCATCGTTTCTCTTATAGAATAGAACTTAGTAAAAGTGAAAAGCAATTGAAGAAGAAGGTTGTGCCTTCAGTTCAGCCTTGTAGGTCCGACTCGAAGCACTGCATCTGCATGGTTGAGTTATGGTTGGCATGCAGAGGTGATCAATGCGAGAGCCCAGACCCGACTGGACACTTAAAGAGTCAGGTTTAATGCGCTGCCCAGGGGGATAACTATAACTAAAAATTTCTTAAAATCAGTTGCACGGACAGTAATTCAATCATAAATATTTTAATTTAACTAATTTAGTCTTAAATCTTTTGACGATTTGCCAATGTAATCTTTCCGGCTAATTTTGACCGGAAATCGCTAACGTGGATACTGGTGCTCCTACGTAGTTTTCATTCATTTGTTGTGATAATTTTTCTTTTTCTTTTTCTTTTCTTCTTTGATCGTGGTTGGCGACCCTTTCGCCGGATCTAAGTAGGCAAGGGCGCTGCGGCTCTCGCCGAGGCTGCGGACTTCCGGAGGGAAATAAGAAAAAATACTGAAAAATAAAAGATGAAAGTAAAGAAAAGGAAAAAAATGAAAAAAAAGTTAAGAAAAACTATTAAAAATTGCAAAAATTACATATGTCGGCTCCGGCCGTGCCGCTTAGAAAGACTAGTGCCCGCATCAACGATATTCTGGTAAATTAGCTAGAAGAACTAGGTTGACAAATCGTCAAATGGTTAAAGACTAAATCGACGAAATTGAAAAGTTTAAAATTAAAAATGGCACTCCTATGCATTTTTTGGTAATTTTTTTCCAATGAGTTGTATCTGAATTGTTTGTGCCAAATTGGTCCCAATCACATTGTACCAAACTTCAAAAGTTAAAAGGGCTAATTCCGTAAAAAAGCATTAACTTTAGGTCTAATGACAATTTTGGCCCGAACTTTTTTTCATCCCATGAAAAATCACCAACTTTAACTTTAAGTCCCAAATCCGACCGCCATTAATTTGGAACTAATTAAGTCTCGTTTAATGAAGAATTTGTATTGAGTTACATTAAGGGGTATCGCCATTGTCATGAATTAGAAAAAGTTTAGTCATTGAATGATCGATTTAGGCGATCAAGAAGTATTTGAGGCACTCGCACTATCTATGTTTGAAGAGGAGCCGGTGAAAACTCTTAATGTTTAGTATTTAGGAATTGAGTTAGTAAACATGATGCGTTTCGGGCTTTGGTGTATGCAGTAACTTCATGCTGATTTCTTCATTATTCAGCTACAATACTCTTCTCCAGTAAGTTTGTAAGATGAAGTAGATTAAATATGTGGTCACCAACAAAAGAAGGACACCGATTGCTAATGGTTGAGGCATTTTATCATCTAATTTTTTCTGTTTGTGCAACTTTTGAAGGCAAGCGAAGCTGCCAAAGATGTTGAAAATGATGCTTTCCTACTAAAAGGTATACATCTCTGAAAGCCGAAACAGGTCTGCACTTGTAGCAATTGAACGAGCCGCTAAAATATTTCCAGAAACAAGCGTGTTCAACAGGTTTGAAGATGAAATCTACAATAATGACGGCCGGATTTGGTACTTGAGTTAAAATTGGCGGTTTTTCATGGGATGAAAAAAAGTTCGGGCCAGAATCGTAATTGGACATAAAGTTGATGCTTTTTTATTAAACAAAAAAAAGTTTGGGCCAGAATCATCATTAGACCTAAAGTTGGTGTTTTTTTTTTAGGGAATTAGCCCAAAGTTAAAATAGCATTGTCCAAGCCAGCCCAAAAGCACCCTCCCATGCCTATGTGGCCCGATGGGCCTTGGGTGCTAATGGCAGGCACGGCCCATTCCACAGTCAGACAAGTTGAGCCAGAACACCAAATTTGACCGTTAGAAAATAGTCCCTCTCTTCCTCATCCTCAAACGGTAACAGCCCCACGATCTCCCTTGTCTCTCTGCTCAAATACAACCCCCCTCACAAACTGTCCCCACACACACACATCATTCAATTCAACGCCTTCTCTCTCTCTCTCTCTCTCTCCGGTGGCTTGGACATCGGCTGCTTACGGCGATAGAAGACTTAAGAGTCCCTGATGGAGCAGCAGCAGGTGGTTGATTCGCCGGTTAGTGTCGCGGTCCTATCGGAGAACAACAGCAAGAGCAACACCAGCTTGGAGCACAAGTGCACGACCACAACTCCCCCTCCGAAACCCCCGCAATCACAAGAAAGTTGCCGGATTTCTCGGGTCCCCGGCGAGCTGCGCAGACCCTGCACGCCGGATCGCCTCAAAGTCCCCAAGGCTTTCAAGTACCCTGAAAGGTATCGGATCAAGGGTTTGCCTGCCCCCGCTCTCTCGTGTTAGCAATTTGCATCAAGTTCTGATTTTGACTTTGATTTTTATTTTGCTTTTTATTTTCCTCTTCGGTAGTTTCCGTTTGAACTGGTTTGTGCATCTTTCACGTGAAGGTATCGCAGCCCAACTGATCTGATGGTGTCTCCCGTCACAAAAGGCCTCCTCGCCCGAAGCAGAAAAGGTGGCATCGTCTTGCCGCCTAGTAAAGATCAGCTCAAGGTATCCTTAACTTCTCAATTGCATCGTCGCTTACCAAACATGGTCTTGCTTGCTTAGGGTCTTGTTTTTCGCTATATGTAATTTCTTGGGACTCTTATGGTCTTAGAATCCAATTTTGCCAAATTTGCAGGTTCCCGGCTCGCTGGTTCCAGATGCGGGTCTCTTTCATTAACTCCGAACTGAAGGATTATGCGACTCGGCACGTCTTACCCGATATAACATGAGATCCAATAGCCTGCACCGCTGGTGATGCAGAAAAAGTCTTCTGGGATTTTGCGGGAAAGCTCAACTTGTTTTTACTTTCGACTGATGTACCATCTGATTGTAATATTCTTTTGGTATAAGACGATTCTCTGTAAACATTACGCAATGTCTCGTGGAAATTAATGTTCTGTTACTGCTTAATTGTGTTCAGCGCACTCTTCTGATATACTCTTAAGAACAAGAAAGGAGTTAACAATGCAAATGGCTTCTTATTTAATGTCGCTCCGATTGACTTCTTCCATTCGATGAAGTATCAAAGTAATTCACCGCAGACCGATACAAGTACTTTGTGTATCTGAGAAATACAGCGGAGCACACTAATTTATGTTCTGGCCATTGCTTCGGTCACTCTAGGCGGACCTCGTACCATTGGATTGAGCCCACATCGCCATCTATTTCGAGCTCACAGACAGAGCTCACAAGGTAGGAGACGGCATCGTCAAGAGTTTCGTATTGAGCGAGGTCAGGAGGGAGAGATTTGCGTGGCCAGTTCTCCAGCCAATCTTTGAGCTTGGCCTTTAGCTCTTCTTCGGACACGAATCTCTCTTCTTGTCCCGGTTCCAGTAGCACGTAAGTCTCGGTGCGCTGATAGGCCCGTCTCCGCCTGATTGCAAATATCTGAGCATAATAAAGACAGATATCACATTGGACGACAATTCCTTGAAGTTCGATCATTGTTTATGGAGAAGAAACATAATTAAGCAACTTGACTAAGAAAAAAGAAGACTTCTTTTCCTGTAGGAATGAAACAATAAGAAGCAGATCCCGGATGCTTTCGCCTAATCGACAAAGAACGACATACAGATGCACATGTACCTTCTCTATGTTCTTCAGATGGTTCTTCGTCTTGTGCAGTTTGAGGCGTTCGGAGGGATGGGAGAACTGAACGGCACCTACGGAATTTGCTTCGATAAAAGAGGTCCTCATTTTACTCCTCGAAGTAGTTTCGCCTGCAACAAAGCAAAGCCCGGAAATAAGAACAATCACTCTATCAGTGATTACACAGTAGCCAATGAGATATAATCTTCTCAGTCAATCATATTCGATCCCATTCTACCTTGTTGCAATGTCTATACTATGTAAATCCCACAGTTGTTGAGCTCTTTAACTAATGCCCTCGTTGTTGAAAAGAAGAAATCTTGCTTATTGGCATCTTCATGTCTTTTATTCGTGAAGACGGTATCAAATCGATCAGCTAGTTCTTCTCATTCCTACTACAGATTTAGCATTGAAGAGTTGTCTTCGGTTACTCTCTCATAAAAAGGCTAACACCTCCTGTGCATCATTTTCAGACTGCCACTCAGTAAATATCCAAGGAAAAAACAATCGGCATCTCGGTCCGAAACCCTGATCCTATCATGAACGAAAACTTCTAATCCTCAGAGTCCAGCTCCAGAATCATGTGAAGTCCGGGAATTTGAAAAGACGGTAGTTTTGAGAGATGCCGGGGACTTGTGAAGCCCCGAGACTAGGGACAAGAAAAAGGAAAAAAGAGAAGAGCTTAGCTTACCGCTCAGGTTCCATGCCGCGGCGCGTTGAATCTGCATCTGTAAGGCTCGTTCCATTGATGTCGTGTGTAATCTTCAACTGCAAACCGATAGCTTAGTGTTTGAGGCAGAGGTGTTCTTTGCTGGATAATGTTTATGAACCGGGCCTTTCTTGTCCTTACATAGGTAGGTGTCCTATCCCCGAAATTTCACTGTTATGTTTCATTGAGGGCTCTTCTTCAAATATTTGGCTCGTTCTAACAAAGCAACTTAACCACAACTCCAATGAGTTACATAGTCTTATAAAAGAGTCGGCGAATTCAATAGAAATTAATGAGTTATTAATAACTAGTAAGTCGAAATCATTCAGATAAACATTACTAAGGTTGTTTTGCGGAAATTTTTTTTCTTATTTTTCGGAGTTTGGTTCGCTTAGGAAAATGAGCCTACGAAAAATGTTTTTCGTATGCTTAAATTCAGTAAAATGATTTAATCTTTAAAAAATCAAAAATCACTTTTCCAAATATGACTAAGTATCGGTGATGGACCGAAACTCTATGCTTAGATAGGTATCCCATCGTATTTTCGGGTCTTCGGCATCAAAGGCCAAGTCTATCGAGGCCGGGCCCGAGTCTACAAAGGTCGTGCTCCAATCCTCGACACTCAAGCTCGGGTCTCTAGTGCTCGAGCCAAGGAATATCGAGGTCGAGGCCCGGGATCGTGGTGACCATGCTTGGGGTCCATCGAGGCCGGGCTCGAGACACCGATGCCCACATTCGGGTCCATCGAGGCCGGGCTCGGTACCCGGGCGCTCGCGCCACAATCCATCAAGGCTTAGCCTAGGTCACAGGTGCTCGTGCCCCCGATCCCTAGCTCCCAAGTGGGGTCCATCGAGGCCGATCTCGGGACCCAGGTGCCTGTACCAAGTTCCCTTGTTGCCCATGTGGGACCTTGGTGCCTGCACCAAATTTCCTTGTTGCCCACGTGCAAGTTACTAGCATCCTAATAGTGCATGTCTATCTTAGGAAGATTAAATCAGATTTTTCATTCCAAACGACGGAAATTATTTTCCAATACATTTTCAGGGCCAAACACCGAAAAAATATTGTCATTCTCCTGAAAAATGACTTCCCCTATAAGAACGTTATCTTTCGCGAAGCAAACAGAACCTAATAGCTCAAATAAGAGTTCGTAAGTCGAGACGAAGATACTAACTTCACTTGGAAAAATGGGTAGCCCATTCCATTTGAGGTCCATAATGTCGCGTAAGAGCTGGAACCTTTAGCACAATCTCAAGTTACGCTGATCAAAGTGGGGTAACTCAATAATACTGTTAGTTATTTGTAAAACGACCAAACAAAGTTAGAAAATTTTAGTGACAACTTATTATACAAGCAATTTGTCGAGTCATTTCTTTATCAATCATATTTAAAACTCATCAACACACCTAGAAACTTACCGACACGAATTTTTTTTTTTTATCCTTTTGCCGTTCGTGCTCGTCCAACGTTGTATGAACAAACAGGTTTTCTGCGACCAATTTTGTTTGCCCTCACTCCTTAAAAAAACATCCTTTTTTCCTCAATTTCGAGCCTAAAAAGGTCAAAGTGGAAGTCCCAAGCCTTCGTGTTAGGTTTTGCTGCTGAACTGTAAAAACGCGAGCTCAGTTTGAAAAACGGTTAATGCGGTTACGATTTCTCTTCTCGCCTAGGAAGAAATCCTCTCTCTCTCTCTCTCTCCCTCGCTCGCTCTCTTTCCGGCGCGAACTGAAGAAACACCCACCGAAATCGTCTCCGCGCCTTCCTTTTTCTTTCTTTAACTCGCTCTTCTCTTTCCCCCCTTCTTATTACCATCAAGCTGTCAAACCCCTTGTTGTCCCCCTCCCCCTCCTCCTTCCTGCTCCAATTCACCATCCCCTTCTCGTACTCCTTCTAGCCGATCGCGGCACTCGAGATCCCCTTGTGACCCGATTCGGGCGATTCCCCCGTGGAAACTCGGCCCGTCTCGATTTGATTTCATCAGCTGGAGCTTTGTCTTCTGGTACGTTGCCTCCTCTTCTTGCTGATTTGATTGAATGCGTAGTCATTAAGATCGCGTCGTTTCGTGGATCGAGCCAATATCATTAGGTGAGTGATTAAGCATGGCAAGGGCGATATGCATGACGGGTCTCGAGTTTTTACTGTGTTCCTGTGCGCTGCGCTGCTTATAAAGAATTTTTGCGTCCTATTAAGCAATTCTCAATTGCGAAGATTCTGCATTCTTCGTATGAAGTTCCGGTTCGCAAAGGGTTCCGATGGTTATGTAGTGGATCTTACCATAAGCCAAATCTCCTCGGAATGAACTTCGTCTGGTCCCGAAGTCGAAATATGTGTATCCGAAGTTGTTTATGTGCTTGTTAAGCCACCATCTCCCTGATCCTTATCGTTAGAACCATGCTAGTGATTGAATTATTTGCTGTGATTCCGAAAAATGATTCGGCTTGATCGGTCTGCGTAGCTTAACTTAACCCTTCAATGGCTCAGTGTAGGACCTCCGTGGGCTTTGGCATCTTGAGATCATTCATCCTATGGATAGAGAGGCTGAGAAGGAAAGTGGTAAGCACTTGAAGGTTCATTTTGACGACACCTGCAATGAAACACATACGCTACCGAGAAAAAAAGCCTCTCCTTCTTCTTCCTCTTCTTCATTGGAGCCCGACTCTTTGTCGGATTCAACCCTCACCGATCGAGATGAGAGTGATTCCTTGCCGAAATCGAATCGTTCTTCGCAAGATCTCGAAGGACTCTTCCCATCAGAGAGTTATGCTCAAGCTCCAATCTCGAGCACACATGGCGAGATCACCTCTCCGCTTCCCTTGAGTTACATGGCAGGACGACCTGCTGGCTATGACCCGAATAGGATTCCAGCAGCTGTCTTTAGTAGCAAGCCGGCGAACCCGACGGACTGGAGTGTCGCTTCTAATGAATCCTTGTTTAGCATTCACATGGGAAACAACAGCTTCTCTAGGGATCAGGCTTTCTTGCTGTATAAGTCGGGTGAATTAACCAAGCTCGATGAGGTGTTCAGCGTCCCAACCGCCCTGCCCCCTGTGGCAGAGGCTGTGGGGCCTCAGCAGGAAAGCCCGAGATCATCGTCCGTGAACCAGATTGCTGATTTAGCGAAGCCATCACCCCAAATAACTGAATTACTCCCCGACGAAGCGTCTCCCAGATCCAGCAACGTAGATATCAAGAAAGGTGAAGATGACAATGCCAAGGAAAAGATGCAACCTACTGAGCATGTCCGAAATTCCACGAGCATGTCTACTCGGTCTGACGGGAGCGGCACGAGCACCGCTTCCTTTGCATTCCCAATGTAAGCGGCAATCCCATTTAGTTTTGGTTTCTTTCTGTCAGTCATAGTCGAATTAGTCTGAGATCGATCGGTAACCAGTAGCGTTTAGTGCATCAGGTAGTTCATTCTCCATAGAGCAATTGGATTTACTGTTTCATTCCCTTTCTTATGCATAAGGTGTCAGTTTTTCACTTTTTTTTTTTTTATCAGACATGTGAGCAAATAGGTTTGTTTCTCTTCATGTCCACTAGTGTTTTTTAAACCTGCCCGAAGCCTAACGATTGGACTTTGTTCGGGTCAGACTGGGAGGGACGTCAGAAGGAAAGAAGCCCTCGATGAAGGAGGGATCGAAGAACGAACACTCGTCGGAGTTATTGCCGGAGCAATCTCAGCGAAGGCAAGCGACAACAGGGAGGACTACTTTGACCAACTGGTTCTCTTGCTTCTCTTGCTGTTCGTTCCGCTGTTCGATCTCTCTCAAGCCGAAGTAAGACACGTCACGCAGTCGTCTCCCGGTGCCTGTCCGTTTCATCAATCCAACTGAGAGTTTAAGGCGCCTCTCTTCCCTTTAGATTCTATAACAGGCCGGCATTATATGCATGCTGCTATCAAGCATTGCCGATCTAGCTAACGATATCTTACCATGTGCATTCTGCTTAGCTTTGGTCGGTTTGCACACCTGCATCATGTGTATTAACTCGGATTATAGAGAGAAAGACAGATGGTAATTAGGAGTAGCGGTTACGAATCTCGTGTGAGTTTCGGAGAAGATGATTATATATGTAAAAGGAGATCATTCTCGCAACCTCTCAACTCATTTTCCCGAGTTCTCCCCTTGCAATCGAATGTGGTTCGATCTGGTGCATGATATTCCAATTTTGTTACATCACTTTATGTTCTGAACAATTGGTCATCGACAGAAGCAACGTAATGAGCTCAAAGGCAACGGAAGTCCATATACAAAAAACGATGCCGTCGCATTATCTGATGCGCCGGTGTAACCCAATTCCTGTCGAGTTTCCAAAAGCTAGAGAACGTGCAAAGATCTATGTGTGACTCTCGGTGCGAAAACTCCTCCAAGATTAACTCGAACGCCAAATTGATCTTGCCAAGAGTCGCTAGAACAGAATAAAAGCATGCCCACACGCGCACAATTTTGTCTAGGATGTACGGCCTTGATTGATGTAATATTATGTTGGTTTTAACACGTCCAGAACCGGGACTAATTCGGACGACTCGCCGCGAGTTAGCTGTAGACATTCTAACTGCACATGCTTCCACAAGAGTCTTCAAAGTTAATGCTGCCAGATACGTGCCAAGCATAGTATTGGTGAGAACCAGCTGATGAAGCATATAAATACACAAGAACTTCTGTATCCCATGAAAAATGGATAGGCGGAAAGAAACACGAAAGCTCAAACTATCACGATTTGCCGACCACCTTCGGAACTGGCGGTGCAACCAAGCGCAAACTCGCTCTAACATCGGACCGCCTACCTCAGACCGACATCGCCCATCGCTCAGGAGCATCAGCCCGTGAATCGGATGACCAACTTCTGCAATGCTAACCATAGTTAAGACATACTGTAACCCTGTCCTGTTCCCTAGAGTCTAGATATTAGCTTCCCCAGGTCATGCTCTTCCGGTTCTCATTTGTATATCCCATGTGAACAACATGGTACGCGCAGATCGCTCTGATGAGATAACATTTGAAGTAATTAGCTGATTTGATTAGGTTTAGTGGTGGAGGCTTTACTTAATGGAACACACACAAATCAAGAATATAAAACTCGGTTTCAACAGAGGACTCCCACTGGTTTTCTTGGATATAGAGAACAGGAACGTACTTCCCCTGGTGGATTTGGAATTCTTTTGAAAGATATGCCGCAACCAATCCGGATCCGTCGCGACCCATCAGTCATTTCTTTGAGATGAATTAGACAGATCGGTTTCGGCGCGCATTAGTACCCACGGCGTTCGGTACACGACGGAACGACTCGGGCATGTCCTAATTTTCATCGACGCTTGGGATGATAGCAACCAAGAATTGAGGATAGGTGGAGGGGCCTAACGGGGGAGACCGCCGCAGTCCGAGTCGCGATCCCTCGATGCTTTATGAAATGTCTCGTCCAATAATTTATCAGAGTTTCGCATGAAATTGCCAGACATCTCGCCATTTTAAAACTAATCGCGAGTCTTTTTCCTTAATATTTTTTTTCTAATCATATGTACTTTTTTTTTTTTTTTGGAAATTGTCGGATAAATGAACAGATAATTCAGATTGCCAACTTGGATTCCTCGGTGGTGCGATGTGTTTTGACTGTTGGGCTTCGGAGGAATCTCCCGACCAACCACATCGAGGCCTCGTTGGTTTGACGGGTCCGACGTGTTGATTGGCCCGGCAATTGACGTGACATTAATTAACCCTTCAAACGTAAGAACAAATCAAAAAAGGCAAAAGAAGCTTCGAATCATGACCAAATTTCGTTCCACCACAAAAAAAAAAAAAAAACAAGAGACCAAATTTTGGATAATTCATCAACTTGCTTTTTCTCCACCAAGAAAAATCAAAACCCTTTTCTTCCGCACGTTCACAGTGCTGATTAGTCACTTCCTCGAAAACTAACGAATCGAGAATCGCGGTGTTCTTTCGATCAATTTCTTAGCAAGTGGCTTCAAGGACGTTAATAAATTGTCGAATTCTTAATTGAAAATATATCAATCTCACCTTCTTCACTTGACACCGGAAAGAAAAGTCTCACTTCACGTTTTTCATGAAATCGCTTGATGCTCAATAACAAACTCGACTCCTATAGTCATTGCCATTTGCTGCATGTAGTTGTAGCCGCCATCGATAATTAACTCGTTTCCATAAGTGCATATTTTTTGGGAATTCGCTTTTCGGAGCAAGAAACTTCCGAGAAAAGTATGAAACCCCGCCACGACCTTTATCTTGCAAAATAGTTTTCATAAAAGTTCGCTAGTGATTTACATTTTCATCGAAAAATGTGTTTCCGTTTATTCACTTTTTTTTTAGTAGTCATGACTCTTTCTATGTGAATCACTCAACATTTCGCATATTTATAGGATTTATTCTGAATATTACCCTTCTCATCGACATCAAATAATTGCTAATTTCTGAAGACGTCGCCATCCGACTACCGGGATTATATTGGGACAAAAGGCATGCAGATTAAAGAGTGTACAGGTTGTCGAAGAAGACGAAGCATTTCAAACAAGTGTCCAAACATGATAATCTTTGTAGGAAAATTTTTTTATGAAACACAATTAATCGAGCCAATTAGTATGTTTAAGTGTTAATTATTTCTCTTTTTTTTTTTCTCAAAAAAAAAAAAAGGAAGAAAGGGAGAGAGAAAAAGGTGTGAGAAGAGAACGACCCACACTATGGTATTTCCACTGGGCCCCAGCCCCACTCAAAACGACAAAACCCCCGCATCGACATCTATGAAAAACGCAGAGGACACGCAAAATTATTGGCTACTGCTTTTTGCGCACAAAAAAAAAAAAAAAAACAGAAAAAGAAGAAGAAGAAGAAGAAAAAGGAAACAGTGAAGACGAGGAAGAAGAAGAAGAAGAAGAACAACAACAACAACAGCAACAACGAAGAAGAATGAAGCGCAGCCTAAATCAAAGCTTCCACATACGCGTTTTCTCGGAGACCACACCAGTTGGACTCTCCCCATGACGGAAATTAGGGTTTTCTCTCTCTTCTTCGCCCGTCGCTGAAAAGGAAGGGCTCTTCCCGAACCGACACAGACGCAAAAAGGCTCGAGCTTTTCAGGTCTTGGACACCCTTTTGGGTGTTTGGAGATGGGTTCCTCCGCTTTCCGATTGCTACCGGTCATCGCCGTCAAGCCCACTTTCTTCCTGTTCTTGGCTTTCTCCTTCGTCGCCGTTCGGGGTGATTCCGACGAATCGGTCCTCCTCCAGCTCAAGAACTCGTTCCCCGACCCGTCGGGGCTCCTCTCCGGCTGGAATTCGAGCTCGGGCGCGTCCAGCCACTGTGATTGGTTTGGCGTCTCCTGTGACCTTGATTCTAGGGTTTCGTCTCTCAACATCACTGGAAACGGCGGCCCAGGTGAGGGAAGCTTGTTCCTTTGTGCTGATTCTGCTCAGTTCCCTCTTTATGCGCTTGGAGTTAGGAGAAATTGTTTGGGAAGTGGTGGGAAATTGGAAGGGAAATTGTCGCCCTTGATTGCTAAGTTTGCCGAGCTCAGGGTTTTGGCACTTCCTTTTAATGGACTGTATGGTGAATTGCCTGCTGAAATCTGGGGAATGGAGAAGTTGGAGGTCCTTGATTTGGAGGGGAACTCGTTTAGGGGATCTTTGCCAGCTCAGTTTGTTGGCATGAAGAATCTGCGCGTGCTCAATCTTGGGTTTAACCAGTTTTCGGGTGAACTGTCCATGTCGGTATCGAATTTTGCCGATTTGGAGGTTTTGAATTTAGCTGGAAATTCTTTGAATGGAAGCATACCTGGATTTGTTAGTCGGGTGAGGGCTGTGTATCTGTCATTTAATCAGTTCACTGGCTCCCTTCCCAGCGAGATTGGGAATGATTGCAGCAAACTGGAGCATTTGGATTTGTCAGGTAATTTCTTGGGCGGTGAAATTCCAAGTGGCATTGGGAGTTGTGCAGAGTTGAGGTCACTTTTAGTATACTCCAATATGTTGGAGGAGGTCATTCCAGCTGCAATTGGGCAGCTCAAGAAGCTCGAAGTGTTAGATCTTTCGAGGAACATTCTCAGCGGTTCAATACCTGTTGAGCTGGGAAACTGCAGTAATCTATCTGTGCTCGTGCTTTCGAATTTGCTCGATCCACTTCAAGACAAGAATACTGCAGAAAGGAGTGTCTTATCAAGATTTCATCCGATGAACGACGAGTATAATTACTTCCAAGGTGAAGTTCCTGAGGGAATCACAAAACTACCCAAGCTCAGCATATTGTGGGCACCGAGGACAAACCTGGAGGGTAGGATTCCCACTGACTGGGCCACTTGTGACAACTTGGAAATGGTCAATTTGGCTAAGAATTACCTTACTGGAGGGGTACCACAACAATTTAGGTACTGCAAGAAGTTGGTTTTCCTTGACCTGAGCTCAAACAAGTTGAATGGGCAGCTTTCTGAAGAAATTCAGGTTCCGTGTATGGCTGTGTTTGATGTCAGCGAAAATGCCCTGTCTGGTTCGATACCCAGATTCCATAATAGCAGCTGTCTTTCTATTTCTCCCACCAATGGATATGCTTCCGATGTCATCAACTGGCCAACTGGATATTTGTCATCCATTGCATATAGAGCTCATGGTGGTCTATCTTTACCATCAGTTCCAGCAGATGGTGGTTTTGTCATATATCACAATTTTGGGCGCAATAACTTCACTGGAACATTGAGCTCAATGCCGATTATCCCTAGAAGACTGCGTGCTCAAATGATTTATGCCCTTTTTGCTGGTGAGAACAGTCTGTCTGGACCATTTCCGGAAAATATATTTGAAAACTGTCAAAACTTGGACGTAATTGCCATCAACATCAGTTACAACAAAGTCTCTGCTCCGATTCCGTCTGGCATGGGTAAGATGTGCCGATCGCTCATTCTTTTGGATGCATCCGGGAATCAAATTACCGGTTTTATTCCCCCAAGTCTCGGAGGGCTGGTTTCTCTTGTCGGGTTAAATCTTGGGTGGAATTCATTGCAAGGACAGGTCCCATCCAGTCTAGGCCAGGTCAACGGTCTGAAATATCTTTCTTTGGCTGGTAATAATCTTACTGGCTCCATCCCACCCAGCTTGGGGCAGCTTCAGTTCTTAGAAGTGCTGGATCTCTCATCAAACTCCCTCTCTGGTGAAATACCCAATGACATTGTGAAATTAAAGAATCTGACTGTTCTTCTGCTCAATAACAATAAGCTCTCCGGGCAACTCCCATCAGGTTTGATGAATGCGACAGCACTCACTTCATTCAATGTGTCATTCAACGACTTGTCTGGGCCTCTTCGCTTAAATGACAATTTGATGAAGTGCAGTAATGTTATTGGGAACCATTTTAGCCAGCCTTGCCCACTAGGGCCATCAACAGATTTGCCGATGGTGGGTAGTTTCGCAAATTATGCAGCTTCGCCATCAGGTGGTCAACCACCAAGTTCTAGAAATCATGGTTTTAATGCAGTAGAAATAGCATCTATAGCTTCTGCTTCGGCGATTGTTTCCGTGCTGCTGGCTTTGATTGGCCTATATATTTACACAAGGAAGTGGAAACAAGGAAAATCAAATTGCAGCATTGTCAAGAAGGAACTGTCTGTTTTCATAGATATTGGGATCACATTAACATTTGAGAATGTCGTGCAGGCCACAGGGAATTTCAATGCAAGCAATTGCATCGGTAGTGGTGGTTTTGGAGCTACATACAAGGCCGAGATTTCGCCAGGGGTATTGTTGGCAATAAAGAGGCTGGCGGTAGGCCGTTTTCAGGGCTTTCAACAGTTTCATGCGGAGATTAAGACCTTGGCACGGCATCACCATCGGAATCTGGTTACTTTGATTGGTTATCATGCCAGCGAGACTGAGATGTTCCTTATTTACAAGTATTTGCCTGGTGGTAATCTGGAGAAATTCATAAAAGAAAGGTCGACGAGGCCTGTGGATTGGAGGGTACTTCACAAGATTGCTTTAGATGTGGCTCGTGCACTTTCCTACCTGCACAACGAATGTGTATCCCGAATCCTCCACCGCGACGTCAAGCCTAGCAACATCTTGCTAGATGATGATTACAATGCGTACTTGTCTGATTTTGGGTTGGCTCGGCTACTAGGAACTTCAGAAACCCATGCCACTACTGGTGTGGCAGGGACCTTTGGTTATGTGGCCCCCGAGTATGCGATGACATGCCGTGTCTCTGATAAGGCCGACGTGTACAGTTACGGCGTAGTACTTCTTGAGTTGCTCTCGGACAAGAAGGCTTTAGACCCCTCATTCTCCTCATATGGGAATGGTTTCAACATTGTCCAATGGGCATGCATGCTTCTGCGACAGGGTCGTGCCAAGGAGTTCTTCACTGCAGGCTTGTGGGACGTGGGCCCCCACGATGATCTGGTGGCCGTTCTACACTTGGCAGTAGTTTGCACTGTCGATTCTCTTTCTACTAGGCCCACGATGAAGCAAGTTGTACATCGGCTGAAACAGCTTCAGCCTCCTTCTTTTTAGATCTCCCTCGCGTAAGTTTTCTGGGAAATAGCGGTTTATAGGAAGTGAGCCAAAGGCTGCGGTGTAATTTATCTGCAATTGTCGGTTTTTTCACTCGGTTGGTCGGACGCCCCTTAGGTTGAGAATTTCTATTACTATAGATGTTGTACCATAGTTGTGATGGCTCCCTTATTCCATGGGAATTCTTCGGTGTCGGGGCATTTTATGATGAAGCTGCAGAAGAGTGCAGATATTCTTTTCCGCGTCTTACACAAGTATTTTTAGGTTTTGTTTTTCTAGGTTCAGCTGTTGTAATAAAACTGTAGAAATTAGACTCCTGTCCCTTTGTATAAAATGATCATTCTTTATAATGGCTGCTTCAGTTTTCAACATTGCAACCATCTGATTCCTGAACAAGCATTTTGGTGCTTTCTGGTTTATGTTCTCCATTGGATTTTGCTGGTTTTCTGCTGCGAGCACTGATTACAGAGCTGGGAATTTCGTCTTCCATTTTATAAAGTGTAGCAGTCCTCTGTGTTTTTTTTTTTTTTGGGTCAAGCAGTCCTCTGTGTTACCTTTAGCATTTAGCTCAGGAGTGTGACAGTGAAGGACCAAGACTGTTGCGTTCGTTTGTTGCTGCATTTTTCTGTGAACAAAAACTCTGCAACAAGACGGTCGTTTTCTTGGTGAGTTTCAGCACATTTAGTCACATCCCAATACATGACTTGAATAGCCAGCAGTGAACAGTATGCAGTCCTCAATTCAAGAAGTCAACATGGGCCTTTGGGGTTTTGGTGGCCCAAAAATTTGCAGCATGGTAGAACCATGATAACCGGAATCGAAAACACCGCGTTCTTCCCGAATATACGCTGCGACCCCGATCACTTCATCTCGAAACCCCCCAGTCATCTCAGTTCTCGACCCCTTTAATCGCCTTTCGGGATTCGACCCTTCATGGCAAATTAGCTGCTCGCTTGGCTTGTCTTCTTCATTTCCCAAACCTACGAAGAAGAACAAAACTTTCCCCAAGACTCCCCGTTCGCTCAGCTCACCACGGACGTAGGTCAACATGTCCTGGTGCGAATGTGTGGCTACACATGATCTACGTAGCTCGTACACACACGCATTGCTTGGAGGATGAATCACGGCACACCTTCCGCACGCTCCACAGCCACGAGCAACGATTCCCGGAAGATATTCTCCTTTCCGAGTTCCGTACGTCGACAAAGTTTGACAATTCAGGCACAAGGCAGAGTGGTGAACAGAGAGCAGAGACGAGAAAAAAAAGGCAATCATGAATCGCAACATCTCTTTCACGCGCCATCTTTTCTAGTAATTCACGAAAACTTTTTGATGTTGGCCTGCTGGGCATAGGATTGCCCCTCCAAAAATGAACCTCTGCAGTTTTTTTTTTATTTTTATATCTGCGCATGCTCTTCTGCACTCTTTGTAGTCTCATCTTCGTTCCCTTTTCCACTTTATAGCCATTGCTATTAGCTTTTTACAAACCCCCCTTTGTCCGTTTGAAGAAATTGGAAAAGATCTTCCGGGTTCATAAATTCCTGAGAACGTTGATAACCTTCCAATAATGTTCGTAAAAACAAGGAATCAGTGTGCGGTACGTTGTTTGTTTGTTCGATGTCTTGTTGGAAAATTACGGACTGTTGCATTAAGTTATCGACTCGATTGTTTCGTAACGTGCCAACACTTCCGATAGATTATCACCTTTTGTCGGTATAGCTTACAAACATGTTAAAGGATTAAAGCTACCGATTCTTGTGTAACCTCGTTTCGATTGAATTATCAACTTTTATTCAATTAAGTTACTGATTAACTTTAGGTTTGCCAGCTGTTAATTGAATAACTTACCGATACTTGTTTGATCAATTACGAATTACCATTTTTTCCAATACTCACTTACGGACTTTTATTGAAGTAATTGGCCCTTATATCAAATTAATAACTTTATTTGTGAAACTAACCGACCTTTTTAACCTAATCACATCGAACCACTGCCGATCCGATCCGCCAACATTTATTAAAATTACCAACTCTTCTACCGAAACACTAACTATATTCGAGTTATTTATTAATTTTTTTCAATGAAATTACCCACCAATTTTAGGTTATCAAAAATTATTTGAATTTAATCTACTTTTTTAACATTGATTAGGTGGCTTTCGAATAACCAACTTTCCTAACAACTCAACGGATGTATTGATTTGACCAAAAAAAAAAAAAATAGATGCATTGTTGCTGCAAATTCTTGCATGAAACTATGAATATTTTTTTAGGCTCTGTTTATTTTGAGGAAAATGTTATGTTTTTGAAAAATATTTTTCAGGAAAATGACAATATTTTCTGATGTGCGGCTAAAACCTAAAAATGAACTGAAAAATACTTTATGCCATTCGGAATGAAAAATCGGATTTGATTTTCCTCCATGCACTCCATTTAATAATTTTTAACTTTCATAATTTTTTCTTGTATTTTTATTCTTTTAAAAATTTTGAAATTTTTATCTTTTCATTTCATTTTATCTTTTCTTTTCCCTTCTTCTTCGGCCGCTCATTAGCCTGTGGTGAGACTCGGCCTTCCTCGCCTGTGGCCGATCGCAAGCCGATGAAGAAGGGAAAAGAAAAGAAAAGAAAAGAAAAGAAAAGAAAATTAATAAAAGAAAAATAAAAAAAAGAAAAGATAAATTGAATTTTAAAAAGAAAATGAACATGAAAGAGTTGAGGAAGGAAAGCTAAGGGAAAATAATTTCCTCTCAAGGCAATCATTTTTCCTACTTTTGAAGGTGTTTTTTTCATGAGTGAAAAACATTTTCCTTGACTCATTTATTTTCCGTGAACCAAACGCCAGAAAATCCGGAAAACATTTTTTCTGGAAGTTATTTTCCGCGACCCTCCAATTTTTTTCTCCATAGAATTTGTATACCGCATTCACTCGAGATGTTTCTCTTTCGATTTTCTTTTTGGCATACAAAACTCCTGATATATATGTGGGTGTGCTTGTAAAATTGATCTCACTTCATGCTTTGTGAAGCAGCACATCTGGTTTTGGCTTAGCTGTTTCTTGAAGACCTGACAGAATGATATTGGATTGGAATCGTCCAAACTGCATAAAGGTGTAATTGAAATCATGAACAGACAGTAACCTAAATCAAGTAACCTTAAAAGTAAATGATTAGTTTGATAGTTACTCAGATTAGGAGAGCTTTTTAAGAAGAAAGCCCAAATTAAAGATGGATTGGTGGCCCTATCTGTTAGAAAGCTAGCCACTAATGAGAAGCCAAATTGGCAATGGCCTTAGCTCTTACTTGGTTTTTTTTTGCTATTTTTCAAGTACGTAATCAGAATATAGTCATAATAGTAGCGACCAAATAACTTAGCCTAAAATCATTTCCCAGATAAACAGCACTGATGTTGATTAGAAATTTTGTGGAAGATAAATTGAAGCAATTGGCTGACCATCTACCGGTGATCATGATCAAATTGAGATTTACAAGTAATCCCAGTCATTGATGTCATTAAGTTCAAAGAACGTTCTTTTGCACATTATAACCGATTAGCACATAAATAGTCAATGGAAAGTGCTTTACATAATCCATTCGAGAAAATTTAGTGCATAAAACCAATTTCTAGCTAAATCTTCTACCATCATGAACGATTTTTTGAGAAAACCTAATTCCAACGCCGGTCTTCTTTTTTTTTTTCTTTCGATTTTTCTCTTGCCAATTTATAACTCGAGTTTCCGAGTTCAAAAGCCATATGGACAAAATAATGTGGCAAATAACGTATCAAATCAAATCAACATTGAGTGATTTAATTTTAGTTTGCGGGCATGTGCTGAACGAGTCCTAATCAAGACGACCTGATTTTAGTGCTGGAAATTCCATGGGCAGCTTCGAAGCAGATAAGGCAAGACACCAAAATGGATAGACGTTAAGACAATTGGTACAAGAACGTGATTTTTCTTCGGTGCTCTCAAGATTCGCTCCTCGGAGACGATTGGGGTCCCAACAAAGGAACAAAAGTTAAATCTCCCACGGCTCGCAAAGGCTGACTATGTCGATGGACGAAGCAGGAAAAAACCAGCAGGTGTCTGTGCCGAAAGGTTTTTTTAGAGAGAGAGAGAGAGAGAAGCTTGGGCTTCGTTTATGGTGATGACTCTCTGCAAGAGTTTTCTTGGGGAGAAAGTGAGAAACGTATGTGACAAATCGTGTTGGAACGAGAAGAGGGACTGGGTGTGTCTAGGATCAGGGGGACCATTCATGGAGTGACCATGATGATAGCTCTTCTCTCTCGTTGCAGTAAACCTGCATCAACTGCACTTTTTTTTTTTGTTTCCTCTTTCTCTTCACTTAGTGAACCTTCCTCTGTGCTCTCTCTTTCTCTTGAGATTCCCGCTCAGCGCCCCTGTCAGAATCAGTAAACCCTAGAAGAAGAAGGAGAAGAAGAAGAAGGAGAGACCCTTTTTATCTTCTCACACATCCTCCTCATCCTGCGCACAGTAAACACCCTGTCCTAAACCTAAACCAAGGGAAAGAGAGAAAAGAAAAATGAAAAGAGATCTGCTGTTCTGTGTCATTCGATATGTGTGCGCAGTGATAATTACCAAAACAGGTCTAAATTTATTGTGTGAATGCCAATTTAGTTCTAATTTTTTTAATTTGACCAATTTAGTCCTAAACCTTTTGACTATTTGCCAATTTAGTTATTCTGGCTAAATTGACTGGAAATCGTTGTACTTCATCTATTTTTACATTGTATTCCAAATTTTGACGAATTCCTTTTCTTTTCATTCCATTTTATTTTTTTCCTATTTTTCTCTGCCAAGCTCCAGGCCTCGGTGATGGCCTGCGGATGGTCAACAGCCCCAGACAAGGGCGGCCGGCTGAGGGAAAATGAAAAAAGTGAAATATTTAGAACTTTTTCTGAAAATTTGTAAAAATTGTCCACATTAGCGATTGTCACCCAAAATTGGGTGAAAGGGCTATATTGACAAATCATCAAAAATTTTATGGCTAAATTGATCAAATTAGAATGTTCGGGATTGAATCCACATTCGTAAAATAAGATTATGACTTTTTTGGTAATTTTCTATGTTGATGTGCGTACCACTATCCCTTCAATTGATTCGTCATTTTCGATGTGTATATTAACAAATGATAACAGGTAGCACGCTGAATTAGATCTGTGGCATCGCATCAGTTACATGTCATGCTAGTTTTATATAGAATGCTCTTTCTATAAGCATTAATAGTAGAGATTAGGACACCGCTGACATTACACGCAACCCGCAAATATGTTTAGCTTGAATTTTGAGTACTTTATGTGTCCTGTGCAGTAAAAAAGACAGAAAAATGCAGCTTTCACGTAGAAACTTTGAAAGACAAAAAGTACATCAATTTCGTATCAGGTAACATATTAATGTGTGGTCACCCATTCAACTAGGTTATAACTTGAAAATGCATATCAATTGTAAATCTCAATATATAACATAGTTAATTGAATGTGTGGCATCATGTTTATAGAATGCTTTCTTAAGTGAATGACATCTCACTCTCTCTCTGCTGCTCAGCTGGCTCTTCATGAGCAGTTGGATACCCTGAAATGTTCTCTTTCTTGCTTCTAACAAGTATACACCAGTAGAATTGAATCTTCCCTTGTTATCTGAGAATATATCGGTAAGAGAGAGAGAGAGAGAGAGAGAGAGAGAGAGAGAGAGAGATAGAGAGAGAGAGAGAGAGAGAGAGAGAGAGAGAGAGAGAGATTAATCCTTTCATAAGTTCAATGTTTTAGCTCACTGTAGCTAATTGTACTCCTAGCAACAGGCAGATCTTTATCAAGATACTCATTTTCTATATATTTAAAGATTGCTTATCTACTAATTGAGCTATCCTCTTCTCTAACATCTTATTCTTATACTACAATCAGCTCAATAATCTTTAAGATGATACTCAAAAATCCATGTCATTGTGGGTTGAAGAAATCTACACATTAACTTGGATGACTCCACCCTACTTTCACTTACCAAATAGCTTGATAGAGAAGCACATCGTTTTCAACGACTCAGCTGGGAAAATTAAAAAGCCCTAAGAAAATCTGCTATGTTGCTGTATAATGGTGGTGGGTTCCGTACTTACTCCAAGTCTTGCCCTTACCTCTGGAAGATGAGCTGAACCACTTAACAACTTACCATAAGGGTTTCTGCTAGTTCTGATGGCTAGCAGGAGCAGTAATAATAACAAGCTAAGCTTCATTAAATGAATAGGACTCTCTAGGGTTTTGAAGTTTGTCTAAACAGCAATTTCTCTGTTCTCTAAATTGAAGAAAGATGAAAGCGCATTACCTAGATTCTATCAGTTAAGGAAACCAAGAAGTTGAATCTCTCTCTCTCTCTCTCTCTCTTCCATTTCAAATTTAATGGCTATTTCAAGAGACTTTAGGTTATGAAAACTGTACCTATCTGTTGGCTGTGTTTGGCGCAGTAACATCAAGTTGTGCACTGTTCAAGATCTCTCTCTCTCTCCCCCCCTCGAGGGAAAAAGTCTCTCTTGTGTGGTCCTCCTTCTGAGTGGTTTTTATTAAAGAATCAGTGGGATTGGTCCCTCACCTATAAGGTTGGATAGTCTCTCTCTCTCTCTCTCTCTCTCTCTCTCTCTCTCTCTCTCTCAGTAGCCATCATACACATCAAGAAGACATTGCATTGTAATTGTAGGCCACAACTTTTTGGAGCCCATGAAATAGACTTGTTTATATGAATTTCTGCTTTTGTCTTCTGGCATCATCCTTCTTGCCCACGTGATCTCTCTGCAGATCTTTCTATGGCATGATCCTAATTGTTAAAAAGGGTGTGGTGGGGGGCTCAACAGAATGCAAACATATGAAGTTTGCTAATAAAGAAGATACTTCAAGCCCTAATTTCTCGTTTCACTTTTCATGGCCAACATTATCCTCAATACCAAGCGTGCCTCGCGTATAACCATAAGATAGGGATTCAGACCAAAGACCTTTCTGTAGTCGTCGATAAAGCTTTCTTCATCACTTTTTTCACTTATAAATGTGTAGAATAGAATGGTCCCCTAGTTGCAATTATCAATCTTTGTTTGTTTATAAGTGATGGTTAAGTTGTGCTGGAATCTTTTTTTGTGTTCTTGACAACATCTCACTTACAAAATGGCGACTATGAGCCCCCTCGTCATGTATATATTTCTTTTGTGCCCCTGATTGCTCTGTAAGGACGACCGAGAATGCGATATGTCATTGGCTAGCGTGTTCCATTCGAAGGATGTCACGACGCGCCACGTGGCAGAGGATGCCCCGTTGCTTTTTCGTGTTTTCTTTCATGAGAGCTAGTCCATTGTTGAATTCGGCATCTTTCTTTTCCCAATATGACTTAGAACTTCAGAAGCTGAGTTTATTCTCCACGTTTTCCAGAGGCTGTTTTCGATTTGATAGAGCTGTGTCCACACGGAAATTAATTGCACAGAAGTAAGACATGTTGGTTGTCATTAATTTTGCCTTCAGAGACGTACAATCAAGCTCTTCGACTGATCCGTGATACACATAACAAGAACTTAGCACTGCGATCTCCAAGTTCATGTAAGTCATCTTATTTATTGTTCCTTCGTCGATATACTCCAGATCTGGCTTTCGTTCATCAGCAAAGTGAATCTCTTTGCCGAATTCAAGCAGATGAATATGACTCGGTTTGCAGTTGCATCGCCGACTGATGTTTACCCTCTTTGCTGATGTCCATTGGACTACAGTTTCAGTTTCATAGACATGTAAGAAGCAGAATTTGGTGGTGTAATCTTATAGCAAATTCGAGAAAAATTCTCCAGCATACCTATAATTTCTCTGCTCTCCTGTTTTTCCATGCAAACAACAACGCCAGAAAAAAGTCTTTCGGTGTTTATGCTGTTCTTTTTTCGAATTCTATCTCAAGGATGTAGAAGATGGCTAAAATCTTAAAATTGACATAAACTGATTCTGTCTTCTTTGCTTCACCGGTTTCAAAAACAGACGGTCACAAGAAAGCTCAAGAAAGAGTCCATATGCAGCAGAGTTGAAAACAGAAAAGGAAATTGCCGAATGACCGGACCAACGAGTGCAGGCCCCTCTCTTCCGAGTTGCTAATAGATGATATTGCACTAATGGGAGACCAATGATGATGAATATAGAAACAAATGAAGCGGATTCAGCACCAGGACAGGAGAAGATTGCTAGCTTCGACCACAAGATCCTCAAGGCTTCATCGTCGTCCAGTCCGGCTGCACACTGGTTAAGGTCGAGAGACCCAAGGATCTTCCGTGTCTCGCGAGCCTTCGGAGGCAAGGACCGGCACAGCAAAGTGTGCACCATCAAAGGGTTAAGAGACAGGAGGGTGAGGCTCTCAGTCCCCACTGCAATTCAGCTCTATGATCTTCAAGATAGATTAGGGCTTAGCCAACCAAGCAAGGTTGTGGACTGGTTGCTTGATGCTGCTAAGCATGAGATTGATGAGCTCCCTCCTCTCCCACTGATCCAACCAGGTCACAGTTTAGGTCATCTAGCCCATCAATCAGTCCTATCAAAATCTCATGAAATTGTTGGAGATGACTCATCAGGCAAAGATGGGTTGGTGAAGTCATCAAGATCAGGGACTTGGTCATGTACTGATCATCATCATCAGGAAGAAGATCAAGAACCCAATGACTGTGGCGCCTCAAAAGTCCCAGGACAAAACTATTTCTTGTCGAGAACTAGCTCAAGCTTCCACTTGGAGCCTCCAAACATGTCCCTATTGGCTAATTCAGCCACAATCCATGGGTTCACCTCCCAAACCGGAGACCTTCATCATCAGAATGTCAATAACGCCATTCCATTTTCTCTACACTCAGGCAGCTCTCAGACAACACCACCATCTTATTTTCCTTCGCTCTTTGCGACTTGGGCGGACTCCAATACCAATAACGATCCTCAACCTGTCAATCGCCACTTTCAAGTTGTGAGCTCAGTTAATTCACGCAACATTCAACCAAGTTCTCTCGCGCCACCACCTCTTCTGATCTCTGCTAGTCATCCGAGGTTCATGAGAGCCTCCCTTCTCGAGGGGAGTTGTAGCGAGGAGTGTCTTCACTCACCCAACAGTTTTGGAAGTGACCAGCCAAATAAAGACCCATGACCAGATTTCCCAGGTAAGTTATTGTCCTTGGTGCAGAAGCAATTACTTATAGGATATACAGTGGCCACCACGAGAGAGGTGAAGGAAATTCATGTAATAGTTAAGCTCCAGTTTCTATGGTTTTCTTTACACAGACGTGTTTTTTGATTGAGTGATTGGCAATCCGGTATTTGATAGTGTTTTTTTTTTTTTTGAAGTTATTGTTATGCCTTAATGCTGACCAATCTAAGTGGTCCTTAATTGTACAGGAGAGAAATATATGTACTTGATTTCTGGCACACCTATTCTATACTTTTAAATATGAATGTCATTTTGCGGTGCATCAACTACTGCACAATGCTGTCTAGAGAGAATGATTCGTGACTATAACGCACGAGACGAACGATATAGTTAAATTGAGTTGTGGCTTTGAGCGCATCTCTCTTTCCTTAGAAGGACTAAGGAGAGAGGTCTGAGGGTAAGAATAGAGTGATTTGTCTAATTAGAGCAAAACTAAACAACTGCATAATAAGTGAAGTTTAATCAACTAACTTCTTTTTGAATGCATTTTTTGTTCTTAGCAGCACCTTAAACTTACCAACTCTTATGGAATTTATCAATCTTATTTGAATGGTTTATCAATTTTTTGTTGAATTGCCAACTAATTTCAGGTTACCGAGCTCCGTAATTAACTTATTTGCCCGCAATTATTTGATTCTTTTCATCAACTTTTATTTGTGTTTCTTATGAAAGATTTAAATTTGTCATCTCTTATTTGTATCACTTACTAGCTTTTCTCCCATTTAATTGCAAGCTAATTTTGATTTACCAACTTTTTTTAGTTGCTTACCAACGTATATTTTCATTTTTTTTTTAATTTACCAACTTTATTATTATTATTATGTTTTGGTCGAATACCAATTTTATTATTGAGTTGTCACTTTTATTTACTTAGTAATTTCTTTTTATATTTTTCCAATTTTAGAAGAATACCGACTTCATGATTACCAGCTTCAATAAAATTATTACCAACTTTTCTCCTAATAGATTACCGACAATTAGTTACCAATGTTTATTTTTATAAACTATCAGTTTATCCCATCTCTAATAAGAAAAACCTGTTCTTGTCATTTTAAACTTTTATTTACCTTCTCTTATCAATAACTTAAATTAGCCACCTATCATATGAAATTATTGACTTTTTTTCGTGTCACTTAACTTTTCTCCTATTAAGTTACATATTAATTTGGCTTACCAACTCTCATTTGAGTTGCATAGGATAATACCACGAAAAACCTCAAACTAGTATATCTGTGACAAACGAATGGTAAAAATCCCAAACTGATACTCAACTGCTAAGTGTCGTCAACTCAGCAATTTGATGGTAAATTTTAACGGAAACTAACGAATGATAAATTTATCACAGATGTACCGGTTTGGGATTAATTTATCATAAGTATACTAGTTTGGACTTTTTTGTGGTATTAACTCCAATTAACAAAAACTAACAAAAGGTAAATTTGTCATAAGTGTACCGGTCTGGGGTTCTTGTTAATTAAAAAATTAATATGGGATAAATTTGTCACAAGTGTACCCGTTTGGGGCCTTTGGTGGTCAAAAACTTAGTTTTTGGTAAATTTGTCACATATATACCAGTTTGGAGTTTTTCGTGGTATTAAAACCCTTTTTTTTTCCCTTTCTAAAATTCGACAACTTTTCAATTGAGTTGTCATCTTTTGAATTACTAATTTTATCTTAATCGCTAATTAAAAAAAAAAACTCCTCTGATGTAAACAACCTTTAACACATTGATCGATTTCTTGAACGGTTTAGGATTTGAGCCCACTGAGAGTAAGATTAGTACTGTATTATCCGCACACAGAATTTAAATTTTTCCTGTGCCTAAAAACCTTTCTAAAGGAATGCAGGGTCTTCTTAAGCTTGGATTAGCTCTTCAAAACGAACAACGATCCTTTATCCCGCTCGGTATTATCGACGTCTCTGAACAAATATTAATCATTAGTATGTTAATCATGATTATTCTTAATGAATATATACATATTATTCAATCAATTGCATCAGCTTTTTTAATTGTGGGTCGCTGCAAGACCCCCCGTAAAATCGCGAACCGAAAATGCCAACACAAATATTAATGCTGGTTAAAGTGTCCGCATTTGGTGTCCAAAAGTCCTCAAACTATAAAAAGTTATTCATGAGCAAAAGATAAAATACGGGCTTAAACTATAAAAATATTTCGATGATGAAATTTCATACTTTCTTATTGATGGGAGCCGTGAACCACGCCTCAACCCATCTCAGACTTGTCCGGTTACTCATGCCGCATCACGGTAATACTGGTGTCAAGGATTTTGGCGCCATTGAAATTCATGGCTCGGTGCTTCTGCAGATCAATGCACTATCAAGGCACGATCCCACACGGCCTCGACAATGTCGTATCCATGGAGGTTATTGTCTGGTACGAGCAGGTTATGAGGTCGACTGATTGGAGGAGAGGAGGAAGAAGAAGAATATTTCGACAGTGCAGATGCAGGGTGGCGCGCACTGTAGAGGTATGCCAATCTCTCTGCTGAAACTTCACATTATCGACACCCTGTCATACGGAGCTAACAAGATACAGAGATCGAATTGGAATGCGTATCTATGTTCGTCTGAATCTTGGTTCCGTGGCACCAGCGCTCCGAAAACTAAACCTGCTAGCGATTCTCGGGGAATCATCCATTTGTGTGAAGCTAGAAGCTGTAAATGGAACGATGGATGAAAGCTTGGCAGGGCTGAAACGGGGTGATGAGGACTTGAGGAATATTCAAATTTAGGTAGAAGCTTGCATCAGTTATTCATTCACTGGCTAGAAAGAGCACAATCACACTGTCGGAATCGTATTATTCTTATGTTAAAGAAAGGGTTTGATCCGTTTGTCTTCAGCCAGGGAAAGAAGAGATTTACAGAAACATAAACTTCGAAGACGAATCAGGAAAATGCACTAACAACTGCTACTTGAAAATGAGCTGCCTACGGTGGCGGCCTGTCGGTTGGGCTTGCGGACCGGCTGCCAAATTGCTCACTACTTCACTAATCAAGTCCTTAAAGATCAATCTCTCAATGTCCAAGACCAGTCCTGAAATGTCATTAGAACCTGTCCAGTTCAGCCCTTGATGGGTCAAATCTTTTGATAAGATAGTCCTTGTATCATCGTCCTCATCGTCGAACCTGCAATGTGGGCGGTCAGTTTGGAGCTGATCTATCTCGGAGCACAACCCTTTCAAGAGCCGCTGTTGTGCCGCCTTTCTCCCCGCCAGCTTATCTGATGAGAACCAGTTCCTGGAATGATCCGATGCCACTCTGTGCACTAAGATCTCGCTCACAACATCGAATATCAGTTTCCTTCGCATTTTTTCGCCTCGTTTTGACTGAACAGTGCGTTCCCTGGCCTGATCTCCACTTGAGATGTCGTTGCTTGCCTTGGTTTGTTCTAGTGTGTGGAACAAGTTTCCCGAAATCAGGTGCCCTGACGAGTAGTGTCGGATGGTCATTAATCCAGAATCGAGATCACTTAGCAGACCAGATGCTGACAATATCTCCGAAATGTATGCATGATCCGAGCTTGTGCTCTCACTTGGGAATGCTGTGCCAGATCCTTGGTTAGTGGAGATTACTTGTACTTCATTCTGAACCAGTGGAAGATTGACTAGGCTATTCTGGTTGATAGCTGAGCCAAAGTCGCTTCTTTTGCTGTCAGAGAAATTATTTAGCTCTTGGAAACTCCACTTTAACTCTCCAGAAACATCATCATCTGCAAGAAGGGTATTTAAGAAATGGGTTCAGTCTTGCATTCTTCCGAAAAATTGCAGAATCAATACGAGTTTTCTTCCTCCTCGCCTTTCGTGAACAATGAAATTTCAGTTGTACTGTAAACTTCTGATGTATCCTTACATGTAAGATTATATCAGAAAACTAGCAATTGCAGTAAGCGAATCATGTTCTCTGAGGCAATATAACTATGGATCAGCGAAAACATCTTCGGAGTTATGAATGCACGTTACCTTTAAAGGCTCCTGAGGTCATTTTCACTGGTGATGGTGTTTCGTCTTCAAAGTATGATGCATCAAGGACGGAGACTGGACTTGGTTGTTCTGTTGTAGGTATTCCAGGTTTCCTGCTTAATTCCTGTTCTCTTGAGGGGACTGTTTTCTGTATGGGGGATAATGAAGTAACATTTAGCATGTTTTAAAGATAATGCTTCAATCTTTAATTAAAGGAGAGCAACTTACTTTTCTGGTTTGGTCATCAGGTGGGAATGTGCCGCGGATTTCAGCAAAGCTATATACACTGGAAACTTCTGTGTCATCCTGAGAGTCCATACTAGCCGCAGATTGCAGAGAAATGGTGTTGTTTTCGTCACTGAGATCTATTGTATGGCTGCTGTTCTCCTTCACTCGGTCAGAACTAAGTGGCACATGGTTAGTTTTGGATTTGGGCGTTCTCCCTGGAGAGCGCGGTTCTTTTGTTTGCTTCCCTGGGTTACTTTTCCTCTGAGCATCGGTTGCCCTCGATTCCTTCAGCGTAAGCCGTGGGCTTGAAGTTCCTGAATTCCCGCATGAACTGTTTTTTTCCGAAACATGTTGGTGGTCCCCATCTACTCGCATCAATGTGTTCCTAGAACCAATTCTTCTGTCCAGGAAATGGGGTTGCCTGCTGGAAACCTTTCTTGGAGTAAGATCCTCGTTTTGTTGCTGCTCAACTGATTTTCTCCTGCTGCTAGGAGAATTCCAGAGATTGGCAAGACCTGATGTGGAATTGACAGGGGATCCAGGGACTTTCAGTTTTTCTACAATCGGGGATTGCAAATTCTTTGGGGAACTGATTTTTTTTATTTTGGGAGAATCTGGGGCTTCAGATTTTATGTTTCCACAGGGAGCTCCTCTTAATCTGCTGCCTGAGCTGCAACTGCTTGTTTGGAGCATAAACTCTGAAGCCTGGACATCTTTCTTGTTCTCCAATGTCTCTTTGGATTTTTGAATTGCTTCAAGTATCTGTTTAAGAGCTCTCAGATCCTTCCCCGATTTCAAGAACTCAAGCTGTGCTAACCTTTTCTCAATTTCTCCATAAACTGAGAGGGTTGCATTTGATGCTTTTGAATGTGATGCAGTAGACTCCGGGACTGGCACTGCAGGACTTTGGCTCCCTTCCGGTCTCTTCCATGTTGTTGCTTGAATCGGAAACTCTGAACTTGGGTTGAACTGCATCACTGAATCTGCGGTGGCCTCCTGCTGTGAGATGGCTGACCTTTGGCTCTTCCTTGGGGAGCCAGACAGTAGAGCAGGCTTGTTTCGGTCAAATGTTCTCGATGAAATGGAGAAAGGATCAAATGCTTCAATTGAGTTGGTTCTGCTATGCCCCACCTGAAGCTTGGAGTTCGACATTGAATCTGGGAGGGCTTCCAGCCCCATCAACTTCGCTACCACGCTCGATTGCCTCGCGTGGCTCCCTTGTGGTCGGGGTGAATTCACAGTTTGACCGATACTGTGATTCACCCTTTGATGATTCCCTTGCAAACAACGAGACTGACTTTGAGAGGAAAGTGACATAGAGCCTCTCTTGCTATCCAACGAATGCCTGGGTAGCTCTTTCAGCTTGAAGTTGGACTTCAAAGCATCCCTCGATTCCCGCCCGTCATAAGAGAAACGAGGAGCGTCCTTCTTAGACAGAGAACAAAAACTGTCGATCTCCATCTGCTCGGCCGAAATCTGAGGTCGGTGAAGGTTGGGAAGAACTCCGAACGATTTAGACACATGAGAAGTCTTTGGTTTAACAGATTTCGACGGATTTAGTGGCCTAGGAGAGTCCGTATATGTCAAGACAGCTGCTTTATCTTTGGTTGGAGGCCTTAATGAAACCCCATGGGATTCTCTGAAATTGGAGCTCTTGGCAATATCAGAGAGGTCAGGGGATTGTCCACTTAAATGCTCAGTGGCATTTAAATGGTAGAGCGGCGAGTCGTGGGGCTGGTTGTTCTGGGTTGTGGTTAGCCTGAACAAAGATGGTTCTAACTTGGTTGGTCTATTCTCCTCGAGCGAGGAGAAACTAGATGAATTACATGAAGATGAGACAGAGCTTCTTGAGGAATCAGATGACAATCTGTGCCTCTCAAACTTTGTTGCTTTGGAATTTTTCACCTGCATTGGCAAAATTATCTGATCAACATCATGGGAAATTTAGCTCGGATTATATGCTTCGGTTTTTGCGCGACTTACCACAGATTTCTGTGATACTCCATCTTGCTCTGCATCAACGGAGGCATTTTGACCTGAGGACGAACTGGAAATTAGATGTGTTTTGCAGCACTGAAGAAAGATTTACCTACTTCGGAACGCAAGCAAACCGATTTATTATCAGTGAGTAAATGTTTTCATGAGTCGCAAGGATTAAATTCAGCTCTTATCGACCCATCCACACCATATCATTTTCTTGTACCGGGGCCTCTAGTGGAAAAAGAAAACAGAGTTTTAGGAAGAACTCCTCTGTTCTGATCCGCATTTGGCTTAATAACTCATTATTAACCCGCATGAATTCTAACCAGTGATCCTTGCAAGTGTTTCGACATTTTCCTCTGGCTTCTGCAGAGAGCGGCATGCGGTGTGTTTTTCGATTTTCTTCTATCAAGTGAGCAAATTTACACCATGACAATGCAAGCTAAAAGCAAAACCAATATGGATTGGTTGAATTGCTTTTCAGGAGTATGTAGACAAACTAGGAGATAAATTCTGATGACAGGGCCACAGGGTTGCGAGGAGATTTTTACCTGCAAGAAGCCTCTTGTGGTTGTGGCCATTTAAGCGTCTACCGGGGAGAAAACTCTGGCGATCAAAGAGCTGAAAGATCCCATTCATACACCCAATTTGCTTCTGCATTCCCGGCTTGTCATCTGTCAACGAATACAGGAGTCTCGTGGACATGTTTCGTGCTCACAATGCCAAACCTACAAACTTCGTGCAGGCATGTGTTTTCGGAACTGAAGGAGAAACTCCCAGTAAACTAGGAGAGCACTTGAATTTTCGCCTTTCAAATCACACAATCATGCATGCATTTCAGCATGGATGCATTTTCTTTCTGCAGGAATGAGAATGGAAGAACGACTGAAGATGAAAGCGAAGACAACAGAAGTGGCCAAAATCCTATGATTCTGCACAGGATCAAGAGATGGGACAATGGACTTCCAAGAACGAGGTAAACAAATTGATTGCTGTGGAAATTCAGGAAGTAGGATTATATGAAGGGGGAGGGAGGGAGGAGACCCAAAAAGAGAGTTACAAAAGTTACAAATCAACCAATGAGAAACTGAAGTAGCTAGAATCCAGAGCCGCGCTCAAGGACCATTTTAGCAAGTGAAGTTTCTTCTTTCTGCAGACTCAAGAAGAGATGTTTTTCTGGGTTTCCTCACAAGAACAAAGTAACACTTTGTCTTCCGGCTCCCTCTCTCTAGTATAAAAAGGCTGCTAAAAGGCTATTCTATAGAGTTTGAGGGAGAGAGAGAGAGAGAGAGAGGTGTGATGTAATGTGAAGTGTTTGTTATGTAAGCAAATGTTCACATCAGTCTGGAGAAGAATGAGAAGTGGTGACAGGCGTTTCTGATTCTTATTTCAGAGAGAGAGAGAGAGAGAGATTAAAGAAACAGGGGAAGAGGTGGGGATGAAGAGAAGCTGTCCAGCAATCTCTTAATGAATTGGAGGTGCGAGGGAGGAAATAGGAATTGGGAAAGCGTGGGTCAGATCTGAAACTTTTCCTGGTCCCAATACTAATCCTCCTCCATTTTTCATGTGGACAGAGTAATGTGGGTGGGTCTGAAACTTTGAAGGCTTGTACCTCCTCTCTACATGACCATGTGGTCCGTGTCAGGCCATCGTCGAGAAATTAGAATTCGAGTAATTTGAACTATAACAATCTTAAACAAAACGTGGACTGCGATGTTTCTCTTTGTGTTTTTTTTTTTATTTATTTCTTTTTTGCTGAATTGAATGAAATGTGATTTCACGAAAGAAAACGCGGGGTTTATGCGCTGGAATCCAACCTCATTTTTCCCGGCTTACAAAATTTCTTAACTGTCCCTCATTCACATCACCCTCCAATAGAAAGCTCCTTTTTCTCCTTTCCTTTCCTTGGGACATGACAAGAGTAAAAGATCAGATCTGTACTGATTCTTGCTTCCTTAGTCCATCAGATGAGATCCCATTGGTCACTTTGCCGCTGAAGCTTCCTTCCCTTTTTTAAGGTTATTCTTCATGGGTCACATGGAGGAGATCCACACAGAGGTTAAAAAAGGACGTTTTGACATGGATGAATCTCTACTTGGGGGTAGAGCAACTTATGACCGCAGCTTACAGTGCTCCTCTCTGTTTTCCAATTTGGGTCTGGAATCTTGACTGAGATTGATTAGGGCCTGCACCATCTTTTCTTGCTCTGTTTTTTGGCTAGCAATCTTTTGATTAGACATGAATTATCCCTTTGTTAGTGCTGTTGATTTGGTAGGTAGGTGGTCCATTAATCAGCTTCTGTCTCCATCTCCTCGAGTACTACCAAGTTTGCTCAGCTCAACAGCTGCTGACGGCCCGTCGCGTTGCTCGCTTAGCCAGGTTCCGAGCGGCATCTCTGTCACGCCACGGTCAAATGATACCCTGAATCTGCTTCCGCAAATGCCTGATTGGCGTTACAGCTATTAGAATTTCGATCATCAGGGCGAAGCAGCACAGATACAATTCGACGGTTTGCGGAAATTACCGAATTAGCCTCAATTCTTTTTTTTTTTAACTTCTTTTTCTGTGGCAGCATTGATGGAAACCAAAGCCAAAAAGGAAAAAAAGAAAAAAAGAGAGAACATGGACAGTGGTGGACATTAACATAAGCACTCGAGACAGCGATCCCACGTAATTCCTGTACCCAATTAACGTGGTTGTTGTCTTACATCCTGGGCCACATGTTCCCAAGATGTTTTTAATTTTATCCCATAGATAAGAGGCTCTTTAATTCCTAAATACCTCCTCCCTTTATTTATTTATTTTTATTTTCTGTAGAAAAAAAAAGTTATTCTTGTTACAGCTCGTTCTTAGAGTAATTAAAACATTAAATCACACATTCACCTAATAACTTAAGTTTTTATAACAGCTGGCAGTAGTCCCTCGAAATCTATAATGATGTCAGAATAAAACTTTTGTGTTGAAATCTTTCCAGCTTTTAGAGCAAGTCTTAATCTTTTGTGCTAATCAATGCGAAGTCATCTAGCCCTTGCGTCCAGTCCTAAATTCTTTGTAGTGCCAACTACAATTACGTGCCGAATTAGATGCGTTAAATACGTATCTAATTGTGGCATGTTTGCACTATAGTTGCCCCTTGATAGTGATCCTAGGATTTCCAGGAAATTCCTTCAATGTCAGAGGTGCTGTGGAAAGAGTCGTGGGTTTATAATCAATCCTGCAGGATCTTGCCTCGCATGGTCTGCTAATTTAAACAAAGGCCATCACAAGCTATTTAATCTGTGCAGGACATGAAGAGTATATGAAGGCCAAAATTGCCAAAAAAAAGTCATATACCTATTGTGACTGTGCCAATTCGATTTTAAATATTTCACTTCGATCAATTTAGTCTTAAACCTTTTAAGGATTTAACAATATAGTCATTCCGATCAATTTTGGCTAGAAATCGCTGACTCGACTGTCTAATTGATGATGGCCATCCTACGCGACACACTCCACGTCAACTTGGACAATTTTTTAAACTATTTTTAATTTTATGAATTTTTGTATTGTTTTATTCTTTTCTTTTCTTCCCCCAACTCTGGGCCGACAACTCTTGCCTGGTCTAGGCGAGGGTGTCGCGGTCCTCATCCAAATCTAACCGAGTGCAGCAACGCCCTTTCCAGACTAGGCGAGAGTCCACCCCTCATGGTTGGAATAAAAAAGAAAACACACGAAGGAAAATAATAATAATAATAAAGAATTCAAAAAATCATGTCGATGCTTTCCATGCCATGTAGGACGGTCGGCGCCGATTAGGTTGCTCGATCACAGATTTTCAGCTAAAATTGACCGAGTCAAAATTTTTAGGATTAAATCGGCCAAATTGTCAAAAGATTTACGATTGAATTGGCCAAATTAAAAGGTTCAAAATCGAATTGATACAAACGCAATGGGCTTGTGAATTCTTCGGTAATTTCATTGTTTATCAAGAAGTACGCATATACTATAGAGCAACATCATACGATAATTTCTCATCGCTAGTTCTACGCAATATCTTCCCCGTTTGCGCCCCATGCCGAGAACGGTTACAAGCCTAATTCCTTATGCAAACCTAATACATGCAATAGTTGGCAAGTCGGTACCAAGAAGGAGGGGCCAAAATAATTGTACAGTACATTCGTACGAGTCACTTTCATGCTCGTATCGAATTGCATTCATTCACGGCACGCATGGAGAGCCTCGGATTGGACTTGGAAGGTCGAGGAAAATGTTGGAATCGGCCGGGAAACAAAGTGTGACCCTACGATCACATTGAGTGTTGGTTCCTTTGGGGACAATAACTTATCCGGATGACTTAGGACTCAAAACCTTAGTGGATCCACCAATTCTAACCTCTTCTCCCCCCCTTCCCCTTTTTCTCTATCACGGAATTGGCCGTTGAATTGATTGAAGATGAACCGTGGATCTTTCGCATGCTTTCATGCGATTATCGTTATTTATTCGCAAATTTGTTTCGATGCTTGCCGGAGAACGTTGTGCGCGCAATCTATCGCCGTCGCTGCTCTCATCTTTACATAAGGATCCCGGAACGGTCTTCGCGGAAAAAAGTTACGTCTAAGCTGGTGTCGCATTAACCTCAAAAGCTACTACATCATCTCCTCCTTTTCACGACCACCGAACCCATCAAACCCAAGATTACAGAAAGATGAAATCTTGAAATCTTATGGATTGAAAATCCATCGACAAGTCCTACTCGAGGTAAAGTCTGTTCACATAGGAAGTGCTTTGAGGGAAAATGGAAGAAAACGCAATCGTCCTGTCTTGATGAGGATGACACGTTGAATAGGCTAAACGGAAACATTGCTGTCGGGGGATTGTTCATCCCCTTGTCATGTTGCATTGGATGGCGCATGTTATTCCATGAAGACCCCCCCACTGTCCCCAATAATCAGCCGATTAGGGTTAGGGTTGGCGAGTCCCATTGGCCTGCTAGCTTCCAATTTTTATTCGGCGCTGGCGATCCTACGTGATACTATCGACATTCACGTCAGTAATTTTCAGTTAAAATTATTCGAAAGGATTGCATCGGCAATTCTTCAAAATATCTTGAAACCCCTGCATCCAGTCTAGTTTAGGGTTTGGAGTATCCTAGCTAACTCAAGCTTGGCCTATGCCTATATGTTCTTGATCTCGTGCATGTTGAGCCATTGTGCTACATTTTCTTTTCCTTTTTTTTATTCCCCTCAAAAGTTCGGTACTTGTGCTAGGCTAGATTTCATGTCTACATGCTTCGTGGGAGTCGGACCTAGATATTAGATGGTGAATGCAGCTAATGCACTAGGGTAACGTAGCGATATTTGAGAACTTTAATTAAACAAAAGGAAAAAGTCATAAACCTATTGTGATTGTGTGAATTCGGTCTTAAACCCCTTTTTTAAAAAATAATTTCAGCCCTAAATATTTTGCATTTATGTCAATCCAGTCTATCCAACCAATTTTGATCGGCCGACGCCGACATGTTACTGTCGACGCTAGCGTGGACTTAATATTTTAATATTTTTTGAGTTTTTGATAAATCTTTTTTTTTCCTTTTATTTTTTTTCTTTAGTTTTTCTTTTTGGACTTATCCCAGCAAGGATGTTGCAGCCCTCGCCACATCTGGACAACGGGCCTAGTACCCTATCCGACCCTTAGTCCAGGGGAAGAAAAACTAAAACAAAAAAAATAATAAATCTCTAATAATTCAAAAATCTATTGAAATATTATTAAAAAAATATCCACATTAGCGCCGGCAATGCCACGCCAGTAATTTTCAGCCAAAACTAGCCAAATAGACTGAAATGACATAAATACAAAAGGTTTTTAACTGAATTGGTACAATTGCAATATGTTTATGATTTTTTTGGTAATTCTTCCAAACTTATTCTATGGTTTGAATTCATACGTCTCCAAATGTACTTTGATATTTAGAATACATGTATTGCCGAAAACGACGTGGCCTAACAACATCTACGCCATCTTTAGAGTTTGTGTACAAGTGCATCTTCATGTACACAACCCAAGTATTTGTACATGGGAAAGTACAAATTATAAACCTCAAGGGTACGTTTGGTCGTCGGGATTTCTAAACAGGATATGATTTGATAGGATATGATGTAAAATCTAGGAATTTTGTTATATCCTATCCATTGTTTGGTAACCGGCAATAATAAAGCTAGATATTTTCATATCATATTTTGTCTATTATTTGATATGAATGACATATAAGTATAAATGAACCTAAAAGTTGCTCAAACGAAAATGATAAGACTCCCTCGTGACACTCTTGCCTACTTCATTTTTATTGCTATTTTTTTTTCTCCTTTTCTTTTTAATTCTTTTCTTTTTTAGTTATTTTTTTCCCTTCCATCATTCTCTAATAACATTTTACTAAATAGTATATTATACTAATATTATAAATTACTAAAATAACTAAAATATGTAATTAATATAAATATTTATATATATACAGAATTTATATTATGAGATAGAAATAATTCAAATAAATAAATAAAAATGGGAACAAATAATAAAGAAATTATTTTTATTTTTTTGTTATTTTGGAATTTTTATAATAGGAATCAAATATTGTTGATATTCTAACACTATTTTAATTTATTAGTTTGAGAAAACTGTTATTCGAAAAAAAAATAACTTATGCATTAGAGTTATTGGAAATCATATCTACCTTTATCCCACCTCTCCTAGGATAATTTTATTCAGGCTATATCTCTCTTATATCTCACTATATCATGTCCTAAGCGGGCACCAAATATAGAAGATGATAAATTTTATCATATCATGAATTTTATCCCGACTACCAAACGCGGCTCAAGGGAAACATCCAATATGATAAGAGGGAGTGTGATGGTGATGGGTGAAGATGGAAGGAACAGAGAGAGGAAAAGATAGGGCACAAAACCACATGGATAAAGTAGAAGCATCACATGAAAGGTTGCCTTAGCTTCATAAGGCAGGGACCAAAGCCACTCCCCACAAACTATCTCCATCACATAAACTAAGCTAAACATATATAAAATAAAATAAAATTTGTGATGTATCGATGTATATTTTATTCCAAAGTTATTATATTCCAAGAGCATGTACGAGTGACATTTCATCCAATCAGTCGCCATGATTGGATTGGCACGTGATATCCCACCTCATCCCCCCCTCAATTTGCCATGTGATTTGAGCAATAAAATAACTTGGGGGAGGGTTTGTGGGTCAAACCCATCAAGGATTGATACCATCCAATTGGAAAACAATTAACAAAAAATTTTGGATCTCATCCCATAAATAAATAAAGAATCCTTGGTCAGCGATGGAGGCAACGAGGGAATTTGGGAAAGTTTGAATGATAACGTGGGTTTCGGTTTCTCGGAAATTTGTCTCTAAAGATGAAATTTCAAACTCGATCGTACAATGCGTAACGTGAGATGCTTTCTTCGTAGCAAAAACGTTTGGTTGACTAATCTAAGGGCGAATGTGTTGAATTTCTTAAGGTATAAAAAAGTAGTTGATAGCTTTTCAATTAACAAGGAAGAACGTTAGTTTAAATTGTCAAGACAATGAAAATTCCTAATGCATCAAAATCGCGAAAAGAGAGATTTTATCGCGCATAGACCGTTTATTTGTTAATCTTAGGGACCCAAAAGCGAGACTAATTGCGTGCTAATCAAAAGATGAAACATGGGCGATGAACGACAAAGAGGGTCTTTTGCGGAAATTGGAAGGGCAAACGAAGAAGGAAGAGGCAAATTAGGGCGAGAACTAAAAAGCACCCAAGTCATGCCAAAGCCCCAGCTGGGGGCGCAATTGGAGGACATTATTGCAAATTGACCTTAACATTGTGGAAACCCCATTTTATGGCAATGTTAATCGCGGCAGTGACAACAATAATTATTTGACAAGAAAGTTAAGATATAGACCGATCACATGTAAAATACATCTAAATCTACTTTGTAAGGTGATTTGCCGTGATTTGTGAAGGATAAAATAAGACAATCAATTATTCGTTTTCAAAGTAAGCTAAATATTGAAACAATTTTATTAGAGTATAACACGCGTTTAAGCTAACACCTACATATATGGAGTGCTTACCCAACTAAACCGAAGTCTTCGGAAAAGCTTAATCGAAACTTTATGGCGGACTGATATCAAGCGACCGATTTACTTGAAATCTCTTTCATGATATACCACGTCTCGTTAGTTATTAACCTCGTAAACGAATTTAGTCGGCCTAGCTAGCATTGTACTTACTTGTGAACGCATAACATCTTTGCTTGTATCAATTAGAGCTTTTCCAAGAAGAGGGTTGTGTGACCATCAAACAGGGGATGGTGGCTGCACCCAAGAACACCAAACCCATTTAATGAGGGGTTCATAAAGTCAAAGATTCCATCCTTCCCCGCTTCTCTTTTTCAACGAGTAGAAAAAGATCTCCAAGATCTCACAGATCACACAGCTTGGAGTAGAAGAAAACCATGCCATTTAAACCCTAGTTTTAATGGACAATAAAAAAAACCCTAGTTTTGTTTTTTATTTCCTTGACTAATTCAAGTAAGAAACATGGTAATTGTCGATTGGTGGGGTTGCCCCCAATGAACCAACTAGCCCTTCGAGAAAACAACCCAAAAAAAATCTATTATACTATCATAAAATTCAAGTTGAAATGCACACGCAAAGCCTACAATCATTCAATGGGTATGTCACTTAAATAAAACTCTCGTCACGTGTATCAAGAAGCATTTTGGCAGCAAAAGACCAGTGGCCCCTAATTAATTTTACATGAGCTGGAATAAATATTCCCCTTCAACGCGATCGACAGCTTCCACGATCTTCACAGAACAAAACCATGCAATGCAAGTTTGCCAGTTCAATGGAGTTAAATAACCTCATCTGTCACATGCCAGCTTGTGGACATGGTTCTGAGTTGTACCAGGCTAAGCAATTTGGGCAAATATATCTTTACAAACTTAGAGATATGCAACATCTCTGCGCATAAAATGAAGTTCTGATATCATTTCCGTATGTCTTACGTGCCCTCCTTTTTGTTTTTGACTACTAGCTGGCTCAGGAACAAAACCCTAATAAGTTGGGTAATGTTCTTGATCTGTCTGGTGGGTCCAAAAATAGTTTTGAAGCATGTCCTCGTGGTCATCATGCGTTGTGGATCTTTGAGATACCTTGCACCGGCTAAAGAGAGAACCCCATCAAGCATCTCACCAAACCCTTTACGAAAAGATCTCGCTTTGCTGAGACGACCCTTTTGAGATCTGGCCACGATCGTGTACGCAGCAGTACGACCATACCGAGACAGCTGCTTCGGACCTTGCCGTGTACATGGGCTTGATCAGGGGTGAGGACGGTTACGTGATGGAATCCGGAAATCGGAGGAACGAATCGGTGGAAACATGATAGGTTTTGGGTTTTAGTATATGCACATTAAGTTTTAAGTTTCAAAAATTGAGAAATCAATTCCGAAGAGTAGGTCTTCAGGAGGTAGAACATGAAACAAATCTTTGTGTTTTTCTCGTTCCATATCTTCTCGCGATCTTGCAGTATTTCATGGTGTCTTATGATAATTGTCTAATCTATAATTGTTTAGTCCGAGCTTTCATTTCCAGCGATACACGATGACCGAGAGTCTTGTTTTATTAATGTTTCATATTGTTTGTGTAGCTAAATTTGAGCTCTCTTGAGTGAATTGTAGTAGCAAATAATGGTCATTAAATATGAAAGTATATTGCAATCGTCGGTTAATAACACATGTAGAATCTGAATATACCTTAAAACTGACCATGAAACTTGTGACTATATAGATTTAAGGGCATGTGAGATAGATTTGAAGTTCTAAAAAATAAAAAACCGATTCAGATGAGCAGACTCCAAATCGGAAAGAATCTGGAACCCTCGTCTTCGGGCTTAATCATAGCGGGGAAGGTGCAAGGGGTTTCTCATGGGGTGGTTCGATGAGGATATGGGCATTAGGTCCCAGAAAGGATTTGCAGAGCCAGAAAAGAAGCACGTCTCGGAGCAGAGCAAAGTGGAAAATGATGAGGAAAACCACGTGGTGGTTTTGACGAAGCGGAGGAGCTTACAGGGGTCAGAATTGAGAAGCCAGTGTCAGATGGTAGATAGGACTTCCTCGTGGCGAGGGAGGTGCATTCAATTATTAGGAACACCGATCCTTCATGGGCTTTTTCGTGTGCCGATGGTCCTATGATTTCGTACGTTAAACCTGTTCGGAAAAAAGGGAGGAAGGATCGATCGAGTTGGGGGGTTTCGTGTGGACCAAGGAGATGACGACGACGATGATGGTCGTATTCCTGAGGAAGTGAAGGTGATAGCTTGTGCTTGGTGAGCAAAATGATCAATTCGATGCCTTGCCAAATTCATATAAAAAGAAGAAGTATGCATATTTTATCTTAGACATGAGAAAAGGGGAATGATTTATCGACAGCACTGTCGGAGACAATACAATCTCAATCGTAGATTCACACATCATCACCGCGTGTTTTCTATAAAATACTTATTGATTGAGAGATCGTGTGATCAGAATAATTGTTAGGCTAGCAGAGCTTCACATGAGAAATTGTGAATTAAGAGAAGTTCTTCTTGTCTTTTTGGTTATAAACTAGTGTACGCATCCATGCTTCATTTGCGCCTCGGTCTTGTACGAAAATTATGAATATTTTCCCATCACCGATGAATATCTTGTAAGTTGGATTCACATGGACGTTTTTTAAGAGGAACATTAGAGATTTTACAAATAATAATTGGCTTGAACTTAGTTCAACAAAAGGACTTTAGACATAATCATGGAAGAATTTTAGGGAGCACGCCCATAAAATTGTTAAGGACTATGATACTGTGTGCATAGAGGGGAGTTGAACCCACAAAAATGCCACTGTCCTAACTTAAACTTCAAGCAAACACAAATATATTTGTGATGAATAATTTGAGCAAGAAAAATACATAATATAAATAAATGTAGAGAGAGTAGAGATAGAGAAAGCTTGCTCGAACTGATTACAGTGGCTTGCCACCACCAAGCGAGGGTCGCTGCCGCCATGAGTGAGGGCGAGAGCTGCGACCTTTGCTAGTGGTCGGGCTAGGGACTACATCGCTGCCCTTTTAAACTTGCATCCCTGACCTTATGGAGTCTTCTTTCTCTTGTTTTTAATTTTCGGTTGTTTTTTCAATTTCCACGTTTGACTTTAATAAATTCGACAATTTTTTCCTTTAATTTTTTTATTTTGTAAAAAAATCATGTAGAATTTAAAAAATGACAAAAGAAGCCGCGCATACCTTTCTATCCATTTGAAACTAATTGACTTGGGAATGATTCGAGCGCACGGAAATCACAAGCTGTACAATTTAAACGCCCGAAATGAAAAATTTAGGATTGAAGTGCACGGATGGATAAGTTTTAGACCTCTCTATGTAATCATCCCAAAAGATTGACCCTCTGCATCACCAGAAATAGATGGGCCTACAGTGGGCCATGGGTGGATTGGACCCACTAACCCATTAGCTTCCTTTTGGGCTTCTTTGAATTCAGCCACAGTTTGGGCCAAGGAGAATTCAGCCACAAGCCCAAGGTTGTCTTTTCTATATTGAACAAAATTATTCACAAGTTATATCCAATCCATCAAAACACGGTCTAAGAATGGAGGTAAACCATAACCTGTCTATACAGGCCCAAGGTTGTCTTTTCAGTATTGAACAAAATTATTCACAAGTAAACAACCCCGATCCGATTCAATCGGGATGGGTTATGATTTGGGTCGGATATAACTTCGAAGAGGATAACCTTCATCCTACACGGCATTTGGATGAACCCTTAAAATTCGGATAATCCAAATTTTGTCCGAATGAAAGAGTTCCATATGGGGTGGTGACACAAGCCCGATACATCCGAACAACAGATGGCATCGTTTTCATGGGAAAGTTATCCAAATATTCTAAATTTATTGCACTTTGACCAATTTAGTTTTAAACCTTTCAATTTTGCTAAGTGAGTCTTAAATTTTTTGACACTTTGTCAATTGAGTCAATCTGATCACTTTTAACCAAAAATTATGGATGTAGCGGAGATGCCATGTAGGACGGCTAGCGCCGACATGGATAATTTTTTAGATTGTTTTAATTTTTTTAATTTTTCTTTTATTTTTCTATTTTTTTCCTATATTTTTCTATCAACGCCAAGGAGGGCCAATCGAGCCATGCCGACCATAGGCAAGGGCCAACTACCCACATGAGGTACGGGCAAGGGCCGCAACCCTTGCGTGCGACTAGCGAGGTCGATCGGGCCTCTCTTGTGACCGGCGAGGCTTGGCCGGCCACCCTCGTCAAGCTTGGCGTAAAGAAAGAAAAAAAAATAAAGAAGAAAAAAAAATAAAAATCCAAAAAATTAAAAGAAAATTATAAAAGTTATCCATGTCATTGCTGATAGTGCCACGTAAGACATCCGACGTTCACGTCAACAATCTTCTGTTAAAATTAGTCGGATGAACTCAATTGACAAAGTGTTAAAAGGTTGATGATTCAATTGACAAACTTAAAAAGCTTACGACGGAATTCATCGTTTTTACGGTAGATAGTGAGGCTTAATGTATGACATTTGATGATTTCTTTGTGCAATCTTGAGAATTGATTAGGGGATTTGGAGGTGGACCACAAGCCGACTAAGCCTAGACAAGCGCTATATACTATTGGGATCGGAGGGGAGATCATTTCTACAATCATCATGGCAATGAATCGGATTCGATCGACTAATGTTTCCATTGCCACGCATGTGGACTCCCCTCCCATCCTTTTAGCCCACGGAGCGTGCCAAAAGGTTCCGGCCGCCACGTGCGTAGTTTTCCGGGGACATCAGCTTGGGATCATGTGCACGTATCATGCACGCCATCATTGTATTCTCCACATGCTTGCAAAGATTGATACGTATGCAAGAGATCAAGAATGCAACGGGGTTTTCTGTCAAATATGTGATGATGTCACACTCATTCTCTTCACCGGCAAAAGCCAATTCAATCGCTTTCTCTTGAAACTAAAATAAAGGGAGGAGTGACACCAGAGTACGCATTTAGAAGTGGGCATGGGAATCGAATAGACTCGGAGACGAGACTGAACCGAACTGGTTGGTTCGGGGTATCCGATTTCAAAGTTTGAAATTGGAAATATCAGTCTAATCTTCAATTTCAGGTGCGAATTCGGACCGGCTGGATCAAACTACATGTTTTTTTTTATGTAATTTTTCTCTTTATATGTAAAGAGTAAAGAAAAGGAAATTGTCAAAACCTCAAATTGGACTGATCCAACTTGAGAATCATACCAATTCGAGAACCGATCACCCCTAATATGTATGTCAACCATCATGTGCGCTAGGAATTGAAAAGATGTCCAAGTTGGAGAGAGATACATAGATAGTAGGGAAAATGACATAAATGATCTTGAACTTTGAGCTAATATGCAATATCTTTTATAAACTTTCAATTTGTTCAATATGACTCATAAACTTGAGTTTAATGTGCAATGTCATCCCTAACCCAATTGATTTGTTCAATGTGATCCATAAACTTTAGTCTAATGTGGTTTTGGAACTTTTAAATATTTTCATACAATCTAAGGACTACATCGAAAGTTAGCCATAATTTATGGACCATATCGAACAAATTAAAAATTCAGAGAAGATATTGCACAAGCGATCTAAATTCGGAGACTACATTGCACAAATTATATAGTATAGGGACTACAAAGAATATTTATCAATATTTCAAGGATCACGTTAGAAATTCAAGGATTATATTACATATTGGTGGACTACTTGTACTGTTATCCCCAGGTAGTATTAGTTGAGAAAGAATGTCGTGTAATAGCGAACAACTCTATTTCAAAAGTACATTAAGTTAAAAGTTGAGTACGTCAACATAGGACCAGCAAGCTACAACGACAAGTGATTTCACCGTTACACGTGATACTAACTTAACAACTCAGGAAGGCTGGAATACAATGAAACCCTAGTACGGGCAAGGCATGATTTAGCATCTCTGATTCTTCTTTCATCTTCATCTTGACGCGAAATTCATCTTAGGCTAATTCCCCAAAAAACTCCGACCTGTAGGTCCAATACCAATTCTGCCCGTTTTTTTTTTTTTTGGTCTAAAAAACGGATCACCATATTTCATTCTAGTCCCAATTTTGCCTCCCGTATCCGAGAATCCCCATTGATTAATTTTTGATATTATCAACACGAGCCTTATTCACAAGCTTTACAAGGTATTATGAAGGCGTAGGTTCTGATAACGAATCTCTAACGTGATCCCGATGTTGATAATTCTAAAGAAACTAGTGGCGATCTTTGGATGCGGCGGCGACCACAACGAGAGTAAGAGATTTTTCAGACAGAAAAAGAAAAAGCTCGGGGCTGTATTAGAATCGAACCTAAAGTTGAGAGTTTTTTTTTTTTTTTTGATAGAAATTAGGCCAGTTCATCTCTGTTATCTCTTTGTCATCGTGTTGTTGATGGAGAGAGAGAGAGAGAGAGGGGTGGATAGTTGGGAGGTGATGGTATGAACACACTTTAAAAGCGTGGACGAGTTCTCGTCCATCCATTGAAATGTCGTGGAAGTTGGACGACGCAACTACTTTCCTTCCACCATCCTTCTGCCGATCCCTTAAAAGATGCAGACAAAAGGGCATTCAAAGTCCGGGATCGATGCTTCTGTTCAGACCGAGGCCATGACCATTGACCTCCCGGCAATAACTGTGGAGCTCATCAACCAACCCTGTCCGGACCGTAGGAGCTCCCCCCCAACCTTTATTCATTAGCCTTTGCATCAGTCCCTTGTCATGCGATTCTGAGGATGGAGAAGGAGATTTTTCTTTTTTTTTTTTTTTTTCGGCGGAAGAGATGGCCCCTGGCTAAGGCCGGTTGTCGGCGGGATTTCACCGCCCATTGTTTCGAGGGCACTTGTTAGGCGACCGATCGAGGAAGCTTCAGCGCTTTCACCGTCTCATGTTGTGCGTAATTCGGCTAATTTTGTATTATTTTCAACGAAAATGTGAGATGAATTTCAAATATCGATGGATCGAATCGATTGGCGTTCGAATCAGACACCGCCGCGATCGCCGAGCCCTTCTGCGCTTAAGTTTGATTGCCTCGAGTAATTAACGAGCTCAGCTAATTTGATTCTACGAAGGGAGTTTGAAATGAATTTCTTTCTTTCAAAAGAGGCGATGAATTAGGCTGAGAGCCAGACTTGGGATTATGTAAGGATTCAGCCATCAAGCCTCCCTTTCTAGCTGGAGAACTCCTTTTCCTCTGCACTAAACTAGCCTTTTTAGCAAGATTCTAATCACTTTTGACGTTGCTTTAAGCAGCAGATTAACAGTTTTTAAATATTCAATAATCACCTCTCTTTTTTATCTTGACGGTGCTTGAAAAGCGAATGACTTCGTGCTTCGTGGTCCCCGATTTTCAACCACGCGAGGAGCAAGTTCTTCTCATCTGACTCATCTGAGTAAGTCTTTATGGTCGTGGAATTTTTATCTTTTTGGTCGGAAAAGTTCGTGGAATTGACGTCGATTGTTTTTGGTCAATATCTCTTGTTATTGTTAATTATATAAATTGTCCAATTGGTTTAATTGAAAATTTTTCTAAAAAAAACTATAGGAATTCCACACACACATACACGTAGGTCGTACTGTTTTTGTGAACTAAGACTATGTTTGGTCATTCGGATTTCTAATCGGGATAGGACTGGATATGATAGCATAAAAATCTAAATATTTTATTATATCTCATCTATTATTTGGTGAATTGCGGATATAAAATCAGATAAATAGAGGCAAGACACGGTTGATATCAACTTTGTTTTGCTGAAACACTAGAATGCTTTAGAAATTATTCAGTGATGAGTTCTGATAAGTAAGTAATTGTTGAGGAGAGGTTTGTGACATTTGAATTCGAGCACGATATCGGCCGAACAGACCCCCTAGAACCATGAGTCTTGATTCGGAGTTGAATTCTTTGAGAACAACCCGTTAGCCTTACTTGTTGTCTTGTCGAATGAATAAACAAGTGCTGAATAATTGAATTGTTCAACCTCTTTTCACAAGTTAAAGATGCACTTATGCAAATCGTCCAAAAGAGTTATCTTGAAAGTCAATGATCAACCTCGAGTTCTTCGTAACACATCGAGACCCCTTTTGAATGTTGGAAAGGTTCAATCAATGAAAGAACATGGATATGATCTCATATCTCGCTAAATAGTCAATTAAATAACAAGATTGTGGAGATATCCGGCTTTGCGACTAGAGACCCCAACCTAACACCGTTGGAGAGGCAACCACACTTAACGGTCGCCGCCGTCGAAAAGGCAATCGGGCGCGGAGGAGAGCCAGTGGTTGTGGAAAAAAATATGATTCTCCTAATGTCTGCTCTTTTGAGAAATTTTATCCCGATCTATCCCTCTCATGAGATTTTTTTATTCAGGCTATATCCCCTTTACCTAGACAATACCATTTGGGCCCGTGGGCCCGGAACCTGCCCGGAACCGCCGGTTCCGGGCCGGTTTCGAATCATGAAAAAAAAAAAAAAGTAAAAGGGCCGTGGGGCGAAGAGCCCAACGGCTCTCCGCCCCGGGCCCCCCTCCCCCCAAACGACTTTGGGCCGTTGTTGGCAATGGCCAAATTGGCCGTTGGGGGAAAAAAAAGAATTATTTTCAATTATTGCCTATAAATATATATGCTCCCCCTTTCATTTTTCTCACAAATTCTCTGAACAATTCTTTCAAATTCTCTCAAATCGCTCAAATTCTCTCAATTCTCTCAATCCCGACTCAATTCTCTCAATCGGATTTTCGATCAATTCTCTCAAAAATGGCAAGTGGAAGTAGAAATGCTGACAAGGGCAAGATGACTATGGGAGATTCCGAGTATCCCATTCCCGAATATGATCCTCGTGAGTATGCAAGTTGGGAAGACGACGACGATAATATCAACTATGTCCCGATTCCGAACGTCGTGCACATCCTAACACAAGAAAGTCTTCATCCTCCCACTAGTGTCGAAGAAACGTCAACGGCAAATGAGTCGGAACGGAAGGGCCGAGATAATACATCCGACTTGTGGCTACATTTCGACAAGGTACGTGATGAAGGCGAATGTAAGTATAGTATAAAATGTAAATATTGTTCGCAAACATATAGATTTACGAAAGGAGACGGCTACGGAACATTTCGTCGGCATTTAATGAAAAAACATCCAACGCAAGCGGGGTTGACAATACGCAACAACAAATTTCTAGGTACGCCACTTCTAATCCTCATCCTATATTCCGTTACACCGATGCACTTTATAAACAAACATTAGCTGAATATGTTGCCCTTGATTATGCTCCGTTTAATACTGGTGAAAATTTTAATATGAAATATTTGATAAATACTGCATTGGTTCCGCAAGCGCCAACTATTCCAAAAAATACTCTTAAACACGAACTTTTTCATCTTTATAAAAAAGGAAAAAAATCTTTAGCAAAATTTTTTGCAGAATTCAATGGACATGTGCATATAGGTAGTGATATTTGGAGTAATCCTTGGCAAATTCATTCTTATATGGGTGTCACGTGTCATTAGATATATGACGATTGAACGATTCAAAAAAGACTTATTGCATTCCGAGTTTTTGATGAAAGACAATCGGCTCATAATATTTATAGAATAATTAGGCAAGTTTTAGAAGAATATAATTTGATAAATAAAGTATTTTCAATTGGTTTTGATAATGCCGCCGCAAATACCGCTTTCATTCTCGAATTAGAAAATATTTGCAAACCCACTTTTGGGGGACAATTTTTTCACATTAGATGTACTTGTCATGTTTTAAATTTATGTGTACAAGATGGTTTACGAACTTTTGACACTTCTCTCGCCCCAATAAAGGGTGCAATTAAATTTTTATAGAGTCGTCCCCATTTTATGAAATCTTGGGGAAAATTTTGTAAATAAAAATGGGAGAAGGGCAGGAAGATTTCCAAAAGATATTCCGACTCGTTGGAATTCTACGTACGAGTTGCTTCGGCAAACTTTTGATTATAAAGATTTATTATATATGTTTATTTCACAAAATATTCTCGAAATTACTTTACTTCCTTAACATTGGGACGTTTGCAAAAAAAATTTAGATTTTTTGAAAATTTTTAATGATGCTACTAAGGCTTTATCCGGTATTTATTACCTACTACGAATTTATTTTTAATAGAGTGTGTTAATATTGGTAGTGTTTTTAGTGAATATGAAAATGATACCGAATTAGCTCGAACTATTTTAGTAATGCGAGAAAAATGGTTGGATTATTATTTGCAAATTCCTCTTGTCTATTTAGTTGGTATTGTTTTTGATCCACGTATTAAATTAGACGGTTTACTAGATTATTTGAATGTGTATTATCATGATTGTTTACATTTGGAAGATTTAATAGATATTTCAAATATACTAGGAGATGTTAAAGAATCTATAGTAGTATTATATGGAGAATTTTGTAATAGATATGGTTTAAATGATTCCGGATCTTTACAATCTATTGCCTCACGTAACGAATGTGGTAGTTCACTTAGTAGAGGGTATAATATGCTTAAGAGTAGGCAAAAAAAAAAAAGGGGGCAACAGGTAGTATTTCCGAATTAGAAAAATATTTAACCACTCAATTTGAGTTTCGTGATGCAGAACATAGTACAGATTTCGAAATCCCGAAGTGGTGGAAGAGTCACCAAATCGATTATCCAGTTCTCGCCCTCATCGCTCGTCAGATATTAATAACCCTTTCTTCAACGGTTGCGATTGAACAAACATTTAGTGCTGGAGGATTAATTTTGGACTCTCGCCGTTCAAGATTAAGCCCGAAGTCCGTGGAAGCTCAAGCTTGTGTTGACGATTGGACGGGGGCGAAATATCGACACTAAGAGCTGGATCGTGAACACGAATTTTTTAGCGATGATATTGGAGATACCACCGCCATAGGTACCACAACGGGTAGCGACGATTGACGATAAGGTAAGTTGGGGTTCTCAAAGGTAAAAGAACTATATGTGCTTTGATTCTTCTATCCCCAAGAAGATATGTAAGCGCTTAATGATAATTCATTAAGTTCAAGCCCATTCCTCCTTTCTCTTTTTTTTCCCCATATTTTATTACAATGTACAATTTGATTGTATTTTATAATTTATAATTTATTATGTTTATTTTATTATTTTAAAAATTAATATTAAAAAAGGAACCGAAATGAACCGCCGGTTCCGAACCGGAACTTGAACCGGCCCGGAATCGGAATTTTCAACGGCCGGTTCATGAACCGGAACCGGCCTTCTCTACCTTTACCCTACCTTGAATAGCTACTAAACATAAGATACGATAAAATATATTATATCGTGATGACCAAACATAGCCTGGATTTATACAAATCAATTTGTTGATTGGTCTTCCAAATCAATTTCTTAAGCACATTCAAAAATAAAATATCAAAATCAAAATGTTGAGTAACTATTCTGTCCATCGCTGGCCGAAAATCAAATTCCAAATGCGCTTAAAAGGGTTGGAGCATGCTCTAATCTTTGTGTAAAATCGATTTTAATTTTGCACACTACGAGTCTCAACGTCTCATCCATGGATAACTTGTTCCGTATCATATTGCAAATTATAAACATCGTGGCCCATTTGTTCCCTCGAGGCATAATGCATCGATAATGTGGGCGCTTGTGACAATATTTTTACTCTATAAATTAACTTTTGGTCAGAAGTTGATTTTTCTACTTATTCTTTTGAGAAGTAATTTTTCTTTTTTACTTTTTCAAGTGGTTTCAAAATTACTTCTGAAGTAAAAAAATGCTTCAAAAATAGAAAAATGAAGTTGCGTACCCAAAAGGATTTCTGCCTCAGAAGTTGCATTACCAAACGAATTTTTGCTCTAGAAGTGTTGCCATACGCACCCTTCACTTCCTCGGTGGAAATGACGGTATGAATCGAAACAATTTGCGAAACGAACAAGTGTCGGGCTGAATTTGAAGAGAACTCTCTCGACGTAATCGCTCGCCAATCGCGGAAAGAATTCTCCGAGCACCAGACATAAATATCAAATACTCTCGGTACCATAAAGAGCTTCGAAAATAACCCCAGACATCAAAATGAAATTCGGAAATCAACAATTAATAACAAAGTGGACTAAAATAATGCAAATTATATACGACATATATAACAAAAGTCTTAAATTAAAAACGACCGATTAAGAAGCTTTAGGGCTATCGTATTCAACACCGAATGTGCCGAAGTTTGCCAACATCACTTATCACATCGATCATAAAGGCCCCAATATTATTGTGCCCGGTGTTATGTCACTCATCCGGTCAATTGTTGATAACTATGTTATTGTGCCTAGTTCCCTACCGATTAGACGAATTATGCGGACGAATAGGTTCAATCGTATAAAAACCGATCAAAACGAGGAAAAATGAAAATGAAAGTTAACCAGAAGCCAACTTCGGAACTCGGATCGATCTCTTCGCTCGATTAATCTACTGGGAAACACTTAGCCAGTCACATGGCTGGATAGGCGGCTCCCCGAGATATTGGTAGCACTTTACGAATCGAGGGGATTCGAGCTCGCATTGGGGAATCACATGCTTAAGTCCCGTTCCTTATCCAATTGAGCCGGCCCTCGGATCCCCCTTTAAATTTGACAAACGTTTAATTCGGGGTGCATTCGTTTTGTGGAAAATTACTAGTTATATATCGCATAGAAAAAAAAATTAGTCAATAAAAAATATTTTCATTATCAACAATAAGTTTATACTTAAATATTTTCGGATACGAAGAAAATATTTTTCATTTTTTTTTTTTGGCTTTATAACTAAGTATTCTCTGAAAATTATTTTTCAAATCTTGAAATTTCCGCGAAACAAACGCACCCTCGGTCCCGAATTATTAAGCCGTCTTATCTAAGTATATGTAATGATATTTATAACCTAATTAAATTTATCGAGCTGACTCTATAGAATATGCTTTTTTTTCCCCGAAGCAGAAAGTATAAAAACCTTCTCCGGTTCTCTCTCTCTCTCCGACTGTCCACCTTCGCCTCAAAACTTGCCAGCCCCCTGCTTTTCCAGTTTTCCTTCCTCTCTCTCTCTCTCTCTCTCCACAACCAGAGCGTAGCACTCACCGACCCACCTTCTCTCTCTATCTCTACATGCAACGAGAATGGGCAATCTGTGCACCTGCTTCTCGCGCAAACCAGTGAAGAAGAGGCGCATCGCCGCGATTACGAAGCGCATCGCCAGCCACGGCCAGCCACCCTCGTCGCTCCCCAGTTCGGGCAGCCGGTGGAGCCGAGCCCGATCGTCGCGCAAGGACAAGGTTGAAGCCCTGACGCGGGAGCAGGCCGTCGCTGCCGCGATCCTCTTCCAACGGCACCGGCAGGACGGCGATTCCGCGCCCTTCGACCGCTCGGCCTCGCTCAGGTGCCCGAATTTGGGCCCCAAGAAGCAGGCCCTGCCCAGGAGCTCCAGCTCGCGCGCGCGGTCGCTCACTGATCCTCTGTTGCAGCCTCAACAGCTCGTCAACCAGGTATTCCTTGGCAACGTGTGGAACGTTCTCGTTGGCGCTATTGCTTTCTGGGTTTTCTAATGTGCAGTTTGGGTGAGATTGTTTGGAGGTGGCTGGATTGGACTTGTCTTATACGTAGTTAAGTGAGTTGTATTATGATATTAAATGCTTTGATCGGTGGTGGAGATTTTTCCCCACATCTTTTCTCTTTCTCGGATGATTTGGAAGAAAGCCTGATTAATGCGTCCTCTTACTTGGACTCTGTGAAGATAAGAAGAAGTATAGAATTCTCCTCTTCTTTTCCTTACCAAAAAAAAAAGAAGAAGTATAGAATCTGCCCATGACCAAATCTCATTGACGGTTGCTATAATTGGGGGATTTCGTTGCGTCATTAATGAACTCGATGTCACTGACTTGCTCCATAATGGAGGTGGAAAGTGAGATAGTACCCTTCACAGCTTTTTTATGGGAAGCGCAATGGTGTGAAACAACTTTTTCGTCCATATCCTGCTTCAAGCTCCCTACCATACCAAATGCGGTTGAATTTATGATCTATCAATTTTTGGGATGGTAAAAATATGGAATCTTTAAGCTTGGTGTTTCAAGTCGTGCGATAACAAGTGTTCTGGCTGTAGAGAGGTTGTTCGTGACTTTCATTTTGCAGCGGGATTCCAACAGCAGGCCTCGAGAGGGCCGTCTTGAATATTAAGTTAGAGTATTCAGTTACTTTTTCATTGTGTACCTGTTCATGAGCTGTTGTGTTGTTGCATGAATTTATGAACCTGAAAGAGTAATTTTTCATTTATCTTGTGAACTTTTCTGTCAGAAGATCAGAGCAAGGGGCTATTTTTTAAAGTCATTTATAAAATGTTGTGAGAATGATTCCTTGCAAGTTCTTTGTTTAACAGGAAATAAAGATTGACGATCTAGAAACAAACCATTTCATCCTTGTTCATGGAGGTGGTTTTGGTGCCTGGTGTTGGTACAAAACTATAGCACTCCTTGAGGAAGGGGGTTTCAAGGTTACTGCCATAGACTTGACCGGTTCCGGGATTCACTTGTTTGATGCAAATGGTGTCACAAGTCTATCGCAGTATGTCAAGCCATTGACTGATTTCCTCGAAAAGCTTGCTGATAGGGAGAAGGTTTACCTCTAATCTGATTCTCTGCTTTCTGTGACAATGATGACACTTAGCATTAATATTCTTGCAAGGTGCAGGGGTGATTGTGGGGACATTGATTTACATGGTTCCATTCTGTTCACTGTTATTATCTTCCATTTATGCGGTTTAATCCTGTTCAACGCCGGCATACTTTTACACAGTGCCATTCTGTTCTATCCTGTTACATGTTATTGAGATGTACAGGGTGATTGTGGGGACATCCTTTCACATGATTTCCTCAGGCAGGCTGACGTTGCGATGATGCCTGCTAGTTTTCACTTCTATCATTGTCCTGGCACTGAAATGATACTGGTTTTGCCTGGACTTGCATATTGGGTACCAAATCAGGATATTGTTGAGCAATATGACGATGATACATTGCAGGCCAGCTCTCTGAGTTCCGACAGCTTAAGTTTTGGGAGGAAACATCGTGGTTTAACGTTTTATCAGAAAACAAGTCAATAGTTCGAATCGTAGCTTTCCCTCTTATAGTGATTCTGACTTGTTTCATGCTATCATTTCTTCGTCTTCCACTGTCTGTTAGCTTAAACTTTTAGAAGTAAAAATGGTTGTTTCACTGATGTGTAGAAGTACCAATTATGATCCCTTATGATCAAGGAGTTCACCATTTGAGGACCCTCTATTTGGGTTGAATTTGCATGAGGGAAGGGAGAGAGAGTTAAGAAGAGGGGAAGGAGAATTGTTACATGTGACAGCAATGCATACAATATGTGTGGTTGTATCTGAAAATAGGATAGGAGTCGGTGTGGAGGCCTTGTTTCAAATGCCTGATGCTTCAAGTCGTAAATCGGGTTTAGTAATTGTTTGTTCTTTTTTGGAAATTATGAGGCGCTGCACAAACTTGACTAAATGCCCTAAAAATAGTGGGTTCTTACTTTCTTTCTTTTTTTTAATATCATGCAGGTAATCCTGGTGGGACATGATTTTGGGGGTGCATGCATATCATACGCAATGGAACTGCTTCCCTCTAAAATTTCAAAAGCCATTTTTGTAGCAGCTGCCATGTTAACCAATGGTCAAAGTACTTTGGACACGTTTGCAAAGCAGGTGTGGTTTTAACAGGATCTTTACACGTATGCCATGTTGCTTGTTTTCCCTTTTCCTTTTCTCTAGGCAGTTAGGGGAGTGAGAAGTTCGGGGCTTGAAAACAGAGAAGTTTTGTTGGTGGTAAGGTTACCCACCATTGTTCTCCTCCTCCCATTAAACCTTGCTCGGTTTTGGGAGGAAAATGCTGCCCATAGAGAGACTTCAGCATCCTTGGTGGTAGATATAGACTCGAATCTGCATCTTTTATGGTTAATTGCGATATGAAGTTAAAGAAGCTTGGACATTCTCTGTTCAATTAGCCTGAATTATGCTTAAATACATGCAGGCTGGCACAAATGATCTAATGCAACATAGTCAGATATTTTTGTATGCCAATGGGAATGACAACCCTCCGACTGCTATTGACCTGGACAAGTCACTGTTGAGAGACCTGCTGTTTAACAGGAGCCCTGCCAAGGTTTTTCTTCATTCCTAATACATGAAACTTTGGCATCCTAACATTGTTCTGCTTCAGAAAATAGCAAAAGATTTTGGTTTCTGAAGCTATATTGTAAAATTGCGTTAGTTTCATCTGCAGACATTTTTCTTATGTATCATTGAGCTTGCTAATTCTGATTCCACACTGATTCTGGTGATCACTTTTTCGCTTTTGCTCATTCCAGGATGTCGCATTAGCATCTGTTTCGATGAGACCTATTCCCTTTGCTCCAGTGCTTGAGAAGCTTCGCCTTTCGAACAATTATGGTATCGTGAGGCGGTTTTACGTAGAGACTTCCGAAGATAATGCCATTACTCTCGAGCTCCAGGAGAGCATGGTGAAGGCGGACCCCCCAGAACGCGTATTTCTTCTGAGAGGTGCTGATCACTCGCCTTTCTTCTCGAAGCCTCAAGGCCTACACAGGATTTTGGTGGAGATATCAAGAACTTTGTGAACTCGGATAGACTTGTGAGCATAATCTTAGATTGATCCGGTCCACGTAGACCCTGCTAGAATGCTCACCATGGTGTGGCCGCGTGAGAGCCGAATGCAGGACTTGCAAGTTCAGCAGGGAGATCATGCACCATTGCACACATACATGAATGCTCCGGAGTTTTCCGAGAATCCTCCTGAGCAAAGCTCAGGCATCGTGTCAGGGGCCATCGCTCCTCCTGTCCGCGACAGCTGAGCGCCGGCGTAAATGGCACAGTTCTGTGCTTTCCAAGGTGTAAGAGATGTCTATGAGAATGTGGTAGTTCCGAAGGTTCACAAAAATAGTTCATGGGATGGGAATTTTTGATCCAGAACTGCAGAAAATGTATGGTTTTGCTCCATTTTCTATATTCGCTATTCTATATAGTTAAGCTTATCATAAGCACGTACTAGATCCACTTGAATTTATTGCGCCATTTTTTTTTTCGAAAGATATTCACTGTTAATTGTCAGTTAAATTTCTTTGTGGGTAGTCAACATGCCCACCATCGCCTTTGCTTTTATCGCTCGAGGAGGGTGACCACAGCGAGGTGGTCGAAAATTCAAGGATAGATGGTGATTATATTCCGAAAGAATGAGGGCCATTTGGGAAAAAAAAAAAATTCGAAAGATGTTTAATTAATTTCACATAAAAATACCGAGGTTGTTTGTGGCATTAGTCAAATGAAAAATGGTTACGTTACAGCTCGATAATATGGTGAAAATATTATTCGAATTTGAAGATTCAGTGAAAATCGAGGCCCTCGACAGTGGCCTACCATCGTTTGAGACTGGTCACTGACGGGAAGAAAGGGAAAAAATAAATAAATAACAAAAATGTTTTTGGTTATATTCTTTTTTGAAATAATGTGTGTATTTTAAGTTATTATTTTTTTCGAAAGCCTTTTTTTAATTTTTTTTATTTCAAGACCTTATTTCAGAAAAAAAAAAAAAAAAAAAAGAGAATCATATCCTTATTTGAAATTTTCTCAATAATTTTTGTGTTTAGTAAAAAGGTGAAAAGTTCTTTTTTCGTTTGGTAAAAGACACTATTTTCTGATAAAACGCACCGCCGTATCTTCACAGGCAACCCGCTCCCCGCACCCAAATCACCTTGCTAGGGTTTATCACGCTCTCTCCCGCGCCGCTGCTCGACCGCAAAACGCTCGGAGATTGCAGGCTGCGGCGATCGAGAAAATGACGACCGTGGTTCCGACTTCCGAGGACGATCTCTCCCTCTCGGTCGTCCGCTTCACCTCCGAGCTCGCTTGGGCCGACGCCGGTCCCGAGGTACGATGCGATTGGCGCCGCTGACCCGCCTTCTCTGTTCTCGATTTTTCCGCGTCTCCTTGCTTTCTGATTTAGCTGGATTGCTGAATCCGAATGCATTTGTAGCCGTAGGAGCAGGCAGTGTTCGTCGCTTGGTTAGGCTTAGGGGTTGGTGGATCGAGTGATTGATGAAAGCTAAAAGGAGCTTCCAATTGCTGTTGTGATGGTGCTGCATTAGCTGTCTGATTTTCGAGAGAAAGGATGAAGATGGGGAGTTTGGTTTTTTCATTAGGTTAATTTTTATTTTTTATCAGGAAGCAAATCTGAGAGGAGGGCTAGGGTTCATTTGGCAGCTTTGTTATTTGTACTTTGCTTTTGCTTTGATGTGGTCTGCATTTCAGCTGATTGAATGAGGTGATGGGGAATTGGTTTTATCCTATGTTGAATGTTTCTTGGTTTGTTCAGGTTGTGGAGTCTCAAGTTGACAGACTGTGTGTGGAAGCACAGGAATGCATGGTGAGCGGCAGATGGTTGGACTTGGTCTCGCTGATGCTCACATCTGCCGACTTGATATTCTCCAAGGTCTCAGATAAGGGTAAATCTTATTCATGTTTGTGCATTCTCCCTTTCTTCTCCTTAATCACACGGAAGATATGGCTTAGTATTCTTATCAACATTTTTCTTGTTTAACTCCTTGGACATGTATGTTGTTCCTGTGCTTTGAGTTTCTTCCTGTCAACTGACCTGTGAAATACCCTTTTCAACCCTTTTGGCTAAGACCTAGTACAAGATTGCTTGTATTGGATAGACAACATGGAAGTGGAAGACTGGACAGAAGTGTGGGAAACATATTATGTTATATTTTTATGAAGTTCATCTTGTAAATAAAATTTCAGTGGACGACCTTTTTGTTAATCAGCCTTTGTATTCTTCATATTCATTTTTATCCTTTCCAATGGGCACCATTCCAATGGCTGTCAATTTTTTGATATCAACCATGGTCAGAGTAAATGGATGGCAGATACCAGAAATCACTCGTCTATTTTCCCTGTGCTTATTGCAGCCTGTTTGGTCATGATATATAAAAATGGTGGCAGTAGTTGATAGAATGAATTCTGGGTCTCTGTCTTCTCGAAGAACCGGAAAAATACGAGACGCCTTTTTCTGCTGTATAATATAGAATGCACTGATGTTCAAGCATATTCCCCATATTTCTCAGCAAGGTAGTACCAAGAGTTGGGAACATTCAAAGGACCAGAAACGCATATTGTAATCTAATGATATTGTACAGTGGGAAGTCCAGTTGAAGGAATATATTGTACTCTCTTTTATATGTTCATAGTTGATTTGAAATTCGATTTATTTTTACATCCACTTGGCTTCATTGTCGTATGGTGTTGTGCGCACTTATGCTATGTAAATGATAGTGACTAATCCATGTATGGCATTTTAATGTTGACTCCTCTGTCTTGTATTTTAGATCTTGAGTGTGTTTTCACCGTCATCTGCAATGCTGTGACAAAATCTGAAGATCCGGATGAAATACTTGAGATGGCCAAACTTATATCTGCAAAGATTGTTCAGCAACCGAATGACAGGCCTGCATTGCGTTTGAAGATGTAATTGAATGTGATGGTCAGTCAACATTATTTGCAACTTTATTGCTGTCTCATTCTTGTGCCTTTTGTTTCCAGCCTGTTCAATCTCTACAACCTCCTGGACATTCCTCGTGGCCGATTTCACGTGTATATGAAATCCCTGAATTTGGCTATTAATGGGAAAGTGGCTGAGCACATTGTACCTTCTGTCAAGAAGATGGATAGTTTTTTAAAAGAGTGGAGTATTGGCATCAAGGATCAGAGAGAACTCTTTCTTACTGTCTCCAATGTGTTGAGAGAAAATAAAAGGCATGAGTCATCTTCTTGTTGCTCTTTTATCAATTTCCTTGTCTTCTTTCCAGTCAGTATGCTTAAGTTTTTTCATTTTTTAAAATCCAGTTCAGCGAAGGATTCTTTCAAGTTCCTGACAAAATACTTGGCCACCATTTCTGGTGAAGATGCACATGAAATGAATGCGGCCAAGGAGGAAGCAGTGCGAGCAGTTGTGGAATTTGTGAAGGCACCCGACATGTTCCAGGTATTTTCTGCTCGTCGTTGGAAATTGTCTTTGATTGTGTCTGTGAGCACTTGCAGGCATCTCATGTTTTGATTGGTTGTGATTTGTGAGCTTTACTTTCAGACTCCTTTATTGCACTTGGCTTCCCATGCTGCTACTTCAGTTTGCATCATCACTAAGTTGTTGCGCAAGTGTCTTTAGTTTTTTCTTTCCTACGTGTCTTGGTGACTATGTACCTTAACATTCCCCTCCCCCTATTGATGTTTATTCATGGTACATTTAAATTATTACTCGAATAAGAAATGATAATTAACCATTGATTTCCAGCCAACTGAATCCTGATCAATTTTGTTTTAACTTATTCAATTAGTCATTTTTGGAGTGAATTCCTCTAGTTTGACCAACCCTTTTCAAAGTATCAGGTGGATCGATGAAATCTTGAGCTTGAAAAAATCATTAATTTGCTTTGCCTATCGTTTGAAGAAAAATAACTTCCATATTGTCTATGTAATTAAAATATAGCTCATTGACCAAAAAAATAAAATAAAATATAACTCCATTTACAGCTCATTATTTTTATACTCATTCTGCCTTATATTAGGATGAATGAGTTATTTCTGAGAATTACTAAACTAGATCTAAACTGCTCAGGATGGTGGACCCTCGCTGAATGTCAATTGAGATCAGATAGGGTCGTTTTGTGTGTTATTAATGTGGTGAGAAGGCGACTGTCACAGTGGCAATACTTTGATCATTGACTTGATTATATTGTTCAATATTTTTTGCCTTACCTTAGCAACAGGTTGTATTGTTGAACTACCTTGTGATACTGAGAGCCACTACTGAATAGTTTAGTGGCATTTAATTAAGCTGTTCTGTGGGACTGTTTCCTTTGGGTAATAAGTCTCTGGCAAAATCTTTGCTCTGGAGCTTGCCATGCATGAATATGTGATTTCTTGACAACTGTCGTATTGCTAATTGCATGTGTGTATTGGTTTATGTATTTTATTTTTCTCCCATATTTTAAATGGTAGTTCCTGTATTGCAGTGTGATTTGCTGGAGATGCCTGCTGTAGGGCAACTAGAGCAGGATGCTAAGTATGCTTTAGTTTATCAGCTTCTGAAGATATTTATGACCCAGAGGCTGGATGCCTACTTGGAATTTCAGACTGCAAACTCAGCATCTCTGAAAAGCTATGGTACAACATTCGCTTCGCTATTTTGTTTCTTGAGTTTATCTTTAAACTAACATTAGATATGTTAAGTTCATTATACATCTTAAACCGTCTAGGTCTTGTACATGAAGACTGCTTAACAAAGATGCGACTAATGTCATTGGTGGATCTTGGTTCCAGTGACCCTGGACAGATTCCATATGGTCTAATCAGAGATACCCTCCAGGTAGATTTGCCGTTCCATAATGTTTGTTCATCTTTTCCTTTGGAACAATTGGTTATCCTTTTTGTCTCCCTTGCAGATTAGTGACGATGAGGTTGAATCATGGGTAGTCAAGGCAATATCTGCCAAGTTACTGGATTGTAAAATGGACCAGATGAATGAAGTTGTTGTAGTGAGGTGAGTCCTGCTTTCTATTGTTTTGATGATTTGATTGCCACACTACCATAACTCCTAGTTAACAAGTATCGTTTGGTATGTAGCCGTTGTACTGAGAGGGTGTTTGGAAAGCAGCAGTGGGTAGCACTTCGCGGGAAACTAGCGACGTGGAAGGTACATACTCATTGAACCTTCTTGGTTTTCCATATCTTTTAGAGAAGAATTGTTTATTGAAAGATCCTTGGTTTCTTGTTACATATATTTAGTTGATATAACCACAAAAGACGATTTCCCCTTTGTCATATTTTTTGGAAGGACGCTGAGTAATCAATTCAGTGCCTCCAGACTTATTACTTGGGAAGCGGGGAACTCCTATTATTCTCCTGATTTTGCTTATTGACACCTACTTAATGAAGAAATGTCAATTATTGACCATGTAACTAGTATGTATGAGGCAAAGTTCATATTTCTGCAATGTCGTTCTCCAGGAAAATATTGCAAACGTGATCAGCACTATTCAAGCAAACAAAATTACTGAAGATGCTTCTCAGGCGATGCAAGGGGTAATGATCCGTTGAAGATATTTTTGGGACTAGGGTTAGCTTTTTGGTCTTGAGCAATACTTTTATGTCAAGAGACAAGTAACATCAAGTGGAGAGAAATCATTGTAACTGTAATACCGATCAGTTTTTGGTGGGGATGGTTTGCTCGCTTGTTGGGCTTTTTGGCCTAGCAAGTCAAATTGGAGAGTGATTTTTCCCCCTCCCTCCTCTCCCTCCATCTACTTTGGCGTTTTCTGTTGAATTTATGGTGGCTGCATTGCTCCCCAATTGAGCATTCACACGAGACGGTTCCTTAAAAGTAGGTGGCAGAGCTGAATCAGCTTAGCAGACTCTGCTGATTCCTTAAGACATGGAGTTCAAATTAGGAATAGGGGTACTCAGTTCTCTAGGGTGGGTCGGTCGGCCCACCTTATAAACCGATCTTGTTGACCTTGGGATCGATTTGGTACATGAACTGGACCGGAGGTCTCAGGCCGATTCCAGGGTCTACCTGGGAACCGGCGGTTTTTTTTTTTTTAAATTTCTTTTATATAATTCCCGCCACAATATGCTGTATTGAACTCATAATACCTGTTCGACGAAGAAAAAAAAAAGAACTCATAATACCTGGCGCTTGAACTCCACTCGCACAAAAGTATCCAAATGAGCTGCTATGCCTGCAGGTATTATACCTAACGCTCGAACTCCCCACCGGTTGTGGCCAGTATTATACAGAAGAAGCCATGCACAAAAGGATCCAAATGCTCTACAGCATGAGAACAGAAGAAGAATTGAGGATGGGGAGCGCGGCAAAATTAGGGCTGTGGACGGCGAGACTGTGGTGATGGTAGCATGAGAGAGGAGTGAGGACTGCGAATAAGAGGTTGAGAGCGAACTGAGGATGAGAGCAGCAGGTGGGTGAGTCTCAAAGAGAGTTAGAGGAAGTGACTGGGGGAGGTGGGTGGCTGGATGAATGGAGGAGGAACCGGATGCGATGGAGGTGGAGACCATGGTGACGGTGATGAGGCGCAAAAATGAAGAGAATTTGGAAGAAGGTTCAATCTAAGCGGAAATGGAGGTCGAGCTCGGGCGAAAAACTCCATGTGTGTGCGTATGGGAGAGAGAGAGAGGCTCATTTAATTGAGGGTCTGCCCTTTGCTGAATAAAAAGAAAAAAAATAATTAGATACTCTAGGCCGGTTCTCTCAGTTTGGTCTAGTCTCTTCGATCAGTCCAGTTTCACCCCAAAAATCGAAAATTGGACCACCCAGAATAGGATTGACTATTGGACCAAAAAAAAAAAAGAATAGGATTGACTCCCATGTGAACCACCCGGAATAGGCCGGTTTGGTTCTCACCACCAATTAGAATGGGTTGGTTCAATAGCAATAGCCTGTCATTTCCCTAAAACATTTGTTCTTAATTAGATTATGCAGCGCATGCAGAGCATTTCTGTGATGTAAAGTAGAATTTGTGATGCAGTTCCTCTTACGGTCTTAACTGGCGCCAGCCCTGTCCTGACCCATTTTTGGCTAGAACGTTTTGGGTTATTAACTGGTACCATTTTCCTCCTTTACCATTTCCTTTTAAGATTCTCCAAACTAGAATTTCAATCTCTTCTGTTCCTCCTCTTTCTTTTCTCTTTGTTACGATCAACTTAAATTGCCCAACAGAGCAACAGGAAAAAAGAGAAAGAAACACAAGAAGACCGTCACCGCCACCATTGTTGTCGACACACCACCACGACGGTCACTTTTGCCGCCAGCACCACTTCTGCCATCGCAAGCAGCACCGATGAAACAAGAAACTTTCATCTTAATAGACAAACAAGCATCGAACAGTATAATGACTGTTTTTTGTTATTGGAAATGGCACTCTGCTAGGATCCTTCTCCATTTATTAAGGACAATATTGCACCCTAAATCTCAGTCGGGATTGTAGTACAGCTTGGAGAAAAAAAATGGAAAAACAAAGAATGCCTTAAGTTAACCTGTAAGTCTCATGATTGTGCTTTACAAATACAAATTGTTCCCGCCGAAAGTGGGTGACTTTCTTGAAATGATTTCTCCAACTTTCGAAGTGTTTCAATAGCCATTTCAACTATTTTTTGCATCCCTTCTCTCAATGGATGTTATCACGATCTGTTTCTGTTTTCTAGATTACAAACAAAGCAGTGATCTCAGTAAGTCAAGATAAATTTTTATCTGCAACTTGCTGTTGAGCCTCCTGATCACATCAAGAAGTGGTTTCAACAAAAGTGGTTTGTTGCCCAACAGGCGTTTTGACAGCAGGAATTAGGATCCTGTGGTTCCCAGGTTAAAGCCCAGTTGCTAGCATAAGGGAACTCATAACAGAGGGCAATTCAGAAAGAAGAGGACCTCCTACATAGATAACACAAAGGAGCACTTTAAACTTCGGTTCTGGGACCTTCCTGTAGTTGTCGTCTTACGAGCGCGGAGTAGATACCATTCTGGCTAAGAAGCTCTTCATGAGTGCCGCTTTCGGCTATCTGCCCATCAGATATCACTGCCACACTATCCGCACTCTTCACCGTCGAAAGCCTGTGAGCTATGACGAGCACTGTCCTTCCCCTCATTAGAGAATCCATGGCATCCTGAAGTTTTTTTACGAAAGATGAGGCGCAAAAGGAGAAATTTATACAGCAGTACAGAACACTCTCTGAGTAACGCATCTCTGAAAAATGTGAAAGATCTATAACCTGAACGAGGAATTCACTCTCAGCATCCAGAGCGCTCGTGGCTTCGTCCAACAGCAAGACTCTTGGATCCATCAATAGCGCTCTCGCGATAGCTACCCTCTGCTTCTGGCCTCCCGACAACCTCAGTCCTCGTTCTCCTACCACGGTTTTGTATTTATCGGGGAAACCTTCTATGAAATCGTGGGCATTGGCCATTTTCTGCAATCGTCGTTAAACTCCATGTGAGAAACATCTTTTTGTGAGGATGAAAAGGCAAATACATAGGAAAACTGCTAGGGAAGGAGAATTATCCATGGAGAGCTTACAGCTGCATTCTCAATGTCGGAAAAGCTAGCTCTCCCATTTAACCCATAGGCGATGTTTTCTTCAATCGAACAATTGAAAAGAATAGGCTCCTGGCTGACTATACTGACCTGTTGTATGTTCCAATATTTCAGACTTTTTCAATGAAAAATGATTTGGCCAAAAAAACTGAAATAACAATATCAGACATCCTAAGCATCCATCAGTATGCCAATGTGCTACTAAGGCGGACAATAAAACTGCTAGCAATCTCTTCATGTCCGTAATGCAGGCCACCTTCACAGGGACAACTGCACATCCTAAAAGAATAAGAGTAGGAAGTGGGCATGGATATGAAATGATTACCTTTCTGTGGAGATATTCATGTGATATTTCGACAAGGGGAATCCCATTAAGCATAATCTTTCCTTTCAGAGGATCATAAAACCGTTCTATCAGGTTTGCGATAGTAGTCTGCAAAAATATGAAGACTGTCACTTTTCAAATGAACTTATGAGTGCATAGTATGTTCAAGAAAAACCATCTATAGAAAGTAACAGGAACAGAAAGGGACAAAGGCAAATTTAGACAGGTAAAAAGATGTTAAAATTACTTTTCCGCCACCACTTGGACCGACGAGTGCTATTTTGGAGCCTGGTCTCATTTTCAATGTTATTCCCTGCAGTACAAAGCAGTCTTGACGATGACACGAGCGAAGAAGCATTAATAAACTCGGAAATTGCAGCACTGTGAGATTATGCAATACCTTGAGTACCATATGACTTGGACGAGATGGATAAGCAAACCAAACGTCATCTAATTCCACATCTCCGTCTGGATCTCTGAAATAGAAGACCAAACCTCACTCAGACATATATAATCAGATGTTTAATTAAAAAGCTTAAAATGGCATATCTTTGTGCCTCATTACCAGTGCAGAGTTAACTAGCAATCATCAAGATTTTTTAAGGTAAAACATAGAATTACAATTTACAAAAGAGGACGTCATGCGCTGATCCCTCAGATAAGGGTTCAAGGCATCTAATGGTGGAGGTAAGGAGCATGTGCATGTCAAATGCGGGGAGAGAGAGAGAGAGAGAGAGAGAGAGAGAGAGAGAGAGAGAGAGAGAGAGACCCAATAGGGCATTTATCTCCCGATTTTGGCATGGATGAAACACGATCCAGGAGCTGAAAAACTCTCCTACTTGCACCTGCAGCTTTCATGGCAGTTGTGTATAGTCCCGATAAAGAGGAGACTGAGGATCCAACTGCAGGAAAAGAAATTAAACGAGTGAACACTTAGATTACCGAGTGCAAATAATATTTGGCCGCAGGAGTGTCAGTTCACACAATGGAAAAACATTTAAAGCCAATGGAAAGTCTGATGCTTTCAAATTAGCCAGTAGTTTGCAGGAAGCAACAGGCATTTACCTGTCAAGCTGTAAAGGATGAAGGATGTAAGTGAGCCTGCAGTCATAGTGCCTGTTATTGTCAAGTATGCTCCATATACGACCACTATGATGACAGATAAGGTCGACGCAGCATTTAGACCTCCGAAAAATATACCAATCACTCTCTGCAAAGACAAAAATGTAACAGATGATAAACTACCTTAGGATTCGTAATAGTACCGTCTTATAACCCGCAGACAGTGGAAGTGAGGGAGAGAGGACTTACAGCTTGTTTGAGCCCAAGTCTTAATGTTTCATCTACTTTTTCCGCATAATTTGAGGTTGCATAACTTTCTTGAGCAAAGGATCTCACTGTCCGAATAGCCCCAAATGATTCCTGAAGATACAATTGTAAAGGCGAACGTCAATTGTAGAAGCCGCACAATCGACCAATAAAGCCTCTCTATCATACTTATGCTAATGGTCAGCTTGTTAAAAAAAATCAGTGTAAATGTTTGCCTTGTTCATCTACTAGAGCTGCAGATGTTACTGATCTGTTTTTCCAAACACAATAATGTAAAGATTTGGCAGCTTAGGATGTAAACTGTTTAAGTAAAGGTTGATAGGCAAAGAAGCATCATGAAGGGAAAAAAACTCAATTTCCCTCATTTAAACTAAAAAAGAAAACATTTCCGACTGTTCATCACATTATTCTAACATCTATCCTGATATTTGTTTATTCTCATGTTTTGCAGTCCTCCATGCTGGCTAAAAGACAATTGGTGGCATATACATAAAGGGAAAACAAAAGACAAATCCATGACCCAAAAGCTTCCCAGACAGGGAAACGATTCGAGAGGATGTAGTGAGAAACCTCAGCAATTGATGCAGAAACTGCAGCGGCAGCTTGAGTTGAATGTGAAAGTTCACGAAGATAGCGCCCAAATTTACGGACAGCAACTGAGATGACTGGAACTACTGCTAGTGCCAGCACTGAACAAGCATGGTAGTCTTCAATGAGCCCAAACACGACTCTACTTGGCCTCAGAAATTCAAACCACTAGTCGAAGAATTACTTACATGCCAATTTCCATGATGACGTGAACATGAAAGAAATACCAATTATTGCGGTTGTTAAGTTCCGGAGTGCCTCCGAAAGATTGTTGGTTGCAGCATTTTTTATGACTTGGGTATCTTCTGATAGCCTGCTTAAGAGTTCTCCTGTCCTGGTGACATCAAAAAAGGCTATTTCCTGTTGGGTTGACAAAGAACGGCGAGGGTCAAAACCTGTCCTCAAGGATTCATGCTCATAAAAAAATCAGTCATAAAATATCATAAGGTCATATTTGTCTCCAACGCCACTCAACCAGCAGTCCAGGGTGCTTCAGTCTCAAACTCCGCGAGAAAACCAAAATGCCAGAATAAGATTTAAATACAGTGTGATGCTAGTTTAACCAATAATCCAGATGCTAGATGAAACGTCTCCATGTGTTGGATACTAGCACTTCAGTATGTCATCAATGAAAGAAGCACGCCTCACCTGATGGATAAGGTGACTGAACAAATCTTTTCTTAACCGAGCCACCACCCTTTCACTAGCTGAAGCGAACAACCATGATCGAAGAGCAGTGCAGAGAGCTCTGAGAACAACCCAGCTGATTAATTCCTCGTAAATGACCTCACACACTAGGGGAACAGCAGAGCACATATTTTGCATCCCAGAAGCCAATATGAAGCAAAAGCAACAGCATTGGGAAGATTCTTCCTATGCCTCAAACCAAGCAAGACCAACAAGAGAAATGTTTTACATGGCATCAGAAATAAAAACAGCCAAGAGCCAGAAACTAAAGCAAACACAAATCAAGAAAAAAAAAAAAAGAAACGAGTACATAAAATCAAAATTTTTGACCTACCCGATTACAACTACAAGCACTATTTCTAAGATAGTGTTCTTGACAGCATTTAAGGCCTCAACTTGCTCTTCTGGGCTCTTTATCTCTCTGGATACAATGTCTATTATCATGCCTCCAAATCTGGGCTGCATTGGAATTAGTGTCTTTCATAAAATTTCAAAAGATATATGATGATATGGAGGCCACAGCACTGCCACAGTTTCAGTCCCCTTGCAATTATTTGACAATAGTCTATCTTATACAATGTTGGATGAGAGAATGGAACTTTGCATCAAAAGAAAAGAGGAATCTAATCCTCTCCGTTAACACCCTGCTTAAGTTTAAAAAGTCCCTGCCAATAAGCCTTGACGGACACAATTTAATGCTCTTTGAAAGGAAGCTATGAGATCTGCCATGTATCCGGATCAAGATGTCAAAAAAATTTAAGATTTTCACCTCCTCGATATTTAGAAGGTAACAGGTCTTATAATATCATGTCTATCAATAGAACTACCAATTTAGTCACTATAGCATCCCTCTCTTTCCATTGCCAATGACAGTTTGACGTATTACGAAGTCGTGTGAGCTTGAATGATTGCAGAGCAGACAAAGGAAGATGAATCATCCACAGTCAAGTGATGCTCAGAAAGGACCATCTTTTTTAGGCTCTTTGTAGCAGAATCATACACAGATGACATCTGAATGTAGAACCAAATGATAAGCAAGAGCACTTAAAAATAAAAAGACTTGTGTAGAATGTGAGATCGAGATGTGCTTGTAGAGCCACATATAAATGGAATACATACAATGAGGACGCTCGAAGTTGATGCTATCAGTAGGGCAATGGTGCCAATACTCAGCTTTCCTGCCTCGGGTTTTGCCTGCAAGGTAAAGATAGAGTCAAAGAGCATCAAAATTGGAAAATTTCTTATGAACCTTGAATGATCATAAGTCTACTTACCAGTGAAAATACCCGAAAGAATCCAACGTTGGCTGCCTGAGATTTCCAAAACAGAATTACATTTATTGGAAGAGCATCTCAAGAGAGAATAGTTAACCAAATGAAATTGCATGAACATCCCCACCTCTACTGCATCCCCGAACTCAAGGTCCGACACAGGACCCTCTTCTGACTGATCTTCTTTTGCCTTCTTCTTAGCCTAGATGAATTAGATTTCAGAAGTGAAGAACAATTTTTACAAATTTAGGCTCGCAAATTGCAGTAGCATCGCGAAAAACTGACCCATGAGTCCCTAAGTTACTACTCCAACCGCGACTGAAGAAGAACAAATAGGCTTGAAATCCCAACCAACTCCAAGTACCAGAAAAGGCAACAATCCCAAGATTTTCAAAGCAAATGCATGCCTGATAGGGCACACAAGCACTCTCTGCTATTAACGCATTTCAAAAGTTGGGACTTTTCTAGTCAGTTCATATTTCTTTCTCTTGGTAACTATTCTCGCACTCACGCCTTGTCGGAATCATGTCAACGGTCAACTCCCGAAGTTCCATGTCCAACCATAACAAGCAAAAGGGGAAAATCGAAAAGGCAAGGAAGGAGAGCAATCACAGCGCACAACACATATAGGCACCCAAGAAAGGAATCAACACAATTTCCTCCTTCATAACCAACACACACGCACACGCACAAAGAGCTCAACAGTTGAAATTCCCAACCAGTCTGAGCAGAATTTACAGAAGAAAAGAAACCCGAGACAAGTGGAAGTGACCATGAAAAACACAAAGAACAACAGCTAGAATCTAAATCTCAATCGTGCAAGAAAAGAAACAATTGGGTATCTCTGAAAAGGCCTCAAACTGCTAGAACCATTCACTGGGCTCAAAATCAAGAAACCAGAGAGAGAGAGAGAGAGAGAGAGAGAGGCAAGAAGCGTACGTTCTTGTTGAGGAGAGAAACTCTCTCGCTACCGGCGCTCATGATGGAGCCGGAGGTCCAATCCAGGTGCTGCTTCTTCCCCATGTCGGATCGAACGCTGAAAGATCAGACAAAAGAAACAAGAAAGAAGCACTTTCGCGGGAAATGAATGGAGAGAGAGAGAGAGAGAGAGAGAGAGAGAGATTGGCTGGAAAATTATGTGAGAACCGGAACCAAACTGCTCACTTGATATTTGTTGGTTGGTGGTTGGTGCCTTCCTCAAGTCAGCTCTCACCACGTGGCCACGTGTCCTCGTACCTTTTCTTTACCTGACTCCGTCATTTTTACCGTCGGTTTCGATGGATCCTGTCTCATCCGACGGTACACATGAACTGAACTCACATGCACATTGTACGACCTTCTTGTCTACCCAAATTAATTAACCGAGTGTCGAATTCGGACCAAAGCTGTCCGTCCCATGCCGTGTTTTCATCAAATCGTTTCTTAACGGGGCGCACATTACCGGCTTACGTATCCATGTCCGTCGAGCTTTATCGGTACATGATCGATTCGACGGTCTTGCATACTCCACCATATCTCAAAAGCTTATAATCTTTCCTTTTATAGGGACGCGTTTCTTCAATGGTTACTCTGATTGCTGAATTATAAACACGGAAATCACCCAATTTTGAATTTTTACGTAAAATTGCATGTGATTGGTGTCGATACCTTACAACCCCAATAAGAGGTACAGCTGAAGAAGACTTCTTTTCGATCCGATGAAAGATGGAGCAAAGCATAACCCCTTTTCAATAATTCAAACGCACAAGCACAGGTGGATTAACCTTTTCGAGTTGTGCATGCGACTTGACCCTGAACAAATTCACGCACATCAACTAAAATGCGAATGCATGACCATCAGTTTTTAGACCGAAAATCTCCCGACACTGCCCTAATTAACCGCGCCGAGGACACAGTCTTATGTTCATGCAACTGTAATCACATAATAATCACTCCCCCGGAAAGCACCCAGCCAAATAAAAATAAAAATCTATTTATGTCACTGCTAGACCAGGTGAGGCCTCCACCGGACAAACCCCGACCGACTTCGGGAATGTGAAAGAGACTCGGATCCCACCTTCCTCGCTAAATCGCTACCCAACAATTTATCCTCTCTATGTACTTTCGAATAAGACAAACATTCCGTAATAATCATTGTAATAATCATTGTAATAATAATAAAAACATGTCGTGTCTTTTTTTTCTTCCTTTTTTCATTTTTATCTTGGGATGCACTCCATATTAAATCAAGAGATCAAATTCAGACGACACCAAATATATGGACGTTCAAGCTAATTTCTACGCCATTTATGTCGAAGTTATCACGGAAAAACTTACTCGGCTTAATCTGAGCCTTATATATAAAAAGGACCCAACTCAAATTAAATGTCAACCGTGCACTTAGTCTATCTGCCGCAACGACCCAGTATGTTTTACGAGCAACCAATAGTCAATTTATAGTATGTCGAAATCGAGCAGGATGGTGTTTGTATTGAATTAGATCGCGTTGAGAATACCACTGTTGCTGACATAATAAACCTCCCTACCAAAAAATGCTGACATCAATAGAAAAAGGGATGGTCCGAATATTCGCGAATTGCTGATGTTTTAAGTAATTGCTTTCTTTGATGTCAAAAAAAAAAAAAAGTAATCGCTTTCTTTGACCCAAAAAAAAAAAAAGTAATCTTTTTCACCCAAGTTGGAGCTTGGGCAACAGCCAATCGATCATTATCTTAAAGCAGACCTGTCCAAGAAAAGGACATGATCATTTTCAGTCCAACGAAGCGATTTCTTGTGCGGTTTGCTTCTATAGCTCTGGGCAAACAAGAGGGAGGCAATTCCTAGTGGTCATCAATCGACATCCGTTCGTAAACAACAACTTAGTTGCAGGCAAACGTTGGGGAGAAAGGAACTGCTGCGGAACTTTGTGCTTTTCATTTTGTTAACTTCTCTTGATTAAGCGGCCGGGCGAAGTCTCGTGTCGGTTTTGATGCATTAAGCTATCTAAAAATATTAACCGAAGTCGACGTGATTGTGCTCTTTTGAAAATGACCGTGGCACGTTCCGTCCTATGATTGATTTCACCATAGATACCTTCTTCTTATTCCTTTTGGAAATCTTGATTTTGTGAGGAAAATAACCAGTTTTTTTATTTTCTCCCTTTTGCGTTAAAAAAAACGTCTTTGAGAATTCATCATTGCTACATTCACCGAAGTTATCTTTCTAAACTCTTCTTTGAAAGAAAAAAAAAAGATATGTTAATTTTTTATTGTAACAATCTTTCATTTATGCAAAAATTTGAAATCCATAAAAATTTGTGATTAAAACGATTCCAAAATCTCATTTCAATGAATGACAACTTTCAGACAGACATGTCTCTTCAAAGTTAACTCTTCTATCCAATCCAACGATCATGTCTCTATTCACGAGATACTAACTCAACTGTTCTTATATGAACATTTTCCATCGTTCGGTTCGGAATAGCTATTCCAATTTTCATGTTGAGAGAGATTAAGTTGAATTTCGATGACGTTATCAACTTGAGAAAGTGGTTCAACATCCCTCTAGCCGAACAAATATGTTTTCCGTCATCCTTTTGCCCATCATGGAGCAGTTTGCACGCAACTTGTATATTTGAACAAGTAAATTTCCGATTCTAGAGTTGACTATCCCTGCACTCCAATCTGAGTGCGCACTGACCCCGAATATAAACCTGTCTTTTGTCATTGCTTTTGATCAATTCATTCGTCCTGTCATCATAATTATTGTGCATCTGTATCATCCTCCAGTCTGGTAAATTTTTTTTTTTTTTGTGAGTATGAAATATGGACAAGTGGACGATAATGGGTAGATTCCTATGTGCCCAGTTATCTAATCATGTCTGATCATCTTTTTGGATTCAAAGCATGAGGAACAGTCCAGGATTGTTGGTTTTGAATATTCTAGATTCCCCACCAATCAGACAAAGGCAGAGACAAAAATCTTGGTTGGTCACGCTCCTCTTTTCCATAGAATAATCCCAATTGCAACAATAATATTGTAAATGAGTTTGTGAACCCTTCCGAGCAATCAGAAGAGCGCGGAATTGGACCTCCCTCGAATGGATGGATCTAGGATTGATTGTGGCACAGAGCAAAGAGAACCCGGGACGGGCAGGAGGATATGCTTGGTGGAATAGTCGCTCTAGAGCAGGTTCTCCCACCAGATCAATGCATGTATGAATACTAAAAAAAAAAATCTCGAAGGTCTATATATATATATATAGTATAGATTTTGTCTGCTTCTTATCAAATTGAAGCCCAAAACCCCAGATGATAAGTAGCCTTTAATATAGAATTCCCTTCTTTCGTGACAATGAGCACTTTTGCGCGCATTTTTAACCTAGGAAAGCAATGGATGATCTGGCAGGATCAGCACTGAGCTTGTGTTAGTTAATCTCTCATCTGAGTACGAATGTACTTTACCAAAACAAAAAAAAAATATTGAAAACGCCGCGTTATTTAACAATTATGCTCAATAAGTCCTTGAACTTTTGTTCATTTCGTAACCTAAGCTTTTCTTTTTTAATTAAAGCATCCTCGAAAGATACGTCTTTCTGTCCGACTCGTAGATAATCATGTGCGTTCCACATGAGAACGCAAGAAGACGCATGTAAGAACCACATGCTTTCTTCAGCACGATGCGAGTGTGATCCGAGAATTCTACTATAAAATGTTATTAAGTAAAACGATAATGTACATTAAAGTTTAAAAGAGAACCGGGGAAAATTTGACGACTTACATCTTATGATCACACAAAAAAAAGCGACGACGATTAGGTTAGGTTCCTATCAAATCGTTGATGAAATGATTTTGGCCTTTTCCAGGGTCTACTAAGAAATGCTTATTTCAAAAAAGAAGAGAAAACAAAAATAAGCAAACCAAAGGAATGAATATCAAAACGATAAAAGAAACAAGATAAATAGCAAAACATAGGAAAAGTATTTAAAAAAAGTTTTAAACCTATTGCATTGATATCAATTTAGTCTTAAACCAGTCAATTGGACCAACTTAAGCCCGAGTATTTTTACACTGGTGCCAATTTAGTCCATCTAGCCAATTAGGATAAAAATTGATGACGTGAACGTATGCCGTCCTACGTTACATGATTGAAATTAATGGGGACATTTTTTTAATAATTAAATATTTTTTGTGATTTTTTTGTTAATTCTTTCTCTTTTTTCCTTTATTCTCTTTGCCAATTGCCAACCTCCGTGTTGGCCTCGGACTTTAGTGAGGGCTGGACTAGGCCACCAATCGCTAGATCCTGCCAAGGGCCCCTAACCCGAGACCGGCCTTGCCTAGGTGAGGCCCCTCACCATCGCCGCAGGTAGGTGAGGCCCCTCACCGGTTGGGTGAGGTCACCCCTTGCCGGCCGACCTCTAGCAAGGGTTGGGCAAGGGTCCCCTCGTCGGATTTGGGGAGGGGAAGCCTCGCCTAGCCCTCGTCTACCCTTGCCAAAGGCCGAGGAGGCGTCATGGCCCTCACCGTTGTCGGCCATCACGGAGGTTGGCAACCGGCGAAGGAAAATAAGGAAAAAACAAAACAAAGAAAGGAAAGAAAAATACCCCCGTTAGCATCTACCATGCCATAAGGATAACTAATGTCCATGTCCGCAATTTTTGGCCTAAATTATCCACATGGGCTGAATTGGTACCTATGTGAAAAAAATTAGGACTAAATTGGTTCAATTGAAGGGTTTGGAACCGAATCAGTACCAGCGCAATAAGTTTATGACTTTTTTGGTACTTCCACCAAGAACACTAAACATCACATTTGTGTCAAGTGGCTTTGATGCCTTGTAAAGTTTTGCCAAACGCCCTTACCGCACTAGTCGAATGAGAATCGCATAGAGTTTTAACAGGTACGGACGGTTGGCAAGTGAAAAATAGTTCAAATTATCGAATCGGACCAAACTAAACCGATCTAGTCTAGTCTAATCTAATCCAATTTAATCTCTCTCGAACACTACATAAAAACACAAGCTCATTGAACTTTTCTCAATTTCCACACTACCCTTAATCATCAAAATTACTGAGGAATGGTTGTATGAATCACTCTCTATTTAAAAAGTGGTGAATCAACTCAACTCAACTTACTACCACCACATATTACGAAACGCAAGCGGGATGGTCGGATGTCGCGGCTTGTGATCTTAAACGGAGTCGACCAGTCGAGTCGATTGTGGAATTATCACAATCCTTGCAACGAATTAGACACCAAAAAGCACACACAAATCATCAAATCCCAACTTCTATCAGCATTGACTCAAATGCAGATGCCCGCTACTTGTATTCCCAGTCCCCACCCAGCCTCGTGCCACTGCATTGTTGCTTTCCGACTCTGGCGACGATGACCTCCGTAACGGATTCACCGAGTCTTGGCCCTTTCGCCTCCGCCACGCTGACATGATCTCTTTGGCAACTGGCTTCAATGTCTCGGTCGTCTTCAGGACGCCGAAGAAAATGAGCCGGTACGCGATTACCATCTCAAACAATATGGCGAGATCAGTCCACTTGGTGTAACTCATCTCCACTTGCCATGTATCTTTCAGCACATCTTCACCGCTGATCAAGCCGGTCCCTGCCAAAGAGGCCGGGTTCCTGGGAAACATTAGGCCCTCGAACTCGTTCTTGAACATGCCGTGAAACGCGTACTTGTTGAAGGACAAGTAGTAGACTGGATATCTCCAGAATACCCTGGGAAGGTCATTCGGCAGGCGGAAGAAACCGCCCCCAAGGATCATCAGTCCCTGGATACCCGAGCCGGCCGTCAGCCCCATGAGGAAGCTCGGGACGACACTCGCCACGATCATCATCAGGCTCTCCACCAGCATCATACAGGCAAGAAGAGTCGTGGCGAAGAATAGGAAGTGCCCGAGTTCTCTCTGGAGGCCCACGAGATAGTACGTGATGGCTCCGGGAATTAGGGATATCATAAGCAAGAAGGGCACAGAAGAGAGTGTATTGGCGAGAACGAACGCGCCCGATCCGTAGTGTCCGTTTAATCTTTCCCTTTCGAATACCTGATGGAAAATGATCAAAAGTGATGCGAGTCAGATTCGCATTGAATAATTCCTTTTGCCAAGTAACTGAGCAATCCTGATTGCCGCACCTTCAAATCCTCGATAAACGAAGGGTAGCCACCGATTGCCATAATCGTCAAGAATGAAGCGACGAACGTTATCAGTGAACCTCTAGCCTGGATCGAGTAAATAAATGGCAATGTTTCATTCGTCAGTGCTGTGGAAAATTGATCGAAAAGTAATGGAAAGACAAAAAAGATAAGGAACAGATTGGGTGTGTGCAGAGCTTACGTGAATAGAATCATAATCCAAGCCGATTTGGTAGAAAACAGTTCCCAAACTCAAAGCTATGGCGACGTACATGAGGAGGCGCATCCAGTAGTATCCCAGGTCGCGGTACATATTCATGAATGACCTCGTCACGAGGACGAGGAACTGGGTGAAGAAGCAAGCTCGGCTCTCTTTCTCGTGTACTTCATGGTCGACCTAGGACGATAATGGCATCATAATAAACATGTTCATTCTAATATTTCTCCTTTCGTGATCCCCCGGAGCATACCGCATTTGTATAGTTCGGTTACGAGTTACCTTTTGATGAATGTCAGCTATCTGCTGCAGGACGTGCCCGTAGAAATTCGATGACTTGTACGATTGGACGAGTACTTTGATCACTTCCTGTGTCCTCGGCTTTCCTCCGAGACCAGGGTCGATATCCTAGCCATTACAAAGGCAAGTTCTAGTCATGGCGGCTCGGCAAGATAGTTGCAAGGATGATCGAAAATGGGAGACTTCCAGTGTACCTCGTCAAAGTCAGTGTTGATGGTTCTGAGGTAGTGGTCCGATGGATTTTGCATGCTTGGACATGGAAAACCATTCAGAGAAAAGAACTGCAAAATTTCAAATTCAAGAGCTTCAGTCCTCTCCTTAGCTTGAGGATAGGATTACGGGGTCCTGCGAGGTTTTCCTGGTATGATACCTCAGGTGCTTTACTGGAGGGACCGAAGTAGACGGTTCGTCCCTGAGAGAGGAGGCACAGACTGTGGAAAAGCCCGAACACCTCGCTGCTCGGCTGGTGGACGGACGCGAGGACGGTCATGTCATTCTGTTTCGCGAGGCCAACGATGCGCCGCATGACGTAGTAGGACGCGGCGCTGTCGAGGCCGCTGGTGGGCTCGTCGAGGAAGAGGAGCTTGGGGCGGGTGAGGATCTCCATGCAGATGCTGACCCTCCTCCGCTGCCCGTTGCTCAGGCCCTTGTTCCCCCAGCTGCCGATCCTGGTGCCCACCGCGTCGTGGAGGCCCATCTCCCTGATGGTGGCTTCCGCCCTCTGCTTCTTCTCCGACGGCAGCATGGTGTCGGGCAGCTGCAGTTGAGCCGAGAAGTAGACGGCCTCTTTCACGGTGAGGGTCGACGTAAGCACGTCGTCTTGCGTCACGTAAGCCTGCGCTAGGGAAACGTTTTACTTGATCTCCACGAAAACTCTCCATGAATTTCGTTACAGAACATGAGAACAATTTGCTTACCGAGGTCCCATAAGCCAGTGGCTCTCTCCGTCCATTGACAAGAATCTGTCCGCTCTGTCTTCTCTTGGAATCCAGCCTCCCTGCAACGATCATTTGTTTATTGGAGTATAAATTTATTTAGTGCGGACCGACATAAATAATCACAAAATTATGACTAAGAATTCTTACAAAATGCACATTATCATATTATCCAAAGTGAACAAGGTATCCTAGTTTTTGGGAATCTTAAATCAAGTTTCCCTTCCTAGGGAAATCCGCAAGTTCACGATCATGTGTATACCGGCCAAGGCATCAAGAAGAGAGGACTTGCCGCACCCGGATGGCCCCATGATGGCCAGCACCTCGCCGGGCCGGGCGAAACCCGTCAGCCCCTGGAGGATGGGCACGCACCCGCTCTCGTCGTCTCCCACGGTCACCCACACATCTTGCCACGTCAGCGAGACCACCCTCCTGTTCGGCCTCAGCTGCTGCGTCGCGCGCATTGAATCCTGCATGTGAGGGCCATGGACGTCTCCCACGAAGCGATGATCGCGTTCCGGGCCGACGATCTTCTCCGCCTTCCGCGAACCGAGGCCCGATAGCGAATCCATCCAACGTGAGTTCGTTCGAATCGAGACGCCTGATCATTAGTGCCACCTTGGGCGAGCTCCGAGGGCATGTATATAAGGAAGGTTGCCAACATAGGGGGCTCCAGACATTTTTTTGGATCGTTGCGTTTGGGCGAATATATGAAGGCGATGAGAGAGAAAGGCATCATAGTCCAAAATCTGGTGATTATTCCTAAAAACACAAGTTGGACGAGCATTGGTCAACAGGAAAATTAACGTATGCTCAGCCTAAGTTCAAGGACGGCGAGTTGTTTTTCGACCAACCTCAGGAAAAGGACCTTATAAATTGATCGTCCCCCCCAAAAAAAAAAAAAAAAAAAAAGAAGAACAAAGTTTATAATTTTCGAAATTCTCTTTCTTTCATCCTAATCCCTCCAATAAAATCACTGCCGGATTGGGAGCTAGAAGACGATAATGAAGGATTTTTATTTATAGCAAGCTGCATCGAGCCTTTGACCGCCACCTAGTAATGTGTCGAAATCGAATAGTGGGTCGAATTAATTTATGTGATCTAAGTCAAAAATACCAACATATCCAATTCAAAAAATCGTTTGGAATTGGGATGGAAGTCGCCCGAGCTTTAGGTGAGCGACCAAAACCTTAGCTATTCTAGTGATTTTTGAAGGACATTAGATACATTGGGAATTCATCCGACATTGGGCTATTTTCAATTTTAATTTTATGCAAACTATGTAGGAGCATTAGATTTGCCAAATTAAAATTGCATTATCCACATGTCAATACAGCCGATCGGCACTTGCTAGGAGCTGCTACGGCGAGTGCGTTGGAGAATATTTCTGTGATTAATTCAACTTTTTTGGCATGAGATATGATGAACATAGGGAAAACAACAACAACGAAAGACCAAAACTCATTGCGCTTATAAACCTTTCAATTATGCTAATTGAGTTTTATATTTTTTGACGGTCGATTTTAGTCGGAAATCTTTGACATGAACTTTTCATTTATAATTTTTAAATAGTTGTTTTGGTTTTTTTTTGTTTTTACTAAGTGCCGGCAAGGGTCACCGGCCATAAGCAAGGGTTAGAGCACCCTAGCCTGATCTGGGCATCGCAACCTCTCGTGGGTTGGCGAGGGCTGCAGCGCCCTCGTCTAGCCCAAATTTGGCGAGGGCTTTGGCGAGGGCCTGGGTCTACACACCCTCGATTTGGCTGGAGTGTCACAGCCCTTAGTCCAGGCCCATCCTGGCCACAGTGAGGACATTGAGCTAGGGCTGCGTCACCCTCCCTAGTGCCAGCGAGGGTCGCCGGTGAACGATCCAAACAAAAAACAAAAAAGAGTAAAGAAAAGAAAAGAAGAAAAAGGTAAAATCAATGCAATTATTAACAAAATTATTTTAAAAAAAAAAGTCAATGTCAAGACCGGTCGTACCGTGTGTGATTGTCTGTGTCCACGTCAGAGATTTCTTGTTTAAATTGGTCGGATAGACTCAATTGGTAAAATTTGAAAATGTTTAGTATTAAATTAGCATCTCGAAAGGTTTATAGCTGAATTGACGCTAATACAATAAATAGATGAATTATTATTATTTTTTTGGTAATTTTTCCTTCACTAATCGAAGATGGAAATTGGTGAGTTCCCAATATGAAACAGTGTTTACGTGTTAGACATCCAAGTCCCGACACGTCCGATCATCGAATCTGGCCAAGTAATTCAATGTGAGAAGTGTCGATTGAGATCAAATTGAAAGATCGCTCTCGGTTGTCCGTCACTTGTCGTGTCAAAATAAAATTCAAAGATTAACTAACACATCAAGAGAAGTTTCAAATCGGTCAAAACCGACGGAGATTAAATGGTTCATTGACGCAAAACGGGAATAAAGCATGTAATTAGGTCCATTAATCGGTGGAGTCAATTTCAAGGCACGAAAATGGAACTAAAGTCGCATGTCATTTTCTTTAATGGGCTTGAACAAACATTCGGTGTCAAGGAAAAAATGGAAGTCAAATGGAGAGCGAAAAGTGAACAACATGCAAATTAAGAATAATGACGTGACGCTTTATCTCACCATAATTATTCAAAAAACTTAAGCCAATAATTGAAAGCGTGATTTAATAATTAAATATTTCTACATACTCTCTCACGCGTAAGTTGAACTTTGGCTTCAAACTAAAACGTGAAAACATAAAACAAGAGTGGCAAATTGAGGGTTTAGAAAGATTTGAAGTCGAGATCTTCGTCTTTGATACCTTGTGAAATTTTATAAGATCACATTCAACTATTTTAAAAGAATAAGTTGATAATCAAGGCTTCATTTACCGTTCAACATTTTAATACTACATTTAATTTAGAAGAAAGAAATGGTCATATTATCATGAATGAATTCACATGCACAATAGGGAAATAAGATCACTTTAGACATTTACCTCCAATTAATTCCTCTCTTCGCAAACATAAAGAGTGGTAGGGGTCAGCAGTTTTAGGCTATTTTCGAGTTTCAGAACCTCCGTCAGAATAGATTCCTCATTTTTTGAAACTTGGGAAATATCCTATATATCATGGAACCTACCTTATCACATGTTCTAGGATATAAGCGGGTTTCACCTGTATTCGTAATTGAACGATTGTAGTGTCTCTAAAGATCAACATTTGCTATTACAATTCATTGATCATAATTCATATTTAGATTTGCGAAGAATATGAAATATTAATAAAATAAAAATCTTAGTCACGGATATTGTCAGAAATGGAACACCGGACTAAAGATTTCATATTACACACTCACCATCAGACGCCATGAAATTCTTGTGAAGATATAGAACGAGAAAAATAAAAAGACTTGTTTCAAGTTCCGTAATTTGTGAAACCAAAAGCCTACCCTGTTTTCACCAGTTGGGCTCTCCGATTTTCGGTTATACCTTGCAACCATACTCACTCCTAAAGAGTGGAACTAGTTATTTTTCTCCTCTTAGCCTTTTTTTTTTTCCCTTCAACTTTCCTCTTTCGTCTGATTCAAACCCAACATTTGAGGTCAAAACCTAATAAAGATTGTTTAATATCTCAAAGAATTTCCCCAATGAGCACCTACAAATGATATTAAACGAATTTGTCGGGTTGCTCAAACAAGATTGTCTGACAAATAAGCCTGTGGTCCTCCTCCAACCGTGGAAAATTGTAAAAAAGTCCTAAACCTATAGCTTTAGTGGTAATTAAGTCCTAAAACTTTTTTTGATGCCAATTAAGTCCTAAACCTTTTATTGGTGTCAATTCAGTCCTAAAACTTTTGCATTAGTACCAATTTAGTCCTAAATCTTTTGTATTTATGCCAATTGAGTCAATTTAGCCAATTTTGGCCGAAAATCGCCGACATGAATGTCATTATCCTACGTGGCACGGCTAGTGCTGACGTGGATATTTTTTTAAAATATTTTTTATATTTTAAATAAATTTTTCTACATATAACCAAAAATTGCTTAAAAATTATTTAAAATATTATAATAATATGAAAAAAAAAATGTTCAAGTCAGCGTTAGCCATGCCACGTAGGACAATCAACCTCCACATCAGCGATTTTCAGCCAAATTAACCAGATTAACTCAATTAGTGTAAATACAAAAGATTTAGAACTAAATTGGCACTAATGCAAAAGGTTTAGGGCTAAATTGGCACCAATAAAAGGTTTAGGACTTAATTAGCACAAACGTAAAAGGTTGAGGACTGAATTGGCAACAAAAAAAATTTATGACTTAATTGGCACTAATGCAATAGGTTTAGGACTTTTTTGACACTTCGTCCCCTCCAACTGCACAACACCAAAAGTGGATGAACAGTACACACATCAAGAGAAGTTTCAATCCGATCAAAACCGACGGAGATTTAATGGTTCCTTGATGCAAAATGGGATTAAAGCATGTAGTTAATCCATTAACCAGTGTAGTCAATTTCAAGGCACAAAATGGAACTAAAGTCGCATGTCATTTTCTTTTATGGGCTCGAGCAAATGGCCGGTATCCGAAAGAGGAAGAAATGGAAGGAAAGAAAAAAAAAAAAGGGACTCAAATTGAGAGTGAACAGTGAACAACATGCAAATTAGCAAGGATGACGTGACGCTTTATCTCCCCATAGTTATTCAAAAAACTTAAATCCATAAATGAAAGCATGATTTAATAATTAAATATTTCTATCAACTCTCTCATGTCATGTGTAAGTTGGACTTGGACTTGAAACTAAAGCCTAAAAATATGTAAAAGAGTGGCAAATTTGGGGTCCGAAAAGATTTAAACTCGAGATCTTTGCCTCCGATGTTAGGATTTGGGAGCGCAGCAGAAGTTTGATATCTTCATCCACAGAGATCGCTACGAGGGAACCTAATTCCGAGTTCATCAACATATACGATTGGACACACATTCACTTAAAAGCTTAAACTAATGAGTTATAAGCTAACTAAGATATATTAACTGCCCCACATTACATCAACTCTCCGATATATGACTTTTCTAACACAACTTACACGTGCATCCTAATAATCTCCTCCTCATATGTGAGCTCCAGTACTAGGTTTGCTTTCTCTTTATTCAAATATGCTTCTGCATCAACTTATCTAAAATTGAATCTCCACAACTATGCACCCCAACCAACTAACATCAACTGCTAATTTGGGATTACATCACTCATGGTCAATATCTTGTATTACAAGACCAATTGTCCATTGCATCACCCATGGTCTATATCTTATGTTACTGAACCAATTGTCCATGGTCTCTTCTCGCAAGCTCGTGTTACCAAACCAACTATTTATGGTCTCTTCTCGCCAAACGAACCATGATAGCAATTATTTTCCACTCGAAACAGGTGTCGAGATATTCAATAAACGTTGGAAGAGATTGAAGGAACACCGGAATAGATTCGAGACCCACCAATCAACCATCGGCTCTAATATCATCCATTGGGAGCACGTAACGTAAGTCCGATACATTATCCGGGGAGATCGCCAAGAGCGAGCCCAAGTCCAAACCCATCAATAAATCTAGTTGGACCCACCTTCACTCAAAATGTTTAAGCTAATGAGTTACGGGCCAACTAAGATATATTAATTGCTTCACCTCATATCAATTATCCGATGTAGGACTTCTCTAACACAACTCACGCGTGCATCCTAACATCTAGTACCTTGTGAAATTTTATGAGATCGCGACAAACTATTTTAAAAGAATAAGTTGATAATCAAGGCTTCATTTAATAGTCAAACATTTTAATACTACATTAAATGTAGAAGAAAGAAATGGTCATCTTATTAGGAATGGATACACATGGACAATAAGGAAAGATCATCACTTTAGGCATTTACCTCCAATTATTTCCTCTCTTCGCAAACATCAAAAGTGATCGGGTAAGCCGTTTCAAGTTCCTTCCAGGTTCCAAAACCTTCGTTATAACCAGTTCCTCATTTTTTGAAACTTGAAACTTATCATGCATACATTGAAACTCACCCTATCACAGGTTCTAGGATATACCCGGGTTCCACCCGTATTCTTAATTGGATGATTACAGTGCCTCTAATAACTACCATTTGTTTATATAATCCATTGAACATAACTCATATTTAGATGTGTGAGGAATATGAAATATTCACAAATTAAAAGTCTTAGTAATGGATATCATAGAAAATAGTACATCATACTAATGGTTTTAGATTATACACTCAAGCATTAGATGCCATGGAATTCTCGTGAAGATATAGAACAAGAAAAACACAAAAACTTGTTCCATATTTCATAAATAATGAAACCAAAAATCTACCTTGCATCCCCTAAAGCCATGTTTCCACCGGTTTGGTTCTCCGATTCTTGGTTCTACCCCGAAATCATATTCATCCTTGAAGAGTGGAACTAGTTATTGTTCTCCTCCTCTTCAGCTTTTTTTCCCTCCAACTTTCTTCTCTTTTCCGATTCAAACCAAAGATTTGAGGCCAAACTCTAATAAATATTGTTTAATATCTATAAGAATTTCCCCAATGGCCACCTACAAATCATAGTGAATGAATTTGTCAAGTTGGCCAAACTTGATTGTCAGACGGATAAGCACGTGATCCTCCTCTAACTGTGTGACACAAAGATGTGTACATGCAAATTCAAATGGATGAACAATACACACCAAAAAGAAAAAAATAGAGGAGAAACCAGAGGAGACAACACATTTACATGCAATAGATTTTATTTTCCTCTTCTTTAGTAGGGTCAATGGAACCCGCATGTCTCTATTAGATTTAGAGAATTAGATAGTAGAATGAATGAATTACTATTTGGCACAAGGCCAGTATAACTATACAAGCGAAGAAGGGTATAAATGTAGTTGCATACAATAAAGTGAAAACCCTAATTCTAATATATACAATATATTTAACACCCCTCATCAAACTCAAGTGGGTCAACCAATGAGAGTTTGGAAAGAAAAGCAGCAAATCATTGCGATGTAAGAGATTTGGTGAAGTAAGCAAGCTGGGTTGTAGAGGCCACAACAACGAGAGAAATGATGTGTGCCTAAAGCTGATGACGCGTGATGTGATAATCGATGTCGATATGCTTGTGTCACATCTTAGACGCGCCACGGCCTTTAGAAATGCTTGCTAACCTCTCTCTGCTTTCTTTAACGCTTTATTACTTATACAGAGTATAATTAGCATATGCAAAAGACTTGATCATAAATGATCGGGAGAGCCATAAAAATTACAAGTGTATATCCTTCATATCAATTAGCAGACATGCCTAATAGAGTATGGCTTTATATGTTTCACTACATGCATTCATTTTATAAGTATGACTTCATCAGTAGTCATTTTTCATCCAAACTCTTATATCACATAGTCATATGTACATTGATATTTACAACAACACTAGTCTTTACGTCTGGGAGAAAACCAAAAACAACTACACCAATCTACATCAAACTTCGATATTATACATTGGTTACTAAACGACTACTCTCAAAAAGTGACTACGTCGTTCCAAAACGTTCTTCTTCCAAACTTCACTTTCTTCATCCCGACTATTCTTCACCGCCTCCCGCTCCACCATCATAAGCTTCCGAAACTAAGGGGCGAGGGCCCAAAATTTCCCTATTCTTGCCAGCAACAAACATGCTACGAAGCAAAACGACATAGGAGCCGTTCCAAACCACTATCAATAGATAGGATACTAACCAATTTCTTCAATTTAATTTTCGAAAAGTCGGGATCATCATGGTTTACCATGCACTAAAGATGTCTTGGGGGACACCGTAATAAGCAGAGGTAACAGGAGTGTTCACAGGTGGCATATTCACTTATCCGAAAATCACAATTTATGAACATTGAGCCGAAGCCCTACGAATAAAGGTCTACAGCAATAGCTACCGATCAATGATTTCAAACCATACGCATTAACAATTGATATTCAAAAGGTGTAAGAGCGTATGATTCAATAGCCATTCTTTGTCGAGGATGTCATGAATGCACATGCCATCTCTCATATCTAACATTTTGTAACCATGTCTGTCATAGACGAAAAAAAATCCACGGAAAACTCACGTGGCTTCTCGCATCGAGGCATCCCAATTCATACAGCAGAGGCATTCTCCGATAAAGGTTATCGAAGGCATCCCGAATTCCATACCGGCTCCACGGAGCATTGTTAGCATTAGACATCGATGGATAACTCTCATCTAACAATCAAATTTCATGAGATGTATATTCAACGTAGTGTCACTTTCGTTGACATATCCGTCCATCACCAGTTCAAAGCTCAATGATATAAAATCAATAGTTCATATCCCTTTCTCATTCAAAGAGAAATCAAGATGGACATTAGAATATATCAATCAAATGTTATACAGATCTAAAGCCATTCTCTAGAGGCTATCAAAATTGGAACTTTACTCGCCTTAGTTTCCTAACGGAAATCCTCGCTATCAAGCAACGCGGCGAAGCCAACAACGATGAACGATCCGAACAACGTGAGGCGACTACAGAGTGTGGACGGCGGAACTAGGGTGCTTGCAAGCAGAGGGAGGTCGGCGGTGAGCGTTTTGGAAAAGTGATTTTTGATTACAAAATGACGAGACAGACTAACGTCAAAGGCATGTATAAGCGAAGCAAAGTGGAAATCCAGACAATTAGGGACTGCCACACATCCCTAGTGTGTCCACCGCCTCTGCCACGTGTCACACATGCGTGACACATGTCCCTCGACCAATCACATGGTGCCTCGTGGCCCCGCCACATGATATCTTGCCATTCGTCCTCGTTTGGTCCTAATTCCTCATGTATTTGGTTCAATGGGATTGCATTCTTGTGCTATAAAATCCCCGTCATCTCGTCGTAAATTTCTAATGTCATTGATAGATATTCATCCACACTTATGGTGGGATTAGCTAAGGATAAGCTAACTGGAAATTTTTGGTTCTTTACAGCTTGGTACACTCATGAAAGATCGGATTTGTTGCAATGAAAATAGCACTCTTGTTGTCATGGTAAAGAGGAGTGGGAGCAGAGGAGGCAAAACTCAGATCGGCAAGGGGATGACGAAGCGAAATAACCTCAACCGTAGTGGCAACTATAGCTCGATACTTAGGCTCGGTAGAGGAGTGAGACATGACAGGCTGCTTCTTGACACACCAAGAAATCGGAGAATCAACCAAAAAAATACAAAATCCTGTAATGGATTTATGGTCGATAACATCTACTGCCCGATGAGTAAGCATGGAGAGCAAGTGAGGAAGTCGATGGAAGAAAATCAAAGCATGTCAGAGAACCATGAAGATGTTGCGGAATCTGGAGCACAACATCATAATAAACTATACAAGGAGCCGCGACAAACCGACCGACAAGATGAACAGCATAGGCGATATCGGGACGAGTGGTCATAAGATAGACAAGACGACAAGCAAGAGCTCGGTTGGCATCAAACAAAGGCTCATCGTTATCTAGACGAAGCTGTAAATGAAGTTTAATGGGAGTAGCCGCGATTCGAGTATCGGATAACTCAACACAAGCGAGAATATCGGTGATGTACTTTTGGTGGAGCGAAGAATACCATGTTGATTGCGAGCAATCTCAATATCAAGAAAATAATGTAAGAAACTGAGATCCTTTATAGCAAACCGATGGTAAAGATGTTGTTTAGTATAAGCAATATGAGCAGAGTCATCCACATTAATAATCATATCATTAACATATAGTAGCAAAATAGTACAACCAACAGGAGAAGTGTCAAGAAACATATCATAATCATTCTCACTCCGAACAAAATCGGTTGACCGAATAACATTTGTAAAACGTTCAAACTAAGCTTGAGAAGCCTGTTTGAGATCATAAAGGGCCCAACGAAGACGAAAAACCTGACCAAGAGAATGAACAATACCAGGAGGTGGCTGCATATAGAGTTCATTCTGAAAGGCCCCATGAAGAAAAACATTTTTCACATCAAGATAAAAGAGAGGCCAATTACAAACAGAGGCTACTGCAAAAAGAGTGCGAACGGAAGCCATTTTATCAATAGAAGCAAAAGTCTCATCATTATCAATCCCATATTCCTAATCAAAGCCACATGCGACGAGACATGCTTTAAAGCGCTCCATAGTACCATCAGAGTGAGTCTTGATTTGTAGATCCAGAGATAAGATATCAAGGACTTTCCTGGTGGAAGAGACACAAGATCCCACATACCGGTGCCCTCAAGATCAAACAACTCCTCAGATATAACGTTACAATATTGTTAACACTTGATTTTTAATCGCTCTTTTTAAAAAAATTAATTAATAATCAAGAAAATTCATGAAATTCAAAAATCAACTTTGGAACCCTTTGCCACATTTAAGGAAACAATTTTGAACAAAAAATAATTTTCATATTTTTTTCCAGATTTTGAAATTTCTTTTCATTTAAAAATAGCCGAAAATCGAGAAAAATGCTAGATGTGATCAGAAAAATATTCAAAAATTTTATTTTAATTTGAATTACGTTTTAGCCAAATCAGTTCTCAAAAATTCGATTTGGGTCCACAGTTTTTCTAAATCATGAGGATTTCATGCCTTAATCGAGAAAAAAAAAATCAAATCGAGTCTTTTTTCGAGTCAGTTATGATATTTGGATTTGGGACCTTTAGTTACACTTGTGCCAAATCAAATCTAAAGAACAACCTTCCCAATTTGTTCCCCTGCCCTCCAGCTGTCCCTCGAGCATAGAGGACAAACAAGGAATGGCTGTCTCTTGCACCGCAGAGCGATTGGGGGAGGGGAGGGGAGGAAGATCCTGCTGATCCCAGGCTACAAGAGGGGAGCTGCAGCAGCTCACTCCACAGGAAGGGAAGACTCGGTCAAAAAGCAGGGGACAAGCGCCGAAAGCAAAAAGAAACGTTGGTTTATTTGAAGAGATTGGGGAGTGGGCTGGAATAGGGTTATTGGGCTTTAGACTTGATTGGGGGGTTTTGTTAAAAGATGGGCCTTTTTCTTTTAGATTCTTATATGGGCTCTGTGTCCTTCCCTAGCTCGCGGCATTAGAAGGGTTGCGCTTTGAAGCCCAATCCGAATCACTATTTTTCATTAAAAAAAAAATTGTTATAAAAAAATGGAAAATTTGAAAAAAAGTAAGCGTCAACGCTAGCCATACCATGTATAAGTGTCAATGTCTACGTCAGATATTTCCTTTCCAGCGGGATGCACTTAAGCTGTGTTTGGTCGTCGGGATTTCCGGTCAAGATATGATTGGATATGATAGGATAAGAAATCTAGGGATTTGGCCATATCTTATCCACTATTTGGTGAGCTACGGATTTAAAGTCGGATATTCTCATTTCCTATCTTATCCCGCATTTGATAGAAATTGTATATCAATATAAAGGACATATATGCCCCTACGTGATGCTCATGAAATATTCCGATCTTATTACTATAAAAATAACGTTCTCATACACAAAAAAAAAACTTGAAAATATACACATTTTATTAGATTTTCAAACCTCTTTGCAAAAATAAATAAATAAAATGAAAATAGAAACAAATGAGACAAAAAAGTTGTCATCATTTTAAAAGTTAGCTTTTATATGACGGATAAGAAAAATCCTATCCGACCTTATCCTATCCCCTCCCCTCGGATTTTTTTATCCGGGTTATATCCCCTCTATATCCGACATTATACTATCCGGGACACCTACCAAACACGGGATATGATAAAACATATCATATCCTAAGTTTTATACGGACGACCAAACGCAACCTTAATTGATAAAATGTGAATATGTTAGGACTAAATTTGCATCATTGAAATGTTTAGAACTGAATTGACATAAATACAATAGATTTAAGACTTTTATTTTTTGTAATTTCCCCGTCATTGATCGAAGATGGAAATCGGCGAGTTCCCAATATAAAACGGTGTTTCTGTGTTATACATTCAAGTCCCGATGCATCTCATCATCAGATTCGGACGATTAATTCAATTTGAGAAAGTCTCGAACGAGATCGAATTGAAAGATTGCTCTCAATTGTCCGTCACTTCCCATATCAAAATGAAATTGAAAGATTAACTAATATATCAAGAAGAGTTTCAGTTCGATCAAGACTGACGGACATCCAATGGTTCATTGACACAAAATGGGAATAAAGCATATAGTTAGGTCCATTAATCGGTGAAGTCAATTTCAAGGCAGAAAAATGGAACTAAAGTCGCACGTCATTTTCTTCTATGGGGTCGAACAAACAGCCCGTGTCCGAAAGAGAGGAAGATATCGAAGGAAAGAAAAAAAATATGCAGTGAAATTGAGAGTGGAAGTGAACAACATGGCAATCAAGAATAATGACGTGACGCTTTATATCGCCACAATTGTTCGAAAAGCTCATGCCCACAGATGAAAGTAGTCCAACTTGAAACTAAAGCGTGAAAATATATAGTAAAAGTGTCAAACTAGAAGTCTGAAAAGATTTAAACTTAGAGTCTTCACCTTTGATATCGTGTGAAATTTTGTGAGATCGAGATCAATTATTTTAAAAGAATAAATTGATAATCAAGGCTTCATTTAATATTCAAACATTTTAATACTACATTTATTTTGGAAGAAAGAAATGGTCATTTTACCATGAACGAATGAATACACATGGGTAATAAGGAAATATCATCACTTTAGGCATCTCTAATTATTTTATCCCTTTGCAAAACATGAAGAGTGGAACCAGTTATTTTTCTTCCGATCATCCTTTTTTTAAAAATTACCAAAAAAGTCATAAACATATTGCAATTGTATCAATTTAGTCTTAATTTTTTTTTTTGCCAAGTCAATTCTAAACCTTCTTAATTTAAGTCAATTCGGTTCATTTAGCCGACCGGCACCGACATGATACTATCGATGCTGACGTGTACTTTTTAATAATATTTTAGTAATTTTATTAAAAATTTTACGATTTTTTTCTTTTCTTTTATGTAGTTTTTTTTTTTCACCTAACACTTAGGCTAGCGAGGGCGTCACGGCCCTCACTTCGATTGGGTTACTGCCACGATCGCCTCGTTGCCTTCACTTTGTCCGGGTTTGAGGGCCGTGACACCCTCTCCAGCGGCCAGTGAGGGCGTCCCAGCCCTGCTCTTGGGGTTGGGTGAGAAAAAAATAAAGAAAAGAAAAGATAAAAAAAATAAAAAAAATTCAAAAAATTACTTAAAAAAGTTCACATCAGTCTTGGCCGATTAAATGGATTGAATTGGCGAAAATGTAAAAAAGTTTAGGATTAAATTGAAAAAAAGTTTAGGGTTAAATTAATACAATTACAATAGATTTATGACTTTTTTGGTAAATTTTTTTTCAAACCGAAGATTTGAGGCCAAACTTTAGTATATGTTGTCTAATATCTCTGAGGATTTTCCCAATGACCATCTATAAATCATAGTTGTTGTTCCTTTTAACACATCGCGATAGCACGATTAAAGAATTTGTCGGGTAGGTCAAACTAGATTGTCAGACAGATAAGCACGGGGTCCTCATCCCACTGCGTAACACCAAAGACGAGACAATAAAGTTCTCTCCTTTGTTCTGGCCAAAAAAAAAAAAAAAGTTCTCTCCTTTGTGTCTCTTTAAGACGTGCAGATTAGATTCTCTTCTCATCTTCTTTAGTAGGGTCGACGGTCCCGCATGTCTCCACGCACTAACCCGTTCGTTATCATTGATTTTCCTGAAAATAATCACCAAAAAAGGGAAAGTAAAAGCAGCATCTTGATAAGCAATGGTAAAAGAGAACTTTGGGCCATGTGAACTTTAGGTACGATGTGGAATTTTGCTCACGGTTCGGATGGGAGTGTCGGCAAATGTTTTTTGCATATCTCCAAGGCGGACATTGTTAAAACGTGACCTTATTTAAAACCCATTTACGATTTGTCACGACAGTTACAGTAAATGAATCCGACGGACCATTCTTAGCACGAACTCGCAAGCAATACTCCCTTGAGAAAGCAATACCAATTGACATACTAAGGTTGTCGATGTCACGGGACTACCATGAGATACCCTATCTACTAACTTCATAGAGAGAGAGAGAGGTCCTTTCGTCGGAAGTTTTGAGATCCTCGTCAGCCGACCTTCTAATCGGGCGCTGCCAACATAGAGGTAAAAATTGGCTGCGCACGGTAACCATTATGTTCCAGAAAACCGATTCCGATTAAAATGACATTTTCTAATTCCGTTCCTGGATAAGTTTTAGAGAATAATAACGTGTTTGATAACTACTCAAAATTTCTGTTCATGGAATAAAAACGCGTTTAATAATTGCACAAAATTTCTATTTCGAAAAACTGTTTCTCTTCCTAATTTTTTTTTCATTTAAGTCAAATAACTATGTAGTTATTTTGTAAAATTTCATCCTAAATTGAACACTAATTTTAAATGCAAACTAAAATAATTTAAAATACATTATTTTTTTTTAGCATATCATAAATGAAACATAAATTTTAATACATGATGTTTGAAATTCGATTGAAGCATGGGACGGTTCCCATATTAATAACTCATTTTTTCTTTAAACGTTGTGTTGTCCAAAATACATGCAAATATAGCAAATGAATAACCAAATTATCCTTTGACAAAAAAAAAAATTATCTTCCTTGATACGAAGTACAAGTCCTTCACTATCATTTTGCAGCTTCTGTCCTAAATCCAAGTGGGTGTTTGACTTCAGCTTCACGTGTAGATGGTCACATTTTGTGACGCACAACTACAAGTATATATGTTATCATCTGCATGTTGGATGCCCTCATCTTTGCAATATTTTTTTACATAAGAGTGAAATCTATGAAATCTAAAAAATTTAAGCCCAAATTTAGGAAAATGAGGTCAAACTAGCCTAATCTAAGCTTCTTCCATTTTTAGGAATTTTCTAAATTTTTTGTGATTTTTTAAAACATTTCCAATTTTTTTCGAAATTTTTTATTTTATTCTATTTTATTTTTATTAGGTTGAGGGAAAAGTGATGAAAGAATTGAAAGGGAAAAGTGAGAGATGTGAGACTTCATTTTATTTTGTGATTCTCAAAAGTGATTTTTTTTAGAACTATTTTTTTTTTTTGTTCTGGATTTTTCTTTAAAACTGATTTTGGAAACATAATCAGAATCATTTACATTACCAAATAGATTTCTCATCTTTTTTTGTTCTAAGAAATAGAATCAGAGAATCAGAATGATTTTCATGCGGGCCCTTTAAGACATACAGATTAGATTCTCTTCTCATCTTCTTTAGCAGGGTCGATGGTCCCTTATGTCTCCACGCACTACTAACCTCTTCTTTATCATTGATTTTCCTGAAAATAATCACCAAAAAAGGGAGAGTAAAAGCAGCAGCTCGATGAGTAAATGGGAAACGAGAACTTTGGGCCATGTGAACTTTAGGTACGATGTGGAATTTTGCTCACTGCTCGGATGGGAGTGTCGGCAAACGTTTTCGCATATCCACAAGGGGGCCCTTGTTAAGACGTGACCTTATTTAAAACTCATTTACGATTTGTCACGTCAATTGTAGTAAATGAATCTAACGGACCGTTCTTAGCACGTACGCCCAAGCAATACTCCCTTGAGAAAGCAATACCGATGGATATACTAAGGTTGTCGGTATCACCGACTACCATGAGATGCCCTATCTAACTTCATAGAGTGAGAGGGGGGTTCCTTTCGTCGGAAGTTTTGAGATCCTTGTCGGCCGACCTCCTAATCAGGCACCGTCCAAAATAGAGGCGAAAATCGTCTACTTCGATGGTTCAGATTCGATTTAGTATACATCACGTTCATCGAATAATTTCTCGCGAAAAGAGAGAGAGAGAATCTGGTATATAACACAGCGAACAAACAATAACATTCCAAAGGAAGAAGCTGTAAAGCCTCCAGTTGCGGGATAATTCGAAAAGCAATCACATGATGATGACAATATCTCTGAAAACAAAAACCACCAAATGATATCGACAAATTGACCAGCATTTCCCCAAAATCCCATGGGTCTTACGCCTTACGGGGATAAGGGTTGTAGTGAGGGTCCAAATTGCTCTCGGGAACGCATGATGTGTACCGTCCGGGCCCTGTGCGGCCGCAATCGGCGGGGTTTCCCTGACTCCCGGAACTTCCCACGGCCTCTCCAGGTTTGAGGGCCGCCACCATGCTGACCAGGGCCTGCTCCGGGTCCAGCACCGCCATCAGCTCCACCTCCGGTTGCCGGTAAGCGATGAGGCACTCGCCCCCGTGGCACCGCCGCGGAGTGGTGGCGTTGCCGGCTTCCAAAGCGGCCCTCGCTCCCCGACAGCTGATCAGAGCTACTACAGCCGCGGTTGCGAGCAGGGACCACCACGCGAGGGAGAAACGAACCTTCCCGGAATTATTGACAGCCATGTATTCTCTCTCTCTCTCTCTCTCTCTCTCTCTCTCAACGAAGAGTAGGTGATGGTTGACTCTCTGGCTACTTGTTGCAGGTCTTTATTCAATGGACTGGCCAGACACAGCAGTAGTGGGACAGGCGTCCGGACATAGGTCACGGGGCCACCCTACATGTCACTTTGCGGAGGTTTCTTTCATCCTCTTTATAGGAAATACTTCCACGACAACTGCAAAAAATAATACAACCTTAGCCATAAATTTATATATCATTATCATGTATTTAGCTGTCGTTATTATCAAATTATCAGATTAGTTGCTTCCGTTATTAAAAAAAAAAAAGAACTATATAGAAGGTAAATGGAAGTTGGATTTCCCACATGTTCACTCTTGGAGTACCAAAGACAAAAATACACATATATTAGCTATTATAGCTGTTAATATCATATTACATTAAGGTTTAGATAGAAATACGACCTTTTAAGCCACAATACGTTTTTTCCCTACCCCGGTGTCAACTTTTCGGGACTCGTTTTTCCATTTTGTCACTACGAGAGACTTAAATTTGTAATTTGACTGGTCTATATCGATTCACACAAAGCGTCTCATCCATGTACATGTAATAAGACTTCACCCATAGGACGACATTCTTAAGCCCTAAGATCACTCTGAGTCGATCCGATTTGAACACGACATATGATCTGCTACATTCAAATCAAAGAGCACCTTCAGCCGGCCGACGTGGTTGGGGTTGGGGCTTGGCTTTCACGTCGACGAATCGCAAAAAGGGGCTCAAAAGAAACATCCAAATCGCAAAAGTTCTTTGCCGAAAAAGAGGGCCCTCAAAATCGTGTCTGCTTGCGAGCCTCGTGGGTTAGCGTGGATGGCCTGAAGCCATGTGCGGGGGTACTGTTGTTTTGGACTTAGGCGCACTAGCCACGAATCTAAGAAGTTCTTGTGAGTTCTTCACATGGAAATGCAAACTTTATGTCTTCAAAATTAGTATGGAAAAGTGTATCGGAAATTCGACATCTTGCCTACAAAAAGTAATCAAGTTTTAAAATAGTTCAATTGATTCAATTAAGTCATATTTAAAAAAAAAAAGTGATGAAATTTGTCCAAAAATTCACAAACCTATGTACAACGGCTAATTCAGTCATAAACTTTTTAATTATATCTATTCAGTCCTAAACTCATTTTACGGCAGCTAGTTTAGTCCTAAACCTTTCAATTGTGACATTTGTATCATAAACATTTGGACCATGATCAATTTTTGCCATAAACCTTTTAATAATTTGTCAACTTAGTTCTTCCGGCCAATTTCGGTTGGAAAAGCAATGGCATGATAGTCTAGTCAAGATGGTAGGCGCAGACGTGCATAATTTTCACAATTTTTTAAGAAATTCTGAATTACTTCTTTTTTTTTACCTCTTTCTTTTTCTTTCTTTCTTTCTTTTTATTTTTTTCTCCGCCGAGCCTCATCGATGGCCGGTGGAGATCGTTTATCTCAGGTGACCGCTACCCTGGCTAGCCTTGGGTGAGAACGGCTGTCGACTGGGACTCGACAGAGGGAAAAATGGAGAAAAGAAAAAGAAAAAGAATTCAGAAATTAAAAAGAAAAATTGCAAAAGTTTTCCACTACAGCAATTTTCATTTGTAAATCCTTAAAATATTTATGACTAAATTAGAAAATCATCAAAAGGGTTATGACTATATTGACACAATTGAAATGTTTAGGACTAAATTGGCAAATCGTCAAAAAATTTAGAACTAAATTTACGCAACCGAAAAATTTATGACTAAATTGGCCGTTGTACAATATGTTTATGACTCTCTGGATGACTTTCCGCGAAAAAGTGCAATCAAAGTCATTTCAATGAACAATACCTAAAATTACCCGCATGGCATCCTTAAATTACAATTATGATACGTGGTTTAGGGCTTAATTTCATTTGTTAAACAAAGTTCCAAGACTTTATTGAATCAATTGAAAATTTTAAAACTCGATTAAATTGGGAGATTGCACGTCTCACATATGGTTTAGGATTTAAGGTGCAATTTGCCCAAAAAGTAAGTTCAAATTGTAAATTAACTGCAGTTTCGTTGCGACAAATGCTCGTGTTTATCATTAGGGAATTGGTTATGTAACAATCTTTGGACGGCTATTATGCTAACAGTCTATTTATTTGTGACAAAAATATAATTAATAATTAATTACAAATTATTGTGGGAGCTACATTTTTAAGAATTTGTGGGTCACAATAGACTGTCATTCTTACAGTCACCCAAAAATTATTATGCTAATAGAATTCTTATTAATATGATGTAAATTCATTTATCTTTTTTATTTTTTCTTGAACGATAGGATGATGGAGCGCGAGGCTCACCGTCCTCTATTCATAACCACACATGCACGAACAGAGGCTTGTCATCTCTAAGAGCTCTTTTGGTCCCTCCCTCCGTACTCCTTAGTCAGCACTGAAAAGCATCTGGCCAAAGTCGCCATGCGACTCAATTCGACGAAGGCTCTCTTCCTTTGCTATCTGTTGACATTGGCCCTCTCCAGCGGAACCCCACATGGAGAGCTCAATGCTGTTAGAATCTGACACATAATTATAACGAAGTAAAACGTAAAATAAGAAAGAAAAAGCGAAATAAAATGTATCCTGATTCACGTTAAATTAGGACTACGTCATGCAGAGGATTCCACTATAATTAGCACATCGTACCTCTTATCCCATCCTTCAATTACACGTGAAAGAGATAATTTATAACAATAACTATTCATAGTCTCCGAATCTCGTGCTTTCCTAACGATGGGGAATATGAATCAAGTCTTGAAATTAATATAAGTAAAATAATATGTTTTATAAATTATTGATGTGCATAAAACATATACTTGACCTAAAATGCTTCGTCAGCCTCCATGCATTGTGTAGCGACCGCTTAACTGGAACCATCCTGCAAAACGAGCTCATTGAAGAAGAAGAAGAGGAAGAGGAAGAGGAAGAGGAGGAACCGAAGGCATATAGAAGATGAGCAGCCGGCGTGGCCCGCCCAAGCATCAAAGATGTACTTCACTCAGCATCAGATAATCTCACATTCTCAACAAAACTTCATTACATAATCCGTTTTACTCGTTAGACAGACATACGAAAATCAGGCTATCACAAGGGAGCGAGGACGGGCGCCGAGTTCTCGGGCTCGGTTTCGATGGACCTAAGACCACTGCTCGTACTTGTGCCCGGGAGTCGGAGATTCGGGCTTGAGACCTCGGTTCATTAAACAACATAAAATATTTTCCAGTTCACCTTCAGATTTCAACTAAATACGGAAAAATCTTATTATTTTCCTGAAAAATAACTTTTCGAAAAATATTTTTCAGAAATTTCGTATTTGTTAGGATTCAGTGCACACCCATAACGAAATCAAGTGTAAAAGCAAGAAAGAAAAATCAAGATACAAGGTTTATCTTAATTCCCCCTTAAACTAGGGTTACATTCAGTATATGATTCCATTATAGTTCGCACTTCACACCTCTCTATTACATGCCAAAAAGAGTTTAGTAGCTATTATAGATATCCATGCTTTCCTATCGATAGAGAACATGAACCACGCTCCAATAATATTTTCCACGAAACAAACCAACCTTTAGATAGAAATACAACTTTTTGAGCCACAAAAAGTTTCTCCTAACCCGACTTCAACTTTCTTGGTACTTCTTCGGATGGGTCTGTTTGTTCACGTGCCCATCTCAATCTCACTTTTAAATCCTATCAACTTTACATACAAAAAATCGAATATTAATATCACCAAAAATACCCAAGTTGACACACCTGTGATAAATAATTTGTATACATGCGATAAATTTACCTCAAACTAATTTTTTGACCATTAATAACCTCAAATTATTATACTTGTGATAAATTTTACCCCACATTAGTTTCTATTAAATTTGGTTAATATCACCAACAATCTTAAACCCGTATACTTGTGACAAATGGAAGGTCAAAATCCTAAATTGACACATCCGTCAACTATTATGTGATGTGCTAAGGGTAAATTTGTCACAAATATATTAATTTAAAGCTTTTCATAGTATTAATCCATTTCTTTTCGACGCCGGCGGTCGTATGTAAATGAATTATTTTGATTTAATCTAATTCTAGGTCGCTCATGGGGGCCCGGGTTGGCACGACCCGTGAATCCTTTTTAAAGTCCGTGAATCCGTTTTGCAGTCCAATCCCATCGTTTCCAGCAAGCTGTCGGTGGCCTGCGTTTCATACCTCCCCCAATCAACCCACAGCCGCTGGCTTGACATCCTCTCGCATGGAGCTCCCCTTGAACAAGGCTCTCCTCCTCCTCTCGCTTCTCTCCATCCTCGCCCTCTCCTTCCCATGTCGAGCCGCGACGTGGTCGTTAGGGTGCAATGTCTCCGCCGCCGCTCCGCCGCTGTCCAAAGTCGACGCTGCCGGCCGTCGCATAGCCGACCTGCAACTCGAGCTGGAGGCGATATCAGATCCGGGCATACTCGGCGCTAGCCTGGCGGTCTCTGGGGCTGGATCTTCCCCGTACCGGAATATCGCCGGCTGTGGCCGTGATGTGCAGAACGAAAGGTACACGCCGTGCACGCCGCCACGTTCCCCGACGCCACACTGCAGCCCGTATTGCCGCAACGGAGCTTGTTCTTGTTGACGTCCCCACTTCCGCCTTTGGACCTTCCACATGATCCAAAGGATTTAATGATCGATCGTCAGAGACATGGATGGATGCATCGAGCTCGAGGGATCGAGCAATTGTGATTCCACGTCATTTGTAAGAAGAAAACCTATCTGAATGGACCGTACGTTTATCTAATGAAATTGAAATCTACGGATGTTATGAAAGTACTCAATTGCATGATATTTTTTTGCAAGTTTTGGAATTAGCTGCACGATGAGGAAACTTCAAAACTAAATCAGCTCGTGGGTATAAGATAAAAGGCCCGCGCCGGCCCGACCCGACCCGACCCGGACAGAGAATTCCCTTAATTTTCGGGCCGGAACTTGGTACTGTTTCAATGAGGGCCGGTACCATTGCGGCCCGAAAAATAAAGTACAGGCCCGGGAATGAAAAGAAGACGGGCCAATTGAAGACTCAAATAACCCAGGCCCAACCCTACTACTGCTCATCATCTTCTTCACCGCGACGTCTCCCTCCTCGCGACGCCCAATCCGCGGAGGTCCACCGAGATTCCGTCACTTTCTTGCGCCCGAGTGCACGCCGGACGCCTACAGCGCCATCCCTCAATGCCGGCCACTTCCGACGGTCCCCCCCTTTCTCGGCCGAGTCCTATTCAGAAGAAACCCTAGTCCCCAAAATTTCCTATTTATAAGCAAAGTCGCACGAACCGAAACCCCAAACCCCACCATCTCCCCCCTTCCCCGTCGCTGTTCACCTCTCTCAGATCTCTCCCTGCTTCATCTCTCTCGAGGGTTCTCCTTCCGTGCTTCCAATTTCTGTTTCCCGATTAGGGTTGCGTCATCTGATGCCCATCGTTTTCTTGTTTTCAAATGGATCAGATTGAAAGGAAAAAAATGGTTTTTCGGGGACGGTGACGATTGTATCGTGAGAGGTCTCGTTCGTCGTAACTGGGTCCGATTGGGGCCTTGCCGACCATCCTGAAATATCACCACCCATATTCTGAGTCCCTTTTCCCCCCAAAACAGAAACACCAAGCTTCGATTTTTCTTTCTTCTTTTCTCTTGTTCCTGAGATTCTGGTAAAAAAAAGTTTATTTCTTTGCTCTGGTTGGTGAATTTGATTGCAGATGGCCCATGATTGAATCTAATAGTGCGGACATATCTAGTCTTCTCTATGAGGCCAATTGATCTTCATTTTCCCTTCGTAATTTCTTTGGTTTTTATAAATCTTAGCAAAGCTCTCCTGGGTCTCTTACGGGCTTTGGGTGTGAAGTATTTTTCTTCGAGTTTACGACTTTCCATTATGTTTTGAACAGTTGCCGGTGATGAAAGAGATGAGCTATTTGCGCTTATGGATGAGAATTCGTGATTTACGCATAACCTCTACTGCCTTCCTTCTGAGGCTGTGAAAGTCGTTTCTTTGATTGAATTTTTTTTTTAATTTTCTTTATTTTCCTTTTTTCGTGGGCATTTAGTTTTGAAAATGGGTTTTGATTTTACAGTTTTCTTTTGTTGAAGAGTTGGTCACGTGATGATTAGAAGCATAGTTCAGATGATAATCTATGTGATTATGATATTTCAATAGTCTTTCGCTCCTATCTGACGACCCCAACATGTAGAATTAATCTTCTAGTTTTGCAAATTCTGATCAATATTGTTTGTCTTTTCACAAAAGATTATTATAAAAAAAAAAATCTCAACCAAATCAGACCCGACCCAAACTGAATATCTTGGACGTATATGATTAAAGTATCGAGTCGGCCCGAGCCAGGCTGAACTTGGCATTATTTGATTTCGAGCCGGATTAAGCCTATATGAGATTCGGCTTGACCCGGCTCGTTGACACCTTTAAGTGCAGAGACGAGACGCATTTAGTGAGTAATTATGGACAATCGATGTAGTGTACAAGTAACGCGGCTACGAAGGTTATTCGTACCACTAGATTTACAAAACGATGAGAGCAACTTATGAGCTATTTGAGCCGATCTTGTCAAGTATTGTATACATTCTTATCAAGTTCGAATCGAGTTTGGATATAGTAGTCCTACTAGTAAACTCAATTAAAACAAAAGTTTACTTTTTTTTTTTTGTGTGTGTTTAGCAAACAGTAGTCTACTTTACTTAGAGAAATGATTTGTCATTAACTCAAGAATTCAAATCAAATAAAGTTGGACTCGAATATTTTAACGATTAAATATAGCATTGACTATCCATACTTGAGTTCGAGTTAGACCTCATATTTCAGAAATTTCGGACACTAAACTACGTTAGACCTCATAATTGCGGGAAGGTTCGTTTCTCCCTCGCGTGACACCCAGGCCGACCTCCTAATCAGGCGCCGCCAAAATAGAGGCGAAAATCGTCTATTTCGATGGTTCAGATTCGATTTAGTATACATCACGTTCATCAAATAATTTCTCGCGAAGAGAGGGAGAGAGAGAATATGGTATATAACACAGTAAACAAACAGTAACATTCCAAAGGTAGAAGCTGTAAAGCCTCCAGTTGCGGAATAATTCGAAAAGCAATCACATGATGATGACAATATCTCTGAAAACAAAAACCACCAGATGACATCGACAAATTAAACAGCATTTCCCCAAAATCCCATGGGTCTTACGCCCTACGGGGATAATAAGGGCTGTAGCGAGGGCCGGGATTTCTGTCGGGAACGCATGGCGTGTACCGTCCCGGCGCTCCGCGGCCACAATTGCCGGGATTGCTGCCTCTCCCGGAACTTCCCACGGCCTTTCCAGGTTTGAGTCCCGCCACCATGCTGACCAGGGCCTGCTCCGGGTCCAGCACCGCCATCAGCTCCACCTCCGGTTGCCGGTAAGCGATGAGGCACTCGCCCCCGTGGCACCGCCTCGGAGTGGTGGCGTTACCGGCTTCGAAAGCGGCCCTCGCTCCGCCACAGCTGATCAGAGCTACTACAGCCGCGGCTGCGAGCAGGCACCACCACCACGCGAGGGAGAAACGAACCTTCCCGCAATTATTGACTTCCATGTATTCTCTCTCTCTCAACGAAGAGTAGGTGATAAGTGACTCTCTGGCTGCTTGTTGCACGTCTTTATTCAATGGACTGGCCAGACATAGCAATAGGGGCACAGGCGTTCGGACAAAGGTCACGGGGCTACCCAAGAGGTCACTTTGCAGAGGTTTCTTTCGTCCTCATTTCTCACTTTTTAGGGAAATACTTCCACTATAATTGTAAGGAATAATACGATCTCAATAATAAATCTATATATCATTATCACGTATTTAGCTATAGTTATTGTTAAATTATCAGATTAGCCCTAAGATCACTCCGAGTCGATCTGATTTGAACATGACATATGATCTGCTACATTCAAATCAAAGCACACCTTCAGCCTGCCGACATGGTTGGGGTTGGGGCTGGGGCTCGGCTTTCATGTCGACGAATGGCAAGAACAGGCTCGAAAGAAACATCCAAATCGCAAAAGTTCTTTGCCGAAAAAGAGGGCCCTCAAAATCGTGTCTGCTTCCGAGTCTCGTGGGTTATCGTGGATGGTCTGAAGCCATGTGCGGGGGGGTACTGTTGTTTTGGACTGAAGCGCCCTAGCCACGAATCCAAGAAGTTCTTGTGAGTTCTTCACATGGAAATGCAAACTTTGTGTTTTCAAAATTAGTATGGAAAAGTGTGTCGGAAATTCGACATCTTGCCTGCAAAAAGTAATCAAGTTTTAAAATAGTTCAATTGATTCAATTAATTCATATTTAAAAAAAAAGTGATGAAATTTGTCCAAAAATTCATAAACCTATGTACAACGGCTAATTCTGTCATAAATTTTTAATTATGTCTATTCTGTCCTAAACTTATTTGACGGCAGCCAATTTAGTCATAAATCTTTCAATTGCGACATTTGTGTCATAAACATTTAGACCATGGTCCATTTTTGCCATAAACCTTTTAATAATTTGTCAACTTAGTCTTTCGGGCCAATTTTGATCGGAAAAGCGTTGGCATGAAGGTCTAGTTAAGATGGTCGGCGCGGACTTGCATAATTTTCACAATTTGTTAAGAAATTCTGAGTCACTTCTTTTTTTTTACCTCTTTCTTTTTCTTTCTTTCTTTCTTTCTTTCTTTTTATTTTTTTTCCCTTTTTTTTCCTCCACCGAGCCTCATCGATGGTCGGTGGAGATCATTTGCCTTAGGTGACCGCTACCCTCGCTAGCCTTGGGTGAGAGCGGCCATCGACTGGGACTAAATAGAGGGAAAAAGGGAGAAAAGAAAAGAAAAAGAAAAAAATTTGGAAATTAAAAAGAAAAATTACAAAAGTTTTCCACTTCAACAATTTTCATTTGTAAATCGTTAAAATATTTATGACTAAATTAGAAAATCATCGAAAGGGTTATGATTATATTGACACAATTGAAATGTTTAGGACTAAATTGGCAAATCATCAAAAAATTTAGAACTAAATTCACGCAACCGAAAAGTTTATGACTAAATTGGCCGTCATACAATATGTTTATGACTTTCCGGACGACTTTCCGTGAAAAAGTGCAATCAAAGTCATTTCAATGAACAACACCTAAAATTACCCGCATAGCATCCTTAAATTACAATTATGATATGCGGTTTAGGGCTTAATTTCATTTGTTAAACAAAGTTCCAAGACTTTATCGAATCAATTGAAAATTTTAAAACTCGATTAAATTGGCAGATTGCACGTCTCACATATGGTTTAGGATTTAAGGAGCAATTTTCCTAAAAAGTAAGTTCAAATTGTACATTAACTGCAGTTTTGTCACGACAAATGCTTATGTAATAATCTTTGGACGGCTATTATGCGAACAGTCTATTTTTTTTTTTTTTTTGGCCATAAAAATACAATTAATAATTAATTAAAAATTATTGTGGGAGCCACACTTTTAAGAATTTGTGGGTCACAATAGACTATCGTTCTTACGGTCACCCAAAAATTATTATGCTAATAGAATTCTTATTAATATGATGTAAATTCATTTATCTTTTTTATTTTTTCTTGAACGATAGGATGATGGAGCGCGAGGCTCACCGTCCTCTATTCATATCCACACATGCACGAACAGAGGCTTATCATCTTTAAGAGCTCTTTTGGTCCCTCCCTCCGTACTCCTTAGTCGGTACTGAAAAGGATCTGGCCAACGTCGCCATGCGACTCAATTCGACGAAGGCCCTCTTCCTTTGCTATCAGTTGACAGGGGCCCTCTCCTGCGGAACCGCACTTGGAGAGCTCAATGCTGTTAGAATTTGACAAACAATTATAATGAAATAAAGCGTAAACTAAGAAAGAAAAATCAACACAAAATGTATCCTGATTCACGCTATATTAGGGCTATGTCGTGCAGAGAATTCCACTATAATTAGCATATCGTACCTCTTATCACATTCTTCAATTACAAGTGAAAGAAAAAGTTTATAACAATAACTATTCATAGTCCGAAACCCCGTGCTTTCCTGTTGATGGGAAGCATGAACCACGTCTCGAAATTAATATAAGTCAAATAATATGTTTTATGAATTATTGATGTGCGTAAAACATATACTTGACCTAAAATGCTTCGTCAGCCTCCATGCACTGTGTAGCAACCGCTTAACTAGAACCACCCTGCAAAACGAGCTCATTGAAGAAGAAGAAGAAGAGGAAGAGGAGGAGCCGAAGGCATATAGAAGATGAGCAGCCGGCTTGGCCCGCCCAAGCATCAAAGCTGTACTTCACTCAGCATCAAAAAATTTCACATTCTCAACAAAACTTCATTACATAATCCGTTTTACTCGTTAGACAAACATACGAAAATCAGGTTGTCACAAGGGAGCGGGCACGGGCACCGAGTTCTCGGGCTCGATTTCGATGGACCTAAGACCAATGCTCGTACTCGTGCCCCGGAATTGGAGATTCGGGCTTGAGACCCCAGTTCATTAAACAACGTAAAATATTTTTTAGTTCACCTTCAGATTTCAACTAAATACAGGAAAATCTTATTATTTTCCTGAAAAATAACTTTCCAAAAAATATTTTTCAGAAATTTCGTATTTTTTAGGATTCGGTGCACAACCATAACGAAATCAAGCGTAAAAGTAAGAAAGAAAAATCGAGATACAATGTTATCTTAGTTCTCCCTTAAACTAGAGTTACATTCAAGAAATGATTCCACTATAATTAGCACTTTACACCTCTCTATTACATTACTCAATTACATGCAAAAAAGAGTTTAATAGCTATTATAGATATCCGTGATTTCCTATCGATAGAGAATATGAACCACGCTCCAACAATATTTTCCGCGAAACAAACCAACTTTTAGATAGAAATACAACTTTTCGAGCCACAAAAAGTTTCTCCTAACCCGACTTCAACTTTCTTGGTACTTCTTCGGATGGGTCTGTTTGTTCACGTGCCCATCTCAATCTCACTTTTAAATCCTATCAACTTTACATGCAAAAAATCGAATATTAATATCACAAAAAACACCCAAATTGACACACCTGTGATAAATAATTGGTATACATGTGATAATTTTACCTCAAATTAATTTTTTGACCATTAATAACCTCAAATTATTACACTTGTGATAAATTTTACCCCACATTAGTTTCCATTAAATTTGGTTAATATCACCAAGAATCCTAAACTGGTACACTTGTGACAAGTGGAAGGTCAAAATCCTAAATTGATACATCCGCCAACTACTATGTGGTGTACCAAAAGTAAATTTGTCACAAATATATTAATTTAAAGCTTTTCATAGTATTAATCCATTTCTTTTCAATGCCAACGGTCGTATGTAATTGAATTATTTCGATTTCATGTCATAACCTCTACTGCCTTCCTTCCGAGGTCGCGAAAGTCGTTTCTTTGATTGATTTTTTTTTTCAAATTTTTTTTCCTTTTTTCGTGGGCATTTAGTTTTTGAAAATGGGTTTTGATTTTACAGTTTTGTTTTGTTGAAGAGTTGATCATGTGATGATTAGAAGCATAGCTCGAGTGATAATCTACGTGATTATGACATTTCAATTGTCTTTCGCTCCTATCAAATGACCCCAACATGTAGAATTAGTCTTCTATTTTTGCAAATCCCGATCAATGTTGTTTGTCTTTTCATAGAAGATTATTATAAAAAAAAATCTCGACCGGACTGGACCCGGATCGAATATCTTAGACGTATATCATTCGAGTATCGAGTCGGCCGGAGCCGGCCCGAGCTTGGCATTGTTTGGTTTCGGGCCGGATCAAGTCTATATGAGATTTGGCCCGACCCAGCCCATTGACACCTCTAAGTGTAGAAACGGGACGCATTTAGGGAGTAATCATGGATAATCGATGTAGTGCACAAGCAGCACAGCTACGAAGGTTATTCGTACCACTAGATTTACAAAACGATGAGAGCAACTTATGAGCTATTTGAGCCGATCTTGTCAAGTATTGTATACATTCTTATCAAGTTCGAATCGAGTTTGGATATAGTAGTCCTACTCATAAACTCAATTAAAATAACAGTTTACTCTTCTTCTTTTTTTTTTTTTTTTTGTGTTTAGCAAACAGTAGTCTACTTTACTTAGAGCAATGATTTGTCATTAACTCGAGAATTCATATCAAATAAAGTTCGACTTGAATATTTTAACGATTAAATGTAGCATTGACTATCCATACCTGAGTTTGAGTTAGACCTCGACCTCGTATTTCAGAAATTTCGGACACTAAATTACGTTAACACGATTCGACTCGATCAAACCTTCAGTCATTAAAAAGGAGTTCCTAAGCTCCGTTTGCTATTAGAGGATTAATCACGATCATCGAAATTAATATAAGTAAAATAATATGTTTTATGAATTATTAATGTGCATAAAACATATACTTGACCTAACTTGCTCCATCAGCCTCCATGCACTCTGCAGCGACCGCTTAACTGGAGCCACCCTGCAAAACGAGCTCATTGAAGAAGAAGAAGAAGAGGAGGAGCCGAAGGCATATAGAAGATGAGCAGCCGGCGTGGCCCGCCCAAGCACCAGAACGCCTACGCCTGGAAGCCCAACGCCGGCGTCAAAATCAACGAAACGGTAAAACCCCCCAAAATTCGTGAACCCTAGTTCAATCGATTATCTGATTCGCACCGTTCGAATCCCTAAGCAATTGAATCGAAAGAGGGGAGACTTAACTTGATTACCGGCTGTGGATTTAGGAAGTTGGAGGGAGGTTCCGGCCGTACTCCGAGATAACTGGAGTTTGCGCTCGATGTAGAGAGCAGATCGAGTGGAAACGCCGTTACGGCAAGTATAAGCCCCTCGTTGAACCTGCTAAGTGGTAAAAATTGTTTCCTTTGGCATGTTTGCTTGTGCTCATTTGCTGGTTCTGCGTTCAAATTGGTGCTCCAAGTAGTACAGTTGTTCATTGGTGATTCCCTCTATGTTGTTGTAGCCAGAAGTGTTCTAGGAGGGCCGTTCGTCAAGCTTACCACAATCTTTGCTCTGGTTAGTTTCACCTCTCTTTGTGTGCGTTGCTCGAGTTTCTTCAAACTTGAACGGCCATCGGTTCGCCAGCTTGTTGGTCTTCTTCAAAATTGTTCGTCAGTGACTTTTATTCGATATGGAAAGGTTGCGTTGTTTTACTTGCATTCATGGAGGTTTCATGCTGATTTAGGATGTGCCAAGGAGCAGAATGTGTGTGCTAAGTGTCGTTGCCGAGTCGACAGTTTAGTTGGCAGGTAGTTGAGGATTGGGTTTTGCTTTTCGAGCTTCGCTCTCTTTGAAATGGAACTGAATTTGTTTTCTATGTTCCTTCAGAGACTCTTCCGAATTGGAAGCAGAGCAAAAAGCGCTCGAGGAGGTTGGTTTTCGAAATCCTTTTCATTTCTTGTTCGAGGCCCAAGAGAACCTTTCGCACTTTTATTTTAAGTTAAGATGAGGACTGTTTTTTCCCCAATCAACTTTAACTTCTAAAGAGATAAATGCCATTTTTTACAGGCAATTAAGAATGCTCGAGAAAGGGATAGAAGAACTCTACTTCGTGCTGTAAGTTTCCCTAGCCGACTTCTTTTGGCAATTATTGTGGCTTCACGCTGCATTTAGGAGGCATTGCTTGAAATGTCTTCTGGCATGCTCCTTGTATTGGCTTGCAACTATTAGGAATAGTCCATATCATTGCCTACTTAAGAGTGGATTCGAAATTGTCAAATTTCTTAATTGGGTCTTTGGGGTTAGACTGATACTGTATTCTGTTCCTTTTACACTTGCTTGTCCTTTCCCATCGTCCCACCCCGCCCACCACCCCCCCCCCCCTGCGCTCTTCTTCTCTCTTTCCAAACCATCCTCAGTGATGTTTTCTTTTACCCCTTTAACAGATGAACAAGTCAAATGACAATAATTCGGGGAAATCTGCAACTGAGAAAGCAAACAAGGTTGGAGATATATTCCCCTCTTCATCACTTGAGGGTTATGCCAGATCGCGCCAGGAGGGCAAAGCCGGTAGTGGTAACAAGGAAGAAGAAGTGGAGGGTGAGGAGGAAGTGGAGGACAACACGGAGGAAGACAACACTGATGATGAGGAATAAGACTGGAAAGCATGTAAAGGTTTAGACAGCTCCATATTTATGCTGTCCCTGACAGTAAATGTGCAAGCAATTTTGAGAGAGTTGCGAATGGGTTTTGGACCAAATGAATATAGATAATCCAGATGGAAGACGGATGTGCATTCTGTCATCTCCTAGGATAGATGACCCATGCATATTTTTACTTTACCTGCCCATTTCTGAAAGAAGAGCAATGTGTCGTGTTTTTTTTTTTTTTTTTTGGTGCAGCGGCGGTGAGATATTGGCTATGAAATGAAAATGATGAAGAGTTTTGTATAGACTCCTTTCTGCTCGTCTTTGATCCTGTGCTATGCTTAAAATAATGCTTCGACCAATAGAAGGGCTTTGTATTTTCAGACCGAGGAATCATTCCAGTTGCTTCCCCGAACTCAAGTGGTTCACCGGCTCTTGATTTTGTCTGAAACTTCCATTTCAGGTGCCTCCTGGTTTCTAATATCGGGGGACAATGCATGTGTCTCAAGGTTTCTTGGGAACATCCTGTTGCAAGTTTTCTGTACCGGTGCCGGATTGTCAACGTTGCTACCTTGCCCATCTTACGGGGGAACTAAAATAAGATGAAAGCTTGCATTGATTTGATCTCCAGTCCAGAAATTTGCTTGCAGTTCCGGTAAAGGAACCCTTGGGAAACATTAATTATCATCTGGCATTGTGCTGAATAAGAAGCTTTGCCTAGATCTGTGTTCCGAAGAATCATTTTTTTGGCTGAAAATCAGGCGTCTTGGAAAGATCAAACATAAATTATTCATTTTATGGTATCTACGAAGTCAACATCTGAAATAGAAACACTGCTAAGTTGCAGTTAAGGAAAAGATAATCACTTGGGGCCATAAAAATGCTGAAACAGAACTCAGGCAAGACATTGAAATGGCTTCCAGGAACCAATCTTCCCAGACTACTGTTGTGCCCTCTCTTCTTCATCAGCCTCCTCACGCTGATCGTCCTAGGTTCAACAATCTACTTCCAGCGGAATGTCTTCCCTTCCACAGCCGGAATCTCCTGGGAACAGCCTCCTCTACCTCTTTACTTCCACGGCCAAATCTCTGACTTGCAAACACAAGTCGGTGTGTTGCTAGAGCAGATGCACTCCAACACCGAGGAAGCGAAAGCCCTGGCCAAGTTCTCTGATCAAGTCATCCACATCGCCGTGGCTTTGGACAAGATAGCCACTCGCCTATCGCATCACGTAAGCAATCTACCAGCTAACGCCACCGAAATGAGCAATGTCGATGAAGACTCAAGTGATCCAGAGGAATCAGAAGAAGATGCATCGGAGGAATTCATCGGCAATCATGTCTTCAAAGCAGGGGAGCTCAGAAATTACACTTTGCCAAAACCTAACAGGGTCGCGGGCAAGAAGACATTTCTCGGCATCGAAGCGGTTAATCCGTCGATAGGAATGGCCTGCGCGGCAATGGCTTCTAATTTAGACCGGTTCATGAGTTACAAGTTGCTCGGGACGTGCCCAGACGATTGGGACTTGGCTCAGAAGCTCATGATCAGTGGCTGTGACCCATTGCCCAGAAGGAGATGCTTCTCAAGAACACCACCAAACTACACAAAGCCAATGCCCTCAAGCAACTCTCTGTGGAATCAGCCTAGGGATGCCAACATATTGTGGAGCCACTACAAGTGCAAGGACTATCAATGCCTCCTCTCCAACCAAACAGGGAACAAAAGGGGCTTCTTCAAGTGCTCGGACTGCTTCAACCTCTCGAAGCGAGGGTGGGAAGGGCCGGTCAACGAGCCAGAGGAAACTGCCGAGTTCACCATCGATCAGGTCCTGGCCCTGAAGCCTGGGGAGATCAGGGTCGGGCTGGACTTTGGCCCGTCGACGGGGAGCTTTGCCGCCCTCATGAGGGAGAGGAACGTGACGGTTGCCACAGCCACGCTGAACCTTGGGGCGCCCTTCAACGAGGTGATCGCGCTGAGGGGCCTGCTTCCGCTCTACGTCTCGATCGGCTCGAGATTGCCCTTCTTCGACGGCACGCTCGACATCGTGCACTCGAGCCTGTTCCTGGACGGGTGGGTCGGCGCGGAGCTGCTCCAGTTCGTGCTGTTCGATTGGGACCGGGTCCTGAGGCCGAGGGGGTTGCTGTGGGTGGACCGGTTCTTCTGCAAGAAGGGAGACGTGAAGATGTATGGGGAAGAGTTCGAGAGGCTGAGGTACAGGAAGCTGCTGTGGAGGGTTGTGCCCAAGAGTGACAAGTTTGAGGGTGAGTATTTCTTCTCTGCAGTGCTTGAGAAGCCCCTTAGAACTTGAATCTGCAGAAAAAAACCTGTCATGGTGTAAATAAGTCAGGAAATGAGATTTTGTAATGGAAAGCAAATAAATGAAAAATCATCTTTTCGTTTGAAACTCATATCAATTTGCATTTTAACGTCTGATCCTATTTATGAATTTGTCATTTTCCTTTCAGTTTTGCCCCTCTCACTGTTTCAATAAAAGCCCACTTGCCCACTCACTGCCCACCCCTCGGGTTGCACCGTCACCACTCCCCGGCGACCGCCGACCCAATTGAGATGGAACTTGTCGAGCTCCACTGGTGTGAAGCTTGACTCAAGCTCCCCCGGCATTGAGCTCGACTTAGATCTGTTGAGTTCGACTCAAGTCTAAGTCGAGTTGAACTCGAAAGTGATGAAGCTCGAGTCAAGCTCGAAGCTGGCCGTTACCTGAGAAGAGAAGACGAAGTGAGCCTAGTGTGGTGGTGCGATGTCCGTTGGGATTGGTGATGGGAGACCACGGGAGAGAAGGTATGGTCGAGAGACAAAGAGGGAGTAAAGAGAACGATTTAAAGTTTCGATGCGTTTGAGGGTAAATTAGTCATTTTGAATCTGAGGAATCTGTTTGGAAAAGTATTAGATTTTTAAAATTCATGATGTAAATCGATATTGAAGTGAATAGTATATAGAAATTTTTAAAATGAAAATACTTTTTTGACAATACTATCAGAAACGGTACAATCTCAATCTTAAATCCACACACCATCACCGTGATTTTATATAAAGCACTTATTGACTGAAAGATTGTGTGATAAGAAATAATAAATAGTATTACCATGCTAGCAGCTCTTTTTTTTTTAATTATCCCTAAAGATTAATTCACGTCCAAGAAATGCGTTCGCGGTACGACTGCGTATAGCAAATAATGATTTGGGCCGTGCCCACATGCCAATGTGCCATTATCTGGCGAACAATTTTTTAATTCTATTTTTATTTTGGTGAGAAAAGGGTCTTTAGATATTCCATTGCAAACCTAAGCCCGAAGGCCCTAGTGAAGTGGAAAAGAATCGAATCGAGGCCCACATACTTTTGTCTATGAACCGAACCTCCATCAAAGCAGCGGCCCAATTGGCAGCGGGTGCGGTGGCGGCACCGGTGTTCGGTCAGACGGCGAGAAGCAGGATGTCGGCGACAAAGACCCGCAAAACTACAGGGATGGCCTTTCTTGCGCAGCTCAGGTGGAAGGCGAAGTCGATGTAAGGATTCAAGGGTGGAGCCTCAAATGGAAGATTGGAGCAAAAGAGTAGGCCATGATGCAGGAGTGGAAGAGGCGAAACAAGGCCAAAGAACTTGTTAAATGATAAATGTAATCGATCACTGGAGAATTATTTCGATAGCCACTCTTTTCATTTAGAAAGAGGGAGGCAGCGGATTTAAATCTCCACCTTTGAGGAGAGTGGGGTGGGAACGCGTAAGGAGAGAGCAGAATTTTACAATATGATAGAATCAAAATTAAAAATAAAAGAACACGATGGATGTGATAACCACTTTGGAATTTTTAAAAAAAGTCAAACTGGAATTGCGGTCGTGGTGATCTTTTCTGCCACATCATGTCCCAACTTTGAACCGCCATCCTCATGACGTCAAATCGATCAACATTGTTGACTCAGGCAAAGAGCGAATTAAGATGGACGAGCATAGAAATTCCAGCACAAAGGAATGTGCTCTAGGAAACCCTAATTATCCATAAACCCCGCAGCCAACTTGGCTTGTCGTCTTCAACAAGAAGCTGCAATTTCCTAATTAATTTCCCGCCCGCGATTATCAATCTCGTGAGAGGAATTTGCACTTTCGGATCAAATGATCACCCACTCGATTCGATTCGATTCGATTCCTCATGTCTCTTTTCATTCTTTGACGGATTTCTTTTACATTATCTATGACGCGTTTCGGCAACACTTGCAGATTATCTAGAAAGAAGTGAAATGCATTCAACTTTTTGGTATTATTTTCGATATTTTCGATATATTAGTTGATGTTGGCCCTTTGTATTAGTCAATAAAGAAGAAGAAGAAAATATCGACCCTTAATACATGTGTTAATTTTAAGTAATATTCCATTTATTATTTGTTCCTCGAGTGAGCTTTCCTCTGCTGCTGACCCATTACACACTTTCTTTTCTCCCGTTGTTTTGTGAAACCACCGTTACCTGTTCTAAAAGCTGGAGTTTTTAAGTCGGACTTTTTAACGCATTATTAGAGCCAAGTTTTGTCCCTTTCGGATCTATGTCCACCCTATTAGTTAAATTCCACGTGACACTCCTAATCCGGCTTGCACGTGAAAGAGACATCAAAATATTGCACACCACTTTATAATGGGATTTATGTGGCTTTTGTATACACATGGCCTCGCTCTATTTTTACGTTTAAGCATTTACATTGTACTTTCTAACGAGGTTCTTCCATTTTGTCAAGAAACATAGCTGGAACTCGAACCCGAATGCATAACAAAACGGACAAGTCACGAAACAGCATGAGGAAGCTCAGCAGAAAAAGTAAACTAAAATTGTTCGTGGTGGAAGAGTCCATGCAGCGACAACTTTGACAGCAATTGAAACCCCAAACATGGGCTCAAATTCATCATGGTCACTCGTTGCCGTGATGGGCACGACCAGCGAAGGAAAACATACAAAGAAAGAAGAAGTAAACGGAAAGAAAAACAGGAGGCCAAGCCCCCGGTATTAGGGCAGGCGTCAATGGTTCGACTTCAAGCCCACTGTAATAACAAGAAGAGCCCCAGCATCGAACTTTCCTCCCTTCCCCAAGTCATTCCATACTTTTCCAGCATGCTGGCTCCTCCTGTCTCTTCCCTTTCAGGAGACAATGTATATATAAACATTCGAACCCTCGTTCATCCTACGTACCCGGCCTCTGAAAATCCACATCTTGGGCGGACGAGGAGGACAGAGCAAGAGGAGATCGACCACCTTTAACAATGGCACGTTGGGCGAAGCCAGAGGTACGAGGTTGCTCATCTTGTTTAGCTTGTTTCGAGTAAGTTCACGGTTTCTCTTTTTACGTCGATGCGCGGTCCATGCCGGTTTACTGTTTCTTTGAATGTAACTGTATTGCCGGCACGAGCAAGCTATTACCCTTACCGAGTTCATGTTTGTGTCATGTTGTACAAGTCTTGTTTTGAAGGTGATGGCGAGCTGCATCTTGTTGGGGTATGGTTCATATTCTCCCGATGGGAATTGTAGGGAGCAATGCCCCTTGTCGTTGGAGGGCTTTTAATTATAGTTTCATCCCACATTTTATTAGTAGTTTGGATTTGACCCCATGAACACCTATTGCTTATACATAACCTCTTTCGATTGTGATTTAGTGATGTAACAAAGAGGTGGAAAGTGTTAATTATAACGGAATCATGTGTCGGATGTAACCATAGTTTAAGGTTAAATCACGATATATCTTGTGTCTCGATTTTTTTTTTCTCGTTTTTACTTTTCACTTCGTTGTTGTTTGTGCGCCAAATTCTAACATCTTGGATTGACTAACTTTATTTTTCCCCCGCCTTTGCGTTATTTAGGTGTATCCATTGATGGCGGCGATGACATTTGTGACCGGTTTGTGCGTATTTCAGCTCACGAGGAACGTTGTTCCGAACCCCGATGTTAGGTATGTGTCGTGATCTGGACATTCGGATGCTTTTGCTAACAAATATTGTCCTAAAAAGAGTCGGTTCGTAGTAATAGAATTCGAGTTATCGGCGATCATGATGAAATTCGTCGAATTCGTTTGCGCATAGGATCAACAAGCATCATCGGAGGACGGCGGTGCTAGACAATGGCGAAGAAGGAGAGAGATACTCTCAACATGGCCTCCGCAAGTTCCTCCGCACTCGCCCGCCGGAGATCATGCCCACCATCAACCACTTCTTCTCCGAAGATAAATGAAGAATAAACAGCAGAAAATGAGGAAATTCTACGACGATCAAGCGTGTATTTTCTTTTCTTTTTCTCTTTTTATCATACTGAGACTGGAGTTTTCATTTTTTTTTTTTTTATGTGATAAACTGCGTCTTTTCCCGGGTTAAATTCTTGTGTAATTTGAACATTTCTTTACCAAAGACGAAGAAAGCCTATTAAATAAAATAACGTGCATTTAAGGTTCCATTTATTTTGGGAAAAATTCAACATTTCTGGAATATGTTCTATGGAAAGTGATTTTTTTAAAAATAATATTGTAAGGTATTTAGCTAAGACTTGAAAATGAACTAAAAAATTATTTGCATAAAGGATTTTGATTTAAGAAAAAAGGGGGAAAAAAAAAAAGCTTGCAACACGACACAACACAAGGGAAACTGGAAGGTCCGGTCATGGCCATTGCCGAGGCCACATGACCCAAGGTGACCACTCGCTGCGGTCGTGCAACCCCGGCGAGGAGTCGCGCGACCCCCAGGCCTCAAAGCGAGGGAAAAATTGACATGAAAAATTTAATTGATTGTGGGCTTCGTCATGAATTTTCGAAAATGCCGAATGCCCAGTGCTGGTAAAGGCCTTCGGTGGACTTTATAAATGTAACGCACTTTTCCAATGGGCCCCCAAAATTGTTCACCAAGCACTTTTAACATTTGCCCTGAGGACCTTTTAAGGACTTTAGGAATGTATTCCCAAACGCATCCTAGGCCCTCCTCCCTCACTCGAGTCATTCCAGGCCTTCTCGATTGCTGTTGCCCACATCTGCTCAAATTCCAAGTCCTCTGTTGTTACCGTCAAGTGAATCTCTGGCCATTAAAGCCAGAAGACCTACCAGTCCTGTGTCTCCAGGAGCATTTCATTAAACCCCATTCAAGTTCCTCCTAGCCTTCAACCTTCCTTGATGCTCCTCAATATCTGAACGGATTATCACCAGAATACCCAATGCAGAGCCAGGGACAATGCTGCAAATCTGCCATCCCCTGGAACTCATGCTAGACGACTTGCTGTCTAGTAGACAATTCCAGGACTCGAATACGAATACCACCAGGAAACAGAAATGGACCCTCCAGGTTCACGATGAATCGTTGTTGTTATCAGATAGTTGCTTGAAACAACATCAAAAGAAACAACTGCAGCACTCCGCTTCCACCACGGGGATAGGTCCCCTTGAAAGATCTGCAGTGTCCATCTGCAACTGTCGCATAAAACTTTCCAGCTTTTCTCGTTTATTTTTTGTCCCCATTACAAAGATGAAGCAGGGGCTTGTCTGAAGGCATTTTAGCTCTCGAACCGTCACCCTTGACAGTCCCAACTCAAAAGAATCATAATGACTTGGTGGCTAGTTCTGGTCAGCCACCACTGCCATTGACAAAAGAGTGCTCATCCAGTACATTACATTCCTTAACACATCCATCTCCCTCTCAAGTTGTACCTCCCTCGCTAGCTCGAGCTCCAACTTTCTTCCTGCCTCTCATTTTGATTTTCTTCAAACTCTCTCCCCAACCCTGGCAATACATCGATAATCTCTTTCCTTACTTTTTTAACTGCCATACCACCCTCCAGCATCCTGACTGGCCTTCCTCTTCAAAGACAGTTCCATCATTGCCGAGTGGAACTAAAGCATCGCCAGCCATTCTCATTTCCACCCATAGAAGCTACACGCCCTCCTCTTCTTTAGTAAATTCCACTTTGTTCCCCTCCTCTGCACCCTCCTTGTCACCTTCGATAGCATCCTGGAAAAATAAATGAATAAATGGAATAGGCGCGTCAGGAAGAAAGGGGATTAGATACAGAAGAAAGCTGTGAAATGTCAGTCTGGAGATATGTAGAGTGAGCTCAACAGGTAAATCAATGAGGGATTGCAAGGATTGGTTAGCTTGGAAGGTGTGGTATCAGGTTCAGAGCATAAACGTAGTGTGACGTTGTTCTAACAAGTAGGGGAAGGCCCAGAACAGAAATCAGATGAGGGAATGCAAAGAATAGAGGACTAGGAAAAATATAGGATCAGGTTCAGGGCACGACAGTGGTGTAACATTGTCGAAACAAAATAGGGGTGAGGCTCCGGAGGGACATCAGATGAGGGAATAAATGAAGACTAGAAATATGCGAAATATGCGGACTAGAAAATTGCGTAGTTTCTGTATTCTTTCTAATGAAGAGTACATTGGTCTACTTATAATATAAGGTAATCAGATCAATCAAGGATAGGGCAATGTGCACAATCGGGTCTATCCTAGATTTCAGATTCACTGGTTCCATCACCAATACTCTCCCCACCAGTCTAGCTATTTGTCCAGCATTATGTTCAGTCACCTGGTCGTGAGCAAGACCATGAAGCTGCAACCAAACTTCCTGTTCATCAAACCATACATCCTCAATATTCATATGAGCCTCCCACTTCTGCAGATTAAGACAGTCCCCTGTCATCGACCAGGGACCTGCTTCCAGGACTCGACCTGGGCACAAGCCATTTAAAGGAAAACAAGAAAAACAGAGTTCAGAGGAAAAGCTATAGAGACCATTTACTGAACATATACGATAGAATTGGATGAGGAAATGACATCGATTATGAAAAAGAAAAAGGCAACATGGGTAAAGAGGATCATGTTAGAAATGTTTGCAAGGTAAAAGGTGGAATCGGCAGCGGTCAAAGATGAGGAAAGATGGGCTATGAACATGGCGGAAAAAGGAAATTGGAGCGCTGAAAACAGACATCATGCCGAGGCGGCGAGCTCTCCAAAGAAGAGGGAGAGAACTCTCTCCTCCTGATCTCTCGTTGTGAAGGCACACAACTTCCATTAACAAAATTTTAAAAGCAGCGGTCGTCATACTCAACGGCTATTGCTCTTGTTCAACAAGGCATGGATCATGGGCTAGTCATCATGGGCTTCCGTTGAATCCAGCTCCTTCCCCAGTAATTCTTGATCGCAATGTTATTGGGCTGTAGACTGTTCTTCAACTGACCAAGAACAAAATTAGGAGATTGGAGAACGCAATCAATCTCTTAATTTGCTTGACCAATACCAAACAAAATGTTTCATATACTTGATTAAGTGTCCTGAGCACTCTCAATGTGACGTCCTTTCCGAAGCTCAGAGAAAATTACCATTGTATTCCTACTTTCTGCAAAATCTAGTGGATTTACAGGACGCCTCTATGCGGAAATGTAGCCCAAGTTAAGATGAACTTCGATAACAAATTTCCTCTGCGTTCTTTTAATGCTGTTTAATTTTATTATTATGTTATGTTTGTGTGGATTATTTGCTTGTGTTATTTTTTTTAGAATGGATGTTGCGATTTCTAATGCTTTGTAGGTTTTTTGTTAGTCTCATAAACCGATAACCGATACGCGTGATCGGCTAGCTAACGAATTAACCCTAGCATCTAAGGATATCACCCTTCGGATAAGAGGTAGCATGTATGATCCATTGTGTCAAAGAGTCTTTGGAGATTCTTGGGTTTGGGGTTCGGTCGGACATTAGTTTGATTTGATCCCAAGTTTCAGCACATAAAGACGATTAGGCATTATTGTCCAGCATGTGCGCAGGTAGAGTAGGAGGCATCCAAACACGTGCAGGCGATCTCGAGATAGATGGTGACGACGGGGATATTACACAATAATGACATGCATGATTGGATTTAGCGCACGAGGCTCGGTCCAAGTGTCGCCATGTTGCTGGGGAAGACGAATAACATACGAAAACATCAGAATCTGCACCTGTTCTTTCACCTACTAAACCATAGAACCTTAAAGCTCTATGGCTGAAAAGAGGCACGATAGGATAGGAATCCTAACTGGGTTTTCAATCATCTATCAACAATTCTTGATAATGGGTCGCACGTTACTGGTGCATTCAGCATTACAGATGTCCATAAAAAAGAAAAAGAAAGATGGTTGCATGATTCTGTTTAATAGGGTTCGACTTGTGTGCCCGTGATACGTACGTACCACGGGCTTTAGGATCTGATGTTCTGTACACAACTTTGAGTAAGAAATTTCTTGTTCTTACAACAGATGATGTCGGCGCATCCGTTGGTCGGTAATGACGGCACTGAAGCGTGGAAAGTAATCTAGGGCCATGGAGACTTGAGAAACATAAACATACCTCAAAGATTCAGATTCTAATTTTCACGCTTATTAGAAATTGGGGTGATGTATTTTTTCCAAGGGCGAGGACAATGGTAAGGATTAAATTGCAAAAAACCATGTCCTCGCACGTTAAACTTACTTTCTGTTTGTTTCGCAGAAATTAACTTCCAAGAAAACGTTCTTCGAATTTTCCAGCGTTCGGTTTGTGGAAAATAAACTAGTCAAGGGAAACATTTTCCATCCATGGAAAAAAAATTCCTTCAAAAGTGGGGAAAGTATTTTTCTCTTTTTGAGAAGAGGAAAACATTTTCCTCATCTTTCCTTCTTCCTTTCTTTCACATTTCCTTTCTTTTTAATTATTTTTTTTTTAAATTGTAATTTTTTTTTATTTTTTTTAAAAAAATTTATCTACATGGCCACGATCGACGACCCGCCTCGAGCGAGGCCAAGCCTCGCCAGCCTAGTGATGCTTGAGTTCGCCTGCGGTCAATTGCCGTGGCCGGTGACCAATAGAAAATGGGAATAGAAAAAAAAAAAAAAAACATAAAAAATAAAAAAATAAAAATTTTGGATTTTTAAAAATAAAAGAAAAAGCATAAATAAAAATAATTATTAAAATGATTCTCTGGGGGGAAAACCAAATCGGGTTTTTTATACCAAACTCCGAAAAATATTTCCTTGTGCATTTTCAGATTTTAATCAAATGCTGAAAAATATAGTCATTTTTCAAAAATATCACATTTTTCGTGAAACAAGCAGACCATTAAACTTTTTAATTAATGTCTCGAGTTATATATACGCGCGAGCTAAAGGTCTAGAACCGAATTCCAATTGATTCTAGGAAAGCTCTCCTTTATGGAAGAATTCCCCTCTGCCCCTCATGGTGGTAGCTCCCAAGCCCTAGCCTCCCCTTCAGCTTCCTTCACTCCCATTGTCTCAACCTGTTTCTTTTCTTCCTCAATCGAAGCTTTCTGGTCTCTGTCCTCTTTGAGCTTTCGGCGGTTTTCTACGGCAAGTTGTCTTAAAATGGAGGAGGATGTTGCTGCAGATTCTGTACGCACATTAATGAGCAGCACGCATGCAGTTGCCTTGATACAAATTATGCTTCATAGCTCACTTCATTGGAACGACACATAATGTTCGAATATGATGGATTTTAGCTTCATTTTAGCAGCATTTTTCAGGAGGCAATGGAATAGAAAAAGACAATACGAAACGATACCGTCTATTATCCGTGACTTGTTTCCATGCAATATACATATGCGTTGCATGTCCAAACACAAATATCGGTATCAATATCAACAACTTGCTTGATGTTGACATGCCATATAACACGGACAAATCTTGCGCAAGCGCCGTGAATGACGGAGTGCTGATCATTTGTGCATCAACGGGAACTTTGTTATTACTCATCTTGCCTTGTGGAAAAGGACTGTTCAGTTCAGATGAACTAACTAGAGACACTTTATTGGACTTTGCCAAACTAAGAAACCAAACCATCACTTCTTCGACCACGATACGTGCAATTTCACGAGTCATCTCACTAAATACCATGACGATCGATGTCATATTGAAACATATTCTTTTAGAAACAAAGGTAAAAATCGGAGATACAAGGACGGCGGCAATATCATCGGTAAGATTAGACCTTCCAACTCCGAAAAAGGTATGGCACAACCTTACCAAATGTACACAAACGGTCGTCTGTGGAAATTCAATGTAGCAAAACAACACATTAGAATGAAGCGGCTTAACATGACAAAAGAGGAAGGGTCAGAGTTGTTCAGATCTTCGGTCCCCGCTGTGAAGGCCTCGATCAGAACTGCCAGGCATTAAGATCTTCGAATCGAGAAATGGGGCGACCAGATGGACATGCATCTTTTTGCTCCTCGTCCTTCTTTTTTGCTATTCCGAAATAGCATTACATTTATCCACCCTAATTTTCAAAAATCGAAACACGGATTCACGTGGTTCGATTCCCTCACGGCGTCATCTTGAACACGAAGGAGAGAGCAAGGACATCATGCGTGTGAGCGCATTCGTCGCAATAACATTGCAAAAATTGGCCAAGGTCGCTTTCGGTTGCGCATTTTAGCCGTACCGAACTAATGGCCGGGCCTTACGAACAGACCGGTACTTGTCAAGTAATGGGTCGTACCAAAGCGACGATCGCGACATTCCCCCACGAGGGGAGGGGGTAACATGCAAGAATTCGGACACTACTTTCCGAGCCGGGACTCGTTTGTTTCGACCACAAAAATGTGTCCTGCCCTACCACAACAAAGGGAGGGGAGAGCTCAAAACCCTCTTCTTCTTCTTTTTTTCTGAAAATTTGAAGGGCAATCCCCTTATGGCAAAACAGTCAACCGAATCACATGGCCATGGCACCCCCTCTCTTTCCACAATGAAGTTTCCCTAAAATGAGGACTAAATTGAGAAAGAAAGAAAGAAATCGGAACTGAATAGGAATTATTAATAGTATAAAGTAGGGAATGATGAAAGGAACAAGGGCTAGGACAAAAGCATATTGGGCATATCGGTACTATCTGTAATGGGGACCTTCACACATGGGTGGGGGTGGGCTTGGCAAGTACCTGTGGGAGCCAAACACCACCCAACTTCAAAAAAAAATTTAAAAAAATTAATAAAGTTTAATCAAATCAACAAAAATTAGAAAAAAAAAAAGGAGGAAAAAGAAATGTTGGTTGGAATATGCACACGATTGGGGCAGAATAATTGAAAATTCCATTGGTGTGCTGGGGTGGTTTAATAATAATTCATTTCCAAATCTTTTGAAGCAAATCTCCAATCTTGTTTTTCTTCCCCATTCTCTCCATTATTGTTTCTGCTCTCTCTCGCTTATCAATTATTGGAAGGTGATACTATTACCTTAATCCAATGTTTACATATAGTTATCGGATTCGCGCAATGTTTGTAGGAGTCGTTAGAAGTGATAGTTGATCGACGATGTCGTCTTTGGTGTGGTTTCATTTTCTGGTACAGTCGGATTGTGATAAAGTAAGTAAAAGGTATGGACTACTCATTTATGTGTACGCTTAATGTTATGTTTTTTTTTTTTAAATGAGTGTGATAAGTCGCGTCATTATAGGCGCGTTTGGAAGGTAAGAATCCTATTCGACCAACACGCTCGATGTGTCAAGAAAAGCCAACTTAGATGCGGATTGGGCAGCTAAAACTCATAGAAAAATAGCATTACCTCATAATCGGATTTCTTCCCCCCTTTTGCTCTTTGGGATTTACTGTGTACCGAAGCCTGTCTTTCACGCTCTTCCACTTCGAACTAGTTTAAAAAAAAAAAAAAAAACGCTCCGACGGGAATGTATAAAGTTTGTTCTATCGCAACCCTTTGCCATAGAGCCTTAATTGCTGACTAGAGGACTCGATGCATCATGGGAAAAAAACCCCTAACTCATCACGTTTAGCAAACCAAGACTCGTAGCACATGCCCTCCATTGCCCGGACCAATCCATTTTAGTAAATGCTCTGCGGTTAACACATTCGTGGTGCTGCAATGACTAGTTCGGCCGTCTTGAAGTTCCCTTAGGGATCCATCCCCACAAATTTAGGCGGACCAAAGTTACGGCTCGAACTGAACATTTTATAACGAGAATGGTACTCCTCCAGTAATGCATAAGGAGATACACTATCTCGATAGTCGCTTCCAACTGTTCTCCCAAGCTGAAAGCGGGAAATGCTGCAAATTGTTTTCTCTGGGCACAGTTGGATCCATATTGACTTCCATGTGAAATCGGGCCTAATCGAACTCCTTCACCTCTCCGAAAGAAAGAAGCTGTCATGTACACTTGAAGTTAGCAGCAAGGAAATGGATAGTTACTTTCGAGACACATATGAGTTTGATACATCAGCCTAGGGAGTCATCAAAAGAAAGTTTGAACTCGGTATCATTAGCATGTCAAGTCGAATCAGCTTCACTAAAAAATTTAACTTAATGAGTTAGGCCCAAGTAGAATGTACATACTCCATATCACACCAAATTTTCAATACGGGACTCTCTATCACCCATCGCATGCAAAAACACAAAACAGAAGCGTCATTAACCTTAATAAAAAGAAATCTAATTTAACAAAGCAACACATAATATCAGTGAACTTCGTTTCCTTAAGGGCGCACATGGTAATACTTCTACTTCATAAATCAATTTCTGGCCAAAAGTTGATTTTTTCCACTTCTTCTCAAAAGCAGAAGTTGATTTTTCTACTTCTACTCCGGAAGTTATTTCTTATCAGAGAAATTCGTTTGGTGGCGGGTGAAAATTTCTACTTTTGAAATATTATTAACACAAAATATTCTATAAAAAATTATTGTCGGCAATCAAAAAATTTCTACTTTCTTTTGAACTTTTTAAATTTATTTAAAAATAATTTTATTATTTATTTTTTACTCTAGCCGTCGGAGACAGCGACTAGGTGGCGGCAACTGACGCGATGGTCGTTGGTTGGGCTGCGGGGGTGACGGTTGGCGGGGATTGCGGCCGGCGAAAGTTGGCGGTGGGCGGTGGTCGGCGATTGGCGGTCGTGATCAGCAATGGACGGCGGTCGGTGAAGGTCGGCAATGGTTGGCTACCGGGTGTAGTCGGCGGGTGGCGGCCGACGGAGATTTGCGGTGGGCGAGGGCAAGCGATAGTCAACGGATGGCGGTGGTCTTGAGCGGCGGCCGGTGGAGGTTGGCGACGGCCGGAGACGGTCTGCGGCGGCGGAGGTTAGCGGCGGCGGAAGTTAGCGGAGGTAGATATGATCGAAAAGAGGATGGGGACGTAATAAAAAGTGAGTAAGGCGAGAAGTACTTTCTAAATTGGAAAAGTTATTTGTTTTTAACTTCTCAATTGGGAAAAAAAAAACTTCAGAAGTAAAAATTTACTTCGGAAGTGAAATTTTTTTTCAAAAGTAAAAATTTTTACCAAATGGATTTATGCTTCAAAAGTACTTCTGGGGCAGAAATTTTCTTCCAAAAGTGTTATCACGCACCCCTTAAGAGTCCTCGAATACTAAGTAATTTAATCTTTAAAATATAATCATTATGTCAATATTTATATAGTCGTTTAATAATAATCTGACAAGTCTGATGGGAATGAGTTCTTTAACTGGAAGTCATGAGAGGGTACGTCCAGACACTGAGCAGAAGGGTATGGACCAGCCACACGTGACTACGTCTCTGCCACATTTGCAGTGTTGAAGGCTGTCGTAACTCCTCTCGTGCAATTTTGCAGAGACCACTGACGAGCGATCACGTCCTTTCTTCTGTTTTTCCGAACTCAATTTTTCATAATTTACTAAAGTGTGATTAACAATAAGTTGAAATGAATATGCAAAAAAAAAAAAAAAACATAATTTTTACTTGTTTTTAAATTGAACAAACAGACCCTATGGACAATTATAGCCATCTATATAAATATTGATGATGATGAACTACGTAATAAATATTGCGTACCATGTAAGAATTTTTAACCGAAAAAAATACCTTGCAATGTTTGAGATAAACAAGAAAGTTATCACATGCCATCTTCCAAACCCTTGTTAGAAAATTCAGCTACAAAGAAGATTAATTACATACGGATGTCAAGTTAAGAAACGAGCTCTTGATGCAATTTTCGATCCATATATAAATCATCGAAACCCCGAATCTAACGAACCTTACTTTTAATGGGATGCTTTCGTGCCATTCCTATGTAGGATTTTCTCTAATTTTGAATCTGTGGGGAGTGCTGCTGGGCTGGAATGGTGGATGAGGAAATTGAATGTGGTGGTGAGGATGGGAAAGGAGAAATATCCAGGGGGACGAAGGCAGAAAAGCAACAAAAGAATCAATGCACCAATCAATCTCACTGAATACAAACACACGAACGTGGATAGCCTCCCCCACACGTGCAACTCAAAATCAATCATCACCTAGTTGTGTCCCATCTCTTCATCTCTATCTATCTCTTTCTCATAATGATAAGATTCAGCCAAAAAAAGAAGAAGATAAATTGATTAATTTATAGATAGAAAATACCCAAAACACATAGAAAAAAGAAAAAAAACTTGAGCATGGCATGTTTTAATTAGTTCTTGCTCTAGCAGATTTGGATAGCTAGGTCCGTAAAACATGCTGGAGTCTCCAACATGATGAGAGAAGAGAAAGCGAGAATTATCGTTTCGAATGTGTCTCGAGAAATCGCGTTCTCCGTTCGCCGGACCGTTTATGGATCCCGTGTTGTTAAGAGTTAACCATTTTTAGAAGAAGATTCTACGAAATTGGTGTTCCGTGATTGGTCATTAGGATGGGGGATAAATAAATCTCTCTACCCGAGACAAATTTAAGTCGCCTGTGCTTACCCGCTCATCAAGGAACGGGGAAAAACTGCACTTTTGCACGTTCACCGACAGTAGAGCGAAATAGTAAAAATTCTTGGAAAGACATTTGGCTCTGTCAATGCTGACCTTTTACAAACTCGACATGTCTATTTCTTTCCTTAATAATGACAGTGAAGAGTGAAGACGAGATGTTTTAGCTCTAGAGATCAATTCCGAAAAGAACGTGTTAAAAAATTTAATTAGCTTGTAAATACGACGATGAATGCGAGAATTTTTGTGATGTGATTAGAAAATTCAAGCCAAAAACTTAAAAAGATAGGTAAAAAGAGATCACAAGAATATAAAGAGCATATATGACTCGTTATAAAACGATGTGAGACATCAACTTCAACAGACCGATGCCTACTGCTTTTCTTTTTAAGGAGATTAATCGACCGAAATATTCCAAACACGAAATTAAATATTTTTGGGCATTCTTCGTGGGGAAATGGTAGTAGAGTATTCGAAGAGCTTGGAATACTCTGAATAATCGGTGAGCCTAAAATACTTTTGAGAATGCGAGATGAGAGAAACATCCAGGCACACGGATGCATGTTTATCCAATGACTTCATTTTATTTGGTGATGAATTGAATTTGAAGAAAAAGAAAAAGAAAAAAAATAAATAAAAATTGGGAAAAAAAAAAAAAAACGGAAAAGGTTGTGATTGAGTGAGGGAGGGTACGATAGAGAAAAGTGCAAATTGCACGAGGGTCTCTTTCTTGTCCTCTTATGCTTTTTCTGCCACAATTTGGCCTCCCCCACACCAATTATTTCCTTGTACTTATAATCTCTCTCTCTCTCTCTCTCTCTCTCTCTTCCTTCCAGCCTAACATTGATGTCTTCTCTGTGCCAAAAATTTCATTCATATCCAATCTTGGCAGAAAATTTTCTGACCCCCCCCACAAAAAAATAAAAATAAAAAAAATCTTGACAGAACACCCATCTTCAATCAGTGCAGAATTCAATCCTCTCTCTCTCTCTCCATAAATCTCTTGATGGGAATTCTCTTTGTTCATTCCCATTCCATTGCATGCCTGCAATGACTGTTCCATTGGGTGTCGGCAATGCAACCATCAAATCATATTGCGGAGCAGCCACCACCCAAAAGCCAAAAACCACCAAAAAAAAAAAAAAAGGAAAACAGGAAAATGTTTGTGTCAGAGCAAAGTCCTAATCAATTCAATGACCCTCAAAAAAAGTTTTTCCTTAGACATAATAGAACAAAACAACAGGAAAACTTCAAAAGGTGCTGGTTGCTCCACCTGTCAAAGACAATGAAATTCCCATGCCCGAAAGCAAGGTTCAAGATAAGTGTTTTGTGTCCGCGCGCGGAATATTCAATCCTTGTATGGAGAATTGATGTGTCCGATCATATCTTTGTCATAAGTTTTTCATCCATCGAGAAAGCGAATTTTGCCGGAAAAGCATGAACTTCGGAGTCCATCTCATTTCTAGCTGTTAGAATTGGGCAACTCGCTAATCTTTTTCTCGACGAAGAGAAGCCTTCGACTCGATTGAAATAATCGGCGAACTACTTCACAAGAACATACACAACACACCCTTTTTCTCCCCCTTACCTTTTTGTTCTAAGTGCAATTTAATGTGCTCTTGGATGGCCATGAATATGAATGGCTCAAAGAATGGCAACACGACATCAAAAAGGGGAGAGGAAAAAAACGAAAGAAAAAAATGGGGTCTCCATCTTTTGTGTCAAATCCCTTTCCAAGGATCTGCTCTTGGATCTTACACTTCCCCCTTCAAGTCCCCATCGACCCCCCCCAACCTTTTATCACACGCTCGGACAAAGCCATCGGTTTCAGCGCTGATCGAAAAGTCAAAAGCAAAATGAGAGTTGTAGCTAAGGAGGCTTGGAGGAAAATAATGGAATACGAGATGGGGGAAAATCTAAATTACACGACAAAGCAGATTGTCCCCATGGTGTGTGAAATCCATGGCAACAAAGTTGTTCGACGAGACTGGTGATGATTCAGAGTCCACACCCCCATATGTACACCTACTGTACGGAGCCGCCCCCCTATCCCCCCAAAAATAAAGATGTGAGCCTGGTTTGATACAAAGACATTGCACCGATTGGGACGATGAGCAGACCATCATGGTTGCAAGCAAGGCAACCTTGGCCCGATCGCGATGGCCGGGTGAGAGCCGCTACCCTCGCCTGATGCTGGGAAGGGCTGACGACTCTTGTTTATTGGCCGCGAGGGATCGGCAACCCTTGCCAGCCACTTCTAGAGAAATTAACAAAAAGAAAAAGAGAAAAAAAGAAAGGGAAAAGAAAAAATAATTAAAAATTCCAAAAATAAATTAAAATAGTATTAAAAATTATACGCACCAATGCTGGCCGTGCCACATAGAATGGCCGGCGCCCATGTCAATGATTCCCTGTCAAAATTGATCGGATGAACTTAATAGACAAAATGTGAAAAGGTTTAAGACTCAATTGCCAAAATTAAAAGGTTTATGGCTGAATTGGCAAAAATAAATTACGTTAAGGAAATTTTTGAACAATTTTCCCGTTTAAAAAGTATCTCATCTTTAGATCTTGTCTTAATTTAAGCTAGCCATCTTAAATGATTGTCCATGTCCAGTATGTGTGACGAAATTTGCCAAAGAAAAATTTCCAAAAGGTTAAAGGAAAGATTTAGAATAATTGAGAAAACAAAATAGAGGGAACTACCTAACACCAAGAAAAAACCCCCTAATTTTAACATATGTCCCAATTATATTCAAAACTTTTTTTTGTCTTATAAAAAACCCTCAACTTTTACTTTTGTCCCAATTCTACCAGCTTAATACCAAAATGCAGCACAACTTTAGCATGTGTCCAAATTATATCCAAAATTTTGTTTATCTCATAAAAAATCTTCAACTGTTATTTTTGTCCCAATTCTACTATCGTTGGCCTTCCTTCCATAGTCACAATTAGTTAATCCTACGTGGCTTGAATTTTATCGCCGAACTTACCAATGAATCCTTGAAATTCCAAAATAGCAAGTTTCGAGGATGGTGAGATTTGAGATCGTTCGTCTAAATAATCATAACTCCATGTCTAGTTGTTCCTTGGGCTATTGAGTGCCGGGAAATGTGCTATCTTGAGTAGCTCTATAGCTCTTGGTAATGTGTAGGGGAAACAGACAGCAGAAGAAAATTGAGGAGTTTTTTTATGTCAATTTTGCTGAGATGTAATGACATGAAAATACCACGTAGGATCAACTAATAATGATTATGAATGGAAGGCTAACGGTGGTAGAATTGAAACAAAAAGAAAAGTTAAAGGTTTTTTATGAGAAAAAAAAAGTTTTGGATATTATTAGGACATATGTTAAAGTTCGGGATTTTTTTGGGTATTAGGCTAGTAGAATTGAGACAAAAGTAAAAGTTTAGAGTTTTTTATGAGACGAACAAAATGTTTTGAATATAATTGGGATATATACTAAAGTTTGGGGTTCTTTTGGGTATTGGGTCTAGAGGGAACTGAATGAACTCACGTGGCTATATAATACGATATGCAATCTTACGCATTATTCCTAACCAAAAAAAAAACTAATGAAGGTGAAAAGTTGCATTTTTAAAAAAATAAATGACGCAGAATATAGTAATGAGATGGAAACCATAGATGGTTTTTTTTATTTGGATTTTTTCCAAATTTATTAACATTTTGTTAATTCATGTGTTGGTGCTATTCTTTTGGTTGTGAATATAAAGCTTAAGCTGTTCAATCAATCACCTTCCTTCCCGCCAATCTCGGTGCACATAGCCGAACATTTGGCCGATTTTTGGAGGTCTAGAGGAATTGGCTATATCAACTTTTCGTCTAATCATTGAAAGATTAGGGAAAACTTGAAAAGAGAAACCATCATGATGCAATATGATTGAGAGGGCAACTCACTGTAAAATGGTCTCAGACAGATCAATTTGATGTGATTTGTCGAAACCTACGTCTTTGTCCCTTTGATACTGTAGTTCAATGCTCCACGTAACTATTCTACTAGGTCGAGTCCATTGTTTCTTTTTCACCATTTTCGTGTTGAAAGTGCTCAAAACACCAATCAAATCCCCATTCTTCTTCTGATGTGTTGAATTGGATTGATCAGAAAAAACTAGAGTTTTTCAAGTGAAGTTGTAACTTGTGTATGTACTGAAAGAGAAACATCTTTTGGGTGAAAAACGAGAAAAGTGACATGAGGTCATCCTTTAAAACAAGCACATATACATCCTTCCATCTCATTTGATATGCAGGAGAAAATTGCTAAAAAAGTCATAAACATTTTGCACTTTTACCAATTTAATCATAAACCTTTTAAGTTTTGCGATTTAGCGTCGGTGGTGCCAAGTAGAATGGCTGACGTCCACGTTAACGATTTCAGGTCAATAGGACTGAATTAGCAAACCGTGAAAAGGTTTAGGATCAAGTCGACAAAGTTAAAAGATTTAAGATTGAATTGGCAAAAATGCAAAAAGATTAGGACTTTTTTGACAATTTTTCCAATATGCAGAGATGGAATCACTTGCCATTGTGATTCGTTCTAGGAGGAGATGGTGGGTGAGAGGTGCGTTTGCACTAGTTGGCGATGATTGGAGGTTCAGATCGGAGATCTGTTGGTCCGGAAGAACAGCAGACTTGGATTGAGGGGGAGCTGATCCAATGTGGCAGCGACTCACATACGAGAGGGAGAATGTCGAGCGCACATGTAAGTGATATGAAAGAAAAGATCTCCCACATTAGATGTCTAGAACTGAAAGAAATAATAGATTACACTTAGTCAACCCATGTCTCCATGACTTAAACTTTTGGGTGAAAGGTGAGTTCGACTAGAGTGTCAATGGCTCAAGTCACGGGCACCATTTTGGATATCTTTCATTATGAATGAAGTAGATTTCTGCGGTCCTTTCCTCGGCAATGGCAAATTGCTAATGGATCTCGAAAGTGGTGCGTTCATCTAGACATTCACTTGCAATTTATCATATCACTCAATGTATTTCTTTTGCAGATTAGTCCTCGTACCCTCTTAGAATACAATTCAACTCTCTCAAGAAAAGATGTGGCAGCCAAGGCAGTGTCTTGTAGTTGATTTAGTAGTTCCACGAGTGGATCTTCTTGACAGACATGTGAAGGACTCGGGCAGTGAATGAATGAATCCCCCCTTTTCTTTTCTTTCTTTTTTGTCTTGTGAGGTGGTGTCCATGTGCCTCTCTCTCTTGACTCTTTCCACGAGCAACCCCTCTCTTCCTCCATACTTTTATTCTATTTGTGGTTATTGTGCTTCATTTACATGACACGGGTTTTATCTGATCCATCTTTAATGAAAACACATCATAATTTCCGCAAAATAACGTCAAGATCTTGACTCTGACCAAAAAAAAAACAAAACGTCAAGATCTTGACGTTTACGACTCAAATTAATCTTTGCAGCACACTTCCCAATATGCTTCATACTGCCTCTGGAGATTATTTTTCCACTGCCTGCCTATGTCCTAACGAAGAAAAAAGAGAGAAAGTTTCAAATAAAGGTGCAAAGTGCCTTCATTTTCTTAAATAAGAGCCCGAAGTAATTCTTGTTTCAAATAAAGTCATGAAGTATCTTCATTCTCTCAAATAAAGGCCTGAAATAACCATAGCTGTTTCAAATAAGGGTGTAACCTCGCCGGGTGATCAATGGCATCTTTGTTAAAATGCAATTTTAATCTGATTTTTATTCAAATCATAATAAAAATTACAAAAACTAAAAGTTAAAAAAAAAAAAAAAATAGGCGGGAGGGCTGCCCTTCCGCTTATGGCCGCGAGCAACCCTATCGACTAGAGGAGAGGGTTGACGGCCATTACCCAAGCCCGGCCGAGGGCCAACAACCCCCACCCGGGTTTGGAAGAGGGACACAACCATCTCCCGTTTTTGGCAGAAGGCCCTTACCGAGGTGCTTATGACCCCGATGGCCATCACCAATGGGGCAACGACCACAAGCTTGGGTGTTTTTTTATTTTTATTTTTATTTTTATTTTTATTTTTTGTGAACTTTTTTTTTATTTTGAAGAAACACAAAAAGAGAAAAGGAAAAAATTTAAAGTAAATGACGAAAATTTCCCCAACCAACTAGTGAGTCTTCGACAAAAAAAAAATGGTAAATCGGGCCCTTTTTTAGATCGATATGATCACTTCATGACTTTATTTAAAATAATGTCTATTTTAAGCCCTTATTTGACACAATAAGTTAAAAAGAAAAAAAGAAAAAAAGGTGGGAGGGCTGCCCTCCTGCTTATGGCCGCGAGCAACCCCATTGACCATAGGAGAGGGTTGACGGCTCTTTGCCCAAGCTCGGCTGAGGGCCAACAACCCTTGCCCAAGTTTGGGAGAGGGACACAACCCTCTCCCGGTTTTGGCAGAAGGCCCTTGCCGAGGTGTTGACGACCCCAATGGCCATCGCCAATGGGACAGTGGCCACAAGCTTGGTGTTTATCTGTTTTTTTTTTCCGTAAACATTTTTTAAAATTTTGAAGTAACACAAAAAGAGAAAAGGAAAAATTAAAAGTTAAAAAAGAAAAAGAAAAATAGGTCATAATAAAATTATAAAAATTAAAAGTTAAAAAAAAATATAGGCGGGAGGGCTGCCCTCCTGCTTATGACCACAAGTGACCCCATTGACCGGAGGAGAGGGTTGACGGCCCTTGCCGAAGCTCGGCCGAGGGCTAACAACCCTCGCCCAAGTTTGGGAGAGGGACACAACCCTTCCCCGGTTTTGGGAAAAGGCCCTTGCCGAGGTGCTGACGACCCCGATGGTCATCGCCAGGGGGACGATGGCCACAAGCTTTTTTTTTTTCTGTAATTTTTTTTTTAATTTTGAAGAAACACAAAAAGAGAAAAAGAAAAAATTTAAAAGTAAATGACGAAAATGTCCATAACCAATCGGTGAGCCTTCAACCCCAAAAAAAAAAAAAAACTGGTGAATCGGGCCTTTTTTTAGATTGATATGACCACTTCATGCTTTTGTTCAAAATAATATCCACTTTAAGTCCTTATTTGACACAATAAAGGCATCTCAAGTCCTTATTTGAAATAATATTTACTTTAGACCTTTATTTGAGAAAATAAGAATACTTCAAGCGAAGTTTTTAACTGAGAAAAAAAGAAGGGACAAAAAGGGACATAATCATCTTGAAAGTGACCAAACCCGAATAAAGAATTGAAGCTCTAAATAGTCCTGCACTACCTCCCAATATAACTATCAACATCTCCCCCAAGGCCGACCCTTTTGCCCTTTGCTCATTAAATGTTCATTCATACAAAAAAAAAAAAAAAGCATTTAAAAAAGAGAGGGTTGCCAACAAACATTCATGGCTGAGATCATGAGAAATCCAGTAGGTGGCCGAGTGCACGTACAACTTTTTCAGTTCTTTTTCTCCATTAGAATAATCCATGTTCATGACTTCTCTGTCCAATCACACCGTGTGCTCGGTTAAAAACTGCCAAAAAGTTACATTTCCTGGCATTATTATTATGTTTATTGGGGGCGCTTTTGGTTTTTTGCTTACTATTTTATGATTCCTACATGTCTTATAGGAGGGCCCTCCTAGTAGCGGGGTGCACGAGTTGGGTTTATTTTAATGTACTTATCTAACCATCTAAACCGAATTTATTGGCGGAAGGAACACACAATTCACTAATAGTATTTTGAGGGCACTGCAGATAATACATTTCTTTTACTAAAATTCATCAATTAGTGATCATTAAAGTATTTTTAAGTTCCTTGTATATAGACACTTGGGGCGCGCATGATAACCATTATATTCCTCTGTTTCCCTTCCAAACCTGTTTTTGAGATAGAAGTCTATTTGGTAATACAATTTCATTTTTCTATTTTTGAAACATAAATAGTAATAAGAATTATTCTCTCTCTCTCTCTCTCTCTCTCTCTCTCTCTCGCCACCGACTCTTCTAATGCTCGACGGGCGATAACCGTAGAAATTTTATGTTATAATTAGATAAATTTATATTTCGAGAACATAAAGTTTGTATCATTGTCAAACACGTTTCTCTGCTCGAAAACTCGTACAAGAATATAAAAAGAAAAATCTATTTCTGTCTAAAAATTATTGGGAAAAACAGAATGGCTATCATTTGCCCCCTTGAACTCTTCTAGATGGTTACAATTAACTCTTGAAAGAGGGAATATAGGTAAAGAAGTGAAAATATATCTCGAGTTTAAGCCCGAAAAGAATAGTTTCCTTATTCAAGTAGGTTTCTTATTTTGAATAGCTTTCCTAATTTAAGTAGGTTTCCTAGTTTGGATCCAATTCTTGAAAGTGTGTATCGAGTTTAAACCGGAAAAGGGCAATTTCCTAATTCAAGTAGGTTTCTTATTTTGAATAACTTTCCTAATTTAAGTAGGTTTCCTAATTTGGATTCAATTCTTGAACATGTCTTGAGTTTGAGCCCGAAAATAATTCAAGTGGGTTTCTTCTTCCGATTAGCTTTCCTAATTTAAGTAGGTTTCCTAGTTTGGATCCAATTCTTGAAAATATGTCTTGAGTTTGAGCCGGAAAAGGATAGTTTCCCAATTCAAGTAGATTTCTTACTTTGAATAACTTTCCTAACTTTAGCAGGTTTCCTAGTTAGAATAGATTTTTTAGTTTGGATACAATTTTTAAAAATATCTCTCGAGTTTGAGCCCGAAAAGGACATTTTCCTTATTCAAGTAAATATCTTATTTTGAATAGCTTTCCTAATTTAAATAGGTTTCCTAGTTTGGATCCAATTCTTGAAAACGTGTCTCGAGTTTGAGCCCGAAAAGGACAGTTTCCTAATTAAAGTAGATTTCGTATTTTGAATAGCTATCCTAATTTAAGTAGATTTTGCTAGCGAGAGTAGGTTTCCTAATTTGGATACAATTCTTGAAAATATGTCTAGAGTTTGAGCCCGAAAGTAATTCAAGTAGGCTTCTTCTTTTAAATAGCTTTCTTAATTTAAGTAGGTTTCCTAGTTTGGATGTAATTCTTGAAAATGTGTATCGAGTTTGAGCCCGAAAAAGACAGTTTCCTAGTTCAAGTAGATTTCTTACTTTGAATAACTTTTCTAATTTAAGTAGGTTTCCTAGTTAGAGTAGATTTCCTACTTTAGATCCAATTCTTGAAAACATGTCTTGAGTTTGAGCCTCAAAAGGATAATTTCCTTATTCAAGTAGGATTCTTATTTTGAATAGCTTTCCTAGTTTGGATCTAATTCTTGAAAATGTGTCTCGAGTTTGAGTCGGAATAGGAGAGTTTCCTAATTCAAGTAGGTTTCTTATTTTGAATAGCTTTCCTAACTTAAGTAGATTTTGCTAGTTAGAGTAGATTTCCTAGTTTGGATCCAATTCTTGAAAATATGTCTCGAGTTTGAGCTTGAAAAGGATAGTTTCCTTATTCAAGTTGGTATCTTATTTTGAATAGCTTTCCTAATTTACGTGGTTTCCAAGTTAGAGAATGCTTCCTAATTTGGATCCAATTCTTGTCTATATATAAGAAATGGATGTTCATTCTGAAAAATCTCGTATAGGAGATTGTGCTTGTGAATTCACCGATAAGCAATATAATTTGTGATAGATTATTTTGCGAGAAATTATGGAGCTAAACACTTAAATTAAGTGTAATTAAATTAGTGGTCCCCTCTCTCCTTCTCTCTCTTCCCCCACGAGGCGCTGTGAGTCCTATATATACGCGTACTCGCAGATCAAACCAGACAAAGCCCCATAACATTTACAGCTCTGAGAAGGAGGTGGGGAGTGAGAGTGGTGGGCTCTTTTGGTGCTTGTTGGGAGCCAGCAACAATGGCGGTTTACATCTTCTTGGCTCTTGGGGCGGTGCTGGTGCTCTGTGTATGCACTGCCCTGTTGAGATGGAACGAAGTGAGGTACATGAAGAGAGGTCTGCCTCCTGGCACAATGGGTTGGCCAGTCTTTGGTGAGACCACTGAGTTCCTCAAGCAAGGCCCTAACTTCATGAAAAACCAGAGTGCAAGGTGATCTCTCTCTCTCTCTCTCTAGTGAGTCGATTTCATTGGTCTTCTGGAGATTGAATCTAGTTCCAAAATGGGTTAAGTTTTTCTCTCCCCTGAAAGCGAGAAAAACTTTGTATAGACTCGTTTGAGTGATGCGGTGGACAGAATCAATTGCGTACCAAGAAAAAGCCGGTCTTTTTTAGTGGGACCGAACGAGTCCCGCGTATTCTTGAAATGTGATTGGTTTGACCTAATAAAACTTACTCTATGCAATATTTGCTCCAAGCCGCCCCGGTGCTGCTCTCTTGTTTTTCTGAAATGGTGGTTGATTTGGTGTATGTTCTTTTTGAGTAGAACCCTCCATTGCTTTTAGGTACCTTTATGGGGATTAAAAAGCTTTGCATGGACAGAAAATAAAGTTAAAGAAGTGGAAACCTTTGTGGGATCTATCGTTGTCGCCCCTGCGACTGATCCCCTTCACGACGGGTCGACTCCAGGAAAAGGGAGTTCGCCTTCTTTTTTGCACTACAGAAGTCTTCTGTCAAAGAAAATGCCCTTTAATAACATAAGATGTAACCTCATTTTTAGATCAAATGTTGTGGTTCATCTCTAAGGAACTGTTGGTTCCACCTGCTGATCTAAAACGCTGCAGGTATGGGAGCTTCTTCAAGTCCCACATCCTGGGTTGCCCCACGATTGTGTCCATGGACCCGGAGGTGAACCGGTACATCCTGATGAACGAGGCCAAGGGGCTCGTCCCGGGTTACCCGCAGTCCATGCTTGATATACTCGGCAAGCGCAACATAGCAGCGGTCCATGGCGCGTCCCACAAGCACATGAGGGGTGCTCTGCTCGCCCTGGTCAGCCCCACCATGATCAGGGACCAGCTCTTGCCCAAGATTGATCGTTTCATGCGATCCCACCTCGCCCACTGGGATGATGGCTCCATTATTGACCTCCAGGACAAAACCAAACAGGTACTTCAAAAAGAAAATTTCTAAGTTCTGGAAATCGTTTGGGGGTGAAAATGACATCACCGCCCCCCCCTCCCTCCTCCCTCCCCCCGCCCCGTGGCACGGTTAAATTTCTGCTGCTACCCCTCTTGGAAAGAATGCCAAGAGTGGAGAGTGCTTCATCCCTCCTTGAAAAAGGAAAAGTCAAACTCTTTCGTGGTAAAAATCTTGCCTTGTATACATTTGAAGTTTTAGAACCATCCCATAAATAGATTTTAACTGTTCATATGATCAGATCTTGAGAGCGCTTATTGAATCATCCCATGTACAATCTTTAACTGGGAATGTCACAGCCTGATGGCTCATAGTTTGTGACAGGAGTGCATACCGCATCTCACGATTCAGTTCCTCTGTTTCTTATGCGCATCCTGTTTCATCAATCTGTGCAGATGGCCCTTCTCTCGTCGCTAATGCAAATCGGAATCGACTGCAGCTCCATTTCTCAACAATTCATACCTGAGTTCTTCAAGTTGGTCCTGGGCACTCTCTCCCTGCCCATAGACCTCCCTGGCACGAACTACCGTCGAGGTTTCCAGGTAGATCAGCAAATCCGTGTACTCGCCGGCCAGTGTTTTCGACCTGTTCTTTAATGTTATGGTCTAAATTTGAGTCTCATTTTTGTTTTCGTTTTTGCAGGCTAGGAAAAATATACTGGGAATGTTGAGGAAACTGATAGAAGAGAGGAGGGCCTCCCAGGAAGCCCACAATGACATGCTTGGTAGCCTTATGAGGAGTGCTGATAACAAATACCAGCTGAATGATGAAGAGATCATTGACCAAATAATCACCGTCATGTACTCCGGGTATGAGACCGTTTCGACCACGTCCATGATGGCCGTCAAGTATCTCCACGACAGCCCGAGCGTTCTTCACAAATTGAGGGTAAGTTGGGAAGGGAAGGCAACGTGCTAAACTGTATAAGCACTAGATATTTTGTTATCTTGTCATAGGCATTGCTAACTTTGATTGTGGATTATTCAGGAAGAACACTTGGGAATCAGAGCGAAGAAAAGGCCAGAGGATCCTATTGATTGGGAAGACCTTAAGGCGATGCCGTTCACTCGTGCGGTGAGCCCACCTACATTCAACTTCCCTGCAGAAGTTTATTTTCTGCAAATTTGCCGAACTCTACTAACTCGTGATTGCATAATGTCATTCCTCATTCTTCAGGTCATCTTTGAGACCTCCAGATTAGCCACAGTTGTCAATGGGGTCTTGAGAAAAACCACTAAAGACATGGAGCTCAACGGTATGTTCAAGGGCAAGTCTCCAATCATGCAACAACATTTCTGGGAAGTGTCAAGTGAATTACTCAAAGCCTTCCCTCACTGTGTTTGATTTTCAGGGTTCTTAATCCCAAAGGGATGGAGGATATACGTTTACACAAGGGAAATAAATTACAACCCGCGATTATATCCCGATCCCCTTGCGTTCAATCCATGGAGATGGCTGGTAATCATGTGACCCTTGAAATCTGTAACATAACAGAACTGCACTGCTTAGAAAACATTCAGTGAGCTTCTATTCTGTACTATTGACGGACAATGCCCTTCTAAACATTCGAAACTCGCCAATGTTTCAGGACAAGAATGTGGAGTGTCGAAACTACAACCTAATTTTCGGTGGGGGCACAAGGCAATGCCCTGGAAAGGAGCTTGGGATTGCCGAGATCTCCACATTTCTTCACTACTTTGTGACCAGATACAGGTACAAATTACAGAGAACTCTGGCCCTTTTGGTGCATTATTGGACATGACTAATGTTTTTTCCCTTTTCTATTCCTCGAAAAATCTTAATAATTTATGGATCTTTTTTTTCTCTTTCCCTTTGCAGATGGGAAGAAATTGGGGGTGATAAGCTAATGAAATTTCCAAGAGTAGAAGCACCAAATGGGCTCCACATAAGGGTTTCCCCTTCTTGCTGACTGACTCCAACATTCTCATGTACAGAAGAAACAAGAAAACCAAGAAGCAAGACAAAGTACAGATGTATATTAAGGATTTTTATAGATCTAAGTAGGAAGCTGAGTCAAGATTAAAGTTTTGCAGTTCGAGCCAGATGTAATTAGTGCTAATCCATTGTGTAAAAAAGCTGCTGATTTGATCAGGAGGCTGGACCACAGCTCTCCCCAATATAGCGACCGAAGTATCATTTCTTTCAAATGAATGTGGGCATCGACAAAAAATTGTGTACCTAACATCATGTGATTGCATGTTGAAGGACTCTATTGAGAAGATTAGACAGTAGATTCTGCAGCAAAAGAAACAGAAAGGTGGGGGAGCAGGGCAGGCAACCAATGCCAAATGATTAACCGGCCCACAATTTTCTATTTGGAAGTGGGCCTGGAGTTTCCAGTCCTACCAAGCGAGAACACGCCGTAGATCACATTGACGAGAAGGTTTGGCACCTCGATGTCTGCTATTCACTACTAGAGCTGAGTCATGCGAAGACCTGCAGAGAAGTCCAGGGGAAGAGTCGGAGTTGCGGGGCGATCCGAAGTAGGTTCGGGTTGGACCTCTGGTCATATAGGATTTGGAGGCTTGCCAGACCTGCCTAGGCAGATCTGAGCCAACAAGGCCCTGAGCATTAATCGGGAGAAGTTGGCAAGCAATTTTTCTTCTTTGACCCTGTCCGTTCAAGCTCGATCAATTTATGAATACAATTTGGGTTTTTTTTTTTTTTTTTTATGAGCTGGTTGAGCGGGGACTTTTTAGTAGGGCTGAGCATAATGGATCGACTGAATCGAGAATTGCCCGGATCAGACAGTTTGATCCTATTCATGGGGGCTCCGGTTCAATAAAATTAGAACCAGTTTCTAGTTCCAGGGGAAAACCAGACCGACCAAACCGAATATAATTTTAAAAAAAAATCATAAATGTAAACCTAAACATAAACCTAAAATGCTTAGTATGACTTCTAAGTTTAGCGATAACGCGATGGAATTAACGAGAGATGGTTAGATGAATATGTTGTTAACAAGAAAAAATTAATGACAAATCACAAAAAAAAAAAAAAAAAAGTGACCGGTCCAATGGTTGGACCATCCAGGAACTGGACTAGACCGATCAGTCCGGTCCCCGCTCCTCGTTCAGTTCCCGATTTTGGGATAGGATCGAACTGGAAACCAGACACCCCTACTTCTTAGCCCCGGTTTCGGCTTAGTCTGCCCCGCCGCTGTTCTTGTGGGACTAACTTGATATGGGCCAATTTCCTGTTGGCCTCCCTAGAATAACATTCCGAAGCCACAAATGTCATGTGGGCTTATATTGGATCGGCATTTTCAAATGGACGGATTATTTTCGCTCCTTAGATTAGTTGCGATGGACATTTGTTGTGCACCTCGCCATTGAACTCTTTCTTCTCCGTCGCACTTTACATACACGTGACGGGATGACCATATCAAACCAAAATATCTTAGAAAGATATGCCAGAATAAAATCACGATTACATTCCCCAATGATACGAGTAGGAGGCGACCGAGAGTTACGGGCTCAAGCCAAACTCGAGTGGCCTCACCGTCACGTGCCGCGAATGATCTCGCCATAGATAAATACGGGGATGCAGGGAGAGGGGGCACGAGCGGCAGGGCGAGAGCGATGGTGTTGGGCGGGTCGGGCTGTGGTCGGTCAAGGCTGTTGGGGGATGGCTCTCGATCGTTGTTGTGCTGCGCAACTGTGCGCGAGGAGAGACAAAGGGCATAAGAAGAGAGTGGAAGGGAGGTTGGTTCATGAGGGGCTCTCCATCGTTCTTCTTTTTTTCGGTTTACATAGATCTGTGGGCGTCGGGAACTCTTCGAGCACTAGAAACTCAGACGAAATTTATTGATTAGTAGCTAAAGGGAGGATACACGCATATGAATCCGACGAGCCGTATGGGCTCGAAGCGACCGCCGACCTGGTTTTGTCAATTTCGCTTCGACCGAAGTACGTGCAGTGACACTTCTTCTGTGTCTAGGTCCTAACAATATATATGCATTCATCAAAAGGTCTGACAAAAAACAAGCAAAGTGTTCCGGAGGATGGATCTATTAGGAAACCTGCAAAGGAGCTAAAAATGAAAAGAGGGGAATGAATGCCTGTGCAAATGACTGATGCATCATTTGGCCCGATTTCCCTCCTTAGAATATGGAAAAATCAGGCCGAGATGAATGGAAGCAGCATTCCATTTTCATCGGTCAACGATCATGGCCTGAATGGGTTTCGCCTTTTTGCATTCCACACGCCATCTTTGATGTGTTTAGACTCGTCAAGCATGTGGATTGCATCATAAATGATCCGATCCAAATAGATTTATTTAATCAGTTTACGACTTGTTTTATATGTAATGTAAATTTAGTGACACGTATCCAATTCATACATGATCAAACATTTCTAACACACTTTCATATTTAATCCAATTTAGAAAAAACTCATGCTCGAACTAAGGTGAGAGTGCGGAATGCTTGAGCGCGAGATCAAGTGAGGATGAGAGAGAGTCATATGAATGGGTTGGGTCTAAATAAGTCGTAAACCCATTTAACGCTTTCAAACTCATTTCTGATGCATTTATTAAGTATAACTAACTTATATAACAACTCAGCCCATCGTATATGGGTTAAAAGATGGATTTACGATCCATTTTAACAAGTCTAGTTGTGTTGCAACAAACTATGGCGTCGAGAGCCGATCACTTCTTCGTAAAGGCGGAATGGTATTTCAAGATCGATATCTTTCACGTTCGCCGACCCGATCTATTTAGTCCACTCTTCTTATTCAATTCTATTTTAGGTCGTAAAGTTTGGGAAAGAAGGCAAATCAAGTCGACTAGGAATTTGCAATTGCAGTCAAAGCTCCCTCACCAGAACTTCCATCGTGGCTGGCCACGATCCATTCTCGGTGGCCGTCCTACTCGATTTGCACGTTCGTTAATTGCCGTGTGCGAAACTCAAAGTTGCTCCATCCTACTTTAATCGGACTCGAACTCGACAGTCAACTCGTCCACAATTTCCATTTCAAATGGGATTTTTAAATTTATCACACACGCATGCCTAAAAATTTATAGAGGTCCAGTCAATGTATGTGCATGGGATATAGCTTCTTCGATTGTATTTTGGAATGCGAAACAACTTTTCTAGGATTCACCAAAATGGCCGCTTTTCTAAGGATTGCTGCGATTTTTCTCACTTTCCATGTTGCAAGGAGCTATCCCAACAGCATCCTTGTGACCAAACTATGTGACCCGGAAACATATTCGGCATGGAGCTGTAACATCGGTAATGTTGTCAACTGTCTGTTTGATTTTACTGCAATTTCAGGTTACGATAAGTGCTGCGAGTCCACGGAAGATGACGACATTTGTTACGGTCATGCGGCATGCAATGGGGATACTTCTCCCCCGGATTGCACCACGTGCTTGCGGAATGCTTATGATTATATAATTCAGGATTGTGCGTACAGTATCGGGGCTCAAGTTCAGTTGACAGACTGCAGAATCCGATATGAACGTCATCAATTCATCGAGTAGCCGTATTTACTTGTTCGTAAAGAGCCTGGAGCTCCTCTTATCAAGTCTTTATCCTCACGTGTGATGAAAGTAGGACTTGGTCAATGTGTGGTGCCAACAAAGACATGAGAAAAGCGGTCAATGCAGCTCTTGCTCTTGGAGTTCCAAAGCATTTGAAAATTGGTTAAATCAAAATACTACGGGGACTATACAGTAGCAGGCGACGACGAGGCAAAAGCCAATCTGCCGTATGACTATAGCAATCCTGGACAAAAATCAACACATTCCCAAGCGAAAAGACTAGAGTTTTGCTAAATCTACCGCGGAAAAACCACTCCACAGATCGGAACCGATGAGAATTCCACTTTTCATTCATACTCCTGTCGACCTTAACAGGAAAAATTACCAAAAAATAACTAAACTTATTGGGGAAAATTATAAAAAAAAAGTGTTAAACCTATTACACTTTTGTCAATTCAATTTTAAACCTTTTGATTTTGCTAATTTGTTTATTTTCGTGCAAATTCAGTCCTACACCATTTTTTTTATGCTAATTCAATCCATTCGACCAACTTTGATTGGCTAGCGATGACGTGAATGCTAGCCGACATTAACATCGATAATTTTTAATAATATTTTAATTTTTTTTCTATTGTTTTTTTATTTTTCATCTTTCTTTTTCTTTATTTTTCCTTTCTTCTTCCTCCAGTCGATCGCCATGGTTCGGTCGGCCGGCCATGGCGAGGCCAACCTCGCCATGGCTAACCTCACCGGCCACCGGCCTAGGTGAGTTCGGCCAACCATGGCAAAGCCCGCCTCACTAGATCTATGAGAGGTCAGGCCTCGCCATGGTTGATCTCGCCCAAGCACCAACCAACAAGGAACTGGAGTCCAAAATCAAACCCACAACCCTCTCACTCTTGAAGCGTCTTGCTAGATTTTGAGACTCTTTCGAACCAATCCTTCGTCTTCGCCTTAGCGAGGGCGAGCCTCGCCGTGGCCGGCCGACCTCGCACAGGCCAAATTTGGCGAAGTCGGCCTCGCCATGGCTAGCCAACCTCGCGGCCCATCTCGCCCGGGCCAATGGTCGATGATCATGACCTCCCCTGCTCTACTCTTTGGCCAATTGCCATCGGAGACGAGGAAGAAGAAAGGAAAACAAGGGAAAAAGAAGGAAAATAGAAAAATAAAAATAATTTTAAAAATATAAAAATATTATTTATAATTTTTCACGTCAACGCCGACGTCCACGCCATCATCGGTCGGCATTCGTGTTATTGCCGGCCGACCAGCCAAAGTTATCCGAATGGACTATATTGGCACAAATTCAAAAGATTTAGAATTAAATTGGCACAAAAAGAAGGTTTATGATTAAATTGGCAAAAATACAAAAGATTTAATATTGAATTGGCCAAATTAAAAGGTTTATGACTGAATTAGCAAAAGTGCAATAGGTTTAGGACTTTTTTTTTGACAATTTTCTCAAACTTATTGTAATTGTGCAAATTCAGTCATAAACCTTTATTTTATTTTATTTTGCCAATTCAGTATTAAACTTTTTATATTTGTGCCAATTTAGCTCATCCGACACCTAGATATCGGCTCGTCGCTAATAGGGCCGTGTCGTGCGAAGAGATGCAAAGAAGTCCAGAGGAAGAGTCGGAGCTTTCCCCGATCAAGGGCCGAATCTGCAAGGTCGAAAAGTTGCGAGGCGATCCAAAGTAGGTTCGGGTCGTACCTCGGGTCATTAATCGGGAGAACTTGGCAAGCAATTTTCTTCTTTGACCCCGGCCCGCTCAAGGTCGATCAATTTTATGAATAAAGCTAGATTTTTCAAATTATGAGCTGGTCGAGCGGGGATTTTTTAGCCCCAGATTCGGCTTTAGTCCGCTTCGTTCATCAAGTCCATCGCATGTATGATGTGTGTGCATTCTCGTGGGACAAACTTGATGTGGGCCAATTTCCTGTTGGCCTCCTTAGATTAACATTCCAAAGCCACAAAAGTCATGTGGGCTTTTGTATTGGATCGTCATTTTCAAATCGATTATTCTCGTTAAAGGAATAAAACCATCTTGAAATCACCCACTTGAAATTTCACGTGTTGGATCCCAAATTTGTTCACTTTTCCGTCTTTCTATCTTGGAATTTTTGCATTTTCATGTGAATTCTAGTTGCTGTGATGTATCGGGTGCAATTAAGTGGGTCATTATCACACATAAAGATCTATTTATTTCACGAAAAGCAACTTTCAGAAATTTTTTTTTATAGATTTTTCGGTGTTTAGTTCACGAAAAATAAACTAGTTAAGAAAATATTTTCCACCAGTGAAAAAAACACCTTCAAAAGTAAGAAAAATTATTATTATTTTTTTAAGGAGGAAATCATTTTCCCTAATCTTTCCACTCTGCACTCCTTCACATTTTTTTCTTTTTAATTATTATTATTATTTTATTTTATTTTATTTTTTTCTTTTATATCCTTTTTCTTTTTCTTTCTTCCTCGGCTGGTCGCCAACTACGGCGACCGGCCACATATGCAAGCTAGTGAGCTTGATCTCTCCTGTGGCCTCCACCGGCCGATTGCGGTGGAGGAAGAAGGAAAAAGAAAAAAAAAGAAAAAAAAATTAAATGCAACAAATACAAATTAATCAAAAACTTTATTTTTTTATACTACAAAAATTGTTTACATTAGCACCAGCCATACCATGTGAGACAGTTGACATACCCATCAATAATTTCAAGCCAAACGACGATGTGAATAATCAAATTATATTTTTCTTACCAAACGAAAGAAAATATTTTCCAGTTCATTTTCAGGCCTGAACCAAACACCAGAAACTATTGTTAACTTTCTGGAAAATGACTTCTTAAAAAATATTTTTCAGAAATGTCACATTTATCGCGAAACAAACGGAACCTAAAAGCAGCATTATTCTTCTCTTTTTTGTTTTTGCACTCAGCGTTGTAAGCATTAGCTTTCTCAGAGAGAGAATATTCTGAAAAACCAAATTCTTTTTCGTGTTGTCAAGTAAATTCACCGATTAATTGTCATGGACATTTGTTATGCACATCACTGTTAAACCCTTTCTTCTCCATTGTATTTTATATACACATAATGGGATGACCGAATCAAACCAAAATAACCTCTTCGAAAGATCTGCCTGAATAAATACACAATTACATTCCCCCATGATTTGAGTAGGAGGCAGGCTCAAGCTGAGCTCGAGTGGCCTCACCGTGATCTCGCCAAAGATAAGTAGGGGGATGCGGCGAGAGGGGCACGAGCGGCGGCAGGCGAGAGCGATGGTGTCGAGCAGGTCGGGCTATGGTCGCTCAAGGCTGTTGGGGGATGGCTCTCGATCGTTGTTGTGCTGCGCTACTGTGCCCGAGGAGAGAGAAAGGGCATGAGAAGAGAGTGGAAGGGAGGTTGGGTTTAGACTTTGGTTATGCTTAATGGGTCTTTTTAGTTTGGGGACATTTCAAATGGAGGCCTTTGAAATGTGAAGAGGGTATTTGACATGAAGAGCAAAATTTAGGACAGCTTTCCTAATTATCTCTAATTCAAAATGATAGCTTAGAGATAAAGTTATCTGTTCTTGAGAATGTGAAGAGGGTATTTGATACTGCCGAGGGCGAGCCTTTGGAAAGAAGAAGGGAGGGAAGAAAAAGACAGAAAGAGAAAGAAAAATAACAATAATTCAAAAAATATTGCAAAAGTTTAAGACTCAATTAGTAGAAAAAGGTTTATTATTAAATTGTCACAATTATAATAGATTTAACACTTTTTTTTTTTTGTAATTCTCCCAGCAGTAAAATTTGAGTATAAAGAGCCCAACTTTAGAGTGAGAGAATCGAATGAAGCTTTTTATGTCCGTGTAGCTTCCTAGATCCGTGGGTGCCGGAAACTCTTATGAGCACCAGAAACTCAAACGAAGCTTATTGAATAGTAGCTAAAGGGAGGACACATCCATAGGAATCCGACGAACCGCACGGGTTCGATGCGACCATGAACCCGGTTTTGCCAATTTCCCTTTGCACTGAAATCCAGCAAAACCCTATGTGGAATGGCAACTTCTTCTGTGTCTAGGTCTAAATAATATGTGTATCCATCGATAGGTATGAACACACGCAAAGTGATCCGGAGGATGGATCTATAAGGAAACGTACAAAGGAGATTAAAAATAGAAAAAAGAAAAAAACGAGGGGATGCATGTGCAAATATCCAATGCATCATTTGGCATGATCTCCTTCCTTAATATACGTAAAATCAGGCCAAGGCATCCGACTTCCCCACGAATAGAAGAAGCGCTCCATTTTCATCTGTCAACGATCGTGGCCTGCATCCGTTTCTCCTTTTGCATTGAACACGCCGTTTCTTTTACGCAGCAAAAATGACATAAATGATTTATAAATTTTATCTCAATACGCAATGTGATGCTTAAGATTTTTAATCTGTCTAATGCGGCCCTTAACTTTAGCTCCACGTGCAATGTGATCTCCTTAATTTTTTGAATTGTTCAATGTGGTTACCAGACCTTTCGTACATGTTCAGTTTAGTCCTTGAAAGATATGAAAATGTTTAATATTGTCCCTCAACTTGAACTAATGGAAAGACATTAATGGACGAACATCATTCAATACTTCATGCAGTCCAGGAACAAAATCGAATATGTACCGAAAATTCATAGACCATATTGAACAAATTGAAAGTTGAAGGACCACGTTACACATTGAGTTAAAGTTCATGAACCACATTGAGCAAGTCAATTGTTTAGAGATTACATTGCGTATTGATACAAAGCTCAAAGATCATTTGCATCATCATTCCTTGTGGTATTGCAGCGAGATATTGCGAAGGAAAATGATGGCTTCTTCGTAATGGTGAAGCGGTATTTCGAGCCGATGTCTTTCACGCCCATCGAACCGATCTTTTTAGTCGGCATCCCCTAACCCCCATCGAAGATGGCCCCTGCGCTAGGACTAGGGGGAATCGCATGTGCGCCCCCTCTTGTTATTCAATGCTATTTTAGGTCATAAGTCTGTGAAACAAGGCAAAACAAGTCAACAAGAATTTGCAATTGCAATCAAAGCTCCATAAATGTGAACTTGGACAGTGGCCGGCCACTATCCATTCTCGGAGACCTCATCGTGGGTGGAGAGGAGCGATGAAGAAAACGCAATGAAATTAAGACGCACTATTCTCCATTTTACTCGACTTGTGCGTTAGTCAATTGCCGTACGGGAGACATAAAGTGTCTCCATCTATTCTCAAAGGATCGCATCGATTCTTATTGCGGTTTTTCTTGGTTTTCATGTTGCGACTAGTGATCCCGACATAACCCTTGCGACCAAAATATGTAACCTAGAAACGTATTCGGCATGGAGTTCGTACAGTTATAATGTTGGTCATGATATGTAATGTTTATTTGATCTTACTGCGATTTCGGGTTACGATAAGTTTTGCAATTCCAGATACAATGACGACGATTGTTACGGCCATGCGGTGTGCACAGGGGGGTGATTTCTCATCAAGGTTGCACCACATGCTTGCGTAAAGCTTGGAATTGGGTAATTCAAGACTGTAGGCACAACATCGAAGCTGGAGTTGAGTTGAAAGACTGCAGATTCCGATACGAACATTATCCAATTGGCGAGTAGCCGTATTTACTCCTTCATAAGGAGCTTGGGGCTCCTCTTACTAAGTTTTTCATCCTCGCGTGTGCGGATTACTGTGTTTTCCCTTTGAAATAAGTGATGAGCACTTACTTTGGCGGAGTTTTCCCCTCCCCCTCCCCCAATTGAAGACCGACTGCCCCGCGCTAGGACTACGAGCATCGCATGTGCGTCCGTTCTTGTTATTCAAAGCTAATTTAGGTCGTAAGTTTGTGAAACAAGGCAAATCAAGTCAACTAGAATTTGCAATTGCAATCAAAGCTCCCCCTCGGAGAACGCACGGTGCGTGGAGAGGCGCGATGTAGAAAACGCGATGAAATTAAGACGCGCTCTTCTCCATTTTGCTCGATTTGTACGTTCGTTAATTGACGTTGGCGAGACATAAAGTTGCTCCATCTATTTTAATCAGACTCGAACTCGATAGTCAACTCTTCCACAATGTCCATTTTAAATGGGATTTTTTAAGTTTATCTAATACACCGGCCTAAAAAATTTATAGAGGTCGAGTTAATGCATGTGCATGGCATATATCTTATTCGATTGTATTTTGGAGGGATAATGACGCAAATAGTCTCTAAACTTTGGCTCAATATACAAATCGATCTTTGAACTTTTAATTTGTTCAATATAATCCCTAAACTTTTGGTACATGTTCAACTTATCTACGGACAATATTGACGATTTTCATATAACTTGGAGATTAAATTGAACACGTATCAAAAGTTCGATGATTACGTTGAACAAATTGAAGATTCGAGGACAACAGTGCACATTGATCAGAGACCACGCTGAACAAATTAAAAGTTCATGATTCGCGTTGTACGTTAGACCAAAATTCACGAATAGTTTGCGTCGGTTTCCCTATTTTGGAATACGAAGCAATTTTTTTCTTTGAATTCAGAAAATGTAAGATGGACTCAATACGATGTGCGAAAAATGATTAATGATATTGGCCCGCGACGTACGGGCCAAATTAACACGTGGCTGCAATGCGAATAGCCAAGGTTGACTAAATTATAGTAAATAGATAAATTTTTAGATTAACAGCTTAAAATTTCCCAGCCGAGTGGTCGACAACGAGTTGAGCATAAAAAGTTGAACCTCGATAAAGTTTGGGGCAGCATTTCTCATACCTCGAAGTTGGAGGAACCTAGTGCTTTGGAATCATTCGAATAAAACAACAGGAAAAGGTATACAGTGGCATCTAGGACTCTGCTAGCTCATGTCATCCCGAATTTTGTGGACATGATTTCTGGAACAACCCCTTTTATAGAGCCAAGCTGATTAGCTAGGGACGCAAAAATTAAGATTCAGCAAAATGGCCACTTCTCAAAGGATTGCAACAATTCTTGCTGCGGTTTTTCTCGTTTTCCGAGTTGCGAGTAGTGATCCCGACATAACTCTTGTGACCAAAATATGGCCACTTCTCAAACGTATTCAGCATGGAGTTCGTATAATTACAACGTCGGTCATGTTATGTACTGTTTGTTTGATTTCACTGCGATTTCGGGGTTATGATAAGTTCTGCGATTCCAGATACAATGACGACGATTGTTATGGCCATGCGGTGTGCAATGGGGCGATTTCTCATCAAGATTGCACCACGTGCCTGCGTAAAGCTTGGAATTGGGTAATTCAGGACTGTACGTACAACATCGGAGCTCGAGTTGAGTTGAAAGACTGCAGATTCCGGTACGAACATTATCCATTTGACGGGCAGCCGTATTTACTTCTTCATAAGGAGCTTGGGGCTCCTCTTACCACGTTTTTCATCCTCGCTTGTGCGGACGAGTGTGTTTCCCCTTTGAAATAAGCGATGAGCACTTACTTTGGCGTAGTTTTATAGTGAAAATAGGACTTGGCCACTGTATGATTTCAATATATATATGTAAAGTGGGTTGATTCGTAAACCAAAAAAAAAAAAAAAAAAAAGGTGGGCTGATTCGATTGGACCAACTTATTATTAGCTACTTCCAGAGAATTGCACAGTTGGAAATTTTATGCAAAGTAAGAAGATGAAATCCCAAAATCAATCTGAAATATCTAAAACACCCAAGTTCATATGAATAGATTTTTGTGTTTACATACCGATGGCGAAGAGAAATAACGAGCACCAAGGCATTGAACAAGACAAGGAAAATTACGCTTTTCCTGGAGGATCATTTTACTCTATAGAGAGAGAGTTGTCTCAAATTACGTCGGGTCCCCTAACTATTCCAAAGGGTTTCACAGCTATAATTGCTAGGGCGGTTCCAGGGTCGATTCAGATTCCACTTAAAATCTGAAATCATCCGTGGAAACCGGTTCTTCAATTTTTGAAATTTGGAACCTACTCGATGGAACCAGTTCTTTAATTTTTGGAACGTAAAAAATCTACCATGCATACTTTGAAACCTATCCCGTCACAGGTTCCAAGGTCCACCCAAGTTCCATATGTGTTCTTAATCAAACGATTATAGTGAATCATTACCTCTCTGACCATCGTTTGCTATTACAAACAACAACCACAATTCATATTTGGACACGTGAAGAATACGAAACTTTAACAGAGCAAAAAGTTCCAGTCATAGATATCGCTAGAAATGGAAGTTCAGACTAGTGATTTTGGATTATACAAGAAGTATCGGACGCTCTTTAATTTTGAAGAACGTGGAATTTATCCTGCAATAAGACAAGAGTTGTCCTAGATCTAACCACGAACCAATGACAATTCCACTTATCATTCACGAACGCTTTTTTTTTCCCCCTCTGGGATCGTCACGGGTTGGCCCGCGACTTGCGGCACGAAGAGCCCGTCGCTCGGTTTCAAAATTAAGCGTAGAAAAAAGGCAAAAGCCAGAAGTTGGAAAAAGAGAGGGGGGAGGCTGCTTTTCGAAGGTTAGGAGTTGAACGAGTCGTCTTCCCCACAAAACTTCAGACACGTTCACCAGTTGAAAGCCACCAGTCATGCCGATCTCTGCGCCCCTCCCCATTTAAATCCCCCGCGCGCGAGCTCATTCATTCTCTCTCTCTCTCTCATATTCCCTCACGGGCCCCCACCACCTTCCGTCCCTGCCTCTGCCTCTGCCTCCGCCACCGATCCTCTGCATCTCGAGCTCGAGCAGCAATGGCGGACTCAGCAGCCGCGGCGAAGCCCACCCCGCTGCTCAAGGACGAGCTGGACATCGTGATCCCCACCATCAGGAACCTCGACTTCCTGGAGATGTGGAGGCCCTTCTTCGAGCCCTACCACCTCATCATCGTCCAGGACGGCGACCCTTCCAAGACCATCAAGGTCCCCGACGGCTTCGACTACGAGCTCTACAACCGCAACGACATCAACAAGATCTTGGGCCCCAAGGCCTCCTGCATCTCCTTCAAGGACTCCGCCTGCCGCTGCTTCGGCTACATGGTCTCCAAGAAGAAGTACATCTACACCATCGACGACGACTGCTTCGTGAGTGGCCCTCTTCTTTCCTCTGCCCTCCCAATCTGAAATTCCCCTTACTCTTTTTTTTGTGGGTTGGGGTGGTTGTTGGGTTTTCCTTTTTCTTCGACTGTGTTTAGCTGCATCATTCATGCGATTCTTTCTCGGTCTTGTGATTGTTTGGGCTTCGCCTGCCACATTGCGCATATGGAGATGAAGCCCTGTACTTGATCTGGCGTGGCAGTCCATTCATTACTTGGTGCACTCTTGTTTAAGACAAGCGAATTGATCTTCACCAGCTTTGACTGTTCTAGCCGGAAAATCCCCATGTCGTCTGATGGCTGGGATCCCTTGATCGATCTGGATTGTCATTACTCTGCACAGTCTAGGCATTCTGGCTGGATATGCAAGACTAGAGATCCGCATCTTTTCTCTTTTCAGAACACGATCCCTAACTTTTCTCCCCAGACCTTTGAAAGCAGAGCCACGTCCCTCTCGACTTTCCTCATGAAAATTCAGTTGCTGCCTCTCGATTATGGAGTCTCATTGCTTGTCATATGATGAATTAAATTAAAGAGCTGACCTGTGGAAGCCACCATTCTCTGATTTGGGGAGTCGACCTTGTACCAGGAGTTTGACTTTAATATCCCATAAGTTGTTTCGGCTCGAACATTATATCTTCGTTCTATTCCAATGCAAGATGACAAATGCTTAAGAGTCTGTCCCCTTTTTATACCTCTTTGGAGTCTTGTTGCTTCTGAGTTGTGACTTTAGGATCAAACTAAGATGCCTTTTGATTATTGTCTTAGTCAGGATTCATTATGAAGGCTTGGTCCTATCTGCTTTATTTGTCCGGGCGTCAAACTCAATCTAGTTAACCCTGGAGTGGTTTAGTGGTGTAATGTTCTTGCATTCTTGATTAAGAACCTATCTGTGCATTGAGTAAGAAAGCCTCTATGTATCGGTAGACATTAGAGTTTGAACCGCAGTTCACTCTTTCAATGTGAAGATAACTTCTTCTTTTTTGTTTTTTTGTGTTTTCTGATCTGGCTTGTTATATCAGGTCGCGAAAGACCCATCAGGCAAAATGATCAATGCCCTCCAGCAGCATATCAAGAACCTCCTCTGTCCATCCACTCCCTTCTTCTTCAACACGCTGTATGACCCTTACACGGAAGGTGCAGATTTTGTCCGTGGATACCCTTTCAGTCTGCGCGAGGGTGTACCGACTGCGGTTTCTCATGGCCTCTGGCTCAACATCCCAGATTATGATGCGCCTACACAGCTCGTGAAGCCTCTTGAAAGGAACCAAAGGTATATGAACCCTCCATATTCTCGTCCTTCCGCCAGCTTTTTGATGGATCTTTGGTAATAACAACTAAGAGAATGTTGCATTAGGTATGTTGATGCGGTCTTGACAATACCAAAGGGCACTCTTTTCCCTATGTGTGGCATGAATTTGGCATTCGACCGTGAGCTTATTGGCCCTGCAATGTACTTTGGACTGATGGGCGATGGCCAGCCAATTGGGCGCTACGACGATATGTGGGCTGGCTGGTGTGTCAAGGTAGCTTCCCTTTCTTTGCTCCATCAGTGTTGGATTCTTTAATATATGACTTGATCCTGTTATATACTGTTGAGGCTTGATGGCCCAATGCAATGCTTATGATCGGCACCAGATGTTAAGCACAATTGCCCAGGCCATGGGGTGGAGCACCTTGTCATAAGATTATCATAACGAACTCGCAGCCAGATCTCATAATATGAGCCCCTATTGCTCTGTATTGAGTAGGTTGCTGAATTGACTAACTTGTACTCACTCTATGTCGATATTTCTCTGTCAAAATTCATAACATCCTCATTAGAAGGCTCTCCACCGATTAACTGCTTCCCTGGAGATCTTTCCATAGAATTTTACAATGCCGCAGACCTGACAATCCTTCACTAATTACCATAGTATCTGCTCAATACCAGCACTTTTTATGTGATGGTCCTCATTTGGACGAGGAGAACACCTCGCCGATTCAGAGTTAACCCGATGCCACCATACCTTTCGCAGGTCATCTGTGATCATCTGGGACTGGGAGTGAAGACCGGTTTGCCCTACATATGGCACAGCAAAGCCAGTAACCCGTTTGTGAACCTAAGGAAGGAGTATAAAGGCATCTTCTGGCAGGAAGAGATCATCCCGTTCTTCCAGGCCGCCACTCTTCCCAAGGACTGCACCACCGTCCAGAAATGCTACATCGAGCTCTCCAAGCAAGTCAAGGACAAGCTCAGCAAGGTCGACCCCTACTTCGATAAGCTCGCTGATGCTATGGTCACTTGGATCGAGGCCTGGGACGAGCTCAACCCACCTTCCGGAGCCGCCTCCAAGGTGCCGAACGGCAAGGCCAAATAAGGAAGTACCGTACTTTGAGGGATATATTAGCTCCTTAATTTTCCAATCTAAGAATTCATACCAGAGAGCCATTACCATTACAGTACTTTTTTTCCTTCTTTTCCTCTCTTTTGATTTTACTTGGGAGAGTATAACGTATCGATTGTAGGCTTGTTTCCTGGGGCTTTCCTTCCACTTGGTGGATGTAACTTCACTGATTCAGTTCCTACTATGATGTTGTTTAACAATAAAACAACGAGTCTTCTAATGGAGATAGTCAATTCTCTTGCTCTTTGCTTCTTGAGTTTTGGTATGCATCAAATGAAGATTGGATAGCAAACAACAAAAATGACAAAAGGGTCTTCAACCAACGAAAAAAAATTGGATCTTGGATTGAATGTTTTGTTCTTCTTTTCATAATTCTGAGGCATCAAAGAAAATGGCGTTGCTTCTCGGCTGGTCTGTTTTGGCCTACTTTGGTTCACCTACTCCTTGACTCACGTTTTAGCTTGGCTTCATGTGATTAAGCTCCATCGAAAGCGGAATGGCGTTAGGGGCTACCAATTTCCAGATCAAGTAGACAAAGGGAATCCGTTTGAAAATCAAATAAACGACCAATACCAGGTCGTCTAGCTATTCTCATAATTACACACGACTTCAAGAGTAACAGGACAAAAAGAATTATAGAAATAGAGTCGGGCCCTAACAACTCCATGCAGACACCGCCAGAAGCGGTCGTTCATGCCAACAGATCATGGTACAACCCCTCTCGGTCGTGACTTTGTAGCCGTCCTGGAGATGGGCCTCGACCATGACTTTGGCATCCTCCATGGCGTTCCACCACAGCCGGACCGACTTGAACCCGGCTCGGCCGAGCCTCACCGCCCACCTCGCGAGCCTCTCATGCCTCTCCTCCCTCTCTAAGCCCTCGCACGAGACGATGTTCTCGATCTCCCTCCCGAACATCTCCTCCAGGGCGAGCCGCTCTTCCGAGCAATTGCCTCCAAAGGCAGCATCTATCGAATCGAACACCGCGCTGTAGTAGTGCAGGCCCTCAACGAACCGGTCGACCAGGCGGGTCATGTTGTGGTCGGCTTCTTGCTCGACCAGGAAGAAGATCCTGGGCGACGCCGACCGGACCATGCTTAGGAATTCGCTGACTCGCTTGCAATCCTTGACGGAATCGCTCTTGATCATGCCAAAGTGCGCATCTACTCTATCATCTTCGGCTAAAAGAGCATGGAGGCCCAAGATTGACACCATTGCCACGGTCTCCCCTAATCTCAGTTTGAGCATTTCTTCTGTCAGCTCTCTTAAAGACACATTCACAGGGTTGAACTGAAAGGGCATGCCCATGGTCTCAGCCTCTTTGACGAGGGCGTGACCTAAAATGTCCAAAACGTCTCTTTTAGCGGACACACAAGTCAGCCTCAAATGAGGAGGCCCATCTGGCCCTTGGTTTAGGCCCCTGAGGAGGGGAACCCACAATTTCGGGTCGCCGGAGCCCAGATCCACAATGTGAACCGCCCGCTCCCCAGCCAGGACCCGAAGCAAGGATCGGGATACGATGGCGTGCGTGAAAGCGAGGCACGGGAAGGCCGGCGTGAGGATGGGCTGGGCCCGTGCGGCTGTCAGCCCCTCCGGTTCGGCGTGGTTCAATGCCTTGTAGAGGCCCGGCCAACGCTTGACGACCCGGGCCGTGAGGGCATAGGCGAACCGGGCAGCGAGGCGCTGCATGGGGTCGCCGGTCACGGAGGAGAGCTCCGATATCTTCTGGAGGTAGGCGTCGGCCCGGTGGAGGTTGCTCGATGACGCGTTCTTGGCGCACGACAGCAGGAGCTGGATGAGGAGCAAGCCTCTCTCTTCAGGCTTGAAGGCAACATTGGTATGGGAAGGTAAGGTGAGGCTCAAGGTCACGTCCGGCTTCCTAGACGATGAAGAAGAAGAAGAAGAAGAAGAAGAAGAAGAATTCATCTGGCTAAGCACTGAGGGTGAAGGCAGCTAGGTCTAAACACAGATGAAGAGAGATCTTTGAAAACTTATAAGAGGAATCAAATTGTAGGGAGGGCCAGGTGGGTAGGGGACAAAAGAAGGTTGCATTTGGAGGTATGTTAGTATCTCCAAATGAATCAAACGAAATTAAATTGCATTTAAATTCGGTCCATTGGCTTTATCATATTGTTGTATTGTAGGCTTAAAAACAATATGAAGTGGGGTTTGAATAGTACGGTCCAATTATGTGAACGTTACGTGAATCGCTTCTAAGCCACGCACGATTTCGCGTACTATTGCATCAAACAGTCACATATGGCAGCTACGTAAATGCCCAACAGAAAAGAAGTATTCGTTTAATTGGCGGGTGCCCAAAATATAGCCATCCATTCGATCTCGTGGCAAGGGTGTCGGATTTGACTCGATTTACAACATAGTCAGATGTGATTGATGTCCTCAAGGACGTTTCATTTATGAGGAAGGTCCGAGCGTCGACCGAGTTAGCACATTGGAAGCCCCGGTAATGTCGACCGCGGAGGGTGGGGCGTCCAACTCGTTTGTCCTCAGGGATGCTTCTCATGAGATAACCTTTGGCCGATCGAATCAGGTGACTTTGCTAAAAAGGACACAAAGATTAGGTAATTGTTGACCAAAATGTGGAGCAAAAGAAGACCACGAAATAGTTTCAAGATTGAGAAAGGACTCGCATCCTCCAAGATGGATGGTTGAGATCATATGCATCAACCCTATTCTTTTTTTTTTTTTTGGTTGGGGGTAGCCATTGATTTTAATAATTGAAGGCTCGCGACGTTTGGTGCGTCTACTCGAACAACGGGCACTTTAACTTAATGTGAAGATGGAATCAAAGCCCAGTCAGAAAAATTTCTGAGGAGACCGCGAGCAGGAAGTCGCCATCATAAACGGAGTTCAAACTAGAACCACGTGATCTAGAGCTCGGACGCATATAAATTTTTTTGATGTGAGCTACATTAATTGAGATTATAATGTATTATTTTACGGGATTGATCTAATAAGGTAGGATACAAAGATTCTTAATAAGTTTAATATGAGTCCGGCTTGTGTTGGCCAAGTTGAGCTAGGCTCGTGATGAGAGAGCATAGCTAAAAACTCTATAAATAGCGCTCAAGGTTTTCCTTTAGCCCAACGAATGCATAACATAACCTCAAATAACGAGCAGTAATAGGATTGTGTCGTGAGGGGCAGTCTCATTGAGCTAGTGATACAGAGGGCAATGAAGGAGAAGCACTTGAGCTTTGCATCGTCGCTATTCCACATCAAGAACGATGGATTCCAAATCAGGTGCACGAATCTTTTTTACTCCATTATTGAGTCTCTAGATTCTAACTACGGTGATCTTGGGACGTCATTTTCGCGGCTTAAAGGCATATACCGCGTGCACATGGGTCTATCTGATGCCCGTGACATGAGTTTCGATTTTAGGTGGATCGATCTAATGTCGCGGCTCTAATTGGCTTATTCGCCCCGTCGGCTACGAATTTCTATACCATGTTTTGGCACGGGCAATAACGTTTGGACCAACTTTGCGTAAAACAGTGAATGCATGATTACGATTGTGTACACTGTACACGGCCCCGCTTGCCGTTGGATCCGAGTACGAGTCGATGGCTTTCTTTGGTCAAATCCATGGCTGATTTGAGCTGAGAGCCAGTTCTGAAAGCCCAACCTTTCCACTCGGAACTTTGCCAGTCGATTCGACGACCGACATAAAACCTCGGATTAATGTATGTACAGTACATGTGTCCTCGTTTTCCAAAATGCTAAGCTGATCATGGAACGAACGGCCCGCGCAAGCCCGAAAAACGTAGACGGCAAAGTCTTTCGAGGTACCATATTCCGATCTCCGCTCGATAGGTCGCCTATTGATCAAGGACAAGATTACCAAAAAATATCGTAAACCTATTGCATTTATGCAAATTTAATAATAAACCTTTTAAATAGAATAAATTTAATCTTAAGCCCTTTCAAAATTTGACTATGTAGTCAAACCTTACCAATTTTGGCAACAAATTGCTGGTATGGACGCCAACCGTACTATGCGACACTACCAGCATTGACGTGGGTAATTTTTGTTTTTTTTACATTAATTTCTGGATTTTTCATATTTTATATTTTGTATATTTTATTTTCCTTCTTCTTTTTTTCTTCTTCTTCTTCCATTGCTGGTCGCCAAGCCACGGCAGTAGCCAGCGAGGTTGCCCCTCACTAGGAAATAAAAATAAAACAAAATGAGAACATTGAAAAAAAAATTCAAAACATAATAAAAAAATTAAAAGAATTTTCCACGTCGGCTTCTAAAAATGTATTGTAATGAATGCATTCGCTCCATGCTTTCGAATCATGTTACTGGAGCCACCCATGCGGCTCGCTAAAATCTAAGTAGCGATCTTGCGACGGGCGCAAATCTACATCGTACAACCTGAAAACCTTTCGTTTGGATTGAGGTGCGTCTGTCGTCTTCTGTTCTAATCTCATCGATCATCTCTTGTGATGGGATTTTGATCAAGCAATTGGAAGAAAATAGTCCACGTGTCAACGTTCATTAATCTGCCGCAACAGATATTTATACGGGACAAATTATCAAAAAAAAAATATAAACTTATTGCATTTGTGATAATTCAATAATAAATCTTTCAATTTTGGTCAATTTAGTTCTAAACTTTTTGACGACTTGTCAATACAATCTTGAACCTTATAATTGTGCCAATATAATCTCAAACTTTTTGCAGATTTGTCGAATTAGTCATTCCAGCTGATTTTGGCCGGAAGTCATTGATGTGACGGTTTAGTCAATACCTACCGTCCAACATGACACGGCCGACGTTCACATAGGCAATTTTCATTTTTCTTATTTTATCTTTGTTCTTTTCTTTTTTCTTTTTGCCCTCATCGGCAGGGGCGTCGACACCCTTGCTAGACCCGACGTGGGCTGCCCTCACAAGATATGGTGAGAGGGACCGGGTGGCCTTAAGCTTGGCAAGGGCATCGAGGCCCTTGCTGGCAATCGACGATGTTCGACGGAGGGGTCAACCGTGACACGTAGAATAGATAGCCCTAACTAGACCATCTTGTTAGCGATTTTCAACTAAAATTAGGCGAAATAACTAAATTAACAAATCGTCTAAAGGTTTATAGCTAATTTGGTAAATCATCAAAATGTTTAGGACTAAATTAATATAACCGAAAGGTTATAACTGAATTCGCACTATTAAAAACATGTTCAAGACTGATTTGGTAATGTGGAAACTAGAAACATGGAAACTAGATGAGGACACGCGACGAATAAACGAAAAGAAGACGAGGAAAAGAGTCAGATCGTGGGATGTACGATTGGGTGCTGGCATGTTTAGGCCAAGGAAAGCCACGAGTACTAACCAGAAAGATACGCAAAGAGTTCGGACTGATTCCGTGGCCGCGTTTGAACACATCCCACGTAACTTCTCAATTAAATAGAATGCACACAAAAAGATATCTCAAAACCGGCTCACGGCCGAATCCTAACCAACAAAACACAAACCCAAATCACTGGCTCAGTCCCCACAACCCCCACTGCTACCACCGTGGCCTCCGATCACTTGCGTCGCCGCCTAGGTCTACAGGCGCTTGCCCGCCGCCCTCCTCGCCTCCTATGCCCCCGGCGGAGCCGTTTGACTTAAAAATCTAATGTGGCGATGGCCGGCAAAGGGAAATAAGATAAAAAAAGAGAAAGGAAAGGAAAAAATTCTACGAATTTTTGAAAACTTAGGAAAATCATCCACGTTGGCGCCCATCTTACCACATAGGACAATCGACACTAATTGGACCTCCACATCAACAATGTTAAGTGAAAATTAGCCAGAATGATTATATTGGGAAATCGTAAAAATATTTTTGGACTAAATCGGCAAATCGTCAAAAAGTTTAGAATTAAATTGGCGGAATTAAAAAGGTTTAGGGGTGAATTGACCATTGTATAATAGATTTAGAAATCTTTGAAAAAAATTTCCAAAATTTATCCAGTGAATCATAAACATGTTGTCCTAAACTTTTAATTTTGCCAATTTAATCGTAAACCTTTGCGCAAAATTCTTATATAGTCCTTCAGATCAATTTTCGCCAAAAATCGATGAGGCGGCACTCTAATCCTCGCCAGCCGTCCTACGTGACATAACACTACATCAACGATTTTCGGCACAATTGCCCGGAAGGATTCCATCGAAATCTCACGCCAAGATTTAGAACAAAAATGGCAAAATTGAAAACTTTAAGACTAAATTGGCGTCCGTATAATAGTTTGAGGAATGAAAGAACAATTTCCCAGCTTACCAAATGGACTTCTAAACTTAATCGGTGAGGCTCATTATTGTTAACTATGAAGAGCCTACTCTGAAAACTATCTTAATTGTTCTAAAAGACTTGTCGATAAACAAACATAAATGCCTTTATTCAAGTTGGAAAACAAGGTGCATAAAAAAGAAAAAAACATCTGGGGCCTTGTAGATCTGGTGTCCGACTTGAGATTGGATTAACAACCAAAAAACAAAAAACCAACAAGATTCAAAATTTCATATTTGTATACTTTGAGTTTGAATATCCTAAGAGATGGTGCGATCAAGTACATGGGGTGACGGCCAGATTCTGGCGGGGTCAGATCGGTGAGGAAGGTAGAATAATACATTGGAAAAGTTGGCATTCTTTGACTTAAGTCCAAATCTGAGATTTGTATCTTCCCTACCCTAAGCTTTGTTGACCAAACAAAGCTTGGCGAGTGCTCATGAATCACAAGGCTCTCCGGGGTTCAAGTGCTAAAAGGCCCGTGCATCCCAAATGGTGATTTTATGGGAGCAGGAAGAGGGGCTAGCTGGGAGATCTTGGGACTAATGACTATAATCTTCACTCCGAAGAAACCGAAGGTCTTGATGTAAGAGCTTGAAGTGGCCAGTTCGATCGATAAAGATCCGAAATCCTGGGATCTCGGCGAGATGAGCCGGCTACTGGAGGCTATACAAAGGATTCTGTCATCTGTTTGAGGTGGTGATGATAAGTCGGTCTGGTCTGCAGAGAGGAAGGGAGTCACTGCTGTCCAGACTGCTAGGAGCAAGGGCCCTTCCTCATTTACTAGCCGCTGCTCTGAAGTTATGGAAGAGAGGACTCAAGAGAATCCTCCCAGCAAAGGTTGGCAAAAACCAGGTAGTGGGAGTTGGTCAAATGCTAAATCATGGAGAATCCAATTTACTAAGGCATGATTACGACTACGTGAATGCATGAGCAAGGGTTAATAGATACCTAATTTCGGCAAAGAAAGAATCATGGAAATCACAAGGTAGTTTACCTGCTTACTTGTTAGAGTAAGGAAACTCATGCTTTTAAAAAGAAAGAACACTCGATATCAGGCATCCATAGTGAGACTCCATGGAAACCATCCTACTTGTAAACAAGGCAGAAGTCTGAGAGGCTAAGACGAAGCCCCCACCATGATTGAAAAGAAAAGGTTGAGTTTGCACCAAAAGCCTTCTCCTAAGAAAGCATAGGAGAAACTGTTGGAACGCATTATAATAGGTCCGAAGTCATATCTAGTCCAAATTGAGTGATTTTTTTTAGGGATCGACAAATTTTATGTATATATACTCTTGGAGGTAACCAGTAATTTGACAGTGGAAGCAGAATGTGCAGAAGAAGTTGAAGCCATTCCCATCAAGGAGGGACTGGTTGCTTGCCAAAAACGAAAGAGAGTGAAAGGATGTAGGGATTGAAACTGGTTCCAGCTTTTGTCTACAAGGGCCTCACTGATTGCTGCTCTTCTCTTAGAATTTGATTACCAAAAGGGAAAAGAAGAAGAAGAGAATTCTCGTATTAGGATCCTTCATTCCTCGCAACACAATACAAACATGAATCAAACGAGGCTTAGCAATATACAACAAAAACATGCCTTCAACTCTGATTGTCATCTTATCAGACACGTCTTAGTGTGCCATGTCATACAAGTGGCATATATATGCAAGACTTGATTCTCTATAACATATCCAAATAGAGACGAACATTACTCTCTTTTTTTTTGTGTGTGTGTGTGTTTTCAAGTATGTTTTCCTCATTCCATCTTAGAATACATCCATCCTAGGAAAATTGTCCAGGAAGTCCTAAACCTACTGTATGGCAGCCAATTCAATTCTAAACTTTTTAATTTTTCCAATTTAGTTCTAAACCTTTCAATTATGCCAATTAAGTATTAAACCTATTAATGATTTGCCATTTTAATCATTCCGGCCAATTTTGACAAGAAATCATGACGTGATGGTCTAGTCAACGCCGGTCTTCTTAGGTGGCACGACCGGCGTGACGAGGAGAATTTTTTATATGTTTTTTAAAATTTTCATATTCTTCTTTTTCTTTCTCTGGCCAATCACCGGGCCTCGGTGGTGGTTGGCGTGGTCGAGGCTTGCCTAATGTCGATGAGGGTCGAGCCTTGCCTAACGATAGCTAGAGCCGAGTATCACCGGCCGGGCGACCCTCACTCACCATCGCTAGGTGAGGTCAACATCACCATGCTATTCTTCAGCCATCACCAAAGCCTGGTGACCAACTTAAGGAATAAGGAAAGAGAAAATTATCAACGGCAGCTGTGCCACATAGGGCTTCGACGTAGACTAGATAACCACATCAGCAAATTTCCAAACAAAATTAGCTAGGAAGACTAAATTGGCAAATAGTTAAGGGTGCGTTTGATAACATTTCTGTTGTCGGGAAAAATTCCTGTTCAGAAATAGTTTTTTCTATTTCTATTCCCTGGACAAGTTTCTAAGCGAGAAAAAGCGTTTGATTACTTTACAAAATTTCTATTACCATAATAGAAAAAGAATAGAAATGCAATTGATATGACCCTAAAAAATTTTATTCCCAATCTTTTCATTTAATCATAGAAATATCAATGGAGACTTGAATCATGTTTGGATATAAGTGGACCTTTCTAAGGACTTAAATAATCAAGATATTCTAAAATGGCCTCAGAAAATCCAACGTAATTGTTAGTAAGGTAGTAAAAATACCATAGTCGGTCCTACCCGGCTCGACCTAAAATTTTTAGGATTTTTCGGTTCGAGTTGGGTGGTATGGAGTATGAGTAAATGATTTTAGGTAGTTTGACGGTTCGGGTCCAGTCAAGTCGGGTTTTGGTTTTTTTTTTTTTCGCTCTTCCCTTCTCACCTGCATTTTCAAGAATCCTAAAAAGGCGCTATAATTAATCACAATATAATATTTGTATACTCAACAAAAAAAATTGATAACATTTAATTCCAGCCTCTTCGTCGACTCTCACCACATCCACCTATGATAAACAAAAAATACGACTTAATAAACTCAAGTGTCAACATATACACACACACACACAAAGCATTCGAATCACACACAAAGCATTCAAATACGAATTTTTATGTTCTTCCGTTGTTGTCAATTTTTTCATGTTATACACGAATTTCTTGGTGCGTCTTCTGTAAAATATGTCCGATGTTGTTGAAAAAAAAATCTTAATGCAAAAATTATAAAGATATCAAATCGTTTATTTTCATTTTGTCTTGACATTATTTTGATGGCAAGTATACTAAGGAAGCCAAAAGTATAAACAGCCTTCTGCCAAAAAATAATAATAATAAACCGACCCGACGACTTAGGTATTTGCGGGTCGGGTGATGATGAGCTTGTTCTATAATGACATTAGTTCTCTTTTTATTTGCAGAAACAAAAAAGTAGATTTTTTTACTTTTTGTTTCTGTTTCAAATCTATTCTCCGGCTACCGATCTATTACAAGGAATAGAAAAATTAACAGGCGTACACAAACAGATTTCTATTATTTTTTTGTTCCGAGAAACAAAAGAACAGAAAACGGAGAAATAGAATGTCACCAAGCGCACCCTAAAAGGATTAGGACTAAATTGGTACAATTAAAAGATTTAAGACTAAATTGACAAGTTGTTAAAAAGTTTATGACTAAATTAGTAAAATTAGAAAGTTTAGGACTTAATTAACTGTCGCATAATAGGTTTAAGACTTTTTGGATAAATTTTCCCATCCATCCTGGATACTCAACTGCACATTAGTTAATGAGAGAGAGAGAGAGAGAGGTTAGTTGATGGATGGTGTGGTAAGGGCGGAAGTTCTGGCAAGAACTCGAGGAAGGATGAGGGTTTTGTATTTTCGTCTCTTGCCATCCTAAGTTACACACTACCACGTCATCGATTTTTGACGAACATTAGTCAGAAAGACTACATTAAAATTTTGAGCGAAGATTCAGAACTAAATTGACAAAATTGAAAAGGACAGACTAAATCGACATCCATACAATGGGTTTAGTATTGATTGGGTAATTCTCCCGATCAAGACCAACCCAACTTTTTGCAACGAAAAAGAATTTGATGATTCCTAACTTATATATCGAACTCGAGCCACAAATGAATGAGCACAAAATATAGATTAACCAAAACGCTGTGACAAATGAGCACAGAGATCTTATTTCATTGTGCTCACAATATCTCATCACTAATGAGGATCTCATAGGACCACTAGACAAGATATAATCCCAGAGATTTCTCATTTGAAGTTTGCTTTTCAGCTCACACTTCAACTCAACTGATGCATGATTCCCTTTAAAGTAGTGGGATGATCACATTCCTTGTGATAACTAGATCCATCTAGAAGCCTTTGTAGTACTATCTTTCCCCTTATGATTAACGATTGAATAAAACAATGAGTAGTTTCCCATTATTAAAGAAAAAATGCTTCATTTGGTGGCACTTTGATTGATCTCCTCGTATAGTTAAAACTACGCAAAAATCAACGACCCTAAATCTTCTAGGAGTGATTTAGGACCCCCTAAATCAACCGGGTGAGCAATAATTTCACCACACTTGGCACACCAAAAGGCCTCTCAAATAGCCTATTTTGAAGGGGAACTCCAAAAGGCAAAGACCCATCAAGCTTTTACTATATAATAAGTAAAACTCTCTGTTCGTGCATTATCAAAATCAAGTATTTTCTTGCAATGATGTTCGAACTTTATACCAAGTCTTGAAGTCTCCCCCAATATCTTTTCTCCATGAAGGAAAAACCCTTTATGATTAACCAACATAGTTTAATCACCTATCCCTACCTATTTATGGGCATCCACACATTAAACAAATCTCAAGTTATCCCCATTAAAAAATTACCTAACATTCCAAATATGCTACTCACGTCCACTCCTCGAGGCCACGTGTAGACTTGGTGAGTCACCGAACTTGTCGCCTTTCCCATATTATATCACCCCCATTACCACTTAAAGCAATGCCAGAACCTTCCCTTCGCCTACTATTTTAGAAGGGAATCGGCAATATGATATGACAATCTCAAAAGGCATGGCATTTAAGATTTTGTGTCTTTCAACAGATGGCGTGGAGCCATTGGAGCAAAAGCCACTTTCGAGGGAACATCAACAACCCACTAAGCAAATATTTTCCGGCTGCATCAAGATTATGCTTTGCTTAATCACTTCGCGTGGTTGCACAATGTAGCTGAGATACGTGTAGCCGGGGGAAATCATCACCCAAATCATATCTCCTGATTGTCCGTTCCGAGTTTAATTCACACATGGTTAAGTGAAAATAAAGTAGCGCGTGATTCGTAGACTCTTTTCTAAGATCGAAATGAGTCTTATAGATATTGTAATATGATCGAGTTGATCTATCAAAATGAATTTACGTTTTCAAATTATTGAGTTTGCAATAAGATTGTTTCTTCGGGATGTGATTAATGCTAACTTGAACGAGTAGGATGAGCAAAAGATGATAATGTCTTCCTAATTACAAATATGACAAAAGGGCATCTTGAAGTTCTTTTGAGCCACGACTATTGCTAATACAGGCACTATAATCGCTTCTTTTTTAAATTTACTAAGCACGAGAGTTAAGTTTAGCCATGATATTACAAGCTCTATTTGTTCCAATCTGATTGGATGAACAACCGAGCTGGTAAGCACCTCGGTGGGATCTGACATCGGGACGAGAATCATAGGATGAGAAGGATACGGATTTCGTAGTCCAGGAAAAGGGACACAAATTCGATTCAAAGATTTCTAGTGCTGGTTGAGATCAGCAATCCAAGCAGCAAATGAATAAAGAAATCGACAAGTGACCCGAAGAGGCATGATATATATACAAGGCATTTCCGCTAGTTTGAAATTGTCAGACAAATTGGGGACAAACTCACCCAATCTTTCTCCAACTTCACTGAACATCTCGAAAACCCTAGAGCGGACAAAAGTTGGAAGCAGAAAAGAGAAGAGAGACGAAAGAAGGAAGAAGAAAATGGTGGGAATGATGGGATGGGGAAGCCAAGAGCAAGGATGGAGGAAAGGGCCATGGACGCCCGAAGAAGACAAGTTGCTCAGCGAGTATGTGGGCTTGCATGGGGAAGGAAGATGGAGCTCCGTTGGCCAATCTGCCGGTAAATATCTCATTCCTTTAACTTTCTGCTGGTGGATACGAATCCTCTATCTTGCACAATACTTTCTGCTCATGGACACGAATCCTCTATCTGGCGTGATAGCTCTAGAGATGTGTATCAAACAAATTTAAGCCGTTCCCACGTGAACGAGGTTCATTTTCGAAATTTTGATCGAATGTACTGATGGTCGAGAGATGTCAAGACATGATCATGTTGGATCAAAGAGTCTTGTTCCTTTGCTTTGTGACCATTTGGAGATTGTTCAATATCATATCATTGCAAGCATTCGAGTTACTCGATGATGTTTCTATGGGTATAGAAATCTTTTCAAATTTCCCATTTGGTAACTAAGTTTATGATTGATCGAGAGCCCTTCGGGTTGTTGAGCAGGATTGAATAGGAGTGGCAAGAGTTGCAGGCTGAGGTGGGTGAACTATCTCCGCCCGGGTCTCAAGAGAGGCCAAATCACACCTCAAGAGGAGGGCATCATCATTGAGCTCCATTCTCTCTGGGGCAACAAGTAAATCTCTCTCTGTCCCTCCAAGAGACACAAATAAACCCACAATTAGTCGCTAATAAGAGTCATCATATACCATTAAATTAGTCGTAATAAATTACTTTAGATATAGAAAAGAGAAATGCTTCCCTGACAAGACTATTAGGGATGGTACAATCTCAACCGTAGATCCGCACATCATCACCGCATGTTTTGCATAAAACACTCATCAATTTGGAAACCGTGTGGTTAGAAACAACTAACAGTATTGTCAGGCTAGTAGCTTCCTATAGAAAACACATCAAAGCTCTAAATCTTTGACGGTGACCACCTTCTATGTTACCTATATCTTTACTCTATTTCACTTGGTCCTAAGCATCGAATTTACTCTTGACCGAATAACAGGTGGTCGACCATAGCCCGATACTTGCCCGGACGGACCGACAACAAGATAAAGAACTACTGGCGAACCCACTTCAAGAAGAAGGACAAGTCCTCCCACAAACAAGAAAAGCGAAGCCGAAGAGCTCAACTTCTTAGGCAAAACTCGAATCATCAACAACCACAGCAGCAGCAGCAACAAGCACAATCGGAGATTAACCATGAGATGGGAAATACGCCCTCATCCCTCCATTCAGAACCAAATGGTCATCAGGAGAAAGAGGCGGTACCCGTGCACGCCGCTGCCGAGGATCATTGCCTGCTGGCTCATGAAGTCCCGTCCTGGTCGAACTTCGTCGGAGACCACGTGCTGTGGGGCGGGCTTTGGAACTTCGACGATGCGCAGGGTCCGTTCGATCAGCCAAGCAATTGCAATAAGATGGCCATGCAGAATCAAGCCTCGAGTGCAGGGTTTTCTTGCGATTTCCCTGGTGGAGGACACCACATCTTCCAGGGAAATGTTGTCGACTTTTAGCTGTGCTTGCGTCCTAAATTCATAATTCTCTGCTTGGAATAAAAGTGTTTTTCATCATCTTCCCCTAGTTGAAGAGGATTAAAATAATTGCTTTCCTTTTTTTCTTTTTAAAAAAATTATTATTATGTATCTGAATCTTTTCACTCGACGAATCCTCTTGAATGTATACATGGAGCTGATTCACATATTTGGAGTTGATTCACATATTTGGAGTCTATGAAATAAAGAACACAAACAAGAGTTGCAGAAGAACTATGTGGACTTTCTTCTGTTGGATCATCGGAGCAATGACCGGCTGTTGTTGATGGATTCATTGCAGCTGTTATCAAAAGAAGTTACTTACAAGAAGGACGGACTCCGTACAATTTCGACCGGCTGCCGACCATGCCGCCATCGTACATCATTCGTTGTCGAATTACTTTTCAGTTACTTGCATATTCACACAAATCACAAGTTCCTTTACATCGACCCAGATTTTCCATAGTAAATCCCGCGTTAGTCCATCAACGCATAACAAACATGCCAAAGACAAATTTAGTATGCGTTTTTAATACCCAACGAACTGAAATCTCATGTACTTAAATTGTTCCAAGATGCCTCAGCCCAACTGCGGTCCATTCTCTAGCAATAGTCCAACTTAAGAACGGACCAATGCCTTGCTGAGCAAAGTTATTGCGTCCTCACACGACCGTGCATTCATAAGGCTCAATTAAGGAAAAGATAACAAGATTCGTTTGGTTGGTCCATAACTCAATCATTGATCCAATTGGAAGTTAAAATGGCTTAGGTTTCTGTTCCCTTAGTGATCTCTAGACGAAAATATCTGATTTTTTTACGCGTTTTTGACATATTAATTTCGAGATATTACTTAATTTGTATGCGAAAGATATTGCCGCACACGAAGCACAAAAAATGGGCATCATTTACTAGGCAACTTACTTAAACCAAGAAAGCAAAAAGAAAGAAACAAAGCACATAGTTAAATATACGAAATTTGGTCGGTTAATTAGTATATTAAGTAATAATAATTTTTTTTGTTAAATATAAAATATGACCTATTTTCTTAAAAACTTTATCAAACATGTCATATCATTTGCGAGCGAATTTGGACGGCATTCCATTCCAGCCGAACCACTCTTTAAACTTCTTGCTCAATTAAAACTGGGAAAAGCTCGACAGTGATGGGAACCCGCCCACTCACCGGTCGACACGTGGAGGACCACTATAAGGATATGACGACGTTGCCATGCGCCTCCCCCATACGCGCATGAAACCTCTGCAGAATCCAACAATTTAAAGCACAACTGCCCTCCCCCACGCGCGACGAGCATGTGGCTTAACCGACGGTCGCCACGTCAACGGTCAACTTCTCGCTTCCCCGTCAGACCAAATTACACGATCCCTCACGCGCTATTCCTGCGCGTGGTATATCGGTTTTTCTTTTTCGGTTGCCATGCAGAGACATTGCAGGGACTGAGAAGCAGACAGAGAACTTATACGAAACGGGAAAGGGAGAGCACCCACCCAAACCCCAACTTCGATTCCCATTTTTCCTCATTTTCAGTAGCTCTCTTTTTATTTTTTTGTATTTTAGAGAGAGAAAGCGCTGGTTACTGGTTAGAAAAGGGCCGCTCATCTGAGAGACTCAGTTCAACAAGAAGATATAACCCTAGGGGAAAGAGAACTCTCTCTCTCTCTCTCTCTCTCTCTACACCTTTTGGGCTTGTCTTGTTCATCTTGATCTGGGGTTCACTGTATCGTTTTCTCTGGTTTTTCACACATTTGGGTTCGTTTGGGGTCTGACCAAGGAAAGAGAGGAAGGAGAAGAAGAGGGAGGCCACAATAACAACAACCATAATAATTGAAGGGGGAAGAGAGAGAGAGAGAGAGAGAGAGAGAGAGATTTCATACAGTGTTCAATTCATGAATAGGGTATAGAAGGTGGTTTCAGGAGGAGGAATAGGTGTGTTTGAAGGTGAACAAGAAGAGGGGAAACAATTTTGCTGTTGTTTTTTATTTTTATTTTTTGGGTTTTTGGGGAATTATTTTTGGATTATAATGGGTAGGGGAAGAGTGGAGCTGAAGAGGATAGAGAACAAGATAAACAGGCAAGTGACCTTCGCCAAGAGGAGGAATGGGCTGCTCAAGAAGGCCTACGAGCTCTCCGTCCTCTGCGATGCTGAGGTCGCTCTCATCGTCTTCTCCAACCGTGGCAAGCTCTATGAGTTCTGTAGCAACCCTAGGTTTGACTCTTCTCTCTCTCTCTCTCTCTCTCTCTCTCTCTCTCTCTCTCTCTCTTGTTCTTCGTTTCGTGCGAGACGAGATCTAGTTCTCTACTGGGGTCTATCCGATCTGCTAGAATTCTTGATGTGCTCATCAGTAATTACCCTAGACTCCTTTGCGGATCATGCTTGATTCTTTAGACAAACTGTATGCTTCTTTTCCGCACTCTCCATCGTGCGCGGTCCAGTTCTGATTTTGATGCCCAGCGAAGAGATTGGAAAATTTTCCTTCTGCTCTGCCGTTAAATTTACTGATGCAGATCCAGAAAGAAAGACAACCCCAGGTCATTTCTGGAGAAAAGCAAGACGTTTGATTAGACCGGTGACAACTTACCCTAGCAGACCATTAGACCATTGGCTGAGCTTTCTCTCCTCAGCGTTCATTCGTTCTAGACATAGAGAGAGAGAGAGAGAGAGAGAGGGGTGTCCTAGAGTGAGTTTTTGATGGGAAATACAGTCAAAATGGTTGGAATCCATAGGTAATGATGGGATCAAGGGGAGGTCCTTAATTTGTTTTGAGTCTAGTTAATGTGTACCGTCATCTCAATGCGCCCATGAAACCGATGAGTTCTTCTTTGCTCCCTTTAGAGCCTGGATTGGAAGTTGTTCTTGACCTTTTCTTACCCATGCCCTGCTAGAGAAGTGAAATAGTTGAAGAAATAAGCGCAAGCATCGATTCGATATCGGATAAGCAACCGAGAGCGCGAGATTCAAAGAAATAGCGCGTTTGAATTTGTGGATCGGCCCTGACCTACCTACACACCCGAGTGTCATTTCGAGAGTGTAAAATATATGACAAATTCATGAAATCATCGACAAGACTTTCATATTGGAATTTTTTTTTTTTTTAACGAGACATGAACTTTCTTTGTACTTGACCTCCCCAGCGAGGAAGAAAATACATATTCCCACATTGAGAAATTCACAAGAGAGCTCACTATGCATGTTAAGCTTGAATGGAACAGCCACCATTGATGGTAGAGCTTAATGAAAAGTAACAGAGAAATGCTACCGCATTCATGAAAGGAAAGCTTGAAAGGAAAAAATTTGCTATTTTAATGTACAATTTCCGGTGCTCGGTGCTTTGAACTTGAATTGCTGACTTGATACACTTGCTCAAGGAGGCCAAAGCTGTGGAGAAGCTCCTCTCAATCGTAGAAAAGTTATGTAATTGATGAGCAATCTTTGTGTAGACAAATCAACCTCTGAATTGACTGAACTCCCTCTCGTATAATGGTTCTCTCAGCATGCTCAAAACGCTTGACCGTTACCAAAAGTGCAGCTATGGATCGGTTGAAGTCAACAAACCCTCCAAAGAACTAGAGGTACAAATCTTTCGACTCTATACCTTCGCATGTTTCGGATACACGGACGCATCGCATGTGCACAGGCGGATTTCCTCGCTCTTTTCTTTTTCCGGTGTTTTATTTTGTCGATGACAACAAACAGAACGCCTACCGGGAGTACTTGAAGCTGAAAGGGAGATTCGAGGGCCTACAGCGGACTCAGAGGTGATGAGTTACGAACGCTGAATGAACATCAATTTGTATAAGGCGCGCATGGTGTTACCCAATTTGGTCTAATTTTGGAGCCCCCGTGTTATTTGACAATTTTTCAGAAACCTTATGGGGGAGGACTTGGGGCCCTTGAACTCGAAGGAGCTCGAGCAGCTCGAGCGTCAACTCGAGGGATCATTGAAGCACATTAGGTCGACTAAGGTATTATGTCTTCTATGTCGTGTTTTTGTCCATGACTTGCGTCGAAAGTCGAAATCTAATCTAATCCTATACGCCAAACTACCAGCTTCTACATACCTCTTTCAGCAGAAGTACTAAACCTTAAAGTATCTTTTTGCCTGTTAGAATCGCGTACTTTGAACTCTCCTTCGATGGTTTGATCTTAATGAGCTTGAACTATGTTACATACTTCATGTCACAAATGAATTCTTCTATATGGGTACTGAAATTCTCAAGATTTACTTGTCATTTTTCTTTCTTTTATAGTTTTCTTTCTATCTTCAATTTCCTTCTCGATTTGATTGTCTAACATGTTGGGTACATCCCGTTCTACAGACTCAGTGTATGCTCGATCAGCTTTGCGATCTCCAGAACAAGGTACGAGCTTTTGACAAGTCGAGAGCAACGATAACTAAAGTACTGGCGGCCTGTTACACATATGTAACTAAAATTTACTTTTGCTGCAATTACAGGAACAATCCTTGATGGAAGCAAACAGAGCGTTGACCCTCAAGGTTAAGATTGTTCTTGGCCCTGCTATAGATCACAAAAGATACTGACTTAAAGAGTTTTTTTCTCTAAGATTAACCATATTTATCCATAACTATAATCTTGATTTCATCTTCATCTTTTTTTGCCTTTACGTCAGCTGGATGAAGTTTGTGCGAGAAATAATCTTCGACCGCCGTGGGAGGGTGGCGATCCAAGCATGACCTATGGTCAACCCCACCCACACCCTCAGGAATTTTTCCAGCCTCTTGAATGCAACCCCATCCTACAAATCGGGTAACTTATTGAGCTCAATCTCGCCGTTTAATCACTCGTTCGTTGAGTTATGATCGCTGGCACTTTCTTCCTTGCACATAAACCGTCGGTTCGACAGGCATGGAGAATCTAATCTCAAGCAACGTAAACAGTACATGCTAATGCAGGAGCGCATGCCTGCATTTCGCAGATATGCTAAATGTGAGACCCTATGTGTAGGAACCCATGGCCAATCCTTTCAGGATCAGGTGCGCCTGGTTATCGTCCGATCGGCTGGGAACAAACACCAGTCCCATTACCAGGATAGTGGATCACGAGCTCAGCGCACCTGATTCTAGACCCACCTAAACATTTCCCTGATCGACCATTGAGAGCGATTATACATATTTATGTATTTGATCCCGCATCGTTCTATTACATGCACTTGTCTGGGTCTCGAAACGCTTATGAATTGCTGCATCTTTCTTGAAAGGTATGATGCCGGGGGATCTGATCAAATGAACGCCAGTGCAGCCACTCCAAATGCTCCTCAACAAGCCAATGGGTTCCTTCCTGGTTGGATGCTCTAAGCCTCCTACGATGACAATAACTCCCCTTGTTCTTATATATATCCATAATAACAAGCTGATTAGCCTCTAGCAATGTAACTAGGCAAGTTCAACATAAAGCAGCTAAAGAACTTGTTTAACTTCAGACACCAGGTGGTGTGCTGTGGACCTTAAATCCCCAATGTCTTGTATTCTGATTCCGAATTATAGCGTAGCGGGTCTTAAATCCCCAAGAACTATGATGCAATGGTTTCAAATGAATAAGCCAGAGATTCTATGTCTTTGCTATGCCCATTCAAAGTGCAGTCTTGCCATTCGGGTTATTTTCGTCGATGATGTTTGCGCAATTCGCATGCTAAATCCTGGAAACTATTCGGCTCGGGCTCGGGCTGATGCTCAGGCACGAGGAATGTAGGTTCTTCCTACCGGACTGCGATTGTTCGTCATGATCATGAACCAAAGTTTTGATTTTTCTTCTCCTCTTCGTTGAGAAGTCTGCTTGGTTTTGCATAACCCAAACTATTTTAATGAGTCGGGGCATGGACATGACAGGCCTTGGGCTCGTAAGACGCCTACAAAACCAAAGGCCTTCTCTTGTCAGGCCTTGTTAAAAAATCTAAGGCCTTTCTATTTTAGCAAGAAAAGTGTCAAAAAAGTTATAAACATATTGCATTTATATCGGTTTAGTCCTAAACTTTTTGCATTTGTGCCAATTGAGTCTATCCATCAAATCTTGGCCGAAAATCGCTGACATGGATGCTGGTCGTCCTATGTGGCACGGGTGAAGCTAATGTGGATAATTTTTTTTTATTTTTTTTAATATTTTAATAACTTTTTTCGTTTTCACTTTTTTTTTCTTTTTCTTTCAATACAATTTTTTTTCCTATTGAGGGTCAGCAACGGTTGCCAGCCGACCCCTGTCGGCCCTAGCCGAAGGCATCACCGTCTCACCCGGACCCCGCAAGTGCCGCGAAGCTCTCACCTAGGGCTAGCAGTGATCGGCCGATGAACCTTGCGTCCCTCAATAAAAAAAAAGGTACATAAAAGAAAGAGGAAAAAAATCAAAAAAATTATTAAAAAAAAAGGATCCACATCAGCATCGATCGTGCAACGTGGGATGACCGGCATCCACGTCTGCGATTTCTTACCAAAATTAGCTAGATGGATACAACAGGCATAAATGCAAAAGGTTTATGACTAAACTGGCATCAATAAAAGGTTTAGGACTGAATTGGTACCAATGCAATAGGTTTAAAATATATTTTTTGGGACACTTTTCCCCTTTTATAATGCTGTTCCTCAAATCTGGTTCTTTCGAATTACAGCCACAATTAGATAGAGAATCAAGAATCTTGGTTTAGTTAATTAGTCTGCTTTGAAGAGCATTATTGCGGTTCTTTTCTGCGTGCCTGTCGCTATCCTCTCACTTGATCTGGAATCCATCTTTGTGCAATGGTGGTACGATGCGTGATTGCTAATCTAATCAACTGCCGGATTAGAAGCCCTTTTTTTCTTAATCTGCCGCTTCCCTTAGTTTTAGGGATTCCATTCCTACAATTATTGCGATATTATACATTAAAATCCGATTTTCTTTTTTTCCTTTTCTTTTTTTTTGGTCGAATATTACAATCCGATTCGGGATTTAATCTGTTCGAAGATATAAAAGACATTGCAATCATCAAAAGATACCCCACTTCTGACCAAATAAATAACCACTAACATACCTCTACTTTTGCGAATATCATTCGGGGTACCTCTAAGCGAAACCTCACGATGAAAAGACCAAAATGCCCCACTTGCAAACTCATTTTAGTATCTTGCTTAGGGTTTGGGCGGTCTTCAGCTTGTTTTGAGTTGATTTTTTTTTTTTTTTTTGGTGGGTGCCATGAATTTAGGATGTGGAACTGAGTATTCTTTCAAAGAAAGTGTCGATTTTTTTTTCTTCATGAACGTGGACACTAATATAATTGAATCGACACATTAGCGTGTTAAGGTGTAACGATCCGAGCCCAATTCACGTGAGGTAAGCGTTTAAAAAAGTAGTGAAAAGACAGATTTGCAAATTCGTTTTTGCTTGATTATCGCTTCATGAGCTCCCTTAGCGGTCATGATTCGAGTTGCTACATGTAATTTTCTCATGTCATAGGTGGAGCACGTAGAAATCCTGTCTGAGGAGCAAGACGAGAAAAATCAGAGAAAGTTGTACTACGATGCCTAGCTTGGGAGCTAAAATTGCCCAAAAAATTTTAAACCCATTGCTATTTTGTCAATTCAGTCTTAATCCTTTTAATTTCATTAATCGAGCGCAAAACCTTTTCACGTTTTATCAAATGAATCCATCCAATTATTTTTAGAGCAGGTCTCTGACGAGGACGCTAGCCGTCGCATAACCGGAACCGACATTGGCAATATTTCAATAAAATTAATCATAATAAAAATTAAAATATTAAAATATTATTAAAAATCATTCATGTTAGCGGCAGCTATGCCACAAAGGGTGACCGACATCCACGTTAGTAATTTTCAACTCAAATTGGTCAGATGGATTGACAAAACTTGAAAAGGTTTATGACTCGATTGGTAAAATTAAAAGGTTAAGTTTAGAATTTTTTGGAAGAGTGGTGGGATATAAGAACTTCATATGAAATTTGATCCCTTATAGTGTAGATCTTATAAAATTTGTACCGACCACCAAAGCCCAGGAGGAACAGCTGAGATTTGATAACAACTAACCCTAAAATAAATTCTCTGAAATCATCCAATTATGCCTAAATTTATTGTACATATGTCAATTTCATCATAAGCTTTTTAATTTTATCAATTTAGTTCTAAACTTTTACACAATATCTTGTGTTTACTAATTAACTATTTGCAAAACCTCACCTTACACACAAATCAGGATGGAAGATGGCATACGGATTTAGTTGTTGGATGGCATATGAGGGCAATTAAACTCAGTGTTCATTTGGTAAAATCGAAAAATAAAAGTTGAAAATCAAGTGGTGCAGTTTTGAATTTGAAAATGAAAAATAAGGGAGAATTGATACTAGATGAAACACGGAATAGGGGGTATTGTTGTATCGTTTTGACTAAATAATTGGTTAGATGTTAATATCTAATTGAATATTTTAACAGTTAATCAATTAAGTAAGTCATTCCTTGAGACAACCAATTAAGTCGTATGTAGTTTGATATCATCAAATGCACTTAAAGTGATTGTCAATGTGTATGAATTTTCAAAATTTTCCAGTTTATGCCTAATCTTAATATCGATTTTGATTCGTGTAAGTAGGGATAATTGTGCAAAAAGTCCTAAACTTATTGCACGGCGGCCAATTTAGCCATAAACATTTCAATTGTGCTGATTTAGTCCTAAAATATATCGATTTGCCAATTTAGTTCTAAACAATTGAATTGCATCACTTTAATCCTAAACCTTTTGAAATGTTGACAATTTAGTCGTAAACCTATTACTGGAATAATTAGGCAAAAGGAAGACATTGACAACTTGTCAAAAGGTTTCGTATAAAATTGACACATCCTCAAAAAAATTTAAGAATAAATTGGCACAGTTAAAAGGTTCGTGATTTGATTGACCACCATACGATAGATTTAGAATCTTGTACATAACTTTTCCATGTATGTATCAGGACAATGTAGCTGACTAGCTAACGACAGGGACATTTGTAAATCTCAATCGATCTATGTGCATTTGGATATTCATTTCAAGTTGCTGCCATCAATTTCTTTTGTCCCCATTTACATTTCGAGAGCCAAGAGTTTCAATTTAATTCATTCTTTTTTATTAGATGAAACGAGCACAACAGTAATTAGACTAATTCGACCCACATCATGTATATGAGGGACGATTGTACTTTCGAAGCATTATCCTTAAATGAAGGTATACAAAATAATAGTTTGACAAAAATTTGATTTCGAGGAACAAAATTGCGCTCGACGAATTATTTAAGCTAAGTTTAGGATTGTTTCTCGGAAATCACATCCGATTTCTAGATAAATTACCCCCTGCGATAAATACATAGTGAACAAGATTATTTGTGAAGAAGAGGAATAATTCATAATTTCTATTGGTGAACTTTTTTCACCTGATGACGTCATAAGTATTTTAAAAAGGCCCAGTTCCGAAGATGTCCCAATGGGCTTTGTGAATATCTCGTCAATAGCTGAGATGCATCTAAAAGTGGGGCAAAGCCACTAAGTTAGGGTTTCATTGGGATTAGATTGTTCTTATTATAGCTCATGTTGGCATGCCTTATTTAGGTTTTGTAAGGCCTTCGAGTGATCGAAAGTTTGTCTCCCCTTTCAAAACAATCCAGCCAAAAAAAAAAAGAAACCTCCACGATCTTGCAATAAAGTTTAAAGCTAGCTTACCCCCTTAGACTCTGAATAGCCGACGCGTTTCGAGAAGTATGTCCACCTTACCGATAAAAATCCCGTTCAGAACGCACGCTCCCCGAAAAGGGGAAAAACAAAAGTTTCAAGATAGGCCCTTGCCAGCTTTGATCCCCCTTCCTCACGCTTCGCTGTCTATCCTGTTTCTAGCTGTATATTTAGGCTTGTGAGAATGGTCCCCCGCCCAGACACACAGGGTAAAGATTGTAACGAGGTCTCTTTCTAGTACCATTACAAAAGATTAAAGTGGCAATGTTTATGGCCAGGCGAGTACCATGGTCCCCTGGATTTTTATCAATTTTGGGACTAGAGAATGGGATAATTCCCGCATAAACTATAGGAAAATTTGCAAGTAAGTACTAGAGGGACCACTATACCATCTCTTGAGAGATATTAAAATAAGCAATACGGCAAAAATCCATTCTCCAACGATAGATTATATCAATATACAATCGAAATTCTCATTCTTCTAAGAATATGGACCACAAGAACGTCATGTGCACTGCATCATAGTCCTCAATCTCTATATGTTCATATGAAGTTGCACTCATATGTATTTAATTGGAAAGTTGGTCCTAATCTTTTTTCAGCTTTAGCGGCATTTTGGACATCCTAGTAAAACGACAGCTTTTCTTTCAAATCAATTGAAAATTATCTCACTAAATTCGAGAATAAACGGTTTGTTTATTTATTTATTTTTTGTTAATCTAGTCGTAGCCATTTGGCCCCGGAATTTACCTTTACGGTACAAGTTCAAGATAGAGTAGCCTCCTAGCTTCTCTTTCTTGGAGTAATATTTTAAATTTTATTTATTTCTTGTACATATAAAAATTTATATTTCTTGTGGTGGGAAGTTAATTACTCGGATTCATGGATCGATCAATTAGTTAACTTCAGTAGTTAATTACACACTGATGAAGTGCTAAACTTTCAATTTGCTGAAGTTGCAGATTTTGCTATCTCATGCATCACAAAGGACTTCAATTATTAAGAAAATGACACCAAGAGTTCATTTGGGTGAGCCGCTATCAAAGTAGGAAAAGAACGAGCACTTTCCTATCATTGAATAACAAAGATTGTTTTCACGGACGTCCTTTTCGGATTTTTTTTTTTTTTAAAAGAAGAAGAAGAAAAAGAAGAAAAATCTTATGTAACGAATTATATGGTGAATACTCACGCCGTGTTATTTCTTTTCTTCTTCTTCTTTTCTTGGCATACAATACTTTCATCATGTTGTAGAACTTGTCTGAAACGTATGAGAACACTACTCTCGAACAATCAAGATGTTTAAAATGCAGCGATCACGCTTTTTGTATTGATAAGTCAACCTGAAATATGATCATCTTTTTATCGAGAAATAATTATGCCGCATTTCACATCGATGCATGGATTAAAAAAAAAAAAAGTAGAAAGCTTACTATATTTCAAGTTAATTTACATAGAATCTTCGATGTGATAGAAAATCTGCTTAATCCTACGACCAGCATATTTTCCGATTTCGTGTAGGACCAACTATATATTCTACTATGTCGAACATATGCAATCCTCGCTTTATTTTTCCCCCCTTTTTTCCCGCTTGTGGAGGGTCTAGTTTGCATGGGTTTGCGCACTTAGTAATGAAACATTTCACGATTAGAAACCCTACTTGCCACAATTAAATAACTCATTTAGCAATCCAACTCTATCACTTTTGTCACTTCGAAACGCAGGAGAGGCGGAATTAGTAGCTGAGCCTGTTGCTTCCAAGTTACAACTTTCTAATTAGAGTAAGAAAGGAAGATTAGGGTTTGCTTCAAGGGCTATTACACCAGTAAGCCCTAATCGCAACTTTAAACATAATAAAGAATTTTATCAAGAGAAAGGTAGACTCAACACTGCGCGAGTTAAGGGCTATTACACCAGTAAGCCCTAATCGCAAATTTGAACGTAATAAAGAATTTTATCGAGAGAAAGATAGACTCAACACTGCGTGAGTTAAATACCAACTGATGAATTTTGATCCGATTTTCATAGGAAAACTAATCATGCTGGAGTAATTTCGTGACCGCGTGAAATGACAACAATATGCTGACATGCTACGAATTGCAAGTCTAAAACAAGGCTATTCTTTTTCTTTGCCCCTTCCCCCTAATCAATTTTCTATTTATTTGATTCTAGTGAAGAATACCTTTAATAACTTGTTATTGGTCATTTGGGTTCGATTAGGCCTCAAGGTACTTTTCAACCTAAATCAAAATTATCGATTTGAGAAAATCCCCAGCCTAAATTGATGAAATCGCTACCCAAGCCAAACTCTATATAACTATGGTTTGATCTTATTGGCTGTTAAGGTCATAGACTATTAGGTTAGGCCGATCCATAGATGAGAAGCTTAGCAATTGCACTAGGTACTTCTAATATAAACGAGAAGCAATAGCATAAACCGATTTATTATATCACGTCAATCACACATTAAAAAATGGGATAAGTGCACTGGAAATTCTAAAACTTGTCACGAAAGTGAAATTAAATCCTAAAACTTTCAAAAAATACGATCAAGTCTTTATACTTATCGCGAAAGTGCAATCGAGTTCTAAAACTTTCAAAAAAATATAATCAAGTCCTAAAACTTGTCGTGGAAGTGCAATCTACTTTCAAAAAGTACAATTAACAAAAGGACTTGATTTTATCAATTTGACAAGTTTTAGGACTCGATTGTATTTTTTGAAAATTTTAGGACTTAATTGCAATTTTTTTAAAGTTTTAGGGCTCAGTTGCATTTTCTAACAAGTTTTAGGGCTTAATCGTACTTTTTGAAAGTTTTAGGACTCAGTTGTACCTTTGTGACAAGTTTTGGGACTGCCAATGCACTTATTTTTGAACAATCAAATCAACAATAAGTTATTTTTTTTAACATTTGTGCATGCGCATCCCCTTGTGGAGATATGAAAGAAGCAAAATGGCCGCTGAGCTTCAAATCGACGCAAGGCTATGCAAAAGGCCAAGAGAATTTGAACTAGATATAGGATACGGGAAGGGAGCAGGTGGACTGAGGCTAAAGATGGAAAAGCCTGTGAAATATGAGAATTTGAGTGCTCTCGAAGCATCACACTCACATTCATCCGAATCAATCGCTTCTCGTGAAGGGGGTTGATGAGGAAAACCACGAAACTTGGACGCGCGCGATTCATCTGGGCAGAAGCTTCGGAAGTCACCCAGAAAACTTCTCAAAATATGAATAGATCGATATCTGAGTTGCGAGTATAAACATGCACAATAACAACAAAAGACAAGCGGTTTACTTTCAGGGTTCGTAGGGTTGGCTAGAGCGTTGGAAGATCTCGTTCGAATCCCGCCCTCCAATAGCAGTTTCTTGAATCTGAAAGAGAGTATTTGGGTTCTCCCAATAACAAAAATACGTATCATGTCTCGATCTAATTGGGGTTGGCGGTGGTTGAGGAACTAGATCGGGAAAAAGGGGGATTCTAGTTGTGAGATATCCGATGAAACCGTCGCTTGAATTGAGATCCCATTCAATGAGAAAGATATCAAATATCTTGAGTTTTTTTTTTTTTTGTATATTAAATGGATGATCCGATCGGTAAAGACTATAATTGGGAATATTTTTTTATCGTCCTTCTTCGACTAAGATGTGAAACATAATTAACTTGCATTTGTGACAACTATTCGAAATCTTAGTTTAAGATGCAAAACCGTCGCCGGTTCGTAGGGTTGGCTATATATATATATTGAACAACAAGGAGCTTGGTCAACAAATAGCACCGACATCGACACGCGACACAATACGATACAACACGTCATTTCTTAATAAATAAAGAATTCCAACACGTTAGGACACGTTGTATAATAAATGTATATTTTTACATTCACATGATAAATTATCATGTATATAAAAAAAAAAATCGGCAGTAAATTTCTTCTTCTTCTATTAGGGATTCACAATAAGATTATTATTTTTTTGGTTAACTGGGTATATCAATTTTGGGGTGGCTAGGTATATGACTTAAATATATATTTTTGATAAATTTACATTTTGGCCCATAATTTAGTGAAAATGCTTAAAATTGACCTCGTACGTGTCAAAATGGCATGTCGGGATGCTAAACTTGCGTGTTGCTAGCATATCTAGAGTGTTAACCAAGTGTCAATCGCATGTCAGAGAGTGTCAAAGTGACAGACACGACACGGAGGCCCTCTAAGAGTGTCGATGCTTTCTACCCGCCAGCCTTTAGCGAGGGCCGCCCCGCCCCCCCCCCCCGAGCCACGCCCGACACTAGTCGGGTCACGGCTACAGGAAAAAAAAAAAGGGAAGAAAGAAAAAGTTAAAAGGAAAACAGAAAGAAAAAAGAAATAAAGGAAAAAATATTCAAAATATATTAAAATATTATTAAAGATTATTCACGTCAGCACCAGTGATGTCACGTAGGACCGTCAACGTTCATAAAATGTGAAAGGTATATGACTAAATTGGTAAAGTGCAAAAGGTTTATGACTTTTTTGATCAAATGATATTGAGCATATTTTTCATCTCCTCCCTAAAAATAAGTGAGCTATTTCTTTTGCAAACTGCTCTTGGACAGTGCCATACGCACAAACGAAAGTCCTCAGTTTAACTTGTTCTTGGAGTCTCCACACACGAACCCCTTATATTATTACAGAAAACAAGAAAAAAACTCAAAGGAAAGACGAACAGTTTTATTTCCCTAAATTGCCCTAGTGCGAACAGCGGCCGCTATTAGGTGCCGAATCTTTTTAGTACTATTTGACAACTTCAGTCAATCCTTGAGGCAGCCGCTGGCATTGATTGATGTAACCAGAATTGCACGACCACCTCAATTATGGCAACATAAGAACCATAGGGAGAGTACGCTATTTAGTATTTACTAACTAGCAGCACTTTCTTAGAAGATTTCTTTTTAAACCGTGATAACTAGCACTTTCAGAAAAAAAAAAATTTAAACTTCTCTTCTTGATGGAATTTTTCTTCTTTTTTTTTAGGATAACTCATTCATTAACTCGGTATATCATCTGCGATATTAAAAGTGTTTCTAAAAGTTAAATACGCTTTGGAATTTCGGTCCGAAAGTTGATTTATGTATAGATCATTGCTTAAAGGTTTGGTATAGATATCCATCTAGTCGAGCTCGGTATAGTCAAGTGAACTTCAATACTTAGAGCATAAGATTTGTACATTCGTATAGAGTTACTGAGGATCTATTACATATCAATGTACTATAAGGATAAGTACAAGTAAAGAATCCGATTTTTGGGACTAAAAGATCGGATGGATGCTGGGATGATAAAAAACTTAACACCTCAAGGAACCTTTGATTTTTTGAGGCATTGGATTGCCATCGACATTTAAGATAGTAATTATTATGTAATCCAATGCTTATTACCTCATGTTATAGTCTATAACTTGTAAAAAATATAAAAATGAATTCATTAAAAATCCTAAAACTTATCATGAAACTGCAATCAAGTTTCATACTTTTGAGCAAATATACATTCAGCACAAATATGTCGATGGGTTTAGATCTAGGCTCCATCTTAAAGATCTCCCTCGGTGAACGTGATCCGATTGCCTTAGAAATCGACTCGCCACCATCGCCGATCTTCCCAAATTCGGAGTTCCGAACGAGCTCTATCACCAAAAGACAAGGAGGAAAAAAGAAAGCGCCAATGACCCCACATAAGTGGTTTGCCTTTCAAACTCCCCCTCTTGCAACATTAAGGTTACGCATGGTAACCATTTTGTTCCAGAAAACTAATTTTGATTAAAATGATTTTTTCTGATTATGTTCCTAGATGAGTTTTAGAGAATCAAAACACGTTTGATAACTACCCAAAATTTCTGTTTCTGAAATAAAAACGCGTTTGATAATTGAACAAAATTTCTGTTTCGAAAAACTATTTCTCTTCCTAATTTTTTTTTTTTTTTAAGTCAAATAAATATGTAGTTACTCTATAAAATTTCATCCTAAATTGAAGAATAATTTCCAATTCATTCTAAAATAATTTAAAATACATTATTTTTTTTAGCATATCATAAATGAAACACAAATTTTAATACATGACGATTGAAGTTCGATTGAAGCATAGGATAGTTTCCATATTAAGAACTCATTTTTTTCTTTAAATGTAGAGTTGTCCAAAATACATACAAACATAGCAGCCGAATAACCAAATTATCCACCGACAAAAAAAAAAATCAAATTATCCTCCTTGATACAAAGTACAAGTTCTTCACTATCATTTTGCAGCTTCTATCCTAAATCCAAGTAGGTGTTTGGCTTTAGCTCCACGTGCAGATGGTCTCATTTTGTGACACACAGCTACGAGTATATATGTTATCATCCGCATGTTGGATGCCCTCATCTTCTGCGATATTTTTTACAAAAAATTGAAATCTAAGAAATTTAGACCCAAATTTATGAAAATGAGGTCAAACTAGTATTAGTATAATCTAAGCTTCTTATATTTTTAGGGATTTTCTAAATTTTTTGTGATTTTTTAAAAAATTTCCAATTTTTTTAGAAATTTTTTTATTTTATTTTATTTTTATTAGGTTGAGAGAAAAGTGACGAGTGAACTGAAAGAAGAAAGTGAGAGATGTGAACCTTCATTCTGTTTTGTAATTCTCAAAAGTAATTCTTTTTTTGAGAATTAACTTTTTTTGTTTTGGATTTTGCTCTAAAATTAATTTTTGAAAATAGAATTAGAATCAAAATTATTTAATTCTCATCTTTTTTTTATTTCAAAAAACAGAATAAGGGAATCAGAATGATTTTCGTGCAACTCCTAACAAACGCAATTTCCGTCCTCGTACGGAGACTTCATTCGATCTTCTTCACTTCGCCGAAGAACCTGTGGCCCAAAAACGGGACAGAGCGACTGCACAGCCGCCCCCTCCCTGCCGCCAATGGCAGCTCGACAACGCAACCCCCCAGTGTCAGCCCTACAAAGAGGAACCCCCAAACCTAATCTGAGAATCTCACCCACCCAAAAACCCTATTTTGATTTCTTTCTTCTTTTACCCACCCCCCAGACAAAACAAGCTGCTACTGTTTCTGCAAATTACAACACGAGCTTGCGCATCAGTAAAGGCGAAAGAAGAGGGGCCTCCCCTTTGTTCTTATGAAACTCCACTTGCACATAAATAGAAAGATACCAATTAAAAGAGCCTATCGGTATCAGTACACTTCCTCCTCCCTCTCCCTCTCCCTCGCTCTCTTCGATGACATGGGGCTAAAAGAATTTAGGGTTTCTTGAGTTCTTGCTCTCTCTCTCCCTATAACTCTCTCTCTCTCTCTGTGGAGATTTTTCATTGCAGCTTTTTTGGTTTTTTGTTTTTTCTCTTCTTCTGCTGCTGTTGTTCTTGTTGTTTGGTCGTAGCGAGAAAAGAAAGATAGAGAGATGGGGAGAGGGAGGGTTCAGCTGAAGAGGATCGAGAACAATATCAGCAGGCAAGTGACTTTCTCCAAGCGACGGACTGGGTTGCTCAAGAAAGCCAACGAGATCTCCGTCCTGTGCGACGCCGACGTCGCCCTCATCGTCTTCTCCACCAAAGGGAAGCTCTTCGAGTTCTCCAGTGACTCTTGGTTTGTTCTTGATCCGTTTCTCTCTTGTTCTTCTGGGATTTTTTTTTTTTTCCTGCGCTTTTTCTCTCTTTGGAGGGGCGTCGCGCCAATGCTTTTGATATCACAAAACGCTTGCCTCCCCCCTCCCCTCGCTTCGCTCGCAAAGGGGCAACGAAATGAGAAAGAAAAACAGCATTTTGATTGGGTTCGTCGCAGTCTGCAGAATATAGTCCAGCCAAAATACCATCATACACTTAGTGACGGAATTTAACACAGTCGTTCATAGTTTTTCATGGATTCCGAAATTCTGAAGAAGTATTGCTGTTCATCTTTTGTTTGTTTTCTTTAGGTTTTCGTCACAAGCTTTGACCAAGCTTTTTTTTTTCCTTCGATCCCCTTCTTCCAAGTAGATTTTCATATGAAGAACGGTACCCTGAAAAAAACAATCTCAAGTGGATAATTGCAGCCCTTACTCAAATTTTACTTGGCTGTCAAATCATCCGTGGTCAGCCATTTTCACGGGACTTTGCTTGTCCGACGCCAGTACCATTTGTGTTGCCTACCCATTTCAAATTTATTTAATCAGAAGGACTCTTTAGCTGCGCACATCCGGCTTGAAAATAATCATGATGTTGTCGTTCTGTTAACGAAACTGTCGAGATTAAAATTAGCTTTGCAAGCAAAACCTCTTCCTCATTTTGCCAGAAAAAAAAAAAAAAAAGTTCGTGGATTCACGAATCATATTTCTCAAACTAAATCGCATGGTGTGAATGGTGTCGGTAATCGAATTTATTTCAAGGTTTCCAGAAAAGCTTTTCCCTATAGACACATACACATGTATTTTTGTATGGATGAAGCTTCATCAACGATTTTTCTTTTGTGGGTCGAAGCGCATTTTTTTTTTTTTAAGAGTAATGACACCTAGTACTATTTTTAGCAAAACCTGTGCTTCATTCATTCGGCGAGTTCAGTTCCCTAGGCAATTAAGATCCAAAAACCATCGAGATCTATTGAGAATCTTCTTCTAGATCTATCATCCTATGACTGATCGAAATGCCTCAAAAGATGGACGAACACTTCTTGCTATTTTCTGGGGGAATAAAAGATAATCTCCATATTCTTCTTCTTCTTCTTCTTCTTCTTCTTTATTTATACCGAGCCTCTTGCTTGAGATTGAATGTTAACAGGGACTAAAAATAAGGAGATTACTTGAAAAAAGAAAAAATAACACAGAAATAGGTGCATTTCTCCACATTTAAAAAAAAAAAAATAGCAGGTCCTTTTTGTGGAAAATTGATTAATCGTTTGATGAAGACTACAAATTCTATGGCAATGTTTCTGGGTGTTAACTCCAAAATCGTTCTTTTTTTAGTACTTGGCAAATACATGATTATGCTCTCATTAGGCATGCATGCGCAGCCTAGAGTCTAATCACTCCCCCAGCCTCACCTGATCTAGCTGCACTACGGAGATAAGTTTAGTTTAATAAATTGACCTAAAGTAAATTTTTTTTTTTTTTTTGCATATCAAAGTAGCTATATCTTCAGCTTTCAAAAACATAACTTGAAGAAGTTACTGCGCTTCTCTTCCTTCCAACTGATGTAGAATTGATATCCTTCCTTCACATGTGAGGAAAACTGTAGTTTCAAAATATTCTACAGATGTGGAAGTCTATACAGGTGCTAATTTTCGAACATATGTATGCACTCGTGTGGAAAAAAATGCGATCATTGCTGAGTAGCAGCCTGTTTTGCCCCACATTACCTGTGATACGTGAACTTATTGGGCCTCTGTTAAGACCTACAATATGATTGACATCATTTAAGCTCAGGCACAATCATCAGTGCTTCTCAATTTGCGAAATACCATTGATGAATCTTGCAGCATGGAAAGCATCTTGGAGAGGTACGAGAGATACACATATGCGGAGCGACAGATAGTGGCCACTGATTCCCATCAAGCGCAGGTAACTTTCGTGCCAAAAAATTGGCCAGAAAAGTTTCAGATTTATATTTCTCCAAGATTTTACATTGGGAATTTAGCTTTATCCTTACTGAATTCTTTTCGGTTAGCATGTTGTCGCTGTACATTGGGTTAGGAAAGCGAGTAGTAGTAGGAAGATTCGAAATAAATATTTCACGTCGTTGTCTCTTTGAGTTTAAGCTTTTAGAGGAAAGTCAAGAAAATCTATCTTCAGATGATTAATTATGTAAAATCTGCATTTTACTCAACTTTAAATTCTGATTATACTGCTGTCCGACTTAGTCTGTGTGTTCATGCGTGTGCGCCATTTTACTTTGGGAAGGAAGAGGCTTTTCTGAAGTTTCTTTTAAAAAAATTATATTTTTAATTGTTTAAAATTTCCTTTATGTAAAGTTAATAAAATCAATTGTCTGATAATGTTTAAGAAAAATTCTATGGCAATGAATATACGTAGTGTGCTTTTAGAAAGATTGAAGTGTTCAATCTCAAACCATCTTAATTAAGTACAACTGAAATTTAAAGCTAAACCCACACTTAATGTCTCTTATGTAAATCTTTGTTGGTAGACTCCCCAATAATCATTATAGCTTGTCAGTCCTAAAAAGGAAAAATCAAAAGGAAAAGTGAAGGGTCGTTGGGTTGAACGTAACCATTAATGCCTCTGATCTCATTTTCAGGAAAAGTAGTCTATTCCGAATGACTTCTACGTTTAACTTTTGCTTTTTTACTTGTTTGGACCTCTGAAAAGTCAAAGATAATTATTCTACTCTCCCATCAACATTCAAAATATTTTCTCAAATCCCAAAAAAATTGTGAAAAAAGTTATGTAAGTCTACTTCTTAATATAAGATCATTTTCAAAGGTTTCAAGCATTTTAACAAACAGTCAATGACATACGTCGAAAGATTTGATAAAAGTAAAAACTGAAAAATTGAAAGTGAAAAGCTTAAATAAGATTTTTTTCCCATTTTAACATATTGAAGAAATGTTATGAGTAAAAATCAAAAGTACCTGATAAGTGCTGACAAGCAAGCCCAAATTAGTTGGAACTTGCTATGTTCCCTCGGTTTCCATTTGTATAATCACAAATTCAAACAAGAAAATTAGAAAATTGTGAACCATTCATAGCTACTTACCTACTCTAGAATTGAAATGAGAAGAAAGGTGAAATTCGATGAATAAGCACGGTGCCCTCATCGGTTTTTTTCACAATATGCATAGAATTACGACAAATTTAAAATCGTGAGACATACACAAGTTGATAAAGGAATCCAAACTTAAATAGAAATGTTAAAATGAAAATGAAAGCCTAACACTATACGAGAAGAACCGAATGGACCAATCATCGTATAAAAAGGCAATGCTAGGGTTATTGCTACAACCCTATTTACCTAAAAGTGTGGTAAAGCATTGTGATTATATGGATAGTGTACAGAATGACTTGAACTATATGGACAGTGGATGACCATTAGAACTATCTTTGGCAGATATGTTGACGTGGCATCCATATAAAGGACAGAAATCGAGCACGTCATTATATGATCGCTAGTTGAATCTCAATTTTTTCCTAACTATAATGTCACTTCTCATTATGCATACATGTTAGTTGATGCATAGCCACCCACTAGAAAGAGATCAAGAGTTCTTATCCGACGTTTGTGATATCTTTTTGTAATTATACATTTGTGATAATCTAATATCTTTTCTTTCCCTCGCGTGCAAGCGACAAATACTATTGTTACAAGGAAAACAAAAAACCACGAAAAGGAATTTTTGCCATGTTGATGTATGTTGGTGCATGACTTTAGTAATTCAATTTCACAGAGAACTATGAACGGTTCGTGTGTGTCTGGTCGTAGGTGAGGCGATGTAGGAATGACAGATTGGTCTCCCACGACAATGTTTGACTCAGCGCCGTTTGGTTCTCGGTTTGTGTATAGTGATGCACGGCTTTTATTACCAAATTTATATTTATGGAAAGATGTTTGTCTTTGATGCTTTCTTGGAGATCCCAATGTTGGATCATTCGTTGATCTGTACATGGTTTACAAGTAGTACGAAGAATACAAGGACCGGTTTCCTGAATACAATAGCAAGATGTCCATGCGTTACACGGGTCAAAGACTATAGTTGTTATGTTATTCTTAATGTTGGTGTCGACATGAATTGTGCACGAATAATACGCAAGAGGTTATAACATAATGGATCTTCACATTGATCAAATTTCCCATTGGAGATTACACAGAGTATTATTTAAAGTGAATCCGAACGGCATCATGTTGGTATATCTTTATTGAATTTCAATACAATTAGAAGCAACATTATTAGAACGGTAAATAATATGAATTAGTAAGAACTTGAAAGCATAAAATGAGAATCGTAAATCCCTTCAGCTTTTATCTATTTTTATAGATATTACAAAATAAAATGGATCTATATAAACATAAATAGTATATGAAAAGGAATTAGAGATGCAGAATTAGAGACTAAACTAACATTTGCTATGGATTAAGTATTCGATAAAATATGCCCAGCATAACATTTTAAACATTTATTTTTCTCCTTAATTTTTATTTTTCATTTATTAAAGTAGGGAAGCCTCATATTTAGAAAAATTCAGCCTCTTGCATAAGTTTTAATTTTTTTTTCTTATAATTATATATAGACTTTACACAAGTAAACCTCTCGCTCATAAACAATGTCGGCATAATAATCATAATAGTATCTAGATACACATAAAGAACATATATGCATGAGAATTAGAGATTTACTAAAACGACCATCAAAAGCAAATTGCTCGCTAATGCTCACGCGTGAACATGCCACATACCTCAACCTTGCGTGAGTGTGTGTATGTGAATCGATATGATAAATTTTGAATGATTTTATATTTGGTCCGATGATCAATTGCAGCCCGTTTCTTAACTAATCTATGAGTCAGTGGAGCATTTCATGAACTCGAGATTTCTCTATTCAAAGGGGGTTTTCTCATCATAAAACAAAATACTTGTATTCTTAGCATTACTCTGATTGTACTGTTTTTCAGATAATCCTCATTTTTTTCTGTTTAGGGAAGTTGGTCGCTTGAATATCCCAAGCTCGCGGCTAGGATCGAAGTCTTGCAGAGGAACATAAGGTAACGTCTTCTGTTAGGCACGTAAATACAAGTGTTATTGCTTCATGCAAGTCATATTACATAGCACGCAAGTTGTATATGTGTCGCTAGCAAACTTGCATGTCCTAAATAATAATCTAGCATCATGAGGAATACTAGGTTTGCATCCGGTTTATGAATAGCATTGAGCATTTTTGAGTTGGTTGATGAAATGATACTACAATTTTGAAACTTGGGTTTTAAGAAAGAGAGTGTACCACCAGGACCGGTCGAAAAGACTATTGGATGAACGAGTTATCATCCATGGTGTCTATCTCACGTGAAAATATCACGCAGACCATGTATTTGAGCAGAATCTCATGTGGGTCGCACTGCTTCTCGAGATGTGATTGATATAATCGTTCAGCCTAAACCTACACATTAACTCTTTGACTAGCCGTGCCAGACACCTGATTGCCATTAGATTTGTGAGTCCTACATGACTCGTGCCTCGCGAATCGTATGACCAAGCTCCTGGTGCAGCCTTTGTCTGAGATAATCTCAATTTTGCATATTGCTTGACATAACTGGTCGATGGCAATTTAGCTTCTACGCATAGTGATGACGGGAAACAAAGACCTAAACATGGTTTTGATCAGTGCAGAAACTTGACTGGAGAAGAGCTTGATCCCTTAAGTCTAAGAGAGCTGCAGTATTTGGAGCAGCAGCTTGATACAGCTCTTAAGCGCATCAGGACCAGAAAGGTTAGGCCTTTACAAGTTGCGTCTTTCTTCTGGTTGAAGTTCTTATGCAAATGAGAATCCCTTTCCTTCTTTTTGACTCTTTCTTCTTTCTTTTATCTTATGCAGAACCAGCTCATGCACGAGTCGATTTCTCAGCTGCAAAAGAAGGTAAGAGCTCGGGCTTCGCGAGCGTCTGAATGCAATTTCATATGGTCGCGTAGGGGCAGATCATTGTCGTTGTTGGTTCGTTTTGGATCGAATGCTGATTGGTGATTGCCTGGACTGTGTGTGGTTATACCTTTTATCATCCCAGCTTACTTACTTTAAATGGTAAAACTTGTAATTGCATTGAACTAACAAGAACACCTCAATAATTTCAGCTAAGACTTACTTATAAACTGTCGCATTATACTTTACAAGTCCAGTTTTGAATCGGGTTTTTTTCAATCCTAACATTACTCCACCAAAAGGTTGGATCATTTTTGTGGTTAATGCGCAAATTTGAGTTGCTGTGGGTCATATATATTGGCGAGCACGACAAAGTCGATACATAGGTTTGTCCGTGCAGGACATCATTTTCACAATAGCGTACAGTAGGAGTTGACAAACTGAGGAATTGGATCCAATTTGCAGTAATATAAACCGTGTACCTTTCTGTATGTATGATGTAACAGGAGAAAGCCCTGCAAGAGCAGAACAACATGCTCTCTAAGAAGGTGATTATGCACTCAAATTTCATTGAATTGTCCTCTTAAATTTCTAATACTTTCAATCAGAAATTATTGGATAGTGACGTTCTTTTTCGTTTCCCTTTTTGGGATACTGGGGAAAAAGCAGATCAAAGAAAATGAGAAGATAATGACAGAGAGTGGGCAATGGGAGCAGCAAACCCTAGCACCGACCACATTCTCCTTCATGCTACAACCCACTGTGCCCCTTCCTTCCCTCACCATTGGGTATACTCTCTCTCTCTCTCTCTCTCTCTACACATTATTTTTGCATAGGTACAGTTCTAACATCTCATAAAAGAAAAAAGTGAATGTTCATATATCAATATTTAAAGGTGAAAATGTGTTTCTTGATGAACTTGCCTTACTACGTACTAGTGGCGCGAATATAAAGAAAACCGTGGGTTTGGCGGAAATCTATGGATTGTCTGCAGGTTAATAGTCTAGAAATTAAGACCATTCCGTAGTTTGGAGGAAAGTTATGTTTGCAGGCATTCAATCGATAGATGGAAAGTTAAGTTTGCAGGCATTCAATTGATAGATGGCTCTAAAACTTCGATAGTCCATACCTTTTGTGGACATTAGCTTTTATGTTGCATGTTATTTGGTTAGCCTGATTAGCTAGAAGTATTCCCATTTCATCCGAGATAGCTGATGCTTGTCTCCACTCTAGAAAACCCTAGGGCTAGGCTTTGTCCCTATACACTTCTAAGATTACAGGAAGCCGAATTAGCAGTTCCTTGATGAGTACAAGGTCACATGGTTTCTCCACTCTCAGTGCATAAATTCTCCTTAATCGGTTCTAGTAATCGTGTGGAGTCTGGACATGAGTTATGACAACTTAACATCATCATCTTATATGAAAACCAATAAATGAACCGATGGTGACAAACCCCGACGTTCACAAGTTAATTGACCATATTGATGCAGCAACACGTTTCAGACAAGGCAGGTACTTGGAGGAGCGGAACAAGAGGAAAGTTCTCAAGCCCGACCGTCCAACACGCTCATGCCGCTTTGGATGATGCGCCGGTCCAACGAATAGAGATAGAGACCGACAACATTCTCCTCGACAGCAGCTTTTGATTACAGCCAAAAAGCCTTTTTCACTTCACTACAAGGTTATGTTACGGCGCGAGTTTTAGCTCGCTGCTTCCTATATATGACCCTCAATAATCGGTGTAAAGTATCAGAACCACTCCTTCATTATAAGAAAGCAATTGGGTATCCAATCCAATTCCTCTTTATATCTCCGACGCCACGAGATGTGCACTGCACTTTGATAGCTTTCACGCAAAGATTAGTAGTTTCACAGAAGCCGCAGACGAATTTGGACCCAGTTGAGATAAGCAAGTATGATTTATATGCATCCTGCAAGAGGAGGAAGGGATAAAGAGTGATTTCAGACACTCGTTCTGTATCTTGATAATTCTAGCATGTCTTGTTTTTCGATCCCCGTGTTGATAAAATAGAGTAATCCATTCAAATGCAACATGCGAAATCACATCACATTTCTCTACTGAACCTGTACATTTTACCCAGATATACTTAAACCCTACCACTTATATTGTCCCTGACGTTCCTTCTCAAGACTGTTTTTAGCCAAGCATTGTAAACCATTTCCAGAGAAAGCCTAATATTCGCATCCATTTCCAGAGAAAGCCTTCGCATGAAGCAGCCCGACCAAACCCTCCCCGCATATTCATGTTAATCCTTCCTGACCACCGCCATAAGTAATCAAAAGTAACAAGCACCAAAGGCATCAAAGGCCGAGTTGAGTTGACACGCACATAGTCGAGAGTTAAAGCATGTTGAATACTGTCAGCAATCACGTATACACTTTGGCTAATCTATGCTTATCTGCCGGTCGATAGTCACAACCAGACCCGGTAAGCAAAATGTCAGGTAATTAGTACTGATCAGTTGCCAATGAGAAATAACCTAGATGCGCTAGTTGGACTTTGTGGTTTCTTTTTTATTACTAGTAATACCCCTGCCTAGTTGACCAGCAGGGTTGAAAATCGCCAAACGATTTTATGGATGGTGAAGTGAACAGAGGTATCAATAATATCCGTTCTTCCCAGCAGTGGGCTCTCCATCTTCAATCCCGTGATTCCGACCATCAAGTAAGTCCTCCCTGTATAAACAAGAGTGACATGGATGGTTACTCCTGAAAAGTGCGGGGAGAGAGAGAGAGAGAGAGGGGATCCAAAGTCCAGGCTCTTATCAGAATAAACTATTCCTGAGCACCAGTACTATAAACAAGATGACAGGTGCTCAGGTCACAACAGAGTACACTTTTGCTCTCCTACATTTTCACTAAACCCAAAGTAATTCAACCGAACTTTTGGATATGGATACTCTTCCAGACTCATAAGCAATTAACCCAATGTGTAATTCATCACATAGGCCTTAGAAACATTGATAACACAAAAATATTGAGTTTTCATTTAGTACGTTTTAACTGGTAGAATACCAAAATATGCCACTTAACCATAGAAAAGAGCTAATAATGTAACTTTGCGGAACTGAAAAAGAGGGGAGGAACAGGAAAAAAAACATTAACTACCTCAGTCTCTCACATAGGCGTGCTAATGCATCTGATCCAGTTCTGGATGCAACATCCTCGATTTGAGAAGCATTCAATAACGTAACAGTGTCTGCAAGCCTAAACTCACAGAGTTCCTTCAGGGAACAGGCATCAGTCAAAACAGCTGAATGACCACCACCAGCTGCGAGTTTACGCACTTCCCCCACACACCTGTATTAGACAAACCTCATTAGGAGAGGAGAATGCATGATCTGGCATTTAATACTTAACAATTAACTAAACTGCTTCATACCAATCAACTGGAGATGGATACCAAGCATAGGTAGATTTCTCATTAGCTGCTTGACCATAATTGTTATAACCCCAACCATGTATCCTTCCATCTCTAGTTGATATGAGCGTGTGGGAATGTCCACATGCAACAAGTCGAACACCATTTGGAACAACTAAAACAGGGATATTTCGAAAAAATGTTTCAGAATCATTAGGAATACACGAGAAGAACCCAGTCTGGGGACCCAGGCCCAGTTGCCCTGCTTGACCACCTCCCCAAGCATAAAGGGCTCCCTCGAGAGTCAAAGCGCATGTGTGTACACCACCACATGCAACATCCTTTATGTGTATCCCATCAAGGGCAACAACTCTCCTCGGCAACAACTCCTTATCCCCAAACTGAAGGGAGCAATGCCCCAGCTGACCCATGCTTCCCAGGCCCCAAGTGTAGCTGCAAAGTCCCAAAGTTATCATCATGGGTCTAATGACTCGAAAAAGTAAGACAAAAGGCAAGTGGATAAGAGTAGACACAAGATTCCCAAAGATTAGATGTGAAAAAGGACAAAGTTCTTTCACTCGCAGCACATAGACACTCTTAGAGCAAAAACTCAAGTGCTTTCTAGTTATTCCAACAGCTCATCCGCAATTGCGTTAATCCTCAAAATGGGAAATGTCTGTTAAATTAACATATGCAATCCATTGTACAAACAAATAGATAGTTCCTTTTAGTAGTGGCTAAAATCTAAATTATATCTTCCCATAGATCGACTGAGAATCATACTCAGCAGAGATGATATCAAATAACAGATCTTTTATGTCACTGTTTTCAGTTCTATAATGACTCTTAGCAGGAATCTTCTACTAAAACAAACTACTGAAGGAACAGATATCAACAGCAGCAATGAAGTTCTCTCTGGAATCCATGGCCAATATACAGTGTATCCACTGAGAAAAGGAATCCAAAATTATAAGTTCTTCTATCACTTTACTAGAACGCAGCCTTAACAAGAAAGTAATCGTCATTTACTGTTAGGATAAGGAAAAACGCAACAACAAATTAAAAAAAAAACATATATATATACATATATATTAAAATCGAGTAATTCTCGTTTTGAATAATGGCACTAGTGTAAGAAACTTGCGCATAAGTCGCATCTGCTTTCTGGGATCCCGTCTCCCTCAGATGTGAGATTCCCATGAGAAGATTTTCCTCCAACTTTCAGAAAAGTTGTGGCATGCGGATAACCACAATCTCAATCTTAAAAGAAGAGCCTATCTCCATCTAAGAACACTTACACCTCGCCTTTATCTGATATAGCAGCCGAGTGGTCCTCTCCACATGACACATGGGTAATCTTCACAAGCTCGGGGGCTTCATCAAGAAACTTGGCATAAGCATTTATTACCCGAGCCCCCTGAAGTCCCTCAGAAGTAATACCTCTGCCAAGCTGACCATACTCATTGTAGCCTGATTTTACAAGAACATTGATTAATTGTTATTACCATAGGCAGGAAAAGCGGAGTAAGCTCACATATTCTCCACCTCCATCAGCTAGTACTTGGAAATGTAAATGAAGAACCATTCGCACTAACACCGGTATCAGGACTTTGACTTGCAAGTTACAAGTCAATAGTTTCTGAAGGAAGGAATGACTTGCAAGGATAATTACCCCAAGCTTGCAGAAGACCTTCTTCTGATAAAGCCACCACATGAACAGCCCCACAGCTTACTTGACAAATTATCTGTGGGGAATGGAGCTCACGATTAAGACAGATTTTCATGCTAGTAAAATATGCAGTAAAACCTAAAATCAAGAACCGTAAAGGTAAACAAGTACAGGAAAAATCACTCAGAAATGTCAACACAGCAAGGCTCCTTTTGACACCCTTAAGGCCAACAATGGAGCGCCTTATACAGCCTAAAATTGTCCATCAGCAGAGAATCAGACAGGGCAAGGCATTATGTCAAGCCTGATATCTCCAACTCCTGAATTCACCGACAGTTTCACGAATATTCAAGGATGTTACAATAGCCCCATGTAATGATTCAGCCTCTAAATTCAAAAATATATAGCAATTCAGGCAAGTACCGACTACCAAGGCAAAAACTTAGCAAGCAGAATGACCAAATCAATCTCCCTGAGCACTTTGAAGAAGGATAAAGGACATTCACGTCCATTAATCAAGAAGAGGGTATAACAGAAAAACACTTTCTTCGCAACCACTTTTCACTTCAATAACTGCCAGAAACAGCAAGAATAAAAGGTTCAACAGAAGTTCTAAGGCATTCATATCAAACCACATCAAAATGATCTGTGTCCAGAAAAGCCCAACTGCCAATTAAATTGGTCTCACAGAATAACAGTTGACATGGCTAAGTAGAGTAACAAACATCACGAAACTTAAGAAAGTATGATCTCTTAAATGCCAATTGTCATGAAATTTAAATCAAGTCTCAAAGCAAAAACTATTACTTCATCACTCGCTACAACCATCTCACAGTAACTTGCTCCTGAAAGAAGATACGACTGATTCTTGTGCAAAAGCAATAAATTTTCTTGCCCTACTGACAATTACATTTAACGATGATATGTGCAGCAATTTGCCAGTTAAAAGCACAGAGTTTCCCTGTTTGCTCAAATACAACAGGCAACAGAAACTTGATTAATGTGGGGAACGCGGTCACTGACTATGACAAGACATCAATGGGGAGAGACTCAAGAAAGCAAAATTTACCAACATCGTTGCATAATGTGGTTCTGTGAAGCAGATATAACTACTATTTAAGCATGATATATCCTCTCATCAACGTACCCAAAAAAGACATTATGGTGAAACATATAAACTTCATCCACTGCCTTGACAGAAAATAACAACTTTGATTCAACAGCTTCTCCACCTCTCCTTCTTGAGGAGAGCTTGTGACATTTTCAAGCTAAAGCACAACATAAGGTGCTTTAAAAAGTGAATTTTTGTGCTATGTCATCAACTTAAAGTCCTTCCTGCTTAGACGAATGCAGTCTAGCCATTCATCGTACAAGAGTCGACAAATCTAACTTTAAGTAAAGACTAAGCCATAAAAAGATGGTGGCAACCACAGCTAGGTCTGTGATTCCCACCATGTAATCTGCACTTGGATGAATGTCAAGTACATACCGTATTTGGAGTAAAAGCCCCCCAAAACAGACGCGGAAAATCTGATCCCTGGTATGAACAAAATAGATTACTTATAACAGCCATTGAGTGTCCTGAAGTTGGATCCTAGATTTCCCATAAGTACAGAAAGAAAGACCTGATTCTGGCCCCAAATCCAAAGTCTGCTTGTCGATACACTTCCATCATTATCACAAGGCTCTGCAATAGCAACAGTACAATGTGCTCCACATGACACGGACTTCACGAATTCCGTCTCTAATTGCTTGACCTTCTTGGGGAATTTTCTCCCTTCCTCTGTTCCATCTCCCAGCTGCCCAAAGTCATTAGCCCCTGACAGCATATTCACATGGAAGGCTGTATTGTTAACACTGTAAACACATGGTTGGCAGATGTATAGATACAATGATCAGTGAATACTACACTGGCATACAATCATGATCCCCCAGGCACCTCAGAATGTAAATAAGAGAGTACCCACTTACATTCAGGAAAAAATTATATAATTATTAGCTTTACCCACCGCCAAACATGAATTTGTAATAAGGAGATTATGAAACCACATGAGGACCAACACAGACCTCTTTAAAAATCAAGATAGAAGCCCATTTTAGTTGCTTATGTCTCCCGGAAATGAGAGACGGAGAAAATGCCAAAATTATGTACGTAAATGGCCTCCGTCTACATGGGTTACTTTGAGTGGTTTAGAATTCAGTTATATACCACAATCTAAGTAGTAAACCTATTATCTACGGCTACACATCAAAATTAAGACGAACTTATAACGCCTTATGAGTCAATCCTTCAAACTTAATAGGTAAATCTATCATCAAACTCATGTCTTCTAGGTCGTAAAATATATATATATATATATAGCCAACTTCAGGACAAGAAATAGTTTGTTGTTGTTCTGCTGTTGCTTCGTTCCTTTCTAATTTAGTCGCCGCCCATCAAACTAATATGCAGATTTGACAGTACACAAAAAGGGATGCGTCAAATGAAGAGAGAGAGTAACCCCAAGTAAAAAGAGACCCGTCTGAGGCGACGGCAGCGGTATGCTCGCGGCCGCAAGCAATGTCCAACCACCGCGAGTTGGCCCCAGCCGGGCACCCGAAAAGCTCGGGGGGGAGCTGCTTCGGGATCCTCAGCTGACGCTCTCTGCCCTTCCTGCCCGTCTGCCCGCATTGATTGTAACCCCACACGTACACCGCGCTCTTCGTTGGGAAGCTCACGGCCCGGGTATCCCCAAGGACGTCGTCGATGTCCATATATTCCTCTACCTACACATAACACCGCACGATCACAGAACCCACGAATCAGCACGCGATCGACACAGACGTTCAGCCCGGAGGACCCATGGAAAGACACCTGACGAATATAACGAATCCATTTCGGTTCTTCGGAAAACCGTGAAAACGAACGACGAGCTTCTTTCGAAGCCGAAACGCATGCAGCTAATTTCGACCGAAATCGCGAAATTGAAAACGGGCATTACTCGTGATCTATCGATTACTTCGGTAAGAACAGAAAGAAAGGAGAGGAAATGGTAAGAGTCCAGTACCTGGATCAGGAGAGAGAATCGGGAGGAGGAGGAGAAGAAGAAATAAAAATGGAAGAAAATGAGCTGAAGTGAGGACAAGACAACGTTGATGTTCCCACGTTTAAGGAAGTTGGCGTTGGGCGGAAATTGATTGTTCCATGGCCCATGGATACTTCCAGAAGCTCGGCCCAAACCGAACTGGAGTGACTGGTTTGACGATCAAGATATGAGGGCGATCAACCGGGCCGGTTCAATCCTGAAATCGGCCCGAACCCGCCTTATCCAGCCGATTCAAAGAAGCTAAGATCCTATTTGACAACGACACTGATTCAAAAAAGTAATTCGAATTAGAATTATATTTTTTTTATTATGTTCTCTTGATGATTTTTAGAGAATCAAAATGTGCCTTGTAACTGCACAAAACTTCCGTTCTGGAATAGAAACGCATTTGGTAATTGCATAAAATTTATGTTACCGAGAACAATCGGATGACGAGAATTCTTTTTTTAAAATTCTTCATCTTTTTTTAAAAAAATTAAACTTTTTAAATTTTAAAAAAATTAATTTCCCCCATTTTTTATTTTTTTAAAATTTTTAGTTTCCCCTCTTTTTTTAAATTTTTAACGTTTTTTGGTTAAATTTTAAAGCTTATCTTTAAATTTTGTTTTAAAAAAAATATTTTTTAGTAAATTTCCAAATCTAATTTTAATTTTTTTTTAAGTTTAGAAGTCCACGTCGAAGCCCATGTGGACCTAATCCTTTTAAAAGAAATAAAATTTTGTTCTTTTTTGTGATTCTCAAAAGTAATTCTTTTTTCCAGAATTAACTTTTTCTTTATTCTTGTTTTTGCTCCAAAACTGTTCTCATGAATATAATCATAATCATTTATGTTACCAAACATGTTTATCATCATTTTTTATTCTGAGGAACAGAATTAGAGAGTCAAAATTATTGCTAAACAGACCCTAAAAATCAAAACTAGTCCGATTCCTAGTTCTATAAACAAAGAACCGGACATAGGTGATTTGATTCCCACTTAGACACTTGAATCGGTTGTTATAATCGAAATTTTGGATTTGGAATGGAATCACTCTTGAACTGATTTCCCTTTTATCCTAACTACTTTGTTTTATTCCTTCTTGTAAGCAAGACATATTTATTTTGAGATTGGATAAGTTTGACATATTAGTTTCAAATAGTACGCATAAATATTATATATACAATAAAGCAAAATGAAAAAGGGGAAAAAATGCCCCAGCTAGTTCTCGGTTTTAAACTTAGGAACCCACCCGAATAGGGTATACCATATATGAGACCAATCGGATTGGAACCGTTCACCTATAAAGTAGCCTAATATCCTGGAAAACTCTAACTTTAACTCTTGTCTCATAAAAAAAGTCCGACTTTAGATCCATTCTCAATTGTACCCTTATTTTTTTTATCCCATAAAAAATCATCGACTTTAGCCCATGTCTCAATTCTATCCTAAACCTTTCTGTCTTATGAAAAACACATAACTTTAGGTCTTATCCAAATTTTACTCTCTAGTTTCAAATTTTCCCCAACTAACCCTCGTCCAAAATTTATCGTCGAAGATTGAGAAATGAAAAATTCCAAAGCACGAATTATTTGAGCATCCCAAGCGCGATTTGTCCGACCGCTAGAGATGGAACATTCCCAAGCACGAGAGATCAAAAACCGAACGTAAAGTCACTAACCAATAAGGGCGATTTGATGGAGGGTGAATGGAGGCATATTTAGAAACGAAGTAAAAGTTGATGATCTTTTACGAGACAAAAAGATTTACAGAAAAATTGAAATTCAATCTAAAGTATGAGATAAAAAAAATTAGGATAGAATTAATATTGGACCTAAATTAAGGTTTTTCAAGAGACAAAAAAGCTTAGGGTAGAATCCGGACTAAATCTAAAGTTAGTCCAAAGTTGAGGGTTTTTTCGGATTGGACTATACAATTATTATTTTTTTTTTTTGGTCAGAAGCACCGTACTAAATTTGGAGGCTTTTTATGAGACAAAATGAGACAAGAGTTAAATTTAAAGATTTTTTTTAGGTATTACGTCCCGATGAAAAGTAAATGAAAAAATATTTGTAGCCACTTTGGGGTGACGTCAGCGGTGACGCTTTGGTCCGGCGAGCGAATCTGCCTAACCGAATTACAAGGATAAACTGATTATCACAAGAGACAAAAATGGAAAAATAAAAATAAAAAATTTACGCGATCGCTCCTGAATTTCTATTTTACAGAAATAATAAATCTCATAAAATCCTTTTTAACAATTTAATAATCTACTGTTTTCTTTTCTTTCTTTCTTTTTTTTTTGTTGGTTCCTGTTTGGCCTTGGCCATTCGGGGCGGTCGGTGACGCCGTGACGGACTCATGAGGACGTTAAACTGTCCAAGTCCACAGTCGCGCTGGGTCTCCCTCCTCAGAGCAGCTCCCGATCATTCTCCCAGTTTTCAGGTGGACCCTCTTCCTTCGTCCCCTTCTCTTTGCTCCCCTCTGCTTTGTCCGCGCAAATTCATTCTGTTGAATCGTCCTTTCTGCGATCGCCCCTGGAAAAGGCTCGATCTTTCCTTCCGTTGATTGGGTTAGTGAGGTTCTGTTGCTTCAAATCTTTTTTGTGGGTATCTTTGTTTTTCCTTGGTGGTTGAACATGAAATCTGCTCTGCGACTCTATGAGTTCTGGTTGTTGAACATGGCGTTGGTCTTGATTGCGGATAGAAGAGGTGGGAAGGAGAATTTTGTCTTGGTTGCGTTGAGGAGGAGTTGCGGAGTTCCTTCATTCCCTTTGAACTCACAGTCTGTGGTGTCGGGAGAATTAGTCAGGAAGCTTGATTTTGATCGTGTTTCGTCTGTGGGGTGGGGGGGGGGGGGTCTCAATAAACATTCGGGCCGCGATGTATCTTCGGGAGGGCAGCTGTTGGGTGGTTAACATCTTTGATTTCTGCTGAATAAGGGAGTCCACCCCTGAAATGTGGACTCTCCTCTGGCCAACTTCCTTTTTTCTCCCCCATTTCGGGTCGACAATCATCGGGTAGATAATGTGTACCAAAGTCGTTTTTCCAGGTTAGATAACGGTTGTTCATTTTTCTTAGTCGGGTAATTGGTTTCTCGGATAGATGTAGCCTGTGCATCAGGAAAACAGTGAGGCCGGGGCTACGAAGATGGTTTGTGAAATTAGTTAGCTGAATGATGTGGAATACGAAGATGGTCGTTCTAGTTTGGATTAACTAAGGAACCCAATATTTTTGTTCTGCTCTTCAAATGCTTACTTGCAATGGCTAGAATATTTATCAAGAACGACTGCCAATATTTGAGCAGGAGTAGAAACAACTTCTTCGTGATTGGAGTGAAATTGAGTGGTACCCTGATTACAGATTTATATGTCATCTCCTCGCGTTGGAATTATTTGTGTTTTCATCTGCTTGATAATTTTGAAGCGGTTGTCTCACAATAAAGAGTCTAGTACCAATGCTATCCTGGACAGATAGGAATCTGACTCATCTATGTTATCCAGAATATCTGCCGATCAGTGAAGATTATGGCTGAGTCAGCTGGTAACGATGCTGGGAAGAAGCTTATTCGAATTGACATCAGTTCAGATACTGTTTGCCCGTGGTGCTGCATAGGCAAAAAGAATTTGGACAAGGCAATAGCCACCGCAAAGAATCGGTTTGATTTTGAGGTTCTCTCTCTCTCTCTCTCTGCGTGTGGCACATATTTGCACATGCACATGTGTGCCTTTTTACCACGGTGAATATCCATTCTCACTGAGGTCTCATTGGGCCTGCAGATCAAATGGCATCCATTTTTTCTGAATCCATCTGCCCCAAAAGAAGGTGTCAACAAAAAAGAGTATTACCTGAAAAAGTTTGGATCTCATTCAGAAAGCATGGAAGCTCGTATGCGCGAGGTTCTGCCTGTCTTTTTTCAAACATCGTAAATTTGTTACCTGTGCAATTATTGATTTTATATCTTGCACATTTTGCAGCTTTTTAGAGGTATTGGATTGGAATACAACATGTCTGGTCTCACGTAAGATGCTCATAATATCATGCATACATTGGATGTTTAAATTTCCGAAGCAAGAGGTTGTGCTGGGAATATTAAGAACATATATAATATATGAACAGGGGAAATACTGTGGATAGCCACAGGCTTGTATACTATGCTGGGACACAGGGGCTCGAGAAGCAACATAAACTTGTGGAGGAGCTATTCATTGGCTACTTCACCCAGGGACGATATATTGGTGACAGGTGAGTTCACTTGCTGTACTTGCGTTGAGCTACATGTGGTTATATGTGTCCATGCACGCATCGAAGTGGATTGCTGAGCTTTGTAACATCCCTTATCACTTCATCACCATGCACATTCTTTTCCCCTCTAATTTTTCCTTCAGAATTTGCTTTATTCCATTGGGAATAGTGCTTTTTAATCTAAAGTCCTGTACGGCCATAGTGTCAAACATGCATCATGACCCTTGGCTTCACTTTGTCTGAATAGTTTAAGCCTCTTCCCAAGGAAAAACAGAGTTTGGTTTAGCTGATACTACTGCCCAATTTGTCTGGAAGAAATTTATAAGATTTCCCCGAATCATTATGTTTGTTCTTGTTAGTGTTTGAATGTGGGATTAAGACACACGGATATCATTGCTGGGTGTGTTGGTTATACTTGATAAAGGCTATTAGGCTGGAAAAGAGGGGCCATTCTTTGCTACTTTTAGCGTAACATCCTCATATTGTGAGAAAACGTCAAATAAAAGAAATAAAAAAGAGGATGACCAATTTCATTGTATGCTCTTGATTTTTAATTTGAATCATAAGGAGACCATTTTCCAGACTATACTCTTATCCCTAGGGAAATTTGGTTAAGCTATACTTAACATGAAGCTAGAAATGAAGCTTTTTTAAGCATTCTTTTGATGAAACTTGCTTGTCTTCATTTTAATTTTAATGCAAACTCAAACTTAACACTTTGTATAATCTGGATTCAGAGAATTCCTTGTGGAAGCTGCTGCCAAGGCTGAAGTAGATGGGGCAACCGAGTTTCTAGATAATCCAAAAAATGGACTGCAAGAGGTTTCTCTCTCTCTCTCTCTCATTGTTGCTTCACATTAAAACCTAGAGATCAGGAGAGAATGCGTGACTAATTGTGTAGAATATGTTGAAGGAGCTTTTCAGACATAAAGAAATTTAATTTCTCTAAGCTGACTCAGGATAGTATTATCTCCATGGATTTTTGAATGATCCTTCACTAATGTTGAAGTGTGCTGCAGTTAAACTCTTTAGTTTTGGCAGCTTCCAGATGTTTGCCACTGATTGTAAGAATCTCACGAACCTTTTAATTATTTTCTTTTTCTCCATCAAGGTAAATGAGGAGCTCGAACAGTACTCATCGAACATTTCAGGGGTTCCTTATTATGTGGTAAATGATGCTCTCTCTCTCTCTCTCTCTCTCTTACTTTGCCTTAATTTTTTGGATGACATAGAGACACCTTTTCTGAGATCATTTTTTCCAACAGATAAATGGGAAGTACAGATTGAGCGGCGGCCAGCCCCCTGAGGCGTTCCTGCAGGCCTTTGAGGTTGTCGCTGGCGGAAAAGAGACGAAATGAAAATGTCATGCTTGTGTTTACTCGTTTAAAAAAACAATGGTTGTGTTATCTTTTTTACTATAAATAATATATACGAACAATGAGTGAATAAAATTCTTATGGTTCATGGAAATTTTGCTGGCTCTGGTTTTGCCCTGTTTTTACCATGCCTACCAACACCTTGTTTCAACAGATAAACGTCCATTTGTGATGTGCTCTATGGATATGCGAAATCGCTTGTCTCACACATGTGATGATTGATATACTCACGTTTGGATTACCTGATCTCGTGCTCTCGCGCCCTCTTTTCGAGGGGACAGAAAGTGTCGTCGGCTTTACTTGGCCATGAAAAACTTCCGCACTTTTGAGTGAGAATCCACAGGTATTTCAAGATGCTGTTCGCTATACTTCGACTTAACTACAGAAGCAAAGTCATGCGCTCAGACCAACATTAAGCATTTCATTTAAAATCTCACTCGAGAAGCCTAGCCAACACCAAAGAAACAAGATGCGCAGTCTTGCGCATTGTTCTACCAAGGGCAAAGTTCAAGTATCAGCAAATTCAGAGAAGAGAACCCGACAGACGCGTCACTCGTCAGCGCCATAATGCGAAGGCAAGACAGAGTGCCGTTTGGTTGGCCACTTAGCCCTTTCTTCTATATGTGGTGTTTTTAACTAAACCCAAAAATCGAGAGGCAATGAGCAGACAAATCCATTTCCCAATATGCACTTGAGCTTTTGCTCGTATTTACAGTTGCAGCTTCAAGCAGCACAGCCAAGTTTAAACGAAGTATAAAGATAAATTAGGAGAAATATTTATAATGGATCTTTGAAGAGAATGAGAAATGGGAATATGCACAAAGACTTCTTTACATTTCATCAAGTGTATTAACAGGATTCTTTTTCTCTTCCCCATGCCGACAGTATCCTCAACATGAGCATTCGCCGAAGATCAAGTCTCATCGAACACCATCACCTGTCAACAGAAAAAGGTCCAATTAAGCACACAACTAGGCAAAGAAAACAGTTGAAATACCAGAAGAACATCTTGACTTTTCTCAACTGCCATACAAAATGGCACTGCCCCTTAATCAACATGGAAGACATATAGCTATCCCATAACTCGTGAACAGGAAAAATCATAAGAAACCACAACTATCAGTTGGTGAGAGGCTGCCAAAATGTTTGCAGCATGCTTAACTGCAGAAGCTCATGAGGCTAGAAATATACTAGTATTTTCTGCAGTCTTTTTAGGTCATCGTTCGATGATCTTTCTTTTTTATGACGACTATCCAGCATGGCAAAATCCCCAAAAAAAGGAAAGCCTCCAATTATAAAGCAATAAGCTGCAAGCATACCAGCCTATCCTGTATATCATAGGACTTGTACAGGAATTAGTAAGAAGGGTATAACCATTCAATACTTATTCATCCCAGCAATTAACTACTAGTTACATGAACCAACAGGTGTATTTGAAAACCCAATAGCATATCTTCTTCTGTAAAAAGCTCTTAACCTGTCCTTAAAATGATTACAACCCAATGTGCATAAAGTAGAGGGATGAACAATCCCAATTCCTACCCCAAAAAAGAGATTCCCCGAGAAAGTTCCCAGTCTGTGAGCTCAGATAACATCTAAGAATTGTGGTCTGTGCCACGGTGAAGCAATCATTGGAGCACAAAAGTTACAACATATATACGTACATATACACATATACATACATTTGCTGTCCGAATCTAGTAAAAGAATTACCTTGCCACATACAGGGCAGCTGTCACTTCTCTCCTTCCACTCATATATGCAACCAAGATGGAAATGGTGAGAGCATTTTGTCATTATTCTTGGATTCTCAGGCGTATATTCTGCATGGAGAAAGCAGTAAAAATTGACAAAATTCATCAAGAACATCAACAATTTATTAACCACAACATCGATGTGTCAAAACTATAAACCAAATACAGATACTGAACAAGCCAACTTGCACGTAATATTTCTGCTGCCACTGTCTGAGGCAATCATCACACCCAAATGAAGTTCACAAAAGTACTTCCCTAGTTCCCACAAAAGCTTGTCGTCATTCTTTTTCAGATGAAAGTTTTCCTTTTCAAAATTTTCTCTAAAGAATCTGTGTCTTTGCCAGCACATTCCCAGGTTAAAGGAAAAGCACAGAAGCATATAATGGCAACGTAATTTCTTTCAGAAAAAAATATCAAGTTCACCAGTAGATGAATCTCTAAATAGTTTGCATGAAACTCAACTACATCTAGGCACGAAAGTGAACAAGTTGAACAGGGCTAAGACTCTCTCGTCCGTCTTCTCAAACTTACTCAGCACTTCACATTATTCAGTATTAGCTTAGCCCGCTAATAATTGTCAGCTCGATAAGCAAGCAACAAGCAAACAATCTTCTAATATAAAAAGTTTTACCTTCAAGACATGTTGGACAAACATCTTCCTCTTCTGATGTCATATAAGTATGCCCAATATCAGCATTTGCTTTTGCCGAGGAAAGTCTGAGTGATGTCTTATAAGGTTGCTCTTTAAAACCTTTTTCATGTGCGTAGTTAGTCCATTTGCCTTCTGAGCAAATATTATCCGATTCCCCATCCGTGTCACTTCTAAGAGGTTCTGATTCCTCATCGGCATGACTTGAACCCTTCTCATGCCTTGAAACCAGTCCCTCCCTCTGCATGCGTAAAAGTCTTGGCTCTATATCATAGGGCAAAGGCCTTGGAGGAGAGTGGTACATGTCAGAGAAATAATTGTCAGGTGACGCTGTAGAAGTCATTGTGGATGCTTCCTGAATGGAAGAAGGGATGGCATGAATCTCTCTTCGGAATAGCATTGCGTACTGCACAGCATGACGATGGAGTGTCAAAATAGATGATCAAAATGCGAAATGCAGTTAAAATATCCTCTTCGAGGTAATTATTTTTAGTATTAATTGATGTTCTCATCAAGGTTCAGCACAAGATGTCGGCTTGAAGCTCAAGTATGCACAACTCTATTAGATAAGGAGACCTAGCTCAACACAAATCTCAAGAACACCATCTACCTAAAGGAGGGAACCTGGTATTGACCATAGAGCAATATTTCTTCGCAGTAACCAAATAGCTGTTGTCATGGTTACATTGACCCATTAATTGTTTCTCGTGTTTCTCACACTGTCTTCTCATCTTGTCCTCCGACCAGACTGATGTGCTCTCTCTCTCTCTCTCTCTCTCTCTCACGCACGCACTCACCATGTGTCCGGTATCATGCAGCAATAAAGCCCTCTTAACCATATACCACGACTGTTTCGAGTATCTCGTTACCATATGCTTATTCCCAGTACAGTAAATGATGAATATTAGATTAAGTAGACAGTAGAAACCATAAAATCCCAATGGGCAATAACAGAGAATCCAAGTTCTTTTCCACTATCACTTTTCCTCCCCTTGTTGTCATTTGAATCATGCTTTCCAATCTGACTAACGCCACAGAAAACAGTGAACCACCAACATCATTGGAATAAAATTTTGAGCCCTGGTCAATCTCCAATTGTAGAGGTGCACTTCGATAAGGCAACATAAGAGCATGGGCATGAATGCAGGCAGATTTTAAGATTTTAACTGGACATGTATATTTCAGTTCTCAATAAAAGGCTTTTTCTTGGTAATTAATCAGCAACAATTGAAAACCAGTTCTATCACTGTCTTTTGTGGTTCTCATCATCCAAAGAAAATATGCTCACTGGTGAGGCATTCAAAGAGTAAGTGTGAACTGCAACATACCATGTACACAAAATTATCAACCACACAATTAAAGCAAATGCAATTCCTATATGCAGAACTGTTCCGGAGAACATCTTCAAAGTCTCCAGCTCGCAAGCAGCAACAGACTGACCCCATTGTGTCAGATTCAATCCACAAACTGATCTTCTGTAGAGAGTCTTGATATTATTGATGAGAATCACATATGACAAGTGCTTTCAATAAAAAAGAAGCCTTGGAGGAGAACAAACGAGCTGACAGAAGGCGAATGAGAGAGGACACTGAGCTCACAAAAGTCGAGCCACCTCTGAGAAACAGTACCCTCCCTCAACCAATCAAAAGCTCTCATATGCTTTCGCTAAATGAATGAAAGATTAAATCCACTATATGCTTGAACCTGCATAAAATAAGTCATAGTGAATCAGACCATCAAGTTGATGACAAATAGTCTCCTAATTTTCAGAAAAGGTCGATGAGATCAAATAGAAGGGAGAAAAAAAACTCACATTTGACATGCCCATGAAATAAAATATAAAGAAAGACATCAATCCTCGCACCCTTATTCAAACAAGTCAATAATCAGACACAAAGCCATCAGACAAGAGCAGTTTCTCTGGCAATATAGGTGCAATTATTCAGACTTCGCCGAAAACAAAGAGGGTTCTCGAGATCGACCACCATAACGATTCGAAGGCAATGATGCTTTACAAAAACACGCGATCTTGTCACGACACGGCGTGCTTTCGTGGACATTAAGCAAACTCGCTCTCCTTGCTTCAACAAACGCCATCGGAAAAAGATTCATCAACAAAACGTCTTAAACCCACATTTTTTTTTTAAGAAAGAAAAGCGGCATCCATACCAAAACAAAGCATAAAGGCAAGCACGACACACGACCAAGCTCGTCGGACCAAGAAACAATCATGCACGCAGTCATAAGCAATCCCAGACGATGATCCCCGAAAGAGGCAAAAAAAAAAAAAAAAGACGACATATTGACCTAAAAAGCGAATGACCCAGAAGAGGCGGTGAAGTTCTGGACACGTTTCGATCGTTCAGGTACTCGATGCCCATAGAAACGAAGAGAAGGAAAGGGAGAGGAAGTGAATAGACGAGGAAAGCGATGAAAACCAGAGAGAAAAGTACCTGGAGGGAGCTTTGAAGAGTAGCGAGAGGGACAGAGAGACAGGAACAGAGACAGGGAATAATAGAAACTCCGAAAATCGAGGCTAATATCAGAATTTAAGATTGAGGTTAGATGCTTCGGAAATCAGAATGAATCAATCCTTCAAGGAGATGTCTGCGTTTCCTTATCCCTCTTTTTTTTTTTTTTTGGGTTTCGAAACGAGAGTTCCCTTTGTTCATCTTTCTGGCGAGAAAACAGCTATGAGACGCTTTTAATTAATCAAGAGGTGAGTGAATTAAAAGTCCTAAAAACTTAAGTATACTCGAGTGCTAAATTTTTACAAAATGCAATTAAATCCTAAAAATTATTATGAAAGTGCATTTGAATCCTATAATTTAGGATTTAATTACATTTTTTTGAAAGTTTTAGAACTCGATTGTACTTTCTCAATGAATTTTAGGATTAGATTGAACTCGTTGAAAGTTTTAGGACTCGTTTACACTTTTATTATAAATTTTAGGACTTTCGATACACTTATTTAATTAATTAAAAGATGATAATAATAATCTAGTCAAAAGAAAAGGATTAAAGTGATCATGTTGGAAAGAAATTTCTTATTGGGGAATATAATTGCATAATATTGGATTTGTGTTGGTTGGGATGTGGGGTACTATCACAATCCATGTCTCTTATGAGATTGATGGCACCATATACTCAAATCAAATATGATACTGACAATCAGTACAATAATTCGAGTTTCTTTCTAAAAATAACACGAGAATACACTCAACTATATTTTCATTTACAGGCATCCATTTTTACTTATCTTTCTATATAACAAAGCAAACCCGAAAGGAAAATGTTGACCAATGCACTCTTGCTATGGTCCGGGTAAAGGGCCGCCGCTCCCTCCAATGTTTTTCGATGACGGTGTTGGCCGTAGCGAGGGCCAACCACCCTTGCCCTTGCCTTTTTTATTTTCTTTTTTGTGCTTTTTTAAAATATCTTTTTCTATTTTCTAACCTGATTTAACTAAAAAATTAGGGTTTAAGCCTAGACGGCGTGATTTTAGTACTGTATTTCATGTTTTAGTAAGGTAATGTCGCGTGGGATTATGAGAGAGAAAATATTAAGAAAAAACACGTTTGCATTTTTCGTTAGTCTAATTAGACGGAGTTAACGGGGAGAACTCGATTACACCAATTTTGATAAGTTTTAGGACTTAATTGCACTTTTTTTTTGTAATTTTTCTAACTCAATTTGCGTTTTTCTAACAAGTACTGTGACTCGCAATACACTTGTCCCATTTTACAAAATACTCATGCTAGCTAAAAGAAACAACAATCGCGTATTGTCAAATAATGGATGAAAAGGTAATTTGAAATGTGAACGAGATTATGATGTTATCTTATGGATATATCTCATACAAGATTCATGTCAATGAAGGCTCCTATCGTGCAACGATATTTACATCTATCCTTTAAAATAATTCAAATCACAGTTTTCCTTTTCTTCAACGGTCCTTTCCCTTGCACGCATCTAGCGGGGACGTTTCGTTAGAATAAGAGAAACCACAAATGTTTAAATCATCGCAAGAAAATAATTCAGATCCCCGTGGGATGGGGGATTCTAATTCATACTCAAATTATGAGATTTACGGAATCACTCCACGATTGTATTTATCGTATAAATTATGATTCACCTATTACGTCACAACTTAATCTTAATAATATGTAGAAGTTATCACAACAATTACTAGTCAAAAGAATAAGGTAGAAAGATGCTAGGGTTAATATTACGAAAAATCCCAAACTGTACACCTATGACAAATTTAATTAAACTATTTTATTGGTTACCAAAAATTTCAAATCGGTACACCCGTGACAAATTTATCATAAATTATATTTTTATTATTAAAAATCTCAAACCGGTACACATGTGATAAATTTACTATAAACTATATTTTGACTATTAAAAATCTCAAACGGGTACAGCTATAACAAATTTACCTTAAACTAATTTGTTGACCACGAAAAATCCTAAATTGGTAGGACTATGATGAATTTATCCTCTGTTAATTTCTATTAAATTAAGTTGATATCATGAAAAATCATAAACCGGTACACGTATGACAAACGGAGGGTAAAATCCCCGAATCGATACACCCGTCAACCGCCATGTGCCATTCAACTCAATAATTTGACAGTAAAATTTAACGAAAATTAATAGAGGGTAAATTTTTAATAAGTGTGCCACTTGAGGATTTTTGGTGGTCAAAAAATAATTTTAGATGAATTTATCACATGTGTACTAGTTTTTGATTTTTTGTGGTAAAAATATAATTTTGGATAAATTTGTCACAAGTGTACGAGTTTGAGGTTTTTTGTTGTATTAACCCAATATATTGTGGGGTTTATGGAAAAAATAAGAAAAGATTTATTTTGTTTTGGGCCACTAAATTTGCTTTCGACAATCCGATGCAAGCTCATTACTATTCACAAAGTTTACGTTAGGTAGTCGGGATAAAATTCAGAATATAATAAGTGTTTGGTTCCTATCTAAGACTAGATAAAGTGGGATTTAAGATGGATACAACATGGATAAAATTATCTCATGGGAAATGTGGGATAAAGGTGAATAGGGTTTTTAATATCCATAGTATATGAGTTATTTTTCTCGAATAATAAAGTTCATAAATTAATTAAATTAAAGTAATATTTGAATATAAACGCTGTTTGAATTTTGATATAAAAATTCAAAATAACAAAATTAACAACTAGTATTTATATCTATTACATATTTTATGTACATTAGTATAGTTTACTATTAAAGAAAGTTTTATTAGAGAATGATAAAATTGGTTAAAAAATAATAAAAAAGATGAAACATTTATGAAAATAAGCAAATAAAAATGAAGTAGGCAAGAGTGTTGTGAGAGATTATTACCATCTCCATTTGTTCAATTTTTAAATTCATTTACATTGACATGCGTTCATATCAAACAATGGATATGATTAAATGTGAAAACATTCTCCTTTATTATTGCGATTAACCAAACAATAAATAGCAAAATTCTCGGATTTCATATTCTGTCATATTCAATCACTGCAATTGATCATACGGATAAAACTCAAGACATGATAAGTTTTATCCTATCTTGTGCTTAATAGATGTCCAGGACGGGATAAAGGGGGATAGAGGGGGATAAAGTAATACTAGGAGAGGTGGAATACTGTCGGATAAGATTTTTCTTATCCATCGCTCAGACCACCTCTCTTTGTCATGCTCCATCCGCCTCTCCGACAGTGGGCCAACTCTCTGGTTACGGTAGGCCGCCTCTCCGGCGGCGTGGACAACCTCTTCTGCAGAGGCGCCGGTGGTGATTTCGATATGGTTCGTCTTCCTTTTCTTTGGCCCCCATCAATTCCACCGTCGAATCCCTCCTCGTCAACTTCACATTGAATATTTCTTTTTCTTTTCATGTGGAGAACTATCTCAATTGATTTTTGGATGTCTTGTAATCTCAAAACTAAATCAAGCCAGTCCCTTCAGCATTTCAATGATGGTACAACCAACGCTCCATATATAAATAGCAAAAGCAATCTCAGGACTCGTCTTCTTCTTTATCAAAGATGCCTGCTTGACCTGCATGATAATATGAAATCAAAGCTTGCACTTGCATGGAACACGAACCTAAGATAGTTTAATGTATGCTACCTCCGGACCCCCCCAATAAGGACTACCCTTTAGAGAGAGAATGGAAACCTGTCCTAATCATAATCCATGTCTCTTATGAGATTGGTAGTACAATATACTTAAATAATGGGTAGCGTATTAATTTCAGAGTATTCGTAAATCGCATAACAACTCGTTCTTAAATCTCTTATAGATTCCCATATCAAATATGATGCTGACAATCAATGCAATAATTTAAGTTATTTTCTAAAAATAACACGAGAATATCTTTAATTAACTGTATTTTCATTCACACACATTCGTTTTTACTTATCTCTCTATATAACAAAGCTAACCCGAAAGGAAAATGCTGACCAATGCCCTCCCGCTGCGGTTTAGGTAAAGGGTTGCCGCATTTAAGTGAGGGCTAGAGGCCCCTCCAACGCTTTTCGGTGACGGTGGGGGCGGTAGCGAGGGCCAACCACCCTTGCCCTTGCCTTTCTTTTTTCCCTTTTTTTTGTAATTTTTAAAAATATCTTTTTTTAAAATTTTATAACCTAATTTAACTAAGTTTTTAGTTGAAACACTTAGGATTTAAGCCAAGATGACGTGGTTTTAGTACTATATTTCATGTTTTAGTAAGGTAAAGTCACGTAAGACTATGAGAGAGAAAATATTAAGAAAAATAATGTTTGCATTTTTCGTTAGTTTAATTAGACGAAGTTAACAGAAGAACTTGATTGCACCAATTTGACAATTTTTAGGACTTAATTGCACATTTTTTGTAAGTTTTATGACTCAATTGTATTTTGCTAACAAATATTATGACTTTCAATGCACCTGTCCCATTTTTACAAAATACTTGAGCTAGCTAAAAGAAACAATGGTCGCGTATTGTCAAATAATGGATGAAAAAGTATTTTGAAATGTGATCAAGATTATGATGTTATCTTATGGATATATCTCATACAGGATTCATGTTAATAAAGACTCCTATCGTGCAATGATTTACATCTTTCTTTTGAAATAATTCAAATCACATTTTTCGTTTCCTCCAACAGTCCTTTCCCTTGCACGCACCTAGCGGGGGACGTTTCGTTAGAATAAGAGAAACCACAAATGTTTAAATCATCATAAGAAAACAATTCATATCCCTGTGGGATCGAGGGATTCTAATTCAAACTCGAATTATGAGATTTATGGAATTATTCAATGATTGTATTTATCGTATAAATTATGGTTCGTCTATTACATCAAGGCTTAATCTTTATAATATGCACGAGTTAACACAACAACGTTGGGCGAAAGAGCAAGGTAGAAAGATATTAAGGTTAATATCACCAAAAAATCTCAAACTGTACACTTGTGATAAATTTGCTCTAAACTATTTTATTGACCATAAAAAAAAATCTCAAACGAGAACATCCGTGATAAATTTATCCCAAACTGTTTTTTTTTTTTTACCACCAAAAACCTTAAATTGATACACATGTGATAAATTTACCCAAAATTATTTTTTGACCACAAAAAATCTCAAACTAGTACACCTATGATAAATTTACCATAAACTAATTTTTTTACCACAAAAAATCCTAAATTGATATAATAATGACAAATTTACTCTCCGTTAATTTCTCTTAAATTGACTTAATACCAACTCTAGATTCACGATTCACCAAACTGGAGATATGATACAATCAAATCCCCGAATTTATTATCTTGTTCTATCCAATCCTAGACGACCAAATGCAACCTCATATCTTGGTTAGAAATCTAGACGATCATACATAGCCCAAGATTACCGATACAGAAGTGAAACTTTTTTGTATCGAATATCAATCAACCCCGCATTTTCCCAATCGACCAAAACCTAATTATGGATCTAGTAGCTCAGTCCTTTTAGACCCGCCATGCTTATATCACTCATCTGGTGGATCTGGACCATGAGGTTTGCCATTGGGTATCTTTTGAATCGTCAACAAGCCCGGCTACACAGACGGGCAAAAGGGGTCTCCACTCGTCGGGTCTAGCTGACACAACATTGAATGGAGTTTCGGCAAAATCACAAAGCATACGCGTAATAAGAGATAGCTTATCCCTGCATCTTTTGATATTTATTGGATCCGGGATGGTGCCACAACCAGTAAAATCAAGTTGGACACGACAAAATCCTAAGTAGAACCCTAGCCTAGTCGCTTAATTTTAATGAACTTTGCTTCCCTCGCTGCACCTTCATAATTATACCATCTCATGCGTCTAACTTTTCTTTAATTCGCAACAGAGATGTGTTGATCGGAATTCGAGCGAGTTCGAGCAAGATGTTGATACGATGGACGCCCAAGTAGATCTTTCCGACTGCCATATCGCCGCCACGTGCCGGATGCAAGACTTGCAAAACGGATTCGATTATGGCGGGAGGATTACCAGTTCGAAAAACTTCCTGTACTCTCTAGTTGCACAATTTCCATCCACGCTTTATGAATTTCTCATTCTTTTTTTCCCGTATTTTTATGTTTATGGTGGGGCGGTCGCATTTGTTCGTGCATTTTACTCGAAGACAGCGAGACATCGTCTCCTACCTCTCGCCGGCCATTTCCAACACCTTCCGGTTCCGCATTCTTCAGATCTGAACCGGGTCGCTTCCTTGTGCGTGCGTTCTCTTCCTAATCGCCGGCATTTCTCGCTTAGGGTTCGGCATCGAGCTTACCTTACCGGATTCCTCAAACCGAGCGAGCTTCTTTCCTTTAAGAGGGTCTCGCCCCACTTGACTGAACTGAGTGAGTCGCTTCGCCCACTTGACTGACGTGAGCTCGGTAAGTTAAGGGGCGTTGGGGGTATGCGGATTAGGGTTTTGGGTGCTGCTCCGTTGTCGGTTTATTGCGTTTAGAGGTTGGGGGAAGGGGAAGAAGAGGGGATATAAATAAGTGTAGGGCTCGTCGAGCTCAATGGCCCAGCCGGAGGCCATACTGGAGTGGTTGCAGAAGGAAATGGGGTACCGGCCGTTGGGCCCGTACTCTGTTTCGAGCAAGTCGCAGGCGCCGTCCACCGACTCACTCCGCAAGATCTGCCGCGGTAACATGATCCCGGTGTGGAGTTTTCTGATGAAGCGCGTGAAATCCGAGAAGACGGTGGAGAATATCAGGAGGAATATCACGGTTCATGGTGGGGGAGATGTGGGTGGTGGCAGTTCTCCGAATTTGGGGAAGGAGGAGGGTAGAGGTAAAGGCAGGAGGAAGGAGAAAACGGGTGGGGATAGTTCTGGCCTCGCGGACAGCAGGGAGGCTGCACTGCAGGAGAGGGAATTGGCTGTGAAGGAGGTGGACAGGTTGAGGAACATTTTGAGGAGGCAGAGGAAGGATTTGAAGGCGAGGATGATGGAGGTCTCGAGGGAGGAGGCTGAGAGAAAGAGGATGCTTGACGAGCGAACAAATTACAGGTTGGAGTTGGTTCAATTTTGTTGGTTTTATTTTGCTAAATCTGGTTTGTGCTACTTATGATGGGTTGGATACTGATAACCAAGTAAGTGTGGGAAATTGAACATGGCATCTCGCATGGTGTCATCATATCATGATAAAAGTGTCTTTGTCTATCTGGATCACTAGGATTCCAGTGATGCAAATCCAAGAACTACCTTACTCTTAGGCTTTGCCCTTGGAGTTCAAGAAGTACCGATCCCTCTTTCTGTTATGTTTTATCTCCAACTTTTTATTTCAACAAACTCCTGCATCCCAATGGTTCTGCTTTAATGAGTTTGTACAGTCAATGACAAAATCCCTGGCAAGAGATGAGAAAACCCCTGAATGTAATAGTTTCTTCAATTAAAAGTTAAAAATGCCGAAGGGTCTTGTTTTTTTAACCAAATTTTAGGAGTTTTAGCTCTTGAATTATTAACTGCATGTTCACATTGTTTCCACTGTAGGCACAAGCAGGTGATGTTAGAATCTTATGACCAACAGTGTGATGAAGCAGCTAGAATATTTGCAGAATATCACAAACGACTTCATTATTATGTCAGTCAAGCAAGGGACGCTGAGAGTTCCATTCTTCACCCTTCCTCTGAGCTGGCCAACAGTTATAGTGGAGGCAGTGAAAAAGAAGCTGTTTATTCAACTGTCAAGGGTACAAAATCTGCTGAAGATGTTATCCTTATCGAAACCACTCGAGAAAAAAATGTACGGAAGGTGTGTGAGTCTCTTGCTGCACACATGATCGAGAAAGTGCGGAACTGTTTTCCAGCTTATGAAGGAGGTGGTATACATATAAATCCTCAACTAGAAGCAGCTAAACTTGGATTTGATTTTGATGGAGAAATACCTGATGAGGTCGCAACTGTTATTTTGTCTTGCCTCAAGAGTCCTCCTTTACTGCTTCAGGCAGTTACTGCATACACATTGCGGTTGAAAACATTGATTTCCAGAGAGATAGAGAAAATTGATGTCAGAGCTGATGCAGAAATACTTAGGTACGATAATTGCTTTCCAACATTTTCCGCCGGCTTCTTTTGCCTCTTCTTGTTATTTTACATTTCAGTCTACTTGCTTGAATGGTGGCTGAATTATTTATGCATGTGTCTGTATCTTATTTTCTCCACTTAGTTAGCGGACCGGTATACGCCTCATTGTGCTCACAAGCTCCTTAATTTCTAAGCTGTTGCTTTTCAAGTATATTGAACATTTAATAGTATCAAGGAGGAGCTCAAAATGTAGTGTTTGTTTTTGCTTAGGCTTTCCTTGAATAGTGGTATTATAGCCATGGAGCATCTCAGGTTTAAGATTTCAATGCAGGGTAACTTCATGATCTTGTTTAAAAGCTGCAATCTCTCAGGACCTTGAAATGAGTGGCAGTTACTCATTGATGTTAGTTTGTTCATTAAATGAGCTATCCAATCAGTTTCACCTGTTTTAAATGGCACACATATGCATCCGATCACACTATTCTTTAATGCAAGCAAAATATTAGTGATTGGTTTCTGCTGTTTCATCATTAAGCTCCATTTACTTTCGTGCAGTTTTTGTCAATTGAGCTTCTAATTCGCAGATTTTTCAAATTTTAACGCTTCTTATTATTCATAATCAGATACAAGTACGAGAACAACAGAGTAATGGACGTTTCTTCTCCCGATGCTAATTCACCGCTAAACTATCAGTTCTATGGTAATGGAAAGATAGGCGTTGATGGATCTTCTAGAGGAACCCAAAATCAGCTTCTTGAAAGACAGGTTATTTTTTCTTCCAGAAATTAACTTCGTTTATAATCTTGTAGACTTCTGGTTTAAATTTGCCTTCATACGACCAGTTTTCTCTTACTAAACTAGGACACTTATGATGTCAGTCATTTATTCCTGTGCTGAACCTTCTACATGTAATAGTCAAAGTGATAAAAAGCAGATGAATGACTCCTCTCTACTGTCCTCTTCCTCCTCTATATTGTGAGCGATGCATGGAAGGCTACCCGGTTAGACTGCTCAATTTAGACAGATATATTTGGCATTAGATTTTAAATGTAAACTTTTTTGGCCAATTGTCCAATGTGAAAATAAATCTTTACGTGAAATTAAGATTGCAGTTCTTTCAGTGAGATTATGGAGAAGAAAACCATTGCTTTGTTCATCAAATCAGTATCACATTGTATCTATCCATCCAAGTTAAAAAGACAGTGCTTTTGCTGTAGGTTTCATGGTTGCGATATGTCACTTGCAGTTATTTATGTGCAACATTTCTGTTTTAGTTGCATCTATTTGTGCCTTCACTTGTAAAAGTGCGCATCTTCACTAATGATTTGCTTTGCACATAACTCATCTGAGCTAGCACATTCTTTTAACAACTCCAGTTTTAGTTCTAAATCTCTCGAAACCTAAAATCTTCTGCAACGTTTATATCGTAGTGTTGTCAGCAACATCCTCTTCTGGACTTGTGGGGAAAAAAATCAATATTTCCATTTTGCATCTTTGCAAAGTCATGATTTCTTTTAATGTGATTCTTATGGCAGGCGACGTCAGGTACTTAAAGAGTAAGGAATTACATGGCTGAGTGAAATCCAATTCCAATTGACTATAGTTCACACAAGTTCTATTTTGTGTGATTATGACATGATGCCTGTTATTGTCTGCAGAAAGCACATGTTCAGCAGTTTTTGGCTACTGAAGATGCACTTAACAAAGCTGTGGAGGCCAGAGATTCCTGTCAGAGGCTTATACAAGTTCTGCATGGAAGTAGTGATATGGTTTCTGCAAAAACAGTTGGTACTGGGGTAAAATCACAGAATGTTGGTAGCCTTCGGCAGTTGGAGGTGAACTCTTTTTTATGATAGCTTTTCTGTTCTTTTTTTTTTTTTTTTGGAGTGGGAGGGGGTACTAAGGAAAGAGAGATGATGGGACGAATTAATGTAGAGTAGATAGTGAATATATGAGGATAATATGATATATTTTTTGAACATAGAGTCATGTCAGCTCATGCTTCTGGATATCACTCCTCTCATGTCTTTTGTCAATGAATCATGTCCATATGATTCGTGAAATACCTTCACCTTCAAAGTTCCTTATGTACTTGTCTATAAAAATATCAAAGTTTCTTATGTGCATCTGGTTTTGAGGTTTGTATATTACAGCACTAGTTAAATTGCATTTTTTTTCCATTCATGTAGTTGGAAGTTTGGGCCAAGGAAAGGGAAGCTGCTGGATTGAGGGCAAGCTTGAACACTTTGATGTCTGAAATCCAACGGCTAAACAAATTATGTGCCGAGCGAAAAGAAGCTGAAGATTCACTAAAGAAAAAATGGAAAAAGATTGAAGAGTTTGATGCCCGCAGATCGGAACTTGAAACCATATATACTGCTCTACTCAAGGCTAATATGGTAAATGCTCAGTGCCATTTTTTCTTTTTCTTTATTCAATTGAGAATATGTTCAATTTCAGAAGGAATAATTGTCAAGCGGATTTATCTAAAAGCCTGTGACTTGCTTAAATGCTTAGAGGAAAGCTAGATTATCTATATATTGGTATCTATTCTTAACTTTATTTATCTACCTGTTGTTATTATTATTATTATTATTTTTTGGTTGTTGGGGGGGGTCGCAAGCTAGGTTCTATTTGTCAGTATCATTGTCTTTACTCAGAAACGCCTTGCCAGGATAGCTACATCCTGACATCTCCAATGTTCCCTTACTTTTGAGAAACAATAATGACTTGTGAATAATATTGAGGACTGTAAGTAGTGTGGATCCATTTTTTCATCGCTTGATTCTGGTCTGGTTTAGTTACTTTAGTGGAGTTTGATTCTCTGGTTGAATTTGATTCATTCTGGGCTGCATAAAGTGCAACATTATTCCTCCTTTAGGGGACCATAAAGTTCTTGTTCATTCGGAAAATATTGTAGGATGCTGCAGCCTGTTGGAATCAGCAGCCATTAGTTGCCAGAGAATATGCAGCAAGCACTATAATCCCGGCATGCACGATTGTGATAGACATCTCAAAAAGTGCAAAAGATTTACTCGATAAAGAAGTTTCTGCCTTCTGCAGAAGTCCGGATAACAGTCTCTACATGCTTCCATCAACCCCCCAGGTATTTATGACTTCCCAACTTCATTAGTGAGAGTTTTAGTCACAAAGTCGTGTTTCGCACTTATGAAGTTGTTTTCAGTTGCCTCTATGACTATGAAGGAAATTTATATCATCGACCCTCTGGCTAGGTGCTAATTTTTCTTGTCAGTAATGTTGGCGACCTGGTGTTTAAGTACTCTGTCTACCATTTACAGAAGAGTCATTGTTCTGATCGGTGGGTTACAGCCATGACATCACTCGCATCTAAGTTAGTAAATTTTTGCATGTGGGTGATATTCATAGCTTGTAACCCACCACCATTCAGAAGGGTGCTTGGAGGAAGTTTCCTCTAACAAGAGTTTGAGGAAAATATAGCCGTTTACAAAATCCAGCTGGTTTATTGTGGCAATCAGTTGTTTTTCTCTTGGTCTCAATATTTGCTTCCTATTTCATAATCAGATTGGATATAGTTAGAGAACTTGAAACAAATGATAATTTTGGATATGCTGTGTCAGAAGTGAACGCCTAAAATTTGTTGGTCAGGTAGTTTTGGTGATATGTAGAGAGTACTTGCTCTTATGGCTTACTGCTACAAAGAATGTCGCTTGTGAGAATATTAGGTTTAGAGATTGATAATACTTTCATATTGCAAGTGCTTCAGGAATGGCTATGGTTGAAATATAATCACACAAGTCTTTCGCTCTGTTTTCATAAGATATGCTTTGGTAACATGGTCTGCCAGACGATTTTATTGTTGGCATTGTTCATAAATAGCTTATTCTCCCTTTCCATGAGCTATTCTGTGCCAAAGATTTATTTCTCTGTCATCTTTCATAATGGGTGATTTGAAAGGGACATGTTTTTGAAATGGTTTACAAGACAATGGGGGAGAATATATGAGAAAATTAGAAGAAAGAAAGGTTCAGTGCGATTTCCTCCATGAGGCTTCTTAGTTCTTAGAACTTCTGTTTTTGAACATGTCTTGGTATTACCTTATTGACTTAATCTGCAAAATCTTTCTCACTGGTTTTGTATTTTATGTATGATGAAGGACCTTATTAGGAATACAAAAAAGCTATATGGCATTGCATTAATTGCTATATAGCATTGCATAAATAACTACATATATTTTCTTTTTCGCCAAATAACTACATATTTCAACGCTTTACTATTTTGTCATTTTTTAAACAGTCACACTTTTGATGCTTTAACTCCCAAGTGGGGTAGCAGCAAATTTCAATCACCGTTATGATTGCATCGTGACAGTTGATCGAGAGATAGAGATTTAGGTTCCTTGTGTTGTAATGGTAATAACTCAACATGTGCCTCTCTCTTTCAATCGTGGTTCACATTTGAATATTGCCTTCTTGATTTATGTTAGGCTCTCCTGGAGTCTATGGGTTCTAGTGGATCCACAGGACCCGAAGCTGTTGCTGCTGCTGAAAAAAATGCTGCTTTATTGACTGCAAGAGCTGGAGCCAGGGATCCGTCAGCTGTGCCATCCATATGCCGTGTTTCTGCTGCTCTCCAATATCCGGCTGGTGAGTTAAACGGGTCCTTTTGACCCCCCAAAAAAAAAGTTAAATGGGTCTTTACGGAGACAGTTTCTGGAAGAGGGTGGGCATGGATTTTCATGTCAGTCAAAGCACTGCCTTAGCCATGATGTTGGGCCTACTAGTTGAAATTGAATTTCTTGTGATGGTCGTGCTTTTATGTGTCAGGATGCACGTGCCATTGCACTGTTTTAAACTAGATCCTTCTCTGGCTTGGATTTAATAGCATTTGGTGACATGTAATGCTAGGATGTGGTGTACTTGAATTTTATGGGGATAGAGATAGACCAACTATATGAAGAAATTGAGTTGTCCTTTACTCCAATGTTAATCAACTGCTCAGATTAGAGCTATGCTTTTAAAATACAACAGAATCAGTCTCTGTTTTATGTCCTCATTGAGTTTTCATGAGGGCTTAATGAATGCAGCAGTGCTAGCCTTTGTGGATAATTCATTTCTCTTGAATTATTTGTTCATCAATGTAGGAATGGAGGGGTCAGATGCTGCTTTAGCATCGGTACTAGAGTCCTTGGACTTCTGTTTGAAACTACGTGGTTCTGAGGCTAGTGTGTTGGAAGACTTGGCAAAAGCCATCAATTTGGTGCATGTCCGGCAGGATCTCGTAGAAAGCAGTCATACATTGCTAAACCACGCATACCGTGCTCTGCAAGAATATGAAAGGTGTACTTCTTTTCTTATGTTTGAGGCTACTTTTAGGCTATTTGCATCTTCTTTTACTGCTCATCCATCGTTGCCAGAAGCCTGACCAATCACACTAGTTTCAGCATTCTAGTCAATTAGTTGAATCCATTTTCAGGCCAGAAAGAGGTTAAAAGACCATATATATGGATGTTGGCTACATGGTTATTAGATTTCATCTACTTTTCAGGAAGAGGAAAAACTTGAAAATGTACTTTGTGCATTTCTGTTTTAATGAAATTTCCTTTCTGTTGAGCAGCATGCAATAAAAAATGCATCCTTCATTGTCGTGAAGTGTTTTCAAGCCACTTGATCAAATTTCAACCTTTTCAAGTCCTTTGCATGTTTTTCATCCTTTTAACCTTGAGATTTGCACAATTTATTCTTTCATACTGTACTTGTTCTCATAAAATTTTTATGTTTTAGAATATCTGGTTTTGAGTATAACAGCTAAAAATTGTACCTTTCAGGGCTACTAACTACTGTTTGAATTTGGCTGCCGAACAAGAGAAAACTGTCATGGATAAGTGGTTGCCTGAGCTTAAGGCTGCAGTTTCAAATGCTCATACTTGCTTCGAAGATTGCAGATATGTTGCCGGTTTGGTGAGTACCACGAATGACTAACAAATAGTTGGAACCACCCATTTTTTCCCATAAAAAATAACATGATGTTTGAGTACAGCTGTACTGGGTGTAGGCCTTAGCTTATGTCAGAATGTACAAGGCATTTGGTTCTCTTTTTAAGAAATGCCTATATGATGTCAGCTGTTGGCTGGAGATTGTATCCTCATAGTTGCAGACTAGTACATATGTGCTTATACTTTTCTTTCTTTCTTTCTTTTTTGTTTTTTCGCTGAAAAAGATGCTTGCTTGTATATTAGATTTGGTAGAAGTGGATTAACTTCTGCATTGCTGTTGCGCTAAAGTAACTTGTAGAATTTATGGATGGAGTGAATGAAATGAACTGATTCACATGTATTCTCTTTCTGCTACTGATTTATTTTGGTCATGCCTGACTCTTGGTTTTGACTTTGGCAGCTCGATGAATGGTGGGAGCAGCCTGCAGCAACTGTTGTTGACTGGGTTACAGTTGATGGTCAAAATGTCGCCACTTGGCATAACCATGTCAAACAGCTTCTTGCTTTTTACGATAAGGAACTCTTGTGAGCTGAGCTCAAGGTACCGAGGACAACCTTCAATTGCCCTGTTCTGGAACAAGTTCCTAAATTAACTTGCTAATGGTTCTTATGACATGGAAGTTCCAGGATAATTACATTGGAACAGAAGCAGTTTGCATTATTGTGGTATATACTGCTTTACACCTCCTAGGTACTTTTGACAACTTGAGAGGGAAAATTTCACAGTCCCTCCGATAAAGGTTGAGATTCATCAGCAGTGATCCTCCGCCTACGTTGTTGGATTTGTATAGTGTGATTGCGTTGCTTCTTTAGAAGCTTTTTCTGTATAATATGTTTGTTAAAGCTTTGACTCTGGTGGTTCACTTTGCCACTGTTCTTTGGCTGAGAATGAAGACTGATGCCACTCGAGTCATTTCGAGTTGCTTGCAGCAACTTGTGATTGTAATTTTGTATTGTTTGGGAAGGTTGTCACCTGAGAAATACAGGACGTGTTGATAGTTACCAAACAAGATTAGCATTATTATCATTGTTGAATTTCATTTTTTGAGAGTGGATAGAGGGATGATCAGTTCAGCTGTCATTGGAAATGTAATTTATGCAGAAATAATGGTGTGCAAGTTTCAGTTTACATGCGGTGTATTCATCAATCTTCGACTGTCTTATAACAGAGTCATTGAGAGCAAAATCTGTTACCCACAAGCATATCAACTGGGTTGTCTCAATCATACCATGATGCATTGGTGGGGATCCTGAGAACATACTTCATTCATGTGGGCTGCGATGGTAAGTCGCCCTCTACCCGTTTCTGAGGAATACATGCATGGTTTCTCAATTCCTGAAATATTTGAGTTTGGAAATAATTTTTTCCTCATTGTTTTGTTTTGGTCTACTGAATAATGGGTTGAACGTGAAGCAACAATTTTGCTGTAACATCTTTGGAATTTGAAATTGTTTAGGTTAATACATGTATGTATCTACGCCAGCAAAAAGTTAAGTGCAGTAGATAAAATTTGTCAGTGCACTATGGGCACTGTTCATCTATTGATCTCGGGCTGCAAGAGTTCCAGGCCTGTGATCAGGCGGCCTTGTTATTGACTACTTGGCTTGACTGGTAAAGAGGAAATAAAGATTATCATTTTGGTTGACGGAAAATTGCGTTTGCATTCCACTCAAGCAAGTGCTGCATTTATTTTGAGGAAACCTTATACAAGAGACCTTCACGCTCAACAGGGAGCGGAATTTCAGTATAAATGCAGACATAGCGACCGTCACTGCTAGATTTCATTAATCAATCCTGATGCGTGGATTTTTTCCACCGTCTTCTCGTCGATTCTTTTATTCATCTCGTTGTTCCGATAATTCTTGTGATCCCCAACGCTACCTTGCCTGAAGAAGGAATGGTAGGACAATTCAAACCATGTTGGTGAATTACTGGATGGCTTTGCCTCGTGTTTGCTTAGGCATTCAAAGCTGCATTCCCCGACAATCTCTTCGACAAACCTCATTCTCATGATCAAGGTTCAAAGGACAACCTAAGAAAGGCGCGGACTGCTTCACGTGAGGCTTCAGGTCTTGTTTTAGCTCTTCATAGGTAATGAAGAACGCATTCCCCGGCCTAGCCAGACTCTCCTCCCATTACTCCAAGACATGTTCATAATACGATCCGAATGGAACCACCCCGCCGCAGAACTTGTTGACTGCAACCTGGCACTCGGTTCTCGAACATCTTCCCCTTCCGAGCAAAGTGCCATGGTGAGATGAGCGTGTCCTTGGGGTTCCGAGCCCCATATGTGGGATTCAAATTTATCAGCTAGTATATGATGTGCACTATGAGTGTGAAAGATCCTAGCATTCGCACCAGACATCGCGTTTGGTCTGTACAGCTCGAGCTCGAGCACAGGAACGAGCTCATGGGGGCTGTTGCCGACCAACAACTCCTTTGACGAGCGGTCGACGATGGAAAACAAGAGGTCATTGGGCCATGTCGTGCCGGTTTTTGGGAACGAAGTCCGGGTCGCATGGGTGGGGAGGGGATTGAAGGATTCGACAACTTCTTGTGTCCCCTGCAAGTAAGGAAGGCGAAACCAAAAGCCTCGCCATTGGTAGAGATGAGTCTTGAGAGGCTATTTCTTGTGAACTCCCCTGCTTCCATGGCTATGGAGATATGGGTACCTCATTGGCTTCCTGGTGTGGAAAGGAGTTGAGTTCAAATTTGACTTTCTGATGAGAGCTTTGTGCCAGAAAAATATGAGAGCTGGGAAAAGACTACGTGAACTGGTCATCCATTGGAGATCATCCCCTCGTCCGGATTAAGCTTTATTGACGAGAAATTGAAAACTTGTCTTTCATAGCCTACAATTGAAATCCCTAACTTTAGGGTTTACAAGTTCCGTGTACTTTCAATTAAGTTACCAATTTACGAAAGCTCAATTGACGACCTCCTAGTTCCATTTTTCCTTTTTCTTTTTTTGCATCATCAATCTCACATGATTCGCAAACACGATGAATGACTTCCTTTTGCCTCTATACCCTGTCGTTCTTGTGAACCTTATTCAATACGGCGAATTGAGAGATCGATAGATGCTGCGAACTTCAACTAAAGTGAACCGAATTCATGCCTCTCGACCAATTTCATTCCGACTCCATAATTTTTAGGGGTCAGCATGGTTCCGGGATCCGGTTCGGTATTGGATTCCAAAGTATATAGGGCGGGTTTCGGGTTTTAAAAATTGGGGAACCTGTTTGGATGGGTAGGTTTTAGAATCTAGGTAGGTGGAACCTAGGATTTGGAACATGTAACAAGTTTTTGCGTTTTCTTTGTATATGTTTTTGGGTGATCCCGTATTATTCCATGGCGTCCAATGATGAGTGTATAATCTGTAACTACTAGTCCGAGCTTCCATTTTCGATAATATTTATGACCGAGACTTTTACTTTTTTGATATTTCATATTTATTCATATATCTAAATATAAGTTGTGGTCGATGGATTGTAGCAACAAGTATTGGTCATTAAACGTGTTGATTCATTGCAGTAGTTAAATAAAAAATATAGGTGGAGCCTAAGATGATCCCGAAACCTGCGACATGAGGTTCCAAGTTCCACGGTATGCGGGATAATCTTCAATTTCCAAAAAAATAAAGAACTCGTTATGACGGGCAGATTCCAAGTTCTAAGTTGAACCCGTATGAAACCCGGAACCGCTTATTTCTAATAATTTCTAGCTTAGCTACCCAGTTTGTACGTTAGTAAATCACACCGGTTAGTGGAATTTTTTTTTAGTCGAAGGTTAATGGACTTGAAATGCGGGAAAATTGTCCAAAAAGTCCTAAATCTATTATACGACGGCCAAATCAGTCATAAATTTTTCAATTTTACCAATTTAGTCCAAAACATTCCAATTGTGTCAATATAGTCCCAAACCTTCAGAAGTTTTGCCAATTTAGTCCTAAACCTTTTGAAATTTTGCCTATTTAGCCCAAAATTTATATTGACAGAAATGACTACGTTGACAAATTCGAAAGAAAAATAGCAAAATGCAGAAAAGCAAAAAAGGTGTCAAATTTGATTCCGATAATCTAAAAGCCTTACTAATGTGAAGTGTACATGTGTTCGCTGGCCTTATTAGAGCTAGTGTCCAACTTATATTAGTTAAAGAAGCTGCCCATAATGATGTCCCAATCTACTTCATACCAGACAGGATCAACCCAAATAATCTCGGATGACACAGTTCGAGAAGGAGAGACCGATGTTCAGGCCCCACTAAAACCCACCCGTGAAGCACCGAGCTTCGATTTCTTGGAACCCCGTGATGACAATGATGCTCGGAAGTCCTTACCAAAAAAAAAAAAAAAAAAAATGATGCTCGGAAGAACCAGACGACGACGACAACAACAACAACGAAAGAACAATCTCGGTGCTTCGAAAGCAAAGATCGTGAAAAGAAAGGTTGTCCCCTCTTGCCAATTTCATTGGCGTTTCGAAAACAAAGATTGTGAAAAGTTTTGAACTTATTACACTTTTGCTAACCCGGTCCTAAACCTTTCGATTTTATCAATTAAGTCATAAACCTCGTTACCTTTTGCCAATTGAGTCTATCTAGCCAGCTTTGGTTGAAAATTGCTGACGTGGATGCTGGTCGTCCTACATGGTACGCCCGATGTTGATGTGAATAATTTTTTTAATAAAAATTTACATGCAGATGGCACTCACCCAGCACCCGATGAGGGCCCGACGACCCTTGCCGGCCGTTGAGAGAAGAAAAACAAAGAAAAGATAAGGAAAAAAAAGTAGTAAGAAGTTTAAAAAAATATATAAAATTCTATTAAATGATTATCCACGTTAGTGCCGGCCGTGCCATGTAGGATGGCCGACGTTCACGTCCGCGATTTTCGATCAAAATTGCCCGGATAGACTCAATTGGCAGAATGTGAAAAGTTCTAGGACTCAATTGGCAAAACTACAATGTTTTGGACTCAGTTGGTAAAAGTGCAACATATGTAAAACTTTATGGACAATTTCCCCAAAAGTAAGTATGTTGTATAATCACGTTCAACCTTATGATAAGTCGCCTCATCGATGTGTTTTGCCGGTTCAATTAACGGAATAACAAAGCAATCATCGTGGAGGATGGAGACAACAGTAACTCCAACCTTTGTATGTGGACTATAATTCGGAGAGACTTTCGATTCCAACACACGGTCATCCTCAAGACTCGACATGGCCCTTTTTTTTTTTTTTGGCTCTCTTCTTCTTCTTTTCCTTTGGTGCTTGGAATGGAGATCACTTCAGGAACTGACAAAAGGAGAGAATCTGTGCGTGGCTTACTTAAAAACATTTCTCGTGACTCGAATGGGTCCCGACCAAATTCTTCTGTTGGCAATTTTCACATCAACAAAGGAACAAAAAAGGGACGCCATGTGTGAGCCAACAATGAACCCCAAGCATGCAAGAGTCCTCCTCCATCTACCCTTTCTTCATCCCAAAATCACCTCTCCCTGCTTCTGTTTCTTTTTAATAACCACGTCCTGATCGCAGTCCTTGATGTGACTTTCATGCCTCGGTTTCACCTCCGGAGTCCGGTAAATCGAACCCGAGTGCCTTGTTGAATGATTGGAGACGGCTTGTTTTCACATGAATACATTGAACCGGCTAAGACAACAGAAAGAGACACAAGAGGCAGACTTATCTCTTAGGGAACCCAGTCCAACACAGAGGACTTAAGATTGCCAGGAGGTCCATACAAAATTCCAAAGAAGGGTGTTCTGAGAGCAAAGAGAAGCACAGAGAATAGAATGCCAATGCCTTGGTTTCTGATAACTTTTGTGTTGCTCAGCTTGAGAATTGTAGATGTTTCAGAGGCTGCCCATGAAGAGAAGGTTCCATCTGCACTAGCTGTGGGCACTGTCTTCTGTGACACATGCTTCAAGCAAGAGTTCTCAAGGACCAGTCACTTCATTTCAGGTCCAATTTACTGTGATTTCCTGTGATTTCATGCTTTTTGTTGCCTTGACTTTATGTTTTATAGCTCCAATTTGTGTCTGAAAACAGAATTCCGCCAACTTAAATGTGTATGCAGGTGCCTACGTTTCGATAGAATGTGAAAACTCGAGCTCGAGCCGGAGCTTCCAGCGGGAAGTGAGGACTAATAAGCATGGCAGATTCAAGGTCCTTTTACCACCTTCGGTGGGCAAAGATGCCCAGAGAATCGAGGGATGCACGGTGAAGCTGATCAGAAGCAGCGAACCCGGCTGCGGTGCCGTATCCTTAGGCATCTCGTCTCGGCTTCGTCTCAAGTTGAAGAGGCACGGGCTTCGCGTATTCTCGGCAGGGCTTCTCGCCTTCAAGCCCCCAAAACACCCGAGCAGGTGCACTGAGGGTCCTGCTCGAGGAGATCCCAAGTTCCTTTCCAGGAAAAACTCGATACCCTCAAAAGGTTATCTCCCACGAATCCCAGGGCTGACGCCACCATCATATCCTTTACCATTTCCATCACCACCGTCATTAATCCCTTTGCCGCCGATCCCATGGCTGACACCACCGCCACCACTAATTCCTCTGCCACCGATACCGTGGTTGACACCGCCCCCGTCACCATTCATTCCTTTGCCACCGATCCCGTGGCTCACCCCCCCGCCGCCGCCGCCATTCCCCTTCCCTATCCCTCCACTCCCACCGTTCCCACCAATACCAGGATTCACTCCCCCACCGCCTCCGCCACCATCTTCCCTCTTTCCTCCATTGCCACCGTTCCCGCCACTGTCACCAATTCCTTTCCCACCACTACCAGGATTCACTCCACCGCCACCGCGGCCGCCTCCGCCTCCCCCACCATCCTTCCATTTTCCTCCTCTCCCTCCAATATTCCCATTCCCTCCACCTCCCTATTCCCCTGGTAATCCCCCAGCTTCAACTCTTCCAGAGAAGACCTCTCCTTGACTAAACTACGATAAGTCCATCCATACATACAAAAAATAGGCACAAATATTTTCTACTGCATTTTCCATGCTTTTTTAAAGTTCCATGCTTAAATTATTGCACCTCCTCTGTTATGTAGCGTGCAAATCTGTAGCGTGCAATTTGCCGATCATATTGTAAAATAAAGATGACTCTCCCTCTGTGCAATATCAGTTCAGCAAATTCACTCACATTGGAAGGATTTCGGGTCAGAATCACATTAATAAATCGGAGCAACTTCATCATTCGATGCAACGCAACAACAAAGATCAATAACATGTAGGGTTTGTTTTCTCTCCGGTGTTGTAGTATATAGTTGCACATAATGGTGATAGCTTGGAAAGTACAGTGATTGTGAAGTTTGGATCCTCGTATTGCATAAATTAATTAACCGGATTTGTAGGTTTTGCCCTATGTGAGCTGGTTCTTCATGGGTAACTCTCAAGTCACATTCAGACAACTAGAAAGAGCCCAAAAGGCAAAAACTGTCTTTGTTCGACTTTAAATCTGTCACAGGATCGTCAGGAGCACTTTCTACTATATAGGACACAAGATGGGAGTGCTCTGAGATGAATCCAGAGTCGGCCACAATGACAATGCTCTTGAGGTCTTGGGTAACATTGCTCTTGCTCGCTTTCGGGCTATATCAAGGTTCCGGTGCCGCCCACGAGGAGAACCTCCCATCTGCACAGGTCGCGCCCTCGGTCCCTACGCCACCTGTCCCGGGAGGGTTCATGGTGCCGCCACGGCCGCCCTTTTTCCCTTTCCCTGTCCCTCCGTTCCCGACACGCCCGCCTCTCCCGCCAATCCCACCAATACCGCCGATCCCTTTCCGGGGCCCTCCGTCGTCACCACCACTACCGGGGTTTAGTCCAACGCCACCTTCCTTCCCTTTCCCCGTGCCCTCATCTCCGTTCATCCCGCCTTCATCGCCATTTCCCTTGCCACCATCCCCAGGATTTCCGACGCCGCCACTGACTCCAACTGCACCATCCTTCCCTTCTCCTCCGACAGCTCCATCCCAACCATTTCCTCTCTCCTTCAATGCCCGCCCGGCTTCAACTCTTCCAAAGATGTCCCCTTGATCAAACTATCATACTATACATTCACAGAGGTAATACTTCCCCCTTCCAGAATGTCCACCACCTTTTTCTTTTCAAATAAAAATCCCTCCAATTGCATCGAATTTGCAGAGGGTCTAGGACATTAAACAGTCTCGGACATTACAGAACTTTGTGCCCTGTAATTTGTCCATGAGACGGTAGAATTCCATCTGCTGTATGTATGTTGCAAAGGAATAACTGGCCTTTGGTTAGAGGTATCGGTTACGAATGTATTAACAATCGCAAGGAATTGCGAAGTGCTGTTTGTAAGTTTGGTTTGATGTGAACTGCGGCAATGTTATGTTTTACGTGATATCCCTTAGTCTCTTACCCATAATACATAGCCCACCTTTTGATCGTTTTAGAGAGCTAGATTTGACATGACATATGAAAGCCATGACATTGCGTACGGGTGATTGGTTCCCACTCTGGAATCCGGAACCTAGTCAGGGTCGGTTCCCCGTTTGTGGAACCGGAAACCGACTCTGTTGACCATGCAACCATCCCGGACCGGTCCGGCCGAACTAGAGCCTGTTCCAAGGTCAGGCCGGGAATCAACTACCGGGTATCAGAAGCCTTCCAATTGACTCCGACTTTCTGTTTCTCTTACTCACACAGCATTAACAGAGCCATCGTGTAAATCTCTTGCTCGGTCCACATTTGAAATGACACATATTCATTTTCTACAGTCGCACAACCAAGCTACCCAGTTAAGGCATCGACGTCAAGAGCAAATCTTGCATAAGTTGAGTCACGCCTAAACTATTGACTCATCGGGCAATTTGGGTCTTTACGACGTGCCATTTCAAAACTTTGGAAGAAGTAATTATTGCCAATATGCACATATGGGAGGGCTCCTGTTTATTGACAACGAAATCTTCTCTCGGTCACCAAAAGAGGAACATATGCTCGGTTCTGACTAGTCGATGTCGAACGCGCTAGATTATGCAGTTCACTGCCCAGTTTTGGCGTTGAAGTGAGGGGTGACACCATGGTCCGGTGGTCCGGCTCTAGAGTTAGAAATTGGAACCGAACTGAACCGAATGGACAGACTTCAGAAAAAATAGGATCGGGAACCGAACAGGTCTGCCGTAGAACTGGCTCAGGCCGGTTTTCAGGTTGAGTATTGTCCGTTGTTCACCCCTAGATCGAGCAGTGCATATAAGTGGAATTGAATCCGTGCCATAGTTCTTTAAGGGGAAAATGGCACAAATAGTTCATAAACTTTGGCCCAATGTGCAATGTGGTTCATAAACTTTTAATTTGACTAATATGTTTCATGAACTTTCAATTTGTTTAATGTGGTCCCCGAATTTTTGGAACATGTTTAACTTAGTCCCCGAACTATAAGAAAATGTCCAATATCGTCCTTGAACTTGGATTAATGGATAGACTATATTGAATATTTTTCTATAGTTTATGGACTAAGTTGAATATGTTCCAAAAGTTCAGAGACCATATTGGTCAAATTAAAAATTTAAGGACCACATTACACATTGGGCTAAAATTCAAGAACCATTTGTGTCATTATTCCCATTTTAAGTTTAGTCCTAATCAATGTAATCATTGCATCTCCTCTGGATGTGCGTGCTTATATGTGAATTAGATTGTAAAGCAAAGATCTTCTGTTCTGTAACTTCAGTTCAGCAATTAGTCGCAGTTGGAAGGGTGTGCAGGTCAGAATTACATGAAGAAGAACCAGAAGCAACTTCATCATTGGATCTGAAGACAAACATGAATCACCTGGACAACTTCAGCTCAGCATTAAGTCGAAATTTTCCGTTGTCGACCTATGTACGTTGCGGAGGAATAATTGGCCTGCTGTTAAGAGGGGTTCTTGGTCAAAATAAACTTAGTCAGATTGCGATGTGCTGCATGTATGAGGCGCCCTTTGATGCCGCAAGCTGTGCTTTGAAATTTTAAAGTTAAGAGTGCTCAGATTAGAGCGATATCAAATGAGTGGGTGACCTTATGAAATAGTGCCCGTGGTGAGACTCTATATGGGATGGGCCAAATTGAACCAGCGGTGGTGAGGCGAAGGTTTCGTGCCTCTTGAGCCCCAAACGCGCAAAATCTGAACCGAATTCCTTTCTAATTTCCTCTTCTTCTTCCCTTCTTCTGCTTCCCAACTTCTCAAGTTGAATGTAGAGCTTCCAGACTGAGCAAACACTGGACGTCAGAGAAAGCAAACGCAATAGAGGATGCCGAGATGACGAAGCGGAGAATCGCGATGGGGAGGAGAGTTAATCAAAGGGCGGAAGAAGCAAAATCGGCCATGGGCTTCGCAGGATCCGGAGGGGATGTGCAGAGTTTCGTGGTTGCTCGGAGGAAAATCTTGGGGGAGAAGAGAGAGAACGCGTGAGAAGACACTTGTTAGATTGATCGACAATCAGAAGAAACATCCTATTTTTGAGCCAGTGTTCTGGACTATTTCCCAGGGCTGTCAAGGGTTCGGTTCGTGGGTTTAGTTTTCCGATTCGATTCTGCCACCATTACTATTTTTGTGATTCGGCTCGGTTTGGGACCCGACCGGAATCGTGTCTTTTAAATCTCCGAACTTTTCGGGTTGGATTGGGTCGAATATTTTTTGCACTCCTTTCTCCTCCAATTCAGTTCACAGTTCTAATTTTGGAGCCAGATCATTCGTGCCATGTTTACCCCTAGCTCAACTTTTCCAGAGAATGTTTCTTCTTGATTATAATTATTGAAAAAGGCTCCAAAAGTATCATAATTTTCATGCATCATTTACTTGAATGTCATAATTTTTCTTGATCACTTGAGTATTGAATAACTTTTTAATCGATTACTTAAGTGCCATAACTTTCGAAAAAATTTCACCCACAAGTATTATGCCACGTCTACTTGCTGGTATTTGGATGAATGTTTTTAAAGAGTTATGACACTCACATGATCAATTGAAAATTAGAGCACCGTAATGAATGTTATTCAGAAGTTATAGCATTTAAGTGGTCGAAAAAAGTTATGATACTCAAGTGAGTACTGCACAAAAATTATGAAACTTGGAATGTCCTTATCCCTTACAGTTAAGCCCATATAAATATTTTCTTCCGCTCGTTCCATTTCTTCCTAATTATTGCACCTCCTCTGGATATGTGTGCAAATTTGAAGCCATAACTTGTCAGTAGAGGTGTCAAAATGGACCAATTTTCTATGAGACATATCAAATATGGGTTAGTGAAGTTTCAATAAATGGATTGTTAATGAGTTTGAATTGTAAATGGATTTAAAGAGGACCTTATATTTTAGCCCATTTACGATCCATTTAGTTTATAAAAGTTATTATTATTATTTTTTTACTAGTGCAAAGGTTATTAGTTGAGTCAACCCATTTATGTGCCTCTTGAATAGTTTTTATATTTTATATTTTTTAATTTGTAATTTGTAATTTTCCTTTTTCTTTTTTTCATTCTTTTACATAACAAATTAAAAGTCCGGTCGCCAATTGCCGCCGCTAGTCTCCATCCACCGATCGATAGATTTAATATTGAAGTCTTTTGGTAATATGTGTCGGGTTTAGTCCGGTATGGATAGCTAGATTTGTATTACATGAAATTTTATCAAAACAGGGTTAATATGAGTTGGACAATTTTCGACACAATCCAAATCCGACCATATCACCCATTTGACATGTCTACTTGTCAATTATATTTATAAATACTCTATTTTGTCAAAGTTGTAAGGTTTTCTTACATTAAGAATCCATTATTTCATGAAAAATAAATGATTTGTAAAATATTTTCCTAAAATTGATTGCTTGTATTATTTTAATAAACAACAAATATTTTCACCATCCAAGAAAATGACAAGACATAAATCTTTTTTCAATAGTGACAATATTCTTCATTGAGCTATACTTTTTAGGAAAATACTTTCCAAAAAGCATATTTCCACAAAACAAACAGACCCTAATAACCCGAAACAACTTCATCAATTGGATCAATATGTAGATGTTTGTTTTCTCTACCTTGGTGAGATATAAGTCGCTTAGGCTTTGTTTATGATTTGAAAAATATTTTCATAAAAAGGATTGCTAGTGTCGCTTACAAAAATAAACGAACGAAAAATATTTTCACCGTTCCCGAAAACATTCAGACATAATTTTTTTTTATGAAAACAATTTCGATTGACTTATTATTTCAAGCGATACAAGTAATTATTTTTCGGAAAATATTATTCAAATAATTCATTTTCCTTATCTGTCACCTAGGACTATTTAGCCCTGCATCTCGAAATTAACAGTCTTAGGACGGGGACAGCTTGCTAAGAACAGAAAGCTCGACAAGGGATTGTGAAATTTGGATTGCAGAAATGCTTAGTGAATATATCCATTATTTAGCAAGTGCAACCGGACAATCAAACACGTGCATGAATTCCAGTTTATCATGACAATCTTCATCAAATACGGCATTCACCTTGCGATGCTCCGGTAACGGATTTTGTTGAACATTAGGCTCCGCGTTATCGAACTCAAGTATTCCGCCATCTATAAGAGCTCGGATCTTATAGTCGAGCACGATGCAATTATCGACATAGTGGCTTTTCTCAGCCATGTGATAAGCGCATGATTGGGTTTCGTCATAACCAGAGAACTCAGGCGGATTCGGTCTTGGTGGCTCCTTAGCAACCAAAGTGCATCGCCGAAAACGAAAGATTCTTCATAGTTGGGATGGAGATTTCTCCGAGGATCAATGAAATCTGTGAGCAAAACAATGAAACCAAAGCATATACTAAAAGCACATCCTCAATTTTACCTTTCACACCCCCAAATTAACCCTTCTGTTTGTCCGTCTTGATGTCGGGTGGATGGTACAGTGGAGCAGCTTTTGCGTACTAGACTAAATTCGCGCCCCTCTCGACCCACCACGGGCGGAGGAGGGTGGGCCATCTGCATCCGGACCGGACAGCGATTGCGGGAAGTACTTCCTCGTGATACGACTGACCACAAGGGGTTGCGTCGAGTAAGAATGGAAGCCGAGAGGGTCAAGGTTTTTCTTACCTTCGTTTCCAATGTCTAGGAATCGATGAGTTCGAAGGAGCAAAGTTGACTAACCGGCTTTGTTAGGTTTTGCCCTATGAGAACTTGGTTCTTCGTGGATACCTCAAGTCACATCCAGACAGCAACAAAGAGCCAAACAGGCAAAAACCCCTCTTCCTTTGGCTTTAAATCTGTCACAAGGTCACGAGGAGTACTATAAAGGGCCCAAGAAGAGAGTGCTCTGAGATGAATTGAGAGTAACTCGCAGCGCAATGGCTTGGTCTCTGATAACATTGCTCTTGCTCGGTTCCGGGCTATTTCACGGTATCGGGGCCGCCGAGGAGGAGAACCTCCCATCTGCATTGGTTGTGGGCTCTGTCCTCTGTGCCCCGTGCTTCAACCGAGGCTTCTCTAGGACCAGACACTTCATTTCAGGTCCAAAATCGGTCTTCCTGGCACAAAGAAATTGCAAACTCTTTTATGGTTCTCTGAATTTTGTGTCTCAGTTGCAATTTGTCCTGGAAACAGATTCAACGTGCGTGCGTATATGCAGGTGCATCCGTTCTGCTAGAATGCGTGGACTTGGGTTTCTGGAAAGAGGTGATGACGGATGAGAGCGGCAAGTTCGAGGTCCAACTGCCTCCTTCGACGAGCGAAGATGCCAGGACAACCCATGGATGCTTGGTGAAGCTGATCAAAAGCAACAATCCAGGTTGTGATGCGATGTCATCACGAGCTTCGCTTCGTCTCAAGTTGAATAGGCAAGGACCTCAGGTACTCCCCGCAGGAGTTCTCGCATTCACGCCTTGGGAACAACCGAGCTCATGTGCCCGGAAACTGACCCGGAGAGGTCCCTTAGAATCCATTTCCAAGAAAGTCTCAACAAATTCGGAATCAGCTCGACGCGCTTATGAAACATCTGACTATCCACCATCAGTGAAGGCTACTGTCACTTCGCCAGCAGTGCTGGGTTCAACGACGCTGCCGCCCTTGCCCTTCTTCTCTTTCCCTCCATTGCCGGCACAGCGGCCTTTGCCACCGACACCGGCAGCTACTCCGCGGCCACCATCGACCTATTTCCCATTCCCTCCATTGCCGCAGCCACATTTTCCTTGGCAACTATCCCCATCTCCTTCGCTGCCACCCTGGTTCCGTCTCCCCCAGCCCCCATTGCCACCTACCCAGCCGAGGCTGCCATTTCCATTGACACCTCTTCCATCGACGCTGCCGTTTCCCTTGCCGCCTCTCCCTCCGAAGGTGCCATTTCCCTTGCCACCACTCCCGGGATTCGCTCTGCCACCATCTACTCCATCCCCTTAATCTAACTATATACACACACAGTCAGCATTTCTCCTCCTTCCTTTTCCATCAACTTTTTCTTTTCTAAAAATAAATCCTTCCTAATGACTCTGTGCTTCCATTGGATGTACGCTATTTTGGGGCATTACAGAACGTTGTCTTTTGGAGTCTGTCCACGAGATGGTAGAATGCAATCTGCTGAAATGTATGTTGCAGATGAATAATTGGCCTATGGTTACAGAAGTTTCAGTTCCGACTGTATTGTCCATCCTAAGCGATTGTGAAATGCTGTCCGTAAAAACGATTCCTTCTATCACTTTAGTCAATAAAAAAGAATCTCATCACGATAAAAATTTATGTCTAAACACTTTTGTGGACGATGAAAATATGCATTCTTCATCAATAACTCAACCGGTTTATGCAATCTGGACATTGCCAAGAAGAAACTTTTCTCATTATTGGGATGGAGACTACTTCAAGAGTCAATGAAATCTGCGCCTACTCGCCCACAGTTTGACTTTTTCACGATAAACTTAGGATCAAAGACAAGCAGGTGTGAGCTAAATAATGAAACCAATTCATATGCCAATTCCTTGGTCTCTGGATTTTTTTTTTTTTTCCAGAGACCAAGGCTTTGATGCACAAGGTCAACAGGAGCTCTATATAGGACATATGACGAGAGTGATTTGATACGAATTATGATTCAGTCACAATCCCAATTCCATGGTCTATGGAAACATTGCTCTCGCTCGGTTTCGGGCTACTTCGGGGTTCCCTTCCCAGACCGCCCACGTGGAGACCGTCCCCATCTGCACGGGTTGTCGGAACTGTTGTCTGCGACCCATGCTTCAAGCGAGGTTTCCCTAGGACCAGCCACTTCATTTCAGGTCCAAAACTGATCATTGCAAACTTCTCTTATGGTCCTCTGGGTTTTTTGTGGGTTTTCTGTATCAGTGGTATTCTGTCTAAAAACAGATTAGAGCGGTTCTTGTTCAAAATATCCGAAAAATCGTAGTCGATAGTGAACTGCTGCCCGTAAATCTGGTATGATGTGAACAGGGCCCATGTTGAGTTTGACGTGATAATCGCGCGTCTCAAACTCATTGTACATAGCCCGCGTTTTAATGGGATTAGAGAGCTAGACTTAAACCTGGCATATGAATGCCGTGATACTGCGAAACAACCGGACCAAAAAATATTTCTCCTCATATGGAATGTCAACGGAAAAGGTCAATGACCACAGATTTTGTTCAATTGTCGATTCTAGGTTTTCTGCAATCACTCCCTACATGCCCGAACCGCGCAGGTTTCATGCCTCTTGAGACCCGAGCCATGCAAAAACCGAACCGAAAAACGGCTCGGCAAGTGAGGTTTTTCTTTCTTTTTCCTTTTTCCTCTTCTTCCCTTCTTCTGCTTCCGAACTTTGCAAATTGAATCGCATTTTCCCAATTCCTCGGAGAGAAATGATTAAGTGACTGTCTTCAATCTACTACGAGAATAACCGTATGATCTGGACCATCAAAAAACGAATAACAAATAATTACAAATAGTTGCGGGGTCCATTCCTTTAAGAATTTATGGCTCGCAATATGTTGTCCTCACAGTGGCCCAAGTATTGTTATATTAGCAAAACTCATTCCTCAAATCACTACACCAACAGAATCTAGAGCTTTTAGATTGAGCAAGCACCGGATAACAGAGAAAGCAAACGGAGTAGCACATCTTCACAATAAGTTACAGCCAAATAAGGAAATCCCAGCCAGCAAAAACCTTCAAATTCAACACTCTAAGCCCTAGGCTTGATAGAGTCGTCGGACCTGGAGAGAGAGAGAGAGAGAGAGAGAGAGAGATATTTTCGCTAGCTCCTCTCTGTTGGTTATTTTAATAGTTTTGAAATATTTTAAAATAGCGTTGATAGAAATTATGACCGCAATGGAAGTCATCATTATTTTAACTTCTATATAACGGCTTTGTAACGGTCATATAATGACCTTTTAACGATTTTGTGACGTGCCCTCTCCCAACTCTGGCGAGGGCCTGCCGGCGATGGGGTGGTGCCCATAGCTGGGAGGCTCCTCCCGAATGTATTTTTGTTTGAAAAAATTGATTTTTTTTAATTTTTGTTTTAATTCAACTAAAATTTAAGTTAAAATTATCTTTGGACAAAAATAACCATAGCCGGCCATCGACGTTATGCCCTTATTTGAAATAGCCATGGCTCCTTCGGACTCTTATTTATAAGATCCACTTCAAGCTTTTATTTGAGAAGCTGAAAGCACTTCATGTCCTTATTTAGAATTTTCCAAAATGAAAAGACAAATTGGAGAGTCGGCTTGGCTGGACAAAGAAGGAAGAAGAATAAAGAAGAAGAAGAAAAACAGAGAAAAATAACTTTAGACAAAAATGCCCTCGTCAATAACTTAAAAACTAGCATATGAGATGGATATGGTCATCATTGGCCTTATTTAAGATTATGACGATCACTTTAGATCTTTATTTGAGACAAAATTCAATTTGAACCCTCTTTTGAGAAAATGGCAAATTTTCAGGCCCTTACTTGGAATTATCCCGTTTATTTTTGAGCCGGTGTTTAGTATTATTTGTGGTTCAGCTCTGTTCGAGTTCCCAATCCTAATTGTGATGATACCAGGCTTTTCTACATGTTACCAAATATAAAAACAGCCAACCCAAAAATATTCGAACTTTTCGTACTACTAATATTAGAACCGCTTTTTCTAAAAAAAAAAAAAAAAAACTTGTCGGTTATATTAACTATGTTGGAAGTTTTAGAATTTATCACGAAAGTGCAATCAAGTCCCGCAACTTATCATGAAAGCGAAATCGAGTTTTTCACTTAAAACTCGATTTCACTTTGATGATAAATTAAAGGATGTGATTACACTTATTGAAAGTTTTAGGACTCAATTATATTAGTTTTAGGACTTCTAGTTCCAACGCACTTTTCCTAAAAAATATTCTCTCCCATAAGTCAATTTCAGTCCAGCAATTTTGTTAAAATCGGAAGGTCTTCCGGCATTAAGGATCCATTTGTTTAATTTAGTATTTGAGAAATATTCTCTACTTGCAAAAATGAATAAATGACAAATATTTTCACCGTTTACGAAAATATTTAAATATTAATTGTCATCAGCATTGGAAATTTTCTTCATTGACTAATTATTCTAAGTGATATAAACAATCATTTGTAAGAAAATGTTTTCCGAAACATGAATTCTTTGTGAAGAAAAAAAGGACTCTAATAAGCCTAAACAACTTCATCGTCCGGACAGATGTGTGGATGATTGTTTTCTCTACCTTGGTGAGATATACAATTGCTTTGGTTGGCGACAGCTCGCTTAGTGCAGAATGCAGCACGAGGCATTGAGAAATTTTACAACGTCGGATTGCACAGATGCTTAATGAATGCGTCCATTTTTAGCCAGTGTTGTACCAGATATATGCATTAATGGGCGTCGCCCAAAACAGAAGTTTCTTTGTTGGGATGGAGATTACTCCAAGGACCGATGGAAATCTGCGAGCAAAACAATAGAACCAAAGCATATACTAAAAGCTCATCCTGAATTCCATCCTTTCCACCCTGAAATGGCTGTTCTGCTTGTCCGTTTTGATGTCTACTGGGTGGTATAGTCGATAAGCTCCCGCCTACTAGGCTAAGTTTGCCCCCCTCGCCGTCCGCTGCCGAGGGGGCGTGGGCCCATCTGCATCCGGATTGGATAGCGCTTGTGGGGAAGTATTTCCTTGTGATACGACTGACCACAAGGGGCTGCATCGAGTAAGAGCGGAAGCTGAGAAGGCCGAGGTGTTTCTTACCTTCTTTTCCAATGTCAATGAATCGATGAGTTCAAAGGAGCAAAAATGACTAACCGGCTTTGTCAGGTTTTGCCCTATGTGAGCTTGTTCTTCATGGATACCTCAAGTTACGTCCAGACAGCAACAAGGAGCCAAACAAGCACCAACCCTCTTTGTTTGGTTTTAAATCTGTCACAAGGCTATCAGGAGCTCTATAAAGGACCCAAGAAGATAGCGCTCTGAGATGAAGTGAGAGCAACTCGCAACGCCAATGGCTTGGCCGCTGATAACATTGCTCTTGCTCGGTTCCGGGCTATTTCACGGTGTCGGGGCCGCCGATGAGGAGAACCACCCACGTGCAAAGGTTGTGGGCACTGTCCTCTGTGCCCCATGCTTCAACCGAGGCTTCTCTAGGACCAGCCACTTCATTTCAGGTCTCAACTTGGTCTTCCTGGCACAAAGAAAGAGAGTCATGGCAAACTCTTTTATGGTTCTCTGAATTTTGTGTCTCAGTTGCAATTTGTCTTGAAAATAGATTCAACTTGTGTGCGTATGTGCAGGTGCATCTGTTCTGCTAGAATGCACTGACTTGGGTTTCCGAAAAGAGGTGACGACGGACAAGAGCGGCAAGTTCGAGGTCCATCTGCCTCCTTCGACCAGCGAAGATGCCGAGAAAACCCAGGGATGCACGGTGAAGCTGATCAAAAGCAACAATCCAGGTTGTGATGTGGTGTCATCACGAGCTTCCCTTCGTCTCATGTTGAATACGCAGCGACCGCAAGTACTCTCCGCTGGAGTTCTCGCCTTCACACCTCGGGAACAACCGAGCTCATGTGCCCGAAAACTGATCCGGAGAGGTGCCATAGAGTCCAGTTCCAAGAAAGTCTCAAGAAATTCGGAATCAGCTCGACGCGCTTCTGAAACATTCGACTATCCATCACCAGCAGTCACTCCAAGGGGGTCGATTTCAGAGCCGGTGCCGGCTCCTGTTACTTTGCCACCAGTGCTGGGGTCAACCACGCTGCCACCTTTACCACCATTTTTTTTCCCACCAACACCGGGACTTAATCTGCAGCGGCCACCATGGATCAAATTCCCGTTCCCTCCATTGCCGCAGCCACCAATTCCTTCGCCATCTACGTCACTGCCACCTTGGCTCCCGCTCCCTCTCCCTCCGTTGCCGCCAGTCCAGCCACAGTTGCCACCATTTCGTTTCCCACCAAAACCGGCGGCTACTCCGCCGCAACGACCGTATTTCCCGTTCCCTCCATTGCCGCAGCCACCAATTCCTTCGCCATCTACGTCACTGCCACCTTGGCTCCCGCTCCCTCTCCCTCCGTTGCCGCCAGTCCAGCCACGGTTGCCACCATTTCGTTTCCCACCAACACCGGCAGCTACTCCGCCGCAACGACCGTATTTCCCGTTCCCTCCATTGCCGCAGCCACCAATTCCTTCGCCATCTACGTCACTGCCACCTTGGCTCCCCCTCCCTCTCCCTCCGTTGCCGCCAGTCCAGCCACGGTTGCCTCTCCCACGGTTGCCACCATTTCGTTTCCCACCAACACCGGCAGCTACTCCGCCGCGACGACCGTATTTCCCGTTCCCTCCATTGCCGCGACCACCAATTCCATCTCTCCCTTTCCCCCTCCCCACATTGCCACCTCGCCCGCCGACGCTGCCATTTCCCTTGCCACCCCTTCCGGTCCCGGGATTCACCCCTCCACCGCCTACTCCGTGCCCTTAATCTAATTATACACTCACATAGTCAACATTTCTCCTCCTTCCATCACCTTTTTTCTTCTCAAAAATAAATTCCTCCTAATGACTGTGTGCTTCCATTGATTACAAGGGAGGGTGGGACATAACAGAACGTTGTCTCTTATAATCTATCTGTCCACAAGATGGTAGAATGACATATCTGTTGAACTTGAATGTATGTCGCAAAAGGAATAATTGTCCTATGTTTACAAAGGTTTCGGTTCCAAATTTAATGACAATCTTGAACGATTGCGAAGTGCTGCCCGTAAACTTGGTTTGATGTTAATTGGAACAATGTTGCGTTTGACATGATATCTGTATCGTCTACGACCTGCCCTTTGATCGGATTAGAGAGCCACATTTAATATGCCATATGAAAGCCGCGACATAGTGCAACTTAAAAATGTTGGATTTTAACGTTGAGAAATTGCTCAGGAATGTTCAATTGCGAAATTGCCCAGGAATGTCATTGAATCACCGACGTGTCCTCGATCAATCTTCAAACTTTCGCTAATCCGGATACAATCACGAGCGGAAAGCATTCTTATTTCACAACGTAAATGCCGATCGTTACTCAAAGTAACGGTGATTTTCCTTTATGTCTTTCCGATAAGTTTGAGAGAGAGGGGGGAGAAGAAAACGTACATTCATCTATCGTTCGTTATCACATCCGTTGGCCCCCGGAAGTTATCTATAATATTTATAAATAAGAAGGCAACCGTTCGAAAGGCACATCTTCGCGAGGCCCTCTCTCAATCGCATCCCTTCATGGACATAATGTAACAAAAAAATAAAATAAAATTTCGCCCGTATGGAAAAGCCGTTGGAAAAGGTCAATATGGATTTTTGCTTTCTCAATGTGGGTAAAAACTAAAAACTATATTAATTGACCCTTGAGACTAGCCCAATTGTCTCCGGTTCGGTTCCCAGTTCTAGCTCTAGAGCGAGAGATCGGACTTAGGCTTACGTCTTACTTGATCTATAAAATTAGTGTCGTATTTTAGAGGACCGGAGCATCGTCTGTGGGTAGTTCCATCGGTCGGGCCTGAATGGACTTGACTGGGTGGGTTAAGAAAGAGAGTTTCAACATGAAAAATTGTTAACCATAGTGAAAAATAGTTTTACGTAGAGTAAATTACTTATATTACTGATAATCTAGATAAAGTTACCAATCGCGCGCGAAGATTACTGCTGGTAGAATGTGGAGATGTAATCAGAGTCGAGTCAAATACAGATCAAAGCTCGAGCTGGAATCGACTTTAATAATCAAGTCTCGGTCTTTAGTTAATAACTTGTAGTCAAACCTTGAAGTTGTTTGGAACTCGACATCGTGCTTGAGCACGAACTACAAAGTACATTTTAATTGGATACTAATAAGTTCATGTACATAATAAATGTTTATAAAATGAAACGTGTAAAAAATACAATTACTTGATGACATGAATTACCCTCGACTCGTACAATTGGAACTCAAGTTCAACTCAATTGAACTCGAGTTACTCGAACTCTAGCCGAGTTCAAGTTATTTGAGAATCGAACTTAAGTAGCTCCCGAGTAACTTGACTCACTTGACACCCATGGAACATGGACAAGTTACTAGTTTCTAAACATCCAGAACATTCACTAATTAAATTAAGGATAATGATATAACTTTTGACGCCAAAAGTCCGTAAATCATATCGAACAAATTAAAAAAGTTAAGAATTACATTACACATCGAGCTAAAGTTCAATGACCAAATTAAATAAATTAAAAGTTTAGGGGCTTCATTGCACGTTGGGCCGAAATTCAAGAACCATTTGTGTCGTTATTCATTTCTTGTAAGTAAATGCGAATAGAAATTACGAACATTGTTGATGGATTGTGAACTATGGAACTCCATTAATTCTCATATATACTCCAACTCGATAGGAGCAGATTATACAATTGCACCTCATTTGTATTTGAGAAATATTTTCCATTTCGGCACGATAACACGCTTAGTGAACAAGAGCTTCTATATGCGTTCCTTGCATTAAGTTCGTGAATTTTCACTTTTATACTAATTAATTGCATCGTACTTTAGTAATTTACTAATTTAGTTTAGTGCGTAGCTTTTGCAACTAGTCGTAATACGTTCATCAATACTAAAATTGTTTCACACTACTCTCTAGGAAGTCCTTTTCTTTTTCTTGGCCCTTAATCAAAGAATTGGGAAAGTTGTAAGAATCTTTTCTCTCTCATTTGCCACCGCCTTAAAAGTTAAAGCTCGAACGCCACTCCATCTCCTTCCTTTCATAAAACCCCCTCCTCCTTCTCTCTACTCTTCTCCACTCGAAACCAGACCCCTGCGCGCACAGAGAGAGAGAGACTCTCCCGCACGCGCACATACCTCTCGGCTCTGTAACCTTCACTTCCACGAAGTGGACGGGAGGATTCCCGATCGCCGATCGGCGGCGATGGAGCCGGAACCCCCGTCGCAGCATCAGCAGCAGCATCCGAAGCGTCAGCACCTGGCGGAGTTCCTGGAGTCGCTCTCCGACGACAGCTGCCGGGCCGATCTCCTGCTCAAGCTTCGCTCCAGTGCTTCGGCCAGGGCGGGGCTCGAGGTTCTGTATTCGGCCCTCAGGCGCGGTGTGGAGCCGATCGGGGATGATCGGAGGTTCAGGCTTCGTTCCTGGACCGATTCGCAGGTTCAAGCTGTCTTCTCCGTCGCCTCCTCCGTCGCCTTCGCTTGTCGATCTCTGTCAGGTACTTTGGGCGGCCTCTGGCCTTTGCTTGTTGGTTTTCTTTGTACTTTTTTTGGGATATGGAGGTTGTGGTCTTGTTGAGACGGAGGCTTCGGGCGCTGATGTGTTGGTGCGTCTTTTGATAGCGGTTAGTGACGGGAAGGGCCTTGTTGTTGGTGTGGAGTTTCCCGAGCGGATTAAGTAGTTCTAATGCGCTGAGCAATGATGAAGTGGTTCTGTTGTTGGGAGCACTCATTTGAGAGAGTGAATTTCGTAGGATTATGTTTTATGTGGCACTTCTTTGAAGTATGTTGAATCAAAGCATCGATGTAATTGTGATTGCTGATGTAGAGTTTGAATGTTCTGGTGTTTTACCTTGATCAGTGGACCATGTGGAGCCAGTTATTGTTGCAGTGGTGCAGCAGTCGCTTGAGTTTGCTGTTTGTTATTTGGAGCATTCAGATATTGAGAGAGAGGATTTTAGTTTGCAGGTACGTGGCTTATTCTCATCAGGACTCCTTATTGCCATCACTCTCATTTCTGTATCTATTTGGGGCACTTTTCGGGATGTTGAGTCAATGCAAAATGAGAAATTGTATATACATCCACATATGAAGTTTTAAGTAACCATCTGTCTGTCTTTATATTTTCTTTTTGCTGATGCTTGCTAATGGATTGCTAGATAGAGTGCAATGCTATAGAAGAATCAATCTAGTTGAACTCCTATCTTTGTAGTCCAAACTGACTGAATTGTCATTGTAGTAGTTTTGTTGTTTGTTAGGACATTTAAGCTTAGAAATTGGCCTTGCCTACGGGTATTTTTGTCTGCATCAATGTATTCTCATGTTGTCTATGAGTTAGTGGGCCAAGTTCGTTGAAGGGACAAAAGATTAGCTGACTGGTGTCAAGTTGTTAAATTAATTCGTCCTAAGTCGAAACCGTTCCACTCTTCTGAATGAACCACATGAGAAGTCGATAGAAGACTTGAAGTTGGGTAAGTCAGGCTATCACTTTTGCCATTTGTTCTGTTTTAGTTTAAATGCTGTTTAGCTATGTGGAGGAGAATACTTCTTTGTTGAAGGATTTGTACACTTTTTAGAGTTGACAATGTTGTTGTAGTTTCTTCCGTGGGAAGAATGTCAGAGTTTCATAAATAGTGCTCCATATGATGGGAATGATGTTCTTGGTTCAAATTTAGACATATGAGAACCGCTATAGTCACTTAGATATACGATCCTTCCATAATTTTACAGATTGGTTCGGTTGGTATCATCTATGACTGATTAAAGAGTACCCCTAGCTTGACAATTTTAAGTATAGTGGATAAGAGGAGATTCTCTTCCAGGAGATTATCCTTGTGAGGTCATCTTTATATCACTTAGTTCGTGATTAAATTTGTAATTTGTTTGGTGGAGCATCATAATTAGGTTGGCTTGTCACATCTCTTCCTTTCTTCTTCCATTATCACGAAGCAAATTTATTCCGCTGATTTATTTATAGTTAGTGAACTCTTCCACTATTGTAATACATTGAGTTAACAAAAGTTGGCAGAATTGGGGATACTGGTGGATGCAATGTTGCTAGTAAGTGGATTAGTTCCTTTTGTTGTTGATACCTTTAAAAAAAACATTTCCTTTAGTCTGCAAAGGATTGAAGACTCGAGGATGGGTAGGTTAACACTTATCCTAATCAGCCTAAAGTAAAACAGTAAATTTCTTGTCTTTCTGATTCCATTATAGTTTATTACTGCTCCTGTGCAATGGCTTGGAGACATTCTCATTCAATTAGTTGAGTGTCTTGCTTTGGATAGGTGCATGATACAAGAGTGTGGGTAAGAGGAGAGAGTTGTGAAAATTTCCCCTCGCTTTGCTTGTAGCATTGAAAATTTTCATACTGTGGTCTCATTGTTATTTGTTTGCCAGAATATTGCATTGCAGCTGTTGGAGATAGCATTGATTGATAGCACGGATAAGATATGTGAAGTTTCTCAACCTTCTTCGGATGATGACACTATCAACTTCTTGTTGGCGGTTGCTGATAATGCAGCTGATATGGAGCTGGACAAGCATGTTAGATGCAACCATCAAGGTATGGTTTTAGTGCACTGGAGTTCAATAATCATGAGAGATTATTTCGCTTAAAATATCATCTATGTGGAGGTAGTAAGATTACTAACTGAAGCAATGTTCTTTGCATGTTGATTGGGAAGGTTGCTGCTCAGGAGAGAAATCGGTGGATCATTTTGTGATGTCATTGTCGCCTGAATTCCTTCAATCTGAACGGCAGATCTTAGGATCGACCTCACCTTATTTTCCCCGAAGTGTGAACAAATTGATGTTGCTGTCTCATCATTGGGCTGTTGCTCACGTACAAAGTATTAAACGGCTCATTTTGCTTTCTAAAAAATTGGTTGAACTTCCGTATGATGAAAAGACAGCAGGTAGCAGCTTTCGCAGAAGAATCTCCTTCAGTTTGAAGATTTTGAAGTTACTCGGAAATTTGGCACAGGATGTCCCGTATATCGACTTTGATTCAGCGTTGTTGGAGGCTTGTGCTTCATATGCTGATATACTACCTAGCTTGTTTAAGCTGAAGTTTGACTTCTTGAGTAGTTGTAATATCATCGAGGGTACTTTTGAGAACCTCATCCTGTCTCTGTTGGAGGAGTTTCTTCATCTTCTCCAAATTATCTTTAGTGATGATAGTACTTTCAGAAACATACAGGCATCCATAGTGGCTTCTGTATTGGATGATTTAGCATCTACTGAATGGAAATACAGCAAATCCGCTACAACTATAAAACCTCCTGTAGCTTACTTCCCTCGAACTGTTGTTTACATGTTAAAGCTCATCAATGATATCAATGGTGAAACATACCAGCCTTTTGGTTGCAAGTGGCCTAGTCAAGAATATGCAGCCGATTCCCCTTCATGTAGTGTTCATGCTGGCAAGATACCTTTGCTCGGGAGGCTCACAGTTGAGGAACGGATGAAATTAATATTTCCTCCGTCTGGTCAGTGGCTGGACGGTTTGATTCGTCTTATCTACTTCTTGTATTCTGAAGGAGCAAAACAAGGGCCCAAAATGGAAAGATCGTTCTCCAGTTGCACAAAAGCTAGTGTTACCTCTGAAGTAGAAAACGCCGCTAACCATGAAGACGAAGCCCTCTTTGGCGATCTTTTCTCTGAGGGCGGTCGCTCTATTGGTTCCACAGAAGGATATGATCAGCTACCTGTTTCCAATAGCGGCGGTTCCAGCATCTGCAATATGCCTGTTCAAGCGGCTTCCGAGCTGTTAAATTTTCTCAAAGTTTCTATTTTTTCTCCTAAGTGCCATTTTTCTGTTTTCGAGGATGCCTGCAGAAAGCTTTGTTGTGAACATATTGACATCTTCCTCTCCATTCTCAACTCCCACTTCTCTAATTCAGAAGATAAGGCTTCTGAAGGCTCTGGCATTTCTCAAGAAGAGAGAAAGATGGGACAGGTTGGGAAACTTTGCTTTACTCTCCTGCAGAACCTTCTGATTGGTCGTGCTTTGTCAGACTTCTTAGAAGTTTACCTTGTCGAGCAAATTTTGAAAGTTGAAAATGGTATGTTTGTTTACAATGGTTGGACGTTGACTTTGATGGCTAATGCACTTCTCAGTAGGGTGGGTTTGTCTGGTAGGCATTTGAGAAACAAGATATATAAGGATTTTGTTGCTTATATTGTCGAGAAGACGGAGAGTATTCAAACAAATTGTCCTGGACTAAGGGAAATCCTTGGAAGTCTTCCATCTACATTTCATCTTGAGATTGTTCTTATGACATTCCATCTATCCACCAAAGAAGAGAAGTCAGCTTTGGCCACATTTCTCATCGCGTCACTTAAAGAGATAGGTGCTTCAACCACAGATTATACCAGCAAGCAGTTATCATGTTGGGCTTTAGTAATTTCTAGGTTGATACTTCTTGTACGTCATATGATCTTCCATCCACATACCTGTCCCGCAACACTGCTGTTAGATCTGAAAACAAAGTTGAGAGATTTTCCCGCTGGGTTATGTCCATCAGATGATGTAAATGATTCTTGGGTGTCAGTTGCTTTGAAGAGTGTAATGTTTTCAGGGGTTGAGGAAGAGCCTTCCATGAGTGGCTTGATCAACCAAATGGTCGATACCATGATGCTTCCTTCTTTTTCTATGGATGATTTGTCTGTTGACTGCTCGTGGATGAGTTGGAGTGAAATTTTTGAATTGTTCTCTTGGATATTGGGACTGTGGAAGGATAAGAAAGCTGTATCAGTTGAAGATTTGGTCATTGAGAGATACATGTTCTTTCTTTGCTGGGATTTGCCCACCAGGAATTCCATGCTGGACAATCTACAACCTCTGTGGCGTAACACAGAAGATCTGGACATATGTGATATGGGAATCTTCTTTCGGTTCAGTCATGTAGTTTTGGGCCGCTGTGATGCTGTTGTTAAGGATATGAAGTTCCCTAGTGTTGTCTCATGTGTGTTGGAGCAATTGCTTGCTTTACCCTTCCCGGATAAGTGTACTGAGATAGACTGGAATTTCTTGAGATGCGGAATGTGGTTGTCGCTGATGCTATCCATACTCATTAGTGGACTTCTGAGACATGGCATGCTTGACGGAGTATCTGGAGTGAATCCATTCTTGACAGATGGCATGTATGAAGGAACTGATTTTGTCACTGCTGCTGAAGTACTGATTAGCCATATGGCTGAGGCTGGCAAATTGCTGCCGCTGATGAGGATGTTGTCTTCATTGTTAGACAGATACATATGTACTCTTCAGAACGCTTTCATTTCTGCCCTAGGTAATGGCCAAGATTGGGATGGCTCATTTTCATCTCTTCTGCTTCTTGTACATTCTGGATTTGATAAGCAAATACAGGATGAGATCCTCATCAAGAGTGGAGTTAATTCAAGCGGGCTAGACTATGTGCTTGAGTTGTTAACAAAGATAGATGCAGTTGCTAATAGAAGTTGTCCAAGGATTGGTTCAAAGGTCCTTCGGGAATTCATGTTACATGGATTTCCTTCCCTTCCTTCTACCTCTGGGGCAGTCTTCCTTTCTTGCATTCTGAACATTAGAGGAATCATCTTTGCTCTGGATGGTTTGCTCAGAGTAAAAGATGGACATCGAAATATTCACCCAGAAAGTGAAACAGTTTGTCATATTCTTGATTCAGTTATGATTATAAACTTCAACCGGATGTTTGATTGGCTTCATGGGAAATGTGAAGCTATTTTCAACAGCTTGAGTGTAGGGGTGAACGTGTTTGACTATTCAAGCCTATATCTAATGAGGCAAGTGGAAGAGTTTTTGGGTAATATTAGCAAGAGTGTAGTGGGAGACAGCAGCATCCTTGAAAGGGTAATTGACAGATTTGTCGACATCTTGGATAGCATGAGGAAAGACCCTGGGAAATCTTCTACTTTGAAGCTTTATCTCGGAATTGAGGTTGTTACGGCAGAGACTGAACCTCATGGATTGCAACATGGTGATTTGATGATTTTGATCAATGCTTTGGATTCCTGCTACTCTGAATCTGTAAATGTGAAAGTTTTGAATTTCGCAATTGATGTCTTGTCAGGAGAGCTCTGCTCTGATCTCTTCAAACAAAAACTACAGCAGAAGTTCCTTCTTATGGATTTACCTTGCCTGTCTAAATGGCTGGAGACAAGACTTTTGGGTTGCGTGACAGAAGTGGCCGATGGTGTCCATAGTGCAAAAGAAAGTTTGGGCTCTCTTAGAGATTCAACCATGAATTTCATCTTCTGTCTTACATCCTTCTCTAGCGAATCATTATGTAGGGACCTGCATGATCATTTCTTTGAAGCCCTGCTGGCGTCACTTGATGCTGCATTTTTGGTATTTGATGTTCATGTAGCCAGATCCTACTATCAATTTGTTGTTCAATTTGCACGAGATGATTCTTCAGTTAAGTTGCTTTTGGAGAAGACCATACTGCTGATGGAGAAGCTGCCTCGAGATGGGCATCTGATTTCAGGGCTCAAGTTTGTTATTGGCTTCCTTGCAACTGTCTTGAAAGATTGCGGGACCTATAAGGCCACACTAGATAAGTCGTCCGGAAAGTCTGCTGGAGCTAGTCTTAATGTGGGTAATATAGCTGCTAAGCAGGTTGGATCAAGGAGAAATTCTGACGCATTGCTGCTGGCTGGCCAAGAAAGTGGATCCTCAACATTTGAATGTGATGCAACCTCTGTGGATGAGGATGAGGATGATGGAACATCTGACGGTGAGGTGGGCAGCATGGATAAGGATGAGGAAGAGGACAGCAACAGTGAAAGGGCACTCGCTTCTAAAGTTTGTACTTTCACATCCAGTGGCAGCAATTTCATGGAACAACACTGGTACTTCTGTTATACTTGTGATCTGATAGTTCAAAAGGGCTGTTGTTCTGTATGTGCAAAAGTTTGTCACCGAGGTCATCGTGTTGTGTATTCTCGCTTAAGTCGTTTTTTTTGCGACTGTGGAGCTGGTGGAGTCATAGGTAGCAATTGCCAGTGCTTGAAACCTCGGAAATTCACTGGTAGCAGCAACGGACCTGTTAGTCGTTCGAGTAATCTGCAATCATTGTTGCCCTTATCAGAAGATGGAAATCAAATGCCAGATAGTGACACGGACCTTGATGAAGATCTCAGTGTGGAGGCAGATAATTCACTCAGCTTATCTATCCCAAGAGACATCTGTGATTCGATTCCTCAGGTTCTTAAAGAACTTGATGTTGAGGCTAGGGTCCTTGAGATTTGCACTTCATTACTGCCGTGTATAGTTAGCAAAAGAGAGACTAATGTTTCAAAAGAAAAGAAAATTATTCTAGGAGAAGACAAGGTGATATCTTATGGGGCTGATCTCTTGCATTTGAAGAAGGCATATAAAAGCGGTTCGCTCGATCTAAAGATAAAGGCGGAATACTCGAACACAAAGGAGCTTAAATCCCATCTATCTAGTGGTTCTCTTGTCAAGTCTTTGCTGAGTGTCAGTGTTCGTGGTCGACTTGCTGTTGGTGAGGGGGATAAGGTTGCTATATTTGACGTTGGGCAGTTAATTGGACAAGCCACTGTTGTTCCAGTTACGGCTGACAAGTCCAATGTGAAGCCTCTATCGAAGAATGTTGTCCGCTTTGAAATAGTACAGCTTGCTTTTAACCCTTCAGCTGAGAACTATCTCGCTGTGGCAGGCTATGAAGATTGCCAGGTCCTCACTATGAATTCTCGCGGAGAAGTCACTGATCGTCTTGCGATAGAACTTGCTCTTCAAGGTTCATATATTAGGCGAGTAGAGTGGGTTCCAGGTTCACAAGTTCAGCTACTGGTGGTTACCAACAGATTTGTCAAAATCTACGATCTCTCCCAGGATTACTTTAGTCCCATTCATTACTTCATGCTGCCTGATGACACAATCATGGATGCAGCACTTTTTGTGACTTCCCATAGAAGGATGTTTCTCCTTGTACTTTCAGAAAAGGGAAATGTATTCAGATTAGAACTATCTGGAGAAGACAATGTTGGCGCAAAGCCATTGAAAGAAATTATTCGGATACAGGATAAAGAGATTCTTGCTAAGGGCTCATCTTTATACTTTTCGTCCACTCACAAGTTGCTCTTTTTGTCCTACCAGGATGGGACCTCTTTGGTCTGCCAATTAAGCGCTGACGCTACGTCACTAATTGAGGTATCTTCTGTGTACGAAGAAGAACAGGATGGGAAGCTCCGGTCTGCTGGGCTGCATCACTGGAAAGAGTTACTGGTTGGGAGTGGATTGTTTGCATGCATCTCAAGCCTGAAATCCAATTGTGGACTCGCTGTATCCTTTGGTGCACATGAGTTAACTGCTCAGACAATTCGTCATGCTTTGGGTTCATCCGCACCTTTAGTTGGCATTACTGCTTACAAGCCTTTGTCCAAAGACAAGATCCACTGTCTTGCATTGCATGATGATGGTAGTCTTCAGATATACTGCTATGCTTCTGGAGGAACTGATGTCAGTGCAAATGCTACATCGGAGAAAGTGAAGAAGCTGGGTTATGGCATTCTCAGCAATAGAATTTATGCAGGGACGAACCCGGAATTTCCCCTTGAGTTTTTTGAGAAAACAGTCTGCATCACAGCTGATGTTAAGCTTGGTGGGGATGCTATACGAAACGCTGATTCTGATGGAGCCAGACAGAGCTTGGCATCTGAGGAGGGGTTTCTGGAGAGCCCAAGCCCTTCAGGATTTAAGGTACTTTTTGAGAGCTTATGAACTGTCATTTCTATGTGTTGGTGATTGCTCTCTCTCTCTCTCTCTCTCTCTCTCTCTCTCTCTCTCTCTCTCTCTCTATTAATATACAATTTTCTTCTTTGCTTTTATAACTTATCATGTCTAGAAGTGTTAAACATGACAATACAATCTTCATGCAACATTGAGCTAAATATTGCAATCTTGAACTGGTGAAAAGATATGTATTCAGTTGTAAATTTATCGATGCAGGTATATCCGTTTTTGTTATTTTCCCCCATTTTGAGTGGCGCTTTTTCTCTTAATCGTGCTAAGCAATCAAAATGTTAGGTTTAAATGTGGTTAAATGACTGGTGAGGAAGTCTTGACCAGATTAGCTAGATAAGAGCAAGGCAATGTAGGGGCATTATGTTCACCTTCAGACCTTGATCTATTTAATTTTTGAAAAAAAAAGGACAAGGAGTCTGACTAGGTAGACATACATAACAGTTATGTCTCTGGAGCAACGTTAATAGAATAGGCTTTAGTTTCTCAACAAGACTTTACATATTCATTATCATGATCCTCCCTATATGTGCTCCTCTCCACAGTTTGTTTGTCCAGCGAGATGATTTTATTCATGCATGATGCATTTTCTTTTATATTTCACGAAGTAGCTCTTACATCTTTCCTTGATCGTCTTTTGTTCAATGCATCTAGGTATCTGTCTCCAATTCAAATCCAGATGTTGTCATGGTTGGCTTCCGTGTGCACGTGGGTAACACATCTCCGAATCATATCCCTATGAACCTCAGCATTTTCCAGAGGGTGATAAAGTTAGATGAGGGCATGAGGTCTTGGTATGACGTACCATTTACAGTTGCTGAATCACTTCTAGCTGATGAGGAATTTGTGATCACTGTTGGGCCAACCTTTAATGGCTCTACACTGCCCAGGATTGACTCCCTTGAGGTCTATGGGCGTTCTAAAGATGAATTTGGGTGGAAGGAGAAAGTGGATCAACTGTTGGATATGGAGTCTCAAGTGCCTGGCAGCAAGTCTTTGCTTGGTGGGAGAGGGAGAAAGTACAGGGCGATGCAGTCGGCTTCTCTTGAGGAGCAAGTTTTGGCAGATAGTCTGAAGCTTCTATCAAGGTTCTATTCGATTTACAGGGGCCAAGATTGCCCAAAAGTTGAAGACTTGAGACTGGAGCTTAACAACTTCAAATGCAAGCAGTTATTAGAAACAGTATTTGAAAGTGACAAAGAGCCTCTATTGCAGGATGCTGCTTGCCGTGTCTTGCGGGCTTTGTTCCCGAAAAAGGAGGTGTACTACCAAGTAATGATCTGATGCCTCCTTTGATTTGGCTTGAATTTTTTTGGGCTGCTTTCCCTGCCTCTGCAAGATTCTGTTAAAAGCTCTTAGCCCTGTAACTTGGTTTTTATCAGGTCAAGGACATTATGCGCCTTCTTGGAGTGGTCAAATCAGTTGCTGTTCTTTCTTCAAGGCTTGGTGTTGGGGGTGCAACTGCAGGGTGGATTATTGAAGAATTTATAGCTCACATGCAAGCTGTCTCTAAGATTGCATTGCAGCGTCGTTCAAATTTGGCTACTTTTCTGGATATGAATGGTTTGTATTAGTTATCAGCTGCTGTTATTATTTCTTTCTCCGTTCCGAATGGGAGAGTCATTCAGTTGTTTTACCATGTGTGTGATGGATGGGTTACCTAAGAGATGAACTGGAAATTTCAAATGATGCCCAAATTCTTGGGTTTGGGATATGAAGGGTAGATGATGATTTTTTAGGTATTCAGGTGAATTGTCCTAATTATATACATTGCTCTAACAAATAGTGGACACGGCTATAGGATTTCCCAAGCTCCTTCCGTTAATAATTGGGCCGTACTAATGATCTTGTGATGCATCTAACCATTTATATAGCATGGTCATAAGATGATTTATGCTCCTATTCTGTTTTGGTAGTTGATTGTTGTGGCTTGTCCATTACAAACTTGGCGGTATGGGGTTTTGTTGTGATTAATGACATGGTTAATTTTTGACTGTACATCTGTTTTACTATAAAAGGCACCTTCTTTTGGTATTCTATATCTGTATATTTTCTATAGCTTTGTCAGGCATATTTCCTTAATTTCTTACCCTTGTTTTACGTAGGCTCAGAAGTGGTAGATGGGCTCATGCAAGTTCTGTGGGGAATTTTGGAGCTGGAGCAGCCTGATACACAAACAATGAACAACATTGTGATTTTATCTGTTGAACTTATTTTTTGTTATGCCGAATGCCTGACTTTACATGGAAAGGAGACGGGAACATGTTCTGTTGCACCTGCTGTAGTTCTATTGAAGCAACTCTTATTCTCCTCCAATGAGGCTGTTCAAACTGCCAGCAGGTACTAAGTTAACTGTCTTGGTGATATAGTCTCTGCTTGTCGCTCCTTTCCTTATTCTTTTTCTTTGCGCAGCTTGGCTATATCTTCAAGATTACTTCAGGTTCCATTTCCAAAACAAAGTCTACTTACTACTGATGATGCTATGGAGACTTCTGCTTCTGGTGCTGTACTGCCTGCATCAACGGTTGCAAATAATCAAGTGACAATTGAAGAAGATTCCATTACATCATCTGTGCAGTACTGTTGTGACGGTTGCTCTACAGTGCCAATATTGAGGCGTAGGTGGCATTGCACCATCTGTCCTGACTTTGACCTATGCGAAGCATGTCATGAAGTATTAGCTGCGGACCAGCTTCCTCCTCCGCACTCTACAGATCATCCCATGACTGCAATTCCTATTGAAGCGGAATCATTAGGAACACATGCTAATGAAATTCAATACTCTGCAGATGATGTTGGTGAATCCAAATCGTTGCCTGCCACAGCAAATGTCAGCACGCAGAATTCTGCTCCTCCTATTCACATCTTGGAACCCAATGATTCTGAAGAATTTTCTTCAGCCAGTGACTCTGTTTCAATCTCTGCATCAAAAAGGGAGATGAACTCATTGCTTATATCAGAGCTTCTTGAACAGTTGAAAGGGTGGATGGAGACAACATCAGGGATTCGGGCTATACCTGTAATGCAGCTTTTCTATAGATTATCATCTGCTGTCAATGGACCTTTGATAGGCAGCACAAATCCTGAGAGTTTGAACTTAGAGAAACTAATCAATTGGTTTCTTAATGAAATTAATCTGAACAGACCTTTTGAAGCTAGAACCCGTTCTTCTTTTGGGGAAGTAACCGTCCTTGTCTTTATGTTCTTCACATTGATGCTTCGTAATTGGCACCAGCCTGGCAGCACTTCTTCTGTCCGCAACCAGAGTGAAGCTGCTGATGCAAATGACAGAATTACATCAGTTGGTGCCCAGTCTTCCTTGGATGATCATGAGAAAACTGATTTTGCGTCGCAGTTGCTCCAAGCTTGTAATTCTTTGAGGCAGCAATCATTGGTCAATTATCTGATGGATATTTTACAGCAGCTAGTGCAAGTTTTTAAGTCTCAAACCCTGAATTTAGAGGCTTCTCATTCTACAAGCCCTGGTTCTGGCTGTGGTGCTCTCCTGTCTGTTCGAAGAGATATGCCTGCTGGAAATTTCTCTCCTTTCTTTTCAGACTCATATGTGAAGTCCCATCACAGGGATATATTTGTGGACTATCACAGGTTGCTGTTAGAGAATGCTTTTCGTCTCGTGTACACTTTGGTTCGACCAGAAAAGCATGATAAGGGTGGGGATAAAGAGAGAGTGTGTGTAATATCTAGTGTTAAGGATTTAAAGCTAGATGGATATCAAGATGTTCTCTGCAGTTATATCAACAATCCAGAGACTGCATTTGTGAGGAGATATGCAAGGAGGCTTTTCCTTCATATATGTGGAAGCAAAACTCAGTATTACAGCATTCGGGATGCTTGGCAGTTCTCAAATGAGTTGAAGAAGCTTTACAAGCATGTGGACAAGTCCGGCGGCTTTCAGAACTCTGTCTCATATGAGAGGAGTGTTAAGGTGATCAAATGCTTGACAACTATATCTGAAGTGGCAGCTTCACGGCCTCGAAATTGGCAAAAATATTGCTCAAGGCATGCAGATGTTTTGCCTTTCCTCATTGACTCAGTATTTCAATTTGGTGAAGAGTCTGTCATTCAGACTCTAAAGCTGATAAATTTGGCCTTCTACTTTGGAAAGGACATGAATCACTCCTCACAGAAAGCTGAGACAGGAGATGCAGGAATAAATTTAACCAAATCTGGTTCACAGTTTGTGGAAACTAAAAAGAAGAAGAAGGCTGATGATGGAAATGACCCTGGTTCAGAAAAGTCTTACATGGATATGGAGGCAGCTGTAGATATATTCACTAACAAGGGTGGCGAGGTTTTGACACAGTTTATCGATTGCTTTCTATTGGAGTGGAATTCAAGTTCTGTGCGTTCAGAGGCAAAGTGTGTTCTTCATGGAATCTGGCATCACGGTAAACTGTCATTGAAAGAAACCTTGTTGATGTCTCTATTACAAAAAGTGAAGCGCCTCCCTATGTATGGTCAAAATATCACTGAGTATACGCAACTTGTTACAATGTTGCTGGGAAGGGCCCCTGATGCCAGTTTAAAGCAGTACTCTCAGGAACTTGTGGACCGATGCTTGACGGTTGATGTGATTAGATGCATCTTTGAAACACTTCACTCGCAAAATGAACTTTTGGCTAATCATCCAAATTCACGCATATACAACACGTTGAGTGGTCTAGTTGAATTCGAGGGTTACTATCTTGAGAGTGAACCTTGTGTTGCTTGCAGCTCTCCCGAGGTACCTTATAGCAGGATGAAGCTTGAAACCTTGAAATCTGAAACAAAGTTCACTGATAACCGCATCATAGTGAAGTGCACTGGGAGCTATACCATTCAGACTGTTAGCATGAATGTTCATGATGCACGTAAATCCAAATCGGTGAAAGTTTTGAATCTGTATTACAACAACCGACCTGTGGCTGATTTGTCGGAGTTAAAAAATAATTGGGCTTTATGGAAGCGTGCAAAAAGTTGTCATCTCACTTTCAATCAAACTGAACTTAAGGTGGAATTTCCGGTTCCAATAACTGCATGCAATTTCATGATTGAGCTGGATTCCTTCTATGAAAATCTTCAAGCTTTGTCCCTTGAACCATTGCAATGCCCACGTTGCAGTCGACCTGTGACAGATAAGCACGGGATTTGCAGCAATTGCCATGAAAATGCTTATCAGTGCAGGCAGTGCCGCAACATAAACTATGAAAATCTGGATTCTTTTCTATGCAATGAATGTGGGTATAGCAAGTATGGTCGATTTGAATTTAATTTTTTGGCAAAACCAAGTTTTACTTTTGATGAGATGGAGAATGATGAAGATATGAAGAGAGGGTTGGCAGCTATTGAATCTGAATCAGAAAATGCACACAGGAGATATCAACAGCTTTTGGGGTTCAAGAAGCCGTTGATGAAGATCGTATCAAGCATTGGTGAGAATGAAATGGACTCTCAGCAGAAGGATTCTGTCCAGCAAATGATGGTGTCTTTGCCTGGACCATCTTGCAAAATAAATAGAAAGATTGCTCTTCTTGGTGTTCTATATGGTGAGAAGTGCAAAGCTGCTTTTGATTCTGTTAGCAAAAGCGTTCAGACGCTGCAGGGGCTGCGTCGAGTTTTGATGAATTACTTGCATCAGAAACATTCAGATAGTTCCACACCTGCATCCAGATTTGTTGTCTCCAGGTCACCGGGTAATTGTTATGGTTGTGCAACGACTTTTGTGACTCAGTGTCTTGAGATTCTGCATGTGCTTTCGAAGCAGCCTGCTGCTAAAAAGCAGCTTGTTGCTGCCGGTGTCTTAGCTGAGTTGTTTGAGAACAACATTCATCAAGGTCCAAAAGCATCTCGTATTCAAGCTAGGTCTGTCCTGTGTGCTTTTTCAGAGGGTGATATGAATGCAGTCTCTGAACTAAACAGTTTGATACATAAGAAAGTCATGTACTGTCTAGAACACCATCGCTCTATAGACATTGCACTTGCCACTCGCGAAGAATTGTTCTTGCTCTCTGAAGTGTGCTCGCTGACAGATGAATTTTGGGAGTCAAGATTGCGTGTGGTGTTTCAGCTATTATTTTCTTCCATTAAGTTGGGAGCAAAGCATCCTTCGATTTCAGAGCATGTTATTCTTCCCTGTTTGAAGATTGTTTCCCAGGCATGCACTCCTCCAAAATCTAATGCCGCTGACAAGGAGCAAACTCTGGCAAAATCAACTTGTCTGAGGGATGAGAATAAGTCAAGTGTGTCTGGTTCATCAGCTGGGGCCATGAATGGGAGCAAGTTGGTGACCGAGACTTCGGAAAGGAATTCAGATTCTTCAGACAAAATTCCGGATATTCAGTTGGTAAGCTATGCAGAGTGGGAGAGGGGAGCATCGTATCTTGACTTTGTAAGGAGGCAGTATAAAGTGTCTCAAGCAGTTAAGATTGCTGGTCAGAGATCACGAACACAGAGACAGGACTACTTGGCTCTAAAATATGTTCTTAGGTGGAAGCGACGTGTCCACAGGACATCTAAAGGCGACTTTTCAACGTTCGAGCTTGGATCATGGGTCGAAGAACTTATTTTAAGTGCTTGCTCTCAGTCTATCAGGTCAGAGATGTGCACTCTCATCAGTCTTCTCTCTGCCCAGAGTCCATCAAGACGTTGTCGTTTGTTGAACTTGCTGATGGGCATGTTGCCTGCCACTCTGCCTGCTGGTGAAAGTGCTGCCGAATATTTTGAGTTGCTGTTTAAGATGATCGATGTGGAAGATGCTCGACTTTTCTTGACTGCCCGAGGATGTCTAGCTACAATCTGTACACTGATTAGACAGGAAGTGGGCAATGTTGAATCATTAGAGACGAGCCTGCATATTGACATTTCACAGGGATTTATTGTGCATAAGCTTGTGGAGCTTCTCGGCAAATTCTTAGAGGTTCCTAATATTAGGGCTAGGTACAGCTTCTGCTTTTAAATTTGTTCCTGGTAACCTGTTTCTTCATGGTCCATACTAACCTATGACATTGATGCTAGGTTCATGCGGGGCGATCTGTTGTCTGAGGTTCTTGAGGCTTTGATTGTCATCCGCCGCTTAATAGTGCAGAAGACGAAGTTAATAAGTGACTGCAATCGACTGCTGAAAGATCTTTTGAACAGCCTTCTGCTTGAAAGCAGTGAAAATAAACGGCAGTTTATCCGGGCATGTATATGTGGCCTGCAAAAGCATCGAGAGGAGAGAGAAGGGCAAACCAATTTGGTATGGTGAAACTTCATATTTCATAATGTCAGTACTTGCTTGTTTTCTGTTAGTAGTTTCAGACAACAATTGTTCTGTACTAGGGCATAATGATTGTGGTTCTTATGTAGCACCTCAAGGAATCCTCCGTGTTACCTCTTCATACTCTAGCTTCTTTCTTTCTTTCCTTTTTTTTTTTGGGTTTTTTTTTGGGCGAGGTTGTTGTACCCTCATTGCAAAATTCCTAGCGTTTGTGTGGTACAACACTTTAATATAGAGATACGACAAGATGAACTTGGGTATGACTTCATACGATGAGGGATCGGTTCCTTGGGGGACCAGTAGAGGGCCCTTAATGATAGCATGTGACTAGAGGCTATAGTTTACGTTATATGATTCAATGATTACCACCTCTCTCTCTCTTTCTATATATATAAGGTGGGAGCAGGGGTGGGGCCAGTGCATGTGTGCATTTGCTCTTCTTTGATCGTTGAATTGACATCGAGTTGAACAACATGCAGTTTGTCCTGGAGCAACTGTGCAATCTTATCTGCCCGTCAAAACCAGATTCTGTGAATTTGTTGGTTTTGAACAAAGCGCATACACAGGAGGAGTTTATTAGGGGATCAATGACTAAGAATCCGTATTCAAGTTCTGAGATTGGTCCTCTGATGCGCGATGTTAAAAACAAAATTTGTCACGAGTTGGATCTTGTTAGTCTTCTTGATGATGACTTCAGCATGGAATTGCTAGTAGCGGGAAATATAATATCACTTGATTTGAGCATTGCTCAAGTATATGAGCAAGTATGGAAGAAGTCCAGTAGTCAGTCCTCAAACACCATTTCAACCACCACTTTGTTATCTTCTGGCACTGCAGCTTCCGGAAGAGATTGCCCACCAATGAATGTGACATATCGCCTTCAGGTTTGTGTCTAATACCCCAATAATTGGATAGGTTGTTGTCCCTGGTGAATCTATGCTCTGTGTTGATCGAGTACAATAATATGGTTGACCATTTTACAGGGATTAGATGGAGAAGCAACAGAGCCTATGATAAAAGAATTGGAAGAAGATAGAGAGGAATTTCAAGATCCAGAAGTTGAGTTTGCAATAGCAGGTGCTGTGCGTGAGTGTGGTGGGCTGGAAGTTATTTTGGACATGATCCAGGTAAATTTTTTCTGCAACAGCAAGTCATGTACTGCAATATCTTCTATTTCCTGTTTCCAGAGACGTCTTTGTGCGGAATCTGCGAAGTGTCGATATGTGTTTATGGATTGGCAATTTTTCTCAAAATAAAAACTTTTCTTTCTGTGGATATGTACACAGTGTTATTTAGATTCTCTGGACATCTGCTGATAATAGTGTGCATTCTGATTTTGGATTTTGCTCTATTCATTTCATATTCCAGAACTGGGCTCTGGACATAGAAACATTGGTTTTTTGTTAGTTTACAGACATTTCTCTCATTTTCCTGTCGTTGATTATTGGGCTTATAATTGTCGCGTGCAGCGATTACGAGATGATTTCAAGTCCAACCAAGAGCAGTTAGTAGCAGTACTTAACCTCCTGATGCATTGTTGCAAAATAAGAGAGAACAGACGGGCTTTATTGAGGTTGGGAGCTCTGGGTCTACTTCTTGAAACAGCGAGGAGAGCTTTTTCTGTGGATGCCATGGAGCCAGCCGAAGGCATTCTTCTGATTGTTGAGAGCTTGACTTTGGAAGCAAATGAAAGTGATGATATTAGCATCAAAGGAAGTGTTCTTACTGTTAATAGTGAAGCAACTGGTGTGGGTGAACAGGCGAAAAAGATAGTTCTTATGTTCCTGGAAAGGCTGTGCCATCCTGTGGGCAAAAAATCAAACAAACAACAAAGGAATGCAGAGATGGTTGCAAGGATCTTGCCCTATTTGACGTATGGTGAACCTGCTGCTATGGAAGCCCTTGTTCAGCATTTCAATCCGTTCTTGCAAGATTGGCACGACTTCGACAGGCTGCAGGAACTCCATGAAGACAATTCAAAGGATGAGATGATTGCTCCGAAAGCCACAAAACAAAGGCTCACCGTAGAAAACTTTGTTCGAGTATCAGAGTCACTGAAGACAAGTTCCTGTGGGGAGAGACTGAAGGACATGATCCTTGAGAAGGGCATAATTGGTGCTGCAGTTGAACATTTGAGGAGAACGTTTCCCTTTGCTGGACAAGCTGGTTTCAAATCCAGCGCTGAATGGGCATCTTCGTTAAAACTGCCATCTGTCCCCCTCATATTGTCCATGCTCACGGGATTGTCAACGGGGCATCTGCCTACACAGAGATGCATTGATGAAGGAGGGATCTTGCCTTTGCTTCATGCCCTGGAAAGGGTCCCAGGAGAAAATGAAATTGGAGCTAGGGCTGAAAACTTGTTAGACACACTGTCTGATAAATATGGTAGTGGAGATGGATTTCTTGAAGAGAAGGTGTGTCAGCTGCGGCATGCCACTGAAGATGAAAGGAGACGCCTAGCTTTGAGGAAGAGAGAGGAAATGCTCCAGGTATTACTTTTATTTCTTTGATACAGCAGACGGATGATTTTGCTGATATTCTGCTAATGCTTATGAGCCAAACTCTGTTGCTGCCACTGGTTAATGTGCTTGGAAGTGGCACCACTTCCCCTCTCTTACGTGGGAAGAGCTGATAATAAGAACGCAAAAGTTTGTCTACAAAGCCCAAAAACATGGATTTGCTGAACATGATGAGCAATTAAAGAATTGCAAGTGCAAAAACTCTCCTTCTTTCACCCATATCGAGAAATTCAAGTAATTATAGTATGTGTTTTATTTCCGAGACTCTGTTCGTCCCTAACATCTTTTTCTCCCTCTGTTTACTGTTGTAGGGACTTGGTATGAGACAAGAACTTGCTTCTGATGGTGGGGAACGAATTGTTGTGGCGCAGCCTGTTCTTGAAGGTTTGGAGGATGTAGAGGAAGAGGAGGATGGGTTGGCATGCATGGTATGCCGGGAAGGATATGGTTTGAGGCCGAATGACATCCTGGGTGTCTATTCTTACAGCAAACGAGTGAATCTTGGTGTCGGTTCTTCAGGAAGTGCTCGTGGGGATTGTGTTTATACAACCGTTAGTTCATTTAATGTCATTCATTTCCAATGCCATCAGGAGGCCAAAAGAGCCGACGCTGCTCTCAAGAATCCTAAGAAAGAGTGGGAAGGTGCTACCCTTAGAAACAACGAATCTCTCTGCAATTCTTTATTCCCACTTAGAGGTCCGTGTGTTCCATTGCCTCAATATGTCCGGTATGTCGATCATTACTGGGACAATCTCAACTCTCTGGGACGTGCTGATGGGAATCGTCTTCGACTAATTACCTACGATATTGTTCTGGTACTTTTCGATATTCCTAACTTCGGTATTTTTATTTTATTTGACCATGTTCCTTCTCATAATGATAAATGCCCAATTGTATGTCATGCCTATCCTGAATTATATTGGAGTGGGCGAGCTCTGAATTTCTGCATGTTGGATGTCATTTTGTAAGTGGAAATCAACATATCATGCTTTGCCCACTCTGCAGATGCTAGCTCGATTTGCGACTGGGGCTTCTTTTAGTGCTGACAGCCGAGGTGGCGGAAGGGAAAGCAACTCCCGGTTCTTGCCTTTTATGATCCAAATGGCCCGTCACCTTCTTGATGAAGGGAGCTCTTCGCAGTGTCATACGATGGCAAAGGCAGTGTCCACGTACCTGTCATCATCCGCAGCAGAGTCCAGACCCTCCACTCCTCCTGGAGTGCATACCTCTGGAGGAACTGAAGATACCGTCCAATTTATGATGGTGACATCTCTTCTATCTGAGTCTTACAAGTCCTGGTCCCAACACCGCCGCGCCTTCTTGCAACGTGGAATATATCATGCCTACATGCAGCGGACTCATGGGAGACAGTCGCGTGCATCGCCCGACGTGATCACTGCAGCTGCTGGAGCAGATACAGGGTGTTGCAGCGGGACTGCGGGAACTGGGGGAGTCAACGAGCTGTTCTCCACAATCCAACCGATGCTCGTCTACACTGGTCTGATCGAACAGCTGCAACACTTCTGCAAAGTCAAGAGGCCGGCCCAAGCAGGACCAGCTCGAGCCGAAGGCACCTCATCCCCTTTGGGAGAGGAGAGCATCGAGAGCTGGGAAAGCGTGATGATGGAGAGGCTGTTGAATGCGAAGGAGATGATGGGATTCTCCAAGGAGCTCCTCTCGTGGCTCGATGACATGAACTCTGCCTACGATCTGCAGGAGGCGTTCGACGTGATGGGTGTTCTGGCTGACGTATTGTCAAGTGGATTCACACAGTGCGAGGAGTTTGTTCAAGCGGCAATCGACGCGGGCAAAAGCTGAGACGGCATTCTAGAGTATCCAGTATTGTATCTTTATGTACAGCGTATTGCGATTGTGCTTCCCAATGTATGTTGTACACCATTTCACAGAACTCCCCTAGTCATCCAATCATTACACCTCCAATGGAAGTGGCTTGACGAGAACGCTTCAAATCTTCACACGGTAGGCATCGTGAGATTTTTTGGGCCCAAGTTTTTGTGATTTCTCTCGATCCACTCGTATGTAGAACCCACGTCGGCGTTACTGTTCCTCGTTCGCTGCAGGGCCTCAGCTAATTAACTTGGACCACATCTCTCTGTCCAATACAATATTTACACAAATCGTTGCTGGGCCTGTCATGTCCTCTTTCAACTCATCTATAAAGAAATAAGCAACAACGTGGTTGATGGAATATTCTTCGAGCGGACATTCAGGTATACCATGTTACTCATCAATTTCATATTCTACTAATGATACTTGATCAGACATGCCATTCCCTATCTATACACGAATGATTTAGAAAAAGAATTTCTAAAAATAATCAGCTGCATTGTAAGTTGATGGTAATGAAAAAGTTTTTCATCAACAAATGATTTCTAGTCATGCGGGGTGATCATTCTTCAAATTATATATCATTCATCTTTTGCGAAACAAACGAATTTATGAGAGCTTATAGACAACCGCTCTTAAGAGGACAATAATTTGATAAGTTTATTAACCATCGTAATTGGATAATATGCATCTATAGTGGGACTTTGTTGACGAGGTTCATTAGAGTATTAACGGGTCCGGTCTTTAGTGCAACCGACAGCACCGACCCCGCGCAAATTCAACATCCTCCACCATTTATATGACCTGTCCAATTCCGAATAATTCCCCCTTTGTCTCACTTGTTCTTTTCACTCCGGTTCGGTCCCAAGCTTTCATCTTGCTAGACTTAGGCTAATCCCTCTCTAATCAAAGCGAAGGCATCCAAGATTCTAGAAAATACTAACGTTCTCGATGCCCATGAAAAGACCAAACATGTGTCATAGCTTGTTCAAGAGTTTGTTCTTGTACATAAAGTCGTGACATTCGAGATCGTAATCGATCCCGAAAGAAGATTATTATCTTTTATATACCAACGAAGAGTGCAAGTGTGTTTCGATGATAAACACGGTCGTAAAATAATGTTCATATTTCTAATGACTTTTAATTAATTGAAGGTTTAATAATTTGGACAACAACAAAGGCATAAAAGATAATTATCCGATGTCATTTTGTAAATCAATTTTTGCTCCATCTATGCTTTACAATCTAACTTAGAAGGGAAAAACCAAAAATAAAATTGAAAAAACAAGAAGAGCACCGTTTCATTCAGGAACGGCTCCTTTCCCTTCACTCTGCCTAGGGCTCCTCTCTCTCTCTCTTCCCCGTGTGTGCAAGTGCAAAACCCAGCAACTGCACCTACAAACATCTCATTCCTTCCACCCCCTCCTCTTTCTCTCCCGGATCACCGCGGTTACTCTCTCTCTCTTTCTCTCTCTCTCTCTCTCTGTTTGTGTGTGTTTCATGGCTTTTTGGCGTCAAAAGGTGAACTTGCCAACGACGCTGTCTCATGCCGGTTGTGTTTAGCTCAATTTCGCAATCCGGGTTGTTACAGGCTCGGGGGTGGCGATGTTTTTGCTGAGAATTCCTGCGTGATATCAGCCCAGGTGCAGTTAGCTGTCAAAGAGCTTCGGTCCGTGGCGGGAAGAGATGGTGAGGCCTGCTAAGACACCTCACCAACACGAGCACGACTACGACGACGACGAGGAGACCGAATATGGTGATGACTTCGCTCCTGCCCACAATTCTTCTTTCCAAAAAGGTTTTTTTTTTTTTGTGGGATTTTCGAAAAAAAAGTGTAAATTTCCCGTTCTTTTTTTTTGGCTACCCCCAGCCCCGCCTATATGTGCAAAGTGAGTAATGAGTCTAATGGCCTGCGTGTCCGTGTAGAGGAAGTAGGGAAAGTGGACGGGAAGAAGGGGAACGCTCTGCGGTCGAAGCATTCGGAGACGGAGCAGCGCAGGAGGAGCAAGATCAACGAGAGGCGAGCGTTACTGTTCTGTGAATTGCCATTGTCATGCTCTGCTCTGCTTGTGGTGATTAAGTTAGCATACATCCGTAATTGATTGGATTTGGTGCGGTGAATCTATTGCTTAGTTCATGTGAAGCTGGTCTTTGCTTCTACATTTGGTGTTATGGTCCCTATACCTCCTCCACTGTTGGAATCCGGGCACAAGTCTTTTTTTTTTTTTTTGGTACTTTAGGGCCTCAGATTGCTGCCAATAATTCACTTAAATCACATCACCCGTGCATGCCTGGTGGGGAAAAAAGAAACCGAAAGGAAGTTACTCTAGCAAAAAGAATGTAACTTGGGCCAGAAATGCTTTTTAGTCCATTTGGTTCATTGTAGAAATCAATTCTTCTGTTAAAGTAGCAAAAGATAGTGAACACAATGGAGATGACTTGAGTACGGTTTGAATTTGTGAACTTGTGAAAGCTTATGCCTTGTTGGGATCCTGTACCACGATCTAGCCACATAATCCAGTCTTGCTCACGCTGATGTCCTTGATACAGTTTTATGTGAACCATTCTTTACAATTATCGCGGAAGAACTGCTTTGTGATTGATGTTTCATTTAGGCAATGCAGGTTTCAAATATTGAGAGATCTCATACCTCAAAATGATCAAAAAAGAGATAAGGCTTCATTCTTGTTAGAGGTAAATGGTCCAGGCACATCTTTCGGACACTACATTGGCTAATTTCTTTTTGTTTTTGTTTTAATGTGACAGCTGAGCAGATTTCTGTGCATGTGTTTCAGGTTATAGAGTACATTCGATTTTTACAGGAGAAAATACAGATGTATGAGGGTTCATACCCTGGTTATAATCAGGAGCCGAGTAAATTAACACCATGGGTAAGAGTCAGCACCGATCATATGTTATTAAAGTAGTAGCACCTGCCTTGTTATATGTGTTGACATGTCTTTTGACATGAAAATAGAAATTGGTTTCAACTACTTAAGTTTCTATTCTTCCTTGTGTGGCAATGTAGATCGATGGAATGGAAAGTTATGAAAATAATTGACTTTTTTGGTGAAGCCTAAATAAAATGTCTTCTGTAAAACAGCAACCTGTACGGTTTGTCTTGCAGTTTTCTGCAATCTCAGAATAGATCATGTTAACTCATTCTGGCCATTGGCTAATTTGAGTTTATTGCTGGAATACGTTCCATATCCGGATATGGTGTTAATTATGTATTTGGGATTTAGTCGCTTTTATAAAAGAAAACCAGTTTGCTCACATTTTCCTTTGACGTTTCATCTTGGTCATGAATTTTCTGGAGTCACTTTGAGAAATTACTTCTGCATGATCAGTAATGTCACTTCTTTCACCAAGTGCTTATATCATGAATTCAGATAATAATGTTGCAAAATGTTTGCCGGAACCTTGGGTAGCTGGACTTCCAAGGATTTTATTATTCTTTACTAAGGATTATGTTTGGAATTTATGGCATGATGTCTACTGGAAATTGCTTTAGAAATTCATGTGGCCCACACAAAGTTGTTCCTTGGACTCGCATCAATTTATCTTTTAATTCTTCTGGATTTCTATCAGTATGTGTTTATGCATGTGCTGATTAGATGTCCATCCTTAGGTCAACTCATAAGAAAAGACAGACTTCTCCTGGAGAAATTATTGATCCTTTTGGAAGACTTCTCCTATTGTCTGCACTCAAATATTGAAAATTTATGAGCTTTTTAAGTGAATGGTTGGCATCAAGTGAATTGCTGGAGCTTCTATTGTCATGAAATGCCAACATAGAGCCACAGATAGTGTTCGTTATAACATTCCTTTCATTTGTTGCAGAGAAGCAATACTGGGACTGTTGAAAGTCATATGGATCATCTTCAAATTATGAAAAACGGAAGTGGTCATGAGAGTAGAGTTGATACGAGCCCACTGATTGCAAATGCTCAGAACTCATTGGAATCTGATTTGGCTAATGCGGCAGTCTCCATTAACATGCAAACACAACCAGGCATGTTTGCTTCTGTTGGGCATGGCGGGATGGCCAGTGAACCGCTGACTGAAGCTGCATCTAATGTTGGTAATGTGTCTGGCCATCCTCAGTCGCAGTTGTGGCAGGCCATGCCTTTTGCAGCAGATTGTAGCATCCCAAACAATACAGATATTGATCAAGAGCAATTCACCATTGAAAGTGGATCTGTTAGCCTCTCTACTGCCTATTCTCAAGGGTAATTGTCCCTTGAGACCCATTACATCCAGTTACATTTTTGGTCGATACATCTCTTATGCCTCATCCAAGAAAGATGTATCTCTAATCTTCATTATGGTGGATATCAAGGGTTCTACTACTGGAAAATAATACATTTTTCTGGAATCTTGATTTTTCACAGCATTAATGAAGGGGAGGACTACTGCAAGTATAATTGGAATAATTTACAATGATTTACCTAATCTTTCCATTAAGAGACAAGATGTTTGTATGCTTTGGGCTGTGTGTGACATATTCACATTTCTTCTCAGAGTTGAAATCATTGACCCTTGGGTTTCACGGCAGCTTGAATTGGACTGCCTAGTTGCTTTCATGCTAAAGTTGCATCATTGCAAGCTATGAAATTTGCTTTGATATTTCATCTCGACCAAATGATATCTTGTTCCCTAAACGGTTGGATATTCTTGTATGACAGCATAGTAGTCTTGTGACAGGATATTAAACACTCTGACCCAAGCACTGCAATCATCGGGAGTGGATTTGTCCCAGGCCAGCATCTCTGTGCAAATTGATGTTGGGAAGCGAGCAAGTAATAGCGCAGCTAGTACCTTTTCCACTTTGAAGGTCTAAAACCCGCAACTCATTTTTGAAGCTATTCTATCTCATGCAATAGTTGTCACTGTTGTTTCGTGTATAATTACATATCCAATCCGTCATTGATTGTAGTTAGGGAGGCTGCAAGACCTGCTAGAACCATCATCTGAGATTTTTTTTCCCCTTTTCAGTAAACTTCTTCGGAGTTTCACATTGCCAAAATTTGACAGCGGACTAAAACCAGCTGGCTTATCTTGAAATTTTGAAAGTAGTAATCACAGAAAATGCAATTCTTGCTGGGAAGTTCTTCCTTTAGAAATGAGCTTATGGCCCTCAACTTGCGCTCTAATCTTTCCCAAGTACTAATAGCATCTAAATGGACACACTTATTACTAAAATTGATGATCTGGAAGCTCCCAAAACCACAAGATCAAGGATTTGACGCAAAAGGAGCCAAAGGAAGTTCTTCCTAAGTGCGACATAAGCCTTTGAAATTTAGTGTCCTTCATTTGATATAGGCAGTTGAAATTGTGATGTTTTTTTCGGTGGTAAATGGCATTAGTCTGTAGTGCTGTCTATGCAGGATAAGTTTGTGTTGTAAATGTAGCAGTCCTTTAAACTATTTTGGTGGCCTTGTGTATAGTAAATGACCCTTTAATTGCTTTAAGAGGTCATTTATTTAAAATGATGCAGCTTCTTGAGCTACGCGGTAGTCTACTTCCAATATGCCATTCTAATTGTCATTCCATCAATGACATGCAAGTCAACCATTGGTTTTATGGGCGGTGTATATGTGCTTATCTCTTGTGCCTCTTTCTCTGGTGTATGCCTAGATAGTAATGACAGAATTGGCAATTGAGACAAACGACCTGTCAGGCTGAAAGAGCAATATTGGCTATGAGTATTTCATTTCTGAAGTCTTGAGCTTAATAAACGTTGTAGATGGCCTTCATCTCTGTATATGTTCTGCTTGAAATGGGCTAAAGCTAGCAACTGGACATGCTCACTGACAAATTCACAAGATTGTGGAAGGGTAGAATTCAAAGCTAGACACTTCATGCGTAGGAAAGGGTATTTTTTTTTTTTAAAGTCTTTAAATCTGTCTTCTCATATGTACAGGATCATGAAAATGTCCCTCCAGATAGTCGAGCTCGGGTGCATGATGGCTCTGAAGTCTACATTGAAGAACCTGATCAGGCTCCCAAAAGACTTAGAACAGAGAAGAGTTAGTGAATCAGAATGGTCTACCTCCTTTTCTCATTATTCTTTTTTTTTTTTAATGTAATGTTAGGTATGGAAGCAGGAGGTAAGATCTATCAATTCTCTACCGTGGTATGAGAACAGCTAGGTTCAGGTTAATTGTATATGGTGGTGCTCTCTGGTTTGAGTAGTTACGTGGAAATGCATAGAAAAGTTCTATTACATGTGTTGATTTGTTCGAATCTCCTAAGCCTGATTCAGGCTTCCGTGGGCATATAACGAGAATTCACATAGCGACATCCGGTGGCATTTCCTAATTCTTCTTCAGGTTTCAAGCCCGCTTAATCACCATTTCTTTCCTCTTCCCGTGCTGCTGTAGTGCAATTTGCTTTGGAATGTCTTTTGAAGATCCTGCCGATTTCCAAATATCATTTCTATACCATTTCTTTACCAGACTCTTATATTTTGTTTGCCTTCCAAGTTCTTAATTTAATTTTTGTCAGCTTTTTGGACGGTTCTTTTACGAACTCGGCTGAACTTCTCTACTCTCTGAACTTTTTTGAGTCCAAAGTCCAAACACCTGGGAGTCCTGTGTGTGAGGACCTGATTTTCACCAACTTTTTTAGAGATGAGATGCATTGCTTCTTCCCTTGAAACGAATCCTGCAGCTTCTTCAAAGCCTCAAGCAAAGCACAATGTTTTCTTCTTTCCTTTTTGTGAGATGTTGCTCTCTTCTCACCAAGAAAAGCTTCCAATGTCACGGATTGCTTCGCTCCTTTATTCAATCTTCTCAGTTATAACCCGGGACGCACCCCCAATCTTCTTCCTCCATCCAGCAACTTCTAACCACAAATGCATCCCTCAACCATCGACGATGCTGCCCTCATCGATGTAGAGGCTCCTAACCACGACCATGAATCCTCCCCTACACGGTTCCATGAGCCGAGCCCACTTGCATCTGTCCCGTTGCTTCTCCGACCATCCTATGCCAGGTCGAGAGTGCCCATCTCTGATGATCTCCGCCACTTGCGGATCAGCCTCAAGTGGTGCGCGCTCGATCAGTCCTCCTGTTTTGGCAAGTTCATCTCCATTTTCACGTTCATACTCTTCACCGTCGTCATTCCAATAGTGAGCTCCCTCGCCGTGAAAGTACCACCGACAGCTCCGGTTGAAAACCCGATATCTTTCAACCTGCTCGTCCAGTTCCCGGAGTCGGGCTTAGCTGCAATTGGCTTCTTCACACTATGCAGGTAGCATCGTATTTAACTCGATCCTGTAGTTGGTACATGCAGTTCATGTAAATTCTAAAGTTGAGCTAACTGAGAAGAAAATCCCGAACGTACGTTCTTTTATTATGCTTTGAGAAGCAGCATCAATCACATTAAACTGCAGTAGAGGAAAGACTCTGCCCGACTGACTTTCCCGCTCTCGGCATCTTCCTCGCACCGCGAAACGCAGGTTCTTCAACAAGTACGGGCTGCGGCAGCTCCTCTTCCTCGATGCGCTTGAGCATGACTCTGCCCTTGTGCGTCGTAACTACGCCCGCGAGCGCGACAAGTCGTTCCGCTACCTGTCCTACATCCTCCTCCCTTCCTTCCTCGTCGAACTCGCCCACAAGGTCGTATTCTTCTCAACCGTCTCCGTGTCCTTCTCCCTCCCCTTTCCCTTCCCATCGAACGCCATCCTCTTCGTCCTCGTCCTGGCCTCCTGGATCTACCGAACTGGCATCTTCCTCCTCGTCTGCGTCCTCTTCCGGCTGACCTGCGAGCTCCAGATCCTGAGGCTCGGCGGCCTCCACGGGATGCTCGAGGGCTGTGGGTCCAACCCGAGCGCCATATTCGACGAGCACGTCAGGATCAGGAAGCAGCTGTCCACAACGAGCCACCGGTATCGGTTCTTTATCATCAGTTGCCTCGTGACGATGACAGTGAGCCAGTTTGCAGCGCTGCTGATCGTCCTGGCATCGAAAACCGAGAAGAATTTCTTCAATTCCGGAGACCTCGTGGTGAGTGAACCTAGCGAATTCAATTACGTTCCCCGGAATATGCTTTGTCATCTTCGTTTGATTTTCCTGATGAACTTGTTGCAGGTGTGTACCGTTGTTGAGCTGAGTGGTCTGTTCTTGTGCCTGGTGGGTGCTGCAAGAATCACCCACAGAGCTCAAGGGATCGCCTCTGTGGCCACTAGATGGCACATGCTCGTGACTTCTGCTTCTGGTTTGAACCGCCCGAAACCCGAAACTGCGGAACACGACAGTTCACACAGCGACACCGACTCAGATCTCGTTATCCCTGTCTCCACCTCCTCGGATTCTGGCTCATTCCAAATCCGACAAGCATTAGGTCAGTCCATATCCACACACGTCTATCTACGCATGAAATCATCCATCATTGAACTCAAACGTCACTCCGATGCCATCTATCACTCGGTGTACTGTATGTGCAGTGGCCTACTTGGAGCGGAATAACGGCGGGATAACGCTCTACGGGTTCCCGCTGGACCGGGGGCTGCTGCACACGATCTTCGCGTTCGAGTTCTCGCTCGTGCTGTGGATTCTGAGCAAGGTGGTGGTCCTGTCTTGATCCACAAGATGATGAAAGTTTTTCCCGGACTTTTTTCCCTTAAGCTTGATAAATTATCAACATGAATCAATTCTCACTAGCCATTCAATCATATAAAATTTTTCCCTGGTCCCTAGCTCATCAGGTTTCAAATGTATGACACAACAGAACTGAAACTAGCAAAGCCGAGACTTTTGAGTCCCACATGGCACCTCGGAAGGTATGAGGAATCAATCAGACGAGACAAAACGGGGGCGAACTCCCGCTTGAAACTCATACCTTTCTCGGCCTTTTGGCTAAGATCATGTGTAGTATCTATTCTTATCAGTTTAATATACGATACATTGACTATCGGCCCACATGCAGATGTCCTTGGTTCTAGGTTGTCTTTTAATGTTACAGAAGGTGTGCGAACTGACACAAAGCGAAGCACGCTACAGTGAAGGCTACTTGTTATTTGCTGAGATTCTTACACACACTTGACACTAAACGATGTAGAAGTGATACAGAGCCAAACGAACTGAACATCCAAATAAAGAACGAACGCTCGAGCACAACGGAGGATGGATCCACCAGAATCGAACCATGATCGGAGATTTCGCAGGGACCGTTTGGCCCCACAAACCCCTGACTCTGCGTAAACAAATTCTCTCCCGCGAAAGCCGCATACTTTAGTCGCACCCATGAACGGTCTTCTCCTTCTTCTTCTTCTTCAGGAGGCCTGAACATCAGCCGAACCGAACTTTGTGCGCCGACGAGAAATGGTTGCACGACTCGACCATCGCCGCCTCCACCTTGTCGGGTTTCGCCGGCCCCGAAGACGTGGCCTTAGCGGGTACGAAGAAGCAAGAAAAGAAGGTCTTGAACCAGTTTATGCTGCTGTTACCGCTCTCCCTCATCTTTTCGCTCCCAAACTCTCTCTTGTTCTCTCCCCTTTATCTTTCCTCTCACTGTGAAATTCGCAGATGCTTTTCTTGCGCAAAGACTTCACAGGCGAAACATGATCTGATTCCTAACATCTGCCCCGTTCTATAGGGCAGAGATTTGCTTGGCGTCCAAGCAAATGAAAGAGATCCCGAGTGCTCGAACAATTTCTAACGAACTTTCGCGTGTAATTTGACTCGCTACAGTTTTGAAGACCGAAGCCTTTTGAAGTCTTCCCTCGGTTTCCTCAGCAGTTGCTCTGCTTGCTGAAGCGGGCACGAAAATGTCTTCTCTTGCTTATCTTTGACTTCGACACGCGGCACGTGTCACAACAGTAATCATTTTTTTCTATTAAGTACGGTTTAACGTCTCAATCCTAATGATAATGACGTGTCTGCTAATCGAAAGTTTGACTCGATTTTTGTTAGAAAATTCGATTTTTCGTTAGCACTACGAAAAATTTTAAATTAGTACGTATATGATAAATTTATTTAAAACTTCATCTTGATACACATGTGACAAATTTACCCTCTATTAATTTCGGTTAAATTTTACCGTCAAATTGTTAAATTAAATAACACGTGACAACCGACGAGAATACCGCTTTAAGATTTTTACTCTTTATTTATCATATGTGTACCGGTTTAAGATCTTTTGTGATATTAATCCAATTTAATAAAAACTAATGGAAGATAAATTTATGACAAATGCATCGATTTAAAGTTTGTAGTGGTCAGAAAATTAATTTTAGACAAATTCGCCGGATGCATCAATTTGACATTTTTCAGAGTATCAATCTTTTTTTTTTTTAATCATTTTGACCAGGAAACTTATGAGTAAAATCATGAACACATTTGAAAAGATACCCTCCAGCATGAAATTTGTACATAACTCCCGAAGCCCTACGAGAAAATTGTTGCTGGGGTTTTGTGTTGCTAACCTACTTTTGGACCCCAGAAATGAGTTTCCCCCTCTTTCTTACACGAACCGATACAAATTTTCAGATGATCCTAAGAACAAAAGATTTGACAAGGAAAACAAAATTTAGGAAATCACAAGCACTCTAAAAGTCTAGACTATCCCCACCTAAACATACTCATGTACACAAAATCTGAACACCTGTTATCTTCTCTCCCCACCTTCTAGTTCTTCCTGGTCCTCCAACTGGGCCTCCTCTCTACTCACCTCACCGCCTCCGTTCTCATGAGCCGCTCCTCCGCCCCCGCTGCCCCTGAGAAACAGCCCGGACGATGAGGTGTCGCCCTCGTCGAGGTCTTCGTCGTTTTCCTTCTCTATCAGAAGGGACGTCGCGCCGGTTTCCATCCAAGCTGGGCAACGGTGGATGGAGCCGAGAGCTGCGTGAAGGGAGTGAGACAGACCGGAAGGGCGGGATGTGGATTCAGCTTTTGGATCGTGGCTCGAGCAAGAACATTCGGGGACGGGATGAGAGAGGAAAGAGAGAGGCTTCGATTTTGCAGACGCTTCAGTTAGCCCGTCGAGTAGGCTGTTTCTCAGGTGCCTGCGGATCGACGTCAGCCATGTGTGATTTGCCTGATATAGGTGGTCACGTGTTTCTTCCAAGAACTTCACGACTCGTTTCCTGCATTCACATAGAAACAAGTTCCGATTATTTAGTGCGGAAAAAACCATACATTCATGAGAGAAGAGTCGAGCGAATTGAGTGCAGAATCTTTCTGATACAATGTGAAAACTCTTTTATTGTAATCGAAAGCCCAACTTAGCGAGCATCTGGAACATGCATGTCATGCCCAAGGGTGCGGATGCAAGATTAGTCCCAGGCCGATTGAACAGAGAGCAAGTCACAACAAACTAAAAGGTTGCGTACTTTTAAAGGTTCGATTTATCATGAACTGATAAAGTTCGAGAATCCAAAGGCCTAAGTAGGTGCCTGAAAAGACATTTGCATATGGAGAAATAAAGCAGAAGAAGAACTACGAACACACAATAGCACCCCGTTCTTTTTCAAATCCAAAGCTATTGCGTAACGAGAGAGATTCACTGCGCTGTTTACGGTTTTAAGCTGTCTACAATAACTCGACCAGATAGTTACCTGTTAGGTCTGTAAGTTCTGGAGGCTGCTGACTGGTACAATCTACGGCCCATCACTAAGGTAGCGAAATTTGGATGCCCCTTACCATCACGATCGAATCCAGGAATGAACACATCAGCTTCAACACAAACCACATAGTCGATTGCTTCCCAAAGTAATTTATGGGCATTCATCCTCAGCTCCATTACTGTACTGTCAGGCTCATTATCACTTTCAGCCACCCAGCCCCACCAACCTTCGATATTATAAGGGTATTTGGGCCGTGCCGGAGGTGGTGGAAGTGGACGAGGGCGTGGCCCCGCCAATTTCCATGCCTCGCGTTTCAATTCTACATCAACAGGAGTAAGCTTCTTGGGATAATCAGAAGCCAGGCTGGACTCACGCCCGTAAATTCTGTTCAGCTCCCAACTCGTGCTAAGCGAAGTCCTATCAACGACATTTTCAAACATGGAGTGTAGAGGTATTAATGTCCTTTGACCACCAAAGACTTCACCCCCGGAAACATATATTATGGTATCCCACGGGTATCCATACGCACGGAGAAGGATTCCAATCTGTTAACACAATACAAATTTGACTAATCGATGGATGGAGTTGAGACGAGTTCGCAAAAAAAGTTCAACCAGAATTTGACAAGCCCCATCTTCTGAAATATAGGCTCACCCCATATATACGCAAAACAAGACACCATAGAAATTGAACTCCATCTCTCTACATCCCAATACGCAAACTGCTACGAATATGTGCAAAGTAATCACGCTTCATAAAGCATTATTACCCGATTAGGCTTACCTCTTCCGGCATAAGAGGGCACGACCCGTTGAGGCGCTTTTCTGCCGAATCCACATAGAGGCTGCCCTTGACAATCCCGCGCTTTAGCATCCAGGCTCTTTTATGCTGGATGAGTTCACTATGTACATCCTTAAAGAAGTTTCGCCAAACGATACTCTTCTCAATGCCAATTCCAGAGGGCCCAAAAATCTGTCACAAGGTACTTTGACAAAACAACATACCTGGAACAACTCAGCACAACCATGATATGCCAAGGCATCTCTTGTCAACCCAGGATCATACGCTATGAATGGCCGTCCAGGGGAACGTAATCTAGAAATTACACTGAAGATAAGTGAAATGCTGTAAAACTTAGCAGATGAGAAAAAATGGAATCACAAGCAATCAATCACCTATGCAGAATATTAGTAGCCAGTTCCTGGACCTCCTGTCTAAATCGAAGAGCATCGAAAGAGACTCTACATCTCAGCCTCTGAAGCTCTTCAAACTGGGGCGCAAGTATAGCCTGGATAAGGCCCAATATAAGAGAGTTTGAAAATTGGGAGGCGATCGTGACAAGACAATGGCATGTCATATTAGGACATTCACTCCCCGTCTAGAAGATCCCATAGAAACTTCCCAGGTTTCAAATTATAAAATTGGGTGCATGGTTGCCTTAGGGGATTTCACAGTGTTCACTAGACACCTCAACACATACATTGATGGGAAGAACTGATTCCACACATACTACAAATTGAGGCGAAGAATTAGCACCCAGATGCAAACTCCGTGTCGAATAAAAGAATAGATTCAACAGCTCTAATAATATTGCTACCAGAAATGTTGAAGAGCACTAAGAAACATAGGCAGGGGATTGTAGCTTATAATGTGGTTGAAAAACGCATGCAGCAAAACAGACAAGGAAGAATATCTTCAGAAACATCTTCTGGCAATTACATCTAAAATCTGCCAGCCCTTTCCCAATTAACAAATAACAAATCAGTACTGATATCCCTAGAAAAGATTTTTCTCAAATCACAAGCGAGAACATCCTCAAATTATAGAAGATTTTTAAGTCATACCTGTAAGCATCCACCATCGGAGACCACCAATTCAACAACTGAATGCTTGTTCAGTACCGGGAGAACATGATGGAGAAAAAAGTATGGTGAGGCCTGGTGTGGAACCCTAAAAAGTGGGATCTTCTTCTTCCTCCTTGCCCCTTTTAGATCTTTTGGAAGGGTCTTAACTACTCTAACATCCTTTGCCAATGCTGTCATGAATTGCTCCTCATTGTAGAGATAGGAAAAGCTCTTGAACTCTGAGCTGCATGTAAAGTAACACACATAGCCTTTGATTAAGATGGATAGAAATCACAAAACTTGGGCAAGGAGAAAATGTAACATGGAACACACACACACACACCCTACACACCTGATGCCTTTACTGCTCGTGGTAGATTGGATCTCTGGAACGACTAATGTCGCATTAAGAAGCCGAGACACCGCCACTACGTCGCATATCTGTGGGATTAAGAAGATCTCACTCAAGCCTTTGATTTATCAGAATAATTTTAATTAAATTGAGCAATTTAAGCATCTCATCCATACCGAGTTTCGTATCTCATGGAAACCTCCTTGTATCCTGACAAAGATAAAGCCATTTGTCTGCAAACTCGGTTCTGCCATTTACTTAAGTTAGTTAGTGAATTCTAAAATCAAAATGCCGACAAGATTTTATTATAGAGCTTGGACAAGTGGGCGAGTTACCCCTCCAACAGCAGATGATCGGCCCAACAGAAAGCACTCTATTACATAGAAATTAGAAGTAGAAAGCTAAGGATCAAGTCAAGAAGCTCATGAACAATCGAAAAGATAAAATCCTCAACGAATGCGCATGTTCAATCTGACCATCTTTTTTTGTGATAGAATCCTTAACTGACGCACATGTTCAATCTCACCATCCTTTTTTCCTTCCACAAATTGCTTCAGGCAAGAAATTATGCCACATCTATAACAAAATTGTAGGAACTAATGAGATTATCAAACTTGAAGAGCAGAGTGACATTATCAAACTTGAAGAGAAGAGTTGACATTATCAAACTAAAAACTGGAACGCGTTCTAGGCTCTATACTGGATATGGAACATGTTCCTAAGCTATTCTAATGAAAAAAGAAGAAGAGAGAGAGAGAGAGAGAGAGGAAACTATGGAAACAACAAATAAACAGCGGTGTAACAAGATTAGATGCAAGTTATAACCTGCATAATCTCCTCTTGGATTGGCACGAGGATGCAAAGATTCAAGCTGCCTTATCTGACCCCATAGCCTTCTATACAATGGACTCTGCTTCATGAATTTAATAAATATCAGGGGTAATGGTGATGAAAATAAAATTCAAAAGAACAGGAGCACAAGAACCCACATTGCAGATTTGGCCGCGGACCATAGATTCCTTACCACGAGAAAAACAGATCCAAACTAGAAAAGAAACCCGAAATCAAGACAACAGAAGGAGAACAAACCAAAAGCATCTTTTCGGACACCCACTAATTTTCCTGTTCATTGCAGACAATCCTAAAGCCCCGAAAACCAAAAAACTGCACACTATCACTAATTCAAGCAGAACAACAATTACAAAAAAAAGAAAGAAAGAAAGAAAGAACGGAGCTCGAACAAAATGCATCTACAACAGGAAGCGCAAAAACGAGAACTAGACACCGGGCAGCTTCATAAGTAAGTGTGAAAGAATTCCCTTGACAAAAAAAAAGACACGGGCAAAGAAGTGAAATATGCAAGACAAAGAGGCAACAAAAAAATGAGATCTTTAAGAGGGGAGACTTGGGGGAATTACTGTGGTGGGGATGTCGACATTCTCAAAGATGGGTCTCCAAGAGAAGATGGTGATGGAAGCTTGATAGTCAGAGAAGCCGTCCTCAGTGAATCTGGCGAGCAAGAAGTGCACGAAGAGTGAGAGAGCCGATAGAACAAGACCCACCAAACCTACCCACTTCAGTTTCGACTTCATCATGACCGTCTTCCCTTCACCTTTCATTGCAAAAACCCACCCCAATCCCTTCTGCTTTCTCAAATTCCAAACTTTCTCTGTAGAATATCAGCTCTCCCTCTCCCTCTCTCTCTCTGCGCTGCGACACTCCTACTTGCAGAAACAAAGAACTGAACCACCCCAATTCCTTTTGCTTCCTCAAACACCAAAATTTCTGTCAAATTCCAGCGCTCTCTCTCTCTCTGTCTCTCTGCTATGGGCACTTCTACTTGTAGAAAGAAAGAAAATGGAAGTGGGTAGAGAGAGAGAGAGAGAGAGAGTCTGACAACAGAGGAGTGAAGGCGAGCGAACGAGCGAGAGAGAGAGAGAGAGAGAGAGAGAGAGTGAAAAGTCAAGGACTCGAAGGGACAGGGAGAGAGACGACACGTGGGATGGCATGTTTCGGACAATACAGACGGTGATGTTTGAGTTGGAAACGCTTGGACATGCCCGCTTCCTGCATTTTTCCCGATTGGAGCTCTAAGCAGCAGCGCCTTTTTGGAGGTCACGAATTTTCATCGTCACATAGAAAACCAACGAGAAAACAAATGAGGTTTCATTTTCCTGGGCCACCTTGTTTTGGGAGGATTTTCACTTTTTCCAATTTTTTTTAAAATTATTCTTAATGTAATTTAATCTCATTGACAAGCCAAACTTTTTCAAATCTCTTAAAGTCCAAAAATCGATGTACGAAATATATATTTTTTTATTTTTGAATTTTTAGAAAAAAGCAAAAGATAAATAAATAAATAAAAGCATTTTTTTAAAGCCTCGAGATCACTTTATTAAGAAAGGGATACAGCACACTTTGATCTTTGGCCAGAACGCCAAGAAACGTATAAACGGATGAAACAGGACCACCTTTAACTAAGTTACAGATTAGGTATAAATCACAACCTCAAAGCCTGATTAACAAAAATAAGTATTTAATGACTTGTAATTCAGTAATACTTATTCTGTAACAATTATTTTACCATTATCAAATATCTCTCTCTCTCTAGCACGTGAAATGCAGAAATCCAATCGCCAATGAATGAGTATAGCTCGATTATTCTTGATTTGATCCTTGAGCTAGATTCATCATATACTTAAGCACTTGATGTATTTCTTTATGATGGTGAAATGATTTGGATTAATTTCGTTCCCCCTCATTGAATGTAAGTCGACTCATCCCAATGATATTGCTGCAAAAGTTAATTAACTTTTCTCGTTTTGATTTCGAAAATCGGGCATTTTAGCTTCAACTGGCTCTTGCTGGATAAAAGAGGAAATTATACCAAAACTTTTAAGACATTTCATTGTAATGCAATCAAGGCATAAAATTATAAAATCATAATTTTTTTTTTTGAAACAATGTGCTAGAGGCTAGCCCCATCTCATTAGCCTCACAGAGGTGCTAGAGGTTTAATACTTAAACCCCCCAAAACAAAATACTATTATGTTCAAAACGGGTCGAATTTATGTTCTTTTATTTCGGACTATCAACTAGTGTAGACAATTAGGCAAACGAATCCATATCAAACTAATCACTTACCCATGCGGTGTCGTGGGCAGCGAAATTTTACATCAAGATTTATATTCATACACAGCGTCTTTTTAGCCTTTTAGCGCTCTTGTTGCGTACAAAGCAAACCATTAAAGAAAACATGGCCACAATAAAGGCTTCTCGAACATTACGAAACCAAGATATGAACGCAATAACTGCCCAGCGCAAATTTACCTTAAATACTAACATATTTTCAACCAAGAAACAAACGTTACTATTGAAATAACCAAATTGAAGTTCACCCTAAATTGAAAAGGAAAGCACTGTTGAACGAAAAGTAGCAGTCATCGAGAAGGTAAAAAGTTGACATTGGCCCCCATAACTCAGAATACCAAATATACCCATTGAGATTGTGAAGAGATCAACAAAGTTTCTATTCGTTCATGGACACTTGCCAACTTGTGATTAACATTAAAACCTCCAAACAAACAACAGTAAGATCAGCCCAATACGGGTAAATCCCCCCTGTTTACCCTAATTTTAGGGCTAGTTCTCGAGATAATAATCCAGGAAGCAATAGGCGTTCTTGATAGAGCCAAGCCTCACGAGAAAGTTGAACAAAAGAGTCTAGAAAAATGGAAAGTCGCCGTGTGGGAGGGAGTAGGAAGAGACTGTCAGGAAGGAGTAAATGTAATTAGGTAAGGAAATATCTATTCACCTTTATTGATTGGATGGTGCGATGAGAGGTACAATAATTTAAGGAAGGACCCGACTGAACTGTGCAAATGTGGGGTATTGTGGAGGATGAAGTTTGCCCTCTCATGGCGATTTTCCCATTTGTCCCTTCTTGTTTGCTTTTTTTTTTTTTTTAACCCATTCTGACGAGGTTGGACGCATTACAATACACGCAATATCAAGTTAATTTCAAAATAAAATAAAGATAAAAGTGGACAGGATTATAATTCGTTCGTTTCGCAAAAAATAATTATAAAAAATATTTTTTGAATTTTTCGACGTTTGATTCATGAAAAATAAATGAGTCAAGGAAAATATTTTTCTCTCATGAAATAAACACATTAAAAAAATTAATTTTTTTAATATTTAATTTTTCTCTTTTCTCTTCTTTTTATTTTTATTTTTTTTTATTTTTCCTTATTCTTTGGTTGGTCACCAGCGATCAACAGTAGGCGAGTGAGTCCAAGCCTCGCCAGCCTGTGGCAAGGCTCAAGCTCACTTGCGGGGACCGGCAGAAGAGGGGAAAAGAAAAAGAAAAGTTAAAAACATAAAAATAAAAATTGAAAATTGAAAAATAAAAAAATAAAAATAAAAATAAAATTTATTAAAAGGAGTTCATGGATGAAAATCAAATCCTATTTTCCATACTGAATATCGAAAAATATTTTTCAGTTTATTTTTAGGTTTCAGCCGAATACCAAAAGATATTATCATTTCCTGGACAATAACTTTTTGGAAAATATTTTTCTAGAAACACCTCATTTTTCACAAAACAAACGGAGCCTAATTATTGTTAATCTCATTTATAGAGAAGAAAAAATACTAGATATTTTATATTGATGTATTGTGTCAAAAATTCATAAAATTCATAAAATACATTCGAAGCACTCATCAAGAGCCAACTAATACCTCCATATGTTTTGCAAACACACATACTACCGAAATTTCCACATCACAGAATGTTGCCTTCCGACTCCTTGCCGGCACCTTTAGAACATGTGATGTATGAATACACGATAGGAGTGAGCAAATCACAGCTCAATACATGAACAAAAATGACAATCAAATTGATGAACTTACATGTAGAGGTGTCAAACAGGTGGGTCGGATTGATTAATTGAGTCGAATATGGTCCAATCCATATTGACTAACCCGTTTTGACCCATTTTCATGTAGTATAAATATAATGACTCAACACATACCTAACTCAACTCATATTACTAATGCACTTCCATATTTAATCAAATTTAGCAAAATTATGAATTATTAAAAAAATTGTATTACTAAAACATTGTGGACAATATTTATAATTAAAAAATAAAAAATTGATTTTTATTTGTTTTTTATTTTAAATTTTCGTTTTCCTTTTTTTTTCAAAATCTGGCAAGGGCCGCCCAACCCTCGCCAACCGCAAGCCCTCACAGGCCACGGGAGAGGCCCCTGAACCTCGCCCGATTTGGCGAGGATCTACTAGCCTATGCCGTCATTGGTGAAAAAAAAAAAGAAATAAAGAAAAAATACAACAAATAATAAAAAAAGTCAGAAAATATTTTTATTATTCACTTAAGATAGTTAACTAAGTCATTTATGACTCGTTTAAAACCCATTTAAGACATATTTAATTGTTAAGTGACCTATTAAAATTTGTTAAGTAACCCATTTATGACTACACTCTTAAATATGGATTAGAATATGGGTTATTGACCCATTTTGTCATCTCCATTTACATGGAATAAAACTAGAGGTACCTCGTTGATGCACTTAATGAAGTTGACATATCAAATTGAAGCACATTGATGTTGAGTCAATGGAGTGAGATCAAGTTCAAAATTGGGTAACCAAGCTATTAATCTATAATCTACTCAACAATCCGTATTGGCCAAGTTAAATAATTGGAAAATGGTAGAGGTAGTAGTGGTTCGATCATTTTTGACCTGCAGCAATTTTTTTTTTATTTGATTTGTTTAGGGTTTCACGTCTTTGGAGGTTGGTGACCATGTGACAGATGCTGAAACATCGGGACATTGTGGATCTCTCTTGTTCCTCAAATCGTGTTCTCCAAGAGGAAGAAAGGAAGGAAGTAAGTATTGGTTCGTATCTGGCTATTAATTGCCAGGAGATATGCTAAATTAACGAGTCAATGGGCTGTTCTGTCGAGCTGTCTAGGGGATCCGGTTCGTCGCCCCAGAGGATAGAGGGAAGAATATTTTAGGGTTTTTCAGTAGTTTTATACGCAGCTGCGCCCTAATGTTTAGGAGAATGCAGAAAGAAAATTGCGCAGCTTATTGTTGGGGGGTTCTTCGAGAATTTAAGCCATATAAAATTGATGTGGATTGAAGGACTTTCTTTTAGAAGGCTGGCGTATCAACCTTTTTAGTTCGACTAATGCCTGCGAAAATAATGCTAGATATCGCTCGGTATTGAGCAAGGCGCCGTCCACCGGACGGCGGGCGTGACATTTGAAAGGTTAATATGAGTAGCATATGCCGTGATTTGAACACAGAATCTACTAATTCAAGTGCTTAATCATTCTCTATACACCTTTTTTCTCTCTCTTAAGGCTGTGTCTCTTTCACGAATACCCAGAAAAATAGTCGGGCATAAATTGTTATCGATAATGAAAATCTTTTCCTTCGATAAAAAAAAAATATATATTTTCCGTTGGCTAATTTTTTTAAGAGATTTAATCAATTATTTTTTGGAAAATATCCTCCAAATCTTGAGTTAAAGCACATAAAAAATGTCACAAGGATCTTTTTATGGCAAAAGGAAGAAGGGAAAAAAAAAAAAAAAACAGGTGAGGAGGATCGAGCGTAGCAGTTATCCCTTCTGGGCAACTAAAAGACATTGTCCTCTCTAGGCGATATAATGAGCTCCCCGCATTTGTTGTTAAATGTTCCATTTATAGTTTGGGCTCGACAGGTCGTTTTGATTTGTGTTGTAGTTCCATTTATGGTTTGGGCTCGACAAGTCGTTTTGATTTGTGTTGTAGTTACATAGGATTGGCAAAAAAAAGAACGTTTTGCATGGGTGCGATTCGAGAGCATCTTATGATAATATAACATCGATTAAAAAGCGACCGTCGCTTTCCATTTTTCTTTTCAAATTTCAAAGTGAATATGAGTAAAGCTTTTCTCAAATCGTGCGTCCCGACAAATGTATCGAAACTTCTTCCATAAAAAGAAAATTTATGCAAGTATCATGGAAAATGACAACTCATATATGAGATACAAACATCTCAAAATTAGAAACATATAGCAGATACGTCTTCTAAAAATAGTTTCGTCAACCATATATTGGCAGTCGACAAGCGTGAGCCACTAAATTGCTCCAACCTTGTTTTCGTCGAACGAAGATCTTCCACGCGGAAGTTCAATTTTTTTTTGCTGGTTTCAATGTATTGTTCATCACATCTTGGTGACTTACATAGAGCTTTTGCACTATCACTGTGACAAACAATCATTAAAAAAAACTTGCACAAATCTTAGCTATATCTGATCTTCGTGGCTGGCATTCAAATGTGTGCACACTGTTGACACTTAAAAATAATCCAAGAAGGCTCGTGACAAGTACGTGAGAGGGCGACAATCGGCTACAGAAAAGAACACCGAGGGAAGGTACGTAACGATCAAACATGTGCCACGTGTCGGGGTAAATTCTAGCGCCATTTCCTTCCAGAAAAGCACCCGGAGAAAAGCCACGATCAGAGCGGTTACTAAAAGATTGGAGGTAATCCCCACGAGGTAAAAAGAAAAGGCGCGAAGACTAAGAAACCGTCGAAAGAGTTATCCACGTGGCTTATGGAAAAGGATAGAACGTGGGGCCAAAGGAAGAAACCGCTCGACAGTTATCAAAAGGTCTGCCTATAAATGCCCCCGAATAGCAAGACACAAAGACAACAAACACAAAACACTTATCTTTTCAACTAGCTCTTAGCCTTTAGCCTAGCCTAGCCGTAGTTTTCCAGATTCCCGTCGTCGATTCAATTCCGGCGAGTTTCATATCCAGAGTTAGGTGTCGTTGATTAGATTCCGACGTCCGCTCACTAGGTTCGATACCGTTGATTTAATTCCGGTGTTGTACCCTTCGTCCATCTTGTCCAAGAGCATCGATTCAATTATGGTATTGTGTCATATAATTCCCCGTCCAGTCTTGTTGATTGAATTCTAGCATTGTGTCCTACATTTCTGTCCGGCCCTGTCAATTTAATTCCAGAGTTGTATCGAAGCTTGCTACACACCTCGACTATTGCACGTGTTGGGCTGTCAAAGTTATTGAGAGTCCGTCACACACCTTTTGTGTTAATAAAGACATCTACTGCATTTGATACTCTCTGTCCAAAACTGATCCAGAACCCCTTTTCGGAAAACGAACGGATTAAGTTCGATAAAAGATTCTCGCGTTAGCAACCCATTTTGGGCTTTAGTCATTTTGAGCCAAGAATCCATAACCACGAAGGCCCTGTTGAAGGATCTCGACGCGCAACACACACCAAGTCACAAGTCAATTGTAATCGTGTAGTAATTGGACAACTCATCAGGACCAAAGTAATAAAGAATGGGAATGTGAGGTTCATGCGTGTAATTCATTTATGTTAGTGCTCAGTTCATGGCCATATTACGTAGAAGCAAAATTCTCGCACAAGTTATATAAAAACACACTCACACAAAAGCTACGTACTCATCATGAGGACATCACTTTCACGTAGATCCAGTCCTCAACCTTAACAGTTTCCCGGTTTTGAACTTTGCCCCCTCCTCCTCCTCCTTCTTCTCCTTCCTCCTGTCCGATCAAACGGCAGCGTTGTAATCGATTTCGAGGTCGGGACCATGAGAAATGACAGGAGGATGATTTCTAAATTTTGTGCGTTCTTGCTCATGGTGATTCGATTTCAAATGCGAGCAGCGTGCTCGTCGTCCTCGCCACCGCCACTCGCACCAGCGCTGTATGTGTTTGGCGATTCGCTGTTCGACAGCGGCAACAACAACCTGCTGCCCACCCTCTCCAAAGTCAATTACCTCCCTTACGGCCACGATTTCCCGAGAGGTGCCACCGGGCGGTTCACCAATGGGAGGACCGTTGCCGACTTCCTCGGTATGTATCGATATCTAACGCCTCGATTCTCGGTTTCAAAATCTCTTCTCACGAATCAAACATCATCGCAACTATAGTAATAGCTCCGAATTACTTTCATTTGCTCTCTTTTTTATTTCACTTGTTTTTTAACAACATTTTCTCATTATTTTTTCTTGATTTGCTAGCCGAATTTATGGGGCTGCCTTATCCACCACCATACCTGAGTTTTAGGACATCAGGAGTGGTCACCGGACTGAATTTCGCGTCCGGGGCATGTGGCATTCTCCCTGAAACAGGAAGCTACTCGGTATGAGCTCATGAACATCATAAATTTCGCGTGGACATTACGAAAAAAGAAATAGAAAATGTATTTGTGAGACCGGCTTGAATTAGAACTTTGGAAACTCATGACGTGGTAACTGTTTTTGCAGGGAAAATGTCTTAACTTGGGTGACCAAGTGAGGTTGTTTGAGAGTCATGCCGTTAATGATTTACCAAGACTCCTCAAGAGCTCCGACGAGGTCTCCGCCAATTTGGCCAAGTCCATCCTCGCCTTCGCGATCGGCAGCGACGACTACCTCGAGAACTACCTCAATCCAGTGCTCTACAGCACCAGCAAAACCTACGAGCCTCCGCCATTCGCGAAGCTCCTCGTTGCCGGGCTTTCTCAGCATCTAGAGGTACTCCGTGATTCTACCAACTTGCTGATTTCATGATAGAAAATATCCAGGAAACTCGTCTAGGTACATCTCAGGTTAAGAATCGAGTCTCAGCACAAATTGGGAAAAATTATTGCAGAGATTATATAATGTGGGAGCGAGAAAGTTTGTTGTCTTTGAGATTGGCCCCATCGGTTGCATGCCGACGAGCGCGAAGAAATCGAAGGACGGCGGAGTATGCGACGGAGGACAAAATTTGCTAGTTTCCTACTTCAATCAGATGCTTCAACCGGTGCTAGAGAACATGACATCCAGTCTTGCGGGTTCAATGTTCGTTCTCGGTAGAGTGAATGGGCTTTGCTATGACGCGGTAATCAATCCCTCGGAATACGGTATGGACTCAACTCATATCAATTGGGAAAGGCTTTACTCGATCAATTGATTAATGATTTCTAGAGGCTTGGACTAAAATACATTCAGCCATTCCTTACCACGATTAAGTTCATGGGCTCGGATCCATCGTAACCATCGCACCACGTGACACCAATTCTGGATCCGATGACCGCTTTTGGATCCGATCGGCGCATGGACCCGAGTCCTGCTAAAATATCTTTACCGTGTTGAAATAGGCTTGACGGACTCGAAAAATCCTTGTTGCAAAACGTGGGGGAATGGAACTTTGTCGTGCATTCCATTCCTGACCCCATGCCCTGACGCCGGTAAACACTTCTTTTGGGACGGATATCATCCGACCGATGTGGCGTCGTCGATCTTAGCTTCGCGGTGTTTCAACGACACAAACGTTTGTTCTCCAATCAGCGTACAAGATCTCGTGCAGATGTGAACATCTCGTTTGATTAGTCCTATCGAAGGCTGCTTATTGTCTTGGGCCATCATCATTAATCAGAGGCCGTCTCTAGCAACTAGCATAATGTAAAGGACAGTGTAATTGTTCTATTGCAAATTTTTAAACTATTGTAGGTGTGAAAAACTGTCAGTAAAAAAAATGCTTGGTGAAAAAAAAAAAAATTTCAGAAAATTTGTTGGTAACTTATGAACGCGTCCTTTATAGTTTGCAAATTACCAAGCTTTATATTTACTTTCCTACTCTTATTTACATAGCTTATCAACGTTCCCATCATAATAATTATAGTCCAATGTACAATACGGTCCCTAAACTTTCGATTTGTTCAACATGATTCATAAATTTTGGTACATGTTCAGCTTAATTTCTGAACTATATGAAAATGTGCAATGTTATCCTTCCATTAATTCAAGTTCGGGGATAATAATGAACATTTTCTTATAATTCAAGAATTAAACTGAACATGTATCATGGGTTTAGGGACTGTGTTTTCTTAATTTTGATCGAAATGTCTCTATGGCAGAAGCAAGAAGACTAATGACTGGTTTGATTCTACTATGAGGAATTGGGTTCCTCACAATTGGTGACCTTAACAAAGCATCCATCAAATGCCAAGACAGAAATGTTGGTGAATTCACTCATGCATGACGATTTGAAAATCGCGAGAGCCGAAAATAAGCACAATGTAGTTGGAAGGTCAAACCAAGCTGAAATCGCGTAAGTACGGTTCGACCAAAATAGAGCCAAAACAAAGCGGTTTTACGTATCGAAATAGAATTGAACCAAACCCTAATAATCGGTACGATTCGATTCGACCCGCACCAAATCGGACTAAGAGAGAGATTTCGTCCACTTTAAACAACACCATAAGAGAAGAGTGACTCATAATTTAACACTGTGGTTCGGACTAAGTCAACACGTGAGCTTATGAAGATGGCTTGGCGATTTGGTTTGAATTTGAAACCTAACTATATGCGGGTTGTAAATGAATTTTTCTTTGAACCTGTTTACAACCCATTTAGCTAGACAAATCCAACTTACAATTCACTTATAAAATCTATTAGTTTATATTTTATAATTTTGTTTTTATTTTATTAGAAAAATTAAAAAGAAATCTATAAATTACAAAAACTGTTCGAAGAAGTAGAATGTCGTCAGCCGCCGCTGTTTGCTGCCGACTGCAGGAGCCTTCGTTCGGGGAGATCTTGCGTGATTCGGGCTTCAGGGACTTGGAGAACTGGCTAGGCAAGGATTGACGGGAGTGGCGGCCGACGCGGGAGTGGGAGTGGGGCGGGCACGCCCTGGGGCTGAGCGTCGGTGTGGAGTGGAATGACGTCGCGGTCTTCTTGCCATCGTGGGAGCCACGGGACCAGCTCTGGACATAGTAGACGAGTTGGTGCAGGATCGGGTTGGCGCGGGGATCGGGTGGGGCGACGGAGGGGGAGATGCCGGTGACTTCGGAATCTGTCATGGCGTGCATTTTCTGTAAGTGTCGTGTGGGTGGACAGCCCCAGAACAAGCTCGCTCTTTTTCTCCGTCTAGTTCAGGCTCAATGTGACGATGGGGATCGACCAAGATCGGTGATTTTACTGGCAAAGAAAATATAATTTGCAAATTCATGGGGATGTCAGTTCGAGAGGGAAGAATTGTGGCTTCGAGCAGTGGGGATAGCAAATTATATTTTGCTAATTCTTCGCAACCACCTTCCCTCGTCGTCCACCGCCGCCATCTGCCGGCTCCCGCCGTCGACTGTCGCCCGTTGCGGCTAGAAAAAAAGGAAAAGAAAATAGACAATAAAATAAAATAAAAAATAATTTTTTAAAAAAGATTAAAAAAAATAATTTGTATTGCATGAAAGTGTTTTAGCAATATCATTTTTCTTAACAAATTATAAGGAACAGATATTTTATGATTTGGTTAAATATAAAAGTGCTTAAGTAATGCGGGTCGGGTTTGGATTAGATATGAGTTGGGTCGGATATGGGTCGTTAAATTTGTACTACATGAAAATAGGTTAAAACGGGTTAAGTGGATCAATATGGGTCGGATCATATTCGATCTGACCCAAACCCAACCCGACCTATTAGTTTGACACCTCTAGGTTGAAGTTCGGGGATCATTCGTGGCATTCTCTCCGCATAGCGCATTTGCACCATCACATGGCAGATAATAATTAAACAATTACACAAATCTTAGCTATATCAAATCTTCGTGGCTGGCATACATATGTGTGCACACCAAGTTACAAGTCAATCATAATCTTGTACTAATCGGACAACTCATCAGGACGAAAGTTATAAAGAATGTGAACGTGTGATTCATGTGGGTAATTTATTTCTGTTAGTTCTCAGTTCATGGCCATATTATACAGAAACAAAACTCTCGGACAAGCCGCAAGCTAAGTATAAATTATAAGGTCATCACTTTCCTGGAGATCAAGTCCTCAACCTTCAACAGTTTCTCGGTTTTGAAACCAAGACAACGTTATAACATATTCGGTGGTCCGGATCATGAGAAATCACGGATGGATGGTTTTTAAATTTTGTGCGTTTTTGCTCGCGGTGATTCGATTTCAAATGCGAGCAGTGTGCTCGTTGCCGCCGCTCGCACCGGCACTATATGCTTTCGGCGATTCGTTGTTGGACAGTGGCAACAACAACCTACTGCCCACCCTCACCAAGGTCAATTACCTCCCTTACGGCGACAATTTCCCGAGAGGCGCCACCGGAAGGTTCACCAACGGGAGGACAGTCGCCGACGTCCTCGGTATACATCGATGTCTAACGCTTCGATTCTAGGCTATCAAATTCTCTTCTTTCAATTCAAACATCATCGTAATTATATTAATAGTTCAGAATTGCTTTTGTTTGCTTTTTCTTACTTGTTTTTTAACAGCATTTTCTCATGGATTTTTATTGGTTTTTTAGCTGAATTTCTGGGGCTGCCTTATCCACCGCCATACCTTAGTTTTAAGACATCAGGAGTGATCACCGGACTGAATTTCGCGTCCGGGGCATGTGGCATTCTCCCTGAAACAGGAAGCTACTTGGTATGAGCTCATTGCCGTCCACTCCATTTCTGATTGCTATTTTGCTCTTTATTTTTTTTATTCAATACGGGTTCATTTTATCCAAAAAGTCCTAAACCTATTGCATTAATACTAATTTAGTCCTAAACCTTTTAATTATGCAAAATTAATCCTAAACCTTTTGAAATTATTATGTGAACTTTTTTTTTTTCTAATTTTTGTTTATTTTTTTCTTTCTTTTCTTGCCTTTCTCTTTTTGCCATGGCCGGTGGGTGCCCGGCGAGGGATGGCCTCACCGGGCCACGCTTGGGCGAGGGTGAGCGATGGTGAGGCCCCTCTTGTCAAATCTAGCGAGGCTAACCCGCACCCAGGCCAGGCGGCCTCGCCAGGCTTCACCTAGCTGAGGCCAGCCCTTGCTGGATTGCATTTGATATGTGAAGAGCTACTTGAGAAAGCAAGCATTGTAACATTCGGATTGCAAATGAGAACTGTTTTTTCAGGGCAAATGTCTTAGTCTGGATGACCAAGTAAGTTTTTTTGAGAGTTATGCTGCCAATGACTTACCGAGACTCTTCAAGAGTTCCGATGAGTTCTCCGGCTATTTGGCCAAGTCGATCTTCACCTTCTGGATCGGCAGCAACGACTACCTCAGCAACTACCTGAATCCAACACTCTACAGCACGAGCAAAACCTACGAGCCTCGGCCGTTCGCGAAGCTCCTCGTTGCTTTGCTTTCTCAGCATCTTGAGGTACTCCCTGATTCCCAATAACCAGCAAAACGTACACATGCGTCTGAGTACTCCTCAGGTTGAGAATGAGTCTCAGCAGATATTGGGCCATATTATTGCAGAGATTATATGATGTGGGAGCGAGAAAGTTTGTTGTCAATGAGATTGGCCCGATCGGTTGCATCCCATCAGTGGCGAAGCAATCGAACCACGACGGAATATGTGACGGAGGACCGAACTTGCTAGTTTCCTACTTCAATGAGATGCTCCAACCGATGCTAGACAACATGACATCCAGTCTCGCAGGATCAATGTTCGTTCTCGGTCGAGGGAATGGGCTTGGCTATGATGCAGTAACCAATCCCTCCAAATACGGTACGAGCTCAACTCATGTGAATCGAGAAAGGCTTACTTGATCGATTGATCCGTGATCTTTAGAGGCTCGGACTAAAATTTCATTCAACTATTCCTTACCATGATTAAGTTTCACGGAATCATATCCATGATAACCATCTGATCCCACGGCACCAATTGTGGATCCAATGGCTGCCTTTGGATCCGATCCGCGCACAGATCTGATTCCTGCTAAAAAAGATTTTGCCGCGTCAAAACAGGCTTGACGGACTCGAGAAACCCTTGCTGCACAACGTGGGGAAATGGAACTTTGACGTGCATTCCGGCGCTGACCCCATGCCCTGATGTCAATAAACACTTTTTTTGGGATGGATATCATCCGACGGACGTGGTGTCCTCGATCATAGCTTCCCGGTGTTTCAACGACACAAACATTTGTTCTCCAGTCAGCATACAAGACCTGGTGAAGATATGAACATCTCTTTGATTAGTCCTATCTAAGGCTGCTTATTATGTTGGGTCATCATTACTAATCAGAGATAGTCTCTGGAATAATGTAAAGGACAGTGCAAATGTTGTATGTAGTTGGCGAACGTACAATATTGTGCCCCCCCATATGTATACTTCCGCTCAAATTTCTTACAAGTGAAATTTTCAGATGCTTTTCTAAGTGGACAGTATAATTTTTGTACACGTCGTCTGCCTACGGAATTTTATCGTTCTGTGCCTGAAACTAGAGAATATGTTTGGTGCTGTTAATTTTTTTTTTAATAATTGTAAGTCTGAAAAATTGTTAATAAAAACTTAGTTGGTGATTTTTTTTGCAGGTTGGTGATTTTTCGACAGATAACTTGTTGGTAACTTATCAAGGTTTTTTCATACTTTGCAAATTACCAATCTGTATTAATTAACTTTTCTACTTTTATTGCATGACAACATTTCGAATCTTACAAGAATTTATCTACCTAAAAAATTATACTATTGAGAAATGAAACAGTGAAATCGTCTTTATCTAATTATGCAATGATGGCAAAAATAATCACATGTTCAATTAGACGATTGATTTATCATAAAGTTAGCGGCACCGATGCGCCCTTCTAAAATATTTGCTATTTACAAAATAATTGGACAACTCATCAGGACCAAAGTAATAAAGACATGAGCTTGTGGGATTCACGTCTGATATATACATACATGCATACATAAATATATAAATATGTATGTGTTTTCATTCTCTGCCGAAATTGTATCGTCAATAAAACATCTTTCACCAAAGATTGGATCTCTAACTTTTCTGTGACATTTCAGACAGAAAACAATTTGCCTAACAAGGATCACTAACTCTAAATAAAGGTAAAAAAAATTACGAAATTACGTAAGTATTCATTAATTGCGGAGATCTTGGCTTCGTATAGCCTTATACAAAATATAACCGTCATACACGGTCATCTTTTTGAATCACAAATCCCATCTATTCCCAAAATTCTTGGCTCGGCAGCACGTCCTTATCCATAAACAGTCACGATCCCCTAATATCCTCCAGCTCAGCCATCAATCAAATATTCTTAGTATGGTCTTAATTTCCATCTTTTATGGTATAATCGAGCACTCACGATCGTATCTCAATAACCGTCTTGGTCGATCATCACTCACCACTGATCTCGTCCGTAACAAAACGCCAATCTTGCATCGGTACTTTACAGATTTGCGACTGTACTTACTGATTATAACCATCTCCATATCGATCATCACTCACTGCTAATTTCGTCCGTAACAAAAACGCCGATCTTGTGTCGGTAGTTTACCGATTTGCGACTGTACTTACCGATTGTTCATTCTGTCGACACTCAATACAAGCATCACATCGATTTAAAAGGACTGGAATTATTTTTTAGGGTCAAAAGGACTTGAATTATTTTTTAGGGTCAACAACATGTATATATACATAAACTAAGTATACGTTATGTGATCATCACTTTCATGCGCCCAAGTCCTTAAAGACCCACTTTGGTCACCACCTTAACGGTTCTCTAGGTTTTGAACTTTCCTTCTTTTTCTCCGTTTCATCAGACAACAAAGTGGCGATCCATTTCACGGTCGGGGCCATGAGGAATCGCTCAGGGATGGTCTCTAAATTTTGCGCGTTTTTGCTTGCGGTGATTAGATTGCAAACACAAGTAGCGTGCTCGCCGCTTGCACCGGCCTTGTACTTGTTCGGCGACTCACTGTTTGACAGCGGCAACAACAACCTGCTTCCCACCCTCGCCAAGGCCAATTACCTCCCTTACGGCCATGATTTCCCGAGAGGCGCCACCGGACGGTTCACCAACGGAAGGACCGTCGCCGATTTCCTCGGTATATGTCGAGATCTAACCCTTCGATTTTCAGCTTTATTTAGGGATTGCCGGCAGGATGGCGATGTTATGGCTAGGTTTTATCTCTATAGCAAAAGGAAATGATGTTATTATGATTCCGACTGCCAATTTTATTCTCTTCTTACGAATCAAACATCATCGTACCAATATTTGGTTGCTCGGAATTGGTTTGATCTGCCTTTTCCTCCCCTATTTTCAACATTCTCTAATTATTTTGTCTTGATTTATCAGCTGGATTTCTGGGGCTGCCTTATCCTCCACCATACCTGAGTTTTAGGACATCAGGAGTGATCACCGGCCTGAACTTTGCGTCCGGGGGATGTGGCATTCTCCCTGAAACAGGAAGCTTCTCGGTATGAGCTCATGACCATCCTCCTCTTCATTTTTCATTGCTCATTTTCTGTAGAAAAAGAAATTAAAATATTTTGTTGTCGGACGACCGGTGTCCAGTGTTGGCCAGGCAAAATTGGTTGGATATGCTGAATTGGCATAATTGCAAAAGGTTTATGAATGAATCAACCAAAAAAAAAGTTTAGGACTTTATTGGTATAATTATAATAGATTTAGTACTTTTTTGGTAATTTTCCTGACAAAAAAGGAATAGGAAATGTCCTTGCGAGACCGGCACGACTTAAACTTTGGAAACGCATGATGTTATGGGAACTGTTCTTGCAGGGAAAATGTCTTAACTTGGGTGACCAAGTGAGGTTGTTCGAGAGTTATGCGGCCAATGATTTACCAAGACTCTTCAAGAGCTCCGATGAGTTCTTCGGCAACTTGACCAAGTCGATCTTCGCCTTCTCGATTGGCAGCAACGACTACCTCAGCAACTACCTCAATCCAGTGCTCTACAACACGAGCAAAACCTACAAGCCTCAGCCATTCGCGCAGCTCCTTGTGGCTTCACTCTCTCGGCGCCTGGAGGTACTCCTTCATTCTACCAGTATGCTGATTTCATAACTCAATTTCAAGGAAAACGTGTTCCTATATCTTAGTACTGCTCAGGTTGACAATGAGTCTGAGCAGATACTGGGCAATATTATTGCAGAGATTATATAACGTGGGAGCGAGAAAGTTTGTTGTCTTTGAGATTGGCCCGATTGGTTGCATCCCGACGATCGCGAGGAAACCAAACCACGATGGAGTATGTGACAGAGGACCTAACTTGCTAGTGTCCTACTTCAATCAGATGCTTCAACTGATGCTAGACAACATGACATCCAGTCTCGTGGGATCAATGTTCGTTCTTGGTCGAGCGAATGGGCTTGGCTATGATGCAGTAATCAATCCCTCCAGATACGGTACGGACTCAACTCATGTGAATCTTGGAATGCTTACTCGATCAATTGATTCAGTATTTTTAGAGGCGTGGACTAGAATTACCTTCAGCCATTCCTGACCATGATTAAGTTCACGGGATCAGATCCATTGTAGCCAGTGGATCACATGACACCAATTTTGGATCTAATGGCTGCTAAAATATTCTTATCCTGTTGAAACAGGCTTGACGGACTCGAGAAACCCTTGTTGCACGACGTGGTGGAACGGAACTTTGCCGTGCATTCCGTTGCTGATCCCGTGCCCTGATGCTGATAAACGCTTCTTTTGGGATGGATATCATCCGACTGATGCGGTTTCTTCGATCATAGCTTCTCGGTGTTTCAGCGACACAAACTTCTGTTCTCCGGTCAGCATACAAGATCTGGTGCAGATATGAACATCTCATTTGAATATTGGTCTCAGGTCATCATTGTCAATCAGAGGTCGTCTCTGGCATAATGTAAAAGACTGTTATTGCTCCATGCAGTTTGCAGAAACACAATAATTTGCTCCCCATATGAGTACTTCCACGCAAATTGTCTTGTATTCCCACTCTTACAGCTAGTTCCGAGAAGGTTTGCACCTCCACGTCAGCTCTTCGCCACTTGAGGCTGTAATATGTTCCGAGGATTGGGCTCCAGCATTAAATAGATCGGAAATTACCAGTTTTTATGCTAACTTTCGTACTTTTATTTACATAATTTAACAACTTCATATCTTTTGTGAATTTATCTACCTAAAAAAACCTGTTTTTGAGGAATAAAACAGTGAAATCGTCTTGGCTCGAATTCCCATCAAGCCAACCTGATGAGATTGCTTTGTTGGCTTTCTTGAGTATTTTGTAAACTTCTAGGACGTTCGTACCCCATCACTTTCGAAATAATAGCAAGTTGTAATAAAGAAGAAGAATAAATAAAGAGCGTTGTCATCTTCTTGAAAAAGGAAATTGACAATTGTTTCTCGAAAGTCAAAGGTCCAAGCTACTAAAGAAAGTTCTTGCGCCCGGAATGATTCTCTGTTCGAATGACAAAGAACAAAGAATAATTCGAGCTCTATCATATTTTTTGAGGCTATCTGGGATCACTTCATTCCTATCGTACTTGCTAGGTTGGGTTGACAGGTCGATTTCGATAAGAATAATTCGAGCTTTATGTGGAATGTCATAGAAGTATCGGATCCTCTTTTAAAGTGCTTATTACAGGAGATGACAACTCACTTCTTGATTAGAAATACCTTGCTCAGATATTGGTAGACGACCTGACCGACGGGAGCCATGGAACTGACCCAACTGTGTTTCCATCGAATCGATATCCTCGGCCCGGAAGTTACCATTTTTCTCTTCCTTTTCTCAGTTTCAAAATGTCATGTCACATCGTTCGATGGACGATAATTGCCAATAGCATAAACATGTTTTTAGCTTGTATCATGAAAATTTCGTAGTCTTTGCGCCTGGCATTCATGTCCCAAGTTACCATTCAATCATAGCCCGAGGAATGCGGTCAGGATCAGGGTTTATGGTTAGGTGATAATCTTGTGCTAATTTTATCGATCTGTGTCTGAAATTAGCGAATATTTTTGGTGCAGTTATTTTTTTTGAAAATTTTTGTAAGTGTGAAAAAATGTTAATAAAAAATAGTTGGTGGTTTTTTGGCAGATAGCTTGTTGGTAACTTATCAACATTTTTTCATAATTTGCAAATTGCCAATTTCTGTATTAACTTTTCTACTCTTATTTGCATGACAACATTTCGAATCTTATATGAATTTATCTACCTAAAAAAATATACCATTGAGAAATGAAACGGTGAAATCGTCTTGTCTAATTATGCAATGATGGAAAAAATATTCATATGTTCAATTAGACGATCGGTTTATCATAAAGTTAGCAGGAACGATGTGCCCTTTTAAAATATTTGCTATTTACATTGTGACGAAACAAAAAATTAGATAACATAAATTTCAAATCCATGAGATATGCCTTTCACCTCATTAGTTAGGTCGTAATTGATAAAATATTGAAATACAAAATCACGCCTTTATCTAATAACTTAAGTTTGTAGAACAGTTAGTAGTGGTCCTACAAAATCTCACAATAATACCAAGTAATTACACTTATAATCAGCACCATAGATAAGAAAAGTCGCTACATTGTGTCTTTTGATAGTGAAACAACAATTGAATACGGTCTTGTTGGTAATTTGTTTTAAAACAAACAAAGAGGTGTCTTCTCTCACTTGACAATTATTTTATTTGTTCCATTAACCAAAGGAAACGAGTATGTATATGTTTGATTAACCATTATTTTCCGCCTCACGATTATTAGACGCTCTTTTAACTTTTGAAATGTTGTGTCCATTCAAACATTTTCTCTATATTACTAAACGTTTCTGTTCAATTCACAAGAACAATTTCCATTTTCGTTTCTTTTTCAAAGATACACAGTCATCTTTTTCAATTGTTTCCCTTTAAAAATTCTTAGAGAAGTATTAGAACTGCTATTTAATATTGTCGCTTGAGACTCATTTGTACCCTTGAGGATTTTTGCCGGTAATTATTAGCAACGTTGTGAGGTAAATAATTCGTTAAAGTGAGTGTTATCACGTCCTCGGAGTATTTGTTTCGAATCATTTGTTCACTATATTTCCCACTTGGCCATAATAAATCAACACCATACTCCTTTCTTTTTTCTTTTTCTTCTCTGAAAAAAGTCCCTAAGATCTTTTATGGCGAAAAAAGGAGGCAATTACTGCAGCTATCCCTTCCAGGCAATTACTGCAGCTATCCTCTCTAGGTAGATGTAACGAGGGTCCCGCACCCGTTATGAAATATTCCATTTAAGCTAATGCTATTTAGCATTGCTCTTGAAGCTCGAAGGTTTGATATTACCAAGTCCATGGCAATTGACCTGCGTGCCAAAAGTCATGAAATCTTCTCCACATAGTGGGTTTGGTTCAGCTTTACAAATGGGCTTTTGGAAAATACAAATATCTTTAGCCTAAAGAGCATTGGGGAAATGCAAACGGCGTTTGGTGAAAAATGCTTTGAAAAGCCACTTCAAGCTAATTAGTATTTGGCAAAAAAAAATTACGAATGGGCTTTTTTACAACATTTCTTTTTCAAATAAAAATAATTAAAAAATAGAAAGAGGAAAATCAAACCTAGGACTAACACCACTGGTTGCCGATGAGCCAGATTTAGCATTGGCGGCAGTTGCTCGGGTTGCTTGAGGTCGCTCGACCCGGGCAGCCTTCGCCCGGCGTCGCCCAACCCCAGGACCCTAAACAGTTGTTGCTGGGGTCGCACGACCCCGGTGACGAGGCCCGAGGTAACGCGACCCCGGCGACAAAGCCTAAGGTCGCGCGACCCGGTGGTTGTTTGCTTGGGATCGCGCGGCCTAGGGGACGACCATTGGGGGTCGCGTGGCCCCTAACAACCCCGGCCGAGGTTGCCCAATCCTTGACAGTCTCGACCTCGGCCGCCGGTGGCCTAGGGTTTGATTTTATTTTAATAAAAAAAATAATGTATTAAAAAAATGTAAGAAAAAAGATAAGGGGAAAATTTGAAATATAAAAGAACAAGTGAGGATAGTTTTGGAAGAAAAAATCTTAGCTCAGCATTTAGCCAAATGTTGAAAGCTCAAAGCTGCTCCCTACCAGCATTGAGCTTTCAGCTTTACCAAGGCCAACTTTCATCCCAAAGCCCCCAGTGAAGAGTTGCCAATCGCTCCATAATTTCTTCATTGGGCTTTGGGAAAGCTGAACCAAAATCATTCCAAAAAGGCACAAATTAGCTGCGGGCTGTCAGCCCTCGTCACCAAGTTAACTTGCGTTCAAGTTGAAGACGGACAACCTCAGATAACATTAAACTATTGTGACAGTTTGTAATGTACAAAGCTTTTGACCCCGCCCACGCCCCCCCCAAAAAAAAAAAAGTAATGTACAAAACGGCATAAAATGCGATATTTTTCGTTTTATGACGTTTCTCATAACTAGATGCAAAAACGTCGTAGAATAAAACGTTACTTATTATGTATGGGACAAAAACAGTGGACAGTCTCAAATTGACTTGATGTTCTATCACTGTTTTGTTAATTAAGAAAGCTTTTCACACGTGCTAATCATATGCTAATTGGATAACTCATCAGGACCAAAGTAACAAAAGAAATGTGAATGTGCGATTCATGTGGCAGTACATTTCTGTTATTTCGAAGTTCGTGGCCCCATTCAATAGACACCAAGATCCTCGCACGAGGCACAAGATATTTATCTCTATAAGCACGCCCACAAGCAAAGTACACGTTATGTGTTCATCACTTTCATGCGGCCAAGCCATCAACCCTAAACAGTTTCTCGGTTTTGAACTTTCCCTCTTTAACCAAGTCACATTTCGTTCGAAAATAAAAAAAGACAACGACGTCACGTAACAAACAAGTTCATTGTCGGGACCATGAGCAATCTGTCACGGTTCAAAGGTTTTCAAAGCACGAAGGATCGAGAATCATCCAAGAAAACCGGGCGAGGCTTGAAGCTTCTACCATAATAATTTCTCCGAACATGTTCTTGGGCCAGATTGATTGTCTTGTCGGCTTGATGACAAAGAACGAAAAAGAATACAAGTTTATTACCTAACGAATTTCGTTAACTTGTCGCTGTTAGCGGAATCTCTCAAGTTTCTGAGGCTTATCTTAAATCACTTCGTTCTCATCGCACATGACATGTTTGGTCCACTAGTCATTTTAATAATTATGTCAAATAGCAATTCTTTTGTTTGTGTTTGTAGTTACGTACGTAGGATTTCGAAAGTAATAATTTGCATTGGTCTGATTGTAGAGAATCATATGGTAACATAAAACAGGGTACGAGAACATTAAAAGTGTCGAAAGTTTCGTACAACCCTTACTTTAATGCCAAAATATTTTCTTTGGATAATTTAAGTGTCAATTTCGATTTAGATCGCCGGAAATTGAACATTGCCATGTGTTATTAAGTTCTCCAACCGGCGTGGCTCACTAACGTGCCCAGTTACCATATATATCCCTAAATGACGTCATCTAAATGTTTTGCTCCAAATCCGAAACCCTAAATGGACCATTCAACCAATTATCCAATATAAAGAAATCTTAATTCAGTTTGCCTCCAAAATTAATAGTTCGATCTTACAAATTGAGAGCAAGAGAGGGAGTGAGAGGGCGGTAGGTTTGGAGGAATTACAGTGGAAGAGAGAGATGTTAGGGATGCATGAGAGATACTGATTGTTGCGGCTCAAACCTAAGGTTCGATGTGTGAGACGGAGATTGTTGGGGCTACCACATCGATTGTGAAAGTGGTTGGTGGTTGGTTTATAAGTGTGAGAAAGCGAGTGGGCGAGAAGAGAGAAATGATGTTGTTTGCGATATCAATGTGAACTCCACTTTAATATAAAAATGCAAACTCAAATTAAACTTTTTATTATGGAAGTCAAATAATATTTTTAACCATAATTTTTTTACTAAAGGCACTCAAGTGAGCTGGCAAAAGCTTTTGGCACTAATGCAAGTGCCATACGAAACTTTTGACACTTCTAGTATTCTTATGTCGACAAAATGGATTAAAGTGACAGCCGAATTTCATTTTTTTTTTAAAATTTTGTAAAGATTATATTGAATTGCGCATCATAACTCTTTTGAAAAGAAAAATTAAGCGATTATCAGCAAAGATTACAAACTTCGTAAATTGAAAACACATACAAGGTGCGTGTTCTAGAATTCGTCACTAAGCTACTGGTCCGGCAAACATAAGCAACGGAACTTCTCCGAACATGTTCCTATTACCCGTCGGATCAAGATCCTCGACGGGATGTTCCTATTTTGACCTTTTTATAGTTTGCAAATTAGGAACTTCTGTACTAACTTTCCCATTTTTATTTACATAACTTATCAATATTCCGAATCTCATACAAGATCACCTACCTAAAGAAATCTGTTTTTGAGAAAGGAAATCAAACGAGACCCAACAGTATTTGCGTGTTGGCGTGGCGATGAGCAAGCTTCGACAAATAGAAGGGACAGGGCGTTCTTGAAAAGGGAAAATGACTTGTTTATTCGGAAGTCAAAGGCCCAATTATGAACACCAACTAAGAATGTTCTTGGGCTAGACTAGTGACAAAGAAGGAGAAATAATTTAATATTAAAACCTAACGAATTTCGTTAATTTGTCTCAATCAGCGGAATCTTCTAATTTTCTAAGGCTTTTTTTTTTTTTTTTTTGGTCTGGTTCTATCCTATTATTCAAGCCACACCGTATGCACTATGTGTTGTATGCAGGTTGCGAAACTCCACCCCCTCACTCACTCGTCCCTACCCCCAACCTCTATTGAGAAGATGGGGAATCGAACTCCCCACCTCCCCCTTCCCACTTGAGAAGGATGGCTATTGGGGCAACCTTCGGTAGTTCTGAGGCTATCTTGAATCACTTCATTCTCATCGTACATGCCATGTTTGGTCGCCACCTCATTTTAATAATCACGTCTAGTAGCAATTCTCTTGTTCGTGTTTGTAGTTACGTGGGATTTCCAAAGCAGTGGTTTGCATTGGTCGGATTCGAGAGAATCATGCGATGATATAACAACGATCGGAGTTACCTTCAATTTTCATTTTGCTTTTGAAATTTCGAAATCGGCGATTTTGACGAAAACATTAAGAGTTTATTACCGAAGAAACTTTATAAATTGGAAACGCATAAAAGATGCGTGTTCTAACAATGGTTTCGTCACTCAGCTATCGGTCGACGGTAGACGTGAGCCATGAAACTTCCTCGACTGTGTTCCTATCGGATCGAGATTCGACGGGGAAGTTCCTATTTTTGATCTCTCTCTCTTTTTTTTTTTCAGTACAAAGGTCTTTATCACATCCTGGCGACTAACCCCAGAGCAATTGCTCCAGCATATGACAAACAATAATTTAAAACATAAACATGTTTTAGCTTTATATCATGGGAATTCCCTAACCTTCGTGCCTGGCATACATAGCTGTGCACACCAAGTTATACTTCAATCATAGCCCGAGGAATGCGGAATTAGTGTCAGGAGACAATTATGTACTACTTAGACAACTCATCAGGACCAAAGTAATAAAAGAAATGAGCTTGTGTGATTCATGCTTATATATATATAGAGGCATGAATCACACGAGCTCATTTCTTATACACATATGTGTGTGTGCGCGAGCGCGCGGGCGTCGAAATTCTATTGTGAACAAAATGTCTTTCACCAAAAATTGAACCTTGGACTTTTTAAATGAGTCGGGTTGATTTGGATGGGAAAAAAGTTGCGTAGCAATGATCCTCAGTCCTTTAGATTAAGGTAAAAATCTAAAGGGCTGAGGATAAAACTAATAAATCGACAGACTGAAATTGAGAAATTGTGCAAGTGTCCGATTGATTGCGGATCCTTTTACTATTGGTCGATCTTGGCTTTACATTGCCTTGTCCAAAATACAACCGTTCATACGCGGTTATCTTTTTGAATCACATGTCTCATCTGTTTCCAAAATTAATCTTGGCTCTGTTGCACGTCCTTGTCCGTCAGCAATTACCATCCCTTGCATATCCTCCAGCTCTGCCATCAACCAAATATTCCCATACGGTCTTCACTTTACGTCTGTTATTGTATAATAGACCACTGGCTATCGTACGTCGACGACGGTAACAAAATGCCGATATGGCATCGGTAGTTTGCCGATTTGCAACTGCGCTTACCGATTATTCTGTCGAAAACTCGGTACCAACACCAAAATTGATTTAGAAGGACTTAGAATTATTTTTTAGGGTCAACGACATGTGTGCATATATAAGCTAAGTAGACGTTATGTGCTCATCACTTTCATGCGCCCAAGTCCTTAAAGACCGACTTTGATCCCCACCTTAACGGTTCTCTCGGTTTTGAATTTTGCTTCTTTTTCTCCGTTTTATCAGACAACAAAATTACAATCGATTTCATGGTCGGGGCCATGACAAATCGCTCAGGAATGGCTTTTAAATTCTGCGCGTTTTTGCTCGTGGTGATTCGATTGCAAACGCGAGTAGTGTGCTCGTCATCTGCATCACCGCTCGCCCCAGCCTTGTACGTGTTCGGCGATTCGCTGGTTGACAGCGGCAACAACAACCTGCTGCCCACCCTTGCAAAGGCCAATTACCTCCCTTACGGCCACGATTTCCCGAGAGGCACCACCGGACGGTTCACCAACGGGAGGACCGTCGTCGACTTCCTCGGTATACGTCGAGATCTAATCCTTCGAGTCTCAGCTTTATTTACGGATTGCGGGCAGGATGGCGATGCTATGGCTCGGTTTAATCTTTATAGCAAAAGGAAACGGTGTTATTACAATTCCCATTGCCAATTTTTTTCTCTTCTTACGGATCAAACATGATTGCTCGCAATTGGTTTGATTTGCCTTTTTTTTCCCTTGTTTTCAACATTCTCTAATGATTTTTTCTCGATTTATCAGCTGGATTTCTGGGGCTGCCTTATGCTCCCCCATTCCTGAGTTTTAGGACATCAGGAGTGATCACCGGCCTGAACTTTGCGTCCGGGGGATGTGGCATTCTCCCTGAGACAGGAAGCGTCACGGTATGAGCTCATGACCATCCACCTCTCCATTTTTCATTGCTAATTTGCTGTAAAAATTAAAAATAAAAATATTTTGTCGCCGAACGATCGGTGTCCATGCCGGCCAGCCAAAATTGGCCGGATGGATTGAGTTGATATAATTACAAAAGGTTTAGGACTGAATGAACAAAATAAAAGTTTAGGATTTAATTGACACAATTGCAATAGATTTAAAACTTTTTTGGTAAATTTCCCAATCAAAAAGGTATAGGAAACGTCATTTCGAGACCGGCTCCACTTAAACTTTAGAAACGCGTGATATGGGGTACTGTTTTTGCAGGGAAAATGTCTTAACTTGGATGACCAAGTGAGGTTATTCGAGAGTTATGCCGCCAATGATTTACCAAGGCTCTTCAAGAGCTCCGACGAGTTCTCCGGCAATTTGACCAAGTCCATCTTCGCCTTCTCGATTGGCAGCAACGACTACCTCAGCAACTACCTCAATCCAACGCTCTACAGCACGAGCAAAACCTATGAGCCTCAGCCGTTCGCGCAGCTCCTCGTGGCTTCTCTCTCTCGGCACCTGGAGGTATTCCTTCATTCTACCAGTATGCTAATTTCAGGACACGATTTCCAGGAAAACGTGTTCCTATATCTAAGTACTGCTCAGGTTGACGATGAGTCTTAGCAGATATTGGGCAATATTATTGCAGAGATTATATAACGTGGGAGCGAGAAAGTTTGTTGTCTTTGAGATTGGCCCGATTGGTTGCATCCCGACTATCGCCAAGAAACCGAACCACGACGGAGTATGTGACGGAGGACCCAACTTGCTAGTTTCCTACTTCAATCAGATGCTTCAGCCGATGCTAGAGAACATGACATCCAGTCTCGCGGGATCAATGTTCGTTCTCAGTCGAGCGAACGGGATTGGCTATGACGCAGTAATCAATCCCTCCAAATACGGTACGGACTCAACTGTATGGATCGGAAAAGGCACACTCAGATCAATCGACTCATGATTTTAGAGGCTTGGATTAAATTACCATCAAACTTTCCTTACCATGATTAAGTTCACAGGATTAGATCCATTGTAACCATCGGATCACATGACACTAATTTTGGATCCGATCGGCGCATGTACCCGGGTCCTGATAAAATATTTTTACGGTTTTGAAACAGGCTTGACGGACTCGACCAACCCATGTTGCACGACGTGGTGGAACGGAACTTTGCCGTGCATTCCGTTGCTGGCCCCGTGCCCTGATGCCGATAAACGCTTCTTCTGGGATGGATACCATCCGACCGATGCAGTTTCCTCGATCATAGCTTCTCGGTGTTTCAGCGACACAAACATCTGTTCTCCGGTCAGCATACAAGATCTCGTGAAGATATGAACATCTCATTCGATTAGTCGTATCGAAGGCTGCTTACTATCTTGGGTCAATAAGAGGTCGTCTCTGGCATAATGTAAAGGACTGTTAATTGTTCTATGTAGTTTGCGAACATACAGTAATGTACTGCCACGCAAATTTCTTAAAAGTGAAGTTTCCATAAATTTTTCCTAGGACATTGAAAATGGTTTTTCGAAAGTCAAAGGACCAAGAACAGGAATGATTCTCCGTTGGAATGACAAATAACAAAGAATAATTCAATCCCAACACCTAACGGATTCGTTAATTTGTCTCTGCCAGCGGACTATCTATCATATTTTTTTAGGCTATCTGGGATCACTCCATCCTCGTCGGACTTGCTGGGGTTGGGTCGACAGGTCGATTTCGATAGGAATGTCAAACTGGGACTTGTTTAGTTTTCTGGAATTTCATAGAAGTATCTTCCTGTGAGTGCTTATTATAGGAGATAATAGTTCACTTCTGGGTTAGGAACATATAGACATATAGCTCAGATGTTGGTAGACGACCGGACCGACGCGAGCCAAGAAACTGATCCGATTGCACTTCTATCGAATCGATATCCTCCTCGACTCGGAAGTTACCATTTTTCTCTTTGTTTTCTCACTTTCAAGGTGTCGCATTGCATCGTCGGAAGGCGGGACCATGAGAAATCACTCTCCGATGGTTTCCGCATTCTTTGTGTTTTTGCCTTGGGTGGTTTGGCTTCAAACACCATCCGTGCGCTTGTCCTCTTCAGGCCTGCTCGCACCGGCATTGTACCTTTTTAGGGATTCGTTGTTCGACAGCGGCAACAACGACCCCGTTGCCCACCCTCGCCAAGGCCGACTATCTTCTTATGGCCACAATTTCTCGATGGTGTCATCGAACGATTCACCAACGAGAGGGAAATATTACCAACAAAGTCATAAGCCTATTGTAATTGTGCCAATTCAATCCTAATTTTTTTTTTGCTGATTCAGTCCTAAACATTTTGCAATTGTGTCAATTCAGTCCATCCGGCCAATTCCAGTAGGTCGGCACTAACGTGGACATCGGCATGCCGACGACATAATATTTTAATATTTTTAATTTTTAATTTTCTTTTTCCTCTTTTTTCTTTTCTTTTTCTTTCTTTTTTTGTTCTTCTCTCTTCTTCTTCTTCCTCTCGCAGGCAAGGTCTCGACCAACCTCGCCCGGCGATAGCGAGGGCGACTTCGCCCGAGGCCGGGGAGGTTAACCTCGCCGGCTGTCGCCTCCGGCCAAACCGACCAATGGAAGAAGAAGAGGAGGGGAAAAAAAAGAGAAAGAAAAAGAAGAAGATATAAAATTCAAAGATGCAAAAAAAATAAAAAAATATTAAAATACTACGTCGTTGACAGGTCTTGACGTGGACACCCACTAGCCAAAATTATCGGGATGGATTGAATTAGCATAATTGCAAAATGTTTAAAACTGAATCGACAAAAAAAAAAATTTAGGACTGAATTGGCACAATTACAATAGGTTTATGACTTTTTTGAAAGTCTCTCCCAACTGGAGGACCGTCTCGACCTCCTCAGTATATATAGAAATCTAATACTTCGATTCTCGGCTTTAAGTATACTTCTCTCCTTACAAATCAGGCATCATCATTACTATAGTGACCGCTCGAAATTGGGTTGATATGACTTGTTTTTTTTTTTTTAACCAACATTTACTCATCAATTTTTCTTGATCTATTAGTTGAATTTCTAGGGCTGCCATATCCTCCACCGTACCAGAGTTTTAGGATATTAAAAGTGATCACCGGACTGAATTTTGCATATGGGGCACTTGGCATTCTCATAAAAATTATAAAAAATGTTTAAAATGTATTGCAATTGTGGCAATTCAGTCTTATATTTTTATTTTTAATTGAGTCATATACCTTTTGCATTTGTATCAATTTAGCCCATTTGGCCCTTCAGCACTAACGTGGACAATATTTTATGATATCTTAATATTTTTTGAATTTTTTATTTTCTTTTTCTTCTATTGGCTGGCAAGCTGCGGCCAATGAGGGTCTCTGGAGCTCGTTGGCCACTGGGCCAAGCCATCACGGCCGCGGGCGAGGCGGCTTCGCCCATATTTGGGTGAGGGCAGCCTTGCCATGGCCTCATTAGCTGCGGGCGAAGGCGGCTTGGCCCGAGGTTGGCGAGGCCATGGCCACCTTTGCCCTTTGCCGGCAAGGTTCGCCTAGCCCGCAGCCTCGAGTTTAGGCCTCACGAGGCGCAATCGCGGGCGAAGGCAGCCACGGCCTCGCCGAGATCTAGATTCAATTGATATAAATATAAAAAATTTAGAACTCAATTAACAAAAAATGTATTAATAAATTGACATAATTACAATAAGTTTATGACTTTTTGATAATTTTCCCGACATTCTCCCCGAGATAGGAAACTACTTGGCATGAGCTCATTACCAGCCACTCCATCTTTAATTCCTAATTTGCTTCTAATTAGTTTATGTTCGACACATGTCTATTTCAGGTTTGTGCTCATTGATATTTGAAATACTCCTTGAGAAAGTAAACGGGGAGAAATTCGGATAGGAAAACCGATCTCGAAATTGAAAAGTCATAAACTTTTTGCAGAAAAGTCATAAATCTTTTGCAGTTTTGCCCATTCAATCCTAAACCTTTTAAATTTACCGATTCAGTCTTAAACCTTTTCAACTTTTGCCAATTCAGTCGTTAGCCAAAAGTCACTAATGTGGAGGCCCAATGTCCCGTGTGGTACCGCTGGCGCTGACGTAGATAATTTTTAATAATACTTTAATATATTTCAAATATTTTTATTATTTTCTGTTCTTTTTTATTTTTCCCTTTTCCTTTTTTTTCCTTTTTCCTTTTTTTTTCCCTCCCTCACCCGGCCTCAACTCCTCAATTAAACTTTGAAAACGCATGATATGGGAACTGTTTTTGCAGGGCAAATGCCCTAACTTGGATGACCAGGTGAGGTTGTTTCAGAGTGCCGCCCTCAATGATTTGCCAAGACTCTCTTCAGGAGCTGCGATGAGTACTCCGGCAATTCGGCCAAGTCGATCTTCACCTTCTCGATCGGCAGCAACGACTACATCAGCAACTACCTCGATCCACAATCCAGTGCTCTAGAGCGCGGGCAAAACTTTCGTGCCACAGCCATTCGCAGAGCTCCTTGTCGCCGCACTTTCTCGGCATATAGAGGCATCTCGCGGGATCAATGTTCGTCCTCGGTCGAGTGAATTCCCTGGGCTACTATGCAGTAACCAATCCCTCCAAATAAACTCTTCTTTTGGGATGGATATCCGACCAAAGCGGTTTACTCGATCACAGCTTCTCGGCGTTTCAACGATACAAAATTCTGTTCTTCGATCAGCATACAAAATCTGGAGCAGATGTGGACGGCTCATTTGATTAGTTATCATCATCAATCGGATGTCGTCTCTGGCAAAATGTTTCGTCAATTTGGGGGTATTGCCATTGATTTCGTAGTGCATATGTATTGGCGTCTGGGTTTGGTTGTTAAATGTAAAGGACAGTTTAATAATTGTTCTAGGTAGTTTGCAAACATACAAAAATGTGCGCCCCCATATGTATACTTCCAAGCAAATTTCTTACAAGTGAAGTTTCCAGATTTTTTTTTCTAATTAAATATTATATTTTATTTACATGTTATCTATTTGCAGAATTTAGGACGTGTATGGCTACACTTCTGCTTTAGAAATCAACTTCTCTACTTCTGGAGAGAAGTAATTTTTTTTTTCACTTCTTCAAATGGCTCCAAAACTACTTTTGGAGCACAAAAAAAAAAACCTCAAAAAGTAGAAAAATGAAGTTGCGTAACCAAATGAATTTCTGCTCCATGAGTGTTATCATGCGTGCCTTCCATGAGAAATATGGACCTTTTTTTTTGTGATGGTAAATTTGAAAAGTTGTTGTAAGTGTCGTTAGTAAAAGAAACGACCGATATCATTTTTCTAGGTTACTTGTTGGCTACTTACTAACTCTTTTTATGATTTCAATTTTCTACTAACCTTCACATTTTTTGTACATAATCTGCTAATGTTTTAAATCTTATATGGAATTATTTATCTAAAATTTCCGTTCTTGAGAAACGAAACAGTGAACCCGTCTTGTCTAACTATACAGTAAGGGCATAAAATAGACATAAGTCCAATTAAGTGATCGGTTTGTCGTAAAGTTAACAAGATGGATATGTAATCCAAAAATATTTGGCTATATATATTATGGCGACGAAGCAAAAAATAGGAACATGGATTTCAAATCAATGAATTACTCCTTTTTTCCCTCATGAACTCGGTCGTAATACCGTGTAACTACATCTATCACGAGCGCTGAAAATGACCAAAAGATCTCTACATTGCGCCTTTAGATATCGCCATGGCAAGTAGATGCAAAATCTCGCTCTGGCCGAAACTGGGTCTTGGCGATCGATAAATCAACACCATGTGAGAAAATCAAGGGGAGAATCTACGTACCGGACTGAATTTGGGTACCGAATTCAGCATCGTAGAACACGTAAAAAATGAAAACTTTATTATGGTCATTCTTTTTTTCACGTATAGGTCAAGGGACTTCACTTTACTGTATAGTTTGGTGGGGGTGGGGGCAAAATTGTGAAAGCCTAAACCTATATTTATACGTATCTAAACCAAGATGGTCATGGCCTAAGGACTGATATCAGTATACGATATGTAAAGATTGCGCTTCATCGATCAATTCGATGGCTCGTGATTGTTGATGGGGGGCTTGCGCTTGTCCTTGGGGGGCCCTCTGTAGTCTTTGCCCATGAGGTTGGCAATCTCATCCTCAGTTCTTGCTTCAGCAGCTTCCATGGGATTCGTCTGATGATGACGTGGACGATGACGAGGACGATCGGGTGGTGGAGACGAACCTTGAGAGAAGAGCTGGTCAGACATTGGGGGACGAGGATCTGAGCTGGCTTGATCAGAAGTGTCTCTCGTTGTTGGAGGATGGGATGCTCCCTCGCTCCAAGAGATTCCCCCGCCACTCTTCTGAAATTTTTTAGGGGAGAAAGAAGTAAGTCACAGCAAGGACCTTAATCCTTGGTGTAAAATAAGATGTGCCCAGAGTCAATATGCACATGTAGAAGAAACATGAACAGACAAAGGAACACAAGCTATTGAATCTCCAGTTATCCACGAAAACTCAAAACATGTTTTGCGCATTCTCTTCAGCAGTTTCGATAAGTGCAAGACAGATTGTTCTAACAATGACTCGATCGTTGTTTACATCTTTCAACGGAGAGAGGAGGAGGGAGGGAGACCTGATTGTTAGATGGTAGTGCTGCTCTTTCGAGAGACGTCTTAGACGAATGTCCATTGTTTCCTACAAAAAGGAGCGAACCGTTAGAAAGTGGATATGTATATTTCGATGGCTTAGAGCTGCAACGAGCCGATAAAAACATTTTCACATGTTCGATTCATATCGTAAGTGACGTTGCACTGTGAAATATATGTACTTGAAGCAGGGTAAGTGACCTTTGGAATGGTGCATGCCATAATGACCATTAGTGACAAGTAATCAACATAATAATCAATGCCGCTTCCAAAGTTATCAAAATGAATTTGCATTAGCATAGGCTTTTTTCATATTTACAAGTTCCCACTTGGAAGTTCCAAACCATCCTAATGACTGCACAATAACAATTCAGTTGTGTTTAGGAGGGTGAAACTTGGGGCCATGGTAATCAAAAGTGGCAGCTACAAAGCTAGACTCTCCAGAAAAATGTGAACAGTAATAGTGTCCATTACTAGAAACCGGAACTCTTTGGCCTTCAAATATGCATTTTCTCTCAGTATGGGCTGCACCTGATGGAATCCCTGGATAGATTTCTCCGTTCTGCGCTCGTTTCTTCTCATCGCCATCGCTCCTTGGGGCTTCATAACGCGCCATCATTTTCCTTCCATTGATTCCTGGTCTGCCCTCGCCGGGAGCTGGAAGATTACTCCCATGAAGCTCCTGCATACGTATAGGTTTAACGTTGTCTACACAGAGATTTATTCTTCCAAAAGGAAGCAACACTTTTTTCTTGGAAAAAAGTTAAACTCAAATAAATAGATTGACACGCTGCTAAAAAAAGGATCGCATGAGGTGACAATCTACCTTGTGCACGGGCAAAACGCGATCATTTTCGTTCGACCTAAACCCTGAGAGGAGAAGAACAAAATATATGCAAAGAACTATCATCTGTGTGAACTTGAGCTTTTCAATATTTTTGAGCCATCAAAAGATAGAAAACACTGAGAGATACGGTACCTTGACGACCTTGTGCCAAGGAGCTTCCCATGCCATGCATGACCATGAAGAGAAACCCTAGCAGTACAAAGCTTCTTGTAAACCCTACGCTCACCATGACTGTAGGTTTCCTTGCTGTAAGTTTGGGTAAGATTCTTGTTCTGAACATCAAGAAGAAAGGAGAGACTTTGAAGAGCACAAGGGTGGGTTTTATAGATAAGAGTGCGTGTGTGGTCAAACCCAGCTAGTCAAAGCAAAGCAAGAGTGTCTCCTCTCCGACACTTGTAAGCATAAAATATTACCTCTGAAAACATGCAGGCCTTCGTATTTCGCAAAGGTAACATGATTAAAAAATAAAGAAATCAGGAAAGAAAAATCGATCAGACTCTTGGGGGGAAAAAAAAGTTATTTGAACGGAGTTCTGCTTTGCATGGGTTCGATGGAAGATATGAGCACTTAATTTTCTAAGTTTAATTTGGTCCCACACCACGTTGATTATCATGTTCCTGTTTATGCACGCCTCATTGTTTAAGGACACCTCATGCAGAAAAAAATGAAGAGAAAGGCGAATCCCGAAATTTTTATGTAAAGGGTTCACTGACCTACAATCACAAGCAGACGTCACAATTAAATAAAACGAAATCTCGGTATTTTATCGGGATAAGTGTATCTGACTTTGAGACAGCTAATTTGTCATATTTCGTAGGTCATCTTCAGTGGGAATTTCAGCTTCTAAAGTTGTTGATGACAAAAATCTTTTTATTGTACTCCATCTCGATCTATTAGGACTTTTAGTTGCGTATATGTGGACATGCGTGCGCGCTAGTTAGAATGGAAGTGGGAAATAAAGATATAAGTCTTATGAAACATTTTCCAATGGTTCCAAAAAGCATGGGCTCGTATATATAAATGAGTAGCAGAGTTTAGTTCGTAGTACCATCAAAAACATGATGAGAAAGATGGTATGAAACTCAGTTTAACATGGACAATTCGAACTTGGGTCCCGTATGAAATGATGAGAGATTGTGAAGGTTCAACTATACACTCTCCAGTATTTTAACATTACGGAAGAATTCAATGGCATTAGCCTCAATTTAAGAGCTCAAACAACGTGGGCGGGCTGCTTTTTTGTGCATAGAATTGCTAAAAAAGGGTATCAATCTTTTAACAATCTGCGTGTTCGTATTAAAGAAATGGAAGGTACAACGAGGACGTGACCTCCAACTTGACAATTTAGCTGGTTCTCTCTGAGAACGGTGTGGTTTTCCATAAGTCGGTTTCGGTATCTTTGCCAAGACAAAAGAAGAGAGGGCTTAGGGCAAACAGATTGAAGGCCGCCAAGTTATAAGATTAGCAAAGACTTGATATCAAGAAATCTAATCTCTCGGGCAACATTTCTTGTCTAAATATTAAATAACAATCAACATCCTTAATAGAAAAGGCGGAAAAAAAAAAAACAGAAGTCCTAACCTTCTGATATACGGTTGGATAATCTCTATGGGACGATATCCACAAATGGTTATATACAGGTAATCACGGATCATCATCAATTTGTTGGAATAAGAATTGAACTTGAAGCTACGCGCATATTCAAACAAATCACTTCGAATAAAAACTGAACTTGAGACTACACACTAATAATCTACGAGAGCAAGTGCGTTAAAAAGGCGAAAAAGTATATTCAGCGCAGGAATTCATAGGAAGAAAACGTAATTTAGATAAACCATATAGTCTACTTGAAGATTATTCATTGTAGGGTTTGTTTTCTTTTGCTGGAATTGAAGAAGAAGAATGATGAACTCCTCCAAGAAAGAGGCACGTGGACACAGAGAGTGGCTCCTTTTACCAAAGCTTGTCTCCCCATACGTGCCACCATCTCGGTACATAGGAGGTGGTACTTCTTCGTGATCTTTTGTGAAGTATATAAAACAATGGGCGAGAAGCCAAAGAGCTTTTATGAGTTCCAAATGTTGGGAATTGGAGCTGCTTGTCTCTTCGAAAGTAAAAGCTTATGAGAGTTTTCCCTTTACCGGCGTGGTGGGGGTGCCCATTTTCCGTACGGAAATGGAGCTTTTGAGGCCCTTGGAGATTCTAAGTCATGCTCATGTCGGTGCATGTGCGGAGGTTTGCATCCATTTTGCCACATGAAGGAGGTGGTGTGTTGTCGGATTTTCGTGTCCCGATGTCGAATAAAAACGATGAAAAAGAAATTGGTTCGAAAGGTGTACGCGAGGGTTTTGGGTTTAATACTAGCCGTGTCACTTTCTGAGATATGGAATTGGTAAGGTGGATACTTTAGAGTGACGTACAGGATGGATCCCATAATATTTGTTCGTCGAGTCGTCGTACTTTGATTTGTATTTGTATAATGCAATGTAAAATAACTCAATTATTTGAAAGTCCATGGAACACCCTAAGTCTAGGCTTTTGGTTTGTATAAACGAACCTGAACCAAAGAAGTTTGTACATAGTTGATGGGATTTGATTTTGATTTGTTTATTTGCACATAGTTGATGGGATTTGATTTTGATTTGTTTCATTCTTATGAAGTCTTCAAATCTCATTCCCTCGTTACATGCGTCGTTAGGCACATATCTGTATACTTTATGCAGAAATAGTGTCATACTTTATACACATTGCATAAGACTAAGTCATATTTCAAATTGATAAGTCAGATGGAGATGAAGCACGTGTTTTGGAAAACTGAGCGTGCCTCATAGAGGAAAACCTTCAGCGTTTCAGGTGATCAATGGACTTGTATAATGGCTCGGGATGAGATGGGGACTCTTCCAATTGGCATTGTACATCGACTGAGGTTGTTTGTCTTTGCTATTAACCATTGCTTTTACTGCTAGTTGCTAAAAAACTTGCTCTTCGCTGCGGGATACATCTATGATAAGTTCACATGGATATTAGCAATTTAAGTGTAGCGAATCGACTTTCCTTATTCTTTTCATGATATTTTCACTGTCAATTTGATGTTAAGAAGAGTTAATGATTCAATAACAACAATGTGATGTTATATCAATGGATAATTATATAGATGGTCTCCGAAATTTGGCCCAATGTATAACGTTGCTCTTGAACTTTGGCAATGTGTAATGTCATTCTTAAACTATTAATTTGTTCAATGTGGTCTCTAACCTTTTGGTAAATGTTCAATTTAGTCCCTAAATCATATAAAAATATCCAATATTTGATCTCCCTGTTAATTCAAGTTTAGAGACAATATTGGACTTTTTTCATATAATCTAGCTGCTAAATTGATTGTGTACCAAAATTTTTGGGACCACATTGAACAAATTAAAAATTCATGGACAATATTGCATGTTGGGCCACTTCTATTTGGAGATCTCTAGATTCGTGTTCGTAAGATCGTGATAGTAAATTATTATTAAAGCATTAGCTGCCCTACAACTAGCATAAGGGTCCACGCCCATGAATGGTCTAAGAGGTTCAATAAATAAATAAAAGCCGATGAAAGAGCGAGGACTATAACTCAAACTAAGGAGTGGGGCTCTCATCTTATACGAAGTAAGGAATCATTTGTGTCATGTTCTCTTAAATCAAATAAAAAAATTGTTTTCCATTAAATCAAGAAATATCAACGTTTTTTCTCCCATTGTCCCACGTCTCACGGTTGCTGGAGTAATCCCTAGCCAGTTTGTAAGCTTCCCCAAATGGGACAATACCAACTAATGAAATAAATGGCATGGCATCAATACTTTAATGAATAGTGAATAAAATAGTTAATTTAATTCATGCGAGTATTCGTAATATATAAAAAAATAAACCATGACACGTTCTCTAATTTGTTAAGTTTAGCGATTCAAGGAAGAAGAGAAAATATTTGTTTTTTATCCAAGGAAAGAGAAAGGAAAAGAAATAAGAAAATCCACTGCCAACCATCCTAAACCTAATTTATGAAAAATTTACTCCAAGTTGGTACACCTATGACAAATTTACTCCAAGTTGGTACACCTGTGACAAATTTATCTCCAAGTTGGTACATCCGTGACAAATTTATCTTCCGTTAGTTTTCGTTAAATTTATCGCCAACTTGCTTGGTGACACGTGGTAGTTGACGAGTATACCGGTTTAAGATTTTTACCCTTTTTGTCACGGGTTTATCAATTTGAGATTTTTCATGATATTAACTCAATTTAACGGAAGGTAAATTTGTCACAGATGTACTAGTTTGAGGTATTTCGTGGTAAAAAAAATTAGTTTAGAATAAATTTGTCACAAATATATCAGTTTAGAGTTTTTGGTAGTCAAAAAAATAGTTTGGGGTAATTTGTCACATGTGTACTAGTTTGAAATTTTTCGTGGTCAAAAAAATAATTTGGGGTAAATTTGTCATATGTGTAACAATTTAGAATTTTTCATGGTATTAATCCTTAATATAATCAAGAAGTTTTCGTCAATTTAAACACATGATTCAAGAGTCTAGCCATATGGGAAAATTCCAAATAAGAGCCTAGAATGCCCTTATTTTTCTCAAATAAGGGTCTGAAATGGACCTTATTTCAAATAAAATCTTGAAATACCTTCATTGTCCCAAATAAGGGCTTGAAGTGGATATTGTTTCAAATAAGGGTCTAAGGTGATTATATCAGTCTCAAATAATGGCCCGACCTAAGTACATTTTAGTCTTTTATTTTTGTTTATTTGTCTCCGTTTTTGTTTTTTCTTCTTTTTTTTGTTTTTTCTTTCTTTTTGCCTATGGCCAGCCATCGACATTACCGGATAGGGCTGGGCGACGTCTACCCTCGCCGAACGGAGGCGAGGCCGGCAAGGGCGGCAAGGGATAGCCATACCTCTCCTAGCGAGGACGTCCGTGGGCAAGGCGAGGCCATTTCCTGCGGGGGCTCGTGACCCCATCAACCATTGCCAACGCCCCACCGGCAAGAGGGGTGCCCTCCCATACATTTATTATTTTTTTACACACAATTTTAATTAAATTTAATTAAAATTATGTTAAAATTATATTTTGACGAAAATTTCCTTGACCGGTTGGCAAGATGGGGCTCTTATTTGCAAGAGTCGTGGTTATTTTAGGCCCTTATTTGAAATTGTTATGCTACTTCGGGGCTCTTTTCCGAAACAATATCTATTTTATGTCCTTATTTAAAATTTTCCCTAACTAGAATGATGCCCTCACATTGTCCCAATTATATTTTGAATAAATCTTCAGACATTATTCATGTAACATATAATTTTACAAACGAAGTATACGTCTTTCCGTTAGTATCACCATCAAACCATATGATACTTATGGTGTATTTTTTTTAGCTAGGAAAGTTCAAGAAAATATAGACACATGGATTCATCATGGGTATTATGAAAATAAATGAGAAATTTAATTTTAATTTTGATATGCAAGGAAAAAAATTAGGGAAAAATGTCAAAAAAATCCTAAATCCGTTAAAAAATAGAAATCTAGAGAAAAAAAATTTTTAATAAAAAATAAAATAAATATTAAAATGTTATAAAATAATTGGCCAACTAGTCACACCACGGTAGTGAATTCCATCCAAAATTGAATGGAATGACTGAATTGACAAAAAAACAAAAGGTTTAAGACTTTTTGTACATTTTTTTCCAAAAAAAAGGGCGTGAGCCTTTTCCATTGAGACAATTTTAGCGCAAAATTTTAAACGTCTAAAAATGCATATATCTTTATCTCTAAGATGATTTTAAAATAAATTTTCAAACCTTTTGAAAGACTTAAGTTGCTTCTTGGCCAATTTTAGCCTCCATCACCTCAATCGCCCAAAAGATTCTTTAAGTTACCTACAAGGGATGAATGAGGCAAGCGATGCCCACATATCGATGGTCAACTACCAAACGCAAAATATCATAAAATATGTTCTATCCTGAATTTTATCTAGACGATCAAACGCAACCTTAGAGCTTAGAAAAGAACGTTATTTCATAGACAGAATCATCCAAAAGGGTGAAGTGTTTTATTTAGTATTTTGTCCAATTTTTTTGAACTTATTAGAAGTTATTAATATACATGCCATCACACAATATAAAATATATTCCAGACAGCAAGGGAAAAATAAAAACTCATAGCCGACATACTCCATTCAGCGGACCGACAGGCCTTGGGCCTCAAGGACGGGTTTATATATATATTTCTCTAGGGTCCGAGTTCAGACCCGTTTTGTGTCTCGCTAAACTCGCACGAACTCCTCTCGCTCTCCATCTCTCCAGCCTGCGATTCCGTATTCTGCGTATTCGGTACGTCGTCGATCTTGGCCTCAGTTTTTTGCGCTTCATTGTCTTTGTGAATTTTGTTCAGCTTGTAATTGTTTGTCGCCGGACGACACTGTCGACTAGCTTTTGCTTGGATTAGGTTTGATCTTAGTCTCTTCTTTTTTTTTGTTTCCAGAATCGAAAGACTTGGCAATTTGTTTAAAAATTCGTTCTTTCGATTTTAAACTGTTAATTAGATTGGAGGGCTTTGTTGGGTTCTCTTTGCTCTTGCGAGTTTGAGAAAATTTCGACGGGTCAGTTGAAATCGGTTTTGAAAAGGCTCGTCAGAGCAATTTGTTCAGACTACGTTTTTGTCTTGCCAGAAGATTAACCTGTTAGATGTCGGGGTGGAATTGTTCTAGATTCTGATACTGGGAAGTTCTTGTACATGAATTTCAGTGCACTATCTCTTGAATTGCTCATGTCTCTTACTCCACTTTGTGATTGCTCTTTGGTGCCCCTCACTCCAATGCCTTTTTCTGTAGTAGTCATGGCTGATGAGAACTCCGGCGATGTCAAGGAGGAGGTGGCCGAAGTAAGTTTATTTTCTCTTTTACTGTCTGAAGATATTCGCTGAATCATGTTATTTCAATTGCTCCAAGTTTTTTGTTTAGTGAAGTTCTGCCACCTTAAGCAGCAGATTAGATTCCTCATCAGCCAAGTAGATCAAAAGGCTGCTGCTTTAAGCGATTGAATCATCCCCGCTCATGAGGGTGATGACCTGGATGAGCCTTGGAGATTATGCTCGCCACTTGTCAGAACTGAATGCTTGGGTTAGGATATCATTGTGGGGAAGGGTGGGTTTGTCTCCGAGTAGAAGATGATTACCTTACATCAGCATATGACATCGATTGATTGTTCCTTTAATCCAATTGCGGGTTTTTTCACAGTGGCACATGCTTTCTTCAGAATCACACCAGTCAACTGTATCATGGCAATGTCTGCTGCTTTTGTCATTTGCTATTTCAGTACTAGATAGATGTCTATATAGCTAGAGGTACTGTGGACCATCTCTACTGTAGGTAATTGGCTGTCAGAGATTGCAGTTTACTGATTTTTCCCTGCATTGTAGCTTGCCCCATTCGATCCCTCTAAGAAGAAAAAGAAGAAGAAGAATGTGATTCAGGACCTTGCAGATGATTCGGTGGATAAGTTGGCTGAAAAAACGGAGAACCTTTCAGGCAAGATGAGTGAAAGTTCATTATTTTATTGCAAGCGCATTACCTTTTTACAAATGATGAGACACATGCATGCCCCTTAGCTTTCCAGTCTAATCTCCCCCTTTAATCACGTTATGCAGTTTCTGATGGTCTTGATAATAGTTTTGCTGGTCTGAAGAAGAAGAAGAAGAAACCAGTAAGTCTGGAGGCTTTTAAATATGTCAATTTCAATTTCAGTTTAGTGTGAGTGGCAGTACTGCAGCAGGAGCTATTCTCTTGTTATGACTCTTATAGGTCGAGACTAGCACAATGAATGATGAAAATGAGGAACCGAGGGAAGATCTTGATGGTAAGAAAGCTTCACGATAAAGTCTAATACAGGATATGTGTCTCTAAGTACCGCAACTGATTTCCTTTTGGCACTTCTAGATCATCTCGGGGAGGATGATAAAGGAGAAGGAGCTCCCCTTCAGCAAAGGTACCCTTGGGAAGGCAGTGATAAGGATTATGAATATGAGGAGGTATGTCTCCCATGATAATGTTAATTCTGATTGTTATGGGTATGTGCATATGTGGGTTCTCCCCACACCCTCATCCCCCTCCCTCTCCTTTCCTTTTGAGTCCCCAGGTATACTATTGCCATGGACAACAGTGTCTAGATTGTATTTCCTTCGTCGAGTCTGCTTATGTTTGTATTCTTTAATATTTTGTTGTAGCAGTGCCCCTAGCTTTGTCAGCATATCCTTTTATTTGTTTGTCGTGCTGGTTATATACGTGTTTACTATGGTTCCTCCTAGTTTGTGTTTGTGTTTTTTATGCTGTGTCACATGAGCTCCCTTCTCATTTCTCGAAACTTGCATTTCATGTGGCCGTAGCACCTGAGATACATGGCGTTTTCTTTTCTGACGAACTTCATTTTCAGCTTCTAAGTAGGGTGTTCAACATTCTTCGTGAGAATAATCCGGAGCTTGCAGGAGATAGGCGTAGGACAGTAATGAGGCCTCCACAAGTCCTACGTGAGGGTACAAAGAAAACAGTCTTCGTGAATTTCATGGATCTTTGCAAGACGTACGTTTACCTTTAATACTTCTATCCTATTATTTGCATGCCAGAATTCATGAGGAATTTATTAGCATTAGCACTAGTTATTGCTCTGATTCTTATATCAGTAGCTAATCAGAATTGTTACATAGGATGCACCGACAGCCCGACCATGTGATGGCTTTCTTACTAGCAGAACTGGGAACAAGTGGATCTCTCGATGGACAACAACGATTAGTTGTTAAAGGTCGATTTGCTCCAAAAAATTTTGAAGGAATACTGCGGCGATACATCAGTAAGTGACTTACTTAGGCAATATATCATGCTTTCATATTAATGATGTTTAGTGGTTGCTGCCTCAGTAGTCTGGCTTTCTGGGAGATAGTAATTTTTTGAAATGAACTGGCTGGCAAAACTTGTTCTTACATATTTTTATTCCCTTTTCGGTCTCCTTTATGGAAATTTAAAGAACTTCTGGGTCACTAGCATGCACGTTGGAGATGATGCAGGATAGATTAGTGCTATCCATGTAAGAATTTGTTTATGTTTTCTTCTAATCAAAATGCCAATTAGCACTCCGGGTTAGTCGGGGCTAGTTTTTGGTTCACATCAGTCTTTCCAAAGCAATTCTATATCTGAAGCAAGTTTTGTTTCACAACCCTTCATTTGGTTATTATCTTCTGATAAGTTTTGTATGGAACTTCATTCACCCTTTATCTAGTTTCTGTTCCTGATAAGTTTTGTACGGTCCTTTCTGTTTTCCTCCTATAAAGTACATCTTGCATACTAGTCTTTGATATATATTATTCGTCATTCTCGTTCTAAGACATCGTCGCCACTAATAACATTCCTTCCCTTTCAACTAGATGAGTATGTTATCTGCCTTGGATGCAAGAGTCCAGACACAATACTTTCAAAGGAGAATCGGCTTTTCTTTCTCAGATGTGAGAAGGTAACAAATTACTACTGTTATACAGTTTTAATAATTCAGTGGAATATCCATTTAGGAGGACTCTGTTTATCTATAATTGCGGTAACGACTTTTTCATGTTTTTTAAATGTTAGGACCTCCTTTTTTTCTGGCTTCCTTTCTTTTTCAATTATTATCATTTGAGACACAGGAAATAAAAAAGTACTCTAGCATAACCAACCGCCCTAGATAAACGTGAATGAGTAGAAAATCATAGTATATGTAATTTGGCTTATATTGTTTGAATTTAAGTTGAAACGGCAGAACTAGAAATTGTCTCAGCTCTGCACCCTCTCTCTCTCTCTCTCTCTCTCTCTCTCTCTCTCTCTCTGTATCGCTAATACGAAATATGAAATCAAATGGATTGGTTAACATCTTGAGCCCCCTTTTTTTGGGCAGTGTGGTTCTGGACGGTCTGTTGCTCCAATTAAAGCTGGATTTGTCGCTCGTGTTGGCCGAAGAAATGCTGGGACTTGATGTCTCCAACTTTTGTTTCTCTTCATGCAATAATAGATATGATGAGTCTTATCTGTTTTTGCCTCTCTCTATTTTCTCCCTTTTTTGGGATGGTATCTATTATGTGTGTTTTTCCTTGATTTTGACTGACATTACTAAATTAGGTTCCATCATGTTGTGGACGTGAAAGATCTTATGCAGCAATTACTTTCATTTGGGCTACTTTGTTATGATCTTGGTGAGCCACATGCTGACATCATGATATAGGATTTCTTTTCTGTTCCGCAACTTGTGCATGCCTAGCTAAATCGATTCTGTGGCTTGACTAATTAGTTACATGAAAATTGTCAAGCGGTGGCTGGACTTCCTGTGAAAGAGTGGTTGGAAAGCAATGATAATGACCGGAAAAAGATTTCTGTCTTTCGGTCACGTGAAGTAATGAAGCTTCTCCATATTTTACTCGACAGATTGAATCGACATTTCTTGCCGCTTTTAGCTGCTGGTGAGCAGCGAATGCCAATGGCAGCTTGGATAATCCTTTATGGTCCATTAAGATGGCATTGTAGGGATAAGCAAACTCTCTCTTCCACAGAGAGCATCGAGAACTGAAGAACTACAATGCTTTTTCAGACTTGAGCTGTGAGTCATAATGGCTCACTTTAGGTTCCAAAGGACCCCCGGAAAGGGGCCTGTAAAAGAAAACTTTCGACTCTAGCTTCTACCACTCCTCGGGCAGATTTTCTTTTGGTTTGAGTGGAAATTCCAAGGATGGGACTGAATGTCAAGAAAATATCAGAAGCAATGAACGTCAATAATGGATCGGGGTATTCAATTTTAAATCCTGCGTTGACCCAACTCAGTGTCCCCTTCCCATTACGACCAATCCTCCAAACTTGTGACTCTTGGAGTAGATGCATGTGGATCCATCTTCGTTTTGGCTTCTTCCTTGGACGATGACATGTATCTTTCTAGCTCTGTTCCTGTAGGAATCCTTATGTCTATCCACTACATGAAATTAATATCACTATCATTTAAATCATTCATTGGACCAATCAATCCCTTGCGAATCAATGGCGAGGTAACTTGATTTGTGGTTTCAGTGCTGAAGTCAAGTACCGTCTTTTGAGATCGTTCAACCATTTTCTTTCCTTTTCTTTTTCCGGTTCCTCCTTCCCATTTTTTTTAGTCAAGCAAGATCCAGTCAAGCAGATCTAGGCTAGTGAGGAGTGCTGCAGAGAGAACGTAGAACTAAAAATGAACAAAAAAAAGAATGAAAAAATCGACATAAACAATGGAATCACAGCCTGGGCAGTTGCAGGACGTGTCCACCCTTCTGTCCTCCCATTTTTCTAATTTATCTTTCTGGTCGGGAACCGAAGAAAGGGAGCTGTCCAATGTCTACAGACACTCCACTTCCTGCCGTGACATGGATCCAAACAAACAAGGTTCGAAAACAAAGTAAAGAAACATGGGGAAAAGGAAAGCAATGTGATTAGCATTGTAAAGTAATTCTTCACATTGAAAACAATCAAAAACGGATGGAGGTGCTTTCAATGAAAAAACCCGCAGCATTCCACGAATCTCCATTGCCAAATAGGCAAACTCATCTTCGATTCGGCATTTACTCGCGATCACCACAAAGTGAAGCTCCAATTAAGCGAAAATATCGAATGGATGTGAGATAAATTCTCACGTTTTTTAAGAAGGATTAGGCAAAAGATTCATTCTTTAACATTTTTCTCTGTGTTGGGGGAGAAAAGACAGAAACACTCGTGATATTGATCAACCTCGGAAGGAACCAAGAGAAAACGGCTTCCTCTGTTTGACGGCATCAACATCACACGTTATCCCAAAACTAACCTCCGAAGGCCATGACTAACAAATCAAGTTACAGTGTCTCTTTCTTGCAGAAAACACAAAAGAAACGAGAGAAAGGGGGAAAGAAAATTCACTTGGCACGTGCCACTTTCATTTCCACGCCGGGAAATCCTCAGGACACTGCTGTCCTCCTCTTCTTCTTCCTCCTCCTCCGAAGCACCTACCATGCACTTTCTCGCTACCCTGCACTTTCTTGCTCTTCCCCCACAACCCTAGAAAGATCCCCACCGTTTTGTCTCCCTCGCTTTCTCGCTTCCCAAAGACTGCCCTCCAAGCCCCTCCTTCCACTTGAGTGACGTCACTGTTCAAAACTTGCCCTTTTTGTGGACCTCACGATCCACATCTGAATTAAAATCTCTCTCTCTCTCTCTCTCTCTCGCGCGCGCTGCGTCTCTCTCTCATGGGTACAAATCAAAATTTGTCCTTTTAACCGTTTTTAGAAGGAAAATCCCATCACCACTGTATTTGCGAGAGGACCCACCAATTAATTTTCGCTGAAGTTGCGGAATTTCTGATGGGGGCGGTGACGTCGACGATGGCGGCGAAGTTTGCGTTCTTCCCGCCGACGCCGCCGTCGTACGAGCTGGCAAGGGACGAGGTCACGGGGAAGCTGGGGATGGCCGGAGTGAACGTGAAGGAGAACGTCGACGTCTTGAGCTTGCCCACGAAGAGAGGGAACGAGATCGTGGCTCTGTACATAAAGAACCCGGTGGCCGCGTTGACCGTGATGTATTCGCACGGTAATGCGGCCGATCTGGGTCAGATGTACGAGCTGTTCAGTGAGCTCAGTGTGCACTTGCGAGTCAACTTTATGGGGTTAGTTTGTTTCTTGGATTTTTTTTCTTTTGTGTGATTTTGTGTTCACTAGATGGATAAGTTTGGTGCGCTGGTTGTTTTTTTTGTGAAGGTATGACTATTCTGGATATGGCCGGTCCACAGGAAAGGTAAGGTGATTTGGTTTCTTCATTCTCTATCAGTTTTTGGGTGGAGAGGTGAATGGATTCTGGTTGTTACTGTTTTCCTAATATGTGAACCATTTGTTTCCTATTTTGTAACACTGCTTAAAGAATAGCCTATAACCCTTTGAAAGTGTGGATGTTAGATGCTGTTTTCCTTAACGAAACGTTAATGGAGTTCTATTCAGGGCCCTGATGAAACAGTAGATTTTGCTGAGCTGAATGAGCTGCGAGTGAAAAATGAAAACTGAAGTGGGCATTCTTGTAAAGATATCGAATCTGTCTTGTATGGTATAAGTTTCACGATGAGTTTCTTTTGAAGGGAGTTTTTTGATTAGTTCTGTTCTGGACAGCCAAGCGAGCAGAACACGTATTACGACATCGAAGTGGCTTATAGATGCCTTGTAGAGAAGTATGGAGTAAAGGAAGAAGATGTTATCTTGTACGGGCAATCAGTCGGCAGTGGACCAACTCTTGATTTGGCCACCCGGTTACCAAGACTGAGGGCTGTGGTCCTCCACAGCCCCATTCTATCTGGGCTTAGAGTCATGTATCCAGTGAAGAGAACATATTGGTTTGACATTTTCAAGGTTTCGTATCATCTCTGCTTGTTGATTCTTTGTCATTTTCCTTTCCTCCTCCTTAATTTGGTTTAATGATCGCCTTCTCCGTGTATGGTGCAGAATATCGACAAAATACCGTATGTCACGTGTCCTGTTCTGGTGATACATGTAAGTTTTCTATGAATTTCAGATGTGAGGCTTCATTATGTGAAATAACTTTTGATGTAAGCTTACTGCAATAAGATCTTCATATTGCGAGAGATGTCACTATGTATTATGACAACTACTACCTACATTTTACCTGCTTAGATTTACTAAGCTAGCCAATATTCATTAATGTAAATTGATAGTTATATTACTGGACAACTACTTCTTGCACTTGGTTGAGTTTCACTATTTTGCCTTGTGCATTTGATGGGCAACAGGTAATGCTTTTTATGATTTTTTCACTTTCCTGTATCTTCTCTACAGCAAGATTGTTGAGCTTGAATGTTTGAAAGAATTAAATAGTAGTGGATTAAGAACTCCTTTCCTGTAACCTATGTTACACGGACTCGCAGTTTTGGAATTTTTTTCCATGCCGGACATGTGCCCGACACAGTTGGACACCGTTGGACTCTTCTCGGACACGTGGTCAATGCGTGTCCGAGTCCGGACTCGCGGTCAACTACATGGACACCCGAGTCCGGCGTTAAAATAGACAAAATGTCCAATTTTTGACCTAATTTCTAACTCATCCCTCTCGGTCGCCCGACTCACCTCTCCCTCTCCCTCTCCCTCTCCCTCTCGCGACTGTCGAGTATCGACTGGCCTCTCCCTCTGCCTCTTGCGACTCACCGTCATCGCCGGCTCCCATCGCGACTCCGGTTCCCATCGCCGGCTTCTGCTCGCGCCGGCCTGTCCCTCTCTCTCTCCCTCTCGCGACTGTTGACTAGCTTCTGCTTGCGCCTCAGCTCGCCGCCTCAATCGCTGGCCTCTGCTGGCACCTCTGCTCTCGCCACGCCGCCTCAAGGTATCATTCCTCTGCTCCCCCTCCTCTGCTCGCGCCTCTGCTCGAGTTGGATCAGGATTGTATGCCACTTTCTTTTGCGTTGCTTCTGGTAACTCAGATTAAGACCATGAGGGTTCCTCTCGCTGGCCTCTGCTCTCGCCGCACTCCCTAGACACTGACTTGGTTTCATTTTATGTGTTATATTCTTCCATTTACTCATGCACTCATACTTGTAGAAGAAAGTCTCTTTGTGCTAGTGGGAAGTAGTTTTCTTGAGTGTCAGTTTCTAGACCGCAATTCTTGTCCTCCCTTTTGCAGCCTAGCAGCAATCATAATCGGCTTCGACATATCACTTGATAATATGACATATAAAATTGGATGTACAGAGATGGTTTGAGACTGTTTGTGAGGTGTTTGTATGTTGAATCTCTGGAGCTCATTTTGTATTTGCTGGTTATAAAAACAATAATTTATCGTGTATATATAAAAATATACATATAATATACAACGTGTCCCAGCGTGTCGGAATTCTCTATTTTTTGAGAATTCACGTGTCGGCGTGTCGTGTCATGTTGTGTCGCTTGTCGTGTCCTGTGTCCGTGTAACATAGCCTGTAGCACACGGGATTTGTACACTAAATCATGAAGTTCTGCGACTTCTATGATCACGTAAAGCATGGGGATGTCGTGGTGTAGAATAGTCTACCCCATTTTGTATCTTTATTGGACTGACCTTACATTTTTTTGGGGCAAAAAGAATAGCTTACTGTTTGTAGGAGTAGTCAGGAAGGGCATTATAATCTTCAAAGCAGCTTGCTATAGCCTATAAGCTTCAATTAATGTTCTAGAAAAGCTCTTAGAGCATGATGCACATATTTTCGGCAGAGATTAGCATTACAGCTCGCAATTTGGCAATTTTTGACATGCCGCATTTTTTATGAGAGCCTCCTTTTAGTTGAATTTTGTGTGCATGTTTTCTCCTTCTATTGAACCCTGGTATTTTGACCCCCCCAAAAAAAATAAAAACTGGTATAAATAGCTACTTTGTGTTTGAGAGCTGCTGTAAATTGCTTGGATACAAATGTTATCTCCAGTGGGCAGTTTTTAATGCTGTCATTAATGGCATATCACAGTTTTATAATATCTTTATGTTGTCTATCTCATTGGAACATCAGTCCTATTGAGAGGAAATTGAATAGAACATTATGCAATGGACTTCGGAATGAGTCATAATAACTGTGTATTTTCCACTTTCTTTAGTTAAGAGACTTATCAAGTCCAGACTAATTCTACATATTTAATATGGCTACTGAAATTTTGAACCTTGTTTCTTTTGTTAGAATGGAAAACTCTTAGTTTCTGAGTGACTTTCGAGTCTTCTATGTGCATATTATCTTTGCACATACTCAATACACATGGATTTGCCTTTCTATGAGGATGTACAATGCCTATAGATATTGTTCTTCAAGTACTCATTTCCTATTAAGGAATAGTTGTGAATGTCGAACATAGCGCCGTGACCAATTTTTGCTTGGTGAAGGATGGACCCTGAACTTCTTTTCAGAAAACAATGTAGACATTGAAAGAAATATAGCGCAAACTTGCTAATCCAGTCTTGGAATTTCGGATGTAGGGAACGGCGGATGATGTGGTGGACTGGTCCCATGGAAAGAAGTTATGGGAGCTTTGTAAAGAGAAGTATGAACCGCTATGGATCAAAGGGGGGAATCATTGTGACCTGGAACTTTACCCGCAATACATAAAGCATCTTAAGAAGTTCATATCAGCCATTGAGAAAGCGCCTCATTTGAGGAATAAACCTGCTCTAATTGGAGGTCAGCCCGAGAACCCTCGGACTAGCACGGACTTCAGAGAAAAATCCAGATCAAGCACGGATCAACGAGAGAAATCGAGGCCTAGCACCGATCAGAGAGAGAGGCCGAGGATAAGCACAGATCGAAGAGAAAAATCAAGAGCCAGCGTTGAAAGAAGAGAAAAGTCACAAAGGAGCGTAGATTTTCCTGAGAAAGTAAGTAACGGCACCGATCAGCCAGAAAAGGCGAGGAACAGCATTGACCGGTAAGCTTTTGCTATATAAGTATATGCTCGGAGTTGTTTATGATTCTGTGGAAAACTATTCTGCTTCTGCAAGTGGTCACCTGAATAGGAGCATGTCATCTTGACTTCGGTGATGCCACTGTTTTTTTGCAGCTTTGGAGGCATTATGAGATCAAGGTTGTGCAACATAGATTGCTTCAAGCCCCCAGCAACAGGTGTATGATGAAGGAAGGTTTAATTTCAAGATATTTGGGATGTATTTATGCATTTCCTCGATTTAATTTATTTGTTGTTGGGTAATTTGAATAGGAAAATTAATTAGGGTGATATATGAAATGAACTCAACAGGGAAGTTATTTGTTTCAAATGGTGGTCTGTATTGCAAGTAATAGGAAAATAAATATTGTCTTACTCAGATGAATAAAATTTGATCTCTCTCTTTGAGCATGGGTGTGTGCTTTCCATTTTTGGCATTGAGGGGCTGTCGATCTTGGAAAATACTCCGAGCAATGTACAGATGGATTTTACCATTTAATCTTAGGATGCAAGTGAGCCAAGCTCTTTGTAATATACTTGTTCAAGTTTGAGTTGAGCTCGTGTACATTTTCAAGCCGATCTGACTTTGCCTCGAGCGCTTCCTGTCCCCGAGCTTAGTGAGTATTTGGTTAAGTGCTTAGTATACTTTTACCTCTACTCTTTTGCGCCCTTTAATGGCTTCTCTCTAAATGACTATGACCTGAATCCCAGCTGCAGATACTTTTTCTGCGGAAATTAAGTTCGAGGGCTTACTTCATCCATGTTCTGTTTCTTCTTGCCTTCTGTATGTCCAGCCTGAGGTTTGAAGCCCTTCCGTTCTCCTTTCAGGCCGATGTTTCTCTGACCCAACGGCTTATTCGCAGAGGAGGACCGATGTAAAAGGATCGAGGCTCCTCTTGCATGGTCGAGCTGGGCAGTTCTTCCGATTGATGAAGTTTCTGTAGTCGAGTTGAGGTTGTAACTTATGGAGGCCGGGGGCCTATCTTGGACTTTTAAAGTTCTTTGAATCTAGTTTATGTGCTGCTAGGATTTGCATGTTTCTGAAGTGTTGTTGGTTTAGTTAGTTATATTCATGACATGACTCAAACTATTGTTTGAGGATGGAAGGATGGATATATCTTCTTATTCACCTATTTAACTACCCAAAATTACGGGGGACAGGTCCTAGTTGGCCCGATCAGCGCTTTTCTTTTCTTTTCTTTTCTTTTCTTTTTTGGGTCAGGTTAGACATGAGGAGAAATAATATGTTTAGCTGCGTTTGAGGGCGATAATTTTTTACGCGATAGATATGTTAGCGCGCGACACATCACGATCCCAAATAAACAACGTGCATGGCTCGTGTTTTTCATTAACCAATGGGTTCGTATACAAGGAGTTAGGGATGGGGGACAAGTGAGCGAGGGAGTAGCGGTTCGCAATCTACACACAATATACGGCGCGCGTGATGTGACTTGGATAATAAAACAGAATAAGATGAAATTCGATAAAAAGATGAATTGGCGCGCGTGATGTGACTTGGATAATAAAACAGAATAAGATGAAATTCGATAAAAAGATGAATTGGTACTCTGGTGAAAGTCGCAACGCGTGAGCAAGATACATGTGGATGCACACTGTTACATTCTTTGAAATGATCATTCGTTCATTGCTGATCGTGTTAATTTTGAGAAAATAATTGAGTACTCTTGTTTTTTTTTTTTTTTTTTTACGTAGGTATACGCAAGAGGAGGAAGTTTTTATGGAAAAGGGGGGGAAAAAAACAAAAAGAAAAAACAGCAGAGGAGCAGAAACCGTCGTATGGGTTGCGACAGGGCGAAAGGTTCAAGCAGGGTTTTAAGGTCGGCGGCTCCTCCTCCTCCTCCTCCTACTCCTACTCCTACTCCTCCTTCGTCTTCAACTCTATGAAGTCCGCTGCGATTCCGCCCACTTCACCGTCGCTCTCTCCTCCATTTCTCCTCCACTTTCATGTCCATCTCTAAACCCCCCATTCCCTCCTCCGCCCTCGCCTCCTCAGGTTTCGACCCCTTCCTCCTGATCGCCGGTCGCCGACCCCGTATCCCTTCGCCCCCGGTTATGTGGAGAACCGTCGCCAAGCTCGCCGTTTCGAGGTCGCCGTGGCGGGTTTCCGTGGGTGCCCGCCATTGCTCTCGGGCCTACAGCTTCCTCGGCCCCTCTCAGGAGCCGGCTGCTGATTCCGGTAAGCTTAGATTCAGGCAATTTGAGGTCGGGCGGTCTGTGGGTTTGGGTTTTCCGGATGTCCTTCCGCGTCGGAGCGGGGAGGTCTCGTGGAATGAGGATTTCGTGGGGCGGCCCAGCTTCGGGCTGGGGCTCAATGGGTTTTGCCCCAAGGGGTATGCCAGCGTGGCCGAGGCAGAGGTAGTCTCTTCGACGGACGTCGAGGAGGACGTTTCGGTTGCCGAGGAGGAGGTGAAGGAGCTCTTGGCGGAGATGACCAAGGTGGAGAGGAAAGAGAAGCTATTTTGGAATAGGCAGCGGAATTTGGCCGCCAGAGGAATGGGGAGGGCCAAGTATCACAGGCTGAAAAGGAGGCAAGTGAAGGCCGAGTGCGAGGCGTGGCAGCGGGCGGCCAAGGAGTATAAGGAGCTGTTGAATGATATGTGCGAGCACCGGCTGGCTCCGAATCTGCCGTATATGAAGTCTCTGTTCTTAGGCTGGTTTGAGCCTCTGCGAAATGCCATCGCCGAGGAGCAAGAGTCGTACAGGTCAGGCAAGAGGAAGACGGCTTATGCGCATTTCTTCGATCAGTTGCCAGCGGATATGATGGCAGTGATCACGATGCATAAATTGATGGCACTGATGATGACGGGAGGAGAACATGGTCATGGCCTTGCCCGAGTTATACAGGCAGCTTGCACGATAGGCGACGCTGTTGAGCAGGAGGTAACCCTGTTTAATTTATACTCTTATGGTGCAAGTTGTTTCGATTTTCTCATCAATTTGGTACTCCTGAATTTCTTTTTCATTTTCCTTTTCAAATAAAGAACTGTTCTTAGGGATTCTTGTGAAGTGATGTTTGCATTTATATGGTAAGACATACCTTTTCCCTCTAGCCGTACTGAGCCGATATGTAATAACTGTGAACTACTTGGACCAACTTCAAGACTCTCGTTAATATCTAGGTTTTATAGTCCATAGGATTGCAGAATCTAATAACTTGTCAGTTGCTATTCCCATAATTTACTCTAAAAAATTGTGGCGATGCTCCTTTGTGAAGTTATGCTAGTATAGATGCCCTTTTGTTTTTACTCTCTGAGCCAACCATCTTCTCGTGGCCGTTTTTGCTTACTCATTTTTCGTTATGTTGGCATCAAGAGTAATGGAAGTTTCTGTCATCAATTTGTTGTTGTGCGATGAAATGGAAGGTCCATGTTAGAACTTTAGAAGAACTGACTAGTGTGAGGTTTTCTGGGTAAAATGATTGTCATCTGGTGTAAGCGACTCACAGGATGTTGATGTGATAGGTGGATTCTTTTCTCTCTCCCTCCCCCCCTGCAATAATTGGGGGTTTTTTTGAGGAGAGATTTTGGTCTGATTATCGTTCTTCATAGTCATCATGGTGGAAATGAGAGAAGTGTGCATGATTGGGTTGCTGACATACACATTGTGTCATCTCTACTCGTGGGAGTACTGACAGGATGCAATCCCATGTGCATGTGAAGACATCGAACTTCAAATTTTCATGATCTATATTTAGCATGCGTCCGTGTTTTGATTTACCCCATGCCAGCCAAACCATAAACATATGGTTCCTTTGGTATGACTTAGGCATAATTTTTCCTCCAGACTGATTGCTTATCATCATAGCTTTTGCAATTTTTCAGGTTAGAATACAAAGGTTCTTGGAAAAAACAAAAAAGAAGAATTTAAAAGAAGTTGATGAGGACAGAGGAGATGGAACAAATGCTGCATCCCAGGAGCAAGAGAAGTTAAGGCACAAAGTCACTAATCTGTTGAAACAACGTAAATTACCGGCAGTGCAGAGGCTAGTGAAGGGACAGGATGATTTGAAACCCTGGGGCCAGGAGGCAAAAGCTAAGGTTTTCTAAGATTTTTACCATTACTGCTGTATGTTTATTTACTCGTGAAAAAATTTGTTGCTCGAGGACAGTAAAGTGGTTATCTATTTCGTTTTCATAAACTTTGTAGTAATGAAATATTACATCCCTTTGTTTCTCAGGTGGGAAGCCGTCTGATTGAGTTGTTGATACAAACTGCATACATACAACCTCCTGCTAATCAATTGGCCGAAGATCCACCTGATATACGACCTGCATTTTTGCATACATTCAGGACTGTTACAAGAGATACAAAGTGAGGGTTCGTTTTCCTTTCCTTTTCAGTGATTGTCAATGTAATCCAATCTTAAATAGGCAGTTTTCTTTTACTCCCAGGAGTTCCAGCAGAAGATATGGTGTTATCCAGTGCGACCCATTAGTTCTCAAAGGCCTGGAACGAACAGTAAGTAAATGCACTTCTCATTTCCCATAGGATGATGTTTCCACGCTACTCTTAGATTTTTCCTTGGGGAAAAGGAGGAGTAGATTTTTACTCGTGAGTTGCTTTTCAGGCCAATCTTCTTCTTTTTGGGATGTAAAATAAGTTATGTTTCTTCATTTTCCATTAATAATATTTTTGCTATTTGAACAGGCAAGACATATGGTGATTCCATATATGCCGATGTTGATACCGCCTGTCAAGTGGACAGGGTATGTTTTTAATTTATGACAGTGATGCTGTCTACTTTTTTAACTTTGCAAAACATAGGTCAAGTTTTTGCACTGTCCAACCAGAGCAAAGTTGAGTTCCTCTATTGCATGTTTCATTCTTCTTATCAATCACAATTCATAGTGGAAAATAACTCTTCTTTAGGTGAAGGTTTATTGACAATGGCATTCATCCTTTCCTCCTCCTCCTCCTCCTCCTCTCCCCCCCCTCCTCTTTCCCCGCCCCAATCTTTTCCTCGCAGTTACGATAAAGGGGCATACTTGTTCCTACCTTCTTCTGCCATGCGCACGCATGGAGTTAGACAACAACGTGAAGCGTTTAAGCGGGCTCCTCTGCAGCAACTTCAACCAGTATTTGAGGTTCGCAATTATTTGATTCATGAAGATACTTATATGGAAGAATGATCCAGTTATTATTAACATCTAAGTTTCATCTTGTCCGTTGCACATTTCTAAACGTATGAAGAAATGTCTCACTTCACAGCTCCTTTGATGACTATTTTGTTGATTCAGTTGTTATAACAAATTTTACAGGCTTTAGATATATTAGGGGCTACTAAATGGCGGGTCAACAGAAGGGTGCTTTCTGTTGTGGATAGGATATGGAATAGTGGAGGCTGCCTTGCGGATCTTGTGGACCGTAATGACGTAAGTCATATGGAACTTATCGCTAGAACATTTATTCTGCACGTATCTTCTTTCTTACCAGACTATTTCTGGAATAAATCGTCAGTTGATAATAAGTTCCCATTCTTTGTGAACTTTGTCATGTCAGATAGCTTTGCCAGACAAGCCAGATACGGAAGATGAATCACAGATAAGAAAATGGAAGTGGAAATTAAAGTCCACCAGAAAAGAAAACAGGGAGAGACATTCACAGCGTTGTGACATAGAACTTAAACTTGCAGTAAGAGCGCACTTTGCAGTCTCATTGAAAGAATAAAGAGAAAGGAAAAAAAAACATGGCTTTTGCAATTGATGCCAGCAGTTACTTTTGCCTTACAGGTTGCAAGAAAAATGAAGGATGAAGAGGGTTTTTATTATCCGCATAACCTCGATTTCCGAGGCCGTGCCTACCCCATGCACCCCTACTTAAATCATCTTGGTTCAGATTTATGTCGTGGCATTTTGGAGTTTGCTGAGAGTCGCCCCCTTGGGAAGTCGGGCTTACGCTGGCTGAAAATACATTTAGCCAATTTATATGCTGGTGGAGTGGACAAATTGTCTCATGAGGGAAGATTAGCATTTATAGAAAATCACTTGGATGATATATTTGATTCTGCTGACCGGCCTCTTGAAGGAAAGCGATGGTGGTTGAATGCTGAAGACCCGTTCCAGTGCTTGGCCGTGTGCATTAATCTTACTGAAGCTTTAAGAAGCTCTTCTCCGGAAACTTTTAGATCAAATATACCTGTCCACCAGGTGTGTGAGCAATTCCATTTATTGGCTGCTTTTAGAAATTTTTCTTGGTCCTTGCAATGCAATGGGAACACAAACAGAAGAGAAGTGATACTTCATAATTTTGTGCATATTTTATGAAGGACAAAGAAGCACCTGTTTGTTGAATGCAAGTTTTAATTAATTTGTCCAAAATATTGAGAGGAATTTAGGAAAGCATGGTGGTTAATATAAAAAAGAAAAAGGGAAATTGCAGTAACTGGAAGTGTATGGGAAGGGGGATGCCAGATTGCTGCGCTGCGTTTTTAGAAGAAAATTCTTTGACTTTTTTGATGGTGAAATTATTGTCATAATGTTCTTTGTTGCTCAGTTCTGTGAAATGTGAATAACTTGAACCAAATTTAGTCATTTCTTTTGAATGATTTAGAGACCAACGCTTGTTTTTCTCAGTGCAAAAATACATCCCCCCCCTCCCGACAAAGCCCTCTTTCCTTCTCTTTGAACAATGGTTATACTTGTCGAATTGACATTTTCTTGTTTCTCTAGGATGGTTCCTGCAATGGTTTGCAACACTATGCTGCCCTCGGAAGAGACAAGGTAATAGCTCTTTCCTTTTTCTCACAGTTAGGGATCAAGTTCGGGTGTCTGCTTGCATATCTCTGCGAATAGAAGATAACTCTAGATAAGTCTGTATCAGTATTTTATATGCTTTCGTACTCTCTGTTTTCCACTTTGATTATCAATAATTAGAACCTTAATTGGTTTTGGGAAAGTAAGACTTTGTTATGGAAGAATCTGTAAAACTTTTCTGCTCTTGTGATGGATATCATATTTTTGTTCTTCTGTTAATCATGCAAGGGTGGGTTCACTTCCTACTAAAGCAGAATATGCCATGATGTCAGGTGTTCATGTTGCACCATGTACCTCTCAGTTTGGGTTTTCTATTAGCAACTAATATTTTTTAGCACATTTTATTGCATCACCTGGCTGGTGAGAAGTGTATATATACTTGATGGCGAAGACAACTGAGACATCAGATAATAAGGATAGTTCCTTTTGGTTGTGTTTGTTTATGCTCAATAATCATAAACGACTATCACATCTCCATTACTTGCATTTGATTATGTGATCTGGCTTTTGTAAATCCTAAACCTCTTTGAGATTGATCGAGGAAAATCCTGCATTCAGTTGGGTGCAGCTGCTGTCAATTTGGTTGCAGGAGAAAAGCCTGCTGATGTTTACTCGGGAATAGCAGCTCGGTAAGCCATTTTCATATTCATGCAACCAGCTCTTTCTACTCTGGAGTTGTATTTAAGGGAGCTGCACTTTCTCTGTTAACTTCACATTCTGACATGTTCATGGACTGTATCAGCCACTTCCATTAAAACTGTAATTTAGTACTTTTTGTTAATTTCATTGTAATAATTGTCTCTTAGATAGGATTGAAGAAGTAGCTTATCATACTTATGCACCGCCCAGCTTGTATGCTAGAGATTATACTAGGATTATCATTTTCTAGCTTGCATGCTAGAAATTACACTTCATTCATCTTCCTTAACAAGTCGCACTGATGTGACAGTTGATTTTGGATGAATTTCGTAGAGTGAGTTTAACTGTCTCATCTGTGATTTGACTAAAGTGGAATATAACTCTGTTTAAACCCTGTAAAAGGTGCATATCAGTCCCTTTATATACTCTCAGAATGAATATCATTTTATGAGCTAATTACATGCATCAGAAGCCATGCTGCTTGTGTTACTGAAATATAAAACAGGTAATTCTGCCTTTAAAATCAATTCAGAATTGGTTCACTGAGAAGATGGACATACAGATCATAATGGTGTGATACATTTTACCCTATTGTATTTGAAACTAAAGGTTTCTAGGTCAATCTGTACTTAATTACTTAAGTTACGGTTAGCTAAACTTTCATTTCCCTTGACCCATGCATATCAAGTTGTTAAAATTATGATGCGAATGATAGTTGTAGTTACTTGTTGAAGGTACATGTTCTGCTTCAGTATTGTGGTTTGTTCTGTTCTCGTCGTCCATGTGCTCTATAGATAACTACGGTTGCAAATTGGATGATAGGATGTTTCCCCTGTGCAGAGTACTTGAAATAATGCAAACGGATGCAAAGAAAGATCCGGCTGTGTTTCGAGATGCGTTGAATGCAAGAACCTTAATTCATCAGGTCAAGTCTCAACTTTTGGTTTGCCAGTCTAACTGACTAACAATTAATTGTTCTGTTACATATATCATTCAGATAAAAGATGATCGGAATTCTATTATTCTAATACATTTATCAGTTAGATGGAAGACAATAAGAGTGCTATTCAAGTATTTTTTTCAAATTTTCTATGTAACCCTGATAATCTCTAGTAGTTGCCAGCTGACACTCATAGGTGGGCATGCCAGGTTGATAGAAAGTTGGTGAAGCAGACAGTTATGACGTCTGTATATGGTGTCACTTATATTGGTGCCCGGGATCAGATAAAGAGGAGGTTGAAGGAACGTGGTGCGATTATGGATGATACAGAACTTTTCCATGCTTCTTGCTATGCTGCAAAGGTAGGGGTGATTGTACTGTTCTTCTTTGTCCAGTTCTGTCACTGTGGTTGATTGTGGAGTGACACTTGTTGGCTATTTGTAGTGGTTGCAAAGCCATCTGATACTAATATGAATTGATTGGTGGCTTAACATGGATATGGATTGGAGAAAATAATGCTGTTGGAATGACGATGCTGCGACATTTTTGTTTGTGCAGACCACCTTAACTGCTCTAGGGGAGATGTTTGAAGCAGCAAGAAGTATCATGAGCTGGCTTGGTGACTGTGCTAAGGTGACCATGTTCTGTTTGTCCCTTTTCAATTTATTCTAGTCTTTGTTTGTCACTGACTTCAATTTTTTTTTCTGAAACAGATTATTGCATCTGAGAATCAGCCAGTTCGGTGGACAACTCCCCTTGGACTTCCTGTGGTGCAACCTTATCGTAGAGTAGGAAGACATCTTGTGGGTGTCTCTATCTTTGTTTCTTCATAAACTCGAAATATTCAAATCTTGATATGAAGTGTGATTTTTGAATGTTTTCAGGTTAGGACTTCGCTTCAGATTTTGACATTGCAACGTGAAACTGAAAAGGTCATTGTTTTTCGATCTTCCATCCCTTCCTGCTATAATTAATGTAGATATTGTTTGTTGTAAGTATCTATGCATCATTCATTTACGTGCCATCTTGTACTCATCTAAACAAGAATTTTCACCTCGATCTTGTTGACTTGAGGATCTTTTTAGTGCATAGTAACCCTATATATTCACAATGGGAAACCTGTCACGTGCATAAAGTAAATCTTCAGCAATAAGAATACCCCACTGGAGTTTGGCAGTCCTAGCATGACCATCTTGATGAGGTGAAAGGGAATTGATGGGGCATTAAGTCATTGACTAAAAGTTCAGGTATATTTGACATTTGGAAGAACAACCAATCTTGCTATTGAGCGGCCTTTCCAAATCTTAAGCTGTTAGAGAAAGACGTGGTTTATATTTTCTATATCTACAAACCCAATTGAATAAATTATCTCGGAGATTCTGCAGGATGTGTAGTTCAATTATTGTGAGCAAAATAACAGAAGTCATAAGATCTAATGATCTTACCTTCTTACATTTTTCTGAAAAGGGTTACTACCCTGCAGGGTCATTTGACAATTGTGAGTTTAATTGCTAAGTCATGAAATTGTGCACCGTATAGCAGTTTTGGCTGTGCTTTTCTCTGGACTATTATCTTGAACAGTACGTTAGCTGAAGTTCCATTTTACTCTCATGAACAGTGCATATAGTGTGAAGAATATGATGAACCAAGATCTCTCTCTCTCTCTCTCTCTCTCTCTCTCGTGGTGTTAGGTGAAGTCGCACGCCTTATTCCAGCCCCTGCTTGCCTTTCAATGCTGTCATAATCATTTTAATGAGAAAGCAACCATTGATGTGTCTGTCTCTCTCGCGGAATTGCTGCACAAGTAACATCCCTGGCCATGCATGCTTTCCAGTTTTGTTTTGGGAGCATAATTCAGGCGCACTGTCAACTTCTAGCCATAGTAGGAAGTTCAGATTGTTTACTTTTGTTTTTTGTTAAGTACCTATGCTACTCTAGGTCCTCAACATCCAGCTAGTCCCCTTCCATATCGTAATGGCGCACTATTGTCTAGCTAATATTTTGAGTAGTGTAGAGGACGAGCCTAAAAGGAACTTTCTAAAGTACCTTATGCTCTAGGATTGTGCTAAAGTGAGGCATCATTAACCAGCTAGTCAAATTTGATTGATAAATGATGAAGTGAGTGAAGAGGTTTTGGATTGGAGAAGGATATAGATCCACTGTCCCATGGATCATGCCTACTCTAGATACGAAGGATGATATGGGTGTCAGTACTTAATGAAGAAGAGTTAAAAGTAGATCATTTCAGGATCTCCTTTTTTTCTTAAAATAGTTGTAAGTTGTTCAGAGACTGAAAGAGACTACTCTTGGCATCATTTTTGGGTTTTGTTGGTTAGTTGTTGGTGGATTCGTGATATTTTGAATAGAGCTTTTAGGCCTTGAAGAGGACTTTTAGTTATTTTTGCAAAATTCCGAATGATCAAGTTTCACGATCTCAACTTGAATCTTATGTGTCGCACTGGGTTTTGCCCTGTCTTTGCCTTCCTCCTTATTTCAGAATCATGTTGAGTTTCTGGTTCTTGATTACAGCCAGGGTTTTCATAGCTTTCACTTTTCCCTCTGTAAAATGTTGAGATTAAAATTGAGATCTTATTTTGTGGATCCTACCTTCATAGTTTCTGGCTGCTGGTGATTATCTGTAGGTTCTGACCAAGCGTCAGAGAACAGCTTTTCCCCCAAACTTTGTGCACTCTCTTGATGGTTCTCATATGATGATGACAGCAGTTGCTTGCAAAAAGGCTGGGTTGAACTTTGCAGGTTTTCCTCGAGTCTTCCTTATATGCGACTTGCTCATTACATATTTGCTACTAATGTGGTTTCGGCTATCAATTCATATGATTGCAGGGGTTCACGATTCCTACTGGACACATGCATGTGACGTGGATGAAATGAATAGGATGTTGAGGGAGAAATTTGTTGAACTTTACGAGATTCCGATCTTGGAAAATGTACAGTATCTTCGTTGTCGGATACTCTTTACTTTATTTGTTGAAAAAATCTTTCCTGAAGAGTTTTTATCAGATGAAGTTGACCTTTAAGTTAACATTAAAAGCGTTGCAATATTATCGTCTCATTTATAGGTTATAGGTAGCACGGCATCTTGAAAGCCTGAACTGACCCGGGTGATCCGGTCTGATTTTTTAACATCGTACCCGGTAAAATTTATTACTGGAATCCAGAGTAGACTTTTGAGCTAAACAAGTTTAATTATCCGCTATTTGCTTTGCTGCTTCTTGAATTGTGTACAATCTCCTGGTTGTGCATGCATGCATCAATAGTGGACACTTGCGTCTGCACATCTGGTAAAGCTACATCCACATGTTTTCCAACTCCTAGAGGAGAAACAGTAAGGATAGTTGTTTGTTGGTTTGGGACCTGCAAAAGCTGAGTCCTTTTACTAGTCAGAAGTTGTCCCTCTGCATCTTTTTGAATTGGAAGTCGTTGTAAACATTGATTTCCAAATAAATACTCTGTCTTTGTACATTGATCGAGTGGAACCTCAATCATCTGATCCTTCTTCATTTGGGTGCAGTTGCTGGAGAGCTTTCAGAAGTCTTTCCCGGAATTATCTTTTCCTCCTTTGCCTGAACGAGGAGACTTCAATCTCAAAGATGTTCTTGACTCGCCTTATTTCTTCAACTAATCCAGTATGAGGACTTCAATTTGTCCTCAGTTGGCATAGCCCTGTGCCTCCAGGGTAGCAGCCATGTTGCGTGATGCATATCACTATTAGTTTGACGTAAGGGTTGTCAAAAGGTCTCCAGTAGGCGTTATTGCATCATGCCACGCATACATCATGTACATGCCCGGAGCTATCAGATTTCTATCCAGTTATTATGATATGTTGGGCCTTGGTATCGAATCACATCAGACTTCACCAGATGTCAGCTGCCCTCATCTAGATAGCATGAGTTGGATCTCAAAAACTTGAAAAGTTCAGCTTCCTTGTATGCATGGAGATAATTGAAAGCATGACAACATACAAAACTTCCAAAGTGAGACGAATACAGATCATGTGATGTCAGACTTGAGGACCCGGGAATTTGTCTTGTGGGGAATTCTCTTCGCTAAGCACATTGGATGAAATCCAGGTACTTTACTAGAGAAGCCTGGCGATCCCCAAGGATAAGAGAACTCGTCCTGCTTTCCTGTGCTTTGAGACCTGTCGTGCTACTATCTGTAATTGTCAAGTACATATGTTTTACGACTTCTTATGGTGCTCGGTAGACATGCCACCAATCATTCTTTCTCTCTCTCTCAATGTATATAGTGTAGAAAAATGACGAACATGATTTTTGTTGTATCACTAAACTCATTGTTTTGTGCGTATGTAAATAGGTTTACAAATTTTTTTGCATCAGTGACAATCCGAATTTGAGTTGCAGAGGCCCTTCCCTTTTCCCTTGCTTATTTTATTTGACAGAAGTATCAGTTGTAGTTTGCTACAGCTCTCAGCGGAACCCCTGGGGGAACATTTTCTGTATCTCTCTTTTCTGGCCTCTATTATATTTCCAGCCCGAAACTCGGTGCTGTGGGATGCGACCGGGGCTTTGATTGCCGGTATTTATTACGAGAACGAAGATAGGGACAACGCAAAAAAAAAAAGTTTAGCAAGTAGTCAGACGTGCCATTAAAATTCAGCAGGACCATGTTACAGGAGAATAAAATCTTTGGCTGCTCAGAAATTGTCATGTCTCATGAACTGCTTGCAATTTTTAATCCAAATTCACCAATTTTTAGCTAGTGCAATGCTCTCGCACATACACCTAGAAGAGAAGCATATATTTTAGAGGGCGATTTTCAATCGCTGTGCCCAACTCTCATTCGCTTTATGGTTTCAGTCATATTATAAGTACTCCTATTAACTGCACTTTCTATCGCAGTTGCATATCTGATTAGTTTAAGATCAACTGAATGACCTACATAATTGATATGTATTTCCTAATGCCCAGAAATAACCTGTTGCTTCACATTTGACTTTCATCGCGGTTGCTCACACCGATGAGCTCACTAGAGCATTATTCGAGATGGGTCGAGCATACAAAAGCTGAAACAAATAGGGGAAGTACTCAGAAACATTTTCCACCCGCTGCTCTCGCAAGCATGTGGCACTTCTTAAACGCACACATTATACATGCAGCGGTCCCTCATGAAAATTAAAGGCGCCTTGTGTTCTCTCACTAGGTTGACGAGTTCGTACTGACCAGCCACTGCAAACTTCCAATCCTTCAGAACACAGCTTTGAGTTTTTTTACCACTATGACCTGTTCCAGAATACACTGCAGTTTAGAGTACATTGAAGGTCTAGCAACAGGACTGTCAGTCATCTTGGTATGTCTTGAGCTCATCCTGATTACAACGAACAATCTGGTTAGCCTTAGGCATCTCAAGTTGCATATGTAATCAAATTCTTCATTCCAGTGAACTCAACCCACACTAAGTAATTCTTGCCAAATTACATGTCTACTATCAGTTGTCATGTCTTTGTACCACCCACCTGCCTGCACCAGTACACGTTGCTATTCCTTGGTGTAGAAAGCGTCATGCGAAGCTAGGGGCAACTCTTCATCCATTTTACAACCATGAATGAGCACCACAATTTTCAATTCCCATTGGCAGGTTGAGAATAGTGGTCCTCCGCACCTTTATGACCCCTTCCAGTGAATAACCGCTCAGCCAAAATTTAGGCTCTGCAACCTCCAATGCTATTGCGAGATCCTTATGAATCCTAAATGCGTCTCCAAGCATATATAGGTAATCTGTGCTTCCAATATAAGTTCCAGACAGGCAACCAAAAGCTGTAAATCTTAGTAACCGTAACGATCATTCAATGTGGTCCGTCCGTCACCAGATTGTCCTGCATGGGCAAATGACAGGAAATTCAGGTTTTTCCAGAGTTGATATAATGAACTGGTATGTAAAAGAGTGTACCTTCAGGAGGCACCCATGATTCATAATCCGAGCTGGCATTGAGAAAAGACGGCTTCTCGGGGCCAAGAACTCGTTTAGGCTTTTTAACATCATTGCTGGATGGTTGCCTGCTAGACATATCTTCATTTCCTTCGCTGTCCAATGAATAATGCCCTTTTTGATGTTTCAGTAACAATGCCACAGCATCCTCTGCAGCAAGTTCGGATCCTCTAGCTGAAGAGCTAGAATGATCATTGGGTTTTTCTTCACTGCCTTCAGGTTTCCGCTTCCTAATAATAAGACCACATGCACCTTCAATCCCTGAAGTGGACCTTGCGTGTGAATCAATGCCAGCCAAAATTTTGCTCCTGTCTTTGTAACCAACAAATTGATCAGAATCAGGGACATCAGAAATTTCTGGTTCTTTGTGTGTTTCTCTTTCTTGCATATCATCTATGGCACCAAGCCACTGAGGCTTTACAACAGTATATGGAACGGCTTTTTCCTCCGCCTTATCCTCAAGGGTCTGGACATCATCTGGCTTTTTGCTTGATTTGGTATTTTGAATAGTTCCTTCAGACCTGGAGCCATTAGCTGACTTCCCCTGCTTATTTCTTTCTTTTGTTTCTGAGGAAATATGCTTCTCAATAGGGGCAAATAGATTATCAGATGCAATAGATTTTGGTTCTTCCACTTTCAAATCTCTTCTTTTACTAGCTTCTCCTGATGGGTCAGCAAACTTCAAGAGATAGACTATCCGATCCAACTCTGACTGAAGTGAGGATATTTCGTTTTCGAGATGTGTAGTTTTGTCAAGGACTGAAATAGAAACAGAGAATCAGCAACAAGGAAATAAGCATGATGGTCTTAATCAAGTTGATCAAACTACAGTGCACTAAGAAACTTCCTTTAGTGAAATTACTTACTCAGCTGAGATGAAAGCCCAGACATGTAAGCATCAAGTGCATCTCCAGCATCAGTTTCTGCTGCACTATCTGATTCTATTTTCTTCTTCTCATTCAGAAGCAGCTCTTTCTTCTCTTCTATTTGTTTCCTGATTGCATCCCTCTTGTCAAGAAGAGTATCTGCAGTTTCTACCGCTGGGCTTTGGCCAATCTTAGGGACATTTGCCTTTTTCTTTGATCGGTCATAGAATTCATCGTCATCGCTGAAAAAGAACGAAAAATAACATGCATTGAATTCAATAGTGTAGCCCCAGTTTTTATTCCTGCGAAAGCTAATTATAGCCCCAGGTATCACTTGTTCTGGTTTTAATTCCCTCTTTACCATCTAAATGGCAAATCTTCAATCCGGAAAGAGAAGCTAACTATGAGGTACCTCAAATATTCCTCTTCATCTTCAGTTGTTCGTTTGTTTCTGCCGAGAGATAACTTTCCTGTACGAGCGCCTAAACTCTCTCGTATGCTATCATTCAGAGTCTCTTCTAAGCTTTCAAGTTCTTCCAATATCTATAGAAAAAGAAAATTGCAACGTGAATTGCAAAGAAAAGAAGGAAAAAAATTTCTCGCTAATTGATAGAAACTGGAAATGATCATATCAAATTGAAAAGAACCAGGCCAGTAATGTGTACAACACCTGAGTAATTCTCTGCTCGTTACGAGCAATTTGAGTTTGTTGTCCTTGTGTTAGTCCGCCTTGAGCAATGTCTTTAGCACGGATAGCATCTATTTCTTTCTTCATGTGAGCAATCTACAGTTGAAAAATAAATGGGGCAAGCAATCGGATTCACATATTACACAAGATAAAAAGCATTCCAAACTTTAGAGCTACCGATTTCAAGGGTGACAACAATCTTTTTGTTGCTCATATTTGATCTCCTAACTACCACCAATTTTCGAAATGAAAGTCCAAACAAGAGTTGAAATTTTATACACATGTTTCTTTTAAGAGGAGTGAGTCAGGAAACTATACTGAAGGCAAGAATATTGAGGTTCTGTAATTTTCTTGTATCTAGATAGAACAAGAAAATGAGCAACTGGCAGGCGAATCATTTTGACAGTAGATGACTGTAACCCTACTATATAAGTCCAGCACAGGATCAAAGATAATCAAGAATGCAGGCGAATCATATTGGCAGTAGGATGGTGGCCAAATCACATACTACAAAGCATATGGGTAAGTTTCACTGGTGGTCACCAAACTTCAGTCAATTTTGCAGTCAGGTCACTGACTTCGGTCCCAGCTGGTAGATGGTGAAGTGAAATTTCAATAACTCAACACACTAAGTTTTCATTCTTTTTTCTTTTTCCAAGTCATGCACTTTGATCAGAATCAGGTAATTTTCTAGCGACATACTAACACGGTGCCTCGTGACAATGACGAGACTTCGAGAAAATTGGTATATTTCTATCACGTAAGCAATTTGCCCAAATATTGGTTGGATTGTATTCAAAGTGCATCAATTGCGAGAGTGAAACTTTAGTATATTAGGTGACTAAATCAAAGTTTAGAGACCTGATCACAAAATTCACTAAGCTTTAGTGACCAAAGTAGAATTAACCCAATGCTTGCTCTACATATTTGATTGCATAATGACTTATATTCAGCTTGACACAACCTTCTAAGTGGGGTAGGCCACATCGATCCTCTAGCTCCTTAGGCTCTAGTTGGTATCGAGTTCTCTGTTGGATGTAAATACTCAAGATCCTTTCTTAAAGGGAAATCTTGTTAGGTCTACTTGAATGCATCATTTGCAGCAGGAGAAGAATGAAATGAAGGGTGGAGAGTCCTCTATTGGATTTAAATACTCAAGATCCTTTCTTACTTCTTTCCTCTACCCAATGCTTTTCAGTCTTACCCTACCCAATGACCTTTTTCCATCATAGAAGAACCATAGAACAAATATTCCTTACTGCAGTTTGGGCCAAAAAAAAAAAATTTAAATACAAAAATCTCTATCTTGAAGGATCCCACTCTTGAATTTAAGTTACTGGATGTCACAAAGCATCACACAGACCAAATAATAAATGATGCCACCAAAAAATGACAACCCAGCCATGTGATCTCTTCCTAGAAAGCACACTTTAAGATTGAAAGTTGTGGTCAGCTCAGAGTAGTTGATAATGCAAAAAAAAAAAAAAAACCTAATCCCTCCTTTGATGATATTCTACATAGCCTTTTCTTGTTCATGAAATGATCCCATATGCTTTCAAAGCATTTTTGCTCTCTAAAGGGCATTATAACCTGCTTGTCCTTGCTTGTGCTTTCTAGCTATGGTTCACTTTTAGTTTGGGCATGACCTTTATTGCTTTAAACTGATCACTCTTATCCCTGAGATTAGTGTTTAGAGGCTCTAAATTGATATAGTACATACAAAACTCATAAAGGACCAAAAAACCTGACTGATATAAGAAATTTAACGCCATGCTTTAAAAGCTAAGGAATATAAACATTCCCAACAATAACAAAATTCATAATGGACTAAAACCCTGACCTTTTGAGTTCGTTTCAACACTTTTTCACGGGTTTTTTCCTGCTTCTCTGTGAGCTCCCCTTTGTAAGTTTGCCAAGTCACTTCCTCTGTATCATCCTGTCATCCATATCCCATCTCATCTATAAGTTCACTAATAAATCTTCTTCCGATTTCTAACAACAAATCCTGAACTCAAACTTGTTGAGAACTCAGGGAACCATTTGAAAAACTCATCTACATGCCATACTAAAAACAGATTAGCGCATGAGATAGAAGCAAAAAAAAAAAAAAAAAGCATATTAACCCTTCCATATTTTTCCGAAAATTACAGCTTGACATGATAAAACAGCTGCAAGCATCATAAGAAAAGGTAATTTCTCACAGACCTCCTCTTCTTCAACAGCATCCTCTCCCATGCCCCAGGAGATACCATCTGCAAGACAGGCATCCTCCCTTGCCCGTCGAAGAGATGCTTCCCTGTCTTGCATCTCTTCTCGCATTTTCGCATCTCTAATAACTTTCACCTCAGCCTCCTGTTAAAACCAAGGAAAAAAATTAGCACTCCCCAAGGGCATAACACAAAAACTGCATCACCACACTAACAGGAACCTCCATTCTCTGTTTTTGTGTAGTAAGGTTAAACGATGATAGTCATGAAGGTAAAATGGGACAACGTCGACCAAATTAGAAAAGCTAAAGCCATTGAAGAAGGTACAAATGGATTAACCAATTGTCCCTACTTTGTACTGATCCGGCATTTATAAATACATAAAATGGTCAGACCCGCAGTCATTTGGTGCCAGCTCTGGCAGAGTGGACAAGCTACATACTAAGTCTTCTTTTCCTGAATACTATTCTTTAAGACTTAATCAGGCTCAAGGTTTTTGGCAGGCATCACCAGGGATACTATCAAAAATAATTTCTTGCCTCCAGCAAAGTATTGGGCCCCATTGCATTTTTGTTCAGCTTCACAGGAGGCATACCTTTTGGCTGGGCCTAAAAGAAAAATTGAAAAGCTTCAAACAGTTCCAGATTTTAATGAGGTTAAAACCCATCCATCCATTCCAATTCAATTATATACATTACATGTATACTTACTCAATTAGTTCAAAGTGTTCCTTGCAATGATTCTTCAGTCACATGTAATACCGATAAAGAACTACACCTTTTTGGAATCCTATTTAATATTTTGACATCTCGAAATGTTCCAGCAGGTAATGCTTTACCAAAGTTAATAATAAGAAAAGTTCAATATTAGTAAAATCTATATCACTATGAACATGGCACCAAAAGCAATAGAGAACAATCCTAGTAACTTTCATTGATGTTCTCATAGTGCTCAATTATAAGAAGTCATTAATCATATCAACGAAGGAGAAGTATACAATTTGGAAATCTTACTGGTGGCATCAAGTCGCTTGGACCTTGGAATATGTACAGCCGTGAAGATCTGCACAAGCGAAGGAACAATAACACTCATGATTGCGTCAAGCAAACACGAAAACACACCTTAAGCATCAAGTGCCCTCTATTTCATGCTCCAGTATATCCATTTTCGTAAGAAAGGTGCCCATATTATTATATTAATACACCTTGTGAAATGCAACCGAGGAGATTTGGCGTAAGGTAATCAGGTTAAAAGTAGATCTTATATGACAGGTACATTCAGCAATGAATTACTGACACATACGAGACTTGAGATCAGTTCCTGATTATACTAATAATATCCACTGTTCCACCTGGACTAATTCTTGACAAATGGTTCCGGAAAAGAAGACCAGGGGGAACACATAGAGACAAAAATAATTGGAATAACAAGTAAAAAGATTGAGAAACTCACTGGCCAAACCGAATAACGTCACCAACATGCAAGTCCACATATACGTTTTTCTTGACCTGTTTAAAGGCAAAAGAAAGACCTATTAAACAAAACTTGATAAGATTCGCTCCTATTGCCTAGTATAAGCATGAAAATATAGTTTTCTGCTGATGGTGAAAATTGATATTTCAAGAATATAAAATGGAGAAGTATCCGGTAGACATCAATTAACACTTCAAAGTCTTTATTGGGTGGCTCTGAGAAACTTTAGTGTCAGCAGAGCTACATATAATGAAGGAAAGTTATGTACTTAAAAAAAAAAAATGCATACCGTCCTATCTCTTGACAGGTCAGACTTTTAGTGAAAATTTTTAGATACAGCAAACAAGAAATATTTCAGCCGTTTCGAGATGAAACTTCCCACTATACATCCACATAAGAGTTTGACTCTTTTTGGAAATCGCTATACATCAAATTACAGTTAATTCCTTTAGCAGTTTCAAAGCAAAACGTTATATCAATTAAAACCATGGGATTGATACTTAAGAGACAATATTATGCACTCCCAATAGCAGTAAATTGTCTCTTTTGTGAATAAACAAATAAAACTGCATTTCAAGGGAGTCTTGAACCAGAGAGATAAGGCATGCCATGTGCCTAGCAGCAATCTGACTTATTTACTAGTCATGATCAACTGTCCAAATTAAGTAAGAGTTACTTGCCACTATAGTACCTGGTTCTTGTTCACGAAAGTACCATGAGTACTCCCAATGTCAAATATATAAGAATCTCCTTCCCCGTTGAATTGCAGAACTAGCAAAGAGGTGAAACCAAGCAGTCAGAAGAACACATTCTCTGCAAACATCTTTTAACAGCTCATTTACAAACTTTAGCCATAATGAAGGCTGGTCTTTAGCAATTCCTATCTTCAATTGGCCTTAGCCAGCGAAAGATTGGTAATTTTTCAGCAGAACGGCATGGATACGTCCACAAGAAATTTAAGAGAAACAAAGGGAATCGTCACATTACCAGCATGAAATCGGGAGACAGTGGGATGCTCAAGTACAAAATCGCACAGATCTACCCGTCCAAACATGTAAGCCCCCTTCTCGTGTCTAAAATCCCAAAGACGAACACATTAAATCCGGATGACGCGAAAATAGTGGGGTAAACTAAAGGTCACTCGTAGGACCTCGCATAAACAACTCAAGGCACGACGCAAAGAGACTCACACGTTGAGCTGATCGATAATCGCACCGTCCTTGAGCACTTCTAGGAAAAACTGGTGACGAGGTGGCTCGCTCCACGGAGGAATCGTGTAAGGCACCGCGACGCCCCCACGTTTCGCTGCGTTCGGCGTCGCGTCGCTCTCGGACACGGAGCCGTCGTCGGGATTCGAGGCGTCGACGTCGTTTTCGGCGGGGGAGATAGGGTTTCGCGGTGGAGGCGGAGCCATTGGAGTGACCGTGGCGGAGGAGCTCGTTGATGCTGCTGCTGCTGCTTCCCCTCCTTCTTCTTGGAGAGTTTTGGGAGCTTCCGGTTCGGCGGACGGGTCGGACTCGAGGTTAGAGGCCCTCGGAGGTGGAGGACCCATGGCGGTCGTCATTGCGTTGCAGAGAGAGAGCGCGACCGAGCGAGAGAACTGGAGGGGGAAAGTGGCCGTGCAAGAGCAGGCGGTCTGAGTTTTTAGCTGTGGCGACGGGAGACCAAGGTCCGCCGAGGCGCCGATGGCTCCGTAAAATGAAAATGTCGTCCGAGGTTTCTAGTGATTAAAACATTGGGAAATATTTATTTTGCCTCAGATTCTTTGTAATTCATGATTTTGGCAAATATACTTTTTTTTTTTTTTGGTCGACGGCAAATTTACTTACTTTACCAATCATACACCTCTCAACATTCATGATACGAATTCGAATCGAGTCTTTTAATCGACAGCTCTTTCGAAATTTTATTATTCCTTTTAGCATTTCCTACAAATCATTTATCCCATTTTGAGACTCTTAATACTTATCCGTTCTCTCTTATGTGTTACTTTGCGCGCCACCCTTCCTTCACTTTCGTTGCTTCTTTCAAGTATTTTGCATCACCGTGTCATTTGAATATATTATTTCTTCTTTCACAAAAGGAAGTTATACGCATGTCTCATAGCCGGAACGTTCTTTTTCGAGTCGAGATGAGTCATGATCACCTTGTGCGTGGCTCGTGTGTTACGTAATCGATCAATCCGAAATGTAATTTATTGTTATGATCTTGTAGCTTAGCAAGATGAATAACGAATTGCAGAGATCGCAATTGTCCGGGCACGACACAATAACAACACAATGGGGGCCTTCTTGAAATGCTTAGATCTTGAAAATACGATGTGCATGTAACAGAATTGGGCCATGTGAAAAATTAAATGTATTTAATGGTGCATTTGTTTAGTGGAAATTACTGATTTAAAAAATAATTTCTGAAAAACGATAGTTTAAATTGCGGTGAATAATGAAAATATTTTTTTTATTAATTAATTATTTTGAGATATAAGCACAAAAAATAAAACACATGAGCGAATACATAAATAAATATAATAAATGGAAATAAAGGTGACAACTGGGAACGGAATCATAGGCATGATGGACGAGGCTCGAAGCGTTCGTCAGAGTCCCAGCGAGTTCAAGATGGAGTGTGATTCGTAGCGACCCCAAACAAATCGCAAAAGATGAAGGCAGGAAGCGCTGCGAAATTGATCGTCGACGCTCTCCTGCAGCGATTCCTCCCGCTCGCTCGGCGTCGCATCGAAACTGCTCAAGCTCAGGTCAGTGCTTCTCTCTCTCTCGCGCGCGCGAATCGCTCCTTGAGTTTGATTGCCGACTTTTTCGGGCTGAATGGAGTCCTGATTTGAATCGGAGGTGCAGAGCCCGTGCCCCCGAAACTTCTTGACTAATGCCCGTTAGACGTTGTATTCGCTATGACCGATGGGGTACAGAAGCTGGAGTATTTGTCAACAACCTGCTTAATACGGCCAAAGTTGCTTGTTGTCGAGAAGTGAACCTGTTTTGGAATTGTAGGGTTGTCGGAATTGAGGCGCGCTTGGTGAATGAAAGCCTACGGGCTCGATGTTCAGGTTGTAGAGAATATTTGTTGAACTGTTGAGAAAGGCGACTTGTTGAGCGAGAAAGGTTCTGAAAGCCTTGCTGATGAGGAAAAGGTGAAACATTTGGCAAATTGTCAGTTTTCCGTCTCTTTGGTGGCATAATATAAGGTCCTTTTTCTCTGTTAGTTGTCCCCGTGCCTCAAGGCGAGGCAGTAAGATGGGATCCTTAGACATAAATGCCAGTGAAATGAGCGAGGACGGCCTGGTTTTGCTAGGGTGTTGAACTGGTTCATCTAGCTATAACTGATTACCATGATCTAAGTTCATCTGTTTGGGTTGATGTGGGCACCATTGTCTTTAAGGTGGATGGATGGAATTTCCTACTGTAGTACAACTGGCTCTCTCTGTCATCCTCTCTTGACCATATTGAATGGATTTTCTTCCAACAGCATACCAGCTGTAGTCCTAATTTTAGGTTTGTTGGTGTGATGAATTTTCTCGTAATGTGTATTCACAGGATGGACAGTACCTTCGACCATCAGATCCGGCCTATGAACAAGTACTCGATTCATTGGCTATGGTTGCGCGGCATACACCTATACCTCTTCTGGAAGCCCTTCTTAAATGGAGAGAAAGGTAACTTCTCATTTCTTCTTCAAAATGATTGACCGTGTTTGCCTATGCATCATGAGATGTCTTTAGGGCCCTAGCATGTGAATATTGTTAGTGTCTCCATGTCTTCATGACTCCATAGACATTGGGTGACTTAATTTTGACTGATCACATGCAAAGATTCTAATTCTTTCTCTTTTTATAAAGTTCATCTTATCCAAGATGAAGAATAAATCTGAGTGTCAGTTTCATGTGTGTGCTTGTTGTTCCATCTAGAAAACCATTGAGAAAACCCGTGTCTTGTCACAGTCCAAATTAATTTGGGTGCAGCCTTTCTGAACTAAAGACGAGACAACCGTTTATGCAAGCTGAAGTCCAGCCGATGGACTAATCAGCCATTTTCTACGGGCTTTGCTGTACCTCTCTCACTTTTCTTCTTTTCGTTTATGTCTAGATGGTGTCACAGAGATTTTTCATCTGAAACTTCTTTCTCTTAAAATAGTTGAATTTTAAAACAGAAAGAATGACAGTTAAAAAAGCATCACATTATTCCAGTCTACTTCTTTTCTCCCTTCTTGTTGAGCCACTATTGTTGCTAGAGCAGTCATCTGAGCGCATGCCTGTTACTGTTGTGGCAAATAATTTACTTAAAGTAATTTTCGCATACCCTTCGAAGAAAGTGTTTATTTGGTGAGACTGACACCCATATCCTCTTGGGAGTGACACCATGCCTTCGGCGACTCATTTGAGCAAAGTTTCTGTCAACTTTGGATTAAATTGTATGTAGTGAGTACTTTTCTGGATGAACTTGCTAAAAAAACCCGGGTTTAGCTGGTTGAATAGGTTGAACCACATACTAATCGGCCATCCGCTATGAATTCCAGGATACTTTGAAGATGCTGTTGTTGAGAGGAACTGCAGACATGTCATCCCAAGTTTATGTTGTGCTTAGTTGGAAGATTCATTTTTCTTTTTTGTGTGTTCAAGCCAAGTCAAAGCTAGTACATCTTAGTTATAAGGATTGCTATATCATGAATGATAGTTCAAAGAAATTATCAATCTCCTTGAGGTGTTATAGTAGCAAACTTAGAAAGGTTAAGAACTTGTCACTTTTTTCTTATGTTGTGATATGGGTGCAGTCAACGTTTTTGTTATCTTATTGTTTATTATACTCTTTCTGGATTTATGTTACAGTGAGTCCCCAAAAGGTGCGAATGATGCATCTACTTTCCAGAGGAAGGTACTGCTTCTGTTTTTGACATTTCAAAATCATTTGTGACTAATCTCCATTTTTATATGCATGCTAGTGCACTTGCTTGTGCTTGCGCCTGCATGTGCTTCTCTAAATATCAAAGTTTAAGAACGAACATATGTCTCTTTCTGAAATTTGATTCGTTGATGGTTTATTTCAACAACTGTGACACCCAACTTCAAATTGCCTTTGCATACTGAAATACTGCGAGTTTATGTTCACTATCTTCAACGCTTACTTGTATCAATGCCACCGGCTTGAGTTTAGTGATGACTGCATAATACTTTCTCCTTCAGCTTGCAGTGGAATGCATCTTTTGCTCGGCATGTATTCGATTTGTGGAATGCTGTCCTCAGGAGGGACTCACAGGTTTGTCACTCTTCCAGCTTCTCTTTTGGTTGTGATGGTGTAACAAATTGCTTATGTCACTGTATTTGTTGCTCTATTGCTAACGAATTCATTTGGTGGAATGGCAGAAAAGCTTTGGAAGGGGCTTGAAAACTTTGTTTTTGATTGGCTAATTAATGCGGACAGGTGAGGCTTCTCTGGAACTGTGGCAATTATAGGTGCCCCCATCTTGTAAAAGACCATCTCAATTTGGAGACTTCGGTTATTGATGTGCAGATGATGCTTGCTGGACCTTTCACCTAATTTTACATCTTGCTTTCTGTATAAACTTCGTATCATGAAAATGTGCGAATTGAGGCAGCAATTTTCTGGTGAAAATATGGTTTATATGATTAATGTTAACACAAATCATTATAACTTCAATCTGTTGTTTTGAGCGGGATATACTATGAGTGTAAATTTGGTCAGTCCAGTTTTCTCATTAAACCGAACTGAACCAAAAGATTTAGTTTGGATAGCTTCAAACACAATGAGAAACCAACTGAATTACCAGCCATTGAACCATCTTGTAGCAATTTGACTTGTTTCATGGTAATAGTCGAACCTTGCTCTCTCCTATCAATCTTGTTTAGAGTAAGAGGAGAAAAGAGGGGGAAGGGGATTGTATATGATTTGCAAATTAGACTGAGGAGTTAGTCTGGTTTCTTGAAGATGATTCGAATTAAGTTTGTCTGATTTGAGGAAGAAAATATTGGAGTTTGCATGAGAAAGTGACAATCAAGAGGGGTCAGAGTGCCTTTTAGGTTACTTTGGCAGTGTAGATTTATACAAGAGGTTTGCAAGTTGGAGTGATCGAGTGCATGATACAAACGGAAAATAGTAAAAAAAATAAAAATGTTGGCCTGGAAAAATAAAAAGAAGGGGGCGGGGCGTTAAATTTAGCGGATAAGTTGAAATTTGTGATTTCAATGCCATTCTAGCGACTTCCTATGAGACTACTCTAAATTCAATGGCCAGTTAGTCTTTACTTCAGTTCAACTTTGCCTTTTCCTTCTTAACTGACCCAGACAGATTGTGTCAGTTTTTTTCATGAGCCGCTGAGTGTTTAATTAACGATACATCTTCAAGCTTTTTTTCTTTTTTTGCATTGCTTATTGAATGGCCATGACTTTAATTTGAATGCCATGGTTCGGCAGCGTCATGCCTGCAGCATGCATTCATTCATGAGATCCAGCAAGCAGACTAACTTATGTAGTGCAGATTTAATTTTTATGTTGTCTTTTGAACTGCTTTTGATTTAGTGCTTGTTGCTTTTTTATCTATGATTTGACTAAACTGCTATTCCAGGGTGGTAAGCCAGGTTGAGTATCCCTCATTAGTTGATTTGCGCGGGCTTCTTCTTGACTTGGTAGCTCAGCTTTTGGGTGCCTTATCTCGGATCAGGTATAATTTGTTACAAATAATGCTTTATTCTGCCCTTTGCCGGTACCTGTGAATGAGCTTGTTCTTGAGAAAGCAGTTTCCTTTCCTTTTTCTTAGTTTGGTTTAGTTACCTTTGTTTAAATGAAGATGGGTTTTCATAAGATGGTTACAGATTGTTATCACTCAAAGGTCCTACGTGCGAACTTCTGGTAAATGGGATATGTACCTTTTGTTTTACCTGCTATGGAGTTGGCAGTTCCATCTCCGGGTTGTAAACAATTTATGAACATTGCTTGTTTGTGCTAATTGGCTATCTCGTTTGCTGGACAAAGTCAATTCCATAGTCAACAAAATTTCTTGTTTTCTCCAAGATAGGCAGTTCTTCTGCCAAGTAGCTTCTCTATAGATTTCTTTCCTGCTCAGTTTTTCTACCTTTGCATTATTTGGATGCTGTTGTAGTCCAGTGTGGAATGGCATCTGGACAAGTTCTGATAGTTTGGAAAGAAAAAAGAAAAAGGAGGAGAGGAAGCATCAGGGCTTTCAGCTTTTGGTGGAATGCCTGCCTATATCAGTCTGTTAAGTAGATCCCAAATAGCAACAATGACAGAAGTGTGCTGGTCTACTGCTGCATGCTCAGTTATGTAACTGATTTGTTAAACTCTTCCAACAGCATAGTTCTTTCTCATTGCTTTCACAGATTCAGTTCCGTCACCGAGCGCTTTTTCGATGAAGTCAAGACTCGTTATATTGATAGCAATGTTGCTCGAAGTGAAACTCTTAGTATTATTAATGGCATGCGCTACTTGAAACTTGGGGTAAGTGCCATATCCATTTTTTTTTTTCAGTGAATATCAGTGTAGGAATTTTTAACAGAATGGTTGCCAGGTTAAGACTGAGGGAGGATTGAATGCGTCGGCATCATTTGTGGCAAAGGCGAACCCTCTCATACGGGCTCCTCATAAACGGAAAAGCGAGCTTCATCATGCTCTGTGCAATATGCTTTCGAACATCCTAGCCCCACTTGCCGATGGTGGCAAAAGCCAGTGGCCCCCATCAGGTGTGGAGCCTGCACTTACGTTGTGGTATGAAGCTGTTGGCCGTATAAGAGGGCAGCTTATGCAATGGATGGACAAGCAAAGCAAACACATCGCAGTGAGTGAATTTCAATCACATTTTACTCTTTAGTGAGATTCAAATTTCGCAGTAAGATTTTATTTCTGGAACTTCTATCTCCAAAGTATTGACAGCCTTCATCATGTATCTACATGATTTGTCACACCAACACGTGCAGCATGAATGCCTGAACTTTCAAGGTTCTTTTGTCACCAACTAAAGGAGTTTAAAATGCCAGAGTGGAAGATTAACTCATCAAGTTCCTTGAAATTTATGTATTCTACACGGAGAATTTAATAAACCCACCATGTGAAGATTTCATTTCCCAAGTTTTATTGTTTTAGTTCTCCTCGATTCGCATACCTTCTTGCACCTCTCTGACTCGCTGAATGTTTATGATTTCTGTTATTCTGACGCGTGCAGTGTTCTGTTAACTAGGTCGGTTACCCATTGGTAACTCTTCTTCTCTGCCTTGGAGATCCTCAAACCTTCAACAGCGGCTTAAGTTCTCATATGGAACAACTCTACAAGCTTCTCAGAGTAAGTCCAGTCATTGTCAGTCGACTGACTAGAGAGAACATGTGGGAGATATTCTGACTTTGAGCTGTAGATCATGGATAGTTTTTGCCTTTAATTGCATATTTACTCATATTGGCATTACTGCAGGACAAAAATCATAGATACATGGCCCTGGACTGTCTTCATCGAGTAATGAGGTTTTACTTGAGTGTTTATGCATCTAGCCATGCCCAAAACCGCAGATGGGACTACTTAGATAGTGTGACCTCTCAACTTTTGACAGTTCTGAGGAAAGGAATGCTAACTCAGGATGTGCAACATGATAAGCTTGTTGAATTCTGTGTGACAATGGCAGAGCATAACCTTGATTTTGCCATGAATCACATGGTGTTGGAGTTACTTAAGCAAGATAGCCCAAGTGAAGCGAAGGTGATTGGGCTCAGAGCTCTGCTCTCCATCGTGATGACACCTTCTAGCCAGCACTTCGGCCTGGAGATATTCAAAGGTAGGCTAACTTGTAGCCTGCATTTGTTCCAAAGGTTGACTTTGACCATTTAACTCAATATGTTTGATATCTGTTGCATTAGCAGGTCACGATATTGGGCACTACATTCCAAAAGTTAAGGCTGCCATTGAACTGATAGTGAGGTCTTGCCATCGGATTTACAGTCAGGCTCTTCTAACTTCCTCAAGGACCACAATCGGTATTAATTGCTATACAAGTTCCATTGAAAAGTCTAGAACAAGTGTTGTAATTGCTTTCTTGAATTTTGACCTTAAAGAGGGCTAGTATTTTTCAACTTCACTACGAACATCGTCAGAATGGATCTCTGAAGAATGTTTGTAGAGTGGATTGTCCTTATGACAATAATCAGAATAGTGATCATTTCCTATGGTTTATCTCTGTGTTGCTCGTATGATAGAATAAGCTGGGAACAATTGTTTCATGAGCATGTGGCACCTGTTTAACTTAAATTAGTTTCGCCCCATACGCTCAATTGCTTAGTGGCATTTTGTTTCAGTTGTAAGCTATTAAATTGAGCTGTATAAGAATTGAAAAGAACTTAATGTCCACTGGTCTGTTAAATTACACGGAGTTTCATAAACATCTGAGAGTTAATTTGCTGAAAGAAGGCACACAATCATGCTGATCTATAAATCACGGCCTATGAACACAGTGATCCATTTTTTCTCATGGAAGATTCTGTTTATGATCCGTTTTAACTTGAAGATGCAGTCAACACCACTTTTCTTAACCAAGGGGTTGCTTACTGGTGGATCTGATAAGAGTATAAAAAAGAAAGTATATTGCTGTTGGACAAAATGGTTGAATCATGTTCTGTGCTCATAAGGAGTGCAAATAACTTATTTGTCAAAGATAAAGGCATTACCTTGGAATAGGCTTGACTTTCATGACCTGCTTGGCAGTCATTCCACATGAGAAAAAAGAGTTGTTTAAAACAAACGCCTTTAGCTGTCTTTCAATGTTTTCCTGAGACTGATAGTCTGTGAAACTTAAATCGGACCACTGATAGCAAATCCGGGACTGGAGATTGATATAAGGTTGCGCGAAACAATGATTCAAAGCAGCTGTGTAGAGTATTTGAAAGTTCCGGAGTGGGACTTTTCAAAGTCATTTTTATTTCGTCGAATGACTCTTTAAAAGTTAGTAGTGGCATTTCATTGTTCTAACTTTGGGCTGTTCAGGGAAAATGGCCATTATAGCCATCAATGACCCTTGGTAGAATGATTTTGAGTATGAAACTAAGAGACAGATAACTTGCAGCACGTCAAATGCTAGGCTAAGAACCATGATTAATGCTAGAGGCTTTATCAGTGGAAATATGAGTTTTTGCTACTGTCAGGGCATTTTATTTTTTCTTTCTTTTTTCTTTTGTTGCCCGGTCTGTGTGGTTTGGTTTTTTTTTTTTTTTTGTGGGGGGGGGTGGTTGGCTTGTTTCCATATATTTGGGTCCTTTCATACGTGGGGTGACTTTATTTTAGTTAGATACTTTCCAGCATCAATATCCAAATTTACTTACTATTCATTACTTCTCTGCCGAGACACTGACTGACATATTCTGCTACTGTAGATGCTGTTACCAAAGACAAGGCTCAAGGATCCCTCTTCCGGTCAGTGCTGAAGTGCATACCCTATCTGATCGAAGAAGTTGGCCGAAGTGACAAAATCACCGAAATAATACCTCAACATGGCATAAGTATTGATCCTGGTGTTCGTGAAGAAGCAGTACAAGTACTGAATCGGATTGTGAGGTATCTTCCCCATCGTCGTTTTGCGGTTATGAGAGGGATGGCCAACTTTATTCTGCGACTTCCTGATGAGTTCCCACTTCTCATTCAGACTTCATTGGGGCGCTTATTAGAACTCATGCGTTTTTGGCGAGCTTGTTTATCTGAAAATAAGGTTGACCCTAGTACGGAAGAGGTAAAGAGTGGCGATCGGGCATACGAGGGATTCAAGAAGCCTTCAGTCCATCACTCAGCTGAGAAAATAGAGTTTCATGCTTCAGAAATAGATGCGGTGGGTCTTATTTTTCTCAGTTCTGTTGACAGCCAGATTAGACACACCGCACTGGAGTTGTTGCGCTGTGTTCGCGCATTGAGGAATGATATAAGAAACCTTTCAGCACGTGAACACTCAGAGGACTATTTTGTCAGTGAAGCCCAGCCTATTTTTATAATCGACGTCCTCGAAGAGCATGGGGTGGGCAATAACTTTCGTCAACTCTTTCTCATTTTTTTGGCATGGGGATTTAGCGTGTGAATTGCGTTGTTCTTACTATTTGTCAGCTGTCCTTACAGGATGAAATTGTTCAGAGCTGCTATTGGGATTCTGGGCGTCCTTTTGATTTGAGACGAGAATCTGATGTCATTCCTCCTGATGTAACGCTTCAGTCAATAATATTTGACAGCCCTGATAAGAATAGGTGGGCTCGTTGTCTGAGTGAGCTTATAAAGTATGCTGCCGAGCTATGTCCTAGCTCTGTTCAGGAAGCAAAGTAAGTTAATCATGTCAGCTGACATTAGTTTTATCCTCCTAAGCACTGGAACAAATGCTATTTGACATCTCCCTTTGCTCGTTAGTTGATAATTGTCTGTTAGCCTTGATGTAAGCATAATGGACGTTAGCTCATAAGAAAACCTTGGTTCATCGCTTGGGATGCTATACTGTCTGAAGTTGATAGGCGGCATGGAACATAAATTAAAGATTGTGTGCTAATCAGGCTGTGTCTATCCAAAAGGGTGGGGTGCTCTCCAGTCCCATCAGCCCTCATATTTTCTGTAAAATTGTCTAGAATCAGTTAACCAAAACTGACCGAAGGCTATGGCAGTGTGCATGACCAGTTTAATAATGGAGAAGTTGCTTTTTGAGATATCATTCTGGTAGCAGGGAGGAGAGAGATGTTAACATGAGTTGACGACTTTTACTTGTGATGGCTCCATTGCACAATATCTGTCTTCGGGTTGGATAGACAGTAGAGATATCTCAGAAGCCATGTTTCTAGAACTGTTCTTCAGTCTGCTTTGTTTGCCTAGGAGTATAGGATCTCTGATATTTTTGTGCGCACCGACTGTCCTGCACTCCTTCATCTATCAGGTTACTGTGGCAAATCTTTAACGCCTATCAAAGCGTGAAAGCTAATGTACAAGTTGCAACTTATAGAAGCTATGACTTTAACAGCCCCTTTATAATCTTTCCAATCTTAGATTTACTTATTCACTGTGATCTCGGTTGTTGCATCTTGCAAAAGGGTGCCTTTAATTAAAAGACCTTAATAGCAACTACTGATGTAGGGCGGAGGTCACGTCACGTCTTGCTCATATTACGCCAGTTGAGTTAGGTGGAAAGGCAACACAGGCACAAGATATGGAGAACAAACTGGATCAATGGCTTATGTACTCAATGTTTCTATGTTCGTGTCCGCCAGATAGTAGAGAAGCTGGTGGCTTGGCTGTAAACAAAGATCTCTACCATCTAATTTTCTCCTCATTAAAATCTGGATCAGAGGCCTACACGGTAAGTACATGAATAACTCTGCAATTTTTAAATGTGGAATGCACAAACTGTGTCAAGAGTTGATGAATTTTTGTGAACATATTTTGTACCGACAGTCTTCCTCTACTTTGACGGCTATGCTACTTGCAGATCAGATTTAATTGCCTTCAAGCAGAATATAAAAATGCCCCATTTCTTTTTCTTCTATTGCGTATTCTGTTGACATGGGTTAATTGCTGTGCTGTCAGCTAAGTGTCTTTTCTTCCATCTGTCTGGTGTAGCACGCAGCTACCATGGCACTCGGTCACTCACATCTGGAAGGGTGTGAAATGATGTTTGGTGAACTTTCATCTTTTATTGACGAGATTTCAATGGAGACAGAGGGAAAACCAAAGTGGAAGGTACTTGAGTTTCCAGCTTGTTATATATGTATCTGTGATTTTTGTTATGTTATTACCAGTTAGGCATCCTCTTGGATAGCAACAACATACTTGCCATCATGTTCAGTTTTCTCTCACTAGTTTAAGTGCTGCATGCAGGAGTCTGCTCCACATTTAGGAAGTAAATTTTATCATTTTCTATAGTTTTCTGACCTGTAAACGGAAGTTAATTGTGGGTTACTTTTCATCTTTCTGGTTAGCAGTCTCAAAAAGCTCGGCGAGAGGAACTCCGCATTCACATTGCTAATATATATCGGACAGTTGCTGAGAGTATCTGGCCTGGCATGTTGGTCCGTAAGCCTGCCTTCCGTCTCCACTGTCTGAAGTTCATTGATGAGACAACGAGGCACATAGCTTCAGCACCTTATGAGAATTTCCACGAAATTCAACCTCTCCGTTATACACTTGCTTCTATTCTAAAAACACTTGCCCCAGAATTTGTCGAATCGAAGTCTGAAAGGTTTGATCTTAGAACCAGAAAGAAACTATTTGATCTGCTTCTCTCATGGTGTGATGATGCAGTGAGCACATGGAGTCAGGATGGTGTTAGTGACTATCGTCGTGAGGTTGAGCGGTACAAGTCCTCGCAGCATTCTCGGTCGAAGGATTCTGTAGATAAACTTTCTTTTGATAGAGAAGTTAGCGAACAGGTGGAGGCAATCCAGTGGGCCTCAATGAATGCTATGGCTTCACTTCTGTATGGGCCTTGCTTTGATGATAATGCAAGAAAAATGAGTGGCAGAGTGATATCTTGGATCAATAGTTTATTTGTGGAACCAAGTGCAAGAGTCCCTTCTGGTTACTCACCGGCTGATCCACGAACTCCCTCTTATTCCAAGTACACTGGAGAAGGTGGGAGGGGAACTGCTGCTCGTAACAGAGGTGGCCATCTTCGTGCTTCTCTGGCAAAGTTGGCCTTAAAAAACCTGCTTCTTACCAATTTGGACCTGATTCCTGCATGCATTGATCGGGTAATGTCTTTCGCACTGCCTCTTCTACGCCTTAGATCACTTTTACAACTGTAGTGTTTTTTTACATCTGTGACATACTAAGCTCACTGGGTTATTTTAAACACTGCTCTGACATAGCAGTGTCATCTCCTCTTGGAACTCATATGGGTTTACCTTTTCCTGCAGTGCTACTGTTCAGATCCTGCCATTGCTGATGGATACTTCAGTGTGTTGGCTGAGGTCTACATGCGGCAAGAAATACCAAAATGTGAAATCCAGCGACTCTTGAGCCTTATCCTGTACAAGGTTGTGGATCCATCTAGGCAAATTCGTGATGAAGCGCTTCAGATGCTAGAGACGCTTTCGGACCGTGAGTGGGCAGAGGATGGCATTGATGGTTCCGGAAGCTACCAAGCTGCTGTTGTTGGAAATCTTCCTGATTCCTACCAACAGTTTCAGTACAAGTTGTCATGCAAGTTGGCTAAAGATCATCCTGAACTAAGTCACCTTCTGTGCGAGGAAATTATGCAGAGACAACTTGATGCAGTTGATATTATAGCACAGCATCAGGTCCTAACTTGCATGGCTCCATGGATTGAGAATCTCAATTTCTGGAAACTCAAAGACTCTGGTTGGAGTGAAAGATTGTTGAAAAGCCTCTACTATGTGACATGGCGGCACGGCGACCAATTTCCAGATGAAATTGAGAAGCTGTGGAGGACTATTGCTAGCAAACCTAGGAACGTTAGCCCAGTTCTAGATTTCCTGATAACAAAAGGGATTGAAGATTGCGATTCAAATGCATCTGCAGAAATCAGCGGTGCATTTGCTACATATTTCTCTGTTGCAAAGCGAGTTAGTTTATACTTGGCTCGCATATGTCCACAGCGGACAATTGATCACTTAGTTTTCCAGTTGTCTCAAAGGATGCTGGAAGATAGTATTGAACTTGTATTGCCAGGTGGAAACAAGGGTGATGCAGGTGGAAACTTTTTGTTGGAGTTCTCGCAGGGCCCTCCAGCAGCCCAGGTTGCTGCTTTAGTGGACAGCCAACCACACATGTCACCGCTGCTTGTTCGAGGTTCCCTCGACGGTCCACTTCGGAATACGAGTGGCAGCCTGAGCTGGAGAACAGCAGCTGTGACTGGAAGAAGCGTATCAGGCCCACTTAGCCCAATGCCTCCTGAGCTGAACATAGTTCCAGTAACTGCAGGACGGTCAGGTCAGCTGCTTCCTGCTCTGGTGAACATGTCAGGGCCATTAATGGGTGTCAGAAGTTCGACTGGAAGTATGAGAAGCCGCCATGTATCTCGAGATAGTGGAGACTACCTGATCGATACTCCTAACTCTGGAGAAGAGGGGATTCATTCTGGTGCTGGAGGGCTTGCAGTAAATGCAAAAGAACTGCGATCAGCATTGCAAGGGCATCAGCAACATTCACTCACCCATGCAGATATAGCATTGATTCTGCTCGCAGAAATCGCATATGAAAATGATGAAGACTTCCGTGAGCACCTTCCTCTGCTATTTCATGTCACATTTGTGTCGATGGATAGTTCGGAAGATATTGTGCTGGAGCACTGCCAACACTTGCTTGTTAATTTGTTGTACTCGCTTGCTGGACGGCACTTGGAGCTATATGAAGTTGAAAATAGTGATGGAGAGAACAAACAGCAGGTCGTGAGCCTGATCAAATATGTCCAGTCAAAGCGTGGGAGCATGATGTGGGAAAATGAGGATCCCACAGTTACTAGAACTGAGCTTCCAAGTGCAGCTCTTCTATCTTCCCTAGTTCAGAGCATGGTTGATGCAATCTTTTTTCAAGGAGATTTACGTGAAACTTGGGGTACCGAGGCACTAAAATGGGCGATGGAGTGCACCTCAAGACACCTTGCATGTCGCTCACACCAGATTTACCGTGCACTTCGACCCACCGTTACCAGTGATACATGCGTGTCACTCCTCCGCTGCCTTCACAGATGCTTAGGAAACCCGGTTCCTCCAGTTCTGGGTTTTGTTATGGAAATTCTCTTGACACTGCAAGTCATGGTGGAGAACATGGAGCCAGAGAAGTTAATACTTTATCCTCAACTCTTTTGGGGGTGTGTAGCGATGATGCACACGGATTTTGTTCATGTGTACTGTCAGGTACTTGAGCTCTTCTCCCGTATAATTGATCGCTTATCATTCCGAGACAGAACAACAGAAAATGTACTCCTCTCAAGCATGCCCAGAGATGAACTTGATGCCTCTGGTAGTGACATGGGAGAATATCAGCGGATGGATTCCAGCAGTGCCTCTGAAGTTCCACCATCCAGTGGGAATCTGCCAGTTTTTGAAGGGGTTCAGCCTCTCGTGCTAAAAGGACTCATGTCGACTGTTAGTCATGGCGTCTCTATTGATGTCCTCTCACGTATCACCGTGCATTCCTGTGACTCAATTTTCGGGGATGCAGAGACAAGACTCTTGATGCATATCACGTGCTTACTCCCCTGGCTCTGCTTGCAGCTGAGCAATGATCTAGTGGTGGGTCCTGCTTCTCCGCTCCAACAGCAGTACCAGAAGGCCTGCTCGGTTGCCGCCAACATATCTATCTGGTGTCAAGCAAAATCGTTGGAAGATTTAGCGACGGTATTTATGGCTTACTCCCAAGGTGATTTCAAAAGTGTTGATAACCTACTTGCCTGTGTGTCGCCACTTTTGTGCAACGAGTGGTTTCCAAAGCACTCTGCTCTTGCTTTTGGGCACTTGCTCCGGTTATTAGAGAAGGGGCCAGTAGAGTACCAGCGCGTGTTACTTCTCATGCTAAAGGCATTGCTTCAGCATACTCCCATGGACGCTGCCCAGAGTCCACACATGTATGCGATAGTGTCCCAGTTGGTGGAGAGCACATTGTGTTGGGAGGCACAGAGTGTTCTGGAAGCTCTCTTGCAGAGCTGTAGCTCCTTGACAGGATCCCATCCACAAGAACCAGGGTTATTGTCCGAGAATGGCCATGGGAGTGATGATAAAATTTTAGCTCCTCAAATGTCCTTCAAGGCGAGAAGCGGGCCTCTTCAATACCCCATGGGATCTGCATTTGGGGCAGGCCTGAGTATGGCCTCACAAGGAGGATCGACTGAACCGGGGTTGCCGCCGAGGGAGGTAGCTTTGAGGAATACACGCTTGATCCTTGGGCGGGTGCTTGACAACTGTGCTCTTGGACGGAGGAGGGATTATAGGAGACTTGTACCATTCGTTGCTAATTTTGGGAATCCGTAGTGACTTGCCGTCTGTTAGCAGTGCAGACAGACACCATTCCAGGACATAGTAATCATGTTAGTTACATGTGCAGCATTGTATATAGTAATTGTAATCGATGAGTAGATGTCCAAGTTTGTAACGTTTGAAACTTATGCATCAATGCAATTGATTTTGCTCGCTCTAATTAACTAAAAAGGATCTAGTACTTCCTGCAATCCCGCGCATGTATTGTGACCGAATTTGAAGTGTCGTGTATCACTTCTTATTCTTCTTGAATCACGTGCAAACAAGTAAATTGGTACAAGAGCACAAATTAGCTATAACTTATGAAGAAGTTAATTACGATCCATTTGCTTCAACTCTATTTATAGAATTAGGTGACTCTGGAGCTCGGGGAAATTAAGGTTTTGACAAATGAGCTGGTTCAAGTTCATTTTGGATTTATTCATACAATGTTGCGAGTACGGGTGTTAGATTCTTCAAACCATTAGGGTGGTGTCTGATAGAGAGAGCTTTAAAAGATAATTCTGTTTGTATACACTCAAATTGATAATCAAATCTTTCAGAGGCTTGAAGTATTTCCATGTTGTCGACGTATATTCCAACCATCTCGCCTGTGATTGTCCGTTTGTCGTGTGTAAGGCTGGCTTAAGACAGAACCAGGCTATTTTCTAGGGAGCCGGAATCATTTTTGCTTGTATACAAGGTGCATTCACGGTTGTCTGATAGTCAGAACTGGCATACGGATAGCGCAAATTAGTCTCCTCATGAAACAATCTGATAGCGGTGCAAAATGGGGGAACAACGAAAGGTAGTTCAGATGATAATAAGGGTGACCTTTCGCGAATGACCAGTATTTGAGGAGAACAAGCAAAGACAACAGAAGAAAATTCAGAGCACTTTTGATATTAGATTTCTAGACAATGCGCTGGTGTCAAAAGATGCTTCTTTTGATTTCACTCGTAATGAGAACAGGTTAATTTCCCCGCTGCACCCTACTTGCTCAGGCGGAAGCTGACGGTGCTAGTCAGAATGCGTGTAGACCCATACTTCGAGTAGTTTCCTGCCATAAATAAACTCGGAACAAGAAAAATGGAGATAAAGTCTAAATCACAAGGCTCTTATTTTGAGTCCATAGTCGGAAAGGCAGTTTCAAGCAGAAGGCAACAATACTACCCGCCGTCCTCACACGGTTTTATACATTTTTCAAACAAGCAGATTTGTACAATGACCGGCATGCCACACATTTCCAGGTTTGAATCCTTCAGAGTAAAGCATTCCCAGGTTTCCTTTGGTATTAAAGTTGACACAGCATCCATTACTATCTCATTCTCCACATGGCCAAGTCTAGATGCTGTAGACATCATTCACGGGGAGATTCATGCTTCTTGAACAAAGCATAAGCATCGCTATAGATAGCCACCAGGTTTGAGAAGACGGCAAGAACAATCATGAAAATGGCTAAAATCCTGTCCTTTTTGGTTGCTATGCAGTGAGGATCCCTGCAATTAGCACAGTGGAAAGGTAATCTGAAATTTAGAGGTAGCAAGAAAAAGAAGCAGCAAGAAGCTGATTTTTCAAGTAAGATCTTATGAACACCATTCAGGCTAAGTTTTGGTCCCCAGAAAAACTCATCTACCGATTTTACAAGGTTTGAGTAAGGTAAAGGTAAGGATCAAGAACTCTTCCATAGAATTTAATTATGCCACCATGAAAGCACTCTCTCTCTCTAACTAACAAACCAACACATTACACTCCCAAAGTTAGGGACCTCAAGTATCCTTTCCCTAATTGAGTGTGGAGCTGATAATGAAAGTAGTTCATTGCTCAGCATCTGTCTCATCAGAAAGACCCGGAGAGATCAATTTATAAGGAAACACTATTCAAGGTGCCAACTCAATGGTCTCAGCAATTCAGGGAAAGCAAACACTTACCTCAGAGTAATAGCAGCGGGAAAAATGAACCCAAGGCAAACGGCAGCTGTCGCTCCAGTAAATTGAAAAGCATCCCAGATGCTGGGGATAAAATTTGCACCCATGAATATTATAGTGATAAGACCGGATGTGAGCAACGCAAACCTCAGGTTATCTAAAACTAGTGGCCTAGCAGAGGGAAAGAGAAGGCCGTCCATGTTCAGTCGCAATGGATAGAAGACGATGGGAAATACAAGCATAAGATGCGCTGCATAGCTAACACGAACAGCATCATTGAGCAAGGAACTGTAAGGAATGCCAAGGTCGGTGTCAAAATTAGCAAGCACGTCATCAAGTGTCCCATCGCCAAAGAGGAGGAACCCAAAGAAGCTAGTCATTATATACACAGACGAGCACAGAGCAAGTGATGTTCCCACAACGGCCTTTATCTGTGTGGAATCTTCAAGTTCATTGTCGATTGTGTGGACTGCAAAATAGTGAAGAACATCAGATGTAAAATAACTGGTCTAGCTCTTTGGTTGACATATGAAAACAAATCATGCAATTTGCCCGTATTTAATCAATCAAACTTCTCAGGTTCAACTTCTTGCAAGTTCATATTTAAATGACCAATTCTCAAGCAGGGTTAAAACTCACAAATACTAATTACCAACAATAGCTCTGAAAGAATGATAATCAATAATACTAATATCGTCAAAACAACAACATAAGAAAACAAGGATCAACCAACAACAGGAAAAAATTAAGCATGCGCTTGCACAATGCAAACACATTTGGAATGTTGAAGATCTTACATTAAAAAGACAAAGAACCTCATGCATCACCTTGTACAAATGCCAATTGATTTGAACTTTTTAAGTTCATGTCAAAGTTTAAATGACTAATCATGCAAGTGATGCATCGCCACGAATACATGTAGATTTGGAAGTGGGAGTGATAATACAAGGACATCATGAAGTCCCACTCACAAGCATACCATTGTAATGGCAGATATATGCAGTGACAAGAACAGGAACTACAGTGAAGAGCTTCCAGAATGATGCCAAATCTGTTATATCAGGTAGCAATCTGGGCATTGCAACGCCTCCGCCAATCAATTTAATGATTGAAATTCCCACGGTGATAACAAGAAACGCTACTGCCAGTGCAACAGACAAGGCAGATGTGAATCTCAATGAATCTGCAACCAGAATAAGAAAATTACATCAGTCTTGCTAAGATGTGGCCCAACATGACAAGAACAACATCAAGTTATATCCGTGAAGAAAGCTTCTCTAGAGATCTGAGATGCAGCATAGAATGCATTAGAGCAGTAAAATCAAGATCCTTTCTTGAGTGCTCTGAGAGACACACCATGACATCAAATTACTGCCAAATATGACTAGCAAAACTATATCCTAACAGGACAAAAATGATTGTTTCAATTCCAATTGAAAAGGAAAAAACACTAAGATAAGACCAGAGCGAAAGTATAACAAGATGCCCCAACGAAATGATAGAAGCTGCAACACTTACCTATTCGCCTAAAGCATGCTAACGGAGCAAATATTCCTAGTGTTGTGACAAGAAGAACAAAGGCACGGCCATTCCACCAGTGTTCTCCAAACCACCCTTCAAGAAGACCAGCATGGTGAACCCCGCTCGAAGATGTTCCGGAAAGCACATCCCCTTCAAGTAATGTCTAAACGTCAAAACATGACTCTACAATCATAGCTAAGTGAAACCATTGACAATATTCAACAAACTGAATGTCTATTCCAGAATTTACTGACACGGTCGAACTCATACCGATAATGATCATGTACACAATGAGCACACCGATGTTGTTGACCATGACGCATGTCTGCAACAGAATCTTCCCGTACTTGCCGAAAGCATCCCCCATAAGACCACCATACGAGAGAGATTTGCCTGCCCTGCTAAACCGGAGTAACATATCGATGGATGCATTGGTCAAGAAAGCCATGAAGATGATCGTGGCAATCCCCAGACCGAGACCCAACACTTTCATGGTCGCCGGCAACGCCATGATTCCTGCACCGACGACCGTCGTAGACAGATTGAAAACCGCCCCAGTGAAGGAAGCTCCGTTGAACTCATCGAAGCTAGCATCTTCGTCTGCCTTCGTCGGCAACAAGGGAGCATTCTCGTCTACGAGTGCCTTGCTCCTCCGCGATTTCTTCTCCTCCTTCCGTGTAATATCTCCGATCGTCATCTTCCGGTTATCTTCTTCTGTAATCGAAGTTTGACTAACTCTGCTTTTCCATATCATAAACCATAAAAGTCAGCTTCAAAGTTTAAAAACATCAAATTCACAGAAAACTTCAAACTTACTAACTTAGAACTGAAAATGAACTGACCTGCAACGATCAAACAGCTTCAAGGTCAGACGATCCTGTTACTGCAGCGAACGAAAATCCCAAAAATCGCCTTTTCGGCCGAGAAAACGAAGCGAGCTACAAAAACCGAAGCTCCGATGTATTGTTCAGGCAAGGCGAGCCTCGATTTGCGGTCCCGACGGAGCGACGAGCGACGGGATCCCAAGCGATTCCGGCTTTCCACCGAAGGAAAACCCCTCGGAAAATCGAAGTGGAAACGTCGACGATCGAGCTTGCAGCCGCGAGAACACAAGCGCTTATTGAAGACCCGCGCAGAGAAAATCCGAGCAATCAACGCTCCGATTGATGTGCGGCGTACGATTTGAAACGGCGAGTTCGCCGGAGCCCAACTACTCACAAGGAAGAAGAAGAAGAAGAAGAAGAAGACGACATACGAAGCGAAGGCTGTTGCTTTCTCAATAATGGAGCCTTCGTGGGGGGGAGCGTTTTATAGAGGAATCACAGAGGGAGATGAAGACGGCATCGAAGACCGTCGGTGGCGACGATGAATTCGTACGAATTGACTGCCGTCCATCACAGAACAGAACGGACCCCCGTTAAAAGAAACGGATAAAATTCATAATAGTATATTTTATTTTGTGGTTTTCTTTTTTTTGTTTTGGTCGAAATTTTTGCGGTTGGTGTGCGCTTAAAATGGAATAAAATCGGATGCGAGGAATATAGCTCGGGTAAAGTTATTTACGAAAGAAATGAGATAAATGGATATTTCATTTTGCGGTTGGTATCCACTTAAAATGGAATGAAATTTAATAGAAGATAAATATATATCAATATCAACATCGCCTTTATCCCAAACTAATTAGAATCAATGGTCGATGAACTCAAAATCGAGTAAAATTATCTAGGAAAGGAGTTGAGATTAAATGGATATTTCATTTTGGGATTGATGTTTGCTTCGAATGGAATAAAATCGAATACAAGAGGAATATAGTTCAGGTAAAATTATCCACGAAATAGATAAGATAAATGTGGATAGAACTTTTAATATTTATTATATAAAAGTTATTTTAATTGTGGATATAATTTTTTTAATATTTATTGTATAGAAAAATTATTTTGCTCGGATAACAAACTTTTTAAAATAATTTATTTAAAATTGGAAATTAAAAATTTTAAATAGTGAAAAAGCACAAAAATTAATTTTTATTTGTATATTCGAATTTCTTTCTATCATATTATATAAATTCATTGATATGCAGTATTTATGTTGATTACATATTTTAAGTATCTTAGCATTTTATGTAGACCAGTATAGATTACGTGGTAATAAGAATTTATCGGAGAATGATCAAGGGGGGAAAAGAGATAGAAAAGGAGAGGAAAATATAAAAATTAAGCAAATAAAAATGAATTAGGCGAGAGTATTGTGAGAACTACTTACCATCTTACTTTGTGCAATTTTTAGGTTCATTTATATTGATAACAATTTACACCAAACAACAAATATTATAAGATGTGAAAATATCCGGCTCTATTATTGCGATTCATCAAATAGTGAATAACATATAGCAAAATTCCTGAATTTCATATCCTATCATATTCAATACTATCTTGACTAAAAATCTAAAAGACCGTAGCCTATGCTTATGAATTTTTCCTTTGCTCGACTATTTAAAATTCAGATTTTTTTTATTATAGGATTATTTGAATATAATAATAGGAGATGTAATCGTAGAAACGTGAAGCACTCTGGAGTTACTTGTTTTGGGCAATTGATTAGTCCAAGGTCGTCCACTAACGTCTTACGCATTACCCATCTCATGTTGTTCATGCGTCTCATAATCCCGATCTTGTCATCAATCATCGCCACACTGTGTAACTTTGTAAAAAGCAATGTTTCCACTTAAGCTATATGAATAACTATAACCTCGCGAAGAAATCGAGGATTCATTGAGCAAGTCACTGGTCGTAGCGCCAAAAAAAAAAAAAAAGGCTCTCGGAACGGAGGGAAACTCTTAAGGCAAATTCCAAACGAGACTATTTTCTTAAAAGAGCTTCGGACTGGATTTTGTCTTGAAACATGACCCCGAAGGCTACGGTGGGCCGCTTAGTCTTGAAGCACAGCTCACCGGCCGATCAAATCTTCGACGGCTCGTGAGCACGTGCATCTCACGAGGTACTCCCTAAGCTGTGGCCGGCTGGAGAGCCCAAGGGTGACTTGAGACTACACCGCTCACTTTCATAGACTTATTCACAAACTTAGTCACTCTTGTTTTAAACAAAAAAAAAAACAAAATGTTCGCTTCCAATTTTTATTTAAAATTTTTCCTTATCTTTATTGGAAAAGAAAAAAAAGAGAGGATATTTATATACTAATCAGTACATCTTTGACAAAGTGCCCGATGGGTGATGGCAAAGGGGTGCTAAGCTTCGTGGAGGGCGGAAAAGGGGAATATAATTCGAATTTCATACGCCACTCGTTAAGCCTGGCCAGTTTTTGCTATAAATTTACGCTTAGTATCACGAATTTATGTTCATATCTTATTCAGAACCCAAAAAAAAAAAAAAAAAACATCATTTAATGGACGACATTGAGATAATTTTTGTCGGCAACGTTTCCCTGTGATTCCCACTAAGTAAGTCCTCGATGGTCATCATTGTTAAGGCTCGAAGCTAGTTGGCTTAAGAACCGACCCACTTTGATTAACTGGTTGAATTAAATGCACCCGGGATTAAATCAGCGACAGGCAAAATGTTTAGTTCCTTACAAGAAAAAGGAAATATATAATTAAACGGAGCTCTAGCCCGTGCATGTGCGCTAATAACCCCTTTCAGCCTCCCCCGATTGTCATCAAATTAAGTTGTAGTACGCCGATAAGGTGTCGACTTAGATCGCAAGAGGGTGTGTGTCATCTCACTGTGATCCTGGATTCGGGTTCTCGTTAGAAGCAACATTTCATTGGTAAATTCTCTAAACTCATCAAGCCGGCGTGAAAGACCGTACATTTAAGGTCGCTCGGGGAGACGGACCGGTCGAGACGCGCGACGGTTGACCCGAACTCCACTCGACCACTGAAAAAAGGATAATAAAAGGTGATTATGCCTAGTCCTTACCTACGAAAAAGGCTTAGATACATTGATTTTGACTCTTGCAAGTTTTCCTGCACGAGCATAATCTAACTCACCGGACAAAAAAAATTGGGAAAAATCACGGAGTAGGTTGTGTTTGATTTAATTAGAAGACATAGTACTCACCAGCATGACAAATATTAAAAAAAAAATTGAAAAAGCATACTGGAAGGTCATAAATTTGAAATGTTGGAATAGGATGGAACCGACCGCTAGAATCTTCAATTCTATTTATTCGACCCAAAAAAAAAATTTGAATTATATTTTGACAAAAAAAACATTAAATTATTATAAAATAAAAAAATCTTTTGAATTTATGTTTATTTTTCGGAATTAGGGGACTGGGAATATTTCGGACCAATCCCACGATGGATGGCTTCCCTTGACGCGTAAAGCTTGTCTTTAATTAGCAAGAAGACAAAAACCATTATTTATTTGCTCGTTCCTCTTTACTGTTCCTAGTCAACGTCAAAGCGCTGCCGTGAGGAGAAAAATCCACAACGGATTTGAGCCGAGCCGAGCCGACCGGATCGGGCCGCCGAGAAAAGAGAGAGAAAAATCTCATCAGCTCCGTTTATCTTACGAAAATAAATAATTTAAAAAACATTGTAAAAATGATTGCTCGCTCGCTATGTTATCTGTTTTTTTTTTATTTACTTTTTTTTTTCCTTGAGAGCTTGAAAACATTCTATGTATCTCTCAAATATTATCCTGATTAATTAATGAAATCTTTCTATCGATCAAAAAATTGATTAATTATTTTAAGCAACACGAGGGATTATTTTTCAAATCATTAATTTTTCGAGAAACGAATAAAACCATAATTTATGTAATAATTTGTATCTATCATCATTGATATGGATAATTAGTCAATGCTCGATAGATACTATTGTTTGAAAAAAAAAAAGAGTACACGAGTTTTATACCCTATAAAATCCTCTCTTTACCTTTTCGTTTTTGATATGTTTTTTTTTGTCTTTTTTTTTTTTTTTAGAATGGTTCGTTGAAGGACCCGAATCATCTTGCAACTCATTAACCAATCAAAATTCACAGGTTAATCAGCGGTTAATCAGCACTGACATTTCCCTCCATATAGATGTGCAAAAAATCGGTAACAATTGCAGCATGGAAGGAAGGGAGGGGTCCTATCCCTGCGCCGTCCTTGCTCGATGGTCGTAGAATTAGAGACGACTCCTTGAGAATCCAAAACTCTTTTTTTATTTACTTAGACTTCTAGAATCGACTTCGATGATGATACTCTCGCGAACGTCGAGTGTGCCGGAGCAGCTTTGGCCCTAAGAATTCAACTGGCAATTCAACTTCTAAAGCGGGATGGCTCGAAAAACTTCCTCCCGAAACCGGTGCTCAATTGCCCCCGAGCCCTCAAATCCCGCGGCTCTTGCACAAAATCATCCGGATACGAAAAAGGTTGGAAATGTGACCGGCACCCAGCACATCGCGAGTCTTTATCAGGAACACTAAAGATAATTCACGTTCGTTTCGCAGATCTTGTGCGAGCTGCCTCAGCAATGTCGAAATCAAGCATGGGCCATCAAGTTCAACATCATCGTTTTTCCTCGTCAATCGATGCAGGCCTCGTTCATTAATGAGTGTGATTACATGTTTAATTACAATAAACTCGAGAATCCTAAGTATCTTCCATCCGTTAATATAAAAAATCGTGGCTGTGGATGCGCCACGTGTAATTTGCTGACCCAAGCAAAGCTAATCAATTGCCTATTAAGCAAAAGATCCTTCGGCCTCTCATCGGCCATTTCAAGTAGGAGCCGTATGAATGATCTCCACCTCTCCCATATATTTATATTATTTTAAAGGGAAAGTAGAATAGAACATGATGATACTATAATTAAATCCTGGACTTGAGTAAAGTCTTCAAATTGCTTCATCTGAGTTCTGGAATGTGAAATTTGAGGGTATTTTCTAAGATAAAGAGAAGAAAAATGTTTTCTTTCAACTTAGGAGAATGATAATGATGAGAAAGGTAGACTCCACGTCATTTTCAAATAACTTCTGTCGAATAGGGCCGTATAGTAACATCTCGTGCCCGGAGTGAATCATCGGAACTTCGATCCCCGCGTCGTCGACCTACACTTCGCATATTGTCTTTGAACCAACTTATCGGTGACATAACCCTAATTCAAATATGCTGTGCAAAGCACATCTCTCCCACATATTTATATTATTTAAAAGGAAAAAGTAGAATAGAACACGGTGCTAATAGAAGTAAATTAGATCAAAGTTTTGTGGGTCGAATCCAGGTCGCGTAGCCACATGTTGCTTGTCCTATGAGATGGATTGGCCGGTCGGAAGACTCGGCATCGGGCGGCCCACGGGGCCCACCAGCCCAATGCGCCATCTCGTGTGGGCCCATGGTGTTTGGCAGGTTCCGCCATCAGAGGGCCGTTCGTACTGTTTGGGACGCGGCGTCGCGCTCAAGTGAATTCGACTTCCAAGATTGTAAAACAGGGTGGCAAGCAAGATGGGTGTGGATGATGACAATGAAGAGCATGATGTGAACACAACACAAGCACTCGTGGCCAGAGGCTTACAAAGATGTGCAGTCGATTGCGACTGGAAACATTAGGATGTCATCTTTACCGTCTGCAACTTTTCGCCGATATGCAACGGGTCCGTCCTAGACAGCCGTGGAAAAAATGACTCGGATGCCGTGATGCTTCGTGGCGGCTGCTGCCCCGACCTCCAGACATGGGAATGAGCAAAAGAAGATGATGCAGCAAGTCGCAACTGATGAGGAGGGTCTGCTCTGGGGCTCAATTGCTGTTGCTCTTGGTCTTGGGAAGACTATGCCCTGAGCCGGAGTCGGCCGACATGTGGGCGAGCATGCCGTTTTAAATAAGAAACTCGGCTGATGGAAAGCTACTCCAAAGTGGCAATGTATCATCCGTCTAATCTCCGAATTGTTGGGACAGTATCAATTATCTCATCAGGAAATAATTAATGTAGTACAGAGAAGTGAAAAGATGGAGGTTCTTTCCTCCTGCAATCGAGATATTCCATGACTTTATACATGATAGTCCGGTATCCGGCATTTTACACGCACTTCCCATTGAGTTTTCAGGTTCCTCTGTGAGAATCTGGAAGTAAATCCTCTCTTCGAGATTAATCTCAAATCTTGCTGTCATCAACAGCGGCTATCCTGAGAGTTCTCCAGTTAATAGTAATTGCCATCATGAAGACCATTCACAGAGGGACCACAAATCAAGGTTTCTTGAGACAACTTCAGTTTAGGGCCAAACACTATCTGTGCTAAAGGGATCATAGTTATGCTATGCCACCTTTTCTTGTCCTCTGAACCTGGATAAAGAACATCAGAATCCAGGTCAATTGTCATAATGAATGAATCTCTGGAGCTAGTCTTGAAAATATTCAGTTGCTTCCCTGAATCAACTTGCGGTACAATTTGCCAATGGCAATCTCTTTTTGCTATCCACGACTCAACTTTTGCCTCTTCCTGTTCTGAAGAAGCTAACAATATTTCCAAACTACGGGTGGACATTGATTCTTAATTCTTCCTCAGATTCGGTTTCTTCTGCCTCCTCATCAAGAAGGAAATTGGCAACAGGCACATAACCAGATCCTTTCATTTCATTGATGAGCAGATCAAGCTTCCTGTAAATTTCTCTTGATCTTGGATGAGCCCTCTCTCCCACAAGAAATGTATGTACCTCATCTTTCACCTCAATCCAGCTACATCCCGGCTCCTTCCTTAACTTGTTATTCTTCATTACTTTCCTCATCTCTGAGACTTCCTTCCACATTCCTGAATTGGCATATAGATTTGATAGGAGGACATATGCAGAGGAATCTTCCGGCTCCAATTGCAGCAAAGAATTTGCTGCCACTTCTGCTATTTCCACGTTACCATGGTCACAACAAGTGCTAAGTAGACTTCTCCAAATAACAGCATCTGCTTCAAAAGACATACTGTAAATAAGCTTTAGAGCATCATCAACTCGGCCTGACCTCCCTAAAATATCCACCATACACGAGTAATGCTCTAACTGGGGATCCAAACCATACGCAGGTTGCATAGAGTGAAAATACTGCAATCCTTCCTCAGCAAGTCCCATGTGTGCACAAGCTCGAAGAACTGACACGAAAGTAGCATGGTTCGGCTTCACGTTTTCAACTTGCATCCTCTCAAAAACTTGAAGTGCCTCTTCGCCGAGCCCATGATGTGCGTAGCCACAGATCATCGCATTCCATGTCACAAAGTCTCTCTTAGGTGCTTTCTCAAACATCAACTGGGAATCTTTCAAATTTCCACACTTGGAGTACATGTCAACAAGGGTGCTGCAAATGTAAACATCTGCTTGCAGTTCTAATTTCAAGATTTGGGCATGGATTTGCTTCCCTAGACCAACAGTAGCAAGATTAGCACAAGTATCAAGGACTGTTGCATAAGTGAAGCTATCGGGCACTATGCCAATCTCCAACATCCAAGAGAAGTATCTCTGAGCATCCTCACTCTGCTTTTGCATTACAAACCCAGAGATGATTGCATTCCACGAAACCATCGTCTGTTCTTCTGTTCTAAAATGGATCTTCTCTGCCACTTCTATCATCCCACATTTACTGTACATGTCCACCAATGCACTCCCTACAAACCAGTTCAACCCCATTCCAGATTTGATTACTCTATTATGAATCTCCATGCCACAGCTCAGAGCTTGACTACCTGCACAAGCTTTCAAGACACTTCCATATGTGAATTCATCAGGTTCCATCCTTGATCGAAGCATTGAAGCAAATAGCATCAGCGTTTCCTTTACATTTTCGTTCTGCTCATGTGCCGCAATGACCGCATTCCATGATACGGCATCTCTAAGTGTCATTTCATCAAAAACACAGCATGCTTCCGACAAAGCTCTACATTTTCCATACATATCCAACAGGGCATTTGCTACGCATATGTTGTTATTCAAGGTGCTCTTAATTGTTACGGAATGAATTTGAAGCCCCTCAAAAAGCCCTTTAATTATCGCACATGCACTTAATGCACCTGACAAACTTATTTCGTCAAAACCTTGACCAGACTTCTGCAAATTTCTAAATAGATGAAAAGCTTCAAATCCTTGACCGCTTCGAACATACCCAACAATAATGGCATTATACGACTGCAAACTTCGATCTGGCATCGAGGTAAACAGCTTTCTGGCATGCTCCATGTTGTCACATTTCGCATACATGTCCAACGTGGCTGTCGCTACTACGATATCAGCTCCAAAGTCACTCTTCAATGCATGACCATGTAACTGAGTGCCGATTCCTAATGCTGACAACCCTGCACATGACCTGAAGACACTCGCATAAGTGGATTGGCTCACTGCACATCCGGCTCTCAGCATTTCCCTGTATATCTCTAAACCCTCAATCAATTGATTGTTTTGGACGCAGCCGGCAATTACGGCACTCCATGATACCCAATTCCTCTCTGGCATTTCTGCAAAGAGCTGAAGCGATCTATCTAACTTCTTACACTTGGCATACATGTTAATTAAAGCACATGCCACGACTACATTCTCATGAACTCCCATCTTAACTGCAAGTCCATGGATCTGAATTCCCAAGTTCAGATCTTCTAAGCAACAACACACTTTCGAAACAACAGCCAAAGTAGTGTAATCGAGCGCCACTCCCGCTCCTCTCATCTGCATAAAAACACCAACCGCTTTCCAACTATCACCATTCTGTAGAAAACCGGATACCACAGAATTCCACGAGACGACATCCTTTTCGGGCATTGACTGAAAAAGTGCCTCCGCGGCTGCCATGTTCCCACTCCCCGCGTACCCAAATATCACCGCGTTCCACGAAAAGGTGTCCCGAAGCGGCATTCTGTTGAACACCTTGAGCGCGTAGTCCAAGCTCGAACATTTGATATACATCTGGATCAAACAATTCGTGACGAACACCGTCGGTGAAAACCCAGTTACGATCATGCACGCATGAGACTGTTTTCCGGGACCCAGGGCTTTCTGGCTCGAGCAGTCCTGGAATAGATGCGAGAACGTCTTCCTCCGAGCGGACAACCTCGGAGCTACCGCGACCGTCGAGCATCTCAAAACTTGCAAGGCACTGCGCGAGGGCTGCGAGAAGAGTGTGAGAAGAGACCGTACGGTGACATGAAAGTGAGGGGAGGAGGAGAAGCGAAGGGCCATCAACGATGGCGCTCATGCTTTGGCGGGTTCATTCCCCTTTTCTTCTCGTTTTGCAAGCATTTGAAAATTGGTTTGAGACGTTTGGCGAGTGTCCTGTCAATCGGGGCCTGGGACCTGCATTACGGGCCGAGGCCACGGCCCGAGTTTTGGCCCGCTAGCGCTTTTTATGATTGCGTAGCGTCTGCCATGGAACTGATACTTCTCCAGTATCAGCCCGGCACCTTCTCTGGGTTCTCCTGGCTCGATTCTTCTTCTTCTTTCTTCTTTATTTTTACTGAAGCTGATCGTTTCTTATTTGGGAAGCAGCAGCATAGTTGTGGAGCTTCCTGAGGTTCATGGAAGCTGGGGCAGAAGGTGGTGCAACTGGAAGAGAAAATGTCACGCCAGAGGAGGTTAAGCAAATGAAGTCAGATCAGGTAAAGTTTTATGGCATCGCCAGTTCATCCTAATTGGCCTATTAGCAAGTTAAATTTTTCTCATTAGCAGCGTTAATAGGCAACAGCATATTGGCCCTAAAGAGGAAAGTAGAAAGATAACTGGTAATTTCGAATGTGTTTGGGTGCTGTGCTGTGAATGTGTTGGCCAACAGTTGCTTTTTGAGTGGGCAGGATGCAGGGGGAGAAGACCATCCCAGGGAGTACAGAGTTGTGTATGTTTTGGGTAAATTCTGCAACTTTCTTATTGCTTTCTCTCGTGATGTTCGATTTCGCACTTCTTGTACATGCAAAGGATGATACCCTGCAAATGGCGGTACATATCGATTTGTGGAATTCTTTCTGATGAAGTTTTTAAATGGGTTGTTGGTTTGTCAATCGCGAAGCGTCGATGATGGATGTGGCAATTGAACACGGGAGAAGGATGAGGGTGGGCTGACATTGATTTGATTTTTTGTGTGACTCTTATGTTAATAGCTTGGCCTCTGGACAGATCGAGCAATCCTCGTTTGGACAGTGATGCCAGTTGAGTGTGTCAAACCATCAGGTTTCAAACCTTATTTGGATGCTCACACGGCTAGACCAACGGTGATGTCCTATCAGAAGCATCTGGGTTTTGTGTTTGGCTTATCTCTCGTTGCAATGGGGTCAAAAACTCAAAAGAAGAAGTGAACCAAAAATTGAAGAGAAAGAGAATCCTCTTTTTATAAAGCAAATCGAGTTCGGTTTTTGAAGAATTCACGTCACTTCTGCTTCTATTGTAGCAAAAGATAGAGCACCACGAACCTTATCCATAACAAATCTTGTTGGTCTGAAGGCTATATGCTACTCAGCAACAATTCATTGTGGGTGATGAATGAATTGTTCATCAGCAGACAGCACAATTCATAGGAGAGGCTGAAATTCGAGGAAAAGCTCGATTCTGCCTAAATTCCTATAGGATATTCTCTATTGACTGTTGTTCCCTGCTTCTTCCATTAAGTTTGCGGCGATTACGTCAATAGTGGTTTGGCAGGCAGTCCTGGAAGTGGGAAGAGCACACAGTGTTCCAAGATTTCTTCGGAGTTTGGGTTTAGCCACTTGAGCGCTGGTGATCTTCTCCAAAAAGAAGTCGAATCTGGTTCCGAAGAAGGGTACTTGATAGTTTTGAAATTTCTCATACCTGAAAGCAAAAAAATTTCTAACTTGTGCATGTTGTAGAACCGGTTTCTTAGTTACTAGTTCAACAATGTCCTAAGGAAAGGCGTTCGGTTAATCATCCGAGGATGGCTTCGCAGTAACATTTGCTCTTCATTTAACAGAAAGATGATCCGGGACTTAAAGAAAGAAGGAAAGCTGGTTCCCTCAGAAACAGTTGTCAAGCTTCTGCAGCAGGCGATGTGCAGAAGTGAAAGCAAGAAGTTCCTCATCGACGGTTTCCCACGTAACGAAGAAAATCTTGCTGCGGCTGAGAATATTGTGCGTCATTAGTTCTGTTCTACATCATTTACCACTGTTCAATGATTTCTCATACTTGACTATTTATTGCTTTGGTCATTTCTTCATTATAATTTTCCATGCAGATGAAAATCGAGCCTGATGTCATACTCTTCTTCGATTGCTCAGAGCCGGAATCAATTAGGCGCCTTCTAAGCAGGAATCAGGTGGAAATGCTTCGCTATTTTTCGTTACTTAGAACAAATAGTGGAGTTAATAAGTTTCTCTGAGTGCTAAATTCTCAAACCATGAAGGGAAGAGCTGATGACAATGCTGAGACCATTCGGAGCCGTCTCAAAGTTTACTCCGAATCGACTGTTCCCGTGATCAATTACTACAATTCAAAGGGCAAAGTTCGAAAGGTAAGTGATGTTTTTAAGCTTTTGGGTTTGTCTGCTTGTAGAAACGAGTGTTGGTCATCACTGGCTGACTTGGCTTTTTCCCTCACGGTCGTCCTTTGGGTGGCTTAGATTGATGCTGAGAGGCCGGTCGAAGATGTATACAAGTCTGTAAAGGAGGTCCTGTCTGGTATTGAAAGTAAGGGACAATGAAAGCGCAACTCCATGGCTGTACACTATAGAAATTAGTATGCTTGAGCTGTCGAGATATAGCGCCTTTTAACCTTAAGAATCGATCTTAGCGCACTCCGAATCTTTGCATGTAATTCCTGCTTATGCATGTGTATGGACACACTACGAAAAACCATTTTATGCGGTTTAAAGAAGTAAAATCTTTTCTCAAGCTTCCGAACCATTGTGCTAGAGGCGTAGCCGACACCTATTTCTACCCTTTTGGTCAAGTCGATCTTCCCCAAGTCTTTCTGCTTCCAGTCGGCGTGACAAAGCGACGCCTTTTCTCGCGGATCACGCGGTGTCGAGTTGAAGTTCTAGCAGGTCCAGACCGGAAGCAATTGTGGCCAACTCTTCCATGGCGTCCCACCAAGTGATATCATTTTCTTTGCCAAAGGGAGCATCAGAGCAAGAATTGGTAGGAGACTTTGCTGATACAAAAAATCATTCATGTTTAAGAAAACAAACACGAGAAAAGGACTGGGGTGAAAATAAGTTTCATCTACTACAGCCTTTATAATTAGAGGTGATCATCGATCGGGCTCGAATACGGTCGTGCCCGACTTGTTGTCAAGGCTTGCTCATAAAAAGAAAAATGTAAGCATAAATCTCCAAGTCGACAAAGTTTCTAACTCGATGCCATCATCCAAGCCCGCCCACAAGTGCCCTTCCGGCACAGGACTCGGCTCGGGCGGGGCTCGAGTGGGCCCATGAACTGTCTGAGTTATGAGGTCTACTTGTAATTTATGAGCATGAAATTCGTTGGTGCCTCTAACAACATGTTCATTAGTAATCACGAATGTCGGCAAAAGCTATTACTAGAGAAGATCTAGGTGGTGTTAAAAGATAGCTCTTTTGCAAGTCTTTCGTAGGAAGAGAAATCAATTATCGCGAATGACAAGTATTAGAGACATGACTGATGACTGAATGGCGGGGTTTGCGCAAGGCGGATCCGATCCGGCCCAATCTCCATGCCCGTGAATTTCCCCGGCCCGGCCCGGAACCGAAGACGCATCTGCCTACCTCCCTCCATACGAATGCCTGAACCTGAAGCGGCGCATGGACACCATAATGAATTGAAATGCAGAAGAAAATTTGAGAGCAGCGAAGCGAGTTCGTGGATCGGTGATAAACGAGAAGGGATCATCAATGGTCGCCTCGTGATCTCGTGATCATCCAGGAATTTGAGCGGATTCCAAAACAATTTCCAATGGCTCGCCCGCCTGAAGATCCTGAAACCCTAGAATCTGGTGTTCTCTTCGACTGGTACGTCAACCATTCCCTCTCCTCGCCCTTCTACGTAGCCGGGGACTCTCACGTCGTTTTCGCACCCCCCTCGCCGGCCTTCGATTCCGGGTTGGAATCCGACGGTTCCGACTCGGCTCGCGATTCTGAAGATATTGTGGAAGTCGGAGCTGTTGGTGGCGCGGAATCGGGGCTGGAGATCGATTCGGATCGGCTCGAATCGGTTTCCGAGTCCATCCAATACGCCGCAGCGGATGAGGTGGATCCGCAATGCGCTGGATTGCGAGTGGTGAGCATCGATTCAGATTCAGATTCGGTTTCGGAGTATCAGGAATCCGAGAACTTTGACTCGTTCGACTTGGAATCTCAGAGGAACCTGGCTGAGGAGCTCGAGTGGGAGGAGGTGAGCGAGCAAGCGCACGATAGGGACGAAGATGTGACGGTCTCGTCGGAAAATTTTACCGAGGAATTTGGAGGAGCAGAAGAAGATGATAATGACTCCGTCGCGCGTCATCTGGAGTGGGAGTTTCTCCTCGCGGTGAACAATATGCAAAGGAACTTAATTTGGGACTCTGATCCTCATTCAGCTGCTCCTGATGATTTCTTTTACGCCGCTGAGTTTGACATTTTGCTTGACCAGTTCGTAGAAAACGAAATCGCAATTAGGGGAAGTCCACCGGCTGCGAAAGCAGCTGTCGATGATTTGCCTCTGATTATTCTGAGTGAATCGGATGTACAGTCGAGTGGTGGAGTTTGTGCGGTTTGTAAGGATGAGGTTTCGGTAGGGGATGGAGTGAGGAAGTTGCCTTGTTCTCATTACTATCACGGAGATTGTATCTTGCCGTGGTTGGCCATTCGAAACTCGTGTCCCATTTGTCGATACGAGTTGCCCACGGATGATTTGGAGTATGAACGAAGTAAAAGCCGGAGCAACGGAGGAAGGGTCATGTGGGATTCGCAGGTCAGTGAGGAGTTCGAACTGTTTGCATGAGATTGTCTGTGGCGCAATGTAGATAGTGTTCCTTTGGCTTACAAAGTGTAAGATGGTTGAATTGCTGGTGATGATGGATATGTTTGGCCGTGTTGTTTTTTTACATACAATGATTTATACAGGAAATGTACATATGCCACATTGGGGGTGTCACCTTGGCATGGCAAAACAATTAGTATAATGTTAGTTAGTCTTATTGTATAGTTGGTGAAAGATTCGTTAGATTCGCTCTCTTCAAGAATCAGTTGCTTAATGCTATAAGTTATTGTAATTTTTGACTTGCTACTCTCTATGAGAAGGATTTGATAAAGCTTTAGTTATAGTAGGTAAAGTTTGCGCTTGATTTTGCGTGATATCAGGCATATTGATACTTTCCTCCATGCTTTCTTGGAGATGTTTAGAATAATGGATCAAACAATGCTCTTCATCTCTATGGGCTCAAGAAAAAGTAGTTTATGTTTGGCACTCCATATAGTCACGAGAAGAGAACTTTAGCAGAATTCGTCAAGCATTTACCACAAAGGAAGCTAATAGTGGTCTGGCTACTAGTTCCTATTTGATTGTTGTATGAGAAGTTTAGTTCGAGTGTACCTTTTTATGAATTACTTATTCGATTTGGGAGGATGTCGAGGGAAAAACTGTTAGTGAGTAGTCTGTTTCTATATTTATCAGAGAGTATTGATTGTTTGTGGCGGTTTTTTCAGTAATTGTTTGAGTAAATATGACTTTAGAACATAGGAAAGATGCGACTTCTCTTTGGATCATTTTTTCTGCTTGAGTGATGATGAGGATATGAAATGAAATGAACCTATTACTGTTAGCATCCTTATTGCAGATTCTCAAATTTTGAAGCCGATCTGCATTCATAAAATATATTGACATGATTCCCGGGAGAACCGTTTGGTTTACATCCCTGGAGATACGTCACATTGAACGACAGTATCTAAAAGTTTTAATTCTTGTCATCCGAATTGAGGTAGAAGCTTTGGAAACTTTTAAGTGTTTTTAACCTTCGAATCATCCTTTCGCTTATTTTTATATTCCTTGTTATTTTGGAGCGAGTGATTTTTTAACTTTTTACGTCTACTGAGTAAACTCACTTTTAGGGAATATTTTCTTTGATTGTCGGAAAATCAGAGAGGTGGAAACTGATGAGCTTGTTGTTAAAATCTTGATAATACATTCAACTCATCTAGTGGTTGGTCATATTTAATTGTTTGACTGTGTTCTAAATACTTTACAAAATCTGTGCACGACTTTTGAAAAATCAGCTCTGTTTTCTCCTTAATCATTATTAGAAGTCGAGAGAGTCGGAAACCTATGAGCTTTGGCATTGTGATGTAATAGTGGCCTCTTAAAGAGCAAATCCAGTGTTTAGGCACATGAAGTGATCTTTGCGTTTAAGTAACTTACAGTGTCGTGAGGCTCGCGTAAATGAAATGCAATATGAATGATGTTTTGCACAGGTTGCGTACACCTACTTCTACCCGTCTGGGATTTTTTTATTTGTTCAAGCAAGTCTGGAGGCCGATAAAGTGAAACTCGCAGCATACACTGCACATGTTCTCTTGAATGCTGGAGATGTGTGCGACTGATACGGCGATAATGGTGTGCTTAAGCTTATACGCTTATGGTTATGCATGTGATAAGAAATATAGACTGAATAATGATGGTTAACGTCGTCGAGTGTTGATGGTGGCTAATCCAAAATCCTCGCTTTGTGCGGTACCTGTTCTGAATATGCATTAACACTGTCCAGGATGTTTCTCCAGACATGCTGGGGTTCAGGCACATAGGAGCTGATTTCTAGTACGACTAAAGCCAACTTGTCTTCAGTTGGTAGACGTTTTCTTTCCCGCGTGATCGATGACTGCCCAGGCTAAATTACATCAAAACAGACTATCTGAGAAGTGAATGGTGACGCGCAGAGAGATTTCCCGGTTCCCCCAAAGGATGGAATTTGGAGAATCTTTCGGCCATGGACTCGTGCCGTTGCTTCAAATTCAGTTTAGGGTTCACCTAAACAATTTATGTGTGGAAATAGGTTATAAGACGCATTTCTTAATTCATATTGGATGGGCTGAGTTATTATATGAGTTAGTTATGTTCAGTAAATGTGTTATAAATGAGTTTAGATCAACAAAACCCAAAAAATATATGGATGCAACCCATCTTTGTAACTCTCTTTTCACCCTCCTTGAGAAAATAGTGGGTTTCTCGGTCAGTTTCAAGTTCAAAGAAGTCTTAGGGAGCTTCTTTGGCTAGCCATGCTTGGCCGACTGCCTACTTTCTTATCTTTCAGCTCGAAGCCGATAGGAAGCAATGTTTCAAGTCGCTGAGGTAAGTTCCGATTACTAATGTCAAGGAGGTTTTTTTTTTTTTTTCTCCATAAATTTTTTGAATTAATATTGTAAGTTTCATCTATTAATTATCGAAGTAGATATTTCTTAATTGCAATTTTTACGTCATATTATAATATTAGTTATTGTCATTGCAATTCTTGGTCATCATCATCTTCTTCAATTTCTTATATCCACTTAATTATAATTTTTATACCACTTTTTTTTGCTGTTATTTTATAAACTCACTGTCAAGTACTAACTTTCTCTTATTTTTTCATGGTGAATCACTATAGAAATTGTAAAAATATGCAATGTGAAAAGCCAATGATTTAGTACCTTATAATTGAAATATTGATTTTATCTAAATAAAACATACACATGAAGAGCTTAAAGTGAATTTACTAGGTGAAAACATATTTTATAGGTTGTATTGAATATGGAAGTATTTTAGCAAATGGGTCATATTGGGTATTGTACGAATCACTAAATTTGTATTGCATATGAATACACCAAAGTGGATTAAATATATCAATTGGAGTCGAACCAAATCTGACCCAACCCATCCATTTGCCGCCCTACTAAACGGCGACTCATTAAGCGATGTTATCCCTCTTGCTTTTGCATCTCGGACCAGGGATTTCCTGCTTTGAAGGTTCAAGTGACTCAGCCGAGGGGCTCTATTTCCGTTACTATTAAATGGCCATTTTGGTTGTTCTTGAATGACATTTTGACGACGTAGCCAAACCCGAGGCCACTATACTATGGGAAGATATTGTCTTGCCTGATTGATCGTGTAGAATTTCATTGCCATATCAACTAACAATCTTACCGGTTTTAGGTCATTGCATCAGCCTCTTCCAGTTCCCCCATCATTGTCACCTAGTTTATGCATCCCCGTGCTGCAAGATCGATGTTGTTTACTGCGATAAGATAGCAAGAGAGATGCCCGTTTCTTCTCTGGCAGAAATGATCTCGCCCAGTCGGAGAGCCGGTGTTATGACTCCTCGAACGATAATTCGCCGAAGTCAGAGGAAATCCGCATGACTTTGAGACCAATGGCATCATTTGGCGGGCGACGAAATAACTATATTGTCGAGCAATGTACCTATCCTCAATGTTACTTCTCAAACACGGTAGAAGATGACAAATCAGATATGTCCGGGAGAAATTTTCCATTTGCATTTTTTGGTTTCAAATATGATCAGCAGTCTAGTGTTTCATGTGAACTGAATTGCAGTTCATCACTCATCATGTCTGACACGTTATCCTTCTGCCCAGTTGGTAATAATAGTGGATTTGTTACCACTCTTTTCCTCGGATGTTCGTCGATTTACATGCACACAGTTGATTTGGGAGCGAGTCGAGCATTTTTTTTCAATTTATTCCAGTGCAATTACTGTCATGAGCAGTAACTAAAATTCTAAGCATACATGCTTTCAAAATTTCCGTCCCAGTTGAAAAGTTCAATCTACACGAACCAAACGCATTTTCAAGAAAATGGGAAATGAAGACGAAAAACTATTTTCATTGTCTGTGAAAATCAAAGCTGAAAAGCTTTCTCGAACCGGACAGCCCTTAACATGCAGGGATAAAATACAATGTGAATGGTACAACTCTTCATCCATTTGCGAAACCTTTAAAATAGCAAAAACCAACCCTCATGCTTCCTGCCTTCAATCCCTACGTAGCCTTTATCTAAGAATCGCCTACAGATAGCTTTGATATAATCTGCCCCATGATTTTTAAGATAAGCGAGGACGGAAAAAGGAGCTCGAGATAAGTTCCAGCGAACGTGAAGAGAGCTCTGGCAACCATGACCTAGTCCCTAGCAGATACTTCCTCGTTCAATGCCAATAACACAATGGATGGCTCATTCAATTGCCAGCTTCTTGAATTTGATGTTGCTTAACCTGGCGAGATCAACTTCCGACAGGAAGAGGAATCTCAGAACGGTTTCTTTTCAAAGGACACCAGCCCGTGGACTCCACCTTCAATTTGGGCAGCTCCCGTTCTTACCTGTAACAAAAGAAGAGCATAAGAAAACTGTGCAATTATATGCCTCGCCTCATAAGCACCTGTGAGAAGCTACAAACAGACCAGACGATTACTCGCCCCATAAGCACCTGTGAAAGGCTATAAACAGACCAAACGATTATTCGTTTCACTAAAGCTTCCGCTACAAATAATAGGATCTTATGATCTAATTTCCATCAAGTACAAGGTTCGGCTTTCAAGTGGGAAATCCAGTAAGAGGTAAATGCCAAACAGTGGAGTTCAGCTAATATATGAAAGTAAGGACATAAAAAGCCACGTTTCTCTCAGGGTTCACTTATATTTGGAACTGTCTTTGATTGCAACAGCATTCCAAACAATAGTGCTGACATTATTCTAACAATCATTGCCGGTTAAGAGTTCATCAGGTTTACTAATCACATTTCCCTTTGCAATGGGAACATTTATAACAAGTGTTCACTTACAAAATAAACGACGAGCCGGTACTCTTATTGTCAATGGTAAATACCCATATGATAGTGCCATTTTCCTTGACGTCATCAATAGATTCCAAGCAACATTATTCATGAAGTTAAAAAAAAAAGATATCTCTCAGTTCCACTTCAACAAACAATGGTTCAAAAAGAAAGGGAATGCTCTAGAATATTGGATAAAGGATTCCGTTGGGCACAACTTAAGCATAATATATATTTCAACGCATCATACACTGTAATATTCCCGTAATTAAATGCTTAACAAGCACTCTAACGGCACCATTCAACAGATTCCAATAAATATAGAGAAACTGTCCTATGATCTTTTCAGACAATAAAACTTCAAGCCCTTGTTAAAATTCAGACAACCTATTAACACTTATTGAGAAAAGTAAAAAACCAAAACAAACCTTTTACAAAATCATAACACTACAGAATGGCCATACCTCTAGCCTCAGCGTTGTTTTTATCATGTCATGAGCATCTCTTAAAGACTGAGCTCCAAGATCTTGGAGACCTTGCTTAACAGCTTGCAAGGTATAAGGAACAAACTTCAAGACCGACCCTTTATCTGCAACTGCGCCAACAACACCCTGTGCAATCTTGAGTTTGGATTTGTCACCCAAGTATCTTGCATCACTCCCTTTAGTCATCGCCTCAAGTGAACCCATGCCTCGGTACTTTTTCAATCGACGACCATCCTGAATAAGCCAAAAGACACTTCACTAATATAGGACAGAAGAAATTATCCATAGGAACCAAATGAGTCAATGCAAAGATGATAAATGCAAACATATCAGTTTAATTATGAAAATGTTTCTCTGCTGAAACAATTCTTAAAATAGACCAAGCCCACAACCAACTTTGCATATGACATGGTCACGGTCAATGACAGCCAAATCAACACTTAAACTAAATCAATTTTATGCATTTGTATCCATTATGTGATGCACATGGTAGTTAATATAAGCTAGATAAAAGTAAGATTAAACCCTACAACCATCGTGTCACATGATAGACAACCTAACATGTTCACAAAAGGAATATATAAGCAGTTTCTTTGCTGACTCGGGGAAGGCAAGAGGTAGTTGTGAGTCTGTATAAACGGAACGTAAGAAGTTTGAAGCACGCCCCGCCATATTAATCCTTCAAAATCATCAAATGACAAATTGAATATTCATTTGGAAATGTTCTTGGATGAAAACTAGTATAATTCTAAGCTTGCCTTTAAAGTGCTTCTGGGAGATTTCAATCAAATTACTGCTAAAGAAGTAATGCGTATAATTCCCTTAGCCAAAAGTCTAGTTTAATAAAAATTTAAGATCTCAGTTCTTGCATTTATTTCTTCAAATTTTAGAGGATACTTCATTTTGAAACTCCAACAAACAGAATATCTATACATAGGAAGGTGATAAAAAATGTTATCTAGAGAGCACTTGGAAAAGAATGCTCAATTGACCAAAAGTAAATCAACACCATTCGCAAACAAGACTTAAGGTTTCATTCTCAATCCTAAGATGTAACATGGTGAAGAGAACAAAGACATAAGACTCAAAAACACTTGGGCAGGACGATCGGAGTTCTTCATCCAACCACACCACATGTCAACGGCAAAAGAGACATAAAGGAAAGAGAGATCATTTTTCACCAATGAGAAACATGTGGCACCTTATTAAGAGCAGAAAAATCACGCACAAACAGTAATGACTACAAATTACCTGAACTACATAAGCACCAGGAGCCTCAGTACTTCCAGCTAGGAAGCTTCCCATCATCACAGTGGATGCCCCAAGGGACAAAGCTTTGACAATGTGCCCAGAGTTTGAAATGCCACCATCCGCAATGACTGGCACACCATATTGAGAAGCAAGGGATGAAACCTTGTAGACAGCAGTAGCCTGAAAAGTTCACAAGTATAAGGAAATTAAAGAAGTCTTTATCGGAATTTGGGCTTAAGGGAAGCAATTTGAAGGAATATTAACAGAATTACTTCAAGGACATATACTCATCCCATTATCTCAGCACATAGTAATGAATAATTCATTATCCTTAGAGTCTGTCGTCCACTCACTATGGTGAGTCATATCTCAACAAAAAGAAAGATATTATGCAATTACTGAAGCGTAAAAAGGAAAAAAGATATGCCAAGTGACTTTTACCTGCCCACGTCCAACTGCACAGACTTCCTGGGTGGTACAAATAGAACCTGACCCCATGCCAACCCTCAAACCATCAACCCCAGCCTTGATCAAATTATCTGCCTGGTACATTGTGACCACGTTGCCACCAATGACATCCAACTCAGGGTATGTTTTCTTCACGTACTTGATCATGTCAATCTGATAAAGGGAATTTCCCTGAGAACTGTCAAGCACCACCACATTGACGCCAGCCTTGACGAGGTGCTGCAGCCTCTCCTTATCAGCCTCTCTCGTCCCAATCGCTGCTCCCACCATCCACTCTCCATTGGGACCCATTGAACCCCCTCCCACCAATCTGGGGTAGCCTCTCAACCTCTCCACATCCTCTCTCCCTGCAACATCTACAATCTCTCCTCCCTTTACTATCGGCGTAAATTCCTTCCCCGGCTTCTCCTCAAAATAGCGGATCATCCTTCCCAAATCACAATCCCAAGGGGCAAAATCGGAGAACTTAACCATGTATTCAGCCAGCTGTGTTTCCTTGTCTGCAAGGTTATTCCAATCAGACTTGGCCACATACCCCACCAACTTTCCACGGCAATCACCAGAGTCTGTGACGAGGATGCAAGGAGAGTCAGCGAAATCCTCAAGGGAGATGATGGAATCTGAGGGAGATCGAAGGACAGGATTGGAGAGGACCGGGAAGTGGGAGGATTTGGCGGCTTTGATTAAGGAGGCTTGGTCGGAGGGAGGGATATTGGCATGAATGATGCCGATGCCGCCAAGAGCTGCCATGGCTCGGGCCATGGAGGATTCCGTGACAGTGTCCATCGGTGAGGAGACACATGGGATGTTGAGGGAGATGTTGCGGGTGAGCTTGGTGGAGAGGTCAACCTGCTCCACTGGGAATCCTATGTAGCCCGGGAGGAAGATGACATCATCATATGTGTAGGAGTAACCCTGATGGAACAGCCTCTGCGCCGAATACCCATCCTCGAACTCCATTATCCTGCAGTAGTCAAAAGCCACTTTTGAGATTGACTAAACATGATCGTAGAACTCTAGAATAGACCTGCCGTTTGACAGGCTTCCTTCATATTCAAAATCAAATTACAATCTTTCCAATAAATCTTCAATGGATTGAGTGATGAGAATAATAAGCATACTCGGAACACTATTATACTCTCTCTCTCTTTTTTTTCCTGCAGCAAATATAAAGGATAAAAAGTGTTGCCGTTAAAAAATTTGAGTGAAAAACATCAAGTTCTGTCTGCTCATAATCTGAACAGATTAAATCAATCTCAAGCCTGCTCTTTACAATCATCCAAATTTCTTGACCTCCATTGGAATAATGAAAATATGAGCAACTGCCGAAATACTACAGAACAATGAATATGCAAACCAAAAAACCTCGGCACATCAGATAGGAGCGACAATAACAAGCTTGACCCACAATACAACAGCTAGAAATCAGAAAAAAGATTTCAACCCACAAAAGAACTGAAGAAAAGGAAAAGGAAAAACCAATTAATACACGAGGTAATGCAGGAGTAGGACAAGTGGACGATGAGCTGCGGCTGAGGCGTGAAGGAGGCTGCATCAAGCCTTGATGAATGGACTGAAGGAGAGAAGGAAGAAAGGGGATTTTTGAAGATGTGAGGGACGAGTTCTTGAATAAGTGGGTTTGATTGTTGTGTATTGATCTTTCACGAAATAAAAAAGAAAGAGAGAGAGAAGGTCAGTTATTTAAAGGAAAACTGTCCAGGCGGAAAGAAGACAAACAATATTGTCCAGCCTTCTACCCCAAACCACACCCATTTACCCAACCCATTTCTACTCTTTTTTATGGATCTATTGTTACATGACTGACTCATACATTTCATTATTTTCTTAGCTCTTTCTCTCACCATCTTTTACGATCACTTCCTACTCCCAGAACTTGTCCTCATCGCCCATTCTTACTGCCCATAAACCTTCTACACTTTATACCTTTATTCCAAAACACAAAAGCTTTGACAACGATAAATCCACATCCTTCAATAAACAAGAACGACACAATCTCCCCGGATCACCGATTTGCCACCGTCTACCTGGATGGTCGGCCATCAATCCCCACCTCCATCACCAACTTTCCAACACCCATACATACATGGCGTGAACAATGCAAGCAGATAAGAGAGTCACAATAAGCAGACAGGTGCATATGTATGTAATGGTCAACACTCAGGCCATGGGGACATAGAGAAAACACGGATTCGGGGAATTTATAGATGACTTCATCATGCATCAAAACTGCTTCTAATGGCTGACCGAACAGACTATATCATGCGAACCATATCAAAAGCGTCTCAGTTTTAGCAAGTCCAGGGACTATATCAGACCTTCCTCTTAAAGGCATATCATCGAACGGTTCATGGGCACCGAGAATGTTGGACCTAAAGAAACGCTCGTTTACCCAAAAGAAATTTCCCCAATCGTGTTTCGACAAAAAGCAGGGCAGAGAATAGGGGAAGCTTTACCTGGTCAATAAACAAAGGCGAAGTCACGGTGCACGACTGAATCAGTGAGCGAAACTTCTGTTATTCTTGAGGATTGAATCCACGAATGCCGAACAAGCTTCAAGCAAAAGTCTGAGGGGACTCTCGGATCTGCTCGGCAAGGGTGGTTTTAGGCGATATCGTCGTCGAGGCATGGGACGAGCTTCCGGAACTTCAGGGTCGGAGGAGAACAAGACGTCCAAAAACAGGGCATCTGGGTTTGGAGGCTGCGGTAGAAGTGGCGGTGACCGGCGGTGAAGGTGGCCAAAGCGACGCCGAGGGCTAATATGAGCTCCACTCGCACACGCGGGATAAGTTGTACTATAGCTTTTATACCGTGAGTGTCACCACTTATGTGTACGTCGAAAAAGCTGACGTAACACGCCGAAAAACCGACGTAGCATGCCGAAAAAATTGTTATGGATGTCGAAAAAGTTAGCGTAGCATTCAAGTAAACGATTTTTAAAAATTATGACACTTAAATGAACGATTTGTGAAAGTTATAGCACTCAAATAAACACTGCACATAAATTATGACATTCACGATGTACTTGTCTAATTAAAATTTTTTTAATTGGGTACGAGGTTTCTAAAATATAATGTGCCTAAATCAAATCTCTAAAAGAAAATTAGAAACTAATGAAATTCTAATTTTTCCATAGAAAAAAAGACACTTGCCGCGATCAAAGACCTCGAAATCGAATCTCGAATTTTTTAACTAAGATCATACGGCCAAAAAAAAAAAAAATTAACTAAGATCAACATCGTTTTTCTTTATGAAAAGTTATTAGTAAAATATCTTGCATGTCTCATAATTTTATCATGATAAAAAAAAATTTCATAGTTTTCTTTTGGGGTCAGTAATAAAAAAAAATTTGTTTGCATGTTAATCCGGTGACTCTTGAGTGATCTATGTACTTATCAAGCGAGTCGGTAGCGATCTTTTCTAATGAAAGGTAGATTATTGGTTATTTCGATGCGTAAGCTATCAATTCAAATATGAGGTGCGGTGTATTTCTATTTAAAAGTATGATTTAATTGGGAATTTTCTCTAAAAAGATTTAAAGAAAAGAAAAAGAAGAATATGGCAGCATTTTCAAATAAGCAATACGTTCTTGTGAAGCATAAAATATTTTCGGGAAAACGGATAAAATTGTGAATTCTTTATTTGTGTTCTTTGTCTCTGCTCAATTTATTTACCAAAAGGATACTTCTGATACAATTAATATATCAAGATTGGGAGTATTTTTCAGATAAATCCATCATATCAACCACACACAAGCAAAGGAACAAACATCCTTCTTCCTCCTCCTCGCAACTTCTCTCTCTCTCTCTCTCTCTCCGAATGTGAGAGCGCAGAGAAGTTTTTGCAAGTTGATGCGGGAGCATCCAGGCCGAGTCGATCTATTCTCGAGCTCAATCCGAACTCGTTGATTGATCCGGCTCAATCCTTATCTTTGCATGAAAAGACCAATTGGGACCATAACTTGACTCAATGGAGCCTAGCTGAAGGTGTCGATCCAGCAAACGATGAATCGATTGAATGAACAAGTTATCGATAGGCTTTTGAGATGTCGATATACAAGTTTACTGTGGATTCTCAATCTACTAATAAACCACCTTGCATCAAAGGCTATTCTGAATTTGTCCAGCATAATCGATAATTTTTTAAGCAAAGTAAGGGCTTGCTTTGATGGGTCAAGAAAGAAGTTATCGGCAAGAAGACTATTGGCCGAATTATCAACTAAGAAGTTGTTGATTCTTCCTTATTGATTATGCGCCATTTCACATTGTTGGTTGCTGATTTCGATGCGAACCAACAACATATCTTTAGAAGGCTATTCTGAGTCCTTTCCATGACTATTTGGTGATATTCCAAGAAGGATATTTGCTCGTCCAGGCTTATGCTCGAAAATGTGAGATTTAAGATTTCAAGATAGTTATTTGCCGATCAACGTTGAAGTTGAGGAGAACAGCAAAGCTGAAGAGTCAAGGTTCCAGTTTTTATGTCTTTATTGCATTCTTAGTTCATAGGTCTTTATGGTCTTAATTGTGTTGATGCACTAGAGACTGTTGAGAACGATTCCTATCACCATTTGATGACCTTTCAGGGCGTCTTTTGGGTTGTCAAGGCTGGTGCACGAATTTAGAGAGACTTTTCATCTTTCAATGCGTCTAATTAAGTACATTTAGTTGTTGAATCTATCAATCCAGAGCTTTTTATAAATTTTTATTGTGGTATCGTTTTTTAGCGTCTTAATTAGGTGAATTCCCTTAGAGTCTGTTCAGTTTTAGGAATTCGAAAGGTCTTTTCTTTTGCTTAGCTTTATCTCTATACTTAGAGGTGTAATCACCATTGTGATACCGGACTTTGATGAATGAGAATATTAGAGATTTGCCTCTGTTTTGAACAAATATTTTGGAGAGTGGATAACTTCTATTTTGATTTCTTTATCTTTGGAGAGTGGATTACTTATTGATGATGAGCCAAGAAAACCTTTATCCTTGGATGGTGGTTCGTTATTTAGGTCTTGGTGGTGAGCTTTTGTGTCTTGAAGTCCTTTATTTTTGTCTGGTGATTCGTCCTTTAAGCCTCGGTAGTGAACTTCATTGATCCTGATTTTGATCTTTAGCTGGTGGTGCGTCCTTTAGGCCTTGATCGGCCCGTAGTCTATCATTCATTTAGCTTCCATCAATCGATATCCATCTCCACGCACTCTGATCTACACTCATACTTCCTTTCACAATCACTCAAAACACACTTGCCCTCCCTCGCAACCGCATCACAGGTGCCATGAACGAAGGTCTATAACGATAGTAGTTGGAAGGGGCAATGGAGAGGAGATCCTTGAGAAAATCTTAGGTAGACCGGCCCCTCCACGTTACCATGGGGCCGGCTTATCACTAGGAGACATGTAACTTCACGTGGAGGGGCCGGCCTACAAGGTGAACCCTTTTTTTATAGGGTGACCTTATCTAATATTTTCTCAGAGATCGTAGTAGTGAATCTGCTCAAACTATCGGTTATGTGCTTGAATGTGCATATCTCAAAACTCTTTCTCTCCTCCCCTCTCATCAAAGATTCTACGTAAAAAACTCTAAACTTTATATCCAATTCTCATTTTACCCTAAAAAATTTTTCTCATAAAAGACCTTTAACTTTAGTTTTAGTACCAATTCTACTCTTAACTTTTTTTTGGTCTCATAAAAAATCCCAACTTTAGGTCCAGTTTCAATTGTACTCTAATTTTTTTTCCTCATAAAAGATCACCAACTTTTACTTGAATCCTAAATATGCCTCAATTAGCCATCCGTTAAAATCGCCCTTAGTGATTTTTGCGCTCGGTCTTCACTCTCTCGAGCTTGGGAATGTTCCTCTGTCTTAGAACTCGCGCTCGGGATGCTTGAATAGCTTGTGCTTGGGAGTTTTTTATTTCACGTTTGTCAACGAGAAAATTTGGTCAAAGGGTTAATGGGACAGATTTGTGATACAAGTAAAAGTTTGTGATTTTTTATGAGACTGTAAAAATCTTAGGGTAAATGTGATTGGACGGTAAAATTGGGACAAGACATAAAGTTGGGAGTTTTTCACAGGATAAAAAAAAATTTAGGGCGGAACTGGAACATGACCTAAATTTGTGGGCTTTTCATGGGATACAAATTTTTTTAAGGTAGAATTGATACTGGACCTAAAGTTAGAGGTCTTTTATAAGATAAAAGATAGAATTGAGACAAAAGTTAACGTTGGAGGTAGTTTGGGGTATTATATATAATAATAATATATATGTATGACAAAATTTTCTTACACACCGAAAGCGTTTTAAGTGTCCATGGCATGACTGATGTGATACAACCAATCAGTTAAATTTCCGACTTAATATGCATCTCATTTTATCTTGCGTCCAAACTTTGGAATCACTAACTTTTAATTGGCTTGTTACACCACGTGATACCGATATTTGCCGTGACTAATACCACCATCCCATGTAAAAGTCTATCCACCTAAATCTTGGGTGGCACGCAATTGCCTCTTACTTTCAACAATTTCAAACTTTCACCGTGTTAAAATTGTCAATCGTCTACAATTTGTTTTGCTTTTTTTGGTATTAACGCGTGTGACAAACGTGATTATACGGACGCAAAAAACGTAACTTCCTCGATATTTCGTATTAAGGGAGTGAATGATAACCATTCCGTTTTCGAAATAGATTTCTAATAGGAAATATTTTTTTTCTATTTCTATTTATGAATGAGTTTTTGTGCAAAAAAAAAAATGCGTTTGATAATGATATAAAATTTCTGATGATAGAATTGAAATTTATTTGACAATAGTTGAAAGTTTTTACTTTTAGAAAATGCGATGGCCGGCGATCGGCGGCGGCAAAGCCCGGCGGCGGTGGCGGCCGGCGACCAATGAGTGGTGGTCGGTGACGGCGGGTATTTGAGAAAAAGTGAGATTTCTATTTCTGTTTTTGTTTCTCGGAAAAGTAGAAAATTATTGTTTCTCATTTCTCTTTCAAATATATTTCAAAAACAACTTTTTGTTTCGAAATAGAAAAAATAGAATTGCGTTACCAAACGAATTTCTGTTCCATAAATAGGTTTGGAACAGAAATTCTATTTCTAAAACGTTTTCATGCATAGGGGTGTGCATGGTCCGAGTCGGTCCGGTCCCGGTATGGAACCGGGGACCGGACCGGTAGTCCCGGTTCCCAAATTTTCGGGACCACGGACCGGACAGGACGAGGACCGGCGGTCCAGTCCCGTACCGGCCAAGTGGGACCGCTAATATTAGCTACTTATAAAAATCTAACTCTTTGAATACATTATGCTTCAATTGCATGTTAATTTACAATCTATACCCCCGGTTGAATTAAAAAAACAAGTTGGAATATCATCATCTTGCTATGAAAAATGACATCACGTTAATGCTCTAGAGGTAAGGCTTCTAAATAGAAAAATATGAAGGATCTTGAAAACAATGTAACTACGTTACTACATGTAGTTTTGGCACAATAAAAGAAGATGAAAAGATTGAAGTAAATATAGGTAGTACAACATAGTTAGCCTGATATAGGAAATGCAAAAAGAAAGCCATTTTTCACAAGTCATTATGAACATGGAAAACAAAAACCTCAATCAATCACAAACAGATAAAAAGTATAGAAGAGAGAAACACTAGGTGGCACGAAGTTCACCAAATTTACATAATGGAAATCGGAAAAGAATATCAAGATTATGCCATGATTCCTCCAACTAACTGATACATAGTTGCACGGTTGCTTTTTCCGAGAATTCGATTTGTGTCATCAGGGGTGGAGTCGATTCTGGTGCTTCAAAAAGGGAATTCACTAGGTTAGAGTTTTACCGATGTACTGATACATAGTTGCACGGTTCGCGAAGATTATGTAACCCTTGCAAATCGAGAACCGCTTTTCGAGGAAAAAAAGAAAAACGAAAAAGTTCTACGATTCAATGATTATGGGGTTTTATTTGAGATCGAAGCAAAAAAGTGAGGATGAAGGCAAGGAGAGGATACGGCGAGAGGAGCAAAGAGTCGACGGTAGGCGGGGCTGCAAGAAGAGCAAGCGGAAAGGGGAAGGTGAGACGTGAGCGAAGAAGCGAAGGCGAGACGTGAGCGGAGAGGCAACAAGGAGACGCAAGCGGAGAGGACTTAAGAAAATTAGGTTAACTAGTTCATGTTAACTGGTTTTTTTTTCTTTTTTATTATTGGATTATTTTGTTTGAAGTCAAACATTTCTAATTATTTTTATAATTTTATGAATCTCTATATATTTTTTGAACGGTCCGGTTCGGACCGGTCCCATCCACCATGGACCTGGGGACCGGACTGCCCCCCTCAAGGACTGGACCAACCCGGCCGGTCTGGTCTGGTCCCGGTCCGGTCCAATTTGCACACCCCTATTCATGCACCCCCTAAAAATTATACAAGAGCAAAATATCTTGGGCCGAGCCATTTCAGACTAGGCACGTTGAAGGTTAAAGGCCCAGCCCGAAATCTAGGATGAAGCCCAAAAAACCGGTCGAGGCCATTCGGGCCTAGGGAATCTTTGGGGTAGATGTTCTTGACGACCCTTCTTGATTTTCTTCTAGCAAAAGATGCGTGGGTGGGGTTCAGGCACATGGGAGATGATTTCTAGTACGACTTCCAGTCAACTTGCTTTCAGTTGGTAGGCTTTCTCTTTCCCACGAGATTTTCAATGACTGGCCCAGGCCAAATTACATCAAATCACACTATCCGACAAGCGAATGGCGACACGGAGAGAGATTTCCCAGTTCTCCCAGGGAGAATCTTTTCGGCCACGAGTCATTATATATGTTAGTTATATTTAGTAAATGGGTTTAGAATGATCAAATTCAAAATTGTAATAATAATATGGGTGTTAAGTCGCTTCACAGATTATCCAAATCCGATCCACATTTCTTACGCTCTTTTCATTCTCTATTCCCGAAAATAATGAACTTATCTGACTATTCCAAGCTCAGAGAAGTCCTGGCGGGCCCGCAAGATCGGCCTAACTTCTCCCTTATTAAATTTATCAAGATGCCTTATTGTTTTTCGCCATAAATTATCGTCTTTTTAATAGTATTGTAGGATCCGTCCGTTAATTATTAAAATATATATTTTCTTAGTTGCATTTGACATTGTTCTTTTCACGTAAGATTCTAACCTTAGTTCTTGCCATTGTAGTCCGTGGTCAGCATAAATCATGTTCTTCAATATCTTACATTTCATTTAATTAAAATTCGGATAAATCGTTAATTGTCGTTGTTATTTTATAGATTTGCTATCAAGTACTAACTTTATCTTATTTCTTTAGTACGAGTCAATCCAGGAATTGAAAATCCTATGCAATGTTAAAAGCCAATTCTTTAGCATCTCATAGTCGAAATATTGATTTTACTCAAATAACATATACACATGAAGCCCTTAAAATGGGTTAACTAGGTGGATACATATTTTCATAGGATGGATTAAATATTGAGGCATTTCAGTAAATTGGTTGGACCGGGTTTGTATTGCACATAAATGTGTAAAAAAATGTTAAACAGGTCATAGGTTGGATTAGATATTGAGGTATATTAGTAAATTGGTCGGATCGGGTTTGTATTGCATACAAATGCGTAAAAAAAAAACCGTTAAATAGGTCAATTTGGCCCGGCTATTTTCGACTTAATCCAAATCCCACCCGACCCACCCATCTGTCGGCCCTACTAAACAGGACTAATTAAGTGATGTTGTTCTTGTATGCACTCGTAATAATGTAGTCGAACCGGAAGGCCACCATACTTTCGGAAGAAATTATCTAAGCCCCATTGATCATGTAGAACTCATATCAACCAATAATCTTTTTGGTGTTTAGTTCATCGAATCAGCCTCATCCAGTTTCCCCATCATTGTCACCAAATTTGTGCATCCACGAACCGCAAGATCGAAGTTTTCCACTTGCATTCTTTGCTTTCATGGTAACTAAATTGCAGTATGTAACTCATCATGTCCTAACTTGTATCCTTCTGCCCCATTGGCAATAGTTGTGGATTTGTTGCCACTCTTTTTTCTCAGATGTTCGCCTATTTATACGCGCATTTACGATCCGCTTTTTATATTATTACCGTCCGAAGTTGAAATAATAGAAGGGGAGCATACCCCATATCGTCGATGTTATCGCAAAGACAAACTCAAGAAGCCTAATCGTAAAATCCGTCCATACATTCTCGAAAAGTAAATGACGTTTTTTCATTAGAGAACTGTTTTTTTTTTTTTATGAATAATTTTTACCTTTGAATCTTTTACATTGTCGTAAAAATCATATCTTCACCTTTCATTCAATGGGAGTATCGATCTAATCATATGTATTTTTTCGCGACTTTCTGGAATTTACATAATGTACATTTTTTTTTTTTTTGTTCTTAAATGTGATGCAGAAAGAAACAAAATAAGCCATCTGAGCCAGCAACGAGACCTGAGCAACAACCCCACAATAAGCACCAAAAAAACAAGTGGGGGGAAGGGGAAGAAACAAAACGGGGGGTCGTTTTCGCACTTCCATGGCTGTGAGTTCCCCCCGTGAGTGTTCCACAGAAGCAACCAATCAAAGGGCGCTCAAAACGGGAGAGATTGTCTAGAAACTTTGCAATTGGATTGGCTTTTTGAAGAACAAAAACAAAAACAAATACAAAAAAAAAAAATCCAAAAAATAAATGAATAAATGAACAAATAAATAAAGTTCACATAAAAAGCAAGTGTTAAGATACGGAAGATAATTATTGAAGCCCCGTGTGGGGGGCTGACACAATGGATTGGCCTGCCTTTGTGCCGTCTCTCTCTCTCTCTGCTTAGGGAATGTTTCCCAATTGCTTCCACCCTTGTCATTTCTGCTTATCAATTCAAATCCCCACCACCCATGGCAAAAACTTGAACCTCCCAGAGAAGCTGCCGCCACTTGGTTGAGCACTGAGGTCTGGCCGAAACGGAACCGGACAAAACCGGTCGGTTCTTAGCGGTTCTCGATTTCCAAAATTCGGAATAGGTGATGGTCGGCTCCGTTCCTGGTTCCAAAAAATGGACCCCAAACCGCTCGGACCGCTCGGACCACTCGAACCGGTCCAATAGTTGTTCTTTTTTTGGGGGCAAGGATTAGGATGCAAGACAAGAAATGATTGCTATTCCTTTGTCCTAAATGGATTTATTTCGCAACGAATTAGCATAAGCAAACGTATATATGCGTGAGCACGCAAGCAAAGACATGTTCGCGCATTGTTTGGATTGACCATGCTAAGGATTGGGGGATTGAGATTGATGTCCTCGATCGTTCTTTTTCTCGGACAGCAAATATTCGAGAATCCGTCGGCGACGAAGAAAGTGCCATGTGCTTTACATTTTCTTACGTAACCGTGCATGATCATATTACCCAATCACCCGACACTCGACGAGGCCAAGGCGAGACGAGAGCAATCGGGGCAGCGCGAATGGGTTGTTTGCATCGGATGGTGAGGGGGAATCGAGCAAGAGTCGCGCGGTCTAGTTCGCGCAAGCGGCCGGGTCTTTCTGAACAGTGGCTAGGGTGCTCGACATAGAAATCGCCCCCGCACGCTCTGTAGTCTCTCGACGGCGGTTCTTTCCAAGGAGGGTCTCATTACAATGTTGGCCGACCACGCTCGTCAACAAAAAGAGGTCAGGGAAATGATCACGGCTCGTGCATTTCTGAACCGGAAATGGTAAGACGGGGAAAAAACCATAAAGGGACAGAAACTAAGTAAGAAACAAAGTAGGATAGGATATCATGATAAGGCACATGAAAGAGCAACTCAGGAGTGTTTCAAGTCTGTACTTGAGCACACTGTCTGCCAAAACACACGCACATCACAAACATTTTGCTTCTCTCGAGCGAGGCATGACCCGTGGAGTTTCACTGTGGCGATGGATTTTCGAGACCGTAACGCGACGCTTCACCCGAGATATACGCTCGGGATTTGGAAAATCTTGTTTGCCATCTGACTAGGGTACCTACGGCTCATAGGCTCGCTCGTTTCGTGATATCGCTGATAAGAAAAATGTTAGATAATATGAAAAATAAGAATAATTGTAAATATGTCGGAAGAAATAAGAAAATAAGATCGAAATGTGTGAGACATGCAAGCATTGTCCTTAAGATAATTTCGCCCGTTTCGTGATATCGCTGTTAAGAAAAATATTAGATAATATGAAAAATAAGAATAATTGTAAATCTATCGGAAGATAAAAGAAAATAAGATCGAAATGTCCGAGACATGCAAGCACCGTCCTTAAGATAATTCTGCTTCTCAGAGTACGAAACTCAGTGTGATAGGCTTCTAGCGATTATCCTTTCAAGAGACAATAGATCTTCTTCTATATTCCACACTGAATAGTAAAAGGAACATGAACAACCTTGCATGTATGAGCAAAAAAGAGAAAAGAAAGAAGGGAAAAAATTCTCTTTTGTAATTTGGAGTCTCACTTTTTGGAATTCTGGTTTGTAGTTTTATATTCAAACAAAAAAGTTGATAAGAATAGATTAATAATTAATCGATGACCTTTATATTACCGTTATAAAAATAATAGAGAGTACGTGAAGAAATAAATCAAATGTTACAAAGCTGCTATTCGGCCGTTACATGACCGTTGAAAAGCCGTTATGCAGCCGTTACAAAACCTTTACAAAATGATGGCTTTCATGATGGTCAAAACTATTATCAAAGCTATTACTTTCAAATATTTAAAAATTGATGAAGTATTCAACAATCACTGCAGCTTTATCTGTCCTGTCGAGAGCAGAGATTATTTCGCTCGATCCCCTACCAATGTATGCCAACTGCCCGTGTAAGGATATAATCGCCCACCAGCGTCAAGGGTGCGTTCTAATAGATTGTCGACGTTGAGGAACTTATGAGAAATGAAGAAGAGGAAACGTTTGATTAATGGCGGGTTCCGTGAACTCGGGATAAAGTGAGTAATAACAAGAATCACGTCAGTGAGGAGTTTTTTCACTTGGGAGTCCAAGGGCCATTTGCTCAGGGATCCGAAATCTGCTCGGACGGTCAAGAAGAGATCGTTAGAGCGGTCGGTCGGTATTAGTAGTCGTTGAAAAATTTGGATGTAACCACACAATGATCTTCCTTTTTTTTTTATAAAAAAAGGTACTGTTCTTAATACAAGAGCTATTGGCACCTTCATGTCGTGCTCTTGTTGCTGTCCACATGACAAATGGCCGAAACATGAACAGTTCTCTTTTCTAGTTTTTGGATAATCTAAGATGATCTGAATTCCGATAGCGACCGCATAAACAAGAACGATAACGACAAAACACCATCAGTCACCAAAGTACTGTGGTCTCTTAACCACGCATATAGTAAACAAGAAGAAGAAGAAGAAGAAGCAGCAGCACGAAGCAATTAATTAAAGCTAATTAACAATTAATCCACTTACCCCAATGGATTGAGACCTCCTCATCAGCTCCAAGTACGTAAGAAGCTCTAGCTCAGCGTGCTAATTAAAATATAACCAATAAATCAAATGAAGCACCCAACTTTCGTAGAACAAAAAACCACATGAATACATTGCACCTTCCATGAACAAAAAAAAAAATAGTAAATTTATGATATAAAGTTGTGTTATTAAACAATGACTAGGTGATGAAGGTCTTGGAGAGCACAAGATTTGTGATGGGGCTTATCCACAATTGGCCAATTGTCTTCATACCTTTTGCTCGTGCTAATGGGAAAATTAGACGTTAAAAAAGGGATACCCAAATGACTTTTAGGTAAAGGGGAGCTTGGACCATTTTGACACAAGCGATGAAATTGCTTGGTGCCTTAGGGTGATGAAACATGCTTTTGATTTTAATCTCTGTTGCATTGCGAGTGCTGGGGTAAAGTGGTATTTTCCTTAACCACCAATGCTAAGAAAAATGGGTGTTTGTTAAATAAAGGAAGAAAGAAAGATTATCATCATAATTTTTGAAATGATAGTCAAGGATGGTGTTTGGGCTGGTTTTCGCGTATCTCAATTAATCCGGCCCAATTTTCATTTGTTAGAATATATTTTATATGGGCTTTATTAATTGTTATTGTAATTAATTATTGATCCGATAAATGAAAGATATGAGGTTTCCTAATCTTAATTGAATATAGGGTTAGATAGTATGGGCTAAGTTAAACTTTATCTATAATGAGGGGATCGGTTACATAGAGCTCAAGTCCCTCCTCTAAATCCTAATGTTCACATAACCTCACATAAAGAGCCGTCAGAAAGATATATGTGAGGGGTCGTCTTATCGAAGTCGGTGTTTAAAGAGGATTCATAGAGGAGAAACTCTTGAGCATCGTTTCGTCGCAATTCTGCATAAAAAAGGATGGATCCTAAATAAGATGTGTCAATTCTTCTACATTATCAAACTATGATTCACATATCTATACGTGTTATTCTTGAGTTGCTGCATAAGGATTAAAATCATAGCTTACATGTGGTATCATAGTTATACCATATGGATGTTAAAACTTCTTGTTTGGATGGCATTAACAAGAAAGTCTATGAAATAACTCGAAAGTTTTGCAGCAGATGATTCAAGTAAGCTTGTGGATAGAGAAAGGGAAAACTCATATAAATACCATAGAATAAGGTTTGATCCTATTCATAGGAATTCTAGACTGAAAAGTCTATTTATGGGCTCAAGTAAGTTTTTAGACAATGATACTTGAAATTTCATATTGTTGATGCTTTAATCGGTTATGTCAAGAACAAAGTAAATTAGTGTGTATATTACAATGTCGGTGAGAGGAAATTTATTTTTCTCGTATTTTATGTAGACAATTTCTTACTTAAAAGAAGTCTTCTTGAATTACCGTATGAGGTAAAGCGGATGTTGTCAATACATTTTGACATGATTGACCTTGGTGAGGAGTATTTTGTCTTAGGTATTGAGATCCATATGGATCGTTCTTGCCGTATATTGAGTTTATTCTAGAGGATACATGTGATCATATTTTTGGAAAGATTCAGGATAAAGTATTGCAAATTAGGAATTGCTTCTATCATCAAGGGCAATAAACTGAATCGGTCATGGTGTCTTCATAAATATATTAAAAAAACTCAAACAAAGTATGCACCATACACTGGTGCACTTAGAAGCATCATGTATTCTCAAGTTTGCACCAGACCAAATGTTGCTTTTGCAATGAGACTTCTAGGCAGATATCGGTTAAATTTAGGACACAATCACTGGGCTACATGCTGATTTATAGACATATTCAAGACCTACAAGTAGTAGTTTATTCGGATTCAGATTTTGTTAGCTATTAGGATGACATGAAATTGAGAACTATGTATATTTGTATGCTAACGATGGGTGTAGTATTATGGAAAATCAAGAAACAAAATATATGTTGTCTTCTACGAAGTAAGCGGAGTTTATAGCATACTTTTCGGCTGCTAATCAGGTTGTTTGGCTCCAAAACCTCCTTAGGGAGTTGACCATTTTTGACTTTGTTGATAGGTCCATACAATTGAATTGTGATAATAACTCTATAGTATTATTTATTAACAACGACAGAGGGGTCAAGGGTTTAAGCATCTGGCGGTCAAGTTTTTGACCATAAAAGTAACATATGAGAATGACGATACTAAAGTAGAGCATATTTCCACAGATGATATGGTTACAAACCCACTAACTAAAGGTCTTCGTCCTAGTATATTTAAACGACATGTCATAAGCATGGGCTTAGAAGTATTATCGGATGCTATTACGACAAGTCATTTACTAGGCTTGGAAGCATCATGGGATGTTGTTGTTTAGGGGGAGCTGCTTTGTGTTTGCTTTAATAAAGTTTACATCTGTGTTTGTCACTTTTGTAACATTTAGACATTTGTCAATTGTTTTACATTCAATAAAGTGTTTATGAATGTAGAGTTATCAAGAAAAATACATGTATTTAAAGAAAATCTCAAGGCATTGTATAAACCTTGAGCGATGGCTGTGGCATTTATTTTTAGCTATATACATACAACTCATTACACATAAGTATAGTTAAGATATATGTTGGTTCACTGAAACCATAAGGATATTCTCTAATGGCGGATTAGGTTTCGTGAGACTTAAAGTAACAAAATAGTGATTGACAAATAGGATAACATATAAAGTTTTTCTATTATTTGAGATGTTATTCGTTTGCCATACTAGCATATCAAATCCACACCAGTAAACTTAAGAGCATTTGTGACCATGGATGGCTCTGTGCCTTCCGATGCGATTACTACTATGATTCGGTGTTTAAAACTTTCTATGATCGGATTAACTATTAGGAATTATCTCTAGACTAATATAAAGATGCGCATGTACAGTATAATTTCAATTAATATAACCCAAGTAGGAGAATGTTATAATATATTTTATATGAGCTTTATTAGTTGTTATTGTAATTAATTATTGGTCTAATAAAGGAAAGATATAAGGTTTCCTAATCCTAGTTGGATATGTGGCTGGATAGTATGGGCTGAGTTAAACTTTATTTATAATGAGAGGATATGTTACAAACTCGATAAATAGAGCTCAAGTCCCTCCTCTAAACCCTAATGTTCACATAACCTCACATAAAGAGTTGTTGGAAAAATATAAGTGAGAGGCTGTCCCATTGAAGCTAGTATTCATAGATGAGAAACTTATGAGCATCGGATCATCGCAATTCCGTATCAAGAACGATGGATCCTAAACAACGTGTATCAATTATTCTACTTTGTGAAACTGCGATTCGCATATCTATACGTGTTATTCTTGAGTTGCTGTATAAGGATTAAAAACGCAACTTACATCATTATGAAAATGCTTTTGTTAATCGAATGGACAACGGAGAACGGTAGCACGTACACATCTATGCCCACTTAAACAATTGAAGCATCCCAATCTGTGCGTGCTTCCTTGTCCCAGACGTAACAGCCGACTATCCCTCCACTATTCTCGATCTCGAGTGGCCTCTCGAAGATTACTACTGGCAACACCGTCTTTGAAAAGCTTTGAACCATAACCTATCCAATTTTTGTTTTGGCATTAAGTCAAAGATCAATGATAACTACACCGTTAACGTTAATTAAACCTCTTCGGGGAAGTATAATTAGAAAGTGATTTATGTCCTGATTGGTCAGAATTGAAGATACATGGGTGAAAATTTCTTTTATTGGGTCACCTTAGTGGGGTGCACAATTGTTGCAGGTGACGTTGCCCCAAAGTTTGCAAACTCCTCCTCCATGGTCGTGGCAAACCTTGAAAAATAAGAGAGAGAGAGAGAGGGAGGGATTTGCTTTTGGAGATGAGATGACAGGCTGAGCAATGAGGGAGAGGAATGGTGCATCAGACGCCCACGCGCGCTTGTTAGCACGGGACCCAGACGTGACATCTATCATGCGCCCAAGTTTTTCTCGTCTCTCCCCTACTTTTCATTTCTCATGATTGTTGCATATGTATATTTGCAGGAAATCTTTCTAGGACCTCCATATTATGTAGTGCAAGCCTAACTCATATCATTTTGATATCACATGTAATATAATAAATTACCTAATCAATTGCTATAACAATAAATTTTGACCTAGAGTCAAGACTCAACACCCATCCGGATTCTCTTTTTCTATTTGTTAAAAGTACTCGATTAGCTTTCGACCTGGCAACTGTGACTTTGGAACGAAGAATCGAATCGATCCCGACCGGTTTCGCTTCCCAAAGCATAACTTGGAACCAAACCAAGAACTTATCTTAAGCCGGTTTGGATACCTAGAACAGAACTTGGAACGAAAGTGGATCTCCTCAAAACTTGCTCGGAACAAAATCAACCAAGCATAAATAACCAAAAAAGGGTCTCCTAATTTATCCATCGGATCCGCGAGACACCACATCCATGAAAGTATTCCGCCAAAACGCGAAACGGGTTCTTTTTTTTTTTTTTTCCGAGGCCGGGCCGCATCTTGAATTTTTCGTCGATGAGATATGATGAGGCTAGTTTCGCAATAATGGGAGAGGCGTAGGAACGGATCCTCGGTGTTTGAGGGGGGCGGTGATTTCGTGGGAGAGATTCGTACGAGGTCTCTTTAGGGCTAAAGAGAATCTTGGGTTGGTACTAAAAAGAGGCACAGCCGTTAAATCAAAGTACCCTTCCCTCCACGACCACTTGCCGAATTCTAGGGCGGTGTCCCGCGCTGAGAGCCGAACCATTTCATTCCTTTTTCCCAAACACTAGTCCTCGGCAATTATTTCGCATGATAGCGCATGATTCCCCAAGAACAAAGGGCATGATTGAAAAAGGGAAAAGGGACGTATTGAATGTAGTTTGTGAAGATACCGTCGTATCACCGATCGCATACTCCATCGATTTTTGCATATTCCTCTCCATAGTTACCCATCAAATGTGAAGATGAAGAGAGGCTTCAAAGATTATCGCGCACGCTTCATTGGTTGCTCGCGATAATGTTTGAGAAAACGCCGGTTACAACTTTGGAAGAAAATGTAATTTTGGAAATGAAGAAAGTTTAGATTCCCTCTAATTGATCTTGCCTCATTTTCACAATCTTTGTTCCGATAGCTAACTTTACGCCATTTGATGGCATGACGCAGATCGCATCGGCCGCTATGTCGGTTAGTACGAAATTTTTAGTAACCTGGTATGTGTAGCTAACCATTTAGCGCACATTGCGATTCTCTAAATATATTTTAATATCTTCGTGTATTAGAGGTGTCGATTAAGTATCCATACCAAGTGGGTGATAACAAGGCGATTGAGTATGATGGTTTTATCATTTGGCATATAGGTAAGCACATTTCCGCAGGGTTACCCGTACTTGTAGTGCTCTAATCTTAGTATGTCGAATATTGGAGTTTCAATGTTGAATGATGTTGTTACTTAGAAAAGCGCCGCTTGGTTTTACATCCATAATTTGATAAAGTTATACCCTATTCTTGTATATTATGTAGTTTCTTTTTGCTCCTTCCGCCATCTTAAAAGTGTGCCGATAGTCGCACTTTATCCGAGCCCTCTTAACCCCCACGATCATTCTACATACACGTCGGATTGGGTTGTGATAGGCCTATCGGCTCAACGGGGTTCGTTCTCGAACCAACCAACTAATGGATAGGGCCATGCATGTGTGAGTTGTGTTAGAGAAGTTCCACATTGGATAATTGGCGTGGTGTTGACCAGTTAATATATCCTAGTTGGTCCATATCTCATTGGCTTAAGCTTTTGAGTGAATGTGGGTTCAACTGGATATGTTGACAGGCTCGGACTTGAGCTCCCTCTTACCGATCTCCTTGACTGAAGGTATCGGACTTTAGTTGCGCGCTCCCAACACCTTGTTCGGACCCTCTTGCCTCGGCGGTCACTTCCGCCTCGTCGGAATGGATCAATTTCATGCCCACCCTTATTAAGAGAGATCAATAATTTGAATGGAAAGACACTGATTAGGGGGAAAGGATCTCATCCCAGGGAGCAAACTCTAGTACTTTTTCTTGCTTTGTATGATGGGAATTTCTAATTGGCAGATAAATTTAAGACAGCATCAAACACCCATTAGCCTTATGGACCAGCAAACTGTAGTTTCATTCAACCTCAAGATCAATTTTATCAGTATACAAATTTGAAGGCAAGATGACAAAAAAAAAAAAAGAGAGAGAAAAAAGAAAAGGACCAAAAAGAAATATCAATCCCAAGACCCCACTCACTGATATGGTTGGAACCGGAAACCCTGAAAACACATCTTATGATGTGATACCACGAGGACCAAATTGGAGCCGTGACATAGCAACAAGGCATGAGCGATGGAATGGCCGAAATCAGTTCCAACACAATTAAAAAAAAACTGACCAGGATTTGACCACAGAAGGACTTGGGTCTAATCCGAGTAGTTTATATAGTTTCTGCTTGGCTAAGCATAAGGTCCTTTTGACAAAAGCGTGTGTTTAATGAGTCATCCACATCCCACACGGTCGCACCCACACGCTCAACTCTTCACAAAAGGACAACAAAGCAAAGCGAATTCAAAGGTGGAAGAAGAAATCGGAGGGAGACGAGGAGCAAAAGAATAGCTCCAGTCAAGAGCAAAAAAGAAGAGAGAGAGAGAGAGAGAGAGAGAAAGGAGTAAAGGTAGAGCAATCGCAAGACAGGACATGAAAGACTAGTCTGTGTCTGTCTCATGATCTTGTTGACTATATTCCTTCCACAAAGTGAGTGAGAGAGAGAGAGAGAGAGAGAGTATTCCCAAGCATTGTCTTCAAGAGAAAGATTAGGTGTACTAAGATTGAATTAACGGTACGGATCTACTAGTGATGCAGCTGGTCCTTTTTTTAAGTGCCCTGTATGATCCACTTATTTGAATATCCACTAATCGTCGCAATTGGCACCCCAATTTTTAAACGTATCTTCCTATTATTATTATTTTTTTTTATGAAAACGCGATCTAGAGCTTTGCATTCGATGGAAGGATGGCATTTCCTAGTGCATTTACACCACATTTCCTAATTCATGACTCGTTTAATGTATTTAAGATTGATTTGCTCAATTGGTTGGCTCATAGAGAGGCCGTACATGAAGTACTTATCTCGATACCGACTCGCAGTATATCTTCCTATTCGGTATACTAACTTTATAAATCGGTCTCGAGGAGTGCAGCATGAGTGGCTCTACTCATTTTGGGGGCTTCACATATAATGGAAAGATTGCCTTCAAAGTACATTCACACCACCATCCCCCTCCCTCCTTCACTCGATCTCCCATTCGCTGTGACTGAGACCAAGTTGAGTGATCCAGTGCCAAAATAGTCAAAATGCAAAATGAATAGATGGAGAGATCAATCTTCTCCATGTTTGTGGCAATAATTTTGACCAGAAGTGAGTGATCATGCTACAGTCAGACATCAGACCCAGATGCACTGCACATTTTCTCACACCATGGGGAATGGGGTTGGTTGGAAGTATTTGGCACCTCATATTTAGCTCTAGGGCCCCCATACTATTCGTCCTTTTCAGAAATTCATATGGAGGATCAATATCTTGGTGCATAAATAGAGCGTGAGGCTGTTTCGGTTCCTATTGCATATTGTTTGGATTTATCACCTAAGAATTCAAACTTTTAGGCGCGGAGAGAGACTACGTATGTATGACCCAAGTAAATCCCATGTGCAAGTAGTGATGAACAAATTGAACATCCCATCTTACATGCAAATCGGATGACGCGAACGGAGAACAAGACGGACAAGAACTAAATGCGAAATAATTTCTAATATACTAAAGAAGATGCGTAATCGGACTCTATTGCCATATTAGATTTCCAAGGCTAAAAGTTTAAGTTAATAAGCCCCGATGTCGATCTCGGCCAAACTGGTTACCTATCTCCCGTTAGGTGTAGCTTCCTTTTGGATAAATTAGTTGAAGCATTATATTAAGCTTAGCACATCATCTTCATCCTTTCCCTGCCAAGTTCAGTTGCACTGCTTGTACTTTGGTTTGTCCTATTGAGGTCAGCCAATTCATGGCATTTTTCTGGGTTTAAACAAATGCAGCAACCTTTTTAAGCTAAGCAATGAGTGGCCGAGAGAAACCATCGTCCTCCTACAAGTAAATTTAAAATCAAAATGCAGCAACTTGGACACTCCAGCTTAGCCCCCACTACTTGATTGCCAGCTTTTCTCCCTCCTTTTCTTTCCTTTTGAGTTCACATGTGATCTGGTTTCATAGGATTAGTTAATATTAGGACTCGCTCTCTCTCTCTCTCTCTCTCTACTTCATTCATGGATATATGTATCTTGAAAGAGAGGTTGCTTCTGTCATCGATATCAATTATATGTCTAGGCTTTCTGCAAGATTGAGAGGCAATTCCTATCTATAGCAGGAAAATGCAACTTGATATTAATGAAGCAGGGCGGTGCATTTGCCAGCACATTCTAGAAATGGAAAGCCTAGAAAGGTCATGGATATATGCCCATTTTCACAACTCTGCTAGCATACTCGTACTTATTAGAAATGGCTGATTCTTCTGTTGGCCATATAGACGCGCTAAATGGACGGAATCGTATAGCATGAAATCAGGCGGTCCTGCAAAACTTTACCCATGTCCATGGGCAGAGAGAGGAATTGACCAGAATGAGAAGATAATGACACCCTTGAGGGAACCCATAGTCCAAAGACCTCCTTGAGTTGAGCACCAAGCTCTGCTGTAACTCAAAGAGTAACTAGATAGTATATTCTTCTGATGACATATTCAGTACCTGCAGATTAAGAACTTTGAGTTTCTTGATAACATATTTTGATTCCGTGGTCCGTAGTCTAAGCATATCGCATCTAGTACGCTTCTGGGGCATCTAATTTAGCTATATTTCTGCACGAAACTTGACTGGCGAAAGCACCCTTAGTTCTGAAATCTAATGACTTCTCAAGGCTCATCTGAAATCTGGGTCTGCGGTCGATGTTTCGACAGCACGCTACAGCTCACAGCCTTTTGCTTCAGGAGTTCTTGTTAGTTACAGTTACCGCTTTCATACACTACCAGTTAAACCTCGTCTTGACTTTCATCTGAGTGGAAAATCTTCAGGACATGTGTTTGCCTCGATTTGCACAAACAACACCTGCGCTTGCTCCTATTTACTCTTGAAGTTGTCATGATGTGTTTCATCAACTGAAGTGGTTTGTTGAGTCATTAGAACACATAAATCTTTTTCTGCAAATTATAGGGAAATGGGTCACCTTTTCAACCTCTTTACACATCCTATTCCATACGTCACAGTGCTTTATTGGCTTAAGAACGGTTAAGTAAAACCATCAACTTCTTTTCTGAGATTGACTTCTCCAAAAATCCACTCTTCTCCTCTTTTTATGATCATTATTATTAGTATTGCTGTCACTATTTTTTCCCCTCTTTTTGGCCATATCATATTTCTCCATTCAGATAATAACGCCACCCACAACATGATTAATTTCCCCAGAAAGCCATTCTCTCTCTCTCTCTCTGATGTAAGCATATTTTGTCTGAAAAAAAATGATCATCCACAAACCCACATTGGCCTTGTCCCCATCTCATAATTATTGTGATCCATATGTAAGGGCATGACCTTGAGAAGATGCACATCTTCTTCTAGGCATGGACTCATTGATGGATGCACACTAGACTGCTAATTGAAGCGAGATGAATTCAATGTCGTTCTTGTTGTTCATTAGAAGTGATCGATTTCAGGGTGGAGGAGTTTTCATTCTGGAACCTGGAACCGGACTGAGTAGGATCGGTTCCGGTTCCCAACTTATGGAACTGGGAACCGGTCCATCCGGTCTTGGAACCAATGATTTCTTCTTCTTTTCTTATTTCTTCTACTCCTGCAAGTAGGAGTCTCCCGACATTAAAAGACAAAAATGATTTACTAATTAGGCTTTGTTTCAGGGTTAAAAAAATTGATAAATCTTGATCGGTTCGTCAGTTTGGTTCTTTATGTGGAACTAGGGACACGGACCGCTTATTCCCGATTCCATATTTTTGGAACCAGGAACCACTTAGAGCCGGCCGGTCTGTTCCAATCTGATTCTCGAGTTGCACCGGGACCGATGCACATCCCTACTGTTCACAGACCAGAGGGTCCTTGTTAAGAACTAAAACCGAGCTAAAAGAAGGAAACTCCAATTGGACACAACCTGAAACTCCTTAGGAGAAATTCATGCGTCTAACACATAAATGGCAGATCAATCTATCCTTCTTCATAGTCAAATGGCCTAGGGTTCATGAAACCTCGCCTATAATCAAACTTGATTTTGTTTCTTCCTCAAGTGGTGGGGTGTGTTGAAGCCTTTTCTCAGCCTATAAAAGCCCCATCTTCCTCCTCCACATTCCCTCGCCTCCCTCTCTCTCTAACTATTCCACCTCCTCTAAGAATTTGCAGACAACCAAATTCGCTTAAAAGGGGCAAAAGAATGGAGCCTAATGAAGTTGCAGGACTCCATTACATCATATCTTCCAATACATCCCAATTCCCAGTTCATTTGAGCATGATCCATGACCAACCCAGCACGTACAATCACTACAGCACCTCATCTCGCACGTTCTACAATGGCCAATTCCCATCTCAGGTCCAGGAGCTCGGAGCGCCCTCACCTTGCTTCAGCAGCAACCCCTCGACGTCCGACGAGGGGGACGAGCAGCAGCTGATGCTGATCAACGAGCGGAAGCAGAGGAGGATGATATCCAATCGGGAGTCGGCCCGCCGGTCCCGGATGAGGAAGCAGCGGCACCTGGATGAGCTCTGGTCGCAGGTCGTCTGGCTGCGCAACGAGAACCACCAGCTCATGGACAAGCTGAACCGCGTGTCGGAGATCAACGACAAGGTCCTCGAGGAGAATGCCCAGCTCAAGGAGGACAACTGCGGGCTTCGCCAGATGATTACCGATATGCAACTGAATAACACTTACTCGACTCTGAGGGACCTGGAAGACGTTCCTTGCAATCTCGGAACTCAATCCTCGGACCTGAATGCCTGCTCTGTTCCTTAGGCTAGTTTTAAAGCCGGAAATGGCCTGGTTTCAATTTTTTTCTTCCCACCAAGTGGATTTGTCCTGGTTTTTTTTTCTTGGAGGTGAGCCAGTCCTTTTACCCCCTCTATCTCTGAGTGCATGTATGAAACCAAATGAATTGTCAATAACATGTTCCAAGGATTCCGTCGACCATTCCTATCGATCCCGCGGTAGCATTATTAGTTCCCGGGCGGTTGTCTGAACTAAACCAGATTCCTAAATCTCATTTAGAGCCATAACATAGTCACTGCAAAGAATTCCTGGAAGGAACCCTGCAAGAGGCTTCGAGATCGATCCCCCCTTTCCCCAGGAATAGTCCTGGCGTATCATACCGTGCTCCGACAGTCACGCGAAACCCAGATCTGGAAGCTTGAGGAGTGAACGAACGAATGAAGTCAAAAAACTTCTGATGCATACAATACAAGATGCATTATTGAAGAGAAAAAGAGAAGGGACCAATCAATTGGCGTCATGTGAGAATGCAGGAAGCAGAGGAGGAAAAAATGTTTTTAGTGGGCGATTTGGGAGATGACATAGAGAGGTCTCAAAGAGGTGGTGGGGCTGGGCATTGTCATTCTTTGTTTGATACACATGCACAGACACACAACACCGAAAACCCAACAGCGACCATATAAAGGTAAAAACATGCGAAAGTGCTCTCCACTGATCATCTATCTCCCTCTCCTCCCAAAGGAGAGAACTGTTCCTGCCTTTTTTTCAGGTGCCGTGCTGATTTCATCTCCTCCTTTTTCCATCGAAATGTGGTCCAGAATCTCCCCTGCCCCGTCGTGGTGGGGGCTTCTGTATGGCCCCTCGAGAGACCGATTCCACCTTCATATCGAGTTTTTGCCTAAATGCGTTTTCGTTGCGGTTCCTACACAAAGTGCCGGAACACGCAAACTGTCGTGGGGTATTGGCAGCTGCTCCTGAAGCGCCGGCATCTTATTATCTCCCTTTCCAGGAATCCGTACTTTGCTTACAATGCCTTGGATTTACCTCGGCAGATAATACATACATGTATTCCTCCATATCATGGCTGTATTCCGCCTTACCTCTTATCATATTCGACGATCGCCGGGAGTTTCCTTTTTAATTAAAGGGCATCCTAAAGCAGATTAAGCAATTTCCAAGTATCTCCATGACTCGACCAACCATCAGGTTGTCGCGTTAAAATCTGTGCAGGTAACCTTTGGCGGTTTTAATTCTTGGGACAACGTTAAAATCAGGGCGACCTTCGCAATATTGATTGGAACGGTACTTATTCGATATTGAGAATACCGGAAGATTTTACAAACGGCGAAAATAGTCTGAGCTTGCGCTGATTGTTAAAATTGCTTTGGCCGTCCCGCTCAAGCACAGGATTTGTCTTATCAAGCTGCGTATATCTTCTACTACGGTATTCTCTAGGAGTTTTTCCTTCTTAAGACAGAGCGAACCAGTTCGACTTACTACCCGGGAAACTGCGATGGAAGGAGCTAACCATTGCTCCAAACCTCCTTTTCTATCTTTAATTCGACAAGATGTTCATAAAATTTTTTCCAGTCATGAATCTATGTCGACACTCCAACCAACCGACAACGTGTGGGAGCCTTCAAACTTTGTTCTGAGCGATTCTCTTAATCTATGCACCTGTTTTCCTGTCCTCGCTGAATTGTCTTCAAAGGTATAAGCTGTAGCCTGCTCACATGGCCGCAAATATACTTGACATACATGATACCAGGAAAAAAATTACAAAGAGTTGATTGCCAAGTACAGAATTGCCGGATTTTTCCAGGTAAGACTATGTTTAGCGGCAGATGCAAAGTACTAAAATAAGAGATGGACAAAGAACCTGTCATGGCTACGGGCAAAATTCACTTCATTTTATTGACTCTTCAATCACCTTTCAAATTAAAGTTCAGACAAGTCGATTCACGCTACAACCTGAGGTTCCGTGACCTTTTTGTGCTTTACAATAATAGTTGACTGGTTCCTGCACTAACAAATTCCGACATGATGTATGGAACCCCGACTGTCTTAGACTTACTGTCAAGAAGATCCCGAAGTTGAATGTTAGCTCAACATACATGCACCACCAGTAATTGCCTGCTGTTTCTTGTAGATTTGTGCATTCTCTCAAGCATAAATTTCGCTCGAAGGAGTTTGCGCCTTTAGCATATAACTCTACGTAACCATGTCCCCGTGACATGATCCGAATAAAACACAGAAAAATCACGGGCTTCAGACATTCCTATCCCTCTGCATCATAGTCTTCTCCGTTGCTGTGTATCGACAGGCGTCTACAAGTTCAGCTAGCGATATCCGGAACGGTAAATCACACCGTGAACAATGCTGAGATCCCTTAACCGAGAATCTGATCGGGAATAACATCCTGGCAATGGACTCTCCAATCACATGCTCCCCGATCACCTTACCAATTAAAGAACTTGTGACATTGGGTGTAAATATTCCAGTTGATTTTTTGCAAGCGTCTAGGATTACTCGGAGGAAGAGATGTTCTAGTAAAGAGACGAACAGCTTGTTCATAAATCGATCATGCTAGTTTTGGAGTACATTCCCAGGTCCTAAACCAGCAAAAGCATCATTCGCCTATCTATTGAACTTTAAGGGGTTCTAGGAAGTGAGCGAATCATTGTTGAATGAACAGTACAGAGACCACTTCGGATCGCATTTGATTGATCAACTAGGAAACAAGCTGCAATTCGAATCCATGTACCTGTTCCCTTGTGCGAGGGAGAGAGAGGGGGGGGGGTGTGTTTCCGCAGACGAAAGTGATGAGAAACTGACTAGAGCGGCTTGACAAAATGCAACTGCAGAGTTCGTTCACTAACCAAAATCAGATCCTGTAATCGCCCACATTCTCTAGCTATTCTCTGCAAACAATGCAACTAGCGCTTCTTCAAGATAACTAGATAAGCATCATTCGATCCCCAACAACGACGATTCACGAATAGGCAAGTCCTCGCGATGACCGGTCACACCTGTCGAGAGACTGATCTGCTTCCGGTTCCATCCCCTCCACCTTAGGCGTTCCCCCAACAGATCGGGACCTATGCTGACATCGCTTTCTTTGTTCGCCGTTACCTTGCGTTGCCAAGTCGCTCAAACCGCTTCACTCCGTCTTCTTCGATCATCTTGACACAGGTCTCCAGCATCGCCGACCACCAAGCTGTCGAAAAGAGCCGGATAGGCGAAAGATTGTGGTTTTGGCGGGGGAGTTGGGGTTGCGGGGTTCTGCACAGATTCGGAATGTTAACCAAGGAGAGTCGCCTTTGGTGACAGTGGCAGGGTGGCAGTTGACAGTTGAAATAAGGACCACGGCCCTGGCGAGGAGAATTTTGCCGAATCAATGACGGCAATCCGAGTCCCGGACCGACCAAGCTTGATAATTGAATGTGAGGGATTTTGCCCAATTCTAGGTATAGAAATTTTCGATACTTTCAGAAGTTACGAATATGTCCAATTAAATGAAATTTCAAAAACACGCGAGTTACGTTAAATTCACAATAAATTTAAAATAAATCACTTAGAAATTATCATTTTCTCATTTTTCTTTATTGAAGAAAATTAAAATATTGGGTTGTAGACTATAGTTTTATACTATGATGAAAAAAAAAGTAGTCGCAAATCAAAAAATCAGCCAGAAAGGGAAAAGAAAAAGCACGTTATTTTTTGTTATTATTTTTTTTTTTGTAACTATAATAATAATAATAAAGAACGACATAACGTCACCGACGCGGTATGATCTCTGTCATACAGTCTCAGGTCGTTCCTTCTTCCTCGATCGACGCAAATCTCAGATCTCAGCTCTCTCTCTCTCTGTCTCTCTCACTTCACTTTTCTGCTACTAGTTTGCGATTGGAGCTCCGCGAGAAGGAGAAGCAGCTGAAGGCGGCCATTGTCGAGATCCGACACGGTTAAGGGAGCACGAATCGAACCGGAGGTAGCTGAGAGAGAGAGAGTGCGGGGGCGCGCGTGCGTTTGTTCGTTTGAGGGTGAGAAAGGGAGCTGAGGGAGCTCGCAGCTATGGCGGTCCCGGTGAGAGGAGGCCGAGGAGGATCGGCATTCGGGGGAGCCAACGGCCTCCGCGGCTTCTTCTCTTACAGGATTTTCATCTCCGCCATGTTCTCGATCCTCTTCCTCGCCACCGTCTCCGTTCTCTTCTCCTCTCATCACGATTCCGTAAGTACCTCTGCCTCTTTCTCTTCACCTCCAGAAAATTCTATGGACAAGTTGGGATTGGACAAAACTCTGGTGTTTGTTGCTGGAAATGGTGGTGCCGGAAGGTGGGGGATCGCATCTCGAGAATCGGACGTAATAGTTATTGGCAGAGTTGATCTCGATTCCGTCTGTGACTGTAAAATGAAATGGCTTTGGACTTTGGACTGCATTTCTTTGTTCATTTAGTGAAGTATGCGTCGCGTGAAGGCTTAATTTCTCTATTGATTTTGGCTAAATTAGTGTAATTGCTCAGCTTTTCGAATCCTGTAATTGGAACGCTTAAATGAACGAACTTTGAAAATAGCAGACTTCATCTAGATCCTCTTTTTTTTTTTTGGGTTCTCTAAGTTATTGCAATCGTCCAATTTTCTCCGCAGACACCTAGCGAGAAAGGATATGTTCACCACACAATTTTAGCATTGAACTCTGACCCGCTGAAGACGAGGCTAGATTTGATTTATAAGCAAGCCAACGACCACGTTACTCTCGTGAATGCTTATGCTGCATATGCTAGAAAGCTCAAGCTTGAGATTTCTAGGCAATTGAGGATGTTCGATGATCTGGCAAAGAACTTCTCTGATCTGCCGATGAAGCCGACTTATCGGGCTTCCCTGTTTGAACCGGAAGGTGCAGTGGATGAGGATGTGCTGAGGCAGTTTGAGAAGGAGGTTAAAGATAGAGTGAAGGTCGCAAGGTTGATGATCGTGGAGGCGAAGGAGAACTACGATAATCAGATGAAAATACAGAAGTTAAAGGATACTATCTTCGCTGTTCATGACTTGCTTATTAAAGCCAAGAAGAACGGGGTTATCGCGAGTTCGATCGCTGCAAAGTCGATACCAAAGAGTTTGCACTGCTTGGCTATGAGGCTGGTGGAGGAGAGGATCGCTCATCCAGAAAAGTACAGAGATGAAGAGCCAGAACCTGAGTTGGAAGATCCAAGCTTGTATCATTATGCAATAGCTTCAGATAACGTGATTGCTGTGTCTGTGGTAGTGAATTCAGTCATGAAGAATGCAGAGGAGCCATGGAAGCATGTGTTCCATATTGTGACGAATAAGATGCTTGTTGCGGCAATGAAGGTCTGGTTCAGGATGAGGCCTGTCCAAGGGGGTGCGCATGTCGAGGTGAAGGCAGTGGAAGATTTCTCGTTCTTGAACTCGTCATACGTACCATTGTTGAGGCAGATGGAGTCTGCTAAACTCCAGAAACCTAATTTTCCAAATGAGGGCGACGATCCTAATAAGGAAACAAGCAGCGTTAAGTCAAGGAACCCCAGTCAGTTGTCCATGCTGAACCATCTTCGGTTTTATTTGCCAGAGATGTACCCTAAGCTGCACAAAATTTTGTATTTGGACGACGATGTGGTGGTTCAGAAGGACTTAACAGGATTGTGGAATATTGACATGGCGGGGAAGGTGAATGGAGCTGTTGAAACCTGCTTTGGGTCTTTTCATCGCTATTCGCAGTACTTGAATTTCTCTCACCCACTCATCAAGGAAAGATTCAATCCAAAGGCCTGTGCCTGGGCTTATGGAATGAACTTATTCGATCTTGATGCCTGGAGGGGTGATAAATGCACAGAAGAGTATCACTATTGGCAGAACTTGGTAAGTGTAAATCAAGTCAGATTACAATACACGTTTCCTCCCGATTATTTTGGATGAATATCTACTAGTGTTGATTCAAACTGGAATGCATCTTTAACCACTGATTGAGAGTAGATAACAATTATCTTGTGGTGCCAAGACCCGTGGTTCCTTCAAAAGCTGGAACCTCATTATTTGCTTAGAATCTCGCGCTCTCGTTAAAATTTTACCAACCGATGCTAGATAGTGGCAGCTGAAATCATTTATTGGCTGTTTTGGTTTGACTTTTCTTGACAGAATGAAGATCAGACATTATGGAAATCAGGCACTCTTCCACCTGGCCTGATCACCTTCTACTCTTCAACAAAATCATTGGACAAGTCTTGGCATGTTCTGGGGCTTGGGTATAATCCAAGCATTAGCATGGATGAGATTAACCATGCGGCAGTTATACACTACAGTGGAAACATGAAACCTTGGCTAGATGTTGCTTTGAACCAATATAAAAATCTCTGGACCAAGTATGTCGACAATGATATGGAATTTGTCCAAATGTGCAATTTTGGCCTTTGAGAAAGAACTATATGCCCTATGAGACGAGGTGAAATACTTGTTCATCATGATTCTCCTCTTTCAAAAGTTTTGGAGCCAATAGTTGTAAGTTGTAACCCTGTGAGCAAAGCTCAGTGGTGTGATCCATTCTTTAAATTATGGAGTTGGTCTTTTTAGATTCTTTTAAATTCTTTTTCCAAGAATTTCATCAAAGCATAATCTACTTGATTGCTCATTGTACCTGCTGAACTCGTTTGTCTGATTAAGGCGCTCGCACATTTTGACTCAGTCTCAGTTTTTCAATTCATCACGGACGCCATTATGTCTGATTGTCAATTTCCTTTATATGATGAGGAAGCCTGTCATAGGAAGGTTGGCTCTACGGGTTTTCATTTTTTTTTATCGAAGGCTCCATGGATTGGCTTGCTGGTTATAAAACACAAGACTCTGCTTTCTGTAGCTAGAAATGCTGTTGGATTTATAATGTCCTTAATTACTAATTCGAAACTTGTCTAAAGAAATCTGATGGCTAGTTCTGTCAAACATTGCTATCAGCACTAATTTTTCTTATAGAATGGATCCGGCAAGAAAAGGGATATTGGGCATTTGATTCTTTGCTCGTAAGTAATCCTGGAAACTCTTTTTGCTGTTCAACGTGGATATTTTACTCTCATAGCTTGGTAATAGCCTCAGCTTTTCGCTCCTAACAACAGAAGACCGCGAGGGAGACGTATACAGTTAGCTCATTTTTCTATAGGAAGTTTATCATTTCTTTCGCGAAATTACTGCAAACGATGCTTGAAATTCATGCTTTGCGAAGCTGCAAGGCGTCTGGGAGAGTTGGGGGACTCTTGTGCTTTGCTTTCATGGTGCCTACGTATGTGAAAATTTAAGAGGCCGTCCATTTCTTCTTTCCTAGAATCTGAATTTTTCGGCCGTGGAATGACTGGTGTCGGAAAAGGACTGATGAGAGTCGGGGACAGGTCTATGGTTTCAATTATTGATTGATCTCTTTAGCAAGGGGGGGGGACCAAGATACGCGTTCAGGATCGGAGCTGAGTCTCTTGTACTTTGCGAGTTTCATGGACGTGGTTACAACAGTGCGAGAAAATTCTCTTGAAGGCCAAGCCAATTAAAAGCAGAGAGGCCCACGATCCAAAGAGGTATTCCGACGCGACTTCACGCCTTGTCTTTTACGACAAAAGTACTCTGCGTGCTCCGGCTTTCCGCTTGGCAGACTCGGAGGCAATGCCTTCCTTGTGGCCCCGTGGTTCTTCCACATTCCTATGAGCCCTTAGGGGAGATTCCATGATCCTTTTGCTTCCCTGATTAGACCTGCTTTGGCAGGTCTTAAATCCGGTTATTAAACCAAACTGGTTGAAATGGGTCTCGTGTGTGAGTCATTTCGAATTTGGGGAACCTGACCATAATGGATTTTCAAAATATTAAAGCCTAAATTAAATTAGTTTAAATAGGTTGTACATTGCACTCTTCGTCAACCCACCAGAGCTCGGACTCCTGACTCCTCTCTCTCTCTCTCTCTCTCTCTCTCTCTCTCTCTCTCTCATGTCCTGACTCGTCCATTTACCACCTTTAGTGATTCCATTGAAATCATATTCATGTTGGGATAACTCATGCCCAAATTTTGAGCACGCGAAAACCATGAACATTTAAGGACTGCGGGTGTTTCGTTCATGGCTAACCCCTCCGGATCCTTCCTTGGGGATCGACGTTTTGAGATATCTTTTCCTCGAAAACAAGTGAGTTGTGCAAAGTATTGACACGGTCATATCGCGAACAGAGGCACATTCAAGCGCAATACGCAGTTGTTAGCAATTTCTGGCCTCTACCGTAAACTTACATCGAGCATATCGTGATCGAGAAAAGCTCGTGTATCAGGATAATCTATAAAGGCGCATATATAATTTTAATTGCTTATCCCCCTGTTAGTTAATAAGAAATCAAATGTTTTTTCGTATATAAATAATAAGCGACAGGTTGCACTATTAATTGACTGCGGAAGAAATACATAAATAAGCTAAGGATGAAAATGTTTTTACCGCAGTATAATATAGAGTATGTTTCAGTTTTACTGTGCCTTTTTTTTCTGTGAGTAGTACTGCAAGATCTGCTGGACTCGAATAATCATTTGAGGACAACCCAGCCCATTCAAAATTCAGCAATCAAGCCTCGTCGACATTGTCGATCGAGAGGGGCAGAAGACGAACCATAGGTGGGTGCCAACACTTGCCGATCCCAATTTGTCCAAATTTGCTCACGGGAACCAATTTTAGTCGCAAATCTTTGCCTAACGACAAAGATCGCCTCCTTCGGGAGGTGGTAGAATTAACCGATTGTAGGAGAATGACAGCCTCTTGAAAGAAAAATGGGACTCCTATTGTTCATTCAAAGCAATCGACCGGGCAGCCTTGAGGGGCGAGGACAGATATCGACTTGCCGAAGTTGGAAGGTGGTCGATCATCGGAGGAAGCCGCTAGGAGTCGTGTACGCGGCCGCGATGTGAGCAGATTGGGTAAACTCCGACTCGGCATTTGCGTATTCAAAATCAACCGTGTCTTCCAGCATTGGACCATCTTTCCTACTTTTACTCCTTCACCTACCTTTTCTTTTTAATTACTATTTTCTCTTTTTTTTTTTCTTTTTTCCTTCTTCCTCAACCTGTCAAGGGCCACAGGCGAGGGATGAGCTCGCCCCTCAACAATGGTTGGTTGCTGATCGACGTAGTGACGAGCGATTGGCAGAGGAAAAAAGAAAGAAAGTGAAAAAAATAAGAAGAAAAGATAAATAAAATAATTGAAGCTTCAGATTTTTTGGTAATTTTCTCCAAGAAAATCAAATCTAGATGGCAAAAAATATTTTCCTACTCATTTTCAGGTTTTAGTCAAACAAGGAAAAGATTGTCATTTTCCTGGAAAATAGTTTTCTAAAAAATGTCATACTTTCCGCGAAACAAATGGAGTCTCCATACTATTCGCATTTTGCCAATCGAGTCCATCCGACTAATTTGACCGGAAATCAATGACATAGATGCTGGTCATCCGGCCAACCTATGTGGCATGACCGGCACAAATGTTGATATCTTTTAATAATATTTTGAATTCTTATAATTTTTTTGAATTTTATTTTATTTTCTTTTTTTCCTTTTATTTTAGTCGGTGAGCTGCCGCTAGCCTCACCTAAGGTCGCCCAACCCAGGTGGCCATCGCTTGGGTTGTGCAACTCAAGCCAACGACCACCTAGGTCAAGCGACCTAGACCTCGCCAGCCACCAGCCCTTCGCAGGTTTTGAGTTTTTTTTTTTTAAATAAAAGTAAAAGGAATTTACAAAGTGTGATTTTTTCAAACACCATTTTAACCAAAGTTGTACTCCTAGTGTGTTTCTAAAATACACTATACCATACACTACTTGCATTTTGAAAATTCCTTTTAGCCCAAAAGCCTTTGCATTTTCCCAAAGGCATTGCTCCAAAGTGGAATCAAATAGGTTCTAATAAAGCAGAGGACGAAGATTGAAAGAGAGAGAAAGAAAAAGATGTTTGCGAAATATGAAAACAACAAAAGGCGGGGCCCACCACTCCTTGACAATCTTTATTTCAAGGTGAGATAATAAAATAAAGGGATAAGTACACCAGAAGTTCTAAAATTTATTAGGAAAGTTCATTGTAATCAATTCCTACAACTTGTCAAATTAATTTAGTCGAATCCTTTGTTAATTCCGTCCAATTTGATTAATAAAAAATGCTGACGTTGCTTATTATTATTATTATTATTATTATTATTATTATTATTATTATCTCTATCCTACGTGGCGCCGCCATGGCTAAGTCATAAAAGAAAAGACTAAAATGATGTCGTTTTGGTCCACAAATAATTTTTTTATTTAAATAATAAATGCACTAGAAGTCCTCAAACTTACTATGAAAGTATAATTGAGTATCCAAACTTACAGAAAGTGCAATCAAGCCCTAAAACTTGTCAACCAACGTAAAATGCTAGCATGTCTTTTTTATAATTATTTTTATTATATTTTTCTTACCATACGTGGCATTGATGTGGCTAAAACATAAAGGATAAGACTAAAACGACCTCATTTTTAGGTCCAAATTTAATGTTTTATTTGAATATTATTAGAGTTAAAAAAAAAAATTAAGAGAGCGAGAGTATGCGGAACGACGAGGCCCTCGCTTGCGATTGGCGAAAGTCGCCGAGCCCTAGGGTCGTCGACCATTGGTGAGGGCTTAGCGACCTTCGCCAACCAATGGCCGGCTATGTCCACCATTGCTGGCCCATTCCGGTGATGATGGTGTGGCAGCGGCGGGCCCTCGCAATTTTGCATATTTTTTTTGAATATTTTATTTTTTAGTCTAATTTTAATTATTCAAATAAAAATCATATTTATATCAAAACGACGTTGGTTTTGTCCTATTTTTCATGTTTAGCCACATCATTGCCACTTAAGAGAGAGAATATAACAACTAAAGTCGCGTCGATATTTTTCATCAGTCAAGTTGGACGGAGTTAATGGAATAATTCGATCGTGCCAATTTGATAGGTTTTCAGATCTAATTGGACTTTCTGTAAGTTTTAGCATTCAATTGCACACACAAATTTTAGGATTTCAGTCCACTTATTCTTGAATACAAACGATTCTAAACTATATCGAACCAAAATTTAAGAATCTTTTATATCATTTTTTCCTGGAGGGGGCAGTTTTGTCTCTGCAAACACTTTCTTTTTTTTTTGGCACATTCGGTGTAGATTTTGGCCTCGCTCCAAAACTTCTCACGTTCTCTCTCACGCAAGCATCACGTCACGTCTCACTTTTTCTTTTTTTCGTCACGTCTCACTTCAAGCGGGGCAAATTGCGCTTTTCTTGACCTTTGACTATTGTATAAGTTGGTAACGACCTCCGACTAAATTACTTGGCTGTATGACCAAAAAAAAAAAAATTACTTGGCTGGGACCCGCCTCGCATCCCCCAATTCAAAATTTGAACTTTTTTTTTTTTAAAATATAAATCATTTACATAAATTTTCCCCCATTTTGAGGGGCCCACTACATACGTTTCCAAATTTGGGGGCGTTCCATTTGAGTAAAACGTGCAAAAGAGCTAGCCTTAGCAGCATCTCATTTAAATCATATGTTATCATTTGACCCAGATAGTAAAGTCTAATTTCATTGCGTGTCTCAACTTCCCTTTCTTTCTCCACCCCCACCATACAAAATATAGCATCGACGTCGTACAGGTTGTTCCATAATCATAATCCAGAATTTTTCGCAGCTAATAAACGTAGAGTCAAAAGGATTTAAAAGGACAAAAAAAATAACATCGTCGTCGTGTAATTTGACTCATAACCACAACCCGGGATTTGGGGATTTTTTGGCGGTTGTTTAGGCGAATAACCCCGACACTTGAAATTCCGAATAACCCCTCGAAGCTGCTCGTTTTCGCAAATTCCCCCGAGTTGAGTTGAGTTTTTTTAAATTGACCCCTTTTTATTGAATCCACATAACGTCCGGCTGCATGAATTTCGTGTCGCGCCCCCGCCGTTGGGCCGGCGCGGGGGGTTGGAATTACAAAACGGTCCTCGTGCTTGCCACGTCAGCACGACATGGGCCCGCATGATGACGTGGCAAGGCCCGACGGTGGGGCGCTGGTTTTTTAGGAGAATATCCCCCCGTTTTTTTTTTTTTTTTTTGTGTTGGGACACACCTACCGGAAGGTGGCCAAATTTGACTCGCCCAACAGTCGCTCCCTGCGATCTTTTTATGCCCGAAGCGTCGTCTTTGTGTTGTGCTCGCGTTGTGTTGTTGCGTTGGGTAGTTGGTAGCTGTTGCCTGTTGGCCACCATCTCCCTGCACCCGATTCAACTCCTACCCTTCTCTCACCGCAGCCCCTCCGTCCTCTTCAGAGCCCAGATCTTGGATTTTGGTTTTGGGATCTTCCTGGGTCTTGTTGAACCGATTCCTCCCGTCCCGCTCTCGAACCGGTTCTCTCCTCGCACGTCGACGAGACAGGAACAGACATTTCTCAGGTTCGGTGCCTCTTTCTTTCCCCCCTGCTCCTTTCGTTTTCTCTCGCAGTTTTCTCCTCGCCGTGTCGCTCGTTCCGGTGATCATAGGACGAGGGAGATCGATTATCAGACGAGCTTAGTTCGTCGGATTCGGTGGTTTGGTTTTGTTTTGCGGTGATTCGTGTGATGATTGGCTTTTTGTACTGCGAGTAGTAGTTTATCTGGGTCGGTCAATTTTGGCGGTGTCCACAGTCAAATTGGGTCCTTGATGACTAGTTTCACTGATGGCCCAGCTTGCCCGAGGGGATTGGTTGTGGTTTAGAATTTGCGATCTGGATCTGGGTTTTGCTCTTATAAGGATTTGGTCAGCTTTTAGACGGAGTTGATCCAGTGCTTGTGATTCAAGGCGTGTAGATTTCCGTACCTCCTGATTTAACATGACTTCTGATTTCCCTCTGTTCTGCACGAATCGGGGGATTTTCAGATCCTTGTCCTGCTGAAAACTTTCATAATTTGTGTTGTCTCCTGTCTCTTTCTTTAGTTCATTCAGCATATTCTCTCTTTACTTCATTTATTTCGAGGCCTTCCCGATGAGGATGGGTGCGTTAGCTCGTGATTGCTAAAGATGTCTAGATTTTTCATAGTCTTTTGAGAAGGCCGTATCAGGACAACAGACGGCAGTTGTCTTCCCGCACTGGTAGGGTGGACCTCCATAATCTCCCCCCTAGTCCTTTGACATCCACACCTGCCATGAAGTAGTTGCATGTTCTCATCTTGCTAGAGCTTCTTGAAATCATCTACTCATCCGATAGATTGGGTTACCACACGTGCGCGCTCGCGCACACATGCACATACACATTCTGATTCTATTGTCCATTGTAGGACTCCTACCTTGCTTTGCCACATTAAATGTAAATGATGCCTGCGATTCTCTCTTCGCATTTAAAATTTGAACCATGTGAATAATGATTAAGGATAACAATATTTGGTAGCACTCGAGGACTTGTCACTAGTAGAGGGCTGAGGCTAGTGATGCCCATCACTTTCACGTGCACGACAGACCAACCAGGTACATTGGTGATGCGGGAAGCATAAAACAACCCTTGCACAGCCATTGTCATCATGGCCACCAATGACTTCATGCATGGTCTGTTGAATTTTCATCCAGCACAATCTGCTTAGAAAGGACATTCAGGGAGTAACTGTATATTTTCTTACAATATTTTGCTTTATGCAGGGAAACAATGGCTGCCCCATCACAACCCCCTAGAATTGGCCTTGCTGGCCTCGCTGTTATGGGCCAAAACCTAGCACTCAACATTGCTGAGAAAGGCTTTCCAATCTCTGTCTACAATCGGACAAGCTCAAAGGTTGATGAGACAGTTGAGAGAGCTAAGGTGGAAGGAAACCTCCCCGTATATGGCTTCCATGATCCGGAATCTTTTGTTAACTCACTTCAAAAACCTCGAGTCATCATTATGCTTGTTAAGGCTGGGGCACCTGTAGATCAAACCATTAAGACACTTTCTGCATACATGGAGAAGGGTGATTGCATAATTGATGGTGGCAACGAGTGGTATGAGAATACCGAGAGGAGGGAGAAGGCTATGGCAGAGTTGGGTTTGCTCTACCTTGGGATGGGAGTTTCTGGTGGTGAAGAGGGCGCTAGATATGGACCCTCTTTGATGCCCGGAGGATCTTTTGAGGCCTACAAGTACATTGAAGATATTCTCCTCAAGGTGGCAGCTCAAGTTCCAGACAGTGGGCCATGTGTGACATATGTCGGAAAAGGTGGATCTGGTAATTTCGTCAAGATGGTTCACAATGGTATTGAGTATGGTGATATGCAGCTCATCGCGGAGGCATATGATGTGCTGAAATCTGTTGGGAAGCTATCAAACGAGGAGCTGAAAGGTGTTTTCTCAGAATGGAACAAGGGGGAGCTTCTGAGCTTTTTGATTGAAATCACTGGTGATATATTTGGAATTAAGGATGATAAGGGCGAGGGATATTTGGTTGATAAGGTTTTGGACAAGACTGGCATGAAGGGAACAGGTAAATGGACAGTTCAGCAAGCTGCTGATTTGTCAGTTGCAGCTCCCACTATCGCGTCTTCATTGGATTCAAGGTTCCTGAGCGGGTTAAAGGAGGAAAGGGTCAAAGCTGCCGAAGTATTTAAATCGGGCGGTTTTGGTGATATTCTTGCGGATCAAGAAGTCGATAAGAAAAAATTGATTGACGATGTGAGGCAGGCTCTCTATGCTTCGAAGATTTGCAGTTACGCCCAGGGAATGAATTTGATACGCGCCAAGAGCGTCGAGAAGGGATGGGACCTGACATTGGGCGAGCTGGCTAGGATTTGGAAGGGGGGATGCATTATTCGAGCCATTTTCCTGGACAGGATTAAGAAGGCCTATGACAGGAACGCAGATCTTGCGAGTCTTCTTGTGGATCCGGAGTTTGCCAAGGAGATCATTGATAGACAATCTGCTTGGCGCAGAGTGGTTTGCCTCGCAATCAACTCGGGTATCAGCGTCCCGGGTATGTCCTCCAGCCTTGCTTACTTCGACACTTACAGGAGGGCGAGACTGCCGGCCAATCTTGTTCAGGCCCAACGTGATTATTTCGGTGCTCATACATACGAAAGGATCGACATGGAGGGATCTTTCCATACAGAGTGGTTCAAAATTGCTAAGCAATCGAAGATATAGGCCTCACGCCACGTATGTCAGCCCTTCTACTTGTGCCAATAACTGCTACCAAGGATGCTATTTTCAGGGCCCATTTATTTTCCGTCGTCTTTTCACGGCAAAACTCCTCAATAATTGTATCGAACTTGCTTTCGACAGCCAAAATTAAGCATAGGATGTTTTGTTGTGTTACTGTTTTCCGGATGGTGCTGCTTCTGTGATTGAGACATTGATCATTGGTACCCATGTTTTGTGGGAGTCTTTTGCTGCTACATTATACTTCTAATCCTCTGTCATGCATATCAAAGACAATGTTTTTTTATCTTCGAGTGCCTCACTTGTTTGACTTCGTAGAGATCATTGTAGATAATCTTGATAAAGTGTCTCACTGGGCCACTGACGTATGCTACAGTTGCTATTCAACCCAAGCATGATCGGAATCTGGTTCTCTGCTCAATCGTGTCCTCATAGGCCATTAATCAAATTTTGGGTTCGCTGCGTACCAGCATTTCAGGACCCCACGTTAGACAGATCCACTGGGGTTTCCAGAGAGTCATTGTGGACATATCCGGATCCAGTGTTTGGTCCGCACTAAGGTAAGGCTGAAAAACAAATAGGAAATTCAATTATATTAATAAGCTGAAAATTGGAAAAGTCAATTAGATTAAAAGACTGAAGTGGAAAACCCAAGATTAGGGTTGGAAAACCCAAGATTAGGGTTGCAGTTGCTGCCGCCGCCGCCGCCGCCGCGATCAAATTCGACCACCACCGGTTGATACTACAATAGAGAGAGAGGAGCGCAAGTGGAATTTCAAGCGACCACCGGTATCGCCTCTGTATCACTTCAGAGTGATTGAGGATCCCAAAGAGTTTGAGCCATCAAGTTTCCCATTTTGCTTTAGTCCTTGAGGTATGTTGCTCTAATTGTGCCCAAGATGGTTTCGTCTTTGCATGAGTAAATGGCCTATCTTGTTTCAAACTTTTTGAGTTTTGCATAAGCAAATGGCCTATCTGACTTCAAACTTTTGAATTTAACAGCACAGATGTCTATATATAAAGATTGTCCATATAGTTTCAAAAATCCCTAAAACCAGAAAAATTCCCTCTTGCCGTTATCCATAAGACACAGTCTTCATTTGTCTGTGTTTATTGGTATTTTGGACGAGTTGGGATTGGATTTTCTCATACCTAAATGAGTCGCATTGGGAATTCATTTTTTTAACTTTGATTTGGGTTTGGAACGAATTCTTTTCGCTCGCAATCGAAATCACATAGCAGAAAAATGAACAAAAATCTTTAATTGGGCTTGGAACGAAATTCGGATGCAACAAAAATCTTAGCTTTAACCTTTCCTTCTAATTTTCCAAAATCTATTGCTCTAGTGATCTAACTTTTTATTTGACAAAAAGATCAAAATGTACAAATAAAATAACATAAAACATTTTTTTTTAATCATGGCCTCAGAGATCTTGGTGGATCAGGAGTCATCAAATGGGTCAAGAACCCATCAAGAGTAGCAAATATCTTTTTTCTCACATCACAGGCCACGACCCAATTCGGTCAAAACACACACACACACACACAAAAAACCATTCTTTTTCAACAATAAATATCTGCAATCGATTATAAAAAAAAAAAGACACGGGCAAGAACAAGAACATGAAGGAGATCGAATCGCGACGATGTGTCAGAAGTAGCTGGTTGTTTGATATCATGTTCAAAGCAAATCATTGGGAATCCGAATGATTCTTCTCATCATCCATCATCATGCAGCGGCCGACCTCCTCGTGCAAAAAAACGTTTCGATGGGAGAAATCACAAACAAGAAAACACAAAAAAGCTCAGACCCCAGATCTGATGGTGGAATGGGGAGGGCTGTGTCTGCCTTGTCACCGAAAAATCCTAACTTTCCAGAAGATGATCGGAGCTAAAGGCAGACGATACACGTAAGGAATGCGTACATGTATCTCGTGGCGTCGCTATCGCCTAACGATAGATTCGTTGACCGACCATGTAACCGAGATCAAGGAATTGCAATATTAGGCTTTCCGCGCAGATAGCGTTGATGATCGTAACCAAAGAGAGAAGAGAAAGAGATGATTTTTCGCAGTAGAGAGGGGCTGGGAAGACAATCAAGAGCGAGGGTGCCGATTGGCGGACGCAACGCAGAGACGGAGGTGGGGGGGCTGTGTGGAGGGTTTTTATAGTGGGGGGGACACACGAAGGAGGTCCGATTAGGGTTTTGGTCTTGGTGGGTGCTTCGGCAACTAGAGGGGAGAGCTCAAATTCCTTTTGCAGGCCACGGCACCGAACCGGACTGGATCCGATAAGGGCCCGATCCGAAGCCTTGATGGGCTCGATCGTTAGGCCTTCGGCAGGTGGGCCTTGGGCGGTTCTGGGTTCTCTCTCTATCTGGATGTTCTTCTTTAACGACTTGAGGATGAAGTGGTGTTATGATTGTTATCCGTCTCGATAGATCAGCAGGTGAATTCGGGCAAGAAGACGATCAAAACAAGTGAATGATCTGATCTTATGAAGCCTTTTGCAACTGACTAGAAATAGAGATTGGGGTATGAATTTGTGTAGGTTTATGAATGCTCACTATATGAACAGCTCTTCGATTGACTAGTGTTGATTCTAGTGTGGAGATTCATTGTGTTCTTCATAAGAGCAGTTTGAATTAGGCCTGTGCCAGTTGCTAGTGAAATTAGGCTGGATTGAACATTGCTGTCGATTGTCATGTTTTGCAGTGTTTTTTTTTTGCCCCCTATGAAGAGCAGACCTTGGAATAAGACTAGGTGGGAGTGTCAATTGGGGCATTTACGATCTAACTAATGCGCATGATCGACAATTATGATGCCTTTACTTGCTAGAAAGTGGCACTGTCTTGTCAAACAAATAGCCGGTCTTAGTCAGTGCTGTCTGAACTCTGAACGCTGATACCAACTCTTGGCTGGAGTGGGAAGATTGTTCAGGTTATCTCCTTAATCTTCATTACGAGTTCCATCACATTTTGCAGGAGTAGGTTTAATATGCTGGTGACAATAATGTATCGGTTGAATGTGAGTTGAGAATAGGTACATGCATCTTGTTCTTGTCAAATGAGTCTGCTGGCCCATAAGTTTTGAGACTGGATGCATTCTTATGGGAATCCTCAGGCAAACAGTTATTCGACTAATAAGCACCCTAAGGAACTTGCTACTGATCTAGGGAATCTTTTCCTTCCTTTTGAACCGTAAAAAAATGTAAAAACTTTGTGAAGGAGCATGGAAATCCGTGTTTGGAAAGAGCTCATAGAACTGGTTTCTGATCTAGCTTTATACTGCTAACATTTTCAGTTTTGATCATTATTCATCTTAAGCATGAGAACTGACATTCTGGAAAATCAGTATAAAACAAGGTAGACTATGCGTAGGTTTGGACATGAAGGATGCATGATGAAGCAGTTCTCTCCTGGTTCTAAGCATAGGCAATGCAGCTATAACAATCTTTGTCAAAATATCTTGAAACAAATCGATGAATCTCGACAACATAAATGAATCTTACGAATATCCTAAGAACTTACAAGGTATCATCAGAAAATCTAAGGGGAATCATCTGGTCAACTGTGGGAAGACTTTTATTTGAAGATGTATGTGAAACAGATAGTTGCTATTTGTAAGCATAGTTAATGCAGCAATGGCAATATTTCTCGAGTTTTTGAAAGCATCAGATTAATGTTGAGAACAACCAACAAAATCGATGCTTTTAGGAGAAACTACCAGTTAAAGAATTTTTTCTTTTATTTTGTGATGATAGAGTTTTGCTGTGCTACCACCCACCCGGGTGGCGCCGCTGGTTCGCGCACTCTTCCTCTCGCAAAAGGTCGAGTGTTCGAATTCCAGGGGCGTCGCAGGGTGACTTACCCGGTGGCACGTGTGTGGTGGCTAGCACGTGTTGCCCCCAGGGTTTACCCCCCGGCTGCCGGCCGTGCGGGGATTCCCCGGGTCATCAAAAAAAAAAAAAAATTTTGCTGTGCTAGGATCTTGGGCTGAGTAAATCTTAATTGTTTGCATCTACATATTCTTCAATACATTTTTCTTTTCCGGCAGAGACAGAACTTTTGAATCTTAATCACAGTTCGCTCATGGCCTCTTCTATGATCAAGCATGGGTGGCAGCTATGGTGCAGTGAGTACTGAATCAACACGCACTGATATTTTCACGTATTGAAGGGGACAAAGTAGAGAAACTAGTTCTAGAAACTTTAAAAGATTTTATGTGCTCATGGATTGTTAGAGAGGGAGACTTTGTAACAGTTTGTTTCTTTTTCCTCTTTTTGTTGCTTGGCGAGGTGGTTGAGGACTGGAGTGCAAAACTTCCTAAGTCCTGGTGGCATTATAAAGCTTCTGAAGCAATCTCTTCCTTTCTTTGCTTGCCAAGTAGTTTCTAGCTTTTATTGTCCTTGCTATTTTCATGCATAACAGCAAAGAGTGCCGTGTGCTTTTTCTACAAAACTTGAGTATTCATATCTATTCTGTTTTTTAAGGTGTGGAGGTAGTTCCCAGTACAGGGAGGAGGAGAGGCTTTGGGTGGAGCTTGACTTGTGATGTGATTTTTGCAATATCGCTTTGTCTGTGCTATATTGCACTATGCCGAATTGATTTGTGGAAGCAGCCTCTCCCAGGAGCATATTGAGTCAGCATTAAAGGCTGCACCCTCAAACACCAATTGCTTTTACAGAGTGACCTGAACAAAGTATTAGATGAAGTTGGATTCACCTTTTTAGGCTGAAGTGGTAAATGTATTAGCAGTTGGTTGATGTCTTTACTTTCCTGAAGCAGGATAATGATTGCCCAGAAATTTGAACTTCTGAAACAGCGGACTATCATGCTTAATAGAACAGTTGTGTACAAAAAAACTTTGGTTGGAACTGTGTATGTTAAAGTCCTATAAGTTTCTTCTTAGAGTAAAGCTCTTGGAAATGGTATTCGTAAGTGTTGTGGAGATTGATACTTTATGAACTCTTAATAATTCCATTAAGTGCCTTGTAATGTTAGAAGAGGGTATTGTGCTTTAATTTTCATCTTTCCCTCACAGACTTGGGCTTAGTTCAGTCTCTATCTGGAGACATCAAGGTTGGAAGTCTCAAAGTTATTACATTTATGCATAATAAAGTGGGCCTAGCCAATCCATAATACAGTGGAAGAACTGTTCCTTAAAGCACAAAGATATATGCATAGTTTCGTTAAAAGCAGCAAAGCTCCCTAAGCAATAAAATGCTATACAAGATGCGGGTCCATTGGCTCTTTGACAGGTGAGATAATCATCACTTTTTTCCTGCTGTATTTAGTCCCTTCAGCCCATTTTCCACTGTTCTTCTCTGTTTAAGGAGTTTACACCACAATCCAGCCTGCTAGTTTGCGAATGCTATTTTCATATAATTGCATAGGACTGAAAGCGTAATCAATCCATGTTTATAGCTTCAAATATGGTGCCACCTTTTGGGAATTCCATTATGACAGAGAGCATCTTTGGCTGATGTTTTTATGGTTATAACCCACGATGAAGTACCTTTACAGGTGATGCTGAATATAAAGCATCTTGTGGTTGAGCTTGTACATCATATCTAGACAGTGTACGATTTTGAGCCAAAAGTAGGCATTTTCATATGAAAAAGTGCGCTGAGATGAGGAATTTTGTGGTCCATTTTGGCATTCTCTGTTAAAGTTGTATGCTCTGTGCTCGCTGCTGAACCTGTAATTTGATATGGAACTTTATTTTCAAAATCTATTGAATGGAGAGAAATGCACCACCTGCACCTGACAAATGGAAACGCAGATATGGATTTTCTAAGGTCTTTTGAGGACCTGATCTTTAAAGAGGAAAAGTTCAGAAATGGATGATACCCAGAGCATACAAATGGCATCAAGTGTTTACAGCCGTGAATTAGTGGCCTCCAAAAAATTTTGTACTTTTACTTCCTTTTGAATCTAACATTATCTTTTCTTTTTTTCACAAATTTTCATCGATGACAAGACACAATGCCACTCCTTTTCAGCTTGACCTAAGTCCCTTAGAACCAGAATATACTGCTTTTGATGGTGCAGAAAATTCTTGTGGTACAAGTCGAAGAAAACATTTTGCATGAGCCTCAAGTTACGTAGGTAATTTGAGTGTCCATATGATTTTCCAATATTGCCAGTGCCATGGGCTTCTAGGATTATTTGGTAAGCGTCCCACTTAGTAGAAAAACTATTCAACAGTCAAATGTTCTAGTCTGCATCCTCCAACTTCAAGGATATTTCTAATGAAAATTTTATCTTAGGCCGTTGCTGTATGTAGATTATAGAACCAATACTAAGATCAACCTTCAAATCTAGTGTGGCAAAAATATACTCTAAGCTGCAGCCTTTGGCCCATTTTAGATATTCCTTCTCATCTCAGTTGATCGAGAAAAAAGAACATGTAGAAGAATGACTAGTAAAAGCACAACTGAAGCAGGATAATTTAAACATAGAAGTCTCATAATGACAAACCATGATATGTAGAGATATCCATTTGATCCATTGCACAGAGATGAAGATTGTATATCAGTTCTTCATTAAAAGAGGCTGTATTCTGGGGGATATTCTGTCTAACCTCTGTCATCTAATTACAGAGCTAGTGATATGTCCATCATTGCAGCAGGCACGGAAAGCAGAGTGAAGATTCCTCATTTCATAAGGTGGACCTTTTAGAGAAGTTTTAATTTGATAATTCTGATCTACTCAACCAGTAATGAATTTCTGCCAGTTGGTATGAATATCACATGTTAAGAATCGTCCTCTTTCGGGCGGCGGGGCGTTCTGAACACTTGAGAGTCAATGCAGTAAGAGTCGTGTGCTTTTCTCATTGTCACTCCCTGCTTCAAGTGTTCTCAGACAAGTCTTGGAAATGGATTTTATTTAGTGAAAGGTCATTTGCCTTGTAGGACTAAAGATTGTCAAATTCACCTAATTCACATTCATTTCTTCGATATTCTTGTAGGGCTTAAGATCATCTCCTAGTACACGATGAAAATAGTTATTTGCCTTCGCCTGCAGGCTTCAGTATCTTTGAGCTCTTGCAGCATCATGTTGTCTCTTGGATGTCTATTCTACCAGTGCATATTTGACTGCTACTAGTGAGTTCACACTCTAGTGAGAGAATCCTTCTTTAAGGTACAAAAAGGATGCTGCAACAGAGACTTGAATAAAGCAGGAGAATACCATAAAGCTTTCGCATAGACAAAAGGGCCTGTGGGGCTCAACAATTCAGTAGGAATGTCAGATATTTATTACGTTTATCTCACATTTATTTCCTTTAGTCATCCTTTATGTGAGGTAATTATTTCCATTTCAGTAATTTCAATCTACTTTAAACATTTTGCTATTGCGATCTGTGGATGTGAATGTTGTTGAAATATCTCATTAAAAGACCTCGGTTACAGCTAATTGAAGAAACTTCAATTGGAGATATAAAAAAAAACCACTCATTAGAACTATATAAAATATTACAACACATTTACAATATGGAGTTGCATAATATAGACATTAACCATTACAAGTGAGAAAACAGAATCACCGAACATTTATTTCTATTATACGCAACAGATCAAGAAAGATACAGTATAAGCAAAAGATCTTCACTTTTAGCTGCTACAACTCCAATCTGATAGTCTGATACTCATTTCCCACTGAAGCTAGAATGATGGGACGATGCCATATGTATTGTCTGTCATTAGAGTTGCAGAGAACATCTGGTTGACTTCGATCTCAATGTCTGTTCTCTTGGCAAAACGTCCCTTGATCCGAGGCCTGCTTTCTGCATATGCCTTCCTTGAGGCATACCTAATTGTCTTCTCAAATTTCCTCGTCTTCTTCTTTTCTCTGTACCTCAGGACCCTAGCCTCCCTGTCCATTGGTGAAAGTTGGGATGGCATCTGAATAGGAGGTCCCGAGAAAAGGCCAATTGTTCCTTTTGGAGGCCTTGGATGGGAGATTGAGATGTCAGTTGGAGCTGATTCCGGTACGATGCCCACATCCATGGATGAAATGCAAACCTAGTATCATTCTCACAGAAATCACCATACAGTAATATGTGGAATAACTTAAATGAGGGGGTCATGTAAAACTGAACCATGATACTTTGTTAAACTTGAAAACTTGAATACTATATGAACGAAAGCATGGAAAGCGTGACTTATAATCGTTACATCATGTCTGTTGCTAAGATTTTTCCTTGTGAATTAGTTGAGATATTTCTGAATGATTTTTCATCTTATTGAACATCTACACGAACTTCAATAGGTGAAAATGTCTCAATGAATTCGCTACTCAGAAAAGGCTATTACGTGTATCAAGGATATTAGTGCCTCTTAAGTACTTGTGATTCCTGCGCTTGCATGTTTGATGTGTATGCATACTTTTGTGTGTGTCTGTAGTAGAAGGTGCAGATTCTCTGGATAACAGCTTCGCTCTTTTCTCTTTACAAAGGCAATGAATGAGAACTTTAGTGCTCTTTTGTCTTTACAAAGGGAATAAAAAGAACACTTTTACTGCTCTTTTGCTCTTTTCTCTTTTCAAAGGCAATAAAAAGAAAACTTTTAGTTGAATACCACTTGAAAGGCGATATCTCTCTATTCAATGAGGATCCTAGGATTGAATTGCTTAGAATCCAGTAATTAACATACGGAAAAGGATTAAGCAAGTGCTGTGTGAAGCTCCTAGGACCCAGTAACTGATGAGATAGTTCATGATGCTTACTTCTGTGCATTTGATAAGGATTAGCAGGAAAAGGCTTACAGTGTGGCTAAGCGATCCATTGTAGCTGTTGGCAGGTTTGGAGGGTTCATAGTCCAAATTCAACTGAAAATTGTGTTGTTGACAGTCATTATACTGAATGGGCACAACACTATCACCTCCATAATTCCTCCTAGAAACACCATAATGTTGCTGGTGCCGCCGCTGCTGCTGATGTTGGCTGTACTGATCAACGTACTGATTCTCAGCGCCAGAATTGTACTCCACAATTTCCAGGTAGTCATCAACCTCACCACCAAACATGAACCCGTTAGTCTGGTTATTGTTGCTCTTGACCGGATTTATCAGCAACCATGAAGCTGCTTCATCCTCATCCTCCTCATCAACGGCTTCTTCATCCTCCGGGGCTAAAAAACCTTCCTCAGTATCTGCTGCGAGGCCCATCACAGGCCTTCCAACGTTGCCGGTGGGTGGTCCGTGAAGGCACCCAGAAATCGGCAAGATGGGGACACGATGATGGCGGCGTGCAAGTGGGTTGGCTGAGTGTATGTCTGCATCGCAGGCGGCGCAGAGTGATGCTGCGTCAGCCTTACAGAGGAAGGCGGCTGGGGCGCGCTCGCATGCTTCGCACACCCACACGCGCTCATGGCGCGAGGCCACGCGGTTAGCGGCGTGAATACGAGCATCGCAGCTGGAGCATAGGTAAGCCAAGTCAGCACGGCAGTACACGGTGCATGCTGCCGAGCGGCAAGTGTCACACACACGTGCCCAGCTATTACCGCCGCTACCGCCACTGCCGCTACCGCCATCGCTGCCACCTTGGTCTTCCTTCAACATATTGCTCGACGAACTCTGAAGTTGGGGAGTGTATGAACTGGAATGCAGTGTGAGTGCGGGAGGATGGGGGTTAAGTGTAGGCAAGATGAAGGGAATCCAAGCAGTGCCACTTGGCGAGAAGTTAGCGGCCGCAAAAAGTCGTTACATTATTTTGTGGCTGGCTGTTGTTCTCGGTGGGTCCAGGTCGAGTCAGAGGTTCTAGTTGGGGGGCCCATTTTTGCTGCTTTGGCCTTTCTCTCTGAATCCCATCTATGTTGGAGGACTGTTTGGTTTCAGTGTTAGAGTCACATTACTGGACTGTCTTCATGGTGGGGGGAGCTGCTTGAATCAACATAGTTTTTTCCTAGGCTTAGGCTCTATTTGGCAATGATTTTGATCCTCTGTTTCTGTTCCCAAAAATAAAAAAGGATCAGAAACATGTTTGGTAATGAAAAAAAAAAATGATTTTGATTATGGTCCCGGGAACACTTTTGGATCACTTTTCAGAAGCAAAAAAAAGATGATTCTAGTGTTTTGAAACACTTTTGGGGATCACTTTTTTGCACGATATACTTTGACTTATCCCTCATACTTATAATTAAATTTTCAATATAAAATGGTATTATTTACAAAAAAAATCCACGTGGATTTCAACTTTACATAAATTAAAATAAATTAAAATTCAATTTTAAAAATTGCTAAAAAATAATTTTCTTAAATTAAAAATTTTATTTAAGGTAAATTTAATAAAAAATTAAAAATTTAATAAATGGGGGAAATAAAAATATTTATATTTTTAATTTAATAATTAAAAAATAATTAAAAAATTTTAAGATTGAAAAAAGCTAAAATTTTGAAAAAAATTCTCGTCACCAGATTCTTCCCTACCCTTTTTTTTTTATAAAAAAAATTATTTTTTTTTGTAAAATTTTAAGCCTATTTTTAAATTCAATTTATATTTATATTTATATTTATATTTAAAAAAAATTAAATTTTTTTTAAATCTAATTTATTTTTTTCTATTATGGGACCTTTAATACGCATATTTTTTTTCGAATTTTTAGCTATTTTATTTTTTGTTCTAATTAAGTTTGTATTTTTTTTATTTCCTATTATGTTTTTTCAACTTTTATCTTTTTTTTTTATTAAAGATTGGACCCAACCCTCCTCGTCGCGAACTAAATATCCATTTTTTCTCCATTTTTCGAGCCGCACAAAAAATTTCTCGAGTCGAGTGAAAAAAAAAATCAATGTAGTTGAGTTGCGGGTCTTGTAAGCTTGTACGATGTGTAATTACAAGAGTGCAAAACTATAGGCGGTTTCACAATGATGAACTTTTCTTTCATTTTGTTTTTTTGGTAATCAATCTAAAAGTCACAAGAAATAATAACAAACAAATGATTTAGACAAATTCTGTAAATGTAATACAAATTACTTTTCAAACAATATAAACAACTGCATACTCATGACAAATCGACAAACGAATTGGGAACGGAAATTTTGTTGCTGTTTTTTTTTTTTCTCCATAATCACTATTTGATTATTTTCCCAATTCTTTGCCATCAAATGTGATTATATAATTATTTGATTTAAATGACAAATTGGGAATGGAAATTTTGTGCAACTACCAAACGCGTTTTTGTTTCAGGGACAAAAAATTGTAAACAATGTACCAAACGCGTTCGATTATCAAAAAATCATCCAAGGAACATAATCAAAAAAAGTGATTTTGATCGAAATCATTTTTTGGGAACAGAATCACCGCCAAACAGAGCCTTAGGTTCTGCGTATGCACGTGGTAGTCACGCTAAATATTGGTATATAATCCTGTAGGGTATCACGCGAGTCCACGTGGCCATTGCCCATTTGTCAGGAACTTAGAGGCTTTTTGTTGCCACATTGGCAAACACTTACAGTTGTGAGGTATGCTCTTCTTTACTTGGGGGCTTCTTCGTTTTCCTCTTTCCTATTTAGTCTTCTCTTCTCTTTGCAGTTTAGAGTCCTTCCTTGTGATGAATTGTACTGCAACTTTGGCACCATCTAGAAGTCATTTGCTGTAAAATTGTAGCATTTGTGGCTTAGTTAGCCCTTTTTCTGCCCTCCGGTGATTGAGCAACGCACTATAGGTCCGATTGGTTTTCTGTGAAGCCTCCCATTTCCAAGCAAGGCAAGACCAAAGCCGGATTTGAACTATAAATCAGTAGATTTAAGAAGCGCCCTGGCTTCTACTAACTGGTTCGGTTTAATCAATCTAGGAGGTTGAGAACCTCTGACTCAAGCTTTACCTTTGTATTAGCACGAATATTATTAACTACATAGTTCTTTTGTTTCACTTATTTGATTTCAGACGTTTGCAAAGATGAATTAATTACTGTGTAATTCTTGCCTTAATTATGAACACTACCTCAACGTCTTGCATCTAATCTTTCTTTTGGCCATGACACACTACTGTACCTACTCTCTCTCTCTCTCTGTGACATTTTTTCGAGATTAGATTGCTGATATTAACAGGCATCATGTGTGCTTGCGCTGGAGTCTGGTAAATGAATGATAGGCTGATATACAACCTCAGCTTGTTATTTAAGGTTCTTGCCAATTAGCATAAGCAGTCGAAGATCCAGAGTAAAGGAGTGACAAGTGGGTGGTATTGGCATAACATCTATGATTGAATTCGAAAAAGCGTGGCCATCCTAAGAAGAAACTGTATATGCTTCCCTCAGGAGAGTGATTTTCTCTAGACGATTAGCACTAAAGACCTTAGTTAGCCTACAATTGTTCACTGTTAGCAAATCCTACATTATCTACTTCTCAAGTAGGCCAGATATGATGAGACACACAACAGCAATAGGAGTGAAGCTGACCCCTGTCATTCTCATGGAGCTTGCGTTTCTTAATTATCATCTTTTTCCTTTCGAGGTTCGATACAGAACGGTGACTTTTACTGTTTCTTGGAATGCCCCTAACTTAGCTCGGAAAAGTGAGCCTAAAACAGTAGTCTCTCTCGCTTTGGTGTCATTTCCATGTCCCTCCAGGAGGTGCAGACGTGGAACCAGTTGTGGCCACCACCATGAGAGAAAGCAAAGCTGAGTTGGAGGGAGATCCAAGTTGGGGGTCGCAACTCCAGCCCCCCACCCCAATAGGAAAGTGCCAAGAGAAGAAGAGGAAGAAGATGAGGACGAACCACCTCCACAAGTTCAACGACACTAAGGAGCAAGAGGGACATGATCTCTCCTGCTATGTGGCCCTCTGGGGTCTTGTGGAAGGGGCCATACTTGATGATGTGCCATGGCGTTTTAGCCCTAACCAAGAGGAGTACTCCCTCTCTCGCCTCGCCATAATCACAGTGGGCTTTTGTCGGCGTTGATGATTCCTTCCCACCACGAGTAGTCATTATTGGAATGAGACATTGCATGGGGGGGGTCCAAGAAAAAACAGGGTTTCTTTCAACCCTTGTCATTTTCTTGCCTCTCTTGCCCACTAAATCAACATTTGATTGCTGCTGCGAGATGCCACCATGGTTAATGCAGAAGTTAAGACAACAAGCATTTTCTTTCTGTCCTTTTTTCTTGTAGCGAGTCAGGAGCCATGTTTCTGGATAAGCATGGAGTGGCTACCATTTCACAGAGAAAAATCAGCAGACTCTCACTGAGGATTTATCTGCTTTTGCTTCTGGACAGTAACATGAAGTTGTCAGAAGATTGAGTTAGGGAAAGAGAATTATGCCCTTGTGCTGCTAAATGTTTTTTGTCTTTTTCTTTTTTGGTGCTGCTAATGTTAAGAGAGAATAAACATGGATGCTCAGTACAGTCCTTCTGTTTCTGGCCAAAGATTATAAAGAACTAAAAACTCTTTTCAAATATGAAAGGTAGAACTCCATCATCGTCATCGTCATCGTCATCTCTCGTCTCCGATGGTTTACTCTATGAAGAAAGGCGATCCCGATAGCTAGCGCTTCGGACATCAACCGTGCGAAAATTAGAGTGCATCCAAAGGCAAGATTGACCCTTGATTGTCCTGGAATTCTCCCGTTCAATTTTGTCAGGTATCGGTTTTACTTGGCCAAGTTTTGGCCACTGATGTGTGAATTGTTGCGTTTAGGCTCTAATGGCGATTTGCCAGTATGTAAAGACAGGCACGGGACCAGGTGACTCTTTTGTCTCCATTGCCATGGCAAACCCCTGGATAAAACAGGACATTATCTCAAAGTCTAGAAGAGGCCAATTACATCAATCAGAGACAACTTCAAGACCCTTAACTACTTTTCAGGCTCATAGACAACCTTAACCAAAAAAAAAAACTAGACGCTAAGTAGTCGAAGAAAAATTTTCCGCAAGCAGTTTCAATCTCCTTACAATGTGTAGAGGCAATCTATCTTTTCGAATTATAAGTTTGTCTATGATACAAAGAATACATTGACTGTCATCATGGGTGGAGAGGCAATTGTGATTGAAATTATTCTCTGGTCCTGGTAGCTCAAAATTGACAAAGCAAGAACTGAAGCCACTCACATGTTTATCTCCAGAAGATGTGAACAAACTCGGATAGAACCTTCATTGATTTAGAACATTATGAGGTGGAATCCACCATGAACAGAGTCTTTCCACTTTCATTGAATATCAAAGAAGACAAAAAACGAAAAACAACCAAAGCCCCTCCCTAATTAAGTCCCTAAACAAAGGACTAAGGAGCATGTTAAGGTAATGCTCTGGAACAGGACAAGACACGAATTCCATGAAAAATGCCAAATTCTTATTCTAAGCGCAAAATTGGGAAGGCAAGAACCAGGAAAAACAGAATCTATTTTCCCTTTCAGCTTCATTTGTTCATGCCAGTCGCATTCTTGACTGCATCTGCAGCACCCTGTGCCTTAGCCATCATCTGCTGACCAGCCTGCAGATGTTAAAGGGAATCCAAAAAATTACCCTTCAATTGAGGACTAAATCATCTATGTGTTATGCGTGGGCAGGGTAACCACATCATGAGGGACCAAGATTAAGGCGTGCTGTCTTATGCCGCGAGAAGTCGGTGAATCAAGCATTGCAATGGTGGAGTCCTAATTTGGCGAAAAATAATAATTACCTGTTGCATTGAGTCCTTAGCTGATTGAGCAGCATTAGCGACTGAGTCCATCATTTGGTTCCCCTTTTCCTGATTTAAAGATAGACACCATCTTAGCATCACCGTAAGACTGATTAAAGAGGACAATCAATCTGCTGGCAAACTCTTCGATCGTATGGTTCCCACGGTATGTTCATCATGCACGCAGGGAAAATTCATTGAGCGTCAGCACTGTTTTGTTATGGGCAGCACAATCAACACGCACAATCGAAATTTATATTCAAGATGTGATCTATCTAGCCGCCCGAATGATAATATTCAGACTCGTCTCGGGGAGAAATCACAAAATAGATTGGTCCAATCCTCATCCTTAATGCCTTAAAACGATAGAGGACAGAGTGATTAAGCAAGAAAAGCCAGACCTGAGCTTGGCCCTTGGCCGCACCAGCTTGGAAGGTCATGTTGTGAGAATTGTCTGCCATTGTTTCGGATGATTTGCTGAGAGACTAGAACGACAAATGTTATGAACACTGATGATTAGATAGTCAGTTGTGAGTTTGTGACTCATTGCAATTAGCTTGAACATTATATAGCTCTTGGATCTAGTCTCAAATATCGACACGTGTAAATGGTGGTGCCAGGTCAAAGAGCCGAGAGCTCGCACCGGGGAGCGCCACATGTCGCCTCGCGCTTGTGATGAGGAAACATGTTTGCCTTTTGACTTGGGCCTGTTGTGGAATCAGAAACTCATGCTTTGGCAGGACAAAATTCAGTTGAGTCTGCGCACTTGTTCAGCTCCTATCAATACAGATCACTCTGCTCTCTAGTTGCATTTCACGAAAAATGAAAACTCTTCATTCCAGATTCTCTACCACATAGAAAACGTCAGCCGTGAAAATTCCAACATCAAACTTTTGCCAGAAAACATACCGGATCGTAAGATCTGTTACCGTCATAGATAGATATAACAAAATGGACAAACTCGTAATCTGACCAGCGAAGGTAATTGAGGTGCAACTGTCCCCTGGGAAGGGACTGCATATTCTATAAAGGTACGATTTTTCATGAGTTAAAGAGCACCCGGAGGATTACTGGTTCCCTGATTTGGTTTTATGAATAAGGGAAAATGACACAAATGGTCCCTTAACTTAGGCTCAACGTGCAATGCGATCCTTGCACTTTTAATTTATTCAATTTAGCTTCTAGACTTTAGCCCAATCTGCAACGTCATTCCGAACTTCAAATTTTTTCAATTTAGCATCTGAAATTCTTGTACATGTTCAATGTGTTCCCTAAATTATATGACGGGCCAAACTGAACATATATCAACTTTTGGCATGCGTGACCATCGAGCGCCTTTCTTGTCATCAACGTGAAATTATTGCCATGTTTTACTGGTTCAGCGTGGACGTTGTCCCTTTTTGCCGAGGTGGTTGAATATGTTTGTGCATTCATTCATTGTATGTGTGGTTTTGGGGTTTGTCCTGAGCTGAGTGAAGAAGTCATAACTCTCTACCCACCTAAGCTCGAGCTTTTCAGTGTTTCTTTCAGTTTGTCGGCGGATTTCGGTTATCCCCGCTTGTATTGTTCTTTCTCCACAGGAAAGGAAAGAAAGAGAAGCGTGAGGAAATTGTGTTGGATTCCTACCGAGTTTAGAGAAGAGAAGCGCATACGAATGGTATGATAACTTTCTCTTGTAGCTTACTTCCATTCTTGGGTAAGGGCCAAACTTGTCGTTGGTACGAGGAACTTTGTAAATTGTACATTGCCTCAGCTTTATCCTTCTCCCTCATTTGCTTCTGTTTTGCTGCATTTTAGTGTGTATGTAAGCTCCACGAATGAATCTCAATGGCACATGCTAGAGAAGTCCTTGTGGCCGATGAAAATGCATTCAGAAAATCAGCAGAAACTTCTGCAGTCGGAGTGGAATGTGATCATTGTACTTTTCTTTCAGTTCATGCACCATACCAGTTACACAAGCATTAGGATAAAGAAAGCGACCTTGCTTATTATGTGCGAAAACGCGAGGACCGGTTTGCTACCAAAAGGTTTAGGACCCCAGATCAAGAAGCAAAGGAAAATGGCAAGGGCATGCACCATCCTCTGCGGAGTTCGGCAGCACAGCACAAATCCGCCATCTTCAAACTTGAGGATGGAAAAAGGAAGACGCAGGGTGACTAGCAAGTCTGGCATTCCTCTGGACAAATCGCAGATAGAACACAGCAAATTTGTTTCACGAGCTCAGAGTTGGCTATTGACCCAGCATTGCAAGCTCCTCACAGAGCCAAAATGGCTCAGGCCTTGAATCATCTGTCCCACTCCAATGCCATAAAAGAGAGATCAAAGATGTTACAGATAGTAACAAGTCTGCATTAAGGAGAGCGACCCTATTGAAAATTGTGATTGGTTTGATATCAAAAGCGATTCGTGTTTTAATTTCTGATTGTGTTAATATTGGTACTCCTCGTCACCAAAATACAAAAACCAACATGAATAACAATCTATCTATTTGCACTATATAATTAAAAAAATGGGATTCGTCTCTCTTTTAGATCTTGAACCAACTACGCCATACCTTCAGAGGTTTCACAAAACCTAGGGATGTGCATCGGTCCAATCCAACCCAAGAACCGTACCGGACCAAATTGCCCAATTCTGGGGGATTCCAATGGAGATTGATCCGGTTCTGAGTTCCAAAAATTTGAAATCGGGAATAATTGATCCGATTTCTGATCCACATAAGGAATCGGATCGATAGATCAGCTAAGATTTCTTAATTTTTTTTTTATGCAAACCCTGTTTAGCAAATTATTTTTTGTTTTAATGTTGGGAAACTCTCACATGTAGGGAATAGAAGAAATAAAAAGATGAAGAAATCATCAGTTTTAGGACTGACCCCTCCAATTCCAAGGCGATGTGGGATGATTCCCGGGGAATTGACTCCACCCGATCTAGTTCCAAGTTCCAAGGTAGGAACCGACCCATCCCGAAACCGATCACCCCTCATAAAGAAATCTCCTTTCACTCTCCAAATCATCCACACCACTTATTGTCATTTACAGGTAATACCACAAAAACTCCAAACTAATACACTTATCACAAATTTATCTCAAATTAATTTTTTGTCCACAAAAAATCTTAGATTGTACACCTGTGAAAAATTTAAATCCCAAACTATGCACTTGTGAAAAATTTATCCTTTATTAGTTTTTATTAAATTTCACCTCAAATTACTGAGTTACATGATTTTGAGAAATCTACCTATATGTTTTGAAAATTGACAAAACCTTCCATTGTTTCTATTGAATCTAATGAAAGCATTTTCAGGTAGCCCATTGCGTCTGAAGACTATGCTAAATCTATTCAGATTATGTGGGTATTCAGAATCGGAAGTTTCATTAGAATGTGAAGCCTATTCAGACTCACAATCTAGCAAAGATATTTATATCGCAACACAGCTATTGATTTGGCTCAGGATTCACGTTTAGAAAGCATCGATCTTCAATCAATTAGATTGTTTTGCAAATCAACTTATCACGCAAAGTATCTTGACTGATTGACGCTATTTCTAAAGACATTTCCACATGAAGAACTCTACTTTTGGAAACTCACTACTAATTTTATGGGCGACTGAATCATGGTGATTCTGATTTTATTAGCAACAACTACATCTTGAATTGGAGTACAATGGGTTGATAGACTAATGATCCTCTAAAGATTATCCAATGACAAATTTACACACTTGTCTTTGAGAGCTTTTCAATCGTATTATGCGAGAGTATCTGAGAAGAGTGGTTACGTGAGAAAGTGTAATCCCTCAAGAAGCTTTACACATTGTAATCTCTTACAGATTCACAAGTGAAATACAACTAGTAAGATATGTGTGTAGAAAGTGGACGTGGGCTTGTAATAAGCTGAACCACTATAACATGTGTGCAAATTTTTTTTTTTTATCTCTTAGGCTGCATTTGGTCGTTAGAATATAAGCTAGAATAGAATACGAATTATCTTATCATGTATTTGGTAGTTGTCTAGGAGAGGATAACAAAGGGATTTAAGAGAATATAGCCAAGATAAAAAAAAAAAAAAAATCCTAGGGAAGAGAGTAGGGTATACCAGGACAGGATTTTCTCAAGAAAGTAGACATGAGGAGGAGCAGGTTTTTTCTACACATGAGGAGGAGCAGGTTTTTTCTACAATCACTGCCTCTCCACTAAGCCGGGCCGCCTCTCTAGCGGAGGGGCCGCCTCTCCGGTGGTAGTGACCATCAAGTGTGGTCGTTGCTCCGGTGCCGCCAAGCTAGGGTATTCGATCGCAAAACCGGTTATCTCCGTGACCTTATTCAATCGATTGTTTAGCGTGATATGATATCACGTCCATTGTTCTTTAACTGCTTGAACCTTTCCAATATTAGAAAGGGGTCTAAACATGTTACGAAGAATTCGAGATTGATCTTCGCCTTTCAAAAGAGATCTCGACGTTTGAAATGGCTCTCTTGAACATTCGAAAGGGCTCTTTTGGATGATTTGCATGAGTGCATCTTCAACTTGCAAAAAGAAGCTGAATAATTTGAGAAGACAACGCACAAGAGCGACGGGTCATTCTCAAAGGATTCGACTCCAAATCAAGACCCATGATTGTACAACGTCTTCTATGTTGCTGTTGTGCTCGAATTCAAATGGCACAAAACCTCTGCTCAACAATAACTCATCATTAAATAATTTCTAAAGCATCCCGATGTTTTAGTAAAATAGAGTCGATTTTAGTCGCTCCTTGCTTTTTCTTATCCGACTTTAAATCCATCGTTTACCAAACAAAAAATATAATGTGACAAAATCCTTGAATTTCTTATCCTATCATATTCTATCCAGTTTTATGTCTAGATATTCAGAATACCAAACGCAGCCTTAACTCTTTATTATTGCCTTTGACAGTATATTGCACGCAAGTGAATTTGATTCCAACACCAGTTAGGGTTAGATTCTGGCTTCAAGTGATATTTGCCTTGGCTGCTTTTAATTCGGCTTTACTTTATCAAGATTGCTCAAAATCACCTAGGATAGTGCTTGCCACAACATATTACACGTGACGGTTAACGGGTGTACCAGTTTGAACTTGTTAATAAAATAACGAGTACTTGTCTGTGAATTTAGTAAAAAAAACCTAAAGAGAATTTTTTTTGAAAATCATAAGGAAAAATGTCTCCAAACTTTATTCAATGTGTCCCGAGTTTTAATTTATTCAATGTGATCTATAAACTTTAATCAAATATGCAACATCGTCCGTGAACATTTGGTATATCAATTTGGTCTTTAGAAGTATAATTATGAAAATGTTCGATGTTGTCTTTAAACTTGAATTAACAGAATGATAACATTAGACATCTTCATATAGTTTAAAAATTAGATTGAATATTTATCAAAAGTTCGTGAATCATCAATCATATTACAAGTTAATGGTCGACATTATATATTGGATTAAAATTTATGGATCATATTGTATAAATCAAAAATTTAGGGACGATATTACATGTTGACCAAAAGTTCAGAGTAATTATTCCAGCATCATGCGAGTGTACTAGACAGATAAATACCCGGACATTGTATTGTCGTTGGGGATAAAATTAACGAGAACAATATTGTCGCCCGACTTGACTAGGGAAAGCAACGGGCTTTAAAGGTAGTTTCTTTCCAGTCGGCCCGCGCGCCTCTCTTCCCCCCCTCGCGTCCCGCTGCTCTCCTCTCTGCAACCGCCACCGCCGGCGTCGCGCCTCGAAGTTCGCTCGAAACCACCACCGCCACTACATCTGCGCCTCTCTTCTTGAAAGCTAGCGACGCCGTTGCTCGCTCACCACAGCGCGTCCTCCAGCGGCTACGCCCTTAGCAGCTACTTGCGCCTCATGTTCGTTTCTCTCTCTCTCTCTCTCTCTCAGTCGTGATTTTCGGTGGCTTAAAAGTATATGAGTGCTGAGGACTTGCGCGTGATCATCTGTTGCATCATTCATTACTTAACTGTTCTTTGACGAGTACCTTTCTTGCTGCGCATATGAATTGAACTTTAACCGAGCTCAGGTTCGCCCCCTTAACGTTCGTTGTGAAGTGCTCTTAACATGATGTTGATACTTAAGCGGACGCGTCTTTTTATTCCCATTTCAAGCAGGACAATTTGCCTCTCGGTCGAAGGCATGTTCTTGCCGAGACCGTGTTGCCTGTTTCCACCGTAGGCGAATAACGTTAAATTCATTCTTTTTCAGATTATCTGAACGAAGACAAATTCATATCAGATTCGTGCGTGCTAGTCTTAGTTGAAGCATGTATTTTCTGTATGAGAACAGTGCTGTGGCAATGCTTTTGAGGTCCTTATTTTGTTATTCATTGGTGATTTGCCCCGAAACAGCCAGTTCTCTAATCACATATCTGAGTACTCCTCCTGCCTCATCAAACCGAGCTTTCTCATGGTTCAGTCGCATATTATCTGTCCTTTGTCCATTTTCAGCCTTGCTTGGCACATCTGTTCAAAATGCCTTGGTTTTTAAGCATGTGCATGCCATCTCCCAACATGTTAATGTCCCCGACATGTGAAATTGTTGCTGCAAGTGGTATATTACACATATCAGTGAGTGCTGATAGCATTTGTCTGATGGACTAAAAGTTTTTGGTTTTTGATGTTTATAGAGCAATGTCAGATCAAGGGGGAAGTAGGAAGCATATTGAAAAGGCAAGGAGAGAAGAAAGGTAAAGAATTTCATTCATGGCAGATCAAATGGTTTAGGATTTAGCACCATTATTTTGTCTTTTTTCTCCTTGCCTTTCCTGTCCTAGATACTAGGTTGGTTAAGGTGGTAAAAGAATGGAAAAAATGGAATTGCCTAGCAAGAAGGAAAAAGATAGAAAAGATGATCTACTGGGTAAAAAGTTTATTGGGGTCTGTCGGAGGCTGAGCATGTTATTGGTGAACCAAGTGTTGATTCAATAGTTTTGCATTTGGAATAAATTCATCAGACTGCAGTTAGATTTCCTTCTTCATTAGCCTAAAATTTCTTTTCGCTAAGCATACGCTTTTTTTTTTTTCGCTGTTGTTGTGTTTTTGCTTTGGAAAGTCTAGGGGGTTAGAAGGGGAGAGTTCTAATGAAGGTTACACCTGTCATGATGCTTTCAGCAGTTATTTCCCTTGCACTTGGCCACCTAGCATTTACTTTTCTCTCGAGTTTGACTTTGCCCCTTTGTGTGAGTATCTAATTGTGCTAAATGATCATCATGATAATGCTCAGTTGTGACTAGAGTGACATATTGAAATACTTTTATGAAAAAACTGAGTAGCAAATTGAAATGCATAATGCTGCTAGACTTGCAAGTACCTGATTTCTTTGGCAAGTCAACATTGGCTATTGGCCTTATTTGCTACAACTTTTCATTATTTGTTGCATTTTTCATAATGTAGGTAAGTCAAAAGGATCTATCAAGAAAAATAGGAAGGATGGCAATAAAGGAAACCAAATACTGGAAACGAACGGTGGACCTGGCAGAAACAAGGTTCATCATACTTCTATGGTGGATGACCATTCTGAAGGAAGCATGTACCAATATCAGGTCTGCATGTATCATCAAGAAGTTCCCAAGACAGGATTATATAGTTTGTTATTGGCAATAACTGTCTGATATTGTTTGCTTGTCGATGATTATAATGGAAATTGACTGGTATCTGAAAGTTGTAAAAGCTGAAATTTTTAGTTAAATTGAAGTGTCTCTGAGGATTAAATGGTGGATCACATCTATATCTATGATCTTCCTTTCCTGCTAAATGCTTAATTAAGCTAGAAAAACTGGGATTGTAGCATTTTTTCTGATTAGGATAAAAGATCATTTCTGGTTCTGAAATATGGCTACCCTCACTTGTGCATGCTTTCTGACACATCTGCGCAACACTTTTGACTTAATATATGACCAGTGGGTGGGAAAAACAAAATAAAGGTGACTGTATTTTGCTTGCGATTAGGATACGTGATCATGAAGCATGAATCTATCCTGAAATTCACCTATAAGCAATAGAATCAAAAAAAGCAATGTTGAACACCTGAAATTGAGACTAACATCCATGAAAGTTGAAGAACCAGAGTAATGGAGGCACTTAGTGCATGCTTTACCTGGAAATATATGCACAATATTATGCAAAACAGGATGTTGAGAGTACGTTAAGTTATTGCTGGTGTTTATTGGGTCAAAGTTGGGGTTATTCTTGAGGAGATAATGGTTCAAATTCTGATAGCTGAGTCGCGTAACAGGTTTCATATTATGACTTCATTCATGGATGGTAGTCTCTGTGATGGATTTCTTATCAATCTTGCCCCATAATAACTTTAAGGGTAGGGATGGATACTGAGATTTTGATGCTAGGAAAATGTCATTTAATTTATCATAACTTTGATCGAGAAAGTGATACTCCTGGGCCTGCCAAGTGGGAAAATGTACTTAGTTGGAAGAAGACACGAGACTCATCCAAATTTCGATGATCTGAGTGGTCCTACAATATGCACATGCTCCTCTGGAAGAATTCAATAATGTATTCCCCATATAAGCGAAAAAATAGACATGGAGAGCAAAGTGAGGGAGTGTAGGATTTAGTTTGGTCAGTACTGTGGTTATTGTTTATGATTCAACAAACTCTGATTGTCGGGTTGTGCTTGAGGGTCTTCCTCACAGCTAGCTCCATCTTTAGATTACAGTGATAAGTTTTTTTTTTTTTTGCACAAAGAATATTCCTTATAGTTCATTGTTTTCACTAAATAATTCGAACCAGAAAGTGATTAACCCATTGGGATTGGTTTAAGGCTATGAATGTATGTATGTGGAAGGGGTGAAAGACTGAAGTCTAATGATCTGACTGGTCCCACAATTTGTCTCCTATTTTTGTCGGGGTCATGCAGTTGGTATGGATCCTTAGATTCTATTATCTTGCTACTGTTGATTGAAGTTTGATGACTGAATAATCATGTTTTGGGGACAACTCACCATGAAGGTTGCGAAGTATCACATTTACTTTATTTAAAAAGCATTTGTTCTCATTGTTATTTGCCTTATCCATGATGCAGGCAAATTGAAGAAGATCAAGAGGAAGAAGAAGAAGAATCATGACTCATCAGAAGGTGACCACCCATCAACAGAGTAGATTGACATGCAGAGTGGGTGATGGAATACTATCAGAAAAGACCGGGAATAGAGGTATTGCTACAAAGAATTGATGATTTTATAACCACTCATGAGGCGACACTGGAACAGGTATTGCAGATCTATCGATTCTTTACTTCTTATTTGGGTTTTCGAGTGTCCTTGAGTATTGTCTGACGTGGATAAAGGTCATGCACCTATCCCTGTAAAGCGACAGCATATCCTTTTAAGGTGCGATGTTTCATGAATAAAAGAGTATCCCCAATTTAAGTACCTCGCCGTCATCTCAAAGATATGCTTGCCCAGCAGGATAATTAGGTTCACTGATGATGTAATTTTGAATATAGTTTAAACCTAAAGAGTCGGGTTTAATATGGCATGGGTGAACGAAATGATCAAGTGCCCTCTTGTCAGCAACATGAGGTTATTGCCATGTTTTACTGGTTTTTGCTGGTTCAGTGTGGACATTTTCCCTGTTTTGCAAGACTTAAATGTTTGTGCATTCATTCTTGTATGAGTGATATTTACTTCAGATACATGTTGGTTGGTGTTTGTACCAAGACGAATCATAAATTATCATCATCGTCTATTTACCTGTGCTTGATCTTTTAATTTATTTCTTTCAGTTTGTCGGCGGTTTTCAGTTAGCCACACTTGTATTCACATTTATCATTCTCGCTCCACAGGAAAGAAGAGAAAGAGAAGCCCGTGTTGCAGAGGGAGGATGGACTGTGGTAACCCATCACAAAGGAAGGAAGAAGACCACAGATAGTGAAAGTGGAATTGTTGTTGGCTCTGTTTCCCAGGCTGCTTTGGAGGACAAGCTGGCTAAGAAGAAGCGCAAGGAAGTTGGATCGGATTTCTACCGATTTCAGAGAAGAGAAGCGCAGAGGAGTGGTATGATAAGTTTCTCCTGTAGCTTAATTTCGTTCTTTTTAGAAACTACTGCTTGGGTAAGAGCCAAACTTCTTTTGTTGCTGAGACAATAGCACAAGCAACTTTGGAATGTTGATAGGAGCTTTTTTTAGTTGCTTTTTTTCACATTGTTTCAGCTTTATTCTCCTCCCTTATTTGCTCCTGTTTGTAAAATTTACTTCATTAACATACCATATTGATTTTCTGTTACTGATTTCTAAATAAACTAACGTCAGACATGCTAGATTGGTCCTTGGGATGATGAAATGCATTCAGAAAATCAGGAGGATACTTGTTACTTTTATTTGAGCTTCTCTTCACACTTCTATAATGTTGAACACGTACACTGAGCATATATTTCACTATGCAATAACTTGCCAAGATAGTGTCATCTGCTAATTTCTGAAGTGGGATGATCAAGCGTGTGACATTTCAATATTTTGCCCAGATCTGACCCATTAAATAGAAATCTCCTCGCTCTTTGGTTGTTTCATCAAAGATTCAAAATAGCTGCCTAGCTGTATGGAGCTGCATACTATAGGCCATATTCGGATGTGTGCCTATGCATGTCTATTTGCATATGTTGTCTGTCTGTAGCTATATGCAGGCACATCATGCATGACATGCATTCGAGCTTGTATGGCCTGTCTATTATCCTGTTTGCCCAATTGTGTGTGCTTCTCTTAGCCTGGTTTTAAGCCTCGTGATGTTTACTGCTGTATAACCTTCAATGACTACCACTGTCTAATTTTTTTGGCATTCATAAAGTTTCCATGTTCTTCCAGCGTGTTGATTTCTCCATTTCATTGTTCAGTAGATGGTTTCTTTTGTGAGGAGAAAGAACAAAAAATATTGGTGAGCGGATACAAAAAGAGAGATTTCTTTCTGATATTGCTGTAAACACTTTCGATTGGATATAGGGAAATTCCTCTTTGTTGATGTGGCATATAGTAGTCGACTTTTATTTGGCACTCGGCTACTGGTTTTAGTTTGCATAGACGAAGCATCACCACCTGTCAAGAATTATTGGGGACCATTCGACTACAGTTTCCTGCTGAATGGGCAATCTGGCCATTGAATAAGCTAGGATGTTTCCTGGCGATGTGGTTTTTGTAAATTTTTTTCTTATAATTTTCGTTTGGTGCAGAGATAATGATGTTGCAGAGTAAATTCGAGCAAGATAGAAAGCGAATACAACAGTTGAGAGCTGCCTGGAAGTTCCGACCTTACTGAAACAGCTAGAGGACTATGTGTCCTAGCAAAGGCATTCAAGTGATGAATATGCTACCTTGACTACTCTCTTTGAAAACACCGGGAACTTCAATTGGCTAATTTAAGGCGTCGCCACCTTTTCCTTTGCTCTCTTTTTGAAGAGAAAATAGAAAAAGGCTGGCCACGGGGTTCCAGTCTCTATCTATTTGTTTCTAGGACCATTCGGCCATTCTCATACGTAGTTACATTGAGAGAGATCTTGGAGTTTTTCATCTAAGCATTTCCAAGGCTGGAAATCTCACTTTGAAATGAAGTGTAATCAGTGCTATTTTCCTTAAGCTGCATGCATCATTCATCTATATGAAGCATCGAAACAAGAAAACAGCATTATTACTATGTACACGAGAAGTCGGTTCTCTGGAAAGTCTAGGACACTGGTTCGAGAAACAATGCAGCAACCGTTTGAGCTGAGAAAAGATGGCATGCCCTGTCTTTAACTTCTCACGCCCGCAGCGGGGAGCTTAACAGAATGGGTGAACGAGGAAATGCATTGGATTGCGGATCCCGTAGTGCCAACCTCGTCCTCGGCCTTATGGAGCGACCTAGTGGGACTTCGTCCTACCTTTTGGGGGTCGAAGGTGCGGTTAGATCCTTCAGTCTTCTGGTAAGTTCTCGGTATTATGTCAACAAAACTCAAATTGGTCGTTGGTCAACTCAAAACGGATCCAAAGTGTTACTGGACGACCATTTCGGGAATATTTTGCGAAATAAACATACATAATAAATCTTTATAATCAAAAATTTGATGAAGCAACTCGTACGTAGAATTCCAACGAGTCAGAATATCTTTTGAAAACATTTTTTCTCTTCTCTCATGTTGTTTACAAAATTTTCTCCATGCTTTCATAAAATGGGCACGACTCTATAAAAATTTAATTGCACCCTTTATTGGGGCTAGAGAAGTCTCAAGAGTTCGTAAACCATCTCGTACACATAAATTTAAAACATTGCAAGCATTTCTAATGTGAAAAAATTATCCGCCAAAAGAGGGTTTACAAATATTTTCTAATTTGGGAATGAAAGCAGTATTTGCGGTGGCATTATCAAAACCAATTGAAAATACTTTATTTATCAAATTATATTATTCTAAAACTTGCATAATTATTCTATAAATATTATGAGCCGAATGCTTTTCATAAAAAACTCGAAATGCAATAAGTCTTTTTGAATTGTCCAAATCGTCACCTATCAAATGACACATGACACCCATATAAGAATGAATTTGCCAAAGATCACTCCAAATATCGCTACCTAAATGCACACGTCCATTGGATTCCGCAAAAAATTTTGCCAAATATTTTTTTTATTTGTTATAAAGATGCGAAAGTTCGCATTTAAGAGTGGTTTTCAGAATAGTTGGTGCTTGCGAACCAACGCAAGTATTTATCAAAAATTTCAAATTAAAATTTTCACCAGTAGTAAATAGAGCATGATCAAGGGCAACATATTTAGCTAATGTTTATTTATAAAGTACATCGGTATAACGGAATAAAGGATGAGTATTAGGATTGGCGTACCTGGAAATTTGTTGTCGCGTAATGTCGATCCTCGCTTGTGTTGGATATTTTTTCATTAGATGCCGACAGAATGTTCCGTAACCGTTTCCTTTGGTAAATTTGTATGTTTGTTAACAATATTTACAATTTATACCTTCGCTTTCATCATATAGCTTGTCGAAGTGCAGCCACAAGTTGGATGTACTCTCTCGGCCCTTCCATTCCGGTTCATTTGCCGTCGATGTTTTTTCAATAACGGTAGGAGGATGAAGACTTTTTTGTGTTGGGACGTGCTCGACGTTCGGAATGAGAACAACGTTGATATTATCGTCGTCGTCTTCTCAATATGTATACTCACGAGAATCATATCCAGGAATATGAGGATTTGTGAGAAAAATGAAAGGGAGAGGATATGTATTTATAGAGAATGGGAGGGTTATTTAACTTTAAAAAAAATCAATTTTTTTTTGTTGAAGCAACAAAGAACCGTTAGGGGGAAGGGGGGAACCGCCCCCTTCAAGGGCCGGTTCCGAGCCCACGATTTCATTTGGCCACGTCTATCGCCAAGGTCGGGTCTAGGGCCGCGGCCCTCCCTCGGACTCGGGCGAGGGTCGCCCAACCTCGCCCAACTCTAGCAAGGGCTCGCAAACCCTCGCCGAGGCACCGATGCCCACAAGAGGGAGCGTTGCCTCCCGCTTGTGTCTCTCTTCTCGCTTATTTTTGTTTTTTTTTTTTATATCTAAGATCCATCGGCCCCACCAGGCTTTGCCCGGCGTCTGGCCCGAGGGCCAACTAGTGACTATACCTTGAGGGAGACTAGCCCAGCAACCCACCGCCGGGGCCCTCCTCTTAAATCGAGGAACTCGGCCAGAAGATTTGAACCCTCAACTTTTTATGAGAGGAAGAAGGGCTCAAGCTCAACCAACTACGCCATGCGCAGGTGGGTCGCTTATTTTTGTTTACTTTTACTTTTTTTAAAGTTTTTCAAAAAAAGAAAAAGTAAAATATAAAGAAAAATATTAATAAAATAAAATAAAATGACAAAAATGCCCTTAATCAGCTAGTAAGTTAGGCCCCTTTTTTGATAGTGATATTGACATTTCAAATCCTTTTTTTCAAACAAAGAAAGCACTTCAGACTCTTATCCGAAACATAATTCATTTCACGCCCTTATTTGGAAATTTTCACTAGAAAATAGGGCCAAAAAAAAAAAAAAAGAGGGCAATCACAATTCAAGAATAGAAATTCAAAAGCAAACCGAATCTAAAACTAACTTTAACGTCTCATTTTCTGTCGTCATGAGATTTGAGAAACATTCAAAGGAACAACGAACTCCCAATTGAGAAAAAAAAATTAAATAATGTGCTCGATATTTTTCAGTTCAATTTTAATGTATGTTTTATTCTCGTTCCGACTTTTGTCAGTTTATAAGTTTTAATTCTACTCTAAATTCGTTTTTTTTTTAAATAAGCGTTTTCAGTTAGGTAAAAGTAAAATAGAGTTTAATATAAAATGAACAACTTGTTTGGACAAATAGAGACTAGGGAAAGAAAAGGTGGTTCACTCGCCCCGTCTCTCTCGTCTCGTCTCTCCCTCCCCCACCGCCACCGCCACCGCCACCATCGGCTTCGCGCCTTCGAAGCCTCAACGTTAGACCACCGTACGCGCGCCTCTCCTCCCCGCAACAACCCACGCCATCGCTTGCTCTCCGTTGCACGTCCTCGGCGGCTAAGCTCGTTGGCAACCACCCGCGCCTCTGGTTCGATACTCTCTCCCTCTCTCTGTCTGTCTGTGTCTGTCTATCTGTCTGTCTATCTGTGGTTAGTAATTTTAGTTCCCAACTTTTAATGAATGCTGAGGACTTGTCCGTGTTTGACATCCTTCATTAGTTTAGTCTTCCTTCGCCAACGCTCTTTGTTGTCCCATTAGCCAAATATTCTTGTTTTTCATGGACAAGAGAGGGGATGCAAATGTCTTAGTATGAGAATCCGACTTTACTTAAGCTCAAGAGCATAAGTGATCCTGGTTCACTCAATATGATGATTGTGGTGCGGGTTTTTGTTTGCCAACTGCAAGCAGGGGAATTCGCTCAGTAGAGACCTGTTCCTTTACCTTCTGAACCCGTGTTACCAATTGTTCGATATATGTTTAATGAAGCTGTGTTGTATCAGAGTAGATTTGTGCATGCTGATTTGGGTTGGAGTATGTATTTTGTGTATGAGAATGTTCCTCTGGCAATGCCTTTGATGTCCTCATTTTGTTACTTGATTAGTGATTTTCCCAGAAACTGTAGGTACTTGTGTCCCGTACTTGATGTGAGTGACCGGCCTTGGTTTTTTAGCATGTGCATGCCATACCCCTACATGTTAATGTCCACAAAATGTGAAACTCTTGCTACAAGTGATATATCATGCATAGAATTCAATGTAGCATATGTCTGATGGAGTCAATTTGTTCGGCCTTTTATTCTTATTTGACGATGTCAGATCAAGTGGAAATTGGAAGCATAATGGAAGAGCATGGAGAGAAGAAAGGTAAATATTTTCAATAATGGCAATCGGCAAGTCAGATGGCTTAGGAGTAGCATGGTTGTTTTGTCTTTTTCCACCTTCCTATTGGTTCCCCTCATAGTAGGTTGGTTAGATCAGTGGACGAATGGAAAAAAGCAGATCATCTGGTAAGAAGGGAAAAATGGAGAAAAAAGGTTCTAGTGGGCAGTATAATGGGGGTCAATGGGAGGCTGAGCATGGTATTAGTGATCTATTTGTTTCGTCGATAGTTTGGATTTGGAACAAATCTGTCTGACTTCAGTTTGATTTCCTTCTTCATTAGCCTTGAATTCTTTTTGCTCAAGCATATGGTATTCTTGCCTCCTGCTGTGTTTCTGCATATGGGTACACCATGCTTCCAGCAAATTGGCCTTTCACTTTGCTACCTAGTATTTAATTTGCTTTGGAGTTTGACGTGCCTCTTTATGTGAGTATCTTACTGTTCTTAGTGATTGTCATGATTATACTCAGTTGTAAATAGAATATGCATTACCAAATTCAAGGCATAATGGTACTGGACTCGCAAGTATGCACTCTGTAGAAGTGAACTTTGGCTATTGCACTTTGTTACCAAGTTTTCATTGTTTCTAGCATTTTCTGCAATGTAGGTAAGTCAAAGAGACATGTCAGGAAAAAACAGAAGGATAACAAGTTAAGGGATGAAGGAGACCAATTACAGGAAACAAACAGTGCACCCGACAGGAGCGAGGTCGATCATACTTCTGTGGTGGATGACCATTCTCAAGGAATCAGTAGTATGTAGCTGTACTTTTTGTTTGCTAATACTAGCCAATATTTTTTGTTTTTTTCATCCAGAAGTTCCGAATACTGGATTATATAGTTTATAACTAGCAATAAGGTTGTGATGTTGTTTGCTTGTCGGTGCCTGCAATGGAAATTTACTCGTAGCAGAAGTCGTAAAAGCTGGAGCAGTGTCTTTGAGGAATCATAGATCTATGATCTTGGTTTCCTGCTACATGCTACATTAAGCTAGAAAAACTAAAATTGTAGCATTATTTCCAATTAGGATGTTAAAACTCACCATTCTGGTTTTGCAATATGGCAATCCTCTCTCGTGCATAATTTTTGACTCCTCTATGCAAGACTTCTGACTGAATATACCTTCCTGGGTTGAAGAACAAAGTGAAGGTGATCGTATTTTGCTCGCACTAATACACGCAATCATCATGAACCTTGAATCTACACTGAAAGCCACCTATGTGCAAACAGAACCCAATGAAGCAATGCTGGACACCTGACTTGAGACTAAATAAGATTCAGTAAAGTTAAAGAATGAGAGTATTGGAGACACTTTTTGCATGTTTTTCCTGGAAAATACTGGCGCAATGTTATGAAAACTGAAATCTTGAGAGTACGTGAAGGTTTTGCTGGTGTCTGTTGGGTTGATGCTGTGGCTGTTGTTGAGGAGGACAATGGTAATTCTGATGTTTGAGTTGTGTTTGAGGTCCTTCACATTATGGCTTCATGTATGGAAATTGATATCTATGATGATTTCTTATCGTTCTTGCTCATGTTTACTTCGACAGTGGTAGGGGTGAACACTGGGCTTTTGATGCTAGGAAAATGCCTTTTTATTTTAAAAATGAATTTGAGCGAAAAAAAGATACTTCGTTGGCTTGCGACATGGGAAACTACACTTACTTTGGTAGAAGGCAAGAGACTCTTGAGAAGTCTACTGGTCCGACTGATCCTACAATTTTTCAGCTGCTCTTTGTAGCAAAGATCATATACTACAATCGGGTTTTTGGATCCTAGAATTGTATGAATTCAATAGTGGGATTGAAATTTGATGACTATGAATAATTGTTTACTGCACGATGAGGGTTGTGAGATATCAGTTTTACTTCATTCGAAGCATTGGATGTCACACCTTTGATACTTACCTCAACATGTTGCAGGCACGTCTAAGAAGGCTAACGAGAGGAAGAGGAAGAAAAGGAATCAAAACTTGTCAGAAGAAGGTGATCTGCTTCTGGGAAAGAATGATGAAACTGATAAGGAGGAGGTTTATCGTGTCTCGTCAGGGAACAAGGATACTTCAGAAGGAATGAAGAGTAAGAAATGGAATTTTTTCTTATGCAAAGTGCTGCATACCATTCATTTTCAATACATGTTTTCTGTGTATGTGTGTGTGGGGGTATGTTCTCTATGTGTATGTGTGCGTGCGGGTTGGAGGGTGTTTGTGTGTGCATTTGTTTGTGTGTATGGTGGGTGGGTGCATGTGCCTGTGCATGTGTATTTGTGTCATGCACACACACATGGCCTAGTAGAAAGGATCAAAATTATGTGATATACTATTTAACTGCTACTGAGGAATCTCCATGAGGAGTAAATTGACGATACTATTGGCAGGAAGACATAGGGCTTACACTACCAAGAAAATACGAAGAAAAACATGCCATTGTGTTACTGCAAAAACATAATAGTTCTGATTTTAAGGGTAGGGGTCGATACTGAGATTTTGATGCTAGGAAAATGTCATTTAGTTTATCATAACTTTAATCGAGAAAGTGATACTCCTGGGCCTGCCTAATGGGAAAATGTACTTAGTTGGAAGAAGACACAAGACTCATCCAAATTTCAATGGTCTGAGTGGTCCTACGATATGTGCATGCTACTCTGAAAAGAATTCAGTCGCGTATTTCCCCTTATAAGCGAAAAAATAGACATGAAGAGCAAAGTGAGGTGGTGTAGGATTTAGTTTGGTCAGTACTGTGGTTATTGTTTATGATTCAACAAACTCTGATTGTTGAGTTGTGTTTGAGGATCTTCCTCACAGCTAGCTCCTTCTTTAGATTACAGTGATATGTTTTTTTTTTTTGCAAAAAGAATATTCCTTACAGTTCATTGTTTTCACTAAATAATTCAATCCAGAAAGTGATTAACCCATTGGGATTGGTTTGAGGCTATGAATATATGTATGCGGAAGGTGGTAGAAGACTGAAGTCTAATGGTCCGACTGGTCCCACAATTTGTCTCCTATTTTTATCAGGGTCATGCAGCTGGTAGGATCCTTAGATTCTATTATCTCACTACTGTTGATTGAAGTTTGATGACTATGAATAATCATGTTTTGGGGGCAATGCGTCATGAAGATTGCGAAGTATCGCATTTACTTTATTTAGAAAGCATTTGTTCTCATTGTTATTCGCCTTATCCATGATGCAGGTAAATTGAAGAAGGTCAAGAGGAAGAAGAAGAAGAATCATGACTTGTCAGAAGGTGACCACCCATCAACAAAGTATGATGAACCTGATCCAGAGGTTCATCATATGTTGTTAAGGATTGAGGATGCTTCTGAAGGAATGAAAAGTAAAAACTTTGATGCTTGCTTATGCTTATTAGTGATACATACAGTTTATTTCGATATGTCCTGTGAAAGAATATATCATCTTGGCCTTGAGACTGTCTGGTAATAGGAAAATGATAGTATGCTCTAAAGGAGTTATGGAAGGAGACGCTCTTATTGTGAATTAATGTAGATAAGGCTTGCAGATAAATGTTTCACCCTACTTACAATATAGATATTGTGGATCAAATTATATTGTTTACTGGTGTTTCTTGTTTCACCTTTGTACCAGGTAAGACTCAGAAGGCTAGGAGAAAGAAAAGGAAGGATCGCGACTTTCTGGAAGAACTTGGCCGACTACTGAAAAAGAATGACTATCCTGATCCTGGGGAGGTTCATCCTGCCTCCTCCTCAGGGAATGGAGATACTTCTGAAGTAACAAAACGTAAGGAATCAGACATTTGCCTATGACTATGAGGGGTATGTAAGAGCCATTATCAAGATGTTCTTGAAAAGGATATGGTGGTGGCTCTGAGGTTATCTGGTAGTAGCTGAATCCTATTCCTTACCTTGGGAATATAACTAGTGGCTTGCAAAGTAGTTGTTTTACCTGACAGATGCAATATTGGTTGTTGACGATAACTCTTTTTCTGTGAGCAGTGATTCATTGTTCTTCCCACGCTGTAGGTAAGTCTAAGAAAGCTAGGAGAAAGAAAAGGAAGCTCCTACAGTCTCCAAGAGATATTGACCAAGTAGTGGATAAGAACTCTGAACCTGATCCGGATGATGTTCATCAAATTTCTTCTGGGGATGAGGACGAATCCAAAGGAATGAAGAGTATGAAATTTAACTCCTCCTTTGATTATTTTTCATCGCCAAGATGCACTCTGAGAGTCTTGCTAAATAGGGCTGAGAATTGTTTCAATCTTGTCACTGTCAACTTCTTGGAGCAATCATAGGGAAATTTTTCACATGGAACCACGTTGTTTGGACCTCCTCATATGAACTTGACATGCAGAGTGGGTGATGGAATACTATCAGAAAAGACCGGGAATAGAGGTATTGCAACAAAGAATTGATGATTTTATAACCACTCACGAGGCGACACTGGAACAGGTATTGCAGATCTATCGATTCTTTACTTCTTATTTGGTTTTTCGAGTGTCCTTTAGTATTGTCTGATGTGGATAATGGTCATGCACCTATCCCTGTAAAGTGACAGCATATCCTTTTAAGGTGCTATGTTTCATGAATAAAAGAGTATCCCCAATTTATGTACCTCGCCATCATCTCAAAGGTATGCTTGCCCAGCGGGACAACTAGGTTCACTGATGATGTAATTTTGAATATAGTTTAAACCTAAAGAGTCGGGTTTAACATGGCATGGGTGAATGAAATGATCAAGTGCCCTCTTGTCAGCAACATGAGGTTATTGCCATGTTTTACTGGTTTTTGCTGGTTCAGTGTGGACATTTTCCCTGTTTTGCAAGACTCAAATGTTTGTGCATTCATTCTTGTATGAGTGATATTTACTTCAGATACATGTTGGTTGGTGTTTGTACCGAGCTGAATGATAAATTATCATCATTTTCTATTTACCTATGCTTGATCTTTTAATTTATTTCTTTCAGTTTGTCGGCAGTTTTCAGTTAGCCACACTTGTATTCACATTTATCATTCTCGCTCCACAGGAAAGAAAAGAAAGAGAAGCCCGTGTTGCAGAGGGAGGATGGACTGTGGTAACCCATCACAAAGGAAGGAAGAAGACCACAGATAGTGAAAGTGGAATTGTTGTTGGCTCTGTTTCCCAGGCTGCTTTGGAGGACAAGCTGGCTAAGAAGAAGCGCAAGGAAGTTGGGTCGGATTTTTACCGATTTCAGAGACGAGAAGCACAGAGGAGCGGTATGATGAGTTTCTCTTGTAGCTTAATTTCGTTCTTTTTAGAGACTACTGCTTGGGTAAGAGCCAAACTTCTTTTGTTGCTAAGACAATAGTACGAGCAACTTTGGAATGTTGATAGTAGGTTTTTTTAGTTGCTTTTTTTCACATTGTTTCAGCTTTATTCTCCTCCCTTATTTGCTCCTGTTTGTAAAATTTTACTTCATTAACATACCATATTGATTTTCTGTTACTGATATCTAAATAAACTAACATCAGACATGCTAGATAGGTCCTTGGGGTGATGAAATGCATTCAGAAAATCAGGAGGATACTTGTTACTTTTATTTGCGCTTCTCTTCACACTTCTATAATGTTGAACACGTACACGGAGCATATGTTTCACGATGCAATAACTTGCCAAAATAGTGTCATCTGCTAATTTCTGAAGTGGGATGATCGAGCATGTGACATTTCAATATTTTGCCTAGATCTGACCCATTAAATAGAAATCTCCTCGCTCTTTGGTTGTTTCATCAAAGATTCAAAATAGCTGCCTAGCTGTATGGAGCTGCATACTATAGGCCATATTCGGATGTGTCCCTATGCATGTCTATTTGCATATGTTGTCTGTCTGTAGCTATATGCAGGCACATCATGCATGACATGCATTCGAGCTTGTATGGCCTGTCTATTATCCTGTTTGCCCAATTGTGTGTGCTTCTCTTATCCTGGTTTTAAGCCTTCATGATGTTTACTGCTGTATAACCTTCAATGACTACCACTGTCTAATTTTTTTGGCATTCATAAAGTTTCCATTTTCTTCCAGCATGTTGATTTCTCCATTTCATTGTTCAGTAGATGGTTTCTTTTGTGAGGAGAAAGAACATCAAATATTGGTTAGCACATACAAAAAGAGAGATTTCTGTCTGATATTGCTGTAAACACTTTCGATTGGATATAGGAAATGCATCTTTGTCGATGTGGCACATAAACGTCCATGTAGTCGACTTTTATTTGGCACTCGGCTACTGGTTTTAGTTTGCATATACAAAGCATCATCACCTGTCAAGAATTATTGGGGACCATTTGACTACAGTTTCCTGCTGAATGGGCAATCTGATCATTGAATGAGCTAGGATGTTTCCTGGCGATGTGGTTTTTGTTATTTTTTTCTTATAATTTTCGTTTGGTGCAGAGATAATGATGTTGCAGAGTAAATTCGAGCAAGATAGAAAACGAATACAACAGTTGAGAGCTGCCAGGAAGTTCCGACCTTACTGAAACAGCTAGAGGACTCTGTGTCCTAGCAAAGGCATTCAAGTGATGAATATGCTACCTTGACTACTCTCTTTGAAAACACCAGGAACTTCAATTGGCTAATTTAAGGCGTCGCCACCTTGTCTTTTGCTCTCTTTTTGAAGAGAAAATAGAAAAAGGCTGGCCGCTGGGTTCCAGTCTCTATCTATTTGTTTCTAGGACCATTCGGCCATTCTCATACGTAGTTACATTGAGAGAGATCTTGGAGTTTTTCATCTTAGCATTTCCAAGGCTGGAAATCTCACTTTGAAATGAAGTGTAATCAATACTATTTTTCCTTAGGTTGCATGCATCATTCATCTATCTGAAGCATCGAAACAAGAAAACAGCATTATTACTATGTACACGAGAAGTCGGTTCTCTGGAAAGTCTAGGACACTGGTTGCAGAAACAATGCAGCAACCGTTTGAGCTGAGAAAAGATGGCATGCCCTGTCTTAACTTCTCACGCCCGCAGCGGAGAGCTTAACAGAATGGGTGAAAGAGGAAATGCATTGGATTGCGGATCCCGTAGTGCCAACCTCGTCCTCGGCCTTATGGAGCGACGTAGTGGGACTTCATCCTACCTTTAGGGGGTCGAAGGTGCTGTTAGATCCTGCAGTCTTCTGGTAAGTTCTTGGTATTATGTCGGCAAAACTCAAATTGGCCGTTGGTTGACTCGAAATGGATCCAAAGTGTTACCGGCATGCCTCCGGACATTCTTCCGGAGCTGCACGATGAAGCCTCAGAGTGGCCTTTCAAGGACTTAACCGAGAGAGGAAGAAAAAAGTGGCTCAGGGCGTGACTCGGGGCCAAAAACTCCAAACGCCGTGTAAGAGAGAAGACGTTCTTCTCTCTTACTAATGAGAGCGACCCAACTGAAACAAAAATACACAAGTTCAGCGACGAGAAAAGAAAACCGGATTATCAAGCAGCTCCAAATAGGGGTGGGCAATGGGCCAGGGCACGGTTTGGTTCCGCCCGGCTTTCTTTGAGCCTTGCCCGGCACAACCCATATGTAGCGGACCGTGCCAGCAACCCGCCCGGTAGCATTGACAGGCCAGCGTGGCACGTGGCCGGTGCCATGTCAAACAGGCCGTACTTGGCACAGCCCGCTATATTACCGGGCCTATTATGCTTGGTCTGTGCTGGCCCATTAGCAAGCCCTTGTTCCAAACGGACTCAACTAGAACTTGAAATGAAACAATATTCAAAGAAAGTGAAAACTTCGTGATGGTTAGAAAATGGAAAAATTTAAATTAAGAGCTCGAAGTGCTATCATTTTTTCAAATAATGACTTCAAGCGGACTTTGTTTCAAATAAGAGCCTGAAGTGCTCTCGTTATTTCAAATAAGAGCCCGAGATAGCCGTGGTGGTTTCGGATGAGGGCTTGACCTCTTCGGTAGGCTATATATTTCGGCCAACAAAGGTCATTTTTGTAAAAATACAATTTAAACTTGAATTTTAGTAAAATTAAATTAAAAACTAAAAAAACTAAAAAAAGGAAAAACTGGAAGGAGAAGAACACGCAGCAACCTGAGGGAAGAAGAATAATACATAGGTGCCTTTGGCCGCCGCCCCACCACAGGTAGGGGGTCGGGCATTGTCGGCGGGTTGTTGATGCCTCGGCGTGGACCAACGACCCCATCGACTAGAGCCGAGGGCCTACGAATGATCGAGGGCAGTCCTTGTGACCTCCTCGAGAAGATGTCCGACCTCGAAGCATTGGACCTTCTCACTGTCAAGTGGAGCTTCCTGTCTTCCTTGACCTTGGCATCTATCTCCAACGGCTACCTTCCGTCCAACGACATGATGTCGAAGTTGACATGGATCAAAACAATCGACCGTGCCATGTCCAAGAATTGCTCGAAGATGCCGGCGACCCTCGCCAAGGTCCGGCCTAGGGCCGCGACCCTCCCCTAAACTTGGGCGAGGGTCGCCCAACCCTGCCCGACTTTGGGGAGGGCTCGCAAACCCTCGTCGAAGCGCCAATGCCCATAGGCGGGAGCGTTGCCTCCTGCCCGTGTCTTCTCTTATTGCTTTATTTTTGTTTACATTTACTTTTTTATTTAAAAAAATAGAAAAAAGATAAAGATAAAAAAATTAAATAAAATGACCAAAATGTCCTTAATCAGCTACTAAGTTAGGCTCTTTTTTGATACTGATATTGACATTTCAAGCCATTTTTATGAAACAAACAAAGCATTTCGGACCTTTATTTGAAACAGAGTTCATTTCATGTCCTTATTGAAAATTTTCATTAGCAAATTGATTTTCAAAGTAGGACAAAAAAGGCAGGACAATCACGATTCAAGAATAGAAATTCCAAAGTAAATTGGATCCGAAACTAACTTTATCGTCCCATTTTCCGTTGTCATGAGTTCAAAGTGACAACGAACTCCCTATTGAGATAAATAATTAAATATGTGCTCGATATTTTTCAGTTCAATTTTAATGTGTGTTTTATTCTCGTTCCGATTTTTGTCAGTTTATAAGTTTTAATTCTACTCTAAATCCGTTTTTTTTTTTTAAATAAGCGTTTTCAGTTAGGTAAAAGTGAAATATAGTTTAGTATAAAATGAACAACTTGGTTGGACAAACAGAGACTAGGGAAAGAAAAGGTGGTTCACTCGCCCCGTCTCTCTCGTCTCGTCTCTCCCTCTCCCTTCCTCCCACCGCCACCGCCACCGCCACCGCCCCCATCGGCTTCGCGCCTTCGAAGCCTCAACGTTAGACCACCGTACGCACGCCTCTCCTCCCCGCAACAACCCACGCCATCGCTCGCTCTCCGCTGCACGTCCTCGGCGGCTAAGCTCGTTGGCAACCACCCGCGCCTCTGGTTCGATACTCTCTCCCTCTCTCTGTCTGTCTGTGGTTAGTAATTTTAGTTCCCAACTTTTAATGAATGCTGAGGACTTGTCCGTGTTTGACATCCTTCATTAGTTTAGTCTTCCTTCGCCAACACTCTTTGTTGTCCCATTAGCCAAATATTCTTGTTTTTCATGGACAAGAGAGGGTATGCAAATGTCTTATTATGAGAATCCAACTTTACTCAAGCTCAAGAGCATAAGTGATCCTGGTTCACTCAATATGATGATTGTGGTGCGGATTTTTGTTTGCCAAATGCAAGCAGGGGAATTCGCTCAGTAGAGACCTGTTCCTTTACCTTCTGAACCCGTGTTACCAATTGTTCGATATATGTTTAATGAAGCTGTGTTGTATCAGAGTAGATTTGTGCATGCTGATTTGGGTTGGAGTATGTATTTTGTGTATGAGAATGTTCCTCTGGCAATGCTTTTGATGTCCTCATTTTGTTATTTGATTAGCGATTTTCCCAGAAACCGTAGTTACTCGTGTCCCGTACTTGATGTGAGTGACCGGCCTTGGTTTTTTAGCATGTGCATGCCATACCCCTACATGTTAATGTCCACAAAATGTGAAACTCTTGCTACAAGTGATATATCATGCATAGAATTCAATGTAGCATTTGTCTGATGGACTCAATTTGTTCAGCTTTTTATGCTTATTGGATGATGTCAGATCAAGTGGAAGTTGGAAGCATAATGGAAGAGCATGGAGAGAAGAAAGGTAAATATTTTCAATAATGGCAATTGGCAAGTCAGATGGCGTAGGAGTAGTATGTTTGTTTTGTCTTTTTCCACCTTCCTCTTGGTTTCCCTCATAGTAGGTTCGTTAGATCAGTGAATGAATGGAAAAAAGCGGATCATCTGGTAAGAAGGGAAAAATGGAGAAAAAGGATCTAGTGGGCAATGGGGTCGATGGGAGGCTGAGCATGGTATTAGTGATCTATTTGTTCCGTCGATAGTTTGTATTTGGAACAAACCTGTCTGACTTCAGTTTGATTTCCTTCTTCATTAGCCTAGAATTCTTTTTGCTCAAGCATATGGTATTCTTGCCTCCTGTTGTGTTTCTGCATATGGGTACACCATGCTTCCAGCAATTATTGGCCTTTCACTTTGCTACCTAGTATTTAATTTGCTTTGGAGTTTGACGTGCCTCTTTATGTGAGTATCTTACTGTTCTTAGTGATTGTCATGATTATACTCAGTTGTAAATAGAATATGCATTACCATATTCAAGGCATAACGGTACTAGACTCGCAAGTATGCACTCTGTAGAAGTGAACTTTGGCTATTGCACTTTGTTACCAAGTTCTCATTGTTTCTAGCATTTTCTGCAATGTAGGTAAGTCAAAGAGACTTGTCAGGAAAAAACAGAAGGATAACAAGTTAAGGGATGAAGGAGACCAATTACAGGAAACAAACAGTGCACCCGACAGGAGCGAGGTCGATCATACTTCTGTGGTGGATGACCATTCTCAAGGAATCAGTAGTATGTAGCTGTACTTTTTGTTAGCTAATACTAGCCAATATTTTTTGTTTTTTTCATCCAGAAGTTCCGAATACTGGATTATATAGTTTATAACTAGCAATAAGGTTGTGATGTTGTTTGCTTGTCGGTGCCTGCAATGAAAATTTACTCGTAGCAGAAGTCGTAAAAGCTGGAGCAGTGTCTTTGAGGATTAAGCGGTGGATCACATCATAGATCTATGATCTTGGTTTCCTGCTACGTGCTACATTAAGCTAGAAAAACTAAAATTGTAGCATTATTTCCAATTAGGATGTTAAAACTCACCATTCTGGTTTTGCATTATGGCGATCCTCTCTCGTGCGTAATTTTTGACGCCTCTATGCAAGACTTCTGACTGAATAGACCTTCCTGGGTTGAAGAACAAAGTGAAGGTGACCGTATTTTGCTGGCACTAATACACGAAATCATCATGAACCTTGAATCTACACCGAAAGCCACCTATGTGCAAACAGAACCAAATGAAGCAACGCTGAACACCTGACTTGAGACTAAATAAGATGCAGTAAAGTTAAAGAACGAGAGTATTGGAGACACTTTTTGCATGTTTTTCCTGGAAAATACCGGCACAATGTTATGAAAACTGAAATCTTGAGAGTACGTGAAGGTTTTGCTGGTGTTTGTTGGGTTGATGCTGTGGTTGTTGTTGAGGAGGACGATGGTAATTCTGATGTTTGAGTTGTGTTTGAGGTCCTTCACATTATGGCTTCATGTATGGAAATTGATATCTATGATGATTTCTTTTCGTTCTTGCTCGTGTTTACTTCGACAGTGGTAGGGGTGAAGACTGGGCTTTTGATGCTAGGAAAATGCCTTTTTATTTTAATAATGAATTTGAGCAAAAAAAAGATACTTCATGGGCTTGCGACATGGGAAACTACACTTACTTTGCTAGAGGGCAAGAGACTCATGAGAAGTCTACTGGTCTGACTGATCCTACAATTTTTCAGCTGCTCTTTGTAGCAAGATCATATACTACAATCTGGTTTTTGGATCCTAGAATTGTATGAATTCAATAGTGGGATTGAAATTTGATGACTATGAATAATTGTTTACTGCATGATGAGGGTTGTGAGATATCCGTTTTACTTCATTCAAAGCATTGAATATCACACCTTTGATACTTACCTCAACATGTTGCAGGCATGTCTAAGAAGGCTAACAAGAGGAAGAGGAAGAAAAGCAATCAAAACTTGTCAGAAGAAGGTGATCTGCTACTGAGAAAGAATGATGAAACTGATAAGGAGGAGGTTTATCGTATCTCGTCAGGGAACAAGGATACTTCAGAAGGAATGAAGAGTAAGAAATGGAATTATTTCTTATGCAAAGTGCTGCGTACCATTCATTTTCAATACATGTTTTCTGTGTACGTGTGTGTGGGGGTATGTTCTCTGTGTGTATGTGTGCATGCGGGTTGGAGGGTGTTTGTGTGTATGGTGGGTGGGAGCATGTGCCCGTGCATGTGTATTCGTGTTGTGCACACACACATGGCCTAGTAGAAAGGATCAAAATTATGTGATATATTATTGAACTGCTACTGAGGAATTTCCATGAGGAGTAAATTGATGCTACTATTGGCAGGAAGACGTAGGGCTTACACTACCAAGAAAATACAAAGAAAAACATGTCATTGTGTTACTGCAAAAACATAATAGTTCCTTAAGTTTGATCCCACATTTTGTTTGACCACCTTTGAGTCAGAGATTTACCTTCTCTTCAAATAAGGGAATGATTAATTTCTTATGCTTTTCACAACAAAACCAAGCGGGAAGTATTGTTATGTCCATTTAAGACTTGGGATTGGACTGAAAACATGAGATGTTTTTCTGGATTTTCTATTCAGGTACTTCAGAGGGTGAAGAACTCTCCTCTCTTTGGTATTCACACAGAGGAGACTCTAGAAACTTGAAAAAAGTAGTCTTTTATGTGACACTTAAGAATGGTTAAGGATGTAGGGTCAACTGAACCGTGAGTTATGAAAACCACTGGTCGAGATGTTTTTTGCTTGCAGTGGTAATGGAAGTACCACTCTCTTGAAAAATTTAATAGTGAATTCAGCTGGATTAGCTTTGGCTTGAGCTTTTCGCGGCAAACCTTGTCTCAAGCAATAAGACCCCAACTGTCAAGAGGAAGGTTGAATACATGATTGGTTTCAACACGGAATATGTGTCGGTCGTCTTAGCAATTTTGAAGTTAGGTATAAGGAAGATTGGAATCTATTGTTCAAGATTCAAGGCAAGGTTTGTTCAAAGAAGGATGATAATCAAATATCGGTGATCAGATCACAGTTCATGGTTTAGTTGATTCTCCATTGTGTTAAGTCTTGTAAAAGTTAGCATTTCTAGGAGATGATGAAAACAAGCCGTAAGGTTACTGCAAGGAAAGGTAGTTACAAGTTACTTTTCACCTGCCTTTGTACTGTAATATGCTTGTGCTTCAGTTGCATGATATATTGTTGCCGCTGTTATTTCGTCTCTGCATTAGCCAATTCGCATATGATTATGCTCGATAGTAATTTAACAACAGAAAGGAGATGCATGCATGTAGCAATGTTCATGGTGCTATTAGGTGCACTAGTTAAATTGCCAAAAAGGAGAAAATGTAGGACGCGTGTTGCTGTGTGGATGGCATTCTTCTTCTTCTTTTTCCAGTAAACTGAAGAATACATAGCATTGCTGAAGCCTCTCATTCTCATGTGCATAGACTGCATGTCTATTTTGTCTCTGGTTAGTGTTGTCTATGGTTTCTTTTTAGGCTGTGTTTTTCATGGTGGTTGTCAGATTTTATGAATGTATGTACAATGCGTAGAACAGCACTGTCGCATCATTATGAAAACATAGTTTCGCTTTCCCGGCAGGTAATGGTGAGACTGGTGATGGGGTTGTGGAGGATGATTTGAATGAGCCAACCATGGGAGAAAAGCTTGAAAAATTAAATTTGGTAGATGGTGGAATAAACATGAGCCATGAAAAACAAGACCTCACCCCTCTTGCCCAGCCTCGCGCTGACTCTGTTAATGTTTTGCTCAAGCAAGCATTGCATGCTGATGACCGTGCCCTCCTCTTAGATTGCTTATATACACAAGACGAGAAGGTGTTCTTTTAATCTTATCTTCATGCTTCTGGATAATTATTTATTTCTGGAAAAGATAATGATAGATCATTTAGGCACATGGTAATTGTGTCAAACTCGCTTGTACTGGCAGGTTATAGCTAATTCTATCTCTCTTTTGAACCCATCTGATGTTCTTAAGCTTCTGCAATTCCTCATATCCATAGTTGAATCCAGGTGACTCTCTCTCTCTCTCTCTCTCTCTCTCTCTCTCTCTCTCTCTCTATATATATATATATATATATATATATATATATAAGTTATTCTAATTAATTTTTAGGCATTTTGTGCTGGATGATCTTAAACTTGTAATCCACCGCCAAGAGTTACCGACATCAAATTGAAGGAAAACACTCATTGACCAAGGAAGCTCAATTACTTGCTAATATAGACGTTAAGAACTGTCCTGTTTGCAAATGTATGGGTGTTACAGTTGCTATCTTATTCGACCAAAAGCCATCTTTTTCCCTCCCTTCATGTCAATTGCTTGTTTTGTCAGTAAAATAAAACATGATTTATGTTTTATAATGTAGGATATTCATCTTATATAGCAGAATACCGGCACTGAACCTGCTGGCCAAACTATCATATGAATTAGAGTAGTCAATATTTACTGTCCTCCGCTGTCATAGCGTGTAGGGTTGGCCATAAATGTCTAGGTACTCTTGCAGAGTTTTGTGTGACTTCGATGTGTGATCTCTTTGAACTTGGTCTAGATGCTGGGCAGCCTTTCTATGTATTCCCACTATCAATCTTTGCCTCCGATTATGCAATCATTATCTTGAATGATTTTTCAGCACTAATGCTGTTCTATGGGGGCCTTCCTCCTGGCTGTAAAATTTTTGTTGAAGATACTGCTCCATCAATATTGTTTTGCTTTGTTGCTGCAGGGGTGCTGTGCTTGTATGTGCTCTTCCCTGGCTGAGAAGACTACTGCTTCAGCACTCTAGTGGAATAGTGTCACAGGAAGCTTCGCTGGCTGCCTTGAATTCTCTGTATCAGGTCTGAAATGGGGGCCGGTTACCATGTTAAGAAACTTTTGAGCGCAAGTATATATGAGCTTCAGCAGAATGTTTTACCTTCCAATATCATCTCTTTTACTCGTACTGCTGTGGATAAATTTAATAAAATCTCAAGGTTGTGTAGGAAGATTTGTCCAATTTCGTAACATGACTTTCTTTTCTTTGGGTTTCTGATTTGCTTGTGGTTGTTTGCAGCTCATTGAATCGAGAGTGTCGACCTTTCGGCCAGCTCTTCAACTATCTGTCTCTTTGGACGTCCTTTACGCAGGAGTACGTATAACTAAATGCGAAGTTGGGATTTGTACTAAAGTTTGGTGTGTCATCTGACCCCGTCTGTACTTCTTGAGCAGGTAATCGATGAGAAAGAGGAGGAAGATACTCCAGTGAAACCAGTGATTTATGAAGACCATGACAGTGAGGAAGAGGGATCAGAAGATGCAATAATGGACATCGACCATCATAGCCCCGAGGAGGAAACATCTGACATAGTATTCGAAGGAGATAGTGATGCTGATGAAATGAGCGACTAAGTTGGTTGACAAGCCATAAGAATGAGGTCCATAGGGATACATTAGAAGGAAGTGTATATTCCTTATATGGAATTTGATACTGGTCCAAGCAGAGTGCAGTGGCCACAAGGATGCGTTTGTTCTTACGGACCCTAGGTGGTTATGTCAGAGGAGACACTATTCTTACATGGATATAGACTTAGTGAAGATGCTGGAGGACTCAGGCTGTGACTAGAATACTGCAGAAATGAGCGCAGCATGTCAAGTCACTAATTCCTTCAAGTTTTGTTCTGATCTCATTTTTGTTGTCCTTATGCGATGTGCCATAGACTCCTACTCTATTACCAAGAAATGCTCAGAGAGCTGCTGTTTTCCTCCCTTTTCCGGTTGATGCCTTACTCTTGATAACAGAGGCTTTTAGTGTTGTTTGATATCACTACTCCTTCCACTCGTGTATAAACCATCTTCCATCTCTTTCTTTTCTCTAGTTTGATCAAGTTGGGGAATTAGGGTGGAAAAGAAAGGGGAAGAATCTTATTTCATTTGAAATCAACCAATGCATACATGTAGAATGTTGCCTCTGGCAGGACCAGAGACGACTCCAAACTTCCATGATAGGACCTAAAAAATACCTCATTCGAAGTAAAATACAGCAGACCATAGCAGTAACTGTTTACTTCCCTTAGTATTTATATGGATCTCATTCCCTAACGCATTCTCCCGTCATCATTGTTGGCATTGCCAGCAATTCCAAGTATGCTTCCCAGTTCCCTTAGCACCACGAGCCATTCTCTTCACATGCTCTGCTGCCTGCGAGGCCTACTGCTTGGCAGCACTGGCCTTTGCCAGACTGGTCCTTGTCTCCTTGGTCTTACTTTGGTTGCTTGTGAAATAGAGGACCTGAAGATACCGGTATCTTCCCATTAGAAAATTGTTGAAGAACCTTCGCGTGGCAGTGGTCTGTCTTGTGGATCAAGATGATGTCCCAACCTATGTCCAACTCATCGGTGTTGCTCTTATGTGACAAGTAACTGCAACAATGTATAGCTTTTAAATCAATTAAATTGATAGTTCACGGGTGGCAGAAACACTAAGTAATGAAATAGTGTTGCTAACCGGAGTCTTCACTACAAGCAATGAAAAACAAAAGCCAGTGTGCCAGAAAAGCATCAAGTAGACATACTACACCTTCTTGAGGAGACACCCTTGTGCAATTGATCGGGCTGTGGCATTCAAGCAATCTCAAAGCTAAAATGACAGCTCACAGAAAACCTGCACTGGACCTTTTTCTTTTCCATAGAGGTTTGCAGCTGCATTAAACAACTTACCAGTTTTTTGAGCAACTCACATTGCAGAGCTAAAAATAATCAATTTACCATGAATTAATGCTCTTACTTCATGAATGCCAAGCAGAGTGTTGAATATCCTTCAAACTGCTTTTTGACATTAGGCCTCTGTCAACCACCTCGTTCCAAAAGAGCCTTGAGATGTTTTCATCACCTACACAGGAAGCACTTAAGCTTCTATAGATCTTTAAAGTTATCATTAACCTCCTCTTATACATGTCATCCATCATGGCTGATGAGGCTGTAGTGTTCCCCACTTTCATGTAGGCATAGGCTAGACTGCTGTATATGACACTATCTCCTGATATGCCCTTCTCTTTCATTATTGAAAAGACTTTTTCAGCATAATCAATCTTCTCTCTTTTACAGAACCTCCTTATCAGCGCCCTGTACAGAGAAACATCGACACAAAGACCTCTCTTAGCAAGTTCATCCGGGAGTCTTAGTATCGCCTCTTCCTCATTTAAGTCACAGTACCCATCTATAAGCCAGGAATAAGTGCAGTAGCTGGGAGACAATCCAGCATTAAGCATGCTAATGAGGAAATCTTTTGCGTTGTGCATGTCTTGAACCTTGCAGAAACCATGAATCAGTGCCTTGTACGTGAATTGGTCCAACTTAAGTCCAGCCTCGAGCATCTTATTCCTCACTTTCAATGCAGACCTCATATCCCTTATCTTGCAGTATGCATTAATCAAAGTGTTGCACGTAATATTATCAGGTTCTACTTTCTGCTCGCTCATCTCATTCAAGAGCTTGTTGGCATCCCTCATTCTACCTTGTTCACATAATTTTCGCAGGATGGAATTGTACGTTGCAACACCGTGATACAGACCTTTGGCCACCATCACCTCTCGCAACCTTAAAGCCTCTTCGAGGTCATTTATTCTGCAATACCCATCAATTAAGGTTGTATACGTCACATGATTAGGCGAAACACCTTTGATTTCCCTAAAAAGCCTCACAGCTTCTCTCATCCTGCCTTCCCTGCAAAGTCCATACACAAGAGAGTTATAGGTTACAATATCAGGACTAACTGCTCCTCTTTCCATTCTATCTTGAACACATAGAGCTTCATAATGCATGCCCTTCTTGCAGTACAACGCTATCAACGTATTGTACGTGAAGAGGTCAGGATGAACACATTTAGACTCCATTTCAATCAATATCTTTTCCGCTTTCTCCGTGTCTGCAGACTTGCAACAAGCATGAATCAGCACGTTGTATATGTGAATATTCGGGACAACCCCGAGCCTAACCATCTTCTTGTATAATTTCCACACCATATCAGTCAGTCGATCCTTCGCCAAAGAACTCAACAACACAGTGCAGGCATGCAAATGTGGCTTAAGGCCGCACACTCTCATGTGCTCGAACACTTGAACCGCATCCTGGGTCATCCTGGAATTCGCATAAAATATCACCAGCCAGCTGAAAACCTGCGAATTGGCATCCGGGTCATCATGTGCCCTCACCAGAGCTCCCAAAACTGACGGGGACGACAAGAAATCTCTTCGAGCGATTTTCTCGAGCAGGTCCTGGGCACTCCTGAAGTGTTTGTGCTTGGTGAGGATGTGAATCATCGTCCACGAGGATTGTAAAGAGTGCTTGTGCCCGGGCATCGATTCCACGTTCTTGAAGAATGCCAACAAATGAGAAGGACTGGGACAATGGAGCGAGAAGCTGAGGAGAACTTGATGAATGATTGCGGAGGTGAGAACCGAAGAGAGCTTCGAGTGGAAGGGACAGTTCCCTTGACCTTTGATTATGAGTCCACAGATGCTTTGTACGAGTTGGGTTTCTGTGTTGAAGGAAGTCGAGCCCGCCATTCCCGCACGAAGCAAAATCGCAGAGACGGAGACAGAGATCGGCCGCTACGACGAAAAGCTCGCAGCAGCGATCATGGCGATGGGTCAAAACTTTTTCCACGAAGGGGTCAGGAACAGGAGAGCTGTGCCCGCGAAATGAACCAACATCGGAGCTCTTTAACGAGTAAAACCATGGACTCTCGATTCTAATTGATGATGGCAATCGGAGAACCTTTCTCGATCCTAAGGTCTTGATTAGGCAAATAATATGCAACTTCAAAAAAAAATTCTTTATTTTGCGAAAAATTATTATTTAAAAAATATTTTTCAAATAATAAAAATTGTATTGCAACGAGAAATATTTTTACCTTCTAAGAAATTATTTGGGTATACATTATTATCGATAATGAAAATATTTTTAATTGGTTAAATTTTTTTAAGTATCATAAATAATCATTTTTAATAATCATTTTTTTAAAAATTATTATCCATTTCTCCTTGATGCCAAATCGAAAACTGAACTGATTAACTTCTGTTTTGGAAACTTACAAACCAAATCGCATTGTTAAATGGACCGGAAATTGAATGAAATCAAAATTGAGTTGGGTTTCGTGCTGCTTCTTTTTTCCTTGAAAGTTGACCCGGAACGACAAAATAAAAATGAAACATTCAGCATCTTTCTCGTACTTCCATAGTCCCAAATACGTTTTCTAGAGCCACATCAAAAACAGTTGCCCCAAAACTTTTATCGGATTCATGCATTCATCGGCATATAATGCTGAAAAATATACACAGAATTTTGAAGATACTAAGAGAGAGAACAGTGGTCAATAAACCCCCTCCATCTTTGCTAGCACCAATGTGTAGAGGAGCAATCCCAGAAGAAATCACGGTTACGAGAAGCTATCGAAGCAAGAAAATAATCAGAGAGACGAGTGAATCACTCGGACGACTTCAGCAAACAACAGAGCATCTGGCCACACCGAGCAGTAAGCACACAGGAGCAACCGTGGTACCTCTTGCGGATCAAACAGTAGCCGCAGATGAAGGGCAAACAAGAAACCTAAGCCACAGGATTGACAAAATTTTGTACTCGAGTTATAATGCCTCAAACGTAGCACGAGCTCCAGGAGACGTGAGATGGGAAGGAAGTCACGCGAACCACTGTGAGAGCTTCCGGTGTCAAGTTGGAAGAACATCAGCAAACATCTAAAGCGCATGACACCCGTTTTATTCCCACTCCAAGAAAGCTTCTTCGCAATGCGCTCTTATTGAGGTGACGTGATCCAATTTTAATGCCAAACTTCACCTTGAACCAATCATGAAATGTACATCAAGCCACAGCGTTCGGTCATATTTGGAATTTCTGTTGACATCATTGGCCACGAAAAATAGAGCAGGGAGATTCTCTTCCATGTGAATGAGCAAGTTCTGCCTTGAATATCTACGAGGAGAAACCTTTATTGTGGTTCTGTTTAGCAGCACTCTCAGCAGATTTAAGTGCTTTTCCGTTCCTCTTCTCATACTCCTCCTTCAATTCTTCCAAGCGTTTTGCTACCTGATCATACACAAAGATCTATGACAGAGAGCTGGAACAAGAATCAACCACAAACATCCAAGAAGCACTTGAGGCCTTGGCCGACAAAACTATACGACTCTTGAAGCATTTGCAGGGAAAGAGTCTTGAATTTGGTCATGCAACATATAAGCGAACAAGATCAATAATCTCCATTTCATGTCGTATTGAAGATTAATTCATTAAGAACAAAACTGAAGAAACATTTATTTAAAAGAAATCGATATCTTGTCCCTTGGATTTTACTCTCTTAATAAGTGAGGCACAGACCAAATGGTCAGGCAACCATAATTCCTGAAGCAAAAAGATCCTGCAATGTCACTGTAGTAACAAGCATCTTTTTTATTAAAAAAAAAAAAATGGAATCTGCGACTGCAAAAGTTGACATGACCAGAAGAAACAATGAGCATTGGCAAGTCAAACCTTAATTGAGTAAGCCATCGGCAATAATGTATCTGGATCCATTGCATGCTCAGGGAAGTTACGCAAAGCATGAATAAGCTTCTCAAATGGTAATTTGACCTGACAAACAAGAAATTTTCCTCATCAGCATGCAGAAACTAACAGCATTGGGGGAGGTATGTGCATAGATACTGACCAACTCATCATGACAATACTTTAACAAAGCCAAACCGACTTTGAAGACAATTTTGACACCCTGTTCAAAACATACAAAATTGTCTAAGAATTTCCAACAACATAATGGTGCTTTCAAAGAGAAAGTAATGTTAATTTTGCCAGCTACCAACCTCAAAGAGAAAAACATCCCAAATTCGAAGAGCCAGGTGAAATGGGAAAGAGTACGCAAACACTGTGATGAACCATTGACTTGCATACATGCTGGGATTTATCATTTCTTCACTAAAATGCTCCCCCAGCTTTGGCAAGTGTTCTTTCACCAAGTGATCAAACTGAAAAAGATACTGTTGAACCAATGGTAGCCCCACCTAACAATGGTATGAAAAGAGTAGTTCTCAGAGACTGAGAGTACTGAAATTTTCTTCATCCTAGACACGATTTGAATCAAAGCCCAGATCAACAAGGGAAAATAGGCAATTCTTTTCTTTTTTTTTGTCTGGGGGCCACATTAAAATAGGCAATTTAACTAGTCATCAAACATTCTCCTTGTGACGTTCTATCAAAAACTAGAAAGAAGCAGCAAACTAAAGAAATGAATGAGGAATGTATTAGATCTAAACAATGCAGAAGAAATATATTACCTTCTTTACATCAGAACAATGAAATAAGCAAGAGAAAAAACAGCAAATAATTTGTTCTTATAATCTCAATTAGCAACCTCATGTTCCCTAAGAGACGGCTGCTTCTGACAGGAGTCAGCAGTACAGCCTATCTAAGAAACAAATTTTGATGATAATAAAGACAAGAAAGCAACCATATGCTAAGAAAAATCAACAATTCACACAAAGCAGAGGGGGATATAGTGCTGACCAAAGGATAAGGCGTTCAATTTCCTACAACATAGAGCATAATGCCACAAAAATAATGTGTAGCCACCTCCACATCCATGTTGAAGGATTAGACTTAAACATATTTGTCTAATTTGTAATTAAAAAATTAGATGTTTCCCTTATTTTAGGAGTTTCCTTCCATATAGCATTCCAGCCTGGCATGGTCCAGTTGAAGTCGTGGGCAATTTTAGGGGCTTCAACTGCTATCTTGAATTTGCTCGTAGGACTCAAAGTTTATTATCTGAGAAATGGGAATATTAAGTTCACTGAAATGTCCAACCTCCCTTTGTGCTTAAGGTGCAAACATTTGCCAGTTGCATGCTTATTGTTGTATGTTTGAGCTAAGTGCATCCCTATTGCTTGCGCAATCCCAGCATCCCAGCTCACAGGCTTGTGCGGGAGAACAGGAGAGGCCGTTGTTTGAAACATTACAAGCACTGGACAGGAAAATCATTTGCAACAGCAGGAGCAGAGGAAGTGGGGTTGCTTTCGAATTGTGACCACTAATCATTAAGTGGATCCTCAGTTTGCCCATCCAAAGAAAGGAAAATGGTCACACAGCTAGACCAGATGAACTACGCAAAGCAGTTATGCTTCGACCAGATAGCTGCAGTTTATTGTCTAAGATAGGTAACAAGATTCTGCTTAGCTCTAGATAGGATAAAAAGAGCTGTAAGACATATATAAAAGCTAGCACATTCTAGGTTGAACATGCCAAAGTGGGTATCTCAAGCACCAACGAAGTACCATATACAAGCCTTCCATGGGAGAATGAACAGCTCCTTTCAGTAATGCTACCAATAACCAAAATGCATCTTCTTCACTCATATAGAGAAGCAATAGCCCAGCTACAAAGCCCATGCCCTGCATTTGAACTAATAATGTTGGCCACTTTAAAGCAGAATAAAACGAGCCATATGCTCATACAACAAATAGTCAAACCTGAACATATCCAACGTCCCTATCATAGACAGAATATGCCTTCAGAACATTGTACAGGGACCTCTGACCTGGTCCATGTCTCTGTTGAAAGAAAACATGGGAAGGAAAGGTTCTAGAAATATCGCGAATTATGTCCAGCTCCGAAGCTGATGTCTCGTATATCACCAATTGCTGCAAAATATATGCTTGTATCGTATCAGCATGATTGGCCTTGCTTGATGTTGGGGGGAAAATGTAGGAAATTAAGTTGTCGTGAATTAAATAAATGCACAAGTTAGAAAAAGTTGAACAAATTCTGGAAAAGGACTATATTTTCCCTTTTTCAGGCAGTTGATATCTTTAAACTGCAGGCTTGCCGTATGTCATTAAAATTCCATTAAGCCTCCCTCCCTCCTCCTGTTTCCCAATGTACGCATAAAAATTTCGGAATGACGCATTGCTTAGTTATCTATGACATGCTTGAGAATTCAATGGAAATTTAGCAGACTTGTGGTTTATTTAGCTGAAAAATGCTTAGAGTCCCAAGCAGAAAAACACATACGCTAGGAAATTATTTAAGCAGAAACAAGTACAGAAGATGATCACCTCATAAACCCCAGGATTCATCAGCAAAAGATCACGACTTCCAGATATCAGCTGCCAGACAAGACCCCTCAAACAGTCTGGAATTCCTTTCCTTATTCGTCTTTTTACCACATGAGGCTTCCTCCTAACATAATGTTTCCAATCACTACCTCCAACCCCAATCATCTTCCTCCATTTCTTAACCCTTCTTTCCTCCCTGAGAACAGAGAAATTCATTTGGCAGATTCTCGTGATCACACTGCTTTTTATTGAATGATCCAACAAACCTGTTGAAGAGAATGAAGATCATACCTTTCAAACTCATCCTTTGACTTCCCCTTGTTTACGCCTTCAGGAGAGCTATTTACATCCTGCTTGACGAAACCAAATCTGTCCAATGGTCTCGGTGAAGGTAGTGGCCCCACTTCGCAATCGTCTGTTCGTTTCTTTTCCATGTCAAATGTCAAAGCGAAGCTCCAGCGTATCAAAATACATACCACGGATTAATCTTCTTCTACTACATGGTCATCTTTCAAGACCTGGGAAAGGAAAAGGAAAACGCAAAATCTTTTGGGAAAACCGTGACATAAGGTTGACAACATATCATCACAAAGATAAAAAGGGCCTCCCGGCCTTGCAAGTCTACAAACCGGACAAGAAAAGTGGGGCCCAATTAATTAAACTGAGATACCAACATCAAACTAATGAAAGCATCACAGCGGCATAAAATGCAATACACAGTAAGGAAGGACTAGGCACAGATCACCAGTAGCTGCAAAAGCTCAAAAAGACTATTAACATCAACGATATCAGCAACACACCTCACAGAAACCGGAGTCCAGACAACCAGCGGAACACCAGAAAGTTCCCAAACTCCAGGCAGAGAAAACAAACCCAGGAGGCAATATCAATATTCAGAGCGAAATTCCACCCAGTTCACGCCACAACAGGACAGAAGCGCGTATCAATGCCAGCACAAACGACTCGTCAATCGTCACCTCAAATTCAACAGACAAACAACTACAGCCAAGAAAACCGAAGGAAACAAAAAAAAAAATTCCGTTTCATCGTATCCGACTCAGAACAAGACCTAAGAAGCATGGCAAGAAAATCGAAGGCGAATCAGTGAATTAACATGGGAATTTTTAAAATTTCGCGAGGACGAACCTGGGAATTGGAGATTCTTCTCCTCTCAAAAGGCTTTGCGAGCGTGATCGGCGAATCAAATCATCGAGCTCAGTGTCGGGTCGAATCGACTGAGAAAGGGCGAAATGAGGATGAACAGCTAAGGAGCATCGTACAGTATCATAAGACAGCTTCCGAAAATGGCAGCTTCCTTGCTTTCGCTTTCGTTCTGTTGCAGATACAACAAATGGCGATTGGCTCGTTACAGTTAATTCGGTCCAGAGAAAACGATTTTTTCATATATTTCTCCGGCACGTTATTTGCGGCTAATTCCATTTTAGATTCTTATTTTCATGTGATTTTGCAATTTAGTCCTTAAAGCAAATTGATGTGTCCCCTATTCATTTTAGCAATATACTAAGTAGACGAGTCTTATACAATTAACCATATATTCCAAGTTGTGACCTGTCTTAAATTGGTAATTTGGCTTTTCCAATTTGCGGCCAATTCCATTTTAGATTCTTATTTTCATGTGATTTTGCAATTTAGTCCTAAAGCAAATTGATGTGTCACCTATTCTTTTTAGCAATATACTAAGTAGACAAGTCTTATACAATTAACCATATATTTATTTCAAGTTGAAACTTGTCTTAAATTGGTAATTTGGCTTTTCAAATTCGCGTCCCCGTTCAAGGGACATGCGCGGTGCGCTACCTTACTTTTTCACCTTCTACTGTTTCTTTCAAACATAGTGCCGATGAGATGAGTTGAAATTCATCCTAATAAAGAAAGAATTATGATTATGCTGCCTATATTGAAATTCGTCCAAAAATTAATATACCAAGTGATGCGACGGATTATTATCAATTGCTTAGATGAGTCCAATAACTCAAATAATCACTTCTCTAATTTCACATTAGCCAACATGCATGCCGCATTGCTTGTAGAGCGATTGGGGGTTGGGGCTGGAGAGTACCGTGTCCGAAGTTGGTTCATTCGTGAGCACCACGGGCACATGGACTTGGAAGACTACTATTTTTAACATTTGCTTATTGCATATCATCATATCCTGACCTTAGTATGGAATAACCTCCCCTCCCCCTTAAGCTTTTACAGATCAAAAGGGGAAAAAAAATAGAAAGTATGTCCACAAAATTGGCTGACTTGTTAAGGATTGAATTTGTGTGCTTCGATTGTGTTTGTTCCAGGGAAAGTGTTTTCGGGACTTTCATCCGTTTTGATTCAATGCTGTTTGATTTGTTGAAAATGATGTGGTATGCGAAAAATATTTTTCGGTCAACAGAAAATTTATTCATAAGATTAAGAAAAGTGAACTCCCAAAATAAGAAGGTGAAAACACTTTCCCAAATCTCACTCTTTTGCTTTCTATGTAGGGACACTCTTTCATTCGCTCTTTTTTCCTTTCTTCAACTCTACCTCGAAAGAATTTGCTAGATTCGGCTTCGAGTGCTTGTCCCAAATAGTCGAGCACTCCACAAGTCTTGGTGGTTTTTTTTTTGCTGCTGTCTTCAACAGAATGGGCTTATTTGAGAGTGATTTGCAATCTAATTAGTAGCCCTTCTCTCCCTATCTAAAGCTAGATTTAGATTTGTGTGCTCTTGTATCCCGATCTAGAGATAGATCCGGGATTAATTAGATGTTTTTTGTGTTTCTACAACATATTAGTATTGTTATAGTTTTAATACGATGATGATGATGGGGACTCCGAACCTAGGCGCGCACTACCTAATGACAAAACCATAGTTACTAAAGAGGAATTTCTCGATGTGTGGTCATCACCGATGATGACGTGAGATTCGATAATTGGCCGTCGTACAAGCTTTGATGGTTCAACAAATCCATCTTTAGGAAAGAAGCCGATCTTTGCAAGCAGCAATAAGTTGATTCACTTTTCAGATTTACTTATTTTATTTAATTTGTGGGATTTGCATCTTCGTCTTGAAGTTATGTACTCCTCTTTTCATATGCCCCCCCCCCCCCGCGCAAAAAAAAAAAAAAAAAAAAAAACAAAAGCCTCTACTTTGCTCATCATCTTGGTCATGGAAGGTTCTGCTCTTCTTCACTAACGTTCTTCATCTTCGTCATTGAAGCTAGCTCTTCTTCAATGATGCTCAACATAGCCCCAGGTTCTCTCTCCCCTCTCCAATTTGAAAATAACTTCTGAAAATTTGATGATTATCGTTTTCGATGATCTTCTTCAAGCAAAATCTTAAAAATCAATTTCAAAATTTTCGTAGATCCTAGATTTTCCATTTATCAAGCTTATTGGAGATTCTACGTCACCGCATAGCTATAATGTAATATATCTTACCGCTTGACTCTTTGCCCGATTTTTCGTTGATTTGCTCGAAATTTTCGGCAATATGTGCTTTTATGAAACACGAGGTAATCTATCAAGATGAGTCGAGTCATCCGTGTTTCATGGTTTGACGAGTATTCCAATTTTATCATGGTTCGTTTTATGATTTCGATCGGACAGAGTTTTCATAGCATTGACACTTTCTTTGGCAACATTGAGAATATTCTTTGGCTAGTTGCTGCATAGAATTTGATTGAAAGAACTTTCCTATAGTTTCTTGTGTAGAATCTGATAAAGTAGTTCATAGATTTTGCATTTCATATTTTGGTTCACTTGGGGGATAGACAGCATTATCATTTTTTGTTTCCTTGAACTGTGCAATTCATATTATTAAAAGCATGAAAAGTGTTTGTTAAAATGACAAGATGGAAAGAAAACAATTGATTATAATGTATTGCAATGCCTCGTTGAAATCATTCATAAGCCTTTTTGTCTATAATCTAGCCATCGCGCACATGTGTTGCTACTGCACCGAGTCCAAAGCTCTTGAACCTTTCTATAGTTTCTCTAGTAAACTCAACGGATCGAGTTTGGATTCCTGAAAAGTCTAGTCATTTTGAGCTTGCAAGATGTCTATTAAAATGTAAGTTAAGCTGCATTTGTCTTTACTTTTTTATGACTTTTTTTATTTCGTTTGAACGTTTGTCGTTGGGTTTACCTTTGAGATAAATATACGTCTTGATTGGCTCTGAGATTAAGAAGTGAGAATTCTTATTATTGATTGTAGAAGGAAAAAAATTGATGTTAATGGAGCAATAATGGGTGCAACAATGCCGGTGACGGCATTTGGTATGTTAGTTATGGAGGATGACAATTTCATGGGGCGACAGATATTCTGAGAAGAGAGTCATTCATGAATGGCATTTTATGACGAGTAAAAATCAATTGAATGTTGCCGAGCTCTACAAAGAAGTGATGGAGGTTGAAGGTTTTGGTTAAGCCACCCTTGCGTTATATGCCTTTGATTATTTGGTGGACAATAAGAGAGTTGCGAAAGCATTCATTATCAAGAGTGCGAAGGTTAAAAATGTTAGTTGGTTCGTTTCGTGGAAACTAAGGTGTTGCTGGAAAATGCATTTTAGAAAAATGATAATATTTTGCGGTGTTCGGTTGGAACCTAAAAATAAATTGAAAAATATTTTTCGTCGTGAAAATTCAAATTTGGTTTTTGTCCGTGCACTCCTTCTAATAGTTTTTTTTTTATTTTTTATTTCTTTATTTTTTTACATTTTTTAAATTCTATTTTTATTTTTCTCATTTTTTAAATTTTCCCTTCTTCTTCGGCCGGTCTGCGGTCACGGGAATCGGTTGCGGGTGAGCTAGAGCCTCGCCACATGCCAGCAAGGCTTGCCATGATCTAATGAGCTCAAGGGTTGCCGAGATATGACGAGCTCAAAGCTCATCGTCCGACGAAGAAGAAAAAAAAAAAGAGAGAAAAATCAAGAATCATTAAAAGTGGGTATTCCTACAAAGGATCGAACTAATGACGTATATAATACTTGAATTCTCAATGTGAATGCGACATAGTTGGTTCTCATCCTTCTGAGACTACGAGTGTAATAGGAGCATCTGTCGGCAAAAGGATCATCTCATGGATGTTGAGAACGAATCAAATCGGATGGTTCTATTTCTCAATTTTTCTGAATTGCTCCTACATAACCAAGGTCGAAAAGATTTAAAAAAAAAAAATCATTCATTCACAACCACTGATGAATGATTCCTCAAAAATAAAACATAAAGATAAAGACTTATTAATTTTTTGTAATTTTTTTAAATATTTAAAAAGGAATTGAAGGTGAAGTGATAAACGGAGATAAAATGAGGGGAAAATGATTTCTTCTCGTGAAAACGAGAAAATGATCTTCCCCACTTTTGAAAATAGTTTTTCGATGAGTGAAAAATATTTTCCTTGACTTATTTATTTGCTATGAAATGAACATTGATAAATTCGAAAAATATCTTTTTGAAAGTTGTTTTTCGCGAAATGAACGGAACAGGATCTTAGATTAATCTCATGGCATGTTTGATTTTTGACACTATTGAGTGTGAATAATTTTATGTACCACGAGTCTTTAACTTTTAAGTGGAGTGTCTCCCAATGTCAATCGACCTGTACGTTACTGCAATCTTTGAGCTTGTAAAACTCACAAGTATGCGTCTTAAATGTATCTAAGCCACTTAATTTAAAGAGTCTCGTGACGAAATTACCAAGTTTAGTGGTGTAAGTAGACAGAGGATGCATGCATGTACTCGAATCCATGCGATGATAAAACTCTCTCCAATTTCCATGCGTCTCGCTGGCCAAAATAAGGAAAACAAATGCATCGAAAAAACATATCGGTTTTTATTTGTTTTGAGAAAAATAAATAATTTTAAAAAAAATTTCATAAAAAATGATCGCATGCATCACATCAAATAATTATCCATCGAAATAATTTAAACATTTTCATGGACGACGAAAAATAATTTCATTCATCTATTTTTGAGAAACTTCCAAAAAAGGGCTTGAAGATCTGTCATTTTCTCAAATAAAGACCTAAGGTGAGCCTTATTTTGAGCAAGGACTTGAAGTGTGTAAATTATTTCAAAGAAGGGAATGACTGGAGGAAATTTTTGTCATTTAAATTTTTAATTTTTTTTCTTTTGCCATTTCTTTTCTTTTTCTTTTTCTCCCATCCCCAAGCCATTACCGTCCTCACTTGGGCCAAGGTCGGGCTACCCTCGCTTGGGCCAGCATCGAGCAAGGGCTCCCTCGGTCGATGTCGGCGAGGGTCGCCCTTGCCCTCCCCTCGGCTTGTGAGATCGCCCTCACCCGACGCCGACACCCTTGCCCGAGGCCGGCAATGGCCTAGGGAGGGGAGGAGAAGGGAAGAGGGGAGAAAAAGGAAAAATAAACGGGTAAAAAAAGAAATGAAATGAAAAATAGAAAAGTATTTAAAAAAAATAAATGACGAAAATGCTCTTTGGTTAAACTCTTTTAAAAATGATTACTTATTCATTTTTTGTGAAACTAACTAAGTGGTTCAAAAAATATTTTATTTAAATTAATTATTTGTATTGCTTGAAATAATTAATCAATAAAAAATATGTATATTAATTTTGTGAGTAATAAAAATTTATTATTTATTAATAAAAAATATTTTTCGACCACAAAAATCTTTTAAAAAAAATACTTTTTAATCGTTTATTTTTTGTGTAATAAACGATGGCTTAAAATTCCAACTACGCCCAACATTTCGGCAAAATGCTCCGCCGTTTCTTATCCTCTCACGGCCCGCGGCGAGTAACGCAGTCAGTGTCACTCAGCCTGAGAAGTCCCCCGTCTCGTGCTCATTCTTGATTTCCCTCTCCTCGAACCGATGACAACAAGGTGATTTCAGATTGGCTCCTTTTGGTTATCCCCAAATCCCACCATTATCAGTGGCTTTCAAGGTTCCATCTTTCTTCTCCGCAGACTATATTGACCTCCAATTTTTTTGCCAAAGTTCGCGTTCTTCCACTGTGGTAGATTGCAAATAGTATTGGAAACGATGTGTATGTAGACATTCTTGGTGTATGCTAGGACATGGCTTGTCTTTCTGTCATTTGCAATAATCGGTTCTTCAAGTCTCGAGAACTCTTGGTCGTTCACGCTGGAAAGACCGGTTCTTGCGCGGATCGCAGTGTTCGCGGCGGTCTTGCTCTGTTTCGTCTAGTGAAGTTCCAAACTTTGTGCAAATCTGAACATGGGTTGTCGTGTAATATTGATTCAATACCAAAGCTCTCTAGACATAATTGGATTCGGCCGTGGGTGTTTCGCGGCAGTTCTAAGTCGCCCCCCGGGTTGTCCTGTAGAAGTAGAAACGAGACCGGGAGCGGTGAACTTAGTGATATTGAGCGGGGTTATGTGAGGAAAAGACGCAGTGGTATTAGGAGGAAATTCTCGCTGAGATTGCGCCCCAGACTTCGGTTGTTGGCCTCGAGATTCAAGAGGGTCTCTGCTATGTCCACGTTGAATGATTTGGGGGTGTTCTTGAGGAAGAATTTGAAGAGAGTGACTCTTTCAGCTTCAGTTTCTGTAGCGTTGGCTCTTTGTTATATTTTTCTGAAAGTAACGGCTTTGCCTTCTCCAAAACTTGTTCCTTACTCGGACTTTATCATGAGCCTTCAAAATGGCAATGTTACTAAGGTTTTGCTCGAAGAAGGGTCTCGTCGGATATATTACAACACAAGCTCAGGAAGTGGTGTAGATGATAAATTTCCAGGGGAAAAGTCGACAGAGAGTAATGCTCCGATTGGAATTTGGGATGATATAACTGAAGAGAAGGAAGTTGTTCCAGCTGGAAAGATGATTGGTGCAAGCATGCCTAAGAAATCATTGAGAGCACGTGCTGCTATGCCACAGTGGCAGCTTTCCACTCGGAAGATTGATCATGATGAAAAGTTTCTTCTAAGTTTGATGAGAGAAAAAGGAACAACGTATAGTTCAGCCCCTCAGTCGGTATTGATGTCCGTCAGGAATACGTTGATAACTATAATATCATTGTGGATTCCTTTGACTCCACTGATGTGGCTTCTTTATCGACAACTTTCTGCTGCTAATAGCCCCGCAAAAAAGACGCGGCCTAATAATCAGACAGTCAACTTTGATGATGTTGAGGGTGTTGACGCTGCTAAGGTTGAGCTTATGGAGGTAAGCTGTTCTCTCTTGGACATGTAATACTGCATGTTTTTAATTTGGCTTATAGTTGGACTCGTCCATCTAATGGTTACGTGTCATTGTTCTGATACTGCTCAGACACCAATAACAGTACAGAATGGCCTTGATGACTGTGATAAAACGTTCATTGCACAAAATTTTGCACAGGAAAGCCCAATGAGAAGGTTTCTCTTGTTCCACAAGTGTACAACGTACGCTTCAGAAATGTTCATTTCATTCAAATATGTTCCTAACCACAAGATTAACTGGTTTATCCCAAATTGACAGCCATTGACCCGATGGCTCTTGCTGAAGGACTTTACAACTGTCTGGTCCCGACAAAAGTAACTAATGTTAAGTTAATGAGTGGCAATTAAGAATATAGCATGTTGATTGACTGGTCCATTTTCAGCTATACATTGTTGATGTCTGGGATTGGATAGTTACCTTTGACTTGCCTACTTCCACAACTTGGGTATGGATGGATAAAATCCGGGCTGAAGCGAAGTGATGAATGGTCACGTAAAAGGGAATATATGGTTCTGCCGTGAAACTGAAATAAAAGGAGGGGCACACAAATTAGTCTTCTGGTTGATGTGAGATTCTTGAAGCTGAAGTCGGTTATGGAATTTAAAAGAAGAAATCCAACTTGAACTTTGGTTAACAATATCTTGCCTGGATTTCCTTTTAATGTTGAGTTCGGCCACCGATCGTCCCTTTGGAAGATATATATATAGCGCCGCTCAGTACTTGATAGTGGATTATCTTCGTGGGTTTTGTTCGTGAATTACAACCAAGAAGAATTGGTGTTCAAGCCAAATAAATCTTGTGAGTAAGATTTATGAATTCCTTCGTGAGATTGAGAAATTATTTCCTAAGGAATTATGGGACTAAACATTGCATGAGCTGTTTGGTGTAATTGGAGGTTGGGAAACGCTAAAAGTGTTTGAGCGACTCGAGTATGGTTGTAATCTCTATTATATCGCTTGATCGATAGTAGAATTCGTTGTTGCTTTTCCCGCGGATGTAGGTCACTTGACCGAACCGCGTAAATTTGTGTGTCCTATTTATTTTTTTGTCCTGTGTATTTTTATTGTTAGATTGCTTGCTTTTGCAACAATTACTGTGATTTCATTGAGGTGACGAATAGAGCGAATGAAGAGAGATCCAACCTTATATCATGAATATCCTTATGTCTAGATATAGACATTACTTCAATATTCATATTCTAATACACTTCTAACTTGGCTTCTATCTCAAACCAGTGAAAGATTCGATGGTCATTCCTACTGACAATTGGTTTGAACTCAAAGTCATGTCTTTGGGTAATGAGCACTCTAAAGCTATGCCGGAATGGAACTTATAGATCTTACTTTGGCTCCTTGGATTTTTTCTATGAAGTTAGGCTTGGAGCTTGTACAAGCTTGGTTCCTTTAATGTTCTGTGTGGTTACTTCTGTCCTTCTCCATGTCTTTCTGGTTATCTACGTTGGTTTGACTAATACACATTCTGGGAAAGGTCCTTCAGTTTTTTCACTGAAGTGGTATATCAGCTCATTTGATTTGATAGCTTTTATATAAAATGCTGGTTGGACCTTAAACATTCCAGACATATCAATGTTTTTCACTGCTTAGTACTTACGTTACTTAAATGTGGCTGTCTTTGCTAATTAATGTATACTTACGTTGCGTCTCATCTGTCCCAATTTGTAGATAGTGTCCTGCCTTCAAGGGGCAATTAACTACAAAAAGCTAGGGGCTAAGTTGCCTAGAGGGGTGCTGCTGGTGGGTCCTCCTGGAACTGGGAAGACACTGCTGGCCCGTGCAGTTGCGGGAGAAGCTGGAGTACCCTTTTTCACTGTTTCTGCCAGCGAGTTTGTGGAGTTGTTTGTTGGGAGAGGAGCTGCTCGCATCAGAGACTTGTTCACTGCTGCGAGAAAATGTTCCCCATCAATAATATTTATCGATGAACTGGATGCTGTTGGGGGAAAGCGTGGTAGAAGCTTCAATGATGAGCGGGACCAAACACTGAACCAGGTAACTTAGCTATGGAACTTTCAGAATTATTTCAGTTATCTTAATTTGCTGTTTAACACCAGAGAAGTTGAGGGTCGTTATAATTCCGTCACGTCAGTTATATGAGGGCTGACTTCTTTGGTCAATGCTTACACTGGTGGAGGTGATTAGTCATGCAATACATTGGAAAATTCTGAGAGATCTGTAGTGCTGACCTTCTGCTACTCTTGTTAAGTATGAAAGTTCTTCCTGTGGTCAAATGAATGGTAGAATTTTCATCATGCAAATATTGGATTCTATGTAGAAGGATATGTCATTTTATTGCTTACTTAGCGTCAACTGCATTCTAAATATATTCTACATCTGTAGCTGCTGACAGAAATGGATGGATTTGAGTCAGACACAAAAGTGATTGTTCTTGCAGCAACCAACAGACCTGAAGCATTGGACCCGGCTCTCTGCCGTCCTGGTCGCTTCTCAAGAAAAGTTCTTGTGGGAGAGCCAGATGAGGAAGGAAGGAGAAGGATTTTGGGTGTACATCTGAGAGGAGTCCCTGTTGAGGAAGGCGTTGAGCTTATCTGTGATCTAGTAGCTTCTCTCACCCCAGGATTTGTGGGCGCTGATCTTGCAAATATTGTGAATGAAGCGGCTCTGCTTGCTGCTCGTAGAGGTGTGTCAAAAGAATTGCTATACAAATTTTTTTCATGCTATTGCTTAACCAGACGAAGAATCATCTTGAAAACTTTTTTGCAAACAAAAACTGAAGAAGGGACTTTGGAAGTTGAGTAACTTGGCTCAGGCATATTGAAAACTGCTTTTACCTATTTGAAATCCCTGTTTTTCTCTTTATCTATTGTGGTTTCTCTCATCTCATGAAGTGAGAAGGCTGAAATGATGAATAGGGATATATGGTGATTTCTGGAAATTTGCAGGCGGTGAAGCAGTGTCAAGGGAGGATATTATGGAAGCGGTTGAAAGAGCTAAATATGGTATCAATGACAAGCAACTAAGGCCAAATACAATCAGCAAGGAGCTAGGAAAATTGTTTCCTTGGATTCCATCCATGATGGGAAGGAATGACACAAGAGAAGATGGACTTCAAGGTCCCATGGGTTATCAAACTCTAAGCGGATGAAAAAGGGTAGCCTTTCGGTCCATTCAGGTACATTTTTTTCTTCGATGTAATTTAGTACATAGCATAAATGGGATTCTCTCCTCAATTCGGCATACATATAATCTCTCACCACTTCTGTTGAGAACCTTGTATATGAATATCACAAAAACACTAATGTCCACGATTTCTTTGACCTGGATCACATCTGTAAGAATGGGACGTCTTTATTTGTCTTGCAACTGCTGGTTCATCCTTCAGCAATCTGTTGTGATCCTCTTTTATTATATCAATCATGAACAGACAGAGAAGCCATTGCACCGAGTGCCTTGGACCCTCACATCATGTATTGGAGGAAGAGACCGCGAGAAAGATGAGCCCTTTCCACTTATAAGCAGGCTTTTCCGCAGGGGAAAATGCGTGCCTTTGAGAGGATATGTGCTTGTGAAGATGATCTGAGGATGGAAACATAATTGCTGGCAGTTGGGAATTCGCCTTGCGATTGCGTGCCAACTGCTGTTTGAATGATCTTATTGAGTGCCTTAAAATCTCCTGTTAGTCTTACACCACAATTGTGAGAATATGGTCTATGATTTTGATCATGCAAGTGTTGTGCGACAAAATTACGTGCTCAAGATCCATCTTCTGTCGAGCGTGATACTTACATGATGTCAAACTGTCCTTTCATTATCTGAAGATAGCATCGGACGGACTCTGTGAATAACGGTCCTTAATGTTCGGCGAATTTTCAAATTTGTTCCTAGCATTGGAGTTTGGTTGAGCAATCGACATGCTCATGAAATGGCACCTCTACTGGTTTGGGTAAAGCTGGGACTACATTCCCAACATGACACAATTTTCACTGAAAACAGTATAAAGCCATCTTACAACCTTTTTTCTTTGTTGTAGCTTGCAACCTGTAGCTTCAAAACACCCTTTGATTTCGAGATATTATGCTTTGTAACTGGATGTTACGGAAACGTTCCATATCGGGAGTTTCTTTTTCTTATTATGTAGAAATCTTTTGAACATGTCTTCAGAGAATTCCAAGTGTGATGTATGTGTTCATATCTCTCATATTAAGTGTTGCAAATTCTAATGTACTATATTATGTAAAGGTGAATAGAATGTCGAATTCCAAGAGCATATAAAAATTTCCCATAAAACCTCGACGATCGAGAAAGACTTTTCGTGTTCGCTTTCTAACTTGGAAATGAATGAATAGTAAGGGTTTTATTTGTTTGAAGGAAACTTGTTGTGGGATGTTTTTCGACTTTTTGGTATTTGGATGACGGAAAATTAATCGATTCATGAAAAATAACAAGCTTAGATTAGGAGAAAAGGGGAAAACGAGTTCCTCTTATGGTAGGAAGGAAATCGCTTTCTCTAAACCGTCTACCAAATAAGAACTAATTAATTTCCTCGAAAACGAGTTTTATGAAAAATATTTTCCTTTACTATGAAGTTTTCGGCGAAATAAATGCACGTTAAAAGATAGTTGCTCCTTGTACAGTCAACAAGATAAGATCTTACTGGGCCAAAAAGGAGTAATATTTTACAGAAAAAAATATAATTTATTTATCAATAGATAAAAGAAGAACGACTTTTGGAAATGATGTACATATGCTATCGAAGTTAGTAGACTAATTAAGCAAAAGGCATATAAGTTCATTTATATGAACAAATTCCACGTTCGCATAATTTATCTCTTGTATAGAGTTGTGCTTTGGGTTAGCTCAAGCTAGCATTGAATGGAGCATCATCCATTCATTATTCGATACACGTGAATGCAGTAAATTATGTGCATTCTAAAGATTAATTAAGTCAGAAGTTTCGAATACCGTTTAAATGTTATGGATAGGATTAATATCTATAATGAGTGTTAAGGAATTCAGCGTCTAATGATTTTAGAGTCATGTATAAGGGGAAAAACGAATATCAATGTGACATGTAAAGTATATCGTGTTCATGCTCCGTTTATTTCGTAAAAATTTCGACATTTCCTGCAATTGTTTTCCAATAAATTATTTTCAGGAAAATGATAATACTTTCGGATATTATTTTTGCATCTTTGACAAGGAAAACTTGCATTTATTTTCCCCGAGAGACGGGCATGATATAAGAGCTGCATATGTTTGCGTAATAAACTATTTGTGTATTTTTCCTAATCGCCTTAGAAGTTTTAATTTTTTTTAACCGAGTCGTTGAATATGCATAGATTTTCTAATCAAATTCATCAGCTCCAAATCTGGGTAAGACTTGAGCACGGGCATCGAGGTCACGGGCATGACCTTGAGGGACCTAGGCTCGGCTGCCAAGGTCCTGGGCTCGTGTGCCAAGGACCCAAGCTCAGGCACCTCGGACTAGGCCCTTGGCCTCAGGGGGCTCGGCCCTGACCACTAGGGTCCTCAGACTCGAGCGTCGGGATCCCGAGCTCGAGAATTGAGGTTTCTCGAGGTGTAGTGGATTGGAATTTGGGCATAGGTGCCGAGAACTCAGACTTGGCCTAGACGGGCCAGCGCTCCGACATTGGTGACTTGCGCACAAGAGCCCGATATCTGGGCATGACCAACGAGGACTTAGGCCCAACCTCTGTGGACTTATGCCTGACCTCCGAGGACCTAAGCAAAGGGCGTTAGGATCCCTCTGCCCTAGCTCCTAGTGTCGGGATCAAAGTCGTACTTTTTCGGAGAATGAGGAAAATGTTTTTTGACACCGCGAAACAAACATACACATTTTTTTTTTTTTGTAAAATTATTCTTAATGTATCTATAATTGCGAGAAAAAAAGAAGAAAGACCGGACTTTTAAATGGGCTTTTTGTTTTTTATAATGGGCTCTTTTTGGGTCAATTTTAAATAGGCTTTTTTGGTCGATTTTTTTTTTAAATGGGCTTGGGTAGTAATAAAAACTGCAATTTTACCAGCGAAGAGAGAGGAGAGCTTCTTCCTCTCCAAATTCGTTTTCCTAGCAATAGCATCAGTAGTTTACCTTCTTCTCAGTCCAAGAGAGTTCCTCCAAGGTATCTCTTTTTTCTCTTGCAAACCTTAATAATCGAGGTCGAGAATCCTGTTTCCTTATCATGTTTAGCTCGTGAAATTCGGACGTGATTTTGATGTGGCGTGGGTCATCGGTTTCTGTGGGTTGTTTCAGGTGATATCTCAATCTATTCGTCGCTTCTTTGATTAGAATGCACAGACGACGAATGGGCAAATTCCTTTTACCCTTATTATTTTTCTTGTTTTGATTTGCGCTTCTTTGCGCGCGAACGAAAATTGCTCGATTCAGTTGTCCACGCTGGTTGCTCAGAGTGATGATTCTAGCGAATTTCTGGAAATTATGAGTAAAGTTGTGGTGTAGTGAGTCGGTGCGGGTAATTGGTATAGAACATTGGGATTTGCAGAATATGTTCTTACTGGGATTGGATTCATGTATATGCTTACAAGATGGCATCTTCTATAGTAAAGTCTTTTTAGAATGGTGTTAAGGGTTATATTTTGTGTCATGTGGGTGTTTGGTCATTTTAAGCTCGCTTTCGATGTGTTGAGGCATCAGTGTAATTTCTGTTTGTAATTAGAACTACTTGAGGAATGAATACTGGGATAGAGGTTTAGAAAGCTTGTTTTAAAGAATTTTCGTTCCTTTCCCCTGCTGTGGGCTTTACATAGGACGGAAAGTTGAAGTTTGGCATATTCAAGCAAATGCATAACTCTGGATCTATATGCATTTCCTGAGCATTGACATCTCTTGTATGGTTTGGGTTCAAGACTTCTGGTTAATGAATAATCTCCACAGTTGTAATATGCGTTTTATCCTTTTAAGAGTTAAAAATATATGGAGAGTTTGTTGTTAAATTGATAATTTAAGTTACTCTATATGCTGTAACGCTTGTTTGACAATCTATAATATACACTTAGTTTTGTCCAAACCAATGCGTTGTATGCATATATTAGCAGAGTTTTCATGTAAGAGCAATAGATAGTTTTTCTTGGAACAACTGGCGAACAGAAATTTCTGCGAGAGCTGCAAATTACAATTGCTTTCTGACCGTACCTATGTTCGAACTTCCAACCTATTGCTGCAATTTGTGGGCCCATTAAAGGAAAAAATATTATCTGATACTTGCTGTGCCCGTTCCATTCCTGTGGTTTCTGTGGATGCATAAGTTTCCTTTCTTCTTATTCATCCATCTTTTGATGCTTCATTTGGCTTGGATTGTGTTGTGTTGGTTCTCAAGTGAGGTATTCTTCATTCTTTTTTTCATTTATTGCTTAAGGTGTCCAAGGATTTATGAGAGTTGGAGGGGATTATTGCTCTCTCATTAGCATAGTCACCTTTTTTCCTGAAGTGCCCCTGTTATATCTTCTCTGTGCTATTTTCTTTACAGGAAATCATAACAATCTGATCAAAAAAATGGAAAGCAAAAGCCGCATTCCACCTCCTCATTTAAGACGTCCTATACCAGGTCCTGGCTTGGTGCACACTGAGTCATTTGTGTCAGGAATACGTCGGCCACCAGGTTCCTTTTCTCCTGTAGATATGTTGCCTCCCCCACCAGAAGTTATGGAGCAAAAGCTTGCTGCACAGCATGTGGAGATGCAAAGACTTGCTACAGAGAACCAGAGGCTTGCTAATACTCATGGGGCATTGAGACAGGAACTTGCTGCTGCTCAACATGAGTTGCAGATTTTACATGCTCAAGTTGGAGCTGTGAAGTCTGAGAGAGAACAGCAGATGAGGAGCCTTCTGGATAGGATTGCTAAGATGGAGGCTGATATCCAAGCGGCAGAACCTCTTAAGTTGGAATTGCAGAAGGCTCGAGCTGATGCTCAGAAGTTAATTGTAGCAAGGCAGGAACTTTTTGCTAAAGTACAACAGTTGACTCAGGATCTTCAAAGGGCACATGCTGATGTGCAACAGCTTCCTGCTCTGATGTCTGAACTTGAGGGCCTTAGGCAGGAGTACCATCATTGCAGGTACTTACAGGTGGTGTTTTTCAGGTTCATAGATGTGCAATTCTAGATAAAGTTCAGTTTATAGACTGACAAATTTATATGATTACAAATTTACTTTTCTTGGAGAGGTTGCTTTTTTTAGTGGTCCATCCTTAAACTGAAACATAGAAGGCGGTCAAGTGAGGTACTGTGAATTTGGCAGGTTCTGCAATAGAAAAGGCTATTTTTTCTTGAGCGGACTCGAATTTTTAGGTCGGAAAACTCGGTATAGCTCTGTTACGAAATTGTTCTATTTTCCCCTATTTTCATGATTTCTCCATGTAAGCTCTCATTGTGATTGCGTGGACAATGTTTTCTTGATAAACCATTTCTGAGAAAGGTGAAATTGACCGTTCTTTCTTGTGGTGATCTATGATTTGGCTTGATCTTCTAATGTTTCTGGCTCATTCACTTCATCTAAGATGGTCCTTTCACCATTGCTTTTTGTCCTGATTTTTCAGGATCACTTTCGATTACGAGAAGAGATTATTTGATGATCACCTTCAGCAGCTTCAGGTGATGGAGAAGAATTATGTTACCATGGCCACTGAAGTCGAAAAACTACGAGCTGAGCTTTCGAATGCATCTAATGTTGAAGGAAGAGCTGGTATCATCTTTAGCAACCTCAATTACTTCTTTTACCATTGTTTTGTAAAATATTTACACGTGGTCATAATTTATTAGGACCACAAGGTGGCCCCAGTGTAAATGCTGGAAGTGAGGTTACTGGAAATTCTTCCGCGCAAACTGCACATGGAGATGGTTACGGTGTTCCTCAGGTAAAATACATTAATTTGCCCCACCAAAATCTCTCTCGATTGCAGCATTCTTGTTATTCCAAATTGACTGCATTGGTTCACTTCACTTATTGCTTTGTACACAGGCTGGCGGACCTCCTCCGCCAAATGCGGCTGGTAATGCTGGGGTTAATCCTCCCACCGCTCCCATTCCGCCCGCTGGAATTCCCGCATATCCTGGAGCTCCATCTAGGCCTGCTCCTCCGAGGCCCAACTATGATGCAACTGCGGCTGGTTATGGCGCCCACAGGTTACCCAGTTATGATCCATACCGAGGCCCCATTTATGATCCACAGAAAGGTGGCCTCGGTTATGATGCACAGAGAGGAGCTGGTTTCGATATGCAGAGAGGAAATTACAATAATGTGTACAAGGCACCGGGTCATGAGGTGCCGAGTGGACCTTCTTATGATGCATCCAAGGGTCCACCATATGATGTACAATCCCGAGGTGCTGCTGGACAGCAGCATGGGCCCGTCCCTCCGGTGAACAATGTGCCCCATGCATCCTCAACCCCGCCTCCTCGCCCTGGGGGTGCTTCTGATGCACCACCTCGAGGTGGAAACCCAGCTTGGAAATAGGCTCATAACATTGCAACCTGGTGGTGGGCTTGTTCGACATTCTCAGTGACAGTATCAAAATCTGTGCAGCCTCTTGCCTGGAATATGGATCTCCTTCCTAGAGCATCGGGGCAATGAAATGGGCACTACTTTAGGGATTCGATTTGGTTCCCATCGTGATGGAGGATGTATTCCTGGACATGGGACGAGGGGTTCTTTTGTGAAAAACCATTGTCACCGATCCGACTCGCATTTCAAAGGGGAAAAGAAAATACAAAGACCCCGATTTTGTTTCGCTTACGTTCTTTGGAGCTCCTTCATAGATGTTTGTACAAGCGAAGAGGATAGCTTCTCTCATTGATTCGCCGTGTTGATTGAGCCGAGCCCTTCATCGCGCGAGGGTTGGGAGTTTAGTCATTCTTCCTCACAAGCTGATGACAGTGATCATTAGGCCTTTCGAGAACATTGCATCCAATGTATGTTGGGTTTCAAATTGGGTTGCTGTTCATGCAATCATCATTAGCGGGCTTTGATTGATCTGGTCTAGAGGTCTTGAGTTTTAATTCTTTCCTACGAAGAACTACTCCAACCGAGCTTCATTACTATTAAGAGTCGGGTCCTAAGGAGAGCCCCGGTGGTCATATGACCTTGTAATCGAACATTGCTCGAATATCAATAGTATCTAAATTAGTAAGCTCTTAAGTTCTGATGATAAGGCATAACTGTATTTTCTAACCCAAATAAACATTATTTAGCGGTGAAAGAATTTGGCATAAAGTCATGGCACGTATGGCAACATTTCTATTTTAAAAATTAACTTTTGATTAAAAATTAAATTTTCTACTTTTGCCGTCTTCGAGTGGCCTTGGAATTACTTTTCGAGCAAAATAAATGCATCAGAAGTAAAAAAATGAAGCGTAATCAAACGAATTTTTGTCTCAGAAGTTGCGTTGCTAAATAGTTTTCTGCTTCAAAAGGACTTCTAAATTCTCTTCAAAAAAGGTTGTCATGCGTACGGTCCATCAAATCGCTGAATTGAGAGAGGGGGGGCGCGGGGGGAAGCAAACGGACTCTGGGAACAAAGCCCATGGGCTCACTCTCATTGTTTGACCCGATTTAAGATCCGAACCGCGAGTTTGTTTTAACCCGGTATTTACATCCGTCCTGGCTGGCCGAGCCCGTAGTCAGAGGAGTCAGACAGTCATCGCTTCACAATTCAAACTTTCGATTTCGCGGCAAAACGTCTTCGTCTCCATGGCGCACGAAGGTCCCCCAGATCCCACGCATGGTGATTCGTTCTTAGCTTGTGCAATAGTAGTCACGCGAGCACCCAATCGAAATTCTCTTTTCGAGCATGCTGTTGATCGCTTTGCTTTTAGGGTTTGCACTCGGGCTTTCTCATTCTGAGAACTGCCTCTTCTAGATTATTTGCATTTTGGATTCGATTTTGCACCATTCGGTAGCATATGTGGAGTAAGTGGATTCATTCGTCGATAGATGCTGCCCGAAGGGCAGTTGTGAAGCTCCTGAATGGTTTTGTCTGTTTATGGCATTTTCCTTGATGTTTTGTTTTCTTGCTTTGTTGTTTCAGTTATTGGTCCTGTCCGAGGCATGGAATCTGTTGTGGCTTCCGTCAGTGGATACCATGGTTCGGAGCGCTTTGATCTTATTAAGCTAATTTCTTCAGTTGGAGCTAGCTACGTTGGAGCCATGTCGAGCTCGACCACGCATTTGGTGAGTTTTGGTTCCCCGATCTCGGAATTGAATATCCGCACTCATTTGGTGCCTGGCTGGCTGGATGCGGTGGAATTCCGGTCGCGAGAGCATGATATGGAGTCGTAGACTGACTTACAATTTGGTCTTATGGTTTGTTCTGGGTCTGGATTAACAGGTTTGCAGAAGATTTGAAGGGCAAAAATATGATCTCGCCAGGAAGTTTAAAACACATGTAGTCAATCATTGGTGGGTGGAAGAGTGCATAAAGCAAGGAAAGCGTGTTCCAGAACATCCCTACACATTGGAAAGGTGTGGATGATAGTCGATTTAGCTGATGTAGACATGAGGATATGAGATACAATCTAGAATTTCTGTCAGTTTGATTTATTATCAGATTGATCTGAATGTTACTGTTAAAACTTTCCTGTCACAGGCAATTAAGCTAAAAAATTCCTTGTTGCTCTCCATTGTGGACATTAGATGCGTTGTGTTCTGAACATTACAAACAAGGAGATCTCCTTAAATGAAAATTTCGTAGTTCTCCTTAAGATAGCTCTAGATGTGGGTTAGCATTGCCTCCGGTTGAAGGAAAATGCATGCACTAGATGTAACTATGCCTTTTTTTTGTCTGTGAACCTCACAATGATGACAGTCCGACAGCAAAATTAATATCTCATGGCAACTATTATGCATGATGTAGAAGCTTGTACACGATAGAAGCTATGTCATTTAATATGAGACTATTTGATACGCCCTGATTTCTCCTTTCTGTATAATGATTATGAGGTGGTAAAAGAATTATTGGATTGAGTTTGCTCCACGTTTACGAAAAGAGGAAGTTCTGTAAGTTTGCTCAAATAGTCATAGTGGCTCTGCCATCCATCTATTTCTTTTCTTTCTTTTCTTTTCATGTGACAGTTGCTACGGATGAAAATGATGTTGGCTGATTTACATAATTTTTCTGACTCAAGATGAATGGCCTTAGCACCCTTGTTTTATCGTCTGTAGAGGTCATTGTTTTCTCCAAATTGTTTCAGAAAATTGTTACCTTTGCTATTTGCTAATCATGTTTTTGTTGTTAAATTACAATGTGCTGATGCTGATGAATTTTATGTAGTGGGGAAGAAGCGGGACCATTGCTGTTGCCAGTCCCCATAAATCCTAACCCCTACATCATGGTGAAGAAGCATAAAGTACTTTTTGATGGGTCGAATTTTGCCAGTTCATCAATGAGACAAATAACTGATTCAGCTTTTGAAGATAACGGAACTGATGTTTGGACTGACTCTCATTTGTTGAAGGAGGTATGGCCCAGACTGCATTTTGAATCTCGTCTTTTGCTTCTTGAAATTCATCATGTCCTGCAGTTTTTATGTACTTTTCTGTGGTTCTGTTGTGTGGATAACTTGGCTTTGCCATTGATTGCTGCATTTGTGCGCTCCTAGTTCGTCAAATTGACTCGTATCATTCGTTGAATGTAATGGGGCTGATGATTTCGTCTCTTCTGCTCCTGCTTAGCATTATGCTTTACCTTTCAGTCTCTTAGTCAATGAGTTGTATATGTATAATGTATTCTATATATACTGCGGAAGGCTCTTGCAGTAACCATTCTTAATAGCTACTACACAGAATCCTGATCTGTCTGGGTTACGCAGGTGCCATGACTTATTCTCATACGAGACTTGGCTAATCTGACGGACATGCTGATGCTCATGAATTTTGCACTTGGTTGAGAAAATGATGTTCAGCGACAACTTAATTTTTATCTGTGGTAGCTAAGATACTTTGGAAGTAATGATTTTAGATCAAACTGATCTTTTCCTGCCATTGTAGTTTCCATGACTCGCTGAGTTTGTATACTTTTGTTCTATCCTCTGTATGACATTCTGAATACTTCCATTGACACTCTCATGAAATGTACAACTAGGAAAAACCAAGCGGTAAAACTTCATGTTGTTAGAATTATGATATCAAGTTTCACTGAACTGACAGAGACACTTTATATTTTGTACAAAGAAGCTGAGAGTCTCTCCCTCAAGACACAGGTCGATCTAGAAGACAGCATAGCATAGTGGAACTCAGTCTAGATGACATTTCCTTTTGGAGTTTCAAAACTCGAATACATAATTATGGTCACTTTGAATTGCAAATTTCTCACTGCCAACGTTTACCTGGATTTGCTTTGTTTTTGTGTAAAAAGCTTATGTTAAGTAATTGAGCATAATCTCTTTTTAACTTTTTCTCCTTTTCAGCTTGTTTTGTTTTCCAATCATCAGAATCAAATTTACCATCCAATAATTTGTACATCTAGTGAAATGATTTCTCTTCTGAACTACTCTATACTCACAAGGTGCAGTATTTCAGCAGCATGAGATGAATTTTGTCTTAGTCTCATGGGCCAGGTTTTGAAATTAGTTTTACCGGTTTTTCTCCACATATTTTTCTTTCACCTTTTTCTTTATTTTATGATAGATGTTTATTCTGCTGAAGTCAGATTGCCACTAATGAGCTTTTACCTCCTCTATTTTGTGAAGTGTCCAGAGTTGAATCGGTCATCTAAAAGGTCGTTGAGAGGAAAAAGAATCACTACCCCGCATGAAGAGTCACATGTTAGTCCATCTAGATGTTTTGGGAGAAGAGAAGTGAAGTTATTCAGTGGCAAAGGAGATTCTTCTTCGGCTGAATCTTCTAAAAGGCGCAGAAATTTGGTGAAAAGGAATGCTAAAAGAGAGACTTTGAAGTTAACTGCCTCAGACTCTGACCGGGAATGCTATGTAGTTGGAGTTGATGACACACACAGGGACTTAACAACTCCATCTGAACATTTGAATGGTGAGTTTGTCGGTACCCGAAAAGGAGGGACACGAAATGGATTTTATGGGCATGAGGGAGCAATGAATGGCATTATTGAAGATGTTGATGAGATTCAGGATTGGAATCACGATCATCGGCCTTCTCCTGAGGAATTATTTCTAAAGGATTTAGCGGATACCCTTGAAAGAGTTTCAAAAGATGAACCAAATTCAGAGAAGTTACGTATTGAGATTGATGATGTAAGCCAGACTGATTATATTAACAGTTTACCGTCATCAGTGGAGTTATCGTGTGTTATATGTTGGACGGAGTACAGTTCAACCAGAGGGATACTACCATGTGGACATAGATTTTGTTATTCATGCATTCGGAATTGGTCTGACCATATGGTATGTGTTCTTTTGGTGTCATTTTTGTCCATTTTCCAAAATAGTGAATGACCTAAAAATTGCTTCGGTTCTTGTACACTCGCCAGTGTGACAAAATTCTTCATGATAGTACATGGGCATGTTGCTGGCCCGAGGAAGAGCACTCAATGGGCTAGGGTAGCCCCATTTTGCCTTACCAACCCTAGGGAAACTCCGAACACAAGCCTAGATCGTTTATATAGATGTCTTTATATATACTTAGCACCCCATGACAAGTGTGAAACTTTTCTTTAACTTTTCCTTCTGGATTAATTAGTAAAGAAAGAGTTCGAATATCTGTCTTTGTACCTAGTGTTATTTATGTCGGGTCCATCTAGTTTTCGATACCTCTTTAGTTTTCTTCACCTGGTACTGTCAATGGATACTCTTGCATTGACTGGATATAATTTTTTCTACTTCGTCCTGTGAAGTTCATAGAATGTATTTGCAACCATTTGGCAGAAGTGTGCTGCATTACACCTGGCCTTCTATCTTTAAATATTTGTTGAAGTACTAATGATCATATTTTCTCTCTCTCTTGAACTGGTTATTTGTTACTTTAGTCAAATGTCACTTGCAAAGCTGAATTTTGTATATTGGAGTGACAGAAGAAGCTGAACCTTTTTATAAAAGTTTCTAAAACTAGCTATTTGGTGCTTATTTCGGGAACAGGCCACATTGTCCTTTTTTCTGATGGAAGTTTTGAATCAGCTTAAGCTGCTTAAGTTGCATCTTCAAAGTGTCATATTCTACTTTCTGGACTCTTATTTTGCTAACACTATGCTCCTTGGTTTGAGTTGAAAGTGATCAGAACTTAGGGAAATTGTTGTTTGCAGTCTTCAAGGAGAAAAACTTCAACTTGTCCCCTGTGTAAGATAAGTTTTGTTAGCATCACAAAGGTGGAAGATTCTTCTGGTTCAGAGCAAAAAGTATACTCCCAGACCATTCCACATGACCAATCAACTAGCGAAGTCTATGTTGTGACTGATCAAGAAAGAACAAGTTCCAGATCCGAGGTACTTCTTAACTGTGTTGTTTTGTCCCGTTTCTGCATATTCATTTGACAGTTACTAACACTCCTTGATAAGTACACGTTTCACATTTTTTTGGTCGGTAAGTACCGTCAATTCCTTGGGGTCATTTCACAGAAATTATTTTTGCTGTTCCAAGAGGAAAAAGAAAAAAGAAGATATGAAGGATGGGTGCTAGTACTTCGAGGCTTATCTGTTAGTAGTCGTGCATATGAGGTTAGAGAATGAGTTTTACCATAGACGTTTAATATGGGAGAAAAAAGAAAATATGAAGGATGGGTGCTAGTACTTCGAGGCTTATCTATTAGTAATCGGGCATATGAGGTTAGAGAATGAGTTTTCCAGTAGATGTTTAATGTGGGAGAATAAATCAGGTCACACTACTGTTGCTTATATAGAAGTTTAGAACATCATGCACTCGAACTTTGGAAATGTTGTTTAATATCATTTGCTGATGCTAAGTTGAGGTGCCGGAGTTTCTCTGAAATGGTAGAGCACCTTTCAGTGCCTTAGGGATTGCATGATAGCTATTCTGGTTCTATGATTCTATTTTCCAAAACAAAAAAAGATGAGAATCTTGTTTGGTAACGTAAATGATTCTGGTTTTGATTCTGTTTCCGGAAATAGTTTTGGAGCAAAAACAATAACAAAAAAAAAGTTGGTTACGGAAAAAAGAATCACTTTTGAGAATCATAAAACAGAATGAAATCCCACATTTCTTATTTTTCCTTTTCAGTTCTCTCAATTTTTCCTCAAGCTAAAACAGAACAAGGTCTCATTTTCAAAGAAGAATATATAAGATAAGAAAATATTACATAAAAAATAAAAACATTTGAAAAAATTTGGAAAATTCTAAAAAATAAGAAAAATTTCAGAAAATCCCTAAAAATAAAAGAAGGTTAGATTAGGCTAATTTGATCTCATTTTCATAAATTTGGGCCTAGATCCCGTAGATTTAATAGATTTTGTTCTTTTTTAGAAAAATCATAAACGCATTTACAATTAAACTCAAACCATATTTCTCTAAGACCTTAGGGCTTCATTAGGGTTTTATGATGTGATTTATCAATTCCATGATTCCTTGGCTGTACACTTGATTTCATTGGTTGTGATTTGCCTAGGTTTATATACTTTAGACTTAGTCTAGTTTTAAATTTTTTTGGAAAAAGACAAAAATAGCCATTGTGAGCACTTAGCAAGCTCTCGTCCTTAAGTTTCGATGAATTAAGACCGAGATTTGATTTCCTAGAACCAAAAACGCACATAATTTAGAGAAGTGCGGTGCATTTTCCTTGCAGAAACGAATGTGTCACTCGTATTGGTTGTCCGCTCGCTCAAAAGAGTTTGATGAAACCCTACAATAAATGACGAAAATGACTCGTGATGATTCTTGATATTTATTTTTACATTTCAATATGTAATATGTTATATAAGAGAATCAATATTAATCAATCTTCAATTAATACGAAATGTAGGATGAAATTATTTGACTTAAATGACAAAAATTAGAAATAGCAATTGTTCCTAAGAACAGAAATTTTGTGCGGTTATCAAACACATTTCTGTTCTAGGAACATAAATTTTGGGTAGTTACCAAACATGTTCTGATTCTCTAAAATTCATCCACGGAACAGAATCAGAAAAGGTCACTTTAATCGGAATCACTTTTTTGGATCGGAATGATTGTCATGCAAGCCCTTAGTATGCCTCTATCTTTGTCCAAGGGCATGCTAGACTTTGATGACCTAGATAGAAGGAAAAGGAAATAAAGATGCATCTGTTTCCATTTCCTTTCCTTTCAGACAAACTAAAAACATAACAATTCAGATCCTGAGACCTAAATCATGATGGTGCAACAAAACACCAATTGACGGAAGATAAAAGATAAAGGTAAAGGAAATAAAAATGGATCAAGTTTTCATGGATAAATTACTGGAATTAGGAGTCGTTAAGATCGATTACCACAAGTTCTTTTCAGCCTAGCATTTGTGGGACACTGGCTTAAATTTAGTACGGAAATTTGAAATTCTGCTTGTCTGAAATCACCAACCAGAGAAAGCTGGTAGTTCCTTTGCTCATCATTTGAATACTTCTCAATTTTCTGTTGGGGGAGATCAATATACTCTCATTGGACTTTTCTAGATGCTGATTGCACATCCAACTTTCCTTATCTGTGCCACAGTCATTTGGAGCACAAGTTTGTAGTGAATGTCACTCTCGTGAACCGGAGGATCTTCTCATCAGTTGCCACCTGTGCCATACCCGTTGCATCCATTCCTACTGCTTGGATCCCCCTTTGCTACCGTGGACATGCGTTCACTGCAAGGATCTCCAGATGCTTTTCCATCTTCCCCGCTAATATGTATTTTGTCAAACTCAAATATTGATCGACTATTCTTGATAGTTATCTGAAAACCACAAGCCAATTCACTTGTGCCCACTTTCAAATGAAGTAACCTCCCTGGGATGGCTAGTTTGTAATTTGTACTAGTTTTGTCGAGATAGCTGCTCTTACTGATCATCTCAATACCATGAGCAAAGTTTTGTGCACTTTGATAGTTTGCTATCAGGTTTATCCATAGGAATTGTGTTGATACACCAGCATGCAATCATTTTCTGAGGTTCCACTCCGTTGGCGTGGTAAAAACAGTATGTTACACCGGCGGCTTTATGCATCATTGGTTCAAAAGAATTGGTAGTTATTATCCTTGAATGAAAGGCGGATAAGGCTGCTTGTATGTAATTTCCTTTGCACTAACCGTGCATGTTCTATTTTTCCATCAATTAATCTGTTCAATCAGGTCTCTTTGTGAAACTCATGGTTTCATGTTTTCATCTTTTTTTGGACTTGCCCAGCTCTAGTGATAGATCCCTTTGCTAAATCCACGATAGATTCTTGCTCTGAAAGAAGAAAAGTTCCTTCCCTCAGCACGTTAGGTCCCATTGTCCAGAAGCTTGACCTAGACTACGCAAAGAACGAAATGATAACAGTTTGAACCAAGCTTCTTCTTTCGTGATAAACACTAACTCCTCCCGAAAAAACCACCATGTCCGTCCTTTCTTGCTTGTGAGATTCAAAAGGATTGTACAAACGCAATTCGTGTATGTCGTGATCGACAAAATTAATCACAACATAGGAATCCTGCAGAGTCCATCTACTCATAACAGGATCGAGATTGGATCTCCCTAATTTCCAACGCAATCTGTTGAAACTAGGAGTTTCAATATCAAACAATGTTGTCTCGTGAGATCCTTGTCACGTTGTGCTTGGAAGGACCCCGGATGGATTGCAGTATTATTGAGAATATTCTCCGGAAAAGCAGTATGGCTCGGGCGTCATATGCTTTGTACTGTTCCTGTCGTCTCTGTTCAACAGGAGTGGAAAATGGGAAGATCAACTTGGACTTTGCTTTAGGATTAATACTACGAAAAAACCCAAACTGGTATATCCGTGACAAATTTACCATAAATTATTTTTTTGACCACAAAAAAGGTCAAACTAATACACTTGTGACAAATTTATCATAAACTGGTACACCCGTGACAAATTTACCATTTGTTAATTTTCGTTAAATTTAACTGTTAAATTGCTGATTTGGTAACACGTGACAGTTGACGGATATACCACTATAAGGTTTTGACCCTCCGTTTGTCATAGGTTTATCAATTTGTGATTTTTTATGATATTAAATCAATTTAACATGGGTAAAATTGTCACATGTGTACCAATTTTGGGTATTTTGAGGTCAAAAGAATTAGTTTAGGATAAATTTGTCACGGATATACCAATTTAGGGTTTTTGGTGGTCAAAAACATAGTTTGAGATAATTTGTCACAAGTGTACCGGTTTGAGGTTTTTTGTGGTAAAAAAATAATTTGGGGGAAAATTTGTCACGGGTGTTCCAGTTTAGGGTTTTTCATGGTATTAACCATTTGCTTTATTAGTAAATTCTAACAACAGAGCCTTTTCCAACCATTGATTATTAAGGGTGTGCATAGTGACACTTCTAAAAGTAAATTTCTGCTCCAGAAATGCTTCTGGAGCAAAAATCTATTTATTAATATAATTTTTAAAGCAAAAATTCGTTTGGTAAAATTTTTTATTTCTGAGGTTAATTTTTCTCCCTTTTTTGTGTCAAAGTTTTTTTTTTTTCGCAATTTAAGAAGTTAAAAAAAAATTGCTTCTCAACTCAAGAGGTATTTTTCGCCTTACTCTCTTTTCATTATGTCCTCATCTTTTGTTTGATCGGGTCCATCTCCGCTTGCCACCGACCTTTGCCACCGTCCATCACTTACCACCGCCTGCCGCCGCCCGCCGCCTCCCTTACCCTTATGCCGACCATGGCCTGCCGCCGCTCACTACCACCCGTCGCCCCCTGCCCACCATTGCTTGCTGCCGCCCACCTCTGACCCCCGTTGACCGCCACCCGCAACCATCGTCAATCGTTGACCATCACTTATCGCCGCCCATCGCCGCCAAGAACCGTCGCCACCCACCACCAACCATAGTCCATCATTGACCTCTCGCGCCCGCAACCCGCGATCACCGCCATCTATCGACCATCGTCCATGTTGATCACAACCCGCAGCAGGCCGCCGCCCCCCCTCTACCACTACCATCGTCACCAACCGTCGACCACTACCTTGCTCACGCCGCAATCTATTGCCTACCTCCACCGGCCGCCACCGACATTCGTCGCCGCTAGCCGTTGGGAGCCGCCGACCACCACCGTGACCACTGCCACTTGTCACCATCTTCGGTCGTCGGCGTAAAAAATAATTAATTATTTTTTATTTTAAAAAAGTAAAAATAATATTTTTTAATAATAAAAATTATTTTTTAAGAAATTGAAGTATAAATTTTTCCGACGCTAACAATAATTTTTTATGGAATGTGTTAATAATGTTTCAGAAGTAGAAATTTTCAGCCGTTACCAAACGAATTTATCTAATAAATCAACTTCCGGAGCAGAAGTAAAAAAATCAACTTCTGATTCTAAGCAGAAGTAGAAAAATCAACTTCTGATTCTGAGCAGAAGTAAAAAAATCAACTTCTAGCCCGAAGTTAATTTTTCAAACAAAAGTGTTGTCATGCGCATCATAAGGGCTAGCATGGTAATCATTGTCATTCTCTAATACTGATTTTGGGAACAAAAAAGAATGAGAATCGCATTTTGTAACACAAATAAATTTTATTCTGATTCTGTTCCTAGAATCGGTTTTAGAGAATCAGAATCGGTTTTAGAGCAAAGTCCAGAACAAAAAAAAAGTTAGTTCTTGAAAAAAGAATCACAAAACAAAATGAAGTCTCAGATCCCTCACTTTTCCCTTTCGCTTCTCTCGTTACTTTTCCCTCAACCTAATAAAAATAAAATAAAAAAATAAAAAAAAAATTCAAAAAAATTGGAAATTTTTAAAAAAATCACAAAAAATTTAGAAAATCCCTAAAAATATAATAAGCTTATATTAGACTAGTTTGATGTCATTTTCATAAATTTGGGGCTAAATTTCTTAGATTTCACTCTTCTACAAAAAATGTCACAGAAGATGTTGGCATCGAACATGTGGATGATAACATATATACTCGTAACCGTGTGTCACAAAATGTAAACATTTGCACGTTGAGCTGAAGCTAAACACCCACTTGGATTTAGGATAAAAGCTGCAAAATGATTGTGAAGGACTTGTACTTTGTATTAAGGAGAAATTTTTTTTTTTATCGTTGAATAATTTGATTATTCGGCTGCTATGTTTGTACGTATTTTGGATAACGCAACATTTAAAGAAAAAAAAGGAGTTTTTAATATGGGAATTGTCCCATGCTTTAATCGAACTTCAAATGTAATGTATTAAAATTTGTGTTTCATTTATGACATGCTAAAAAATAATGTATTTTAAATTATTTTAGTGTGCATTGAAAATTAGTCTTCAATTTAGAATGAAATTTTACAAAGTAACTAGATAGTTATTTGACTTAAATGAAAAAAATTAGGAAGAGAAACAGCTTTTTGAAATAGAAATTTTGTGCGGTTAGCAAACGCATTTCTATTCCAAGAACATAAATTTTGGGAAGTTATCAAACGCGTTCTGATTCTCTAAAACTCATTCAAGAACAGAATCAGAATCATAAAAAGTCATTTTAATCGAATCAGGTTTTTCGGAACAGAATAGTTACCATGCGCAGCCTAAGTGACCGGTGCTTTATTGCGTGCATCCAATTTGCCGCGTCACTATCTACTCCCACTCCCGTTTGTCCTCTCTATCTTCTCACGCTCTTGTCCTCGCTGGAGAACTGACAGTGGCGAAGTGCCCATCGAAATCTATTTTGAAGGATATTGCGCGTAAGTTTTGCGGTTTTTTTTTTTGGGATTATAGATGGCTTCTTTTCGTGTCGTCGTCGCGTCACGTGACGTGATTGCGAGGTGGAATATCTCCTTAAGAGTACGTTGATAGAAAGCAATTTCCATGAGGGAAGTCCAGCAAAAGCAGCTCGGCTCATCCCAAGTCAATTACAGCTTTTTGTTATGTGGACGAGGATAAGGGGAGATGATGGATGCAGAAGAATTTACTAGGCTTGTGCTTGTCGAGCGTGGAAGGAAAATACCCCCACAAAAGCATGGATGATAGAGAAACGTGCGCGTCTAGGTCGTGCACGCATCTTTTGTTTGACGGTGCTGGTTCGGAAAGACTTTTCCACGAGTTTGGACAAAACCCAAGGCATATTTCCCAAAGAAATTCCAAATTTTAAGTCCAATTCCAAATCTACCCGAGCTTTTTTTATCCAAGAAAAACCTCAAATTTTAGGTTAAGTTCCAAATTTACCCCAAATTTTTAAAAAAATAATCAATTTTTACTCTAATATCAAATCTACCCCCCTTGGTCTTGTCTAAAAATCACTATTAGTCGTCATCGATTTTCATACCTTAGAACGGTTTCATTTTGGAGAACTTTTAATAACTTTTATTGGGGTAGATTTCTTTTTGACGTGGAAATGCCGCATCAATCCGTACCTATCGCCTCGTTACTTTGCTTATGTGGATTTGTTATTGATGTGAAAATGCCATGTCAAGTTGGGATTGGATCACTGGGGTAAATTTGCAAATAAATTGAAAGTTGGTGATCTTTTTTCAGACAAAACAAAATGCGGGGGCAGATTTATGACTGGACCTAAAGTTGAGGATTTCTTTTAGACAAAAATAATTTAGGGAAGATTTGAGACTGGACCTAACGTTTGTGATTTTTTTTTTAGACAAAAAAATAAAGATCGGGACAGATTTGAGACGAGACTTAAAATTGAAGGGTTTTTTTTTTTTTTTTTTTTTTTCAGGAAATTAGGTCTAAAACTGAGTGCGCCCTTTAGCCTCTGTGGATCTCACTGGTAGTAACGTAACTGAAATTCATCACATCACTTACAAAGTCCAGTCTCGAGAGCTTTTTGTTTTGGTGGCGTTCAAGAGGTAACGGCCACAATTCGACGCGCCCGAGCGAGCGGACCTTCCGGTTCCGGCCGAATTTCGAGTGCGAAGCCTAATGTCGAGCTCCATAGCAGAAGACATCCCGCAGCTTGCGAAGCAGAAGACGACTCGACTCTGTCCGCTTCGAAATTGGGTCGACCGAATCATCTAATCAGCATTGGTGCCTAATTACGTTCTCCAGGCTGTACTTTACATGCTTTGCTCTCCGCAGCTTACACAAGAGAGACTAGAGCTTTCATAGGTTCTCTGTCTTAAATCTATTACGTATGCTTGAAACACATATTCACATTTTAAATGTGTAGAAATATCCATAATAATTAAGAGTTTAAATGATTTCTTTTAAAAAAAATCGGTTCGATATGGAAGGCATTTCCACCCTGTAGAGCTCGAAACCGGATCGATAATTGTCGATTTCAATTTTAGAATCGGTAACCGAATCGAATGGTCCGATCCAGGCAATTTTGAATCCGACCCGTTTTTTTTGCCAATTCCCTGATGTTCACCATATCTTTATCTTTATGTGCGAACAAAGACTAACACCAACAGTTCCACCTAGAGGTGGCCAAATGGACCCACGGGCCTGGAACCGGAACCGGAACCGGAACCGGCCCTCAAGAGGACCGGTTCCGAGCCGGTTTCAAAAAAAAAGAAAAAGGGACGAGGCCTGGTGAAAAGAACAATTGAGTCTTGGAACCGGAACCGGTGGTTCCACCTTTTTTAAGAACCGAAAACGGCGGTTCCATGGAACCGGCCACGTCATCGTACTTCTCGAACCGCAGGCGGCGCGCCGCTCGAAGTTGTCTCTCCCGTTCACCCGTAATCGAGTGAAAAGCTTACCGATTGATGATTTTTTTTTTTACCATTTCGGGACGACTAGAAAAAAATCAAGAGAAATCACTCCCTGCTTCGTCGCGAAGCTCGAATTGAGTCGTAAAAATCACGCCTTTCGAAATCTTTACTGTGAGAAAGCACGGACGCTCTCCACCAAGGAAAAACAGAGCTTATCGTTTGGGAGGGACGAATCAAAAGGCGTAGTAGCTCTTGTTGGTCTTGGGAGAGTCGGCGATCTTGAGGGTCTCCTCGATGAGCTTGCGGGCCTTGCGGCTTCTGATCTCGACTCTCATGCTGTCGCTCTTCTCGATCTTGTCGTAGAAGGGCTTCTTCATCTTCAGCGACCTCAGCTTCGACTTCAAGCTCCCCATCAGCCTCTCGATGCCCATCATCGCCATCTCCCCAAATTTTTTTTTTTTTTTTTGCCGCCGATTAACCCTGTTAAAAAACAAGAGCGGGTCAAGAACACCAGAGCTTGAAAACATTACGGCAGACGAGAAATCTGGAAACAAGAAGAAGTGAAAAAGGAGAGATTTTTAACGTGAGGAAACAGAACCAGTTCTTGGGTACTCACAGAGAGAGAGAGAGAGAGAGAGAGAGAGAGAGAGGGGGGATGAACCGGGTTTGAGTTTTGAGCGTCGCAGAGAAGCAATAAGAAGACGGAGAGAGAGCGAAGAGCAAGAGATGAGCTTCCGGACTTCAGTGGAAGCCTTTTGTGTCGTGGTGGCATTATTTAGGGAAAACTACCAGAAAAAAAAAAAAAAAGTCATACGGCTATTATTTTCTCATATAAGAATTTAAAGTAGGTATTATTTCAAATAAAAATTTAAAGTGCTTTGATTACATCCAAAAATGATTTGAAGTACACATTATTTCAAATAAGGGCATAAAGTGACAATATTAGTCTTAAAAAAAGGCCTGCGTCATTTTAGGTAGGGATATTTTGGTCATTTATTATTTTTTTTATTTGTTTATTTTTTAAGAAATTTTGAAACAAATTAAAAAATTAAAAGAGAGAGAGAGAGAGAGAGAGAGAGAGAGAGAAGAACAGGTGGGAGGTTTGACCTCCCGATTGTGGCCTCCACCCCACCGTTGGTGGGGCGAAGGCTATGGTCGTAAGGGTAGCCGACGCCTCTGTGGGGGCCGCGGCCATCGGCAAGGATAGGATCGGGGTGGGTGCCCTTTTTTTTTTATTTATGTTTTTGCTTTTTAGTTTTAATTTAATTTAATAAAAAATGAGATTAAATTTATATTTTTAGAAAAATACCCTCGATTGGAGGAAAAATTTGGTTGGTCGACAGGCCTGCGAGGTTAAGCCCTTATTTGAAACAACCATAACCACTTCAGGCCCTTTTTGAGATAATGATGACACTTCGGACCCTTATTTGAAACAAAGTCCACTTCAGGCTCTTATTTGAAAAAATGAAGACACTTTGAGCCTTTTTTTTTGAAATTTTCCGCATTATTTATTTTCTTTTTCTTTTTCTTTTTCTTATTTCTATTTTGAATTTTACCTTTTGATTATTTTTATTCTTTTGTTCTTTCCTTTATCTTTGGACCGAGCTACATGCATGCAAATTTTCCGACAAAAAAAAAAAAAAAAAACACATGCATGCAAATTTTGGTAAGAAATTTGAGGATTTTGCTATATATATTATTCATTGTTTAATGTATCGCAACGATAAAGTTAAATATTTTCATTTCCTATTTTATTAATTATTTGGTAGAAATTGACTTATCATTGTGAAGGCATAGCTGGAAATACTGAGAATATCTCATGTTTTATTAATAAAAATTTCGAAAATGCACAAATGGAGGCGACCTCCAACAATCAATTCGTAATTATTGTACAATGTAAACCTTAACATGCAAAGGAGTTCGTCGCAACATGTTAAAACCTACAAAAATCGACTACGATAGGAAATTGACGGGTTGAAACGGTATCAAAGAGATATATTAGCCAAAGAACGACAGATCTTGTATAGGCAAGAAAGCATTACGATTCACCTTCAGGATTCTGAAATGTATAGTGCTTTAACTCCCTCGCCACTTTTTGTGATAATTCGGCATGAATCAAAGAATTATGGAGAAGAAAGAGCTTCAATTCTCTTAGTGCTTTTACAGAAAATTTGTCCAAGTTCCAAAATAGTAATTCCAGTTAATTTTCGTCAAAATCTGCTAACGCAATGATGTGTCATGTAGGATGAGACCACCATGTCGACAACCGGCGAAAATTGCTTGGAAAGTCTCTATTGGAATTTCATGAATTGGCTTAGAATTAAATTGGCAAAACTGAAAAAATTAGATCTGAATTGGCGTGGATTTAGAATTGGTTGGGCAATTTTTTTTTTTTTTTTTTTATCTTTGGGATGTTAGATGCATTTTGTTAGCTACAGTCACATGCTGGTGATTGATGACAATCATCAATGACTTCCACATGCTCCAATTGGACGTGAACCGAAACTTGGACATGTCCATAAGAGAAGTGAAGGTTAGGCCCAATAACTTCCAGTACCAATTTGGCCCATCAAGTTTTTCTTTTGGGCCAGTACACGGCCCCTTCATGTTTAGCCATTTAAATTCATAGAACAAAGATTAAATTTTGTGTAGCCCAAGGTTCACACTTTTAGCGACGGAAACATAAAATAAAACATGCCAACGCACGACTAGGCTCTAGAAATATGGTTCTTGTTGATTATTGATCATGTTGGAGAAGTGATTAGGAGGGCACTTGTTAATAATGACGAGAGCTCTTTAAATTCGGGTTTCATTCGTTTGTGTCTTTAAAACGTGCCGGAAATGAACTACATCCTCAATTTTCCACACGTGCGATTTAAATGCGCATCTTAGAATGTTAGTACAATTAATCGCGACATCCTTATCAAGCATTTTTTTTTTGACATTTAGAACACGATCCTTCGTCCTTCGTAGAGCTGTGTGTCGTAGGTTATTCAAAAGAGCCTCATCTATTGCATCACAAATCGACGGTGCTTATTTAGCGGCCTATGACCGGCTCGAAAGGAGTGAATTCGTACACAACCTTGATGGCGAAGAAGGCCGAGGTTAACGAACACGCATGTGGAGGAAGGGGACCATCCTGTAGAGGAAATTGAAGATTTTTGGCGACGGTCCTAGCAATCGTTAGCCAACCTTCCGACGACGACAATAAATACCCTAAAAACCTACTTGTCTTCTCCTGTTCATAAAAATCCAAGGCCCACAATGCAAAATTGACGTAAATGTTGAGAGGGACCTGTGACTTGTGTTAGAAAAGTCTCACATCGAAAAATTAATATGGTGTTGAATCGTTAATATATCCTAGTTACCCCATAAATCATTAGCTTAAATTTTTGAATGAATGTGGGTCCAATTAAATATGTTGACGCCCTTAGACTCGGGCTCCCCCTTGACGATGTTCTGACCGACGGTATCGGCAATAAATGGTATCATAGCCGATGGTTGATTGGTGAAATGCAGGTCCAACTGAATATATTGACGGATTCAGACTTGGCTTTCCTCTTGGCGATATCCCCATATGAATGTATCGGATTTCTGCTGTGCACTTGCAACAATAAGTTTACTTTATTTTATTTTATTGTGAAAAATAAATAATTTTGAAAAATAATTTTTCAAAAAATAATCGTTTGTGTTACTTACATAAAAGATTCAATTAAAATTATTTCATCGTTCACGAAAATCTTTAGACATGAAATGTTATCTTATGAAAGCATTGCTTATTAGCTAATTATATAAATTGAAACAAGCAACTAATTTAAAAATATATATATTAAATCATTCATTTTTCATGAAATTAATAAAGTCAAAACTTCAACAGCTTTGGGATTCTTATGTTTTAGTCGCCATTCATTTCAAACGACGCGCCTCGAACTTTGACTGATTTGCTAATTCCAAGAAATGGGATTATTGGTTGGCATGTTGATGCGCCGTGCCCATGGAAAATCCCTTGTCAATTTCACTCCGTAGCATTTCGTGCATCTTCAAAACGTACATACACAAGCATGCGCATTGTGTTTGCACAAAACCGAACCTTCTATCAATACATTAGAGTCAGTTCTTGCGAAAGGATATAGTCGTGCCGACTCGGGTTAGTCGAGAATTACATCGGGTTCGAGATTCCTTTTTAACCTTGTACCGAGGGTGGAAACGCGGGCTTTTATTGCCCCGTCCTATCTTATCCTATCGTATTCATTTTTCCTTAACCTAACTTAATTTATTTTGATGTGAATGGCGTACCCTCTAGTTGGTGCGAGGCCCCTCTCGAAGCCAGGAATTATATGACTCGTGGGCTTTTCAACTGCTCATGTGCACGTTATCTTCGGACCGAGTCATTAGTCAGCTCTCAAGACAAAAACAACTCTTCCCAGCTGTACTAACTAGTCTAAGCAGAGTTGTTGCTTCTTTTGTGAGCTCTTTTGCACTTGATTCATCCAAGCGACCATGTCAAATTTATTGAAGTTATACTTACTTAATATCCCTCGTCAAAGCTTCTTTATTTCACGGAGAATGAATTCTTCGAAAAGTATTTTTTTCGAAAGCGACCGCTTATATCGCCTACGAAAATTGAATAAACGAAAATATTTTTCGTTCCGCGACCATATTTAGACATAGATTGTCATCGACGATGACAACATTTTCTATCGACCAATTATTTTAAGCTTTACGGACGATCATTTTTAGGAAAATGTTAGCTCCGAATCATCCATTTATCATGAAACAAAAAAAAAAAAAAAAGAGCTTTCAAACTCTCACCAATCATTATTAATGTTTTTAGGTAGCTAGTGATGGCGCCGTGTTTGGACACAATTTTCTTGTCCTCACCAATTTACCATCATCTAATATACAACCTCACATCATTAGTGAATTAAAAAGGAGTAGATTCAAGGATATGTGGTGCTGTTCTATTTTTTTTCTCTTTTTCTTTTCTGATAAGACATTACAAATACCCACCAATGTATAATTGGATTCTTGAGAGAAGGAAGATCAGTGTGCCATCGATCAGTGAGAAACTATAGATTATATATGTGCATGTGGTGCCATTTAATTATAGAGCGTCATTAAGCACAGCTACAACTTGGAAGTACGTGTACAAATTATGGTATTAACTCTCATCATTTCCATTTTACTATAGTTTCTTTGCTCAGCCTGTCTGCCGAAACCCTAATAAATTATCACCACCTCGTTTACCAAAATCGCTCCAATGTGGTCATAATCATTCATCCCCATGCTCATTTAGTTCCCCCATCTCTACACCTCTCTCTCTCTCTCTCTCTCTCTCTCTCTCACTCTCACACGCACACACACACACAGAAAAAATGAAAGGAGAGACGCAGTCGCACCACCACAGAAGCACCCCGAAGATAGTCCTCCTCGTCACCATCCTCTTTGCCCTCCTTATCATCATCTCCCTCTACAACCCTTTCCTCTCTCAGCCCCTCCTCCTCCTCTCCTCAAGAACCACGTCCTCCTCCTCCTCCTCCTCCTCCTCCTCGGACGATGCCGTTGTCGTCGCCCGCAAAGAAGATGACCTCGCTGTTGACCCGAGAGCGGCAGAGACCTGCGACATATTCACGGGGGAGTGGGTGCCGAACCCGAGGGCGCCGTACTACACGAACAAGACCTGCTGGGCGATCCACGAGCACCAGAACTGCATGAAGTACGGGCGGCCCGACGACGGGTTCATGAAGTGGCGGTGGAAGCCCCACGGCTGCGAGCTCCCCCTCTTCAACCCGGCGCAGTTCCTGGAGCTGGTGAGGGGCAAGTCCATGGCCTTTGTGGGTGACTCCGTGGCCAGGAACCAAATGCAGTCCATGATTTGCCTCCTTTCTAGGGTACGTACACAGTTTCACTGGCGGAGCCTTGCTTTTCTTGGTTTCTTCGTCACCCCCATTGAAGTGCATCTCTCTCCGTACTTGCTACTTTCGTTTCAGGAGTTGCATTAGGTTCACTACTTCTTCTTCTTTCTAATTAACATGACTATAAAGGGTTTTTCACTGGTTCACATGGGCAGATTTTAATATGGAAATCTAATTGTTCCCCTGCTATAAAAATGCCCGTGACCAAACAATGATTAACATGAAAAACTAAGTAAATTCCTTATTATATAGTTCAATCTTTTTTTTTTTTTTTTGTGCAATAGATCTGGCTCTTTCAGGACGGACATTGTGGTCATCTGTCCTATTAAGCATCCTAGAGTGGCGTAAGGTGTGTTTAGAAGTTTGATGCTACACATCACGTGGCCCGATTGAAAGTAATCTTTTTTTCACCACCCATGTGGCTTAGGACACGAATGTACAGCATAAATTATTAATATTTTTTCATTTTACTAAGGTCACGATTAACGACGTGTGAGAATCCGGAAAATGGAATTAGCTTGGACTTCAATAGCTTACTAAACTTAGATAGTTAAGGGCCAGAAAGAATACACAGTGCCCACCAACCAAGCGTGTTTCGAGATTAGATCTTGTGTTATTCACTCGAGTAACTCGAGTCAAGCTGAAAGTATTTATCACGTCATCGCGTTTGGTAATTTTACAAGCGTTAGCTACGACAAGTTTGCACGTCTTTGCTCGAGTTAAAAGATCTCTCATTTTTGAGGAACAGTACGATCATGTGATCTAGACTTTGGAGCTAGATGTTTGACTTTAGGTGTGAAGTTTCCTCAGACATAGTTGTTCTCACATCTTCTGAGACTGCTTTTTTTTTTTTTTCCTGAACTAATCCATCCCAATAAAGTAATGGGTTTGTTGACCAAAACCCACGGAGAAATGTTGTTTTTTCCAAGGTTTAGGTAGATGTAGCAGGTGAAGATAACATGGCATTGGAATACCTCGAAACCATTCATTGATGGCTTCTTCTTTAATAGGTTTAAATGTTAATTAAAAAAAATCATCTTATTTTTCAAAATTGGTTTGAAAATGGGGAGGATAATATCACAATGAGAGCCTTGAGAATTTGTCATTTTCCTCCTTTTCTTGCTTTCTAAATCTTGGCCCGCCATTGCTGGGACCCATCAATTGATAGAGGAGCAAAGGGAAATTGCCCTAATTCCATAGATTTGGCTAGACATGCTTGCCGCTGAAGCCTCTTGAGGTGCAAGTAAACTTGGTCACTTAGCAGCCATAAATGATGAGCACTTGCTACATATCATCATCATATGTTGCAATAGATTACATAGACATCAGCTCAAGCAGCCTCATCATAGATGGCCTAGTCAATCAATTTTGCCTTCACTTCAAGCATGCATGACTTTCAATTAGCATATCAAAGTTTTTGTCTTCGATTCGGAGCAGGGTAGAGACGCAAGTTACAGTACAAGCGCCTCTGGTTCATGTACGAACCCTAAGAGTCCGATCAATTCCGTCAAATTTAGTCTAAGATCCGTCAAATTTAGTCTAAGATCCATCAAATTTAACTGTTTAGCTCGGCTCAATTTGTATCAGTATCCACTTGATGTTTTGAGACGTTTTATTTCCCCTTTTACCACCGTTTTCTAGATGCACAGCTATAGCACATATTTTACCTAATTTGTTGAAACGTCAAGTCTGATTTAATGGGCGCGCAGAACACACACTCATATACGTATATGTATATAATTGTCTGATTAATGGGTGACATTGAGATTATAGTAAGACATACTAGAAAATAGGAGAAAGATAGGGTGTAGCCAGCTAATAAGGCTAGCGATGGTCAAGATTTGTGATTTTTGGCATATTAATTAAGGCCATTTGCTGGTGACCACGATTTTATATTCTCGGACCGAACAGTTTTTAAAGGCTTCGACCTTTTGATTGATTCGTCCAATCCAACTGGAAGAGTGAGGACATCATAACAATCATGAGTACACTTTATTTAGAAAGTTGCTAACCTGACGGTCCGACAAGATTGTCGGTTATTTCTGGTCACACGATCCGGCCAATCAATGTGTATTTTATACAAAATAAGCGGTGATGACGTGTAGATCTATAGTTAAGATTGTACCATCTCTGATAGTATTGTCTGAGAAGCATTTTTCTTTTATTTATTTATTTATTTTGAACTTTCGGACGTCCTCGCTCTCTGGATTAATAACTTTTCAAAGACTTTGATGTTTTAAAGTAGGGAACATTGGTCAATTTAGATTTGGATCCAGATAAGTATTTCAATTTCAAAGTACTACATCTTGCATTTGTGTGTCGGCATGCCGCTATTTGAAGTAATATTTAACCTAAAGACTGTAACCCCACGATGATGCGTTATTAAGTATTAATTATCTCTTATTCCGTGTGAACATATACATATGCTAATTGCTTGTCCTATTAGAATATTTTTTCCTTGTTGCTTTTATGATAATGTTGTGCAAGGAAAAAGGTTGCTAGAAACGACAAACACAGATAAAACAATAAAAGCAGAAGAAGCCGAGAAGCACGTAAGGCTCACATGCACACACATGTTCCATGGTGGGATTGATGCCACTTGAGGGGCCAATGACATTTAATTTATCGACCATCCATTAGAAAAGATAAATCTCGCATCTCGTGATTTCACCACATCTTATTGTCCTTGTCCCTTCGGAATAATTTCTGATAGAATTCATTTTTTTTTTCGAATGGGACAATGACGACGAAAGCTCTAAATTTTATGTGGATCTATCGCTTTAATTCTAAACTTTTTTTTTAGATCATTTAAGTTCTAAAATTTGTTTAAGTTCGTCGTATGATTGATTCCGCTATCGACGTTAGTTTCAAATGAAGAGAGAAAGTTTAGGACCCAGGTGAAAATTTTTTATGATCTTTTTCTTGTTTTAGACACGTGGTGCTGATGTGGCACCAAGCAAATGCCATATCGACATTCCGTCAATTGGGAACAGCACAGAGGCGGCGTGTAAGCTATTCCCAAGGTCGGGATGAGAGTTTTCGGCCCTTGCTAGGCCGGTGAAGAGGTTCGCAGCCCTCACCGAAGAGAGGCAAGCAACCCCTCTCACTTGCTCACTGTGAGGGCCATGGTGTGGATGGCCTGGCGAGGGTCACGGCCCTCCCGGTGAGCAGGGGCGAGGGGGCTGCTTGCCCTTGCTCGGTGGTGGCACCGTGCTAGCGAGGGTGCTTGCCCTTGCCTAGTCGCCGGGAGCTATGCGGCCCTTAATTACTAGAGTGAGGGGGCGGCGGCACACCCCCTATTCAGCCCCACATCCCTGCGCTCCAAAATTTTTATTTTTTTTAAAATTTGAAATTCGTCTTTCTTAATTTTTGGTTCTTAAAAGGCATTGAATTTTCTTGTGCGCCAGAAGTGAAACGATGTCGTATTGTTGCTTGAAGAAGTTCTGCCATAAGTTGTACCATTTTCCTGATGATGGCAGGTGGAATATCCGATCGATGTCTCGCACACGCCGGACGAGAACTACAAGCGCTGGAGGTACTTGACCTACAACTTCACGCTCGCCAACTTTTGGACGCCCCACCTGGTCAAGTCCATGGAGTCGGACCCAAACGGGCCGAGCAAGACCGGCCTCTTCAGCCTCCACCTCGACCAGGCCGACGACAAGTGGACGTCCGAGGCCGGGGAGTTCGATTACCTGATCATCTCTGCCGGACACTGGTTCTACCGGTCGCTGGTGTTTTACGAGAACAGCAAAATTGTGGGGTGCCATTTTTGCTTGCTAGAGAACGTCCCGGACTTGACCAAATTCTACGGCTATAGGAAGGCGTTCAGGACGGCATTCAAGGCCATTAACGGGCTCAAGAACTACAAGGGCATCACCTATCTGAGGACCTACACACCTTCTCACTTTGAAGGTGGGATTTGGAACCAGGGCGGTAATTGCCTGCGGACGAGACCGTCCCGGAGCAACGAGACCACACTTGCCGACGAGAACCTGGAGCTGTACATGATCCAAGTGGAGGAGTTCCGGAAGGCCGAGCAGGAAGGGAGGGAGAAGGGGCTCAAGTACCGGCTGCTCGACACGACGCAGGCGATGCTGCTTCGGCCCGACGGCCACCCGAGCAGGTACGGGCACTGGGCGCACGAGAACGTGACCCTGTACAACGACTGCGTGCACTGGTGTCTGCCGGGGGCGATCGACACGTGGGGCGACATCCTGCTCGAGATGCTGAAGACCGAGGGCCGGAGGTCGAGGGAAGAGAAGCTCCGGTTCAGCGACCGGAAGTTGAAGGCCTAGCGCACGCAATAGTCCTAGTACATAAGTTTAATCTGTCGATTGGTAATGTCACTTCTTTGTTGGGGAAGGGAGATTGGAGAAATTGGTTGTCCTATTGGTTTGATCCCCAGGTTCAAGAAATAGATGAATTGCTTTCATGCATTGGCCATAATTATGTGTCCTCGACAGTTAGGTGAAGCAAGTTTAGTTATATTTATTTTCTTTTCTCCTTCGATCGGGTAGCAAAATGGTAAAAAAGAAAGGAAAGAAAAAACAAATTCAATTATCCGATCAAACTGCAATGTTTTTGCGAATTAGATTGACTGCACGACAATTGTAGGGATCTCAAATTACATCGGGAATTCTCCGCAGGACTGTCAAAAAAATGGACCGTCAACTTGTGTTTTAAACCTTATTTAAAAAAAAAAAATGAGTTTATGAATGTCAACTCAAATTTGTCGTATGAACCATAACGGACCTTGAAAAGAAAAGTCCAAATAAATGGGTTTAAATGAATATGTTTAGCCCATCTTCGTTCTTCGCTAGTCTCTTTTCTCTCTCCCTCTTCGATTCCAAGAACCGTGACTCGCCCTCACCGCCCCACGCTGTCTTCCTCAAGTCCGGCCACCGCCGCCACCCCCTTCCTCTCCAAGCCCTCATCTTCATTCCGCGAAAAACGGTGATTTCTCGTGCTCCTCCCTCTTCCTCTTCGACACCACCTCCCTAGACACTGCTGCCTTCAACGCCCTCTCATTTATGGCTTTGCCGCCCCGAGCCCGCTCCTGCCCTTCTGGACGAGCTGAGGCTTCTGGGTCTCTGCCGCAATGTTTACTTCAGTTCCTTGGTCAATGCTCACGGAAGCGTTCAGAGAAATGTGATCATTCTTGAGGTTTGCCCGAAGAATGGGTTTTCTTCGGGGCTTACATGGGAAAAATTGCAAAAAAAAAAAAAAAAAAAAAAATCTAAACCTGTTGCAATTATGTCAATTTAGTCTTAAATCTTTTTTTTTTGGTCAACTGAGTTTTAAACCTTTTGTATTTTCGCCAATTCAATTCATCCGGCCAATTTTTAGGGGAAATCGCCGACATGAGCGTCGGCCGTGCAACCGGCGTGCTCCTACGTTGCACTGCCAGCACTAGCGTGAACATTTTCTTAATCATACTTAATATTATTTGAATTATTTATTTATTATTATTTTCCTTTTTTTTCTCTTTCTTTTTTTTTCCCCTTCTTTCTCTAGTTGGTCACCGGACCTCGGTGATCGACTAGAGGCAAGGGCTGGTAGGTTTGATCTTGCCTTCGCCGGGAGAGGTCAGCCTTGCTTGGGGCTCACCCCCCACGCCCAGCAATGGCGAGGTGACCTTGTTAGCTCTTGTCTCCGGCTGGTTGTTGAGGTCCAGCAACCATCTAGAGGACAAAAAAGGGAAAAAAAAGAGAGAAAAAAAGGTAAAGATATCAAATTATTATTAAAAATTGTTCAAGCCAGCGTCGTTGTGCCATGTAGCATGGCTAATGTGGTACGACCGACATCTATGTCGCCAGCTTCCGGTCAAAATTGATCGGATGGACTGAATTGGTACAAATGTAAAGTGTTTACAACTCAATTGGCAAAAAAAGAGATTTATGATTGAATTGACACGATTGTAATAGGTATAAGACTTCCGGGTCTCTGCCCCAATGTGTACTTCAGTTCCTTGGTCAATGCTCGTGGAAGCGTTCGGAGAAATGTGATCATTCTTGAGGTTTGCTTGAAGAATGGGTTTTCTTCGGGGCTTACATGGGAAAAATTGCAAAAAAAGGTTCTAAACCTATTGTAATTGTGTCAATTTGGTCTTAAATCTTTTTTTTTTTGTCAATTGAGTTTTAAACCTTTTACATTTTTGCTAATTCAATCCATCCGGCCAATTTTGAGGGGAAGTCTCTGACATGGACGTCGACCGTGCAACCGGCGTGCTCCTATGCTGCACCGCTGGCACCGACGTGAAAATTTTCTTAATAATACTTAATATTATTTAAATTATTTATTAATTATTTATTCCTTTTTCTTTTCTTTCTCTTTCTTTTTTTTTCTCCCCTTCTTTCTCTAGTCGGTCACCGGACCTCGGTGATCGGCTAGAGACGAGGGCTGGTAGGTTCGATCTTGCCTTCGCTAGGCGAGGTCGGCCTCGCTAGGGGCTCACCCCCCACGCCCGGCGATGGCGAGGTGACCTTGTTAGCCCTTGTCGCTGGTTGGTTGTTGAGGTCCGGCAACCATCTAAAGGAAAAAGGGGAAAAAAAAAAAAGAAAGAGAAAAAAAGGTAAAAATATCAAATCATTATTAAAAATTTGTTCAAGCCAACGTCGTTGTGCCATGTAGCATGACTAATGTGGTACGACTAACATCTATGTCAGCAATTTCCGATTAAAATTGATCGGATGGACTGAATTGGGACAAATGTAAAGTGTTTACAACTCAATTGGCAAAAAAAGGAATTTATGACTGAATTGACACGATTTCAATAGGTGTAAGACTTTTTTAATAATTCTCCCTTGTATGGTGATTGGGCTCGTTGAGAACTATGCGGGTTGTGGCGAGGTTGGGTTTGCGGAGAAGTGCTTTGAGGATTTCAAGGAGTGGACCATGTGGTTTGGGTAGCTACGGTTAGTGGCTGTGTGTGGAATGGAGAGTATGAGAGTGCGAAGGAGGTGTTTGTGGAAATGTGCCGGCTTGGATTGGCGGTGAACCAGTATAGCTTGACCACTGTTCTGAATTGTTCGTTGCATCTGAGTTAGCGGTGTGGAAGCCGAGCAGTTGTCAAGGGGTACGATGAAATTCCTGAGCTGGATGTTGTTGTGGCTGTACTGACGGGAGTAACTATCGCGCTGTTGATGGTGAGGGGCAATAGGAGGGTCCATAGTGCATTGCCTTGACTATTTTGTCATTGTTTTTTCTAGGAGTTTTGTATACCGATGATGTCAAACATTGAAACGGGTGAAGACATGTCAAAAAGATGTTATGTTTTCGATATTTATTTCATGTCCGGAATCTAGATCGAAATATCAAACTTGATTACGAAACTTAATGAAAGTTAATAACTTGAAAGCGACGGAATTTAGTTAAGTTTCAACCTATTTTTCACAAAAAGAAACTCATCATCTTATGAGATCATGTTTATATGATCTTGACAAGGTAAGAATTAATAAGAGTAATAGAAATGAATATCAAACTATGTTTAAATATAAGTAAATAATTTGGGGAAAAAGCATAGTTATCGAGGCTTTGTTTTCTCACATATTGATTTAACAAGTTTTTATGCATCTTCCACTTATTAAATGTTCCGATGAGAAATTGTATTTGGTGACTAAAGAAAAAAAAATGATTAAATTGGATTGGATGAATAAGCATGCATTCACAGTATGTGTGTTGACACCTAAATTTTGACATTTCTAAAAATCATTCATTTTGAGCATAAAATGAGAACTAGTCATAGTTCTCACAAAAAATAAATTTCTCATGCATTGCATATTTACTTTTTGTCATTGCATATTTACTTTTTGTCGATCGTGCGTATCATTGTATTCGGGCCGGAGAAAGTAATTGAGCTTAAATTGACAAGCGGACCAACTAGGCATCGCATGAAAAATTCGGCTAAGCATGAGGAGATTGCCGAAAATTCTAAGAGGGCTTGAACCTATTTTCTGATTTAATTCAGCCCATTTATGCTCATTTAAATGTTAAAAGCTCATAATTAATTATTCATTTAATTAATTAAAGCCCAATTTGAGCCCAAGAATGCACAATCAAGCCCGCAAGAGCATAAAATTGGGCTAGCCCATGACAATCTCTCTTGTGGCCAAAATTATTGAGGAGTTTTAATGAGATCGGACTTTTGAAAATCAGAATTTTTAATCCGACGGTCGATGATGAGTCCTACTTCAACTAGGACTAGAAAACCCTTAGTCTGTAAATAGAGTGCTAAGCCTAGGGTTTAGGGGGAGGCCAATTCATTGTCAAACACGGCACTTTTTGAGGTAAAAGAAAGAGAGAGGGTCCTCTGTCTTGCCCTTTTTTTTTTCTGCAGGTTTGGGGCCAATCCTTTGAATATACGGCCATAGGCAATTGGAGATTCAAGGAACAGTGAGAGAGCTTCAGAAACCAATGGAGAACTCGTGTTCTCCATGGTGAGATTAGAGAAAAGAAAGTGGTTGGGTGTTTCCATCGTTAAAAAATTCATTACGCAATTCCGAAGGTGCCAATTACAAAGAGAGAGGAAAGGGACAAGGAAAAAGGGGAAGTGATCCTTCATCAGTATCACGTTATTCCAATTCCTCTATTGTTTTGCATTTTCTCACTTTCTTTTAGGTTCCCTTTGTGGATTCCACTTGCAGCTTAATTGAGGTTAATATTATTTTGTAGGTGTACTGAGACCAACCACGCCCACATGGTGTGCTCTGGGCTGTGATTGCTTGAAAGAGCAAACAAAATAGAAGAGGCCACACATTATAACATACGGCATATAGAGAGAGAGGCAGAGGTGTTCAGAAAAGGGAGGACGTTCATGGTTGTCATGCTCAAAAGCTGTGACGCCTAGACTACTCAAGCACGCTCGCAACACCGATTCCTCCCTTCCGTGATCAATATTGCTGCAATCTCAAGTCCATGAAGTTTCTCCCTCGCGGAACACCTTCGTGACCTCTCCGAACATGCGCTCGACGAAAAGGCTGTGGATTTGTTTTTTTTTTGGCTGAGATGGTCACATGATGAATCCCAGATCACCACCGAATTAGAAGAATGCAAATCCAGTCAAGATTCCTCCACCAATTTGACCCTGAAGGAGACACACGTAGCATGGGCAGGAGAGGACAGCAGGATGAATCCAACAGGAAGTCTCAATTGAGTTCCCATTCTCCATTATAGACCATTGTCTCATAAACTTGCTATTGACCCAATGGTTGCTTCTGTTCCAGCCTTGAAATTATTGCAAGTTTCATTGAATTGCAGGTTCCATTAATAAGCCATCCCGTGATCAAAATTTTTGTCGCAAGGTTTCTCTTATAGTTGCTCATCGTGGTTCCCGGTGAATCCCATTAAGTCTCTGGTTCCTTATAGCCTTGTTCCAAGAATTTTTGCTACAAGTTGAGGGATCAGTTCGCTGCTGTTGGGAGTCCAATTTGCTGCTGTTCGTGACCAAAAACAGCACTGTTTTTGGACAATTTCACTAACTATTCAATGTAGATTTTGCCCGCTGTCCATAATCAATTTTACTGCTATTTACGAATGGTTTCTTGACTGTTTTGTGCAGATTTTTAGGTGGATTTGTGGTCAAAATTACTGCTGCAAGTCGAGATGCGCCTTCACCGAAACCTTTGATTCGTGCGCAAATCCCCTTAGCCAATCCGTTCAGTTTTCAAGCTTGAATCACGAGATTGGTTCGGTATTTGAATTCGGAAAGTTATCTACGAATTAGGTAACAATTGTAATATGAATATATTTTAGATATATTGTTGTATATTTCGAATTATTCTTATATAATCATATCTTGTAGAATATTGATATATTTTCGGAATATTCAAATAACTCAACATTCAATCAGATTTTTTTTTTTTAGGAATATTGAATGCATCTTTAAAATTTGGGAATTATCTAATATACTTTGAGAATTTCAGAAGATAAGCTTTCTCATTTTAAAAGATATCAATCCTTCGTGGATAGGAGCTTATCTCCTTGAAAATTTCGAAATCTTTTATGGATTTTCGAAAATTCAATAAATGTTTGAACATTTTTAAATAAAACTGCCCATAATATATGCTCCCTTGAGCCCGACCCTTAGGAATATTAAATTGCAAGCCTTAATCATGATCTTATGGGATGAGACGACAATTTAGTATAAGATTTCGTATTCTGCCCTCCGGCGAGAAGGGATGATGACGTCTTCTACCATTATCCGCATACTAGCTCGAATCCTCGAGAATGTAGCAGATAAAATCTCGTTCTAGCCCGGATCTTCGGGAATGAGAAGATTTGTCGGAAAATCGGATTAAAAGGTATATTATGGGCATTTTTGTTTAACTTTGTTCAAATCCATGTTCAAAAGAAAGTCGAAAAAAAAAACAAAAAAATAATAAAAAGAAAAACCAAAAAAATCTAGTCACGTAAATCAATCCAAAAGACATATTTCATGGAATCCGGTACGAAAATGGTGTTAATTAAAAAAATTAATTAACATAATCAAGTCCCCGAACCCTAAATCTCTGGTTAGCAGAAAATAAAGTATTCTCTCATACTTTATTTAGGTATCTAATCTACCTACAAAAAAAGATTAGTGGCGGCTCCGAAAATCTAAATCATTCAAACCTAAGTTGCGAATTGGTAGGGCTTGGGAGAGTCCGTATCGGGTTAGTTAATTCATCTAATTAACCTTATAATCCATTAACCTTAAATAAATTTTTAGGTCGCGACAATGTGTCATCGCAACACATACATACATTTCTAATACTTTAGAAGTATTTCAATCTATAGGTTTTTTTCATACGTTTTTTACTTTGTTTACTTACATTTTTTTATGGTGCTAATTTGCTTTGTTTAATTTGATATGAAGTTTTTGTCCACGTAATATATACACATTAAGAGCATAAAATGAGTTAAGTAGGTGGATACATGTTTTCATATGTTGGATTATAGTCGATTTAGGTACAAGTAGGATTCGCTAGCATATAAATGGGTCCAAATATGTTAAATAGATCAATTTGGGTCGAGACCATTTTCGATCGAACTACATATTTGATGACCCTCACTCTCGATTAAGTCCTTATGGTGAAAAATTGTTCGAACTTTTCAAATTGTGGGGAGCTATTAAGGGTTTGCCTGGCAACGATTCCGATCTGCAAAAGTAATCTTGATTAGAATCATATTTTCTGATTCTGTTCCCCGGATGATTTATAGAGAATTAGAATATGTTTAGTAACTGCACAAAATTTATGTTCCCGAAATAGAAACACATCTAGTAATTGCGCAAAATTTATGTTCCCGGGAACAACTAGGTGGGGAAAATTCTTTTTATAATTATTCATCTTTTTTAAAAAAAATTAAAAAAAATTTCAACTTTTTTAAAGTTTTTTTAAATTTTTTTAATTTCCCCCCTTTTATTTATTTATTTTTTCATTTTTTTTGAAAATTTTAAATATTTTAGTTTCCCCACTTTAAAATTTTTTAATTTTTTTTTAAATTTTAAAGATCATTTTTAAATATAATTTTGAAAAAATGTATTTAAAAAAATTAGTTGTTAGTAAATTTTCAAATCTAATTCTAATTTTTTTTAATATTCAAAAGTCCATGTGGACTTAATCTTTTTAAAAGAATTGAAACTTTGTTCTTTTTTTATGATTTTCAAAAGTGATTCTTTTTTCCAGAATAAACTTTTGTTTTTGCTTCAAAATTGTTTCTTGGAACAAAATCAAAATCAGAATAATTTACATTACCAAACACATTTCTCATCCTTTTTTGTTCCGGAAAACAGAATTAGAGAATCAGAATCATTGCCAAACAGGTCTTAAGTTATTCTTCTTATATGTATGGTTGTTTAGAAAAATAGATTTTTTTTTTCCTATAACAGATTTTTGAAAGAGATGGTGAGTGTTAAAAAACTGTTGACTAAAAAGTTACCGATCATCTGATTTTCCTTTTACTTCTTGATACATAGTGAGAGTTTTATGAAAGCACACTCTCTTTTTGATAGTTTGTAAATTACCAACTTTATTGTCATATAAGAGTTGATAAAATTCAAGGGAAAGGCCACAAAATCCCAAAATATATCCACTACGACACATTTATTTTAATTTTTTTTATGTGATACCATAAAATCCAAACATGTACTTACGTGACATATTTATCCTAAACTTTTTTTTGGTGACCCTAATAACCCCATACTTATACCTATGTGACACATTGACTCTTTGTTAAAATTCCGTTATGGAATGCTACTAAAAATCTTATGTGGCTGCCCACATAGATGATGAAAAATGAACAGTGCTAACTCATGTGATATACTTTCCCAAACTTGCATCCATGTATTTATCCAAAATTTAATACATGTGTGACACATTTACCGCAAATTTTTTTTTTCTGCGATACAAAAAACCCAACTTGTATCCATGTGGTACATTTACCCTAATTTTTTTATGGCACAAAAAATCCCAAATTTAGACTTGTGCCCCACATTTATTCTCCATCAAGATTTTTTTTCCTTTTTCTTTTTTTCCTTCCTCCTTGGTCTTCACCGGGCCGGTGATATCATGTGCATTCAAAATCACTTTTAAAGCTTCTAAGGCATTAATTAATTCAACTCCGACTGGTTATAACATTGTAGGCACTTTGAAAATGGAGAATTACAAATAAAATTACTTACTCAAATAGCTAATTTTAAGCTTTGAAAACATATGTTTAACAAGTCTAAATGATTGTTGAACGACACTTTTTTACCTTGTTTCTTAGGCTCCGTTTGTTTCTCGAAAATTGAATGATTTTGAAAATATTTTTCTAAAAATGATCACGAGTATAACGTACAAAAAATAATGAACGAAAAATATCTTCTTCACAAAAATTATTGCCGACAGTAAAAATATCTTTTACTGATTAATTATTTCAAGTGATACAAGCGATAATTTTAGAAAGATACTTTTCAAATCGTCTATTCTTCATAAAATAAAGGCAGCCATATGTCCTAATTATTGTTCTTGTCGTGTTTATAGATCCGGTTAGGTTGTGATCATTACATTTTCGGCCACATCCTAAAAACGTATACCTTCTGATCATGAATGCCATCAATTTAAGAAAGAGTAATAGTTAGCGTGAACGGTATTTCTCAATCTATATACATTCTTTTAAACCTGTGTCCTCCAATCAATGCGCTTCATTAACGAGAGAACTTTGGAACACAAAAAAAAAAAAAAAAAATTTTGAAGAAGTTATCTTTTACCCTTAACTTTTAGTAAGAGCAAAATGCCCAGTCAACTCCATTTTCAATTTTGCACATGTGTATTGATTGATGAGGGAAATCAATTAGGGGAGGGAAAAAAAAAAGCAAAAGATGACGTCATCGTACTCGGTATGGAAAGCTAAGCACATTGAGTTATAAAATAAACAACGGGATCCATCGACATTATTGCTAATTATGAAAGTAGATTTCGAGCCCTAAATAGAACGATAGAAAGAGAATGACGTGCCGCTGCCATTCTAACCTAATTCTATAATCCCCCCATGCGAACAACGATAAGCCCGCGGGTGTTTCTATTCTGGCTATTTAAGTAGTGGACAGCGATGCCTCACCAGAAGAGATTCTATGGTCCATTGATCAATTATTGGCTTTGTCTTATGTCTACTCTTATTCTACTATTAAATTCGTGAACAACGATGCCTAACAATAAGCCCGCGGTGTCGTTTGAATATAAATAAATAATATATATGTCTGTAACATTATCTTTTGTCGGAAAAGAAAAACCCTTTTTCATGATAAATAATCTCCCCAGGCATTAGCTCTTAAACAACCTCTTATATTGCGACGTAGCTTTCATGCACGCCAAGAAGCTGCGCTCCTCGCGCTTGCACGAACACTGTACAGTGTACACCATGAAGGTCGCACTCTCGGAGCACCACGGCGGCGACGAGGACGAGCTGCGACAAAGCGCTGCTGTTAACTTCAAGAGGGTGGCGACGATTGCCCCGGCCGCGATTCTTCTTGCCGCGATCCCTCTGTGCCTCCTCCTCCTCCTCCTCGCGAGCTCGCCCGTCCAGCCACAGGATTATCCCGCAGTTCAGGCGATGGGAGACCAAAACGGCAGCCCCGAGGAACCGGGCGCGGCGGCCTGGGCGGCGGTGCCGGTGGCGGGGGAGAAGAAGTGCGACGTGTTCAGGGGGAAATGGGTGTACCGCCCGGATGCGCCGGCGTACTACACGAACGAGACTTGCCACGCGATAAGCGACCAGCAGAACTGCATGAAGTTCGGGAGGCCCGACGCGGAGTTCTTGAAGTGGCGGTGGGAGCCGGACGGGTGCAAGCTCCCGTGGTTCGCCGCGGCGGAGTTCATGGAGACGACGAGGGGGAAGTCGATCGCCTTCGTCGGCGACTCGCTGGGGAGGAACCACATGCAGTCCCTGTTGTGCCTCCTGTCCAGCGTAAGTGCTCGATCTAGTTAATGGTTGTCCAGATTATTCTAGGAGCGACAAGCTAATCACGTTCTCTGATAAAAACAGGAGAAACGATTTATGATCGACCATGTTTATCATGTGATTATTAAAAGCGGTGAGCCTAGCCCTAAGAATTCTCGTCTAAGTAACTTAGTTTTATGTTTGATATGGCCGATTTACTCCGGTATGGCCATGAGCTTGCAAAAATAAATTTTTTTTTTTTTGGGTGCAACGTCAATATGAGCTGTTCTGAGAAAGACCTTTTATATTTCATTTGGATATCGAAGAGACGAAAATCACATGTCCACAAATTCCTTTCTCCTAATTATTGTTCTGAAAAGGACACAAGTGAGAAAGTGAGATCTAAACGACGACTAATGATATTTGAGGGGATGTAGTTAGAAATCTATCCTCTATGCCCAAGGATAATACGAATTAATTCCCTAAAAAAAAAAGACCCCAAGCTTTAGGTCATGTATCAAATTTGCTCCGAACTTTTTTTTTTGTCTCAGAAAAAAACCTATACCTTTAGGTTTAGTTCGAAATTTGCCTTGAGCTTTTTTTTTTTTTTTGTCACAGAAAAAATCCTAAACTTTAGGTGCGATCTCAAATCTGCCACGAACTTTTTTTTGTCTCGGAGAAAATCACCAATTTTTACTCTAATCTCAAATCTACCCCATTAGCCCTTTGTCCAAAAATCTCTGTTAGTCGTCCCTAATTTTCATATTTTAGAATGATTTCATTTTGGAGATTATTATCGGGGTGGATTTGTGGAAATGTCACGTTGATCTGTACCTATTGCACCATTACTTTGCTAATGTGAGTTTTTTCAACCATGTATAAATGTTACGTCAAGTTGGCAATGAACCACGGGATAGATTTGAGAATACATTGAATTCGCGATAGATTTGGGACAGTACCTAAAGTTTGAAATTTTTTTTTAGATTAAAAAAAAGTTCGGGATAAATTTGAGACTGGATCTAAAGTTGAGTTTTTTTAGAGAATTAGGTTACGAAAATACTTGCCTAGATAGTGACAAGTGTATTCATATTGATCCTAGCGTATGTATTCTAAGTTTTCTACTAAGGTTGACTCGAGTTATTATTAAGAATAGTGTGTTGTCATTTTATTTTTTTTATCTTATATTCTCTCTTGCTTCATATCTTATCGTCTCTGTGTAAAATCATTAGGTAGACGAACCCGAGGACATCTCTCTGAGGTACACCACGGACTACAACTTCAAGCGCTGGTACTTCCCGAACCACAACCTAACCCTAGCCACCTTCTGGGCCCCGTTCCTGGTCCGCACCACGGACGCCCGCGGCGGCCAAACCCTCGAGGGCATCCTCACCCTCCACCTAGATGAGCCCCACCCTTCTTGGTCCGCCGAGATCGGCGCCTTCCACCATGTCATCGTCTCAGCGGGCCAATGGTTCTACCGCCCGCTCATCTACTACCGGAACGGGCGACTCCTGGGCTGTTCGGCGTGCGGCCGGGAGAATGCTACCGAAGTGTCGAGATTCCAGGCGTATCGGATGGCGTTACGTACCGCGTTGAAAGCCGTCATGGAAAGGAAGGACCGCGAGGGCGGCATCACGTTTCTGAGGACGTTCTCGCCCGCGCACTTCGAGGATGGCGATTGGACCGACGGAGGGAGTTGCCCGAGGACGAGGCCGCTCGCGAGCCACGAGAAGAAGCTGGAGGGCGACGACTTGGAGTTCTACTTGGCCCAAGTGGAGGAATTCTTGGAAGCTGAGAGGCGGGCGAGGGAGGTGGGCCTGAAGATTAGGCTGCTCGGCACGACCCGGGCCATGCTGCTCAGGCCCGACGGACATCCGAACCGCCAGTGCAACTGGCCCAGGAGCAACGTGGGCCGGGCCGATTGCGTGCACTGGTGCTTGCCCGGCCCGATCGATACGTGGAACGAGCTCTTGCTTTATGTGATGAAGTCGGACAGAGGTGTAAAGTTTGCTCAATAGGAAGCAACGAAACGTGCGTAGCTGATGGTTGTTTGTACAATGTATCCGGCGGAATGGAAAAGGCAATCACATGTCAAACATGTGGATCAGATCGAGTTTGGGTTAGGTCGTAAATGGTCCGATCTAAATTGACCCATTAAATTATATATAACGCATAAATAGGTAGTGCAAATTCCTTGACCCATACCCGACCCAACTCATATTACCAAAATATTTCTATATTTAATCCAATCTAAGAAAGATTAATCATAAATTTATAAAAAAATTTATATTACTAAATCATTGTAGATAATTTTAATATATTTATATTTTTTAATTTTACTTCTTTTTAAAAAAATTGGTAATTTATTTATTTTTCTTCTAAGATCGGCGAGGGCCGTGAAGCCCTCAATCGTGACCAATGAGGGTCGGCTGGTGGCCTCGCCAACTTCCTAGGAAAAGAAAAGTAAAACAGCAAAAAACAAAAAAAAAATAAAAAAAAAAATAAAAGAGAGCAAAAAAGAAAGAAGAAAGAAGTAAAAAGAAAAGTGAAAGAGAGAAAAAAGCAAGAAGAAACAAGTAAAAAGTAAAAGTAAAAGAAAGAGTGGAGGCTTCTTAAGTGGGATGTAAATGAGTTCATAACGGACCAATTTATAACCCATTTATTTTAATCTCTTTATTTTATTAAACCCATTAAATGCTTTTTTAACAGGTCTAATCATGAGGTACAGTATAGGATTTTGCTAGCATAACGATTTTTGAGTAACTATTAGAATAACAACATTATGCGAGACATAAATTCTTGAAGCAATGAATCATACGTGAATTAATGACGGACGAAATTGCTGCCACAGGGGACGTGTGCTTCTGCGGAAAAAGGAAAAAAAAAATGGTTTGCTTTGCTTCGGAATATACGGGCGGCAAAAGATTGCGAATGAAGTTTAGATTGCTTGACGTAGTGGCGTCGAACCCCGGATGGCGTATCGATGGAACATTGGCCGAGATTGGATCGGTGGGGTCTCGATGCTTTCTGCCAGTTGCGCCCGCCTGGTCCCGTCGGCACTTGGGACCCGACGCTTTGCTTCACATCTGGCGAAGGAATAAAACTTCGTTTCGTTGTGGTCCTCGAAAGTTTCTGTGTTTTCGGATGGATGGAGTCCAATGATTCCTCGGTTTCGCCTCGGATCTTTACACTCGTCCATTTCATTCGAGTTTCGGACACACGACATAGCGATTTCATTTGACAAAGGTGCTCCGCGTCGAGTCGCGTTCGAAAGACGAAATACTCGATCGAACTAAAAAGGAGTTGTTTTTTTTTTTTTTCTGATGACGAGCGAAAGTCGGGTACTTGCAGTGTTATTAAGCCCTTCTTTTCTCGGCCCGGGTGCGCGGAGTTGTCGTGCGCGCACGGGCCATAGCCAGGCATGTCGTTGTTTTCCCTTTTCCCTTCATGAAATCAGTCGATCATTGCTTGGCTCCGAAGCCACTCTACAGGATCTCACTCGCTCATCAACTGAACCAGTCATTCCCCTCTAGTGACCTCAAGTTGATGATGAAGAACGTAGAGTCTGTTAAGTCGTTTACGAACCCTTTTGAGTGAACTTTGATGTCCCGTTAGTCCACTAGATTTCTTCGCGAATGAACTGAATCGAAAGGACTAAAAAATGACTGCTTGTGACCAAGACAAGGCCTTCAACGAGCGCATAGCCAAGGATGAGCCATAATTAACTCGACCACGACACACGGCGGCTATTTGAATTAAAGAACCGGCTTCTTTCAGATTCTCATACTACCGTAAATTGTCGGCTCGTGGAGATGTGCGGCTGAAAGTAGAACGAAAGCGCGTCGGTCGGGTCGTGCTCGAAGAGTTGCCGAGAGAAGCAGAGCGCGACGCGCGCGCTCGACTGATTAAGCGGGCGCTAACTCAGTTCGAGAAATGATGCCTGATAATGGACGGCTTGGTTGCCCTAGCGCGCGTGGCACGCGATTTCTCAGCACACCCCAAGAGGGACAGTGAAGGTACAAACGACATGTTACGGCCCATGTAATACAAACATTAATGTCCTAACGAAGTAACTGTGACAAAGCCAGTGTCCTCATGAATGTATATATGGATCTAGATGAAGGATTATTCTCTTGTACAACACATTTGCCTCACTCAACCATGAAGTTCCCAGTATCTGAGCTTCACTCAGTGAAAATCCCGCCGCAGAGGACCACTGGCACCAAGAGGATAGTGATGCTCGCCTCTACGCCGGTTCTTCTCGCTGTGATTCCCCTTTATTTGTTCGTCACCAGCCCGCGTCTTAATGTCCTGTCATCTCGGGAGTTGGATATCAGCACCAGCGTCTCGAAAGGAATAGAGCGGGTGGACGAGCGATGCGATGTGTTCAGAGGAAAATGGGTCCGTTCCCCGAATGCCGCCTACTACACCAATGTGACTTGCCCTTTGATCGTTGATCAGCACAACTGCCTGAAGCTGGGGAGGCCCGACGCCGAGTTCTTGAAGTGGCGGTGGAAGCCTGACGAGTGTGATCTGCCTCGATTCGATGGGGGCCGGTTCTTGGAGGTGGCTCGAGGGAGATCGCTGGCGTTCGTGGGGGATTCGGTCGGTAGGAACCAAATGCAGTCACTGCTCTGCCTCCTGGCCAACGTAAGTGCCGTTTCAGTGTCCTTTTTGAGAACTTCTTTGGTGCATTGGATGATGCAGAATATAAGAAGTTGGTTCTCAGCTTCAAAAGATGATCTTTCAGGTGGAATTTCCTGAGGAAATATCTTACAAACACTCACTAGACACGACGAACTTCAAATGGTGGTACTTCTCAGATCACAAGTTCACACTGGCCGCATTCTGGGCTCCCTTCCTGGTGAAGTCCAGAGATGCGGACCCAAATGGCCGCTCCTTCAACAGCATCATGAGCCTCTACTTAGACGAGCCCGAGCCATCTTGGGCTTCTGAGATCGCAAACTTCGACTTCGTCATCATCTCGGCAGGCCAATGGTTCTTCCGGCCACTGATGTTCCACGAAAAGGGCGAAGTCGTCGGTTGCTGCTCTTGCGAGCTGAACAACATCACCGACCTCACCAGGTTCTACGGTTACAGAATGGCCTTTCGAACCGCCTTTAGAGAACTCCTGAGTCAAAAGGCCTATAAGGGCATGACATTTTTGAGGACGTTCTCTCCTGCGCACTTTGAGAACGGCACGTGGAACACCGGCGGGAGCTGCGCAAGGATGAGGCCATTTGCGAGTGGAGAGGCCAAGCTTGAAGGGGACGATCTGGAGTTCTACTTGACCCAAGTGGAGGAGTTCAGGGCGGCCCAGAGGGAGGGAATCAAGAGGGGCCTGACATTTAGGTTGCTGGACACTACCGAGGCGATGATCCAGAGACCCGATGGACACCCTGACCGTTTCGGGCGTTTGTCGCTGAGGAACACGACGATGGCCGATTGCGTGCATTGGTGTGTGCCGGGTCCGATCGACTTGTGGAACGAGTTCTTGTTTCACGTTATGAGGCCGGAGAGTCGAGAATCTCTTCAGGGGCAGACGTGGAAGAGTGGACGATGAGGGGAAAACCGCAGATTGTTTGTTCTAGACGTTGCAGAATTTATCCAAACCTAATGTTCTGCACTCATCTGTAAAACCCCTCTGCCATTGCTACACAGTACACACAACATAACTGGTGTGATGAGAAGTTGCAGAACTAAAACAATGTCCGTCCCCTTAGTACGTTTAAACGATTTTGATTGGACCTAAAAACGATTCTCACTTGTTATTAGAATAAACAGTTTGGTTCATGAAAAAGCCATTGCCCGAAATAGAACGAACCACATAGTCTGTCGTGTGGTACTTGATAAGCGAGGCAAATCAAGCGACGTGATGCGATAACCCCAACGACACGTACTACACTGAATAGAACGAACCACATAGTCTGTCGGATGCCCGGAACCGAGTTCTTGGAGGGGAGGTGGAATTCCAAAAGGTGCGAGCTGCCTCGGTTCAACACGCGGCAGTTGTTGGAGATGGTTCTAGGGCAATGGATCAGTGTCCGAATTTTGTAACACCAGTTACTCAAGCTCCTTCTCTTCAGAAAACGTTTTCCTCGCCGAGTAGCCGAATCGCACGACTTGCCCTTTTTCCTCTCAAAGGGAAGTGAGAGGATTTGCCAAGGATAGGAGTTTGGACATCCTCAACGATTATACTTGCAGTACAATGTCGTCCAAAAGGCCTTTTTCCTAGGAACAAAGTTTAGTAGGTCCTCCGTCCAGGCTCTTTCCTCTTTTGTCTGCATACCTTTTCAATCTTCCACACAATCTTCCGTGGCTTCACCTTCACTAGACCTTTCCAAACGAGCATTCATCTCTTCCTTGCCTTGCCTTGGAAGGATTCCGGGAGTTCCCCTGCATTGATCCTTTGCTTCCCGCGTTCACATTCCTAGATCCATTTTAAATTGCCTTCCCAGTCCCTCCACAACCCCACTTCCAATCCAATCCAATCCCTTTCCAATCCTCTCTCTCTCTCTCTCTCTCTCTCTCCAATGGAAAAGACAAAAAACACGATGTCGACTCACCAACTCCATTTCTATCATCCTCGTCCTCATCCTAAGTCTTCGTCGAGCTTCTCTAGGTAAACATCACGCTCTTCTCATTGATCTTGTTGAAAATAGACCTTCTGGAACCGAGAAAAAAGCTCATGAGAAATCAATTCTTGATGATTTGATCGCGATCCAGTTGAAAACAACGAGTTTTAAACTCGAGAGGTTTGATTTTCCTAGTTCATTGTAATAATCCATTTCCTTATTCTTCTTCCCTTTCTCTGGTGAGTCGTTTTCAACTGAAGAAAAAAAAAAAAAAACAGAGAGAAATCTGCTGAACGGGCCTAACGAACCCGCCAACCACCAAACAAAATAAATAAAATTTAGGGATGGGGAATAAATTGCTGCGAAGAGTCGAAACCTTCGTCACTAAGCCTTTCCGCAAACGCCGTCCCCCTCCTCCTCCTCCTCCTCCTCCATCCCCGCCCCCGCCGCCGCCACCCATGCCTCCGCCGAAGCCCGAGTTCCCCTTCGTCTTCCCGCGCGTCCAGTCCACGGTCCTCCCCGATCCTGCTCCCTTCTTCTCACCGAGCCTCCTCTCCGCCCCGCTTCCGACGAACTCCTTCTTCCAGAACTTCGCTCTCAACAATGGCGACCAGGCCGAGTACATCCACCCCTACCTCGTCAAGCCCTCCCCGTCCTCTGTCTCCGTCTCGTTCCCTTCTCGCTTCGCCACCTCCGCTTTTCTGTACCAAGTCTTCGTCGCCGACCTCACCATCTCCGCCGCCGTCTCGGGCGACGACGCCGCGCTCGGCTCGTCGCCTGAGGCGCCACGGCACGTGATCTCGTCGTACAGCGACCTCGGTGTCACGCTGGACTTCGCGGCTTCGAAGCTGAGGTTTGTCCTCGTCAGAGGGAGCCCCTACTTGACCTGCTTGGTCAACCGCGGGACGGAGGTTGCGATCTCCACGATTCACGCGATCCTCTCGCTCTCTTCGAACAGTAGTCGCACCAAGCATACTGTGAAGCTCAACAACAATCAGACTTGGCTTGTTTACACTTCTTCGCCGATCAGTTTCAGTCAGAGTCTCAGTTCCATTACTTCCGGAAGGTTTTCGGGGGTTATTAGGATTGCTTGTTTGCCCGATGGTGGGTCGTTAAGCGAGGAGGTTTTGGATAGGTTCAGTTCTTCCTATGCTCTATCTGGTGATGCAGTGTTGACTAGGCCGTTTTGTTTGGAGTACAAATGGGAGAAGAAAGGGTGGGGGGATCTGCTCATGCTTGCGCACCCGCTACATGCTCGACTTTTGTCCCGTGAGGGTGTCACTGTGTTGGAGGATTTTAGGTACAGGAGTATTGATGGTGATCTTGTTGGTGTGGTTGGAGATTCCTGGGTGTTGAGATCTGATCCTGTCTCTGTTACTTGGCATTCAATCAGAGGCATCAAGGAAGAGTCATACGATGAAATTATTCATGCCGTTAGTAGGGATGTCGAGTCCCTTAATCCAGCTGCAATAACTACAGCTTCATCTTATTTTTATGGGAAATTGATTGCCAGAGCGGCGAGGTTGGCTTTGATTGCTGAGGAGGTGCGATATCCTGAAGTTATCCCGGCGATCAGAAAATATTTGAAGAGCACAATAGAGCCATGGTTGGATGGGACTTTTGATCGTAATGGATTCTTGTATGATGCCAAATGGGGTGGGATTGTCACCAAGCTAGGATCGACCAATCCTGGTGAAGATTTTGGCTTTGGGTTGTACAATGATCATCACTATCATTTAGGGTACTTTCTTTATGCAATTGCTGTCCTCGCCAAGATTGATCCTGCATGGGGAAGGAAGTACAGGCCTCAGGCGTATTCACTGATGGCGGATTTCATGAACTTGGGGAGAAGAACAAATTCCAATTATCCGCGTCTGAGGTGCTTTGACCTGTATAAATTGCACTCCTGGGCTGGTGGATTGACTGAATTTGCGGATGGGCGGAACCAGGAGAGCACGAGTGAGGCTGTGAATGCTTACTATTCAGCTGCTTTAATGGGATTGGCCTATGGAGACACCCATCTTGTTGCCGTCGGGTCGACGCTCGCTGCAATGGAAATTCACGCAGCTCAAACATGGTGGCATGTTAGAGAAGGTGATAATCTATACGAGGAAGATTTCACTAGGGAGAACAGGGTGGTGGGTGTTCTGTGGGCTAACAAAAGGGACAGTGGTCTTTGGTTCGCTGGACCAGAGCGAAGAGATTGTAGGCTTGGAATTCAGGTTTTGCCTTTGTTGCCTATCACTGAGGTTTTATTCTCAGATATCCAGTTTGTGAAACAGCTAGTGGATTGGACATACCCAGCACTGAACAGGGAGGGAATTGAAGGATGGAAAGGGTTTGTGTATGCCTTGGAAGGGATCTTTGGCAAAGGTAGTGTGCTGGAAAAAGTGAGGAGCTTGAGCGGCTTTGATGATGGGAACTCTCTTTCGAATCTTCTGTGGTGGATTCATAGTAGAGGTGATGAAGAAGAGACAGGATGCAGTGATGGAGGGAAGTACTGTTGGTTTGGTCACTATTGTCACTGAAATTGTTCTTTCAGGGACCGATTAAATTGCTGGTAGATGAGATCTTTTTGCTGTTTATTTTTTTGGAGCATTCATGTACTTATACGAGAATCGCTTTGCGTGGTGTATCTATTTTCGGAATAAAATGATTCAATAACTCTTCTTCTCTCTGGGATCCTTCATTATTGTCGCACGTCACTACAATTGCATTATTCACTCTGTCGAACACTTCTGTGCCTGTGAGATGCTCGCTGATATCAGTTAAATCTCTTGCACTCTGTTTTAGTTAAAAAGGAAAAGTAGGTTCATCTGACATAATTGATTCTAGTATTCCATCAGACTGATACCCAATTAAATTCCTCCTTTAGATGGAAGGAGACCACATACACTTCTTCATGCAACAAGTCGTTCATTACCTGGTGGATTTTTGAATTTCAAGGTATGAGAGAAAGTGGTCTTATGCAGCTCAAACTTCACAACTTTACCCTAAAGTTACCTTCGTTGCTCTGGTAACTGCAACTAGTTGTAAATCTGCTGGTTCTAGGGGGCCAATAAGTAGAGAGCGAACTAAATTATTGGCTTTAGGACGGCTTGTTCATATTCAATGTGTTTTACAGTTCTTGCAAGTACATGCCAAGCTAATTTGCTAAATTATTGTTCTAAACATACAGGTATTGTTCATCCTCTATATGACGCGGTGGTATGTCATACCTCAGGAAACAGTCACATGCGCACATGCTCTCACACAGATTTTGTATGTTGTCGATGTTGAGAGTCGTCAAAGATGTTTTCTGCTAGCCCGTTTGATTGCCTGACATGGACATTTGGTAGGATATCTCACCAAAAATGTTCAAGTTATATGCCAAGCGCTAAAGCTATTGCTATTTAGTGTGCTGGAAATGCTGGAGCTGGCAGGCTTGGTGGTGAACAGCATTTCCTATTCATTTCCAACTCTTTGCATTTGTGGAGCTACCGCTCACTCAATTGAAACTTCATGACCTAAGGACTTCATGATGTTTGTTTTGCCTTGTTGGTTTATTATTCATGTGTCTCCAAGAAGTGGCCCTGCCAAATATTGTCTTTCAGTGGAACAATGTCTCTTCTGTTGATATTCGTAAATTGCAGGGTTATCTTGCGCTATTGCTAAAGTGAAATCTTTGTCTATCAGTGCTCAGAAAGAGAAGTAATTGCCTCAGGCCGGTGCGGTGTCCAACATCGTCAATTTTGTGGCTCTGGCGAAGTACAAGGGAATTATGAAGCCTTGTCTACGGTTTGAGGGGGCTAATGATTCGAAGCCATATGTAATGTCTCTGGTGAGGGTCATTCCTTCTGAATTTGTTCTTACAGTTCTCTTTCGTATAACGAGCCAGTACACTAATTTCTCTCACTGAAGAGACTTATGTTCCTCTAGGTCAATTATGCCACCTGGTTTTGGACATTATGCTGACGCCCTGGAAATAACAAATCTGCAATCCCCTTAAGGACTCCACCTCATATTAGATTGTGAAGATTTATGGGAAGTGATGTTTGCCTGCTTCTTTGGTCTCAGTGTGGAATTCGTGGAACATGTGGATCTTGTACCGGCAGCAAAGCCAGGCCTTGCTCAATCATCATAGCAGTCATCCTGGTAAAACCAGTGAAAATGGGTTGAAGATTGCCATTTTCGTATGCATCACTGGCAATCGCCACACTAACAGTCGTGCTGATCAAACTTTCTTTAGACTCATAGGGAGAATGAACATTACTCAACCGTGTAAATCTAAACAGCAGAAAACGCTCCACGAGTTGCCGTTTTTCTTTGCTTTCTCTAGATTTTTAATCCGGGGTCTGGTTCTGCGTTGTGCCGTGTGAGATCTCGAGATAAGCATGTAGAAACTAGGAACAGGTATCAACTCCCAAGTTGAGTCGAGTTAAAGCTGAAAGATTGCATTTGTTTATTTCTTCTCTTGCCTGGCATGGGAATTCAGAAGCTTAGTTTAAAGATTAGATGATGATAACACCCACTCTGGTTTTCCCTCGGGAGGGCAATAAAATGAACAAGACAAGCTACAACGATTTTTTTTTCTTGGCTTGTAAGACAGCAATTAGAGACCCATCTTCCATCATTAGATCAACAAACTTTGTGGCGTTTTCTTTACACTGCCCTGGATTAAACATATGGTGAAAGAACCATCTTCCCAGGAAAACACCAAAACAACAGATCTCATCCCCCAACTACTCGGCATCATCCGGTCCATAATCACCAGGAATGGTCTGTAGTATGTCTTCGCACGAGTGCTAAACGCAAGTTCGAGAGACCCACGATAAATGAAGCGAATCCCCGAGACGGAAGCCCCGCGCGTCGGGCACGGTTTTCGGGTTCATCAGCAGTTGATTTCGTCGGGAGATTGTTATTTTGTGTAACGAGAATGTGCAGATTTGTTGAACAAGCACTGATGAATATGAAAAAAAACAAAAATCCAGGGACTCGAAAGTCAAACTGGGAAGCATATGATATGTGATTACAAGGAGCATGGACCGACGTGTTTTGGCTTAAATGGTACCATAAAACAGCGTCAACAATAGCAAACCAGCTCTGTCTTCACAATATATTCTATCATTTTGTCCGCAACGGACTGCCATAAAACCGATCCAGTAACATGAATCCGACCTCGTCAAACCATGCTGTCGGTGTAAATAATTGAATTTTTTGTTTTTGTTTTGTTTATAGATATCTTGACAATTCTATTCTGCTCTGGTTAATGTCTTGTTCCTTGATTATTTAAAACACGATCTCATTCATTCTCCACGACGAATAATCAATACACTAAAAATGAAAATACCTGTAAAATTGATGAGCGCGTTTGGGCATTCGAGTAGCTTTCTCGAGCATTTTTTTTTTTGTTTTTTTCGTTCACCGATTAAATTTCGATGAAAAAGTTATTTTGGGCTTTAAAATAACTATGAAAAATCTATGCATATTACGTTTTGGATTATTTTGGGCGTCTTCATGTAAAATGAAAGTCACAACATATGTCCCACAAACTCAAAGAAAAAATAAATGGAAGAATACAAGTAATTAGGTCATAAACCGCAATGACAGTAACCACCCGGTCCGATGAGATCGGGGAGTGATCGACAGAGCTAGCGGGTCTAGACGAGGAACAGTACCCATCATGCTTCTAAGATGGTAAAAAGGACAGGAATAAACTATACCGAACATGGAGAGAGCGATTGTGGATTATATACGTGAAAAATTGGAATTAACTCACGAAAAAGTTTTTTTTATGTAATGGCAATGCTTAGATAGGAGCACTCATAAGATGAGTGATATTCCGAGCGTCGCAATGATAACATAATTGAAACATCACCTAATTTCAAGAAGCACTGTTTTTTTATTATTATTATTTTTTTTTTTTGGGGTTGAAAGGGAGCACTAGTTGAAGAATAAGCATTTTCGAATTGAATCTCCCGTGTCGTGAATTACCCGTCTTTGCCACAATCTAAAGAGGGCTAAACATGAAATAGGCTAGTTTGCCTAAAAATCGATGCCCACATTTTCTTTTCAAACATAAGCAAAAACATGGTTATGTTAACGAGTGTCCGAAAATACTTATCGAATACAGTACAAAAGTAACGACCGGCGTAAATGTGTGTATACTGTGTATATATAAGCAAAGAATCCTTGAGAATTTGGACAGAGATATTCTCGACGAGCATGTTCTGAATTAAAACATGTAGCACCGTCGATGATTTCCTTCGTTTTTGGGAATGGTAATTGTGAATTTAGGAGCAAAAGATTCAATAATTCTCGGAGCCAGAAAAGAAAAGGAGAAGAGAAGAGGAGAGAGAGAGAAAACAGCTGGGACAGTTTACACTGTTCATCTTCTTGTGCGAACATGGCGAGGATTTTACAATCCTTTTCTCTTTCTTGCCAACTACATGTGGAAAGACTCCGCCGCAAGTCGCCCCCACGTTAGTGTCCTCATTTCTTGAGGCTGCACGATTTGGCCACCATTTTTTTTTGTCCGACCAAGAAGCTATCTCGTCTTTTGTACCCCACTGGGAATTTCGAGATTCCCTCACAATTCCAGTACGATAGAATTCGACCCGGACAACGGAAAGGTAAGGCTTTGCTGAATTTCGAGTTTCTGGGATTTCTTGGGCATGGGTTTTGGCTGATCTGGGCTGGCTGCATTTGCCCGTCTTACGGTTTTCGTGATCTTAGTGGAGTTGCATCTGGATCGTTGTTTGAGCAGTTTCTGCCATTTTTGAGTTGGGTAGTTAAAGGTGCGTCTCTTGATCTGCTTGCTGCTCGGGATTTCTAGTCTGTTATTTTTTTTTTTTTTTTGGGTAAGGACGGGATTTCTAGTCTGTTCATCTGGTTTTCCTTCAAGAAAGCGTTTCTGGAAAAAAAAAAAAAAGGTCATTGACTGGCGATTCTGTGGTTGACTGACGAGGCTGGTTATTGTTGGGTTTGGAGGCGCATAACTAGATTGTTTTGCCCCTGCGTATGGTTTGATGCATTAGTGTTTGTTTAGTTTGACTGGGGTATTGGAGCTTTTGCTATTGCTAGTCTTCAAAAATCTTTGGAGATGGATTAGCACTTGGGACATGTCATTTCTGAGGTGATTGTTTGCGGAAGATGGCATCAAATTCATCTTCTCCAACTTCTTCTCCTTCCCTGGCCTCACCTCCATCCTCTAATCCCTCCAATTCTTCAGCCAGTCGGCCTCCGCCGGCGGCAGCTGCATCTCCACCCCCCAAGTCTCCTTCTGCGCCACCTCCTTCGCCACCTCCATCATCACCGCCGCCGCCGCCTCCCACAGCGCCACCTTCCCCACCGCCATCACCTCCAGCATCTCCTCCGCCATCACCTCCAGCATCTCCTCCGCCATCACCTCCAGCATCTCCTCCACCATCACCCCTGCCATCACCTCTGGCTGCCCCTCCCCAAGCTGTGAGCTCACCACCTCCTCCAAATGTGCCATCACCCCCGCCACCATCTACGGTCAAATCTCCACCGCAAACCCCCCCAACACCTCCAGCAGGGACCCCGCCGGCTTCTCAACCTTCTCCTAGTCCTCCTCCTCCTCAAGCAGTTTCACCTGCGAAGAGTCCTCCCTCACCCCCATCACCTAAATCTCCACCTCCTACACGAGCAAAGTCACCAGCAAGTTCCCATCCACCTCCACCACCATCTAGTCCTAAAACTTCTCCAGCTCCAACAACAAATTCACCACCGGAGTCCACTTCACCTCCTTCAGTTCCCTCATCGTCCTCTCCCCCGCCGTCCCCTCCTTCTCCTCCCAGCAACTCATCAGCAGCAGGAAGTCCGACTTTGTCACCATTGCCTTCCCTTCCCACGGAAAAGCCAACAGCGAGATCTACTAACGGGACAAATATATCTGCAAATTCTACATCCACGGACACAGGGGGACTAAAGACTGGTGGAGCTGTGGTGATTGGCCTGGTAGTTGGATTCCTGGTTCTGAGTCTTCTTGTTATGGCTGTGTGGGTTGCACGAAAACGGAAGAGACGGGGTGCTCAGTCAAATGATGGATACAATATGCCTTCCCCCATGGCCTCCTCCCAAAACTCAGGTAATGCACTAAAAATTTGATGGATAAGTTGTGTCCATTGGTTTTTATCTTGTGACTTCATTCTTAATGATGTTATGGTTGGATCTCTCTTTATGCTAAACTAGTCCAAGTTGGGTTCCATATCCAGTGGCTAGACAGTTGACATCTCCAATAGGTAAAATTCACCTGAAGGAAAAATATCAATTTGGCGTGAACAATAACTGGTCTTTACTCATTCCTGGTCTGTTCTGATACTAATCACATTTATAAAGGCAGTAAGTGATCCAACATATCCAGACGGTAAAAAAAATTCAATTCTCCATTATGAAACCGAGTCCGTGATGCTACACTGAAGAGAACAGTAGCTGAACATCTGCCTCACTAATACTAGTTACATTGGTAGTTTGATCCCTTCATTTGAATTGCAGAATCGTTATTCTTGAAGCCCCATTCGCCAATAATACAAGTAGGAAGTGCTTCTGGCAGCAATTTCATGTATTCACCCTCAGAGCAAGGAGGCATAAACAACTCAAAGTCATGGTTCACATACGATGAGCTAGCTCACGCGACTAACAATTTTTCAGCCCAAAATCTTTTGGGAGAAGGTGGATTTGGTCGTGTATACAAAGGTGTGTTGGTAGATGGAAGAGACATTGCAGTGAAGCAGCTTAAGATTGGCAGTGGACAAGGAGAGCGAGAGTTTAGAGCAGAGGTCGAGATTATTAGCAGAGTGCACCATCGTCATTTAGTTTCGTTGGTGGGGTACTGTATATCTGAGCACGATAGGTTGCTCGTCTATGATTATGTTCCAAATGACACCCTTCACTACCATCTCCATGGTAAGACATACTTCTGATTCAGAGGTCAAAGAATCAACTTTGAATCCTTGTGCTTTACAATGTTCATATGTGTATATTGCTCATAAATGAGCATGGCATCATGAACTAATAGTTGCTCTTGTTAGATTCACAGGTTGAATTTTAGATATCTAACCACACTGCCCATTTGTTTCTATTTTAGGAGTAGTCAAATTTCGGCAAATAATGTGCTGATTACTCCATTATGATCCTTTTACTTCCTTGAAAGCAGATGATCCACTTGCAAGTCCTCTTTACCATCTTGCTTCTCAATTAGCCATTAAGTTAGTTCAATACTGAGTCTTTCAGCATCATTGTTATTTTGATTCCTTTCCTTACTTTTTCGTTCTTCTTTAATCTTAGGTCAAGGCCGGCCTGTTATGGATTGGGAAACTAGAGTGAAGGTTGCTGCTGGTGCTGCTCGTGGGATAGCTTACCTGCATGAAGATTGTAATGCCCTCTCTCTCTCTGTCAATCCCCAGTTCGTTTTTTTTAAATTAATTCCCCTCGATTCCTCTCCATGCATACACCTGTTAACAAATATTTCCTGCTACTTTGACATGTGATAATGAGTTAAAAATTTATTTGATGTGTTGTCTTCCCAAATACCAGTGCTTTGACAGAGGCGCATGAACGACTTTGACGGCTCACAATGAGAAGGAAACAGGCAGTAGAGCTATTGAATTATTTAGCAATATTTTCATGCAACATAGAGCTTCATCAATTGATTATTTTGGTTTATCATCATCTCCAAGCAGTGGACTTCATGGAAATAAGATGAAAAGCTTACATATGATGTCCATTTGCCTTTCTTTAATCAGATTATTGCAGATTTATACTCAATGCTGATCTCTCTCTCTCATATCAGGCCATCCTCGTATTATACACAGGGATATAAAATCATCGAACATCCTTCTTGATAAGAACTTTGAAGCTCAGGTGGGTGATTACTCTGCAAATGAAAGTTCTATGGGATGGACTAGTTTTGCCTTGGATTATGTTTGGCATTTAGCTTTACCAATTCTGGCAAGATGCATTCTCTTACTGCAGGTCTCAGATTTTGGTCTTGCGAAGTTAGCATTGGATTCAAATACACATGTTACGACACGTGTCATGGGGACCTTTGGGTATGTAAATGCTTCCATTCATCAGTCCATCATGCAAGATTTCATGTCATTTTTGCTCAGCTAGAAGTTGCTTTTGCTTTCTTTTTCATGTCATTTTTTGGCCCTAACTAGTTTATCGGCAATTCAGATACATGGCTCCTGAGTATGCAACTAGTGGAAAGTTGACAGAAAAGTCTGATGTTTATTCCTTTGGGGTTGTTCTTTTGGAGCTGATTACTGGACGCAAGCCTGTAGATGCCTCTCAGCCACTTGGTGATGAGAGCCTGGTTGAATGGGTAAGCTATGGTGAATGTTGGTTGGTTATTACTGCCATACTGTTTCTGCGCAAATTTGTCGTTTAGGATGAATCAGCATACATTCAGACATTATTAACACATTGTGGTTGGTCACCCTTCTGGAAGTGTTTGACATGTGTAAGACTGTTTTACACCTTTAGAAAATACTCGGAAGCTTTGGAACTATAATTTAAATGGCCTCACTTTCTGTGGCGATTGTATTCGCGAACACACGTCTCCTGTAAATCCTTGGACAACAGATTCATCCGGTTGGACCTCATTTGTCAGGCCCGACCGTTGCTCACTCAAGCACTTGAAGATGAGGACTTTGAGGCATTGGTGGATCCAAAGCTGCAAAAACAGTACGTTGAAATTGAGATGTTCCGAATGATAGAGGCGGCTGCAGCTTGTGTTCGGCATTCGGCCACAAAAAGGCCACGTATGAGTCAGGTACTTCCTTTTTCTCACCTGTTGTTACTTTCTTGCTCTCGGTCTATTGTGAAGGTTTATGCTGAATTCCAAGCACTGTTCGGGTCCTTTGTCTTTGGGCAGGTGGTTAGGGCTTTAGATTCGTTGGACGAATTGTCAGATCTCAGCAATGGAATGAGACCAGGGCAAAGCGAAATCTACGATTCGAGAGAGCAATCCGCGCAGATCAGGATGTTCAGGCGGATGGCGTTTGGTAGTCAAGACTATAGCAGTGATTTTTTCGACAGAACTCGTAGCAGTTGGAGAAGCCGCGGGTCTGCTGACCAGAGTATGTAGTGCCGGACTCATGAGTACCGAAACGAACTCGTCCTGGGGGTCGATTCTGAGGCGAGTACAAACAGAACTGCTCGTTCCGAGCGACGCTCAGTCGTAACAACCTGATGCCGGATTAGGAGCCATTTTGTCGCATCTTCCTGGAAACGAGGCAACTCCCGTGTAAAATCTCGTGAACTACGACATTCTTTTTCCCGCGCTCTTGCTCTTCCCGCTATACGATGATTTTGTTTGGGAAGATCCGTTTATGTTTAGAGAGACGTTTGGTTCAGCATTTGATTTAGCAATTGGTTGCATTGTATCCATCTATCATTCATATATATATATATATATATATATGGGCTCTTCGGCTGATTTCTGAAATGCTGATAAAGCAGCCTCTTTTAATTCCTTGGAGACATGGAAGAGAAAGATAATGCAATCGAAGGTTCAGTTTGTTTCATGAAAAAATAGTGATTTGAAAAATATTTTTAAATTATTAGTCAATAAAAAATATTTTTCTCATCGACAGTAATTTGTATTTAAATATTTGTACAAACGATGAATTTTATTTTTATTTTTATTAGCAATATAAGTAATATTTTTTTAAAAAAATATTTTTCAAATCACTTATTTTTTTTCGAAACAAATAGATCCGAAATTCAGTGGAGATTTTTCTTCGTTTGGGCCATTAAAATCGATCCTTTAAGGGAGCCGAAATCGATCCGCGAAACATTTTCTTTTATTTTGATTTGGTAATAATTTTTGTTTTTAGATGAAATAGTGATAAATCCTCATTTGATGCATCGGGCTGCAATTTTTTCTTTTGGCCAAAAAAAAAAAGACCAATTTTTGTTTGGCAACAATAATTTTGACTGATAATATGCCTCAATCATCATTTTTGCATTGAATCGTTGACCGTTGACCAAGGGAGGATGGTAAAACCAAAAAGAATAGAAAGGGGAAAAGGAAAGAGGGAAAAAGATGGAAAGAATAATAAGATATGTGGAGCCAATTTAATTGTGAAACGGCGACGTCGGAGCACTAGAAATACGACGAAGCGTTTTAGGAGTCCCAGAGACTCTAGGCCTAGGGTCCCTGTGATCTCCACCTTCGTCGTCGGCGTCGTCATCTTCGATTGGATTCTCTCTTCTGGGAAAAAGGTCTCTGGGAGAAACACGGAAACTTCTAGAGAGAGAGAGAGAGAGAGAGAGATGGGGGAGGAGAAGGAGGACTCGCAGAAGCTGAAGAGGATAGCGGCGGGGGCGTACGACTACGAGAACGATCCGAGATGGGCTGATTACTGGTCCAACATCCTCATCCCTCCTCAGATGTCCTCTCGTCCGGACGTCGTAGGCCACTACAAGCGCAAGTTCTATCAGCGCTTCATCGTATTCCTCTCTCTCTCTCTCTCTCTCTCTCTCTCTCTCCTGCATTTTCTTGCGATTTGATGTTCTTAATTTTTGTCGAGAGAGTATGGATGTTTAATTGGACTTGAGAATTGGATTGGTTCTGGTAGGATTGGAAGCTCGCGGTAGGTTTATTGAGTAGATGATGCGCTGCTTAGGTTATTTCAGTCGTTCGAGTTGGCCTCTTCAGTTTGATATGGTGAAGTGCTGTGGTTGGATATGTCGACGGTTGTGGTTGCTTGTAATTTATTGGTTGAAATTGCGACTGCTGTTTTGTTAGGAATTAATCTTAAGATGTGGGTGTATCTTAACTTGTTGAGTCTGTGTCTTTGGTTGGTCAAGTATTCCGATTAAGGGGCTCTTTTTGTTATTAAGTTCATCTGCAATCGTTTATATTTTGGGAGACTTTTCTGCCTTCCATTTTAGTGGGTTCCTGCGTGAATACCTCCTTTTTTCTTCTTTTTTAATGAGGGTGATAAGGAGGACATTTTTAGATGATTGGGCTTTACCACATTGGCTTTGTGGATAATTTGGAGAGAAAGCATTGTAATGATGATGGGACATTGTGCTTAAAGCACAAATAGAATTTTTTTTTTCTTTTTGAGCTGCAGTGATATCTCTACTCTTTTGGCTATCGCAGTTATGTTCTGCGTGATGACAATTTAGCTCCTTGTATGCAGGATCCCGATCTCATTGTTGAGCCAATGTCTTCTGGTAGTTCTTCTCAGTCAGCAAGGCAATCTATTCCATCCTCAGCTTCATCAACGACCAATGAGCAGCCTCGATCCCATAACACAGGTAAATTATATTGACATTGGCCACTGTGATAGGAATTGCGTTGGATGTGTCAATGGAATTCTATAATATGTATCGACTTTGATACACTATCAGGTACCAGTTTCAAATTCTTTCTGATGATTTTGAGCCCTATTCTTTGGTTTAGGGTCTACTACCAGGAGCTCTAGTGCATCGGCAACTTCAGCTTCAAATCCAACTTCTTTGCGCTGGGATCGGCAAACTATACAATTTTCTGTCAATGCTTGGGTACAATGAGATTTCTCTCCATTTTGCATTATGTGCTTATATATGTTGCGCTTTCCATTGAAGGATACCCTTGTAAAAGCTTTCATGGGATAAACTTTGTCAACCAGCTGTTGTATTTGATCAGGCACATGCTGATTGCCATCTTGTGTCATTTTGTGGCAGGTATTTGTTGTGGCTGTACTGGCCATATTCCCACTTGTGCCTCGAAATCTTTCAAATAGGGCCTATCGCCTTTCATTTATGGGCACCGCATGTTCCTCTATGTATTCTCTGTACTCACTATATGGGGTATGATCTGCCATCCTTTAATCTGCTGATTCAGACTGTTGCTATATTATGCTCCCATTAATGGTTCACACAAATTGCAGAAACCTAGGGCATGGAATATGCAAGCTCTGCAAGTATACTTCCAAACAATAATAGTGACCAAGGACTTCATCTACTTCATCTACTGCCTGACATTTGTCACTTCACATCTTTACCTTAAATGTGAGCAGAATTTGGGCTCTAGTTTTCTATTTTGGTTTTTCCTGACTGTTCGTAGATCTGCTTTGTTAATTCTCCTGTTCTTATGACATTGCTTTACGCCTCAGTCGCTTTAATCCCCATCATGTGCCGAACTCTTGAGCATGTGGCCAAGTTTTTAAGGCGTAATTTTAGCCGTTCTTCCTTGTACAGGTAAGTGCCGATTAACTCGTGCTAGAATTATTTGGTTTACGAGTAATTTTGATCATCCGGGTTGAAGTGATCTTCATCGTTCATTTCCTATTATATTTATTATGTTCTTGTCTGGTAATGTCGCTATTAAATTTGTCATGAGTTCGTAACATTCGTGTTCTGCCATGATTAACTCATGCTAGAATTATTTGTATTTTCAACCCTCTTGGTTAAAGGAATCATTTTCTTCTGAAGTGAATATTTTCTGACATGTGAACAAGTATTTGGATGCTATACATCCACTGCAACAAGGTCAAGTTCATGTGCTCTTCTTCTAGTTATCTGAGTTCTGTTTACAATATTACATAAACGATGACCGGGCGACTTGCCATTGACTTTAATTGCATATTGGGTTCTAGAGATTACTATGTCTATAGTGGAATGCCATGCGAACTCTCTCTGCGCATCTGCGCTGTAGTTTGGAAGGCAGAGTGGATAGAATATCTTGGTTCTTCAGTAGTGAGCAACATTCACAAAGTTCCTCAAATGCACGGTTGCTCATCTGCGCTGTAGTTTGGAAGGCAGAGTGGAATGCCATGTCTTTCTGTTTGTATTCTTTTTTCCCTTTGCAACTGACTTTGCTGTTTCAATTTTTCTGAATAGAAAGTACTTGGAAGAGCCTTGTGTATGGGTGGAGTCAAACACAACTACACTTAGCATATTGTCCTCCCAAGCTGAGATTGGAGTTGGCATTTTGCTACTTATCTCGTTGTTATCGTACGTTGTTTATGGAATTTGTTTTTTTAAGCTCACTGAGCTGCTTGATTTTCTCACTGTCAATTTTTATGATCACATGACTTTATGTGTTTGTGCATCTTCAGGTGGCAGCGCAACATCATACAGACATTCATGTACTGGCAGGTAGGTCTTATTATCCCTTTTTCTTCTACTTCAGCTGATAAGGACCAGACTACTTAGTACCATTTTAGGAGAATGTACTGAATCTATGAATTCGCTTATGGTATTGGAAAAATGTGCTGCTGATGAGAGAATGTGGATGACCTGAGACGCTGCTGACAGAACCATGCGTAGTATTATGCGATTAATAGTTTAGAATTTTCTTTTTTTTGGCACCAAAAGGACTAATAACCTTTTCTTGGCTAGTCCAAAAATTTTAGATGGAGGTTGTGATGAGTGGACCACATTTTTGTTATTCTAGTACTTGAGAAAGACCTTTTCGCCACTCCAAACATTAGGTGTTTTCTATCCCTTTTCTGGTTTGAAGCCTCAAAAAGAGAAGGAGCTTCAGAGAATGAAAAGTCTGCCTATCTGCAGATTTATGAGTTCTGACATGAGGATTTTTGCTTTTTCCTCTGCAGCTTTTAAAGCTCATGTATCATGCCCCTGCAACTGCGGGCTATCATCAAAGCGCATGGGCTAAGGTTGGAAGGAGTGTAAATCCGCTTATTCAATGCTATGCTCCATTCTTGAACACTCCATTATCTGCTGCTCAGAGATGGTGGTTCAGGTAGTGCCTAAAAGGTAGGAGACTCGGGGGGGCATTTTCTTGCTAGGACTTCTGGTGACTCGTCGGAGGGGACACACTGATAAATGTCTGAGAAAGCCATCCTAAACTGTAGATGGATGGTAATTAATACTTTGAAACTGTGTCTCTGTTCTTGATTCTTGATTGGTTCTGGTGGGCCATCACGTCCTGTTTTCTCACTGATGTCCTCCTAGCTTTGTCGTCGGTAGTTTGATCCATCTGCTCGGTAGGCCAAATCTGGAGGTTGGAATTTGCCTTGACATCATTTAAAATGGCACGTTGTCTTTGATACTCTGCAATCTCCTCTTGGTGATTGGCATGAAACCTGAAACGCATTCATGTCCTAGGCAAATAACTGCCTTATTTTACTCGTGAGTCATATGTATGCTCGTGTATTTCATTATGTTTTGCTTGTTAAAGCCTGTCTTAACAGTATTGAAAATATTCGTCATCTACAGTATTTAGACACTTTTGGATTTCTTTTTGGGGATCTATTATGTTTGTTCTCAACACTTCATGTTTCATCTGATTGTTACGAGCATAGGAATTAGCGTTGAGATTGATAGAAAGCCATTATCAAGATATGAATTTATGTACATTAGAATAATCATTCAAGAGGCATTGTCCGCACATGTGACGTCTTTTTTCACTGCTGTAGTGTATTTGTTGACGTTCACAATCACATGAACTCGGCCAACAATCGTGACCTAAACTATCATTGCAATGTAACTCGCGACATTATATTTTTGGCAATTGATATCAGGAAAAAAATATTCTTCCATGGTTATATTGATGGAAAAGCAAAGGGATGACGATAAAGTAGACAGTAACTCAAGCGATCACAGGGGACATGGCAGTGATGTTGCTTCGATTAACTAGTGGCAAAAGTATTTCCTATCTCGGAAGAACCTCATATAAACTTAAATCAACAATGTATTACCTTGTTAAATGTCCTCGTGCAATTGTGATTGATTTGCCTTTGAGCAGATCCATAAGGTCTAAATTCGACGTTAATTACCTTTGCAGTGCAACATAGGAGTGTCAAATCTGATGGCACGTTTGGTGGTGAGTGCCCTTTTGAAGTGACTACTGGTTATTTTCTTACGAATTATTATTAATGGAAGGAAACATCATCTGTAGACTCGGTCTTCCTCCGGAGACAAAACATTAAAGTTTTTTTTTTTTTTTTTTTGGTCGGCAAAACATTAAAGTTGAACATATGTAATTTCATGCTTATCGGTCGGCCTTGTTAGATTTGGCGAGGCCGGCGTTGCCTGTCGGCCTCGTTGGGGTGACGGCAATGTCGGCCTCGCCGGTGTTCGCCGTCACCCCAGCGAGAGCCACCCTTGCTCATGCGAGGCCAGCCCTTGCTAGCCATGGCCATGCGGGCCACCGGAGGAAAGGGGCAAAGAAGAGGAAAAAAGAAAGAAAGAAAAATATGAAATCCCTATTTACAAATTTCCTTGTTAGCGTTGGTTGGCCACGTAAGCCGTTTAATGTCCACCTCAACAATATCCGACCAATATTAACCGGAAGGATTATATTGGCTTTAGATCAAAAAGTTTAGGTATAAATTGATGCCATTAAAAGGTTTAGGCATAATTGGCACAACCGCAATAAGTTTAGTACTGTTCTAACACTTTTCGCAATTTTTCTTTCTTTTTTTGAGTAACAAGCCTCTAACTTAGAAAAAAAACGATCCATGTAACACAAACACACATCGTGCAAATATTAAACCAATTACATTGACCATGAATTCCAACCTTATTGGAACTGTTCTATTGATTACAACTCACTTGTTGTCTTATTTGCTCGCCTTTAAGATGACTGGTACTAGGTAAAATAAGCTCTGATCATAGCATAGCTATAATTGTGCAGCACTTTCTTACCATACTTCCTTGGGGTACTTGGTTACAGTAATCCATATAAATTGCCTCTCATGACTCCTACAACTTTAGTTAGTTTGGACAAATTTTTATGCAATAAAATCGGAGATGCCATAGAAAGCTTATATCCTCCACCACTTTCACCAATTTGCAGCATCGTTTTATCAAAATAACGGTCAAGCTTGTTAAATTGGCCAAGGATGGAGGTATGGGGCACGTGAAGGAGGTTAAGCTTAGCCTCTTCTCAACCAAACTCTCAATAGTTCAACACGGATTCTTTCGGACAAATCATTAAAGCTCGCATCTAGACAAGTAAGACTCTTTAAATCTCCTCTTTCACGTTCAATTTGTCGTTTGAGCAAATGAAAAGACTACATTGAATATTTGTTAATAGTTCGGGAAGTATATTTAACAAATTAAAAGTGATATTGCATGTTGAGCCAAAAATTAAGACTCATTAATGTCATTTCCCTTCCCAGTAATGCACCACAAAAAAATCATGCACATGGCCTTCTTCCTGGAAGAGTTTTATTAATATGTATATGTGGCCACAAAAAATACAGACAACTTGAGCAGTAATCTAACCTTTTCCAACTCAGCCAAACAAAAAGAAGAAAAAAAAAAAAAAACTAACCTTTCTCAAGATAGAATTTGGGGACAATGGTACAAATGGTTCGTGAACTTTGATTCAATATGCAATATCGTCCATGAACTTTTAATTTGTGCAATGCGGTCCTTGAACTTTGGCTCAATGAGCAATGTCGTCCCCAAATTTATAATTTGTTCAATATGGTCCTTGATGTAGTCCCTAGACTATATGAACAAGTTTAAAAGTTTGTGGATCCAATTGAATATTAGACCAAAATTCACGGACCATATTGACCAAATCAAAAGTTCATGAATGACGTTGCATTGGACTTAAGTTCCTAGATCGGACATCTCGATCTTATGGAAAATAAGAAAAATAGACTGCTGTCCTATATATACTGCTTCTCACTGCTCTAGCATAGTCCGGGAAAACGTTTAACACGACCTAAATAATTTGCAGAAGCCCATACACTTTTATAACCTCAATCACTTTCACCAAATTGCAGCTTCATTGTATTAAATCTATCTCTTTACTGGACAAACACTCAATGACCCTTACTCATCGCTTAATCCCGATGAAGCTTCTGTCGATCCACCTTCCAATGAGATCTCATGGAAGGGCCTCGCCAATGGTGACTTTCGAGCTAGAAAAGCTTCCGAGACTTGCTTCATACTTGGTCGGGACTTTGGGTTTGCACTCAAGCAAGCAAGCGCCAGAGAAACTATCAGAACAATAATTCTTCCGACAGAGTTCTCTCTTGAAAAAGGCAACCGCGGGTCTATGATTGTATCCAGCATGATATCTTCCCCAAGGGATGTCAGCAACGTAGATACAATTGTCTCCTGGATGCCCGCCCATCATTGTTTCCATTGCTACGACTCCAAAGCTTTATACGTCGCATTTCTCATTAACGACCAAAGTATATGCGAGCTCTGGAAAAAAGAAAAGAATACAAAAGACATAAGAAATTACGTTGATCGATGCTTTGGACGGGATCGCTGCACCCTTAACCCCTGCCCCATCGGCCGTCGCTGCCTCGTGAGGGGAAACTTTTTCACGGGGACATTTTGCCATCCCTAATCACGGAACAACTAATTCTTGGATATTGTTGGCTAGTACACTACAACTCATTGATGGGCATAGATGAGGAAACTTCAACAATGTCGTTTAACTAAACCGTAACGGTGACAGTATCTGACTTGTACAATATATCTATAGGTGCCGGGGATATTTGCAATGAAATTAGATGAGGAATCATGATCCAGAAGTCTTGCGGTGCCAAAATCTGATACAAAAGCTCGCATCTTGCCGCTGAGTAAGATGTTGTTGCTAGATATGTCTCGATGAATTATTGGCTGAGCGCAGTCATGGTGCATGTAAGACAAAGCGTGTGCGGTATCCTGGATGAGATCGACTCTTTTGGACCAATCTAATTCCACTGCTCTGACGTCATCTCTCGGAGCACAGGAAAGACTCCCATTTTCCATGCATTCGTAAATCAAGAACATGCACTGCCTATGTAAGCAGAAACCATGGAGCTTGAGTATGCTCCTATGCCTTATTTCTGTCAAGTATTTCACTTCATTCCGAAAGCTTTTGCCGAAGGACAGGTCCTCTGCTTCGACATGGTGAAGTTTTTTCAGTGCCACGACTTTCCCATCGGGCAATCGAGCTCTGTAGACGCTACCATAGCCTCCGGTCCCGATGCAATACTTGATGTCAAAGTCCTCCGTTGCATTAATTACATCTTCATATACAATCCTCCCGTGATAATTCCATATTGACAAGAAATTTCCACTTGTCTCTCTAGTCTCTGATTGCACGCTCTTGGTGGCACGTCGAAATGGGAAGCACGATCCAAGAACTATACAGCAAATGAATACTGCAGCCAGCGGAATGAACAGCGTCATGTAATGACGAACGCTGGACCTTCTCCTGTGGGCTTCGTTGCCGATGAAAGAGGTGTCGGGGAAAGCAACCCTGAGATTAATCTGGAATTGGGCCCTTGAGATGATTGCATGATAAGTCAAGGTGACCTAAGAAAGTAGTGTTTTTAAACGTGGGAATCGAGCCAGAAAGAGAATTGTTGTGACGATGGAGATGGCTTAACCTGCTCAAATTCTCAAGTTCAATAAGGATTATCCCCACCAAGTCGTTCGAGCTCAAATCTAGAATCTCTAGATTATATGGCTTAAGTACATTACAAGCGTCAAAATTTATATACGATGCTCACTTTAGGGAAAAAGTGTCAAAAAAAGTCTTAAACCTATTGCATTAATGCCAATTCAGTCCTAAACATTTTTTTGATATCAATTCAGTCATAAACCTTTTGTATTGATGCCAATTAAGTCTTAAACCTTTTATTAGTGTCGATTCGGTCATATGATATTCCTCCACTCCTCAAACAGAATTCCCTCTCTGATAATTTTCACAGATTATTTTGGAACTATCATTATGTTATCTTTAAAGATTATGGTGGATTATTCCTCAAACCAGGTCTCAATTGTGATTATCCGTTCATACATCCACTAAGATGGTCTTCTACCATCCCCTTCCCTTCTGATCTAAAATGGATGTTTTGGTTCATGTTTCATCTCTACCAAGTTGCCATAGAGTTCCCTTTAGACGAAATCATTAAGGTTTTGTCTGATTCTCTTTTTGGAAATTATCGGAACCATCCCCGTAAATTCTTCCTTGATATTCTCACTTGGTTTCAACCCCTTCAAGCATGGAAACACTTGTTCACACTTCAAAGACAAGTTGGTAGACCGTAACCGTGCACACACACAGTGGTCCTCTTCCATCACCCCTAGTCATTCATCGGACCCTCGGGAGATAAAAGATCCAATGCTTTGCAGACAGGCACCACCGCTTTCAAGCCTGTACTCCAAGATCAAGTCTTCAAGATTCACAAGACGTACTCCAGATCTGTATTTGACATTCCTCATGAATACAGAGAACTCCAGCGAATACTCTGCCAAGAGAATAAGGTTATACCACCCGAGATATGGCCTTACGGCTCGCCGAGCTATTCTTGGGATACACCCAGGACCCATCCTCATGTATTTGAAGCTCTCCAGGAATACAACAGCAATCAACCAAGCTCTTCCATGGATACAGATACTCAGTCCTTTGACCCATGGGGCGGACAGCTGTCACAAGATCCATACAGCTACCCACGACCCGTCATGCCCGACGTCCCTTCCTCATCCAGAAGCACCTCAGGCGTTCCACATGATCCGCACTTGGACCGGATCATCTCAGACTATGAAAAAGAGCAATTATTGCGAGCCTATAGAAGTCAGAAAGACGGCCCCTCCGATTATGATGGACCGCATGCTCGACTCGACGACGCCAATTATCATCCCGACCCAGATAGGAGACGATAAGGCCACTCGCTCCACCTCCAACAGACAAGGCCATGTGCTCCATCAGCCTAAAAAGAAGACGTGTGTTTACCCGCTCTCCTGCTCCACTTTGTAAAAAGGTCAACAAAGCAGCAGAGTTTGCGTGTATGTTTGTCCGTAATAATGGTTTCCTCCGAAGTCAATGTTTGTTGCGTGTGCTTGTTGGACCTCAATTATAGAGGTTCCTTTGTGAGGTCACCTTTATAAGGCATGTTTACCCCTTGTAATGGCCAAGACTTGGCTTCCTCCGTGAAATCCAAGTAAGAGTTTGCTTCATAATGAGTTTCTAAAAACTTCATCTTTTCTCTTCGAGCAGATCCTTCCGTGCTAAAATGTCTCTACTTCTCTATTACAATGGTTGGTTCAGTATGCTCTCCACTTGCCACAAATTCTGTGATCATCCGGAAAGTTTATTAGATCTAGTATTGGGTTAAAGCGCGTGTAGAGTCCGGCGGGGCCTCTCTCCACTTGTTGATTAACTTCGCAAGTGAGCGCTGGATCTATCCAATATTGTGATCGGGATAAACCTATGGTGGTAATGGATAGTGGATCCTGTGGATCGAAAATCGATGTCTTAAAGGATTAGTTCCAAGAGTGAGATCTAGAGACTAACAGGCGGTCCCTTGAGTGGCCGTAGAGCCCGTGTGGGATAGCATACCTGTCTTAGATCAAGTTCTTGCTTCCGCTCCTTTTTGGTATAAGCCGATACTGGTGTGATGGCCACCGGTGTTCACGCATGTTCTGGGTTTTGAAGGACCTCGAAAACTCTTTTCGAATAAACATGTTTATGGATTCGAAAGGTTCTTTTGGCCTAGAAAAGAAATCAGCCAAAATATTTTTCTTTCCGTAAATGTGTTTTGAATCGAAAGAGTATTTAGAAAACCATTCCGCCCAACGCAAGAGTTGAGGATGAGGAACTTGCTTTTGCTTGAATTTGAGCATCCGAGGAAAAGAAGACATATCCATTTCGACTAGAAAATGATGACCAATGAGATGAAATTTAAATTTTTTGATTCCATTTTTGACTGCAAGAATTTCTTTGAAAGTGGAGTGGTAATGCATTTCTGCTGCTGAAAACTTTCCACTTTTGTATGCACAAATTCTTCGTTTACCTTGATTTTCTTCAAGGAGGATGGCTGCCGGTGTCACATCACCGGCATCCGTCCGAAGGATTCCGGTTCCAGTGGAAGGGATTTGGAGAGGGGGCAAATTTTGCAGTATTTCCTTTAAAGTCTTAATGGAAGTGGTTTGTTTTTGTGACCAAGGAGGAGGATTCTTTTTCAACATCTTTTGCAGAGGAGAAAGGATCCGGGAAATTTTTGGGATGAAATCTCTAAGATAATTGACAATTCCTAAAAAGGATTGAATCCGGTGAATTGAGAGGTTTTCATCTGGGAATTTCCGGAGATCTTCCGCAATATGTGGACCTGGGCAATAGGTTCCATTTTTCAGACGCATACCGAGAAATTCAATTTCTCATTGAGCTATGATCATCTTCTTATGTGACAGCATGATGCCATGAGTATGCACAATTTCAGCAAATTGTTGAAGGAGTTTTGCATGAGAATGTTCATCATGGGAAAACAAGAGGATATCATCAATGTAGATCCGGGCATTAGCAAGGATGGGTTGGAAAATTTTGCACATGGCCTTTTGGAATAAGGATGGAGCAGTTTTAAGTCCAAAGGGAAGGACTTTCCATTGGAAGTGCTGGTTAGGGATGCAGAAACCAGTTTTGAATCTGTCTGAGGGATGAATTCCTAATTGCCAAAAGCCTACTTTGAGATCGAATTTGGAATAGATCTTGGCCTGGGCAAGACCGGAGAACAAAGAGTTCTTATGGGGCAATGGGAATTTGTCATCTTGGATGAACAGATTGAGAGGCTGGTAATTTATGACTAACCGTAGCTTTCCACGATTTTGTTCTGCTCTTTTGTTGACATAGAAGGCCTCACATGCCCAAGGGGAGTCAGAGGGCTCAATGAGTCCCCGAGAAAGAAGTTGAGCACATTTTGCTTGTGCTAGAGCAAGGTGATCCGGGTTCATGCCCGAATGACTTGCTTTGGTGGGATTGATTTCTCCATTTTTCTTAAAGGGAATTTTGACAAAAAAGTCAGAATTTTGCCAAAGAGGGTTGGAGCAAATCCGAGCAAACCGCTGATGAGATTCCGAACAATGAGAGAGAAGAGATTGATAGATGGGATCAAGGATTTCCGGTTGGATGAGAAAAAGTCTCTGGATTTCAACAAACTCCTGGAACTTCTTTTGGAATTTTAACCCCTTAGGGTTAATCTTGAGCTGTGGAAGTTTAGAGAGAATATTCCAACCAATGATGAGATCCTTGTCATGAGATGGACATCCAAGGATTTGGGTGGTGATTTCACAACCAGGGAGAATATGAATGGTGAGAGGTTTACTACGCAGTTTGGTAGTAAAAGTTTCTCCCGAGGCCGCTTGGAAATATCCGGTATATGGTGTCTAGTATTCTTCTGGGAGGATTTTGGTGTCTAGCGGGGATGCAGCTACGCCAGTATCAATGAGAGCAATGACTTGGATGGATTTGGTGTTTTACGGAAGGTGGAGCTGGACCGGAAAATGTGGGGGGTAGAATGTTGGGGAGTGGATTATGAAGGAATCAGCAAGAGGAAAGAAGGAGAGAATATCTCCCGAGGATGAGTCCGAATCAGAAGAGTAAGTTTCAATAGCACACAAGGTGTTTGAAGACGGTTCTTCTTCAATGGAGAAGATGGATTCAACGTCTTCATCACCGAGAGAGATCCCGGTGTTTTGAGAGATCTTCCGGATCATGTAACGCGCCTGTTTCTTTGCTTGGGGGCATTTCTTTGCAAAATGACCTTTCTTGTTGCAAATATAACATCCGTCAGACTTGGGTTTCTTGCGGTGCTTTGCGGAATGACCGCGAGATTTCTTTCCGAGGAATTTCCAATTGCTTCTGCGAGGCTTCGCAAATGAAAACTTCTTGAAATGGACTTTCTTCTTATGACCGGAACAAGACGGATCATTACGATCTACGGTGCACTTGATCTTCCATTACGGCCTTTCACAATTCTTGTCATATTTGCGATTTTCTTTCAAGAATTGGTCAAACTGTCTTTTTCTTCCGCATTTTTCTTCAATGGCAATATGAACAGCTTGCTGTATTTCTCCGAGTGTAGATTCAAGGAGAGGCCTTTGAAGATGTTTATCAACTTCATCTGCAATCTCCTTAGGAATGGAGGCTAAAAAGATTGGTTTAAGATTGATGTTTGCTCCGAGATGATAAAAGAGTCGAATCATCTCTTTAAAATGTCTGTCAAGATCCTTTCGAGAAGTGGAGCAGCATTTTCTTTCAAAGAACTCCTTTCGCTTGAGTTCTCTTTCACTGGTGGGTTGACCAACAAAATATAGGTGGATGCCCTGCATAGCCTGATTGAAGTTCATCGGGAGAAAAGCAATTTGGTCCTGTTACGAGATGGAGGTCCACCAGTCTTTCGGGGTTCCAATGAACTTGCTAGTGAATTCTAAGAGAACCTCATAAGTGCTTTGTTCAACTAGATTTCTGGCAACAAGCCATGTATGGAACTCCTGGATTTTCATAGGCCAACGATGGTAAGGAACATCGTCAAGAGTAAAATATGTGCTTGATGAGGAATGGGCTGGACGAGATGATGGACTCGGATCCGAAGGGTTTTTTAGATTGACAAATTCCACTTCTTCATCTTCTTCTTTTGGGATCACTGCAGCCATCATAATGGCTGGGATTTGTTCTGAAATGTGTTCGGGGTCATTTTCGGATTCTGAAGAAGGAGATGTTTCTGATGGTGGTGCAGATGATGTCGAAGAGGAATCATCTTGTTCAGTGGCTTGGATTGTGGAAATGGATGGAATTTGTTTCCTCAAAAAGCTTTCAATAGGATTAGAGACCATGAATGAAGGTAGTTTCTGTGAAGGGGAGTGTGGGGGTGAGTCGGGAGGTTACGGTGGTGCTGTGGGAGGAATTGGAAAAGTAGGAACCGATGATGACGTATCAGAGAATTTTGTTCTTTCGGCATCGGCTTCAGCCTTCTTGATTGCTTTGAGACGAGCACGAAGAGCAAGGACATTTAGACCTGAGTCCGAGGGTACTGTCTCAAGAACTTCTTGGAAAGGGGATGAAGAAGTTTGGCTAGAAGCTTGGGACGAACTAGTAGCGGATCGTATATAGGATGGAAATGAAGTAACGGGAGGAGTGAATGAGGAGAAAGGTGGTCGATACTCAAGTTGAGCTTTTTGGTTTTCAAGGATGAGGATCTGTCTCTTCGACTTCTCTATTTGAGGAGTCCGGTCTTCTAAGTAATGGTGATGGAGCTGCTGATTTTCCATCATGTAGACTCTCTTCTGAAAATCTGCGAGCATTTTGCGGATATGTGTGGAAGCTTGATCAACTCGATCGACTTGAGTGGAAACTTTCTCAAGAGCCACATTCCGGGCTAAGGCATTTTCTATTTGCCAATTGAGAACAGTTTCAGATGGAGCTGGACCTTTCTTTTTCCCATGTGGGTCGATCTCGGTGGGTGCGGATATCTTAGGAGCATGGTAATACTGTTGTTGAGGGTCAGAAAATTTTCTAAGTGGTGGAAAATTTAAAGTGGATGAATGAGATTCATCTCCGGGCCGAAGTGGAGGAAAATCGCCAGGTTGAAACATACAGATGCCCGGAAGTGGTTCGGGGATAGGAACACATGTGTATGGTTTTGGGAGTTCAATGGAGCAAGTTGGATTTTTCTTGATCCATTTTTGGATGGGTTTATAAAAGGGACCGGTAACGTGTTTCTGAGGCGGTGTTGGTGGAGATTTTGGGGGTCTCGGTTTACAAGAGGATGAAGAGGGAATTTGGGGTATTGGAGGAGTGCCATACTGAACAAGGTATTGCCAATTTCCGCCATCTTCGCCAAGAGGACCTACGGTGGGATCACCGTCAAGGTATCGTTGGTACAAAGGATCTTTCTTCTTTTTCTTTTTCTTTGAAGCGGGCCTGTCGTCTTCTTCAGCGGGAGAAGTACAAGAAAGACAGGAACATTCTGGATCCCAAAAGCAATGACCTGAAGGATCCTTAAGGGCATGAATCGGTTGTCCATCGGAACCAAAAGATTGGACAAATTTCTTTGGATCCGGGTCTTCCATACTAACTGTTTCGGATGGACATGGAGTGAAACAGAGAATAGTAGGGAAAGAAGGGAAAAGGGACGAGGAGTCCTCCTTTTCCTTTGCAAATTTGATGGTCACCGTACCATCTTTCTTTTTTGTGAACTGAGGTTCAGCTGACCGAACCGGCCTTGTATTCCGGTGAAGCTTTTCATAATTGGTTACCTAGCTATCAGGGAGAAGCTTGATGAGCTGTTCTCTGGGTATTTGTCTGGGAACATGAACACAAGATGTCCGGTCATGGTCTATTGAGATGATAAGGGCATCATCCGAGGTGGGATGGTTAATATCAATGGCATGATTCTGGACCCCGTAAACCATCCGATAATGGAGTGTAGCAGCCAATGAGTTAGGAGTCCGGGGAGCTCCGGTAATTTGCGATTGAACTTTCAAGGTCGACGGTAGTCCTGGATCTGCTAGTGCCATGTTGAAATTTGGAAACAAAGTAACAAAGACTGTCCCAGCATTTAAAGTAGTCCGGATTGTGCCAATACGGGCATGCTGGTAGTCTAAGAACCGTGTGTCCAAAAGAGCAATTCTGGCTACAACGGGGAGACCTTTACGGCCATGAAATGAGAGAGCAAGTCCGATGGCTCCGAAATGAAGATGGGTGAACCCTTGCTGGATCCATTGGAGTGGGAATTCGGGAGGAATTTGGAGCGTTACAAACTGTTCTTGTTGTGTAGCTAGAATATGATGCTGGTCAAACTTGGAGGATCGAACATACTCCTTGACGGAGCGGGGAGTCCGTCGGATAAGGTGTTTGATGGAGCGGATTGGGGAAAAAGAGGTGGGTTTGGCAAAGGCTGAATATGGATTGATTAGAGGAAGATGTGTTTCAGAGATTTTGCTATCTTCAGCAAAAGGCTACCTCATAGAGATAGTCGATTTTGGAAGCGATTGATTTTCGTAACTCTAGAGGTGATGCAAGGGAAAATGGAGACCGATGCTGTATAGGAGCGAGCATGCTTTCTTCTTGTTGAGTTTCCATGGTGTATAAAAGTTTCTCTTCATCACGGACCTTCAAACACTAAAATATCAATACTAATCTATCTTCAATGGCATATGGCTCAGATACCAAAAAGGAGCGGAAGCAAGAACTTGATCTAAATTCCCTTTAAGAAAAATGGAGAAATCAATCCCACCAAAGCAAGTCATTCGGGCATGAACCCGGATCACCTTGCTCCGGCACAAGCAGAATGTGCTCGGCTTCTTTCTCGGGGACTCATTGAGCCCTCTGACTCCCCTTGGGCATGTGAGGCCTTCTATGTCAACAAAAGAGCGAAACAAAATCGTGGAAAGCTACGGTTAGTCATAAATTACCAGCCTCTCAATCTGTTCATCCAAGATGACAAATTCCCATTGCCCCATAAGAACTCTTTGTTCTCCGGTCTTGCCCAGGCCAAGATCTATTCCAAATTCGATCTCAAAGCAGGCTTTTGGCAATTAGGAATTCATCCCTCAGATAGATTCAAAACTGGTTTTCGCATCCCTAACCAACACTTCCAATGGAAAGTCCTTCCCTTTGGACTTAAAACTGCTCCGTCCTTATTCCAAAAGGCCATGTGCAAAATTTTCGAACCCATCCTTGCTAATGCCCGGATCTACATTGATGATATCCTCTTGTTTTCCCATGATGAACATTCTCATGCAAAACTCCTTCAGCAATTTGCTGAAATTGTGCATACTCATGGCATCATGCTGTCACGTAAGAAGATGATAATAGCTCAATGAGAAATTGAATTTCTCGGTATGCGTCCGAAAAATGGAACCTATTGCCCAGGTCCACATATTGCAGAAGATCTCCAGAAATTCCCGGATGAAAACCTCTCAATTCACCAGATTCAATCCTTTTTAGGAATTGTCAATTATCTCAGAGATTTCATCCCAAAAATTTCCCGCATCCTTTCTCCTCTGCAAAAGATGTTGAAAAAGAATCCTCCTCCTTGGTCACAAAAACAAACCACTTCCATTAAGACTTTAAAGGAAATACTGCAAAATTTGCCCCCTCTCCAAATCCCTTCCACTGGAACCGGAATCCTTCAGACGGATGCCGGTGACGGACACTGGGCAGCCATCCTCCTTGAAGAAAATCAAGGTAAGCGAAGAATTTGTGCATACAAAAGTGGAAAGTTTTCAGCAGCAGAAATACATTACCACTCCACTTTCAAAGAAATTCTTGCAGTCAAAAATGGAATCAAAAAATTTGAATTTCATCTCATTGGTCATCATTTTCTAGTCGAAATGGATATGTCCTCTTTTCCTCAGATGCTCAAATTCAAGCAAAAGCAAGTTCCTCATCCTCAACTCTTGCGTTGGGCGTAATGGTTTTCTAAATACTCTTTCGATTCAAAACACATTTCGGGAAAGAAAAATATTTTGGCTGATTTCTTTTCTAGGCCAAAAGAACCTTTCGAATCCATAAACATGTTTATTCGAAAAGAGTTTTCGTGGTCCTTCAAAACCCAGAACATGCGTGAACACCAGTGGCCATCACACGAGTATCGGCTCCGATACCAAAAAGGAGCGGAAGCAAGAACTTGATCTAAGACAGGTATGCTATCCCACACGAGCTCTCTGGCCACTCAAGGGACTGCCTGTTAGTCTCTAGATCTCACTCTTGGAACTAATCCTTTAAGACATCGATTTCTGATCCACAGGATCCACTATCCATTACCACCATAGGTTTATCCCGATCACAATATTGGATAGATCCAGCGCTCACTTGCGAAGTTAATCAACAAGTGGAGAGAGGCCCCGCCGGACTCTACACGCGCTTTAACCCAATACTAGATCTAATAAACTTTCCGGATGATCACAGAATTTGTGGCAAGTGGAGAGCATACTGAACCAACCATTGTAATAGAGAAGTAGAGACATTTTAGCACGAAAGGATCTCGTCGAAGAGAAAACAGGAAGTTTTTAGAAACTCATTATGAAGCAAACTCTTACTTGGATTTCATAGAGGAAGCCAAGTCTTGGCCATTACAAGGGGTAAACATGCCTTACAAAGGCGAACTCACAAAGGAACCTCTATAATTGAGGTCCAACAAGCACACGCAACAAACATTGACTTCGGAGGAAGCCATTATTACAGACAAACATACACGCAAACTCTGCTGCTTTGTTGACCTTTTTACAAAGTGGAGCAGGAGAGCAGGTAAACACACGTCTTCTTTTTAGACCGATGGAGCACATGGCCTTGTCTGTTGGAGGTGGAGCAGGTGGCCTTATCGTCTCCCGTCCGGGTCGGGATGATAATTGGCGTCGTCCGAGTTAGAGCTGTCTGGTCCATCATAATCAGAGGGGCCGTCTTTCTGACTTCTATAGGCTCGCAATAACTGCTCTTTTTCATAGTCCGAGATGATCCGGTCCAAGTGCGGATCATGTGGAACGCCCGAGGTGCTTCTGGATGAGGAAGGGACGTCGGGCATGACGGGTTGTGGGCAGTATGGATCTTGTGACAATGTCCGCCCCATGGGTCAAAGGACCGAGTATCTGTATCCATGGAAGAGCTTGGTTGATTGCTGTTGTATTCCCGGAGAGCTTCAAATACATGAGGATGGGTCCTGGGTGTATCCCAAGAATAGCTCGCCGAGCTGTAAGGCCATATCTCGGGTGGTATAACCTTATTCTCTTGGCAGAGTATTCGCTGGAGTTCTCTGTATTCATGAGGAATGTCAAATACAATCCTGGAGTACGTCTTGTGAATCTTGAAGACTTGATCTTGAAGTACAGGCTTGAAAGCGGTGGTGCCTGTCTCTGCAGCATTGGATCTTTTATCTCCCGAGGGTCCGATGAATGACCGGGGGTGATGGAAGAGGACCACCGTGCGTCCGCACGGTTCGGGTCTACCAACTTGTCTTTGAAGTGTGAACAAGTGTTTCCATGCTTGAAGGGGTTGAAACCAAGTGAGAATATCAAGGAAGAATTTCTGGGGATGGTTCCGATAATTTCCAAAAAGAGAATCAGACAAAACCTTAATGATTTCGTCTAAAGGGAACTCTATGGCAACTTGGTAGAGATGAAGCATGAACCAAAACATCCATTTTAGATCAGAAGGGAAGGGGATGGTAGAAGACCATCTTAGTGGATGTATGAACGGATAATCACAATTGAGACCTGGTTTGAGGAATAATCCACCATAATCTTTAAAGATAACATAATGATAGTTCCAAAATAATCTGTGAAAATTATCGGAGAGGGAATTCCGTTTGAGGAGTGGAGGAATATCGTGTGGATATCGGTGTGATGGCCACTGGTGTTCAAGCATATTCTGGGTTTTGAAGGATCCTGAAAACTCTTTTCGAATAAACATGTTTATGGATTCGAAAGGTTCTTTTGGCCAAGAAAAGAAATCAGCCAAAATATTTTTCTTTCCGTAAATGTGTTTTGAATCGAAAGAGTATTTAGAAAACCATTCTACCCAACGCAAGAGTTGAGGATGAGAACCTTGCTTTTGCTTGAATTTGAGCATCCGAGGAAAAGAGGACATATCGATTTCGACTAGAAAATGATGACCAATGAGATGAAATTCAAATTTTTTGATTCCATTTTTGACTGCAAGAATTTCTTTGAAAGTGGAGTGGTAATGCATTTTTGCTGCTGAAAACTTTCCACTTTTGTATGCACAAATTCTTCGCTTACCTTGATTTTCTTCAAGGAGGATGGCTGCCAAGTGTTTGTCACCGGCATCCGTCCGAAGGATTCCGGTTGCAGTGGAAGGGATTTGGAGAGGGGGCAAATTTTGCAGTATTTCCTTTAAAGTCTTAATGGAAGTGGTTTGTTTTTGTGACCAAGGAGGAGGATTCTTTTTCAACATCTTTTGCAGAGGAGAAAGGATCCGGGAAATTTTTGGGATGAAATCTCCGAGATAATTGACAATTCCTAAAAAGGATTGAATCCGGTGAATTGAGAGGTTTTCATCCGGGAATTTCTGGAGATCTTCCGCAATATGTGGACCTGGGCAATAGGTTCCATTTTTCGGACGCATACCGAGAAATTTAATTTCTCATTGAGCTATGATAATCTTCTTCTGTGACAAAATGATGCCATGAGTATGCACAATTTCAGCAAATTGTCGAAGGAGTTTTGCATGAGAATGTTCATCATGGGAAAACAAGAGGATATCATCAATGTAGATCCGGGCATTAGCAAAGATGGGTTGGAAAATTTTGCACATGGCCTTTTGGAATAAGGACGGAGCAGCTTTAAGTCCAAAGGGAAGGACTTTCCATTGGAAGTGTTGGTTAGGGATGCGAAAACCAGTTTTGAATCTGTCTGAGGGATGAATTCCTAATTGCCAAAAGCCTGCTTTGAGATCGAATTTGGAATAGATCTTGGCCTGGGCAAGACCGGAGAACAAAGAGTTCTTATGGGGCAATGGGAATTTGTCATCTTGGATGAACAGATTGAGAGGCTGGTAATTTATGACTAACCGTAGCTTTCCACGATTTTGTTCTGCTCTTTTGTTGACATAGAAGGCCTCACATGCCCAAGGGGAGTCAGAGGGCTCAATGAGTCCCCGAGAAAGAAGCCGAGCACATTCTGCTTGTGCCAGAGCAAGGTGATCCGGGTTCATGCCCGAATGACTTGCTTTGGTGGGATTGATTTCTCCATTTTTCTTAAAGGGAATTTAGATCAAGTTCTTGCTTCCGCTCCTTTTTGGTATCAGAGCCATATGCCATTGAAGATAGATTAGTATTGATATTTTAGTGTTTGAAGGTCCGTGATGAAGAGAAACTTTTATACACCATGGAAACTCAACAAGAAGAAAGCATGCTCGCTCCTATACAAAGATCGTCTCCATTTTCCCTTGCATCACCTCTAGAGTTACGAAAATCAACTGCTTCCAAAATCGACTATCTCTATGAGGTAGCCTTTTTCTGAAGATAGCAAAATCTCTCAAACACATCTTCCTCTAATCAATCCATATTCAGCCTTTGCCAAACCCACCTCTTTTTCCCCAATCCGCTCCATCAAACACCTTATCCGACGGACTCCCCGCTCCGTCAAGGAGTATGTTCGATCCTCCAAGTTTGACCAGCATCATATTCTAGCTACACAACAAGAACAGTTTGTAACGCTCCAAATTCCTCCCGAATTCCCACTCCGATGGATCCAGCAAGGGTTCACCCATCTTCATTTCGGAGCCATCAGACTTGCTCTCTCATTTCATGGCCGTAAAGGTCTCCCTGTTGTAGCCAGAATTGCTCTTTTGGACACACGGTTCTTAGACTACCAGCATGCCCGTATTGGCACAATCCAGACTACTTTAAATGCTGGGGCAGTCTTTGTTACTTTGTTTCCAAATTTCAACATGGCACTAGCGCATCCAGGACTACCGTCGGCCTTGAAAGTTCAATCGCAAATTACCGGAGCTCCCCGGACTCCTAACTCATTGGCTGCTACACTCCATTATCAGATGGTTTACGGGGTCCAGAATCATGCCATTGATCTTAACCATCCCACCTCGGATGATGCCCTTATCATCTCAATAGACCATGACCGGACATCTTGTGGTCATGTTCCCGACAAATACCCAGAGAACGACTCATCAAGCTTCTCCCGATAGCTAGGTAACCAATTATGAAAAGCTTCACCGAGAATACAAGGCCGGTTCAATCACCTGAACCTCGCTCACTAAAAAGAAAGATGGTACAAGTGACCATCAAATTTGCAAAGGAAAAGGAGGACTCCTCGTCCCTTTTCCCTTCTTTCCCTACTATTCTCTGTTTCACTCCATGTCCATCCGAAATGCTTAGTATGGAAGACCCGGATCCAAAGAAATTTGTCCAATCTTTTGGTTCCGATGGACAACCGATTCATGCCCTTAAGGATCCTTCAGGTCATTGCTTTTGGGATCCGTAATGTTCCTGTCTTTCTTGTACTTCTCCCGCTGAAGAAGACGACAGGCCCGCTTCAAAGAAAAAGAAAAAGAAGAAAGATCCTTTGTACCAACGATACCTTGACGGTGATCCCACCGTAGGTCCTCTTGGCGAAGATGGCGGAAATTGGCAATACCTTGTTCAGTATGGCACTCCTCCAATACCCCAAATTCCCTCTTCATCCTCTTGTAAACCAGACCCCCCAAAATCTCCACCAACACCGCCTCAGAAACCTGTTACCGGTCCCTTTTATAAACCCATCCAAAAATGGATCAAGAAAAATCCAACTTGCTCCATTGAACTCCCAAAACCATACACATGTGTTCCTATCCCCGAACCACTTCCAGGCATCCGTATGTTTCAACCTGGCGATTTTCCTCCACTTCAGCCCAGAGATGAATCTCATTCATCCACTTTAAATTTTCCACCACTTAGAAAATTTTCTGACCCTCAGCAACAGTATTACCATGCTCCTAAGATACCCGCACCCACCGAGATCGACCTACATGGGAAAAAGAAAGGTCCAACTCCATCCGAAACTGTTCTCAATTGGCAAATAGAAAATGCCTTAGCCCAGAATGTGGCTCTTGAGAAAGTTTCCACTCAAGTCGATCGAGTTGATCAAGCTTCCACACATATCCGCAAAATGCTCGCAGATTTTCGGAAGAGAGTCTACATGATGGAAAATCAGCAGCTCCATCACCATTACTTAGAAGACCGGACTCCTCAAATAGAGAAGCTCAAGAGACAGATCCTCATCCTTGAAAACCGTAAAGCTCAACTTGAGTATCGACCACCTTTCTCCTCATTCACTCCTCCCGTTACTTCATTTCCATCCTATATACAGTATGCTACTCGTTCGTCCCAAGCTTCTAGCCAAACTTCTTCATCCCCTTTCCAAGAAGTTCTTGAGACAGTACCCTCGGACTCAGGTCTAAATGTCCTTGCTCTTCGTGCTCGTCTCAAAGCAATCAAGAAGGCTGAAGCTGATGCCGAAAGAACAAAATTCTCCGATACGTCATCATCGGTTCCTACTTTTCCAATTCCTCCCACAGCACCACCGTAACCTCCCGACTCACCCCCACATTCCCCTTCACAGAAACTACCTTCATTCATGGTCTCTAATCCTATTGAAAGCTTTTTGAGGAAACAAATTCCATCCATTTCCACAATCCAAGCCACCGAACAAGATGATTCCTCTTCGACATCATCTGCACCACCATCAGAAACATCTCCTTCTTCAGAATCCGAAAATGACCCCGAACACATTTCAGAACAAATCCCAGCCATTATGATGGCTGCAGCAGTCCCAAAAGAAGAAGATGAAGAAGTGGAATTTGTCAATCTAAAAAACCCTTCGGATCCGAGTCCATCATCTCGTCCAAATCCATTCCTCATCAAGCACATATTTTACTCTTGACGATGTTCCTTACCATCGTTGGCCTATGAAAATCCAGGAGTTCCATACATGGCTTGTTGCCGAAAATCTAGTTGAACAAAGCACTTATGGGGTTCTCTTAGAATTCACTAGCAAGTTCATTGGAACCCCGAAAGACTGGTGGACCTCCATCTCAGAACAGGACCAAATTGCTTTTCTCCCGATGAACTTCAATCAGGCTATGCGGGGCATCCACTTGTATTTTGTTGGTCAACCCACCAGTGAAAGAGAACTCAAGCGAAAGGAGTTCTTTGAAAGAAAATGCTGCTCCACTTCTCCAAAGGATCTTGACAGACATTTCAAAGAGATGATTCGACTCTTTTATCATCTCGGAGCAGACATCAATCTTAAACCAATCTTTTTAGCCTCCATTCCTAAAGAGATTGCAGATGAAGTTGATAAACATCTTCAAAGGCCTCTCCTTGAATCTACACTCGGAGAAATACAAGAAGTCGTTCATATTGCCATTGAAGAAAAATGCAGAAGAAAAAAGACAGTTCGACCAATTCTTGAAAGAAAACCGCAAATATGACAAGAATTGTGAAAGGCCGAAATGGAAGATCAAGTGCACCGGAGACCGTAATGATCCGTCTTGTTCGGGTCATAAGAAGAAAGTCCATTTCAAGAAGTTTTCATTTGCGAAGCCTCGCAGAAGCAAGTGGAAATTCCTCAGAAAGAAATCTCGCGGTCATTCTGCAAAGCACCGCAAGAAACCCAAGTCCGACGGATGTTATATTTGCAACAAGAAAGGTCATTTTGCAAAGAAATGCCCCCAAGCAAAGAAACAGGGCAGTTACATGATCCGGAAGATCTCTCAAAACACTGGGATCTCTCTCGGTGATGAAGACGTTGAATCCATCTTCTCCATTGAAGAAGAACCGTCTTCAAACACCTTGTGTGCTATTGAAACTTACTCTTCTGATTCGGACTCATCCCCGGGAGATATTCTCTCCTTCTTTCCTCTTGCCGATTCCTTCAGGATCCACTCAGTAGTGCCAATTTAGTCTTAAAAATTTTGTATTTACGTCAATTGAGTCAACTCGGTCAATTTTGATAGTAAGTCACCGGCATAGACGTTAATTATTCTATGTGGCACAGTTGGTGCTAATGTGAATTTTTTAAATATTTTAAATAATTTTTAAAAATAATTTTGAAAAAAAAAACCAAAAAATGATTAAAAAATTATTTAAAATATTAAAATAATATTAAAAAATATCTAAGTTAGCGTTAGCCGTGCCATGTAGGACAATCAATGTCTACGTCAGCGATTTTCGATCAAAATTGACAGGATTAACTCAATTGGTATAAATCTAAAAGATTTAGGACTAAATTAGCACTAATAAAAGTTTAGGACTTAATTGACACCAACGCAAAAGGTATAGGATTGAATTGGAACTAAAAAAAGGTTTAAGACTGAATTGACACTAATACAATAGATTTAGGACTTTTTTGATACTTCTCCCATATTGTGCCAAAACTTTCAAAATGATCGCTTAAGTGTCAAATTTTTTTGAAAAACGATCACTTAAATGCTATTTCTTTTTTAAAAACGATCACTTAAGTGCTAAAATTTTTGAAAAACGATCACCTCGGTGACAATTCCGGGGAGTCACGTCAGCTCAAATATTAATAAAAAATAGGTCATGTTGGATTTCCAGCGAGCCGCGTTAGCTCAAATCGGAGTTGGCACCGAAGTGATCGTTTTTTAAAAACGTTGGCACCGAAGTGATCGTTTTGAAAGTTTTGGCATTAAAGTGAACGCCGTACACAAGTTTTGACACTTTTAATGTACTTTATCTCGATTACATAGATAACCTATTTCCGATGGGATGGCAGCATCGAATCTATTTTCCCGTAAATTCAGCAAGCTCAACCACTTTAAATTTGCCTATTTCCGACGGAATAGGTCCGTTGAGTTTGTTTCCTTGCAAATAGAGATGGGTCAACCTCGTCAAGTTCCCTATTTCCGGAGGAATAGATCTAGCAAAGCTGTTCTCTTGCAAATAGAGATGAGTCAATCTCGTCCATTTCCCGTTAGCAGACGGAATCGGAATCGGACGAGTAAACTTGTTCCAACCTAAATCAACATAATTCAATTTCGTGAGGTTCCCAAGCACTTGCCTCTGACTTATTAGAAGGTGCTGGTGCTGGTGCTGGTGCTGCAACAATGTAATCAGTAAAACCAAGGACATGTTGCAGATTATGCTCATCTTGAGTCGACCTCTTCTTTTGCTGTGGTCGGACAATTGTTTAGTCCCCTGTTATCCTCAGAAATATTTGTGTTTTGCCATATTCATGGGACGACGGCACTTACAAAGTAAAAGCAAAGAAAAGGAAAAGGATCTTCTTCCGTGCTAATAAATTCCTCAAATAGTCGATATGCGTCAAAAACCCGATGATCAAGTTGCCAGTCACCTAATTTCTCAGTAATTTGCCGATAAATTATCGTCACTTTTTTTCTTTTCAAAATCATTGACTTTTCTTATCTTTTACTGATTTTTGTTTGTCTTTCTTACCGCTCCCTTAAATTTGCCAACCCTTATATGAATATATTGATCTTTGTTTGTTCGTTTTTTTTTTAATTTATCAACTTTTATTATAATTTTCCGGGCTTTTCTTTCTCTTTTACAAACCCTTAAATTTATCAGCAGTTCAATTTATCGGCCAGCGTTTGTTCTAATCTCACTGAAAAGGCTAAAGATAAACGATTTGTCTAATGACCGCTTCTCGCTCTTTATAATTGGTACTCGGGGTAAACTTTTAGCCTCTACGGCATTTTCTCCAATTTGCTAATCACACATCACAAGTCGTTGAGAAAAGTCGTCCTCCGGATTTAGCGGACTTTGAAGTCTTCCCGCAATTTCTCTTTTGTATTACCCTTTTTCTCTGGCATTTTGTCTCGTTCTTCGAAAGACTTCAAGTAGACTTTGAAGTCTTCTTGCAGTTGGAAAAAAACCCCGATTAATTTTGAAGTTGACAAAACATTCCACGTTCTCTAATATGTGAGCTAATGCAATGAAAACGAGTTGCGCTGATTTTTAATCTCGTTTCATTTAGTGAATCGGTAAAATGTGTTGATGCCGGCGTAACGTCTGTATGGCTCTCGGTTGAGAAGAAATTGTCCCTCCCTAATAAAGTATAGATAGCTTATGTTCGACTAGATCCAAGTAAACTACTCTGAATTATCATCTCGCTGCATCATCCGGTGTTAAGCTTTGTACTCCAAATTCCCACCCTTTTTAGATGGTGTATCAATCCCATCGTGACACGGATGGCCTCCACTGACTTGGACATAGAAGTCTCCTTCTTTTTTTTTTTCCCTCCTCTATTGACTCGAGACGACTTGGGTCAACCTGTTTATGAGGTATCCACACCCTTTAAACATGAGAATCATTGTCCAAAAAATTCTAAATCTATTATACGATGACCTAGTATGTCCTAAATTTTTCGATAATTTGTCAATTTAGTCTTAAATCTTTTAAAAGTCATAAACCTATTATTTGAATAATTGGCTGAAAGAACTACTTCGACAAATTGTCAAGAGACTCAAGATTAAATTGTGAAAACATCAAAAGAATTTGGACTAAATCGGTATAATTGAAAGGTTTTAGGACTAAATTGACAAATCGTCAGAAGATTTAGGATTAAATTTGCACGATTAAAAGGTTTATGACCAAAATAACCGTCGTACAATAGATTTATGACTTTTTTGGACAACACTAATGACACAGTTTACCTTACCAAAAAAAAAAAATAATAATGGCACAGTTACTTATCACAAATGTCTATTATTTGCATCATAATTCCATCACAAGATGAATTACCGCGTTATATGTTCCAACCTGAGGTTTTAGCTATTATATAGCTGGTCTTAGTAACACCTATTACATGAAAATTGTTGGGTCTCATGACAACACATCCTGTGTGGTTCCCGGACGTCAACAGGGCTTGTTTGTTAAAAAAGACAACTTTTTTACGTGATGATACACTAAATCAAATTCACAATTTGTCACTTCAACGGGAGGAAAAACACTATAAGTAGCCACCTTTGGGGAAAGCAAAAACATGTGCCAAGCCAAAACGACCTAATACCTCTCCAGCTATTGAAAAAAAATAAAAATGAGGAAGGCCTGTCTTCTTGCTTGTGCTCTTTTGATCTCCTTTGCTGTTCTCTTCCTCCCTTCCACTGAAGCTCGAGCACTCCTTCAGAAAGGTGCAGTCCCTCCAGGTGAACTCACCATCTCTCTCTCTCTCTCTCTCTCTCTCTCTCTCTCTCTCTCTCTTGTTTCGAATCGATGTGTATATGTTGAAGAAATACAATGAATCTTTTTCTATATGTTAATGTGAGCAGCACCGGGGCAGCAGCAGCCGGGGTGCGGACGATTATCACCTGGGGGCAGATATACACCATGCATACCGTCGAAAATTCCGCCGAAAACTCCGTGCTCCCCCTATGTGAGGGGAGGATGCTCTCCGCCAGTTAGCCATAGAGGGCCATGAGACCGGGGAGCTAAATTAAGCCACTCATGGCAACCGAATCGCATCACAATACGAAGCGTTTTTCGCGAACACCGTCCTAGTTAACGAATAAATAAGCTAGTGAAGTCGATTACTTAACGAATAAAGAATGTTACAGTAAGATGCATTTTAAGGTATAAAACCATAAAAGCAACGGGAGAACTCTTTGGTTTAAGGTACTGTGTGTCTTTTGAGCGGCAAACAAGGAATGGAGACAGCCCCGTCTCAGGTTTCCATCTTCCCTTTCAAGTTTGTAATGAATTATGTAGATGTATGTGCAATGAAGTACTCTTTTGTTGCAATCAATTCTCGTGTTGATAAAATCATTGGAGTATTTGATTATCAAATCACGCATTTATCTAATAATTCGAATTTCTAAAATAGCCGGCACCGTACTCTTGAAAAGAAGTATTATTCTCAATAATTCAATCATAAATAAACGCTAATCATCAAGGCAGAGATTTTACATGCTCTGATACCAAATGTAAGAAAATCTAAAGACCGAATGTCCCGATTATACGTTGTCGAACAAAATCACGTATAATCAGAACCGAATGCGGAAACGCAAGGAATCTTTACTTACTTCCAGCCATTGATGCAGACGATTGAAAAATCGGAATTTGTGGAGCGTTAAACGATCAATGATGGGTGCTTCTAGCCAATTGCCCTCTCTATGCGATGGTGTGTCTTTTTTGTAGAAACGTACGTTTTGTATGTACGTTAGAATAAAAACTGACGACAGAGGGTTTGGCTTAGATGACTCTTTTATATTCTTCCCTTCGCACCCCTTCGGATAACGTCGTCCATCAAGATGTTATCGTAACCTTTGGGCGTTGTGACTCTTGGACAAGAACAGTTATCACTCAAGTTAATGCGATCAATAAACGTTAATGAAATAATCAAATAAAGAATCAAATGTGGGATTGCACTATCTATAAAATATTATAATAATAAATTCCTCAAATAGTCGGTATGCGTCAAAAACCTGATGATCAAGTTGCCAGTCACTTGATTTCTCAGTAATTTGCTAATAAATTCTCGTCACTTCTTTTAAAATCATTAACTTTTCATGTCTTTTACTGATTTTTGTTTGTCTTTCTTACCGCTCCCTTAAATTTGCCAACCCTTATATGAATATATTAATCTTTGTTTGTTTTTTTTTCTTTGAATTTATCAACTTTTATTTTAATTTTCCCGGCTTTTCTTTGTCTCTTTTACAAACCCTTAAAATTTATCAGCACTTCAATTCCTCGGCCAACGTTCGTTCCACTCTTACTGAAAAGGCCAAAGCTAAACGATTTGTCTGATGATCGCTTCTCGCTCTTTATAATTGATACTTGGGTAAACTTTTAGCCCCTACCGCGTTCTCTCCAATTTGCTAATCACACGTCACAAGTCGTTGAGAAAAGTCGTCCTCCGGATGGAACCCAGTGGATTCCGCAATTCTCTTTTGTCTTACCTTTTTTCTCTGGCAGTTTGTGTCGTTCTTCGAAAGACTTCAAGTAGACTTTGAAGTCTTCTTGCGCCGAGAAAGCGTCACAAGTCTTGCGCTGTTGGGAAAAATCCCCGATTGATTTTGAAGTTGACAAAACAATCAATGATCTCTAATATGTGAGCTAATATGATGAAAACAAGTTACGCTGATTTTTAATCTTGTTTCATTTAATGAATCGGTAAAATGTGTCAATGCAGGCATAACGTCTGTGTGGCTCTCGATTGAGAAGAAATTATCCCTCCCCAACAAAGTATAGATAGCTTATGTTCGACTAGATCCAAGTGAACTACTCTGAATTACCATCTCGCCGCATCATCAGGCGCTAAGCTTTGCACTCCAAATTCGCATTTCAATTGCTAGATCTAGCAAAAGATTTTTCTTTTCCTCTTTTCTCTGTTAATGCCTAAGAGGTTCATGCATCTAATGGTGGAAATGGTTCGGGAGCAAGGTCGTGAAGCATGTTATTGATCTGCAATGTGGTCCCAAAGCATCTCCCCCATTAGATTTAGCATTTCCACCGTGTTTTTAACGTGGGCTACATTGACTGAGTGGAAAAGTTAAAAAACAGTGAAAGAAAGAAAAAAGAAAATTGAACTCCAATGAGAATATTCCGCGCAAGTCTACTCGGATTTGCTTTTAAGACTATGGCCGATCTCGATGAGGTGCTATACAGTTCTGGTCACTTGAGTGGTGGACTCTTGCGTCACACAGTACAAACACTTCGCATCGCAGCGACATCGTAGTCAACTGAATTTGGCATTTTTAGAAGATGTATCAATCCAATCGTGACACGTATGGCCTCCACTTGGACTTAGAAGTCTCCATCTTTTTTTTTTCCTCCTCTATTGACTGGAGACGTCTTGGGGTCAACCTGTTTATGAGGTATCCACACCCTTTAAACACGGGAATCATTGTACAAAAAATTCTAAATCTATTATACGATGGCCTATTATGTCCTAAATTTTTTGATAATTTATCAATTTAGTCTTAAATTTTTTAAAAGTCATAAACCTACTATTTCAATAATTGGCTGAAAGAACTACTTCGATAAATTGTCAATAGACTCAGGATTAAGTTGTGAAAACATCAAAAGAATTTTGACTAAATCGGTACAATTGAAAGGTTTTAGGATTAAATTGGCAAATCGTCAGAAGATTTAGGATTAAATTCGCATAATTAAAAAATTTATGATCGAAATGACTGCCGTACAATATGTTTATGACTTTTTTGGATAACACTAATGGCACGATTACTTATAGCAAATGTCTATTATTTGCATCATAATTCCATCACAAGATCAATTACTGTGTTATATGTTCCAACTTGAGAATATAGCTATTATATAGCTGGTCTTAGTAACACCTATTACGCGAAAATTATTGGGTCTCATGACAACACATCCTTTGTGGTTCCACGAGGTCAACAGAGCTTGTTTGTTAAAGAAGACAACTTTTTTACGGGATGATACACTAAATCAAATTCGCAATTTGTCACTTCAACGGGAGGAAAAACACTACAAGTAGCCACCTTTGGGGAAAGCAGAAACATGTGCCAAAGCCAAAACGACCTAATACCTCTCCAGCTATTTAAAAAAAAATAAAAATGAGGAAGGCCTGTCTTCTTGCTTGTGCTCTTTTGATCTCCTTCGCTCTTCTCTTCCTCCCTTCCACCGAAGCTCGAGCACTCCTTCAGAAAGGTCCAGTCCTCCCAGGTGAACTCACCATCTCTCTCTCTGTTGTTTCCAATCGATGTGTATCGGTCGAAGAAATACGATGAATCTTCTTCTACGTTAATGTGAGCAGGACCGGGGTGGCAGACGTCAGGATGCATAAGACAACCACCTGGGGTACCATATAGACCATGCCCACCACCACCTCCTCCGCCGTGCCCCCCCCATGTGAGGAAATGCTTGCTGCCAGTTAACCCTAGAGGGCCATGAGACCGGGGAGCTAAATTAAGCCGCTCACGGCAACCGAATTGCATCACAATATGAAGAGTTTTTCGCGAACACTATCCTAGTTAATGAATAAATAAGCGAGTGAAGTCGATTACTTAACGAATAGAGAATGCTACAGTAAGATGCATTTTAAGGTATAAAACCATAAAAGCAACGGGAGAACCGTTTGGTTTAAGGTACTGTGCGTCTTTTGAGCAGCAAACAAGGAATGGAGACAGTCCCGTCTCAGGTTTCCATCTTCCCTTTCAAGTTTGCAATGAATTATGTAGATGTATGTGCAATGAAGTGCTCTTTTGTTGCAATCAATTGTCGTCTCGATAAAATTGTTGGAGTATTTGATTATCAAATCACGCATTTATCTAATAATTCGCATTTCTAAAATAGCCGGCACCACACTCTTGATAAGAAGTATTATTCTCTACTTCTTTGAGAAAACAAAAATAAGATCATTATTCTTGACGTTGCATATATATATGTATCCTCTTTTATGATCGGGAAGACTATTTCATTGCACTGCCACATAAGGAAAAAAGTGAAGAAAGTGTCAAATTTGATGGCAAGATTTCAGTGAAATCCCTCGTTTAATTTAGGAGCTCCTCGGGGTTTACGTTCCGAGAAAGTTCACTCGGAGTTACTTCACGGCATGTCGCAGTAAACTTGAATCGAGTATTTAAAGGAAGTAGGCTATCGCGCGATAGTTTTTGTCTCAATATTCCAATTGTATTTTACTACACTACCAGGTAAATAATTTCAAGTAGAAGTTAAAGTTAGTACTATCTTTTCTGTAGTTGCAATGTATTATTTATCCAACATTGCAATTCTTAGCATCAAAGCTTTATCCATCACACTCGAACAGATCACGATTGAAGATTTTCTTTGTTGGGGCAAAAGAAAGACTGAGCGATGTTGATGAGGTGTCATTCTTGTCACTTGATAGTTGGACTTGTTAGGATTAGGCGTACAAACACAACGAAATAGAGAGTAAAGATAATAAGAGAAATCAAGATATATGGTTTATCTCGGCTCGCCTTTAAATTAGGGTTACATCCAGTAGAGGATTCCACTATAATTAACAATTCCCACCCTTCCATTATAACCCTCAATTACAAAAGAAAAAACTCATATATAGGCGGCACAATAGATACTCATGGGCCTAAGTTCAAACTAACTATAAAATATTGGCTCAAACTATAGAAGCCTTTGGTATGGCGAGAGCACTGTCCCGTTGAAACTCCCGCGCCTTCATATCGATGGGAATGGAGAGTATGAACCCCACCCTCAATAGGGCTCTCGTGGCATCTAGTACAAACAGGCTACAACTGACTTCAGAGGCAACTGAATTTGGCATTTTTAAGAGGATGTGATGTATCTATCTGAAAGGTTTGGAACTTTTATCATTCTTTAGTTGACTGTGCAACGACTTGGAGTCAACATGCCGGCCAACGAGGTCCTTACAGCTCAAAAGATAATGCTAATGGTACGATTGGTTATGGTAATGTCTGTTATTTTGCATCATAGTTCAGTCGCAGAATGGTCACGTGATCGTATAAACCCCCTTGAATTTCTCTTTTCTCTCCCTCTCTTTACCAGCAATTTTAAAATAAAATCATTTGTGAGGTTCATATCAAGAATACAATATCCTTAATATGAAAATTTGTTGATCTTAAAAATGATCGACAAAAGGTCCCAAACCTTTCATATTTTTGGCAATTCGATCATAAATCTTTTAAGTTTGCCGATTCAGTTATAAACCTTTTCATCTTTTTTCAATTTAGTCTTATTAGCCGAAAATTGCTGAAGTGGACGCTGGTCGGCCTATATAGTGCTGTTGACGACGACATTGACAATTTTTGATAATTTCATAAAAAAGTTTATAATTTTTATTTTATTTTTAAATTTTTTTTCCCTTTCTGGCTTCAGAGGCCGGCAAGGGTCATCGGCTCCCGGGCGAGGGCAGCGACGCCCTTGTGGCCGCTGGCAAGGCGTCGCAGCCCTCGTCCATCCCCACTATGGCTAGATCTGGTCACTAATGGCCCTCGCCTGGCCAGAACATTATAAATAGCCTCCCGATGGGAAGCAAAAACATGCCAAGCCAAAGCTACAAAAATACCTCTCCAATATTGGGAATGAGGAAGGGCTTTCTTCTTGTTTTCGCTGTCTTGATCTCGTTTGCTCTTCCTTCCTTCCGCCCAGGCTCGAGCACTCCTTCGGAAAGGTACACACACACACTCTCTCTCTCTCTCCATTATTTGAAACTTCTGTGTAGTGGCTGAAACTTTATCACGGCAATGAAAGCAGGACCGATAGAGACGGTGCCGCCGTGCGGGCAATATGGACCGAAAGATGCCCCGTGCAAACTGCCATCATCCCTCGCAAAGTGTGGTCCCCAGCACCATTGCCCTCCACGCGGTCCGCCGGCCAGCCCTACGAGGCCATGAGACTAGCGAGCTTAATTAAGCTGCTCATGACAGCCAAATTGCATCGTAATATGAAGTGTAAGACGACGACGACGTCGTTATGACCGAATAAAGAAGCGAGCAAAAGTCGATCATTTGATTGAGACCCGTTTCCCACACTTAAAAAAAAAAAAATCTAGGGATGAATGGTATCTAGGATGATACATTTTGTTAATTATGTCTCGAGTTTGAACCGTTTGTGGAATCCGAACAGATTGAAGAGTGTATATCGATTTCGTAAATGGATATATTTGAGAAGAAAAGAAATCTTGAATTAGAAATTTTTTTTAAACCTCATCAAATCACGTGAAGATTTGTTATTCTGTTAAAGGAAGGTTATCCAAGATTGCCACCTAAGAGAATTACTCCTTTGCTCGTACAGGGGACTCCACCTTTAGCTGTGATTGGTCGGTCAATGAAGAAAGAAGTTGTTTTGACTTCTTAAAGCTGCACAAAAAAGGAAATGAAATATAGGGCTTTTATTTCCAAGTTCCTTTTGCAGTAGAGAGCAGTGGCCGCCACGCGAAGAGAAAAAAAAAGGTGAGTGCGTACGGTGTTCTGGTTTTGAAGGTCGTGCGCGAGAGTTTTCGTTCAAGCTTGAACATTCATCGTTTTGTGCTGCGTGAGTTTTCATATATCCAATTAAGTTGTTTATTTGTAAACACTTTGGGTTGGGAATAATTTAGGTGCGGGAAACACGAGCGTATTGAGCTATTGTAATTCCGATTCTTCGATTATAGTGGATTATTCATGCTAGCTCTCCCGTGAATGTAGGTACCGATATTTAGACCGAACCACGTAATCTCCCGTGTCCTTTATTATTCATCGTTATTTCTCCGGGCTTTTCGCATTGACTTATTTGCAAGATCTTGGTTAATTTCCGTGCGCTCTCAACAATTGGTATTAGAGCCAGGTTCGGATATTCTAGATTGTGATTTGGGCCTTTTGCTTGTCTAATTATTATCTAGATATTCTGTGATTGCAACTATGTTTGGAGTGAAAGCTGAAATTGAGAAGTTTAATGGGAGGAACAACTTTGGGTTATGGAGCCTCAAGATGGAGGCATTATTGACAACTCAAGATTTAGCAGAAGCATTGGAAGGCAAGGCCGAGTTGCCCGAAACGATGACAGATGCTGAAAAGGATGTAGTAATGAGGAAAGCTAAAAGTTTAATTCTGTTGAATTTATTGGATGAAGTGTTAATAGAGGTAGGCGAGGAGAAGGATACTGTAGCACCGTGAGCATTCAAGCGCTCTATGTAACGAAAGGTTTGAACAATCACTTATATATGTTAAAGAGGATGTTCCAATTCGGATATACTGAAGGTACGTCTATTAGAACCCATCTAGATGAATTTAATAAACTCATGATGGATTTGAAGAATATCGATAAGACACTTGATGATGAAGAGCAGGGTATGATGTTGTTGGCTTCCCTACTAGAGTCATGGGAGTACTTTACCGATTCAGCATTGCGGGGGCATACTACGATTACCTCGGAAGAGGTAAAGTCCGCCTTATTTTCTAAAGAGTGGCAGAGAAAGTTGCGAGATGACAGCCTAGCGCAGGATGTAGCGCGAGGACTAGTGATTCAAGGTAGAGAGCAACGGCGAGGGTCCGATAGCAGTAGATGTAAAAGCAGGTCTAAGTCACGCCATAGAAAGTCCAAGAGACGCGTGAAGTGCTTTGAGTGTCACGAAGAGGGGCACATCATGAGAGATTGTCCCAAGTTGAGAAAAAGAGGTGATAAGCGAAAAGCCACAACCAGTGTGGCGAACGTTCTCGAAGAGAGCACTAGTGATGCAAAGGCTGTCTTGTGTGTGACTGCGGGTTCGTCGGGAAATGAATGGGTGCTAGATTCGGGGTGTTCTTATCATATAACACCTTGTAAGAGCTGGTTTACTACTTACCATATTACATATGGTGGTAGAGTTCTGTTGGGGAATAACGCAGCCTGCAAGGTTGTGGGGATGATGACAGTTCGGATTCGGATGCATGATGGTGTAGTGTACACATTGACAGACGTGAGGCATGTACCGGAGCTCAAGAAGAACCTTATTTCTCCGGGGATACTCGATGATATCGGATGTAAGTACACCGTTGAAGGTGGAGTGCTGAAGATCTCTCCAGGTGCCATGACAATGATGAAAGGGAAGAAAGTGAGTTCTCTCTATCATCAACTGGAAGAGACCGTGACAGGAGCTGCTACGGTTTCATCGGGTGAGTTAGATTTTGATTTAACTCATTTATGGCATGTGTCTAGGGCACATGAGTAAGGCATGTATAATGATGCTGAGTGATAAAGGGTTGTTAAAGGGTCAAAAAATAAGTAAGTTAGATTTATGTAAGCACTGCATCTTTGGGAAGCGATGCGGGATTAAGTTTGCTACGTGTATTCATTCGACTAAGCAACCGGTAAAATATATTCATTCGACGTCTGGGGGCCCGTCTTCGGTTCCTTCAAAAGGAGGTGCTCGTTATATGCTGACATTTATCGACGATTATTCCAAGAAGGTATGGGTATACTTTCTAAAGCACAAATCTGATGTGTTTGATCGGTTCAAGAAGTTTAAGGCATTGATTGAGAAGAAGTCGGATAAACGGATCAAGTGCCCGAGAACCGATAAATGCATGGAATTCAGTGGTAAAGATTTTATTAAGTTCTGCGAGAGAGAAGGGATTGTGAGACACCGCACAAGCACTGGGACACCACAGCAGAATGGCATGGTAGAACGAAAGAACAGAACTTTCTTGGAGCGGGCTCGGAGCATGCTTTCACATGTTGGAATAGGCAAGGAATTTTGCGCTGAAGCAGAGAACATGGCTTGTTACCTAATTAATCGATTTCCATCATCTGCTATCGAGTGGAAGACTCCCGAAGAAGTATGGTCGGGGAAACTTGTTGATTACTCCGGATTACGAATATTCGGATATCCCGCGTATGCTCATGCGAGTGATGGTAAGCTTGAGCCGAGGACGAATAAGTGCATATTTTTGGGTTATGCACATGGGGTGAAAGGCTACCGGTTGTGGTCTACCAATCCTAGATCACTCGATTTTCTAATCAGCAGAGATGTGATCTTCGACGAGACCGCAATGCTTCAATAGAGGAGTTCCGAGACACAACCAAGAGAGTAGACGGATCATAGTGTTAGTAGTGAGGTGAAGCTTTAGGTGGAGACTCCGGAGACCTCGGAGGTAATAGATGTTGAGACTGCAGATGAGGCTGCAATTCTTGAAGTTGGTGGTAGTGAACAACCAGTATAGCCACATCATAGTATAGTCGCAGACAGACAGAGAAGGAAAATTAAACCACCAGCACGTTATGCTTATACAGATTTTGCTTATGCTTTAACCGTAGGTGACGAGGTGGAGACAGCTGAACCTTCGTCTTACTCTGAGGCGATGGCTAGTTCCGAGTCGTCGCAGTGGCTAGGGGCTATGAGTGAAGAGATGGAATCACTCCATCGAAATCAAACATGGGAGCTAGTTAAAGTACCCAAGAGCCAGAAAATTGTCGGAAGTAAATGGGTCTACAAATGGAAAGAGGGCATTCCCGGTGTCGAGGCAACGAGATATAAGGCGAGGCTTGTTGCGAAAGGGTATACCCAACGGGAGGGCATTGACTACAATGAGATGTTTTCTCCCGTGGTAAGGCATACTTCTAATTGTGCTTTATTTGCCTTAGTTGTTACACGGGATATCGAGTTGGAGCAGCTTAATGTGAAAACGGCGTTTCTTCACGGTGAGTTGGAGGAGCAGATTTACATGAGGCGGGCAGAGGGGTTGGCTATTTCGGGTAAGGAAGACCATGTTTGCTTGTTAAAGAAATCATTATATGGGCTGAAACAATCTCCTAGGCAGTGGTATAAACGTTTTGATACTTCCATGGCTAGTCAAGACTATTCAAAGAGCCAGATGGATAGTTGTGTTTCTTTTAGGAGATTGAAGGATGGGTCTTTGATATATTTGCTGTTATATGTTGATGATATGTTGATAACATCGAAAAATATGTCCGATATTGATGTGTCGAAGAGGCGGTTGAGTGCTAAGTTTGAGATGAAAGATTTAGGTGCCGCGAAGAAAATATTGGGTATGGAAATTTTGTATGATAGGATTGCAGGATTATTACGTCTGTCTCAAAAGAAATATATTAAGAAAATTGTTGCACTCTTTAATATGTAATCAGCGAAGTCTGTGAGTATACCATTAGCGAATCACTTTAAACTTTCAGTTAAGTTATCACCGTAGACCGAGGAGGAGGAGAAACATATGTCTTGTGCTCCTTATTCTAGTGTCGTGGGTAGTATTATGTATGTTATGATATGCACTAGACCTAATATTTCACAAGTCATCAGTGTAGTTAGTCGTTATATGAAGCATCCTGGTAAAACTCATTGGGAAGTCATGAAATGGATCCTCAGATATTTGAACGGGACAACATACATTGGTATAGTGTACCGGAGGGACAATAATGGCAGTGAGACCACTGGTTTTGTGGATTCCGATCATGCAGGTGACTTGGATGAGTGCAGATCTTTAGCCGGGTACGTATTTACACTTACAAGTGGTGCAGTTAGTTGGAAGGCGTCCTTACGGGACCACGTAGCCTTGTCATCTACTGAGACGAAGTACATAGCACCGACTTTTGTAGCGAAAGAGGCGATATGGTTACAAAGTTTGCTCTTGGACTTTAGGTTAGAACAAAAAAGTGTTGATATACACTGTGACAACCAAGGTGCGATATATCCGGCGTATAATCCGGTTTATCACAAACGAACGAAACATATTAATATCAGGTACCACTTCATTTGAGATGTCTCGGCAAAGGGTAAAGTTGTTGTGAAAAAGATTACTACAAAAGAGAACCCAGCAGACATGATGACTAAGCCTGTTCCGTTGGCGAAACTCAAGCTTTGCTTGAGCACTATTGGCGTCTGTAAAGAATTATCACCCATTGGGGCGTTAGAAGAGCAGCATGGATGATGAGCATTATGACTTGGTTTCAAACTTCGAGTCAAGGTGGAGAATTGTTAATTATGTCTCGAGTTTGAACCGTTTGCGGAATCCGAACAGATTGACGAAAGTATATCAATTTCGTAAATGGATATATTTGAGAAGAAAAGAAATCTTGGATTAGGACTTTTTTTAAACCTCATCAAATCACGTGAAGATTTATTATTCTGTTAAAGGAAGGTTATCCAAGATTGCCACCCAAGAGAATTACTCCTTTGCTCGTACAGGGGACTCTACCTTTAGCCGTGATTGGTCGGTCAATGAAGAAAGAAGTTGTTTTGACTTCTTAAAGCTGCACAAACAAAGGAAATAAAATATAGGACTTTTATTTCCAAGTTCCTTTTGCAGTAGAGAGCAGCGGCCGCCACGCGAAGAGGAAAAAAAAGGTGAGCACGTATAGTGTTTTGGTTTTGACGGTCGTGCGCGAGAGTTTTTGTTCAAGCTTGAACATTCATCGTTTTGTGCTGCGTGAGTTTTCATATATTCAATTAAATTATTTATTTGTAAACACTTTGGATTGGGTATAATTTAGGTGCGGAAAACACGAGCGTATTGAGCGATTGTAATTCCGATTCTTCGATTATAGTGGATTATTCGTGCTGGCTCTCCCGTAGATGTAGATACCGATATTCGGACCGAACCACGTAATCTCCGGTATCTTTTATTGTTCATCATTATTTCTCTAGGCTTTTCGCATTGACTTATTTGTAAGATCTGAGTTAATTTCTGCGTGTTATATTACAACACATTTTATGGTGTATGAAATAAAGCGATGAAACAATCGTTCAGGTTTCATCTTTTCTTTCAAATTCCAACGTAATGAATTATCTAGATGTATGTGCAATGATGGGCTTTTGCTGCAATCAACCATTGCTCGACAAACTTGTTGGAGTAATTAAAGTGCTAAATTGCGAATTTTATCTCTTTCGAAAAGAAGATAAATCTCTACTTCTTAGGGCAAAGAGAGAAGCAAAAACAATGGCGATGAAGCAAAATATAACTTCTTGCTTGACGCAAGGAGGTTAAGGAGGTTATTAGTGTTACTTTTGATTACTGAGGAGGTAACGCGCGGGGTCGTCTTTGCGAGATTTGTGATCACGAAATCGGAGAAGGCAAAACGAGCTTTGTTCCCAATCTGTTTGAAGCTACTGATGCGTAGAACAGTAGGGAAGAGTCAATAGGATTAAGCTTAGGACTAACATGGCGGAGGGACAAAGAGGGCATGAATCGCTGCTCTCTGACCACCACTCACCAATGCGCTTTGTATGGAAGACATGCTCGCAATGCGTCTGAGCAGCAGCGCACTTCACAAAGAGGGCATGACTCTCTCTTCTTAAATGTGAAAAAGGTTTAGAACTCAATTGACAAAAGTAAATGATTTAGGATTGAATTAGAAAAAGTACAATATATTTAATACTTCTTAGATAATTTTCAATGCTGGGATTGATATTTACTTTTTAAATCTTAAGTAATGATGTAGAACATCTAGCATGTGATTTCTTGGAGAAGCGTGATCAGCAGAAATCAGGGCGATTTCGCCGCTAATTCACTGATCGGATCGGACGAGCTCGGATTGCGCTCAAATTTGGTCGGCTGAAGCGAAACGGCCTTCCGATCAATACTCACAGCTATGCTGTGACGTACGTCGTATTTTCGCGTTTGGGATCGTTTAGATAGGTTTTCACGCAGTTCTTTTATTTTAGGAAACTTAGAGGTATAGATAATTGCAATATTTGATTTGAATTCTGTTTGATTAGATTAGATTTGATTTCATTAATGTTATCTTTTAGTAATTCTAATTCCTAAAGGAGTCCTCTCTATATAATGGACGCCCGCCCTATGTAATCCACACGTTATCATTCTATCAAATTGAGTTTGTTCTTAGGAAAGAATTTCCTGTTATCTCTTCCACTGCGTTAAGTAATTTGAATCTTGCACTCGGGCTCTTTGAATTTATTTTAAATCTAAACTCCTAAATCTTTTACAGCACTCAAATGTTGATATATAAATGTACAAACAATATTTTCATAGTTTTCTGTCATCCGAAGAGTATATCTTAAATTTTGGCAATGTTTGCACAATTTTTGTCTTATAAGTTGTCGCGTTACCGACCATGTCGCTTTCTCCACCTCGGTAAAATCTCTTGCTCCTTTAGGAGCTTTGTCAAGATACCCTCCTTTGGTGGGAAAAGTATAAAAAAGAATCCCCAATCTATTATATTGGTATCAATTTCGTCATAAGCATTTTAATTATACTTTATGTGTAACAAGATATATGTATATGGCTAAAAAATAATTGCCCCAGCCATTAGGTTTACAATCACTCAAGATTCACATAATATCTGGACATTTTAAACATATATGTATTCAAAATGAAAATAACACATTCATAAATACTTTATTGAATATAAAAGAGTCAATACATATCAAAATTGTTACTAAATGTAACATAATACAGATATAAACTTTATTAGAGCAAAAATTGTAGACCACCCACTAAACAATAGCATCCCACGATATTTCTAAGCCTATGTTAATGACATGTAGATCAAATACACAAGGGCGTAGACCTTTAATCAGTGGATCGGCAACCATATCATCTGTAAAAATGTGCTCTACCGTAACGCCACCATTCTATACAGATTCCTTTATGATAAAAAACTTGACCTCCATGTATTGAGACCCCTTAAGACCTATGTTGTTGTTAATGAACAACACTGCAGGGTTATTGTCACAATTTATTTGTATGGGCCTATCGACAAAATCAAATACGGTAAACTCCCAAATGGGATTCCGGAGCCAAATAACCTAAGTAGCAACTAAAAAGCAAGCTATAAAATCCGCTTGCATGGTAGAGGATAATACCAATTTTTGTTTCTCACTTTTCCATGATAATGCACTACCTGCTAGCACAAAGATATACTATGTTATTGACTTTTTGTCATCCCGACAATCAATATAATTTGAATCTAAATACCATACTAGCTGCAGGTTTTAAATATATCTATAAATCAACTTATAGTCCCTAGTCCTTTTTAAGTACCTCAAAACCTTCTTGGCAGCGACCCGGTGATCCCGTCTTGGATTTGACTGATATTTGCCTAAAAGTCCTATTATAAAAGCAATGTTTGGCCTAGGACAAACTTGAGCATACATGATACTACCAAATGCTCTAGCATAAGGTATATTTTTCATTTGGATTTTCTCAATATCTAAATGAGGACATTGTGAAAGACTCAATCAATCACATTTGCGGACAGGAGCAATTCCTACTTTTCATTGTTGTGTATTGAATCTTTTCAAAATACGATCAATATATTCCTTTTGAGATAAGCCCAAAATGCGATAAGGGCAATCCTTGTGGATCTCAATACTAAGGACAAAAGACGCCTCACTAAGATCCTTTATATCAAAGTTTTTTGATAACATTCGCTTTGTTTTATGTAGGAATTCAATATCACTGCTTGCATGCAAAATGGCATCAACATAAAGAATGAGAAAAATCAATTTCCTTCCACTGATTTTGTAGTATATACATTAATCCAGTTTGTTCTCGTTAAACCCCCCAAAAAAGTAACATCATTGTGAAACTGTAAGTACTATTGTCTAGAAGCTTGTTTCAAATCATAAATAGACTTTTTCAATCTACAAACCAGATTACCTAAATCATCTGTTGCAAAACTTTCGGGTTGTGCCATATATACCTGTTCATCAAGGTCTCCATTTAAAAAGGCAATTTTAACATCCATATGGTAAAGCACCATATCAAAATAAGTTACTAAAACTATTATCACTCTAAAAGAGTCTTTAGAAGAGACTGGAGAAAAAGATGTCTCATAGTCTACTCATTCTCTCCGAGTGAATCTCTTGGCTACAATTTGACTTTAAATTTTTTCAATCTTTCATTTGGAGTCCATCTTAGTCTTATACACCAATTTACAGTCGATAGGTTTATAACCTTCAAACAATTCAACAAGCTCCCAAACTTCATTATGTTTCATCAACAACACAATCGATATCATAATCCCACTCTCTTAGATAGACTATATAGTCTGGTGGTATAGTTAATCGTCTCTGCCTAACGGATCTCCTTAAAGGAGTATCTTCAACCTTATTCTGTTCCTAAGAGGCTCGAAGAACTTAATCAGGAACTGCTTCAACAATAGGTTCCCGAATCTCAACGGGCTCGGGATGTAGGAATCTCCACCATTGTCCGTGTAGGTAGAGAAACGACATCGAAGTACCCATTGTATTATTATGCTCAATAATATGTAGGCAATTACCTTTTCCAACCACATCAAACTCCAGAAATTTTGCTATCTATAAATCCACAATTCTTATACCTCTATTGGGATTATAAAATCAATGTCCCTTTGAATGATATGTATAAGACGCGAAATAACACCGAGTGATTTTGAAGTCCAACTTATTAAAAATTTGGATTATACAATTTTACTTATGCAAGGCATCCCCAAACCTTCAAATGATTTAGACCAGTCTTACGTCCAATCCATAATTCAAAGGAGTAAGTGGTGTAAATTTCATAAGAACATGATTTAAAATATAAAGTGTTGTTTTCAAAGCTTCACTCCATAGAAATCGAGGTAAATTCCACGAATAGTCGGTATGCGTTGAAAACCCGATGATTAAGTTGCTAGTCACCCGATTTCTCAGCAATTTGCTGACAAATCATCATCACTTCTTTTCAAAATCATCAACTGTTCTTATCTTTTACTAATTTTTGTTTGTTTTTCTTACTGCTCCCTTAAATTTCCCAACCATTATATGAATATATTGATCTTTTTTTGTTTGTTTTTTTTTTAAATTTATCAACTTTTATTATAATTTTCCTGGCTTTTCTTTGTCTCTTTTACAAACCCTTAAATTTATCAGCAGTTCAATTTATCGGCCAGCGTTCGTTTTAATCTTACTGAAAAGGCTATAGATAAACGATTTTTTTGATGGCCGCTTCTCGCTCTTTATAATTGGTGCTCGGGGTAAACTTTTAGCCTCTACCGCATTTTCTCCAATTTGCTAATCACACATCACAAGTCATTGAGAAAAGTCGTCCTCCGGATTTAGTACACTTTCAAGTCTTCCCGCAATTTCTCTTTCGTCCAACCTTTTTTCTCTGGCATTTTGTGTCGTTCTTCGAAAGACTTCAAGTAGACTTTGAAGTCTTCTTGCTGTTGGAAAAAAACCTCGATTGATTTTGAAGTTGACAAAATAATCCACGTTCTCTAATATGTGAGGTAATGCAATGAAAACGAGCTATGCTGATTTTTAATCTTGTTTCATTTAGTGAATCGGTAAAACGTGTCGATTACGGTGTAGCGTCCGTATGGCTCTCGGTTGAGAAGAAATTGTCCCTCCCCAATAAAGTATAGATAGCTTATGTTTGACTAGATCCAAATGAACTACTTTGAATTACCATCTCACTGTATCATCCGGTGCTAAGCTTTGCACTCCAAATTCGCATTTCAATTGCTAGATTTAGCAAACAATTTTTCTTTTTCCCTTTTCTCTGTTAATGCCTAAGAGGTTCATGCATCTAATGGCGGAAATAGTTCGGGAGCCTGGTCGTGAATCATGTTATTGATATGCAATATGGTCCCAAAGCATTTCCACCATTAGATTTAGCATTTCCACCGTGTTTTTAACGTGGGCTACATTGATTGAGTGGAAAAGTTAAAAAACAGTGAAGGAAAGAGAAAAGAAAATTGAACTCCAATGAGCATATTCCGAGCAAGTCTACTTGGGTTTCCTTTTAAGGGGAAAAGTATACTAGAAGTGCCATAACTTTTGTACGGTGTTCACTTGAGTGCCATAACTTTCAAAACGTTCACTTAAGTGCCATAACTTTTAAAAATCGTTCACTTGAGTGTCATGTTGACGTGGCGGTTGGAAAAGCCGACGTGGCGGCCGAAAAAGTTATCGTAGACGCCGGAAAGATGATGTGGCACGCCGGAAAGCTGACGTGGCATGCCGGAAAAGTTACTGTAGCACTTAAGTGAACGATTTTTGAAAGTTATGGTACTCAAGTGAACACCGTACATAAATTATGACACTTCTAGTGTACTTTTTCCCCCTTTTAAGACTAGGGCCGATCTCGATGAGGTGGTATACAGTACTGGTCACTTGAGGGTTGGACTCTTGCGTCACACAATACAAACACTTTGCATCGCAACGACTTTGGAGTCAACTGAATTTGGCATTTTTAGATGGTGTACCAATCCGATCGTGACAGGTATGGCTACACAGACTTGGACTTAGAACTCTCTCTCTCCTTCTCTCTCTCTCTCTCTCTCTCTCTCTCTCTCTCTCTCTCTCTTTTTCCTCCATTGACTCGAGACGACTTGGGGTCAACTTGTTTATGAGGTATCTACACCCTTTAAACACTAAAATAATTGTCCAAAAAATCCGAAATCTATTATACGATGACTTATCATATCCTAATTTTTTTTTATAATTTATCAATTTAGTCTTAAATTTTTTAAAAGTCATAAATCTATTATTTGAATAATTGGCTGAAAGAACTACTTCGATAAATTTTCAATAGACTCAAGATTAAATTGTGAAAACATCAAAAGAATTTGGACTAAATTGGTACAATTGAAAGATTTTAGGACTAAATTGGCAAATCGTCAGAAGATTAGAATTAAATTCGTGCAATTAAAAGATTTATGATCGAAATGACCGTCGTACAGTAGGTTTATGACTTTTTTGGACAACACTAATGGCACGGTTACTTATAGCAAATGTCTATTGTTTGCATCATAATTCCATCACAAGATCAATTACTGCGTTATATGTTCCAACTTGAGGTTGTAGCTATTACACAGCTGGTCTTAGTAACACCTATTACATGAAAATTATTGGGTCTCATGACAACACATCCTGTGTGGTTCCCGGCGGTCAACAGGGTTTGTCTGTTAAAAAAGACAACTTTTTTACGTGATGATATACTAAGTCAAATTCACAATTTGTCACTTCAACGGGAGGAAAAACACTATAAGTAGCCGCCTTTGGGGAAAGCAGAAACATGTGCCAAGCCAAAACGACCTAATGCCTCTCTAGCTATTGAAAAAAAATAAAAATGAGGAAGGCCTGTCTTCTTGCCTGTGCTCTTTTGATCTCCTTTGCTGTTCTCTTCCTCCCTTCCACCGAAGCTCGAGCACTCCTTCAGAAAGGTGCAGTCCTTCCAGGTGAACTCACCATCTCTCTCTCTCTCTCTCTCTCTCTCTCTCTCTTGTTTTGAATCGATGTGTATCGGTCGAAGAAATATGATGAATCTTCCTCTATACGTTAATGTGAGCAGGACCGGGGCGGCAGGCGTCGGGATGCGGACGATTTTCACCTGTGGGCAGATATACACCATGCATACCGCCAAAAACTCCGACAAAAACTCTGCCATGCTCTCCCTATGAGAGGACAGGATGCTCTCCGCCAGTTAGCCCTAGAGGGCCATGAGACCGGGGAGCTAAATTAAGCCGCTCATGGCAACCAAATCGCATCACAATACGAAGCACTTTTCGTGAACACCGTCCTAGTTAAAGAGTAAATAAGCAAGTGAAGTCGATTACTTAACGAATAAAGAATGTTACTGTAAGATGCATTTTAAGGTATAAAACCATAAAAGCAACGGGAGAACCGTTTGGTTTAAGGTACTGTGTGTCTTTTGAGCGACAAACAAGGAATGGAGACAGCCCCGTCTCAGGTTTCCATCTTCCCTTTCAAGTTTGTAATGAATTATGTAGATGTATGTGCAATGAAGTGCTCTTTTGTTGCAATCAATTGTCATCTTGATAAAATTGTCGGAGTATTTGATTATCAAATCACGCATTTCTGTAATAATTCGAATTTCTAAAATAGCCGGCACCGTACTCTTGATAAGAAGTATTATTCTCTACTTTTTTGAGAAAACAGAAATAAGATCATTATTCTTGACGTTGCATACATATGTATCCTCTTTTATGATCGGAAAGACTATTTCATTGCACTGCCACATGAGGAAAAAAGTGGAGAAAGTGTCAAATTTGATGGCAAGATTTCAGTGAAATCCCTCGTTCAATTTAGGAGCTCCTCCGGGTTTACGTTCCGAGAATGTTCACTCGGAGTTACTTCACGACATGTCATGGTAAACTTGAATCGAGTATTTAAAGGAAGTAGGCTATCGCGCGATAGTTTTTGTCTCAATATTCCAATTGTATTTTACTACACTACCGGGTAAATAATTTCAAGTAGAAGTTAAAGTCAGTACTATCTTTTCTGTAGTTGCAATGTATTATTTATCCAACATTGCAATTCTTAGCATCAAAGCTTTATCCATCACACTCGAACAGATCACAATTGAAGATTTTCTTTGTTGGGGCAAAAGAAAGACTGAGCGATGTTGATGAGGTGTCATTCTTGTCATTTGATAGTTTGACTTGTTAGGATTAGATGTATAAACACAATGAAATATAGAGTAAAGACAATAAGCGAAATCAAGATACAGAGTTTATCTCGGCTCGCCTTTAAATTATGGTTACATACAGTAGAGGATTCCACTATAATTAATAATTTTTATCATTTCGTTACAGTCCTCAATTAAAAAAAAAATCATATATGGTCGGTACGGTAGATATTTATGGACCTAAACTCAAATTAATTATAAGATATTAACTCGAACCGTAAAAGTCCTGTGGCGTTTCAAGGAGCTGTCCCGTTAAAAATTTCGTGCTTTTCAATAGATGGAGGGTATAATCGCATCCCAATTGGGCTCTTGTGTCACCAGGGTAGAGACAGATTGCCAAGACTTTGGAGTCAATTGAATTTGGCATATCTGGATGATGTGATGTATCTATCTATCTGATATTCGACACATGTGGCCCATATTGTATTAGGATTTTAGAACTTTTATCTTTCTTTATTGACTGTGCAACGACTTGGAGTCAACATGCTAGCCAACGAGGTCTTCACACCTCATAGGACGATGCTGCTAATGGCATGGTTAGTCAATCTGCAGGCCAACGAGGTCTTTACACCGCATGTCATAACGAGGACAATTGCCCGCAACGGCGGTCTATTCACTTCTACGCTTTTTAATTATATCAATATAGACTTAAATCTTTTGACGATTTGTTTATAAATCTTTCGATTGTGTTAATTTAGTTATAAATTTATTATGTACTACATTGACAAATTATAAAAAGATTTTGAACTAAACTGACACAATAAAAAAGTCTAGGACTAAATCGAGGTAATTGAAAATGTTTATGATTGAACTGGCCGCCGTACAACAGATTTAGAAAATTTTGGACAGTTTTCCCTGTAATAATGCTAATAGTACGATTAGTTATAGTAATGTTTTTTATTTGCGTCATGCTTCTATCACAAATCGTTGCGTGTTACATAAATCCCCTTAAAATTTTTCTTTTCTCTCCCTCTCTGGGCTGCAATGTTCATTGAAATAACTTGTTAGGTTCATATCAAGCATAGGATAAACTTAACATAATCAAATTCCTAGCTTGTGACCTTACTACATTATAAATAGCCACCTGATGGGAAGCAAAATGTGCCTAGCCAAAACTACAAAAATACCTCTCCAACGTTAATAATGGGGAAGGTCTTTCTTCTTGTTTTGGCTCTCTTGACCTCCTTTGCTCCTCTTCCTTCCCTCCACCGAAGCTCGAGCACTCCTTCAGAAAGGTGAACTCTCTCTCTCTCTCTCTCTCTCTCTCTCTCTTCATCATCTGAAAATCTGTGTGTATTGGCTGATAATGTAAGCAGGACCGATAGAGACAGTACCGCCGTGCGGACGACATGGGCCCAAAGATAAACCGTGCCGACTGCCATCATCCCTGGCAAGGTGTGGTCCCAATCACCATGGCCCTCCGCGTAGTCTGCTGGCTAGCCCTACGGGGCCGTGAGACGAGCGAGCTAAATTAAGCTGCTCATGGCAGCCAAATCGCATCATAATATGAAGTGTTTTGACGACTTCGCTGCCGTGACAACCGAATAGAGGAGCGAGTGAAGTCGATTATTTCGATGGAGACTCGTTTCCACCCCCAAAAAAAAAAAAATCCAGGGATGGAGATTGTATCTTTTGAGGAAAGATGGGATGGAGATAGGGCCTGTCTCAGGTTTCAGTCTTCTCTTTCAAATTCCAATGTGATGAATCATCTAAATGTGTTTGCCGCAATTAACTATTGTCCGATTAATTTATTACAGTAGTTAAAATGCTAAAACGCGAATTTATTGAATGATTTAAATTTTCAGAACAGCCACAGAGATTAAAGAAAAACATTCTTCAAGATGCATACAAATATATATATCCTCCTTATCAACGAGTGAGACAATTTCATTGCAAAGATGCAATGGCGGAGCGACAAAGAGGGGATGACTCGCAACGCGTCCGTGCCGCCGTACGCTCGGCTCGAAGTGTTGGCCGCTATAAACCTTAATGCGGCTAACCCAGGATCACCATAACTAGAAATAGAACTCTATACGGAGAAAATAAAGAGTTTGTGCACTCGATTTTGAATCCATTGTACTTCAAACGGAATCGCAATGATCCGAAGCTCTAGATCTTATCCTCTATTACCCTCCGAATGACCGGCTCGATGAGACGCCCTTCACTTTTTCTCCGAACTTTATGTGAAGTGATTTACGAATCCTTAAGGGCTAGAGGAGGGACTGAGCGCTATTTATAGAGTTTACGGCGGGCCCTCTTATCACGGGCCGGGCCGAACTCGGCCCACACTAGCCAGGCCCATATTAGGCCCATTAAGAATCTTTATGTCCAATCTTTATTAGACCAAGTCAATTATTACAATCTCAATTAATATAAGCCCATATTAGGATAATTCTAACATTCTCCCACTTGGGCTATATTAATTGAAAGTGTATTGTAGTGTGCACCTTTATGTTGGTCTAGGAATTATTCTTAACGGCCAATCCGATCCCATAGAGTCTCAAACACCGAATCATGACAAGAATCGCATAAAATCATACACAGAGCCATCCATGGTCACGAGTGCTCTTAACTCTACCGATATGGATTCAATATGATAGTGTGGCAATTGAATGACACTTCATAAAATAGGTATATCTTTTGTGTCATTCCCTTTGGTAGTCACCATTCTCTCACCTTATGTGTCACAAACCTTAATGTGTCGCGGAGAGATATCCATATGGTTCCGATGAACCTTCATATGTCTTATTTTTATAGTTAACTTTATTTCATGTGTAACAAGACATATCAATATGGCTAGTAACCAAATGCCCATAGCCAATACTCAAGGTTTACACACACCTCAAGATTTTCGTCATATGTATATACTCATCACAATTATTGTATACAAACTTTAATACATATGAAAATGTTACACTATGCAACAATCACATATGTAATCTTTATTAGAGCAAAGCAAAAAGGCTCCCACTAGACAACAGCATCCAACGATGCCACTAAGCCCATGCTAATGACATGTCGTTCAAATACACAAGGGCGAAGACCTTTAGTCGATGGGTCTGCAACCATATCATCTATAGAAATATACTCTACTGAACGTCACCATTTTGCATAGATTCCTTTATGGTCAAAAACTTGACCTCCATGTGCTTAGACCCCTTGAGACCTCTGTTGTTGTTAATAAATAACATTGCAGAGTTACTATCACAGTACAACTATATGGGCCTATCAACAAAATCAAATACGGTCAACTCCCTAATGAGGTTCCGGAGCCAAATAGCTTGAGTAGCAGTTGTATAGCATGCTATAAACTCCGCTTGCATGGTAGAGGATGATACGGTTTTCTGCTTCTCGCTTTTCCATGATACTGCACCGTCTGCTAACATGAAAATGTCTCCCGATGTCGACTTTTTGTCATCTTGACAGCCAGCATAATCCGAATCCGAATATCAAACTAGTTGTAGGTCTTGAACATGTTTATAAATCAGCACATAGTCTTTCATCTTCTTTAAGTACCTCAAAACTTTCTTGGCAGCAACCTAGTGATCGTGTCCTGGATTTGACCGATATTTGCCTAGAAGTCCTATTGCAAAAGTAATATCCGGTCTTGTGCAAACTTGTGCATACATGATACTACCAACTGCTCTTGCATAAGGTACATCCTTCATCCGGGCTTTCTCAATGTCCGAATGAGGACACCGTGAAAGACTCAATTTATCAACTTTACGTATAGGAACAATACCTGGCTTGCAATGCTGCATATTGAATCTTTCCAGAATACGATCAATATATGCCCTCCGAGATAAACCCAATACCCGGCGAGAACGATCCCTATGGATCTCAATGCCAAGAACAAAAGACGCATTACGAAGATCCTTCATATCAAAGTTTTCTGACAACATTTGCTTTGTTTCACGCAAGAAATCAATATCACTGCTCGCAAGTAGAATGTCGTCCACATAAAGAACGAGAAAAATGAATTTCCTCCCACCGACCTTACAGTATATACATTGATCCACTCTATTCTCCACAAAACCGAAAGAAGTCATAACACTATGAAACTTCAAATACCATTGTCTGGAAGCTTGCTTGAGACCATAAATAGACTTTCTCGGTCTACACACAAGTTTACCCGAATTATCGGCCGCAAAACCTTCGGGTTGTACCATATAGACTTCCTCATCAAGATCCCCATTTAGAAAAGCAGTCTTTACATCCATCCGGTGTAACTCCATATCTAAATGAGCTACTAATGTCATGATCACTCCGAAAGAATCTTTAGAAGAGACTGGAGAAAAGGTTGCTTCATAGTCCACTCATTCTCTCCGAGTGAAACCTTTGGCTACTAGTCTAGCTTTAAGCTTTTCTATTTTTCCTTTAGAGTCTCTTTTTGTCTTATACACCCATTTGCAGCCAATTGCTTTATGACCGTCAGGCAATTCAACAAGTTTCCGGACACCATTATGTCTCATAGATCGCATCTCATCTTTCATCGCATCCATCCATAGATCCGATAGAGGACAAGAAACAAGATCCGTAAAAGTAACTGGATCAACCATACAGCCGATATCGTAGTCTTGCTCTCCCAAATAGACTATATAGTCCGGTGGAATCGCTGATCTTCTCTGCCCGATAGACCTTCTAAGTGGAGCTACCTCGGCTTGATCCCGCAATAGTGGGGTCCGAATAACTTCATCGGGAATAATTGGATCCCGAAGCCCAACAGGCTCCGTCCGAGGTATAAGAGGCTCCATAATTGTCTGTATTGGTAGAGGAAACGATACGATAGTCTCCACCATACTATTTTCTTCTATAGTCTTCGAACAGCTACCCTTTTCAGCTACATCAAATTCCAGAAACTTTGCTGTCTGTGACTCCACAATTCTTGTACCTCCATTAGGGTTATAAAACCGATACCCCTTTGAATGATCCGGATAAGACACGAAGTAACATCGAGTAGTTACGGAGTCCAACTTACTTAATGTTGGATCATATAATTTCACTTCAGCAGGACAACCCCAAACTTTTAGATGATTTAAGTCGGGTTTACATCCAGTCCATAATTCAAAAGGAGTCAATGGTACAGCTTTGGTGGGAACCCGATTTAAAACATAAAGGGCTGTTTTCAAAGCCTCACCCCAAAGAAAAAGTGGCAAGTTGGTTCCCGTAATCATACTCCTCATCATATCCATAAAGGTGTGATTACGCCTTTCGGCTACACCATTCTGTTCGGGACTCCCGGGCATAGTAAACCGAGCTATTATCTCGGAATCCTCTAAATATATGGCAAATGGCCCTTTAAGCTGTCCAGCATCACCATGTCGACCATAATATTCGTCACCTCGGTTAGATCTGACAACCTTTATGACTTTTCCCAACTGTTTCTCGACTTCAATCCGAAATATCTTAAACTTGTCAAGAGACTCAAACTTTTTCTTAATCAAGTACAGATAACCATATCGGGAATAGTCATCAATAAAAGTGATGAAATAAAAATTTCTACACAAGGTCGCAATATAAGGTCCGCTGATATCAATATGAATGACCTCCAATAGGTCGAATCATGGGACTGTTGTCTTCTTCTTTATCTTAGTCATCTTACCTCTACAAAGTCTCACGCAAGTTTCAAGGTCACTTTTAAGAGTAGGTAGGATGTCCGCTTTTATCACCCTTTCCACTCTTTCCCTAGAAATGTGACCAAGACGTTTATACCACAATGCTTAAGATTGTTCCTTAGGTAGAATTCTTTTGGAGATAATATTCTCAATTGTATAAACGACGTATATATCATTGGGAGTCAAACACAATCTGTATATTCCATTGGACATATTGCGGTACCCAACTTTATCCGAATTAAAAAACATGGAAACCACATTATTCTTTATTTCAAAAGAGTAACCACACATGTCCAAACATGATACAAACACTAAGTTCCGTCTCAAGGAAGGTACATAAAAAGTGTTCCTTAACATTAAGTTGAAACCAGATTCTAAAACCAAAATTATATCTCCCACGAACTCAACGTCGACTTTATTGTTATCTCCCACTTTGAGGTTTGATTCATCCTGATTTGGCTTCCTCCGGTTTATGAATCCCTGCATGGTAAACGCAACATGATTAGTTGCACCACTATCTAACCACCATGAACTAGATGGGCCTTCAGATAGGTTGGATTCACAAACAGATGCTAAAGAATCAATACCTGCATCCTCACGTTTAGACATCCAATTCTTATACTTTAAGTAGTCCTTTTTCTTGTGACCTCTCTTCTTACGGAAGAAGCAGCGGTCATTATCCTTCTTAAAGGACGCTTTCTTATGACTCGTCTTGTCGGATGAACCATTGGCAAGATGAGTTCCTCTACGAGTACGAAGTTTGAACCCCTTACCTTTCTTAGTGCCGTAACCGGAGGCAACCATGGCATAATGCCCCCTTCCTTTTTCAGCTTTTCTTCTTTTGCCACCACCTTGGCTATCAAATCATTAATAGACCAAGTCTCATCCCGTGTGTTGAAACTAGTTTTGATCATACCAAACTCAGGGGGAAGGGTGTTCAAGGCTTGATGTACCATAATAGCATCGGGAATTATAATACCCAGAATCTTAAGTTTTGTTTGCAAATCCAGCATTCTCGGGATATAATCCCTAACTCCTCCTACACCCATATTATACTTCATGTTAAAAAGTACCTGGATGAGTGTCCCAACATCAGCATTAGATGATACTCGGTTTCTGGCCATCAAAACTTCCATCATTTCTTTTGTAGTGCGGTCAATTGGCAGGCTACTCTTTAAATGTTCCCGTATGGATCGCTTCATTGATAACAAGCGGATCATGTTGCTCTTTTCCCAAGCGGCAAAACGTGCCATCTCAATTGCTGTACTGGTCTCAACGAGACCGGCTGGCTTATTTTCATAAAGAGCCACATGAACATCCGCCAGCTCCATAGCAAACAGAAAATCCTCTCTCCATTTCTTAAAATTTGAACCATGAAGAACCTCAATCGTAATTGAGTTGCCATTCACAGAGAAGGTGACTGGGAAAAACAAGCGGTGCATATAATCAGCATCAAGTGAGTACTGTGTAACTTAAAAAACCGTATAAGTACACAACTAGAGAGTTACATGTACCATCATACAATCACCTTTGGGCGGATTGTATAACGTGCGATTGTAAACTCTCCACATGTCAGCGATTATCAGAATATATTCCAATCTTCGTGAATCACCACCTTTGGGTAGATGAGCCACTAGAATTAGTCAATCATTAACCATATGCTGTACATGTATCCCTCCATAATCAATACACAATCACCTCCTTTGGGAGTATGATCATGCATTAGAATAGGAGACATCCCACCACAATACGAGATTGATATTTCTCAAACTCAATCAAGTGTGCCACTTTGGCGGTCACGACCTAACCGAATCTTTGAAACTCTCTCATATCAAGGATATAATCTTTATGTCTCACTTTCATCATATATATGTAATTTTAAACATAAAGACATAGGCAGTTGTCATTAAAATTACATATGATGCCAATAATATTGCTTCATTTATTGATGCATGTTAACCTTTATACATGCCAATACTTAAGAATACTCTACACATCCCGTATGTGGTCATACTCATATGAGCTAGCCTTAGTATTTCCAAAACTATATGGAAATATAAGAAAAATGCCAAAAATACCCCTAGAAATACACATATATAGGGTTTTTATGCATTTTTCAATCCTTAAAAGCTCAAAATATTTAAAATAAATATACCACAATGTAGAGAATCTTCATACGAGCACGCCGATACAAAAAACGCCCCAAACGAAGCCCGGATGCACCCGCACGCGCCGCCTAAAGCCTCGGCGCGTGGGCCTCACGCACCGCACGTGCCATGCACGTGCTAGCCCTCCTCGGCCGGTCCAACGACCGGTCCGATCGGTCCACCCCAAAATCGGTCCGACCGGTTTCGGTCCGACCAATGATCTGGTCAAGCCGATCAACGGTCAACGGGTTGGGTCGGGTCAACGGGTCGGGTCGCCGGATCCGGGTCGGGTTGCCGGATCCGGGTTGGGTCGCGGGGGCAAAGGCGGTGACCCGCCGACGTCGGCGGCCACGTGGGCGCGCCATGTCGCCCTAAAGCGACACGTGTCGCAAGCGTGTCACGAGCGCGCGCGGCGGCCGCCTCGGCGCACGCGTGCTGCGCACTCGCTTGAGGCGTGCCACGCACGCCGAGCGTGGGCGCGCGTGGCTCGCGTCGTCCGATGCCGTGGTGGTGCGTGGCGCGCGCGCGGCGCCGTGCCGCCTCCTCCGGCGGCCGGCCACCCCTTGAAACGCTCGGAATGACGAGTAGAACCCAAAAATGTAATAAAATTCAACTTTCATCCGTCCAAATTTTCGGAAACAAGAAAAAACCGAACGTTCCGGATCCGGACTATGGAACCGCTCTAATACTAACCGTTGGCCGCTATAAACCTTAATGCGGCTAACCCATGATCACCATAACTAGAAATAGAACTCTATACGGAGAAAATAAAGAGTTTGTGCACCCGATTTCGAATCCATTGTACTTCAGGCGGAATCGCAATGATTCGAAGCTCTAGATCTTCTCCTCTATCACCCTCCGAATGACTAGCTCGATGAGACGCCCGTCACTTTTTCTCTAAACTTTATGTGAAGTGATTTCTAAATCCTTAAGGGCTAGAGGAGGGACCGAGCGCCATTTATAGAGTTTCTGGCGGGCCCTCTCATCACGGGCCGGGCCGAACTCGGCCCACACTAGCCAGGCCCATATTAGGCCCATTAAGAATCTTTATATCCAATCTTTATTAGACCAAGTCAATTATTACAATCTCAATTAATATAAGCCCATATTAGGATAATTCTAACACGAAGCCCCGCGCCCCCCCCCGCTACAGCTCAAAGACTGCCCTTTTTGTTGTCCAATGGCGTCGCCGCTACGACCTGGGACTTGGAGACCCGGGGCCGAACCGCTTCCATTCACGGACGCCGCGATCTCTCCTTATCAAAAGAAGAGGAAAAGGAAAGAAGGTTCACTCTACTTTCCCGCAAAAAACAAACTACAGTTGGTTCTGTAAGCAGCACGTAGTTCTCCGAGAACCAGGAATTTCGTTTTGCTGGCGAATTTCGTCCGTTATCATTCAATCTTTCCACGTAAGACGCGACGAAGAAGTCTGTAGAACGTTCTCTGTTCTGGAAGGCATATCAATCAAGTCTCTGGCAGAATGCGTCCATAATAAAAGACAGGCAGGGCGATGACCGGCTATGACCATGACCATATGGCAGACAAATTACTTTTGAGTTGGCTCTTTTTCACTCGCGGGCTTATCCCTAGTCTTCTCAACCGGGACGAAAGATCAAAGTTGATCTGGACAGAAAGCTCGTGAGGGCTCGGAGACATCAATCTCAGTGGACCCAGAAAACATCCTTCTCGTCAATTTTTCACCCGACATAGGGCCAAGTGAATTGACAAAATTTCACAATATATGCCCGACTCAAAAGTATCACGCGTTTCCAATCCGTTACTATCTTCTGTTATCTCTTCTTGATACTACAAATTCGGAGCCTCACTTCTATTAGATACAAGATTTCATCTCACCTCAGATTATCACGTGATTTTGATTATCAAAGGCGCGCATAACAATACTTTTAAAGTAGAATTTCTGCTCTAAAAGTACTTTTAAAGCAGAAATTTATTTGATAACGCAACTTTTGAAACAGAAATTCATTTGGTTACACAGTTTTATTTTTTTACTTTTATAGCCACTTGAAGAAGTGAAAAAATATTTACTTTTCTCAAGTTAAAAAATTAATTTTTATCCAGAAGTTAATTTATAGGGCAAAAGTGTTTCCATACGCACCCTGAATTGCCAACTTTCTTACCGAAATTGCACCTGCCACTTTTCCATGCCAATTATACTTAGAAAATCCTAGACATGCTCTTCAAATCCGTAATTCAGTTGCCGCAGCCGCTGCCCCTCTTCAAATACTACGTGCCGTCCAAAAAGAAAGTCAACTCTATGTTACTTAATTTAAATCGCACTCACGCTCTTTATTTTTATTTTTTTAAATCCACAACTCCTAGATCTTTCACAACTCTCAAATGTTGGCATATAAATGTAAAAATAATGATTTCATACTTTTCTAACATTTGAATAGTTAATCTTAGAACCCACCCATCGGTGGCCGCGATGGTTTGAGCTCGGTTCCTTTCACGAGAGGTCCTGGGTTCGAAACTCGTAGGCGTCGGTGATTTAAGTGGGGGGTCGTGGTGGTGGGATGCTGCGCTAGCCACCCCCGAGGACTAGTCGTGCTTCACCGCTGGTTTGAGCCATAGCTCGCCGGCCGCGCGGACACCTCGGTTACCAAAAAAAAAAAATAGTTAATCTTAGACTTTGGCAATATTTGCAGAGTCTCCATCTTTTCCTTATAAGAAGTTGTGGACTCGAGCATATACTTAAAAAGGCTTAACGAAAACTTAAAAGCGTTTCATAAGACTTTATGGTCTTTCCATCCTATCAGGGAAAGAAAAAATAATTTGATAGGGATTGGAGGGCTTGAGGGTCGGCCTTGGATTGACAAATAAGAATTCTAGAGGATTGCAGCCCGCTTCGTTGGGAAACAGGCGAAACCATCCCCAAATTATAATGATCTCTAGGCTACTTCATTACCACAAAGGTCTAGAGGGAGTACTCCCAGTTTAACTTCGTCGCATTATGATACAAACCAGCTTGCTTTCTCCACCTCGGTAAAATCTCTTGCTCCTTTGGGAGCTTAAATACCCTCCTTGGGTTTATGCAATAATAGTATGTCGAGAAAGTTCGTCGCGATAGATTTTAATCGAGTAATTACAAAAACTAGGACTATTATGTGATTAACTTTGTCAAAACATTCCGGTGATATTTAACTACATTATTGGGCAAATAATTTTTGGTAGAAATTTAAATTAGTACATTTCTTCCATAGTTGTATTGTCATTATTTGTGCAAGAATAAGATACTTACACTTAGAATGTCACGCATGACGCTTAAATCAATGTGGTAAAGAATGAACATTTTCCTTTTGCGGGTCACGGAAGACTATAACCGTTCTTGATGGGGGATAATTTTGCTCACTTCATAGTTGAACTTAAGTTGCACGTGTTAGGATTTGACGCACAATCACAATGAAATAAAGAGTAAAAGTGAGAAAGGGAAATCAAATCTTGATTCGCCTTTAAATTAGAGCTCCATCGGGCAAAAGGATTCAATCCTTAAACGGGACATCCATAATTTTTTATCGACGAAGAGTATTAACCATACATCAGCATCACATTATAAACAGGTTGCAATGACTCTGGAGTCAATTGAGTTTGGCGTTTGCAAAAGGTGAATCAATCTGATGGGGACACGAGTGGCCTGTATTTTATTGGCCTATACTCGTTTTTTTCTCCCGTGCTTCAGGAAAAGAGCGATAAAGAACAATAATTTCGATGATGACTATCCATATATATTTCTTTTACTTGTCAATAACATATAGATCAAAGTGTGGAATTGCAACGGGTGGGTCCTTTCTAGTCATTCAGGTAACGGAAAATATAAAACGAAATATCTTTGTTAACATGGAAAAGCTAAAAAAGATGGCCATATAAGCTTCTCTGGGGTTGAGGTGATAGCCAAGGTTACCTTCGGAGACGAAGAACCCAGATCAATAAGGTGTTCCCGTTTCATTGACCCTCGAGCAAATTGTGAATGACTTGTCTTTGATCACACTGGAAAAAGGTAAAGTCTCTCGAGCCACAAGCGCGGCCTGCATTAATGATTTGCGCGTGGACCGAGTCTTCGAGACCAGGTCGAAAGATCAAAGTCGATGCCGATGTGCTGGGTTGCGAGGGCCCGGAAACATCAATCACAGTGTACCCAAACCGGTACTTTTGTGATTTACCTCAAATTAAATTTTTTTTACCATAAAAAAATCTCAAATTAGTACACATATAATAAATTTACCTTTCGTTAGTTTCTATTAACTCAAGTTAATACTACGAAAAACTTCAAATTGATACGTCCGTAACAAACAGAGAGTAAAAATCTCAAATTGATACATCAATTAATTGCCACATGCCATTCAACTTATTAATTTGATGGTAAAATATAACGAAAAATTAAGAGGGGGTAAATTTATCACAAATATACCAGTTTGGAGTAAATTTGTCATAGGCGTATAAGTTTGAAGCTTTTGGTGGTCAAATTAATAATTTGAGGTAAATTTGTTACATATGTACCGGTTTGGAGTTTTTTGTGATAAAATTTTTTTGGGGGTAAATTTATCGCAAGTGTACCAATTTGAAGTTTTTCATGGTATTGACCTTAATTTTAATGATGCATATATGTATATATTTCATTTACTTATCAGTAACATACAGATCAAATTGTGCAATTGCAACGGATGAGCCCTTTCTAGTTATTCAGATAATGGAAAATATAAAATGAAATAATTTTGTTAACATGGAAAAGCTAAAAAAAGATGGCCATAAAGAAAATATAAATTTTACAGTAACATGGGAGTTGAGGAGGCACCCAATGTTACTTTCGGACACAAAGAACCCATATCAATGAAGTATTACCTTCGGCGATGATACTCAAGCAAATTGTGACAAACAAAAATCGAACTGTCTTTGTTCACATGGAAAAGCCAAAAACGATGGCCATAGAGGTAATATAAATTTTTTCTGGGGTTGAGGAGATAACCAATGTTACCTTCGGAGAAGAAGAACCCAGATCAATAAGTGTTACCATTTCAATGATCCTCGAGCAAATCGTGAATGTCTTGTCTTTGATCATGCCAGAAAAAAGGTGAAGTCTCTCGAGCCACAAGCGCAGCCTGCAGTTAATGATTTGCGCGTGGACCGAGTCTTCCAGACCAAGTCGAAAGATCAAAGTCTATGCCGATGTGATGGCTCGCAAGGGCCCGGAAACACCAATCACAGCGTACCCTCAATTACGTTTGATATAGGGCAAAAGTGAATCGACTAGACCACACCATAATATGATGTCTATTTCGAGCATCCATTGGCTCGTGCAAAGCAGGCATACTAGTCTTAGGGATAAGTACATCGTGAGTGTCATAATTTGTGTACGGCATTCACTTGAGTGCCATAACTTTCAAAAATCATTCATTTAAGTGCCACGTCAATTTTTCCGACATCCACGTCAGCTTTTCCGGCATGCTACATTAGCTTTTCGGAGTGCCACGTATGCTTTCTGGCGTGCCACGTCAGCTTTTTGGCGTCCATGTCAATAATGGCACTCAAGTGAACGATTTTTGAAAGTTATGGCACTTAAGTGAACGTTTTGAAAGTTATAGCACTCAAGTGAACGTTGTACAAAAGTTATGACACTAATAGTGTACTTATCCCCTAGTCTTATGATAAAAATAAAGCCATTGTTAACCTTAACCAAGCACATCCTGTTGCAGGCATTGTAAATATGCCAACCTTGAGAGCGGAGAGTCTGTATAGCGAGTCATCAAACCTCAACAAACATGAGGAACGCTTTTGTGCTAGCCTGTATTCTCTTCGTTTCTGCGACTCTTCTCTTCCTTCCTTCCTTCCTTCCTCCGAAGCTGGAACATTGCTACTTTAGACAGGTGAATTCACCAACTTTCTCTCATTCTCCATCAACTCCTGTAGTGTAACATGACCCCGGCTTCTCCTTTTCATCGTTCTGCCGTCGCTTTTGCATATTCTACGATAACTACCTAATCCAAACTATTTTGCGCAGGAGGGTACCTCAAGCCGGGCACACCAGAATGGCCTGGTCCGGGTGTAGGGGGATCGCCCGGCACACCCTATGTACCCCGTGACCAAATCCCTATTATGTACCACGAGACCCAAATCCTACGTACCAGCAGCAGCCGTGTGTCTATTCGCGTACTTGCCCTCCATAAACTAGCAGCAATACATCGCCGTGAGGTTGAGAAGGCCATATGCTGGACGGCAATTGTCTTGCGCTACATACGTAATTCATAGTCGATACAATGCTTGAAAACCAGCGGCTACCAGCTTGTTATTGAATAAATGGATGAGCCGAAGCCGCGTATTATCAATGCTTGATGCAATGCATAATCTGTTAGCTTAAGGCAACTCTATTTTGTAGACATAATTGGATTTCTTATTTATGTGACTTCTCCTTTGAAAGAGCACCCTTATTTATAGGGACATGTTGAAGAAGAAGATCCTACTTCGACAATATCTACGTTGTCATCTTTCCATTGTAACCCCAAAAATTGTCCGTACCCAACTTTATTTGAATTAAAAGAAATAAAAATTGCATTTTTTGAAATCTTAAAAAAGTAACTACACATGTCAAAATTTGATATGGAAATTAAATTCCTTTCAAAAGAAAGTACATAAAATGTATTTCTTAACATCCAAATAAAACCAGAGTCTAGAATTAAAATAACATCTCCCATGAACTCGACGTCGGCTTTTTTGTTGTTTCCTACTGTGAACTTTGATTTTTCTTTATTTGGCTTCCTCCGGTTTATGAATCCATATATCGTAAATGCAACATAATTAGTTGCACCGCTATCTAGCCACCACAAATATGATGGGACTTCTGATAGATTAAATTTACAAACCAATGCCAAAAAATCACTACCTTTAGGCTCACGCTAGAGAATGCCATTTGGGCCCGTGGGCCCGGAACTAGCCCGTTGACCGGGCCCACCGTTCCGGGCCGGTTCCGAACTGTAAAAAAATAAAAATAAAAAATAAAGAGTCGTGGGGCGGAGAGCCCAACGGCTCTGCGCCTCGGGGCCCGCCCCCCTCCCCTCGCCCCCCCACAACGGCTCTTTGGCCGTTGGAAAAAAAAAAATTAATTTTAATTATTACTTATAAATACATATGCTCCCCCTTTCATTTTTCTCACAAATTCTCTGAACAATTCTCTCAAATCCTCTCAATTCGCTCAAATTCTCTCAATTCTCTCAATCCCGACTTAATTCTCTCAATCGGATTTCCGATCAATTCTCTCAAAAATGGCAAGTGGAAGCGAAAATGCCGACAAGGGCAAGATGACTATAGGAGATTCCGAGCATCCCATTCCTGAATATGATCCTCGTGAATATGCATGTTGGGAAGACGACGACGATAATATCAACTATGTCCCGATTCCGAACGTCGAGCACATCCCAACACAAGAAAGTCTTCATCCTCCCACTGGTGTCAAAGAAACGTCAACGGCAAATGAGCCGGAACGGAAGGACCGAGATAATACATCCGACTCGTGGCTACACTTCGACAAGGTATGTGATGAAGGCGAAGGTAAGTATAATATAAAATGTAACTATTGTTTGCAAACATATAAATTTACGAAAGGAGATGGATACGGAACATTCCGTCGGCATTTGACGAAAAAACATCCAACGCAAGCGGGGATCGACAATACGCAACAACAAATTTCCGGGTATGCCACTTCTAATCCTCATCCTATATTCCGTTACACCGATGCACTCTATAAACAAACATTAGCTGAATATGTTGTTCTTGATCATGCTCCGTTTAATACTGGTGAAAATTTTAATATGAAATATTTGATAAATACTGCGTTGGTTCCGCAAGCGCCAACTATTCCAAAAAATACTCTTAAACGCGAAGTTTTTCATCTTTATAAAAAAGGAAAAAAATCTTTAGCAAAATTTTTTGCAGAATTCAATGGACGTGTGCATATAGGTAACGATATTTGGAGTGATCCTTGGCAAATTCATTCTTATATGGGTGTCACGTATCATTGGATAGGTGACGATTGGACTATTCAAAAAAGACTTATTGCATTCCAAGTTTTTTATGAAAGACATTCGGCTCATAATATTTATAGAATAATTAGGCAATTTTTAGAAGAATATAATTTGATAAATAAAGTATTTTCAATTGGTTTTGATAATGCCGCCGCAAATACCGCTTCTATTCCCGAATTAGAAAATATTTGCAAACCCACTTTTGACGGACAATTTTTTCACATTAGATGTGCTTGTCATGTTTTAAATTTATGCGTACAAGATGGTTTACGAACTCTTGACACTTCTCTCACCCCAACAAAGGGTGCAATTAAATTTTTATGGAGTCGTCCCCATTTTATGAAATCATGGGGAAAATTTTGTAAACAAAATGGGAGAAGGGCAAGAAGATTTCCAAAAGATATTCCGACTCATTGGAATTCTACGTACGAGTTGCTTCGACAAACTTTTGCTTATAAAGATTTATTATGTATGTTTATTTCACAAAATATTCCCGAAATTACTTTACTTCCTCAACATTGGGACGTTTGCAAAATTTTTTTAGATTTTTTGAAAATTTTTAATGATGCTACTAAGACTTTATCTGGTATTTATTATCCTACTATGCATTTATTTTTAATAGAGTGTGTTAATATTGGTAGTGTTTTTAGTGAATATGAAAATGATACCGAATTAGCTCGAACTATTTTAGTAATGCGAGAAAAATGGTTGCATTATTATTTGCAAATTCCTCTTGTCTATTTAGTTGGTATTGTTTTTGATCCACATATTAAATTAGACGGTTTACTAGATTATTTGAATGTGTATTATCATAATTGTTTACATTTGGAAGATTCAATAGATATTTCAAATATACTAGAAGATGTTAAAGAATCTATAATAGTATTATATGGAGAATTTTGTAGTAGATATAGTTTAACTGATTATGGATCTTTACAATCTATTGCCTCACGTAGTAAAGGTGGTAGTTCACTTAGTAGAGGGTATAATATGCTCAAGAGTAGGCAAAAAATAAAAAATAAAAAGGGGCAACAGGTAGTATTTCTGAATTAGAAAAATATTTAACCACTCAATTTGAGTTTCGTGATGCAGAACATAGTACAGATTTCAAAATCCCGAAGTGGTGGAAGAGTCACCAAATCGATTATCCAGCTTTCGCCATCATCGCTCGTCGGATATTAGCAACCCTTTCTTCAACGGTTGCAGTTGAACAAGCATTTAGTGCTGGAGGATTAATTTTGAACTCTCACCGTTCAAGATTAAGCCCGGAGTCCGTGGAAGCTCAAGCTTGTGTCGACGATTAGACGAGAGCGAAATATCGACACCAAGAGCTGGATCGTGAACACGAATTTTTTAGCGATGATATTGGAGATACCACCGCCACGGGTACCACAACGGGTAGCGACGATTGACGATGAGGTAAGTTGGGGTTATCAAAGGTAAAAGAACTACATGGGCTTTGATTCTTCTATCCCCAAGAAAATATGTAGGCGCTTAATGATAATTCATTAAGTTCAAGCCCATTCCTCCTCTCTCTTTTTTTTTCCCATATTTTATTACAATGTACAATTTGATTATATTTTATAATTTATAATTTATTATGTTTATTTTATTATTTATTATTTTAAAAATTAAAATTAAAAAAGGAACCAGAATGAACCGCCGGTTCCGAACCGGAACCGGCCCGGAACCAGCATTTTCAACCGCCTATTCCGGTTCCACCTTTTCGTGGAACCGGAACCGGCGGTTCCACGGAACCGGCCACCCCTAGCTCATGCTTTATACTTAACGCAGTCTTTCTTTATGGGTCATCTCTTCTTACAAAAGAAACATAAATCATCCTTACCATCATTACCGTCCTTTATAAAGTTTGATTTCTTTGGACCCAAATTGTCGAAGGACCGAGTGAATGAATGAGTTCTTGTATGAGTACGATTTTTATGCACCTTACCCTTTTTTATATCGGAATTGGAGGTAGCATATATAACAATGTGCGCTTTACCTTTCTTCGATTTTATCTCCTTTGACACCTCCCTTATAATCGGGTCATTGATTGACCATGTCCGATCAGCGATATTATATTGTGTTTGAATAATACCGAATTTGGGTGAAAGAGAGTTAAGTGTAAGATGCACAACACAAACATCGGGAATATTAACATCAAGTGGCTTGAGCTTTGTTTGCAGATCCATCATCCTTAGGACATAATCCCTAATACTAGCAGAACCATCATACTTCAAGCTGAATAACCTTGAGAGATGTGTCCCAATTTTAGCATTAGGAGAGTCGCGATTCCTTGCCACCAAGGCCTCCATCATCTACCGAGCAGTGATGTCGGTTGCGAAATCACTTATTAGATGTTCCTATATGGATCGCTTCATAAATAATAAACAAATCCTATTGCTCTTTTCCCAAGCAGCAAAGTGTGTTTTCTAGGGTTACGTATTAGCTTCAATGAGAGCTGTCGATTTATCCTCATTAAGAGCAATATGAACATCCGCAAATTCAATACCAAACAGAAATCCTCTCTCCACTTCTTAAAATTAGAACCAGTGAAAATCTTAATAGCTATGGAGTTACCGTTCATAGAAAATGTGATTGAAAAGTAATCATTGTTTATAATTAGCATAATGTAGAAATTTACAATGAGAATTACATACATAATCATATAATTACTTTTGGGTATAAAGCATGATATGCGATTATATACTCTCTACATTACAGCGGCCATGAGAATTTATTTCAACTTCGTTAAATCACGACCTTTGGGAGTATGAGAATACTTAGATTAGATAATTCTCAACTATATGCTATACATGTATCACTCCATATAACAATATGAATTGCCTCCTTAGGGAGTATGGCCACGTATTAAAACATGAGATATCCCAATACTTTATAAGAACAAAAAATTCTTATATCCAATCAAATATTTCCCTCTGGTGGTCACAACCTAATTGAATTTTCAAAGCTGGGATACAAACTTTATATTTCATATTTACCGTATGTATGTAATTTCAGACTAAAAATTAGGGGCAATTAGCCACAAAAAATTACATGCCATGCTAATTTACATTGATGCACTCAACAATACATGTTAAACCATAAACATGTAGTTGATAAATTATGTTCCAAATATTTGTATATGGTACTTACATGCGACCTTGCACCTGTATTTCACAAATCATAGAGAAATACATATGAAAAATACAAAAAAATACCCCAACCAATACATATATTTGGGGCTCCATACTCTTTTTTTTTTATCCATAAGCGCATCAACATGTAAAATAAATATACCACATGGTAGAACATAATCATACGAGCACGTCGGTACCTAGAACATCTCATTCGGATCTCTTACACACCCTCATGCGCCCATTAGAGTCTATGCGCGTGGTCCCCCCCAGTTGACACGTGCATCTCACATGTTCGAGTCTCAACCGGTCTTGAAAACTGGTTCGACCGGAGGGCCCAAGTCAACAATCAACTAGTCGGGTTCAGTCATTCAGGTCGGGTTGGGTCTACCTAGGCCGAGATGACGTCAGCCCCGCACATGTCGAGCATGTGCGAAATCGGGTCTAGCACGTGGTTCTTCTTCATGCATGTGGTCGCCAAGTGCTCGACGGCCAGCGGCGCATGTTAGTGCGTAATGGTGCATGTCGACACATGCAACGGAATCCGGCGGCGATCTTTGCACGGTTTTTCTCATCTCGACGAGTACATTCCAAATATGTACCAGAAAATAAAATTTCGAAAATTGCCAAAGCGTGATTCGGGACCTAAAATGTCTAGGGTTTGATACCACATGTAAGCTGCAATAATGACTTTAAGCAGCGTCCTAAGATCATCACGTAAAGATATGTGAATCATAGTTTCATAAAGTAGAAGAATCAACGAACCTTATTTAGGATCCATTGTTCTTGATGAGGAATTGCGATGAACCGATGCTCAAGAGTTTCTTCTCTATGAACGCCCTTTAAACACTGGTTTCAATGAGACAGTCCCTCACGTATCGCTTTCGGTTGACTCTTTATGTGAGGTTATATAAACATTAGGGTTTAAAGGAGGAACTTGAGCTCTATTTATAGAGTTTGTAATCTATTCATTCATTATAGATAAGGTTTAACTCAATCCATACTATCCAGCCTTATATCCAATTAGGATTAGGAAATTTTATATCTTTTCTTTATTAGACTAAAATCAATTATAATAATAATAATTAATAAAGTCCTTATAAAATATATTTTAACATACAATTGTAACGGATGGGTCCTTTGTAGCCATTCAAATAATGGAAAACACAAAATGAAATATCTTTGTTCACATGAAAAAGCAAAAAGCATGTTCCCGTTTCGATGATCCCCGAGCAAACCGTGAATGACTTGTCTTTTTTTTTTTTTTGGTCCAAGTGAATGACTTGTCTTTGGTCACACAAGAACCCCGATCACAGTCTACTCTCAATTACGTTTGATCCAGGGCAAAGTGAATTGACAAGACCACACCATAAATGATGTCCACATCGACCATCCAGCGGCTCGTGGAAAGCAGCCATATTATTCTTAAAGTGAAAATAATGCCATTTTTACGGAGAGAAAAACTCGAGATTCGAAAAATAATCGTTTTGATTTTTTTTCAAAAATGAGCGAATGAAGAATATTTTCATCGCTCATGAAATTGACTAGTTATAAATTGTTGTTGATTAGTTTTTTTAAATGATATAACTAATTAATTTTTGAAAAATATTTTTTAAATCTTAAACTTTTCGTGAAACGTAAGCAACCTTAACCTAGCTGAATTCATCCTGTGGCAAGCATTATACATAAGCCAATCTTGAGAACCGAGAGTCCGCACAGCAGAGTCCTCAAACCTCACCAAAGATGAAGAAGGCTTTTGTGCTAGCATGCATTCTCTTCATCTCCGTGACTCCTCTCTTCCTTCCTGCCGCTAAAGCTGGAAGACTGCTACTTCAAACAGGTGAATTCACCAACTTCCTTTCATTCTCGTTCAACTACTACTGTAAAATAACATGACCTCGGCTTCCTTTTGTGTTTTTTTTCCTTTCGTCGTTCCGTCGTCACTTTTGCATCTTCCGTTGTATTGCGGGAGACAAATAACCGCCTAAACCAATCCATTTTGCGCAGGGCCTCCTGAACCGATTCCTTACCGGCAGCCGGGCACACCAGGTTGGCCTGGTCCGGGTGTAGGAGGAACGTCCGGCACACCCTATGTACCACGCGACCCGATTCCGTACGGGGAGCCGCCGTGTGTCCGTACGCGTACTTGCCGTCCATAAACTAGCAGCAATACAGCGCCGTCAGGCCGAGAGGCCATGTCCTGGACTGTTGTTGTCATGCGCTACATACGTAATTTGTTTGGTCGATACAGTGTGCGAGGCTGCCGGCTAGTTATTGAATAAATGGATGAGCCGGAGCCGCGAATTATCAATGCTTGTTACAATGCATTATCTGTTAGCTTAAGGCAAGTCGGTTTTACAGATATAATTGGATATCTTATGCATGTGACTTCTCCTTTGAAAGAGCACCCTTATTTATAGAGACATATTGAAGAATAAAATCCTACTTCAACAATATCTACGTTGTCATCTTTCCATTGGATGGTGTATCTTGGCAAATATCAAAATATTTTCGAGATTGTACATATATGTATATATAAGTATATCACCATGTCAATATGTTTTCCCAATGGATATCCATGATCAAGCAATTAAATGATACTTGATTAAATGAAATGGTAATGAGAAAAATTCATTTATTTGTCATGGAATTTTTCGTGTCAACAGTTATACGAACTGCACCTGATTAAGAAAGTCGGATCACAAACTATTTAAGCTTTGACAAGTCACCGATGAGAAATTAGTAATATCTTCCGATCGCTATCACATCTTGCCAAAAATCAAAAGTGAATTGCCGAGTCTAGATAAATCATCAACAACTACCTCGTCTTTGCCAAAAATCATCCAAATTTTCTTTTTTGGATAAATTAAGTGTCAATTTTTTCAAAAAAAATGATTATTTGAGTGCTAACTCTGATGAGCTTCTTTAGAAATCTAACATGGTATCTACGTGACTCGCGGGAGAATCCCAATTAGTAATAGAAAAAAGCTAATATTTAATAAAAAAAATTCCACATAACAATAAAATTAAAAATAAGCTAAAAAAATGCTTCTAACAGCAGGGGTTGCCGGCACATCGCCCACCCTTGCTGACCATTGCCGGTGATGGTGGGCCAGCGCGGCGAGGGTGCCCTCGCCGCTGTGCAAAGCAAATCTTTTTTTTAGCTTATTTTAAAATTAATTTAACATTTTAAAAGAAATTAGGTTAATTTGTAAAAATTCAGTCCAAGTGGACTGATTCTCTTTTATAAATAAATCCACATAATACTAAAAAATTAATTAAAAAAATACCAAGTGGACTGTTTGGCCGGAATCTTTTGCCGTTGGCACTTGAGTAATTGTTTTTTCTCTAGTTTGGCATTTAAGTGAGTTGACGAAAAATTTTCGCACCAAAATGAGCGTTGTATACAAATATTGTCCCTTGATGTGTCCTTCTACCAAAAAGAAAGAAAGAAAATTCTCTAGATGAAAATGCCCGGTTGTGTTCTGGAAAAAGTACCTGCTCATCGACCAGAGAGATTTAGCCGGTCGGCAAGTTCATGCCAGACTAAATGACCATTTTTTTTCTTGTCGAAAGACTAAATGACCATTCAAAGCCCATATTTGAGACGAAGTGGTCACTTCAGGCCTTTTTTTAAAACAAAGTCAACTTTGGACCGTCTTTTGAGAAAAATGAGTCAACTATAGGCCCTTATTTGAAATTTCTCACAGAATTTTGACGGAGGGTAAATATGTCACTTATGTAAAAGTTTAGAATTTTTTGTGTCATAGCAAAAAATTTAACACAGATGTATCATAGTATGTATAGTTGGGGTTTTTTTTTGTGACTTTTATCCTTTAAATTATTAAATTGCCACTTTCTCCCCCAAATTGCACCTGCCACTTTTCTATGCCTCAACACTCAAAATCCTAGACACACTCTTCAAACACGTAATTCAGCTGCCGGAGACTGCTGCCCCTCTTCATATACTGCGTGCATTGAAAAAAGGAAAATCAACTCTATGTGCCTCAAAGCTTGCTCGGGTTAATTGTTACTTCATAATTCTTAAGTAATATAAATCTAGCACTCACGCTCTTTGAATTTTTTTGAATACACATTTTAATATATAAATCTACATATAATGTCTTCATACTTTTCTGACATTTGAAAAGTATATCTTAAACTTTGGCATAGTTTGCACATTCTATGTCTTTTCCTTGGACAGAATGACACTATAAGTATTAAAATTTGTGTATGGCTCACTTAAGTGCCAAATCGAAGAAAAAAAGATAGCTTTAGTGCCAACGGCGAGATATTTCTGTCAAACTGATTACATGGCATTTTTTTTAGTATTATGTGGCAATTTTTAAAAAAATTCAGTTCACGTGGACTGATTTTTTTTTTAAAATAAGGTAAATAAAAAAATTAAATTAAACTTAAAAATAAGCTAAAGAATAGAAAAAAAATTTTACAAAAAAAAAAAGGTTTGGGCTTGCAGCAGTGAGGACCCTTGCCTTGTAACCAATTTTTTTTTTAGTTTTTCAACCTTTTGTCTTATTTTTCATTACTTTTTAACTTTTAGTTTTTTTATTGCTGATTGGGATCCTCCAGTAGGCCATGTAGGATTAGGTTATTAATAAACAAATGGAACGCAAGATTTCCGGCAAAGCTCACCAGAGTTTGAACTCAAACAATCATTTAAAAAAATGACACTTAAGTGATTCACAAAATTTTTTTGGTACCAAAGTGTCATACATAAATTTTAACACTTGTGATGTCCTTACACCTTTTTTCCTTATAAGAAGCCGAAGGTATTGCATTACTATATTGACTATCTCGCTTTCTCCACCTTGGTAAAATCTCTTGCTCCATTAGTAGCTTTGTCCAGATACCCTCCTTGGGTTTATGCAACAATGGTATCTCGAGAAAGTTCAGTCGGAGTAGCTTTACGACATGGCGCGCTAAATTTTAATCGAGTAATTACAGAAACTAGACATATTACATGATAAATTTTGTGGGAAAATTCCGGTGGTATTTTACTACACTACTAGGCAAATGATTTTGGGTAGAAGTTTAAATTGGTACGTTTCTTCCATAATTGTATTGCGTTTATCTATGCAAGATTAAAATACGGTGCATGATGGTTAAATCAATGTGATAATGTTGGGAAAATGTTAGATAATATGAAAAATAATAATCGTAGAAAAAATGTTGGAAAAGATGAGAAAAGTAAGAAACAATTGTCCGATGCATCAAGCACTGTCCTTAAGGATAATTTCGTCCCTAGGACTATAAAATTCAATGTGTAAGGCTTCCAGCAGTTATCCTCTTAAGATACAATATACCTTCTTCTATACGCCGCACTAACTATTAGAAGGAACATGAATAACGTCATGTGTATAACCCAGCAAGGAAAAGTAAAAGAAGGAAAATGAAATTCTCTTAGTAATTCCATGTATCTTAAGATTGTTTCTTGAAGTTCAATTTATATTCAAAACACAATAGAGCAGTCGGGAAACCGTTATAAAGATGTTGTACAATAATGACTCATTTATGAAGAAATAAATCGCATGTTATAAAGTCATTATATGACCGTTAAAAAGCCATGACCATTGTAAAGCTATTATATGACCATTAGAAAGCCGTTATACGGCCGTTGTAAAATCATTACAAAATGAAAACTTTATAGGCGATCATAACTATTATCAAAGCTTTTAGAAGTACTTCAAAACTGCTGAAATATTCAACAATAAATACGAGATTTTGTGGAACCACTTTAACTGTTCAAAAAGCTTAAGCCGATAGATGAAGGCTCGGTTTAATATTTAATTGTTATGTTACTCTTGGCCTTTTTGTGATTGAGAAGGTAAATAGGGGCCTGAAAAAAATTTGAATTCTACCAATTGTTGTAAAAGTTAAATTTATTAGATAAAAACACGATTTAATATTTAATTATCTTATCAATAAAGAGGGAAGATTTTCCCTTTTCGGGTCAGAGAAGACTATGGCCGTTCTCGAAGCGGTATAATTCTGCTCAATTCACAGCTGAACTCGGGTCCAAGACATTATAAGCAGGTTGCAATGACTTTGGAGTCAATTGAACATGGCGTTTGCAGAAGACGGATCAATCCTTTTGTTATTAAGTTCATCTGCAATCGTTTATATTTTGGGAGACTTTTCTGCCTTCCATTTTAGTGGGCTCCTGCGTGAATACCTCTTCTTCTTTTTTGTTTTTTAAATGAGGGTGATAAGGAGGACATGTTTAGATGATTGGGCTTTACCTCGTTGGCTTTGTGGATAATTTGGAGAGAAAGCATTGTAATGATGATGGGACATTGTGCTTAGAGAACAAATATATATATATATATATATATATATATATATATATATATATATATATATAGAGCTGCAGTGATATCTCTGCTCTTTTGGCTATCTCAGTTATGTTCTGCGTGATGACAATTTAGCTCCTTGTATACAGGATCCCGATCTCATTGTTGAGCCAATGTCTTCTGGTAGTTCTTCTCAGTCAGCAAGGCAATCTACTCCATCCTCAGCTTCATCAACGACCAATGAGAAGCCTCGATCCCGTAACACAGGTAAATTATATTGACATTGGCCACTGTGATAGGAATGGTGTTGGATGTGTCAATGAAATTCTATAATATGAATCGACTTTGATACACTACCAGATACCAGTTTCAAATTCTTTCTGATGATTTTGAGCCCTATTCTTTGGTTTAGGGTCTTCTACCAGGAGCTCTAGTGCATCGGCAACTTCTGCTTCAAATCCAACTTCTTTGCGCTGGGATCGGCAAACTATACAATTTTCTGTCAATGCTTGGGTACAATGAGATTTCTCGCCATTTTGCATTATGTGCTTATATATGTTGTGCTTTCCATTGAAGGATGCCCTTGTAAAAGCTTTCATGGGATAAACTTTGTCAACCAGCTGTTGTATTTGATCACGCACATGCTGATTGCCATCTTGGGTCATTTTGTGGCAGGTATTTGTTGTGGCTGTACTGGCCATATTCCCGCTCGTGCCTCGAAATCTTTCAAATAGGGCCTGTCGCCTTTCATTTATGGGCACCGCATGTTCCTCTATGTATTCTCTGTACTCACTATATGGGGTATGATCAGCCATCCTTTAATCTGCTGATTCAGACTGTTGCTATATTATGTTCCCATTAATGGTTCACTCAAATTGCAGAAACCTAGGGTATGGAATATGCAAGCTCTGCAAGCATACTTCCAAACAATAATAGTGACCAAGGACCTCATCTACTTCATCTACAGCCTGACATTTGTCACTTCACATCTTTACCTTAAATGTGAGCAGAACTTGGCCTCTAGTTTTCTATTTTCGTTTTTCCTGACTGTTCGTAGATCTGCTTTGTTAAGTCTCCTCTTCTTATGACATTGCTTTACGCCTCAGTCATTTTAATCCCCATCATGTGCCGAACTCTTGAGCTTGTGGCCAAGTTTTTTAGGTGTAATTTCAGCCGTTCTTCCTTGTACAGGTAAGTGCCGATTAACTCTAGCTAGAATTATTTGGTTTACGAGTAATTTTGATCATCTGGGTTGAAGTGATTTTCATTGCTCATTTCCTATTATATTTATTATGTTCTTGTCTGGTAATGTCACTATTAAATTTGTGATGAGTTCGTAACATTCGCGTTCTGCCATGATGACTTCTCCTCTTATGTCAAGGTCGTGTCAAGATCACCGCTACCTTAGCATATATTTGCTGCTGGACAATAAAGATGTACACTGATATAGAGTGGATATTGGATGGAGGGTTTTTTTTTGTGGTTTGGGGGAGGGGGTGATATTTTCAGCCCTCTTGGTTAAAGGAATCATTTTCTTCTGAAGTGAATATTTTCTGACATGTGAACAAGTATTTGGATGCTATACATCCGCTGCAACAAGGTCAAGTTCATGTGTTCTTCTTCTAGTTATCTGAGTTTTGTTTACAATATTACATAAACATTAACCGGGCCACTTGCCATTGACCTTAATTGCATATTGGGTTCTAGAGATTACTATGTCTATAGTGGAATGCCATGCGCACTCTCTCTCTCTCTGCATCTGCGCTGTAGTTTGGAAGGCAGAGTGGATAGAATATCTTGATTCTTTAGTAGCGAGCAACATTCACAAAGTTCCTCAAATGCACGGTTCCTCATCTGCGCTGTAGTTTGGAAGGCAGAGTGGAAGGCCATGTCTTTCTGTTTGTATTCTTTTTCCCCTTTGCAACTGACTTTGCTGTTTCAATTTTCCTGAATAGAAAATACTTGGAAGAGCCTTGTGTATGGGTGGAGTCGAACACAACTACACTTAGCATATTGTCCTCCCAAGCTGAGATTGGAGTTGGCATTTTGCTACTTATCTCGTTGTTATCGTACGTTGTTTATGGAATTCGTTTTTTTAAGCTCACTGAGCTGCTTGCTTTTCTCATTGTCAATTTTTATGATCACATGACTTTATGTGTTTGCGCATCTGCAGGTGGCAGCGCAACATCATACAGACATTCATGTATTGGCAGGTAGGTCTCATTATCCCTTTTTCTTCTACTTCAGCTGATAAGGACCAGTCTACTTAGTACTACTTTAGGAGAATGTACTGAATCTATGAATTCGCTTATGGTATTGGAAAAATGTGCTGCTGATGAGAGAATGTGGATGACCTGAGACGCTGCTGACAGAACCATGCGTAGTATTATGTGATTAGTAGTCTAGAATGTTTTGTTTTTGGCACCGAAAGGACTAATAACCTTTTCTTGGCTAGTCCAAGAATCTTAGATGGAGGTTGTGATGAGTGGACCACATTTTTGTGAATCTACTACTTGAGAAAGACCTTTTCGCCACTCCAAAAATTAGGTGTTTTCTCTCCCTTTTCTGGTTTGAAGCCTCAAAAAGAGAAGGGGCTTCAGAGAATGAAAAGTCTGCCTATCTACAGATTTATGAGTTCTGACATGAGGATGTTTTGCTTTTTCCTCTGCAGCTTTTAAAGCTCGTGTATCATGCCCCTGCAAATGCGGGCTATCATCAAAGTGCATGGGCTAAGGTTGGAAGGAGTGTAAATCCGCTTATTCAACGCTATGCTCCATTCTTTAACACTCCATTATCTGCTGCTCAGAGATGGTGGTTCAGGTAGTGCCTAAAAGCTAGGAGACTCGGGGGGCCATTTTCTTGCTAGGACTTCTGGTGACTCGTCGGAGGGGACACACTGATAAATGTCTGAGAAAGCCATCCTAAACTGTAGATGGATGGTAATTAATACTTTGAAACCGTGTCTCTGTTCTCGATTCTTGATTGGTTCTGGTGGGCCATCACGTCCTGTTTTCTCACTGATGTCCTCATAGCTTTGTCGTCAGTAGTTTGATCCATCTGCTCGGTAGGCCAAATCTGGAGGTTGGAATTTGCCTTGACATCATTTAAAGTGGCACGTTGTCTTTCATACTCTGCAATCTCCTCTTGTTGATTGGCATAGGCATGAAACCTGAAACGCATTCATGTCCTAGACAAAAAACTGCCTTATTTTACTCGCGAATCATATGTATGCACGTGTATTTCATTATGTTTTGCTTGTTAAAGCCTGTCTTAACAGTATTGAAAATATTCGTCATCTACAGTATTTAGACACTTTCGGATTTATTTTTGGGGATCTATTATGTTTGTTCCCAACGCTCTTCATGTTTCATCTGATTGTTACGTGCATAGGAAATAGCGTTGAGATCGATAGAAAGCCATTATCAAGATATGAATTTATTTACATTAGAATAATCAATCAAGAGGCATTGTCCGCACCTGTGACTGTCTTTTTTCACTGCTGAAGTGTATTTGTTGACGTTGTTCACAATCACATGAACTCGGCCAACAATCGTGACCTAAACTATCATTGCAATGTTACTTGCGACATTATACTTTTGTCAATTGATATCAGGAAAAAAAATATTCTTCTATGGTTGTATTGATGGAAAAGCAAAGAGATGACGATAAAGTAGACAGTAACTCGAGCGGTCACAGGGGACATGGAAGTGATGTTGCTTCGATTAACGAGTGGCAAAAGTATTTCCTATCTCGGAAGAACCTCATATAAACTCATATAAACTTAAATCAACAATGTATTACCTTGTTAAATGTCCTCATGCAATTGTGATTGATTTTCCTTTGAGCAGATCGATAAGGTCTAAACTCGACGTTAATTACCTTTGCAGTGCAACATAGGACTCAAAAGTGTCAAATCTGATGGCACGTTTGGCGGTGAGTGCCATTTTTAAGTGACTATGGGTATTTTCTTACGAGCTATTATTAATATTTGGGAACATCATGTGTAGACTCGGTCTTTCTCCGGAGAAAAAACATTGAAGTTTTTTTTTTTTTTTGGGTCGACAAAACATTAAAGTTGAACAGATGTAATTTCATGCTTATTGGTTGGCCTTGTTAGATTTGATGAGGCCGGCGTTGCCTGTCGGCCTCGCCAAGATTCGCCGTCACTCCGGTGAGGGCCACCCTTGCTCAGGCGAGGCCAGCCCTCGCTAGCCATAGCCATGCCGGCCACCGGAGGAAAGGGGAAAAGAAGAGAGAAAAAAAAAAAGAAAGAAAAATATGAAAAATATGAAAATACTATTTAAAAACTTCATTGTTAGCGCTGGTTGTGTCACGTAAGCCGTTTAATGTCCACCTCAGCAATATCCGACCAATATTAACCGAAAGGATTATATTGGCTTTAGATCAAAACGTCTAGGTATAAATTGACATCATTAAAAGATTTAGGCATAATTGGCACCACCGCAATAGATTTAGTACTGTTCTGACACTTTTCGCAAGTTTTCTTTCTTTTTTTGAGTAACAAGCCTCTAACTTAGAAAGAGAAAGATCCATGTAACACGAACACACATCGTGCAAATATTAAACAAATTGCATTGACCATGAATTCCAACCTTATTGGAACTGTTCTATTGATTACAACTCGCTTGTTGTCTCATTTGCTCGCCTTTAAGATGACTGGTACTAGGTAAAATAAGCTCTGATCATAGCATAGCTATAATTGTGCAGCACTTCCTTACCATTCTTCCTTGGGGTATTTGGGTACAGTAATCTATATAAATTGCCTCTCATGACTCCTATAACTTTAGTTAGTTTGGACAAATTTTTATGCAGGTAAATCGGAGATGCCATAGAAAGCTTATATCCTCCACCACTTTCACCAATTGGCAGCATCGTTTTATCAAAATAACGGTCAAGCTTGTTAAATTGGCCAAGGATGGAGGTATGGGGCACGTGAAGGAGGTTAAGCTTAGCCTCATCTCAACCAAACTCTCATAGTTCAACACGGATTCTTTCAGACAAATCATTAAAGCTCGCATCTAGACAAGTGAGACTCTTTAAATCCCGTCTTTCACGTTCGATTTGTCGTTTGAGCAAACGAAAAGACTACATTGAACATTTGTTAATAGTTTGGGAAGTATATTGAACAAATTAAAAGTGACATTGCACATTGAGCCAAAAATTAAGAGTCATTAATGTCATTTCCCTTCCTAGTAATCCACCACAAAAATCATGCGCGTGGCCTTCTTGCTGGAAGAGTTTTATTAACATGTATTTATGGCCACAAAAATTACAGACAACTTGAGTAGTAACCTAACCTTTTCCAACTCAGCCAAACAAAAGGAAGAAGAAGAAAAAAAAAAAAAACTAACCTTTCTCAAGATTGAATTCGGGGACAATGGTGCAAATGGTTCATGAACTTTGATTCAATATGCAATATCGTTCTTGAACTTTTAATTTGTGCGGTGTGGTTCCTGAACTTTGACTCAATGCGCAATGCCGTCCCTAAATTTATAATTTGTTTAATATGGTTCATGATGTAGTCCCTAGACTATATGAACATTTTTAAAAGTTTATGGATCAAATTGAATATTAGACCAAAGTTCACGGGCCACATTGAACAAATCAAAAGTTCAGAAATGATGTTGCATTGGACTAGAGTTCATAGATCAGGCGTTTCAATCTTGTTGAAAATAAGAAAAATAAACGGCTGTCCTATAGATTCTGCTTCTCACTCCTCTAGCATAGTCCGGGAAAGAGTTTAACACGACTTAAATAATTTGCAGAAGCACATTTACTTTTATAATCTCAATCACTTTCACCAAATTGCAGCTTCATTGCATCAAATCTATCTCTTTACTGAACAAACCCTCCATGACCCTTACTCACCGCTTAGTCCGGATGAAGCTTCTGTCGATCCACCTTCCAACCATGATCTGTTATTATCTCGGAGCTGAGCCAATGGGATCTCATGGAAGGGCTTCGCCAATGGTGACTTTCGAGCTAGAAAAGCTTCCGAGACTTGCTTCATAGTTGGTCGGGACTTTGGGTTAGTACTCAAGCAAGCAAGAGCCAGAGAAACTATCAGAACTATAATTCTTCCGACAGAGTTCCTAGACGCTCGCCCATTATTATTTCCATTGCTACCACTCCAAAGCAATATACATCGCATTTCTCATTAACAACCAAAGTATATGTGAGCTCTGGAAAAAGAAAAAAATACAAAAGACGTAAAAAATTATGGCGATCGATGCTTCGGACGGGATCGCTGCAACCTTAACCCCTGCCCCATCGGCCTTCGCTGCCCCGTGAGGGGAAACTTTTTCACGGGGACATTTTGCCATCCCTAATCACGGAACAACCAATTCTTGGATATTGTTGGCTGGTACACTACAAGTCATTGGTGGGCATGGATGAGGAAACTTCAACAATGTCGTTTAACTAAACCGTAACGGTTATAGTATCTGACTTGTGCAATATATCTATAGGTGCCAAGGATATTTGCTGTGAAGTTAGATGAGGAATCATGATCTAGAAGTCTTGCGGTGCCAAAATCTGATACGAAAGCTTGCAGCTTGCCGTTGAGTAAGATGTTGTTGCTAGATATGTCTCGATGAACGATTGGCCGAGCGCAGTCATGGTGCATGTAAGACAAAGCATGCGCGGTATCCCGGACGAGATCACTCTTTTGAACCAATCTAATTCCATCCCTTTGACGTCATCTCTTAGAGCACGGGAAAGACTCCCATTTTCCATGTATTCGTAAATCAAGAACATGCACTGCTTATGTAACCAGAAACCATGGAGCTTGAGTATGCTCCTATGCCTTATTTCCGTCAAGTATTTCACTTCATTCCGAAAGCTCTTGCCGAAGGACAGGTCCTTTGCTTCGACACGGTGAAGTTTCTTCAGTGCCACGACTTTCCTATCGGGCAATCGAGCTCCGTAGACGCTACCATAGCCGCTGGTCCCGATGCAATACTTGATGTCAAAGTCCTCCGTTGCATTAATTACATCTTCATATACAATCCTCCCGTGATAATTCCATATTGACAAGAAATTTCGACTTTTTTCTCTAGTCTCTGATAGCACGCTCTTGGTGGCACGTCGAAATGGGAAGCACGATCCAAGAACTATACAGCAAATGAATACTGCAGCCAGCGGAATGAACAGCGTCATGTAATGACGAACGCTGGACCTTCTCCTGTGGGCTTCGTTGCCGATGAAAGAGGTGTCGGGGAAAGCAGCCCTGAGATTAATCTGGAATTGGGCCCTTGAGATGATTGCATGATAAGTCAAGGTGACCTAAGAAAGTAGTGTTTTTAAACGTGGGAATCGAGCCAGAAAGAGAATTGTTGTGACGATCGAGATGGCTTAACCTGCTCAAATTCTCAAGTTCAATAAGGATTATCCCCACAAGTCGTTCGAGCTCAAATCTAGAATCTCTAGATTATATGGCTTAAGTACACTACGAGTGTCAAATTTTATATACGGTGCTCACTTTAGGGAAAAAGTGTCAAAAAAGTCTTAAATCTATTGCATTAGTGCCAATTCAGTCATAAACCTTTTTTTGATACCAATTCAGTCATAAACTTTTTGTATTGATGCCAATTAAGTCTTAAACCTTTTATTAGTGCCAATTCGGTCCTAAACCTTTTACATTAGTGCCAATTTAGTCCTAAAAATTTTGTATTTTATGCCAATTGAGTCAATTCGATCAATTTTGATTGTAAATCGCCGGCATGGACGTTAATTATTCTACGTGGCACGGTTGGCGCTAACGTGAATTTTTTTAATATTTTTTAATATTTTAAATAATTTTAAAAAAACCAAAAAATTCTTAAAAAATTATTTAAAATATTAAAATAATATTAAAAAATATCCAAGTTAGCGTTAGCCGTGCCATGTAGGACAATCGATGTCTACGTCGGCGATTTTCGATCAAAATTGACAGGATTAACTCAATTGGTATAAATCTAAAAAATTTAGGACTAAATTGGCAACAATACGAAAAGTTTAGAACTAAATTAGCATCAATAAAAGTTTAGGACTTAATTGACACCAATGCAAAAGGTATAGGACTGAATTGGCACCAAAAAAAGGTTTAGGACTGAATTGGCACTAATATAATAGGTTTAGGACTTTTTTGATACTTCTCCCCTATTGTGCAAAAACTTTCAAAACGATTGCCTAAGTGCCAATTTTTTTTGAAAAATGATCACTTAAATGCTAATTTTTTTTTAAAAACAATCAGTTAAGTGCCAATTTTTTTGAAAAATGATCATCTCAGTGACAATTTTGGGGAGCCACGTCAGCTCAAATATTAATAAAAAATAGGTCATGTCGGATTTCCAGCGAGCCACATTAGCTCAAATCGGAGTTGGCACTGAAGTGATCGTTTTTTAAAAATGTTGGTACTTAAGTAATCGTTTTGAAAGTTTTGACACTAAAGTGAACGTTGTGCACAAGTTTTGACACTTATAATGTACTTTATCTAGATTACATAGATCTCCTATTTCCGATGGGATGGCACCATCGAATCTATTTTCCCGTAAATTCAGCAAGCTCAACCACTTTAAATTTGCCTATTTCCGACGGAATAGGTCCGTTGAGTTTGTTTCCTTCCGAATAGAGATGGGTCAACCTCGTCAAGTTCCCTATTTCCGGAGGAATAGATCTAGCAAAGCGGTTCTCTTGCAAATAGAGATGAGTCAATCTCGTCCATTTCCCGTTAGCAGGCGGAATCGGAATCCGACCAGTAAACTTGTTCCAACCTAAATCAACATAATTCAATCTCGTGAGGTTCCCAAGCACTTGCCTCTGACTTATTAGAAGGTGCTGGTGCTGGTGCTGGTGCTGCAACAATGTAATCAGTAAAACCAAGGACATGTTGCAGATTATGCTCATCTTGAGTCGACCTCTTCTTTTGCTGTGGTCGGACAATTGTTTAGTCCCCTGTTTTTTCAAAAATATTTGTGTTTTGCCATATTCATGGGACGACGGCACTTACAAAGTAAAAGCAAAGAAAAGGAAAAGGATCTTCTTCCGTGCTAATAAATTCCTCAAATAGTCGGTATGCGTCAAAAACCCAATGATCAAGTTGCCAGTCACCTAATTTCTCAGTAATTTGCCGATAAATTATCGTCACTTTTTTTTTTTTTTCAAAATCATCGACTTTTCTTATCTTTTACTGATTTTTGTTTGTCTTTCTTACCGCTCCCTTAAATTTGCCAACCCTTATATGAATATATTGATCTTTGTTTGTTTGTTTGTTTGTTTTTTTAATTTATCAACTTTTATTATAATTTTCCCGGCTTTTCTTTGTCTCTTTTACAAACCCTTAAATTTATCAGCAGCTCAATTTATCGGCCAGCGTTTGTTCTAATCTCACTGAAAAGGCTAAAGAGAAACGATTTGTCTGATGACCACTTCTCGCTCCTTATAATTGGTACTCGGGTAAACTTTTAGCCTCTACTGCGTTTTCTCCAATTTGCTAATCACACATCACAAGTCCTTGAGAAAAGTCGTCCTCCGGATTTAGCAGACTTTGAAGTCTTCCCGCAATTTCTCGTTTGTCTTACCTTTTTTCTCTGGCATTTTGTCTCGTTCTTCGAAAGACTTCAAGTAGACTTTGAAGTCTTCTTGCTGTTGGAAAAAACCCCGATTGATTTTGTAGTTGACAAAACAATCCACGTTCTCTAATATGTGAGCTAATACAATGAAAACGAGTTGTGCTGATTTTTAATCTTGTTTCGTTTAGTGAATCAGTAAAATGTGTTGATGCCGGCGTAACGTCTGTATGGCTCTCGGTTAAGAAGAAATTGTCCCTCCCCAATAAAGAATAGATAGCTTATGTTCGACTAGATCCAAGTGAACTACTCTGAATTACCATCTTGCTACATCATCTGGTGCTAAGCTTTGCACTCCAAATTTGCATTTCGACTGCTAGATCTAGCAAACAATTTTTCTTTTTCCCTTTTCTCTGTTAATGCTTAAGAGTTTCATGCATCTAATGGTGGAAAATGGTATGGAAGCGAGGTCGTGAAGCATGTTATTGACGTGCAATATGGTCCTAAAGCATTTCCACCATTAGATTTAGCATTTCCACCGTGTTTTTAACGTGGGCTACATTGATTTGAGTGGAAAAGTTAAAAAACAGTGAAAGAAAGAAAAAAGAAAATTGAACTCCAATGAGAATATTCCGAACAAATCTACTCGGATTTGCTTTTAAGACTAGGGCCGATCTCGATGAGGTGGCATACAGTTCTGGCCACTTGAGTGTTGTTGGACTCTTGCGTCACACAGTACAAACGTTTTGCATCGCAACGACTTTGGAGTCAACTGAATTTGGCATTTTTAGATGGTGTATCAATCCGATCGTGACACGGATGGCCTCCACTGACTTGGACTTAGAAGTCTCCTTTTTTTTTTTTCCCTCCTCTATTGACTGGAGACGACTTGGGGTCAACCTGTTTATGAGGTATCCACACCCTTTAAACACGGGAATAATTGTCCAAAAAATTCTAAATTTATTATACGATAACCTATTATGTCATAAATTTTTTGATAACTTATCAATTTAGTCTTAAATCTTTTGAAAGTCATAAACCCATTATTTGAATAATTGGCTGAAAGAACTACTTCGATAAATTGTCACTAGACTCAGGATTAAATTGTGAAAACATCAAAAAAATTTGGACTAAATCGGTACAATTAAAAGGTTTTAGGACTAAATTAGCAAATTGTAAAAAAATTTAGGATTAAATTCGCACAATTAAATGGTTTATGATGGAAATGACCGTTGTACAGTAGGTTTATGATTTTTTTGGACGACACTAATGGCACGGTTACTTATAGCAAATGTCTATTATTTGCATCATAAGTCCATCACAAGAGCAATTACTGTGTTATATGTTCCAACTTGAGGTTATAGCTATTATATAGCTGGTCTTAGTAACACCTATTACATGAAAATTATTGGGTCTCATGACAACACATCCTGTGTGGCACCCCGGAGGTCCACAGGGCTTGTCTGTTAAAAAGACACGGGATGATACACTAAATCAAATTCACAATTTGTCACTTCAACGGGAGGAAAAACACTATAAGTAGCCACCTTTGGGGAAAGCAAAAACATGTGCCAAGCCAAAACGACCTAATACCTCTCCAGCTATTGAAAAAAAATAAAAATGAGGAAGGCCTGTCTTCTTGCTTGTGCTCTTTTGATCTCCTTTGCTGTTCTCTTCCTCCCTTCCACCGAAGCTCGAGCACTCCTTCAGAAAGGTGCAGTCGTTCCAGGTGAACTCACCATCTCTCTCTCTCTCTCTCTCTTGTTTCGAGTCGATGTGTATCGGTCGAAGAAATACGATGAATCTTCTTCTGTACGTTAATGTGAGCAGGACCGGGGCGGCAGCCGTCGGGATGTGGAAGAAAATCACCTGTGGGCAGATATACACCATGCATACCACCAAAAACTCCGCCGTGCTCCCCCTATGTGAGGGAAAGATGCTCTCCGCCAGTTAGCCCTAGAGGGCCATGAGACCGGGGAGCTAAATTAAGCCGCTCACGACAACCGAATCACATCGTAATACGAAGCGTTTTTCACGAACACCATCCTAGTTAATGAATAAATAAGCGAGTGAAGTCGATTACTTAACGAATAAATAATGTTACAGTAAGATGCATTTTAAGGTATAAAACCATAAAAGCAATGGGAGAACCGTTTGGTTTAAGGTACCGTGTGTCTTTTGAGCGGCAAACAAGGAATGGAGACAGCCCCGTCTCAGGTTTCCATCTTCCCTTTCAAGTTTGTAATGAATTATGTAGATGTATGTGCAATGAAGTGCTCTTTTGTCGCAATCAATTGTTGTCTCGATAAAATTGTCGGAGTATTTGATTATCAAATCATGCATTTATCTAATAATTCGAATTTCTAAAATAGCCGGCACCGTTCTCTTGAAATGAAGTATTATTCTCTACTTTCTTTGAGAAAACAGAAATAAGATCATTATTCTTGACGTTGCATACATATGTATCCTCTTTTATTGTGGGTAAGACTATTTCATTGCAATGCCACGTGAGGAAAAAAGTAAAGAAAGTGCCAAATTTGATGGCAAGATTTCAGTGAAATCCCACATTCAATTTAAGTGCTCCTCGGGTTTACGTTCCCAGAAAGTTCACTCGGAGTTACTTCATGACATGTCGCGACAAACTTGAATCGAGTATTTAAAGGAAGTAGGCCATCGCCCGATAGTTTTTGTCTCACTATTCCAGTGGTGTTTTACTACACTACTAGGTAAATAATTTAAATTAGAAGTTTTAGTCGGTACTATGTTTTCTGAAGTTGCAAATGTAATATTTATCCAAGATTGCAATTCTTAGCATCAAAGCTTTAATCACGACTGAAGATATTCCTTGTTGGGGCAAAAGAAGACCGAGCAATGTTGATAAGGTGTCGTTCTTTTTTTTTTTGGTAAGGATAAGGTGTCGTTCTTGTCACTTGATAGTTGGGTTTATTAGGATGAAGCGTACAAACACAATGAAATAGAAAGTAAAGACAATAAAGAGAAATCGAAATATAAGATTTATCTCGATTCATCCTTAAATTATGGTAACATCCTACGGGGGATGTCACTGTAATTAACAATTTTTATCCTTTCGTTACAGCTCTCAATTGAAATATATATATATATATATATATATATATGGGCGGTACAGTAGGTATTGATGAATCTAAATCCAAACTAATTATAACATATTAGCTCAAACTATAAAAGTCCTGTAGCATTCTAAAAAGCTCTCCCGTTAAAATTTTCGTGATTTACTATTGATGGGGGAGTATAACCGCACCTCAACAGGGCTCGTGTCCCCATGGTAGAAACAGATTGCCACGACTTTGGAGTCAATCGAATTTGGCATATGTAGATGATGTGATGTATCCATCTATCTGATAATCGACACATGTGGGCCATGTTGTATTAGGATTTTAGAACTTTTATCTTCCTTTATTGACTGTGCAACGACTTGGAGTCGACATGCCAGCCAACGAGGTCTTCACACCTCACAGGATGCTGCTGCTAATGGCATGGTTAGTCAACCTGCCGGCCAACGAGGTCTCTACAACGTCTGTGATAATGAGTACAATTGCCCGAACGACCGTCTATTCAATTTTACACTTTTTAATTATATCAATATAATCTTAAATCTTTTGACAATTTATTTATAAATCTTTCGATTATGTCGATTTAATTATAAAAAGATTTAGAACTAAACTGATTTAGAACTAAACTGACATAATAAAGAAGACTAGAACTAAATCTACGCAATTGAAAATATTTATGATTGAACTAGCCGCCGTACAATAGATTTAGAAATTTTTGGACAGTTTTCCCTATAATAATGCTAATGGTATGATTAGTTATAGTAATGTTTTTTATTCGCATCATGCTTCTATCACAAATCGTTACGTGCTACATAAATCTCCTTAAAATTTCTCTTCTCTCCCTCTCTGGGCCTACAATGTTAATTGAAATAACTTGTTAGGTTCATATCAAGCATAGGATAAACTTAACATAGTCAAATTCCTTGCTTGTGACCTTACTACATTATAAATAGCCACCTGATGGGAAGCAAAATGTGCCAAGCCAAAACTACAAAAATGCCTCTCCAACGTTAATAATGGGGAAGGTCTTTCTTCTTGTTTTCGCTCTCTTGACCTCCTTTGCTCTTCTCTTCCTTCCTTCCACCGAAGCTCGAGCACTCCCTCAGAAAGGTGAACTCTCTCTCTCTCTCTCTCTCTCTCTCTTCATCATCTGAAAATCCCTGTGTATTAGCTGAAGAAGTAGAATTGAAACTTTACCCTGATAATGTAAGCAGGACCGATAGAGCCGGTGCAGCCGTGTGACCGACATGGGCCCAAAGATACACCGTGCCGACTGCCATCATCCCTGGCAAGGTGTGGTCCCAATCACCATTGCCCTCCACGCGGTCCGCCGGCTAGCCCTACGGGGCCGTGAGACGAGCGAGCTAAATTAAGCTACTCATGGCAGCCGAATCACATCGTAATATGAAGTGTTTTGACGACTTCGCTGTCGTGACGACCGAATAAAGGAGTGAGTGAAGTCGATTATTTCGATGGAGACTCGTTCCCGCCCCCGAAAAAAAAAATTCCAGGGATGAATGCTATGCAGGATGATGTATTTTAAGGTGAATAAAGCGATGAAAGAATTGTTTAGTTTAGACATTGTATCTTTTGAGGAAAGAAGGGATGGAGATAGGGCCTGTCTCAGGTTTCAGTCTTCTCTTTCAAATTCCAATGTAATGAATTATCTTAAATGTGTTTGCCGCAATCAATTATTGTTCGATAAATTTATTACAGTAGTTAAAATGCTAAAACGCGAATTTATTGAATGATTTAAATTTTCAGAACAGCTAGAGAGATTAAAGAAAAACATTCTTCAAGATGCATACAAATATATATATGCTCCTTATCTACGAGTGAGACAATTTCATTGCAAAGATGCATGCCGTAGGACTAAGCTTCGGACCGTAGGACGGTCACGGCGGAGCGACCAAGAGTGCATGACTCGCAACGCGTCCGAGCTGCCGTACGCTCGGCTCGAAGCTCCTCCCTACAGCGAAAAGACTACCCTTTTTGTCGTCCAACGGCATCGCCACTGCGACCTGGGACTTGGAGACCTAGGGCCGAACCACTTCCATCCACGGACGCCGCGATCTCTCCTTATCAAAAGGAGAGGAAAAGGAAAGAAGGGTTCACTCTACTTTGCCGGAAAAAAAAAAAATACAGTTGGTTCTGAAAGCAGCACGTAGTTCTCCGAGAACCAGGAATTTCGTTTTACTGGCGAATTTCGTCCGTTATCATTCAATCTTTCCACGTAACACGCGACGAAGAAGTCTGTGTTCTCTGTTCTGGAAGGCATATCGATCAAGTCTGTGGCAGAATGCGACCACAATAAAAGACAGGCTGTCACGGGTCGGTTTATCTAGCGTTCCTCAACATCGTGCAGCACTCAAGATCTAATCCCGAGTCAGCCTTCTTCACGATTCAGCTCACAAATGCACACTACCGAGAGAGAATGCAAGGAAAGCTCTTTGTATTGCCCAATTTTCATAGTATCCTTTACAAGGGGTTCGGCCTCCATATATATACAAGAGAGAGAGACAACAAGTCTCCTCGAGTCAATCGGTCAATCACAAAATCCCTCAACAGCCAACATTGTTTCCCTGTTCATGTCAGCGGGTCACTATTCACATCAGCAGCCCATCCAAGTCGCCATCCAAGTCGGTAGCCACCTCTACCAGCTCCACCAACTCGGAAGACTTTTGGGCGCGAGCTTCAACTACTCGGGAGATAGCTAGAAGTCACGTGGGTCCGTGGGGCCCAGGCAGTCCACGTCGGCCCCGCTCGGCGATCCCGCATGGCCGCCCGGTCGATCGTTGGTCGGCCGCCGGTCGAGCGCGGGTCGGCCGCCGGTCGATCCGTTATCGTGCACGGATCGACCACCTGGCCATCCCGCTTGATTCAAGGGTCGTCCTCTTGGCTGCTCTACACGATCCGCGAGTTGATCCCACGATCGTGCAGCACCAATCATGAATCGATCCGTCGCTCGCCCGCCATGATTGGTGGGTCTATCCTCCGATCGTGCGGCGTCGTCACTGGATCATTCCATGGATTGATCTCTCGGTCGTTCGTTTGGTCGCCCGGCACAATCTGCGGATCGATCACTCGCTGTTCCGCTCGATCCCCGGGTCGATCACCCGGCCGTGCGGGGTCGTTCATGCACCGATCCGCTGGCTGCCCCGGATCATCCTCGGATTGATCCACCTGTCGATCTTTCATTCACTTGGCTACTCTTAGGCCCGATCCCGGTTGACTCACGAACCGATCCATTGGTTGATCCGGTGAATGTATGGCGGTCAATTTTGGATCAAAATTCAACGGGCCATGATACTCTCCCACACTAAGTCAGGCAACGCCCTCATTGCCTTGCCCTTCATGTAATGCCTTGATTTCCCCTCGAAATTGCCAAAAGGCTTCCTTCGGCTCCCAGCTTGCTTCGTCCTCCGAAAGACCTTGCTAATGGATGAAGTATTCCTTCCTTGGCGCGCGATATCTTTTCCGTATCACTCGTTCAACCAAGATTTTCTCAATCTCTCGATCATAGGAGGTTTTCGCCCTAAGAGGTACTTGTTGGGAATCTCCTCGATTAGGATCATACTTATCCTCATGGAACAGTTTCAACATGCTCACATGGAACATGAGGTGTACGTTCAATGTAGCTGGTAGTTCCAGCTTATACGCCACCGGCCCGATCCGTTTGATCACTAAGAACGGCCCTTCATACCGACGAACGAGGGCCTTGTGCACGTCCCTATACCGTAGGACTTGATGTATTTTTACTAGCACACGATCACCAACCTGGTACTCGACATGTCGGCGCTTCTTGTTCGCCCATTTCTTCATCCGCTCGGCCGCTCTATGCAAACAAGCTCATGCTAAATCTGCACGTTACTGCCATTCTTGCGCACTCTTGTACGCTGCCGGGCTACTCCCCCGGTAGCCCGTTGCAACCATGCTTGGAGTGAGCGGTTGCTGCCCCATCATGATCTCAAAGGAGCTTTTGCCGGTGGACTCGCTCCGCTGTAAGTTGTAGGAAAATTAGGCCATGTCCATCAGCTTGGTCCAATTGATTTGAGTTGCATTCACATAATGCCTCAAGTACACCTCCAAGATTGCATTAACCTGTTCCGTTTGGCCATCGGTTTGGGGTTGCAAACTCGTGGAAAACTTGAGGTCCGTGCCGCGCAACTTGAATAGCTCGATCCAGAACTTCCCCGTGAACCGGGGATCCCGATTGCTCACAATCGATTGCGGTATGCCCCAATACTTGACGATGTGCTTCAGAAACAGGTTAGCCACCTCCTTTGCTGGGCAATCCTTTGTGGCCGGCACAAACGTCGCATATTTGGAGAATCAATCAACCACCACCACGATCGTTTGGCACCCTTCGGCTTTGGGTAGTCCCACTATAAAGTCCATGGAAATGCTTTCCCACGGATGTTCCAGAATAGGAAGAGGCTCCAGCAACCAGGTTGGTGGTCATTACTCAAGCTTATCTTGTTGACACACCAAGCAAGTCCGAACATAAGCTTCAACGTCATCCCTCAACCTGGGCCAGAAGTACCGATCCTCCACGAGTGGCATGGTGCGGTGGATTCCCGGATGTCCCGCCCATGGGGTATCATGGCACTCTCGCAACACTTCCCGTCTCAAGTTCCCATGGAGTGGCACATATAATAGCTGCTCTTTTGTGTAGAGTAGATCGTCCTCACACCAAAATCTTCGGGTCCCGCCCTCCCGAGCGTATCCAAGGAGGGCTCTAGCCGTCGGGTCATGTTGCAGCCCTCCTTGATTCGTTTGGTCCACGGGCACTTCGGTCGGCTCATTACCGCCAACTCAACCTTCCTACCGAGAGCATTCGCGATGGAGTTGGCCTTCACCGGTTTGTACTCGAGCACATAATCAACTCCGCTAGGAAGTCTTGCCATCGTGCTTGCTTCGGACTCGGCTTCTTCTAAGTTTGGAAATAGCTCGTAGCTACGTTGTCCGTTCTCACAACGAACCGCGATCCCAAGAGGTAATGACGCCAGGTGCGCAAGCAATGCACTATGGCCGTCATCTCCTTCTCTTGGACCATATACTGTCGCTCGGTATTGTGACGTCATGGAAATTTGATATCTGTAAGAAAAATTATGAATTCTAGCGTGGAAAATAAAATTTGGATTTTGAGGATTTAAGAGACGATGATTATGAATTCCGGGACCTCTGTCAGAGAAAGTCAAATTTGAATAGTCAAACATTGACTCGTAATGTCAAGACCCTTCTCGCGCAAATTCGGTCTTGTCCGAACCCCGAATGCCGAAATTCTAATTTTGCCCTTAGTCGATTGAGCCAAATGACTACCGGTACCCATTTTACCAAATTACCAATTTGTCCCTAGATTTTTTTGGCATAAGACAAAATAATTAATTAGTTTTGATTTTTGGGCCCCACTCTTTTATTTTCTTTTTTTTTTCATCCAAAACCCCCCCTTCCAATTTCCCTGCCGCCCACGTGAACCCCCTCCCCTTACTGACATCACATTTTCCCTGCCCCAAGTTTTGCTTTTTTGACTTTTCTTCTCTCTCTCTCTCTCTCTCTCTCTCTCTCTCTCTCTCTGCGACCAGAACACCCCCCTCCCACTGTACTTGTTCTTTTTCCTTTTCTCTGTAACTCGCCCGACTATACCACCACGCCCAGCCCCCACCACCTAGCCACCGCAGCCCTATCGCACCAGCTCGCATCCCGCTGGCCACCGTTCGTCCGACCACCGCCCGTCGTCGTCCCAGCACAGGTTGTCATCGCGTCGCCTCACCCGAGCTTCGACGGACCTATGACCACCTCACCTCTAGATCTGCCCTCTCCTCTGCACTGCCCGTAGGCCGCCAACCTGTGCCGCACTACCAGTCCCATCGTCGCCAAAACCCCAACTAGCGACTCGGATCCGAGCCGCCCAACCGCCGAAACCCCCAACGTCGGCCACCGGACCCCAAGCCGCGGGATCCGAGAACCCTAGCCCACCGGATCTGCGAGCTCCAGCCACGCCACGACCAGCCCGACGCCTTGTCACGCCATCCCGGCAGCCGCTCGGCTAGCCACCCGAGCCTCTGCCATGAACCCGAAGACCCGACTCGGAGACTCGCGGCCGAAACCCGACTTTGACCCGACCCGAATAGTACTCGAACTAAATTGACCCGACCTGAACAATACCCGAACTAAATCGACCCGACCCAAAAACCCGTGACCCGAACGGCCAACCCGACCCAACCCGAACAGTAACCCGAGACTCGATTCAAACCGTGTCGCTGTTTTCGTCATCGCTACGCCCGATTCGACATCGAACACCGGAGTAGTGAGTTGATCCCTAAACTCGATTAGGGCGTTAAGCTGCGTTCGAGAATTAGAATAATTGATGTGGATTGCGATTAAAATAATTAGCGAGTGCCGGATGTATTTATTTAATTATAATTGCATTATTTGCCCGAAATCGGATCGATTGAATATTAAAGTGACAATTAATCGAAGTCTGGATTCATTGATCGAGATGGATTAATTAACTAAAGCCGGGTTAATTAATTGAGATAGATTTAATTATTTATATTCGAGATTTATTAATTGCTAGTTTAATCGTAATTAAATCAATTAATTAGAACTGTGATAATTATTTAATTGTTAATTAATTATTGGATTATTACTATTGGGTAGTTTGTCGATGACCGTTTAGTGCCTTGATTGTTGTGACTGGTCATCCTATATATATAGATGCAAAGTATGGTGGACAATATGTGCATTTATGTAATCATCTATGGACTAACATTTTAAGCATGAAAATGGCCTTAAGCCAAGTTTTGAGCATGATTGTTTGTGAGTGTGCATTGGGCTAAATGCAAAGATATAAATTGGCTGGTTGTCTATCGTGCATGTGTGGTCACATAATGGATCCGATCTTCTCGGGTACGTGAGGACGAAGCCGACCCCCGGGTACGAGGGTTCGAGCCTGGTAAGTTCGTGCCGATGGTACTTGGAACCACACGACTTATTAGATACCGGTCGCGACTTGTGACGGACCGACGCTCCCTACAAGAATGCCTAACTGTTAATCCATGCCGAGGGTACTTGGAACCACATAGTTTGTTAGTTACCGTTGCCAAAGGAATGGAACGGTGCCTAGTTCTGCCGGAAGAGCATGGTTTTGCTAAGACCGAGAATGGTCGTTAATAACTGGAACACGTGTAGTGCATTGTGCATGCAATTTATGATGAGTGTTACGGTTATGTGCCTTGGTTGTATGCATTTGATTGCATGTTATACATGAATTGTTTAATGTGTGGACCAAGGTGGGGTAAGCCTGCATGTGCTTGATGGTGGATTGATTTTGGATTTGATTACGTGATAGGTAAAGCGTTGCGAGGATCGCACACTATTGGTTTACCATCGTTATTGTATTACATGCTTAGGATGCCTTGAGCGAGTCAATGTCCTACTCGGACTTAGACGTTGACTCGCTGAGATTTTATATCTCACCCCATTATTGTTAACAATTTTTCGGGTCCTTAGCTATGGAAGCCGTAAGTGTCCGTAGATTCTTTTTGAATAGCACGGAGTAATGTTAGCCCATAATCATGATTCAGTATTTTTGAGGGTTGTAGGAAGTGGCCCCGAGGTGGGGCTTGTGTATATACGTTCTTCCTTGGGTTAACAGTTAATAAATAAAAAAGATTGTTTGGAGTGATTTCCTGCTTTTCTATCCTTGTATATTTTATAATTGTTTGGGAGTTACATGTTCCATATGTGCTTAATAATAAGATAAAATAATGGATCGATGACGTGCCTGGGACGTTGTCTTTTTATGACTTGAGGTTTTTTGGTAGGGTTGTTGTGGGCCCGGGGATCAGGGCGTGACGGGTGTCGTCTAACTTTCGGGACTCGAAGGCTACCGGATGTCCATCCCGCATTAATATACCACCAATAGTAAAATCGGAGGCATCGGTCTCTACCTCATACGACTTGGCGTAGTCGAGCAGCACCAACACGGGTTCCTCGACCATAGCCCGCTTCAACCGATCAAATGCCACTTGGCACTTGTCCGTCCACTCCCACGGTTGGTTCTTCTTTAACATGTCCGTGAGCGGCATGGCGATCTCAGAGTAATTACAAACGAACCGGTGATAAGAGTTGGCCAGCCCGACGAAAGATCTCGGCTACGGCACCTTTGCGGGTGGTTCCCACTCGACATTAGCTCGAACTTTGGACAGGTCCATTCGCACACGTCCCTCTCCGACGATGTGCCCTAGGAATGAAACTTCCCGTTGTGCGAACACGCACTTCTCTTTCTTCACATAAAGCTTGTTTTCCCTCAAGACTTGAAACACCCGTTTGAGATGTTTAATGTGCTCTTCGAGTATTTGGCTATATATCACAATATGATCAAGGTATACAACCATGAACCGATCAAGGAAGGGGTGTAATACCTTGTTCATCAATGTACAAAAGGTCGCCGGGGCATTGGTCAAGCCGAATGGCATGACTAGAAACTCGTACGAATCGTATCTTGTAACTCACGACATCTTTGGCTCATCCCCTTCGGCGATTCACACCCGATAATATCCCGACCGCAAATCCAGCTTCGTGAACCACCTCGCGGTGCCTAGTTGGTCGAACAAGTCTGCAATAAGCGGAATAGGGTACTTGTTCTTGATAGTGAGTTTGTTCGGTGCCCGATAATCGATACACATGCGGAGGGATCCATCATGTTTCTTCTAGAACAGAACGGAGGCACCGAATGGGGCTTTTGACGGTCGGATATAGCTAGCATTGAGCAACTCCTTGAGTTGTCTCCTCATTTCCACGAGCTCCGGAGGGGCCATGCGATATGGCGCTATAACCGGAGGTCGAGCATCCGGAACGAGCTCGATCTTGTGATCCACCTTCCTCTTCGGGGGTAACTTCTTAGATAACTCCGGTGGCATCACATCACCGAACATGGTCAACACCTCGTCCACTTCGGTGGGAACTTGCTCCCGGACACCATTGCCCTCCTGGTCCACCAAGGTCGCCAAGAACATGGTTTCGTCTCTTCGGACTCCCTTCGAGACTTGCATCGCCGAGATAGTCTTTTGGTTCCATCCTGATTAACGTCAAACCGGGATCACACATTGACCCCGCGGGTCCGAGACACGAATACAATCAGCAGAAGGGACCGAAAAAGCTTTGATCCCAATCCAATGACAAAGTCGTAATCATCCATCGGAATCACCTCGATCGATTCCTTGTACAACAATGGTCCGAGTTGGATGTCCACATCCCGGACAAGACCACTCATTGGAACTTCCTCGGAATTCATAGTTTTAAGCAACCAACCCCTTTCTCAACCCGCAAGTTGAGTTTCTTCGCTGCTTCTTCTGATACAAACAAATCGGATGCGCCGGTGGCAACAAGCGCACTCATCTTGGTCCCACCGACCACAAGGTCGGCAAACATGAGCCCCTTCGTTGGGTTTACCCTTTGCACGTTGGTGGTGCTCGGGATCTTCAATGATCCGAGTGGAGATTCATCTCGCGATTCCTCACCGCTCTTCCCTTTGTCCACCATTTTTATGGCCGCCACTTTGCCTCGGTTTGGACAGTCCCGGGCCATATGAGGACCGAAACACACAAAGCACTCGATGGGACCGCCTTCCTTTCTCTTGTTCTTCACGTAGCTCGATTCAGCTTGATCCTTCATGTAGGCCGTCCGCGGTTTGTTCACCATCGATCGTTGCGGCTTGGCTCGATCTCCCGCACCAATAACCTTATTACCCTTGGTCTTAGAGTCCGACCTATCCACCGAGCTTGACTTGAACTCGAGGATGGATTCAGCCGCAGTCATGGCCCCCGCAAGCGTTGTCACGTTTTGCCGTTTGAGTTCCATCTTCACCCACGGCTTGAGGCCACCAATGAACTGGTAGTAGGCCTCGGTTTCGGATAGGGACGGTATTTGAAGTTTCAACTCCGAAAACTTCCTCACGTACTCTCGGATTCCAGCCCTTTGCTCTAAGCGTTGAAGCTCTTCCCGGGTTTTTTCCTCTGCATAAACCAGGAAGAATTGTTTCTGAAACTCCGCCTAGAATGCTTCCCATGTCGTGATGGGTTCAGCCTCCCCATCGCCGCTCTGGGTACGCCACCAAAGTAGGGCATTACCGATCATGTACATGGCCGCCATGCTCATCCACAAGGCGCTGTTGGACACTCCTTGAGTATCGAATTATTGGTTTAAGAATCAAAGAAAGTTGTTAACTTCCTTAGCTACTCGAGAACCACCGAACTCCTTCGGCTTGGGTGCATCCACTCGTGGAGCAACTTGTATGGACACCACACCATTCACACAGCCTACCTCCAACACAACCACCTTGGTCTTCATTTCAGCCACTTCCATGTGCAAGGCTTGGATCATGGCCTCCCGGGCACCACGGTTCTCCTCCGTGGTAGTGGTGAGAGTATTGAGCAACTCGCTTTGAAGCTCGGCCATATCATCCTTGAGCTCGAGTAACTTAGCTTGCAGCTCCCGCTCACCCATGGCATCGCCCTCGATCTCGGCCTCGTCATCACTCTTGTTGGCCCGAATTTCCTCTAAGGCTTGCTCGAGTTTGGTCATGCGGGTCTCCATGTCCCGCTTCACCTCCCCGGACGCCCCACGATCTTGTCTTGCCCGCATCGAGGTTGGCTCGATAGTTAGCCCCGCGCACTCGTCCGTCGAATGCTCGGACTCGTGCACTGGGTCAGCACCTTGATTCCTCGTCATATCACCGAGAATCGAATTGCTCTGATACCAAATGTCACGAGTCGGTTTATCTAGCATTCCCCAACACCGTGTGGCACTTAAGATCTAATCCCGAGTCGGTTTTCTTCACGATTCAGCTCACATACGCACTCACGGCTCGCACACAACCGAGAGAGAATGCAAGGAAAGCTCTTTGTATTGCTCAATTTTCGGAGTATCCTTTACAAGGGGTTCGGCCCCCCATATATATATACAAGAGAGAGAGAGACAACAAGTCTCCTCGGGTTAATCGGTCAATCACAAAACCGCTCAACAACCAAAACTATTTCACTGTTCATGTTAACGAGTCACTATTCACATCAGCAACCCCATCCAAGTCACCATCCAAGCCAGCAGCCACCTCTACCAACTCCACTAACTCAGAAGACTTTTGGGGCGAGTGTTAACTACTCGGGAGACAATTGGAAGCCACCTGGGTTTGTGGGGCCCAAGCAGTCCACGTCGGCCTTGCTCACCGATCCCGCATGGCCGCCCGGTTGATCACTAGTCGGTCGCTGGTCGATCCGTCATCGTGCACGGATCGACCGCCCGGCCATCCCACTTGATTCAAGGGTCGTCCTCTTGGCCGCTCCGCACGATCTACGGGTCGATCCCCCGTTCGTGTAGCACCGATTATGGATCGATCCGTCACTCGCCTGCCACGATTCGTGGGTCTATCCCTCGATCGTGCGGCGTCATCACTGGATCGTTCCATGGATCAATCCCTCGGTCGTTTGTCCGGTCGCCCGGCACGATCCGCGGATCAATCACCCGGTTGTTTCACTCGATCCCCGGGTTGATCACCCGATTGTTCCGCTCCATCCCCGGGTCGATCACCCGGTCGTGTAGGGTCGTTCATGCATCGATCCGCTGGTTGCCCCGAATCATCCTCGGATCGATCCACCGGTCGATCTTTCATTCGCTTGGCTACTCTTAGGCCCGATTCTGGTTGACTCACGAATCGATCCGTTGGTTGATCCGGTGAATGTATTGCTATCGATTTTGGATCAAAATTCAACGGGCCGTGATACAGGGCTATGACCGGCTGTGACCATGACCATATGGGAGACAAACTACTTTTGAGTTGGCTCTTTTTCACTCGCGGGCTCATCTTGAGTCTTCTCAACTGAGACGAAAGATCAAAGTTGATCTGGACATGACAGCTCGTGGGGGCTCGGAGACATCAATCTCAGTGGGACCCATAAAACATCCTTCTCGTCAATTTTTCACTCGACATAGGGCTAAGTGAATTGACAAAATTTCACGGTACATGCCTGACTCAAAATATCACGCGTTTCCAATCCGTTACTATCTTATGTTATCTCTTCTTGTAATACAAATTCGGATCCTCACTTCTGTGTTTAGATACAAGATTTCATCTCACCTCAAATTATCACGTGATTTTGATTATCAAGGGCGCACATGACAATACTTTTAAAGTAGAATTCTGCTCTAAAAGTACTTCTAAAGCAGAAATTTATTTGATAACGTAATTTCTGGAGCAGAAATTCTTTTGATTATGCAGCTTTATTTTTTTTATTTGTAAAGCCACTTGCAAAAGTAAAAAAATTAATTTTTATCCAGAAGTTAATTTATAGGGCAAAAGTGTTGGCACACGCACCTTGAATTGCCAACTTCCTTCCCCAAATTGCACCGGCCACTTTTCTATGCCTATTATACTTAGAAAATCCTAGACCCGCTCTTCAAATCCGTAATTCAGTTGCCGCAGCCGCAGCCCCTCTTCAAATACTACGTGCCGTGCAAAAAGAAAGTCAGCTCTACGTTACTTAATTTAAATCGCACTCACGCTCTTTAATTTTTTTTTTTAAATCCACAACTCCTAGATCTTTCACAACTCTCAAATGTTGGCATTTAAATGTAAAAATAATGATTTCATACTTTTCTGACATTTGAACAGTTAATCTTAGACTTCGGCAATGTTTGCAGAGTCTCTATCTTTTCCTTATAAGAAGTTGTCGACTCGAGCATGTACTTAAAAAGGTTTAGTGAAAAGCAAAAAGCGTTTCATGAAACTTTATGGTATTTCCATCCTTTCAGGGACAGAAAAAATAATTTGATAGGGATTGGAGGGCTTGGGGGTCGGCCTTGGACCGACAAAAAAGTATTCTAGAGGTTTGCAGCCGCTTCGTTGGGAAATAGGCGGAACTATCCCCAAATTATAATGATCTCTAGGCTACTTCATTACCACAAAGGTCTAGAGGGAGCCACTCCCGTTTTAACTTCGTCGCATTATGATACTGACCAGCTCGCTTTCTCCACCTCGGTAAAATCTCTTGCTCCTTTAGGAGCTTAAATACCCTCCTTGGGTTTATGCAATAATAGTATCTCAAGAAAGTTTGTTGCGATAGATTTTAATCGAGTAATTATAGAAACTAGGACTATTATGTGATTAACTTTGTCAAAACATTCTGGTGATATTTAACTACATTATTGGGCAAATAATTTTTGGTAGAAATTTAAATTAGTACATTTCTTCCATAGTTGTATCGTCATTATTTATGCAAGATTAAAATACTTACACTTAGAATGTCACACATGACACTTAAATCACTGTGGTAAAGAATGAACATTTTCCTTTTGCGGGTCATAGGAGACTATAACCGTTCTTGATGGGGAATAATTCTGCTCACTTCACAGTTGAACTTAAGTTACACGTGTTAAGATTTGACGCACAATCACAATGAAATAAAGAGTAAAAGTGAGAAATGAAAGTCAAATCTTGATTCACCTTTACATTAGAGCTCCATCCGGCAAAATGATTCAATCCTTAAATGGGACCCCTGTAATTTTCTATCAATGAAGAGTATTAACCATACCCCAACATCACGTTATAAACAGGTTGCAATGACTCTGGAGTCAATTGAGTTTGGCGTTTGCAGAAGATGAATCAATCTGGTGGGGACACGAGTGGCCTGTATTTTATTGGCCCTATACTCATTTTTTTCTCCCGTGCTTCGGAAAAGAGAGATAAAGAACGATAATTTTAAGGGCAAATGCCACCAAAAACTCTGAAGTATGTGTATTGTGACACATTTATCCCGAACTTTTTTTTGTGACACTAAAAATCCTAAACTTCTATCATAGTGACACATCTACCCTCTATTACAGTTCCATTAAAAATCCTCGTTAAAATCTGATGTGGCAATGATGTGGCGCCACATCAGATTTTTTTTAAAAAACCAAAATTTAAAAATACTGTTCATCGTTCATAGTCACTGTTCATCGCCACTGTTCATCGTCTTCAACGTCGCATCCCTCGACCAAAGCTCTTTCGGAGCTTGTTCGCCGCCGCCCACTGTCGCCGATGAGGCGCCATCGCCAGAGGGGGCAGCAGAGTTCGTTGACCCTAGGCCGGGGTGGCCGGCGCTCACCAACCCCGGACGAGGCCTCGCCAGCCTCGGGCAATCAAATGACGCAAAATCCAACACGACAAGCACCTCCAACCATTATTAGCAGAACCAAATCTAGAAACCTTCTGGCGAAAAAAAAAATCCAGAAACCTCACCTTAGGGTCGGAGAAGCCAAGCACCAGCGCTCGATTTCCCCCATCTTCTTCCTTCTCCTCGTCGTCTTCCTCGTCCTCCTCGTGCAGATCTGACAGTGCGAAGCAACTCGAGGACTTGAACAGACTGCACTTCCTCCCATGGCGGCCCACGATGGTCTTGCCTTTCTCGCCGTCTCCGTCGCCGACGCCGTCGTCCCCTTTGCAATGATCGGGCGCATCGTCGTCCTCTTCGCTAATGGGGAAGAGGGGCATCGACTTAGCAGACAGGAGAGAGAAGTTCTTGGACCAGTGGAGGATCCGCCGCTTCTTGTTGAATGGGTGCTCCGACTTCTCTAGATCCTTGGCGTTGCTCACCACCTCCGTCAGATTCACCTCCAAAAAGTTGTTGAACGACTTCGATTTCCCCGAGAAGTGGTTTGACATCCTCCTCCTATACCACCAGATGCAACCTGAATCAGTCCCCTTTTTATCCATGAATGACCTTTTTGGGAATCAAATGCAATCTTAATGATGGATCATCTCCAAATTGCAATCAGAACCTCCATGGAAATTTTAGTTCAATCTTATGGTCAATGGGCTATGAGAGAGAAAAGGTACGAGTAAAAGGAAAGAAATTAGCTCGAGGCCAAGCTAAGTCCAGCGCGAGATCTCCGCCCGGATCCGGGCAAGCCTCGAGTACCCTTGCCCGGGGGTGGCGAGCCCCGGCCACCTTAGCCCGGGGCCGGCAAGCTCTGCCGCCCCCTTCGGTGATGGCTCCTCATCGGCGACGGTGGGCAACGACGAACGAGCTCCGGAAGCGCTTTGGCCGAGGCATGCGAGATTGAAGACGATGAACAGTAACTATGAACGATGAACAGTATTTTTAAATTTTGGTTTTTTTTTAAAAAAAAATCCAATGTGGCGCCATGTCATTGCCACATCAGATTTTAACGGGGATTTTTAACGGAAACCTAATAGAGGGTAGATGTGTCACTACAATAGAAGTTTGGGATTTTTAGTGTCACAAAAAAAAATTTGGGGTAAATATGTCATAATGGGTATTTGCCCTAATTTTAATGATGACTATCCATATATATTTCTTTTACTTGTCAGTAACATATAGATGAAAGTGTGGAATTGTAACGGATGTGTCCTTCCTAGTTACTCAGAAAACGGAAAATATAAAACGAAATATCTTTGTTAACATGGAAAAGCTAAAAAAGATGGCCATATAAATTTCTCCTGGGTTGAGGAGATAACCAAGGTTACCTTCGGAGACGAAGAAACCAGATCAATAAGGTGTTCCCGTTTCAATGATCTTCGAGCAAATTGTGAATGATTTGTCTTTGATCACGCCAGAAAAAGGCCAAGTCTCTCGAGCCACAAGCACACCCTACATTAATGATTTGCGCGTGGACCGAGTCTTCCAGACCAGGTCGAACATCAAAGTCAATGCCGATGTGACGGCTCGCGAGGGCCCGAAAACATCAATCACAGTGTACGCAAATCAGTAACTATGTGATTTACCCCAAATTAATTTTTTTTACCATAAGAAATTTCAAATTAGTACATATATAACAAATTTACCCTTCGTTAGTTTCTATTAAATCAAGTTAATACTACAAAAAAAAACCCAAAATTGATACGTTTATAACAAACAAAAGGTAAAAATCTCAAATTGGTACATCTATCAACTGTCAGGTGAAATATAATGAAAAATTAACGAAGGATAAATTTATCATAAATATATCAGTTTGGAGTAAATTTGTTATAGGCATATAAGTTTGGAGCTTTTGATGGTCAAATTAATAGTTTGAGGTAAATTTGTTACATATGTACCAGTTTGGAGTTTTTTGTGATAAAAAAAAATTTGAGGTAAATTTATCGCAAGTATACTAATTTGAAGTTTTTCATGGTATTAACCTTAATTTTAATTATGCATATCTGTATATATTTCATTTACTTATCAGTAACATACCGATCAAATTTTGCAATTGCAACGGATGAGCCCTTTCTAGTTATTCAGATAATTGAAAATATAAAACGAAATAATTTTGTTAACATGGAAAAGTTAAAAAAGATGGCCGTAAAGAAAATATAATTTTTAGCGTAACATGGGCGTTGCGGAGGCGCCCAATTTTACTTTCGGACACAAAGAACGCATATCAATAAAGTATTACCATCGGCGATGATCCTCAAGGAAATCGCGACAAACAAAAATCGAACTGTCTTTGTTCACATGGAAAAGCAAAAAAAGATGGCCATAGAGGTAATATAAATTTTTCCCGGGGTTGAGGAGATAGGCAATGTTACCATGAGAGAAGAAGAACCCAGATCACTAAGGGCGCGCATGGTAACACTTCTCTCCGAGAAATCAACTTCTTATCAGAAGTTGATTTCTCTACTTCTCCTCAAAAGTAGAAGTTGATTTTTCTACTTCTGCTCCGGATTGACTCATGATCAGAAAAATTCATTTGGTAACGGTTGAAAATTTCTATTTTTGAAACATTATTAACAAAATTTTCGGCGCCGATGGTCGACGGCGGCGGTGGTAGTCGGCTGCGGCGATGGTCGGCGGCGGCGGTGGGTGGTGGCCGCGCGGTGGTTAGCGATGGCTGCGGTCGGCAGCGGCGGCAATTGTTGGTGGGGGCGGTTGGAGGCGGCGGTGGTCGGCCACGGCGGCGGCGTATGGCGGCGGCGGCTATGGGCGGCCGACGGCGGCGGTGGGTGGCCGGCGGCGGTGGGTGACCGGTGGCCGCAGCGGGCGTGGTCGGCGGCCGGTGGTCACAGCAACGGTGGTCGGCGGAGGCGGGTGTGGTCCAAGAAGTGATTACGGAGCCGAGAAGTTAAACTTTTTTACTTCTCAAAATTGGCCGAAAATCCTATCAGAAGTGAAAAATCTTACAAGAAGTGAAAAATCATACTAGAAGTAAATTTTTTTACCAAACGGATTTCTACTTCGATTAGACTTTTATCAAACACATTTCTTTGCCAGATGAGCTTCTGGCAGAGAAATGGAATTTCTGAAGTGATTTCATGCGGGCCCTAAGTGTTCCCGTTTCGATGATGCTCGAGCAAATCGTAAATGACTTGTCTTTGATCGTGCTAGAAAAAAGGTAAAGTCTCTCGAGCCACAAGCGCAGCCTGCAGTTAATGATTTGTGCGTGGACCGAGTCTTCCAGACCAGGTCGAAAGATCAAAGTTGATGCCGATGTGACGGCTCGCAAGGGCCCGGAAACACCAATCACAGTGTACCCTCAATTACGTTTGATATAGGGCAAAAGTAAATTGACTAGACCCCACCATAATATGATGTCTATTTCGAGCATCCAGTGGCTCATGAAAAGCAGGCATACTAGTCTTATGGTAAAAATAAAGCCATCGTTAACCTTAACTAAGCCCATCCTGTTGCAGGCATTGTAAATATGCCAACCTTGAGAGCAGAGACTGTACAGCGAGTCATCAAACCTCACCAAACATGAGGAAGGCTTTTGTGCTAGCATGTATTCTCTTCGTTTCTGCGACCCTTCTCTTCCTTCCTTCCTCCGAAGCTGGAAGACTACTACTTCAGACAGGTGAATCCACCAACTTTCTCTCATTCTCCATCAACTCTTGGAGTGCAACATGACCCCGGCTTCTCCTTTTTCATCGTTCTGCCGTCGCTTTTGCATATTCTACGATAACTGCCTAATCGAAACCATTTTGAGCAGGAGGGTACCTCAAATCGGGCGCACCAGGATGGCCTGGTCCGGGTGTAGGAGGATCGCCCAGCACACCCTATGTACCCCACGACCCAAATCCCTATTATGTACCACGAGACCCAAATCCTACGTACCAGCAGCAGCCGTGTGTTTATTCGCGTACTTGCCCTCCATAAACTAGTAGCAATACATCGCCGTGAGGTTGAGAAGGCCATATACTGGATGGCAATTGTCATGCGCTACATACGTAATTCATAGTCGATACAATGCTTGAAAACCAGCGGCTACCAGCTTGTTATTGAATAAATGGATGAGCCGGAGCCGCGTATTATCAATGCTTGATACAATGCATAATCCGTTAGCTTAAGGCAACTCCATTTTATAGACATAATTGGATTTCTTATTTATGTGACTTCTGATGTGAAAGAGCACCCTTATTTATAGTGACATGTTGAAGAAGAAGATCCTACTTCGACAATATCTACGTTGTCATCTTTCCATTGTAACCCCAAAAATTGTCCGTACCTAACTTTATTTAAATTAAAAGAAATAAAAATTACATTGTTTGAAATCTCAAAAAAGTAACCACACATGTCAAAACTTGACATGGAAATTAAATTCCTTCTAAAAGAAGGTACATAAAATGTATTTCTTACTATCCAAATAAAACCAGAGTCTAGAATTAAAATAACATCTCCCGTGAACTCGACGTCGCCTTTATTGTTGTTTCCTACTGTGAGCTTTGATTTTTCCTTATTTAGCTTGCTCCGGTTTATGAATTCATATATGGTAAACACAACATAATTAGTTGCACCGCTATCTAGCCACCACAAATAGGATGAAACTTCTGATAGATTAGATTCACAAACCAATGCAAAAAAATCACTACCTTTAGGCTCGCGCTTTATATTTAACGCAGTCTTTCTTTACGGGTCATCTCTTCTTACAAAAGAAATAGAAACCATCCTTACCATCGTTACCGTTCTTTTTAAAGTTCGGTTTCTTTAGACCCAAGTTGTTAGAAGGATCAATGAATGAATGAGTTCCTCTATGAGTACGATTTTTATGCACCTTACCCTTTTTTATATCAGAATTGGAGGTAGCATATATAACAATGTGCGCTTTACCTTTCTTCAATTTTATCTCCTTTGACACCTTCCTTGCAATCAAGTCATTGATTGACCATGTTTGATCTGCGGTATTATACTGTGTTTGAATAATACCAAATTCGGGTGAAAGAAAGTTAAATGTAAGATGCACAACACAAACATCGGGAATATTAACATAAAGTGCCTTGAGCTTTGTTTGCAGATCCACCATCCTTAGGATATAATCACTAATACCAGCATAACCATCATACTTCAAGCTGAATAACCTTGATAGATGTGTCCCAATTTCAGCATTAGGAGAGTCGCGATTCCTTGCCACCAAGGCCTCCATCATCTACTCAGCAGTGATGTCGGTTGCGAAATCATTTATTAGATGTTCATGTATGGATCGCTTCATAAATAATAAGCAAATCCTATTGCTCTTTTCCCAATGAGCAAAGTGTGCTTTCTAGGGTTCTGTATTAGCCTCGGTGAGAGCTGTCGATTTATACTCATTAAGGACAACATGAACATCCGCAAGTTCAATACCAAATAGAAAATCCTCTCTCCACTTCTTAAAATTAGAACCGGTGAGAATCTTAATAGCTATGGAGTTGCTGTTCACAAAAAATGTGATTGAAAAGTAATCATTGTTTATAATTAGCATAATGTAGAAATTTACAATGAGAGTTACATACATAATCATACAATTACTTTTGGATATAAAACATGATATGCGCTTGTACACTCTTTACATTACAATGGCCATGAGAATTTATTTCAACTTTGTTAAATCACCACCTTTGGGAGTATGAAAATACTTAGATTAGGTAATTCTCAACCATATGCTGTACATGTATCACTCCATGTAACAATATGCAATTGCCTCCTTCGGGAGTATGAACACGTATTAAAACAGGAGATATCCCAATACTTTATAAGAACAAAAAATTCTTATATCCAATCAAATATTTCCCTCTGGCGGTCACAACCTAATTGAATTTTCAAAGTTGGGATACAAACTTTATATTTCATATTTACCGTATGCATGTAATTTCGGACTAAAAATTAGGGACAATTAGCCAAAAAAATTACATGCCGTGCTAATTGACATTGATGCACTCAACAATACATGTTAAACCATAAACATGTAGTTGATAAATTATGCTCCAAATATATGTATGTGATACTTACATGTGACCTTGCACCTGTATTTCACAAATCATAGAGAAATACATACGAAAAATACAAAAAATACCCCAACCTATACATATATTTGGGGCTCCATACATATTTTTTTTATCCATAAACGCATCAACATGTAAAATAAATATACCACCCGATAGAACATAATCATACGAGCATGTCGGTACCTCGAACATCTCATTTGGACCTGTTACGCACCCTCATGCACCCATTAGAGTCTCTGCGCGTAGTCCCTACAAGTTGACACGTGCATCGCACATGTTTGAGTCTCAACCAGTCTTGAAAACTAGTCCGACCGGAGGGCCCAAGTCAACAGTCAACTGGTTAGGTTGGGTTATTCGGGTCGGGTCTACCTGGACTAAGATGACGCCAGCCCTACACATGCCGAGCACCCGTGAGCCCGGGTCTAGCGCGTGGTTCTTCTTCATGCGCGTGGCCGCCAAGCGCTCGATGGCCGGTGGCGCGTGTCGGCACGTAATGGTGTGTGTCGATGCATGCAATGGAATCCAACGGCGATCTTTGCACGGTTTTTCTCATCTCGATGAGTACATTCCAAATATGTACTAGAAAATAAAATTTCGAAAATTGCCGGAGCGTGATTCGGGATCTAAAATGTATAGGCTCTAATACCACATGTAAGCTGCAGCAATGACTTTAATCAGCGTCCTAAGATCATTACGTATAGATATGCGAATCACAGTTTCATAAAGTAGAAGAATCAACGCACCTTATTTAGGATTCATTGTTCTTGATGAGGAATTGCGATGAACCGATGCTCAAGAGCTTCTCCTCTATGAACGCCCTTTAAACATTGGCTTCAATGAGACGACCCCTCACGTATAGCTTTCTGTCGACTCTTTATGTGAGGTTATATAAACATCAAGGTTTAAGAGGAAAGACGTGAGCTCTATTTATAGAGTCTGTAACCTATCCCCTCATTACGGATAAGGTTTAACTCAATTCATACTATCCAGCCTCATATCCAACTAGAATTGAAAAATCTTATATCTTTTCTTTATTAGACCAATAATTAATTATAATTATAATAATTAATAAAGTCCATATAAAATATATTCTAACATACAATTGTAAAGCATGGGTCCTTTGTAGCCATTCAAATAATGGAAAACACAAAATGAAATATATTTGTTCACATGAAAAGGCAAAAAAGATGTTCCCGTTTCGATGATCCCCGGGCAAACTGTGAATGACTCGTCTTTGGTCACACAAGAAAAAGTTAAAAAGTCTGTCGAGCAAACTGTGAATGACTTTGTCTTTGCGGGGGGGCCGAGTCCCCTAGACCGGGATGAAAGATCCAAGTCACGCGCGGATATATCACAGCTCGAAAGGGCCCGGAGGAAACACCGGTCACAGGGTACCCTCGATTACAGGGCAAAGTGAATTGACAAGAGCACACCAAGTATGATGTCCACATCGACCATCCAGCGGCTCGTGGAAAGCAGCCATATTATTCTTAAAGTGAAAATAATGCCATTTTTACCTTACGAAAAACTCAAGATTCAAAAAATATTCGCTTTTATTTTTTTTTCAAAAATGAGCGAATGAAGAATACGTTTATCGCTCATGAAAATGATTAGTTATAAATTGTTGTTCATAAAGAAAACTTTTTCCGTTGATTAGTTTTTTCAAATGATATAACTAATTATTTTTCGAAAAATATTTTTTAAATCGTGAATTTTTCGTGAAACGAAGGCAGCCTTAACCCTGCTGAGTTCATCCTATGGCAAGCATTATAAATAAGCCAACCTTGAGAGCCGAGAGTCTGGACAGCGGAGTCATCAAACCTCACCAAAGATGAAGAAGGCTTTTGTGCTAGCATGCATTCTCTTCGTCTCCATGACTCCGCTCTGCCTTCCTGCCGCTAAAGCTGGAAGACTGCTACTTCAGACAGGTGAATTCACCAACTTCCTTTCACTCTCGTTCCACTACTTCTGTAAAAGAACATGACCCGGCTTCCTTCTGTTTTTTTTTTTTTTTCCTTTCGTGTTCCGTCGTCGCTTTTGCATCTTCCGTTGTATTGCGGGAGACAAATAACAGCCTAAACCAATCTATTTTGTGCAGGGTACAGTGAGCCGGGCACACCAGGATGGCCTGGTCCGGGTGTAGGAGGATCGTCCGGCACACCCTATGTACCACGAGACCCGATTCCGTACGGGGAGCCGCCGTGTGTCCGTACGCGTACTTGCCGTCCATAAACTAGCAGCAATACAGCGCCGTGAGGCCGAGAAGGCCATGTTCTGGACGGCCGTTGTCATGCACTACATACGTAATTCGTTTAGTCGATACAGTGTGCGATGCTGCCGGCTAGTTATTGAATAAATGGATGAGCCGGAGCCGCGAATTATCAATGCTTGGTACAATGCATTATCTGTTAGCTTAAGGCAAGTCGGTTTTACAGATATAATTGGATATCTTATGTATGTGACTTCTCCTTTGAAAGAGCACCCTTATTTATAGAGACATATTGAAGAATAAAATCCTACTTCGACAATATCTCCGTTGTCATCTTTCCATTGGATCCCCAAAAGGTGTATCTTGGCAAATATCAAAATACTTTCGAGATTGTACATATATGTGTATATGTATATATAAGTATATCACCATGTCAATATGTATTCCCAATGGATATCCATGGTTAAGCAATTAAACGATACTTGATTAAATGAAATGGTAATGAGAAAAATTAATTTATTTGTCATGGAAATTTTCGTGTCGACAGTTATGTGAACTGTACCTGCTTAAGAAAGTAGGATAAAAAACTATTTAAGCTTTAACAAGGTACCAATGAGAAATTAGTAATTTCTTCCAATCACTATCACATCTCGCCAAAAATCAAAAGTGAATTACCGAGTCCAGACAAATCATCAACAACTACCTCGTCTTTGCCAAAAATCATCCAAATTTTCTTTTTTGGATAAATTAAGTGTCAATTTTTTCAAAAAAATGATTATTCGAGTGCCAACTCTGATGAGTTTCGTTAGAAATCTAACATGGTATCTACATCACTCACGGGAGAATCCCAATTAGTAATACAAAAAAGCTAATATTTAATAATAAAAAAATTCCACGTAATAATAAAATTAAAAATAAGCTGAAAAAATGTTTCTAATAGTGGGGGTCGCCGGCACATCTCCCACCCTCGCCGACCATTTCCGGCGATGGTGGGCCAACAACGGCGAGGGTGCCCTCGCTGCTGTGCAAAGCAAATCTTTTTTTTAGCTTATTTTTAAATTAATTTAACATTTTAAAAGAAATTAGGTTAATTTGTGAAAATTCAGTCCACGTGGACTGATTTTCTTTTTATAAATAAATCCACATAATACTAAAAAATTAATAAAAAAATGCCAAGTGGACTATTCGGCCAGAATCTTTTGCCGTTGGCACTTGAGTAATCGTTTTTGCTCTGGTTTGGCATTTAAGTGAGCTGGCGAAAAATTTTCATACCAAAATGAGCATTGTACACAAATATTGTCACTTGATGTGTCCTTCCACCAAAAAGAAAGAAAGAAAATTCTCTAGATGAAAATGCCCGGTTGTGCCACTTGGAAAAGTACCTGCTCATCAGCCAGAGAAGATTTAGCCGGTCGGCAAGTTCATGCCAGACTAAATGACCATTTTTTTTTCTTGTCGAAGGACTAAATGACCATTCAAAGCCCATATTTGAGACGAAATGGTCACTTCAGACCCTTTTTTTTAAAACAAAGTCAACTTTGGACCGTCTTTTGAGAAAAATGAGTCAACTATAAGCCCTTATTTGAAATTTTTCACAGAATTTTGACGGAGGGTAAATATGTCACTTATGTAAAAGTTTAGAATTTTTTGTGTCATAGCAAAAAATTTAACATAGATGTATCATAGTAGGTATAGTTGGGATTTTTTTGTGTGACTTTTATCCTTTAAATTATTAAATTGCCACTTTCTCCCCCAAATTGCACCTGCCACTTTTCTATGCCTCAACACTCAAAATCCTAGACACACTTCAAACACGTAATTCAACTGCCCGAGACTGCTGCCCCTCTTCATATACTGCGTGCATTGAAAAAAAGAAAATCAACTCTATGTGCCTCAAAGCTTGCTCGGGTTAATTGTTACTTCATAATTCTTAAGTAATATAAATCTTGCACTCACGCTCTTTGAATTTTTTTGAATGCACATTTTAATATATAAATGTACATATAATGTCTTCATACTTTTCTGACATTTGAAAAGTATATCTTAAACTTTGGCATAGTTTGCACATTCTATGTCTTTTCCTTGGACAAAATGACACCATAAGTATTAAAATTTGTGTATGGCTCACTTAAGTGCCAAATCGAAGAAAAAAAGATAGCTTAAGTGCCGACGGCGAGATATTTCTGCCAAACTGATTACATGGCATTTTTTTTAGTATTATGTGGCAATTTTTAAAAAAATTCAGTTCACGTGGACTGATTTTTTTAAAATAAGGTAAATAAAAAATTTAATTAAACTAAAAAATAGAAAAAAGTTTTTACAAAAAAAAGGTTTGGTCTTGCGGCAGTGAGGGCCCTTGCCTTGTAAACATTTTTTTTTTTTTTAGCTTTTCAACCTTTTGTCTTATTTTTCAGTACTTTTTAACTTTTAATTTTTTTTATTGCTGATTGGGATCCTCCAGCAGGCCATGTAGGATTAGGTTATTAATAAACAAATGCAACGCAAGATTTCCGGCAAAGTTCACCGGAGTTTGAACTCAAACAATCATTTAAAAAAAATGGCACTTAAGTGATTCACAAAATTTTTTTGGCACCAAAGTGCCTTACATAAATTTTGACACTTATGATGTCCTTACGCCTTTTTTGCTTATAAGAAGCCGAAGGTATCGCATTACTATACTGACTATCTCGTTTTCTCCACCTCGGTAAAATCTCTTGCTCCTTTAGTAGCTTTGTCCAGTACCCTCCTTGGGTTTATGCAACAATGGTATCTCGAGAAAGTTCAGTCGGAGTTGCTTTACGACATGGCGTGCTAAATTTTAATCAAGTAATTACAGAAACTAGACATATTATATGATAAATTTTGTGGGAAAATTCCGGTGGTATTTTACTACACTACTAGGCAAATGATTTTGGGTAGAAGTTTAAATTGGTACGTTTCTTCCATAATTGTATTGCGTTTATCTATGCAAGATTAAAATACAGTGCATGACGCGTAAATCAATATGATAATGTTAGGAAAATGTTAGATAATATGAAAAATAATAATCGTAGAAAAAATGTTGGAAAAGACGAGAAAAGTAAGAAACAATTGTCTGATGCGTCAAGCACTGTCCTTAAGGATAATTCCATCCCTAGGACTGTAAAATTCAATGCGTAAGGCTTCTAGCGATTATCCTCCTAAGATACAATATACCTTCTTCTATACTCCGCACTAACTATTAGAAGGAACAAGAATAACATCATGTGTATAACCCAGCAAGGAAAAGTAAAAGAAGGAAAATGAAATTCTCTTAGTAATTCCATGTATATTAAGATTGTCTCTTGAAGTTCAATTTATATTCAAAACACAATAGAGCAGTTGGGAAACCGTTACAAAGATGTTGTACAATAATGACTGATTTATGAAGAAATAAATCGCATGTTATAAAGTCATTATATGACTGTTAAAAAGCCATGACCGTTGTAAAGCTATTATACGACCATTAGAAAGCCGTTATACGGCTGTTGTAAAATCATTACAAAATGAAAACTTTATAGGCGATCATAACTATTATCAAAGCTTTTAGAAGTACTTCAAAACTGCTGAAATATTCAACAATAAATATGAGATTTTGTGGAACCACTTTAACTGTTCAAAAAGCTTAAGCCGATAGATGAAGGCTCGGTTTAATATTTAATTGTTATATTACTCTTGGCCTTTTTGTGATTGAGAAGGTAAATAGGGGCCCAAAAAAAATTTGAGTTCTACCAATTGTTGTAAAAGTTAAATTTATTAGATAAAAACACGATTTAATATTTAATTATCTTATCAATAAAGAGGGAAGATTTTTCCTTTTTGGGTCAAAGAAGACTATGGCCGTTCTCGAAGCGGTATAATTCTGCTCAATTCACAGCTGAACTCGGGTCCAAGACATTATAAGCAGGTTGCAATGACTTTGAAGTCAATTGAACATGGCGTTTGCAGAAGATGGATCAATCCTTTTGTTATTAAGTTCATCTGCAATCGTTTATATTTTGGGAGACTTTTCTGCCTTCCATTTTAGTGGGTTCCTGCGTGCATATCTCTTCTTCTTTTTTGTTCTTTAAATGGGGGTGATAAGGAGGACATTTTTTGATGATTGGGCTTTACCTCGTTGGCTTTGTGGATAATTTGGAGAGAAAGCATTGTAATGATGATGGGACATTGTGCTTAAAGCACAAATATTTTTTTTTTTAGCTGCAGTGATATCTCTGCTCTTTTGGCTATCTCAGTTATGTTCTGCGTGATGACAATTTAGCTCCTTGTATACAGGATCCCGATCTCATTGTTGAGCCAATGTCTTCTGGTAGTTCTTCTCAGTCAGCAAGGCAATCTACTCCATCCTCAGCTTCATCAACGACCAATGAGCAGCCTCGACCCCGTAACACAGGTAAATTATATTGACATTGGCCACTGTGATAGGAATGGTGTTGGATGTGTCAATGAAATTCTATAATATGTATAGACTTTGATACACTACCAGATACCAGTTTCAAATTCTTTCTGATGATTTTGAGCCCTATCCTTTGGTTTAGGGTCTTCTACCAGGAGCTCTAGTGCATCGGCAACTTCTGCTTCAAATCCAACTTCTTTGCGCTGGGATCGGCAAACTATACAATTTTCTGTCAATGCTTGGGTACGATGAGATTTCTCTCCATTTTGCATATGTGCTCATATATGTTGTGCTTTCCATTGAAGGATACCCTTGTAAAAGCTTTCATGGGATAAACTTTGTCAAACAGCTGTTGTATTTGATCACGCACTTGCTGATTGCCATCTTGTGTCATTTTGTGGCAGGTATTTGTTGTGGCTGTACTGGCCATATTCCCGCTCGTGCCTCGAAATCTTTCAAATAGGGCCTATCGCCTTTCATTTCTGGGCACCGCATGTTCCTCTGTGTATTCTCTGTACTCACTACATGGGGTATGATCAGCCATCCTTTAATCTGCTGATTCAGACTGTTGCTATATTATGTTCCCATTAATGGTTCACTCAAATTGCAGAAACCTAGGGCACGGAATATGCAAGCTCTGCAAGTATACTTCCAAACAATAATTGTGACCAAGGACTTCATCTACTTCATCTACAGCCTGACATTTGTCACTTCACATCTTTACCTTAAATGTGAGCAGAACATGGCCTCTAGTTTTCTATGTTCGTTTTTCCTGACTGTTCGTAGATCTGCTTTGTTAAGTCTCCTCTTCTTATGACATTGCTTTACGCCTCGGTCGTTTTAATCCCCATCATGTGCCGAACTCTTGAGCTTGTGGCCAAGTTTTTTAGGTCTAATTTCAGCAGTTCTTCCTTGTACAGGTAAGTGCCGATTAACTCTTGCTAGAATTATTTGGCTTACGAGTAATTTTGATCATCTGGGTTGAAGTGATTTTCATTGCTCATTTCCTATTATATTTATTATGTTCTTGTCTGGTAATGTCACTATTAAATTTGTAATGAGTTCGTAACATTCGCGTTCTGCCATGATGACTTCTCTTATGTCAAGGTCATGTCAAGATCACCGCTACCTTATCATATATTTGCTGCTGGACAATAAAGATGTACCCTGATATAGAGTGGATATTGGATGGAGGGTTTTTTTTTTGTGGTTTGGGGGGGGTGGAGGAGGAAGGGGAATTTTCAGCCCTCTTGGTTAAAGGAATCATTTTCTTCTGAAGTGAATATTTTCTGACATGTGAACAAGTATTTGGATGCTATACATCCGCTGCAACAAGGTCAAGTTCATGTGTTCTTCTTCTACTTATCTGAGTTTTGTTTACAATATTACATAAACATTAACCGGGCCACTTGCCATTGACTTTAATTGCATATTGGGTTCTAGAGATTGCTATGTCTATAGTGGAATGCCATGTGCGCTCTCTCTCTCTCTCTGCATCTGCGCCACAGTTTGGAAGGCAGAGAGGATAGAATATCTTGATTCTTTAGTAGCGAGCAACATTCACAAAGCTCCTCAAATGCACGGTTCCTCATCTGCGCTGTAGTTTGGAAGGCAGAGTGGAAGGCCATGTCTTTCTGTTTGTAGTCTTTTTCCCCTTTGCAACTGACTTTGCTGTTTCAATTTTCCTGAATAGAAAATACTTGGAAGAGCCTTGTGTATGGGTGGAGTCGAACACAACTACACTCAGCATATTGTCCTCCCAAGCTGAGATTGGAGTTGGCATTTTGCTACTTATCTCGTTGTTATCGTACGTTGTTTATGGAATTGGTTTTTTTAAGCTCACTGAACTGCTTGCTTTTCTCACTGTCAATTTTTATGATCACATGACTTTATGTGTTTATGCATCTTCAGGTGGCAGCGCAACATCCTACAGACATTCATGTACTGGCAGGTAGGTCTTATTATCCCTTTTTCTTCTACTTCAGCTGATAAGGACCAGTCTACTGAGTACCATTTTAGGAGAATGTACTGAATCTATGAATTCGCTTATGGTATTTGAAAAATGTGCTGCTGATGAGAGAATGTGGATGACCTGAGATGCCGCTGACAGAACCATGCGTAGTATTATGCGATTAGTAGTTTAGAATGTTTTTTTTTTTGGCACCGAAAGGACTAACAACCTTTTCTTGGCTAGTCCAAGAATTTTAGATGGAGGTTGTGATGAATGGACCACATTTTTGTTATTCTAGTACTTGAGAAAGACCTTTTCGCCACTCCAAACATTAGGTGTTTTCTCTCCCTTTTCTGGTTTGAAGCCTCAAAAAGAGAAGGAGCTTCAGAGAATGAAAAGTCTGCCTATCTGCAGATTTATGAGTTCTGACATTAGGATTTTTGCTTTTTCCTCTGCAGCTTTTAAAGCTCATGTATCATGCCCCTGCAACTGCGGGCTATCATCAAAGCGCATGGGCTAAGGTTGGAAGGAGTGTAAATCCGCTTATTCAACACTATGCTCCCCTCTTGAACACTCCATTATCTGCTGCTCAAAGATGGTGGTTCAGGTAGTGCCTAAAAGCTAGGAGACTCGAGGAGCCATTTTCTTGCTAGGACTTCTGGTGACTCGTCGGAGGGGACACACTGATAAATGTCTGAGAAAGCCATCCTAAACTGTAGATGGATGGAAATTAATACTTTGAAACTGTGTCCCTGTTCTTGATTCTTGATTGGTTCTGGTGGGCCATCACGTCCTGTTTTCTCACTGATGTCCTCATAGCTTTGTCGTCGGAGTTTGATCCATCTGCTCGGTAGGCCAAATCTGGAGGTTGGAATTTGCCTTGACGTCATTTAAAATGGCACGTTATCTTTCATACTCTGCAATCTCCTCTTGGTGATTGGCATGAAACCTGAAACGCATTCATGTCCTAGGCAAATAACTGCCTTATTTTACTCGTGAATCATATGTATGCTCGTGTATTTCATTATGTTTTGCTTGTTAAAGCCTGTCTTAACAGCATTGAAAATATTCGTCATCTACAGTATTTAGACACTTTTGGATTTATTTTTGGGGATCTATTATGTTTGTTCCCAACACTCTTCATGTTTCATCCGATTGTTACGTGCATCTACCGGGAGGAAATAGCGTTGGGATCGATAGAAAGCCATTATCAAGATATGAATTTATGTACATTATAATAATCAATCAAGAGGCATTGTCAACACATGTGACGTCTTTTTTCACTGTTGCAGTGTATTTGTTGACGTTGTTCACAATCACATGAACTAGGTCAACAATCGTGACATAAACTATCATTGCAATGTAACTTACGACATTATATTTTTGTCAATTGATATCAGGAAAAAAGTACTCTTCTATGGTTATATTGATGGAAAAGCAAAGAGATAGCGATAAAGTAGACAATAACTCGAGCGATCACAGGGGACATGGAAGTGATGTTGCTTCGATTAACGAGTGGCAAAAGTATTTCCTATCTCGGAAGAACCTCATATAAACTCATATAAACTTAAATCAACAATGTATTACCTTGTTAAATGTCCTCGCGCAATTGTGATTGATTTGCCTTTGAGCAGATCGATAAGGTCTAAACTCGACGTTAATTACCTTTGCCGGGCAACATAGGACTCAAAAGTGTCAAATCTCATGGCACGTTTGGTGGTGAGTGCCCTTTTTAAGTGACTACTGGTTTTTTTCTTACGAACTATCATTAATGGAAGGAAACATCATGTGTAGACTCGGTCTTCCTCCGGAGACAAAACATTAAAGTTGAAATTTCATGCTTATCGGTCGGTCCTGTTAGATTTGGCGAGGCCGGCGTTGCTTGTCAGCCTCGCCGGCGTTCGCCGTCACCCTAGCGATGGCCACCCTTGCTCAGGCGAGGCTAGCCCTCACTAGCCATGGCCATGCTGGCCACCGGAGGAAAGGGGAAAACAAGAGAGAAAAAGAAGAAGAAAGAAACAAAAAATAAGAAAAATATGAAGATACTATTTAAAATTTCCTTGTTAGCGTTGGTTGTGCCACGTAGGCCTTTTAATGTCCACCTCAGCAATATCCGACCAATATTAACCGGAAGGATTATATTGGCTTTAGATAAAAAAAAGTTTAGGTATAAATTGACATTATTAAAAGATTAAGGCATAATTGGCACCACTGCAATAGGTTTAGTCCTGTTCTAACACTTTTCTCAATTTTTCTTTCTTTTTTTGAGTAACAAGCCTCTAACTTAGAAAAAAAAAGATCCATGTAACACGAACACACATCGTGCAAATATTAAACAAATTGCATTGACCATGAATTCCAACCTTATTGGAACTGTTCTATTGATTACAACTCGCTTGTTGTCTCATTTGCTCGCCTTTAAGATGACTGGTACTAGGTAAAATAAGCTCTGATCATAGCATAGCTATAATTGTGCAGCACTTCCTTACCATTCTTCCTTGGGGTATTTGGGTACAGTAATCTATATAAATTGCCTCTCATGACTCCTATAACTTTAGTTAGTTTGGACAAATTTTTATGCAATTAAATTGGAGATGCCATAGAAAGCTTATATCCTCCATCACTTTCACCAATTTGCAGCATCGTTTTATCAAAATAACGGTCAAGCTTGTTAAATTGGCCAAAGATGGAGGTATGGGGCACGTGAAGGAGGTTAAGCTTAGCCTCATCTCAACCAAACTCTCATAGTTCAACAGGGATTATTTCGGACAAATCATTAAAGCTCGCATCTAGACAAGTGAGACTCTTTAAATCTCCTCTTTCACGTTTGATTTTTTCGTTTGAGCAAACGAAAAGACTGTATTGAACATTTGTTAATAGTTCGGCAAGTATATTTAACAAATTAAAAGTGATATTGCACATTGAGCCAAAAAATTAAGAATCATTAATGTCATTTCCCTTCCTAGCAATCTACCACAAAAATCATGCGCGTGGCCTTCTTGCTGGAAGAGTTTTATTAACATGTATATATGGCCACAAAAAATACGGACAGCTTGAGTGGTAACCTAACCTTTCCCAACTCAGCCAAACAAAAAGAAGGAAAAAAAAAAACTAACCTTTTTCAAGATAGAATTCGGGGACAATGGTGCAAATGGTTCATGAACTTTGATTCAATATGCAATATCGTCCTTGAACTTTTAATTTGTGCAGTGTGGTCCCTGAAATTTGACCCAATGCGCAATGTCGTCCCCAAATTTATAATTTGTTCAATATGATCCCCGATGTAATCCCTGGACTATATGAACATGTTTAAAAGTTTGTGGGCCAAATTGAATATTGGACCAAAGTTCACGGACTATATTAAACAAATTAAAAGTTCAGGAATGACATTGCATTGGACTTAAGTTCATAGATCAGGCATTACAATCTTACTGAAAATAAGAAAAATAAACGGTTGTCCTATGGATACTGCTTCTCACTACTCTAGCATAGTCCAGGAAAATGTTTAACACGACCTAAATAATTTGCAGAAGCCCATACACTTCTATAATCTCAATCACTTTCACCAAATTGCAGCTTCATTGTATCAAATCTATCTCTTTACTGGACAAACACTCAATGACCCTTACTCATCGCTTAATCCCGATGAAGCTTCTGTCGATCCACCTTCCAACCATGATCTGTTATTATCGCGGAGCTGAGCCATTGAGATCTTATGAAAGGGCTTCGCCAATGGTGACTTTCGAGCTAGAAAAGCTTCCGAGACTTGCTTCATAGTTGGTCGGGACTTTGGGTTAGCACTCAAGCAAGCGAGCGCCAGAGAAACTATCGGAACAATAATTCTTCCGACAGAGTTCTCTCTTGAAAAAGGCAACCGCGGGTCTATGATTGTATACAGCATGATATCTTCCCCAAGGGATGTCAGCAACGTAGATACAGTTATCTCCTGGATGCTCGCCCATCATTGTTTCCATTGCTACCACTCCAAAGCTATATACGCCGCATTTTTCATTAACGACCAAAGTATATGCGAGCTCTGGCAAAAGAAAAGAATATAAAAGGCATAAGAAATTCGGCGTTCGATGCCTCGGATGGATCGCTGCACCGTTAACCCCTGCCCCATCGGCCGTCGCTGCCCCGTGAGGGGAAACTTTTTCACGGTGACATTTTGCCATCCCTAATCATGGAACAACTGATTCTTGGATATTGTTGGCTAGTACACTACGAGTCATTGATGGGCATGGACGAGGAAACTTCAACAATGTCGTTTAACTAAACCGTAACGGTTACACTATCTGACTTGTGCAATACATCTATAGGTGCCGGGGATATTTGCAGTGAAGTTAGATGAGGAATCATGATCCAGAAGTCTTGCGGTGCCAAAATCGAAAGCCTGCATCTTGCCATTGAGTAAGATGTTGTTGCTCGATATGTCTTGATGAACGATTGGTCGAGAGTAGTCATGGTGCATGTAAGACAAAACGTGTTTGGTATCCCGGACGAGATTGACTCTTTTGGACCAATCGAATTCCACTGCTTTGACGTCATCTCTCAGAGCACGGGAAAGAGTCCCATTTTCCATGTATTCGTAAATCAAGAACATGCACCGCCTATCTAAGCAGAAACCATGGAGCTTGAGTATGCTCCTATGCCTTATTTCCGTCAAGCATTTCACTTCATTCCGAAAGCTCTTGCCGAAGGACAGGTCCTCTGCTTTGAGACGAAAAAGTTTCTTCAGTGCCACCACTCCCATTAGGCCATCTAGCTCCGTAGACGCTACCATAGCCGTCGGTCCCGATGCAATACTTGATGTCGAAGTCCACCGTTGCAGTAATTACATCTTCATATACAATCCTCCCGTGATAATTCCATATTGACAAGAAATTTCCACTTTTCTCTGTAGTCTCTGATTGCACGCTCTTGGTGGCACGTCGAAATGGGAAGCACGATCCAGGAACTATACAGCAAATGAATATTGCAGCCAGCGGAATGAACAGCGTCATGCCATGACGAACGCTAGACCTTCTCATGTGGCCTTCGTTGCCGATGAAAGAGGTCTCGGGGAAAGCAGCCCTGAGATTAATCTGGAATTGGGCCCTTGAGATGATTCTGTGATAAGTCAAGGTGACCTCAGAAAGTACTGTTTTTAAACGTGGGAATCGAGCCAGAAAGAGAATTGTTGTGACGATCGAGATGGCTTCACCTGCTCGAATTCTCAAGTTCAACAGAGATTTTCCCCCACCAAGTCGTTCGAGCTCAAATCTAGGATATCTAGATTCCATAGATCTCCTATTTCCGATGGGATGGCACCATCGAATCTATTTTCCCGTAAATGCAGCACACTCAACCACTCTAAATTTGCCTATTTCCGACGGAATAGATCCGTTGAGTTCGTTTCCTTGCAAATAGAGATGGGTCAAACCTCGTCAAGTTCCCTATTTCCGGAGGAATAGATCCAGCAAAGCTGTTCTCTTGCAAATAGAGATGAGTCAATCTCGTCCATTTCCCGATAGTAGACGGAATCGGACCAGTAAACTTGTTTCCAACCTAAATCAACATAATTCAATTTCGTGGGGTTCCCAAGCACCTGCCTCTGACTTATTAGAAGGGGCTGGTGCTGGTGCTGCAACAATGTAATCAGTAAAACCAAGGACATGTTGCAGGTTATGCTCATCTTGTCACAACTCCTCCCTAGTCCCACATTGCCTAGGAGGAGGTCTTGGGAAGGTTTTATAAGCCTTGGAGTGCCCTTAGACTTGCATGAGGCCTTTTTCGGGTTGTGTGCCAAGAAAAATAAAACCGTGCGGGTTGCAAAGCCCAAAGCGGACAATATCGTGCAAGTGGGACCCAAGGCCGTTACACATCTTGAGTTGACCTCTTCTTTTGCTGTGAATGTTTGTGTTTTGCCATATTCATGGGACGACAGCACTTATAAAGTTAAAGCAAAGTAAAGGAAAATGATCTTTTTCCGTGCTAATAAATGTAAGAAAATCTAAAGACTGAATGTCCCGATTATACGTTGTCGAACAAAATCACGTATAATCATAACCGAATACGGAAACGTCAGGAATCTTTACTTATCTTCAGCCATTGATGAAGACGATTGACAAATTGGAATTCGTGGAGCATTAAACAATCAACGATGGTTGCTTCTAGCCAATTGCCCTCTTTATGCGATGGTGTGTCTTTTCTGTAGAAACGTACGTTCTGTATGTACATTAGAATAAAACCTGACGACAAAGGGTTTGGCTTAGATGACCCTTTTATATTCTCTCCTTCGTACCCCTTCGGATAACGTCGTCCATTAAGACGTTATTGTAACTTTTGGGCGTCGTGACTCTTGGGCGAGAACAGTTATCACTCAAGTTAATGTGATCAATAAATGTTAATGAAATAATCAAATGAAGAATCAAATGTGGGATCACACTATCTATAAAAAATAATATTCTCCCACTTGATCCCAACATTTCATCAAACGAAATATTGAACTAAGTTCACAAAAACTTCATGTTGAAAACAAGGCACATGAATCATGGCAATATGTCCTCTTAAAACGAGTAGTATCTTCCATGTATCACAATGCACCTTATCTCATCTAAATCAACCCATATGTGATGACATAACTTAATGAATAAACCCTATGTTTATCCTAGGTCTACTTAATGAATAAACCTTAAGTTTATTCCGGATCAAAGATGGCTATTTTTCTCATAATAAATGAATGTGTACACCAAAATTGAGAAAAAAACATCATAAATAAATAAGAGTTTCACAAATTCGTCCATACAAATAAAAACTACATGATTGGACTTATTCCCATTATAACCACATGATCCTTGTATCTCATTGGTGGCATGCCTTTAGTTAAATGATTAGCTAACATCGATTCGGTGCTAATGTGTTCTATGACCACTTTCTTTTCCTTAACACGTTCTCTTGTGGCTAAATACTTAATGTCGATGTGCTTACTTCGACTACCACTCTTGTGATTTTTAGCCATGAAAGCTGTAGCTGAATTGTCACAACACAATCTTAATGGTCTAGCAATGGAATCCACAATTCTAAGCCTTGAAATGAAACTCTTCAACCATACACCATGCGAGGTGGCCTTAAAACAAGAAACGAACTCAGCCTCCATGGTAGAAGTGGCAACTAAGGTTTGCTTCGCACTTTTCCATGATACATCTCCGCCAGCAAACATAAAGGTGTATCCGGATGTGGATTTTCGAGAATCAATGCAACCAGCAAAGTCCGAATTCGAATAACCAACTATCTCCAGATTGTCGGTCCGCCTATACATAAGCATGTAACCTTTTGAACCTTGAAGTAACCTCATCACCTTCTTTGCAGCTCTCCAATGGTCAATACCTGGATTACTCTAATATCTTCCCAACATTCCCATAGCGAACGCAATGTCGGGTCGAGTGCAAACCCGAGCATATATCAAGCTTCTGACAGCATAAGCATATAAAATGTCTTTTATTTGTTTCCTTTCTAAATCATTCCTTAGGCACCGACTCAAATTGAATCTATCACCCTTCATTTGTGACCCTCTCGAGCGCTCTCAAGTGTGAGGGATAATGGGTCGTCTTTCCCGCCTAGTCGCATGTAGACCTTCGGACGCGAGCCTCTCCCAAGGCCCATTACCCAAATCGCAACGGTGGATAATGTGGTCGACCTTCGATGCGGTCTAGAGACATGTGCTACATGTGCATGCCAAGGAGTCGCCACCAATCATTTCTTGGAGGGTATGATTGGAAAACCCTATCGAGTAGTTGGGAGCTTCTATTCGATTCCGTGAGAATCAGAGAAATGTGATCGGGGACTTAGTTACGCCAACTATCAGAGTTGACGCCTTTTCGATACCTAAGTTGACTGAATTTTCTAACCTCGGAATTTTATGTAAATGAATGGGGTACAAATCCTAAATCTAGGGGTTCATGCAGATGGGAATAACTATCCTAGCAACCACAATCAATAAAGAAAGTGGGCAAATCAAGGGATCAAATTATGCGTATAGATCGCATCAAATCAGTATGGCATTCCTAGTAGAGCTCTATTGGATTAGAGGACATCCAATCATAGTTCAAAGGGTAAACATGAGTGCTTTGGACATAATTTACCCATGAGGGGCAAAATCGTAATTTTGAAAAAATTTAAGGACAATTGGCCAAAAAGGGGAAAATTGTCATTTCGGATGAGATTTGCAGTGAAAAGCATCGAAAATAGAATTGGCCACCTAAACTAACCCATTTTCTAATTTCTGACATTTTTTAGAATTTTACGGCATTTTTTTGGGGACAATTTACCCTTGAGGGGTAAAATCATCATTTTCTTAAAGAGAATGAGATGTGAAAGTTCCAGACAAAAGGATTGGCCACCCACCTGACCCAAACCCTAATTCTAAATAATTTTCATGACTCATTGGAATATCAAAGGCGATTTACCCATTGAGGGGTAAAATCGTCATTGCAAGAAAAGACGAGACTCTAAAATCCAAATAGAATGATTAGTCACCTAACCTGACCCAAACCCTAATTTTGACATTTGCACAAATCTCGAAAATTTTTGGGAACGATTTACCCCTAAAGGGTATAATCGTCTTTTCGAGCATATGGAATGAGAAATCTCAAAAATAGGATTGACCGGTTGATCGTGGCCATTCCTCAATTTTTGAGAATTTCTGAAATTTTCTAGGAAGTTTTCAACGAACTTTTCCCTTTTTTTATTTTTGAAATATATATCACACATATTCATATGCGGAACTCACACAAACCACCAGCGGGAAACTCAATCTTCCAATCTTGAGGTATGAACGGAAAATAAATTGCTGAAAGTAAATTTACAAACCACCAGCAGTAGGCTCGGCCTTCTTGATTCTAGAGTATGAACAGAAAGTAGATTGCTGAAAGTAAATTTACAAACCACCAGCAATAGGCTCAACCTTCCCGACTCCGGGATATAAGCAGAAAGTAGATTGCTGAAAGTAAATTTACAAACCACCAACAGCAGGCTCGATCTTCCCGACTGCGGGATATGAATAGAAAGCAGATTGCTGAAAGTAAATTTACAAATCACCACCAACAGGCTCGACCTTCCGGACCCTAGGATATGAACAGAAAGTACAGCTAAAAGTAAATTTACAAATCACCGGCAGCAGGCTCGACCTTGCTGATTCCGAGATATGAACAGAAAGTACATTGTTGAAAGTAAATTTACAAACCACCAGCAGCAGGCTTGACCTTCCCGACTCCGGGATATGAATAGAAAATATATTGCTGAAAGTAAATTTACAAACCACCAGCAGAAGGCTTAGCCTTTCTGATTCTTATGATTTGATCGCTTGGAATAACATCGGTAACGAGCTTGACAGCTCAAGGTGTATTCGACGACCTTGATCGGTGATAAAATGAAGATCTGAAGAGTTCGTGGTGCTCGTCTAAACCTTATTTTTTGAAAGAATCAAGAGCCTAAAGCGTCGAAAATAGGATTGGCCAGTTGATTGTGGTCATTTCCTATTTTTCGACATTTTTTTGAATTTTCCAAAATTTTTAGAAACAATCTACCTTTAAGGGGTAAAATCATCATTTTTAGGAAGAGTTGGGACACGAAAAACCCAAAAATAGGATTAACTAGTTGAACGTAATCATTTCCTATTTTTTGGGCATTTTTCGGAATTTACAGGAATTTCGGGGACGATTTACCCTTAAAAGGTAAAATCATCATTTTCAGAAGGGATTGGGATGCAAAATTTCAAAAATAGGGTTGGCCAGTTGAATGTGGTCATTTCCTAATTTTTGGGATTTTTTTATTTTTTTTTTTCAAATTTTTCTTGATTTTTTCAATTTTTTCTAAATTTTCCACAATTTTTCATTTTTTGGATATTTAATTATCCGAATTTTTTTAAAAAAGGGTTTAAAAAGCCCCTGCTAATGTGGCGCCATGTCAACGCCACATTGATGGTTGACCAATCAACGGGCGTTGACTGGTAAGACCTCTTCAAGTTGAATAAAACAGACGGACGGTTGAGGGCTTTCTGGCGACGATCAACGGTGAGATCTTGTCCAATTTGGATGATCTAGGTATCGTTGGAATCCTCTCAACATCAGCTATCACATATCCAAAAATGAGCACGATCCAATGGTGAAAACTATATGAAATAGCAACAACAAGTTCGGTCGCAGTGCCGATCGGGTGCATATTTTTCATGATATCAATCCAAATCAAAGCTACGACTAGCATCCACAGATTTCATAGGTACTTACCTTGTGGTCCGATCGCTTCGAATGATGTCGAAAATGAGCTTATGAGCTCATGATAGTCTTGGAGGGGTTCGAGGTCGACTCGAGGTTTTCATGCGTCAAAAACAAAAACGAAAAGGATAGAAGCGCTTAGTAGATGTTCAGAACAAGCTTGGACTTAAAATGATGAAGAAACTTCGAAAAATGGAGGTCTGCCACCCACGGACCTCCGTAGCTTCGAGTAAGACACCTACCTTTTTCCGGGGGTGTCGATGTGTTTGAGGCGGTATAGTGGCTTCACCTGGACTCCATGAGACTCGGAGTGGTGGTGGCGCCGCTCGGCCTCACCCGAACTGCCGGGAACCGGAGCTTTAAGCTCTCCATTTCGTCACTTCAATCGTCTCCAGAGCTCACAGAGCATTCCTTCGATGTTGGATATATGGTGAAGAAAGATAAGGGCACTTCTCTCTTTCTTTTTCTTTTTTTGGGAAAAAATACACCGGAAGTGCCATAACTTTTGTACGGCGTTTACTTAAGTGCCATAACTTTCAAAACGTTCACTTAAGTATCATAACTTTCAAAAATCGTTCACTTGAGTGCCATGTTGACGTGGCGGCCGAAGAAGGCGACGTGGTACGTCAGAAAAGTTACTGTAGAAGCCGGAAAACCGATGTAGCATGCCGGAAAGCTGATGTAGCACGCCGAAAAAGTTACTGTAACACTCAAGTGAACGATTTTTTAAAGTTATGGCACTTAAGTGAACGTTTTGAAAGTTATGGCACTCAAGTAAACGCCGTATACAAGTTACGGCACTTCTAGTGTACTTTTCCCTTTTTTTTTTTGCATGAATCTTCTACGAATAGCCTTCAAAATTGTCTTGCTCTTTTAGTGTCTCTGCAAGTGAAGTTCATGAGCAAAAGCTTGGAAAAGGAAGGATCAATAGAGATGCAAATAAGTCATCCTCCCGGAAGATCAGCCTCCCTATTTTTCTCCATGAAAAGTTTGCATCAAGCTTCCCTCCCTCACTCCTTTGCCCCAAGATTCCTCTCTCTTTGTCTTTTTTCTTATCTTCCTCTAGAGAGTCTTTTAAAATGATGAGCATGTTTGGATTAGTGCTCTCCAGCTCCCCCCACTACGTAACTTGGACGAAGATGAGAGAAAAAAAAAAAAAACATCCTCCTCTGCAACGTGCTCTCCGGATTGTTGTCCACCAAGCCCGAAATGCTCTCCAGCTCACCCCTACTTTTTCTATGGCCTACTAGCTTATTTTCTCGTGCTCTCTAGAGTGTCGGGAGAGTGGTTGAGTGGTAATCTTCGTCCGAAAATCACTCTTGTCCCCCGCACTCATTCTCCACTCAACGGGGTTTTAGTTCGAATCCCACTTTTTCACCGAAAGTATCAAACAAAATCCTTCAAATACTCTTCCCCTTTCATGATTATGTCCACTGAAACATGACTCCGCTTCCTCTTTTGATTGATGATGATCACTATCAGTCTATTTGCCAATTTAAGCTTATTCTCACATTGCCGGCCCAATGAAATGCGAATGCAATTTATGTAAAAATTAAATATGAGAGATATTTTTTTGTTTAGAACTAAAATTAGTTCTAATTTTTATGCATAAATAACTGAAAAAGATTAGTCAAAATTTAGGTGTTAACACCTTCACAATAAGTGCTATACTCAGCGAACAATCTTTCATCCAAAATCTCTCTAGGACTTTATTAATATAGGTTTCTTGAGACAGTCCCACAATACCTCGCGTTCTATTCCTATAAATCTTAATGTCAATGACATAAGATGCCTCACCCATATCCTTCATATCAAAACTCTTGGAGAAAAATTGTTTCACCTCATGTAGCAAGCCCTTATCATTGATTGCAAGTAAAATATCATCCACATACAACATAAGGAACCAGATTTTGCTCCCACCGACCTTATGGTATTTACATTGATCCATGACATTCTCTACAAAATCGAACGAAGAGATGACACCATGCAACCTTAAGTACCATTGGCGGGATGCTTGTTTCAAGCCATATATAGATTTCTTAAATTTGCATACCAAATGCTCACCATTATCAGAGGAGAATCCTTCCGGTTGTTTCATATAAACCTTTTCCTCTAGCTCTCCATTGAGGAATGCCGTTTTCACATCCATTTGATGCAATTCCATGTCAAAATGGGCAACCAATGCCAAAATGATACGAAGAGAATTTTTCTTAGATACCGAAGAAAAAGTGTCCGTGTAATCGATTCCCTCCTTTTGAGTAAATCCTTTAGCAACAAGTATAGCTTTATATATCTCAATATTGCCCAATGAGTCCTTCTTAGTTTTAAAGACCCATTTACAACCAATGTTCTTCTTACCATCGGGCAACTCAACCAAATCCTAGACTGCGTTACATGCCATAGAATTCATCTCTTCCTTCATGTCATTGTACCACAAATTGGATTTATCACAACTCATGGCTTGTGAAACGTTTCGGGATCATTCTCAACTCTTACATTATAGTTAGATTCTTGCAAATACACAATATAATCACTAGGAATTGCTGATTTCTTTATTCTAGTAGATCTTCTTAATATTGCATCAACGTTCTCCTCGGAAACATGTTGTTCAATTGGTTGTTCAACAGTTTCTGGTAATTGCTGAACAACTAGGAATATAACAGGTTGTGGAGTCTCAATGATTGGTTGTTCAATAGCTGGTTGGACTGGAGGAGAGTTATGAACAACAAGCATTCTAGTGCTTGAAGTGGAAGGTTGAGCATTTGAACGATCTTTCTCAGGATCAAGGTCCTCCAATCGATCGCTCCTACTAATCAAGTCATTTCAAGAAACTTTGCATTTCTCGATTTCACGAATCTAGTGGTATGAGATGAATAGTAAAATCTGTATCCCTTGGACTTTTCTGCATATCCAACAAAATACCCACTTATAGTCCTTGGGTCTAACTTCTTTTCCTGTGGATTATAAACTCTTACTTCCGACGGACATCCTCAAACGCGCAAATGTCACAAACTCGGTTTCCAACCTTTGAATAACTCAAAAGGTGTCTTTGGGACAGCCTTAGTCGGAACTCGGTTCAATATGTACGCTGCCGTCTTAAGGGCTTCAGTCTACAAGGACTTAGGAAGTTTGGAGCTGCTAAGCATACTCCGCACCATATCCAATAAAGTTCGATTTCTTCTTTCAGTCACGCCGTTTTGGTCCGGAGACCCAGGCACGGTGTATTGGGCAACTATCCTATGCTCTTGAAGAAACTTCGCAAATGGACTAGGTACTTGTCCATCTTCAGTGTATCTATCATAATATTCTCCACCTCTATCCGATCTTACGATCTTAATTTGCTTACCGCATTTATTTCTCTATTTCGGCTTTAAATACCTTAAAGTCATCTAAGGCTTCGTGCTTATTATGAAGCAAGTAGAGATACATGAAATGCGAATAATCATCTATGAAGGCGATCAAATATTTCTGACTATGTGAGTCCATATCTGGACAACGGATATCTGTATGTATGATTTCTAATATTTCCGAGCTCCTTTTGGCACCTTTCTTTGATTTGTTGATTTGCTTTCCTTTTATGCAGTTCACACAAGTATCATGATTAGTAAAATCCAAAGTACCGAGTACTCCATCATTTACTAATCGCTTAATTCTATCTATAGAGATATGTCCCAATCTTTGATGCCACAACATAGAGGAATCTTCATTCACAACACATCGTTTTATGCCAGCATTATCGTGAACATGCATCGCGTTATAAAATGCATTGTCTTCTAAATTAATTCAAAAAAAAATATCAGTCAGAATATCATTTCCAACAATTTCAGATTTATATGACAAACCGAATGTCGAGTCTAAAAAGTTAAAGGAGTAACAAAATGGTAATAGTCTTGAAACAGAAATCAAATTTCTAGAGAAACTTGGTACATAAAAGGTCATTTCCAAATTTAAAACAAAACCACTATTGAGAACTAATCTACATGTCCCAATAACTTCTACATGCGAATGCATCTTGTTTTCGGAATAGATGCATTGTTCACTTCCTATTGGTTTCCTATGGTTTTGAAAACCCCGCAAGGAATTTAAAATGTGGATTGTAGATCCAGAATCAATCCACCAAGTGTTGTGACTCACATCAATCATATTAGATCCATAACAAATATATGCGGTTGGTTTACCTTTCTTCTCGGGATAGGTCTTAAATTTCTGACAATCCTTCTTCATATGCCCAATCCTTTTACGGAAGAAGCATTTGGATTCCTTCTTAATGTCGGCTTTGGGAGGTATTTTACCCTTTCCCTTCTACTTGCCCTGCCTCTTAAATTTTCCTTATGTTGTCAAATGAACACTATCTCCCGATTCCATAAGCAGCCTATCTTCCTCTTGAACACACATGGTCATAAGTTCATTAATTGACCGCTTGTCCTTATATGTGTTATAAGAGATCCTAAAAGGTGCATACTATTGGGGAAAAGTATTTAGGATGTAATACACAAGGAAGGATTCAGATATATCCACCTCAAGATTCTTTAGCTGAGCCACTATGTCCCTCATCTTCATGATGTGCTCACGCACACCTCTAACACTCGTGAGCTTCAACGATGAAAACTTCATAATTAGGGTCATGGCATGCCCCTTTTCTAAAGTCTCAAACTACGCACCAATGACCTCCAACAAAGCCTTAGCATTGTTATGCTGAGAGACCGAACCACGGATACTTGGAGAAATTTTTGTCCTTATGAACATTGCACTAAGGCGGTTGGATCGCTCCCATCGTTTATAAAGGGCTATCTTAGCTACGGTGCTCGTATCGGTAGGAGTAGGTGGTTTGTCTTTCCTTATAGCATAGTCAATGTCCATGCACCTCAATTGAAGGAGGATTAACTCTTTCCAAATTTTGTAGTTTTCACCATTCAGCACGGGAACATCATTCTTAAATTCAGAAAAATTCACAGGTGGTAAAACTGCATAATAAATAAAATAAACATGGTTATGTCACAATATTTGAGGCAAATTCACTTAATTCATGTTTTACCAATGCAAAACATGCCATATAATATGAATCAAATAACATCAAAAACTGCCTGTGGGCTAAGTTTCTAATTTAAATAGATTCATAATAACCGTATGATGAAACTATTATATTGTATTCCTTTTTCCTAATCCCTATGTGGAAATTAAGAAAAATGATATGGTATTTCAACCTAATTAATCATATCAATATAATGAAAATTCATGTGGGATAAAATTCACTATATTAATATAATTAACTGCAAGTAAATGCCATTTACTATATGTGATCTAGAGGCTCTCTCTTCCTATATAATTTTAATCTATTAGAGTTGCTGTGGCTAAACTCTAATTAATAAAAAGTCTATAGATCACTAGACATTTAATTTCATGCAAAATGTACTTAATATTACATATAACGGCAAATCTATAAATTTACGTGGGCAGGAACTGAATTGTAAATTAACTGAAGGGGTGAAACTCTAAATAAACTGAATTAGGTGCACAACCGTAAATTTCTGGCGCAACCAGGGACAAAAAGTAAATCTAAGTAGGAGGAGGCACAATCGTAATTTTTTATGTGGGGGCATAAAAGACAAAACTATTATTTTCCTTTTTTTTTTTTTAAATGAGCATGAGATCTGCCGTCTCCTCACAAAACCCCACGGCAACCTCCTTTGCCCCAAAACAAGGTCCTTTTTTTTTTTTATAATGAAAATGGGGTGAAAGGTAAAAGCACGTGGGTTTACCCCACACGTGGACTGCCGCACTGCCCAAGCGACAGTTTCTGCCCTTATTATTATTATTATTATTATTTTTAAATTTTGCCCGCACGCCCCAATAACCGCCCAGGCACGTGCCTCTGTCCTCTTCCCCAAAACGCGAATTTTTCTTTAGCGAACAGAAGCTTTTTCTTCGAGATTTCACCGCCCATTTCACTGTCCATATCTCCTCCGGCAGCCCATCATAAACCGAATTAATGGGTGGGTTTTATGTAACATGCCGGCGCGACCACATAGGTTCCAGAATCAACGGAAACGGTGAAGTATTTTGCCCAGAGTCAAGCGAAAACGGCTCGGAATGCAAAACCCTAACCGCAAACTTCCATCGCCAAATTCACCTTCGGCGAACATTTAAATGCCGAGAAACCATAGGGCTTTTGTTCCCCATGGGTGGGCGACCCTACTGGTCGAACCAGGGCGTTGATTCGCAGGAATTTGGCCGGAATCGGCAATTTTCTTTCCGGACAGGAAAGCCCCAACATTACGATTTACCCATAAACCCACGAAATTCACCCAAAACTCAATAATTCAATCATAATTAATCATCAAGGCAGAGATTTTACATGCTCTGATACCAAATGTAAGAAAATCTAAAGACTGAATGTCCCGATTATACATTGTCGAACAAAATCACGTATAATCGTAGCTGAATGCGGAAACGTAATGAATCTTTACTTACCTCCAACCATTAATGAAGACGATTGAAAAATCGAAATTTGTGGAGCGTTAAACGATCAACGATGGGTGCTTCTAACCAATTGCCCTCTCTATGCGATGGTGTGTCTTTTCCGTAAAAACGTACGTTACGTATGTACGTTAGAATAAAAACTAACGACGGAGGGTTTGGCTTAGATGACTCTTTTATATTCTCCCCTTCGCACCTATTCGGATAACGTCGTCCATCAAGACGTTGTAACCTTTGAGCGTCTTAACTCTTTGGCGAGAACAGTTATCACTTAAGTTAATACGATTAATAAACGTTAATGAAATAATCAAATGTGGGATCGCACTATCTATAAAATATTATAATAATAAATTCCTCAAATAGTCTGTTTGCATCAAAAACCCGATGATCAAGTTGCCGGTCACCCGATTTCTCAATAATTTGCTGATAAATTATCATCACTTCTTTTAAAACCATTAACTTTTCATGTCTTTTACTGATTTTTGTTTGTCTTTCTTACCGCTCCCTTAAATTTGCCAACCCTTATATGAATATATCGATCTTTGTTTGTTTGTTTTTTTTTTTTTTGAATTTATCAACTTTTATTATAATTTTCCCGGCTTTTCTTTGTCTCTTTTACAAACCCTTAAAATTTATCAGCACTTCAATTCCTCGGCCAACGTTCGTTCCAATCTTACTGAAATGGCCAAAGTTAAACGATTTGTCTGATTGGACCCAAAAAAAAAAAAAAAACGATTTGTCTGATGACCGTTTCTCACTCTTTATAATTGATACTCTGGTAAACTTTTGGCCCCTACCGCGTTCTCTCCAATTTGCTAATCACACATGACAAGTCATTGAGAAAAGTCGTCCTCCGGAAGGAACACAGTGGATCCCTCAATTTCTCTTTTGTCTTACCTTTTTTCTCTGGCAATTTGTGTTGTTCTTCGAAAGGCTTCAAGTAGACTTTGAAGTCTTCTTGCGTCGAGAAAGCGTCACAAGTCTCGCGCTGTTGGGAAAAATCCCCGATTGATTTTGAAGTTGACAAAACAATCCATGTTCCCTAATATGTGAGCTAATACAATGAAAACGAGTTACTCTGATTTTTAATCTCGTTTTATTTAATGAATCGGTAAAATGTGTCGACGCCGGCGTAATGTCTGTGTGGCTCTCGATTGAGAAGAAATTGTCCCTCTCCAATAAAGTATAGATAGCTTATGTTCGACTAGATCCAAGTGAACTACTCCGAATTACCATCTCGCCGCATCATCCGGCACTAAGCTTTGCACTCCAAATTCGCATTTAAACTGCTAGATCTAGCAAAAGATTTTTCTTTTTCCCTTTTCTCTGTTAATGCCTGAGAGGTTCATGCATCTAATGGTGGAAATGGTTCGGGAGCAAGGTCGTGAAGCATGTTATTGATGTGCAATATGGTTCCAAAGCATTTCCACATTTACATTTAGCATTTCCACCGTGTTTTTAACGTGGCCTACATTGACTGAGTGGAAAAGTTAAAAAACAGTGAAACAAAGAAAAAAGAAAATTGAACTCCAATGAGAATATTCCGAGCAAGTCTACTCGGATTTGCTTTTAAGACTATGGCCGATCTCGATGAGGTGGTATACAGTTCTGGTCACTCGAGTGTTGGACTCTTGCGTCACACAATACAAACACTTTGCATCGCAGCGACTTTGGAGTCAACTGAATTTGACATTTTCAGATGGTGTATCAATCCGATCGTGAAACGTACGGCCTCCACTGACTTGGACTTAAAACTCCTTTTTTTTTTTCCTCCTCCATTGACTCGAGACGACTTGATGTCAACCGGTTTATGAGGTATCCGCACCCTTTAAACATGGGAATCATTATCCAAAAAATTCTAAATCTATTATATGGTGGCCTATTATATCCTAAATTTTTCGATAATTTATCAATTTAGTCTTAAATTTTTTAAAAGTTAAAAACCTACTATTTCAATAATTGGTTGAAAGAACTATTTCGATAAATTGTCAATAGACTCAGGATTAAGTTGTGAAAACATCAAAAGAATTTGGACTAAATCAATACAATTAAAGGTTTTTAGGACTAAATTGGCAAATCGTCAGAAGATTTAAGATTAAATTCGCATAATTAAAAGATTTATGATCGAAATGACCGCCGTACAATATGTTTAGAACTTTTTTGGATAACACTAATGGCACGATTACTTATAGCAAATTTCTATTATTTGCATCATAATTCCATCACAAGATCAATTACTGTGTTATATGTTCCAACTTGAGGTTATAGCTATTATATAGCTGGTCTCAGTAACACCTATTACGCGAAAATTGTTGGGTCTCATGACAACACATCCTTTGTGGTTCCACGAGGTCAACAGAGCTTGTTTGTTAAAGAAGACAACTTTTTTACGGGATGATACACCAAATCAAATTCGCAATTTGTCACTTCAACGGGAGGAAAAACACTATAAGTAGCCACCTTTGGGGAAAGCAGAAACATGTGCCAAAGCCAAAACGACCTAATACCTCTCCAGCTATTTAAAAAAAAAAAATGAGGAAGGCCTGTCTTCTTGCTTGTGCTCTTTTGATCTCCTTCGCTCTTCTCTTCCTCCCTTCCACCGAAGCTCGAGCACTCCTTCAGAAAGGTCCAGTCCTTCCAGGTGAACTCACCATCTCTCTCTCTGTTGTTTCCAATCGATGTGTATCGGTCGAAGAAATACGATGAATCTTCTTCTACGTTAATGTGAGCAGGACCGGGGTGGCAGACGTCAGGATGCATAAGACAACCACCTGGGGTACCATATAGACCATGCCCACCACCACCACCTCCGGCGTGCCCCCCCCATGTGAGGAAATGCTGGCTGCCAGTTAACCCTAGAGGGCCATGAGACCGGGGAGCTAAATTAAGCCGCTCACGGCAACCGAATTGCATCACAATACGAAGAGTTTTTCGCGAACACTATCCTAGTTAATGAATAAATAAGCGAGTGAAGTCGATTACTTAACGAATAAAGAATGCTACAGTAAGATGCATTTTAAGGCATAAAACCATAAAAGCAACGGGAGAACCGTTTGGTTTAAGGTACTGTGTGTCTTTTGAGCAGCAAACAAGGAATGGAGACAGCCCCGTCTCAGGTTTCCATCTTCCCTTTCAAGTTTGTAATGAATTATGTAGATGTATGTGCAATGAAGTGCTCTTTTGTTGCAATCAATTGTCGTCTCGATAAAATTGTTGGAGTATTTGATTATCAAATCACGCATTTCTCTAATAATTCAAATTCCTAAAATAGCCGGCACTGTACTCTTGATAAGAAGTATTATTCTCTACTTCTTTGAGAAAACAGAAATAAGATCATTATTCTTGACGTTGCATATATATGTATCCTCTTTTATTTCAGTGAAATCCCTCGTTTAATTTAGGAGCTCCTCGGGGTTTAAGTTTCGAGAAAGTTCACTCGGAGTTACTTCACGACATGTCGCGGTAAACTTGAATCGAGTATTTAAAGGAAGTAGGCTATCGCGCGATAGTTTTTGTCTCAATATTCCAGTTGTATTTTACTACACTACCAAGTAAATAATTTCAAGTAGAAGTTAAAGTTAGTACTATCTTTTCTGCAGTTGCAATGTATTATTTATCCAACATTGCAATTCTTAGCATCAAAGCTTTATCCATCGCACTCGAACAGATCACGATTGAAGATTTTCTTTGTTGGGGAAAAGAAAGACTGAGCGATGTTGATGTGGTGTCATTCTTGTCACTTGATAGTTTGACTTGTTAGGATTAGGTGTACACACACAATGAAATAGAGAGTAAAGACAATAAGAGAAATCGAGATACATGATTTATCTCGGCTCGCCTTTAAATTAAGATTACATCCAGTAAAGAATTCCACTATAATTAGCAAGTCCCACCCTTCCGTTACAACCCTCAATTACAAAAAAAAAAAAAAACTCATATATAGGCGGTAGGGGTGAGCGGTTTGCGGTCCGGTCCGGTTCCCATAAAAAATCGGGAACCGGACCCGTGGTCCCAGTTCCCATAAAAAATCGGGAACCGGACCGGTGGTCCCAGTTCCCACTTTTTGGAACCGCGGACCGGACCGGCCACCCTCGGAACCGGGAACCGGACCGGACTGTCGGTCCGGTCCGGTTCCCTGGCGGTTCTAAGGGTTTCCGGTCCGCAGTTCCAAAAAGTGGATACACACTTTGATAGAAGACGCGATCAAGCTCGAGGTCGAGGAAATAAGGGTCGATGTACCACAAATTCGGCGGAGTCAAGGCTTCTTCAATTGGTAGCTCTAGATCGAACCCTAAATGACCTAAACCTAAACAAAAAGTAAACTTTAGGTCTATTTTAAAAAAAAAAATTAAAAAAAAAGGACCGGTCCGGTCCGGTTCTTGGCCCTAGAACCGAAACCGGACCGCCCTGGCCACCGGTTCCAATTTTAGGAACCGGGAACTGGACCGGATCTCCCTAAAACCGGGAACCGGACCATCGGTCTCGGTCCGGTGCGGGTGGTCCTGGTCCGGATAGTCTTTTTTGCTCACCCTAATAGGCGGCACAATAGATATTTATGGGCCTAAGCTCAAACTAACTATAAGACATTGGCTCAAACTAAAGAAGCCTTTGGCATGGCGGGAGCACTGTCCCGTTGAAACTCCCGCGCCTTCATGTCGATAGAAATGGAGAGTATGAACCACACCCTCAATAGGGCTCTCGTGTGATCCAGTACAAACAGGCTGCAACTGACTTCGGAGTCAACTGAATTTGGCATTTTTAAGAGGATGTGATGTATCTATCTGAAAGGTTTGGAACTTTTATCATTCTTTAGTTGACTGTGCAACGACTTGGAGTCAACATGCCGGCCAACGAGGTCCTTACAGCTCAAAAGATAATGCTAATGGTACGATTGGTTATGGTAATGTCTGTTATTTTGCATCATAGTTCTATCGCAGAATGGTCACGTGATCGTGTAAACCCCCTTGAATTTCTCTTGTCTCTCCCTCTCTTTACCAGCAATTTTAAAATAAAATCATTTGTGAGGTTCATATCAAGAATACAATATCCTTAATATGAAAATTTGTTGATCTTAAAAATGATCGACAAAAGGTCCTAAACCTTTCGTATTTTTGCCAATTCAGTCCTAAATCTTTTAAGTTTACCGATTCATTTATAAAACTTTTCATCTTTTTTCAATTCAGTCTTATTAGCCGAAAATCGCTGAAGTGGACGCTGGTCGGCCTATATAGTGCTGTTGATGCCGACATTGACAATTTTCGATAATTTCATAAAAAAGTTTATAATTTTTATTTTGTTTTTTTAAATTTTTTTTCCTTTTTGGCTTTAGAGGCCGGCAAGGGTCGTCCGCTCCCGGGCGAGGGCGGCGACGCCCTCGCGGCCGCTGGCAAGGCGTCGCAGCCCTCGTCCATCCTCATTATGGCTACATCTGGTCACTAGTGGCCCTCGCCTGGCCAGAACATTATAAATAGCCTCCCGATGGGAAGCAAAAACATGCCAAGCCAAAGCTACAAAAATACCTCTCCAATATTAGGAATGAGGAAGGCCTTCTTGTTTTCGCTCTCTTGATCTCGTTTGCTCTTCCTTCCTTCCGCCCAAGCTCGAGCACTCCTTCGGAAAGGTACACACACACACTCTCTCTCTCTCTCTCTCTCTCTCTCTCTCTCTCTCTCTCTCTCTCTCTCTCTCTCTCTCTCTCTCTCTCCATTATTTGAAACTTCTGTGTAATGGCTGAAACTTTATCACGACAATGTAAGCAGGACCGATAGAGAAGGTGCCGCCGTGCGGGCAATATGGGCCGAAAGATGCACCGTGCAAACTGCCATCATCCCTGGCAAAGTGTGGTCCCCAGCACCATTGCCCTCCACGCGGTCCGCCGGCCAGCCCTACGAGGCCATGAGACTAGCGAGCTAAATTAAGCTGCTCATGACAGCCAAATTGCATCGTAATATGAAGTGTAAGACGACGACGACGTCGTTATGACCGAATAAAGAAGCGAGCAAAGTCGATCATTTGATTGAGACCCGTTTCCCACACTTAAAAAAAAAAAAATCTAGGGATGAATGCTATCTAGGATGATACATTTTATGGTGTAAGAAAATAAAGCGATGAAACAATTGTTCAGGTTTCATCTTTTCTTTCAAATTCCAACGTAATGAGTTATCTAGATGTATGTGCAATGATGGGCTTTTGCTGCAATCAACCATTGCTTGACAAACTTGTTGGAGTAATTAAAATGCTAAATTGCGAATCTTATCTCTTTCGAAAAGAAGATAAATCTCTACTTCTTAGGGCAAAGAGAGAAGCAAAAACAATGGCGATGAAGCAAAATATAACTTCTAGCTTGAAGCAAGGAGGTTAAGGAGGTTATTAGTGTTACTTCTGGTTACTGAGGAGGTAACGAGTGGGGTGTCTTTGCGAGATTTGTGATCACGAAATTGGAGACGGCAAAACGAGCTTTGTTCCCAATCTGTTTGAAGCTACTGATGCGTAGAACTGTAAGGAAGAGTCAATAGGATTAAGCTTAGGACTAACATGGCGGAGCGACAAAAAGGGCATGAATTGCTCCTCTCCGACCACCACTCACCAATGCGCTCTGTATGGAAGACATGCTCACAATGCGTTTGAGCAGCCGCGCACTTGACAGAGAGGGCATGACTCGCTCTTCTTAAATGTGAAAAAGGTTTAGATGTCAATTGACAAAAGTAAATGATTTAGGATTGAATTAGAAAAAGTGTAATATATTTAATACTTCTTAGATAATTTTCACTGCTGGGATTGATATTTACTTTTTAAATCTTAAGTAATTTGAATCTTGCACTCAGGCTCTTTGAATTTATTTTAAATCTAAACTCTGAAATCTTTTACAGCACTCAAATGTTGATATATAAATGTACAAATAATATTTTCATAGTTTTTTGTCATCTGAAGAGTATATCTTAAATTTTGGCAATGTTTGCACATTTTATGTCTTATAAGAAGTTGTCGCGTTACTGACCATGTCGCTTTCTCCACCTCGGTAAAATCTCTTGCTCCTTTAGGAGCTTTGTCAAGACACCCTCCTTTGGTGGGAAAAGTATAAAAAAGAATCCCCAATATGTTGTATTGGTATCAATTTCGTCATAAGCCTTTTAATTATACTTCATGTGTAACAAGATATATGTTTATGGCTAAAAAATAATTGCCCCAGCTATCACTCAAGGTTTACACAATATCTGGACATTTTAAACATATATCTATTCAAAATGAAAATAATACATTCATAAACACTTTATTGAATATAAAAGAGTCAACACATATCAAAATTGTTAATAAATGTAACATAATACAGATATAAACTTTATTAGAGCAAAAATTGTAGACCTCCCACTAAACAATAGCATCCCACGATGTTTCTAAACCTATGTTAATGACATGTTGATCAAATACACAAGGGCATAGACCTTTAATCGGTGGATCAGCAACCATATCATCTGTAAAAATATACTTTCTTGTAACGCCACCATTCTATACGGATTCCTTTATGATAAAAAACTTGACCTCCATATATTGAGACCCCTTGAGACCTATGTTGTTGTTAATGAACAACACTGCAGAGTTATTGTCACAATATATTTGTATGGGCCTATCGACAAAATCAAATACGGTAAACTCGCAAATGGGATTCCGGAGCCAAATAACCTGAGTAGCAACCGAAAAGCAAGCTATAAAATCTGATTGCATGATAGAGGATGATACCAATATTTGTTTCTTACTTTTCCATGATAATGCACTACCTGCTAGCATAAAGATATACTCTGTTATTGACTTTTTGTCATCCCGACAATCAATATAATCCGAATCTAAATACCATACTAACTGCAGGTTTTGAATATATCTATAAATCAACTTATAGTCCCTAGTCCTTTTTAAGTACCTCAAAACCTTCTTGACAACGACCCAGTGATCCCGTCCTGGATTTGATTGATATCTACCTAAAAGTCCTATTGCAAAAGCAATGTTTGGCCTAGGACAAACTTGAGCATACATGATACTACCAAATGCTCTAGCATAAGGTACATTTTTCATTTGGGTTTTCTCAATATCCGAATGAGGATATTGTGAAAGACTGAATTAATCACCTTTGCGACAGGGAGCAATTCCTAGTTTTCATTATTGTGTATTGAATCTTTTCAAAATACGATCAATATATGCCTTTTGAGATAAGCCCAAAATGCGATAAGAACAATCCTTGTGGATTTCAATACTAAAGACAAAAGACGCCTCACCAAGATCCTTCATATCAAAGTTTTTTGATAACATTCGCTTTGTTTTATATAGTAATTCAATATCACTGCTTGCATGCAAAATGACGTCAACATAAAGAATGAGAAAAATAAATTTCCTTCCACTGATTTTGTAGTATATACATTAATCTAGTTTGTTCTCGATAAACCCCAAAAAAAGTAACATCATTGTGAAATTGTAAGTACTATTGTATAGAAGCTTGTTTCTAATCATAAATAGACTTTTTCAATCTACAAATCAGATTACCTGAATCATCTGTTGCAAAACTTTCGGGTTGTTCCATATAGACCTGTTCATCAAGGTCTCCATTTAAAAAGACAGTTTTAACATCCATCCGGTAAAGCTCCATATCAAAGAGACTGGAGAAAAAGATGTCTCGTAATCTACTCATTCTCTCCGAGTGAATCTTTTGGCTACAGTTTGACTTTAAATTTTTTCAATCTTTCATTTGGAGTCCATCTTAGTCTTATACACCAATTTACAGCCGATAGGTTTGTAACCTTAAAACAATTCAACAAGCCCCCAATCTTCATTATGTTTCATCAACAACACAGCCGATATCATAATCCCACTCTCCTAGATAAACTATATAGTCCGGTGGTATAGCTAATCGTTTTTGCCTAACGGATCTCCTTAAAGGAGTATCTTCAACCTCATTCTATTCCCGAGAAGTTCAAAGAACTTAATCAGGAACTGCTTCAACAGTAGGTTCTTGAATCTCGATAGGCTCAGGATGTAGGAATCTCCACCATTGTCCGTGTAGGTAGAGAAACGACATAGAAGTACCCATTGTATTATTATCCTCAATAATATGTAGGCAATTACCTTTTTCGACCACATCAAACTCTAGAAATTTCACTGTCTATAAATCCACAATTCTTATACCTCTGTTGGGATTATAAAATCAATGTCCTTTTGAATGAAATGTATAAGACGCGAAATAGCACCGAGTGATTTTGAAGTCCAACTTATTAAAAATTTGGATTATACAATTTTACTTATGCGGGGCATCCCCAAACCTTCAAATGATTTAGCCTAGTCTTACGTCCAATCCATAATTCAAATGAGTAAGTGGCGTAAATTTCATAGGAACACAATTTAAAATATAAAGTGTTGTTTTCAAAGCTTCACTCCACGTAAATCGAGGTAAATTCCACGGATAGTTGGTATGCGTCGAAAACCCGATGATCAAGTTGCCAGTCACCTAATTTCTCAATAATTTGCTGATAAATCATCATCACTTCTTTTCAAAATCAACAACTTTTCTTATCTTTTACTGATTTTTGTTAGTCTTTCTTACCGCTCCCTTAAATTTCCCAACCCTTATATGAATATATTGATCTTTGTTTGTTTTTTTGTTTTTTTTTTTTTTGGAATTTATCAACTTTTATTATAATTTTCCCGGCTTTTCTTTGTCTCTTTTACAAACCCTTAAATTTATCAGCAGTTCAATTTATCGGCCAGCGTTCATTCTAATCTTATTGAAAAGGCTAAAGATAAACGATTTGTCTAATGACCGCTTCTCTCTCTTTATAATTGGTGCTCGGGGTAAACTTTCAGCCTCTACCGCGTTTTCTCCAATTTGCTAATCACACATCACAAGTCATTGAGAAAAGTAGTCCTTTGAATTTAGCAGACTTTGAAGTCTTCCCGCAATTTCTCTTTTGTCTTACCTTTTTTCTCTGGCGTTTTGTGTCGTTCTTCGAAAGACTTCAAGTAGACTTTGAAGTCTTCTTGCTGTTGGAAAAAAACCCCGATTGATTTTGAAGTTGATAAAATAATCCACGTTCTCTAATATGTGAGCTAATGCAATGAAAACGAGCTATGCTGATTTTTAATCTTGTTTCATTTATTGAATCAATAAAATGTGTCGATGCTGACGTAGCGTCTGTATGGCTCTCGGTTGAGAAGAAACTGCTCCTCCCCAATAAAGTATAGATAGCTTATGTTCGACTAGATCCAAGTGAACTACCTTGAATTACCATCTCGCTGCATCATCCGGCGCTAAGCTTTGCACTCCAAATTCGCATTTCAATTGCTAGATCTAGCAAACAATTTTTCTTTTTCCCTTTTCTCTGTCAATGCCTAAGAGGTTCATGTATCTAATGGTGGAAATGGTTCGGGAGCAAGGTCGTGAAGCATGTTATTGATGTGCAATATGGTCCCAAAGCATTTCCACCATTAGATTTAGCATTTCCACCGTGTTTTTAACGTGGGCTACATTGATTGAGTGGAAAAGTTAAAAAACAGTGAAAGAAAGAGAAAATAAAATTGAGCTCCAATGTGAATATTCCGAGCAAGTCTACTCGGATTTACGTTTAAGACTATGACCGATCTCGATGAGGTGGTATACAGTTCTGGCCACTTGAGTGTTGGACTCTTGCGTCACACAGTACAAACGCTTTGCATCGCAACGACTTTGGAGTCAACTGAATTTGGCATTTTTAGATGGTGTATCAATCCGATCGTGACACGGATGGCCTCCACTGACTTGGACTTAGAACTCTCTCTCTCTCTCTTTTCTTTTTTCTCTCCTCTATCGACTCGAGACGACTTGGGGTCTATCTATTTATGAGGTATCCACACCCTTTAAACATGAGAATCATTATCCAAAAAATTCTAAATCTATTGTACGATGACCTATTATGTCCTAAATTTTTTGATAATTTGTTAATTTAGTCTTAAATCTTTAAAAGCCATAAACCTATTATTTGAATAATTGGCTGAAAGAACTACTTTGATAAATTGTCAATAGACTCAAGATTAAATTGTGAAAACATCAAAAGAATTTGGACTAAATCGCTATAATGGAAAGGTTTTAGGACTAAATTGACAAATCGTCAGAAGATTTAGGATTAAATTTGCACGATTAAAAGGTTTATGATCAAAATGACCGTCGTACAGTAGATTTATGATTTTTTTGGACAACACTAATGACACAGTTTACCTTACCAAAAAAAAAACTAATGGCACAGTTACTTATCGCAAATGTCTATTATTTGCATCATAATTCCATCACAAGATCAATTACCGCGTTATATGTTCCAACTTGACGTTGTAGCTGTTATATAGCTGGTCTTAGTAACACCTATTACATGAAAATTATTGGGTCTCATGACAAGACATCCTGTGTGGTTCCCGGACGTCAACAGGGCTTGTTTGTTAAAAAAGATAACTTTTTTACGTGATGATACTAAATCAAATTCACAATTTGTCACTTCAACGGGAGGAAAAACACTATAAGTAGCCACCTTTGGGGAAAGCAAAAACATGTGCCAAGCCAAAACGACCTAATACCTCTCCAGCTATTGAAAAAAAAAAAATGAGGAAGGCCTGTCTTCTTGCTTGTGCTCTTTTGATCTCCTTTGCTGTTCTCTTCCTCCCTTCCACCGAAGCTCGAGCACTCCTTCAGAAAGGTGCAATCCCTAGAGGTGAACTCTCTCTCTCTCTCTCTCTCTCTCTCTCTCTCTCGTTTCGAATCGATGTATATCGATCAAAGAAATACGATGAATCTTCTTCTATACGTTAATGTGAGCAGGACCAGGGCAGACGGGATGTGGAGGACCATCACATGGGGGCAGATATACACCATGCATACCGCCGAAAACTCCGCCGAAAACTCCGTGCTCCCCCTATGAGAGGAGAGGATGCTCTCCGCCAGTTGGCCCTAGAGGGCCATGAGACCGGGGAGCTATAATAAGCCACTCACGCCAACCGAATCGCATCACAATACGAAGCATTTTTCGCGAACACTATCCTAGTTAATGAATAAATAAGCGAGTGAAGTCGATTGCTTAACGAATAAACAATGTTACAGTAAGATGCATTTTAAGGTATAAAACCGTAAAAGCAACGGGAGAACCGTTTGGTTTAAGGTACTGTGTGTCTTTTAAGCGGCAAACAAGGAATGGAGACAGCCCCGTCTCAAGTTTCCATCTTCCCTTTCAAGTTTGTAATGAATTATGTAGATGTATGTGCAATGAAGTCCTCTTTTGTCGCAATCAATTGTCGTCTCGGTAAAATCGTCGGAGTATTTGATTATCAAATCACGCATTTATCTAATCATTTGAATTTCTAAAATAGCCGGTACCGTACTCTTAAAAAGAAGTATTATTCTCTACTTCTTTGAGAAAACAGAAATAAGATCATTATTCTTGACGTTGCACACTTATGTATCCTCTTTTATCGTCGATAAGACTATTTCATTGCAATGCCACATGAGGAAAAAAGTGAAGAAAGTGCCAAATTGGATGGCAAGATTTCAGTGAAATCCCTCGTTCAATTTAGGAGCTCCTCGGGTTTACGTTCCGAGAAAGTTCACTCGGAGTTACTTCATGACATGTCGCGATAAACTTGAATCGAATATTTAAAGGAAGTAGGCCATCGCCCGATAGTTTTTGTCTCACTATTCCAGTGGTGTTTTACTATACTACTAGGTAAATAATTTAAAGTAGAAGTTTTAGTCAGTACTATGTTTTCTGTAGTTGCAAATGTAATATTTATCCAAGATTGCAATTTTTAGCATCAAAGCTTTATGCATCACACTCGAATAGATCACGGTTGAAGATATTCCTTATTGGGGGCAAAAGAAGACCGAGCGATGTTGACGAGGTGTTGTTCTTTTCACTTGAGAGTTGGGTTTGTTAGGATTAGGCATACAAACACAATAAAATAGAAAGTAAAGACAATAAAGAAAAATTGAAATACAAGATTTATCTCGGTTCACCCTTAAATTAGGGTTACATCTTATAGAGAATGTCACTGTAATTAACAATTTTTACACTTTCGTTACGGCTCTCAATTATAAAATAAAAAGAAAAATCGTATATGGGCGATATAGTAGATATTCATGAATTTAAATCCAAACTAATTTTAGTATATTGGCTCAAACCGTAAAAGTCCTATGGCGTTTTAAAAAGCTATCCCGTTAAAATTTTCGTGATTTACTATGGATGGGGGAGTATAACCGCATCTCAACAGGGCTCGTGTCACCAGGGTAGAAACAGATTGCCACGACTTTGAAGTCAATTGAATTTGGCATATGCCGATGATGTGATGTATCTATCTATCTATCTGATATCGACACATGTGGCCCATATTGCATTAGGATTTTATAACTTTTTCCTTTCTTTATTGACTGTGCAATGACTTGGAGTCAACATGCCAGCCAACGAGGTCTTCACACCTCACAGGATGATGCTGCCAATGGCATGGTTAGTCAACCTGCCGGCCAACGAGGTCTTTACAACGTATGTGATAATGAGGACAATTGCCCGAAACGACGGCCTATTCAGTTCTACGCATTTTAATTATATCAATATAATCTTAAATCTTTTAACGATTTATTTATAAATCTTTCGATTGTGTCAATTTAATTATAAAATGATTTAGAAGTAAACTGACATAATAAAAAAGTCTAAAACTAAATCTATGTAATTGAAAATGTTTATGATTGAACTGGCCATCGTATAACAGATTTAGAAATTTTTGAATAGTTTTCCCTATAATAATGCTAATGGTATGATTAGCTATAGTAATGCTTTTTATTTGCATCATGCTTCTATCACAAATCGTTACGTGTTACATAAATTTCCTTTAAATTTCTCTTTCCTCTCCCTCTCTGGGCCTGCAATGTTAATTGAAATAACTTGTTAGGTTCATATCAAGCATAGGATAAACTTAACATAATCAAATTCCTAGGTTGTGACCTTACTACATTATAAATAGCCACCTGATGGGAAGCAAAATGTGCCACGCCAAAACTACAAAAATACCTCTCCAACGTTAATAATGGGGAAGGTCTTTCTTCTTGTTTTCGCTCTCTTGAGCTCCTTTGCTCTTCTCTTCCTTCCTTCCACCGAAGCTCGAGCACTCCTTCAGAAAGGTGATCTCTCTCTCTCTCTCTCTCTCTCTTCATGATCTGAAAATCTCTCTGTATTGGCTGAAGTAGTAGAATTGAAACTATACCCTGATAATGTAAGCAGGGCCGATAGAGACGGTGCCGCTGTGCGGACGACATGGGCCCAAAGATGCACCGTGCCGACTGCCATCATCCCTGGCAAGGTGTGGTCCCAATCACCATTGCCCTCCACGCGGTCCACCGGCTAGCCCTACAGGGCCGTGAGACAAGCAAGCTAAATGAAGTTGCTCATGGCAGCCGAATCGCATCGTAATATGAAGAGTTTTGACAACTTCGCTGTCGTGACGACTGAATAAAGGAGCGAGTGAAGTCGATTATTTCAATGGAGACTCGTTCCCGCCCCCGAAATTTTTTTTTTTTTCCAGGGATGAATGCTATGCAGGATGATGTATTTTAAGGTGAATAAAGCGATGAAAGAATCGTTTAGTTTAGAGATTGTATCTTTTGAGGAAAGAAGGGATGGAGATGGGGCCTGTCTCAGGTTTCAGTCTTCTCTTTCAAATTCCAATGTAATGAATCATCTAAATCTGTTTGCCGCAATTAACTATTGTCCGATTAATTTATTACAGTAATTAAAATGCTAAAACGCGAATTTATTGAATGATTTAAATTTTCCAAACAGCCAGAGCGATTAAAGAAAAACTTTCTTCAGGATATATATATATATCCTCCTTATATACGAGTGAGACAATTTCATTGCAAAGATGCATGCCATAGGACTAAGCTTCGGACCGGAGGACGGTCATGGCGGAGCGACAAAGAGTGCATGACTCGCAACGCGTCCGAGCCGCCATATGCTCGGGTCGAATCTCCTCCCTACAGCTCAAAGACTGCCCTTTTTGTCGTCCAACGTCGCCGCCACGATCTGGAACTTGGAGACCCGGGGCCGAACCGCTTCCATCCACGGACGCCGCGATCTCTCCTTATCAAAAGGAGAGGAAAAGGAAAGAAGGGTTCACTTTACTTTCCCGGAAAAAAAAAAAAAAAAACTGCAGTTGGTTCTGAAAGCAGCACGTAGTTCTCCGGGAACCAGGAATTTCGTTTTACTGGCGAATTTCGTCCGTTATCATTCAATCTTTCCACGTAAGACGTTCTCTGTTCTGGAAGGCATATCAATCAAGTCTGTGGCAGAATGCAGCCATAATAAAAGACAGGCAGGGCTATGACCATGGCCATATGGTAGACAAATTACTTTTGAGTTGGCTCTTTTTCAATCACGGGCTTATCTCGAGTCTTCTCAACCGGGACGAAAGATCAAAGTTGATCTGGACAGAAAGCTCGTGCGGGCTCGGAGACATCAATCTCAGTGGACCCAGAAAACATCCTTCTCGTCAATTTTTCACCCGACATAGGGCCAAGTGAATTGACAAAATTTCACAGTATACGCCCGACTCAAAGTATCACGCGTTTCCAATCCGTTACTATCCTCTGTTATCTCTTTTTGATACTACAAATTCGATCCTCACTTCTGTATTTAGATACAAGATTTCATCTCACCTCAAATTATCAGGTGATTTTGATTATCAAGGTTGCGCATGACGATACTCTTAAAGTAGGATTTCTGCTCTAAAAATGCTTTTGAAGCAGAAATTTATTTGATAATGCAATTTCTGAAACAGAAATTCGTTTGGTTACACAGATTTATTTTTTTACTTTTATAGCCACTTGAAGAAGTGAAAAAATATTTATTTTTCTCATGTTAAAAAATTAATTTTTATCCAAAAGTTAATTTATAGAGGAAAAGTGTTGCCATACACACACCCGAATTGCCAGCTTTCTTACCGAAATTGCACCTGCCACTTTTCCATGCCAATTATACTTAGAAAATCCTAGACATGATCTTCAAATCCGTAATTCAGTTGCCGCAGCCGCTGCCCCTCTTCAAATACTACGTGCCGCCCAAAAAGAAACTCAACTCTGTGTTACTTAATTTAAATCGCACTCACACTCTTTAATTTTTTTTTTAAAATCCACAACTCCTAGATCTTTCACAACTCTCAAATGTTGGCATATAAATGTAAAAATAATGATTTCATACTTTTCTGACATTTGAATAGTTAATCTTAGACTTTGGCAATATTTGCAGAGTCTCTATCTTTTCCTTATAAGAAGTTGTGGACTCGAGCATATACTTAAAAAGGCTTAACGAAGAGCTAAAAGAGTTTCATAAGACTTTATGATATTTCCATCCTATCAGGGAAAGAAAAAATAATTTGATAGGGATTGGAGGGCTTGGGGGTCGGCCTTGGATCGACAAATAAGAATTCTAGAGGATTGCAGTCCGCTTCGTTGGGAAACAGGCGAAACCATCCCCAAATTATAATGATATCTAGGCTACTTCATTACCACAAAGGTCTAGAGGGAGTCACTCTCGGTTTAACTTCGTTGCACTATGATACTAACCAGCTCGCTTTCTCCACCTCAGTAAAATCTCTTGCTCCTTTGGGAGCTTAAATACCCTCCTTGGATTTATGCAATAATAGTATCTCGAGAAAGTTCGTCGCGATAGATTTTAATCGAGTAATTACAGAAACTAGGACTACTATGTGATTAACTTTGTCAAAACATTCCAGTGATATTTAACTACATTATTGGGCAAATAATTTTTGGTAGAAACTTAAATTAGTACATTTCTTCCATAGTTGTATTGTCATTATTTGTGCAAGAATAAGATACTTACACTTAGAATGTCACGCATGACGCTTAAATCAATGTGGTAAAGAATGAAGATTTTCCTTTTGCGGTCATAGAAGACTATAACCGTTCTTGATGGAGTATAATTCTGCTCACTTCATTGTTGAACTTAAGTTGCACGTGTTAGGATTTGACGCACAATCACAATGAAATAAAGAGTAAAAGTGAGAAAAGGAAATCAAATCTTGATTCACCTTTAAATTAGAGCTCCAACCAGCAAAGGGATTCAATCCTTAAACGGGACATCCGTAATTTTTTATCAACGAAGAGTATTAACCACACATCAACATCACGTTATAAACAGGTTGCAATGACTCTGGAGTCAATTGAGTTTGGTGTTTGCAGAAGGTGAATCAATCTGATGGGGACACGATGGCCTGTATTTTATTGGCCTATACTCGTTTTTTTATCCCGTGCTTCGGGAAAAGAGAGATAAAGAACAATAATTTTAATGATGGCTATCCATATATATTTATGGGAAAAGTATACTAGAAGTGCCATAACTTGTGTACGGCGTTCACTTGAGTGCCATAACTTTCAAAACGTTCACTTAAGTGTCATAATTTTCAAAAATTGTTCACTTAAGTGCTACGTCGGAGTAAAATCATTCACTTGAGTGTTACAGTAACTTTTTCGACATGTCACGTCAGCTTTCCGACATCTACAGAAACTTTTCCGGCGGCCACGTCAGCTTTTCCAGCTGCCACGTCAACATGACACTTAAGTGAATAATTTTTAAAAGTTATGACACTTAAGTGAACGTTTTGAAAATTATGGCACTCAAGTGAACGCTATATAAAAGTTATGGCACTTTTAGTGTACTTTTCCCTATATTTCTTTTATTTGTCAGTAATATAGAGATCAAAGTGTGGAATTGCAATGGATGGGTCCTTCCTAGTTATTTAGATAACGGAAAATATAAAACGAAATATCTTTGTTAACATGGAAAAGCTAAAAAAGATGGCCATATAAATTTCTCCGGGGTTGAGGAGATAACAAAGGTTACCTTCGGAGACGAAGAACCCAGATCAATAAGGTGTTCCCATTTCAATGATCCTCGAGCAAATTGTGAATGACTTGTCTTTGATCACGCCGGAAAAAGGTAAAGTCTCTCGAGCCACAACCGCAGCCTGCATTAATGATTTGCGTGTGGACCGAGTCTTCCAGACCAAGTCGAAACATCAAAGTCGATGCCGATGTGACGGCTCGCGAGGGCCCGGAAACATCAATCACAATGTACCCAAACCGGTAACTGTGTGATTGAGCCCAAATTAATTTTTTTTTACCATAAAAAAATTTCAAATTAGTACATATATAACAAATTTCCCCTTCATCTGTTTCTATTAACTCAAGTTAATACTATAAAAAATCTCAAATTGATACGTCTGTAACAAACAAAGGATAAAAATCTCAAATTGGTACATCTATCAATTGTCACGTGTCATCTAACTTATTAATTTGATGGTAAAATATAACGAAAAATTAACGGAGGATAAATTTATCACAAATGTATCAGCTTGGAGTAAATTTGTTATAGGCGTATAAGTTTGGAGCTTTGGTGGTCAAATTAATAGTTTGAGGTAAATTTATTACATATGTACCAATTTGAAGTTTTTTTCGATAAAAAAAAATTAGGGTAAATTTATCTCAAATATACCAATTTAAAGTTTTTCTTGGTATTAACCTTAATTTTAATGATGCATAACTGTATATATTTCATTTACTCATCATTAACATATAGATCAAATTGAGCAATTGCAACGGATGAGCCCTTTCTAGTTATTCAGATAATGGAAAATATAAAACGAAATAATTTTGTTAACATGGAAAAGCTAAAAAAGATGGCCATAAAGAAAATATAAATTTTACAGTAACATGGGCGTTGAGGAGGCACCCAATGTTACTTTCGGGCACAAAGAACCCATATCAATTAAGTATTACCTTCCGCGACGATCCTCAAGCAAATTGTGACAAACAAAAATCGAACTATCTTTGTTCACATGGAAAAGCAAAAAAGGATGGCCATAGAGGTAATATAAATTTTTTCCGGGGTTGAGGAGATAACCAATGTTACCTTCGGAGAAGAAGAACCCAGATCAATAAGTGTTCCCGTTTCAATAATCCTCAAGCAAATCATGAATGACTTGTTTTTTTATCATGCCAGAAAAAGGTAAAGTCTCTCGAGCTACAAGCGCAGCCTGCAGTTAATGATTTACGCGTGAACTGAGGCTTCCAGACTAGGTCGAAAGATCAAAGTCGATGCCGATGTGACGGATCGCGAGGGCCCGGAAACACCAATCACAGTGTACCCTCAATTACGTTTGATATAGGGCAAAAGTGAATTGACTAGACCACACCACAATATGATGTCTATTTCGAGCATCCAGTGGCTCGTGAAAAGCAGGCATACTAGTCTTATGGTAAAAATAAAGCCATTGTTAACCTTAACTAAGCCCATCCTGTTGCTGGCATTGTAAATATGCCAACCTTGAGAGCAGAGAGTCTGTACAGCGAGTCATCAAACCTCACCAAACATGAGGAAGGCTTTTGTGCTAGTGTCACGGGCCGGTTCTATCTTGCGTTCCCCCGACACCGTGCGGCACTCAAGACACGCTCTCGAGTCGGTCTTAGCACAACTGCCGCTCACCCACGCTCAACTCACACACAAACACCAGGCAAGAGAGAGTGAGGAAAAGCTTTTCTCATTCAAAAATCTGAGTGTGAATTACAAGAGGGTCATGCCCCATATATACACAAAAGGGTTGGCCATAATGGCCCCCACGGATCAATCAGCCTAATCCCATCTACTGTTCGCCGGTCACTGTTCACGCCTGACGAATACTATTCCCGTCAGCCACCTCAGCCTGGGCACCGCCCGTGTCAGCTGTCTCAATCCGGTCATTATCCATGTCAGCCGCCAATTCCACCAGCCCACATCAACTCGGTCACCAACTCACACCAACCGGTCGGATCACGTGGGTTAGTGGGCCCCGTGCGAGTCCACGTCGGGCCCGGGCTGATTCGCCTGGCCGCTCGGGTTGAACGGTGGTCGAGCGCCGATCAAGCGTTGGTCGAGCGCCGGCCGGGCGCGGTCCGAGCGCCGGCCGATCGCTTGATCGATCGCCAATCGATCCTGCATCGGCTCCCGGTCGTTCGTGGGATTGAGCGTCACGATCCGTGAGTCGATCATCCGGCCGTTCGTGGCCCATGGATCGATCCGTGAATCGATCGTCCGGCCGTTCGTGGCCCATGGATCGATCCGCGGATCGATCGCTTGATCGATCATCCGCTTGCCCGCTCGGCCGCCCGGCTCGGCCTATGCATCGGTCCTCATGATCCCTTGGATCGCTCGAGGGTCGGGCGTCTGACCACCCGTCTGACCGAGCCGCTCAATCCGTGGATCGATCGCCTGGTCGCTCGGCATGGCCTAGGGATCGATTCCGCGGATTGTTCGGCGCTCGGCCGCTCGGTTGCCCCGCACGATCCGCGGGTTGATCACCCGGTCGTGCGGGGTCGTTCCTTGATCGGTCACTCGATCGCCTTGCACGATCCGTGGGTCGATCACTCGGTCGTGCGGGGTCGTTCATGGATCGACCGGCTGGCCGTCCCGCACGATCCGCCGGTCGTGCTACCCCGATCATGGGTCGATCCGTTGACCGTCCCGGATCATGGAGTCGATCATCCCGAGTCTCTTTTGGGCACGTTTCCTCATGATCCAAGGATCGATCGGTCGGTCGATCCGAGGGATGGATCGCAGTCAAATTTTCGTCAAAATTGAACGGACCGTGATACTCTCCCGTACCAATTCGAGCAACGTCCTCGTTGCCTTGTTCCTCATGGAATGTCTTGATCTCTTCCCGAAATTGCCATAGGGCCTCCTCCGGTTCCCAACTTGCTTCGTTCTCCGGGAAACCTCGCCAATGGATCAGGTATTCATGCTTCGGTGCCCGATATCTCTTCCGGATCACCGATCCGCCAGGATCTTTTCTATCTCCCGCTCATAGGAGGTTTTCGCCCCGAGAGGCGCTCGTGATGACCGGCCTCGGTCGGGGTTAGCTTCGTCCTCATGGAATGGCTTCAACATGGAAACGTAGAACACCGGATGTACCTTCGGCTTAGCCGGCAGCTCCAGCTTGTATGCCACGGGTCCAACCAGCTTGATCACCAGGAACGGCCCCTCATAGCGACGAACCAAGACCTTGTGTATGTCCCTATATCTTAGGACTTGATGCACTTTTACAAGCACACGATCACCAACCTGGTACTCGACGTGCCGGCGCTTCTTGTCTGCCCACTTCTTCATCCGCTCAGCCGCCCTTTGCAAACAAGCCCGGGCCAAGTCCGCACGTTCCAGCCATTCTTGCGCACTCTTGTACGCCGCTGGGCTACTCCCCTTGTAGCCCGTTGCAACCATGCTCCGAGTGAGCGGTTGCTACCCCATTACAATCTCAAAAGGGCTCTTGCCGGTGGACTCGCTCTGCTGCAAGTTGTGCGAGAATTGGGCAACATCCATCAGCTTTGCCCAATTACTCTGAGTTGCGTTCACATAGTGCCTCAAGTAAACTTCGAGTATGGCATTCACCCGCTTTGTTTGGCTGTCGGTTTGCGGGTGCAAACTCGTTGAGAATTTGAGGTCGGTCCCGAGCAACTTGAACAGCTCGGACCAGAACTTCCCCGTGAACCGAGGATCCCGATCGCTCACGATCGATCGAGGGATGCCCCGATATTTAACAATGTGTTTCATGAACAGCTTGGCCGCCTCCCCAGCGGGGCAATCCTTCGTGGCCGGCACGAATATCGTGTACTTGGAGAACCGATCAACGATCACCATGATCGTTTGGCACCCTTCATACTTGAGTAGCTCCACGATGAAGTCCATGGAGATGCTCTCCCAAGGACGTTCGGGAACAGGTAGTGGCTCCAACAACCCGGCCGGCGACCGTTGTTCTAGCTTGTCTTGTTGACACACCAATCAAGTCTTCACATAAGCTTCAACGTCGTCCCGGAGTTATGGCCAAAAGTAACGATCCTCCACGAGTGCCGGCGTGCGATGGATCCCAGGATGACCCGCCCACGGCGTATCATGGCATTCGCGAAGTACCTCCCGCCTCAAGTTCCCATGGAGCGGCACATATAGTCGCCGTCCCTTGGTGTAGAGGAGGTCGTCTTCATACCAAAATCTCCTTGTCTTGCCAGCCCGGGTGTACCCGAGAATGGCTCTTGCCGTCGGATCATGCGTCAATCCCTCCTTGATCCGCTCGGTCCATGGACGATCGGGCCGGCTTGTTACGGCCGCTAGCTCTGCTTGACGACTCGGGGCATCGGCCACAGAATTGGCTTTCCCTGGTTTATACTCGAGCACATAGTCGAACTCCGCCAGAAAGTCTTGCCATTGGGCCCGCTTCGGGCTCAACTTCTTTTGGGTCCGGAAGTAGCTCGTGGCTACATTGTCGGTCCACACCACAAACCGAGAGCCTAGGAGGTAGTGACGCCAAGTGCGCGAGCAATGCACTACGGCCGTCATCTCCTTCTCTTGCACAAGGTAGCGCCGCTCGGTCTCATTTAGCTTTCGGGACTCGAATGCTACCGGGTGTCCTTCCCGCATCAGCACACCCCCGATAGCAAAATCGGAGGCGTCGGTCTCCACCTCGTACGGCTTGGAGTAGTAGGGCAGCACCAGCACGGGTTCCTCGACCATCCTCTTCTTCAACTGTTCGAAGGCCATTTGGCACTTCGCCGTCCACTCCCACGGCCGATTCTTCTTCAGCATGTCCGTGAGTGGCACGGCTACCTCCGAATAGGCACGAACGAACCGGCGATAGTAATTCGCCAGCCCAAGGAAGGATCTCAATTCCGACACCTTTGTGGGAGGCTCCCACTCGACAATGGCCTGGATCTTGGCCAAGTCCATCTACACATGTCCCTCTCCAACAATGTGCCCCAAGAATGGAACTTGCCTTTGCGCGAAGACACACTTCTCTTTCTTCACATACAACTCATTCTCCCTCAGAACTTGGAAGACCCGCTTGAAGTGTTTAACGTGTTCCTCAAGCGTCCGGCTATAAATCACAATATCATCTAGGTACACAACCACAAATTGATCAAGGAACGGTTGTAGTACCTTATTCATCAAGGTGCAGAATGTTGCCGGGGCGTTTGTCAAGTCGAACGGCATGACTAGGAACTCGTATGCGCCATAACGAGTCACACAAGCGGTCTTTGGTTTGTCCCTTCAGCGATCCTCACTTGATAGTATCCCGACCGCAAATCCAGCTTCGTGAACCATCTTGCACTCCCAAGCTGGCCGAACAAGTCCGCGATGGGTGGGATAGGGTACTTGTTCTTGATCGTTAGCTTGTTCAACGCCCGGTAGTCGATGCACATGTGCAGAGAACCGTCATGTTTCTTTTGGAACAGAACCGGGGCGCTGAATGGGGACTTTGACGGTCGAACATAGCCAGCATCGAGCAACTCCTTGAGTTGTCTCCTCATCTCCTCAAGTTCAAGCGGGGCCATACGATACGGCACCATGGCCGAAGGTCGAGCGTCAGGAACTAGCTCGATCCCGTGGTCGACTTCCCTATTAGGCGGCAACTTTTTAGGTAACTCGGGGGGCATCACGTCATCGAACAAGGCTAGTACCTTGTCTATCCCATCGTGCCATTGCTCCCGAACACTCTCAAGATCATCGGTCACCGGGGTTGCCAAGAAGGTCATCTCACCCCTTCGAACTCCCTTTGCCGGTTGCATCGCCGACGGGGTCTTTTGGTTTCGCCCGGACTCCCGCCGAACCAGGACCACACACCGACCGCGAGGGTCCAGCACATAGATGCTATTAACACACGGGACCAGAAAGGCTTTGATCCTATCTAGGAATCCCAATCCAATGACAAGATCATAATCGTCCATCGGAATTACCTCGATCGAGTCCTTGCATTGAAAGGCTCCAAGTCGAATCTCTACATCACGGGCCAGCCCGGTCGTCTTTACTTCCTTCGAGTTCACCGTTTTGAGCCACTCGATTCCTTCCTCAACCCGTAAGTCAAGTTTCTTGGCCGCTTCTTCCGACATGAACAAGTCGGATGCGCCGGTGTCAATGAGCACACTCATTTTAGCTCCACCGACCACCACATCGGTGAACATGAGTCCTCTAGATGGGCCGGCCTCTTGAACGTTTATGGTGCTCGGGATTTTGAGGGATCCGAGTCGGACTTCCTCTGTTGGTCATCTCTCATCCCTTGGCTCGTCGGTGGCTTTCCCCTTTTCCACCGTTTTCAAGGCCGCCACCTTGCCATAGTTCGGGCAATCCCGGGCAAAATGAGGGTCGGAGCACTTAAAGCACTCGAGTTTCTTGCCCTTCGCTTGGCTCGACTCGACTCGATCTCTCGAGTAAGTTGGTCGCGGCTTGTTCGCTGTCGACCGCGGTGGCTTGGCTCGATCACCCGCACTAGCGCTCTTGCCACTTCTGGGTTTCGGGTCTGGTTTGTCCGTCGAGTTACCTCGGTACTCGATGATTCCTTCGGGCACAGACAAGGCCGTCGTAAGCGTCGTCGCGTTCTACCGTTTGAGCTCCATCTTCACCCACGGCTTGAGGCCACCAATGAACCGGTAGTATGCCTCATTCTCGGACAGGGACGGTATTTGAAGCTTCAATTCCGAGAACTTCCTTATGTACTCACGTATCTTACCGGTTTGCTCGAGACACCTCGGTTCGTCGCGAGCTTCTTCCTCCGCATAGGCGGGGTAGAATTGCTTTCGGAACTCCACTTCAAAGGATTCCCAAGTCACGATCGACTCGGCTTCTCGATCTGCCTTCCGATTACGCCATCACAGCAAGGCGTTATCGTGCAGGTACATCGCCACGGTTTTTATCCGCCTAAGATCATCTATCTCCCTTCGGATGTCTAGGTACTCGTTCACCGAATACAAGAAGTTATCAACATCCTTGGCCACTCTCGAGCCATGGAACTCCTTCGGCTTGGGCACATCAACCCGAAGGTCGGCATGCATGGTTGTCCCACCACTTGCACACGCCATCTCCAAGACAGCCGTCTTGGTTCTCGGCTCTGCTATCTCCGCACGCAAGCCAATAATCGTGGCTTCCAGGGCTTCCCGATGTTCGTCTGTCTTGGTAGCGAGGATACTCAGCAACTCGCCACGGAGCTCGGCCACCTCATCCTTGAGATCGAGCACCCGGTCTCGCAACTCCTCCCGAGCCGTGGCCTCCTCCTTATTGCTCGACTCCTCCTCGCTACCCTTGTCGGAACGAAGCTCGTCCATGGCTTGCTCAAGCCTGGACATGCGAGCCTCCATATCTCACGTCACTCCCCGGACACCCCACGTTCACGCCGAGCTCGCTCTGGAGTAGGCTCAAGGGTCCGTCCGGTACGATCATCCCCAGATTGCTCGGACTCGTGCGTCGGATCGGCAGCAGAACCACCTGCACCCCCTTGGCCTTTCGCCATTTCACCAAGAATCGAATGGCTCTGATACCAAATGTCACGAGTCGGTTCTATCTTGCGTTCTCCCGACACCGTGCGGCACTCAAGACATGCTCTCGAGTCGCCCTTAGCACAACCGCCGCTCACCCACGCTCAACTCACACACAAACACCAGGCAAGAGAGAGTGAGGAGAAGCTTTTCTCATTCAAAAATCCGAGTGTGAATTACAAGGGGGTCATGCCCCATATATACACAAAAGGGTCGGCCATAATGGCCCCCACGGATCAATCGCTCTAATCCCATCTACTGTTCGTCGGCCACTGTTCACGCCCGACAAACACTATTCCCGTTAGCCGCCTCGGCCCGGTCACCACTCGTGTCAGCCGTCTCAATCCAGTCATTATCCATGTCAGCTGCCAATTCCACCAGCCCACATCGCCTCGGTCACCAACTCACACCAACCGGTCGGATCACGTGGGTCGGTGGGCCCCGTGCGAGTCCACGCGGCCGCCGGGCCGGTTCGCCTGGCCGTCCGGGTCGAACGGTGGTTGGGCGCTGGTCGAGCGTTGATCGGGCACCGGCCGAGCGCCGGTCGATCGCCGGTCGATCCCGCATCGACCCCCGGTCGATCGTGGGATCGAGCGTCACGATCCGTGGATCGATCGTCCGGCCGTTCGTGGCCCATGGATCAATTCGCGGATCGATCGCTCGATCAATCATCCGCTTACCCGCTCGGCCACCCAACCCAGCCTATGCATCATTCCTCATGATCCCTTAGGTCGCTTGAGGGTCGGTCATCCGACCACCCGTCTGACCAAGCCGCTCGATCCGTGGATTGATCGCCTAGTCGCTCAGCATGGCCCGGGGATTGATCCGCAGATCGATCACTCGATCGTCGGCTCGATCGTCCCGCACGATCCGCGGGTCGATCACCCGATCGTGCGGGGTCGTTCATCGCTCGGCCGCTCGGTTGCCCCGCATGATCCGCGGGTCGATCACCCGGTCGTGCGTGGTCGTTCCTTGATCGGTCACTCGACCGCCCCGCATGATCCGCAGGTCGATCACCCGGTCGTGCGGGGTCGTTCATGGATCGGCCGGCTGGCCGTCCCGCACAATCCGCCAATTGTGCTGCCCCAATCATGGGTTGATCCGCTGGTTGTCCCGGATCATGGAGTCGATTATCCCGAGTCTCTTTTAGGCACGTTTCCTCATGATCCAAGGATCGATCGGTCGGTCGATCCGAGGGATGGATCGCGGTCAAATTTTTGTCAAAATTGAATAGACCGTGATACTAGCCTGTATTTGCTTCGTTTTTGCGACCCTTCTCTTCCTTCCTCCAAAACTGGAAGACTACTACTTGAGACGGGTGAATCCACCAACTTTCTCTAATTCTCCGTCAACTCCCGCAAGGTAACATGACCCCGGTTTCTCCTTTTTCATCGTTCTGCTGTCGCTTTTGCATATTATACGATAACCGCTTAATCCAAACCATTTTGCACGGGAGGGTACCTCGAGCCGAGCACACCAGGATGGCACTGTGCGGGTGTAGGAGGATCGCCCAGCACACCCCATGTACCACGCGACCCAAATCCTACGTACCAGCGGCCGCCATGTGTCTATTCATGTACTTGCCCTCCATAAACCAGTAGGGAAAAAGTACACTAGAAGTGTCATAATTTATGTACGGCGTTCACTTGAGTACCATAACTTTCAAAACGTTCACTTAAGTGCTATAACTTTCAAAAATCGTTCATTTGAGTGCTACGTCGGAGCAAAATCGTTCACTTGAGTGCTACATTAACTTTTTCGGCGTGCTATAGTAACTTTTCCGGCGTGCCACGTCAGCTTTCCGACCGTCACGTCAAGTTTTCCGACTGCCACATCAACATGGCACTCAAGCGAACGATTTTTAAAAGTTATGGAACTTAATTGAACGTTTTGAAAGTTATGACACTTAAGTGAATGCCGTACAAAAGTTATGGCACTTCTAGTGTACTTTTCTCAATTAGTAGCAATACAGCACCATGAGGTTGAGAGGGCCACATACTGGACGGCAATTGTCATGCACTACATATGTAATTCATAGCCGATACAATGCTTGAAAACTAGCGACTACCAGCTTGTTATTGAATAAATGGATGAGCCGGAACTGCGTATTATCAATGCTTGATACAATGCATAATCTATTAGCTTAAGGCAACTCTATTTTATAGATATAATTGGATTCGACTTCTCCTTTGAAAGAGCACCCTTATTTATAGGGACATGCTGAAGAAGAAAATCCTACTTCGATAATATCTACGTTGTCATCTTTCCATTGTATCCCAAAAAATTGTCCATACCCAAGTTTATTTGAATTAAAAGAAATAAAAATTACATTATTTGAAATCTCAAAAAAGTAACTACACATATCAAAACTTGATATGGAAATTAAATTCCATTTAAAAGAATGAACATAAAATGTATTTCTTAACATCCAAATAAAACCAAGAGTCTAGAATTAAAATAACATCTTCCACAAATTCGACGTCGCCTTTATTGTTAGTTCCTACTATGAGCTTTGATTCTTTCTTATTTGGCTTCCTCCGGTTTACGAATCCATGTATGGTAAATGCAACATCATTAGTTGCACCGCTATTTAGCAGCCACAAATATGATAGGGCTTCTAATAGATTAAATTTACAAATCAATACTAAAGAATCATTACCTTTAGGCTCGCGCTTAGGCAATCAATTTTTATATTTAACACAGTATTTTCTTTACGTGTCCTCTCTTCTTACAAAAGAAACATAAACCATCCTTACTATCGTTATCGTCTTTTTTAAAGTTCGGTTTCTTTGGACCCAAGTTGTCAGAATGACCGGCGAATAAATGAGTTTCTCTATGAGTATAATTTTTATGCACCTTACCCTTCTTTATATTGGAACTGGAGGTAGCATACATAATAATGTGCGCTTTACCTTTCTTTAGCTTTATCTCCTTTGACACCACCCTTGCAATCAAGTCATTGATTGACCATGTCTGATCTGCAGTATTATATTGTGTTTGAATAATACCAAATTCAAGTCTAAGAGAGTTAAGTGCAAGATGCATAACACAATCATCAAGAACATTAATATCAAGCGCCTTGAGCTTTGTTTGCAGATGCACCATCCTTAGGACATAATCCCTACTACCAACGTAACAATCATACTTTAAGCTGAATAACCCCGACGGATGTGTCCCAATTTCAACATTAGGAGAGTAGCAATTCCTTGCCACCAAGGCCTCCATCATCTACTTAGCAGTGATGTTAGATGCGAAATCACTTATCGGATGTTCCCGTATGGATCACTTCATAGATAATAAGCAAATCCTATTGCTCTTTTCCCAAGCAGCAAAGTGTACTTTCTAGGGTTCTGTATTAGCCTCGGTGTGAGCTATTAGTTTATCCTTATTAAGAGCAACATGAACATCCTCAAGTTCAATACCAAACAGAAAATCCTCTTTCCACTTCTTAAAGTTAGTACCAGTGAGAATCTCAATAGCCATGAAGTTACCGTTCACGTAAAAGGTCACCGAAAAGTAATCATTGCTTATAATTAACATAATGTAAAAATTTATATTGAGAGTTACATACATAATCATATAATCACCTATGGGCATAAAACATGATATGCAATTGTACACTCTCTACATTACAGCGGCCATGAGAGTTTATTTCAACTTTGTTAAATCACCACCTTTGGGAGTATGAAAATACTTTGATTAGATAATTCTCAATCATATGTTGTACATGCATCACTCCACGAAACAATTTGCAATTGCCGCTTTCGAGAGTATGACTACATATTAAAAAAGGAGACATCATACTTTGTAAGAATAAAAAATTCTTAAATCCAATCAAATATTTTCCTCTAATGGTCACAACCTAATTGAATTTTCAAAGTTGGGATACAAACTTTATATTTCATATTTACCGTATGCATGTAATTTCATACTTAAAATTAGGGTCAATTAGCCACAAAAATTACATGTCGTGCTAATTTACATTGATACACTCAACAATACATGTTAAACCATAAACATGTAGTTGATAAATTATGCTCCAAATATCTGTATGTGGTACTTACATGCGAGCTTGCACCTATATTTCACAAATCAAAGAAAAATACATACGAAAAATACAAAAAATACCCCAACCAATACATATATTTGGGGTTCCATACGTATTTTTTTTCCATAAACTCATCAACATGTAAAATAAATATATCACATGGTAGAACATAATCATACGAACATGCTGGTACCTAGAACTTCTCATTCCGACCTGTCACGCGCCCTCATGCACCCATTAGAGTTTGTGCGTGTGGTCCCCATAATTTGACATGTGCGTCGCACATGTTTGAGTCTCAACTAGTCTTGAAAACCGGTCTGACCGAAGGGCCCAACTCAACAGTCAACTGGTTAGGTCGGGTCATCCAGGTCGCGTCGGGTGTACCCGGACCGAGATGAAGTCAGCCATGCACATGCCGAACATGTGCTGTCCCAGGTCTAGCACGTGGTTCTTCTTCATGAGTGTGGCCGCCAAGCGCTTGACAGCCGGCGGCACGTGTCAATGCGTAATGGTGCATGTCGATGCATGCAACGGAATCCAAAGACAACCTTTGCACGGTTTTTCTCATCTCGACCAAGACATTCCAAATATGTAATAAAAATTAACTTTTACCGAAAATAAAATTCTGCAAATAGTCGGAGCGTGATTCGGGATCCGAAACATGGAGGCTCTAATGTCACATGTAAGCTACAACAATAACTTTAAGCAGTGCCTTAAGATCATCACATATAGATATGCGAATCATAGTTTCATAAAGTAGAAGAATTAACGCACTTTGTTTAAGATCCATCGTTCTTGATGTGGAATTGTGATGAACTGATACTCACAAGCTTCTCCTCTATGAACCCCTCTCTGTGAACCCTCTTTAAACACTGCCTTCAATGAGAAGGCCCATCACGTATAGCTTTCTGTCGACTCTTTATGTGAGGTTATATAAACATCAAGGTTTAAGAGGAAAGACGTGAGCTCTATTTATAGAGTTTGTAACCTATCCCCTCATTACAGATAAGGTTTAACTCAATTCATACTATCCAGCCTCATATCCAACTAGAATTGAAAAATCTTATATCTTTTCTTTATTAGACCAATAATTAATTATAATAATAATAATTAATAAAGTCCATATAAAATATATTCTAACATACAATTGTAACGCATGGGTCCTTTGTAGCCATTCAAATAACGGAAAACACAAAATGAAATATCTTTGTTCACATGAAAAGGCAAAAAAGATGTTCCCGTTTCGATGATCCCCGGGCAAACTGTGAATGACTCGTCTTTGGTCACACAAGAAAAAGTTAAAAGTCTGTCGAGCAAACTGTGAATGACTTTGTCTTTGCGGGGGGGCCGAGTCCTCTAGACCGGGATGAAAGATCCAAGTCACGTGCGGATATATCACAGCTCGAAAGGGCCCGGAGGAAACACCGATCACAGTCTACCCTCAATTACGTTTGATACAGGGCAAAGTGAATTCACAAGACCACACCATATATGATGTCCACATCGACCATCCAGCGGCTCGTGGAAAGCAGCAATATTATTCTTAAAGTGAAAATAATGCCATTTTTATGGTGCGGAAAACTCAAGATACGAAAAATAATCACTTTTATTTTTTCAAAAATGAGCGAATGAAGAATATGTTTATCGCTCATGAAAATGATTAGTTATAAATTGTTGTTCATAAAGAAAACTTTTTCCGTTGATTAGTTTTTTTAAATGATATAAATAATTATTTTTTGAAAAATATTTTTTAAATCTTGAACTTTTCGTGAAACGTAAGCAGCCTTAGCCTAGCTGAGTTCATCCTGTGGCAAGCATTATAAATAAGCCAATCTTGAGAACCGAGAGTCTGGACAGCAGAGTCCTCAAACCTCACCAAAGATGAAGAAGGCTTTTGTGCTAGCATGCATTCTCTTCATCTCCGTGACTCCGCTCTGCCTTCCTGCCGCTAAAGCTGGAAGACTGCTACTTCAAACAGGTGAATTCACCAACTTCCTTTCATTCTCGTTCAACTACTACTGTAAAATAACATGACCTCGGCTTCCTTTTGTTTTTTTTTTTTTTTCCTTTCGTCGTTCTGTCATCGCTTTTGCATCTTCCGTTGTATCGCGGGAGACAAATAACCGCCTAAACCAATCCATTTTGCGCAGGGTTTCCTCAGCCGATTCCTTCGTACCAGCAGCCGGGCACACCGGGATGGCCGGGTCCGGGTGTAGGAGGATCGTCCGGCACACCCTATGTACCACGCTATCCGATTCCTTCGTACCAGCAGCCACCGTCCGGCACACCCTATGTACCACGCTACCCGATTCCTTCGTACCAGCAGCCGCCGTGTGTCAGTATGCGTACTTGCGCCCCATAAACTAGCAGCAATACAGCGCCGTGAGGCCGAGAAGGCCATGTTCTGGACCGCCGTTGTCATGCACTACATACGTAATTCGTTTAGTCGATACAGTGTGCGAGGCTGCTGGTTAGTTATTGAATAAATGGATGAGCCGGAGCCGCGAATTATCAATGCTTGTTACAATGCATTATCTGTTAGCTTAAGGCAAGTCGGTTTTACAGAAATAATTGGATATCTTATGTACGTGACTTCTCCTTTGAAAGAGCACCCTTATTTATAGAGACATATTGAAGAATAAAATTCTACTTCGACAATATCTACGTTGTCATCTTTCCATTGGATCCCCAAAAGGTGTATCTTGGCAAATATCAAAATATTTTTGAGATTGTACATATATGTATATGTAAGTATATCACCATGTCAATATGTTTTCCTAATGGATATCCATGATCAACCAATTAAACGATACTTGATTAAATGAAGTAGTAATGAGAAAAATTAATTTACTTGTCATGGAAATTTTCGTGTCCACAGTTATGTGAACTCCACTTGCTTAAGAAAGTAGGATCACAAACTATTTAAGCTTTGACAAGGTACCGATAAGAAATTAGTAATTTCTTCCAATCACTATCACATCTTGCCAAAAATCAAAAGTGAATTACCGAGTCTAGATAAACCATCAACAACTACCTCGTCTTTGCCAAAAATCATCCAAATTTTCTTTTTTGGATAAATTAAGTGTCAATTTTTTTTTTTAAAAAAAGGATTATTTGAGTGCCAACACTAGTAAGCTTTGTTAGAAATGTAACATGGCATCTACATGGCTCACGGGAGAATCCCACTTAGTAAAAGAAAAAAGATAATATTTAATAAAAAAATTCCACGCAATAATAAAATTAAAAATAAGCTAAAAAAAATGCTTCTAACAGTGGGGGTCACCGGCACATCCTCCACCCTCGCCGACCATTGCCGGGGATGGTGGGGTAGTAGCGGCGAGGGTACCCTTGCCGTTGTGCAAAGTAAATCTTTTTTTTAGCTTATTTTTAAATTAATTTAACATTTTAAAAGAAATTAGGTTAATTTGTAAAAATTCAGTCCACGTGGACTGATTTTCTTTTATAAATAAATCCACATAATACCAAAAAATTAATTAAAAAAATGCCAAGTGGACTATTTGGCCAAAATCTTTCGCCGTTGGCACTTGAGTAATCGTTTTTTCTCTGGTTTGGCATTTAAGTGAGCTGGCAAAAATTTTCACACCAAAATGAGCGTTGTACACAATTATTGTTACTTGATGTATCCTTCTACCAAAAAGAAAGAAAGAAAATTCTCTAGATGAAAATGCCCGGTTGTGTCGCTGGAATAAGTACCTGCTCATCAGACAGAGAAGATTTAGCCGATTGGCAAGTTCATGCCAGACTAAATGACCATTTTTTTTTCTTGTCGAAAGACTAAATGACCATTCAAAGCCCATATTTGAGACGAAGTGGTCACTTCATGCCCTTTTTTTAAAACAAAGTCAACTTCGGACTTTCTTTTGAGAAAAATGAGTCAACTACAAGCCCTTATTTGAAATTTCTCACAAAATTTTGATGAAGGGTAAATATGTTACATATGTAAAAGTTTAGAATTTTTTGTGTCATAGCAAAAAAATTAACATAGATGTATCATAGTAGATATAGTTGGGATTTTTTTTTTAATTTTATCCTTTAAATTATTAAATTGCCACTTTCTCCCCCAAATTGCACCTGCCACTTTTCTATGCCTCAACACTCAAAATCCTAGACACACTCTTCAAACACGTAATTCAGCTGCCGTAGACTGCTGCCCCTCTTCATATACTGCGTGCATTGAAAAAAAGAAAATCAACTCCATGTGCCTCAAAGCTTGCTCGGGTTAATTGTTACTTCATAATTCTTAAGTAATATAAATCTTGCACTCACGCTCTTTGAATTTTTTTGAATACACATTTTAATATATAAATGTACATATAATGTCTTCATACTTTTCTGACATTTGAAAAGTATATCTTAAACTTTGGCATAGTTTGCACATTCTATGTCTTTTCCTTGGACAGAATGACACCATAAGTATTAAAATTTGTGTATGGCTCACTTAAGTGCCAAATCGAAGAAAAAAGATAGCTTCAAGTGCCAACGGCGAGATATTTCTACCAAACTGATTACATGGCATTTTTTTTAGTATTATGCGGCAATTTTTAAAAAAATTCAGTTCACGTGGACTGATTTTTTTTAAAATAAAGTAAATAAAAAATTAAATTAGACTAAAAATAGAAAAAGTTTTTACAAAAAAAGGTTTGGTCTTGCAGCAGCCAGGGCCCTTGCCTTGTAACCATTTTTTTTTTTATAAGTTTTTCAACCTTTTGTCTTATTTTTCAGTACTTTTTAACTTTCAGTTTTTTTTATTGTTGATTGAGATCCTCCAGCAGGCCATGTAGGATTAGGTTATTAATAAGCAATTGCAACACAAGATTTCTAGCAAAGTTCACCAGAGTTCGAACTCAAACAATCATTTAAAAAAAACGGCACTTAAGTGATTCACAAAATTTTTTTGGCACCAAAGTGCCATCCATAAATTTTAACACTTGTGATGTCCTTACACCTTTTTTCTTTATAAAAAGCCGAAGGTATCGTATTACTATACTGACTATCTCGCTTTCTCCACCTCGGTAAAATCTCTTGCTCCTTTAGTAGCTTTGTCCATATTCCCTCCTTGGGTTTATGCAACAATGGTATCTCGAGAAAGTTCAATCGGAGTTGCTTTACGACATGGCTCGCTAAATTTTAATTGAGTAATTACAGAAACTAGTCATATTATATGATAAATTTTGTGGGAAAATTCCGGTGGTATTTTACTACACTACTAGGCAAATGATTTTGGGTAGAAGTTTAAATTGGTACGTTTCTTCCATAATTGTATTGCGTTTATCTATGCAAGATTAAAATACGATGCATGACGCTTAAATCAATGTGATAAATGGTGGGAAAATGTTAGATAATATGAAAAATAATAATTGTAGAAAAAATATTGGCAAAGACGAGAAAACTAAGAAACAATTGTCCGATGCGTCAAGCACTATCCTTAAGAATAATTCCATCCTTAGGACTATAGACTTCAGTGTGTAAGGCTTCTAGCGGCTATCCTCCTAACATACAATATACCTTCTTTTATACTCCGCACTAACTATTAGAAGGAACAAGAATAACGTCATGTGTATAACCCAACAAGGAAAAGTACAAGAAGGAAAATGAAATTCACTTAGTAATTCCATGTATATTAAGATTGTCTCTTGAAGTTCAATTTATATTAAAAAAAAAATAGAGCAGTTGGGAAACCGTTATAAAGATGTTGTACAATAAAGAATGATTTATGAAGAAATAAATCGCATGTTACAAAGCCGTTATATGACCGTTAAAAAGCTATTATAGAACCATTATATGACCGTTGTAAAGCTATTATATGACCATTAGAAAGCCATTATATGGCCGTTGTAAAATCGTTACAAAATGAAAACTTTATAGGCGATCATAACTATTATCAAAGCTTTTAGAAGTACTTCAAAACTGCTGAAATATTCAACAATAAATACGAGATTTTGTAGAACCACTTTAACTGTTCAAAAAACTTAAGCCGATAGATGAATGCTCTGTTTAATATTTAATTGTTCTATTACTCTTGGCCTTTTTGTGATTGAAAAGGTAAATAGGGGCTTAAAAAAAATTTAAATTCTATCAATTGTTCTAAAAGTTAAATTTATTAGATAAAAACGCGATTTAATATTTAATTATCTTATCAATAAAGAGGGAAGATTTTCCCTTTTCGGGTCAAAGAAGACTATGGCCGTTCTCGAAGCGGTACAATTCTGCTCAATTCACGGCTGAACTCGGGTCCAAGACATTATAAGCAGGTTGCAATGTCTTTGGAGTCAATTGAACATGGCGTTTGCAGAAGATGGATCAATCCGATGGTGACACGAGTGGTCTATATTTTATTGGCCTATACTCGTCAATCTTAATGATGCATGTCCGTACATCCTTTTTCACTCATCAGTACCATATGGATCAAGGTGTACAATTGCAATGGATGGGTCCTTTGCAGTTCTTCAAATAATGAAAAATACAGAACGAAACATCTTTGTTAACATGTGTTGGGGTCCATGGAGTTTACGGTAGGGGTGAGCAAAAAAGACCGCCCGGACCGGACCGGACCGGGACCGATGGTCCAGTTCCCGGTTTTAGGAGGATCCGGTCCGGTTCCCGGTTCCTAAAATTGGAACCGGTGACCGGGCGGTCCGGTTCCCGGTTCCAAGCCTAGGACCGGACCGGACCGCCCGGACCGAACCGGTCCTCTTTTTTTAAAATTTTTTTAAAAGATAAACCTAACGTTTACTTGTTGTTTAGGTTTAGGTCCTTTAAGATTTCTTTGCTTCATTTCAGTGCAGTGCCGCAAACATTTTTTCTTACCTTTCCACTGACCAATCTCCACTTATTTCACCACACAGACGAGTCTTGAGTCATCCTACCGCTTGTCTCACCTCAAACTTCATTGGCACCGTCTACAAAGTGTGCATGACATCATGAGAGCAAGAGCATGAATAAAATTTATGGCTTTGAGGGAGAAGTTCGATCCAAGTTGAGCGAAACATTCGTCGAGCTCTTTGCAAAAGTGTTCTGTTGTCTTTCTTTGGCGCATGTGATAAATGAGAAGGTTTTCGTGGTTCATGGAGGTCTTTTTAGTGTTGACGGGGTGAAGCATTTTTCGGAACCACGGACCGAAAATCCTTGGAACCGCCTGGGAACCGGACCGGACCGACGGTCCAGTCCGGTTCCAAGGGTGGCCGGTCCGGTCCGCGGTTTCGAAAAGTGGGAACCGGGACCACCGATCCGGTTCCTGGTTTTTTATGGGAACCGGACCGGACCGGGAACCGCTCACCCCTAGTTTACGGTGGTCTGCCCATGTAGGCAACCATACCTCACATCAACGGTTGAAAAGGCATCATTGAAACAACGTCTTTACGTTGATACATATGCCCCCCTCTCTGTCGCTTTTAAGTAATGAGAAACGAGATAGAACAGAGATGACAACGATATCTCTCCCTTCTCCTCTCTAGAATCTCAAAGGGACGATGGATTCTCTCGTTGCATTATGGACATTTAATCCGTGAAAAATGAGGTACGTCCATTCTATGATGTATTTCTACGATCGTTGATTCAAGACCATCCTAGGGTTTATTAATTCCGTGTAATCCGCTGCGTATGTTAATTGGGATTGATTGTGTTTTATTGACGAAATTGAAACGTGAAAAACCGATTTTCGACCTCATACTTTCTGGAAATTACAATTTAGTCCCTGATTTTTGTGGAAATTGCGATTCGGTCCTCGAGTTTTGGGAAATTACATGTTGACCTCGTTAACCGACCGTTGACTAGTCAAAGCAGAAACTTTGACCGGCTCGTATGGATGCATATGAGCTCCGTTTGGGGCATATGAGGTACCGTTGCGTTCATCTCAAAATTATCTTCGATTTGATATATTATTTGGACATATTTTATGAATATGAAATTATTAAAATGCATATGAAACTCCATGATGCATTTTTTTTGGGCAATTTTCGTGTTTAAAAAAAATGGAGGATGGCTTAGATATAGATAGCCATATTGTGTAGAGCATATTTTGTTGATAACATGTATAATGTTTAGAGTACTTTCCATTTGTATACTGTAATCTATATATGATTTGATGCTTGAATTATTTGTGTGTAAGTTCAAATCGTACTATGCCATATTATGACTGCAAAATTTGGAGATCATTATTTGATTTATGATCTTTATTCGAGTGGGGAGTTTTATAAAGTTTTAGTAACTTTAGTGAACTCAATTTTACATAATTGATTATGTTAATGATAATTTCAAGCGAGAATTCTTAGATGATGATTGGGAACATAGTGAACTTTCGAATCCGAGACATTATGTGAAATTATTCATTAATATAATTAGTTAGTGTAAAATAAATGCATAAATGTTAGGCATTAATAGTTCGTGAATATATATCTATAGAACTTCATGTTCGGATACAGTGGCTATAACTTCTTAGAATATCGTAGTTGAGATTGACTAAGGAGTAAAATTGAATGGCAAAAATTATAAAAACTGGAATATGACCCAATATGTGCTAGAAAAGCAAGAAGCACTAAAAGCTCTTAACCTAGTTATGAAAGAACCTGAAGCTGGAAATACTGCACAATTTTAGAAGGGAAAAAGAAGCATTTGCTACATGAAAAATGATGAACTCCATTGCTCGCATTATGTTGCTGGGCAGCATGAAGAATGATTTTTTGCGTGAGTTTAGGCATTTCTGAAAAATGCCAAAGTCAAGTGGGAGGCATTAAAAACTAAGTTTGGTTAGACATCAGTCACCAACTTGAGACAGATCACTATAAGATTTGACACTTATATGATGCCTCATGGGTAGAATATGAAACCACATTTTGAGGTGTTTATCAAACATGAGAAATGAACTATAAGATACATACCATATTTTGAAGATTGATGAGTAGCAAGTGCAAGCAATAATATATTCTTTACCTCATAGCTGTGTGCATATGAATATCCACTTGATCCACAATAAAAGTTAAAGATTTTTGAGAATACTATGCGACGCCTTGAACTAGAGGTTAATCGCCTTCTAGTGGCGAAACGTGAAATCAACATTTGTTATGCTAATTCCAGTTCAAATGAGCTTTGTGCTCCAAGCGTAAGCGTCAAGGTGGCTTTAAGAAGTGGAAAGGATAAAGGAACATATCCTTCCGGATAGAAATCCAAGTTTAACCGACATTAGAAAGGAAAACGTCCTTTCAAGAAAAACATATCAAATGTGAAATGTTTGAACTGTGGCAAAAAGGGTCACTTTGCTCATGACTGTGGTGAGTCCAAGAAGTTAGAAACCCTTTGTACACTTAAGAGCATACATATATCTCCAGTTCAGTTTTCGTAACTAAATCTCATCCTTTGTGGATTATAGACTTAGAGACCACAGGCCATGTAGCAAAAAAAAAAAAATGCCTTAGTGGAATTTCAACGGGGTTCCACTTGGAGCAAAGTGGATAAACATGGGAAATAACTCATGAATAGAAGTTAAAGGGATTAGCACTTGCCAATTGAATATATACGTTGGTCGCACCCTATTCCTACATGATGTATCATATGCTCCAAAAACTCGACGGAATTTAATGTCCATGTTAGTTTTGGTTAAACTTGATTTCAGTTTGAACTTTCATAACGATGGTGGTGAATTGTCGTTGGGAACAAGTTATTATGATTCCGGATGGTTTCATTGTGCTAATTGTTAAGTACAATAATGTGAATGTAAGTTTTTCCCTATTTTCATCTTTTGTGATGATATGAATATGTAGCATGTTAGGCTAGGTCATTTTGGCCAATAGCAAATGTTTATGTAAGCCAAATATGGGTTATTGGGTAATATTGAAAATGTCGATTTGCCTATTTGTGAGCATGCCTTCCGGGAAAAATAAAGAGGAAATCATTTAGAAAAGAAACAAGAACTGAATTTCCTTTGCAGTTAATTCATTCGGACATATGTGGTTCAATGAATGTAAGAGGAGGGCATGGAGCTGTTTAAGTCTATGATAGCATATGCTAATTTGCCTATCACCTTTTGGGGTGAAGCTTTATTGATTGCTGCCTAGATACTTAACCGTATGCCTTCTAAATCAGTTACTTCTACTCCATATGTATTGTGGATAGGTTGATAATAAAATTTGAGTTTTCTTAGACCTTGAGAATCTGTTGCCTATACTCATAAGTTCTCCTACATGTATGGAAAATTAGGCCCTAGAGGCAAAAAGAGTATCTTCATGAGATACCGAGAGCACTCAAAAGGGTACGTGATATAGGTGAGCAAGAAAGTAAAAGTATATCTGAATATCAATCACGAGATGTCACATTCTTATTGAATCAATTTTCAAATAAGGGCGAGCTAAATGAAAAACTATTCTCTGTTTCAAATCTTGGATAGTGATAATGATTTTACTAGAGCATCTCATCCAAGTGGGAGCAATGTGAGAAGTGGAGAATTTGTTTCGAACTAGTCTCAATTGCGACCACTTGATGTAAAATAAAATACTAAGTGTACAATCTCCAATTTGGCGAACAAGTCACAAAAGCTTTCTCCGTCGACTCATCGATGTTTATACATTGAAGTTAAAGCTTTTATGGTCGCTCCATAAGAAGAGAATGAGCCAAAGAATGTAAATGAGGCTCCGACTTGCCCCGAGAAGGAAAAGTGGATATAAGCATTGGAAAAAGAGATGGAATCAATAGGATCAAATCAAGTTTAGAAACCGATTAATCTTCCACATGGACGCAAAGCCAATGGGAGTAAATGAGTTCTCAAAAAAAAAGCCTAAAGCTGATGGCTCGATTGAGAGATATAATGTTCGCCTTGTGGTGAAATGGTACCTCATTCGGGCAGTGATTAGTATAGATCTTGAATTGCATCAAATGGATGTGAAGACTGCTATTCTCAATGGAGAATTAGTAGAAGAAATCTATATGAAACAACCTATTGTGTTTGTTACAGAAGGCCAAGAACAGAACGTATATCGACTTTTGAGATCGATATATGGCCTCAAATAGTCTTCAAGATAATGATATATACTTTTTCATAATGCCATAGTGGTATATAGTTTTGTAATGACTAATGAGAATCATTGCGTATATATCAAAAGATCCAAAGATCAATGTGTGATCTTATCATTATATGTTGATGATATACTAATTGCTAAAAACAATATGGAGTTTGTTAATACAATCAAGAATTGGTTATGTTCCAATTTTGAAATAAAAGTTATGGATGAATCTGCATACATTCTTAGAGTTAAGATTCCACGATATTTTTCAAAGAGATTGTGATCTCTTTCACAAGAGACTTATATAGATAAAGTTCTTGAATAATTTCGTATGCAAGAGAGTAAATCCAAAGATACTCCTATTGTAAGAGGTGAATGCCCGAGCCACAAAATGTGTCTTGAGACTTTATAAATAAATGAAAAATGGAAAGTGTTCCATCTGCTAGTGCTGTGGAAAGCTTAATGTACGCTATGAAGTGTACTAGACCTAATACTTGTTATGCAATTGGAATGGTAAGTGTACCACTCCAATCTAGGTCAAGTGCATTGGATTGCCATCAAGAGATTCTCGAGGTATCCGAAAAGTAATGCTGATTTTTTGCTGAGTTATCAATGTAGAGATCTGCGCTTTGAAGGCTACACTGAAGTTGAATGAGGAAGAGGTTTAGATAACAAGAAATCTACCTCTAGGATTGCATTCTTACTTAGCGATGGTGCCATATCATGGAGTAGTAAGAAGCAAACGTGTATAGCCTTATCCACGATAGAAATTGATCCCGTGGTGTTATCAGCAGAAGTACGAGAAAATATTTGACTTAAGAGATGTTTGGATCAATGAGGTATGACTAAGGATGCTACAAGTCCAATTATTGATTAATTGTGATAGTCAAGTAGCAAGAGCCTACACTAAGGATCCACTGCAAAATCAAATATATAGTCATGAAATATAATTTTGTGAAAGATATGATTGTACGAAAAGATGTGAACATACAGTACATATCTACGCATAGAATGATAGCAGATCCTATGACGAAGTTAATTCCTAGAGATATTTTCCTTGGTCATGCGTTAACAAAGAGATTAGTTCGCCGCATTGAAATCTCTAGTAGTGCGTAGAAGTGAGAGTACTAGATATTTATATTTCCCAAAGTTCATAGCTAATGGTCTTTGTTATCATTATTGATGCCAATGAGTTTGTATGACATTTATGCATATCGATGCTTAGTGCATTATATTTAATAAGGTATGTCGGACGGATGGAGATTAGCCCACTCACACGGGTAATCGTCTCTATTTACTTTGTGATAAATAGAGATGAGACAATTTTAAGCTCATTATCTAGGTGATAATTGAGAGCTCGAGCTTAAAGTATAAATGTCGCCTTAACAGAATGTTAACATGAGGTCATAATATTTATTATGTCCGAAAGTGAAATAACCCACATAATTCACTTTATCCGTCTTTAATGCCGGATGTGAGTTTTGATGAATTCTTTTAAAAAGAGTAGATTCGTGAACTCAAGTTAGACATTGAGTATGTCCGAACTATCATCTATACGGTATTAAGAGGAAAGACATACGCTCCATGGGAAAGGAGAGAATACCATAATACGTACTTCATATTACGTATGCATGAGCCGACCAAAAGGAGTTTGGCAAGAGTTTTGATCTCAACTCTATAGCCGTGTGAGACCCTTGAGGATAAAAGTTTCTCAATTTAGTCCCCTCATGACTCTTACTTATTCTCAAGATTTCTTTTCGATGTTCGCTATGTTAGGGTTCTACCAATGGTCATGAGATTGATTCGATCTAATGGGACATTTCTAGAAAAGCAAGCTGGATTGATATTGAGAGGTTTAAGAGAAGAGAAAGATCAATTTATTTTGACGTCACATTCAATCTTTGTATTCACAGGTTGACCAATTATGATTATTTGAGTTTAGTCATGATTTTGAATACAATGTATTATATCTGAGTACTCCAAGAAATCGAGAGAGATATGATGTAAATGTGACTGATTGATCTAGGGTATTGCATACTACATCTACTTTGAATTAATATGCCTATTTTGAGCTGCTATATACTCCAAATGGATGTATGGCAACGAGCTCTCGCAATATGCTAGTCGCATGGATTATTTGTCAATATGAACTTTGCAGAAAAGAGAAAGAGTTATGTTTAACCCTCCGTGGGTGAGTAGGAGTAGTTGACCTTCTGTGGGCACGTGGGATTTGTTTGCTCTTCATGGGCAAGTGGGAGATGTTGGGGCCCATGGGGTTTACGGTAGTCCGCCCATGTAGGCAACCACACCCCACGTCAATGATTGAAAAGGCATCATTGAAACGACGTCTTTATGTCGATACATATGCCCCCCTCTCTGTCAGTTTTAAGTAATGAGGAACGAGATAGAACAGAGACGACGACGATATCTCTCCCTTCTCCTCTCTGGAACGTCAAAGGGGCGACGAATTCTCTCGCTGCATTGTGGACATTTAATCTGTGAAAAAAGATATACGTCCGTTCTGTGATGTATTTCTATGATCAGTGATTCAAAATCATCCTAGGGCTTGTTAATTCCGTGTAATCCACTGTGTATGTTAATCGGGATCGATTCCCTTCCACTTGGAAAAGCAAAATAAAAATGGCCATAAAGGATTTTTTTTTTTTCAATAATAGGGGGTTGAGGAGGTAACCAGTGTTGCTTTCGGAGACAAAGAACCCGGATCAATAAAACGTTACCATCTCGATGATCCTTGAACAAATTGTAACTATGACTTGTTTTTTATCACATTCCAGCCATAGGCGCGGCCTCAATTAATGATTTGCGTGTGGACCGGGACATTCCAGGCTTCCAGCCAAAGGCGCGTCCTGTTGCAGGCATTATAAATAGCCAACTCTTGAGAGGCGAGAGTCTGTACAGCGAGTCATCAAACCTCACCAAACATGACGAACGCTTTTGTGCGAGCCTTCATTCTCTTCATCTCCGTGACTCCTCTCTTCCTTCCTTCAGCCGAAGCTGGAAGACTACTACTTCAGACGGGTGAATACTCTAACTCTCTTCCATTCTACTTCAACTGCTACTGTACCTAACATGACCTCGGCTTTTCTTTTATTTCAATCATTTTGCCGTCACTTTTTGCATTTCCCCGTGCTCAATGTGACGGGAGACGAGTAACTGCCTAAACCAAACCATTTTGTGCAGGAGGGTATGCTCAGGTGGGCGCACCAGGATGGCCTGGTCCGGGTGTAGGAGGATCGCCCGGCACGCCCTATGTACCACACGACCCAATTCCTTCGTACCAGGAGCCGCCATGTGTCCGTTTGCGTACTTGCCCTCCATAAACTAGCAGCAATACAGCACTGTGAGGCCGAGAAGGCCATATTCTGGACAGCCGTTGTCATGCGCTACATAAGTAATTCGTCTAGTCGATTCACTGCACGAGGCTGCCGGTTAGTTATTGAATAAATGGATGAGCCGGAGCTGCGTATTATCAATGCTTGTTACAATGCATTATCTGTTAGCTTAAGGCAAGTCTGTTTTGCACACATAATTGGCTATCTTTTGTATGTGACTTCTCCTTTGAAGAGCACCCTTATTTATAGGGACATACTGAAGAATAAAATCCTACTTCGTGAAATCAAATTCACCCGATATTGTTGAAAATATCTACGTTGTCATATTGCAATTGTATCCCCAAAAGGTGTATGTTGGCAAATGTCAAAATATTCTCGAGATTGTACATACATATGATAAAAATAAAAATAAAAACATGTCACCATGTCAATATGTTTTCCAAATGGATATTCATTCTCAAGCAATCAAACTATACTTGATTAAATGAAATGGTAATCAAATACATTAATTTATTTATCTTGGAAATTTTCGTGTCAACAGCAGTTATGACTTTCGCGGATTGTTCCTGCTTAAGAAAGTGGGATCGCAAACTTTATATGGTTTGACAAGGTCCTGATGAGAAATTAATGATATGTTCAGATCAATATCATGTCTTGCCAAAATCAAAAGTGAATTATCTGAGTGCTTTGTTCAAAGAAGCAAGTAAGAAAAGCCTCTGAGGGAAGAAACGCGAGGCGTTAGAGATACAATCTTTATTACATTAAAAGCAACTGGAGCTTCTTAATTGAGGCCCGGGCTCCATAGCAGCCGTTGATGAGGTGATTAGTGTTGCTTTCATCCAGCCCGCCAAATAAGTCTTAAATGATCCAAAAAAGAAAAATAAACACTAAAGTGAGCGTCGTACGTAAATTTTAGTATTTATGGTGTTCTTCTATCGCACAAGGTCTATGATTAAATAAGCCCAATTAAAAAGTTTAGGACTAAATTAGTATCATTTCAATAGATTTAGGACTTTTTTGGCGATTTTCCCAAGGACATGTATTAAGAACAGTATTATTGATTCTTGAAGAGAACACTTGAAAACTTCGTAATGATGCATACATATGCATCTCGTTTTTCTAGGTACGACAATTCTATTGCATAGGGGCTTACATATGAGGGTGTGGCAATTGTTGTATAGGGATTCCTTTGTGATTGTTTCTTAATCATCTCAAAAGTTGAAAAACGAAATATTTTTCTTTTGTTATATCGACGAATAAATAAAGAAATGACAATAAAGCGCACAATTGTGATGGTGCATACAATTGTAATGAAAGATGTATCTATTAGATAGTTACACAAATGGCCTATATTTTATTGGCCTATACTCATTTATCTCCTATGCTTCGGGAAAAGAGAGATGAGAACAACAATAGAGGTCCACCTTGTCGACCTTTGGCAAGGCTCGCCTACCCGGTGGCTAGCGGGGGTGAGCCTCGCAATCGCTAGGCGAGGTCGACCTTGCCCAGCCATGGCGAGGCCCAATTTCTCCGGCCCTGCCTTTGTCCAATCGTCGGAAAGGGGAAAAAAAGGAAAGAGACAGAAAAGGAAAAAAAACAAAAGAAAACATAAAGATAATTCGAAAAAATATTAAAAAATTATTAAAAATTATCTACGTCGGTGTCGTTGCTCAAAGTTGGCCAAATGGACTGTATTGGCACAAATGCAAAAGGTGTAGGACTCAATTAGCATAAAAAAAGGTTTAGGACTAAATTGGCACAATTACAATAGGTTTATGACTTTTTTGGTAATTTTCCCTTTTAATGATGCATACCTATATATCAATGTTATTTATCATTAATCCTATTTATCAAGGCGTACAATTGTAATGGAGGGGTCCTGTCCATTTCTTCAATAATGCAAAATGTGAAGAGATGTGTTTGTGGTACATGGACAAGCCCAAAGAAAAAAAGAAATGAAATGAAAAGAAACGGGGAATCAAACAAATATGTTACTCCTCACTTGAAGCACAGGGGTGGAGGAGATAATCAATGTTAGGCTGTGAGAAAATCCTAGCTCAGCACCATCTCAAAGAACTTGAATCGATAAAGTATTATATTATTAGGGGTGAGCATGGCTCTAGATGAAACCCGGAATCCGATCACCGGAGAATCAATCCGATTCTAGGTTCCAAGATATGTAAGTTTTAGGTTCCAAAACTTGGGAAACATTTTCCTACAAGTAAGTTCCAGGTTCCAAATAAGTGGAATGTTGAACCTAAAACAAGTTTTTGTGTTTTTTTAAGTATATGTCTTAGAGCGATCATGCAGTATTTCATAGCGTCTAATGATGAGTGTGTAATCTAGAATCACTAGTCCGAGCATACATTTTCGGTGATATTTATGATTAAGACTTTCACTTTTTTAACGTTTCATATTAGTTGTGTGTATGCATATGAGTTGTGGCTAGTGGATTGTAGCAGCAAATGGTGGTCGCTAAATGTGATGATTCATTACCATCGCTCAATTAAGAATACAGGTGCAATCTTGGTAGACCTGGAACCGACGTTGGAACCTAAGATAAGGTAGGTTCCATATTCTAAAAAATGAAAAATCTGTTCCGACGGGTAGGTTTAGGTGGAACCCGTACGAAACCCGAAATCATTCACCCTTAAGAATTATCTTTTTAGTGATCATTTAGCAATTGCAAGATAGCTTACGGGTTCCAAAAAATGAGGAATCTATTCCGACGGGTAGGTTTCAGGTGGAATTTGTACAAAATCTGAAATCATTTGCCTCTAAGTATTATCTTTTCAGTGATCATCGAACAATTGCGAATGGCTTTCTTTGAGCGGCAAGTCTGACCTAATTTATCATTTGATGGTAATTGCAATAATTATTCTCGGATGACAAGATTGACTAAATGTCTCTTCTTCACTTTGGAATATTGGAGCTGAACAAGAAAAAGCAAAACTCTGCGCGTGGACTCAAGTCTTCCCAAATGGGATGGAAATATCAAAGTCGATTCCGGAAATCACAACTTGCAAGGGGCCGGGGACATTACTCGCGGTGGACCCGCGGATACAATCATACGAGCTGGATTCCCACCCTCAATTACGTTGATATAAGGGCTAAGAGAATTGACAAGACTAAACCGCATAGCATGTCCATGTTGACCATCCAGTGGCCCGTGGAAAGCGACATGCTGTTCTTATGGTGAAGCATAAGGGATAATGACATAAACCATCTTTGAACTTTGGCAAAATATGCAGGAAGGTTTCTGAACTTTTAATTTGTTCAATGTGGCTCCTGAACTTATGATACAAGTTCAGTTTTGTCCCTGAATTATGAAAATGTTCAATATTGTCCTTCCATTAATTCAAGTTCAAGGACAATATTTGTTGGGGTGTAGTTCATACAACCTAACGATAGGTTGGCATGTGGGTCCTAATGAGACATTGCCCTCTGAACATCAGAGGGCTTTTATAGTTTAAGCTCATATTTTTTTCATTGGTAGTTTGAGTTTGAGCTCAAGAATAGCTACTGCTATATATACTCTTTTTCGCTTGTAATTGAATGATGTGACGAAAGGTGCGATGTGCTAATTACAGTGGAATCATCTGTTGAACATAATCCTCGTGTAAATGTGAACCAGGATAAAACCTTGTGTCAATTCTCTTTTTCTCGTTTTACGTTTTACTTCGTTGTGCTTGTACGACGAATCCTAACAATATTAAAACGTTTTCATACAGTTCATGGACTAACTTGAACATATACCAAAATCAAGGGAGCATGTTAAAACAATTTAAAAGTTCATGGATGATATTAAATATGGGCCTACTTGTGTCATTTTTCTTGAAAATAATGCCATTTTTTAACCTAGCTGAGTCCTGTGGCAGGCATTATAAATAAGCCACACTTGAGAGCCTAGAGTCTGTACAGCGAGTCATCAAACCTTCACCAAACATGAGGAACGCTTTTGTGCTAGCCTGCATACTCTTCATCTCCGTGACTCCTCTCTTCCTTCCTTCCGCTGAAGCTGGAAGACTACTACTTCAGACAGGTGAATTCACTAACTTCCTTTCATTCTACTTCAACTGCTACTGTACTGTAACATGATCTCGTCTTTTTTTTTTCCATCGTTCCTTCCTTGCTTTCGCATCTTCCATGCGCAATACGGCGGGAGGCGAATAACCGCATAAACCAAACCATTTTTGCGCAGGAGGGTACCTTCAGCCAGGCGCACCAGGATGGCCTGGTCCGGGTGTAAGAGGAAGGTCTGGCACACCCTACCGGGGTGGCCCAAATCCTGCATACCAGCAGCCGCCATGTGTCCGTACGCGTACTTGCAATCCAAAAGTTGATGGCGCTACAGTGCCATGAGGTCGAGAAGGCCATATTCGGACAGCCGTTGTCATGCGCTAAGTACTTAATTCATTTGCTATGTTTTCATTGGTCTTGAAACACTTCGTCGGTCTATTTTGAGCAAGTTTGCGTGACAACACTATGTCTCTCCAAAATGTAGTACTACTAAGGATGTTTAGCGACTGCCGGCTAGTTATTGAATAAAGGGATGAGCCTGGTCTGCGTGCTATCAATGCTTGATAGAATGCATTATCTGTTAGCTTAAGGCAAGTCTGTTTTCACAGATGTAATTGAATATCTTATGTATGTGACTTCTCGTCTGGAAGAGCGCCCTTATTTATAGGGACATGTTGGAGAAGGTAATCGTACTTCCAAAGATTGTGAAATGAAGTTCAGTTGTATCCACCGAAAGATATTTTCGAGATTGTACATATTTATCCATAAAGAATATCACCATGTCAATATCTTTTTCAAATGGATTTCCATAGCCGAGCAACTGAATGCTACTTGATTAAATCGAATGGCAACAAGTAACATTATTTATCTTGAAAAGTTTCATTTCAACAGTTACATGAGTCGTTCCGGCTTAAGAAAGTGAGATCACAAGCTATGTATGTTTTGACAAGGTCTCGATGAGAAATTAATAATATCTTTAAATAACTATCATGCCTTGCCAAAATTGGAAGTGAATTATCAAAAGATCACGCGTTGACTCAGTCTTCGCGAACCGGGACGAAGGATCAAAATCGATTTGGAGTCGCCACTTGCAAGGGCTGGGAGACATCGACCGCAGTGGACTAGAAACACCCTTTTCGTCAACTCTTCATTTCTAACTCTACAACAATCACCCGATTCTGCCGTCGAATGAGTCTATAGCCTTGGTTGAGACGATATGTTTAAAGAGCACTGGTTTAACCTCTAGAGTATACCTTTCCTCGACGCCTTTCTAACCAGTCAACAAGTTCTTAAGTATCATTGTGGCAAAGCTTCTAGGCAACTTGTGCAATGTTTTGTATTCTCGTATCGCAATTGCGGCTCTTGTCAATAGCGCTCATTGCAATAATTATTGTCGAGCAAACATGATGCGTAGGGTAGAATCAGTCTTCCTAACCAGGACGAAATGTTAAAGTCGATGTGGCTATCACAACTTGCGAGGGCTCCGAAGAACATCCTTTTGCTCCATTGCTCGAGTGTTGAAGTCGGTTATATTTCCACATCGAAGAAGAGGCATTAAAGTTTGACGGGGAAATGTTTAGCTACCATCTTGAGGAAAAGAAGGGTTCCAAGTCGTATTTGCTTCATTAAATGACCGACTCAAGGGATTACTTCAGGTGTGCGGAGCAGGTTTTTGGTCAAAGTTTGAGTCCTCTTAGCCCTATGAGGGTGTGGATTGAATTGAAGCAAAGGCCAAGTCAAATTCTGATTCTTCTTTGGCGCTAGCTTCTCTCTCTCTCTCTCTCTCTCTCTCTCTCTCTCTCTCTCTCTCTCTCTCTCTCTCTCTCTCTCTCTCTCTCTCTATATATATATATATATATATATATATATATATACACACACTTGTAGATAGCCTTAGTCACATATAAAGATAGACAAAGTTGAGTTGAGAGACAGAGCTTACAGAGTTGAGAGAAATTTTGGTTCTTCTTTGGCGAGGGCCCTCGCCAACCATAGGGAAAAGTGTTCAAAAAGTCCTAAAAGTTTTGCATTGGTGCAACTTCAGTCCTAAACCTTTTAATTATGTCAATTTAGCCCTAAACTTTTTGTATTGATGCCAATTCAGTTCTAAATATTTCAATTGTGCCAGTTTGTCCTAAACATTTTGTATTAATGACAATTTAGTCCTAAACCTTTTAATTGTGCCAATTTAGTCATAAACATTTTGTATTTGTGCCAATTGAATCCATCCGGCAAATTTTTGCCGGAAATCTCTAATATAGACATCAATCGTCCTACGTGGCTCTTGTCTACACTGGCCTAGATATTTTTAAATATTTTTTTTATTTTTTAGTACAATTTTTGGTTTTTTTTTTTTTTTTTTCTTTTTTTTTTAGGGCATAGGACTGATGACCATCGCCAAGATTGGACGAGGCCGCCAACTTTAGGTGAGGGCCAACGGCCCTCGCATTGTCCGATAAGGGCCATAATGCCCTCTTACCTAGTTCTGGCAAGGATCGCCGACTTTCTATCCAAAGGCAAAACGAAGTGAAAAAAATAGATAAAACAAAAAAAAAAATTCTAAGAAATCAAAATTTTATTTAAAAAATTTTAAGATTATTTATTAAAAAAAAACATATAAATGTTAATGCCGATTGTGCCACGTCAAATGACTGGCATCCACATCAATGATTGCCAACCAAAATTGGCCGGATGGACTCGGTTGGCACAAATACAAATTGTTTAAGATTGAATTGACACAATCTTTTTTTGGTCGAAAAAAAGATTTCATTCATTAAGTAGAATGAGAGTTACAAAGAAGGCTTACTGCATAACAAAGCAAAACCCAGAAAGTTAATAACAAAGTACACTCTGCAACTAAGAGCACATAATTGACGCAATTGAGAGGTTTATGATTGAATTGGAATAAATGAAAAAGGTTGAGGATTGAATTGATACAATTGAAAGGTTTACGACTGGATTGGCGTAAATGCAAAATGTTTAAGACTAAATTGGCATAATTGAAAGGTTTAGGACCGAATTGCACTAATGCAAAAGGTTTAGGACTTTTTTGACACTTTTTTCCTAACTACTAGCAAGGGTCGCAGCCATCGTGACCGTGGGGGAGGCCCGCACAAGGGCGGCTAAGGGTTAAGTAGCATGATACCGACACGCAACACGTGATACGACACAACACGACACGCCGACACATCATTTCTAAAAATATAGAGAATTCTGACACGTTGGAACACATTGCATATTAGATGTATATTTTTAGATATACATTATAAATTATCATGTATACATAACAATATCCGCCACGATTAGTTTCTTTTTTTTTTCGTTGGCTGGGTATATTAATTTTGGGATGGCTAATATATGATTTAGGCATATATATTTTTGATAAATTTACATTTTGCCCCCTAATTTATTAAAAATGCTTAAAGTTGACCTCGTGCGTATCGAAATGGCATGTCAAGATGCTGAACTCGCATGTCGCCGGCCTGTCTAGAGCGCCGATCACATGTCGATCGCATGCCGGAGAATGTTGGACATGACACGACACGACACGGCACAACACGGAGGCCCCCGGAGAGTGTCGGTACTTCCTAAGCTATGGGTGGTGACCCTCGCCAATTGCTAGCGAGGGCCCGGCAACCCTCAATGGCCGCTGGAAAAGAAAAACATGGGCAAAAAATTATTATCAAACAATTAGCATTAGCGCCGCCGGCCAAATAGACTAAATTGACGTAAATGCAAAATTTTTAGGACTTAATTGCATAAAAAAAAGGGTTTATGACTGAATTTGTACAATTGTAATAAATTTAGAACTTTTTTTTAGTAATTCTCCCGGTAGAAAGCCCTGAGTAAAACATCTTTGTGTTTGAAAAAAAAATTGGGCTTGGATGATTTAGGACTTTCCAACTTGAAGAAGAAGAAGTTCATAACCGAGAAGAACACTATCCGAAATGGCAATACACATTACGGGTGTGCAACTGGATCAGATTACCCAGAAACGGGACTGGACCACCCAAAAAACAAGTCCGGGAAACGATTCATGTTAAATTAGTCCAGGTGCAGGTTCTAATTTTTGGGAATCAATTGGAGCAAGTCCGATTCCGGATTTCAAATGAAGAATCACTCGGGAACCGAACTGGTTTTGGAATCGGCTTTTAGCTACTATTGAGAAAAAAAAAAAAACTATTCTCGTTCACCTCACATCCTCTATTTTTAGTAGATTGTAATTTCTATTGCTCATATTATGGATTTTTGCTTTTGGCGAATAGTGAGTTTCATTATTCGATCTTTTACTTTGAATCGTTTCATTTCTACTCATGTTATTTTGCTGAAAGAATGAAATTAGAGCAAGAAACAAAAGAAAAACATGTTCTCGAGTAGACTCTAGAGCTGGACCGAAAAAATAGGATAAGTTCCAAAACAGGTTTCAGGACAAAAATGATAGGTTCTAGATTCCAAAAATTGGGAACTGATTAAACATGGTAGGTTTCAAGTTCTAGTCTGAAATCTACCCACCCGGACCATGCTCACCCTTAGCAGACATACTTTGAAGTTCATACCAACACCAATCAAACGAAGCCTAATGATTGTGCATCAACTTGAGAGCGCCTTTGGGCAAGTAGCTAACGTAAACCTCTTGTTCTTAGATAAACATTTTTTTTTTCAAGTTCTAAAATATGATGATATATGAACCATGCCATGAGGAACAAATATACCCAACATAATATCGAAACGAAATTAACAAAATAAAAATGAAAATACCAATAAAATAGGAATATCGAAGTAATTTGACTAGTCCATCAAATTTTACATATAACACTAGGAAGTTTATAATGGACCTTCTAAAAACATTTGTTTCGTGAATTGACATGAGCTGCTTATATTGTATTGGACTTCGAACATTCTCTTTCTATCTATCGACTCCACGTCAACTTGTTCAGTAATCTCTATAATGCTAATGACACAGTTAGTTACAGTAATCTCTATTATTTGCATCGTAATTCAATGACATAATTATTGTACTTGTGGTGATAGCTATTAGATAGCTCAGCTATATAATACCTATTAGGGATAATGACACAAAGGGTCCCTAAACTTTGGCCTAATGCTTAATGTACTCCCGAAACTTCTAATTTGTTCAATGTGGTCTCTAAACTTTAGCTTAACATTCAATGTGGTCCCTAAACTTCTAATTTATTCAATGTAGTCCTTGGACTTTTGGTAAATGTTTAATATAATCTCTAAACTATATTCCATGTAGTGCTTCCATTAGTTTAAGATTAGGAATACATTAAACATTTTCATATTGTCCAGGGACATAATTAAACAAATTTCTATCATTTTTCCTACCTACTACATGTCCATTATAATTAATGTCTAATAAAGATTATATAAATACTAGGATATGTGTATTAAAAGTCCTAAAATTTTTCACGAAAGTGCAATTTAATACTAAAATTTTCAGAAAGTACAATTTTCAAATTGGTGCAACCGAGTCGTTTCGTTAACTTCGTTCAATTAGGCTAACGAAAAATGCTAAAGTCGTAATTTTTATTACTTTCTCTCTCCTACGTGGCATTGACATGGTTAAAACAAGAAAAATAAGTCTAAAACAACATCATTCTGGTCTAAATTTAATTTTTAATTTATACTAATTAATTTAAATGAAAAAAATAAACTAAATTTCAAAAAAAATAAATAGCAGCAAAACCAGTGAGGACCCCGCAAGCCCTCGCCACGGTCACTCCCACCTCTAGCAATGGTAGGGCAAGGGTTGGCCAAGGTCATCGGGCCTCGACTAATGGCTGGTGACCCTAGCAGATCGCAGGAGAAGGCTTGCAGGCCCTCACCCAAATCGAGCGAGGGTTGCCAGCCCTCACCCAAATTGGGTTGGCGTGGCCGCCCCCAATTGATCTCTTGCTCAACCACCCCCCCTCCCCAACCTAGCCCGCCAAGAGCGACTCTCAGCCCAATTTGGGCAAGGGCCGATGACCCCGATCCGGGTGAGGGTTGCCCTCGCCTACCCAGGCGAAGGTGTCCATTCCGACGCCAGTAGGGTCCGCCCTTGCTCGAAGCCGGCAGGGGCTATCCTCACCCAATCCGGTAAGGATGACTCTTGCTTGATCATGAGGATAAAAAGAGAAAAAATAGAAAAAAGATTATAAAAATATATATTCATAAAAATATTTAAATATTATTTAAAATTGTCAACATCAACACTGGCGATACCATGTGGGATGGCCAGCATCCACGTTGGCGATTTCCGGCCATTAGGACTGAATTGGCAAAAGTTTAAAAATGTTTTGGATTGAATAGGCAAACTTAAAAGGTTTAGGACTGAATTGACAAAAGTGTAAAAGTTTTAGGACTTTTTTTGACAATTTTCCCAAAGAAAGTCAATAAAACTAAATCAAAAGTTCTACATTTTCAAAGCAAATTTAGCAACACTTAAAAAGTGCCTTAGGAGCACTCTTAAAAATATTTTTAGTTACATTTAGAATTTATGAACGACTTAACCATGGGCTTCTGTTAACTATCAATATGAAAGAGGCTTCACATTTTCAGTGCATTGGCTACTCGTCCTATTTGGTATCTATCCTTTGAAAATTAATCAATTCTTTTCTTTTAGTAGGACTTTCTAAGTACTCCCAACTTTCAAACCACTTTCCGACAAAATACGTGAAAAGCATTGCATTAAAAATTGGAAATTGTATTTATGTATTTGCTTAACGAATGTCTGGTGGGTACTTTTTAAATAAAAATAACCTTTTTGTAGTATACTAGAAGTGCTCTAAAACACACTTGTTAAAGTGAACCATCATATTCGACCCAAAACAAAAAAAAAAAGTGAACCACATTATATAGAAGAAATTCATCGGGTTCACAAATACTTCACGCCAAACTTCTTCCCTTAAGTTGACCTTTTTGGGTAGTAAATGCTACCCTCATTCTTTCAACAATATCAGTTAGCTTTCTAGTTAATTTAATGAGATTTGGTTGAAAATTATTCGATGAAGTATGTTACATGTACTGGATTGAATCTAGATCATCAGATCTATTGAGACTTGCATTGGCCGCACATGAGACTCACCAACGATCCAAATTCAAATTAGTATGCATACTGCACTCAGCCTATTTACTTACTCGACCCACTTCTTAGGGTGGGCACGGTAACACTTCGCCTTCAGAAATCAATTTCTGACCAAAAGTTAATTTTTCTACTTCTCCTTAGAAGCGAAAGTTGATTTTTCTACTTTTATTCCATAAGTTATTTTTGATCAAAGAAATTCATTTAGTAATAGTTAAAAATTTCTCCTTCAGAAACATTATTAACACAAAATATTCTATGAAAAATTATTATCGATGGCTGAAAAATTACTACTTTATTTTTAACATTTTAAATTTCTTTAAAAATATTTTTTATTATCAAATTATTATTTAATTCTTAAAAACGAAAATTTATTATTTATTTTTTACTCAAGTGGCTAGAGACGGCGACTCGGCGGCAACGGCCAGCACCGTGGTTGATGGTTGGTGACAGGGGGCGGCTGTTGGCGGAGGTCGCGGTCGGCCAAGATCGGCGGTTGGCGGCAATTGCGGCCGGCAAAGGTTGGTTGTGGGCGGACGTCGGCGATTGGTAGCCGGCGGAGGTCGGCGATGGTCACCTGTCGCAAGCGGCGATCGGCGGTAGCAGGCAAGGATGGGCGGGCGCCGGCAGAGGTCGACAATCGATAGGTGGCTATCGGCGGAAGTCTGCGGTGGGCGGGAGCAGGTGATGGTCAACAATTGACGATGGTCGTGGGCGGCGGTCGGTAGAGGTCGATGATGGGCAACGGTCGGCGACGGTTCGCGGTGGCAGATGTGGGTATGATTGAAAAGAGAGAGAGGGCGTAATAAAAAGAGGGTAAGGCGAGAAGTACTTCTTGAGTTGGAGAAGCTATTTTTTTAACTTCTCAAATTGGAAAAAAAAATAACTTCAAAAGTGGAAATTCACTTCAGACGTAAAAATTTTTACCAAACGGATTTTTGTTTCAGAAATTATATTACTAACGGATTTTTGCTCCGTAAATCCACTTTCAAAAGTGTTATCATGTGCACCCTTAGCCTTTCATCACTAAATCAGGCAATATGAAACCTAAACATCCTAATTCTTCTTGATATGAACATGGAATGGGCACCGATTCTTTTCTTGGTGAAAGAGAAAATCAGGGAGTTTCCATTGATGCTATTGATGAGGCATTTGAATCTGTTCCTTCGAGTACAAAAGGAGAACCCATTCTAATGGCACAGTTAGTTACAGTAACTTCTCATGGGCATCATAATTCAATGACATAATTATTGTACTTGCGATGATAGCTATTAGATAGCTCAGCTATGCAATATCTATTAGGAGTAATGACACAAAGGGTTTTTGAACTTTGGCCTGATGCTCAATGTAGTCTCGGAAATTATAATTTATTCAATGTGATCCCTAAACTTTAGGCTAACGCTTAATATGGTCCCTGAACTTTTAATTTGTTTAATGTAGTGCTTGGACTTTTAGTACATGTTCAATATAATCTCTAAATTATATGAAAATATTCAATATAATCCTTCAATTAGTTTAATATTAGGGACAAAATTGAACATTTTCATATTGTTCAGGGACCAAATTGAACATGTACCAAAAGTTAAATGATTATATTGAACAAATTAAAAGCTCGCCAAAGTTTATGGATTGTCCGTGTCATTTTCATTACCTATTACATGTCCACTATAATTAATGTGTGATAAATATTATATAAATTTCAAGATATGAGCACTAAAAGTTTAAAACTTGTCACGAAGGTACAATTGAATCCTAAAACTTTTAGAAAGTACAACTAAGTCCTAAAACTTGTCAAATTGATGCAATCAAGTCGTTCCATTGACTTCTTCCAATTAGACTATCGAAAAATGCTAACATGACATTTTCTATTATTTTATTTCTTTTACGTGGCACTAACAAAAGCCGACATGACAACCGGAAAGATGACGTGGCACGCCGAAAAAGCTGATGTAGCACTCAAGTGAACGATATTGCACCCGACGTAACACTCAAGTGAACGATTTTTGAAAGTTATAGCACTTAAGTGAACGTTTTGAAAGTTATGGCACGAGTTAAACACGTTATACGGGGCATTTGAATGTGCGCCCGTGATTTGCTTGATTGATTGCTTGCATGCTGAGTGTTTGGTTTTGTTTGTTAAATCGTTCTATCAGAAACGATTATTAGCTCTGACCATTTGGGCATATTGTCTCAAAAAATTCCAAAAAATATAAAAAATTAAAATTGGCACAAAAACTGACCAATCCTATTTTTGATTAATATATTAAAAATAAAAAATAAAATTAACATTTTATTTTAAAAAGAAAAAATGCAAAAAAGAAAAGGCGAGAGCCTAGGGGCTGCCGTTGCCCATTGCCGGAGGGGCCCCCGACCCTTGGCAAGGGTTTTCTCTTGAACTCCCTTCGCACAATAAACCTACTCTGACAGGTAGGTTTTAAGTTTCAGGTGGTACCTATAATAAATCCTGAACCGCTCACCTCTAAAATTTAGTCGATATTAGGAAAAAAAAATTAACTTAAGTTCGGAGGCCAATGAATTAGCTCAAGTGGCATCCGGGTATCGGATATCGAAGGAACTAGATGATAATATTATCACCCAAACAAGAACTTTACCTTCGATAGAGGCACAGGTGATGATGGTCGAAAGTGAAAAGGTCGAGAGTTCGGGCTAGGAACTTAGCCGACAAGATTGGAGAATCCCCTTAATGAGCTATATGAGGAACCTAGAATTGCGTAGCAAAAACTTCAAAAGAAAAGCATAGCTAAAACAAGAAAGATTAGTCTAAAATAACGTCATTTTGGTCCAAATTTGAATTGCAATATATACTAATTAATTAAATTAAAAAAATAAAGTAAATTTGTAAATATATATAAATAATAATAAAAATAAAAAACAGTACCAAAGCCAAGAAGGGCTCTGCATGCCCTCGCTGCCGTCACCGCCACCTTCGAGTATGGTAGGGCAATGGTCAACCAAGGTCGCTAGGCCCCGACCAATGGACCGGCCACCCTAGCCAATTGCGGGCGAGGACCTCCAGGCCCTCACCCGGATCGAACGAGGGTTGCCGGCCCTCGCCCAAATCGGGCCGAGGGCCGTCTCTAGCAAGGTCGCCCCCGATAGACCTCTTGCCCAACCACCGCCCCTGACCAAGCCCCCCAACGGCGGCCCTCAGCCCGATTTGCATGAGGTCGGCAACCCTTGCCCACCTAGGCGAGGGCGTCCCTTGCCTAACGCCGGTAGGGGCTGCCTTGGCCTAATGCTAGCGGGGGCTACCTTGGCCTGACGCTGGCAAGGGCTACCTTGGCCCGATGCCGAGGAGGGTTGCCCTCACCCGATCCGGCAAGGGTAACTCTTGCTTGACGCCGAAGGGAAAAAATAAAGAAAACAATGAAAAATAAAAGAAAAGTCGAAAAAGATAAAATTATTAAAAATTATCCATGTAAGCATGGTGATGCCACGTAAGAGGCCGACATCCACGTCAGAATTTTTCAGTCAATAGGACTGAATTGGAAAAATTATAGAAATTTTAGGACTTTTTTGATAGTTTTCCCAAAGAAAGTCACTAGAACTAAATGAAAAGTTTTGCCTTTTCAAAGCAAATTTAGCAATACTTAAAAAGTGCCTTAGGAGAACTCTTGAAAATGTTTTTAGTTACATTTAGATTTTATGAACGACTTAACCATGGGTGTCTTTTAAGTGTTAACTACCAATATAAAAAAGGCTTCACATTTTCAGTGCATTGGCTAATCATCCTATTTGGGATCTATCCTTTGAAAATGGAAAAATTACCCAAAAAGTCATAAATCTATTATAATTATGCCAATTCAGTCCTAAATTTTTTTTTTTTGCCGATTCGAGTCTTAAACCTTTTCTAATTGTGTCATTCCAGACCATCCAACGAATTTTGGCCAGCCGGCGCCGACGTGAACACCGGTCGACCGGCGATCAAATATTATAATATTTTTTGAATTTTTTTATAATTTTTATTTTATTTTCTTTTTTTTTTTCTTCTTTTTTTCCCTCCACTCCCTACCTCCAACCGGTCGCCAAGGTCCGACGACCGGCCACAAGCACGGCGGGGAGCCCTAGCCTTGCCCAGCCATGGCGAGGGTAGACCTCGCGATTGTTGGTCAAGTCAACGACGGCTAGGTCGGGCCCCGTCATGGCCGGGCGGGGCTCAACCTCGCCTAGCTAGATTTGGGCTTGCGAGGTTGAGCCTCGCTCAGCCATGGTAGGGCTCGATCTCACCGCCGCCGCCTCGCCCGACAATGACAAGGTCAACTTCCACCATGGGCAGGAGAGGCTCGGCCTCTCCGGCGATGCCTGTGGCTGGTCACCAAACCTTGGCGACCAGCTGGAGGTAGGGAGGGGAGGGAAAAAAGGAAAAAAGAAAATACAAACTATAAAAAAAAATTAAAATATTCTATCACCGGTCAGCCTTCACGTCGGCGCAATCCGGATAAAATTCGCCGGATGGATTGAAATGACACAATTGTAAAAGGTTTAGGATTGAAACAACCAAAAAAAAAAATTTAAGACTGAATTGACACAATTGCAATAGGTTTAGGACTTTTTGGGTAATTTTCCCCTTTGAAAATTAATCAATTATTTTCTTTTAGTAGGATTTTCTAATTACTCCAACTTCCAAAACACTTTCCGACATGATACGCGAAAAGCATTGCATTAAAAGTTGGAAATTTTATTTATGGAGTTGCTTAACGAATGTCTGGTGGCTACCTTTTTAAATAAAATAACATTTTTGTACTATACTACAGGTTCTCTAAAACACACTTGTTAAAGTGAACCATCATATTCGACCAAAAAAAAAAGTGAACCACATTATATAGAAGAAATTCATCGGGTTCACAAATACTTCACGCCAAACTTCTTCCCTTAAGTTGACCCTTTTGGGTAGTAAATGCTACCCTCGTTCTTTCAACAATATCAGTTAGCTTTCTGGTTAATTTAATGAGATTTGGTTGAGAATTATTCGATGAGTATGTTATATGTACTAGATTGAATCTAAATCATTAGATCTATTGAGACTTGAATTGGCCGCACATGAGACTCACCAACGATCCAAATTCAAGTTAGTATGCATACTGCACTCGCCCGGTGTACTCACCTGACCGGCTTCTTAGCCTTTCATCACTAAATCAGGCAATATGAAACTAAGCATCCTAATCCTTCTTGGTATGAACATGGAATGGGCACCGATTCTTTTCTTGGAGAAAGAGAAAAATCAGGGAATTTCCATTGATGCTATTGATAAGGCATTTGAATCTGTTCCATCGAGTACAAGAAGAGAACCCCATTCTCATGCGACTGGGAATAAAATTAAAACACGTATACTTATGCAAGGTTTGTAGCTTTTAAGCTCATGCATAGGAATCAAGTCTCAAAAGGAAGGGTCTTTCGGCTACTCCTACAGGAGGGAATGGGTCAAGGCTGGGGCTGCACCGTGCGGGTCGATATCAAAATCAGGATCGACATGGCTCTTGATGACTTGTTGCGCGCAATTATCGATCGTAAGAAGAGACGCGGCGCCGGCAAAGGCAACGGCGGGAAGCTCTTCCTAACGAGAGAGGAGCTGAGAGATGCCCTTCGAGATCCCCAAAGTTACATCCCGGGGAGGAGCGACTCCGAGCTCCGTTGGCTGGGAATCAATGAGGGCATGCTCGAGCAGCTTGCCGTGAGGGCCGGCAATCATGGTTGTGAAGTAGAAGGATATAACCTTGTCACTACATGTCAAGGCTATGGGATGCCAGTAGGGTTTGCTGATCAAAAGGATGAGGTAAGGCTCAAACTGGAACCATGAAAAGAATAATTGAAGGAAGATCAATTGAACAAGATATCTCCTCCCGGGAATGGCTCATCAAACTAAGGCAATCTGATGGTCCCAATTATAAGGGCGTATTTGTCATGTACACTCCTGATGATTGTAATATACTCTTATGCTCGCCTCAATAAGTTTTATCCACCCGGGTTAACTTGAGTTTTGCTCATTGCTGGCGAATACGCCATTGCCACGCGGCCCGTGATGAACAAGGTAAGACGAAAAAAAAAACGTAGTCGAACAGGGTATCACGAAATAATAAAGCATCAAAGGATTCAATGAATTTTTCATCACGAATCGGAATTCGACACATAATAATGTAAACGTCTTGCCATGTTTTTTTCACAGATAATGATTTCATCATGGGCTATAATTTATGTTTGAACGTTTTCGTGGATGGTAAGAATACTTTTCCTTCGTTCATTTTCGTAAGCGATTATTATTATTTATTTATTTTTGGCGATACAAAGAAAACAAAGATGGTTTGACTTTTTGTTGGCCCAGAAGATGGTTTGACTAATTACTCCCCAAGGGAAAATTCTACCCACTTCTCCTCCGAAGTGAAGGCCCAAAGATCCAGATCGCCTTCAGCATTCATTTTCCCCTACAGTCGCTTTCGATTTCGCTCCGGGGGAGCCAAGATCTCGACTTTCGTTCGAAGATCTCGCTTTCACTCTTCAATTTTCTGTGGGGCGTTTTCCTTTTCTTTTGTTTTCTTGTTTTCTGGATGAGATAATGGGTGCGCCCGTAGCTGGATTCTCCATAATCCCCGTCATCAGAGTGATCGGAGTCACCGTCACAGCTCTGGTTCTCATTTGGGCGGTGCGGTACCGAGGTGGTCTGGCTCTGGTCTCCGACAAGAAGGATCTTATCTTCAATGTACTCTCTCTCTCTCTCTCTCTGATCGTATGACAATTGTTGAATGTATTTCGTTTGGCAAGCGAATGTGGGATACGTTCTTTGTTTTCTTTTAAGTGAAAATGGGCATTGTCTGAAACAGTGGTGGTTTTCCTTGTGGCGGTACCTTGTATGTCGTGATTTGACTCAGCTTCGAGGACCATGTGATTAAGCTGATCAATATCTTCTGACTTGCCCTTAAATTGAAGAGACTTGTGAATGTTCAGTGAGGCTTCACATTTTTTTCCCCTTTTTTAGATGATCTGGGATAGTGCCCCTCATGCAGCTTTGGTGTTTGTTGTTTTGCGCCCTTCTAACTCATGCTGCTGCTTTTCGTAGGTCCACCCTGTTCTAATGGTGATCGGACTCATACTTCTCAATGGTGAATGTGGGTACACTTGCTTTCTCTGTGAACTAGCATTATACTTAGGTTTAGCTGTGGCAAATTCTCCGGCATCATGACAAACTTTCCATTTTCTCCATGTGATTTGATAAATTGAGCGTTATAGCCGTGGGCTTTTTAATTTTTTTACTTTTTTTTTTTTAACTCTATTTGGGTAAAATGATCGTTTTGGATGAATAATGGCTAGTGCATTGGATGTTCCTTGCTGCAGCCATCCTAGCATACAAGACATTCCCAGGGACGAAGAGCTTCAGAAAACTAGTTCATCTTACTCTCCAATTTTTAGCCTTATGTCTAAGCATTGTCGGACTCTGGGCTGCGTGGAAATTCCATGTTGACAAGGGTATTGACAATTTCTACAGCCTGCATTCTTGGTTGGGTCTGGCTTGCCTTTCCCTCTTTAGCATCCAGGTCCTCTGCTTGCCTCCGTTTTCTCGGTCGTTGCTTTAGACCCATAATTTGGAGCTTAGCTTCTTCGCCTATGCACCTTTTGACGTGTGCTTACTTTGTTCAGTGGGCTACTGGTTTTGCAACCTTCTGGTACCGAGGAGGCTCAAGGAATAGCAGAGCTACGTTACTCCCATGGCACGTCTTCTTCGGGGTTTATATCTATGCCCTCGCTGTTGCTACTTGTGCGACCGGTTTTCTGGAGAAAGCCACATTCCTCCAGACGAATCACATCATATCACGTTATTCATCGGAGGCCTTGCTAGTCAACTCGTTGGGCATATTGGTGGTTGTATTGGGTGGTTTAGTGACCCTCGCTGTCATTTCCCCCGCCAATTCCAAGGGTGATTCTGCCGAGGTTCAGTTGAGTATGCACAATCTTTAGAAGTTCTGTTTTGCAGTCGTCTATCAATTGTAGGCTGTACCGTGGAATCTAGACATGATATTGATGAAATATCACAGCATCCGAGATACTTTTCTCAACATTTTGATTTTATAATGCAGATATAACATTGTGATAGCACTGAATGATTTACTTGCATCCCTTAAATTGTTGACAAAATTTATGTTGCTGATGCTCTAGTCCATGGATAACAGCCTGGATGTTCATTTCAAGCACTGCATCATATTGGTGAGGATGAGAGGTGGCAAATACAATGGCGTTGATGCCGTATGCAATTTAGTTCGTTGGTCTCAGAGTCGACAAACCGTTTACTGTTTACACACTTCTCTGACGACTCATCCATAGCTGGCATGTCCAAGCTTAAAGTTTTGTGCATGGCCATGTTTCACAACTTACCTACAGTGCATATCATTCTTCAGAATGCTTTGGATTATCATCCCTTCTTCAATGATTGGATATTCCAAGACTTCCACCTCATCCGGATGTTCCATCCGGCCGAATCATCACATGAAAACTGGTTGTGGGACTTGTCTTTTTGAAGAGAATGAGAATGTTGAAACCGTCATCACGTGATGAGTGAACCTGGTGGACCACAGGGACGAGGTGGCAAACTCTTGAACCCTTAATTTATCTCTTTCTCTATGGTAAAGAGCCACAGCATCTTTCTTAGGACAGCTTAACTATAGCTCTCAACAGACAGCTAAACTTACCTGGGCCTTTGGACTGCAAACTCTTTCTCTGATCATATATCTTGACGAGCGAGATGAGTATAAAGACCGTTGGACCACCGAAATATGATGGGATTTTATTGTCACCACACCCTCGGTCCAGCGGTTTGTTTTTCATCTTCGTTTGGGAGCGGGAGTGGTATTTCCGTTCTTGTCTTGAAGAGAATGAATTTGACTTGGTTTTATCAAGCCTAAGTTTTGTTCCTTCATATTTTTGCACCTCCTTGCATTGGAAAACCATTTTCGCTTTCCAGAGAGCCAGGGTCGATCCTGCTTCCGGGGAAGGTAGCATGCCACAAGTTTGCATGTAAATTCCTTTTTCTTGAGCCAATTCAATGGTTCCCTTGCCAGTTGCCAGGGCATACCACGTCCAAGAAACCAGGTAAAGCCGAAGGGATTGAATATCTTTCTTTACCGGAAGTGCTACCATCAATGATGAAAGTTCACCTAACCCCTCAGCGATTTAGGAGCAATGAAGTAAATACATAACCTATGACGTTGAGGGTTTCTCAGAAAAGAATGAGAGAGAGACAGAGAGAGGGGAGGGAAGGCCCAAAAATCGCCATACAAGCTCTGTATTCGTTTTATTCTTGTTTCCAACAAGAGGATTCATCTCAATTTGATTTTTTAAACCGGCCTTGGCTCTGCCAGAATACACAATCTAAGCAAATGTAACTCATGATTTTGCTCCAGTCTATGATGCATCACTAGGATCAGGTATTGTTAAGCAACAATAACAGTAGCATGAACAGAAAGTAATGAATAGTGCAGCAAAGATATGTCCAAGTGCTCACTTGTGATTGTTCTCATCCACTTCGACAGAAGAACACATTCACCTTCACCAACAGGGAAGGGAAAAAGTTCAAAATCCGATCTAGCTAAACAGCACGAATGTGACGCCCAGGGGGCATGGATACGTTACAACAAGCAAGTGTTTGCATCAATAAATCTGTCCGGAGAGGCGGAGAATCGCGCTCTTCACGGAGTCAGGTAAAACAATAAAAACACATCCTCTTCTCCACACCAAAATGAGGCACAAAATCATTGGGCACCGTAAAAATGAGCACGCAAATCAGTAACACAAAAATGCGTTTTATTCTTCCGACTGCATTGGCTGTGTCAAAACTCAAATGCAGTGTGGACAAAATTTTGAGCTGTCTCTAGGATCCATTCGATGGCTAGTTATATCCATAGATGCTCCCTTCGATATTCTCTTACAATGACCGGCACACTTGTTGGGGGGACCTAAAGGAAGCACGAAAACACAAACCATTACACGCAATTTCCATAGGATATATATATTCTGCAACGCTTCTCTCCATGGTCCCATTTGATACCTATATAGACTAACTACCATCAAGAATTGAGGCCCCAGTGTCCATAGACATTTGCACTGGCAAGTTTATTCAGAGTAAATGACACTCGAGCACAAAGAGGCAGAAGCATTCCACAGTTCATGACAGCCCCAAGAACAGTCTAACTTACCATGCCATAATCAGTTATTATCATAGAGACATAATCTGAAGGAGTTGCATCATATCTGCCATTCAAAATCCCCGAGAATTGCGTGTTAGAGAAAGGATGCAATGATTGAGGTGATTGACCAAATTAATCATATTGCCTACATCAGATTCATCAGAAAAGGAAGCTTACATCAGATTAAGAAGCTGAAGATTGTCACTATTGGGCAAACCATCCAAACTGTTGCTTTCATCTCTATCTGGAACTTTTGAAATGACATCTGGATCACCTGCAATAAATGTTGCACATAGCTGAGCCAGAAAGCAAACAAGAAGCTATCTAGATATATCGAAACTTGTCTATAATCAGAGAAAGCAGTAACACGCACCGAGCTCGTTAGAGCATATCGAATCAAGCTGTACCCTCTCGTCAAACTTGTATGCCTCACAGCATACCAAGACCGGTACCCGGAAAGCATGCGCAACCATAGCAACACATGCAGTCCCAACGCGTGAATATACAGTTCCATTAGATAATACTGCTGATGCGCCCAAAAATACTCGAGTAACTTCATGCATGATGTAAGAAACAGCATTTATGTTTATGTATGTACAATTAATACCCTTTCCTACCAACCTACGAAGTAAAAGTTGTCCTTCCAGCTTTGGACGAGAGTCCACCACCACAACACGGAACTGTTTGCCCAGCTCATGTGCATGTAATAGTATCATTTCAACTGCAGAGGGTGATCCGTACGTAAGAAGCACATCACTATCCCGGATCTTTGTAACAGCATGGCTAACAATGACCTTGTCTGCAAGTATAATCTTCTCATTTATAAAATGATCGATATCTGACTGCAGATTTGCTTTTGCCTCTGACTCTGACATAGTCAGAGGTAGCTTTGCAATTCGGCTTTTCAAAAACCTAATGGCATTACCCATGCTAACTGAAAGTGGCCGACATTCAGTGAAAAATGAAACATAGCTACTGATTTTTGCAGTTAAGTCTCTGCTTAAAGTCTTCTCCAGCGGGGTTGAGTATTCTTTAATCACCTCTTGAAATGCTTTAAGCATGGCAATGCAACGAGCATTACCCCCACATACATCTCCATATAAATACTGCAAACCAACCTGCACATAGAGATGGCAATGATAGACTGCAGAAAAGACAATATTTCATCTATTACAAGAATCAAACTGTATTGAGCATGTTTTGGCCAACCTAATTATGTTAACCAAAAGGTCGCACGTCTGTTTTGGCAATAATCGTAACTAGTTGACCGTCCTAACAAATTGCAAAAAGTAGTGACTGAATCCAACAAGAGAACTCCAGAAATTACAAGTAAATAATGCCACCAGTCCATCAATCCACACGATACCTAGGATCAGCATTGCTGCAGGAGCTACCTTCCATACCCTTCTCAACTAAAATGGAACTCTCAAATAAGTCACAGGCAGTATTCCTCCTCATCTAACCAAGGTCACACAACCAAACTTGAGCCAAGAAGCAAGAATAACTCGAGCCATAGTGGCAGAATTAAGTAATTTAGTCAAGCCAGTGGATTACCATGTTGACACTTGACTGTTAACCCTATTATTCGAAGATATACCAAAGGAAGCATGCCCACATATGGTTAGGAAAAAGTGAGTAACTAAAAGTTATGAGTGAAAAAAACCCTCTTTAACATGCCTTGTCCGATTACCACTCACTATATACCAGGTCACGTGACACGCAGTTTTGAAATTGGAATACACAGCACAACTACGAGAATTTAGGGACAAAAACAATATTCAGACTGAATGCCAAAAAGTAATTCTTCAGCAAGTTTGCATGCATAAAATTGCATTTTGAAAATTATAAATTAGCACCTTGTATACAGCTGGATGCATCAGATCAAGTTGGAAAAACTTTGACTCAAGATCTGGAAGCTGACTTCCACGTTCATATTGGGGCAAATGCCTGAACAATTCAACTCGGTTTCGAGCCTCTGTTTGTTTTACAACTGCCTTCCTTTTAGCCTTCTCCACTCGGCTTTCATCATCATACTGCATGCGTGGATGCGGGACATCTTTCTTTCTTTCCTTTTCTGGAGGACGTTCACCCCCAGGACCCTTCTTCTCAGAAGGTGCAACTGAAGCACCATCACTCTTCTTTTGAGAAGGCTTAACAACTTTATTAGGCTTTGTGACTTCGGATGATGCGGCTCCAGGAGCAGCTGTAGTAGCCTTATTTCCTTCCCCTAGAAAAACAGAGATCAAACTGTTCAAGACATGTGCAAGCGCATCTGCATGCAGGCACATACTGATGGTTCAACTGAAGTTCAACTGAAGTGCAGCACATAAATGTGAAACCAAACGCCTAGTTGATGATGTGATATATCATTACTCAAAGCAAGAAAACACCATCAACAAGTATCTGTAATTCCAAGACGACAGCCAATATCAATGATAGGGCATATAGCAAAGTACTAAAAAGCCAAAACCTAAAGTAGATTATGAACCTCACGGAGGAAATGCAAAATCAAGCAGCTTAAGGAAATCTTCACCAGGTGCAGGATTTATCATACCAAGCAACAAGAGAATAACATGCACCTTTAGCAGCAGCTTTTGCAGCTCGCTGAGCCTCCTGGAGAGCACGCCTTTCAGCCTTTGTCATTTTCTCCTTTTGGGGCTTTGAATTAGCAGGCCGCTCATTCTGCACTTCCACCGAGGCTCCCCCAACTTTCTCTGCAATCAATTTTTTTCCCCTTTGTCATTTGCTAAAGCATGTCTTGGAAGTGCTTTCCAGAAAGCAGCAAAAATTTCATTTGAATGTAATCGTGACTTTCATGGTGAAAAGCACCTTTAAATGAAGGCACCAAGAAAATGTCTGCCACAAGAAAGGCTACTCAAGGAAGGATGAATACTGCAGTATGCCAAAAGCATTACATTCTCCAAGGCAGTCTTCTTTCGTATATAGGAATTTCCAGATGAACTTCAAATAAACCTTGATAAGGTCAAAATCCTCAAGAACGATTATTGCTAAATCCTCCCAAATGACCACTTAGTTATTCAAATTCCTTGAAGAGGTCCACCTGGCCAAACTACATCACTCCCTAAGCAAGACATTTAGCAATTGCCCATCATTTCCGACTCTGCAATCGAAAACAAGCGAGTAAGACCTATACTCGCTCATCCAAAACCAAGCATGATTCTTACTTTCAACCGAACATTCTTCTCACTGCCCAGCAATCTTACCCAGCCCCAAAAGAATTCGAACTCTTAAGCTTGAAAAAAAAAAAGAAGGGAAAAGCTTGCCACATTCCATCTTTTACATTCACGACCTCAATCGAAGCCCCCAGTCAAATCTACACCCAAACAGCAGAAATTCACGACAAGCAGCTTACGTACCAGTAATACCAGGAGGCATGGTGACGACGGACACGGTGGTCAGCCCGCTCGCCGGCACACTGCTCGCCATCACCCTCCCCTTCCCGACCCGGCCCGGCGACATGGCCACGTCGTCGCCGAGCTCGCCGTCGCCCCCGGCCGCAGCAGCCGCGAGCTTCCCAGAGTAAGAGGAGGAGGCGGCGGTGGTGGGCGAGAAGTCGGGCGCGGCGGTGTAGCTGGAGGGGACGGCGGCGGGGAAGGGGACGGGGACAGGGACGGGGCAGGAGAGGAGGGTGAGGTTGTCGGAGTGGTGGCGGGGAGGGGGGATCATGACCGGGGAGAGGGAGTTGCCGGAGGGGGAGACGGAGGAGAGGGGCGGGGAGGACGCGGCGGAGGAGATCGGGTCGGGAGGGCCCGACTGGGAGCGGTCGGGGGGAGGGGCGAAGAACCCGACCTGGCGGACCTTGGGGTCGCTGACAGAGCGAGGGTTTCGCCGAGGGTCCATGAAAGAGAGAGAGAGATGAAGATAGAGTGAGTGCGAAGAAAGAGGAAGAGAGAGAACAAAGCAGAAAAGGAAGAGAGAGAGAGAGGGAGAGAGCAGCCCAGGACGGGAAGAGCCCAAAATGCTCCAAGACACTCAGAAATTGATGCCATGCTGCGGAATATGACTTGACATAAAGCGAGAAACCGAAACCGAAACCGAAACCGAAACCAGAAAATAGAGATGGTTATCAGTCGGGCCTTTTCTCTCTGGGAGGATCTTCACACACCAGTATCCAAAAGCCGACCCGGCTTTCCATTTGATACATGCATTCGGTTCGGTTCGGTTCGGTTCGGTTATGAACCAGCGAGAAACCGAGCCGCTGTTCCATCGAAACAGTCGAACCAACCAACCGAGCCCAATCTAACTCCACTTGGATTTTTCCGAAAGGGCAGGAATCTGTGCTCCCAACCTCCTAAGAAGTAGGGGTGATCGGTTCTATGATGGGTAGGTTCCAGACACGAAACTTGAAACCTATGTGCTACAAACGGTTCTCAATTTTTGGAAGCTGGAACCTATCTTATTTTTAGAGAACTGGTTCTAGAACCTACCCTATATTTTAGGTCCAGTTTCAGAGTCTACCCTAAAACCTGTATTTTTTTTTCTTTCTTTTTATTTCATTTTTTTAAAACAAAGTAATACGAGCAACAAAATGACTCAAAGTAAAAGATGATCAACATAAATCCCTATCCGCCAAACACGTGATCACGTATAATTATGAATAATGAAAAGTTCAAACATGTAGCCATGTACAATTATTATAAACAATAAAAATGTTCAAATACGTAACATAAAACATAATTTATAAAACTAAGTTCCACATTCATCAAAATAAATTTTAAACTCCATTCCACATTCATCCACAAAGCATTGTCAGGATGTCTTCTAGCGAAACCGTAGAAGTTGATGGAGCATGTGGTGTTGCGGATCGGATATCATCAATGTAGAGAAATTGTATTGTTTTTATTATAGCTAAGAATCAATTCCAAAATCAGTCCGATTCCCGAGTAAATCTTTACTTAGAATAAAAAATCAGGCCTGTTCAAACCAGTTCCAAAAATTTGAAACTAGAAACCGAATCGAATTGATTTTTTTGGGGGATCAGTCCAATTGCCAATTTTACTCGATCAGATTGCACACCCCTGCGACAAAGGTGATCTCGGGTGAACTCTTAGGAGCCAACAAGCTCACATGATCTGACTTAGACTAGAGATGGATGGCAGGGTCATTTTTATCTGACGTTACTAGTGTCAATCTTGCGGACATTCTGAATTTGCCAGGGACAGATTGATTAACAGCAGATTCCCACACATTTAGCAAAGACCCAGGGTTGGGTGATGTACATCCCAAAAATTAAGCATCCGAGGGACTTTTGCACTACCTCTTTATAAAGTACGAGAGTCGAATCCCATACTTATCATACTAGCATCCTCACCTCCTAAGCCCTTTATCATCGGGCCATATGCCTATTGGCAGGGCATTTTGGAGTTCGACAAGTTAAAAAATTGCAAAGCGCCACTATCGTACTCCGTTCAAAACAAAACGTATCCGCTTCCGGTGGAGGCCTGATCCAATCAATGTGTGGAGAGGCTTGACTCGATGCGTGATAAATTAACCATGAAATGATAAAAGGGTTTGGTACCATAGGTTTCAAATTTTACTGCTATTGCTGGATGAAGCTTTCCAGTTATCCTTGAAATGAATCGCACACTGGCTCGGGAAAAATTATCCAAAAAAGTCTTAAACCTATTGTGCGACAGTCAATTCAATCTTAAACCTTTTAATTTGGCCAATTTAGTCCTAAATATTTCGATAATTTGCCAATATAGTTACTCTGATTAATTTTGACCAGAAATCATTGACGTGGATAATTTTTTAAATAAATTTCTGAATTTCATTTTCCCTTTTTATTTTTTTCTTTTTACTATGGCCACACGAGGGACGTTGAGGCCTCCATGATGGCTAACCATAATGAAAACAAAGATATAAAAGTCAGAAATATTTGCAAAAACAATTGTTCATGTTAGCGCTGCACATTTTATATAGGATGTCCGACATCTACGTCGGTGCTTTCTAGCCAAATTTTGACAAAAAGGTTTACGACCAAATTTGTCAAATTGAAAAATTTACGACTGAATGAGCATCCATATAATAGATTTATGACTTTTTTGGTCAAATTAAAAATAAAAAAGTCACTTTTATTTTTCTTTCATAGGAATAACCGCTTTCTAAGTTAGAAATGCTTTGACCAAAAAAAAAAAAAAGTTAAAAATGCGCTTCATCGAGATCAGGGGTGATCGGTTCAGAATGGATCGATTCCCACCTTGAAATCACGAATCGAAAACTGGCCCATGTGTTCAAGGAACCAGCGGTGCTTAAATTATTTTTCTATTCCTTTCAACCGCTCATTGAGTTGAGAGAGAGAGGAAGAAAGAGTCTCTCATCTACGAGTCTAAGCAAGAGAGGGTGACCTCAGGATAGCCAGACAGAGAAAAAAAACGAAGGTTCCTACCTTTCACATATCTGATATGCAAATCGCGAACGGGGATGAAGAGCACAGTGTGGCAAAGATTCGCTTCGACGACGGTGGCGGCCCCGTAGAGCTCCACGCAAGCGACCAGCACGAACACAAGAGCGATGATCGAGTACATAGACTCGAGAATCCGGCAGTCCCCGTGCTTCTTGGTCACCATGTGATCAAGGGAAGGATCTAGGGTTATTGGCTTGCGAAGGAACGGTCTAAAAGTAGGGCTAAGCACGATGGATCAACCAAACCACTCGATTAGGTTCGGTTCCTGGGGGCTTTGGTCTAGTTCTCGGTTTCATAAAATTTGAACCGGACCAAACCGAATAATATTTCTCAAAAAAAAAAAAATCCTAAATGTGAACTTAAACCTAAACCTAAGTTGCTTAGGAGGCTTAGTATAACTTCCAAGTGTAGCGATAACGTGATTCAATTAACGTGAGATGGTCCAATGAAAATGTCGTTAATGAGAAAAATTTAAAGGCAAATAAAAAAAAATGCAACTGGTCCGATGATTGAACTACTCGGGAATCGATGCTCTCGATCCAGTTCTTGATTTCGGGGTGGGATCGGACTAGATTGGGATAGTGATCATTCCTACTAAAAAGCAGATTTTGAGAAAACGAACTAGCAAGACAGAGGAGGGGGGGAGGGGGGAGAGAGTGCGTGTGTTAGTACAGACCACGCTGAAAGAATGAGAAATTACACATACAATATATATGTGAATCAAACGATCGATTTAGTACAGGTGGTTCGAATGGGCGCTTTCACATGTGAAGCCAGGAACCAAATCGATATTCATCGGTTCCAACAGTTTTTGATTCAGACGGTTACTTTTGCTTGCCCCTAAACGAGATAAACTACTCATATGTGGTCCTTTGTCACCATTTTATTTCACATTGGTCGTTATACTTTTCCCGTATTTGATCAAATCACTAAAGTTTGACTTCGGAGCTCATTTTTTTTATCCGGCCCAACAATCCATCTCTTAAAAAAGGAAATGGGCTCCACATTATTTGTCAATGGAATCCATTATGATCCTCATTATTTCTTCAAGAGTAATCAGTTCGCCCTATTTTCCTATTTAATTTCTCGAAATTGGACATGGGTCTGCCCTTGCCGGTATTCAAACATTACATTCGCCCAAAGTCCAATGTAAGTTCATTCCAAGCACATAGAGACGCCGATCATGGTACGGTCCGCCCGATCGTTGGCCAGAGACAGGAACGATGTCTTCTCATCTTTGACACCTGCGAATTCCTTCTTCTTCTTCCTCGGAGCGGAGAGATTCAGAATCAGGACAGAAAAAAAAAACTTCTGTATATAAGCGCGAACCCCAGATTAGCATTTTGACCTCTTCGTCAAGAGAGACCGCGTGGTAATCGCCAGTATTAAGAGCGAAGTAGTGACAGCATAATGGCTTCTGCTTCGCTTTCAACCCCCCGGTTGCCGGCTCTTCAATCCGTTCGCAGGGCAAGAGGCGGTGCTCGTCAATTAGGAAGCCTGTCAGCCATTGTATGAGTCGATTACATTACCCTCTTTTGTTTTTCTTTTTTGCATGTTCATTTTGGTGAAGTACCAATTTTTTTTCTACCTTTTGCAGAGCGGAAAGATTAGACTCGTGCCGAAGATTGCAATCGCGAAGGTGGGAATAGCATTCGCCCCTATTCTGGTTCTCTCCAGGAATCAGATATCATGCTCCGCCGTAATTTCCTGTTCCTCAGCAGCTCATGTGAAGTGATACGTTGACTTAGCGAGGAACGGATTATTTTCCAGTTTTCTGCCTGTTCTGTTTTTGACATTGGCATGTATGTTTAGGCTAAGCCAGACACTCTGAAAACGGTCCAAGGCATCATTGCCAAGCAGTTCTCTGTCGATGAAAGCACAGTTGCTCCCGAGACCAAGTTTGCCGACTTGGGCGCCGATTCTCTTGGCACGGTACGCATAGTCTCGTAATCACTTGTACAGACAGATCATTTCAGCATAGGTTCCAACCACTTCGTGAGGCCGTGTTGTTCATTCGCGACTCTTCTGCTGAAATTGGCAGTTCGACGGGTACATGTAAACAGGTGGAGATCGTGATGGCTTTGGAAGAGACGTTCAGAGTTTCGATGCGAAGGGGGAGCCGAGAACATCGTTACCGTCCAGGATGCAGCAGATTTGATAGAGAAAGTGAAGGCAGGCTCCGCTTGAGCAAATAAAGCGTCAATTTCCATGAACGAGGTCTCTCTTTTGGTGATTGATCTATCTCTTGTTTCCCAAATTTTCCCAGAGATGTTTTTTATGCGGTTCGAGTCAGTTATCGAAATGTTATCATCTTCTCCTCCAAATGGATCTCCACTGATCGAATCGAATTCAGGATATCACAGGATGACCGCAGCTTCAAACACTTTTTGGCTGGATATAATATGAGTTTCATTGAAAGAGGAGCTTCCCATTACACACATAATCACATATATACACAAAAGGATCAGAAAACCAAAAATGAAGAAGCACGACAAATATCATTATGTACATGAACACAAGGGGAAGAAAAAGCAATTGGAGAAGAAATGTCTAAAGCTCCCAAAACTCTCGAAGGTTAAGCTGAGGCAGAGTTTGATGGGACTTAAGGCATCTTCTTCTTCTTCTACTACTACTACTACTCTTTCTCTCTCGGAAACTCCATGAAGGACTTGGTCCCTGCTCTGTGACCTGACCATTCTTCATATGAACAATCTTATTTAATAGCATAACTATATGTAAGCATACATATAATTCTTACGAGCCGATATCAGCGAAAAAGATTGATTCCTCTATGTACAGGGAGAGGTAAAATCGCCAATCCAGCAAGAAGATATATTGTCAGTTTCTCCGTCTAACGATCCAAAGCGCTAATCAAAATCCTGCAAAACAAGAACCCTGGAAAGATCAGCCAAATGAACTCTCAGATAAGCGCTTCGAAGGTTGATTAATTGCTCCAACCCAAAACTTGATGAAAGATCTCTGCAGATGGCGATAGAAAGCTAGCTGCTTTGATCCCATCACCAACTCTAACATGGTTGAATGTCGTGTAAAGAGAGAGAGAGAGATTTCGTCCTTACCAATCATAATCAGTAGGACCTCTAGGTTGAGCGCCGTCCGATCCCTCGGTCGGCGGTTTTCTCTTCGTGAATCTCTTCAGTTTCCCATCCGGAGTCCCAGCTGCATGCAAAGCGATACGAGCTCAACATTTTTACCAAAACAACGAACACGCGATATACGAGTACAGAGACATGTCTTAGGTTTTTCCAGCCGGACGTACGCGTCGAAGGAGTGCCAGGGGTGCTCGGGCCCGACCCCGGGTCGAGGGAGACGGACCTCCGGAGAGCCGGGGCGGTCCTGACGATGGTGATGCTGCGGGTGACCGCCGGCGAGGCGGGAGCAGGAGGGGGAGCGGGGTGGTGGTGGGTGGCGGAGGAGGACCGCGTGGCCGAGAAGGAGCGGTGCCTGCGGAGCTCGCCGAGGCCGGTGTCGGGGGCGGGGCCGGCCAGCGTCTCGTCCCAGAGCTTGTGAAGGAAACCCATCTTTTCGTTTGGCTTGTAAAGATAGTTTGATCGATCCTGATTATACGTAGCGATCTCTGTGCGTAACAACCGAAGGAGGCCGGTGGATTTGAGCTTCAATGGTGTGTTAATGGATGTAAATGTTTTTTTTTTTTTTTTTTGCCTTCTTTTTCGGAGTGGGGAGACCTGATGCGACTGTTACGAAGAGATTGGGAGCGACAAACTTTGAAAAAAGATAAGATTTTTTGTGGGCCGATGAGAAGAGAAAATCTCTTTGCTGATATGGTGGCGTAGGGTTCTTATAGACACGACCAGCCAGCCATGGAGAGAGCGTGAGAGAGAGAGAGATGAACATTGATGGCTCGGCGTGAATTGACGGCTCCGGCTAACATGGCTTGGTCATAAGCCATCAATTTTTTCGGGGGGGAAGTGGAGGACAATGTAGAAAGTAAGCCAAAGATGGAGAAAACTTTTAGTGAAGCCGAGAGGGAGACGATGAAGTCGAGCCGGGTAAAGCAATGTCCTGGTTTGACTTGGTCAACGGGGTTAAACTTAGAACTTAAAACGCGTGATGGGGGCCCCGCCCTTTGAAATAATTAATCCGTGACGTGTCAGCCAGCCGATAAGATCGATTTGGCTATCCACCTCCACGTCACCTTCGGGGCTCTCGTGGCGGGATGGAGATATACGAGCTGACTCGGACCCGCCTCGGAGTAAATTAACAAGCTGTTCATCCTCCTTCTTCCTTTCTCTTTCTCTTTACTTTGCGTAACTCATAATTCAACGGAGACACCGGGACCGGTTACCAAGTTAGTGCTTGTGACATGTTAATTGTTATGGGATCATTATCATTTGACCCCGAAAAAAGGCAAAAAAAAAAAAAAAACACATATAGGCTATGCGATCGAGCTGTAAATTTGAGTTTTTAATTTTCATTTCGGATATCTCGATTTTACAAGTAAGAAATCATCTTCTGCTGTGTTGCGGCAAGTGAAAAAGTAAAGTGGTTAATGGTAATAATGGATCAAATCCGTGGAAAGTATTCCAGGTTATCGACTGAATTATACATGCCGTAATCTTTCTCGGTTCTTAATTTCACCGGGTGGATAAATCCCCCATATAATTGGGAACCATTATCTTAACGAGAGTAAGCTTTTCATTTAATTTTATCCGGTCCTTGCTTTATTTTTCAATCATTGAAGACAACAGTCCATCGCCATCATTAGTGTTGGTGGCTTGTATGATATTTGGGTTCAACATCGAGAAAGTCAAGGATAACATGGTCCATCATCATTAATTTTTCGTGACCTTTGATGATTAATCTATCACTTCTTCTGTTTTATTGGAGGAGGCACATATGATGCGACTAGTTGGCCCAGCAGATCGAGACTGGTTAGAAAAACCCTGAAGATCTTCTAGTGTCTCCAAGAGAAATTGTACATGTACTCTCGGACCCACCCGATAAAGAAAAATTTAGAGATACCATTTTCATGGGGAAAATAGTGGCAAGGTGTAACCGGCATAAATACCTTTTGTAAGCATTACGGTAAAAATTTCACATCCATTATGGAAGACGCAGTTTAAATCATAGCTATTCAATTCACCCCATAGATGTACGAGTTTGTCACCACAATCTCCCTCACCTGTCGGAAGTGAAGTGTCATGCCTCAATCCCTGGGCACGCAGCAACCCTACCAAATGCCTCATATCATAATGGCGACGTCACAGGCATGTCGTCGGCCTATTCATTTTATCTTTTGATTAAACGCATGTGGAATGTGCTATTTCCCCAAACAACAATATAAACAAAGGGGATATAACATAGGCAATCAAATCACAACATCAGCAAAAAATCATTTTTATTTATATATATTTGTTAATCCCGGGAAGTTCGTATGCACACAAGCCCTACCTCGGGGCCATTTCCTACAACCAAACAAAAGATACCAGGTCGAGGTCGGGGTTAACACTACTCCAAGCTACTCCAAAAAAAGACCAACATTCACATCCTTCACTCGGATCCAAGATAACGCTACCCAAAGCTAAGGACCTGAAAAAAATGGCGAGATATAAAATCTCCGTGAGTCAACACCTAAGTCCGAGTATGACATTGATTCGCTCATGGTGGCCTAAACATGCAAAACAATGTTGATAACGGATCAATAGCGTGCGACTTGTAACACTCTAGCTACCATATGATCGGGCGCAACTCAACAATCAATCATAAATCACATGCAAGCTTACTCGGCCTTAGTTCACACATTATACAGTACTCAACATGGTATTCAACCACACACAAACCAAGATACATAACCGTAACACTCATCACAAACTTTCATGCACAATGCATCAAACGTGTTCCTATTATTAACGATCACTTAGCCCCATCACACTAGACAGTTGGTGCTCTTCCAGCATAACCGAGCTTCGTCACATTCCTTCCGTTACGACAACTAATAAGCTATGTGATTCCCAACTCCCACCGACATGGACATATCAGACATTTCTATGAGGAGCGTCGGTCCCCAACTTGCTGCGACCCACATCCGACCAGCCGTGTGATTTCGAACTCCCGCCGGCACAAACCGTCGGGCAACCAATAAGTCGTGTGATTCCGACCTCCCACTGGCACGAACATATTAGGCATCCAATAAGCCATGTGATTCCAAACTCCCGTTGGCACGAACATATCAAGCATCCATCATGTGACTACACAAGCACATTAGACAATTATGTTAATTCATATCTTCGTATTTAGCCCAATGCAAACACCGTCGTGCTCAAAACTCGGCTCAAAGCCATTTTCATGCTTAAAAATGCAACGGGATATTCACACATGGTCACATGAACATACTTTTTCCATTAATCACGATACTCCAACATGAGTGATTAACACACACACACACACACACACACACACACACACACACACACACACACACACACACACACACACACACACACACACACACACACACACACACACACAATTACCTAATAATAATTAATAATTCCAACCAAGGTTAATTAGAATAACTGTAATTAATTAACCCAATTATAATTAATTAACCCGACTATAATCAATCAACTCATCTCAATTAATTTACCCAACCATAGTTAATTAATACCAAAATAATTAGCTAACTTGACTTGAGTTGATTATTTCGATCACGATTAATTAAAGTAACCCAAGTTAACTAAAGTAACTACGCTTAAATTAAAGTAACTATGGTGGTTACTTAAAGTAACCATGATTAATTAAAAGTAACGATGGTTACTTAACCCAATCAAGGTTAACTTAATCTAACCATGGTTAATTAATTTAACCCAATCACAGTTAAACTAACCCAATCATCATTAATCTAAACTAACCACAATTAACTTAAACTAGTCTACCTCATAAACGTAATTAATGTCCTAATCGGAGATTAGGAGTAAAATCACAACAAATAGTCCAGTGAGGACGGCGGTGCGGGTGACGCACGGTGGGCGGCTCGGTAATTTGGCGGCTTGCGGTTGGGGTCGGTGGAGGGCACGCGGCACGGTGAACGGCGTGGGTAGGGGAGGGCTCACGGCTCGGTAAGGCGGTCCACGGGTAAGTGGTGGTCCACGGCACGGGCGGTGGGGTTTGGAGGGTTGTGGCTCACAGGTGAACGGCGAATCGAGTCTCGGGTGGTTCGCGGGGTGAGGTAGAGATCCCGGGGTTTGGTGGAGCTCAAGCGATGGGTGATGGCACGGCATGGCACTCACGGGTGAGGGGCCACGGGTCCACGGTAGGGCACGAAGGCGGCGAGGAGCGGCGGTGGCTATGGCGGAATGGAGGAGGTGGAGGTGAGGTGATGGTGGTGTCGGGGGAGGTTGCCGCAAAAAGAACAGGGGGGAAGAGTGAGGTTCGGCCGTGGGGGAGGGGGAAGGGGAAGGGGGAAGGAGACAGGAGAGGGAGAGAAAAGATGGTAAGGGTGATGGGTAATTAATGGAGCGGGGTTCACGGGTTAAATCTCCATTAATGGCTTTTGTTTTATAAGAATAAAGCAAGGGCATTTTGATAATTTGGCTTGTGGGGGGTAAATTAGTTTTCCGATACTAATAACTGAGGGTTTTTGATATTTTCACAACTAGAGTTCGGTCGGGACTAGGCTTGGGAACAAGGATTTTGGTACTACGACGCGACGGCTCGACTACTCGAGCTTAACTTTCTCTGACCGATGTCTCAAGATAATCCAATATCCATTTCGGACGAATAAATCAACATCCAATTATTGTCACTTAATCCTCAAAAATCCAATATTATTTACCATGATGGAATTCGTGGTTAAAATCCATCGAATCCAGTTATCTTACGGATGTCGAAATTTTAGAACGTCACATGAAGACTCTTTGTATGAGGTAATGAAATGCCCGAGGCACGAATCGACTAGAGATTCACTCCAACATGGCTCGAATTTGTAATCCTATGTATGATAGTGCAATCCCATCATTTCTGCAATGCCCCGATAAGCGAATTAATGAGATGAAGATGTGAACAATTTGGCTGCATTTGATCGTCAAGATAAAACTCGGGATATGACATATTTTATCATATATTGTATTTGGTAAATATCTAGAATAGTATAAATGGGGATATAAAGGGAATATAACTCGGATAAAAATATCCTAGGGGAAAATGTGGGATAAACCTAGATAGGATTTCTCAAGAGAGTAGACACGATGAGAACCAAGTTTTTTCACAACCACCGCCTCTCCTCAACGCCGGGCGACCTCTCCGCCTCGTTGAGTCGCCTCTCTAGCAAGGTGCCTCCTCTTCGATGGTGGCAACCATTAAGTGTGGCCGCCTATTAAGCAGCGCCAAGATGGGGTCTCCGACGGCAAAGCCGGATATCTCCACGACTTTGTTTTTTAATCGATAGTTTGGCATGAATGAGATCATGTTCATCATTTTTTTGATCACTTGAACCTTTCCAACATTCGAAAGGGGTCTTGATGTGTTATGAAGAACTGGAGGCTCATCATCGACTTTCAAGATAACTTTCTTATATGACCTACATGAATGCATTTTCAACTTCAGAAAAGAGGCTCAATAATTTCATTGTTGAGCACTTATTTATTTACTCAATAAGACAACGAACAAGGCCAGTAGGTAATTTTTAAAGTGTTCGACTCTAAATCATGACGTCTAGTTCTATTGGGTCTACTCGATCGACGACATGGATGAATTTAGATGGCACAAACCTCTACTCAACAATAACTCACTCATTGAACTTATCACTGAATAATTTCTAAAGTATTCTGATGTTTTCGCAAAACAAAGTTGATCCCAGCTGAGCATTGTCTCTATGTATTCGAAATTATATCCATAGTTCATTAAACAGTAGAGATGATATGCCAAAATCTTTGGATTTCTTATCATATCCTATCTAATCATATCCCGATTGGAAATCCGGACGACCAAACGTAGCCTTTGGAGATTGTCTTGCTCAAACTCGACCCCACAACCAAAAGAATGGAGGAACAATAATACATATAATTGCTAAGTTTTTTTTTTGTAAATAACTTCCAACAATGATCCATCCACTGAAAAAACAAACTTGAGAGAAACATGCAAAATTGGGAAATATTAAGACGTAACCAGTAGCTTGGAGGGCTATATCTTCCTCCGTCATTGGCTAAGTGGTCATTTTTTCACAAAAGTGATATTGAAACGATTTGGAAAAAAAAAATTAACACTGAAGTAAGCACCGCACGAAAGTTATCTCACTTTTAATATCATTTTCCTTGCTTAAATCCCATTTCAACTATAGTGACACTTCACTTCTGGAGCAGAAATTCGTTTGGTAACACAATTTCTAAAGCAGAAATTTGTTTAATTATGCAACTTCATTTTTTTTACTTTTGAAGCAATTTTTTGTTTCAGAAGTTATTTTTGAGCAACTTTCAGAGGTAAAAAAAAATTACTTCTCTCCAGAAGTTAAAATCAAAAAGAGATAATCTGTCGCCGGTCTCCTCCGAACGTTAAATAAGAAATAATTTTTAAAAATATAATAATTATAATAATTTTTCACTACATTTGTATTGCATGAAAGTGTTTTAGCAATATCATTTTTGAACGAATTATAAGAAATAGATGTTCCATAATTTGGTTAAATGGCATCTCATAAAGACACAATCATGGCCAAAGGAACCGAGCAATTGACTAAGTTGGTTAAATGGCATCCCACAAATATTTTAAAGTGGACTGAGCAATTTCACAAAGACACAATTCCACTACTGTTGTCGTCATCGTCGTCTTTAAACTTTTCAAGTCATCTGTCTTGTTTATCAGATTCTTGAAAGTAAGGAAATTTGATGTTGAGAAGGCAAAATACATGTATATTTCTATTTATCGATATTCTTCACACCCTTCAAAGCACTGTGCGGGATTTGTGGATGTCATTTTCAAATACACTCACTTTGTATTTCTCCTTATAACAAGTGCTAGACCAAATTGTTGAAAATAATTGATGCTAGGTAATTGAAACTCTTATACTTCTTTCAATTTTCTTCTTATCTTTTTTTTTTCTTTGGATAGGTGTATCCATTCAATTTTTGATGGAATGCCAACTATTATTACTTGCATAACTTTATTCATCTAGACTTTTGAGTTTTCTTAACTTTGCAAATTTCTTCAGTGAACTGCTAGAATTTCTCGGTGGTACCTGCACTTGTGTTGGGCAAGGGTTGTCTAGGGTCCAATAAGGGCCCCCGAAAAGATCCCAACATTTTCAAGGTCATATAGTAATATTTTCTCCATTTAATTTAGAACTTAAAGATGCATTTCTTTTGTCAATTTGTCGGAGTGATGGATTAAATAGGAAATTTATATTGTGTAGATGGTTCTTAAAGGTGAAGCACAATGTTCTAAGCAAATTTTGACCGTTTCAAGCTATGACGATAGAATTGTTGCTTGTCATAAATGAACTCATCCAATGGTATGATTTACTAAATGTATCATGATGCACTTTTAAACTAGAAACGGTTTAGACACAAAGAAGGTTTATATACTATGCTCATTGCAACATAAACCACGCTAGAGGTACAGACAAGAAAGCATCGAAACTATCTATGCTTTTAGCATGGATATATCTACTCAGCCATCATATTTATTGATAGAATTTTCCCCATAAAACTAGCCCACATTTGTATAAATTATATATAAATCTGTCAGTATTTGCATTTCACTTTTTTCGAATAACATGTATTTTTGGTTATGATCAATAATTTTTCATAGAAGATTTTGTATTAATAATGTTATAGAAGTAGAAATTCTCAACCATTACCAAATGAATTTCTGTTTTAGAAGTAAAAATTTTATCTTGTCATCAAGCCTTTCTCCGATCGTAAATCAACTTTTGAAGCAAAAGTAAAAAAATCAATCTCTACTTGATAGCACAAGTATAAAAATCAACTTTTAGCCAGAAATTAATTTCTGAAGTAGAAATGTTACCATGCGCGCCCTTAATTTTCGTTCCTTTCCCTTCTTTTCCGTAAGAGAAAATACACTTTCAAAGAGGTAACTTTCAAGCTCACGAACCCAAGCTACCAACAAGAGCGCGGAGGATTACCTTTGATCCTTAGCTTTGGGAGGATTATCTCCTATTCTTTAATGCCGCTCGTGTCCCCACAAGAGATTTTTTCTTGCTTTTGCTTCTTTGGACAAAAGAGACAGCTGAAGAAGAACACTTACCCGGGAGACGCATTATTAACGTTAATAATGTTCTTCCATGCTGCCAAGGTGCGATGGTGATTGGAAGCTATTATTAAATTTCTCCCTCTGCTCCCACTTTCTTGAGCAGGGACAACTAATCTCATGGCCCTAACTTTGATCAACCAACATCAAAAGTTAGGTGCAACTTTTGATGTTGCCTTCACCACATTCGAATTTCCCTGTTCTCTCACTAGCACAAGGAAATATGCAGAAACCCAACATACGTTTACCGTGGTAATTAAATGTTGCGGGTAAACAGTCCGCAGTTGATTACTCCAATCCGAGACCGTAAGTCGTGATTCGATGCTACAAACAAGGATTAGGGAACTAATGGGACACCAGATGGAAAAAATGGGCACCAGGGCTAAACGCCTAGGGAACTAATTGGACACCGACCTTCCGTTTCCTCCCACGCTTCCGAGCGTCGAGTCTCTCTTCTCTTACCTCCTTTCCTTTCCCTTCATCTCGCGGCTTCTTCATCTGTCTCCATGACATTGAGGAATCAACTTGCGTTCCTTTTAACCATCACGAGCTCAAAACGACATGCAAAAGCCCTTTAACTAGAGGAAGGCATAAAATTATGATGATAACCTACTTGGCATTGGCTAATATGCTGGCTTATGGTTAAAGGCTAATGCCTATCGATATGCGTTCCATCATGATACGTACACCTTAAACATGATTAAGCATTTATTTCTAATTTGATCAAGCAAACGCATAAGAAAGAAATTCATCTGAATGACCTATTTTCCCAAGCTAAAACAAAACCGAGAGACAGAGAGAGAGAGGTGCTCACCTCTGGATATAAATTTTGAAAGTGTGAGTCAAAGCCACAGCCACCCTCTTTCTTGCCGCTGTTCATTGCTGTGAAACCGCGCTTCTTGCTGGAAGTAGAACTTTCGTAGTAACCAACGCATGAAGACAAAGATGTAGTAGTATCCACTATCTGTGAGCCGAATCTAGACGTCTTGATTTCCCTCCGAAACATGTCATCGAATGTTTCCTGTAAGTCTTCGAAGCTCCATTGCCCCCTTTCCTGTAGATCACGAAAGTTGCAAGTCACGAGGGCGGCAGAAACATCCCAGAGACAAGAAGACACATCTGGGCACCAGGCTACAAAAAATGGTCTCGGACAACTAAAATAAGTATTACATCCTTCACTGTGAGTGACATCTTATGAGAGAAGGTCATCCATCTGTTCCATTCTGATCCATCAGAAAACGAATCAAACTCTCTCTCTTCCTGGGTTTCGCTTTCTATCCATCCATCAAAACACGATTCGTGTAAAATTTACTCCTATCACAACTTTGGGAACCAAGCAACACAAAAGCAAAATCAGAGATAGTCAGGCAGTAGTAATGCAAGCAAAGTATAAATTTTTAGAAGCTCCTTAAGCAATATAAGAATTGGAATGACCTGAAGAATAATCCTTCCTGTCTGAATTCTAATTCATATTTAGGAATTAGTCACAGAGATCTTATGCTGATTGGTTCACACATTGTAAAACGGCGAGCAGATATACATTAGACTCTACACTTGGAGCAATTCTTCTATGCATCAGCAATTTCACTGAATAGTACAGAAAATGGGCATATGATGGCTTACATTTGAATTTGTTTGGCTCATCAGAACTGCCATCTCGCTCATAAAGTCACCCATTCCCTGCAAGTGTATCGCACATTAATTCGCAGTCCATCCAATAACCAAGCAATGCAGCCATGCAGTCAAAAGATGGAGAACGCCATAGAAGTTAAAAGATAAAAGGAAACCAGAACACCGCAGTCAATATGCTCCCGACACAATTGCAACCATTACATCTATTGCACTTCGCTGAAACTCACAGTGAACTTTCCAAAGAATTAACCATAACAGTAAATATTGGTGTGCTGCTTCATGAAACCTAAGGAAATAACCTAGACCGCTGGCCCCAGGCACTATTCCTGCCTTCAACTTTATGAGCATTTCCATCTGAAGCTCTAGCAACTTCCTAGAGTGATGACCATAATTCGTTAACAGCAGGCTAGAGATCTCTCCTGCATACTTTCTAAAAGGAGAAAATAAAAAAAATAACGAAATATCTGTTGAGCAGGAGTATCCCGTTCAGCAGTTCGGAAGAATTCGTCCAACAACCACTAATTCATTAAAACCAATTTCATGCAGTTTCTCTCCAAGAACATACGAATATCTGCAGTGATGAACTGAATAAGTTTGTGAGCTTTGCTTTAATATATAGTCAATTAAGCTATTTCAGCACTCCATACTCTACGTTGCAGTAAATCTGATGAAGTAGATAATTGCTCAATGGACACCTTTTTGCATCACAGGCATCAAATATATCAAGCAATGATAAGGCGCAGAGCACCAACGTGCAAATCCGCTCAAGCATGAAATAAGGCATATCTGAACAATATCGAGACGCAATTGCAAGGCTTGAGGGCTAGTTTCCAGGTGTGCATAAGCAAAATGTAAGACCTACAACTCAAAAGTGCCTCGACATAATTTCATCCAGATTATGGTCTGCCCATAAAGATAAAATCTAAAAGGACCAGAACAAAACCGAGGAATAAGAACATCTCCAGCCACCCTCGAGGCATAAACAAAGTAATATACACAAAAAAACAAACTGAGAGACCCCACAAAACAGTATCAAAAGCTTACATTTTCGTCATCATCATTGTCATAGGCTCCAATGTCGTAAAGAAACCTCTTGTTCACATCGGATAGAACTAAAAACAGTAAGAGTCAGATGGGCGGCCGCTAAAGCATTCAGTATAAATATAAAAAGCTACACGGAGATCTTCTATCGAACCAAGATTGAATAAAACAGGGGAAATGTCAGAGCAAAACTTTTGCAACATCTTTCATTTGTCACAGGGCTAACTTCTAAACAAGTAGTCCTTCCAGAATTATCATGCATTGCCCTGTCGTCACAATAAACTAGTTTTAATTGAAATGCAATTGCTCGCACCGGAATAGGCCTGTTGAATTTCCTGGAATTTCGTCTTGGCCTCTTCGGCGAACTCTGAAGTTCCTGACGCAGAACAACGATCCGGGTGCCACCTCTGAACCAACCGGAAACAAAGACATTCTTAACACGCACATCCCACGCATCAAAAGGAAATGCTTCGTGCAAGCGTTCTTAAAAAAAACAAGATGAATAAACGCATCGACCCGAAGTCAGAAACCACGAGAGCCTAAAAAGATACTTCACATGTCACAGATCACAGTCTACAGAATTTCAAATTTAAACTACGGGTTCTCTTATTCGCTAATCACTGTATGCACGATTGACTTGCCTCTCCCAATCAGCAACATAACACAACACAATGTCGGGGAAAAACAAAAACCAGTGTCTCACACATGATGAAATCATTAACAATTGCAGAAGATGGTCGGTTACCGAAAAGGCGTGGCAGTTCTAACCAGGGCCAGTTTCTTATACGCACTCCTGAGCTCCGAAGCCGTGCAATCCTTTTTCAGCCCCAGAACTAAGTACAAGTTTTCGCTCTTCTCGTCACCATTCGCCATTCTTGGGTTCCTCAAAACCAGTCGGCAGGCGGAATACCCTTTACTCTACGAATCTAACGATCCAAAGAAAAAGCAGAACTTGGGTGTCGACGAATTGGGCAATGGAGCCAACCCAACAGATAAGAGGGTAAAAAGCTCTGAACTTTGGAGGACGTGTTTCGAGGAATCCTGCACGGAAGCTTTCGCATTGTTTTCCGTGGAACGGAAGGGATGGGAAGCGGAGGAGAGAGAAAAGGAAAAGTTGAAAAGAGGGGGGAGCTCCTCCATAAACACACGAGACCACTCGAGAAGCCGGCCATTTTTAACGTGTCTCTATTTGCAACGTGTTTCTCCTTCCCCATTATGTGCCAACGATCAACTCGCGTGGCACCATTCCCATCCCTTACATAAATCATGTTGCGAAAATTCTTCACACATAATCAATATTTGCCTTGGATAAAATGATAAACAACACAAAGTGTAGTAAAGTAACGATAGAGAGACACGGATTTATGTGATTCGACAGATTGACTTGTCTACGTTCACGAAACTCTCTTTTGATAATCAGGAAAATTACAACACACACCCCTCAACTCGACAAACATCAAACAACGAGCTGCACTCTCAACAGCGAGCCTTTTTAAGATACAACTTTCACAACTTGCGCACCCAAGATTCCCATTACAAGAGATCCTAGATCCCCAAAACACTATTGACATGAAACGCAAAGAAAATACAAAGGAAAGTACAGAGGAATAACTCAGAGAATCATGACTTACCACTATTTCCCTTTTTGTCTCTCTCTATGCATGTACAAAGAAGTGGGAGGTGGTTGCACACATTAAAGTAGTGAAGAGGTATCACAGGCGATTAGCCCCTATTTTTCTGCTGTTACATTCTCCCATTTGAAAACTATTTTCGAATAGGCTTCACAGTTCCGATTTGCCCATCACCAAACAATTGGCAATCGCAAGCCCAGGAGAAGTTCCGCACCATATAAACTTCTCCCTCGCAATGAGCTTCATCAACACAACCGCTACGTTGTCGTTGGTGTGAATCTTCTGCAAAGAGATGACTCCATCTTCCACTACATCACGAATAAAATGATACTTGACATTAATGTGTTTCGTATGAAAGTGAAACATTGGATTAACAGCCAAATGTAACGCACTCTGACTATCACAATGAATAGTGATAACTTTCTGTTTGATTCTTAGCTCATCAAGCAATCTCTTCAACCAAATGCCTTTCTTGCGTGAATCAGTTGCTGCAATATACTCCGCTTCTGTAGTAGATAACACAACCACAAATTGTAACCTGGACATCCAAATAATTGCTCCATTGCCTAAAGAGAAACAATACCCTGTGATAGATCTCCATTTATCACGATCTTCCGCATAATCTCCACAAATCCAACTAACGGTAAATTTTGGCTACTATAATGAATAGCCATATCAAAGGTACCCTTCAAGTACTGAAAGATCCATTTCGCCATAGTCCAATGATCTCGACCCAAATTTGCCATGTACTTGTTGGATGCTTCTACTACTTGTGCAATGTCCGGTTTGGTGCGGACCATGGCAAACATAAGACTCTCTACTGCCGATGCATGTGGTACTCAAGCCATCTCTATCTTCTTTGCTTCTGTGCTAGGATTTTATTCGGAAGACAATTTACAACCAATAGAAAGTGGGGTATTAACTGGTTTGGCGTTACGCATATTGAAGCTCTGCAGAACCTTTTCGACATAGCTCTTTTGAGTTATCCAGATGTTCCTATTTTCATGATCTTTGAGTACGATCATCCCAAGAATTCGATTTACGACTCTTAGATCTTTCATATCGAATTCCCTAGCCAACGAGAATTGAATAGTATAACATAGGAAGATCTTTTATCCATACCGAATCCAAAATTGGATTCCCGATCCAACCCCTTTGCTTTTCTTTTTTCCTTTTTTTTTTCTCCTTCTTTTTCATTCTTGTTTTTTCTATAACCTACCACCTTCCTTGTACAATCATCCGATGGCGTATCATTTGACCGCTCTTACGTTTCCATTGGTTACAAACCCAAACAAACAATAGAAGTAAAATGGAAAAGAAGGAGTGAAGTACTCTTTTTTAATGATTTAATTTTTGTGGAAAACAAAAAGAAACAAGTATGATAAAAAGAAACCGAGTCTTTCTGCGATACTTTCTTTCGAAGTACCTGCATCTAGCATGTCGTCGACATACAGCAACAAGATTATAGAGCCACAATTACCATGATTGCGAACCTAGACACAATAGTCCGCTTCACATCTTTTGAACCCCAAACTCACAATGAAAGAATCAAATCACTTGTTCCAGCATCTTGGCGCCCGCTTCAAGCCATAAAGCGACATGTTCAGCCTACAAACTAACCCTTCTTGTCCATTAAGAGCCGTTGTTGGGGAACAATTTACTATGTAACACGCCGTACATACTGCTTTAGCCCAAAAACTCTAATTCATACCAGCACAGCTCAACATACTTCGAGCATGATCCATTAGCGTATGATTCATACGCTCGGCCACTCCATTTTGTTGTGCAATTCCAGGAACCGTGAAGTGTCTTTTAATGCTATGCTCCCTGCAAAAATCTAAGAATTCTTGCAACATATATTCTCCTCCATTATTGGTTTTCAAACACTTTATTTTTGTTCCTTTTTTATTTTCCACCAACGCTTTAAACTTCTTAAAAGAAGCAAAAACATCACTTTTCCGTTTAAGAATGTAAACCCAAACATTTCTGGAAAGATCTTCAATAAATGAAATAAAATATTTGGCACCACCCAAAGACTCATAGAAGACTCCCAAGTGTCAGAATGTATCAAGTCTAAAATATTCTGACTTCTCGCTTTCGAACGACGAAAATGAGTTCTATGAAACTTTCTAAACAGGCAATCTTCACAAACGTCTAAATTAATAGTCTTTAAACCAAGAGAAAACCACGATCAAGAAGTACCTTTAGTCCATGCATGCTCATGTATCCAAACGCATGTGCCGGATAGTTGTCGACTACGTTACAACATTGACGACTATGGCTTCACCGACTACGGTCTCTCTAATCAGCCTATATAAACCTCCCATCAATTCTCCTTTCGCCACGATAAGTGCTCCTTTGACGATCTTAGATCGTCTCTTTTCCGAAGTAATCTTATAGCCATTTTCATCAAACTTTCCCAATGACAATAGACTTTTCCGCAAATCTGGTACATGTCGTACACCCGATATTGTATGCATGATGCCATCAAACATGGTAACATGGACATCTCCAATCCCCACAACATGACATGAGTTATCATTGCTCATGTATACCATACCTCCATCACAAGACCGATATGTATTGAACCAGTCCCAATGTGATGTCATATGGAAAGAAGTGCCCAACTCTAAAACCCATTGATATTGCATGCTCTTTATTGAATCTGTGGACATCACCTCGCCATCTTCGGATAAGTCTGTATTTTCAACAATGTTTCTATGGGAACTTGTTGATGATGACGCATTTTTAGAATCAGATTTGAAATTTTGCCGATTCTCCTTAGATTTACAATCATTACTTATGTGACCCTTTTGTCCACATTTCCAACAAGGATCTAACGTTCGCCTCTTTGACTTGGACCTTGACTGCTTTCTCCCACTGGAACCTTTGTCCATGGATCTTCCCTTGGCCATCATAGCATTACTAAAAGTGCTCTCGAGAGTTTTTCTACGAGACTCTTTCGTTGGCAATGTAGCTATTATTGAATCCATGTCAAGATCCGCTCTAGTACTGAGATTTATAGTCAAGGAATCCCATGTATCGGGCATAGAACACAGAAGAAGTGTTACCTTCTTGTCATCCTCGATTTTGACGCCGATGGAAGTCAAATTGCTCAACAGGGTGTTGAACTAGTTCGGGTGCTCTTGGAAAGAGGAGCCTTCCTTCATCTTTAGACTATATAATTGTCAATGAAGAAAAGTTCGTTTGACATTGTTTTCCCTTCGTAGAGATTCTTCAATTTGTCCTATAGACCTTTGGCAGTAGTTTGATACACTAAAGCGGACAGAATCATCTAACTCTAGAAGTAGGTCCGCCATTACCGTTTGATCTTTCTGTACAAAATCCTCATTTTTCATCTCTGTTGGCTTTTTATCTTTACCGGCAAGTGCAACTACACAACCGTCTTTCACAAACACAGCTTGCATTTTCAGCTTCCACAATGGATAGTTGGATCCATTGAATTTTGGCACGCCGAACTTTGTAGAAATCAATACGGCCATTGCAAAATGCTGAAACGTGTGCGTTGACGTTGATCACGTGTGGCATAGGCTTCTCGAACCGTCGGCTCTAATACCACTTGTTGCAATAATTCTTCACTCGTAATTGATGCTTGCGTTAGATAAAATGATAAACAAACCAAATGCAACAAAGTAAGATGGAGAGACACAGATTTACGTAGTTCAACAGGTTGGTCCGTGTACGCCCACGAAACAATCACACGAGACTCTCTTTGATAATCAAGAAAATTACAACGCACACCCTTCAACTCGACAAACATCAAACGGTGAGTCGCACTCTCAACAACGAACCTTTTTACAGTGCAACTCTCACAATTCGGAGATATTGCACACCCAAGATTCCCCTTACAAGAGATCCTAGATCCCGAAAACATCATTGAAGTGAAACGCAAAGAAAGTACAGAGGAATAACTCGGAGAATCATGACTTACAATTGTTCCGTTTTTTTTTTTCTCTCTATGCACGTACAAAGAAGTGGAGGGGTAATTACACACACTAAAATAGTGGAAAGATATCATGGGCAGTTAGCCCTTATTTTTCTGTTGTTACACATCATGTATAATCACAGTCCCTTCCTTCTTGGGATGTATTACATGCGTGAGATCCATAGAATCAACGGCGAAAGTCCGGGTTTGGATCTGGGTCCGAGTCCCGACCTTTTCTTTTCTTGCTTGACAAAGAGAGTACGAAAGAGCGGCCAGCGTCAGCGACCCGTCTAAGCATTATTCGTCGTTATGACTGCCGCACCGACAATCGGAATATTCAATTTAAGTTATAACTGCCGCCGCTCATTTTGAGCGAGCCCGCTACCACCGCACCACTAGTTGCAAGTTGGGAGCAAGCCGGATTTGCCCAAGGTGTGGTGCACAAGCCGAATCTGCGCTGCCGACGGAATCCGGACCTTCTAAGGTCGAGGAGCGTCCGGAGAATTGAAACTCGTGATTAAGAGAGCGCCAGTCGTATCTAACTCGGCCAACCGAGCAGAGTTAGGGCAAACTGGATCATATCTCGAAGATATTTTCCTTTCGTTTTCTCGTGTAAATTATTTAATTTGCTTCTAGGACCAACCAAGAGTCATACCCATCCAGCATTTCTTCTTTTCGGATGAACAACTTACCCTAATATCACGTCAATTTGCTGTTTGGTCCGACCAAAAATAAAAATTTGCTGTTTGGGGCTTGAAGGGCACAAGATAGCTTTCTGAGATATTTTTTTGTACATAGACAGAAATATATCATTTATAAATCGGAATAGTACTCAAAAGGTAGGCTCTCATATCTAGCAAATCTCAAATAACTGCAGAACAAGTCAAATGCCTAAAAGCAAATAACAAAACATTATCTCTAGTTAAAAGCATGCTCTCTTCTCTTAAGAACGGCCGATCCCAAATTCAATGATGAACATATATCGAGATCTCGCACTCCGTTTGTAATGATTTGCAGGGTGCATAGGTTCAACGTCCTCGTCATCGTTGTCGCGCAGAAATGCCAATATCAATATGTTGAAAGAACACGGATCAAGATTTAAATCTAGATCTAGTTCGGAAGGAAAAAGAAAAATCTAGATCTCAATCGAAATCTAAATCGGAAAAGAAAAGTAGCCTAATCTCGAAGATGTATTGGAGCCACGTCACCAATACAGTGGCTGATATGATGAGCCACTTGAGCTCGAGTCCTGACCAGGAGGTGGGGAATCCGACTCACGTTTGATTTGATGTGGCCATACATGTTTGATATCTGCAGGATGTGATGGACAGTTCAGTGTACCCAACATTTGGCCCGTGTACATTTATCGCTGTACGTTTTCAGTAAGCTAAGAAAACGAAGCGGAAGTGAGCATTGTAGAGTGTGAATACATATAAATTTTATTCAGGTAACACAGTGATTTGACTCCGGCTTGAAGCCGCAAGCCGATTCAAATCAATCACCATCTGTAATTTTGTCAAATGTTGCCGATGCTCTCTGGTTCATGAGCCCTACATTCTCGGCAGATTGAGGAGGGATTGCATAATTTGTCTTGAAGACCCAAAAGCTTTCTTTTCCGATGCGTGATCGAAATTATCTTTCCGAATTCACGTGCTCAGAAAATATATATATTCATGATTGTCGATACTTACGTCACGAAATTTTGACGTTCTTTCTATCGCGAGCCGAAATGAGTTTGAGTCCATCTGCTAAGATCGTGTTCTCTAAGCAGTGGTCTACTTGTTGGTAGCTAAGCTTAGAACCGATGACACTAGACATGCCGACGGTCACCTCACCTACTAATTTGGCACATACAATTCATGCACCCATCGCGTTGCTCAATGAATCAAAGTTCTTTAAATTATTTTATTCTGGGGTTTTTCTTATCTATACCGTGGACCAAGACCAACCCAGTTTAATACATTTCGCCCCGAACAGGTAGAACACGGTGACTCGAATGAAAAAATCAATAGTGGCTAGCAGAGTTCGGTTTAATCATGCGACGCTTCCTCATTTATGTGGTTTAGAACAATCGATGATTTGATTGAGTTACAAGTGACTTCGGCTTGAAGCGCAAGCCGATTCAAATCAATTAGATCCAAATCGTACCAAGAAAAACATCTGTTTTTAATCTGCACAACTACCTAATCATTAGCCGCTTCAAACCATTCTATTCCTCTCAGCGGACGACCCAACAAACATCATCGTTGACCCTTGACCGTCCGTTTAAGTTAATTAACACCCGCTTTCATGAAAGTTGAGTTTCTCAAACTTCCTCATAGAAACGGTCCTGCCGTCATCTAATCCCACTAACTTTATTCGATTTGAATCACACAAGAGAATTGCGGTTGCAGTAATTAACGCGACGTTTCGTTTTTTACTACCTTTGAGAATGACTGAAAACGGCAGGAAGTTTTTACGGCATTTGGTGCGCAAACCGTGACAAATTGTGTCAAAAAAATGCAAAGTCTATTACGCTTTAACTAATTCAGTCCTAAACTTTTTAATTTTATCAATTTAACCCTAAACATTTTCACATATTACAAATTAAGTCTATTCCGCCAATTTTAATTGGAAATAACTGACGTGGATATGTAGGATGACCAATCTGACATGTTTTTCTTTATTTTCCTTTTTTATATTTTATATTTTATATTTTTTTCTTTTTGTTTTTATTTTTCTTTCTTTATTTTCCTTTTTTTGTTTCTACCAAGTCCGGTGATGGTTGGTCAGTGACCCTCACCAGGCTTGAAAGGAAAAAAATAAAATCAAAAAGCATAAAATATATATATATGAAAAATTGTTCATATCAATAGTGGTCGTGTCACGTAGAGCGGTCAACGTCCATGTCGGTGATTTTCGATTAAAACTGACGGAATGGACTCAATTGGCAAAACATGAAAAGGTTTAAGACTCAATTTATAAAATTAAAAGGCTAAGTACTGAATTAGTTAAAGTGCAATAGATTTAGGATTTTCTAGACAGTTCTTCATTTTTTCCTGTGACAAGCAACAACTTTTCTTCTAATTTGACTCTGTTCATTTTATTTTATTTTATTTTATTTTTTTGTTGGTTGGATTCTGATTTGACTTTGTTCAGCTGATGCAGACTATCATATATAATTGGAACCGATCAATCGCAATCGTGATGTCCGAAACAAATGACTACAATCAAAGGTACACATACAATGGTACAAGACTTAGGTGATTTTCAAATTCCCCTTTTTGGACTTGTCGAGCCAAGTACTGAACCTAGCTATATGTTGTCCATAGGAATATTACGACAATCTACGCGAAGGGTACGTCATAATTTAGGAACAGAAAGGAAGTACTCTCGTACCCGGGGGAGCCAAAAATAAAACGGGAAAAAAACAAAACAAAACGTAGACATGAGCATATTTATCCAATGCACAGTCTCATTTGACACAATTATCCTGTCGTTTGAATCCTATTCTGTTAAAAAAAAAAATCTCGATTCTGTTGATTTTACAACGACGGACAAAATAGAAATCTTCTCCATAATATACCGAAATCGCGAAAAAGGGTCAAAACTATCAAAGCACTTGGCGTAATTATTCCTAGATGCACATATGTTATGAGTAAACTTCTCCCCCAATCTTCTTTTAATTGGATGCAAAATTGCGCTCTTTAGGAAGAGTATTGGCCAATTAGCAAGATGCATGCGCATTGATTATGTGGTTAGCAAGAGAAGAATTAATGTGCATGTCATAAGGACATGCCGATTATTTATTCTTCAATGAAGCTATGAACATTTAACGAGAACAGCCCTAACTTTTTAGGGAAATGCGTCCATGACCGTCAGTAAGGGACAATACAATCTCAAATGTAGACTCACATATCATTATTATTTTGCATAAAACATTAATTGATTGAAAGATTACGTAGTAAAAAAATAACCGACCATACGGTCAAACTATCAGGGTAACGGCTCTAATATAACAGACACTCATCATCACCTTAATTTTCTTTTTATTTAAATCTAGCTCTCTAAACTCTTTACACTTGTTCCTAATCGTCGTCCTCATCATCAACATCATCATCGTCATCGTCATTAAAACTCACAATGAGATCAAAAGAATGCGAAGCGACCCACAAGCCCTCGATTTCAACAAGTAGTGTAGAACTCGACCAGCTCGTCCATGGCCCCCAGCTGCGCGTCCCCGCCGCCGGCGGTGTTCTCCAGCATCCACAGCAAGTGCTCGAACAGCACCACCTCGCACGACACCACTGCTGCGCTCGACGGCGGGGAGGAGGACGACGACGACGACTTGTCGACCAGCTCCTGGAACAGCGGGTGCTCAAACACGTCGGCGCTCACGTCGTACCGGCGCCGGGACTTCCCCACGTACACCGCCCTCACATTACGGCCTGCTCTGCCGGCGGCGGCGGCGCTCCTGGGATCATCTTCAGTCGCTTCGGCAGCGGCGGTGGAGTTGCTGCGAGAGAGCTTGGAGAAGGAGGGGAATCTTTTGATAGCTGACTTGAGCTTCGTGAGCTTTCCCGTTTTCGCCATGTTCAGATGAGAGATAGAGAGAGAGAGAGGGGGGGTGGTGATGGTTTCAGGGTGGTTTTGGAGAGACAAAGTTGGTGGCGGAGGTGGGAGGAGAAAGGAGGAGGAAGGTTCGTATATAAGCGAGAAGTGGAAGAGGGACAAAGAGACTTGCATGGCCCACAGGTTTGTAGAAACAGCTATATCGGAATTTAGATATTTTCGTTTGTCCCCAGCAAGAAAAAAAGAGGGGGGGCCAAATAAAGGAGAAAAATAAAAAAGGAAATAAAGCAAGTTGCGACTTGTTTGGCAGTTGGTGTGGAAATTGTCTGATGGCCTGGCCCCCCCCTTCCCAACCCATAATTTCCTTTTCCTTTTAGGGTGTTTTCATTCATTAAATTCTAAGGTATGTGCATGTCTAATCTTACTCGTAATTTACAATTAACATACATTTTCATGTATTTTTTACAGGTGAGCGGTTCGAGATTTTGTATAGGTTCCACATGGAACCTAGAACTTACATGTAGGAACATGTTATTCATTTTTTAGAACCCGAAATCTACTATGCATACTTTGAAACCCGAAACCTACCTTGTCATAGATTCTAGTATCTATACGGGTTCGACATGTATACATCATTGAAATGATTTCAGTGAATTATCATATTTAAATAACTACCATTTATTGCTAGAATTCGTTAATCACAGCTCATTTAGATACATAAATATATATATATATATATATATATGAAACGCTAATGGAGTAATATTCTCAGTCATAAGTATTGCTGAAAATGGAAGCTCGGACTAGCGATTACAGATTAAACTATCATCATCGGATACTATGGAATACCGCAAGATCGCACGAAGACGTATACCAAGAAAAACACAAAAATTTCTTACAGGTTTCAAGTTCCACTCGTCGTAACAGGTTTTTCAATTTTTGAAATTTAGAGTCTGCCCTATGTACCACGAAAACTAGAACTGGATTGATTTTAAGTTCTAAATTCTACCCTAAAACCATGCTTACTCTTAATATTTTTTCCCTTTTTGGGTACTTTTGAAATATGATGAGCACTTTGATAAACGTTGTTACATCTCTCATATTTGGAAAAAGTACCAAAAAAATTCTAAACTTATTGCATTGGCACCAATCAAATTCTAAACCTCTAAATTGGACTAACCACGAAACCATGCGTACTCCTAGTATTTTTTCCCTTTTGGGGTACTTTTTAAATATGATGGGCACTTTGATGAACGTTCTTACACCTCTCATCTTTGAGAAAAGCACCCAAAAAAATCCAAACATATTGCATTGACACCAATTAAATTCTAAACCTATCAATTGAAACAATTTATTTCTAAATCTTGTACCAATTCGGTCTATTTAGCCAGTTTAGGCCGAAAATTGCTCACGTGGAAGTCGGCATCCCTACATAGCACGATCGGCACTTACATGGACATTTCAAAGTATTTTTACATATATATTTTATTTTTATAATTTTATTATTTTTCCTTTTCTTTTTACCTAAGGCTGGCCACAGGCGAGGGTCAACCTCTCCGGCTCTTGCCCTTGTCGGCCATGGCCTATGGCCGGTGGCCGACCACCGACAAAAAGAAAAGAGGAGAAAAGGAAAAAATAAAAATTATTTAATATGTCCACGTTAGTGCCAACCGTGCCATGTAAGATGATCGGCATCCATATCGGCGTTATCCAGCCAAAATTGATGCTAATGTGAAAAGATTATGACTAAATTGGTTCAATTGAATGTTTATGACTGAATTAGCACCAATGTAATAAGTTTAGAAATTTTTTGGTATTTTTTCCCCTCACATTGATAATGTACATGTAAGAGCTGATCAATTTTTTTTTTCCTCCATTGATGGTTGTAGAATTAATTTATTGATTAGGTGGACAAATAGGTGAGGATTCTTATGAGAATATCATGTCAGATACAATATAATAACGAAACAAAGACTATATAACCCAAAAAAAAAAAACAAAAAACAAAACAAAGAGGCAGCTGAGTGCCAGCCATGATGGCGAGTGTTTGAAATGTCAAAAGCCACACTAAAACCTAATCGGAAAACCCTTTTGGTTGTAACCAAAAGGTTTGATTATCTAATCGAAACATGCACGACTTGCAACTAGTCTTCATTAGTTTAAAAGATGGTTGTCGGGACAAATCCCAAAGCGAACGACCAATTCTTGGGAGCTCCTGTAATGCCTCTCTTTCCACTATTTTAACCTGTTCCTTCGTTCTCTTCTTCTTGGCCCAGCTGTGTTCTTTCTTCTCCCTCTCGTGTGCTTAAGCATTTTGAATAGAATGCGGCTTATGTCTGCTTCTTGTTGTTATTGCAACAATCCGATCCTATGAGGGTGGGGAGCGATCGCCGAAATTAGGAGGCCTGGACAAGGAGCGATTCCTAACAGATTTCTAGGATTATAAAGAGAGCAGCAATAAATCGGACTATGCACTCAATAGAAAGAGAGCGATTCATGAATATATATGTGAAAATTAAAATTAACTCATAGAGGCGCCTTTTAACGTAATAACAAGATTAGTTTAAAACTCGGGTGGAGGTACTCTCCACCTCATGATGGGCGATCTCTTGAGAAAAGATAAAATCGTAAGACTCAATAAAGGGCGAGCCAAAACGCACGGTACCTTAGTTAGTCAATTCATTCCGTTAGCATCATCGTACAAGACGACGAGGAGTCTTGGGGCTGGCGAGAACCCGAGAGGACAAGAACGAGGGCAAAATTTAAAAAAAAAACCGTGGGTTGCTGATGGGAAGTCGCACCAGTTCCGAGAATGAGAGAGAGAGGGCACAGCTGGTTTCTTTCGGAGGGCGAGTTTAAAGCTGGTGGTGTCCTCTTACGTTCGCAAAGAGTTGTCGCTCCCCTGTCTTTACGTGCGCGCTCGCTTTTCTGAGGAGACCAGCTTTGTATTCGTCCTTGACAGACGGGGACAAATGTGTTCCATGCGTATGGATCTCCAACGAATATTTTGTACCGTCTCTAGCTAGATTCCGCCTCATTAACTCTCTGTGGTTTTGTATGGAAGCCGAGTTCACTGTCGAAGGGTGGTCGGCCTGCTCTTTTGCGATCGTTTTGGGCACCTGTCTCGTCCCCGACAGATGAGATCGAGCACATTGCTGGACACTCCTCGCCCACCATGGTTCTATTATCGGTGTCTCAACTCTCGACCAAACTTTCAACCGTTGGTGAATGTGAATAAAGGTGAAAAATTTATCAAAAAAGTCATAAACCTATTGTAATTGTATTAATTCAGTCTTATACCCTTTTATTTTGCCAATTGAGTTATAAACATTTTATATTTATGTCAATTCAGTCTTAAACCCTTTTCCTTTTACTAATTGAGTTGTAAACTCTCGACCAAACTTTCAATCGGCGGCGATGGTCCGGTCTAATCCCCGGTTTTGAAAATTAAGAACCGGGACCACCGGTCCCGTTATTCTTGAGGAAAATCAGACAGTCTTGAAACTGGAGCAGCGGTGGTCCAAGCCATTCGGGAATCGAACCGGCAGTGGTCCGAACCATTCTGCAGTTGGATCAGCGGTGATCGGGTTCGGTCCCCTATTCCGAAAATTGGGAACCAGGATCATCGATCCGGCTCTCGATTTTTGAGGAAAATCAGACCAGACAGGGAACCACTCGCCCCTAAGGTTAACCTCGCCGGCCCTTGCCTCGTGCCGGTTGCCAAGATTCAACAACAGCCTAGAGGAAGAAGGGGAAGGAAAGAGAAAGAAAAGAAAAAGGAAAAAAATAAAATCATCTATGTCAGCAATTTTCAGTCATAATTGGCACAAATATAAAAAGTTTAGAACTCAATTGACAAAAATAAGAAAATAAAATATTATGATTGAATTAGCATAATTATAATAGGTTTAAGATTTTTTGGTACTCCTTCCAAACAAAGTATGCATCGACAATTGAGATAGACAAAAAACACTTATAGAAGCACCCCGTAAAATAGAGAATCCATGTACGTACGGAGAAAATATTGGGTGCTCTTGGAGTGTCGATGCATCTTAGCAACCGGCACGAGAATTCTCGTGCGACGTGAGACTAAGCTTTCACGGAACACTACGCAGGAGAGGGCTTGACACCCACCTTCTATTCTATAGCTTCTACAGCCATCTTCTCACCAGAAAAAGAAAAAAGAGTTTGGACATTTACACTGTATATTAAGATTATCCTCTTGGTCATGTAAGATAGAGAAGGAATAAACAACGTACGCACAGCTAAGGCCAGGGTCTGGAAGTGCGCGGGTAATGGTCGACGTCGCCATTCCTTTCTTTAAAAGTGATTCACAGTTCATGGCTGCCGCCGAACGAGCACTTTGGGTTATGGAGGAAGCTTTTCTGGTCTGAGTTAACAAAAGCAGCAGATGAACATGAACCGCCAAACAACCACTTCATTAATCCAAACCAACATGCTTGTTGGGTGGTCCAAGCTCTCCCCCCAATGTTGGTACAGAAGAGACGAAAGGAGCTTCTTCATCGAAACGCTATTTAATTGTTTTGGCCATGTATTGTCCACGGGGACGGTGGTCCTTCCCATTACACGACGTGTTTGTGCGCTTGTCGTGTGGTTGTTACCCTATCACATTCTCGGTAAATTGAAAAGCGTGCTTTAATTCGTTATCTTAGTCTCTTAGGTAGATTATTTAGATCTTAGACTGAGTTCATTTCGCGGAAAATGAGATGTTTTCCGGTGTTTGGATGGAATCTGAAATGAACTGAAAAATATATTCCGTCGTTTAGTAACGAAAATATATTCCGTCATCTGAATAATGTGATATGGTGGTGATTGCTCTCCCAGATTTAAGCTTAGCTTACGTTCGTGCTTGTGCTTATCATATGATTATGGTATGAGAATGATCCCTAAGGTTGTCACCTAAAGGACCAACCACAGCCAACGGGCTTTCAAATGGGTCCGACTTGGAGAAGCTTGCATTACTCAGAGACTCGTCAAAAAGCCCATGATGCATGTTAGGACATAACCACGATGATCTCATGCATGGGCGGGTTGAAGGTCCAGAATCCGAACCGCGTCTTTTCGGGTCGGATCTCAGTTAGAGCCCAAACAAACCCACATCTCAAATGGTTCGATTCCGGCCAATGTCATTTATCGTGAAAATTCGGGGAGAATTACCAAAAAAACTCCTAAAGATATTGTAATTGTGTCAATTTAGTTCTAAATCTCTCTTTTTTTCACCAATTGAGTCTTAAACCTTTTACGGTTGTACAATTATTGGCCGAAAAGTGTTGCACGGATGCTGGCCATCTTACTTATTGTGATTGGCAATGATGTAAATATTTTTGTATTAATATTTTTTTATTTTTTTATTTATTTATTTTCTCCTTTTGTTTTTTTTTTTTTTCCTTACTATGGCTAGCAAGGGTTGACAAGCGCTCACCAACCACTGGGTGAGGGGCGAGGGCTAGTCGACTCACTTTTAAAGAAAACAGAACTAAAATAAAATAAAATAAAAATTCAAAATGACTAAATATTATTAAAATTTATCAATGTCAGCACTGCTCATGTCTTGATGAGCGGTTTTCAATCAAAATTAACTTGATGAATTGAATTGGTACGATTACAAAAGGTTTATGACTGATTTCACAAAATTAAAATACATTTTTTTTGATAATTTCTCTTGAAAACCCAATTCGAATCGAACGGTGGACACCCCTATTCGGACCCTTCCGAAATTTATCAGTTGAGAGGACTCACTTGTATCCAAAATCAAACATATCCAAAACTTACCCTTTCAAAAAGACGGGCAGACTTCGACCACACACAAAAAAAAAAAAAATAGATGGGCCGAATCATGCACCGAAAAATTGAAATTTGCAAAAAAAGCGAAGACGACCGTAAAGAATTCGCATTCAAATTCATGACAAAGCACAATCTCATCACGGGCTCAATACTTTGGGTGAGTTTGGTTCGACATTTAGAAGGAGCATTTGGCCCCGAATGCTCCTTTGAAAAATGTTGAACCGTTTAGCAAGCATTTCGAAGGAGCATTTGACCAAATATTCCTCTTGGGAAGGCTGAAAGCCCAATGTTAGAAGCCCTAGCATTAGCTTTCAGCATTTGCATTCCTCCAAAGCTCTTTCCAAATGTCGAACTAATTGTCCGCGACAGACGGAAGGACGAGTTGCCACGTCACAGCTCAAGAAGCGAAGAGATGATTCCACCACTTCCCTCTCGCCCGACACGTGGCCGACGACCTTTCCAGTCTTTTCCGGTCATCCCCTCCCTCGACCTCTCTGGAACTTTCCGCTTTCCGCTTCTCTCTCTCTATTTATCCCTCCTCCCATTGTCTCTTTCCCGTGTTCTCTGCACTGGACCGAATCATTCTATCAGCAGAGCATAACCTGGGACTTCGCCCCCCCTGTTTTCCGTCTTTCTCGGGTCGCGTGGATTATAGCTGACAAGTATCGCCAACGATGAGTCGGGTCGTGTTGGACGGCGATCACTTGGTGAGCCACCTGTTGAATTTCCCGGACAACGTCGAGAAGCTCGTGTTCTCGTCTCGCCCGCACGAGGCCGACGGCGAGAGCAAGGGCGGGGCTGGCATACCTGCCGATATCCTGGAGACCCCGAAGGAGTACGTGTTCTATTTCGACGTCCCTGGCCTCTCCAAGTCCGACGTTCAGGTAACTCCTCATCACCCATCCCCCCTGTTCTTGATTATTCCAATTGCTAGAAAGAGTTAAGAGGCTGTAAGTCAGTGAAGTTAGTGCTGAGCCACTGGAATTCAATCCACTGATCGGCACGATTCATCCGGGCTGGAGAAGCTTAAGTAATTGATCGTGCGCAAGTTCTAAGTACTTAAGTAAAGCAGCTCGCAAGACTGATCGAGCTCAAGTCGAGCGCGAGTTCTGAGTATTCAAGTCGAGCTCGAATACTGAACTGTGGCCGGCCTATGCTTCATTTGGATTATTTGGCGCTGGGATATAGGGAGCCCATGGCAGATAGGCCTTGGAAAGAAAGAACGCTAGTCATTTGCCTCCGGTAAATTTCTGGCGGAGGTGATTGAATACGCACGGCGTGTTGATGCAGGTGACCGTGGAAGACGATCAGAAGTCGCTGGTGATAAGGAGCAGCGGGAAGAGGAAGCGCGAGGACATGGAGGAGGAAGAGGCCTGCAAGTACGTGAGGCTGGAGAGGAGGGCGCCGCGGAACCAGACCCGGAAGTTCCGGCTGCCCGAGAATGCCGACCCGTCGGCCATCAGCGCCAAGTGCGAGAACGGAGTGCTGACCGTCACGGTGGAGAAGCTGCCTGCGCCCAAGCCCAAGACGGTGGAGGTTGCCACCAATTGAGGACGACCCGTTGGCGGCTGCTGCTGCTGCTGCTGCTGCTGCTGTGCGAGATCATAGTTGGGTGTCATTCTTCTTTTGATAATAGCCTTGTAGATGCGTGAACTTCCTAGGATTAGGACCATGCTGAAAGCTCAGGATAGGCCTTTGGGATGGTTCCGTCCCGACGCACGCGGCGGCGCGGCCATCTTGTCAACTAGCGTGTGCTATTTTGTGAAAGAGCATTGTAGGTTGGAGTCCCTAAAATCTGTCGTGCTCCCAACTTTTGTTGAAACCTATCCAAATCCAGTAAGAAGCTGACCAATTCTCGCCACGTCCAATGTTTGCTGGATCGTAGTAGCCCCAAGAGCTAATGCGGCTTATTTGACTCGAGTAAGATCACGGCTCCTGCTCGTGGGATCGTGACTCTCTGTCCTTATCATTGTAGCACGCGTGTCGTTCAGGATATAAGAGATATGATGACTTGACATTACCTTCACTGGCACTTTAGAATTTCACAAAGCGGAGGGGGAGCAGCTAGCTTTGCTCTAATTTCGCAGGAGAAATTGCATTAGGAGAAGGGCAAGCGTTTCGATCATCTACACTTCCTATCAAAGATGCCTAGAATGGCCGGATAAGTTGTTATAATGATGTCCCAATTTGAATGCTCTGTGAAGGTCTAAGGGTTGCATGGGCTACACATACGATTCTGGCTTTTGGCCGGCATCTCAACGGGCAGTATTTCGTCACAAATTAAGTTAATTTAGAATTAATAATTTCTTTCGAAATTAAATTGATTTAATTTAGCAACAATCAATAATATATATCTAGCAAAAGAGTCTTGAAAATTAAATCGATATAATTTAGCAACTATAGTCTCGATAGCGGAATGATATCAAGACAATAGATTAAGATTTACGGGGAAAATTCAAATCGAAAAAGTTATGGATGGTGTAAAAATTTTCACTAATCATCTAGAATAGTGATAGGTACGTAGGAGAGTTTTTCTAATCATACATTAAAAGTTTTGACTTTTGACTTTTTCTTCTTTTTGTTTATTTTACTTCTTGTATTACTTGCTAGCTGGGCCCCACAAGAGAGGCGGACCCAGCCAACACATGGGGAGGGATCGCATTGCACCCGATTGTGATCGTAATCTTTGTTTGCGTGGCGAGGCTCTTTATGATCGAACCACTAATTCTTAATTTTGGTTGCCGTTCTCTTCATCTTGTTATTTTGAATTGTGGCGTCTTATCTTAAATTATGGGAAAATTATAAAAAAATATCAAATTTTTTTTATATTTTTATCAATTCAATCTTGAACTTTTTAAGTTTGTCTATTCGGTTCCAAACTTTTTTATTTTTTGTGGATGTCTGCCATCCCATGTAGTACGATCGGTGCTGATGTGAGTGCTAAGAAAGCCCTCGCCCTTGCTTAGGCTAGCGAAGCTAGGTATGCAGCGAAAGTTGCTCTCGCTGGATTTGGCGAGCCACCCCAAGAGATTACCGTGAGAGGAAAAAAAAAAAAGGAAAAAAGAGAGGAAAAAGCATAAAATAAAAAATAAAGTGCGAAAATGTCCTTCAGATGTGCCTTTCTTTGAAACAAGGGGATAAGTTCATTAAAAGTCCTAAAATTTATCAAGAAGTGCAATTAAATTTTGAAACTTTTAAAAATGCAATTAAGTCTTAAAACTTGTCGTGAAAGCGTAATTGAGTCCTCAAACTTTTAAAAAAATACAATCAAGCATCAAAACTTATCACATTGGACTTTTTTTAAAAAAAAAATTAGGACTTAATTGCACTTTCATGATAAGTTTTAAGACCCGATTGCACTTTCGTGATAAATTTTAGGACTTTATTGTACATTATGAAAGTTTTAAGACTCAATTGAATTTTCGTGATAAGTTTTAGAAATTCCAATACACTTATCCCTTAAAACAATGAGAGCACTTTTAATCCTTATTTGAAATAAGATTCACTTAAGGTCCTTATTTGAATTTTTTTTCCTTTTTCTTATTTTATTGTGTCATTATATCTTCGCTTAATTTCAGCAACACTGAATAATATTTTCATCCAATACGACAAATTCAGGTTAACGATAAAAAGAAATTAACAATCGAACTAGAATACTAATTTAAGCTCGAAAAAGTGTTATGAGTATTACCACTCGCCATTCATTATTTGATAGGATGGTGCCTGGACTCTTTTTGAATATTCAATGTGGTACGCGAACTTTCTTTATCGGGGTCAATCTTAGTCATTTCATTACAGATCTTGAAATCATTAGTCGAAATGACTCTAATTTCTACTAACTTGTTAGATTTGCCATGCTGGTGTCGTGGCTTTTATGTGGCTTCCATGCCGTATTTCCCTCAATATCTAGGCTCAAAAAGTAAGCGGAAATTCAAACGATGGAATTTTTTTTTTTTTTTTTTTGGCTAACTTGAGAAAGTGTCGTGACAATTCACATCATTATTTTGACTCGATAAACGTGGACGCGACAGTTTATGTGAAAATAGCGCTCTTAATGCAATGGTACTCTAGGAAGCAATGATATTTTTTCGGAGTTCCTCATGTCGTGTTGTGTCCGACACTTTTCGATATTTTGATACTCTCTAATATGTGATCGACACGTGGTTAGCGCTTTAGACATGCTAGCGATACGAGAGTCCAGCATTCCGACTCGTCATTTCGACACGTACGAGATTAATTTTAAGCATTTTCAATAAATAAGGAATCGAAATATAAATTGATAAAAAATGTATATACTTAAGTCATCTAATATACCCAACCACTCTAAAATTAATGTAATCAGCTAGTCCAAAAAGAAAAAACACAATTGTAATAGAAGAAAAACAAAAAGCTCATTTCTGATATTTTTATATATACTTGATAATTTATCATCTATATATAAAAATGTACATTTAGTTAGGGGTGTCAAAACTAACCAAAAAACTGACCTGATCTATTAACCGAACTGGACCGAACCAAAAATTTGTGCATTTTTGGTTCAGTTAATTGAAATATAACCATTTATTTCTTTTGGTTTAGTTTATTTTGGTTTGGTTCGGTTAACCGAACTGAACCAAAAATCTTTTTTTTTTCTTTTAGTTTAGCCTCCCCACTGGCGCTTTGCAAGCCTCGAGCTCCCTCGCTTGCCTCCGCTCGACGACGATATCTTCTTCTTCCTGGAGTCGTCGTCGTCGTCGTCGTCCTCTCCGTCGCCGGGGCCGTCCTCGTACTCCACCACCGGCTCGGCTTTCACCTTCTCCTCGAAGTTCGCTCTCTGCTTTCCCTTCCCCATCATCGCAGAGGCTCTGCAAGGCGCTTCCGGGGAGCCGATGATGCAGGGGATTGTGGGTTTGGGGGAGGGAGAGAGGCAGAGGGAAGAGATGGTGATGGAATGGTGGTGGAGTGGAATTATAAGGGGGGAAAAGGTAGAGAGAGAGAGAGACTGAGCGTTCGCGTTTTGGTGTCTGGTGAGGACCACAACCACAAGCTCCATTTTCGTTGAGGATCTCCCCAGTTTACACCGCCCGCGTTTCCTCACCAAGAAAGGACCCACCTGTGACTTCAATTTCTCTCGTGAAACCTCCCAATCATCGTTCCGTCAAGCGGCCAGATCTCGCGAGGAGAGGGCTCACGGCCGTCGCTCAGGCCCTTGCCGACCACCGCAAGGGTGGGTCAGGGCCGCAAGGGCTTGCGACGCCTTCGCCTTCGTCTGCGAGGGGCTTCGGGGTGCCCGACTGCGTGGTGTGCCTCTCTACGCTGAGGGAGGAGGGTGAGCAGTTGCGAGAGCTCGAGTGCCTCAACGGGTGGCTCCAGCACTTGAACTTCAACTGCCCGCTGTGTCGGTTGCTGCTCGCGTCCGGTGAGGCTGCAGTCACCGTGGGGAGGCGCGTCGGGGTAGAACTGGTGGAGTGGTTTTCTTTGCTCTGAACCAAGCCTGAGGCTGTGGGGGCTTTGAATTTTGGGGGCGGTGGTGATGGGCCAGCGAATCAGTTGTGCAAAAAAAAAAAAAAAAAGGGAAAATTAAAACCAAAAATCAAAAAAGAAAAACCGAAAACCGAACCAAACCGAACCGAACTGAATTGAATATTTGGTTCAGTTCATATTCAGATTCGGGCGGATTCGGTTCGGTTCAAGCTTTTCACCTTAATGGTTCGATTCGGTTTAGTTTTTGGAAAAACTAAACCGAACTAAACTATTGACACCCCTACATTTAGTATATAACGTGCATCTATATGTCGAAATTCTCTATTTTTTTTTTAAAATACATGTCGATATATCATGTCGCGTGTCGATAATGGTTCTACTTAGGTGGTACCAAAACTGCTTGCAAGTTTTAGTCGAATTTTCAGAATTTTCCCCAGAAAATTGTGACGGCCAAAACGAGAGGGACAAAACCGTCAAGAAAGTAACTAGGGTTTCTCTGGCACTGTCATATAAAATGCACACGAAGCAGGTTCGCCCAAACCTCTCTATTCTCATCTCCTCTGCTCAGTCGTCAGAAGCGTTCGCAGCCAACTCCTCCCCGTGCTTCCCTCCGGCGACAGAGGCAGAACGCGAAGCGAAAGGCATGGCGACGGGAACGACCACCGCCGCAGCGACGGCGAGGCAGCTGTCGCAGAAGGAGGCCGACATTCAGATGATGTTGGCCGCCGAGGTCCACCTCGGCACCAAGAACTGCGACTTCCAGATGGAGCGTTACGTCTTCAAACGCCGCAACGACGGTTCGTCTCTCGTCACTTAATGCCTTCTCAGATCTGCCCTCTTTTCATTCGAAAGATTCGCGAGTCGGGCGTATGTAAGACCCGTAAAGTGTTCATTTTTCTTGTTCTTGCGCGAGAGAATGTGCCGGAACAGTTTGGCGATTGTGGTGTAGAACTTGTCGCAATAGGTTAGGTTATAGGGACTTAAGACGGTTTTTTTTCTTGTTCTGTTGGAGGCTGTGTTCAGATGTTGAGTCGTGTAAGGTGGATTTGTTGATTCAATGCGTGTAAATTTAATTGGAGTTGTCTGGTAATATGCCTGAATTTGGGGAAATGGATGGAGATTGCCCGCAGTATTTGGTTGCTCTTTCTCATGTCATTCAGCTCGAGCGGAGAGTGGTGTATTGATTTCTAGTGATTCTATAGTTATGATCTTCTTAGTGGTTGTGGTTCTGCACTGGATTCTGGTTTTTGATCCTTTATGTTGCCCGCGGAAGCTAATTTTGTTCCTGGTATCGATCTTCAGGCCCTGGTTTCCCTGTTGAGGCTCAGGTCCGGGTTTCTTTGAATAGATAACAAATCACAGATAGACCTTTCCTGTCCTCAAATATCTTGTCGAAATGTGCGAACATCAGCTACTTGGGCAGTTATTCTATTAGTAATGTGAATTGGTTTGTTTTTTCTTTCTCGTGTGGCGAAGATATTGAGCACACAGTGATAGTTACCTCATCTGGGTTTCTCTGTTTGATGCTGATTCATAAGTGCTCTGGTTGCAGGTATTTACATTATTAACCTCGGAAAAACATGGGAGAAACTCCAGTTGGCAGCTAGGGTTATTGTTGCTATTGAGAACCCTCAGGACATCATTGTTCAGTCTGCTAGACCCTATGGCCAGAGAGCTGTTCTCAAGTTTGCCCAGTACACCAATACTCACGCCATTGCTGGAAGGCACACTCCAGGTACATTCACTAACCAGCTCCAAACATCTTTCAGCGAGCCGCGTCTTCTCATCCTCACGGATCCAAGAACCGACCACCAGGTGATTTGTCTTCTTATGATATGGTTTGGTAGTTTAGACCGCACTTCTTATTTAATCTAATGCCGTGGCTGGATCTCGTTCTTACAATTCTGATGTTTCACAGTTCATGTGTTGTCATTATTACACTTGCAGCCGATTAAAGAATCTGCTCTCGGGAACATTCCGACAATCGCTTTCTGTGACACCGACTCTCCAATGCGGTATGTTGATATTGGGATCCCGGCGAATAACAAGGGGAAGCACAGCATTGGGTGTCTGTTCTGGCTGTTGGCAAGGATGGTTTTGCAGATGCGTGGCACCATCGCACCTGGCCATAAGTGGGATGTGATGGTAGGAGGTCACACTCATTTTACTAGCTCGTTGCTCATCCGAATGAGTTTATGCTTCACATCCTACCTTAGCAGAGGAATAACAGTTTGACAGACATGTCATGCTTCTAATATGTAATAGCGATCTTGCTCTTGTGACTTGGGTGTAGGTCGATCTGTTCTTCTACAGAGAACCTGAGGAAGCGAAGCAACAGGAGGAGGATGAAGGAATTGTTGCAGGTGATTATGGGATCACTGATTACGCTGCTGGACAAGCTATACCTGACCAATGGACTTCTCAAATCCCCGATTCTCAGTGGGCTAGTGAAGCAGCTGCCCCACCCATGCCTGCAGTCCAACCAAGTGGATGGGAATCAGGTACTTATCAGAGTAATTTCCTGTAATTAATATCCATATTTGGTTTGCAACCTACTCTTAACAATTTTCATTTTTTTTTAACAGCGCCTGCGGCACCTACGGCGGCTGACGGGTGGGAAATTGCGGCTGCGCCACCACCACCCAGCGCGGCAGTTGTTCCATCAAATGATGCTGGTTGGGAGTGAAAATTTTGGCTGTCTGCAGGCAACATCTTCAGTTCTTTTATCTTTCGGGTTTGGGACTTGTTGGGGCATAGTTCTATAGATGAGTTCTGTTTAGAGAGATTTTGCCATAAGTTTTTGTTATCCCATCAAGTGATGCTGTATTTGGTTCAACTGGTTTCTTATCTATGATAGTTATTTTTGCATCGTTTTTACCTTGCGAGATGCTCGTGCCATAGGTGAAGAATCTGCAAAACCAATAAGAGAATAGCAAAATAACAGAGTAACTTTGCATTACTTTGTTACCAAAAGTCCAAACGCAACTTTTAGAAGAAATGATCCCGAAAGTAATCTAACTCTTGGGCCCTTCGCCAATGTATGATGTTTAATTCCATCGTCAAACTTTAATTTGACTAGTTCTTGTTCTCTTCAATGCATGTGACTTGACTTTCAATTCAATTCAATTCGAGTGCTGATCGACATAAAAGGAGTTGATCCACTCTGGTTAATCGAACGCTGAAGAGGCATATTGGAGGTTAGAGTTGAGCATCGGTTTTGAAGATTGAAAATTACCTAAACGTGCTGAGAGATCTTGATCTTTACCACCCCCAACCACACCACCAACCCCACACCTCCACCGCCCCACCAAAACCACCACCCCCCCCCAAAAAAAAAAAAAGACAATCATCATCGAAAAGGGAAGAAGAGCCAATGAGAAGTATAGACAAGAGTTTGTATTACGTTCGCTGTGCAATGCACAAAAGTTTCGGGGAAGCATCTATACATCACACGTACAGCACCTTGGGAGAACTGATGAGCGGCCTCCTACGCTGCAAAAATGATCCTTCGAGTCTCTAGTACAAATTTTTGCTGAAGCTCCAAATTCCAAATGATAGAAAAAAAAAATTATGTACAAGAATTGGCAGAAAAGAAGCTGCAATGCATTGTTGGCGGGATACAGATGACGATGCCATTTATTCCTGCGGATGAGTGAAAAATCGAACTAATGCGACATGGTATTTACATGCGGCACCCTCTTTTTCTACTTGAGAGGGATTGGCGCCGTTTTATTGCTTGTGTTAGAAACCCAGTCCTTCGGACGGGTCTGAATCGGATGAATATTGTAAATGTCAAGTTTGTCAGAAAGCCAGGATCAAAGGGACAGCATTTCTCCATCAGTAACCCAACGGACGAAGTCATCGGAATATTCGGCTAGAGTCTTGCCGCGATCTGTGTGAGTTCCTGCATGATTCTTTTCCTACAAGCAGAGGCAGAGAGGGGAAGAATCATTTTAGAAAAGGCAGAGCGAAAATGAGACTCGATGCAAAAAAGCTGTCGACTTTAAATGAAGAATTGATAATCTGATATATATGTCAAGGTAGACTGACATTTGCCAGGGCTCAAACACGATAGCAAGTGTTCCGACCAAAAAAAGAAAAGAAAACCCACAAGAGCAAATGCATGTTCAAAGGTTAATCGAGACGTCACGTCGCACCATCAGACCATTGAAAGAGACACCTGATTAGTAACTAATTAGGTAGTGCACCAAGTATCTGCTATACAAGATCAGAAGATGCTGTACGTAAACATCAGGACAAAAATGGACAAAAACTATTCATTGGACGGAAGGTTGTAAGTTATACCCCATCCCAGTCAAGTATGTAAACCCCAATCGGCACCAAGTTCAGGGAGGTAAGGCAGCTATCTCCCGCGCAAAACTGCTCCGGATAACAAGTTTAGGTATGTTTCATCAGGCTGTGTGGGATCGTGGGAAACAAGCAAGACAACACACGATACACAAGTTCCATCAGGACATTCACTTCTAATAGGAGCATATGCAAGCAGAGTCACAACCTCTGGTCATGATAAGAAAATGGGATCGCACCGGAATAAGTGATCAAATGGATCACTCATTGATGTTCGCCAACTTCACTACAAATCAATAGATAACGAGTTGAAGGAAAAAAAGGAAGAAGAAAAGAAGCAAAGGCCTAAAGCATTTTCATTGAGAACTGGCGAGGACAATTCCTTCATTTCATGTGCTCAACCCACACACACCAATTAATGCATGTCAAGGAAAGTCCTAGAATTTTAAACTTAGCAGTAATAAGTAAAAACTACCGACCTTCCTTCCAGTTAAAGACTTGCTTCCAGATGTGGTTGAAGCTGATTTTTGTCCATTCACATCATTATCCTGCGGCACGCCAGTGATGGATGACCTGTATCCATTTAAAAGAGAAGCAAATATGAGATTGGCAACTAATAAACAATTTGAGAAATTTACAGATTTCCCACAACACTTTAGAAGGCGCAAAGGAAAAGGAAGGACATGAAGATGACACATGGCTAAAAACTCTAAGAAGAAAATGATCAAGAAATAAGCTGCTTCAGATAAACTGTATTGCTAAAGCACAAAAAAAAAAAAAAAGATTTCTGTCAGCAAGCAAGCAGAGACGTTTTTGGAACGTCCTCCCGCTGCTTATTTCCTCCTACTCCTACCCTGATGAGCAGAGTGCCTCTGTTTTCTTGCCTTTCTTCTGCCGCTTCTTCCTTCTTCTTTTCGTGAAATTCGGTTATTGCAGACGTCTCGACAAACGAAGTCATTATTCCTCAAAAATGGGTTCCATGTGAGTATGATTAACCGAAAGTGGTTGGTTTCCATGAAGATACTATTAAAAAAGAAGCAGCTTTCAATGTGAAAATGGCACGGATATGCTCTTCTCATCTCCAAATTCAATCACGAATCTTAACATCATATACGTATATATGTGTGCGTTTGCATGAATGTCTCCCACTCGGGATAATCTTTGAAGCCAGGTCCACCACACTACAGTGGATTTTTATGATGCGCATGAACGAGGTGCTTTGTGGGTCTACGTCGGAAGTACTTGAGTTGAAGGTTTGGTTTTACCATGTTCTCAGAAAAAGGAATGCCTCAGAGAGAATGGCTAACATCTATTATTTTTGGCAAGACCAAAAACATCCATTGAATTGACTCCATAATGCTTCTCTTTCACCAGAAAGATTCCAAAGTAGAATGTAAGTACACTCTAGAGGGTACCTTTCATATATTTCTTCATCAAAGGAATTTCCCGACGAAGAAAGCCAATCCACGTCCAGAAAGTTTGAACAGTTGCATGCATTGCCATGTCTGTCAAGGCAAATGTAATCACTTTCAGGACAGTCATCCTCTTTTACATCCTTAAAAAGTTGTATAGGATCCGGAGAAGGTGTACATCTGCAAAAAATTGCAAATAAGCACTAATTAAGTCAAAGACACAAGCAAACGCCAAGCAGTTCCATGAAAATCGACACTAGAGGTGCCAATCTTCATCATTAGTACGTCTAAAACAGGATTTTGTGGCCCCAGTAATCTCACATCTGTAGTGATTCTCCATCCGAAAATTTTCAATCTATGCTTAAGAAACCATAACCTTGTCTTTCTGATCTATAAAGTTCGGGCAGATGCCAGCAGATGCAGGGGTTCTTCCAATGTTTTTGATGTGCATGTAGAGTAACATGGGAAAAATATGTTTTTCCCTACTAGAATGCTCTTGGAAAGGGGCTGATAGAATATTTAAATATTAAACCATACTTAGGCAAAAAAATCAAACTAAGCGTGAGCGGGAGTGGTAGAATATTTAAGTATTAAATCACTTTCATCTAACAGCTAACGCTTTTAGAACAGTTGGCATGGTCCCACAAAATCTCACATGGGCAAAACATGCCCGTGACAAGCACATGCTCATTGGCGCCATTATTATCAACACCAATGAGCTTAAGGGATAATTGGGCCAAAGTGATCAAAGCTTTGGGATATTTAGGAACAAAATCAAGTCAGGACGGAAATTCAAGAAACCGGCACCCCTTCAAGGGAGTTATTGAGAATGAGTATGTTTAGGGAAGAACAAAGTCAAATTCAGGGAATCTTAAGAAACGGGCCCCACTTTAGGGAGATGCATTTTCCCTACCTATAATAGTGATAAATGAAAAATCATTTCTTATTACAAGTGAACAGTTGAAATAATAAAAAAGGTACAGTATTCACCGTTACAACTAATGTACATGTATTTCTTTTAGGATTGGAATTTTCACCTACTCTGTTATTAATGCTTTATCTCATTTGACGTAATTGAACAACTGTTTTGAAACAAATGCATACGCTTAGGACAAAGAATATCATAGGAACGAATTACAAATGATGGAGATGTGAAGTTTAGTTTTTTCTTTAGTAATTTGTATTGTGCTTCTTTTTCTTACCGTGAGTTCCCCTTTAGTTGTAATCTTTGCAAGAAATCTTAAGAGTTCAAACAATAATATGTGGATCAGGGGTTCAAACTTAGTGGATTAGCAAGTCTAAATGTGCTAACTATTAACAAGTCTAAATGTGCAAAAAGTTTCTCTTTGGCAAAAGTGACAGGAAACAAAACTTAAGGGGGTGCAATTGCACCCGCTCATGTCCACATAGTGCGTTCCCTTCATATAATGTTAAAGATCTACACAATCAAGAAAACAATACTCCATATATGACATTCTTCTCTTTTATATATTAAAATGAGCTGGCCTAGCCTCAGAGGGGTTTAACAATTAGCCTATATCTCTTTTGATTGTGTAAGTGTGGCTTGTTTAAATCAGGTATAAATACAAGGCAACCCCCCTCCCTCGAAAAAGAGAAGGAAGGAAGAATCAATGTATCGATAGTGTTTGTCCAAGTAGGGCAAGAACTTATGATGTTGTCAGAAAGAGAATTTCTCTGCCATAAATACTGTCTTCAACCCATGAAAAAAAAAGGAAACAGGAATTATATGGGAGAACCCTAAAAAGAAATGAAAACAGTGTAAAATGTCAAGCGACCATACCTTTCATCAGATAGGTCACTTTCACAAGCCGAAATCTGGAACGTCAACTCTGAAAGACCTTTTCTAGGCCCTTCTGCAATCTCAGATAGTGGCTGATTCCGAACTAGACTTTTGGTCACCACTGGAGTGTTGGTTTCCAGGAGAATATTACCATCAGAGAATGATCTTTTGATAAATGACCTACAAACAACATAGATAGCAGTTTATTTTTGGACTTGAGCCTGCTTCTATGCGACTGTTTCTAGACATCGCACCAGAAGGAAGGAACCAAGCATGTGCGACTCATTTTTCTCAAAGAAGCGTGCTTTACGTGAATTATCCACAAATTCTCTGATATTCACAGATGAAGTAATCTGGGTCCTGGGGAGTCCGAAATCTGTCAGCTTTGTATCTCTATTGAGTAATGCCTCTAACTGTGAGGGACTCCACAACGCTTATATTCCGATCAGATATTTGCCACTTACAGACAGCGTATGGTCAATCATAAGCTCCTTAAATCTGATATGATGAACTTCAGTAACTCAAAAATAAGGAAAAAAACCTTTTTGTACCTACGAGTCTCTTGAGTACAGTTAGCACTGTGCCTTCCAACATTGGGATGCTGGTCTGAATCCAGCTCCCACAAAGCAGGCTTCCCTTGTTGAGGTTGAAAATATCCCAAAAATCTGCAAAAATTGTCAAGTGGTATACTTAAGCAAATGCATTACTCTAAGCTATGATGAGAGAAAACGACACAAAAGGATCCTGTCAATTCTACTTTGGATAATTGCTGACAAAAAGCTAGTTTACATACACATTGATGGCATCCTGTTTTTCTGCATCTACATACGCATTGCTGTAATATCGTTGAAGAGTTCTAAGAAACTCCTGGGACTGTGTAGCTGCTTTCCACTGACCTCTTCTCTCAGAAAATATCTGTTTAAGATCAAAAACGAAAATGAAGGTGTTGAGGGTAAAGGCCACTGAATCGCAAAAGGATAAGGATGAACAGAACTGTAGCACCAGTTAGGATCCAGAGTTCAGATTAGAGTATACCAAAAACAAATTGGCTATGAATTTTCTATGCCACAAAAATCTGACATAACACAATGGGCATGGTTTTGGCATATCAAACCAAAATGAATCCATCTCACAACTCATCAACTTCCAAATTCAAAACCAACTCATTTCCACCACTAAGATTTCAAAAGCAAGCACAGAAATCAACTTATGCCATTCAAACACAATGTTAAACATATTTGAGTCTTCAACTGGATATTAAAATTGATCAGAAAATACTGCTCCACATAGTGATGACTTTTCGCATTACAAAAGTAGCATTCATATGTTTCGTATACAAATGAACATTACATTGGTTCAAGCACAGATTTCCCAATGAAAGCAAGAAAGAACAATTATGTTTCGAGCAGTTCCTAAATTGAATGCTACCCCAGCACATTGACACGGTAATACTCATTCTTGTCATTTAATCCTTTATGCAAAAGAGGTGGAAGTAGATCAATATTTTTTACTTCTTCAGAGCATAGAAGCAAAATGAAATTTGGGCGTACAGATGTTACAAGCAAGAGAGACGCCCAACTAAAGTTTAAGCAAACTCTAGAAAGAACATCATAAGGTTTTATCCTTGCATAGTTTTAGCACACAAAGTCACCAATTACTAAGTTTTGTGAATATTTAGATCTTAGTTTTAGCAGAAATTTTGGATTCCAAACTTCTTGCACCGCACATTCTAATCATCGCCAGAAAGATAGTCAATGGTTATATCAAAGTCAATAGAATCTCTCATTTTGACGTCTCTTGTAGATCCTTAAAACTTTTTTTTGGCTTCAAGAGAAACCCGTATCCAAACCATATATTGCTAGAGTGTCCACTATTATTTACCATGAACTTTCTTTACCTCTACCATCAACCTCACTTGATATCCTTTTCTTTTCTTTACTTTTGTTTGTTTGGTTTGTAATGCAGGCACCGATATAGATTCTTTCTAAGTATCAAGGAGACATAAGAGCCTGGACAAGGGGAGAAAATTGACCTTGTTATGTGCAGCAGAACCTCCATATTGCAGGGCAAGTGTGTCACCCATTGTCTCATAAATCCTCATCAAATCCTCTGCCAAAGGATCATCTAACTCAATGTTTTCAGATTCCATATATCCTATTGAGTGCAGCTGCCTTCCCAAAGCAACCAAACCATATGCATATTGGGCCACATTTGTGCGATCTAGACAGTCTATACAATTGGTCCTTAAAACCCCCTTCTGAAACATTGGCAACTTCAATTTTGAGCAGCTGCTACTGCTGCTGATTTCTGTTTCCAAGCTGTCCGCATCATCACCATTGTTGGAGAAATTCAGAGAACTGCAGTCAGAAGTATCGCTATTCCTGTACCATTTTATAAGTCAGTTAATTGCCAGCAGAGAACATGTAGCAAATAGTATAGAGATCAGAATAAGATCTGACAAGATCCAACTACCTAATCACCAGAATTCAAAAGTCAATCTATAGTTTGGCTCAACCAAATGAGGATGGAGTATCGCACTCAAGGACAAGCGGCTTATCCGATAACACTTACCCAAAGCAAGATGAAATCAGTGATCCCTCTATCCTTGAAATAGAAGACACTTGACAATAAAAAATGCCAGTCAAGTTTACTGCATGGACAGCCACTTTGGTGAGAAGTTCCAATACGTTGGTAGCTTTGCTGTGAACCGGGACAAGCAAGAACAACCTTTCAACATCATTTGAGCATAATTTCACATCCCATAAACAGGAAAAGGAAAGACCTATCACCTTCTGAAGTGCTTGTGCAGATCCCAATGCAAAAACCGCAAATGATTCTCTTCAGATAAGGTTTTGTTGATACATCTGATAGCATTTGCGAATTCTGCGCGAAGTATAGTTTCTCGAGGCTTCTTTTCATGTGTCTGTCAAAAGGTAACAAGAAAAGCGGAAGAAACAGGAAGTTAACTTTAAACAAAACTTCAGAAATGTTGCGGTAAATGCTGTTATATTGCTTTTCTAAACATGGAACTAGGAGAGATGTAAACCTTGATCAAGTTTAGTATAATTATCGGATTTCCATATCTTTTGACAAGATTTTCGAAGTGAAGTTTTGTGGCTTCATAATTGGGATCTCTATTTGATACTGGATAAGAAAGGAAAAAAAGGATGGAGTTAGATGGGAAGATATTGGTAAAGCTATGGGGAACCAAACAAAAAATGGAATTCATATATTCACAAGCCACACATGATATATCAGGTTTAAGATTCAATCGTGAAGTTTCTTGTGACCACAAAAGAGGGATTGAGCCCCGGTTTTGCACAATAGAACTGATTTGCACTGGGCATCCTTCAGGTACATCTTCAATCACAATCTGTTCTGTCTCAACATCATTAGCTACTCTGCCTTTCTCATTGACCCCTCTTTTGAGGTATCTGCACAAGAGATGAATTAGCAGGATAAGGCATAGGATGAGCAAATAAAGAGGAAGATTGGTCTATTTTCAACAGTATGGCAAGTATAAAGGAAATAAAACAGAATATAGAAATAGATGTGTGGACAAACATTATTTTCCAGATGAATTCTTCCTCAGAATACCAAATAGAATCTATTACCTAGTGCCAGCATAATGCCGTGAGCGTCTCGCGATCAGGGTGAACCAGAATTGCTTGCCCAAGACAGAAAGCTTCACCTGATACAACACAGCAGCGGTGAACACGGCATCATTCTCTCATTCTCTCAGCTAGGTACATGATTTTTTGCACAAGCCATCATGGAAATGCATGAGGTTGCTTTTTGACTTAGCTACATGAGGCTATCTTCAGTTCGAACCGTTCTCATTGATAAACAGATAGATGAGTAAGCTCAAGACTGAAATATTCATTAAATGGAACAACAAACTAAGCCTTATCCACTTAAATGTATAACAATAATCCGTTAAAAACTCTGACTGAAGTACTTCAGAATCCATACCTGCTTAAAGAACCCGTGTACCAATGCAACTGTCCACAAAGTATTCCCGAGGTTATTCCGAATTCCACGTGTCAGATATTCATTCCAGACAAACATTGTATCGTAGAGGGTCTGGCCAGACTCATGATCACACAAGTTCTTCTGAAGACTACGCATAACATCGTATGAGTAGCTGAAGAAAAAGTCCTTGGTAAGATCAACCACACACAGCAGCTTCTTGTATCTATGTGGATGATCAAAAGGCAAAACATCTGGTTAAAACACATTGAATAGGAGAACAGGTCGAACATAAAGTAGAAGTGTAATCCAACAAATTGAACAGCAAAAATGAAAAAGAATTGACAGTCGCTGACACCTTGTTCATTATGCATTATAAGATAAAGAAGGCCACGCAGTTCACCCTGTCCATTTGCAGTAAAGAAACTAGCAATGACTTCTAGAAAATTCATTCACTAAATAGTATGCAGTCATAAAATGTGATATCCTTATGCCACAGCTACAAACTAACTGGCCATCCAATGTATGAACATAAGCGAAGAAACAAGGCATCTTTAACAGAAACTTGATCTTATAATACCACTATCTTTGATGGAATGTTGCCAGACAAATGAGATTTTCTTCATCTTGTAGCACCGCTACACAAGTAAGAAGAAAAAAGGAAGTAATCTCTGCTCATTCTAAGTTCTAAGTCCAATAATTGCAATCAAGCTGAAGAGAACATAGAACATTTGACCATAAAATCAATCTTCAAAGTACAGAGGAAAAATGAACATCTGAATGCTAATCTCATAGTTATCTTCTTAACAGTACCAAAGATATATTACATTTACTCTCAGAACGGACAAAAGACCTGTTTTCAATCTTAGAAAAAGCCATATTTGTCTGCACTTGAGAGTATGGGAGTTGAATCATGTCGCTCTTGCTGATTGAATATATAGCATGGCCACAGATATCACCAATCTTTCTTCTCTTTGTAATAATCAGCATGTAAAACGGCCCCAAGAACTTGATGAACCCTAGACAATGAAGAAACACCATGAGTTTCATGGTAAAATGAGTTGCTGAAGGATTAAGTTTGGGTACCACATACCAATAATTCCGTAGCATGCAGTCACAAACTTAAGGCCACCACTAGCAATGTTTCCTTCATGTATCCGTTTTAGCAGGTCACAACAGTCATACTCTGTATAAGTGGTAGGATCCTCAAGAATGTTTAGCTCAGAAGGTTCTGATCGATCAATTTTCAACACTCTCCAAAATGTCCTTTTTTGGTCCCTTCCGATCATGTAGAAATTCTGTCGCATGCATGGGGATAAAAATAATGTATTAGCGTATCTAACGACCTATAAAAGAGATGGAGACATACAGGTATAGCAAGTCCTTTATTGGTGAGTTTCTCATATTGAGAACTTATCAGCATGGAATCAACTGAGTCATCAGATTTCAAACGCCAAATAACAAAAATTAATCGGCAGCAAAAAAAGACACTGAAGTGATTTGGATCTGTTCACAACACTATGAAAGGATGACACAGCTTATCGAGGAAGTACTACGCCTCTTATAACATAAAAAGGGAGGAATGTGAAAAATGAGATATCCTTCTGGATATTTACATATATACACCCCGCTCGCCTCCTTCATTGTTAGAAATATTTAGTGGTTTGGGACATGGTCTCCACAATAACTACCATAAATTTGATCAGAGTTAAAGACTTAAAGTGCAATGTTTACGGTAAGAAACATGACATAGCTTAGGTAAATTTTAATAGATATACGATTTGCAGCAATGTGAAATCCGGACTGCAATGTTTTCTAAAAAGCATTATCGATGAGGACAAATTTAAGCAGACGAGTATCTAATCCTCAGTCAAGGAAGTACATTCTGAGAGATCCAATCATAGTGTAACCACAAAGTAATCTTGCCCATCTCAACTCCCGAAATCTTTAATTAACCACAACTAATGAACTTTCCCACCGTTTAAGCAAATAGTGAGAGGACATCTGCATCACAAGCAAGACAAATCTCATCTTATGCGACCATCCAAAAGGAAACGAAACTAAGAGTCCCCTTTCACAGTGCTCCCCGAGAAGGAAGGAACAAGAGACACAGTAAACCAATAGAACGAAGGTGAGGTGGATCAATCATAGCAAACCAACAGGTCAAACCACAATCGCAAACTAGAAAAAGAGCTGAAAAAGCTTTCAACGCGCAAAAAGAGAGGAATCGTCAATTCATATTCACTGAAAGAATTTAAACTAGCAAATAGCAATCAGCAAAAAGAGAAATTCAATCACGTCCGAATCGAGCGGGAAAAAAAGGGCACTGCACCGGAGCAACAAAGTGAAGCAACATTCCTAAAACCGATCTGTCGAATTCAAAACCACGAACTCAATTCATCCATGAGAAGCAGATACAGAGCGCAGCCGAAGCGGCGAGTCGGCAGATGCTCGGACCCGCAAAAAAAAAAAAAAAATGTTCCGGTATATTCTCGCGTTCACATACCGAGCGAGTCTCGTAGAGCCTGAACTTCTGCAAGCGGTAAGCGCCGGCGTCGACCTCGTCGTCGATCCGGCGACGCTGCTCCGCCGCCATGCTCGCCGCCACCGCCGCCTCTGCGAATCTCGGGCCTCCTCCTCTCTGCAACAGCTCGGCGGAAACTCAGGCGAACATGTTGCACTCGCAAGCTCGTACTCCGCTCGCGAGTCTCGAATCCGTGACACACAACGCCGACTCCCGCGCGAAATCGAACCGGACCTCTCAGACACCCGACAAGCGCACACCAAGCGCTCGCGCGAGGGAACGAAAGCGAGGAGACGCAGAGCGAAAGACGGAAGAGGAAGCGAGCTCGTGATCAGGAGAAGCGAAGCTCCGTACGCGCGAGCGCCGATGCAGAGATTTGAGAGCTTCAGAATTGCAGAGCGCAGGCTTTGGAGAGAGAGAGAGAGAGCGCTCCGGCAACTGTGTCCACACGAAATTTGAAAAAATAAATAAACAAATAAATAAAACAGAAAAAATAAAAAGCAAAACAATAATGGAAATGGGGAGCGAATGGCTGGGCTGTGTATTCGTTTCTCCCGGTTGGCAAACTTCCCATGAATTATTTCGATTATTTTAATGTTTCATAAACTACGCACGGAATCATGTCTCAATTATTATGCTTCGGCTCCGGGGCTAATGATGCTTTTGCTTCCTAATTTCTTTTTGTCATGTCAAATGAAATGAAATGCAATCGAAATTCCTTGGTCGGTTAAGCGTCGGTCAACGACAATCAGATGGTCAATAATTAGTGGACTTTTGACGTAAGCTGGCCATGAAAATCAAGGAGTTAACGCCACTCTTAGACACGGTAGGAATGGGCGGGAACGCTTAGCCATCGTAATTACGAAAATTGTAAGCGCGGTGTTAAATTTCTCAAAGCATATTCAGTCAACCATCGAGTGTAAATACATGTGTGTGATTTCTACCGCCAAAAAATACTTATAAGATGCGTTTAGTGAATCGCGAGCGTAGAGGGATCGCATTGTTGAAATCACAAGCCACATCGATTAGATCCCCGAAAATTCGGTGAAGAAGCCAAACTCGGGGGCGCCTCCAAGTGGCGAAGTCGGCCGGGGTAAAATCCGTCAAATTGATTGAGGGCTGCGAAAGGGAGGTCACAAAAGGTGATGGCGCGCTCGCGTGTTAGGATGCACGTAGAGAAGTCCCACTTCGGATAATTGATGAGATGTGGAGCGCTTAATATATCCAAGTTGGCTCATAACTCGTTGGCTTAAGGTTTTGAGTGAAGGTGGATCCAACCGGATTTGTTGACGGACTCGGATTTGGACTATTGGGCTTATGTTGCGTGCTCCTATGTTGGTGCAGAAAGATAGCAAGTGTAATTAGATATGTTGACAGGTTTGGACTTAAACTCCCTCTTAGCAATCTTTCTAGATGAAGGTATCGGGTTTTACGTTGCGTATTCCTAACATCACATTGTCAAAGTCACGGGGAAGAGGGTTGCTTTGTTTTCATGATTCATTTTTAATTTTAACCTTGCAAATCAAATATTTATTCGGATATTGTTTATTTGAATCTCCGTTATATTCAGATGTCAACAAAACAACCCTCCGTGAGTATTACCTACATACGTTGTTGCTGATTATTGGATGCCCATTGGGTATTTAGCTAAACACGAGCGTATTATTAATTAGCTACTACTTAGCTTCATGTCTTTTTGCCACTTGCACGGGGTTCGTCCTTTAATTCAGCGATCTCCGTGATCTCTTGGATTTCTTGTCACGCACTGCTTTGTTTTCATGATCACGACAGAAGGAAAGCGACAATAACATGTTCATAAAATGCTATGAGTTTTTGAGACGGTACATTGTTTTGGGACTCGAGAAGCTAACCGTTTAATAGTATAACAGTTCAATATCAATCGTAAATTTTATAAATGACAAAAAAAAATAATATTTCGTAATCATGATCGGACCCACCTCCCTAATATTCCACCGTTATAGCTAGGAAGATCCTATTATTTTAGCATGCAGAAATTAGCAATCAGCGTGTTATGCTTAATTTACTAATTAAGCATGTCGGAGTGCTTTCACTAAACTCCACTCCCACGTTTTTGTGCTGGGGGTTCGTTGTGAAAAAGCAAAGCAGTAGCCTTGTCCTTTAAGCACTTGCACTTTTTTTAATCATCCACGTTAAAAAATCCGGGCCAAGTGGCAATAGCTAAAAATAAAAAGTGCTCCAAAAAACAAATAGCAGGAAAAATACCACACAAAAAAAAAAAAAAACCTTAACGATGCTCGAAGGACCACAAACTTCTTTTCTGTCGCCCACCCCTAAATTTATACTAGCATGACAAAAAAAAAAAAAATACACCTAGTCTACCACAAAAAACACTAAATTTTGTCCAAGTGACATCGACGACCCAAGCTTTTCTTTTTTACCGCGTCATCGATGCCACAAACTCATATCGATCCGACAAATATATCATTCATCTACCAAAAAAAATTGTGAATTTTGGCCACTATGATATCAAAAGCCAAACTTTTTTTTTTCTATATCCCAAAGTCGTACCAATAACAAGAAAGGAAAAAAAAAAATTTCCATTGCCCGTTCCGTCCAAGATGGCCATTGACAATCTGGCACGATGGCTTGCGTAAACAACGGCGAGCAAATAGAGTTTGAGGGGATCTGACTTCAAGCAAATGACTTGGAAGTACTTTGTCACGTGAGTACGGATTTGCAAGTCTTGGCGACAACAAAAGAAAAAAATGGGGTATTGATAACGCAACGGACGTAATTTAAGGGTTTTTACAGGCACAAGAGAAAGTTTAGAGTATTGATATCGCAGTGGTCATAGCTTAAAGCTTTCGGTGACACAACAAAAGATCAAAGAATCGGTGTCGCGGTAGCAAAGTCTAGGGTTTTCGGTGCTCTTAACCCTAAATGGTGTCGTGCTTAGTGTCTCGCTAATTTCTTTCGGATGTAATTTCGGTCAAGATTATCCGTGTAGAAAATTAATAATGAAATGGGTGGAGCCCGCCTCAGAAGAAGAAGAAGAACCCAAAATAAACATAGAAAATCAATGCCCTTCTTTTTGCATGTGAAAAACGATGAGCGGAGATGTGAAGGGCATCGTTTGAGAGGTGGGCTTAAGTCTCTTGGCGGTTGATTGGGTAGGTACCGAGCAAATCGTCGCAAGTCAATTAAGAAAGTAATTAAATTAATCTCTTTTCCCTTGATTTTTTTTTTTTTTTGAAGGGGACCAAAGCCCACATGTGTTCACTGTTCAGACAAGGGAGAAATCAATCATGGTGAATCATCGATTTGTCAATATTAAGGTGAGACGGAGGTAGGGTTAAGTCCCCACTGAAGTCTGTGAACGTGGCAGAAAGTTGAAAGCTCCGTGGTCGCTAGGGAACTTCGGATGCCTTTTCCAAGCCCAACTTTGCTCCGTGTCCGTTCATGATAGTGCTCTCTGTGCATTCCTTGCAGAAGCCGTCATTTGAAATCGTCCCAGATAGGAAAAAGGCAGCGCGATTATAACACGAGATTCGTCCCCTTGCCTCATTACCTCACGTGGTCGAAAGAACTTTTCTAATGCTATATAGCTGGAGTCGATCGATTAGTCCGGAGGGTCTTTGCTTACAAGCCTTTATCTACAGCCCGCCGGAAATTAAGATTACTAATTCTTCTACCTAAAAATGATGGGATTGGCTTTAGTTAGGTTGGGCATTGGAAAAATTGGCGATTCGGGACACAAAGGGAATTTCTTACCTAGGTCCGTTCATTTTGGTTTTTCGTTTTTCGAGCCAATCGATCCTCGTTGGGGGAATCACCAAATGGTCGGGGCCAGCTCTACCTTACGGCACATGTGCATATGATGGGGCGGGCTCTGAATACGGGGTTCACCCTTTCGATTTACGTGGACCTAATCGGTCCAATCCAACCTACAACAACTATGTCCCAATCATGGGTGATGTCAATAAATTGGGGTCACCTTCTTTTGATGAATTGGGAATGGGAAACATAAATGAGGGATGGGGAAACAAGTGATAGTTAATGCACGGGATAAGGGTGTGGAGTATCGTCAACGCACACAAGATGAAAGTTCACAATGGCTTGGCTTGCCGCCGCCACCATCGTCGCCGTCATCGTCATGTATCAAATTTGGATGTGCGGATGTGCCACAGTCACCCTAGACGAGAGACCACAAAAGCTTGGTCTCTCTCGCTTCTCAACGACCCGTGTGGATTAGCTCAAATGAGGTGGCTAGTTAATGGCCAAGAAGCAAAACGATAAGAATGATCCTCAAACTTTAATCTAATATACAATATTATTCTTGAACTTTTAATTTATTCGATGTAGATCTTTGAATTTCAGCCCAATGTACAATCCCATCTTTAAATCTTTAATTTGTTCATTGCGGTCCTCGAACTTTTAAATATTTTCCATATAGTCCGGGGACTAAATTAAATATTTACCAATAGCTTGTGAATCATACTGAACAAATTAAAATCTAGAGACGACATTGCATATTGTACCAACGTTTAATAATCACATTGCACAAATGAAGAAATTAAAGGATGATATTATACGTTGAATCATAATTTAAAGATCATTTATGTCATTGTCCTTTTAGTTGGGCGTCTAGAGCAAGTAAGATTCAATCATCTAGCCATATGTCATAGAAGTCCTTGACAAATTTTTCTGCCTTCCTCATATTTGGCTGAGCAAGGGCGGCTTCGTAATCGTGTCGTCTTTGGCTTGACCTTCATTGGTCGCATTCGATCTGTGGACCCAATTCGCCATCTTCGTAAGCCGAAAAGGATCTAGCCTATGAATCGAATTAATGTGAACTTTCATGTTAAATCCGGCTCCCACGCCAACGGCGGAAATAAATTCGTCGGAGAGGCTCTAGTCCGACATGACACCATCCTGTGATTAGATGCGGCGAGGCCTTGCACCATCACGAGTCGTTATTTGCATGTATCAACACATGTTCAAGAATGTAAATGGGAATGTAGACATGTCAAAATTGATTATAAATCTATTTTTTAACCTATATATGATAAGTTGAGTTGTTATATGATTTAGTTATATTCAATAAATTGGTCATAAATAGATTTAAACATAATATGAATGATAAAATTGATCATAAATGAGTTTCCAATTTACTCAAGTTTAAATCACTTCTATAACTTTCTCTCCATTCTTTCTCGCCTTTACTCAATCTCGTGGTCACTCGCTTCGTATTTATACTTCGCTTTGGATATAAGTTTTTCTAGTTATATTATTTATGAAAGTGTTTCAAACATATGAGTCGAGTCGGGTTAGGTATGAGTCCCTAATTTTACATTATAATAAATAGACCATAAACAGATTAAAAGTCAGACATCGAGATGCCAAACCTTTCTATCGACGTGTAACTTTTGGTGAAGATCAACCTCTTATCCCTCGCGCATCTATTTGGGTCGGACAAATTGACTGGTCTACGGGAAACGATTGACGTATACCCGGTAGGATATAAAAGTCATTTCGCTACTGCACGTATTATTAGCGGGACCACGACATGACGTGGCACTACAGAGACGTTGAGGAGTTGTCCCTCGGCCACGTGAACCGTGCGCCCGAATGTGAATGTGTCCAAAGCTTCCTGGGGCCGACAGCACCGCCACGTTGCACTGTCCCGGGGATTCGTTAAACGAGGTCAAACCCAATTATTGGAGCATCGGGCGCTTTGCCCACTCGCGCGTCTCGGTTTCTCCAAGTACTCGCGGAAACCAAAACTAAAAATTTGCACACGCCCCCATCTGATTTTGGAGGAAAAAAGGGAAAAACACACTGGGGGCATACCAATTACTATTTTAAGACATGCATGTATACTTGCACAATGTAGCATGACTTTATATACTACAAAAGGACGGATCAAATGTTAATATTTATGTACGACGTTTATTTTGATGTCAATATTTTTTTTTAATCACTGAAGTGCCAATTTTTTTGAAAAAAAGATCGGAATTTTGTTGCCGTTAGTACTAAAGTGATTGTTTTTTTTTTTCCAATTTGACATTAAAGTAATCAATTTTTTAATTACTTAAATGCTAATTTTTTTGAAAAACGATTATTTAAGTGCCAACTCCGGTGAGGTTGCCGGAATTTCTCGCGGTTGGCACTAAAGTGATCTTTGTTTTATCCGATTTCGATACTTAAGTGATCCAAAAAAAAAAATATTGACATTAAAATGAGTATCGTACATAAATATTGGCACCTGAAATGTGCTTATGCCCTTTATATACCTCACGAACCATATTTGCTCCCATCCTTAGTTGGAAGAAATTTACCAAATTCATTTTTCAATCTAAGTCTTTTGCATGCGGATTTAAACCTATCATTGGAATAAGCTTTATCTCGTTATTTAAAAAAAAAAATACATGATGGCGATCCTTCGACGACATGATTGGGAAGTGTCTAAAGGAGTGAACCCCAAATGGAGCAAGAAAGCCTCTCTCTCGACGATTGACATGTTCAGCCAAGGGCAGGGTGAGCGACGTGAAAGGCACATGTCTTTACTGATATGTGGTTACTTATGTTGCCACTTCATGGTCTTTCCATATCTGAAAAGTCCATTTTATGTATGCACAGCACCAAAATAGTCTCTCTCTTTTTTTTTTTTTTGGTCGTTTGTGCACTCTGGCGAACCCCTTTTTTCCTTCTTTTTCCGATCATTAATAAGACGCTTCTGCAAATTCTCAATAAGCTGATGGTCGACGATCGCCGATTGTTGAATTACAAAAGAATAGATCCCAATCGCTCATCAGAACTCTTTGAAAGTTTTGTAAGGCAAGACGTTTCGTATAGGGAATACGATGAAATAGTAATTAGTGGAAAGGTACTGATCCATTTTTTTTTTTTTTTTGGTTCTTATTCCTTTTTTTTTTTTTTTGGTAAAAAGAAGACTGCTTTCCAAGAGTGCACTGAATTTTCATCGGGCCCCTGAAGACGATGCTCTGTCTTCGACAAACGAAATAATGGAGGATCCATGGGAACGTCCACAAAAAAATAGCAGCTCCAATTCCCTGGAAAAAACTGAGAAATTACACGACATATACTCGCGTTGTACAGGTTGATGGACAACGATTGCACGAAGGTGAACTCACAGTTCACAAGAACAGAGTCCCCTGTTTTGCTGTTTCATCTACCTAAAGACACAGAGAGTCTCCCTCAAAAGGGATTTGACGATAACTTTTGGCGGTTTTGAATTCTGTGCTTGTTGAAGGAGTGTTTAATCGGTTCGATAGATTTATTTAATCTCGACTTCTGTCTTGATAGGAAAGAAATCGGGTAGCTCCATTGCTCTATTTTCATGGTGTTGACACTAAAAAACGATCACCTCTTGGTTGTTATCGACATACGATAGATTTAGTTGATGACAGTAGCCCTTGGTAATTTATGAACATAATTATCAACACTTGATAAATCGATAGCTTGAAGGAATAGACAGAAAGTGGAGTCGACAGTCTCGGATGCAATTGTCAAGGAAGTAACTATCGGCGTAGTGAATAAAGCATCCGTCAAGATGGTGGAGTCGAAGAAACCGTCTAACGTAGTGGAATCCATGGAACCGTTAAAGTACTAAAGTCGATGTAATCGTTTGTAACTTACGTTTGTAACCTTGGTTGGTAACGGTTAATTGGGGATTTTAAATAGCCATATCATACTCTTCGGAGACCTCCGACACAACACACAAATAACTTATTATCTTTTAGTTATCTTTCAATTTGTGTACTGTAGTTATGGCTGTAGTTCCCAATACTTGCTCGGCGATTAAATTGTGCCATTGTATCTTAGTTATAGTTTTCAGATATTCGCGATTGATTAATTTTCTATGTTGCATTTTTATGTCCTCAAAATTTGTCATCGGTTAAATTCCAACAAAATTTATGTACTTCCAATACCGTTTGAACTGAAATTATCTTTTTCCTTATGTACCTGTGATATTTCCTATCCGAAGTCACCACAAACCTGTCTACTCTCAGAAAATATCAAAGAACGATTTTTGGTAAAAGTTATTTCATCGTGGATGTCAAATTCAAGGAAACATCTTTTCGACATGCTTGGTGGAACTCGTGTGATCGATTTGAGGAAGTATAATGTCGAAAATAATAAATCACCTTGAGCCAGATCACGCTGCGCTACAACTACCCAGTTCGAGACCTCAATCGCTCCAGCAGTAGAGCCAAGCCAAGGGAGCAATGTCGAAATCCCATGGCACTTTACATAGGAGCAGGCAAACGAGTAAGCACCAAACCCCATTTTGGTGGCTCCTATGAAGAGGTTGTTAGAGAAACAACAGAACAAGATGTGAACCACCACATAGCGAGACACATCACTGATGTGATCAGGCCGATGGTCATTATTGTGGTCCTCGATATCATCTCTAGGCTCGAGACATCGAATCAATCCATATCAATCCAACCTAATACGATGATTTATGCACAAATTTATCAACTTGCGAATCTTGATCAAGTGGTTGAACTCATATTACAATAATTAGGTTCCCACAAGCTATTATATAGGAAGTCACATCCTGATTGAGTTGACACTATACCTTAACCAAGAGAATTCAAAACTCCTCATTTCGCTGTTTTTTTTTTTTTTGGCGAAGATTATCAGTCAACCGTCAAACACATTGCCCATTGTGGAGAGCCAGGAACAAATGAATTCTTGAGACTTACGAGTTCGAGGATGAATCTGACAAGAATAAAATTCGAAAAAAAAGTGCCAATGGCAAGGAGGTATATTTCTTGTTTATCTAATTCCAAAGAATCGAATGTTTGGTGCATTATTGAATTCCTTTAAACGGGGGCCTTTATTTACATAAAAAAAAAATGATGACTTTTGGTTATTTTCGATATGTTATAGAATTAGAATCTGCATGACAACGATTTTGGTTCTCTGATTCTGTTCCCTGAAACAAAAAACAAAGAGAATCATGTTTGATAATATCAATGATTACGTTTACGTTTTCGAGATCGGTTTTGGAACAAAAACAATAAAAAAAAAGTTGGCTCTGAACAAATAATCCCTTTTGAGATCACAAAACAGAACACATCTCTTATTTTTCCCTTTCAATTATTTTATCACTTTTCTCTCGACCAAATGCATAACAAGGTCTCATTTTCAAAGAAAAATATATAAGATAATAAAAAAATATAATAAAAATAAAAACTTTTAAAAAATTCTAAAAAATAAAAAAAGTTCATAACATCCCTAAAAATAGAAGAAACTTAGATTAGGCTAGTTTGGCCTCATTTTCGTAAATTTGGGCTTAGATTCCCTAGATTTCATAGATTTTATTTTTTTAAAGAAAATTATAAACACCTTTAAAAATAAACCCGAACCACATTTCTTTAAGCCCTTAGGGCTTCATTAGGATTTTATGAGTTAATTTATCAATGTCATGATTCCTTGATTGCACACTTGATTTCATTGGTTATGGTTTACCTAGGTTTAAGTACTTTAGACTTAGTCTAATTTTAGAAAATTTGGAAATAGACAAAAACAACCTGCGTGAATACTTAACATTAGTTTTTAGATCTTTGCCGTTGATTAAATTCCATCATTGCGTCTTTATGTCCTAAGGTTGTATCGTCGATTAAATTCCAGCAAAACATGTGTACTTTCAGTTTCGTTTGAAATGAAATTATCGGCTTCCTCATGGGCCTATGACAATTCCTCTTTAGAGTCACCACAGAACCTGCAATCACTTATAAGAAATCGAAGGATGATTGTCGATGAAAGATACTTCGACGCGGTCGCAAATTCTGGCGGAACGCATGGAAAAACAAAGCAAATGGCGCGGGTTAAACCTTTTCTCCATTGAGGAGCTTGTCCCGTGTCTTGCTTCTCGTCTAGACACACATGCAAAACGAAAAGTCAACGCCCTACCTCCGGAGCTACGTCAGGTTGTCACAACATGCACCTAATGGGGATAGTCCCTGCTTATAATAGCTGGACTAATCAATGCAATTTCTGGTCGCCCGCGGAATTAGGTCTAACTACACATGATTTGTCTTGTTTTATTTCGAGAATTAGGTAGCTTAACCCCCAGTGGGCCTCGGCATGTAGGTTCAGACTTAATCGCTCGTCACCAAATTACGTCACGGATTAGCAAGAGCTTGTTGCGTATCAACCCAAGCACGATACGTAAGTGACACCTTAAGAAAGAAAGAAAGAAAGAAAGAAAGAAAAAAACATTGTGAAAAAATTACAACACGACAAAAGACAGGATATTTTATCCAAAAGATTCCATGACACGAAACGTGTTTCTGATGATTTATAACATGCATCGCATGCGGTTAACGTGGATCAAAGTAAGTGTACAATATGTATAAATAGGGCCGGTTGCCTAAGACATCCCAACTCAATTCGCTTGGACATTAAACGTAGGGATAAGTGTATTGAAAGTTCTGAAATTTCTCATGAAATTATAATTGAGTTGTAAAACCTATAAAAAGTGCAATCAATTCCTAAAACTTTTCAAACTGGTGTAATCAAGTCCGTCTGCTAATTTCATCCAATTTACTCCATCCAATTTAGCTAAATGAAAATGCTGATGTGACCTTTTTTGGTTGTATTCTCTCTTACACGGCACTAACGTGGCTAAAACGATATCGTTTGGGTCCAAATATGATTTTTAATGAGTTTTGTTAAAAATATATTAAGAAATAAGGTAACATAACAATAGGGAAAAACTAGCGAGGGGGGGTCGGCGAGGGCTGCAGGCCTTGCTTTGCTTCATCTTTCATTTACTTATAATTTTAATTTATTTTCAATCGAATTTAAATAATACTTAGATTCAAAACTCATGTTTAGATCAGAACGACGTCATTTTAGCTTTATCCTTCATATTTTAGCCACGCCGGCGTCATGTAGAAGAGAGAAAGTAATAAAAAGGCCACGTCAAGTCAGCATTTTTCGTTAGTCGGGTTGTATAGTAATTAACGGAAAGACTTGATTGCACAAATTTAACAAATTTTAGGATTTGGTTGCATTTTATTTTGTAAGATTTAGGGCTCGATTGCATTTTTTTAACAAGTCTTAAAACTTTCGGTGCACTTGTCCCTCGAATTTATGATCCGGTGACATTGTTGGCGCGTCACCATCAAAGAGACAGCAAGCATTTCATGAACGCGACGCGACAGGGTCTTTGAGCCAACTCTAAAATGTGGAATCCATTCATGGAGATGCGTCAAAAGAACATCTTCAGGTTATAAGGCCCAACAACATGAGATGGCCCGTTCCAAAGCAGACCGGCCAGCTGCCTATTGGCGCACTCTGTCGGATGGGCAGGATCGAACCACACGTACTCGCTCGGGTCGCCGCACAAATTGTAATTCACAGTGCTGTTCTTACCTTCGCAGGTGAAGTTCCCGTTGTAAGCCCCGCTGCCGCAGCAAGCGCTCTTCCCTTCATTGAATCCTACCACCAGTAACGAGAGCGCCCCAAGAAGGTTCATACCAACATAATAAACATGGCACAATCCAAGAAAAACGTGATAAGTTAATGATGTAGCCAAGATTTTAAGAGGGTCGGCGGCGATCCCGCTGGCAAAATGTTTGGGCCGTTACCGAATTTCGAGCTGTACAGGGTTCACATGGCAAGGGAGGTGTAGTAGTCGAACAGCGCGTACGAGAATCCGGCTTTCTGATATGCCAGCTTCCTCAGCAGCCTCGACAGAGCGACGTTGTGCATCTTTGCTAGCACGGACGGGTCGTGAAGGCAGCCGTTGATCCCCGAGGATGCCCTGGTGGCCAGCATGCACCCGATCGGCCCAACGTTCTGGAAAGCGAACTTCCTCCCTCCTAGTGCATATACTTCCTGCATTAATCATTCATTTCACACGAAGAGCACAAGTTAGTGTTTCAAACCACCATCCTTGTACTTCAAGTAAACTTAAGTATTGAACTTAGGATTGCGGGGTCAGAGCTCCTGCTTTGATCACGGTTGTGAAATTGCCCAGCACCATTGTCATGAATGTCTTCTTGTAAGCAGCAGTGAGGACAGATGATTTGGGGTCGGTTGCGAGGGCCATGTAGTCGTTTCCTCCCATGCTGAACAAGTAGATCGCGTCGGACAGCAACCTGTGCGCATCCTCGTCGCCGATTTGTTGCCTCAGCCGCTTCACCACCTCCTCGAAATAGCTCAGTTGTAGCTTCAGGTGTATCTGTTTCCCATCAATGAATCAGAAATCCATGGGGTGAAGGATTCCGATTCCATGTCGTTTCCTACCGGCCAAATAATCTAAGCAGTGTTTCATTTCCATCATAAATTCTCGCTCAGTTGATTAAATAAAAACATCCTTGTTTCCTCGCCGTGATTTAGCGGATATTCTGGTTTCAAGGAGCTAACGTTGCTCCATGAACAGACCTTCTAAATCGTCGATTACCGGACACAAAATGATGCGATGGACACATAAAGAAAGGGCCGACGCTGAGCTTCTAACTCCCTCGGGGCACATTTTAAATCAAGCAGTATAAATCTTTTGCTTTTAATGATGATGTGTTAATGTATGCTATGAGTTTCCCAGTATAAGTCAGGTTCAAACTGATTTTTCCAAGTTGTAGAGCAGATTCAAACTTCTCTTAAGCTTCAAGCATCAAAATTTAGCTAAGACTGCGAAAACTACCAAACTAAGGAACCTTTTGTTAACTCTCTCAGACTGCGAATCTTACCGTCCCGGGACGAGTCTCTGGGAGGATGCCTGCTCCAGCCGATGCGAAATTGATCCCATCGGTGTAGTTACTGAATCCGGGCTCCAAGTACGGTCTGATCAACGGCAGCTTTGCATATTCGGCTGCATCAAAACAAAAACGAATCAAGCGCAAGACCTATTCTGGTCGAGGAGGTATATTCATATCTGTAGTACACTGAACTTTCCGGTTTATTGAAAGAAGATTCATTTCGGGGCCATCGTTTTACCGATGAAGTCAGGGACAATTCGGCCGTCGCAAACTCTTCCCGTCGGGTGCTTGAAGAAGGTCTCTCCATAAGGGAAGTAGTTCGTCTTCGCGCTGGTGTTCAAATAAAGGTTGTTCCCGGCGTCCAACAGCGAGTCCCCAAAGATGAAGAGAGCGACATGGTTTTCTGGCAACCGCCTTAGGCAAGTGGCCGGAAGGAGGAGGATTATGCAAACGGCAACCGATGTAATAACCTCTCGAAGCATGGTGTAGGGAGATACGAGCCGTGCTGTGGTAGGTGAAAATGTTTGAATCTAAGTAGTTGAGAAACTCTGTGGCATGTGAGGTATGGCTTTAAAGGCGATCATACTTTACGTTTCAGGGCTCAGAATCGGCAAGAATCTATTGAATGCGCGGGCATCTAGGAAAGTGAATGCTAAGCATTGACAAAAAAGCAAAAGTTCACACTCACTTTTTTCTTCGATGAAATTTTCTTGATCACAATTAAAGCCGATTCTATGTCGTAACGATGCAAAACCGTGAATTTCTTGAATTTCTTGGATAGGTTTGGGCCGCCGTGGACCGGATTGATCAATGAGACATCACATCTCATGTGGTGGAGTTCTTGGCGAGTGAATTTAATTTGGAGTGGATCCCGCGCTGGTAACAGTTTCAAGACAAAACCGTCACAAACCGGCCAGTTCAACCAAACTCTCGGTCTGGCTTCCATTGGTCTTTTCGACCAACTCCGACCAGTTCAAAAGGGTTTTGACCGGTTCGATCATGTATAAGACGACCGGCTCGGCCTGATCTCTAGTTCAGTTTTGAAAACACTTGTGACAAGCGGTTAATAGTCGCCCATCATCGACCGGTGAAGATTACACCACTTCTGATCTTTCCTTTCCAATCGGGTTTACCCATGTGCAGAAACAGAGTTTGTGCATGGTAGATCAAATATGCAACGTGACTTGCATCGGTTAGAGAAACCATAGAAGTGGGCCGGCGTGTGTTCTGGGAGGACACATGAATGCGCGTGTATTAAATCAAAGTTCACAGGTATTAAATATTCGCATGGATTGATTCGAGGTGGGATCGTGGGAAATTAGTCAACTGCAAAATCTATTTTATCTCATGATCTGAAGTGATTGTGATGGCGAGAATACAAGAAAAGGAAGTTCAGCTTTAACCGGTGGTCGGCCATGAAGATCCGACGAGTCCGGCGCCTCTGGCGGTGAATGCGAGCAGAACTGTCTATTCAATTCTTCTCCTGTTCAACGCCAACACTGATCAGAAGTATTTCCCGCAATAGGAACACTACTCATGGATCTACCCCATTTAAACCGCTGACCCGATACGAGGAGAAGATATTTGAATGGTTGCCACACCTGGCACGCCGCATCTTCACTCGACCGTGATGTGCAACGATCGCCTAATGACGGGGCGATTCTTTGCCTAACATCTCACCTCAGCTCAGATTTATGACGGCACGTGAGTGCATAGACCCCGGTTTGCAGACATTGCGCTCCCAGTAGAAACTATGCGTTTTTATTACTCAAGAGTCTCAAAGTTCACAGATGTAGCATACAGCACAGAACGCCTGCTATGGCATTTCAAAGAACATCTTCATGTTATAAGGCCCTACGGTGTGAGACGGTCCGTCCCACAGTAGAGACGCGAGTTGCCTGTTGGCCATCTCGGTCGGATGAGCGGCATCGAACCACACATACTCACTTGGGTCGCTACATAGATTGTAAGCGCTTGTTGTGCCATTCTTTTTCCCACATGAGAATAATTGGCCATTGTATGGGCCACTCCCACAGCAAGCAGTCTTCCCATCCTTGAACCCTGCACCAAACAAAAGCATCATAGATATTGCAAGAACATCAGCAAATTTCTGCACCAAAGAAGAGGACACATGAATTGTCCAATTCAATGATCAAAGTGAATTGACACTGAATGACCATGCTGTCATTGGAAACTGTGGTCCCCGACGACCATCTTGAATTTCGATGATGGGTTTGATTTAGAGGACTTGGGGCTGGAGACGCACCGAATTTCGAGCTGTATAGAGTCCTCATGGTGAGGGAAGTGTAGTAATCGAACAGGGCGTATTTGAATTCCGGTAGCCCCTGTTCGATCCTCTTCAGCAGTCTCGACAGGGCTATGTTGTGCATCTTCGCTATCACGGTTGGGTCGTGCAAGCATCCCTCGGAACCAGACGGGGCTCGAGCGGCCGGCATGCACCCGACCGGCCCGACGTTCTGGAAGGCGAATTTCCTCCCTCCATGTGCATACAGTTGCTGCAATATCATCCATAAAAATAGCTTCCTTTCAGTTCCCAAATTCTTTTCAAGTTCAAGAAATGAAATTGGGTTAGTAGAGCCTGGTCATATACTTTGATCCCCACTGTGAAATTTCCCAAGACCATGGTGATGTACATTTTCCTGAAAGATGCAGTTGATTTGGTATTGTTCGGAATGGAACCGTAGTCGTTGCCTCCAATGCTAAACAGATAGACTGCCTTTGCGAGCAACTCGTGGGCATCGGCGTTGCCTAGTTGTTGCTTCAACCCCTTCACTACCTCCTCGAAATAGTTCAGTTGCAGCTTAAAGTATAGCTGATCAAGGCCAATTAGACAGTCCACCAGAGATAATCGGCTCGTTGAATACTTATTTTCGAAAAAGAGAACAACTTTACGTCAAACCAGAATAGCACGGCGAGTCTTACAGTTCCAGGACGAGTTCCAGGGAGAACGCCGGCTCCGGCGGACGCGAAATTGACCCCATTGGTGTAGTCGGCGAACCCAGGCTCCAAGTACGGTTTGATGTATGGAAGCTTTGCATATTCAGCTTCATCAGGAAAAGAAAGGATCACATAATTAGCTTTCGCATTCTAAGAACAAGCTACAGTTTCTTCTATTGAAAGCTTCAGTAGGGCTAGTCATTTGGCAAAATAGAATATAGGGGAACAAGGGATAAAACTTTGCAGGAGCAATTCTTACATATGAAGTCAGGAACGATACGTCCGTCGCAGAGCCGTCCCGTGGGGTGCTTGAAGAAGGTCTCTCCATAGGGAAAAATATCAGCCTTGCCACTGCCATTTAGGTAAATGTTGTTCCCCGCGTCCAAGAGCGAGTCCCCGAAGATGAAGAACGCCACATGGTTCTCCGGCAGCTTGCCATGGCAGCTCGGCAGAAGCAGGAGGATTGTGCAGAAGGATAATGTGAGGAAGAGTGAGCTGAAACTATCCATGTGAAGCAATATTCACTTTCGAACGTTGAATGCTGAAATGGCAGAGTTGCTTTGGAGCACCTAAAGGAGACGGTTGACATGAATTTAGGACCAAGCGGTACTATTTATAGAATCACTCTGTGTTTGCTTAGATCAGAATTTGCACTAATTATGACGTCGTTTCTCAGCAATGTAAATAATGAGGACAATTCCTAAACCGACGCAACTGCATGTGATTGTCGAATGTGGTTCCAAAGTGCATTGTTGGGTACGCTCCTCATGAGCTCACGTGCGCCTTAGTCTCAACTGCATCGATGCTCTCATCGAGTTGAATGTATGGTGGGCATGCAGATGGTGGTCAACTGGATCGACTCTGTCTCTACTCGAGTCGTGATTGGACCCTTCTTTTATTATGGTGAGAACCCAAGAAAAGATGGCTTCATTGCATGCGAGAAGGCCAGTGAGCCCTGTCAGACCATCTTGAGTTATACTCATTTCTTGGAAAGTTCGATTTACATTCGCTCAGATTCTTGAACCTGCCGTATAGATTGCCTAAACTGCCCGCCATCCCGGTTTTCTCAAGGAGCCAGATAGCCCGTTCCCACCGGCGATGCAGCGAACGTGGGAAGAGGAAGTCTATCAAAATCAATGAGCACCGTTACTTCGCTCTGGCCGACCCGAAGCTTCAAGCTCGCTTTGCCCGATTCTCTTGCTGGGTCTCGACTGTGCTTAAGGGAGGAAGGCCTGCGCCATTGTGAAAGATTCAGCCTCTGGCAATCACTTACGATACTAGCATTGATTTTTATTTTGATTTCGGAGATGAAGCGAACCATTCCATTTCCATCAATGTTTATGGGACTCCACATCATCACTCGAGCGTGACGTGTGACCGTCGCTTAATAGCCGGGGCGATTCTTTGCCTAACATCGAACCTCGACTCAGATTTACGGGACGCCAATGAGAATCCATCGGACCCTGACTTTGCAGACATTGCGCACCAGCAATACCACGGAGAAACTATGCGTTTTATTACTCAGTCTCTCAAAAATCGTAGACAAGAACATAGGACATGAAACAACAACTACTATGGCATTTCGAAGAACATCTTCATATTGTAAGGCCTGACGGTGCGAGAGGGTCCGTCCCACAGCAGAGACGCGAGTTGCCTGTTGGCCGTCTCGGTCGGATGAGCAGCGTCGAACCACACATACTCGCTTGGGTCGCTGCACAGAGTGTAACCACTTGTGGTGCCGTTCTTTTTCCCACATGAGAATTGCCCGTTGTACGGACCGCTTCCACAGCACGCACTCATCCCAACCTTGAACCCTGCAACCGAACAAGAGCATCCCCAGTTAATTTCAAGAACATCAGCAAACATGTGCACTAAAGATGAGCCGCACGAATTGTCCAATTCAATGTGAATTATGCTAAGTGATCATGCTTTGATCCGAATCGGTTGTTCCACGTCTTGGATTTCAATGGCGGGTTTGAAGTTAGAGGACTTTGGTTTGGGAACTTACCGAATTTATAGCTATATAGAGTCCTCATGGTGAGGGAAGTGTAGTAATTGAACAGGGCGTATTTGAATCCCGGTAGCCCCTGTTCGATCCTCTTCAGCAGCCTTGACAGGGCTATGTTGTGCATCTTCGCTATCACGGTCGGGTCGTGCAAGCATCCCTTGGACCCGGTCGAGGCTCGAGTGGCCGGCATGCACCCGATTGGCCCTACATTCTGGAAGGCGAATTTCCTACCTCCATGCGCGTAGACTTGCTGCAACATCATCATCAACAAAAAACAGCTTCTTGTTAGTTCCCACACTCTTTTCAAGTTCAAAGAACGAAATTGGGTCAGCAGAGGATGGTCCTATACTTTGATCCCCGCTGTGAAATTGCCCAGGACCATGGTCATGTACATTTTCCTGAAAGATGCAGTTGCTTTGGGATTGTTCTGAATGGCATTGTAATCGTTCCCTCCGATGCTGAACAGATAGACCGCCTTCGAGAGCAACTTGTGGGCATCGGCGTCACCTAATTGTCGCTTCAACCCCTTCACGACCTCCTCGAAATAGTTCAGTTGCAGCTTAAAGTATAGCTGATCAAAGCCAATCAAACAATCCGTCAGAGGCAGTTCACTCGTCCAACAACTATCGCATCCAGAAAATCCGGAAAACGAACAGCTTCACATCTTAACCGGAATAGCACGGTGAGAAGTGCAGATGTCTTACAGTTCCGGGATGAGTTTCCGGGAGAACGCCGGCTCCGGCAGATGCGAAATTGACCCCGTTGGTGTAGTCGGTGAACCCGGGCTCCAAGTACGGTTTGATATATGGAAGCTTTGCATATTCAGCTGTTGCCAAGGAAAATAGAAGGATCACATCATTCAGAGTCCGCATTCGTCACTAGCAGTAGTCAGGTGGCAGAATAGAATCAAGGGGGTGAAAAAGGGAAATGTAATTAGCAGGAGCAACTCTTACATATGAAGTCGGGAACGATCCGCCCGTCGCAGACCCGTCCGGTCGGGCGCTTGAAGAAGGTCTCTCCATAGGGCAAGGAATCAGCCCCGCCGCCGCCACTCAGGTAAATGTTGTTCCCCGAATCCAAGAGCGAGTCCCCGAAGATGAAGAACGCGACGTGGTTCTCCGGCAGCTCGGCGCGGCAGCTCGGGGGAAGCAGGAGGATTGCGCAGAAGGACAATGTGAGGAAGAGGGAGCGGAAACTATCCATGTGAAGCATGGTCATTTGAGTGGCGAATTGCTAGCTAAAGGCAGAGTCAAGAGTTACTTTACAGCACTTAAAGTTAAAGGGAGATCCAGTTGATGTGAATTTAGGCCGAAGAGGTATTTTCGTTTCTATAGATACGGGCGATGGTCTAAAAAGTAATTTTGCAGTTGGAGGACAGCAACTAGAAATAACTACTAGTAGGTCCGTGTCCACTTGGCGAGAAATTATTGGACGAAGCCGACATCGCAATCTAGTGAGGACAAGGACATGTCGATAGTTGTCGGCAGGAAAATCTTACGTTGAAATAATTAATTTTCAACGTTGAATAAAGAGCTATTCAAAAAATTTGCTCAATTATACCTAAAAATTATGGCTCCTATGGTATGATCGGCACAAATCGAATGTCCACAGTGGAACAGAGTCCTTCTCATTGCATTTTCGATTAACATCGAAAGATAGATGGACATTACTTTGCCGAAATTAAAGAGATTGATCACATAAATTACACAAGTTTGAGGATACATTTGAAAAGAACAGTGCAAATTAAACGAATCAAACATGTATTCTTTCTTAGAGAAAGCATTTTCCCGTGAAAGCAGAAGTATCCGAAAGTGATTGTGAGATTAATTATCTGGTCTCATCTTTCGTTCTAGTTTATATACTTGAAACTTCCGGTACATCGCCTAATGGAAAAACGAAAACTTCTACTAAATCTACCAATGTGAAAAGAAAAATAGTTATTGTCGCTAAATGTAGTCCTGATGGAATCAAATCGACCAAAGCCATCATTTCGAGTTCCACGTTACATCAAAGTTTGAATTATTCAAAGAGTGGGAACGCATAAGATGGTCGACTGCAATGCTAGCTTCTTCTAAACCTAAACGTTGCTGGTCCCAAAGTGAGCTTCGAGACTTATACAGGTGTGGTGATTGCCTGGTCCTAGAGTGCTTCGTAATCGGCAACACTGCGGGGTCGACCACCAACACATGGCAAAATCGGTAGTTATAAATTGGTCGGTCGAATAATCCAAGGCCATGGAAGAAAATCTCCCTGTATATAGATCATATTTAAACCCGTCAAATGAGCGGTGTCGAGTCGGGCCGGGTTGAAAACGGCTGATCCAAGTAAATCTGCTTAATCCTTTTTAATCCATTTTTAGCTGTCCCAATCAAATGGAAGATGAAGTTCAAAAGAACAAAAGAAAAAGAAAGAAAGAAAGAGCGGATAAAAGCGTGCGTCGGTGAGTCAACGGTTTCATTTCACGCGTTTTCGTTGACTAGAGTGGGTCCCATAAGGCATGGAAGCGAAAGGCGATAAAAGCAGCAGACGATGTCATCAACGACCTCACTTTTGATGTTGCGTCATAATGTCGGGGGGGACCCACCTGATTCTGGCGGGAAAGAAAGGGACATTCTAGCCCCGTTGATGCGCATGATGGACCTCCATTTTTTGGTAAATGCACGTTTGAATTAGATTAGCCCTCTGTGTTAACAAAATTAGATTAGGCCTCCATTTTTTTCCATCAGAAAAAACTAAATAAATTAGATCAGCTTACGTGTCAACTGATTCTGAATAGTTTTAGTTTGAGATGTAAATTCACTTCTTGGAATGATCGACTCATCAATAATCTAATAAACCCGACTCGTATTAATGCTTCGTTCGTTTTGCGCAAAATAACTTCCAAGAAAATATTTTTGAATTTTCCGACTTTCGTTTTATGAAAAATAGATGAGTCAAGAAAAATATTTTTATAATTTTTTTTCCTTTTCCTTTTAATTAATTCTTTTTTTTTTTTACCTTTTTCTCAATGGGGCTTGAGCTCCCCACAAATCGGCCAGCTTAGGGTCACTCTATCCAGGCGAGCTTGAGCTCACCTGTGGCCGATTGTCGACTGTCATTGTGGCTGGCAATTGGCTGAAGAAGAAGGCAAAAGAAAAGAAAAACAAAAAATAATCAAAATTTTAAAAATAAAATTAAAAATAAACAATAAAAATTAATAAATTATTAAAAGGAGTACGTAGAGGGAAAATCAAAAGGAAAGCTGGGCTCTTATATTAATATTTGGTGGTCTTCGGCTTCTCTCACCCCCAAAGCTATCTCAAAGGATGAAATTTTCTCTCACACTTATAAACCGACTACTAATTCCTTTTACAATTGATGTGGGATAACTCCAACAAGTATCAATACAACAAAAAAATCTTAAATGCTCCTAAGACGTGTGAGCCAAATTTGCATGCAACGAATGAGGTAAGTTTCAAGTGAAATCGCACGATCTAACAAAGTTACAGTGCACATGAATTTTGCTCACGTGCGTTCGATACAATGCAGTGGCCTAACAGTAGCTAACTTGTGCTTTTGCTTTTTGCACCAATATCCCATCGGGATCTTACAAAGAGAAAATGGACAACATTCTTCGATGGTTTTAATTGTTCTTTGAATTATTAACTTCATTTGATTTTTAGTTAGATTTGGTTTGAAATGTATTGTCAATCCTTTGAATGGTTGACATACCATCAATTTGATAGATCGACTCATATTAAACCACATCACAAAAATTACTCGGACTTACGAGAAATCTTCTATTTGCGAGCACACATATGATCACGAGCTAGGGGTATGAATTGTTTGGTTCGATTCGGGGTATCATTGATACATGAACAGAATAGAACATTGAAGGTGGTGTACTTCTTGTGTCCCGAACCGCAACTTGAATTGAATAAGACCGAACCGAAAACACGATTCATTTAGATACCTTCACTTTTTTTTTTCCTCCCCCTCCTCCTCCTTCTTCTTCATCTTAACACTACTCTATGCAATTAATACCCATTTCTCTCCTCCCTCCTTAACCATTTCTCCTTGACCATCATCTTTTCCCTCGTGCCCAATGTCACTGGCAATTAGGGATGTGCAGAAGAACCAGGAACCACCTGAGCTAGACCGAACCGGTAATGATACAATTTTGACAAGAGAGAATTAAGGAGACATTTTGGGATGCTTCAAAGTCTTTGGAACGTGGTTCGGTTTGAGTACTCCGAAACTATAATGATACCCGTTCTTCAGCTATTACCTTATCTGAAAGAGACCCGAACAAAAAATACCCGAAGTCTTCGGTTCGGGTATTTTTGACACCCCACCACCTCTGCAGCACTTGCCATTGCCGACCAACGTTTGATTGTCATTGGAACTACCAAGAGTTCGACATCTCCGACAAGAGAGACTACAAAATACATGGAGTGTCCATGAAATTTGGCCAATTCCCTATATATATGCGGGCAGTTATGCTCTTCCATTTTGCACCAATATCTTACCAGTTTCGCAAGGATGAATGAAATTTCGGTCTGCAAAATCAAGCGTGCACTATGTCCTTTCCCTTTAGTCTTCATCACAACAAAATATAGAGAAAGTCGTGAAGCATAAACCGCAATATAGAAGCAACATCGATTACATCAGGCGCTCTAAATCAGCCACAACAGTCGGAGCTGGCACTAAACACACATATCCAAGCTAATCTCGGTCGGCGACAAGTCTACCGAAGGCGATGATATCCGACACGTCCTTATACTAATGCACGAATAGTTGCCTCACGTTGGAAGGCCCTGTGACGGGCGCTGCCGCGCTCCAGATAAGTTGCGCCAGCTGGTAATTCGCGGCCTCAGTCGTGTGCCCACCGTCGAACCAAATGTACTCGCTCGGGTCACTGCACACCTCATATTTCTGTGTCCCCCCGCAGCTCGATCCTCGGTATGGTCCAGAGCCGCAACACGCCGCCTGCCCATCCTCGAAGCCTTCACAAACAAGGGAGAGAGAAGAAGTTCAGAGTCATAAAAGAGTCCTGAGCCATAAGCAATGTGATGATGCAATGGAACATTGGGTCCTGGCACCTAACCATATTTGGAAGGGTTAAAGATCCGGTCTTTGAGCGAGTTGTAGTAATCAAAGATCGAATATTCGAATCCCGGCAACTCGGTCTTCAACTTCCTGAGGGCGATTGCGAGCTCTCGGTTGTGAAGTCTGGCATGAGCTTGCAGTTCCTCCGCACAGCCAGTTCCGTTGCTCCTGGCTCTCATGCTTGGCACACAGCCCAGAGGCCCTGCATTCTGGAACGCGATTTTTCGTCCGCCGAGCCCATAGATTTCCTGCATATGATGGATCACAACATCCATTACAACATGTTAAGTACTAAGAAAGATTAGAATTGTCTGCGCAATCAGTTGGCTGCTTGGTTTCACATGGAATCAGAGCAAAAGATCAGTTCACTGATTCTTTGTATGCTTGTCCATCTCTTAATCTGCTCTATGGACCTAAACAGCGAGTTGCGGTTACCTTGAGAGCCGAGGTGATGTTGCCGACAACTATCGATACGTATTCGCGGCGGTAAGATTGAGTGACGTTTGGTTTTGTGTTGTAGAGGCGAAAGTAGTCGTTCCCTCCAATGCTGAACAGATAGACGGCTCTCATGAGGACCCTTTTGGCCCCGGCATCGCCTAGCTTCGCTCTCAGCGATTTCACCACTTCCTTGTAGTAGCCCAGTTGCTTTCCCAAATCAATCTGATTCAGATTCAAGTTAGACCAGATTAATACCAAGTCTACAGTAAATTAAGTATCTATGCACATTACATAAGACTATAGTAAAGCTGCATTACAATTTACTCACCGGTCCGGGATGGTCGCCGGGCAGAACACCTCCTCCGCCTGACGCGAAGTTAGCTCCGTCGGTCAAATTTTGGGTCCCCGGTTGCAAATATGGCGGAAGAATAGGCAGCTTAGCAAACTCAGCTGCACATTCAAGACAACACAATAAATCGTCCATAGACATACCAAGTGAAATTCCGCTAAAAATTTATGGCCTATGATGCTGTCACGTGTGCTGTGTCGTTTAATCCGAGAAAAAAAAATTGCTATTTCCCTAAATGGACTGGACATAGCGCCAACCCCAGAAGAACTAAAAGGGAACGATTGGTCTGGTGAGAAGCGTTTCTGTTTTCTGTACCGATGAAGTCGGGGACGAGGCGACCGTCGGAGAGCCGTCCGGTGGCGTGCTTGAAGTAGGTCTCTCCATAAGGCAGGGAAGTGGCCATGCCGCCGCCGCGGCCGCCGGGAGTGGCGTTCACGTACTGGTTGTTGCCGGGGTCGAAGAGGGAGTCTCCGAACACGAACAGAGTGTTGTGCTTCTTGGCAGAGCATACGGCTGGGCCGAGCAGGAGCGCCCACAGGAACGCTGCAGCGTAGAAAATGCAGGAGCAGCTCCGCTTCGCCATGTCTGCAGGCGAGAGTGACGGCAGCGGTTGGCGAGCTGAGTGGGGTGCGTCCGAGTTTTTCACTCTAAACACTTCGCCATTCTCGGTTCTTCTCCGTTTCGGTTCTGTACTTATACAACCTCCGACCATGGCTTTTTCTTTTCCTATTATTTTCGGCCCCCAATGAAGTGAGAAATACTAATTTCACCCCATTCCATCCCACTAGGCTTATGCTTATCCCCCTTCCAAAGGGTACTTTTGATATTCTGACCATTAAGTACATCATGGCTCTCACTTATATTTCAAAACATAATGTCACGTCCCATCTTTGTTCCGTGTTCGGCTCTAGTTTTCATGTTGCGGATGGCGAATGTCCAATCGAATTGATCGGTGCAGGAACAAAGTTTAAATCTAGCGATTACCCAAAATGTTTCCGCTGCATATATCTTATAAATAATTCATTATTTTGTACATTATTTATTGTTTTTCTTGGTAGATGTGAGTGTGAGGGAGAAATTGTCCGTATATAAAATACATCCTTTTTTCTTTTCGGAAGCTAAAATTGAATGACTTTACTCGTGGGTGGACGGTGTCCCCAAAATTGTAAACTTCCCAAGAAAAAGTGGGGCAGTTACGGGGACCACCGATCTTAAGAGTGGCCGTCCTCGATTTGAAGTGAGGACTCGAGGCGAGACTTGGGTGGTAATTATTGGGTGATGTGATCACGTGCACCTGCCATGAAGCACGTGCATGGCTTTGGACTCTTTGAAGAACGGCGGTCAACGTTTGGCCTCTTCAGTTCACTCTGGTCGGAACTCGCCGACAAGAAGACAACGGCCGACCACTACCAGGATTCTTGACAATTTAGACTGTTCCCATGGCGTTTGGGCAAAATGACGCCACCGGTGACGTGCGAGGGAAAGCATTGACTTGGAGGAGGAGCATGCAAAGGCTAGCCACACAAAAAAGAATGGTTAAATATGTCTTGAATTTTATGTACCTGATCCGGTTCATCACCTAACCTGACATGTTTTTGTGAGGCCCAAAAGTGGAGAAAAAATTGAGATTTAGTTTGTGACGCGGGGAGTTGGGCCGATAGGCTCAACTCGGAGCAAACAAACAAATCTCTATTGCAATGCAAACAAATTTGTATAGGGGTTTGGAGGCAACGCCTCCAAGATAAAATTTTTGGGCTCTACTTATACTATGGTTAGGGTTTTTTCATCGGTATTAAGGATTTTCCTTATGTGAGAGACTAGTGAGCCGTGTACTTTTTTACAATCGATAAGATCGACTTTTGTAATCTGTACTCTTTTTAATTATAGTGAAATCTTATTTTGCTTCGTCCATGTATATAAATCACCTTAATCGAACCACGTAAATTTTTACGTTCTGGGTTCGCTTTCGCATTTGTTACAATGAGAACAAAGGCTCATGTGAGTACGACCTGCTACGTTGAAGCTTTTCTAAGGTCTCCGTCAATCGTGTCTAATTTCTCTCCTTATCCTCGTCGTTTGGAGCAAAAGAAGGGCACAGCTAAATTGTCATTGGTTAATTCCTGACATCCACAAAAAAGACGTTTGACTCGAACACGAATCGAGCTTTGTCTAGAAAAATCTGAGTCCGTAACCATGCGAAAACGACTCACTCAAAATCGACAAGTGCGGCTAACGTTTTCACTAAACGGAACGATTTGTCGACGCACGGATACTCCTGGCAACGGACAGGGGCCAGCGATTCCAAGGTTGGTTGGCCCGATCCAACCCCGAAACTTGGATCCTACCTGCATAGGGATGGTTCCAAGATTTTGAAACTTGGAATTGGTCCGCTCCGGTTCAACATCCTGATCCTAGAATGGGTCCACACATTGTTGGTTTCCCCATTTTTTGGACCTAAGATCGGAATGTTTTCCATAGGAATCCGACTGAACCTGACTGCACAGTGCTGATCCGATCCGTTTCCAGGGTCTAGCCAAGACCACTGCCCACCCCTAACAACGACGCAAAATAACGTAAACAATGGACACCAACACTGGGGATGTGCAACTAGACTGGATTTACCAAGAATCCAGATCGGACTACCCGAAAAACAGGCTCGGAAATCATTTCCCATTCAAATCGATTCTAAATTTTGGGAACCTGTTGGAATCGGACCGGTTCTCAATTCTAAGTATCTAGGAACTGGACCGGTTTTGAAATCGATTTTTAGCTACTATTAAAAAAAAAACCCTAAGTCTCGCTTGCCTCATCTTCTCTGTTTTTGGTGGATTGTAATTTCTATTGCTCATATTAGAGATTGTTGCTTTTGGTAGATAGTGAGTTTTATTATTTATCTTTTACTTTAAATCGTTTTAGTGCTACTTATATTATTTTGCTAAAAAAATTAAAAGAAAAAAAAGAAAAACAAGTTGTTGGGTAGACCCTAGAACCAAACCGAGAAAATAAGGTAGGTTTCAAAACAGGTTACATCACAAACATGATAAGTTTCAGATTCCAAAAATTTAGAATCGATTATAACATAATTAATTTCAAGGTCTATATCTAGAATCTATTCACTCGGCTCATGCTCACCCTTAACTAGCATAATGAGACAAATTGGGTTGGCTGCCCTAGGTAAAACAAGGGGAGAAATCCAATTAATTTATTTGGAAATTGCTAACGTGGTGGACACGCGGGCAATTTTTCTGGATGCCGTGTCTCGCCACGTGGCTTTCACGTTAGCATGTTCCCCGGAAAACTGGTTGAATTACAATCAAAATGCATGGGAAAACTCTCGAAACTTCCGTGCATCGAGCGATCATAAATCAAAGTTTATTGACTACAGTTGAAATTCCGCTAACTCATGAACAACAAGATGTTAGATTGTGGGGAAAATTATCTCAAAAGTCATAAATCTATTCCACTTTTACGAATTGAGTCAAACTTTTTCGCATTTTGCCAATTGAGCCTATCAAGCCAATTTTGATATGAAATTGCTGATGTGGACATCGGCCGTTCTACGTGACACAACCGATACTAACGGAGAGAATTTTTAGTAATAATTTATTTCTTTGAAATTTCTTTTCTTTTCATGTACTTGTGCTTTGCTGTGGCTGGCAAGGCCCACTCGATGGCCACAGTAAAAAAAAAAATAGATAAAAAGAAAAAGAAAAATTGGTCGCATGGACTCAATTGGCAAAACGTAAAAATGTTTAGAACTCGATTGACACGATTAAAAGGTTTATAATTAAATTGAGAAAACTACAATAACATTATGATTTTTTGGATAATTTTCCCCAAAATTGAGTCATTACGTTACGGAGAGGACGCTGCTTTTCTTTATGGTTATCCGGGTGCAATATGCATGGGCGGCTAAGGCATGCATCTGCAACATTCTTCCAGGAAAAAGTTCAAGATCTAAGTTGCAGTTCTTCAAATTTCTCATTTCTCTGCGAAATCACAGATGGAGGGCATTTGTTTTGTGACGTTCGGTCCACGTACGTTGGCATTTAATCGGTCATAAGATGGCGCCTTGCCGCTTCATTGGGCTTGGCTTAAGCGCGACCGATGAATGTTTATAGGACCGGCGAATTGACATAAGGGTTTCATGCTGGTTGAGTCCATGAGCTCAGGGAAGACACTTGGACTTTTTTTGATTCAGGCACTGGCTGATCCATACTCTTACATAGAAAGTTTGGTTTGACACCCATTTGTTCAGTCATTCAGATCATTGGACAGATCATAAAATGGTTCAATAAGAAATCTTGAACAGAGTTTCCAAATTGTAAGGCCGGGCGACATCCGGACTCTACCGCTCCAGAGCAGCTGAGCAACTGCTTGTTTGCCGCCTCTGTCGGATGAGCAGAATCGAAGAACGGATAATCCTTTGGATTCTTGCACAGTTCGAATTCCTTCACCGACCTCTTCCCTCCGCAGCTGAAAACCCCCCTGTATGGACCGCCTCCACAGCATGCGGCTTTGCTTTCCTTAAAACTTGCAAAAACCGATGGTAAGGTCCGCCCCTTGTTGGACCGAAACATGAGATAAAGCATCGTTTCCACGGGTAGTGAGGTGCGTCCGCTTACCATATTTTGTAGGGTGCTTGATTCTTTCCATGATTGCAGTGTAGGTGTTGGACTGTGCATACTTGAATCCTTCTAGCTGCATCTGGAGCTTTTCTAGAAGCCTGGCCAGGGCTTTATTGTGCAGCTTAGCTAGAGTTATTCCCTCTTCCAGGCATTCACCGGAATTAGCGGGTCGGAACAATTTCATGGCTGGTAGACACGCCAAAGGCCCCAGACCAACGTACCCGAATTTCCTTCCGCCTTTATTATACGACTCCTGAAGCATCGCATATATGACAATAACAAAACACTGTCACCATTTTTTTGGGATTTACAACAGATTCGGTAAGAACGAAAACTGCATGCACACGATGAAGGGGTTGGGTGTATCACTACCTCGAGCACGGTTGTTAAGTTGCCGATCACCATTGCCGCATACTGTTTCCAAGCCTAAGTCTTGAGGACACTGGAATTGGTCATGAAAGTGCTCATGTAGTCATTGCTTCCAATGCTGATCAAGTAAACAGCTCTTGACAATAGGCTTGTGGTCTCTGCATCTCCCAATTTCATCATCAACTGCATTTCCATCTTCCTAAAGTTGTCTAACTGTGACTTTAAGCTTATGATTAACCTGCAAGACAGATACAAACAAATTGAAGTCTTGACTGAACTCTAAACCACTTCACGAAGAAGAACTGAAAGATCAGGCTATACGAACCCATAGAAAGTTTCGTTTATCACTCCGGCTCCAGCAGAAGTGAGTTCTCCCCGTATTTAAACTCATGATTGCCAGGTTGTAGGAATGGCGGAAGCAATGGCAGCTTAGCGAATTGAGCTACGATGCAAATAGATAATTACTTGACTTTCGATCAGTGAAGTCTTATGACTTGACTCTACAGCGTAAGCATTGATCAGGATCTGCAAATTACCGATGAGGTCCGGGATCAGACTGCCATCGGAAAACCTTCCTGTCAGGTACTCGAAATAAGTTTCCCCATAGGGCCAGAAGCTCGCGCGGCTATTGGCATTGGTGTCGATGTAGTTGTTATTCCCAGAGTCGAACAAGGAGTCCCCAAGGACGAACAGCAGAACGCGGCTTTTCGGCATCTCGACAGGATGTTGGCGGCTTCTTCGGATGAGAAGGCATGCACAGAACGCCCAAACTTGAGCTTGCCATTTGAACCAGGTTGGGTGGACCTTGTGTTAAGACTTCCCTACATCCCCATTTTCCATTTATAGTCGTTAAAGTACAGAGCATGGCATTTGACATTAGCAAGTTGCACAATTAAAATCAAGTCACGTTCTTGATTTATCATATCACTAAGGTACAGAGCAAGCATATATGATGTCAGCAAATTTGCGCAATTAAGATATACCCATATTGGTTTTCATTATGATTTTCCGTCCAATCATGAGGGCGGCTAATTTTATGTATGTTCTCTCTAGTTTCTAAAAGGGATAATGACACAAATGGTCCCCGAACAGGTCAATGTACAATGCGGTCCTTAAATTTTTAATTTGTTCAATGTAATCCTCGAACTTTTAGAACATATTCAACTTAGTCCCTAAACTATATGAAAATGTCCAATGTCGTTTTTGAATTTGAATTAATGGAAGGACTATATTGAACATGGATTAAGTTGAACATGTTCCAAAAGTTCAAGGACCACATTGGTCAACTTAAAAGTTCAGGAGCTACATTGCACGTTGGGCCAAAGTTTAGAGACTATTTGTGCCATTTTTCCTTTCTAAAAAATTGCAAACCCTTTATTCTAGTGAAGTTGACTCTGGCGATAATAACATGACACTCAGATTTTCATCAAGCAGCTCTGGTTTAAGAGCCTGTTCGATCACGAACTCAGTTTAATTTGTCAAATGGAACTTTCTAGCAGATGACTTTCCTCTTTTGGTTGTTGTTGCATGGAGAATAAGAACATGTTTGTGCATGAACTTTGGCCATTCAAAGGGAAAAATGAGGGGCTTTGAGCTTGGTTTTTGATCTGAATTCAATTGACTTGTTGAGCAAGTAAATTAATCAAGTATTGAGGCAGCCTTCCATACGTTCTCAATTCTCTTTTGTAGAAGACAAGAAACTTTGAAGCTTCATTGACTATTGGGGAAGATCAAGAGCCAAGACCGGCGTTTTGCTTCATCACCATTGCCTTCTCAACTTGATAATCATTCATCACTATGAAATCGCAAGCATAAAATCAAGCCGAGATAGGACTCATTTATTCATGATACAACGCTCAGTGCGTCGTTATTCTGTATCAATACTTCAAAAACGAAACTAACAAAAAAGGGTTCAAACATGCCCACTTTCGAACAATGCTTTCAGATTACGGGGTCTGGTTACGCTTGGACTTCCATTCCACATCAACTGCGCAAATTGTTTGTTGACCCGTTCACTTGGATGGTAGGAGTCGAAGAACACGTACTTCTCGGGACGACGGCATAGTGAATATTCTCTCACGCCTCTCATACCTCCGCAGCTCGAGATCGAGCGGTATGGGCCGGAACCACAGCACGCCGTTTTTGCGACCTTGAAACCTGGAATTAAGTTTCAATCAGTCCTAATTGTTACGTGCTTTGAATGAGGCAGTTAAGGACACACTCCGATATGAAGGGCTCACCATATTTTGATGGGTATTGGATTCGTTCACTGAGCGAAGTGTAGAAGTCGAAGTAGGAGTGCTCGAATCCTGGCAGTTGAGTCTCCAGCTTTGCGAGCATCGACGTAAGAGCGGCGTTGTGAACCTTGGCGAGCTTGTTGGCTTCACCTAAGCAAGAACCATTTCTGGTTGACGGTCTCATTCCTGGCACACACCCAAGTGGCCCTACTCCCATCACTGCAAATTTTCTCCCTCCTGCTTCGTACATTCCCTGGAAAGAAGAAGAACCAGAAAGCCATTCCTCATCGTCCCCTTGAAATGCCTTGGAAATTGACAGATGTTTAAGCAAAATCTAATTAATCGTGAGGCGTGAGGTTGCGCGGTTAAGGTCGCCTGGAGTTATGAACTAATCGACCCGCATGAAAATTGACAGAAAAATTTGGTCGGTACCTTGAGCACGGCGGTGATGTTTCCGATCACCATTCCCACGTAATCTTCCATGGAAATGGACTGAAGCAGAGTCGAATTATCAGCAACCCTCGCCACGTAGTCATTGCTTCCGATGCTTATGAAGTAGACACCCTCGGAAACTATTCTCTTTGCCTTCTCATTCCCCACTTCCCTCCTCAAATTCTTCTCCAGCTCTTCCATTTGCTTTAGCTGGGTGTGCAAGTTCACCACCTGACCGATAAGAAAAAGAAGAATCGCCCTGTGATTTATCGATTTGTTGATCTGGAAAGGACGTTAAGCGCACTTGAAAGCAGTGTGTTGAGCATCGGGTCCATCGACATGGTAAAGAGATCGCGCAATATACTGAAAAATAGATCGAGGAGAAAAATCTATTGAACGTACAAGTCCTTGAAAAGTATCAACCAAAGCACCGGCTCCACCGCCTGCGAAATTCACCCCTCCCATGAATCCATGTTCTTGCAGTCGCACATATGGCGGAATGAGTGGTAGCTTTGCATATTCAGCTGCAAGAAGAATCGAAAATCGAAAAACAAGAGAGGAGGAAGAAGAAATCGTCACAAAGGAAATGAGGAAGGTGAGGATGACTGTTAAGTGACCATGGACCGGTTCCAAACAAGATTTTTTTTCCTGAGTTGCGCGTGAAGCCCTGAGCAAAGGGGACGCGATCGGCGAACCCACAGCGGGACTGCTACAAACTTACCGATGAAATCAGCGATGAGACGGCCGTTAGAGGCTCTTCCGGTGGGATAGTGGAAGAAAGTTTCTCCATAGGGATAAAAGTTAGCCTTGAAGTAGGAGGCGTTTATGTAGTTGTTGGTCCCTGCATCGGCGAGGGAGTCCCCGAAAATGAACAGAGCAACGCCACCGTGTCGGGGTCGATCATCATTGCAGCGAGTTGAGACGAAGAAGGTGGCGGAAATAGCGAACAAGATCGCTAGGAGATTCGGAGTTGACATGATCATCTTGATCTGGGTCGGGGATCGGAGGTTCCGAGCTCGTTATTTATAAGGAACTTCCTAGGACAGATTTGTCGAAGCCCATGATGGGCAGCAACGTCAAAGGTTGTCTTTGGAAGTATGTGTTGTCTGCCCAACATGCGTATCATCTTACGCATGCTCGCAGCGGCTGGATCAGTGGTATTGTAGAGCACTTCGGGGGGTTATCTTTTGTTCTATATTTTGATTGCTCTAGAGAGAATAGTATGAAAATATAAGTTATTGTTCAGAACTAAAGAAAATCATCTCGGTGGAATTGACTTGGACGGAACCATAGTCGGCCCGCCAAGGCGTGCGTCGTCTCTCACGATTGTTTGCCGACCCTCTTTATACAACAAGGAGAAGAAAAGCTCTCGCACAAAATGAAAGTTCCGTCGATATAGTTCTGTTATAAAAAGGAAAATCACTTCGTGATTTATAAAAAAGTAAAAGCCACAAACCTTAAATTATGATAACGGTGATATATTTACCTTAAAAAAAAATTTTGTGACACTAAAAATCCCAAACTTGTATCCGTATGACACATTATGAAACTAAAAAAATATCTTCAATAACATAAAAATTCATAATCATAGATTTTCAAAAGGAATTGTTCAGTGTCAAAAAATTAATCAGGTACCACTAAACAATAGGTCAATAACCAGATAAGCGTCTAAAATGTGATTGTATTTCATTTGTGTTACGATAACCCGGAAAAATATCTACGTCCAAGTTTAAAATGGGAGTAGAGTTCATTGACCTTCGATATTCAAAATTGCATGGTGTGCTAACGTGTATCTACTTCTCTTTGCCGATACCTAGGGTTTCTTGAGTACAAAATTTTTTAGGCGATATGGAAAAGGTACACTATTCTAGAGTATTCTGGTAATGAACGTAGGTAGTTGGTAGATGAGGATATTGAATCTCTACCATAAGATCAAGATGAAATCTACGGTTATAATTAGAGGTTCCTTCTATAAATAGGATTCCCTCCCCCTCATGTATATCTTCTCACAAGTAATAGAAATTGTGAACTTCTCTCTACAAGTTTCTCTCTCTAGAATTATGATGAGATTACCCTCTTTTTAATTGGGAAAGAATTCATTTTGATGTGTTTTTTCCGCTCTTTGATATATATATTTTTTTCGATTGACATTTTTTGTCAAAAAAGAAATGTTATTCTTTTATTTACAAATTTGTTGATACGTCTCTCTTACATTATGCTTAACACATACTAAATATAAAAGTTGCAGTCATTTTTGTTTCAATTTTGTAAAATTAAAAATTAAAAAGCTTAAAATGGTCACAAAAAGGACTTTTCAAAAATGTTTCCATCAAATGTAATTTTTTTTCAAGTTACTTCCTAATGCATTTTTCTTTTACAGTTTATCAAACAATTTTGATTTTCATGAGAAAAGACTTTTTCGCAATGCTAAACTTGTGATTATAAATTGGGAGGGAAAATTTTAGCTGTTGTCCAGCCCATACAAAGGAGAGCCACGAGAAAAGACAGAATCGAGGTGGATTGTCGGCAATCATAATTTCACAACCTTCTTCTCATCTCAAAGTTAAAAGATGAAAAATGCCAAATTGATAGCTAATTCATTTTTTACCTGGGAGTTAAGAATAAGGGATAAAAAGAATCAAAGAGCAAAAGAGTTTTACACAGAAATTCCACGAAAACAGAGATCTAATCCAAGATCGTTTCCACTCCCACACCACGTACTCTGTCCTCTTCAGCGGCAAAGCGGCTTTCCCTTTCTTGGGCTTGGGCGGAGCAACGGTGGCTACGGCAGTGCCTTCTTTTGGTTCCTCCGCACCGTCGTCGGCCACCTCGGCGTCGGCGGCGTCGGCAGTGACGACGGCGGCCACCGCGAGGCCGAGAGAGGCGCCGTGACCGGAGTCGCCGAAGTGCCTGGGTCTGGAATCATCCAAGGAGCAGAAGTTGAGGGAGTTGAGAATAAGGGGGAGAGGAAGGAGGAGCGGTGGTTCCTCAAGGAGAGGAGAGAGGGGGTGAGCTCCTGAGCTGTGGGTAACGAGGAGGACGGCAAGCGTGCTAGGGCTACCGACGACGGTGTGGCGCAAGACGCCATTTTTATCCTGTGCCGAGTAAAGCTTGGCTTTGAGAGATAGAGAGAGGGGGGAGTGTCGACACCATGTGATTAATTCCCTGTCAATTATTAGAAATATTGCCTTTGTTCAAACATTGGGCCAACAATTGTCCTAGTTATTATGAAAATGGAGGATAATTAGATGTTTAATTGTAAACATGCAGGTCAGATGGAAAGCAACACAATACGCTACACAATAATGTTGAGTTTGTGACTATGCATATATACATATTATTTAGGTGGAAAGACATGTCCAGAAAAAATAAATATGATATATCGAGTGATTGATTGATAGATTTGTATTTAGACAATGGATATGTACTAAATTGGCATCATATTTATTGTAATTCACTTTCATTCAATTACGTGTTTTTCCTTCCTTAATGGTCGGTGCATTCGATAATTTTTTCACTCACATGAACAATGTTTGCATTTCTTTTTATTACTATAATGAAGAAGTACTTAATTGTTAATTTCAATCACATATACAATACATATTTTATATTGCCAAATAAGACACTTTTCTTACAAATATGGCATGATCACTTGTCGCGACCTATCCTTCGCCCCTCCCGAGGGTCCCAGCGGGTTTAGAGGTATTGTCATTGATCAATGGCGTGGACTCTCCCAAGTCCTATCTTGCGTGACGTTGGATTTCGTTTTAATGACTAGCAGCCTAAAAGGTTACTAGGAGTTGTCACTATTCTATTGGGGTCGGCTAAAAACCAATCAAGACATGGGAGTGTCATATTGATTCCTACACAACCATAGTTTCTAGGTTTGGGGATTTGTTTACGCTAACTGAATAATTAGAGTCCTTTCGATAGCTAACTAGTTAATATTCCTATGGTGACCACACATTTTGAATATCATTTAAGCTTACTAGGTATCTAACCAATGCAAGATGAATGTTTTTCTATCATTTCATGTAATTACCTATTTAACCCTTTACCTAGCTTTTAGGAAAGCAGTTTAACAGGAAATTTATGAAAAGACAGTCTTGTAGTAAACATTCAATCAAGTAAATATGCCAAATAAAGACTGAAATGAATGCAATGCAAACCAATTCAATGATGGACATATTTAAACAAACAATATCGACTCGAAAGTCAGAACTAGATGTGGCCAAATTGGAACCGGGGCTCGGAACCGGCTCGTTGACCGGGCCCACAATTCCATAATTGTGGGAATCGGCGGTTCCGGGCCGGTTCCGACCCGTTTAATTAAAAAAAACAAGGGCCTAGTGGGGGCGTGGGGCAAAGAGCCCACAACTCTTTGCCCCGCAAACCCCCCTCCCCGGGCCCGCCCGCCCAAAAGAGCAACGGCTCTTTGAGCCGTTTGGCAACGACCAATTTGGCCATTGGTTTAAAAAAAAAAGATTTGTTTTTAATTCTTGTCTATAAATATCTATCCTCTCTCTTTTATTTTTCTCACAAATCCTCTTAATAATTCTCTCAAATTCTCTCAATCCCGCCTCAATTCTCTCAATCGGATTTCCGATCAATTCTCTCAAAAATAGCAAGTGGAAGCAGAAATGCTGGAAATGGCAAGATGACTATGGGAAATTCCGAGTATCCCACTCCCGAATATGATTCTCGTGAGTATGCATGTTGGGAAGACAACGACGATAATATCAACATTGTCCAGATTCCGAACGTCGAGCACATCCAAACACAAGAAAGTCTTCATTCTCCTACTGGTGCCGAAGAAACGTCAACAGCAAATGAGCCGGAAAGGAAGAGCCGAGTGAGTACATCCGACTTGTGGCTACACTTCGACAAGGTACGTGATGAAGGCAAAGGTAAGTATAATATAAATTGTAAATATTGTTCGCAAACATATAAATTTACGAAAGAAGATGGCTACGGAACATTCCGTCGGCATCCGACGAAAAAACATCAACGTAAGCGAGGATCGACATTACGCAACAACAAATTTCCAGGTACGCCAATTCTAATCCTCATCCTTTATTCCGTTACACTGATGCACTTTATAAACAAACATTAGCTAAATATGTTGCCCTTGATCATGCTCCGTTTACTACTGGTGAAAATTTTAATTTGAAATATTTGATAAATACTGTGTTGGTTCCGCAAGCATCAATTATTCCAAAAAGTACTCTTAAACGCGAACTTTTTCATCTTTATGAAAAGGAAAAAAATCTTTAGCAAAATTTTTTGCGGAATTCAATGGACGTGTGCATATAGGTAGCGATATTTGGAGTGATTCTTGACAAATTCATTCTTATATGGGTGTCACGTGTCATTGGATATGTGACGATTTGACCATTCAAAAAAGACTTATTGCATTTCGAGTTTTTGATGAAAAACATTCGGCTCATAATATTTATAGAATAATTAGACAAGTTTTAGAAAAATATAATTTGATAAATAAAGTATTTTTAATTGGTTTTGATAATACCGCCGCAAATACCGCTTCCATTCCCGAATTAGAAAATATTTGCAAACCTTTTTTTGGCGGACAATTTTTTCACATTAGATGTGCTTACTATGTTTTAAATTTATGTGTACAAGATGATTTACGAACTCTTGACACTTCTCTCGCCCCAATAAAGGGTGCAATTAAATTTTTATGGAGTCGTGCCCATTTTATGAAAGCATGAGGAAAATTTTGTAAACAACATGGGAGAAGGGCAAAAAGATTTTCAAAAGATATTCCGACTCATTGGAATTCTACCTACAAGTTACTTCGTTAAACTTTTGATTACAAAGATTTATTATGTATGTTTATTTCGCAAAATATTCTCGAAATTACTTTACTTCCGCAACATTGGAACGTTTGCAAAAAAAATTTAGATTTTTTGAAAATTTTTAATGATGCTACTAATACTTTATATGGTATTTATTATCCTACTACGCATTTATTTTTAATAAAGTGTGTTAATATTGGTAGTGTTTTTAGTGAATATGAAAATGACACTGAATTAGCTCGGACTATTTTAGTAATGCGAGAAAAATAGTTGCATTATTATTTCCAAATTCTTCTTGTCTATTTGGTTGGTATTATTTTTTATCCACATATTAAATTAGACGGTTTACTAGATTATTTGAATGTGTATTATTATGATTGTTTACATTGGAAGATTCAATATATATTTCAAATATACAAGGAGATGTTAAAGAATCTATAGTAGTATTATATGGAGAATTTTGTAGTAGATATGATTTAAGTGATTATGGATCTTTACAATCTATCGCTTCACGTAGCAAAGCTGGTAGTTCGCTTACTAGAGGGCACAATATGCTCAAGAGTAGGCAAAAAAAAAAAAAAAAAAAAAACCAAACAAACAAGGGCAATAGGTAGTATTTCCGAATTAGAAAAATATTTAACCACTTAATTTGAGTTTCGTGATGCGGAACATAGTACAGATTTCCAAATCCTAAAGTGGTGGAAGAGTCATCAAATCGATTACCTAGTTCTCGCCCTCATCGCTCGCCGGATATTAGCAACCCATTCTTCAACGATTGCGGTTGAACAAGCATTTAGTGCTGGAGGATTAGTTTTGGACTCTTGCCGTTCAAGATTAAACCCGGAATCTGTTGAAGCTCAAGCTTGTGTTGACGATTGGACAAAGAAGAAATTTTGACACCAAGAGCTGGATCGAGAATACGAATTTTTTAGAGAGGATTGTGGAGATATCACCGCCACTTGTACCACAACGGGTAGCGACGATTGACGATGAGGTAAGTTGGGGTTATCAAAGATAAAAAAACTATATGGGCTTTGATTCTTCTATCCTCAAGAAGATATGTAGGCGTTTAATGATAATTCATTAAGTTCAAGCCCATTCCTCATCTCTCTCTTTTTTCCCCACATTTTATTACAATGTACAATTTGATTATATTTTATAATTTATAATTTATTATGTTTATTTTATTATTTATTATTTTAAAAATTAAAATTAAAAAACGGAACCGGAAGGAATCGGCTCGGAACTGCCGATTCCGGTTCCAACTTTTCGTGGAACCGGAACCGACTACGTCTAGTCGGAACATATCAATATCAGATCGAATTAGACATCAATCTTCAATGAGCGCTCATGCGGGGTTGAAAAATTCATATGGGGGTAAAAAGGTCATGAAATCCATTTTCCTAATTTTTTAAAATCTTTTGGATTTTTTAGGATTTTTTTAATTTTAAAATATTTTTGGGATTTTTGAAAATAATATTTTTATTTTACATTTCAAAAAATGCAAAATGTAGTCGTTTCGGGTTCACTGTGCACTACCCGAAATGGCGTCGCTTCATGCGCACTCCTGCAAGCCAACATGGCGTCGCACACGGGGATTGAGGGCGCCCACGAAACGGCGTTGTCACGGGAAGAGGGAAACGACACCGTCTTGCTCGCGCCCTTGCGAAGCTCAAAACGGTATCGCTCCACCCTGCCAGCACGATGTCGTATGGGCATCCTCCTTCTCCGCGAACCAGCCAGCAACAAATTGGTCCAATGAGCGCCCCTCTGGTGCCCGATCAGTCCAATTGACCCATGGGTATGGTGGAGCGCGACCCGGCGCACCTTGGGATGGCACCAATTCGCATGGGCGACCACTCCTCCAACATGACGAAATCGCCAAAGGTCTGGTCACCGGCGACGCAAACACCAAGGACCTATTTGGTCCTATCGGCGAGCCTCTGGCGATCAATCGGTCCCGCCGACCCATGCGCTTTGGGCGGAACCTCATCGTGGTCACTGGGTAGCTGATTCCAAAAGATTAGTGGCAACTTCTTCATACATAATTCTTTCCTATGCGAAAAATCTCAAAGTCGTGCGAGGTAAAAATTTGAGAGAACCAGTCAATTGAAGTCTGTTAGTCTACTTTTGACATTACCTCTAAACCCGTCATCCTCTTAGGCGTGAACATCAATGCCACGTGGAAGCCCAAGATCATGCCAAGCAATGCCACATCATGGTACCTTCGAATGGTGCATATAAAGAAACATCGCAGGAAAGACAAGGAAGAGACTCGACGTACGAATCCTTGGTAAGTTTCACGTAAAGCACCAGATCCAATTCATTCACTAGATGGAGTTTGATTCCCTTCATTCGCATTATTACAACAGTAATGCAATCCCAATTTAAACGGTGATAATATGCCCCACTTATTCATGAGATGAAGCTTAATTCCCATCGTTTGCCCAACCCTTTGAAAAGGACAAGAGATCAGCTGTTCCCATGTTTGAACAATGCTTCCAGGTTATAAGGCTTGGTTGTGCGCAGACTTCCATTCCACATCAATTGTGCAAATTGTCGATAAGCCCTCTCGCTCGGATGGTAGGAATCGAAGAACACGTGCTCCCCGGGATTAGGGCACAACGAATACTCTCTCACCCCTCTCATGCCTCCACAGCTATAGTTCCCACCATACGGACCCGAGCCACAGCACGCCGATTTCCCATCCTTGAAACCTGGAATTTAACTCGCGCGATCAGCGAAAATCTGGGGAGGAGTTTAACTCGTGCAAAAAGTATGCCAGTGACTGACCATATTTTGATGGGTTTTGGATTCTTTTAGCAAGACAAGTGTACAAGTCGAAGAAAGAGTACTTGAATCCTCGTAATTGAGTCTCTAGCTTGGCCAGAGTAGCGGGAAAAGCCACATTGTGAAGCTTCGCTAACTTGGTGGCTGGTCTTGAACAAGAACCGTTTCCGGTGACCAATCGGACGTATGGGACGCATCCAAGAGGCGGCATCGCGAAAAATCCAAATTTTCTTGCTCCAACTTTATGGATTCCCTGGAAAAAGAAAATTCGGTCATCCATTTGTCACAATCCACCTGGAAAGATCAATTGTGATAATCGACAAAGGGATGATCACATCTGGATTCATCATTCGGCCAAGGGAAAAAGGTCAAATTTATAGGCTCACACTCAAATTGGACAATACACGACCTAGAAACAAATAATGAACACCAAGTGTTCTTTGAGCGCTCGTTAAGAAGAAAAAAAAAAAACTTAATCAATCGTAATGGAAAAGGCAACTTGTCGGTATAGATTTTCTAAGGAATTGCTGAGGGTCAAACAAAAAAATGAGGGACCCACTGAGCTACAAACAAGATCATGCCCTGGCCTACAAAATCCTCCCGATAATGACGACCCCATTGACAAAGCGGATAAGAGAGCCAGCGAACCGAACTGATAAAGCCAATAATTCATTTTATAACTCTTTTTTTTTTTTGCCATTTTATGATTCTTAAATATTCAATTTCCATAGAAGTATCCTGGAAAATCCATCACTGAATCGGTGACATATACTCTCTTTTTTTATGGGTCGAAGAGTGACATGTACTTTGACCGAAAGGAAAATGAGTGACATTTATATTTCAAATAAGTTTTGAATTTAAATCCTTCAGCATGTCCATGATTCAAAATTGAATGTTCAAATTATTTTTCTACATAGAGGAAAGGCTCGATAAAAATTAAGTTTAAAAAAGGGTGAAAAATTATTGCTATTTTAGAGGATGCATGGGAGTTGTCTAACAATATGGGCTCAATAATAGGTATGCGGTCCTTCTGCTAAAGAGATTAGGGAGTGAGAATGTTAGTATCATAGGTGTGGAGTTTGACTCTCATATTCTACAAAACAGCATGGCAAAAGTCAAAGAGATGATAGTTAAAAATAGGATAAAAAAAGCAAAGGGTTAATGTCACAGAAAATCGCAAACCGATACATTTATGACAAATTTACCTCAAATTATTTTTTTCATCACAAAAAATCTTAAACTGGTATACTTATGATAATTTGAACCAAAACCGATAAATTTGTGACAATTTTATTATCCGTTAGTTTTCGTTAAATCTAATCGTTAAAGTGCTAAGTTGTATAACACGTGACAATTGACGGATGTACTAGCTTGGGATTTTTATCCTCTGTTTGTCACATATGTATTAGTTTGAAATTTTTTGTGATATTAATTAAATTTAACATAGAGTAAATTTATTATAGGTATATCGATTTGGAATTTTTTATAGTAAAAAAAATTAATTTAGGATAAATCTATCACAAATGTACCAGTTTAGAGTTTTTGGTAATCAAAAAAATATTTTTAAGTAAATTTATCACAATTATAACAGTTTGAGATTTTTTACGATCAAAAAAATAATTTAAAATAAATTTGTAACATGCGTATTAATTTGAAGTTTTTTATAATATTGACCCAAAAACTAAAATATGGGCTCCACGGATGAGACCAAATCAAGTGGGCCCACGGAAACTAATGATTTACATTTTACCTCGAGAACAGAGCTGATGTTGCCGACCACCATCCCCACGTAATCCGCCATGGAAATGGACTGAAACAGAGCTGGGTTGTTCAGAACCGGGGACAAGTAATCGTTGCCTCCGATGTTCACCATGTAAACTCCCTCCGAAACTATTCTCTCCGCCCTCTCATCCCCCATCGTCTTCCTCAGATCCTTCACCAGCTTCTCGAACTGCTTCAGCTGCGTCTTTAGATCCACCACCTACAGAAGCCAAAACTAAGGAAGAAGACCCCAGAGGCGGCACATGGAAAGACATCAAAGAAAAGAGACCCGACGTACAAGCCCCTGGTATGTATCGGGCAAAACGCCAGCTCCACCGGATGCGAAATTCGCCCCTCCCACAAACTCGCCCTTCTTCAGCTGGAGATATGGTGGGATCAGCGGCAGCTTCGCATATTCAGCTGAATCGCCCGAAAAGACTTTGATTACGCAATCGATCATTCATGGGTGGGAAGAAAAGGCGAGGACATGGAGAAGTCGTACCGATAAAGTCGGCAATAAGACGACCGTCGGTGAATCTGCCGGTGGGATAGTGGAAGAAAGTCTCGCCGTACGGAGGGAAGTTTGCCCTGAAAGACGCGGTGGTGTTTATGTAGTTGTTGGTCCCGGCGTCGTTGAGGGAGTCGCCGAAGATGAACAGAGCGACGTCGTGTTGGGGCCGATCGATGCTGCAGCGAGTCGAGAGGAGGAGGCTGGCGAAGATGGCAAAGGAAAGGATGTGTATGTTCGGAGCCGACATGGCGATCTTGGGTCGGACGATGCGGCGAGTACTGGGATTTTTGTACCACTTAAATAAGAAACTTGTGAAGAAGGAAGGCTCGGGATAGCTCTTTGCCTTTTTCGCCAAACATATGATGTCATAAGTTGTTGTTTTTTTGTCGGAGATGTCATAAGTTGGTATAGTCAAATTTTTTAGGGCATTTAACGAAGTTTGCTGGCATAATTCGCGTTGTGACTTTCACACCACATTTGGCCTGTGTGTTGTTTCACGGCCGTATGCTCAGCAAGCCCTAGTAACATACGCTTAGACCAAATTCGGGAAGGGGCACTAGAATCTCGAGTCCAGCCTCGATGGACCCCAACCAAGGCATCGGTTATTGCGGCATGAGTACTTGGGTCCTGGGCTTGAGCTCTGCCTAGCCTTGATTGACCTAAGCTCAAGCACCGAGGTTTGGGCATACCTTGATCGACTAGGACACGGCCCTTGTGGAACCAAGCCCAGGTGTTGGGGATCCGAGCTCAGGAATCGGGATCCCGCACTCAACCTTGGTGGATCTAGGCCTGGGTGCTGGGGCATTGGCGCAATGGGGCTTGGAGCCTCACCTTATGGATCCAAGCTCGACCTTGATGTGCTCAGGTGACAACTCGAGGGCGGGCACCATGGATTCGGGCACCAACACCGAGTTCACGAGCCTGGCCTTGATATACACGAGCCCAAGCGCCAAAGACCTGGTCTTGGGTGCTAGGAACTTGGAAATTGGTCATTTGAAGTTTTTGTACCTAAGCATAGAGTTTTGGGTCAAGCACTAGTACCTAGTCATATTTTAAAAAAATGATTTTCAATTTTTTTAAAAAGGAAATGTTTCCCTGAATTAAGCATGGGTTTTATTTGATTAGGGTACACTTTTCGTTAACTCATTTTCCTAAGCGAACCAAACGTTGGAAAATGAGAAAATATTTTTCGTAAAACAAATGGAACCTTATAAAATGGTGAGATATGTTTGAACAACTCCAACTTCCGTACTTGATGCAGAAGCATTTGGCTCAATCGTTTAACTCGCAAGCTCAATTTAGTCCTCATCGATTAATCCAACTAATGATGCGAGAGCAAATGATTCTAAAGAACAATTTAAAGTTCCAATATGATTCCATCAGCAAGTTAAGCTATATGGGTGTCTATTCAAGCCGGAGCATATTTCGATCACAACTTGCTTCGATGGATCATGTTGACATGAAGAATCTTAACTAGGATTGTCGATAATAAAGTATTGATTCTTTCCTTGCTAATAAGATTTAACGATTCACCAGATCGATAGCTAATTCCATGCATTTGCAAGATATCCTCTTGCCAAATTAGTTGTTGATTTGATGCCATACTCAAAATATATCTTGCTTGAATAGTTGCTGATTTTATGCCAAATTAAGGCATTAAGACATATCAATGGGAGGCTGATTAGAGTTATTTCCTTTCATATTAATTGACCTTTGAAGATTGTTATTAGTTGGACAAGTTGGTGAATGAATTTGTCTTTGAATTCCTTTTCTATTTCCTTTGTCTTAATCCCTTTATTAATAGAAGAGTGTTCTCAATTGTAAGACGGACATCCGATTGAATGAATGAGAACTCCTCTACTTGAGGTGAATTGCTTATATCGATCATTTTTAGCCCCGAAAATTAGATTCTTCCTCGGTGGTGAGCCAAAAGTCTTTTAGCCTTGGTTGGTGGTTATCCTTAAATCTCGGTGGTGACCTTCTATCTCAAATCCCGGTCTTGACTCTTGGCCGGTGGTGCATCCTTTAGGTCTTGATCCGATCGTAATTTATCCTACATTTGCATTCATCCTTCAATACCCATCACCATATACTTTGATCTATTCACACTTCTTTCGGAATCACTCAAAACGTATTCGTCGACCCTTGCGCACGCATCGCTACTCCACCTTTTTTATAAGAGCAAGAGGTTTGACTGTTCGAGATAGTTTCTATAAATTTTGATCGTTCGACAAGTTATGTGAGGTAAATATGTTAATATAACGAATCAACATCAATATCACCTTTATCCCAAACTAGTTGAGGTCGGTGATCAATGGACCCAAATATATATATATGAAAAAAAAAAGAAATAAAAAAGGCCAGTCTAGAATATAGGAATTCTATCCATCCACAATGCTAATAGATGAAAAAAAAAAAAAAAAACAAGCCAATGGAGTACCGAAAAGAAAAATGATCGATATACTAAGGGAGTCACGGGTGCAAGGTAGCAATCCGAAGAGGACCAGAAAGCCCACCATTTTCAGAGGAGCAGCGCCCGTAGGAATGAATGGATAATCAATCTGGTGGGCTGCATAATGTAATCGACTCCCCTCCCTCTTCTTTTTCTTACGTTAAGTTCTTTCACGTTTGGCCTCGCCCGAAGAGCATTCACTCCGCCGGGCCCCTAAAATTATAGTTAAAAGCACTGAACCAACGCGATAATGAATCTCATTCATTCGCAACATTCCACAAAACATTTAAGGAATTCAAGTTTGTCAAATTTTGAGCAATACTAGGGCTTATTTGAACATCCTCGTTCTTTAACACAAGCGCAACCATACAATGAAAACCCAACATCATCCCTTATTATTCATAATATAACGTTCGAGAGGGATGTGAGTATTTAACTACTATTTCAAGAAAAGAAAAAAAGATTCAAGCACCCTCATGCTTGAACAATGCTTTCAGGTTGCGAGGTCTGACTGCGCTCAGACTCCCGTTCCACATCAACTGCGCAAGCTGCCGGTTAGCCCTCTCGCTCGGATGGCCGGCATCGAAGAACACGTACTTTTCAGGATGACGGCACAATGAATACTCCTTCACTCCTCTCCGGCCTCCACAGGTCGAATTTCCCCTATAAGGGCCCGAACCGCAACACGCGGTTTTCCCTTCCTTGAAGCCTGAATTGATTGCACATATCGAAAACAAGGACTTCCATTCAGAACCGTCACGATGCAAAAACTACAAATCCACAGGTGGCATAGAAGAAAAATGACGCTCAAACTGAAGCAAAATCAAGTGCACGGAACACCAACAACTCACCATATTTTGATGGGTATTGGATTATCTCACCGCCTGTAGTGTAGAAGTCGAAATAGGAGTACTCGAATCCTTGGAGTTCAGTCTCCAGCTTAGTAAGAGCTGAAGTAAGAGCAACGTTGTGAAGCTTTGCTAGATTGTTGGCTTCGACTAAGCAAGAACCATTTCTGGTTGATGCTCTGCTGCTTGGCGCACAGCCGAGTGGCCCCACGCCGATCATTGCAAATTTTCTTCCTCCTTCTTCATATATCCCCTGAAAAGTAAAACTCAGAAAGCCATATCATCCCCTTGAAAGGCCATAACAATCACCACATGTTTAGCGAGTCTAATTATAGCGAGGCCAGAACGAGATGGTTCCCTTACAAACACGCACTATATGGTGTATGTATATAGAGGCGTTCGCCTTTAAAATCTCTTGAAAAGATGAATTAGTCGAGATACGCTCGGATACCAACTTACCATTGTATCGAAAGACACCGAAATATTTGCACAGTTCTATGCTTGTGCTACACATGGAGCTATATAAAGAACACTTAACTAAGTGATATAATAGAGTTGGATATCAAATCATGGCATATGGACAAGAGAATGAGAAATAACTACTTTTAAAATGAACTTATAGGTCGCCATCTCGTGCTCACTTGCCGGTTCGGATTAAGCACACATGTTTAGTCGTGCCAATGGAAAATATTTCTATTGAGCCTGCTTAAAGATCATGTAATGTCAATCCTTTCATGCTTTTTGTACATGAGTTGTCGAATCGTGTCCACTTGTGCTAGAAAATTCAAGATATCACAAGGTCCATAAAAGTGGGAAAATTATAAAAAAAAAGTCATAAATCTATTGTAATTGTGTTAATTCAGTCCTAATTTTTTTTATTTGCCAATTAAATTCTAAATCTCTTGCATTTAAAGTGAAATTAGAAAATACTTTCTCGAGGGTGGATGGATATTGGAATTCTTATTAGTTTCGTACCTTGAGCACAGTGGTGATGTTTCCAATCACTATCCCCACGTAATCTTCCGTGGAAATGGACTGAAACTGAGCTGGATTATAAGAGGAGTAATCATTGCTTCCGATGCTGATCAAGTAAACACCCTCCTTAATTATCCTCTTCGCCTTCTCGCTCCCCATCTCCTTCCTCAGCTTTTTCTCTAGTTGTTCAAGCTGCTTCAGCTGCATCTTCAAATCCACCACCTGATCAATTAAAAAGATGAACTTGTTCATTTCCCATCTTTCTTCCAGTCTCATAGAGTGGAAATACCCATGTCAAAAAAGGTGAAAAAGAGCATACAAATCCTTTGTGAGTGCCGACCAGAGCACCGGCACCGCCCGATGCGAAATTTGCCCCTCCCATGAATTCACCTTCTTTCATTTGGAGATATGGTGGAATCAGCGGCAGATTTGCATATTCAGCTGCATAACCAAAAGAAAAACAAAAAACAAATTCAGCAGTAACGCATCAGGAAATAAATAGAATTTGTGTACAAGTTAAGTTACCGATAAAGTCGACCATGAGACGACCGTCCGAGAATCTGCCGGTGGGATAGTGGAAGAACGTCTCGCCGTAAGGAGGAAAATTTGCTCTGAAACTTTCAGTGGTGTTTATGTAGTTGTTGGTCCCTGCGTCGTTAAGGGAGTCACCAAAGATGAACAGAGCAACATCTTTCCGAGATTGATTGTCGCAGCGAGCGGAGACGAAGAGGCTTGCGAGCATGGCGAAGAGAACGGTGCGGAGAGTCGGACTCGACATGATGAGCTGTGTTGGACGATTTCGAAGGTCTCGAGCTCGTTATTTATAAGAAACTTCCTAGGACGGATTTTCGAAGCCCATGATTGGCAGCAGCGTCAAAGGTTGGCTTTGGGAGTATGGATTGGCTGGCCAATGCGCGTACTATCTTACGCATGTTCCCGACTAAAGAAATCCGGTGGCAGAAGGTCGTAAATCTTATCGGTGGAGTTGACTTGGACCGATCTATAGTTGGCCCGCCAAGGCATGCCTCGACTCTTAATATTGTTAGTCGACCCTACAATAAAGTAGAAGAATTGTACAGAGACTTCATCTTTTTCTCGGGAAAATTGTCGTCTCTATACTTACCAGTAGCTTAATAATGACCAATGAGTATAGATCTTCATCTATCTTTTTCTTAGAAAAATTATCTAAAATATCATCAACCTAGTATAATTCTGTCAATTCAATCCTAAATATTTTAATTTTATCAATTGAGTTTTAATTATTTTCACGTAATTTTAGCTGAAAATTATTGACGTAAACGGTAGTCGTCTTCCATGATACGGCCGGTGTTGACGTGGACAATTTCATATAATATTTTAATATATTTTTAAAATTTTATTAAATAAAAATAAAATAATAAAATGTTATTATTTTTTACTGAATGAAGACACCGAATTTTCGGTATTGTTGGTCATCGGTCAACTTCATGGACTTACTGTGGCGTGCTACAGCTTCTAATATGTTAATATTAAAATAATAATAAAGTTATTATATCAATAAATTAATATTTATATATATATATAAATGAGAAGGGAAGTTTCCGGTGTAGATTTTTCTGTGAATGTGTCAGAGTGCGACTTTTGTGTGCCGAACGTGGAGTCCCAATTATTCTAGTAGTATAATAAAATAATTGATTAACAAAAAAAAAAGCCACTATTGATCGAAAGTCCCACTAATTTTACCGAATTTGCATCAATGCCACCGAATTATGAGGCTGATCACTATTGTATTACTAAAATAATTATATCATATTATAATAATTTAGTAATAATAAATAGTAAAATAATAGAATAAAATAACATAAAATAATAATAAAATCAAATCAAATCAAATACAAGTAAAGTTGCCGCTCTTATGAATTAGCTGATTGTTGTCGAAGTTCTTGATTTTTCTGCTGTGATGTCGTCGAACAAAGAGTTCCCGATTGAAATAATATTAAAAAAAAAGGGAGAATTTACCAATTTCGTGAAGGATTGAGCTGTAGTTTTTGATGTGCTCATTTCTTGGGTTGCCGAAGTAATGAATGAAAATGCATATGCTTAACAAAGTGATGCATGAACGTACTTGTGCATGATGATTGGATTCGAGCATTTCATAAGCACATCTCTGCATGATAATTATGTAAAAGATTATGTTCTGTTGTCCACTTGAGGTGGCGACGATGCTGCGGAGTTGCGATGCCCCGTGTGTCGGGAAGCCCCGAAGATTGTTTCGGGATGCCACGGAGTGGCGATACCCCATGTGTCGGGATGCCTTGTGGACGGATGTTGCGGGATGCCTCGGAGTTGAGATGCCCCGTGTGTCGGGAAGCCCTGGGAGTTTCGGGATGAAAGATGAAGTAATAAAAACGGTGTATACTCACGTTTATACATTTAATTGCGTGAATAAGACACTAGGTGGTGATACTGGTGCATTGGGACATAATGACATTGACCTGCATCATATAGACAATATCATGATATGTCGTCATGCGAATGTTCATACATTCTTATATTTTACTTGAATGCTTGTGATGGTGAATTCCAAGTTGAGCATTAAGAAGATCACTTACCTTAGACTTAGAGATTTCATTTACTGTGTTTCGACTCACCCCTTTATTTTCTTAGATATGTAGGATGGATCATTGGCCACCACTTTTTGGAGCCGTCAAGCATGTAGAGTATATTTATGAAGATGTTTTTGTGGTCGAGCAAGCTTTAGTATATACTAAGTGTACAACGTTCTTATGGCTAGATGTGGGTCTTCCGCAATGGGTCCCTCATCTCTATGTGGCCTGGTACTTTAACGTCGAGGGCAATTTAGTAGGACCGATTAGAGGCTTTGATGGTCCTCCAGGGTTCGGTGACGATGGCCTATCAACGGGTGAAGTCGTTGATCCGTAGTTGTTGTCTAACGTTTACACAGGCGGACTTTTGATGATCAAGGAACGTGGTAGAGGAGATAGGTGTCCCTAACCCCTTCCTAGGTCTATGTTATGCTACATTATATGATGTGCTGGCTATGTTTGTAAAATATAAATAATTGATATGTAAATTTGGTAAACTAGTGGTACAAAATAAATGATACATATGTATTTAGTAAACTCGTGTGATCTTGTGTCGGGGATGATGATGTGAAAAATTTATTTATGCTTCCGCATGCGAATACTATTAAATAATATAACTAGCACGTGTAGCACGTGATGTTCTAGGGCGTTGCAGAAACTTCCAGATCTTCTTTCTCTATGGAGGGAAGGGGACGAAGAGATCGAGCTCAAACCCTCCCCTCCACAGAAAAAGAAGAAAGAACTTGTGTAGAGATGGGAGAGAGAAGAGAGGAGGTGACTAAATATCGGAATGATATCTCATTGCGATGGATACTTAAGAAAAAAGATAAGAGGAATGTACAGTATTGTAACTAGAGTTGTCAATATGGGTCTATGACCCAATTTTGACCCATATTGTTGTAAAATGAGTTATATGTGGATTATTAATTTTTAGAGGGCCCACTAAATATGGGTCCAAAAAGTTGATGTTAAATTAAATGAGTCAAATTTTCGACCCACTTTCAACCCGTCCAGAAAGTGAAGTAATGGGTCCTGCTATCGCTCACACACGCAGCTTTTGCCTTCCGCAAATAGTCTTGCCCTTGCAACTTGCAAGCAGCCGTCGTTCGCCTCCGGGTTGCACCTCCGTCTCGCCTCTGTCTTCCCGCACGTCCGTTTCACCCAACTTCGTCTCGCGCCACTTTCGCGTTTCTCTTCACTCAAGTCTGATCTAAGTAAGCCATCTCCATCTCTTTGTCTTCCTGTCCTTGAATTTCATTTTTTGGAGTCATATGTTTGAGGTCAGCTCCAATAATTTTCAGAATGTGCTACATGCATTGCTCTTAAGCCTTCAGAATTTAGTGTTTTATTGGCTTTTCTGGTGATTTATAAGTAATCTCGATCAAGGAGGCATCAGCTATAAGTTAAATTATTCTGGAGCAATGCTTTAGGCAGTAATGGTGTTTCCATGGGGTGATTCTCCAAATTTGTTATTAATGTGTTTATTTTACAAGGAAACAATGGAATATGCCAACCCGTTTGAAATATTACCATCATGAAGTGTGGTTTATAACTTATGGGAGCAGTAGGTTTTCATAGGTATCTTAAAAGTAGGGACAATCTGTCAATTGGCCTTGCAGCTGACATAATCGAGAAAGTTGTGCTAAATCCAAGGAGATCGTAGTTAAACTGTTATGTCTCACTTAATGGTCAAAGCTATCTAGAATCAATATGTGCATTCTGTGTGGTAAGCTATATTGTTGATTACCTTCTTCTCAAGGGGTGTAAATATGGTGGCGGGAGAGAGATTACAGTCTCTATTTTACCTTAATGATGTTTATTTTAGTGATTTTGGTTTACCCTACGAAGATCCTATGTGAATTAGCATTCTTCCATATGACTTTTAAAGGGGAACGGAAATTGGGGATGTTATATTTTCTTTCGGTTTTTACAACTTGTTCTAATTCACGTGTTCTCTAGTTGACAAATTGCCTCTTTTGCAGCACAATTTCTCTACAGTTTTGTTCCAGCTGATGCTTGTTAAAATGCACGTGTGAGTTGTGTTAGAAAAGTCATATATTGGAGAATTAATGTTGGGTAGAGCAGTTAATATATTCAAGTTGACCCATAACTCATTGGGTTAAGCTTTTGAGTAAAGGCGGGTTCAATTTGATATATTGACGGGCTCGGACTTGGACTCCCTCTTGGTGATCTCCCCCTAGGTGAAGGTATCTGACTTCTGCTGCGCACTCCCAACAAATGGTATCATAGCCGATGGTTGATTGGTGGGTCTCCAATCTGTTTCAATGTTTGGTGAAAATCTCAAGGAAGGAATCTAGTGACCAATGCGATTTCCGGACCGGTGTGGAGTTGTGGTGTAGCAATGCGAGCCCGATGACGTTAATGGAGATTCAAGTTGAGATATGTTGGTGCATAAGGATACTTAAATTATGGGAGAGCAAACCTAATACTGGAGCTCACACGTAAGGGGGAGATTGTTAGAATGCACTAGGGATGAGATGGGTCGGGTCCGGACCTAGACCCCGAAATCGACCCTGTTATAATCGGTTCTCAATTTTTAGAATCGAGAACCGATCCTGTTTGTCTTGGAATCTATTTTGAAACCAACCCTACTTTTCGGTCCGGTTCTAGGGTCTACCCGATAACCTGTTTTCCTTTTTTTTAATCAAAATAATATGATATCGATGAAACAAGCAATAAAAATTACAATCCACCAAAAGTAATAGTCCAAAATATAATAGATAATACGACGAGATGGAAAGAAATAGAGAACCGAGAGGAGGTGAGGGCTATGAGGCAACAAAAGGACAAGCGACGCTGGATTGTACACTAGGAGTTCTTTTTTTTTTTTTTTTAAGTAACTAAAAATCGGTTCTAAAATTGGTTTGGGTGGGTTTTCACCTAGAACCGAAAATCGGACCGGTTTCAACCGGTTCCCAAAAATTGAAACTAATTCCCGAACCGATTTGAGCAGGAACCAATTCTCGATCCTGTTTTTCAGGCTAGCCGTTCCGGGTTCCGGGTAAACCCGATCTGGTTGCACACCTCTAAAATGCACGTGTGAGTTGTGTTAGAGAAGTCTCATATTAGAGAATTAATATGGTGTGAAGTAGTTAATATATCCAAGTTGACCCATAACTCATTGGCTTAAGTTTTTGAGTAAAGGTGGATTTAAATAGATACATTGACGAGCTTGGACTTGAACTCCCTCTTAGATCTACTCTGAATCCTGATGAGTCCTTTTGAACTGGGTTTCAATTGAAGCTTGAATTTGTTGCTTTCGTGAGTTCTCTCTTCTTCCCTTTTCACTTGCCTCATTTGTGCTCTGGTTTTGTATTGGCTTTCCTTCATTAGAGTTATTTTGTCTGGTTTTAGTTGTTTGTGTCTGCACTTGAACCCATTGGGTATCTTGTAATCAATGCACAAATGAGTGAATTGTTCTATTGTCCATAGCAACAGCTTGAAATAATGCTTCTTCCTATTGGACTTCTGAATTTTTGGCTCTCTCTTCATGTTTCTCAAGGGAGAAGCTGCACGTTCTTGCTCTTGACAAATGGATGAGAGGAACATTCCAGATTATGTTGAATCGTTGGAGGAATTTTTTTTTTTTTTTTTTAAGTTGGCGAGTCTTTGCGTTTTGTGTTGTTGGGCATTTGATGCCAAATGTGTTCTCGTTGCTTGTCATAAATTGTGATCTAATGACCAGATTGGATCAATTTTTAACAACTCCTAAGTCGAGGTCTGGCGAAAAATGACAGGAGAGGGCCACTCAATAGGTGTACACTATTGAAACCTGGATGAGAGACATGGAAACTGCATTAGTCTTTCCCACTTCATCAGAGCATGAATCTGTCTATACATAGCATCTACTATCTATTCAAGTGCTCCGTGATGTAATCTGATGGATGATGTGCGTGAATGGAGCAGATGGATTTTGCTGATCATTCTCTTAAAATGCTGGATTCTCTGCCCGTCGTCTTGAAATCGAAGAGCACTGCGAAATTTCATTTGCTTGGTGAAATAAGCTCGTCTTGACCAGATTGGATCGAATTTTAACAAAAAACCGAGTTACCCGTACGAAACTGACCTCATTAAATATGGTTCACAACTGATAAAACAAAATATGTGGGTCAAAACCCATTTTGGCAGCCATTTTTTATTAGTACTTCAACTTATAGATTTTTTTTTACATTTTTACTTTATTTATTAATTTTTTATTATTTAATTTGCTTCTTTTATTTGATGTAAAGTTTTTATCTAGGTAACATATATATGAAACGAGCGTAAAGTAGGTTAAATAGGTTGTACAAGTTTCCTAAAATATTAATGTATCTTGATAATATGGGCCAAAATGGATCGGGTTGTTGGATCGGATATGGATCATTAGATATGAGTCAAAACCGGTTAGACGGGTCAATATGGGTTGGATCATATTCGATCCGACCCAAACCCGACCCAACCCACCCATTTGACACCTCCGATTGTAATACTAATAGAACGAAGCATTTTACCCCTTCAGGCCTCGGGTTAGTTGTGATTAGAAGCACGCTATGGCACTTGAGATGGGTTTGATCGGTGCCCCCTTCTGCGGTGCCAGAAACAAAGCGAGGGGTGCTCATCGACTTAACGTACTCCGGACACCGTCGTCTAGATATAGGCTATTAGGCTGGCGTGTAACTCCAGATGGTGTGTTAGCCAGAAGTATGCTCTGGTGCTCGCACGAAGAACTCCATTTGAATCATCTAAGCCTGTGTTTTGTCAAAGTGGGCATCAGGTAGAAAGCGACTCTAAAGGTGTGTTAGTTTCGGGGAAAAGTGTTTTTCCAGAATTAATTTTTCAGACTTTTATCCGTTTGGTTCACCGGAAAATGATCCGGCCAATGGAAAGTTTATGTATAAAATCAAAAAAGTGGATTCCTCAATTTAAAGAGGTGAAAACATTTTTTAAAATTAATTTTTTTAAAATTTTAAAATTTTTAATGTTTTAATATTATTTTCTATGCTTTTTCTTTTTTTTTTCCTACTCCCTTGTTGCGACTGGCCAGCAGCGGCCACCGGCGAGTCTCGAGGCCATTGGCCAGGCTTGCCTAGTCCCGGCAAGACTCGAGGCCGTTGGATCTAGCGGCCTCGAGGCTTGCCGGCCGCCTAAGGCAGATCCGCCAGCGAGCTCAACCTCGCCTTTCGCTAGCGAGCTCGAGCTCGCCCAAGGCCATTAGCATCGCTGAAGGAAGGAGGCAGGTGTTGCAGAAGGAATAAGGAAGGAGAAGAGAAGGAAGAAGGAGAAGAAAAAATATAATATATAATATATAGAATGTAGAATTAAAAATTTGATTTTCTTTTTGCCTAAGATAAAGTAATTAAAGTGGAATTATTTTCCAAATGAAAATCAAACATCATAAAATATTTTCCATCACATATCACCAAACAAAGGAAAAGAAACCGTTTTCCTCGAAAATTATTTCCCAAAAATTATTTTTCGAAAAACCAGTTCCAGACAAACGTTTTCAGTAAAACAAACACACCCTAAATTTGGTTAGAGACATGTCTCCTTGACGAAAGCCGCCTTGCGCTTCACGTGTTGAGCTCAGGCGGCCGAAGTGAGAATAGAAGTAAGAACACATCGTCGGACTCTTTCTTGTACAGACTTATCTCCCAAGTTCACGAGTCCTGGTCAATGTACGGACAGAAGACTTTGGAACAAATACTTCCGTCATCATATTTTTCCGATATATATTTATGTACCAAGCTGAAGAGGACGAACATCGTCCAACACTGTTCATCATGTCGACTCCCACTCTCCAAGCTGTTCTCTTCGCTGTTCTTGCAAGCCTCTTCGTCTCCGCTCGCTGCGAGAATCAATCTTGGAAAGGTGTTGCTCTGTTCGTCTTGGGCGACTCCATTAACGATGCGGGGACCAACAACTACATAAACACCACTGCAGGTTTCAGAGCAAATTTTCCTCCTTACGGCGAGACGTTCTTCCGCATTCCCACTGGCAGATTCTCCGATGGTCGTCTCATCGTCGATTTCATCGGTAACTTCTTCTTTGCCGTGTCACTTGTACACAAATTCTATTTATTTCCTCATGAGTTACTGCTTAATATATGTGTTGTTCTATTTTGTTTTTTCTTGTTTTTCTTTTGGTTATGCAGCTGAATATGCAAATCTGCCGCTGATTCCACCATATCTCCAAATGAAAGATGATGAATTCATGGGAGGGGCGAATTTCGCATCCGGCGGAGCCGGCGCTTTGGTTGGCACTTCTGAAGGATATGTATGTCCATTTTCACCTACTTTTTTGGCTCGAAGCTTTATTTAACATGAATATTTTCATTTTCTGAGACTGCAAGAAAGATGGGAAATGAACAAGTTCGTGTTTTTAAATTTTATCAGGTGGTGGACTTGAAGACGCAGCTGAAGCAGCTTGAACAGCTGGAGAAGAAGCTGAGGAAGGAGATGGGGAGCGAGAAGGCGAAGAGGATAATTAAGGACGGTGTCTACTTAATTAGCATCGGAACCAATGATTACGGGATGCCTCTCTCTTATCCAGCTCTGTTTCAGTCCATTTCCATGGAAGATTACGTGGGGATGGTGATTGGAAACATCACCACTGTGCTCAAGGTACGAAACTAACAAGAATTCCAATATCTACCCACTCTCAATAAAGTATTTTCTAGTTGCAAAAGGTTTCGGATCCAATTAGTTAAAAAAAAAATTTGAACTGAATTGACACAATTGCAATGGTATAGAATTTTTTGGTAATTTCCCCATTTTTATGGACCTTGTGATATCCTGAAATTTCTGATATAAGTGGATACAATTCGACAGCTTTACGTGCAAAAGCTAATGTATATCAAAATAAACTCCAAAATGAAAGGAATTCACATTACATGTTCTTTGGTGTTGACATGACTAAACATGTGTGCTTAATCCGAACTGGCAAGTGAGTACTAAAAGTAGTTCTTTCTCATTCCCTTGTCCATATGTCATGATTTGATATCCAACTCTATCATGTCACTTAGTTATTTGTTCCTTATATAGCTCCCTGTGTAGCACAAGCATAGAATGCGAATATTTTGGCGTCTTTTTAGTCGGCGGTAAGTTGGTATCCGAGCGTACCTCGACTAATTCATCATTCCGAGAGATTTTAAGGGGGCGCGCCTCGTCATTCTGGCCTCGGATAATCAGACTTGCCAAACATATGGTAATTGTCATGTCCTTTTCAAGGGGATGATATGGCTTTCTGAGTTTCCTTTTCAGGGGATATATGAAGTAGGAGGAAGAAAATTTGCAATGATTGGAGTGGGGCAATTTGGCTGTGCGCCAAGCGGGAGAGCATCAACAAGAAATGGTTCTTGCTCAGTCGAAGCCAACAATGTAGCAAAGCTTCACAACGTTGCTCTTACTTCAGTTCTTACTAAGCTTGAGATTCAACTCCAAGGATTCGAGTACTCCTACTTCGACTACTACACTTCAGGCAGTAAGAGATTCCAGTACCCATCAAAATATGGTGAGTTGTTTATGTACTGCGCACTTAATTTTGCTTGAGTTTTTAAGCATCATTGCTTCTATACCACCTGTGGATTTGTTCTCTTCATCACTGGTTTGCTGACTAAAAGTCCTTATTTTCGATACGTTGAAATCGATTCAGGTTTTAAGGAAGGGCAAATCGCGTGTTGTGGTTCGGGTCCTTATAGGGGAAATTTCACCTGTGGGGGACAGAGAGGAGTGAAGGAATATTCATTGTGTCACCATCCTGACAAGTACGTCTTCTTCGATTCCGGCCATTCGAGCGAGAGAGCTAATCGGCAGTATGCGCAGCTGATGTGGAATGGGAATCTGAGTGTAGTCGGACCTCGCAATGTGAAAGCATTTTTCAAGCATGAGGGTGCTTGAATCTTTATTTTGTTCTTTCTTGAAATAGTACTTAAATAGCAACATCCCTCTAGAATGTCATACAACGAGCGATAATGTTGGGTTGAATGTATGGTTGCGCTTATGTTAAATAAGAAGGATGTTCAAATGAGCCCTAGTATAGCTCAAACGTCGACAAACTTGAATTCCTCTAATGTTTTGGGAAAAGTACGAATAAATGAGATTCATTATCGCTTTGGTTCTGTGCTTTTTAACTTTAATTTTAGGTCAAACATGAAAGAACTGAAAGTAAGAAACAGGAGAGGAGAGACTCGATTCCATTATGCAGCCTATTAATGATGGGCCAGATTGATTATCCATTCATTCCTATGAGATGTACGAAGCCCATGCCTACCAATGTATTTTAGAAAGTTTACAGGCTCTCTCGGAAAGGCTAATCGGCAAGACAGACTGTTATTGGACACTGAATGTGTGAACCATTTAGGATGTCTGTCCCGTGGACTAGGTTTAGGTTGCCTAGCATCGCTCTTCTGAAAATGTTGGGCTTTATAATCCTCTTTGAATTGATGCCTTACACTTGTGACCCGCTTAGTATGTCGATCATTTTTTACTTTGATGTTTCATTGGATATTTTTTTTTCATCATTCACCGTATTATTATTATTATTATTATCATCATCATCATTCGCTGTAAGGAAAATTTTAAATAAAGGCATGAAGTGGAACTTGTTTCAAATAAGGACTTTAAGTGCCCTTATCATTTCAAATAAGGCTTTGAAGTGACTATATTAGTCTAAAAAAAAAGACCTCTTGCCATTTTTTTTTTTGGTCGCACCTCTCACCAGTTAGTTAGGGCCATTTTCGTCATTTACTTTTTAAAAAAAATTCTTTTTTTTCCTTCTTTTTTTTTTTTGGTTTTCTAACAAAAAAAAATAGTAAAAAAAAGTAAACACAAGCGAGAGGGCCTTATTTTTCTTTTTATGTATTTTAATTTTAATTTTTAATTTTTATTTAACTTAACTAAAATTATATTAAAATTGTATTTTGCTAAAAATGCCCTTGACAGGCCAAAAAATTTGGCGGGCACGGCGAGGTCAGGCCTTTATTTAAAACATGTATAATCACTTCAAACTCTTATTTCAAATAAGGAGGGCACTTTATGCCTTTATTTAAAATAATGACCATTTCATATCCTTATTTGAGAAAACGAAGGCAATTCGGGCCTTTAATTAGAATTTTCCCTTTGCCTTATTAACATACTTGTTGAATGATCAAAATTTTTGGAAACTATCTTGAACAATCAAACCGCTCGCTTTTATAAAAAAGTGGAGAAGGGAACTTGTAGTTGTTCAAATTAGGAGTGTGCAAAAGAATCAGGAACCACTCAGACCGCATCGGTCTAGAATCGGCAGTTCCCATGGGGCGGGCTATTCTGCCACCCAGACCAAACTGGTAATAGAAATATATTTTAAAATTTTCGATATTTAAAAAATGAAAACCCTAATTACTAATTATTAACTCTTGCATCTCGCTCTCTTCTCATACTCTCAAACTCTGTCTTGACCCTTTCTCGCGATCTGTCCCGGCTCCCTCTCATCTCGTTCTCTCGTCCCAACTCGGACGCGCCTTCGACCGTCCCTCGCGATCACTGCCTCGCCTCCCCCTCTCGCTCTTTGTCACCACCAGCCTCGTCGGTTGTCGCTCCCTTTCTGTGAGTTGAAAACCCTAATTAATGCTATTTTCCCCCTTTTCATTTCTTCACTCAAGTCTCATGCCTCTCTCGCAGATCTGTAGTTACAGCCTGACTCACTGCTCTCTTGTCGTGACTTTCTGCAGTCGCAACCTCGCTTGGCAGTGATTTTCGCACGTTTCGATTGTTGTCCGAATCATGATTGCTTGATCTCGTCTTAGGCGACAATTTTGCTTTTGTATTAGATAGAGTTGGCCTTAATGATTTGTGGGTGTGTGGTGATTTTATTTTTCCCTTTCATTTCTTTTTTATGAATTGGGTGTTCAAGAAATACGATTCACTACCTTCTTTGCTGTGTCTGTTTTTCTTTTTTCTTTTTTTGTTGGAAGCAATATTTTCATTTCACTTGAAAAAGAGATACGTGACTTCAAGACAAAGATGAAAAATAAACAAATCAAGTAAATCTGAAAAATAAATCAACCCGATACGATCTGCAGAGATTCTTCATTCCACCACAAAGGCAAAGACGGGTCTGTCATAGCATCGAATCCCAAATGGCAGCCAACTGAATCTCGCACTAATGATGAGCGCATGCCGAGATATGCTTCTTCACTTACAGCTTTGCCAAAAGGCAGTGTGCTCCTAAGTTTGACGTCCCCAACACTATCATTAAATAAAGATAAGAACAAAACTAATCGGTTGATAGAGTACAGAAAACACCTTATAAATTCCCGTTCTATTTCTAGATCGGAATAAAAGAGCGTCCAAATATAAATCTAATTTTAGATTGAGTGAGAAGATTTGTAAAAAAGAAACCAACCGATCACAAAATTACTTCAAATAAGCCAACTGCAGAAACAGTAGAGGGAAACCGTGCTCAACTATATGGAGTAAGTACCGAAGCCAAAATGAGCAAGCAGAATCAGAATAGCTAATACTTTCAAAACGCTCACGCTTTGAACTTTTGAGCTTATTGGACAAAACTCTTCACAAGGAAGAAGTCAACGGGATTATTCGAAATCAACTAAAAAAACTGCAAAAGGAAGTTGAGGATACGAGAAATAAGAAAACAAAAAGAAAATGAAGAAGATGAGGGGTGGGGGAGGGACAGAGAATGATCCCTCTATCTCCCTCAAAATTTGCTGCAAGGGGCTTGGCGGTGGTTTGGGGGGGGACCCTAGGGGAGCGAAAAAGAGAGGAGAAAATCAGTCTTGTCTATACTGTGTCTGCTCAACATACGTGTACAATAAATATCTCCAAAAAGTTCACTTGTTCGGACACAGCAGCCATTCACCTACACTACTTTGGCTATTAGATCTATTACATGAATCCACTCGAGACCGGCTTCTGAGTAGATCCACAAAACCAACGGGTGATTCTCGATTCCCATCTTGTGGAAGTGGCCCTTAGTGGGCAGTTCCTTGTTGGTTTCCTTTCCTAAAATCGGTCACATCTAGTTCAAACGTATCTCACAAGTTTATAAGAGTGCGCATGAAAACACTTCTGCATGAGAAATCAATTTCCGATCGGAAGTTGATTTCTCTACTCCTCCTCAAAAGTAAAAGTTGATTTTTCTACTTATGCACTAGATTGACTTCTGATCAAAAAAATTCATTTGATAACGGTTGAAAATTTCTACTTTTGAAACATTATTAACAAAATCTTCGGTGGCGATAGTCGATGGTAGCGGTGGTCGGCGGCCGCGGCAGTGGTCGGCAATGGTCGGCGGTCGGCGGCGGTCGGTGGCTGCCGGAGGCGGCGGGCGGCGACGGACAGCAGTGGTGGTCGGCGGCGGCGGCGATCAATAGGGGTTGGCGGTGGTCGGTGGGCTGCGACGGCGATGGTCGGCGGCGGGCGGTGGCGGCGGTCGGCGGCAGCCGGAGGCTGCGATGGACAGAGGCCGGCGGCGGCCGTGGTCGGCGGCGGCGATCACAGTAACGGTGGTTGACGGAGGCGGCTATGGTTGGCGGCGGCGGCTATGGTCGGCGGTCGGCCGCGGCCACGGCAACTGTGGTCGGCGGCCGGCAATCACGTGAACGGTGGTTGACGGAGGCGGTTTGGGTTGGCGGCGGCGGCTGCGGTGGCTATGGTCGGCGGTCGGCTGCGGCCACGGCGGCCGTGGTCGGCTGTCATAGCAACGGTGATCGACGGAGGCGGGTGTGGTGCAAAAAGTCATTCGGGAGTCGAGAAATTAAAATTTTTTACTTTTCAAAATTGGCTAAAAATCCTATTAGAAGTGAAAAATCTTGCTTGAAGTGAAAAATCCTACCATAAGTCAATTTTTTTACCAAACGGATTTCTACTTCGATCGGGTTTTTATCAAACACATTTCTCCGCCAAATGGGCTTCTAGCAAAGAAATGGAATTTCTGAAGTGTTACCATGCGCGCCCTAAGTCTCCATTTGTTTCATGAAAAATATTTTTCAAGAAAACATTTTACTCATTTTATGATGCTTTGGTTCACTTAGAAAAATGAGTTAACGAAGCCGACAACAGCCACCAGCCATCGACGAGGTGGCCGGCGGAGGGAAAGAGGGAAAAATGAAAATGAAAAAAGAAAAGGAAAATGTAAATAAGGAAAAGAGAAGAAAATTATAAAAAAATTCCTTTTATTTCAGAAGAATAGAAAACTCCAGACTATATCTTTCATGGTAGCTCCACGGAACAGTGTGCTACTGCTGAAACATGGAAGAATTGAAATCTTAGATCGCTTTCATATACTAGGAGATTTCACTTGGAAAGGAAAACTAGGACAGAAATAAGGCATTGGGTCGAACTCTTCTTTGATATCAAGTTTCTGTAGTAAGATTTAAGTTAGGGTTGATCAAATTCCTTATGATATTCAAGTTAAACGAGCTCTTGCCATCTCGAAAGATATGAAAGAAAAATCTCCCTCCAAGCAAAAAAAATTCATACCTCACCAAATCTAGTTGGGTGACTTCCTAACCCCATCAATCCCTTTCGGTAACTTCCATAAACAACTGTTATGTAGAACTTTAGTGACTTTGGTACTCAAAAGGTTTCGGTATTTCATTCCCATATCAACAATAAAATTAATAACTACCCATATATATATATATATATATATATATATATATATATATTCACTCTTTCCACCAACGTATTGCCGACTCTAAAAAAAATATAACAGTCCAACACCCATTTTTATTCAATCAAAACGTAATAATTCAGTATATTAACTTTACTTGCTAAATCTATTCCTTTTTTTTTTTTCATGTATACCTTCAAATGTAACTAAGCTAACCAGCAACAAGAACCAAGTTCAGAGCACCAAGTAAATCATTCTAACTTAGCGCTTAGAGTTTTCACTTACCTTAAAATGATTTGAGCCGAAAATTAGCGCTTTAGTTCCCTTCAAACTAAATGAACAAAGCCAAAAATCAATGTACGTTTTATTTTGAAAACGACAAAAACTCTTTAATAGAAAGTTATAACAACCAATAATATACCTCGTCCGAAATCGAACGACGAAGGCAGAAACTTTTAGTAACACAATCGTGGGACCTTCGTTCTATTCATAGAATTGGAAGCGAAAGAGTGGAGAGAGTGAATGGAAGCTATTAAGTACAGTGAATGAGTGGAGACCTCAGTGCCTTTTATATAGAAAGCTTCTTGTCCATTCGGCAAGTGAAGAATGAAGGGGACTTAACCGTAGTTAAAGTAATTAATTGTCTTGGAGTTAAAATAATGATTGCAAGGGCAGGTGGCCCAATAGGATCGATTCAAGTGGCCTCTAAGTTTATAGGTAGGGCATGTAGCTTCATCTTCACTTGCTACAAGTGGGATATTTTGATGAAATGAAGGAAGAAATGGTTATCCGTTGGCCAAGTTTTGGGATAAATCATTAGGTGCATTTATGGACTAAAGAAATTAGTTGAGACAATATATGACCTCATCTCTCCCAAGCTGCATCGGCAAGCTAAGGGATGAAGTGCTCACCGGGTGGCAAAAGAACAATCGCTACATAAACAAAAATTGGTGTCAGTTTCAAACATAGATACATTAAAAAAAATATTTCAAACCTATCAAAACGTTTTGGCAAAATTTACTGGATGTAAATAATTATATATATTAGTAAATTTGAAATCAACTACGTAAACTCGCAGCGTATCGATCTCTATTAATAATCAATCGTATTTCGTCAACATTCTATAAAATTAATACGAAACGAATATCGAGTAATCAAAGTATATTTCTCGAGAATCAGACACTGAAATATATTTCGTGTCTCCACTAAACTATGCAAGTCACCCAACTTAAATTCTCGCCTACGAATTTCTACACAATATAAGGTATGGTAAAAATTTTCAGGAAGTCATAGTTTCTCCCTCCCGTTTCGGAGAGTTTTTTAGTATATGTTTTTGAGATTTCGCTTTGCTCGGACTTCAATAGCGTACAAGTCTAGTTTCGAATGAGATCGGAAAAGTTTCGTGAAGGTTTTACTCTCACTATCAAATCTGTGCTCATTCAACCTTTATATTCTGCATGGCGATAGTGTTGGGGATGTTGAACCTAAACGCACACTGTCGAAAGGAAAAGCTGTAAAAATAGATAAAAATCTCAATGTGTGCTAATTACTAAAGACGAATTCGGTGATCGGCCATCAATTTCGTTTTGAAAAAGTCATAAATTTGCTTTTTGAGCACATGACTCCCATCATTATTCTGAAGATTTATTTGTTATCTGGATCTTGTTTTGCTTCGAAGTTGTATTCTATCGTGGATATTAATGAAATGCTACCTTGACCCAAAAAAAAATGAAACTAAAAGGATAGAACCAAGTAATAAATTGGTCCAATTAATTTAACAGTCAACGCACGAGTACCTTTATTTCCTCAAGGGTCCAAGAAAAAGTTCAAGTATGCCCATTTTTTTCAAAAAGCCAAACTGAATTAACCATTGACAACTCTACCTACTAGCACAACATCCTATATCTAATGCAAGACTTTAGGCTGCCTGATGCAATCAACTATCTCCCCTCTTCTTTTTCCTGAGTTTTTTCATTCTTAATTCTTCTTATATCAGTTCGTTTATCGTTTGACCACATCTTCAGAACGCTCACCGTGTTTTGGGCCCTTAACATGCTTTTAAAAGCTCAGAATCAAGCAATAATCAATCTCATTTTTTCCTACTTTTCCCAAAACTTCTAAGGCATTCGAGCTTGCGACGTTCTAACAACACTATGGCTCATTTAAACATCCCCATTATTTAACAAAAGTGCAGCCATACAATCGGTCCAACATCATGCTCCGTCACTCAAGATTTGACGTTGGAGTGGGATGTGGTTGTTTACCTACGATTTTGTGAAGAAAAAGGAAATTCAAATCCCCTCGTGCTTGAACAATGCTTTCAGAGTGTGAGGTTTGATTATAGTAGGATTCCCGTTCCACATCAACTGCGCAAATTGCCGATTTGCCCTCTCAGTTGGATGGAAGGCATCAAAGAACAGGTACTTCCCAGGATGACGGCATAATGAAAATTTATTCACTCCTCTCTTCCCTCCGCAGGTGAAATTTCCCCTATAAGGACCCGAACCACAACACGCGGTTTCCACTTCCTTGAAACCTGAATCAATTTCACAAATTGCGAATAAGGACTTCCATTCAGCACACGAGGGATATAACAAGGTGCAAATCCACAGGTGTTATAGGAGCAATGATGCTTAAAACTCAATCAAAATTAAGTGCACAGAGAGCATAAACAACTCACCATATTTGGATGGGTGTTGGATTCTCTCCCTGGTGGCCGTGTAGAAATCGAAGTAGGAGTACTCGAATCCTTGAAGACGAGTCTCCAGCTTAGTGAGAACTGAAGTAAGAGCAATGTTGTGAAGCTTTGCCAGATTGTTGGCTTCACCTGAGCAAGAACCATTTCTGGTTAATGCTCTCATGCCTGGCACACACCCAAATGGAAGTATTCCTATCATTGCAAACTTTCTTCCTCCTACTTTGTACATTCCCTGAAATGACAAATTAGAAAGCCAAATCAACGCGAAGAGCGCGACTTAAGATCGTTCAAGGAGGTGAACTAATCATGATACACTCAAGATGCCACCTGACTATTAGATAATAAGGCCCCAAAATATTTGCATAACTCTTTACTTGCACGACCCACGGCGCTACGTAACTTATAATTAGCTAAGTGATATTACAGATTTTTTGTGGAATATCAAATCACGGCCTAGCGATTTAAACAAATGATCATCAACATTGGATCATATACTCAAGTTTGACAATGTAGTGTGAACTCGTGCCATCTTCGAATTTGCCAATTACATCAGCTTGTGTCTATATATCTGTAGGATTTGTCGCTTTGTGCCGGGAAATCGCAAGAAATCACAAGGTTCGTCAAAATCTATTTTTCAAAGTGAAACTAGAAAATACTTTTCTGGAGAGCAGGGCGGATAATGGGAATTCTTATTGGTTTCGTACCTCGAGCACGTTGGTGATGTTTCCAATCACCATCCCCACGGAATCCTCCATGGAAATGGACTGAAACAGAGTGGAATTATAAAGGAGAGGGAACAAGTAATCATTGCTTCCGATGCTAATTAAGTAGACACCGTCCTTAATTATCCTCTTCGCCTTCTCGCTCCCCATCTCCTTCCTCAGCTTCTTCTCCAGCTGTTCAAGCTGCTTCAGCTGCGTCTTCAAGTCCACCACCTGATAAAATTTAAAAACACGAACTTGTTCATTTCCCTTTTTTCTTGCAGTCTCAAAAAATGAAAATATTTAAAAGCCTCGAGCCAAAAAAAGGAAGGTGAAAATGGACATACGTATCCTCTATAAGTTTCAACCAAAGCGCCGGCTCCACTGGATGCGAAATTCGCCCCTCCCATGAATTCACCGCCTTTCATTTGGAGATACGGCGGAATCAGTGGCAGCTTTGCATGTTCAGCTGCATAACCAAAAAAAAACAGAAAACCAAATACAACGGCGAACGAATTAAGTAGTAACCGATGGAGGCAACAAATAGAATTTGCGTACAAGTTACCCGATGAAAAAAAAAAAAAAAAGAGGGAAGTTACCGATGAAATCAACGATCAAACGACCGTCGGAGTATCTGCCAGTGGGATGGTGGAAGAATGTCTCGCCATAAGGAGGAAAATTTGATCGACTAACCACAGTGGTGTTTAGATATAGATAGGCGTTGGTTCCGGCGTCGTTGAGGGAGTCACCGAAGATGAACAGAGCAGCATCTTTCCAAGATCGATTGTCGCAGTGAGCAGAGACGAAGAGGCTTGCGAAAACAGCGAAGAGAACGGTGTGTAGAGTCGGAGTCAGCATGACGAACAGTGTTGGACGATGTTCGTCCTCTTCAGTTTGGTACGTATATATGGGAAAAGTATGGTGATAGAAGTAATTGTTACAAAGTCTTCTGCCCTTGCATTGACCATGACTCGGATAAACTTTGGGAGATATGCCTGGACAAGTCGGAGTCCGACGATGTGTTCTTATTTTATTCCCACTTCGGCCGCCTAAGCTCAACACTTGGAAGCGCAAGGCGGCTTTCGTCAAGGAGACGTGTCTGACCAAATTTAGAGTCGCTTTCTACTACTTATCCAGAAGCCCACTTTGACAAATCATAGGCTTAGATGATTCAAATGGAGCTCTGCGTGTGAGCACCAGAGCACACTTCTGGCTAACACGCCATCTTGAGTTATTCACCAGCATAACACCTGTTGTGCGGAATAAGCAATCGAATAATAAATAAACAGAATAGGAAAATAAATCGAACACCGGATGTATGTGGTTCGATTGTAGATACCTACATTTACGGGGAGAGCAGCAACAAATTTCACTGTAGATCAAGCGATACACGGAGATTACAAATCGCACTCGAGTTACTCAAACACTTTCAGTATTTCTTAAGCTCCAATTACATCTAAGAACTCACACAGTATTTAACCTCCAATTCCTAACGAAATAATCTCTCAATCTCTCAAAGGAAGTATACAAATCTAACTTCAAGATTTAATCGGCTTCGACACTTGAATTTTTGATGTAATATCATGAACATAACTCACCGAGAAAAAAAACTTTTCCAAGCACTCGCGCGGCGCTTCAATAACTCTCTCCGAATCAACGCACAAAATCACATATATATGCAAAACCGTGTCAACCTTTTGCCGACCCAAACAAGGAGTCAATTCCCTTATTTTATTTCCTTGCTTCTCTGACACGCAAGTCCAAGTCAACTCTACGGCTGGATTTTCCACGACATAAACAATATAAAAGGAAAACGACTGGGTCATTTATGTTTATTTTTTGGGATTAGCTTATTTTACACGAATTAACTATCAAAAATTCTAAAAAATGTATATATTTTTAAAAAATATTTTTTACAAAATAAACGAAGCTTTCTAACTTAAAAAGTGAGGGCCAGCGTAGATAAGGACGAAACCGTGGCAGGAATCGTGATCCAAGGGACATTTTTCAACACATTAGCAAGAATTGCACTCCCGTACAAGTTACGCGACATTGCAAATGGAGAAATACATGGGAAGATAATTTTGTTGGGTCCGAATTTGGCACCAAACCCCTCTTCTAAGATACCCTAGGCTAGACGGTGGTGGGATTCACAAAACGAGCGCAATTTGATGGCTAGATGATTAAATTACGTCGATCAAAAACGTTCTTTTTTTTCTTGTCAAACGTCGATTAAAAAAAATTTAATCAACGGGAAATATTCTCAGCATTGATGACAGTTTATGTCTCGCTATTTTTATGGATAATAAATATATTTTCATTCATTTATCTTCATATGCGATATGAGCCATCGTTTTTCAAAAAAAATGTCTCCCAAAATCTCGAACTTTTCGCGAAACAAACGCATTCGAAGGCTCCGTTTATTTCATAAAAGATAAATAACTCGGAGAACATTTTCTTGAAACCGATCACTCATATGCTTCCCGAAATGAGTGGACGGAAAAACATTTTCGTGGTTCACGGAAACGTCTAGACACCATTTTTTATTAGCTAATTATTTTGAGCGGCGCAAGCGATCACATTCGGAATGATGCTTTCGGAACCATTCATTCTCAGCGATGATATGCACGATTTTGAGCTTGAAATCTTTTTGCTCCAACATCGTGGGTAATTTGATAAAAGGCGAGGAGGTTTCCTCGTGGAGGATGTTATAGTTGGCGATAAGTAAAAAGTTATGTCTTGAACGGGAAGGCAACTTTAAGGTAGCACTTGACCATATAATGTTGAGTTACACGTGAATATTCAGTTTCTTTACAACCAAAAGTCATCATATGTACCAAAAGGCATGCTCATTCGCATGAAGTTAAAGAATTGATGGAAACCGACGCATCGCCTTCTGGTTCTCGGGGTGATGGGTGGAGAGCATACTCGCTTCACCAAAAACCAACGCATTGCCTTATCAAAGATTTACGTCTTAGACACAGTGTGCTTCGAGAATGATTATTTTTCAAAACTAAATCTGACTGCGGTAAGTGTCAATACAAGATGCCAATTTGCGGTATCATGTTTGTCTTTTTTTTTTTCCCCGAAATAACATTTCATTCATATTCGCCAAAAAAAAAAAAAAGCGAAACATCGCAATCCAATTGTTACAACTTCAACCCAAAACAAATTGCAGATAACAAGATGAATCACCAAAACAAAGATAGGGCTATCATACTCAAAAAACAAATCTATAACTTCTTTAAATCAAGATCGGCGGCTGATCATCGAATCTGTCTTCAGCAATGAGCACATATCGAAATCTTCATATCTTGCTATGAGTTTGCCTTTCGGCAGTGAACGCCTAGGTTCGGTATCCACAATGCCATCGCCATGCAGTATAAAAAGGTTGAACGAGCACAGATTGAATACCGAGAATAAAACCTTCACGAAACTCTTCCAATCTCCTTTGAAACCGAACTTGTATGCTAACGAAATCCAAGGGAAACAAAACCTCGAAAACATATAATAAGAAAACTTGCCAAAACGAGAGAGAAACTTCTAGATCTAGATCAGATTGAAAAAAAAAAAACGGTTCATCAAATGGGGGGAGGGGAGGGAAGGAGAGGGAGAGATCTTGTGAAGTCCCAGGCACGTCACCTCACGAACGCATTTTTCTTCTTTCTCTTTTTTTCCCGAAACACGAAAAACGCAATGTAAAAGCAACCAACTAAGCAGACATAACAGCTTCTGAAACATTTACAACCACGCGTACTATTTATTATATGTGACATATTTTTCATAGTACAACCTAACCTCCGATCTTATATACGATCAAATTTACGGAAGGTGGAACTAGTGACTACGATTCTGTCCCTATCGCTACCGTTACCCCTTATTGGACTTTTCCTCCTCCTCCCCGGTTCAACCTCCACTCTAAGGCATCATTCCGACTTGAAAACCCGATGGCCCATCAAAGTTGCATAGAGGGCTCATAAGTGCGCCATCAATATTTTGATGTAAGGCTACAAAGGCAAGGGGAACCGTCTTTGCTGTTCCAGTATCTATCCATACAACAATCGTGACTCTAATCTACGTAGTATTGTTCTCCACGTCCACTACATCACGATGGGAGAACTTTAAGTGAGTAGGCATACCAAAGAGTGGGGCGAACGTAGGGATGAGCGGTTCCAGGTTCCTCACAGGTTCCACCTGGAACCCGGAACCTACCCATCCGCACAGGTTCCTCTTTTTTTTGGAACCCGGAACCTACCCATCATACCTTGGAACCTACCATGTCACAGGTTCTAGGGTCGGTTCCAGGGTACCCGAGAACCTATCAATTTCTTTTATTTTTTCATTTTTAGTTAAGCAAAATAAGAATGAACGCTACAACATCTAAGAGAAAGTAGATATAAGTGGTTTTAGGTTCCGTACAGATTACATTTAGAACCCGAAACCAATACATTAGAACACGTTTATCATTTTTTGGAATCTGAAACCTAAAATTTTGTTTGGCTCCAAATTATATACTCATCATCCGGCGCCATAGAACATTGTAGGATCATGCAAAAATATATACTAAGAAAAATATAAAAAATTATTTTAAAATCTAGAGTCCAGGTTCCAGGTTCCAAGTAGTGGAACCCGGAACCTACCCATTAGAACAGGTTCCTAAATTTTTGGAACCTAGAACCTACCCTACATACCTTGAAACCTGGAACCAGACCGGATCCTACAGGTTCCGGTTCCGTGTTCTCGGTTCTACCCCGGAACCATGCTCACCCCTAGGCGGACGGCACATCCATCTCAATTTTCTGAAAATAAAAGAATGAGCAAAGAGCCCAATAAATGAAATTATCAGGCCTAAATAAAGGCGCTGGCCTAACAGTCAATGTTGTGGCATTAGTCAACTTTTCCAAGATAAATGATTTCCTTTTATATTGTTTATTTTCTTTCTTTGGCCGATAATTCTTGCGTGTGTAACTAACTTCCGTGTCCCTTTATCTTTTTATCTTCGGTTGATCGAGTCCAACTGGGCTTTTCTATTTCTTGAGCAAAGACACAATGCACCATCAACTTTAACATAATTCGATTTCGTATATATTTTCCTTTGCTCGATTTTTGACTTTTCTTTAATAATCTCATATCATTCATGGGCTAAAATTCGAGACATATTTCAACACAGCCTATATCTAGAAGACGGGCCCGGAGTATGTAAAACCGATGACCACCCCTTGCTCTGCTTCCGGTACCGCAGAAGGCGGCCCCTGATCGAAACCCGTCTCAAGCGCCATATAGAGCGCTTCTGATCACTACTAACCTGAGGCCTAATGGGTTAAAATGCTTCGTTCTATTAGCGTCCCGATACCCTATCTTTTTTTCTTGAGTATTCATCGCAATGAGATAAATTACTGACATTTCATTTTAGATCGTTCCTATGTTTAGTCACCTCAAAATGGAACTAAAAGGATAGAATCAAGTGATAAATCGGTCCAATTTATTTAACTGTCAACGCTCGAGTACCTCTATTCCCTCAAGGGTCCGAGAAAAAGTTCAAGTTTGCCCAAGTTTGAACAACTCTTCTACATTGTAAGGCGCGATTGTGCTTGAACCTTCATTCCATATCAATTGGGCAAATTGTTGATTGGCCCGTTCATTCAGATGGTTATCGAAGAATAAGAATTTTTTAGGACGATGGCACAACGAATATTCTTTCACTTCTCTATTGCCTCCACAACTCGGGTTTGTCCCATATAGACCCGGACCACAACATGCCATTTTTGGCTCATTGAAGCTTGAAATACGTAAAGCACAATCAAGGTTAGAAAGATTTGTATTACTGACCGTATTCCGATGGGAAAAGTTGTTCAAAAAGTCGTAAACATGTAGTACTTTTGTCAATTCAGTCACAAACTTTTTAGTTTTGCAAAAATTGAGTTTTAAATATTTTCACGTTTTGCCGATTGAGTCCATCCGTTCAATTTTAGCCAAAAATCGATCATATGGACGATAATCATCATACATGGTACAGTTGGTGCTAACGTTAACAATTCTTAACAGTATTTAACAATTTTTTCGATTTTTTTTAAATTTTTAGTCTTTTTTACTTTTCTTTTTGCTTTTTTCTTTTTCTTTATCCTTGTTCCCTGCTTCCTGGGGGAAGAATCCTCACAGTCCTCCCAGTGGCGAAGAATTTACTTCGAGCAAGCAATTTCCAATGCATACGAAGGAAAACCGACATACTGACAATGTTGTCGAAATCAGAGACCTTTGCTGTGCACGCCCGATTGGTAGCTTTTTAAAGGACAAGTTTTTGGATGAATGTCGGAGTCGGCAAACGTCAAACAGGAATGGTGTCAACATCATTGAGCCTGAGCCCGTGGCCGATTGGCAGGTCTTCCATCGGGATAAGCAGGTACGAGTCGATGGAGTTGGGGTAAGATTGGTTGTCTCAGAGAAACAGATTCTTGAAAAGGAGAGAGCAAATACAAGAATCTAGTAAGCACCATAATCTCGATACCTATGTCAATGCTTTATCCCATGTACTTTCTCCTTACACAGATGATGAAGATGCAGGTGAAAGTGAGCCGTCAGTGATGAGGAAACACGGAGATGTTGCAGTTACTGCTTCTGAAGTCTTAACTAATATGTAACTGATCTTTGAATCTTATTTGCTCGCTGTTCATAGCCCCTCATGTTCTCTGAAATCCGTGCATCGTTCATGCATTTTAGTTGTTTCGTGGGTGATTCGAATGAAGGGGGTCAGAATGTTTCGTATTCATCTGAATGACATTCATTCATCTCATGTGAATTTAATGCAGATTTGTCAACTACGGCCATCAAGCTTAACTCGATATTGATTTCTCGTAATGATTGATGAACTTGGAGGTTGGTGCTTCGTTTCCACTCGTGACTTGAATGCCTTTTAAGCGGCATATCTTATGGTGTTGATGTGGAAGTCTCACTTTACTGGATTATGAGCATCCGAAGTATGCAGGATGCTTGTCCGTTCTGTGATTCTGGAAAAAAAAAATTTTGGGAGATAATGTAACTGTAGAATTAAATGTCCTGATCAGTCTAACGGTAGATTGCCAGTTCTGTTTTTCTCTTTCTGTTGGTCAAGAGAAGTACATTGCTACCTGCCATGACATTACCACCAGAACTTTGGGTGGAATTATGTGGTTACTGCTCCAACTTTTGTTGGCTGAAATCTACTTAGGTTTCTTTGCATTTAGTATTTTGGTTGTTGTAATGTCTGGCTAATTGTGAAATCTGATGGGTTGGCAGGTCTACAAAGCCAGCGAGCATTAGCGTGTTCTTGCAATATGTGGACGTGGGAACAATGGTGGTGATGAAATGGTAGCTGCTCGTCATTTGGTCCATTTTGGATATAAGCCATACATTATATTTGTTATCCTAAGCATACTCCGAAGCCTCTTTATACTGGTTTTGCTGCTTCTTCTGCTTATTATCGGGGTTAAGGGGTCACTGTTCCGGTGTTTGGAGATGCTTGAAGCATTTTCTTATTGAGATTGACAAACTTGGAGATTGGTACTTGTTAAACCATTTTCTTATTGAGATTTTGAGAGAAGAATTGGTTCTATGGAGAAGCTGTTGTGGTTCTATGGAGAAACTGTCAATGTAGGCTTTTCCTTGCATTGCTGGATGTTTATCTTGGGAAGGTTCAATCGTATCGGAACTTGGAAGGACTGAGGATGTTACTTCTCACTTGTTATAAAATCTGATCAGGACCTCCTCATTAGCATAAGTATTCAGTTTCATGAATTTTCTTGATGGATTGTAGTCTCAAAGAAGGTTTTATGTCGTGATTCTCCCAAATTGACCGAGTACTTGCGACTTGCGGGTCTGAGATGGTGGTGCGCTAAATGGGAACATTGATTGCTATTGTAAACATCTTTTCGAATTCACGCAAATCTGGAAGATGGATATGGGGTCTTAGTCTGATGTCATTTGAATGTTTATATTCCTCAAGTCCCAAAAACAACCTTCACCCATGACATCCAAGTTACATCTCCAATTGATTCACATGCTAAGCATGTGCATCTTGAGGGATTCAGGAGTGGTCACTTCCAAGTTCCGACGGTTTCGACCTTTATGTTGCTGCAAAGTGAACTGGTGATGATGTTAAATCTGTTGTGCATGATACCAATATCCAGGATGATAGTCCCAACAAGTTGTTGGGAGCTTCAAAATTTTCTTGCAAAATTATGTGAGATTTTCCGAAAAGGCTAGCCATATGAGATGTAAAAAAACATGTTAATACTCAGTAATTAATTAATAACTCCAGATTATTCACTTGGATTTCAATAGTACATAGGTTGTAAAGGGTGAGGTATGGAGCAAAAAAAAAAAAAAATCGAAATACGAACCGAAAACCGAACCGAACCTAACCGAATTGAGTTTTTCAGTTCGGTTCGAGACGAGATTTGGTTTAGTTCAAGCATATTTCCTAATGATTCAGTTCGATTCGATTTTTCAAAAAATCGAACTAAATTGAACCATTGGCACCCCTAGGGAAAAGTACTAAAAAAGCCTTAAACCTATTGCATTGGCACTAATTCAATCCTAAACTTTTCAATTGGACCAATTTAGTCCTAAACCTTTTTTCATTAGTACTAATTTAATCAATCCAGCCAATTTTAACAGAAAATCGCTAAAGTGGACGGTAGCGGTGCCACATAGAACGATGCCTTCATTTGTAGCACATAGCGCCGACTTAGTTAAATATATCATTAATCGTTTTTCAATTGGACCAATTTAGTCCTAAACCTTTTTTCATTAGTACTAATTCAATACATCCAACCAATTTTAGCCGAAAATCGCTAAAGTGGATAGTAGCGGTGCCACATAGGACGGTGCCTTCATTTGTATCACATAGCGCTGACTTAGACATTTTTAAATGTTCCCTATTCTGATGCCACCAGAATAGGGAAACTCTAGCCACAGTGCCTTCATTTGTACCATCCAAGTAAATTCCATCAATATTGATTTTCAACGTTGCCTACTTTGGTGGCTGACTAGCATTGAGGTGGACGATTTTTGCACTGATTTTTTTTTTGTCCACATTTTTTTTTTATTTTCCATGAAACGAAGGCTAAAACAATATTGGCAAAAGGGGCAGAAAGGCTATAGAGTTTCAATATATGACAAAAAAAAATAAACCAATGAGAAAAACGATTAAAGACATATTTAGCTCTTATTAACAGCAACTATAATATCCGCATAAAATTCTGGAAACTAAATATAATAAAAAAGCTACAAAAGTATAAGAAATCAGATACATATTCTAATTTCTGGCCCATAAAAAAGAAGAAGATAAAGGTACTAGTTTGAAGAAGGACTAAAAATCCCACCATTTTCGGAAGAGCAACACTAAGCAAGCTGAAACTAGTCTACAAGATCGATATATCAAAGAGAGGTCGCACATTCGACACCCAATAAAAATTTCTCTCATCATTTAGGCTCTGTTTATTTTTTGAAAAATGAATGATTTAGAAAATATTTTTCAAAAAATAATCGCTTGTATCACTTAGAATAATTAGGGAATAGAAAATATTCTCACTAGTGCCAATAATTTGTATCCAAATATTTTCGGGAAACGATGAATATATTTTTTGTTCATTCATTTTTATAAAAGAAATAAAAGATTATTTTTAAATATATATATATTTTAAACCATTTATTCTTCGCGAAACGGACGGATCGAGTATATTAATTTTGCAAGTGATTTGAATACTTATTGTTTCTCCGTAGCCTAGTTACGGCCGGTTCGGTGGAACCGCCGGTTCCGGTTCATTCCGATTCATTTTTAATAATAATTTTTAAAATAATAAATAATAAAATAAATATAATAAATTATAAATTATAAAATACAATTAAATTGTACATTGTAATAAAATATGGGAAAAAAAAAAGAAGGAATGGGCTTGAACTTAATGAATTATCATTAAGCGGCCTACATATCTTCTTGGGGATAGAAGAATCAAAGCCCATGTAGTTCTTTTTACCTTTGAGAACCCCAACTTACCTCATCGTCAATCGTCGCTACCCGTTGTGGTACCCATGGCGGTGGTATCTCCAACATCATCGCTAAAAAATTCGTGTTCACGATCTAACTCTTGGTGTCGATATTTTGCCCTCGTCCAATCGCCGACACAAGCTTGAGCTTCCACACAGTCCGGGCTTAATCTTGAACGGCGAGAGTCCAAAATTAATCCTCCAGAACTAAATGCTTGTTCAACTGCAACCCTTGAAGAAGGGGTTGCTAATATTTGACGAGCGATGAGGGCGAGAACTGGATACTCGATTTGGTGACTCTTCTACCACTTCAGGATTTCGAAATCTGTACTATGTTCTGCATCACGAAACTCAAATTGAGTGGTTAAATATTTTTCTAATTCAGAAATATTACCTGTTGCCCCTTTTTGTTTTTTTTTGCCTACTCTTAAGCATATTATACCCTCTACTAAGTGAACTACCACCTTCGCTACGTGAGGCAGTAGATTGTAAAGATCCAGAATCACTTAAACCATATCTACTACAAAATTCTCCATATAATGCTATTATAGATTCTTTAACATGTCCTAATATATTTGAAATATCTATTGAATCTTCCAAATGTAAACAATCATGATAATACACATTCAAATAATCTTGTAAACCGTCTAATTTAATACGTGGATCAAAAACAATACCAACTAAATAGACAAGAGGAATTTGCAAATAATAATGCAACCATTTTTCTCGCATTACTAAAATAGTTTGACCTAATTCGGTATCTTTTTCATATTCACTAAAAACACTACTAATATTAACACACTCTATTAAAAATAAATGCGTAGTAGGATAATAAATACCAGATAAAGTCTTAGTAGCATCATTAAAAATTTTCAAAATATCTAAAATTTTCTTGCAAACGTCCCAATGTTGAGGAAGTAAAGTAATTTCGGGAATATTTTGTGAAATAAACATACATAATAAATCTTTATATTCAAAAGTTTGCCGAAGCAACTCGTACGTAGAATTCCAACGAGTCGAAATATCTTTTGGAAATCTTCTTGGCCTTCTCCCATTTTGTTTACAAAATTTTCCCCATGATTTCATACATTGGGGACGACTCCATAAAAATTTAATTGCACTTTTTATTGGGGCGAGAGAAGTGTCAAGAGTTCGTAAACCATTTTGTACACATAAATTTAAAACATGACAAGCACATCTAATGTGAAAAAATTGTCCGCCAAAAGTGGGTTTGCAAATATTTTCTAATTCGGGAATAGAAGCAATATTTGCGGCGGCATTATCAAAACCAATTGAAAATACTTTATTTATTAAATTATATTCTTCTAAAACTTGTCTAATTATTCTATAAATATTATGAGCCGAATGGCTTTCATCAAAAACTCGGAATGCAATAAGTCTTTTTTGAATCATCCAATTGTCATCTATCCAATGACACGTGACACCCATATAAGAATGAATTTGCCAAGGATCACTCCAAATATCGCTACCTATATGCACACGTCCATTGAATTCCGCAAAAAATTTTCCTAAAGATTTTTTTTCCTTTTTTATAAAGATGAAAAACTTCGCTTTAAGAGTATTTTTTGGAATAGTTGGCGCTATGCGGAACCAACGCAGTATTTATCAAATATTTCATATTAAAATTTTCACCAGTATTAAACGGAGCATGATCAAGGGCAACATATTCACCTAATGTTTGTTTATAAAGTGCTTCAATGAAACGAAATAAAGGATGAGGCTTAGAAGTGGCGTACCCGGAAATTTGTTGTTGCGTATTGTCGATCCCCGCTTGCGTTGGATGTTTTTTCGTCAAATGCCGACGGAATGTTCCGTAACCGTCTCCTTTCGTGAATTTATAAGTTTGCGAACAATATTTACATTTTACATTATACTTACCTTCGACTTCATCACGTACCTTGTCAAAGTGTAGCCACAAGTCCGATGTATTATCTCGGCCCTTCCATTCCGGCTCATTTGCCGTTGACGTTTCTTCGACACCGGTGGGAGGATGAAGACTTTCTTGTGTTGGGATGTGCTCGACGTTCGGAATCGGGACATAGTTGATATTATCATCGTCGTCTTCCCAACTTGCATACTCACGAGGATCGTATTCATGAATGGGATACTCGGAATCTCCCATAGCCATCTTGCCATTGTCAGCATTTCCGCTTCCACTTGCCATTTTTGAGAGAATTGATCGGAAATCCGATTGAGAAAATTGAGTCGGGATTGAGAGAATTGGGAGAATTTGAGCGATTTGAGAGGATTTCAGAGAGAATTCGAGAGATTGTTCGGAGAATTTGTGACAAAAATGAAAGGGGAAGCATATGCATTTACAGGCAAAAATCATTTTTATTTTTTTTTTATTTTTTTTTTTTAAATATAAAGCAACCGCCAATTTGGCCGTTGCACGTTGGCAACGGCCCAAAGCCAAAGGAGAGGGGGGTCCGGGCGAGAGCCCAACGACTCTCCGCCCCGGGCCCACTTTTATTTATTTTTTTTTTTGGCGGTTCGGAACCGTGGGCCCGGTCAACGGGCCGGTCAACAGGCCGGTTCCGGGCCCACGGGCCCAAATGGCCCCCTCTATCCGTAGGGCGCATGGATTTTTTAAACACATCGGTAGGATTGGGCTAGGTCCATCTCTGAGAAATGAACGGATAATCAATCTAGCCCATAATTTAATGGGCTGTCCTGAGTTTTTTCATTCTTAATTTTCAAGAGAAAAAACATTTTTTTCCTGATTTTAAGCCTAATTTTTTCGTCGACTCATTTTGCTAAGCGATTCAAATGAAGAAAAACGAAAAAAGAACATTTTTTTGCGAAACACACGGAAACCTTAATATCAGCTCTTTATCGTTGAACCACGTCTTACGGACACTCACCGTGTTTTGGCCCCTTAAAACGCATTTAAAAGCATAGAATCAAGAAGCAATAATCAATCTCACTTTCCAGACTTTTCGCGAGACTTTTGAAGCATTCAAGTCTTTCCACGTTCGAACAATACTAGGATTCATTTAAACGTCGTTATTCTTTAACATAAGTGCAACCGTACAACCCATCCAACATCATGCGTCGTCATTCATAATTTGACGTTAAGTGGGATGTGATTATTTACCTATAATTCCAGGAAAAAAAAATTAAACACCCTAATGCTCGAACAATGCTTTCAGGTTGCGAGGCCAGATTACGCTGAGTTTCCCATCCCACATCAACTGCGCGATTTGCCAATTAGCCCTCTCAGTTGGATGGTTGGCATCAAAGAATACGAACTTCTGGGGATGACGGCATAATGAATAACCCTCCACTCCTCTATCGCCTCCACAGGTCGGATACGCCCTAAAAGGACCCGAGCCGCAACACGCCGTTTTCGCTTCCTTAAAACCTAGATCGATTTTCGCATTTCAAAGGTAAGGAACTTCTATTTAGTATGCAAGGCGATGTAACAAGTGTGAATCCACAAGAGCCAAAACAACTTACCATGTTTTGATGGGTATTGGATACTATCACTGCCTGTGGTGTAGAAGTCGAAGTAGGAGTACTGAAATCCTGGCAGTTGGGTCTCCAGTTTTGTGAGAATTGAAGTAAGAGCAATGTTGTGAAGCCTGGCGAGCTTGTTGGCTTCACCTAAGCAAGAACCATTTTTGGTCAATACTCTCATGGCCGGCACACACCCGATTGGCCCTAGTCCCATCATTGCAAATTTTCTTCCTCCTACTCTGTATATTCCCTGGAAAAGAAACATCAGAAAGTCAAATCAGTCCTTTGAAAATGCCAAAACAATTAACAGGAGTGCGCCTTTAAGATCGCTCAGGAGATGAACTCTATCGAATACGCTCGGATAACACCTAACTATTAGATAACAGGCACCCAAATATTCGCGCGATTCTATACTTGAATCGGGTCGATTTGTGCCTGAAAATTGCGAGGTTAGATAGAATTTATTATACCTTGAGCACGGTGGTGATGTTTCCCATCACCATCCCCACGTAATCTTCCATGGAAACGGACTGAAACAGATCTGGATTAAAAGTGAGAGGCATGAAGTAATCATTGTTTCCGATGCTAAAGAAGTAAACGCCCTCCTTGATTATCCTCTTCGCCTTCTCACTCCCCATCTTCTTCCTCAGCTTCTCCTCTAGCTGCTCAAACTGCTTCAGCTGCGTCTCCATGCCCACCACCTGATAAGTCAACAACACGAACTTGTTCATTTCCCATCTTTCTTGCAGGCTCAAAAAGTGGAAACGTTCATGTTAATTATAGCTTCGAGCCGAAAGAATGAATAGATAAATAAGAGACGTACGAATCCTCTGTAAGTTTCGTCCAAAGCACCAGCTCCGGCGGATGCAAAATTCGCCCCTCCCATGAATTCATCGCCTTTCATTTGGAGATATGGCGGAATCAGCGGCAGCTTTGCATATTCAGCTGCATACCCGAAAACAAAAAGAAAAACAGAGTAGAACAATAAGTGAATTGAGCAGTAACTGATGAAGGAAACGAATAGAATTCTCGTACCCAGTTACCCAAAGGAGTGGAACAAAGAAGTTACCAATGAAATCAACGATCAAACGACCGTCGGTGAACCTGCCGGTGGGACGGTGGAAGAACGTCTCACCATACGGAGTAAAGTTCGCTCTGAAGATGGTGTCTATGTAGTTGTTGGTCCCAGCGTCGTTGAGGGAGTCGCCGAAGATGAACAGAGCGGCGCCTTCCCGAGATTGATCGCCGCAGCGGGCGGAGACGAAGAGGCTTGCAAGACTAGCGAAGAGAATGGTGCGGAGGGTCGGAGTCCACATCATGGAACTGTGTGTGAGAATGTACTCGCCACATATCATATATATGGACAAGATGGTGACCAGAGTCGTCGTCACAAAGTCTTCTTCCCGCGCACTTACCAGGACTCAAGCAACTCGGGAGATACGTTGGACCAACGTGGGGAATACGTCCGAACGAGTCGTGGTGGTCTTACGTTGTTTCGGCCGACTAGTTCAAAACCTTCCAAACCCATTTATGATCGCTTCTAGTTCTGTCCAGAGGCCCACTTTGATGTATCATATGCTATGAATAAACCCGTCAAAAGGGTGGTTCTGGTCTAGTAACATCCCATTTGACCTGATTATGACTCGTATATTGCAACAATCCAATGACTCATAGTCAACCAAAAAAAAAAAATTCCAACCCGATCCATATTCCTAAAGCATTTTCGTATTTAATCCAATCTAGAAAAACTCATACCACATTAAGATGAGAGTGCAGAATGAATGAACGCGAGATGGAATGAGAGCAAGAAAGAATGAAGAGAGAGTCATAGAGATGGGTTGGATCTAAGTAAGTTGCACTTGCAAATTCATGTACGGCCTATTTATGACTCATTTAACACTCGTATTATGTTTAAATTCATTTATTGAATATAACTAACTCATATAACAACTCGCTCTATCATATATTGATTAAACAATGGACTTGTAACCCATGTTGATGGATCTAGCTATGGTGATTCAAAACGGGTTCTTCATGTCCGCACTAGAGCACACCAGTGGCTAACACAATCGGGAGATAGCCTCACCTCAATCTTTGCTCTGATCGCGGTTCGCTTGCACCCTGACGTTGTAATAAGGATCTATTTAGTTTAAGGTCGTACAAGAGTTAACTGCTAGCACATCATCCTATATCTAATGCAAGACTTTAGGCTGCATAATGCAATCGGCTGCCTTTCCCCTTCTTTTTTCCTGAGTTTTTTCATTCTTAATTCTTCTTATATCAGTTCTTTTGTTGTTTAACCACATCTTAAGAATGCTCGCGTTTTTTGGGCCTCAACATGCATTTAAAACCATAGAATCAAGCAATAATCAATCTCATTTTTTTTGGACTTTTTCCAAAACTTTTAAGGCATTCAAGTTTGCGACGTTTTAACAATGTTATGGCTCATTTGAACATACCCTTTATTGGACACCAGTGCAACCATACAATCAGTCCAACATCATGCCTCGTCATTCAAAATTTGACGTTCGAATGGGATGTGGTTATTTACCAATGATTTTGGGAAGAAAAAGAAATTTAAGCACCTTCATGTATGAACAATGCTTTCAGGTTGTGAGGTCTGATTATATTGAGACTCCCGCTTCATATCAATTGCACAAATTGCTGGTTTGCCCTCTCAGTTGGATGGAAGGCATCAAAGAACACATGCTTCTCAGGATGACAGCATAATGAAAATTTATTCACTCCTCTCTCTCCTCCACAGAATTTACGTACAAGTTAACCGAGGAAAAAAAAAAAAGAGGGAAGTTACCGATGAAATCAACGATCAAACGACCGTCGGAGTATCTGCCGGTGGGATGGTGGAAGAACGTCTCACCATAAGGAGGTAAATTTGATCGATTAACCACAGTGGTGTTTAGATAGGCATTGGCCCCGGTCGTTGAGGGAGTCGCCGAAGACAAACAGAGCGACATCTTTCCGAGATTGATCACCGCAGCAAGCGGAGACGAGGAGGCTTTCCAGCACGGTGAAGAAAATGAGGTAGAGAGTCGGAGTCCGCATGATGATTCCCGTGTGTTTTGCGAGCACGGGGAAGAAAATGAGGTGGAAAGTCGGAGTCCGCATGATGATTCCCGTGTGTTTTGGATGACGTTCGTCCTCTAAAACGTGGCGATTATAGTATTTGTCACGAACTCTTGTCCCCGCGCATTTACCAGGACTCATGAAGTCATGGTATGCAGCGCCGTGCTTTGTTTGCCAAGCATTATATTCGAGAAAAGTATTTGAAAAATTCTAAATCTATAGAATTGATATCTATTCAATCCTAATCTTTTTGCATTGGTACAGATTAAGTCCATCCCATCTATTTTGACTGCAATCGCTAAGTGGTAGTCGTCATCCTACGTGACATGCATGACCGGCACTCATATAAATAATTTTTTAATTATTTTTTTTGTTTTGTTTTGTTTTCTTTTATTTTACTTTCTTTATTATTTATTTTTTTGCCGATGGTTGATGGGCGATAGAGGTGTCAAACGGGTGGGTCAGGTCGGGTTTGGGTCGGGTCGAATATGGTCCGACCTATATTGACTCATTTAACCCGTTTTGACCCATTTTTATATAGTACAAATTTAATGACTCATACCCGACCCGACCCATACCCGATCCATATCCGACCCATATTTCTTAAACATTTCTATATTTAACTAAATCAAATCATATTTATTCTAATAATTTTATACAAAAAATAATATTGCTAAAACGCTTTTATGAAATATAAATTTAGTAAAAATTTTGAACTTTTTTAAAGATATTTTTATTTTCGTTTTTCTTTTTTCTTTTCAGGTTTTTCTTTTCTTTCTTTTGTTTCCTTTTTCTTTATTTTTCTTTTTTGCTCCTTCGTCGTCCCTCCTCCGTCTGCAACTCCTCTTCCGTCCGCCGATTGCGGGGCTTCAGCGATGGCCGGCACCCCAACAACTGGTCTTGTCTCGGCGACTACAGCTCGGCCGATCCAAGTGAACACGAGTTCACTCGAGGCCGCCGAGCCGGGCATTCCCCGCATTCCAACGAGCTCGAGGCTCACCGGATCCCGTTCCCCGGGCCAAATCCACCGGGCTTAGACTTGAAGCTGACGTTGACTTCGTCAAAGCATTTGCATGCCTTCCGATTCACATGCGGGTAAAGCACGGTGCCAACAAGCATCCCCCGTGTACTGCGGGACGCTGAAGTTCCCTATTACGAACTCGTACATGCCCCTCATCGAGTTCGGGATGCTCACCTTCAAGCTGTTCTTCCGCACCATGAAGCTCCCCCCGCAAGTGCCGACAGCAGCAGCCAGACGCTTAGTTTTTTAACCTGTTCGCCTTCGAACGGACGGTCCCGGTTTCGTTTCATGCCACAAAAACAATCTTTCTACCCGCCTCTCGTTCTCTTGCTCTTTAGATCTTCACGTGATTCCGGGAGCTTCGGGATCGAAAATGGCAGAGACAAAGCCGACGACTCACTAGGTACGGTGAGAGTCTTACAGTGGAGGACCCGCCGTCTTGAAGGTGCGAATGTTTTCGGGCTCTCGATTGTCTTCGGGATCCATCTCTTTACACACGCATACGTACATATGCATATGAAACTAGCACCAGACCGTGTCTGTGTTGAAGTGATGAAGTTTGCCCAGAAAACAAGTTAAAGTAGCCTCCCCCTTATTAGTCATCGGGCCTTGCAGAGTTGAAAAGTGGGTTAAAATATGGGTCAATGAAGTGACACATATTTTAACCTGTTTTTTGAGCTTCGGATTTTTACAACCCATTTTAGCTCATTTTAGAAAAAAGCGAGTTACCCATGTAGAATGGGGCCACCTCAAACTAAGTTATAAAATGGGTACATGACACATATTGCCGGCTCTAGTGGCTGACCCTCGCCCGGATCTAGCGAGGGCCACGATACCTAGATCGAGTGTGGATCAACAGACGACCAGTGCCAGCCTGCAGCCCAAAAAAAAATAAAAATAGAAAAGAAAGGAAACAAGAAAAAAACCAAAAATATATTAAAAAAATTCGAAATATTGTTAAAAAAAAATGTCCCACATAAGATAGTTAGAGATCACATTCGAGGTTTTCAATCAAAATTAACCGGATGGACTAAATTGATATCAATACAAAAATTTTATGAATGAACTGATCCTATTAATATATGTAAGATTGAATTAATAGCAGTGCAAAAGCAAAAAATTTAAGATTGTTTTTATACTTTTCTCCCTAATATCTTGTGTCTTAAGACGCGAGATGTGATTCGCATAAACAGTTAAATCTCAGTTGCGTCTTGAAAGCGACCACTTACCTGTCATGAATCTTAAGATGTCAGTGCTTGGGAGATACGTCTGAGCTAGTCGCAGTACAACACGTGTTTTTATGAACTTTTTATTTCACTGTGGCCGACGCCGGCATCACTTGAGCCCACACGGCTCTCCTTAAGGGGACTCTCCCTAACCAACTTGCAATCACTTTTAGCAGCCCAGAAGCCCACTTTACTAAATCACATGCTCATACGATTCAAAACGGGTTAGCCTAGCACAATCTCGGGGCCGCCTCACCCGGACCTTGCCCAGATCATGGCTCACTCGCGCCCTAACATCATGCAATGTGCCTTGTCTATATAAAAGTCGAGCGAGACTCATCTGTCACCACAACAAGCTGTATACAGACATCGTGTGGTCGGATATCTAAAATCGATAAGCACCCTCATTCTGGCTCTGATACCACTGTCGACGGCTCACACTCGAATCCCTCTATAGCGCGATGAAATGCGCTCTTGATGATTGCTAGGCAGCGTCCTACCGATTCAAGACACTTTGTGCTAGTTGGAGGTAGCGTTACGGTTATTCACCAATGAAACAGCTCGTGCTCCCACAACGTGGAATCAAAGACATGGCAACTTGGGCTCGGGCTCCGTCCATCTTGACGACCGACGGCTGATCAAGCTCGCATATAATTTAGTGGGCTGCATAATCAAACCCATCAGCAATACAGTAACTTTCCATCCTCAACCATTTTGGGGGGAATTACCAAAAAAGTTCTCAACTTGTTGCAATTATGTCAATTCAGTCATAAACTTTTTTTTACAAATTTGATCCTAAATCTTTTGCAATTAAATCAATTCGGACCATTCAGTCAATTTTAGTCGCCAACGATGTAAATTTTTAATTTTTCTTTTCTTTTTTCGTTTCCTTTTTTTATTTTCTTTTTCTTCCCTCTTCTTGGTGAGACTCACCTCGCCCGTCCATGATGAGGTCAAGCCTTGCTGCCCTAAGGAGGAAGAGGGAAGAAAAAAAAAAGGAAAAAAATCAAAAGATAATAAAATATTATGTCGCGAGCCTCATGGGCGCTGGGCTAGGTTGGTCTCGTCGACCTAAGGAAGAAGAGGGAAGAAGAAAAAAAGTAAAAAATAAAAATATTAAAATATTATGTCACCGGACGGCCGGCATCCATGTGAGTTCCAGACGGTCAAAAGTGGCCGTATGGACTGAATTGGCACGATTACACAATATTTGAGACTGAATCGGCAAAAACAATAAAGATTAGGCCTAACTTGACACAATTATAATAGGCTTAGGAATTTTCTAGCATTTTTGCCGTCCTTTTTCTTAACCAGTTAAATGCAATGAGAAACGTGATACCTATGTCTTGTCGCCCCAAATGCAACTAAAAGCATAGAATCAAGTGATCCATCGATCTAATTATCTCAACTATCGGCGCTCAAGTGTCTTTTATTTCCTCAAGGATCCAAGACAAACTTCAAGTACGCCCAACTTTGAACAAGTCTTCTACATTATATGGCCCGGTCATGCTTGAGCTTCCGTTCCACATCAATTGGGCAAACTGTTGATTAGCCCTTTCGGTCGGATGGTTATCGAAGAACAAGAATTTCTCGGGACGACGGCAAGATGAATATTCTCTCACTCCTCTCTTGCCTTCGCAACTCGGATTCGCCCTATATGGACCCGAACCACAGCATGCCATTTTCGCCTCCTCGAAGCCCGAAAATTAATCTTACAAGACAAGATCCCTTCACCTTTCATCGCTTACAGAAAGATGTTAGCATATGTTAAGGTTAGAAAGACTTGCATGACCGACCGTATTTTGATGGGTTTCGGATTCTATCCCGGGCTGAATTGTAGAAGTCGAAGCAGGAGTGCTTGAATCCTCGTAGCTGAGTCTCTAGCTTCGTGAGAATTGAAACGAGAGCTCTGTTGTGAATCTTTGCAAGCTCATTGGCAGTCCTTTGAGCAAGAAACATTCCCGGTTAATTTTCTCATGGATGGGAGACACCCGATATTTCTAATCCCAATCATTCCAAATTTCCTTCCTCCAACTTTATAAATCCCCTGAAAAAAAGAAGAAGAAGAAGAAGAAGAAGAATTCAGATACTAAATCATTGGAAATTAAGTCCAAATTAGAGGGGAAAATTTGCATTTGCTTAACTGGATCGAGAAATTAACCTCGAGTGCTGCGGTGAAGTTTCCAATCACCATCCCAACGCGTTCTTCCTTCGAGGTGGGCCGAAACAGAGTGAGATCGCGACATATTGGCATCAAGTAATCATTGTTGCCGACGCTAATCAAATAGACAGCCTCCGAAATCACTTTCTTCGCCTCCTCGTTCCCTGATCTCTTTCTTAACTTCTTCTCTGGCTTCTCAAATTGCTTTCGCTGCATCATGAAACTTACCACCAAAAAAAAACAAAGCCAACAAGAAAAGGTTAACATTAAATAAGGACTTGTGTCGGAAAATACAAGAGAGATGACATAATCACGTACAAATCCTTCGTAAGTGTCGATCAAAGCACCAGCTCCAGCAGATGCGAAATTCGCCCCTCCCATGAATTCATCATCTTTCATTTGGAGATATGGAGGAATCAGCGGGTGCTTTGCATATTCAGCTGTATCATGAAATGGCAAAAAAAAAAAAAAACAACCATCTATGAAATCAAATGAAAACGAGCACTTTGAACATGAGTTCAAAGAGAAAATTTACCGAAAAAATCGGCAATAAGACGGCCATTGGCGAATCCGCCGGTGGGATAATGGAAGAACGTCTCTCCATAGGGAAAGAAGTTGGCTCTGAAGTTTACGATGGTGTTGATGTAGTTGTTGGTTCCTGCGTCGTTGATGGAGTCCCCAAAGATGAACAGAGCAACATTTCCTGGCAATGGATTGTTGCAGCGAATCGCGATGAATAGGCTTGCGAGAGTGGCCGAGAAAATTGGGTTGAGAGCCGGAGTCAACATCGTGATCTTGTTCGGACAATGCTTCCATGTTTCCTCTGTTTTAAGATTCGTGTCTCTTCCTTTCCGGTTGGAAGTCTGGCGATCATAACCCCGTTTTTCCCAGTCTTTTTCTATGCATTGACCCAGAAAAATGTTGAATGATTTTTGTCTGAAGCTTTTGTTCTATACATAGCATCTTTCTGCCGATATTGCAGGAAATCTGTTCTTTTGATTGTAGGGAGACCGATATTTTCTTGTTCTTCTTTTTTCAAAAGAAAGATGTCTTTCATATATCATAACAATGGTCAAGAGTTATATCTTTCAAATCTAGCAAATTCCAAATAATTGCCGAACAAGGTAAAAGTTAGAAAGCAAATAACAAAGCACAGTTTGCACCTAGAAGCGTACTCTCATCCGTCCGTAACAAATCTACCATAAAAAAACTTCAACAACCGATCACCAGATACGGTGATGAACACACTCCGAGATCTCCCCCTTTATTTGCAACGGATTGCGGTGTGCGTCTAACTTCAACGTCCTTATCACCAGCGCCGTAAAGAGACACCAACATCAATTTGTTGAAAGAACACAAATCAAATATTTATAGGTAACTCACAAATCTATATCTAAATTTAATTCGCAAGAGTAAAATCCGCAAATCTTGACCTCAATCTAAGTCGGGAAGGGAAAGTAGCCTAATCTAAGGAGAGATTATGGAACCACATTATGAACATCTTCCTTGGCGGCTGTCAACTGGACGAATGACTGAACTAAACTCCACGTTCACCCAAAATTAGCCACAGAAATTTATTCACGCACACGAAAGGAAAGCTTCAAAAAGGAAAGTGGGAAACAAGACGGGAGAGAGGGGAGGGAGGGAGGGAGAGAGAGGTTCCTCTCTGTCTAGGGAGACCGATATTGGCTATCCACAATTACGCATGAAAAGGGGGGAAAAGTTTATCGAATTTCACTTAATTTTGAGTGTAGACAAACAAATGTTGAGTTAATACAATTCTATAGGGAGTTATTTATCACGTAACTGTTTGCTTTTTTTTCTTTTTTTGGTTTAAAAGAAAATTTTCATTTCACACGAAAGAGAGGCATATGACTTCAAGATAAAAATGCACACTTAGCAAAGTAAATAAATCCGAAAGATAAATCAACTCGATACATTATATAGAGACTCGCTCATTCCATAAAGATGAGTCTATCATAGCACCATAGCATAACCGATGGTCGATCATTGATCTCACAGCTACATCCGTGATGAGCACATATCGAGATTTTCCTCTCCAATAGCTACGATTTTGCAAAAGATAGTGCGAACTTAGATACGACGTCCCAACACCATCACCGTACAGAGATAACCACAATACAAACATATTGAATGAATACATAAAACTCTTTATAAATCCCGGATCCATTTTCAGATTGGAATAAAAGAGCACCCAAATCTAATTTTGCTCTAGATCGGGAGAGAAGATCAAGAAAGAAGATACAAGTTGATCACAAAATCACTTTCAGGTAAATCGAACGCTAAAGGTAGCAGCGGAATAGCTTCGAAGGCTTGCGGAACACTCAACTATATGGAGCAAGCATCAGAGCCGGAGATTCTTTCCGAGTCGCTCGCGTTTCAAACTTCTGTGCTCGTAGGACAAAACTCTCAACTTTCATGGAGTAAGTTGATGGCGTTGTTCGCAAATCAATGAAGAAGTCGTGAAGATAAGGATATAGAGAGATAGAGAGAAGGAAAGGAAGAAGGAGAAGAAGAGGGGGAGGGAGTGAGAGAGAAAAGCCCCCCTCTCTCCATTAGGATGTTGAGGCAAATCCTAGCAGAGAGGAAGAGAAGCACAGTGTCACTTGTTGAAAAAATATTTATCACGTATTGACTTGATCGTGCTTTGTCGCACTTCCTTATTTTTGATTTTGGATCTTCGAAATCATTCCTGCAAGAAATCCGGACCCCTCTAAAAAACATTGGCACACATGTAAACGGGGAGTTCACTATAAAATTTGTGTCATATCATCTGAACCCCTCGAATTTATTCGAGATCCACTGCATCGTAACGGAAGGCACTCACAGGATCTGCTGGTTGTGACGGGCGGAGCACATATGAACGCCAGTCTTCAGCTCAAAATTGATCTCAAAACTGACATCAAAAGATACATGATACGGCAGACATAAGTGAATACAAACGAGTCATCTTAATACCCAGTAAAAGGCAAGTTGGTGAACATATTAACTTTACAAATTCGATCCCAACGTATATAATGATCGCCGCTCTTGCCTGGACCATAGTCAATATTCACGTTCAATTCCTCATAAGAAAGATTCTCTCCTCTTTCCTCTGTCTCTAAAGATTAGATTCAGAGTCGCAGCAGAAGGTTCACCTCCCAATGCAATTTAGCTTCAAAACAGAAAGGGAAAAAGAAACGTCCCCGTCCGACTCACACCACCCCACCCCCCCCCCCACCCCATTCACCATTTCACCTACCATTCATCAGTGACCCGTCAGTGACTCGAACTCAGTCATCCCCCACCACGGTGGGTGCCCATCACCATCACACGGCATTGTCGAGGACAGAAGCAGCCTCTGCTTACGATTCCAAAAGACAGAGACCACCCCACTTGCTAATAATGAAGTTTCTTCTCTTCTTTTGCTCCCCATCCTCGCCATCGAGAAAAGTTGCTGTAGCAACTTCGATGTTACACGAACGAAAAGGATTATGTAGCTAGCAAACACATCCCGAGATATAATTCAGGCCTGAGTTCAATATTTACAACTATTACCAGCGACTTAAATGAGAGAACTTTTTTTCCCGGGCAGAGTAGAACCAGAAGCCAAGCTCCTACATCTTGCAGAACCCAAAAAGTACCAGGGAAAGAAATGAGAAGAAGTTTACCCAAGAGGACGACCCAAGGAGCGTCTAACCCAAAAGACCAAAGGGTGACTGACTCGACGCAGATGTGAAAACTATACAAAACAATATGTGGGAGAGAGAGAGAGAGAGAGAGTGGCATTGAGCCCGTGATCCTTTTCGCCGATTTCTCCACCACTGAAGCGTGAACTAGAGATCTGTGTCACTGCCTAAAGTACCTAGGTAGCATACAAGAGAAAAATTCCAATCCAATCCACTGCCACAAAAATTTGCACAGGCCCTGGCAATTATTAAGGGAAGCACACTGGCCAACAGAACAAGCTTTTGCTGTCATCAAAGTTTCAGCATTTACCATACATGATCATCAAATTACAGACATAAGTTCAAAATTCGAATAATAAGGTCTGGACATTGAAACGAAGCCTAGTCAGCAGCATACTTCAATATAGCATATATCTGCCTGGGAAACCACACTTCATCCGAGGCTCAACCATGTTCAACCGTTTGTACTCCTCCATCAAAGCAGACAACCATTCCTGAAACCATAGCTTATTAGGGAACAAGCTCTCTTTCTCATTGACTAGGATAATCAACATCGGAAAACTCAATATAATACGACAGGCAGAAAGTCGAGGGCTTACTAACATGTAGCCTTATTTACATAAAAACACCAGCCAATGGTAACTCCTTTTAGAAGACTCCCCCCATCATCGGGGCGAGGTCATCAAAGGTCCAGAGATCCACCGCATTTCCGCCATCCTGAGTCGTCTCTCCACCAAATAAGGCTTCCACTGACGGATCCCAGCCACCATCCGAAAATGGCATCGGGAAGAACTTCATCTGGGATTCAAAAGCAGACAGCTCCTCGGAGAATGACTTTGCATCAGTGTTTTCCTCATCAGAAACAATGTGGTCAGAAGCAGACTTCAATTTCTTACTTGGGTTAGCATCCTCAAACTGAGATTCATCAACTTCCAGAGTGGCAGAAAGTACAGATGAGACGTCTGGAGTTTTTGGGCCATTTTCACCCCAACCGAAGTCAGAACAATCGAATGAGTTGCTTCCCTGGTCTGAATTGAAACACAAGGGGGCATTGTCAGCAGGGGCAAGAGATTTCAGTGCAGAAACCCCTTGGGCATTAAAAGCATCCATGTATCCGAATTGGTTAGTAGGCGGTTTTTCTTCGACGAAACACATGGAACCGTAAATGTCCTCATCAGAGCTGTTCGCGTAATTGAAATTTTGATTCAGATTTGGCTGGGAGTTGTTTGTTGCTGTCCTGGGAAGTTTCTGAGCATTTGACTTCACAGAGCGTTTTGATGATGAGTTGGAAGAATCATCAGGGAAGTTCACTTTAGCTTTCTTGCCACGAATCCTCCGTGCCTCAGCATCATAAGCTCGGGCAGCTTCTTCTGCTGTGTTGAATGTCCCAAGCCAAACTCGGACCCCTTTCCTTGGGTCACGGATCTCAGCAGCCCATTTTCCCCATGGACGCTGCCTGATTCCCCTATATTGGTTCTTCCTCTTTCTCTTGGCAGATTTCTCAGCTTGCCCATTATACTCCACAGTTTTGGTGGTTGAAGAGCCTTCAGAGTCGGAAGAGAGAAACATCACACAATGATAAAGAGAAGACACTGCTATAACACACGCTGGACAATAGAGCTACAGCAAACCAACCGGGAGATTGAGCTATAACTAGTACTCTGTTCAGCATTATCCAACTCCATTTAAATGTAATTGACAATGACAAGTCTTTCACATTAGAAGATCAACACCATTCAAGTAACAATAAAGCAAGATAAAAACACACACATGCCAGATTTCTCAAAACAAAAGAACCCTAAATAGTAGCAAATGCCAGCACATAGAAATCCTGGTGGACTACAAATCAGATCAAAATATTATCATGAACCATCGACCAAAAGAACAATCACTTTCCCATATTACCCATGAGTAAGTCGCCAGAATCAGATCATTAGATGTACACTTGACAGAACAATCTTTCAACTGAAGGTCTTAAGAGATGAGAAGTACTATCTGTGGACAATTATGTCTTTCGGTCAATTATAGTACTAAAGTTTCCCACAAACTACACAAGTGGGAGCCAAATTCAGACCTGATGAGAGCACATGAAGCCAAAAGTAATTTACCACAAAAGTTAACACCAACGGAGTTGCAGGTCCAATGACTCTGAATTATACAGCAGACTACAAACTTATATATCTACTAACGAGCTAATTCAACAAAGAAAGCTCCTCTAGTGGAGATACTCTATACAGAGCATCTGCAGTTTATTCGCTCTACACCTCGCTACATATCCTATTCACCATGTCACCTACGACCAAAACGCAAAACATCCTAATTGTGTATCAAAAATCAAACCCGATATAATTGGACGGAAGCCAATGGGTAGCCATATCCCTCGCGATCAAAAGGGCTCCGATCTATCTTAAGTGCAGATTAGGAGTAAGATGGCAGGGGGAGGATGATTTCGTGAAGCTGACAACGAATTTGCATGTATCATCTCTTTAATAGAGACCCGAAGCGTGACCGATAACACAAAGGGAAAAATGAGAGTTCTTCACAGAAGATTTAAAATACCGAAACAGATCTATTCCTTCGTGATGGTAGGACTAACGTTGAAAAGGGTAAGCCTAAATACCGACGAAATTTCTTCTAAGAATAAGCAAATCGACCAATCGAAATATGGTCAGTTAATGAGTAAACGATCGCCGAGGACGATCTACAATCACCAAACCAAGATCCCTGAAAGATCATACTACTAGTAGGCTTAGAACTTTGAGGGTAAAAACGATTTCAAACAGTAAAAAAAAAAAAAAAATCTTCCAGGAAAAAGAATGTCGCGAAACACGCGAATGCTTTGAGCAAAAGAGACCCCCAAAAAAGGAAACATCTTGGGGCAAGGGGCAAGGTGCTTCGCCAAAAGGGTGGGATACGAACCCTCTTGTTTAGAACGACCAAAATCAACCCCGCAAAAAAAAAAAATCAAACAAGAACAATACAACCCGTTTTCTAAGTCGATAACAAGCAAATTAAAGCCAGTATTCACAAAAACGAGCACAATCAACGCAAAAACACTTTTGACCCAGAAGAAAAAACGTAAAAAACACGGAAAGGAAAGCACTCTTTCAGAAGAAAGATCAGGTTCAGAGCTACAAGGAGTCGTGGCGACTACGTTACCATTAGAGCTTCGAGGCTTGGAAGCAGCAGCAGAGAAAGCGAAGGGCTTGACATCAGCACCGACCTCATCGTCGAAATCGCCCTCGACGTCGGAATCGTCCTTGAAACCCTGGAAATCGGCCTCGAAATCATCGTCCACGAGGTCGACGACTTCCGATCTGGCCGGGTTCCTCGACTGCTTGCCCGGCGATCTCTTCAGATCGGGCCATAGGAAGTCCGCGGTCAGTCTGCGAGACTTCGGGTTGGGGATGAAGTCGGAGATAATGGCACCTCCACACATTGCTGAAACAGGACCAGACGAAGTATCAGGAGAAGCGGATGAAGCTGGCGACGATCAGAGCTTTTGCTTCGAATCGGTGAGAGATCGATCGATCGAGTTGTGAAGAGAGATAGAGAGGGAGTGGGTTTGACGTTGCGCAGAAAATGGGAGATGGTTTTCGTTCTTCAGGGTTTGTTTCAACCAACATTGGCTTGGCGGTGGGGGAATCGTGTATTGTTTTAAGTGCAAGTGTTGCAGCAAATGGGGGGGCGGTTTTACCGATTTGCCCTCCGGTGAGGTCGGTAATTGCTGCCGGTTCCGTGTAAGTACTACAATGCCCTTCCTTGGGCAGTGAATTTACGCGCGGTCATTAAAGTAATAAAGCCTAGTCAAAGTAATTGCAAAAGGATTTCGATTTCTACTCTTGTAACGTTGTCTTGTCGGTAGATCACAAGCTCCATCATTTTGTCCTTCCAGAAATCACAATTTCGAATCATGCGGCGACTAAATTTCTGCTTAATTCATATTTGATCATGTTAAATTTCATGTGACGGGATCAATTCCGATAATTTTCGATCAAAACACAATTAATTTGTCAGAATTTCAATAATTTTTTTTATCAAAACACAATTATTTTTTCATAATTTCCATAATTTTTCAGAATTTCGAAAATTTAACGTATGTAATGTCGCTTATTTTTTGCCGACATATGTGAGGGATGGGAGAGGAAGAGATTAATTCGGGTCGAATAATTTTTCGCACGTGGCCGGTCCACCTCTTTTTTCAGCCGGTCCACCTCTTCACCTCACCGAATCTTTTTAGAGGAGTAGTTTCACCCGATTTGACCAAACCCAACTGTACGAACCGAATCGCCTAACTTTTCTTGAATTTCGTTCATTGCACCCGAGGATCAATTCCTTACCGTCCACTTCGCATCTGCTGATTAGTAAAAGGTCCGATCAATAGTTTCCCGACCAGAAGCGTCCATGGCTAAATTCAACGTGCATCAAGAAAATGGAAATGGCTTTCTCGAAAGTCACGACGTCGCCCCTTTGAATGCTTCTCTAACCGTGCACTTCGTTATCATCGACTCGAAGGCTCGAGAGGAAAACTAAGATGAAGATTCAAGAAAGTTTTCTATCACTTCTAGTTCATAGTCGGAAGTATCTAGGAAGACAGTTCCGTTTTATGTGTGATAGATTGTGACATTCGATCTCTCTGCAATATACGTGGAACGATTGAAATTTTCAAAGTAATTATTTTTCGCGTCCATCTTCGATCAAAACAACAACATGAAAAGGAGATTTAAAGTTAGGAAGGCGTTAGCTTTTAGTTTGGCTCTTCTCTGTCCTCGATATAGAATAATAAGGCATTTAATTTATTGGGCCCTAAAAGAAAGCTACTTCATAATTTAATAGAAACAAAATGCGCCCACCGGTTTAAGCATCAACGTCTTATTGAAAATGTCAGTCATGTTTTACTCTCTAAGTCCAGATTAGATGATTAGACGAATCAGAACTACACGACAGTCGATTCATATAATCGTTTTGATCGTAATAAGAATTGATTTTTCATCGTACGTTATTTGATCCGTCACGCGAAATCAAAAGGTACTTGCTTTATGATAAGCGGGAAGCGATACAAAAGCTTAAAGAAGAGGACACGAGAAGATTGTGGTGACAACAAGCAAAGTGCCTCTCGCGCATACGGTAAAGAAAGTGCCCTAATTTCCGTCTCATACTCTTCACGTTGATGCGTGGTAAATTGGTAAGTCCCGTCGAAAACCGAACTCTCCAAAAATTTTCTATCGACACCTTCCGAAATCCCAAAAAAAAAATGAAAAAGAAAATGTGAAATGGGGAGGGGGTGGGTGGGTCGGAAGGCACCAACCCACTCGTGTCAGCAAATCATTAAAATTAAAAATCGCGACCGCGAAAGCCGCCAAAACAGGAAGAGGAGCGAGGTCCCGCTCGCCGGTGGCAAAACCGTAATACCGCGCAGCCCGGGAGGTCAGCCGAGGGAGTCAAAACGTTTTTCCTTCGCCGAACCTTTTTTTTTTTTTTGTCTTTCGATTTTTCATTTTTTTTTTTTTTGGGCAAGTTGCGGGGTAAAGTAAAGAAGGGAGGAGGAGAGGTGCATGCACCGCACCGGGAATCGGCGGCGAACACGGAGGAACACGACAAAAAGAAAAACCCTCGGAAAGATGGAATGGGAGGATGGGACAGGGTGTGGGGCCCCGGCCGCCCAGAGGTGGGGTGGGGCCCGGTTGGGGAGGGTTACGACAAAAGACGACACGTGAATAATAATTGGGCTCGAGCCGACCTGGTCCGTGGCCCAGTGGCTCTCTCTCTCCCTCTCTCTATCGCCTCGTACAGTCGTACTGATTTGTTTTGATTTGATTCCTAATCCCACACGCTAATCTCCTTTTTGACGTGAACTTAATTTTTTTTTAAATTCCAATTGTATCCCTAAAGGGTGAAGAAATTCATTTGATTTCAGGAGGCAAAAGATGCATCGTGGGGGGGGTGGCTCCAATCGAATTGGGGGGAGGACATGACATGATGACGCCACTATCTTCGTCAATCGCGGGCATCAAAATCAGAGCTAGTTTTCGATTTCTACGCCTCCCTTCTCTCTCTCTCTCTCTCTCTTCCGAAGACGGATCTGTAAACGTGACGGCTCTAAATTGAGTCGCTAGAGGTATTTTTCGCAATTGACCCGTAACATACCAAACCTCATGATTTTGTCTCGTAGATGTACAGATTGACACTTTCCTGTTATGTCAAAAAGCGAGTCTCCCGAGTTTTAAATCTAGTTTGCATGCGTATCTCCAGAATATTTTCCGATGTCCAGCGCAAATTTCGATTTTTTCATAGCTTATTCGTTATCTTATAAGCCTATTATGAATCGCTCCTTATTCAAACCTTATAACTCGGCGAGCATCCCCCTCGCTTACCTTTAGAGATGAGCGGCTCCGGGTTCCGTACAAGTTCCACTTGAAATTTACCCATCGGAACAGGTTTTTAATTTTTTGGAATCTGAAACTTACCATGCATACCCTAAAACTTAAAACCTACCATATCACAAGCTTCAGGATTGGTTCCAAGATCTATTCGGGTTCCACATGTATTCTTAATTCATTTACTGCAAGAATCCACTCATTGCAAATCATATTTAGACACTTGAATAAATATAAAATATCAACAAATTAAAAATATCAGTCATAAATATCATCGGAAATGAAAGTTCAAACAAGCGGTTTCAGATTGCACACTCATTATCGGACATCATAGAATATGAAGAATCGGGCCAAGATATATACCAAGAAAAACACAAAAACAAGTTGAACTCGAAACTTACCCCGTTGAAACAAGCTCCCAAATTTTTGGAGCTTAGAATCTATCGTACATATTTTTAAACCTAAAACCATGCGGGTTCTCTCGCAGGCCCGATTCCGGGTTTTAGGTTTTATTTTGAAACCATGCTCGCCCCTACTTACCTCGTCATCCGAACGAGTTGTTACAATAAAAGCTACTCGTCTAATTAAGCCCCCAAGTTTTATAAAATTTGGTGAGGCCACTATCAAGTTCCGGTGGTCTTATAAAATTTCACATGATATCATAGTAAGAATTATTGAGTTCAAATCTTTCCGGATGTCATATTTATCTTCATTATCATAAATTTCCACACTTGCCCTTTAGTTGAAATTCGGCCCGCACGTAGATGGGAGTGTTAGAAATTTTATTTATTTATTTTTTTGCCTCTCAGTTCTTGAAAGCATTTATCATAATAATTATCACACAACAACTAGACGAGCTGAGGAGGAAATAAAAATTTTCATAATTATCCCCTGTGCAAGAATCATATGTTTAAACTAATCCAAGTTGTTTGAATTGAGAGATGACGCCTTTGCATTTGTTTTTATGAATAGGTTTTAGATGTCCATTTCTGCGGTGCTTCATCTCTATCTTGATCTCGCCCTCGGACGTATCTCCATTCCTTAATTTATACCCAAGTTGGATTAGGACAGCTCCCCATTACATTGCCAAATTTATTGGCGATTTCATGTACAAGAGCTACTAAGGTGTTCGTTTTACCCTTGTCTACAGCGAGATTCTTCCGCACGTGAGATTTCGACGCGGTTCGCACCATAACAAAGTACTAATTCAATTCGCGAGGTGCCTATACTCCAATCTAACGGAAATAAACCTAACATATTTTCCTCTTTCATTGTCGGCAAGAATATCTAATTGGAGTCGCAGATGCCTCAAGGATTGGGCTTGCCAGGTAAGTTTGCCTCTTCGTTGAAGACAAAGATGACCAACTTGTCTAAAGCTTAATTGACTAAATCAACTTGTCAAGATGATCGATTCCTTTGCCCTTCACGTTTTTTTCAAGGGCGATTGTTACTAGCAATCTTTTCCTTGGGTGCAGCGAATTTCTCCAAGTGTCGCTGGAGAATCACGATTGTCACTAAAATCCTAAATTAATTCAAAAATTGTGATGTACTTATCGACTGAACAGTAGCTTAGAGATGCTTCTACATGCATCTACGAGCTACTAGCCAGATGCGACGCTTAAGTTGTCGAACGTTTCTTCTAATGCCTGGACATCGATCTTGTTCTTATCCTTAATGATGTTATTATGTCTACTTGTGTAGTTACTGGTGCTGGTAATTACATTGCAGTCGACAAATCATTGCTATGTTGACCCCACTCTTTCTTATTTGGCCATAAATATTAATTATCTGAGAAAATGACACAAGTAGTCTATGAACTTTGGCTTTGGACAATATAATTCCTGATTTTTTTTTAATTTGTTCAATACGGTCCCCGAACTTCAGCAAATATACGTTGCAATGTGATCCATGAACTTTTAATTTGTTTAATTTGATTTTTGAACTTTTTGTACATGTTCATAGTTAATGTTGTCCTTGATCTTAAATTAACGAAACGACTACATTAGACATTTTCATATAAATCGGGTATTACATTGAGCATGCACCAAAAGTTCGGGAACGACATTGAATAAATTAAAAGTCCAATAATCATATTGAACACTAGGTAAAAGTTCATGGGACACATTGAATAAATTTAAAGTTCATGGATCATTTGTGTTTTTATCCCTAATTATCTTAGGTCTGGATAAATATTCTTGTAGTTTCAGCCAAATTCAAATTCACGCTCTCCGATCTCTCACTTTCATCACGGGGTTACACAAAAATTAAGGGTACCTAGGATCCTCAAAGTTGCATCGTCCGGGCAATAATTGATGAATGAATCATCACTAGTTCCATTTATATTAATTTTCATTAGATTGTACGATACTTGCATTATTATTAGCTTCAATTTGCTCTTGCGTGATGGCGGAGGACACGCTTTTTGTATCAACTTGTGCATTATCTTAAGGGAACGAAGGAAATTATTATTTATTTTTTTGGGGTCAGAAGATGTTCGATTAGAATAACTCGCGATTTAAAGTAGATAATATTTCAATAAAAAATGGAATAAATAATTGGTGTATTAACTTTGAACAGTTCTGACTAATCGAGTGCTTAATCTCTTTCCACTCAAAATAATTTTAAACGCCAAGATAATTTGGGGGGACAGCATTGTCTACGGACAAGCAGGGAAAGTGGGTCGCCACCGAGTCCCGCCTTGTCGGATTGCGTTGCTTTTGTTGACCAATAGTTGTCCATTTTGGCCAATCCGACGGTGGTGGTTCGTGATCACGAAGGTGGAGCATGATATTCAAAAGAGTAAAGAAAAAAAAAAAGATTAATATCACAAGAAATCTCAAATTGGTATACTTATTATTAATTTATGCCGAATTAATTTTTTCACCATAAGAAACTCAAACCGATACATTTATAACAAATTTATTTTCCATTAATTTTTATTAAATTTTATCGTCGACTTGCTTATTTAGATGACGTATGGCGGTGATGAGGGGTGTACCGATTTGGGATTCTTATCATCCGTAGTTTAGGCTTTTTCATGGTATTAACATAATTTAATGGAAACTAACGGAGGATAAATTTGTCACATGTATACTAGTTTGAAAATTTTAGTGGTCAAAAATTTAATTTAAGGTAAATTTATCACAAGTGTGTCGATTTGGGGGGTTTTTGTGATGACGGAGCTATAAACGTGATGCCTTTGTTTATCTTGAATCGAGATCTTTTGGCTCAACTTTATCCTAGTTTTGCCGAGGGAGCAACCCCATTTTTTACCTTGAATTGGTCAAAACATGCAAAATTTCTTACTTTTCGAGGATGATTAGATCTAGTAATTGGGAGTCTATGGTTGATCGATCATTTAGTTATTACAATTCTTTTCTTGATGGCAAGTCACATGTATAGGTTATCACTTGAGGTATTTTTCACATTTGACCCTTAACATACCAACTATCACGATTTTCTCTCTTTGGTGTATAGATTGATGCTTTCCCATTATGTCAAAAAGCAAGTCTCCTGAGTTTAAATCTAGTATCGCATGCACATCTCAAGAACGGTTTCCAACATTCGGCGCATAATTCGATTTATGTATGCCCCAATCGTTATCTTATAAGCTTGTCAAGAGTAACTCCTTATTCAAACCTTATGGCTCGGCGAACATTCCCCTTCCTTACTCCTAGGGGTGAGTGATTCCGGGTTCCATATAAGTTCCATGTGAAACCTACTCGTCAGAACACGTTCTTAATTTTTTTTGAAAACTGAAACTTATCCTACATACCATGAAACCTAAAACCTACCCTATCACAGGCTCCGAGGTCGATTTCAATGTTTATTCAAGTTCCACCTATATTCTTAATTAAATGATTTGAGTGAATCATCACATTTAATGACTAACATTTACTGCTACAATCCACTCACCACAAATCATATCTAGACAAATGAATAATATGAAACTTTACAAATCAAAAGTCTTGGTCATAAATATCATCGAAAATGGAAATTCAAACTAGTGGTTTCATATTGCACATTCATCATCGGATATCATGAAATACTGTAGGATGACACCAAGATATATACCAAGAAATACACAAAAACTTGTTACTGATTACAAGTTTCGGGTTCTAGGTTATAAGTTGAACCTAAAACTCACCCGTTGAAACAGGTTTCCAAACTTTTAGAATCTAGAGCTTATCCCGCATACCTTGAAACCCGAAACCGAACAAGTTCTCCGTGGGCCTGGGTCCGGGTTTCGAGTTCTACCCCGGAACTATGCTCAACCCTACTTATCTCCTCATCCGAATGAGTCGTTACAATAAAAGTTGCTCATCTAATTAAGCCCCTAGTTTTATAAAATTTGGTGAGGTCACTATCAAGTTTTGATGGTCCTACAAAATTTCACATGGTATCATAGTAAGAAGTATTGACTTCAAATTTTTCCAGATCTCATATTTATCTTCATTATTATAAATTTCCACACTCGCCCAGAAGTTAAAATTCAGCCTGCATGTAAATGGGAGTGTTAGAAAATTTATTTATTTTTTGCCTCTCAGTTCTTGAAAATATTTATCATAATAATAATCACACAACAACTAGATGAGCCGAGGAGGAAATAAAAATTTTCATAATTATCCCCTATGGAAGAATCATATGCTTAAACTAATCCAAGTTGCTTGACTTGAGAGATGATGCCTTCGCATTTGTTTTTTGGAGTAGGTTTTAGCTGCTCGCTTCTTCTGTACTTCATCTCTATCCTGATCTCGCCCTCGGACATATCTCCATTCCTTAATTTACACCCAAGTTGGATTAGGACAGCTCCTCAATACATTGCATATTTACCAGTAATTCAAATGTACAAGGGTTACTTAGGTGTTCGTTTTGCCCATGTTTATTGCGAGTTTCTATGGGGCATGAGATTTCGACTTCGTTTGGACCATAACAAAGTACCAATTCAATTTGCAAGAAGCCTATGCTCCAATCAAACGGAAATAAACCTAACATATTTTCTTCTTTCATTGCCGGCAAGAACATCTATTTGGAGTCGCAGATGCCTTAAGGATTGGGCTTGCCAGGTAAGTTTGCCTCTTCGTTAAAGACAAATATTACCAGCTTGTCTAAAGCTTAATTAACTAAGCCAACTTGTCAAGATGATCGATTCCTTTGCCATTTCACGTATTTTCAAGGGTGTTTGCGGCCAGCAATCTTCCCATTGGCTGCAGCTAATTTCTCCAAGTGTCGCTCATGATTCTTCTACACGAATCTCCGAGCTGCTAGGCAGATGCGACGCCCAAGTTGTCGAACATTTCTAATGCCTCATGATCGGATCCGTCGACATCGTTCTTGTTCTTATCCATGACGGTGTTATTATATTTATTTTGTACAGTTACTGGTGCCTCAACAAATCATTACTATGTTGACCCACTCTTTCTCTGTTTAGCCATAAATATTAATTATCTGAGAAAATGACATGAGTAATCTCTAAACTTTGGTTCAATATGCAATATGATCCCCGAACATTTAATTTATGCAACGCGATCCACGTAATGTGATCCATGAACTTTTTAACTTGTTTAGTGTATTCCTCGAACTTTTCATGTTTATATTAAGTGTTATCCCTAATCTTAAGTTAATGGAATGATAATATTGAACATTTTCATATAGTTCGGGTATTAATTGAATATGCACCAAAAGTTCAGGGACAACATCCAACAAATTAAAGGTGTAGGGATCACATTGAATATTAGGTAAACATTTAGAGATCATATTAAATAAAAGTAAAGTTCATGGACCATTTGTATCACTATCCCTAATTATCTTGGCCATGGATAAATATTCTTGTAGTTTCAGCCACATTCAAATTCACATTCTCTTATCTATCATTTTCATTACGGGTTACCGAAAAATTAAGGGTCCGTGGGATATTCAAAGTTGCATCGTCCAAGCAATAATTGATGATCGAATCACCACTAGTTCCATTTATATTATGTTTCATTAACAATATGATATCTGCATTATTATTAGCTTCAATTTACTCTTGCATGATGGGGGAGGACACATTTTTTGTATCAACTTGTGTATTATCTTGAGGGAATGAAGGGAATAATTATTTATTTTTTTGGGCTCAGAAGATGATCGATTAGATATCCAATTGTATTATGTTTATTGAAAATAATTCGAGATTTAGAAGAGATAATATCTCAATAAAAAAATTGAATAAATAATTGGTATGTTAACTTTGAACATTTCTGACTAATCGAGGGTTTAATTCCTTTCCACTTAAAATGGTTTCAAGCGCGAAGATAATTCGGGGCATGACATTGTCGACAGGCAAGAGGGGCAAGCGGGTGGCCACTGAGTCCTGCCATGTCGGATTGCGTTGCTTTTGTTCACGAGGAGTGGAGCACGATATTCAAAAGAGTAAGCAAAAAAAAAAAAAAAAGATATGTGTGTTAGAAAATCTAAAACTTGCCGTCAAAGTGTAATTGAATGTTAAAATTTTAAAAAATGCAATCAAGTCTTAAAACTTGAAAAATTGATACAATCGAGTGCTTCCGTTAACTCCGTCTATTTTGACTAACGAAAAATACTAATGTGAAAATTTTTATTACTTTCTCTCTTACTTGGCATTGACGCGGCTGAAAATTTTAGGTTGTCATCAAAGTGCAATTGAGGTCTAAAATTTTTAGAAAGTATAATTAAGTCCTAAAACTTAATAAATTGGTGCAATCGAATCCTTTCATTAACTCCATCTATTTTGATTAACGGAAAATGATAACGTGAAATTTTTTATTACTTTCTCTCTCTTACTTGGCACCGACGTGGCTGAAAATTTTATACTAAAAATCAAATTTAGACCAAAACAACGTATTTTTCTTGTTTTAGTCACGCCAGCTCAAATTTAGACCAAAACGACATTTTTTCTTGTTTAAATCACGTTAGCACCGGGTAGAAGAGAGAAAGTAACAGAAACGACACATTAGCATTTTTCGTTAGCCTAATTGGACGAAATTAATGGAAGGACTCGATTGCACCAATTTGCCAAGTTTTATGACTTTATTGTATTCTGTTAAAGTTTTATGACTTAATTGTACTTTAGTGATAAGTTTTAAGACTTCTAGTGAATATATCAAAAAATAAAATTCAAAAAAGAATGAGTTACGAATAGCTATAAATTTGCATCATATTTTAGTAAAAAAATTTCCGGAAAAAAAAAGATTAAAGGATTTAAAAGTTAATATGAACTCAAAGCATGATGGTAATTTGCGTTTCATTTGCACGGGGTGTCGTGAAACAAAGAAGATAAGAATAGACAATTTTTTTTTGGTCGAAAAGAATAGACAATTTGACATGTAAATATTTTTATTATTTCGAATCATGACTATGGATTGTATTTTCACTAGGCCAAGTACCAAAAAAGTTATAAACCTAGTGCATTGGTATCAATTCAGTCCTAAACCTTTCAATTAAATCAATTTATTTTTAAACATTTTTGTATTAGTACCAATTCATTTCATCCGATTAATTTCAGCCTAAAATCACTTACGTGAACGTTGGCGGTGCCACGTAGGACTGCCGGCGCTTACTTGTAATTTTTTTTATACTTTTAATATTTTTTTCAGTTTATTATTATTTTTTCCTTACTTTTGTTTTTCTATCCTTTTTTTTCGTTTCCACTGTTTTGCTGCCAGTGGGCGGCGAGGGTTGGCGAGGCCCCCCTGGCCGGACCTCGCCCAGGTCAGGGAGAACCTCGCCGGCAACAAATAATGGGGACGCTTTGCTTTAGGGTCGCGTTACCTGAGCGTGAAGAAGCAATAGGAATTGCTTAAGTGGGAGGAGAAGGCAGGATCAAAGCAACTTGCTGATGGAATACGAAGAGACTCTGCCGGTGAAGGACTGCGAAGCCACCCCTGAAGTCACGTAGCCCGGCGCCGTTTCTTCATCTTCTTCTTTGACTTCTCTCCTCGCTTCAATAATCTGACGAATTCCGATCATTCCCCCAACAGCATCCCCAGCAACTTCGGAATGAAATCACACGTAATCCATAACGTTAATATACGATGATGATCTTGCTTTAATTCCCATCACACCCAGATACCCAATACACGTCCATTCCTCTTTGACAGCTTTACGGACATTCATTCCACCATTTGTGAAAAGCCTCCTGATGCCAGGGCGAGTTTTGGCAAGGCTCGGTGAGGCCGCTCTTGACTGGGCGAGGGTCGACCTCGCCAGATCTGGCGAGGGGACCTCACCGGCTACTACAATAAAACAAGGGAAACAAAAAAGAGGAAAGAAAAAACAGAAATAAGGAAAAAAAATTCAAAAATTACACGTCGGTGCAGGCGGTGCCACGTGGGTCGACCGGCATCTAAGGGCGCGCATGGCAACACTTCTGCTTCTGAAACACCATCAGAAGCAGAAGTTGATTTTTCAACTTCTCTATCAAAAGCAGAAGTTGATTTTTCTATTTCTGTTTCAAAAGTTGATTTCTGATAAAAAAAAGACGTTTGATAAAATTTCTGCTTTTGATATTTCTACTTTTAATCAAATACCGCCGGCGGCGGCGATCGGCAGCGGCGGCGACGGCAACCGATGCCCGTCGAGCGGCAGAGGCGGCCGGCGATCGCTGGCCGGCAAGCGGCGGTCGGTGGCCGGCGGTCGGCGGCGGGTGGCGACCGGAGGTCGGGCGTTGGTCGGTGACCGTGAGGCAGGTGTTGGTCGACGGAGTCGAAGAAGTGATTTACGAAGTTGAGAAGTAAAAGTTTTTTACTTCTCAAAGTTGGCCAAAAATCCAACCAGAAGTAGAAATCTTTTTCAGAAGTAGAAATTCCTACTAGAAGTCAATATTTTTAACCAAACGGATTTCGGTTTCAGAAGTACTTTTAAAGTGTCTTTACCAAACGGATTTTAGCTTCAGAAGCACTTCCGAAGCTGAAATTTTGCTTTTGAAGTGTTATCATGCGCGCCCTAAGTCGGCGATTTCCAGCATAAATTGGCCGGATGGATCGAATTGATATTAAAGCAAAAAAATTTAGGGCTAAATTGATCCAATTAAAAAGTTTAGGACTAAATTGGTACCAATAAAATAGGATTATGATTTTTTTGGTACTTTTCCCTACTTTCACTTGGTTTCATTTCGTTGCGGGATTTTGAATTCTTTCATATACACTCGAATTAATTTGTGAATATTTTACAATCTATACCGCCACATTGAATCCACCATGTTATCCTCTGTACATATTTATCTATTATTAATCATACTTAATTAACCTATTTGTTATTCATAAATAGTTGTTTCTCTTTCTTTTTTGCCGGGATTTTTTTGCTTTATTTTGACGCTACTTGCGGTTGTTTATCCAGTTCAGCTAATCAAGTCGTAAATTGTGAGATGTAAAGTTCAATTTTACCACATCGACAGTATAGCGAACAAAAGCGACTCAAATGCCAGGAAAAACACAAAATTCCTCATTTGACTTTTGTCTTAAACTTTCTGAAGAGGAACAAATACAAGTCACGTAGCCTTTTTTTTGGACAGAGAAGTTTTGCTACTTTAAAATCTTAAAAAGAAGGGAATTGGGAAACGTAGGCAGCACGCACATAACGAATGGTGTGCACACAATTTTGGTACCATGAAATTTAAATTCAAGCTTCCGCAAGGAACAAAAATCAATTATTTTCGTAACATGAAATCGCGCGCCGATCCGATTGATAAAATGTCTGCAACTCTCTGCAATGCACCTTGAAAAGGGTTCGATATCATGTTCTAACACTTGCCAATTTTCTAGTCATCCTAACGCGATCGGACGTCCGCCGTTGACTAGACTAGATAAGTAGATTTGTTTTGGTACACGAGGATTTATAGATGATGGCACTTGACCCCGAAAGAATAAATTTAATGGAAGCCTTGTAATCTTTGTTTTATCTTACACTAGTTACCTTCTATCATTATTGACTTTAGCTAGTTAGTTCTTACAAAATCTAGAGCCTGTTTGTTCAAGATTAAGCGAGAGCAAAAACCAACTTTTTTTCCTTTCCGACAAATTCAGAATTTTATTCAAATTTCAAACAACAATATAGACAACATACATGTGAATTTGCAGGTCAATATTCTAAACGTTGGATTTAAATCGACAGAAGGACACCTCAAGTGCCAAAATTTATGTAAGACGCTTATTTTGGTGCCAAAATTTCTCACCGACTCACTTATGTGCCAAATCGAAGAAAAAAAAAATCACTTAAGTGCCAACAACAAGAGATTCCGGTAAAAAATTACATGTAGCATTTATATTTAACATATTTTAGTGCCTCGTCATTTATAAGTCAACATGGCAATTTTTTAAAAAAAATCAGCCACATGGCAATTTCATTATTAAATTCAGTCTTAAACTCAAAATTAATCTAAAAAAAAGTAAAAATAAAAAAATTGGCAGCGAAGAGGGCTTGCACAGCCCCCGCCATCGTTGCCCCAGCATCGCCGGCGATGGATGGGGGCTGATTTCCGGGGGTTGCCGAGCCTCAGTCAGTGGCCGGCAACCCCCACTGACTGATGGCGTGTGCTAGCAAGCCCTCTCCCAGATCTGGGTGACTCTCTCCGCCACTGGCAGCAGACCCTGCCATGGTGAACCTCGCACAAGAAACCCAGAAATCAGGTTCAGTTTCAATCCCACGAATTCGTTTCGCTTCAACTTCGCCTTCGGTGAGTCGATCGTGGGTTTTCTTCTTCTTCTCCACCTGCGCAAACACGAGCAGATCCCAAGAGCTCATTCGTGCATCTCCGTTAATGGCTCACGCTCTTCGTTCCATCAATGCACTAAAATGAAGTTCGCTCGCTTGCAGAAACGCCTTTTCAGCCTCGGCTTTCTGGCCCTATCGAGACCCTCTTGCAAGAAAGCCTTCCCAGGACCCGGCGACCATGAGGAGGACTCGCAGTTTGTGGCCACCCTCTTGAGCATCGTCCAGGGAAAGAAGAGGCCGCCCCTGCCAGTGGTGGCCCTCAGCTAGGCCTGGGTGGGGCCAGCGACCCTCTCCAGATCTATGCAAGGCTCGCTGGCCCTTGCCAGTGAGTAGCCCCACCCATCGTCAACCATTGCCGGCAACGGTGGGGCGATGGCAACGAGGGCTGTTCAAGCCCTTCCCGCTAGCTGAAACCCTTTTTTTATTTTATTTTATTATTTTATTTATTTTTAGCTCATTTTCCATTGCATCTTTGCAGCCAGGAAGCCCTTCTTGATACCGCAACTTCTATTTCTTTTTTTTCTTTTTTTTTTTTTAGTTTTTAGCTTATTTTTTATTTTTTATCTTATTCTTTAATTTGTTAATATTTTGTGAAATTTTTTTATTAATTTTTAGCATTTTTATTGTTGATTGGGATCTTTCGACGAGCCATGTAAATGCCACGTAAGATATCCAGCAAAGCTCACCGGAATTGGCACTCAAATAATAGTTTTTCAAAAAAATTAGTACTAAAATGAGCGCCGTAAATAAATTTTAGCGCTTCTAATGTCCTTCTACCGATTTAAATCAACCAAAAATTAATAATCATCTCGATCTCCAAAAGAGATGGAAGTGATTTATGTAATTAAAAAAAAAGCAGTTAATCGATTTTTTTTTTTTTTTTGAAAAAGCCACTAAAACCCCAAAACTATGCAAGTTGTGACACATTTATCCAAATTTTTTTGTGACACAAAAAATTCCAAACTTATACCCGTGTGACTCATTTATCCTTCATCAAGAATCTGTCTATGAAGACCTTCCTACCTACATGGATTCTAGAAAGTGAACGGTATTAACATAGCACCTACGAGATTTAAGTGAAATGAAAACGGCATTATTTTGGCTAAAAAATCATCTAACGAAATCTTGACAATGGGTAAATGTATAACAATAGACATAATTAAGTTTAAAGTAACTGTGTCACAATAAGTATTGTTTGAGATTTTTTATGACAGTCCTTTTTTTAGGTGTGTGTTTTTTTTGTGGGGTGGGTGGGGGTGGTTGTTGGTGGGGGGGATGTTTCATGGGGTGGAAGACGATGAGGAACTAATAAATGAAGCCGGCAGGGTTGGAGAATATCGATATGGTATTGCGTTGGGTTGGGACCAAAGTTGGAGCGATTCGCATCATACGAAGCAAGACGGGGCCAAAGTGCTTGCCTAAGAAGATGACCAAATTGTAGTCCTTCCTGAAATTGCATGTGCAAAAGTTAATGGAGGGTCGCTTTCTCCGCCAGCAATCGGATGAGGTCGGGCATCGCGCCAATGGAGTTACAATTGATGACGACGGAGCCTGTACCCGCGAACTGTTCTTAAGATCAAAAGACGACCCGAACGACCATGAACTCCATGTGTCTAAACAGAAAATCGACATTGTCCTTGACGTATCTCCTGATTTTGGCATTTGGTAAAGAAGTTACAGTCTTGTTCTATGCCATGCTCGGGGTGTGACCTCAAATTGGCACTGGTGAGGCAATAGCTTACTAAGGCGATGATCGGTAGCTGGTCCGAGAGCATCACATGGCATGTGTCCTATCATGCCAAGTTGTTCTTTCATGTTGTAAACAGGCTTAGTTGAGGCCTATAGAGCATTGGAGGCATCGGAGGATGCAATTGAAATTGCTGCTTAGATTTGACAGTATGTGTTGTTGGGGATTTTTCTTGCCTTATTTTGGCTGAGAGAATATTTGGGATAATTGTCTAAAAATTCATAAACCTATTATTGTGCAATGCCTAATTCAGTCATAAACCTTTCAATTATGCCAATGTAGTCCTAAATTCTTCAATTGTGTCAATTTAGTCCTTAATCTTTTGAAGTTTTGTCAATTAAATCATAAACCTATTATTAGGGCAATTGGCCAAAACGATTATATCGACAAATCGTCAAAAGATTTAAAACTAATTTGTCATTGAAACTCGAAATTTTACGATTAAATTGGTAAATTTACAAAAGGTTTGGAACTAAATTGATACGATTAAAATGTCTAGGTCCGAATTAGCAGCCATACAATATGTTTTAGGACTTTTTGGACAAGTTTTCCAACAATATTTCTAGACTTCTGGTGATGTGTGAAGTTTATGAAGTGATGTCAATAGTCATATTTGTTGATCGGTTGATTATATGGATCGGACGTGGCCATGGACATAATGGACTTAATGTCACGACCCATTTTATGGTTGAGTGTCGTAAACGAGTTGTTTGCTTGGTTTAATGATGCATTATTTACAGGTTAAAACGTGTTTGCATGAGGTACTGAGACAATTCCATATTAGGTTCTCTGGGTTGGCTAGTTTATTCGTGGCATGGCTGGTCAAGAAATTGTATTGAACCTCGTTTTTAGGGGGTGAGCAGTTTCGAGTCTATCCATGTTCTAGGTTCCTACAACCTGTCCGTGGAAATCTATTCCCCATTTTTTGGAACCTGCCTTACATAACCTAAAATTTGGAATCCACCCTATTTTCTAGGGTCGATTCCAAGGTCTACTTGGAAATTGGCCAAATTCCATTTTTTTAGTTTCATTTTTATGTGAGCAAAATGAAAGTGAACGCACCAATATAAATTAAAATTTCCTATTTGTTAATAGCAACAATGCATAAAAGATGAACATATAAAATAAAATAAATCATAAAAAGTTCAATCCAAGCAACGTAAAACCTAAATTATAGAACTTCAATCCTCAATCATTCATGAAAAATTACTTCAAATTCTAACCATATGAAATCAAAAGAAACAAAAAATATAGTTAATCACTTAATAATAATTTCTAAATTTAGTGTTGATTAAACTAAAATAATTAAAAATTGAGGAGTGGAAGAAAATTTTCTCATAGAAGAAGAAAGCCAAGGAGTCACTCTCAAGGAGAGGAAGATTAGGTTTGTAGAATGGGAAAGCCAAAGTGTATAAGTCAATTTCTATTTTAAGATTTTGTAGCAATCCCCGTCCGTCGGAAATCGAACAACATAGTAGGTTGCTGATCCGATTCTTCGATTCCCAATTCTACCCTAAAATCATGCTCACCCGTACCCATTTCTAAGTTGAGCCACGCGAGTTGAGCATTTGGGTTCACCTGTCCTTCCATTATCTGATCGTGTTGCTTAGGTGGTGTCGTGCCAACGTTAATAATCAGATCATGTCTATCTATGTATTGTGGATCGGCCCCATTAATCCATCGGGTCCGTATCGATCTTGTTTGTTTCTAGTATGCCCCCAGGTCGACAAGAGACACAAACACGATCGGCCCGATCAAGAGACGCGCGACTGATTTTCCAAATGCCACGTTGTCGCTACGTGAGCTGCCACAACCACACAATTGGTTGGGTTCCTTTGAAAATGCATCAATTACAAAAAGAAAATGAAGGCCTAACGTATGACTATCCATGTTGTGGAGAGAAGGCCCAGGACCAGCAAGCTCGGGCCAGGCCTTCCTAAATGCGTAGGTCCAAATGGGGCATTCGGGCCGGGCCCTAGATTATCCGAAAGGCCATCCTCGAGCCCGAGGATGACTTCAAGACCAAACCTATGTTTGATTTGTTATGTAGCTTCATAAACCAATTGAGTGACACCTGTCTTAGTACATCTAACATTACACCTAACGTTACAAGTCGGAAAGAAGAAAGTCTTCGCTTATTGATGTAACAAATGTGCTTGGATGGATCCACAGGGATCTAAAATGCCATATGGAATCGACCGTGTCAATCCTCGTAATCTTTTCCCCTCCTTTCGAACGAGAACCGCGTTTTTAGAGTCCTTTCTCTTCTCTTCTAGTCCCCTCCTACCAAACAAAGATCAAATTGGGATTTAAAGTGAGAATCCATTGTTCTTGGAGTATAGCTAGGGATGAGAGTGAAAAAGAATAGTAAGATGAAGCTAAGAACCTCAACACTATCATGACACGATTGGGCAAAAGTTGTAAAAGCATCCTCCACATCATTACCTGTTCTTTTCAAGGCTTTACGTAAGTTGGCTTCTTCCAATTGGGGTTTGGCTTTCTCTATGGAAAAAGTTAGACAAAACATCAATGATGGGCTTGCTCATGTAATTGCATGTCCTTCTCTTAAAGCTTTGGCAAAGATGTAGCCCCGGATGACTAAGGACATGAGCTCACGAGCGGGGTCACCCTCCTCATGTAATTGATTCTATTAAAAATACGTGATGTGTAACAATTAGCATTATAGTCGTTTACAAAATGCGATAACCGACATAAAGTCTACCTCGTTTCGATCCTAATATTACCAAGGCAGTTTGCTTTCAAGAAAGAGGATCAAAATGGACGAAATCGAAGTTCAAGAATCAAACTATATATCGACCGAGAGGGAGTACGAGGACCAGCTTTGACAATAGCCCTTTCCTTCTTCAAATCTCGTGACTCTCGAAATGAAAGTTTTAGTTGATGCAATTTGAAATTTGAGATGTAAAACCTCGGTTTGAAGATATTCTTTTTCTGGCCTTTGTCCATATGGGGCCGTCTCTTTCCTGAAGTAGATCGCTCCCAAATACGAATTTCTGATATTAAGATGTATGACCATGAAAGTTACATCCCAATCTCCAAAGCACAAATGTCACGTGCACTAGGCACATGCTCTCCCCCTCTAACATCACTCCAAATCAATGCTTGGACGAGTCAGAATCCATCACATTACAACTTACGAAAAGAAAACATACCCAAAAAAAAAAAAAAACCAAAAAAAAAGACATGTTTCCATCATCCATGGCCACTTTGACTTTTCTCGACACAGCAATTCTGCAAACATTCTTGATTCTTGATTCTTGATCTTACGACAAAGATACACCACCACCCACTCCCGCCTGCTTTCTAAGCCAGAAAGCTCAACCCCGACGTTGCTCATTATACATTTCATAGAGATTTAAGGAAAGAGAAGAGAGTATTAATGCCATAGCAAAATGGGAAAATTACAGGAGAGACAAACAACCTACAACTTCAAAACGCAACTACAGAGATTGCTGCAATGTCACAACCAACGGACTTGTGACCGTGTGCTTCCCATCCGACCATACCACCGAGCCGCTCCTCATGCTGGACCCTCCAGGCGAGAGCTTCACCGCCCTCACTTCGACCCTCACCAGGAAGTTCAGCTTCTGACCGATCCTCCGGAACGCCAGCTTCTCCGGCCGCACCGTGACCGAAACTCCGCGGGGGGGCCTCACGCTCACCCGGTATACCGACTCAGGGTCCCCGACGTTGGTGACCGTGCGGATGAAGTGGGTCGACATTTTAGGCTTCCCGTACTGCTGGAACGCCACCGACAAGGACGGGTAGTTCAAGTTCCCAGAGTGGCCAGCCTTTTTGGCTCGGCTGCAATCGGCTTTCTTCCTAGTGACGACTTGGATGTTGTTGACCGTGTAGTTCGAGTTGCATAGAAAGTCTACGTAGTCGTACGGGGTGAGGTCGTATATCAACCCGGGGTCCATGGCCTTCTGGGGATGGACGTGACCGGCCCCGTAGTCCATGACCGTTGAAGTGTTCCCCGAAGACTCGTCCAGCATCGTCTCTCCCCGATTGTCCACGGTGTAAGCAGTCGTCATCAGCGCAGATCTTATTGCTGCGGGACTCCATTCGGGGTGAGCAGCCTTCAACAACGCGGCTAGGCCCGAAACATGAGGGCAAGCCATTGAGGTACCCGACAGTATGTTAAATTCCGTCTTGCGCTTATCCGAGGCGACGCCAGAAGGCCCTACGTTATCGGGCCAAGCGGCGAGTATGTTCAATCCAGGAGCGATCACGTCGGGCTTCAAGATCTCGGGGGACTCCGGATTGGGACCCCGAGCAGAGAAAGAAGCCACGACAGGAGCAGGCCGGACTCCCAGCCGAGTCCCCTTGAAGATCACCGTGGCTGTGGGTGGCGACTTCGACTTGGACGCAACCTCGATGTACTTCCTGATCTCGTCGCCACCCAATGCACCAACTGCTGTCGCGGGCAGGATGTGGCAATCGGCCACCAATCCTTCGCCGTCGAAAACCCCGTTCGCCAAGATCATTCCGACCCCGCCTGCTTTCTTTACTACCTCACCTTTGGCAGCCCTCGAATTGATCCCCCTATCGCACAAAACAATCTTGCCCTTCACAAGACTCGGATCCAAGGACCCCTCCATGCACAGAGATGAGGAGTACCCATCTCCGCCCTCAGTCCCGGCATAAATCAATGGATACATCCGACCTGGCGTCAATCCCGGGCCGCTGTAGACACTCACACCCGGAATCATCTTCCCATTGCCCAATTTCACATCCGCAGGGAAACCCCTATCTATGGTGCCGGCGCCTACAGTGGTCACCCACGGCGCGACATTCGTGACCGTGAGCCCCCCAGGACCGCCGTTCCCTGCGGAGGCTGACACGAAGACCCCTGCGTCTTCTGCCCCGAAGGCGCCGATCGCGATGGCATCCAGATAATACGGCACCACCACACCGCCAACGCTGAGGGAAATGACATCGACCCGGTCGGCCACAGCAGCGTCGAAGGCCGCCAGTATGTCGGAGTCGTAGCAGCCAGAGTCCCAGCACACCTTGTAGGCGGCGAGGCGGGCCTTGGGTGCCATGCCAGCTGCCACGCCCCGCGCGTACCCCAGCGTCGAGGCGGGGAACACGTAGCGGCCCGCGGCGATCGACGCAGTGTGGGTGCCGTGGCCGTCGGAATCCCGAGGCGAGCGGAACTGCGTCGTCTCGTTCATCTTCCCATTGGTGGCCTCATACCCATTGCTGAAGAACCTGGCCCCTATCAGTTTCCGATTACAGGAAGTGGAAGGGAAGGCCTTACCTGCGACGCACTGGCCCTTCCACTTGGAGGGGACGGGGCCGAGGTCGCGGTCGTTGAAGCTCTGCCGCTCGGGCCAGATGCCGGTGTCGATGACCCCGATGACGAGATCCGACCCGAAGTCGGACTCCTTGAGGAGGCCGGCGCTGTCGCCGGTCTTGAGGCCGAGGAACTGGGGGGAGCGCGTGGTGTGCAGCTGGCGGACCTGCTCGGGGATGAGGGCGAGCACGTGGGGGAGGGACTGGATCCTCAGGGCCTCGGAAGGGGAGAGCTTGGCGGAGAAGCCATGGAAGACAGTGGAGTAAGTGTGGATGATCCGGGTCGGGCCGGGTGAGGGAGAGCCAGAAGAAGAGAGGGAGGAGAGAGTGGAGTCGTACCAGTGGGCGTGGGTGGGGAAGATGGAAGGCTTGGCGTCCTGCTGGACTTGGACAATGAAGGTCTTGTGGTCCGAGGAAGGAGAAGAAGAAGAAGAAGAAGAGAGTGGGAGTATGGCGAGGACGATGAAGAAGAGGGAAGACAAACCCATGTCAGAGAGAGAGAGAGAGAGAGAGAGAGCTTAGAGATGGTGGTGGTGGTGGTGGTGGTGGTGGTGGTGGTGTTGGGCGAGTGAGATTTGAAACATCGAAAGTATAAAAAGGAGAGATTTTTGGGGGCGAAAGCAAGATGGGTGGTGGGGGGGCGGGACCTGCCCGGGACGAGCGAGTGCGGTGGCGGTGCCCAAGTTGGCTGCCACTGTGGATGTGAGAGAGAGAGAGAGAGAGAGAATACAGCGGCGGAGGGGGAAGTGTGCGTGAGACTTGAGAGTAGTGTTGCAGTAGAGAGATGGTGGTGGTGGATGGACGGGGAAGATTCAGAGACGGGATTCTTGTTTTGTTTCCGCACCTGCTACTGCTACTGCTACTGCTACTGCTAACCAAGTCAGCAAGTAAATTTTCCTACATTCGTGAAAGGATCCGAGTATATACTTAGCACAACAATTATAATCATGAAAATTATGCGATTTACTTAACTAACTAGTTGCTTGGCAAGCCTCCCCTTCAACATTCATCTTTCGTCACTGGAAAAGATTCCTCTTCTGTTTAAGATAAATCGATTATGTTTTCGAAAATTTTAGAAACAACATTTTTTGGGTAACAAAATATCGAATTCATCGCGAGGCATTATATTAAGTTGATATGTCGAGAATAGACGACGTGGATATTAAGATGATGCAGTCAATTCAATCAAGCGTTCTTTTGTTTCAAGAGTAAATTTTAAGAGATCTAGCTCCAATTTGTTTAAGCTCAATCGAATGCCCTAATAAGGCCAAAAAAATTTGCGAGAATGCAACATAAAATATTTTTCTTTTTCTTCCGACATAAAAGAAAAACGATCTTTAGACGAAAAATTCACATATCAACAAGATCGCTTTTTTCGATAAAGACAATGATCGTGTTATTAGCGATCTCTTTCTCTTCGCGCTTTCGACACCGTCTATGTTTTTTTCCGCGTTTAATGGGATCAACTATCGCCTCTCGTGTTCAAACTAAGAAGAGGGCTCCAAAAGGTTTAGACGATCACAAACATCCTTTTTTTTCTGTTTTTTTCTAATCCGTGCTCTTGTAGTGCGATTGACTCGATAATTACAGCGTTTAATTTCGCTAATGCTGCCGGGGAGGGGTGCTTAACTATCACTTTGTCGTTTATTGCAATGTCAGACGCGGCACGAGCATCAAAGGAAGAAGGAAGACACTCTGACTCGGCCCCACGTGTAAAAGCGAATTCAATTTCTGCTCTGTCTCCCTCTGCGTCTGTCCTTTTCAGACCCCCCACAATTCTCATTTCCCATCTTCTCGTTCAAATACGGTCTCGCCTCGCCTTCTCCTCCTGACCTAGGAAAACATAAATTAGATAAAATAAAATTAAAACGAAATATATTATAGTATATTTAATTAATCAATTATGCATAGGCACTTTAGTCCACTGACAGGAAAAAAAAAAAAATGCCCCATAATTTTTCAATAAATAAGGACGCGCACGACAACACTTTTGAAGTAGAATTTATATTTCATAAGTTCTTTTGGAGCATAAATTCATCTGATTATATAATTTTATTTTTTTACTTGTTGATATTTTTTTTTATTCCATAACTAATTTTGGAACCATTTGAAGAAGTAAAAAAAAAAAATTTACTTCTCTCTCGAAAGCAAAAGTGAAAAAATCAATCTCTAACTAGAAATTGATCTCTAAAGCAGAAGTGTTAACATGCTCGTGCTAATTCGATGATTCCTTTGGGAGTGTCAGTGGACCGAACTGAAGCCGACCAACGCGTGAAACTTTTTTTTTTATTTAATTTAATCACACGTACTTTATGTTGTCAATTGTAGAGCTTCGTTTTGATTAATCTTAATTCCCCGTATGGCGATGCAACGCGCCAGAAACATGAAGATTTTTTCTTTTTCTTTTTTTGGTCACTTGGCACGTGCGGATGCGCATTGCGAGTTTGCTACAATAATGTCAATTATTTGTCACCGCGTAAGTAAAACTCGAAGTACAATCTTCACTCCCCAACATTTTTTCTGCGGAAGCATGACGTCATGGGTCTGGTCGTTCATGAAACATTTTGGAGGTGGCGACCCTGATCTCGTTCGCCAGTTATTTGGGAGATCCATCGGAAAGAATGATTGTCGGATTACGGGGTTTAGAGCTGTTCCTGATTATCGTAATCTCCCGATCTCTTAGCTTTCGCCCAATTTGCAATATCGTTTCCGATTTTTAAATTTATTCAATGTCGTCTGTACACTTTTGATATATGTTTAATTTAGTCTCAAAAATGTATGAAAATGTTTAATGATGTCCCTCCATTAGAATTAATGGAAGGATGATGTTGGATATTTTTCATAAAGTTCAAGAATCAAACTAAACATGTATAAAAAAATTTGGGAATCACGTTAAACAAATTGCAAGTTTAGAGAAGACATTGTACATTAGGTTAAAGTTCATGGATTACATTGAACTAATTTAAAGTTTAAGAACCATATTACACACGGGCCAAAGTTCGGGTGCTACTTGCGTATTTAACGCTATATTACATAATCATAAACACTTACACGATCTATTTGATCTATAAATGTTAACTAAATAATTACACACACATGAAGTCAGTGGATTGAAACATCTCATTGTTTGTGTATTTAGCAATATGAGAAACTATCCGATCAACCCCGAACCTGTTATGGATGCTAAGTCGGTCCTAAAGTATCTAACGTTGAGTACTAAATATTTGCTCGAGATTTCAACGTAGTCTTTCCGATTAAATTTGTCCGAAAATCGCCAACGTTAGCAATGCTCCACGTAAGACGATTAGCCAATGATTGGATTGCAACGTTAATCCTTTTCGGCGAAAACTAATCGAAAGGACTGTACTAGACTACCGAGCAAGAGTTTAGGATTCAATTGAAAAATCTAAATAGTTGAGGATAGAATTGGTATCCGTACAATAAGCTTATGACTTATTGGACAATTTTCCGGCGCTCCTCGTCTAAATACATCGCTGAATTTTTTTATTTTTTATTTTTTTTGCCCTTTTGTGGGCTAAGAGAGCCAATGATGAATGCAATGCTTTCGAATTCTTACGTAAGCGAGGGTATGGCCACTCCCCACTCGTGGGTATTCAATGAATTGCATCCCCTAAGTATGCACTAAAGAAAAATGACGTGCCTACGCCGATCCAATCGAGATATGGCAAAACTCCAAATAATCAAATCATGAAAACTAATTGAAAGGACTGTACTAGACTACCGAGCAAGAGTTTAGGATTCAATTGAAAAATCTAAATAGTTGAGGATAGAATTGGTATCTGTACAATAAGCTTATGACTTATTGGACAATTTTCCGGCGCTCTTCATCTAAATACATCACTGATTTTATTTTTTATTTTTTGTGCCCTTTTTTGGCTAAGAGAGCCAATGATGAATGCAATGCTTTCGAATTCTTATGTAAGCGAGGGTATGGCCACTCCCCACTCGTGGGTATTCAATGAATCGCATCCCCTAAGTATGCACTAAAGAAAAATGACGTACCTACGCCGATCCAATCGAGATATGGCAAAACTCCAAATAATCAAATCATGAAGACTCCCAAAAGAAGAGACGAAATCATATAAAATTGGCCATCACATTCCTCTTTTTTTTCTTCCTTCCACTTTTACTCGATTGGAATTTCACCCGCCCCAATTTTGACTCTTTCCACTCTTTTCCTTTGAACCACACGTTGAATTTCAAAGGAGGGGTAAAAGTTTCGAAACTTTCGAGACGGTTTGCGCGCACTCGTACATACTCCTTTCACTGTGCTTCTGACCATCATCTCGTGCACAGCAGCCCTTCAAAGGTTTCGACTTGAGCCGGTGAAACGGTAGTCGAGGGAAATAAACGCGAATTGAATCGGACAGCCGGTAACTTGGAGCTCGGTCGACGACTTGATCGGAGAAGAAGTTGGTCCAAAAAAACGAAAACCCAAGTTGAGCTCGGTAATTTCTGAAGAGAGTTGAGTCGGCAAAATCCATTAAGTTTGGTAGCCCTCGATGTTTTCTGATGGGCAACTTTTAGTAAATCGGACGTCAAACGTGGGAGAAGAGTTCGTCGGATCCGGTGGGAGTCATTGCGCATGGGCAGGACAGTTGTCCATGATCTCGTTTCATCATTCGGTCTGCATTTACTTTGGAAGGGGTGGGCCCACAATTGCCTCTGCCCTATATGGGGGAAAAACTCCACTTCCATGCAATAGACTATAGTCATCATTATCGCCATCGCTCTTGACACTTGAGAAATAAAAGAAACAAAAGAAAGAAATTGTGGGTCATATTGTCATCCTGAAAAATATTTGTGGGTCCATATGTTGAATTTCACATGAATAACATTTGTAGGGGCCCATAAAAAAAAAAGGAAAAGGAAAGGAAAGGAAGCAAATAAGGGAAGGGTAGGGACATTGGATTGAAGAGGGCAACGTACTTTGGTTATTTGGGAAATTATGCAATCGGTCCTAATCGGATTGTACAGATGTCTATTTAGTTTTTTAACTTCAATTTTGCCAATTTAACCTAAGCTTTTGCGCGAAATTTCAATATAATCATTTCGACCAACTCACGTCCGAAGTCGCTAACGTGGCGATGTGTCGCTTAGAACGACCAACGATGAATAATAGACAATCGCGTCACCTTTTTTCGTCGAAAATTTTGCCGGAATGAGTACATTAACATTTCATGCAAAAATTTATGAATAAATTGACAAAATTGAAAGGCTTAATACCAAATTAGTATCCTCATAATAGGGATGGGATTGATTATGCCGGGGTTGTTTAATTCGCTATTGCTTTGGACTAGTAGGGGAGTAAATCAAGTCACTATTTCTATCTGCTAAACGTTTAGATTGTGGGGCATTCTTATTCAAACGTGAAATAGTGAGGACTAGACATTACTAAGGTCAAAAGTCCTCATGTCCCTACTTTCAGGTAAATGGGTCGTTTCGCAACTATTCGTTTACTTTTACACATTTCAATAATTGAAAAAGGAGCGATTGCCGACGTCCTAAAGTAAATACGATACACGTGGCGATTTTCCAGGCATTTATAGAGTTAACAATCAGTTAAAGCAAAGGCGTTCCGCGATCCCGAAAAAACAAAAGTGAGAAGAATTCGATATCCGAAAAAGTGAGAATTGCATGTTGAAGTTGAAATTGAATGGAAGTTTGAAACAAGAAGCGCTTTTATTTTTTTTTTCTGATCGAGAGAGGGAAAGACGGGCTTTTGTCGTGGGGGCTTTGCGCTGTTCGAATGCAATTATTGCCTTAAGAGTCCTATTACGAGTCTCAAAGAGCTTAAATCAAAAGGAGACTCCTTTGTCAATGCTATTTTATGGTGAAATCACTACCTTTTTCTTCTCCTATGATCTTATCCCCAAGAGCTTTACGAGGAGACATCGTGTGGAAAGAATAGAAGTTTTGAACATCCCATTAGAGGAAAAGCAACGTAATTTATTGCAAAAGAAGGTTCCTGCATCTTCTCGTGTCCTTTTGTAGTGACCCTCCACGTTCAATTATTGTCCACCTAATCACCCTTTTGCTTCCTAGCTTTCTTAGAAACCCTAGGCTAGCCAAGGAAAAAAAAAAGCAGTGATTGAAGTGCAAAGCAGGGTCAAATTAAAGTGAAATCATCATTTGAGAGTGCTGCTACATCAACATGGGAAGGGGGGACTAGCACCTCTTTCTCTCTTTTCCCCCTCGGTGTTGCCCCTTTCATAATAATGTGGATCCACTCTTGAGTAACTCTAATAACATTGTTTTCTCCATTTCTAGCCCGAAGGAATTCCTTTCTCTGATCGATAGAATGAGTCGCGGATATCACCCACATGCAAAAACGTAACCGACATTAAACTGTAGTAATGTTTACATTTGTAACCCGGGCCGAAGAAAAAACCCGACCTACCCATCTCGGGTACTCTTTCATTGCTCTGCCACCGGATGCGCGAATCGTCTCCGACGAGAAACCGGTGCTTAGTAAGGAACGTACATGAGTGAGGGTGTTGTCAAAACGAAGCCCACTTAGTACCATCTAATTGACGAGCGACTCAAATTATTTAAGCCTTTCAACGAACTTGGATCTCTAACTACCTTTGTGGATGATGGGGTTCTAGGATTTCTTGGGGCCTTTGTTGACTTGGGGATTTCATGGCCTATCAAGCAAAGCAGCCCAGACGCCCGCACTACAGTGCCAGAGAGTCCAAAGGTTTTTACCATGTCCTCACACGAGCTTTTTGCCAATCGAAGTGCACTCGAGCCGGGTGCAAATTTGGTGATCTCAATGTTTCGAAAACGAATCGATCGCGTCGGCAATTTCGGGGTTAATTTCATCTGACCGCTGGTGTACGAAGAACAGAGCTCGAATCGCACGGTCGCGACTCGGGACGATTGGGCAAGGGTACAGTTGATTCTTAACAAATATAATGAGATTCATAAGCCTTGATTATCCAGCAATCATTGCTGATAGAGAACTATACATACATCGAAAGGAATGTGTGTTAGGGGGCGGTTCATGTACTTGTTTTAAGTGGCTAATTAAGGGAGAGATTACATTTCCCGGTGCGCTTAACTTGTGAAAATAGAAAAGTTACGGAAAAGACAGTAGCCGAATTCAGGAAATGCAGGAATGACTTTTTTTTTTTTTTTGGGTGTGGTCAAAGTAGTAGCATTTCATTCTTATCCGCAATAAAACAAGCTGAGCAAAATAAGATCCAGATAACAAAATAAATTATCAGAACAACAATAGGAGTTACATGCTCAAAAAGTAAATCTATGGCTTTTTGAAATTAAAATCGGCGAACGATCACCGAATCCGTCTTCAATGATGAGCGCGCACTGAGCTATTCATCTGTTGCTGCGGCTTATTCTCGAGCCAAGGCAGGAATGACTTATTCTCCAGCTGCCTCCACAGCCATAACAAAACTGATGTCCGCATCTGTAAAAGGCATGTAAAACCAAACATATATGACAAATAGATGGGGTGCCCTTGTTTTCCCTCGTAAATAACAGGTTAAGCAGCTAGATTAGATGCATCTTAACGTACATAAAATCCAAAATTACGCATTAACTATTCAAGCACGTCCACTTCTAGAACGCGATCACGCGGTTTCGGATATGCTTAATCACGAAGACGAGTTGAATCCTTGCAATCCTATGCAAAGGCGTCCATTGTCTTAATTAACTCATCGTATTCTTTCTTAATGGCGAGCCAGGAAAGCTCTTTAATTTAAGTACCAAAGATCTTCTGGAGGTCATTAGAATTGAAAGACGAAAACGAACCTGCAAGAGATGTGCTGACAACCATCAACCTTGTCCACATAGAACTTGCAGTTGGGACACCTCCTCCATCTATTGCTCTCAGCAAGTTTTGTCATCATCTTGTCCAAATCTTCCTCTCTCGCTCCTCTCTTCATCATCTGAAACTCCTTACAATCCATTCCTACATGCCACGCGACCTTACACTGCGCGCAGAACAGCCTCCGGCAACTTGGACACTCCGACATTGTCACAACTTCGCCTCCATCATCCACCAGCATCACCGAACAATCCTTAAAAGGGCAATAGAACTTCTGAGAACCGAGGATCAGCGACTCGGACAGCACGTTTTCCCATCTATCAAGCACTTCCTGGGGAAGTATCAAGCGGCAAACATGAGGTTCGAGGATGCTTTTGCATTTCATGTCGGGACAGGTGACGGTTGGCTCGTTCTCCTTAATCTTGGATGCTACATACTGACCCATGCATTCCATGCAGAACGAGTGAGTGCAACACGAGCCTCGGAACATCTCCTTTGAAGATTTCTCTTCCATACAAATGGGGCAGAAAACCCGAGAACATTCGCCAGCTTCCCAATTTCCAAAGCTGGTGTTTCCGGCGATAGGAAATCGGGTAGACGCATTGCTCCGCAATGAAACACTTGATGAGATCACTAGGACTTCTTGGAGCTGCACTTCTAGTGCATATTTTTCGTCCGATATTGGAAATATTTCCTCCTCGTCATATAAAGCAGAGAAGTAGAAATCATCGACATGGAGACGGCGAATGTCCTCCATCTTTCATCGGTTTCAGATTAGCGGTAACAATTGATTTGTGATTTCACTGGAGTGATCAATTGGCCGTTATTTATAGCTCAAACAATCCTGGAATTTGAAGGGTTTAGAAATATAATTTTTTGTTCCCTAAACTATTTTCGCAAGTTCATCCAATGGAATCCTAGTTCATTGTTTGTATGTTCCCCATGTAATTAAGGCTCGAGCCAACAAATCTCAAACGGCAGCTTCATGGGTCTCCTCGACTTCGCTCCCTGCCTTTCTCTAGTCTCTAGGTAAAGCGTACACATTAAAACGAAAGAATTCATCTTAATTGCTTCGCCAAAGAACCAAAGGGAAAAAAATGATAAATGAGAAGGTCAGGCCAACGATTACGCATTTTTTCACTCAAGTACATCGACTCTGAGCATGACCCCTGCTAATAAAAAATTGGGGCGCTCCGGATATATAAATACCTCAATTAAAAAAAAAAAACTAAAACGAAAGCATAACAGAAATATGTACTAGTCCTATATCTGAGAGAGAAGAAAACATGTTACAAGCTGATCTTCAGAGAATGGTAACAAGAAAAAAAAAAAAGAAGAAGAGGTGTTTGGCAAGTGGTAATAAGTAATGATTAGTAAGCCTTGGCGATTTCGTTACTGCTTCTGTGTGGTTTCTTCTTCATACTTGTGATGCTGCACTGCGGGCATACATATTCCAGTCCATCGGTTTTGGCATAGTCCTGCAAATTCACATAAAGAGAGTATTTCGAGCGTGGATTGACTGCAATCTGCGAGCCTTATAATATGATCAAAAAAGGCGAAGCCGCAAGCCAAGTGTAAAAGGAAACAATGGGATTTTAGAAAGAAAGGACCGGTTTTGCAACCAAAAGGGGATCAACCTCATACGTGCACAGTACCTTAAAAGCACCGAGACCTTGCCTTCTATCGCAGCCAAAGTGGGCCCACTCCCCGCACGTGCCGCAGTTAACCCAGTCCCCAGCTGCGCCACTGTTGTCGTGAAGCCCAGAGAGGCGTGAGAACAAATTTCTCAATGGTTATGAGTGACTGAGAATAATAGTGCAAGAGAGATGAGAGAGAAAATACCTGTGACACAGCAAGCAACACTCTCCATCAACATCATCGTGAGCCAACTCGTACTCAAGGAGGTATGTCTCATAGTGTCTCTTGAGCGTGTTCCCAACCCCCTATAAGAATAACGTGTCAGACTGTTGATTGCCAAAAGTGACATTTGGGATGACGATGAAACCAGTTAGATCATAGCGCCTCGCTTTTTACGGGTCAGGCAAGACTTGCTATGTCAGGTCACAATATAAAGGCCATGAAAAGATTTTTAAGAGCTAAGCTACAATGTAAACTAAACGAAAGTTGATTGTACATGGTTGCTGGAGAACTCAAAGCCTGAAATTCATTCGTTAGGAATCAAAACATCATTTTGTACCCTGAACAAGCATAAATGTGCAGAATCCACAAATTTATGAAGCAATAGCACATACAGTCATCCTATGAGTCATTGTATAGTTGCTCATCTTTGAGAAGACTTGTCCTTTCCAGTTGATGCCATTGCCAACATGAAAGCCTCCCCTTGAAACCACCTAATAATATAACAAATGCAATCAAAAGCGCACAAAATGTTTAAATTGGAACCAAGTTACAGTGAACTTTCAGAAAGCGAGAATGAGTGCCAACTTATAACCACAATCACCTCTTTATACAAGTTATAGAGGTCAAGACGCTTTGCATTGAGCACGGCTTCTGGGAACTCAGCAAGACCACCTGGAGGGATAAGTCGAGCATGTCCTCGAACAGTCAAAAAGTGCATTACATCCTTGAGGAATTCCTCCTAAAAAAGGAAAAAAGGAAGCTTTACAATTGAACTAATCTGTGAAGAATCCATCCGATAAACATAGTGAATATCCTAGTAGTAGGCTACAGAGGCAACATGTCAGATTCGACTTCACATGGGGGAATTGATAGTGGGTATAAAACACAAATAATCCACTATGTCAATCAATCATCATACATTTCAGGGTTTACTAACTCTTTTCCACATAGCACGCAACTGACATGAACTTCTCTTTCATCTTTTGCTAATTTTCAGCAAATAACATGTGAATTTTGTCCACAAGGGACTAGGAAACAAACGCAAATGCTTAATAGTCATTCTTGTTCTTGAATTGAATGCATGGTAGATTGGGTGATGAGGCTGTCTTAAGAATGTATAAGGACAAAACAATAGAATGAAAATCTTAGATCATAGTTCAACAGGCGTATCACAGTAGCATCTTTTTTAATATAAACTCTGTAAGAAGTAAGATTGCTGACACAGAAGATTGAGCAAGTACAATGAGGCCAACACCCTTAGGCCGATTATCACTCACCTCAGAGCAAACTTGGATAGAACTTCTGCCACAACCATGTTTTTTGAGAGGCAAGGGATTCAAGGAGATAATTTGCCTAGCCTGAAAGGTTCTTGAAGATGACTTCCTATAAACTGAAGATGGTCGGACAACCCTCTGCTTCACAGGGGGGAAGACAGAATTTTCTTGAACTTTCCCATCGTCATAACCGTCTCTTTGAGAAGTTTCACATATGAATTGCATTTTGCGCTGATGAATATGAGGGACAGGCCTCAAAGCTGCAAGTTTAAGTCTTCCTCGAGCTGGAAGCCCACTCAAGTTACTATCTATAGTGTCTTTATACTCACCGTCTTTGTCCAAAGTAGCACCTGCGTATGCAACTGTCTGCTCAGGGTGAGAGTCCGGACTTGCATCTTGGCATGGTTCAGTCCTCTTTCTACTAGGAGCAGGAGGTCTTAACCAAACAGGAGTAGTGCCAACAAAGCTGTCACTTGAGAAAACTTCTTTACACTCCTCTGAATTGGAGAGGGATAGACGTTCAGCATCGTCTTTGTCAAAAGAAGCAACTGCCAATCCTTGAATGCTGGCAATCCCAAGAGCAACCAAACAATGATGCGAACCATCCAATGCTAACTGCCTTAGGACCTGGAATTGCAGCAACAATCATGTGTGTGTGATTAGCACATCCTTTATGACAGATAAAGGAAAAACAAAAGATAAAACAAAAGGCAGTCATTTTATGAGGACAAAACAAGCATATTATCCTCTCGAGAATTGATAGCACGTGAAAAACCATATTATTCTGACGCGTAATCTGGACAGTATAATATAATTCATTCCACAGAGTATAAAAGCAAAGGACAGACCTGAGAAGCCCAAGAAGGAACATCCATCGAAACTTCATACACTGGAGCCCCACAAGCTACTGAAGCAGATAACCGAGGTTCAGATAATGGCAGTTTATTCTCCTCGGTATTAAGCGGTGAGTGAACAAGTTGACTCCCAATGATTTCCTTTTTAATGTGGTTGTCCAATAGCTGGAGAAGGAGATGCCACAGAAGAATCAGAATGGCTGCAGTCCGAATGCCTACATAAACCAATCATAGTATCAATCTGTACCTGATCGGTGAAGCAAGTCTGTGTATTACCCGACAACAACAGGGAGATGTGAGCATAACTAGAGGTGGATAGATCGCAGCGCATGGTCACGACATCGCGAGAGAATGTCTCTGTGTCAAAAAGTGGCTGAGGCGCACTGCATCATCCTTAATATATCAATAATGGACAGAATTAACTTCAGTAACACAAAGGAACACATCAAAATGACTTTGGATAAGAGCGATATGTGATACAGCTTTTATGTCTTATAAGAGTGGTACACAATTTGCAAAGTCAGAATTGCATTCCTCATTGGGCCAAAAAAAGTAGGTAAAACATGAGATGAATCCAAAGAAGCTGGTTCTCATATGAAAGCAAATGTCCACCATCCACGATCCTTCTCAGACAGGCCAGAAAGTATTCCACTTATCACGTGTGATAATAGAGAGACAAACATGTATTCTCTTTTAGACTACCTTTTCTTGTGTCTGTATATGACAAATTCACTAAAACGGATTACCACTTCTTAGCTTTTCATCACTGGTAATCACTCAAAAAGGGAACATACCTAAATTTTCCGAGGAGCTTGCTTCCTCGCATCTGAATCACATAAGAAAAGCAAGAGAAATGGAAATTATAAATTAAAACTTTCACAAGTGAGAAATGTCAGTCTAATTGCAAAACAAATACTAGAACAAATTTGACTAGTGCTGAAACTGTTAGTAACAGCTCAATTCTTCAGTGACAAAAGAGAATTTCAAGATAAGATAATCCTGTGTATCCAAACCAAATGCTTGCAGTGCATGTTCGATGACTTTTCAGATATTATAATGTGTTATAACTTGGAATGGCTTCATCAAGGAGCCAACAGCAATGAGGAGATCCAAATAAATAAATTCAAGTCGATCCAAGTAAAGATTCATTAAACTTACTTCAATAGTCAAGAGGGCATTGAGACCATGCTCCAATAATCCCAACAATTCTGCATCCTGAGAAGAAGCCAGACTTTAGATTAGCCATATATTAAGAACTACAGAGCAGTGGCGCTAATGTTGTAAGCCCGCTTTGTTGCACAAGTTAACATTCATAGAAGCATAAGTACAGATCGACTTCCAGCTTACCATACTAGATCGAACACCACAAATAAGAAACCTCAAGCTCACATCTTCATCATGTATTTTAACTGCAGGCAGAGAACTCAAATCATCTCTTTCCTCCGCGATTTCTTCCTCAGGGTACGAAACAACAATTTCAGGAGGGATCCCAAGAAGATCCAGTCCTAGGTCAGATCTGGCTTTGGTCTTATCATCAGAAGAGACACTCCTCTTTTGTAGACAGTAAAAACTAGTTGAAGCATGGGCAAGCTGGAAAGCATCCCATACATGAGCCCTTGAACTGCAACACATGGAAAAACAAGTATGTGAAGGTAAGTGGTATGCAGGCATGTGTGTATTGCTGTCGTCATATTCTCTTTTATCACATAGCCGTTCCTCCATTAGCCCTCCTTTTCCCTATGATGCATGTTTGACAGGTAAAATTGACTCCACGTTGCTTCGTACCTACTCATCTAATGTGATCTTAATTGACAAGTCAAAAGATGTTTCCAGATAACCAAAGAGATTCATGACTTATGTAGCTTAAAACTTCGTTATATCCCCAAGAGTTGATGAGAGAGCAACCTAATCACTTTTGACTATATCTCTGCCTATATACTTGATAACCAGAAACTGGTTTATAGTCTATTTCAACTAAACATGAGCAACCACACTCATGGCAATGTCAAGTACAGCTGTTGAGAGAGAAAGAGAGAGACCTACATAGATAAAGATTCAATTCTATCACTCAAGAAAGAAGACAGTAACAAGCACTTCATAATGCAAAGAAAATATATGTTACCACCAGAGACCAAGCAAGCGCTGGTTTCACTCTTGATATAATTACACATAAACACAGTAACAAGTACAAAAGACCTACCTCTTCAGTACTGACAATAAAGCATGAAGGAAATGAGAAGCTGCAGGGCAAGGGACCAAATAATTCCAGTATATCACATAAGGTATCCCCTGCAAAGATGAGAGAACCAGCTTTAACAAATATCTTTCTGTATGCAAAAGACTAAAGCCAGAAAACTTATGAGAAATTGCTCGATCACTCAACAATCTTGCAGTAAACTATCCGATGCCATTGGTTTCTCCAATAACCTAACCTTAGAATGAAGTGCCTCAGCCAATTTTTTCCCATGTGGAATTTCCAGGTAAATCTGCAGAGGAATTACAAAAGTAAGCCATTGCAAAGCTAGGGCTAAACTCTAAAAAAGAAATGACCAGAAATCACAACAGAACTGGCAAAGAAGAATGGGAAAATGGAGGAAGAAAGTTGTGTTAGGCATTCACACATCACCCTCCCCAGAACAAAAAAGAATGCCAGCAGTTCTGTGTCCTCAGAATTCTATGATGCCTTAGGACATCCATTGACAACAAATTGGCCACCCCACCACTTCTCCAACCTCGTCCTACTACTAATGATCAGAAACTAGATTGAACATCATGTCCGTACTCATCCTCAAAATCTCATAGTTAATCACCTCCATCTGTTTTCCCAACATCAAGGTCAATTGGCTATATCGGCCAGTTTTAGATGGTTTGCAGCGTCATTATTATTGGCTTTAGTGTCTATTGAGGCACCGCATACATAATTCGACAAAATGCCAACCGAAATATCATCAGAAAACTCTGCAATATGACTAGAAGATTACAACTATAAAACGGACTCCCCCATGCACTCAAAGAGAGCCCATTTGTCATCACTAGCTAATTTCACCAGTTCATGCCTTTGGCGATAGAGGTCTAGATTGTGTAACAATCAAGCTGTCTAACCAGGCCAAAAAGGAAAGAAATCAACAATATGCAAATATATTCGTGCGGAAAACTATGCAGATAGAAATCACGGTTACATACAGCGACAGGCAATGTGTCGCCCAACAGCCCAACTATAGAGTCGGCAGTGACACAATTAGTGCCGTTCGTTGCTAGAGACACTACATCATCCTTAAGCTGATCTCCTTGCAAGTACACGAAAGCAGGCCGGCGCGACTCCATAGCCCGACGAAATTCATCTTTACTCGGACTTTGCAGGGTATGGACCTGCACTAAGAAGAGATGTCAAAATCCAGGCTCAAATCACCAAAAAAAAAAAAAAAACCAGTAAAGCAAAGCTGATTTCGCACCTCCAGATACCCCGAGGATGCTTGCTCCAGAGAGGAACGCGTCGGGTGATCCTCGGAAGCATTCATCGAACTTCTACCGCCGGTCGTCACTGCAAGGAAGCTGCAGGCATCTCTAGCTCTGGCGTGCGACATCTTTTCTTTCAAGCGGGTCTCGCGGAGACTAGACGATGATCCAATCGCTCGAGCTGATTGTCGGCCTCCCAAATCATAGCCACGGCGAGAGAAACTTTCACCTTCCACTTCCAGTCCCCAAACTGCACGGCCGCAGCAACGTCCAAATTAGTAACCCAGCGCCGCCCAACCCATTGTCGCCAAATCCGCTCGTCAGCCTGCGATCTGCAGCCGTCGGATGTGGCATTCTCCAGCGATTTTGTCCAAACAAAGAGGGAAGAAGAGTGGACGGAGGAGACCGAATCGAAACCCTAGGAGCTGAATGGGAAGAGGAAGACTTAGCTCCGTCTTTGGGATCGTTTCTTCCTTTTGAGATGGTACTACATGTATATCATCCGGACTGGATTTTCTATGTAAAACCGAATTTGAACGAGAAAATTCACTTATTTAAAATTCCATTTAATTTTATTAACATGATGCGGATAAAATGAGTGGTTTGTCCATATAAGGCGGGAACAATCCTTGAGTTTGCATTTGATTTGTGGTATGAAGTCACATTAATGGGCAGTTAACAATTTTAAAGTAATTGCTTTCTTCTATGTATCATTTTCTCCGGTTAATATGACAAAAAATAAATTTACCTCAGTCTAATCTTTGGGTCATCAAAAACCTTAAACTGGTACACGCGTGCTACATTTACTAGGGATGAGCGGTTTTTAGGTTCCGTGCAAATTCCACCTAGACTTTGGAACCTACACATCAAAATCAAATTCTTCATTTTTTGAAACCCGTAACCTATTCTGTATATTTTGGAATATAAAACCTATCCTATCACGGGTTTCAGAGCATGTTCCAAGATCTATACAAGTTCCACGTGTATTCTTGATCGAACTATTGTAATGAATACCTTTAATATTACCACCATTTGCTGCTACAATCTATTGACTACGGCTCATTTTTAGGCACATGAATAAATATGAAATGTTAACAAAGTAAAAGTTTCGATAATAAATATCGCCGAAAATGGGATCACAAATTAGTATTTCCAGATTACACACTCGTCATTGAACGCCATGAAATATTGTAGGATCACGTGAAGAGATATACCAAGAAAATATAAAAACTTATTGCGGGTTGCAGATTCCAGGTTTTAGGTTCCACCTACTTAGAAACTAAAACCTACCCGTCAGAACAAGTTTCTCAATTTAAGGAACGTGAAATCTATCCTACGAACCTTGAAAATTGGAACCATACAAATTCCCCACCGATCCGGTTCCAAGTTCTACCCCGGAACCGTATTTACACATAACATTTACCCTTCATTAGCTTCTATCATATTTTACAGTCAAATTGTTGAGTTAGATGACGTATGACAGTTGACGTCACAAGTTCACGTGGAAATCTAAAATGGTTTAAATTGATATACAGATAACAAATTTAACCCAAACTTATTTTAGAGTTTTTAAAAATCCCAAACTGGTATATAAGTGACACATTTACCCTCCATTAACTATGACACATGGTAACAACTAGTTGATCTTGCAAATCCACACAATATCTATATCACTTTCTGCTTGTTTGTTCAATTAGCCCTAATTTGAAAACGAATAGGGCCCGTTCTCTCTCTTCTCATAGTACAAAAAAAAAACCCTAAATCGTCTTCCTTCTCATAGAATCCTTCATCGTTGTCTTTGTCTAAAGTTGTGGAAATTGTGAACATCATCTAGCAAGATCTCTTTACTAACACTTTTACTACATCTGGCAGTACTTTTGACAAAATGGCTCGACCGAGTACTCTAATCACCGCTTAATGCGACATCGTAAGAACATTAACGATGGATTAAGGCCTTGCGAGTTTCACTTGACCTTCTGTCAATAATCACTCTTCAGGATGAGCATATAAGCACGGGTCCTGGGCTTTTCTTCGATGGAATCCTCGGTGGAAACCAATAGAACCAGCCGTGACCTTTTAGTTCCGGTCCTACTGCCAAGGGCCCAAGAACGGGCATAGGGATTCTCGAGTTTTTGTTCCAAGCGCTAATATTTAGTCATATTTCGAAAAATAATTTTTGGTTTTTTAAAGAGAAAATCATTTTTCTTGAATTTAGCATTGGTTTTCTGTTGGCTAGAAAAGACTTGTTTCGTTGATTCATTTTCCTAAGCGATCAAAATGCCAAAAAAAATAAGGAAGATATTTTTCACGAATCAAACGAACCCCTAATTCTTCAAGTGGATGGGAGCCTCTCATCTTTTTCTTGCGATAACAAATAATCGAAAATCAATTATCATACCCTCTAGAATTTCGTGTTTTAATAATGTACTCTCCTTTTGCTAATTCTTGCAATATTCGCATAAAATCATCCTTTCAGGGTAGAGCATCATGTAAGATTAAGTACTAGAGGTTTTGCTCTCGATTGTTTCATCGTTGTAACTTTAACTATGATTCAGGCACGAAAAAACCAAAGATTATCTATCTGGGCCACACGTTTTCTTTCGCACCAAATCGAACCGACTAAAACGATATCCTCCGGCGCAGGAGCCGTTTTTTCTAGAACGAGTCTCCTCGAATCGGAGCGGGAACTCTGGTTCTCGCTTGAGATCAGTTGTCATTTGAACCATTCTTAACTAGTACAAACTCATTTAGTGTTCACCGCATCACCCCTCGAAAAAGACTTGATAAACCCTCTTTGGCAAATCTACCATTCCTCAGGAAAATATCTCCATCTCAATCAAATTTTCATCGATCGGGCCCTTCCTCCTGACAGACTAGCATATGACGTTTGCTTCGTCCCACACGGGGAAACGTACAAAAGCTTTCAGCAAAATATCCAACGAGTTCCTATCAGCCCCAGATAGCTGGGACCATGGTTCGAGTCTTCGGAGGGATAAGGTGGCCCTGCCGTCGCCGGAGCTCTTCCCGGAGAAGGCGGGTCTCGCTCTGGAGTGAAGCGGCATAACAATGCCGGGGAGATGACACCATCCTTTTCGCGGAAGCCTCCCGTTCCTTCATTTCGTCCATCACGATCCTCCTCCCCCTGCACTCCACGCTGCAGTATCCTTCATCTCCCCTGAATCCACATAACAATCACGACATCTGGTTAGTCACTCGAACCGATCAGACGGAACAGCCAATCCAAGATGAACCCAACTTCGTTCGAACCCTCCGGAGCCCATGAAACCACGTCAGTACCCACAAAAAGAACAGACAAAAGAAGATGATTTTGGATTCGAGTGAACTGTGCTCCGACTTTTTTGTACCTGTACATGTAGATGTCATGGTCGGGGCTGAGTTTCTTGTGGCACAGAGAGCACGTCTGGAGAAAGCAGGAGTACTCGAGATCAGAGCCACTTTGGGACCGAGCTTGGGAGCGAGACTTGACGTGGCGGCGGAGGCTTGCGGTTACTCGGGACTGGACGACTATGTGGGGCTTGGTCGTCTCGGGGACCTGCGTCAGGATCCTCAGGCCAACAGCTGCTGATGACAACGAAGGTGGTGATGACGACGACGGTGGTCTGTTGTTCTTGCTGTTCCGCTCGCGAATCTCCTTGATTCTTTGCTCGGGCATTTCCCACTTCATCAATGGCCTCTTCTTCTTCGAGAGGAGAGAGAGAAGAGAGGAGAGAGAGTAGAGTGTGATGAGAGCTGACAAGGGAGAGGACGATGATGGCCATATTTAAAGCAATCCAGGTCACCCAAAGGCCCGAGTATGCTTTAGTCATGCACGGGGCATTATTACATGGAATCTAACTGTTTGACATTGCTATTTCTCTTCGCGAGCCGCAAAAACACACGCACACATACGTATTATAATATTAGAGGCGAGCGGTTTCAAATTTAGTACAAATTCTATTTAGAACTTACCTATCGAAACAGATTTCTCATTTTTAAAAACCCCGAAACTACCCTATGTACCCTTAAACCTACTTTGTCATAGATTTCAAGATCTACTTAAATTTCATATATATGTATTCGGTGAATCATAATATTTAGTGATCATCACTTGTTATTAAAATTCACTAATCACAACTTATATTTAAACATACGAATAAATTTGAAATACTAACAAAATAATAATTTCAATCATGAATATCACTAAAAATGGAAGCTTAAACTAGCGGTTTCGGATTACACATTCATCTTCGGACGTCATATTCGCATGGAGACATATACAAAAAAAAAAAAACACAAAAACTTATTCCAAGTTCGGATTTCGGGTTTCAGGTTTCTCATACCTGAAATTTAACACCTAACTATCGAAACTTATTTCCCAAATTTTTAAATCTGAAATCTACCCTACATGTCCTGAAATTTGAAACCGGATCGATTCTCTCTCCTCATCGGTCCAGTCTCAGGTTTTACCCGAACCATGCGTCCCACTTTAAAATGCGCGTCTCCTTCGGATTTTCCATGAAGCTGATGTTGCCGCGTTTCACGGTGGTATTGGTATTTATCGCACTTTATGTAATATTAAATTCACCAATCTAACTGGGAATTTCTTTGTATGGCCCCCTTTCTCTTCATTTGGTGTCCCCACACGTGTGAATTGACGCGTGTGGTTGGTTCCACGTTCGCAACGTGGCAAAGTCATCGCCGAATGACAGGGTGGATTTGTTTAATAATGTGTCAGATAGACATCATCGTCCGGTCACGGTGAGGGCTCAGGGTTTACTAAGAAAATTATTCGTCTAATGCGATATCAAAGTCTAGATCCGTTCGACAAAAAAAAAAAAAAAGGTTTAGATCGTAAAAGTTCAAAGCTTGGCACTCTGCTTTCAACGGGACCTCTAATCTTTTAATTGAATACATATGCCAGAGATGGGAAAAATTACAAAAAAAAAAAAAAAAGTCTTAAACTCATCACATTCATGTCAATTCACTTCTAAACCCTTTAATTTGATCAATTTAGTCATAAAACTTTTGACGATTTGTCAATTCAGTCATAAATATTTCAATTGTGGCAATTTAGTGATAAACCTTGCCAATTCAGTCATTAACATTTCAATTGTGGCTATTTAGTCATAAATATTTCGAACAATTTATCAATTTAGTCATAAACCTTTCAATTATGATAATTTAATCATAAATCTTTTGATGATTTACTAATTTAGTCGTTCCAATCAATTTTGAATGTGGACCTTGCCATGCAGAATGACCCACGCCGACCGGACCGTCGCGTTAGGATTTCCAATCAAAATTGGCAAATCGTTAAAATATTAAGGATTGAATTGACAAATCGTTAAAAGATGTAGGACTAAATCAGCGCAATAGAAAGTTTTACGACCGAAATAATATAAATTCAATAGATTGAGGACTTCTTTGGCAATATTCCTCTCGAAGTGCATTCTTAGCTGTCTGTTTTTTCGTTTTTTTTTTTTTCTTTTTGAAGAATTTTAGGTTCGACCTCACATTTCTTTTGTTCGATTTCCCAAATGTCGATTTAGGCAACGATTCCTCGTGGTGTCTGCCCTTTTGATGTCACGTCACTTTGGTTTATTCTCAAAAGTATTCCATGTTTTGGACGGTGTCATTTTAAAAGAATTACTTTAGCCGCACCTAGTCGGCCCAACTCCCTCCTCCTTCACGTGTTTTACTGTTCGGAAGGTTTAGAAAACAGAGCAATTTTTTGCATGTGTACGATCATTTGATCTTTAAAACTAATTCTTTTAAGTGACACCACATGACGTGACGGATTACGAGAAGATGTTTGAATAAATGGACACCTTTCAATATAATAATAAAAAAAGATAATTTTATCACATGACAACCTAATATATCACTTATTTTATAAATGAATGACAAACCGGTGAAACTCCCTAGCATGCGAGAACATATTAGGTAGGCCAGTCTTACCGGTAAGACATTCCATTCAACACTCGTCCCGTGTCCAGGTGGGCCACGCTAATCAATTTCTTTGTCTCTCTGTTCTGCACTCGTCTTATTCACCATTTCTTCCTCTCTTTTTTTCCTTTCCTTTTCCTTTGGCCTTTGTGGTGAGGGCCGACAAGGGCGAGGGCGAGGCAGTCTGGGAAGTTTAAGGCGTCGACGATGTGGGTGGGGAGAGAGAATGCGGGCAAAGAACCAATGAAGAGGCAGTCGTTTGGGGAAAAAGAAGAAACAATGAAGAAGAAGAGAAACCTTGGACTGACCAGCGAGACTCACCTGGACATGTGGCAAGCACTGAATGGGATATCCTGCCGCTTACCTGGCAAGATTGACTTATCTATTATTTTCTCAAAATATTTAGTAATTTGATATCACCATGTCAACATTAACATGGTATGACATGGTATATACATTTATCTACTCACATGTCGATATGTGTACAATGGTATGAAATTAAATTAATACACAAAAATTTGTTCAGAGATTGTTGTTAAGCCATGGAAGCTTGCTTTGTTGTCCGAAGAGATTTTTCATCCATGGTGGTCGCCAGGGCCCTCGTCCAAGACGAGCCACCCTCTTCGTTCTCTCCGTCATTGCTTGCGGCCTTGGAGGAGCCGTCGTCACCAGCTCCAGATATGGAAGTCCGTCAGCTAGATATGGAGGCAAAACTCCACATCTGGACCAGCGGCATCGCTGGCGCCATCATACAAGCCGAGTCGTCTCCGTCATCGCTCACGGCCATGGATGAGCGACCATTGCCGGCTCTGGATATGGTATTCTAGATTTGGAAGTTCCCGGATCTGGAATTCCAAATCTGGACCAGCGGCGTTATCGACGCGTCCAAGCCTTGCCACCCTTTCGTCCAGGCTCGCCAGATTGGTAGACGAGCCACCTCACGAGCCATAGACAAGGCCAGATCTGGATGGGCCACGACCAGGACCACCCCGAGCAACGTCGGAAGGGGTAGCCGGGCTTTGGCCGCGTAGGACGTGACAAGCACGAGTGACAACGAAAGGATGGCTCACTTCGAGAAACAAGACATTTTCTCCATCGCATATTTCCCTTGACTCGGAGCAAAAGGGTCAGATAAATGCGGACCGCTTCTTTTGCAAGTATCGGGTCATTCTGCGAGCGACCTCGCTAACCTGCTCTATAGTGATCCAATTTCACGACTCCAAGGTCATAATTTGCCTTTGGATCGCGTTCTCATATGAACTGTTTCGAGCTGACATCACCCGCTCCCATCAAACGACTGCGTGTCGCCGACAAACCGGCTCCTACGGAACGGCGATTTGCGAAATCTGATTCATCTCTTGCCCCGAACTTCGAAGATTGATGATGACATAATATAAACTTCGATTCGCGAAATCTGATTCATCGAACGCTTCAAACTAGTTTGTATTTGCACTCTTCATTTTGCTGCCATAAATTCAACCGCTGGAGGGATCAATAATCGTTTGCAGAAAGATTCAATTATAGACCGTCAAATGCCTTCCCAGGAGTCGACACCATTTCCCTCAAAGGAAAGAAGAATTAAGGTGAAGTCCGTCTCTTTATTTGCTCGTCTTACGACTCGCGAGTTGGACGGACTCAAAAAGTGGGATTTGATGATTAAAAAGGATCGTTTGTATCTCTCATAGAAATGAATGTTTTGAAACCCATTTTCCTAAAAACGATCGGTTGTATCATTGTATGGCTTGCCAAAACAAATGAACCAGAAAAATATTTTAGTTGTTCACGAAAATGCCTAGACATAAATTATTGTCGATAATGAAAATGCTTTTCGTTAATTTTTTCAAGAAGTACAAGTTAAAATCGTGAAAAATTACTTTTTAAAAATCGTTCATTTTTTACGAAATAAATGGCGCCTAAAAAAGTTAACCTCGAACCTTTTCATGATCGCGCACAACCATGTTGGCATCGTCATGGGATTAGCAATAAGGTAAGCCAATTTTCCCTAATCACAACGAAAAGTTCCTTAATTAATAGGACTTGTTGATTAATGATATGACAATATTACATTTTTTTTTATATTCCAATAAGTCTGATCATTTTGACATATGGCTTCATCTCCATTGTGGTATGACGAGTTGATTTGAAGCGTCCTCTTGCCCGCATGCAATTCTAGCTTATAAAGTACATTACCTATGCAATGTCAAATTCCATGTCGTGACAGCTCGACACGGTTTCAAGACGAAAAGGGTTGATTATCGCACAAATCTTTTCGAAGATCGACTAACATCAATCGCGAGAAGACATCACATCTTTGAAAAAATATTAGAGATTGTCGCGATTCGCCGATGGAATCAGTCCGCCGGGCATCGTAACGATTTCCTGCATATCTAGGGTTTTTTGTTTTCCTTTTTCCTGAGCATAATCATTTTACACCATCTAACTTACGGTACCTAACAATTGTACAAATCAAGGAGAACCTCCTATTTTTTAAGTGATCTCAATCATTTCTTTTCTTCCTCAAATAATCTCAGTTGCATATTCTACAAATAATATGTACATGGACAAATAAATAAATGATAACTCTGTCTTATCTCTCGCATATTTCAGTTTTCTATTCCGAATCTCTATCTTACAATAATCTTTCCAAAAAAAAAAAAAATCGAACCTTTTCATATATCGCAATTTTCTTTGCACCACGTACTTCATAATGCGCGACATTTTTTTTTTCGGACAAAAAAAAATGTATTTCTACCAATTTCTTTTATTCTAATGTTTCATAATTGAGTGATATTCCTTAATTTATACGAATGTCGCTTTCTTGCATTATGCACAGCTGCGTGTGCATCTTTGCTGGAGCAGACAATTGCAAATTTGGAACAACAAGCAGTGCCCGTGGGGTATCAGAATATATCCCTGAAAAAAGAGTTTGGAGAGATGGGGAATAAATAATACCAGCCTACGATAAATTCGTCTGTTTCCCCAAAAGCAAGTGAATGGAAAAATCCACCGTCATCAAGAGAGGAGAATGCTGACGATCCCCGTGGAATTCCCTCGTTCATCACTTGGCCACGTAGGTGCTTTAAGTAAAAAAGAAAGACTACCTTGCCATTCCTTTCAGCAAACTTCCATCCCAAGTCGAAAACTTCACACGCACATTCCAGCCCCACACGAGAATCCAGGGATAGTTATCCAAAAAGTCTTCAACATATTGTACGGCAGCTAATTCAGTCATAAGTATATTGTAAGGCGGCCAATTCCGTCCTAAAGCTTCCAATTGCGTCAATTTAGTCATAAACCTTTTGATGACTTGCCAATTTAGTACTAAAATTTTCAATTGTTTGAATTGAGTTATAAATCTTTTAGAGTTTTGCCAATTTAGTCATAAACCTATTATTTGAATAATTGGTGAAAAGAACTGCGTTGATCAATTGTCAAAAGGTTTATGACTAAATTAGCACAATTGAAAAGTTTATGAGTAAATTGGCAAATCTTCAAAGGTTTAGGACGACATTGGCACAATTAAAAATTTTAAGACAAAATTAACCACTGTACAATAAATTTAAGATTTTTTGGACAACTTTCCTGAGAATTCACATACAAAGCTTATTTAAATGTTTTTATATATCAAGATTATCAAAGTTATTATTTAACATTTAAATACTTTAACAATTCTAAGTTTACGTTGTTAGATCACCGACAATCTATTTTTCTTGTTATTACCATCTTGTTAATGAGGTGAGGCAAGGCCTCGCTCGAGGCCGGTGAGGCTTGGGTATTGGCCGAAGAAGAAGGGAAAAGAAAACTAAATTAACTAAGAAAACAAAACTTAAAAAGAAAAGATAAAAAAGAAAAATAATTGAAAATTCAACTTTTTAAAAAAATAAAAAGATAAAATCTAATAATAGAAAGTTATTAAAGAAGTGTACAGAGGAAATTGATTTTCCTTACTAAATGGCGGAAAATATTTTTTTAGTTCATTTTCAAGTTTCAACAAAATATCGAAAAATTGTGTTATTTTCCTGGAAAATATGGAAAATATCTTTTTGGAAAATATTTTTCAAAAACATTTCATTTTTGCGAATCGAACGGAGCCTAAGTTTCCAAATGTTGAAAAGTAAACCGAACTATAGTAGAATCAATGGAGTATAATATAATCTTACATCCAATATTTGGCTTGATCTGATAATTTATCCATAATCACTTGGTTGTTCTGCTCGAATGAGTCCCCGATTAGGCATTGGACTTCTACGCCTGTCCAACGGTAAGAAACATTAGATGAACATAATGAGTCCTCCTCTTTATAAATAACATGTAAAATCACAATGTTTGTTATTTGGTAGCAACCTTGACGGCCATGCCTGTAACCTTGTGGGTGATGCTTTACCTTTATGCATGGAGATGTGGTAATTTGCATGCATCCTAATTGAGGCGAAACATTTGGATACCCCATGTTACATAGAGATCACAAACATACCTTGTTTTAATCTGTTACGGTAAAATCGCGAACCCGGTCCTTGGATTAGGATTTTTATCCGATTTATAGATGATCATTAGGCGGGATCGAGTTTGGGGTACAAGATCGGGGCCGCCAAAAAATTTAACCAAGCCCACTCGTACTAAAACTCTATAGGAAAATTTTAAATAAGGGCATGAAATGCTTTCATTATTTCAAAGAAGTGCCTGATCAAGGGCATTTTCGTTGTTTACTTTTTTTTTTCCTTTTCTTCTGTTCTCTTTTATTTTTTTCCCAATTCTTTTTTTTCCTTTGTTGTAGCCGGCGAGGGCCCGACAACCCTCGAACGGATACAGAGATAGTATCCAGAAAGATCTTGGGATTACAAAAGTCATTGTTGATCACTTGTGAGGGTCGCTTCGTCCAAGCCGTCGACGCCCGGTGCGAGGCAACCCTCGCCTAGATCTGGTGAGAATCAACCTAGCTTGTGGCCCGGCGAGATCGGGTGAGGGCTTGCTCGAGGTCCCTTGTGGTTGTCGAGGGCGACTTCGCCTCAACGGCCATAGACCATCCCTCGCCCAGCCCTCCCCGGTGATTGACCATTGCACGAGATCGGCGGGCGACAAAAAAGAAGGGGAAAAAAAAAGGAAAAAAGAAAGAAAAAAAGGAATATATATATATATATATATATATATATATATATATAAAGGCGAAAATGCCTTTGGTCAAGCCCTTTTTTGAAACAAGAATGACACTTCATGCCTTTATTTGAAACAACTTTACTTCACGCTCTTATTTGAGACGATGAGGGGACTTCAGGTCTTTATTTGAAATTTTCCTAAATTTTATGCACCATTCTTCCAACCAGGCCCGAGCTTCACTCGGCCAAATCGAGTCATACCAAGTTTGATCGAGCCCGATTTGGGCCAAGTCGGATTTTCTAACTAAATGGCCTCATCCAAATACACCCAACGTTGTCGTTCGAACCTAATCGGCTCGGGCGGACCTATGGTCCCTTCGGCCTATGATCGGGTCTAATATGGTCTAGTTTTCTCGAAGATTCCTTTTGTGATCAGATTTTTGTCCCAAAATTTTATGGAACCTCGTAACTTATTAGATAATGTCGTAGATTTTCATGACACTTAAATTCAAAATGACAAAATACAGACCCTAAGATAATAGGGAAAAGTGCCAAAAAAGTCGTAAGTCATTACGCATTTGTGCCAATTCAATCTCAAACTTTTCAATTATGCCAATTGAGTTCCAAACATTTTGCGTTTGTGTCAATTGAGTCTATCCCGCCTATTTTGACTAGAAATCGCTGATGTGGATGTCGTCCATCCTATGTGACTTAATCGGCGCTAACGTGGATATTTTTAATAATTTTCTTTTAAACATTTTTTACTTTCATTTTGGGTGGCGAGTGCCGCCTTGCCCAAAACGGGTGGGGCCGTGGCGTCGTCGCCCATCGCCCGGATCCGAGAATGGTTGCTACCCTCGTTGGCCAAAATTAGAGAAAAAGAAGAAAATAATTACAATTTTATTTTTTTAAAAAAATAAAATATTTAAAAAGTCCATGTCGGCGCTGGTCACGCCACCTAGGACGAACGGTGTCCACTTCGGAGATTTCTGGTCAAAATTGATCGAATAGACTCAATTGGCACAAATACAAACGGTTTAGGATTAAACTAGCACAATTGAAATGTTTAGGACTGAATTGACATTAATGCAATATATTTATGGCCTTTTTAGTACTTTTCCCAAAGATAATATTGGCACAATAACTCCTGTAAAGAAGTACAAATATGATAAATCCGAATCCTCAAAAGACCAAGAACCCTAATCACATTTGGACGCGCAAGATGTGCGCATTGTGCATGCGGATGGATTGCAGCATCAATTAAAGGACGTAAAGAAACCTACGTGGATTAAACTTCCACGACTTTTGGCAAAAGAGCGAAAAAGAAAATCGAATTGACCCCCCAAGCGCAACAGAGAAAATTCGGAGAACCTAAGGATTCTAGATTTCCATGGCAGATGGAAATTCTCACATACCCCCACGTGCTTCCTTTTCCATCTTTCGAATCCACTATTCCCAAAGATTCTCAGAAACTTTGGCCTCACGTAATAAATCTCGCTGTATCTCTAAGCACTATAAAACCCCACCTCGCTCAAGAGCCCTAGCGACCAAACCCATTATCCATCTCTCTCTAGTTCCAGGTTTCTTGAAGAAGATGATCATGGCCAAGGCTCCCGTCAATGGCATGCTTCTTCTCAGGTAGGCGATCATCCTAACTCCATTTCTTTCGACATCTTTGCCACGTCCGATCAATATGAAGTGAACATGTCGTAGCGAATGTCTTTGGATGTGCGTGGTTTAGCCGGCGGTTGTACGGAGCGCTAGCGGAGAAGACAGCGGGGGCGGCAGTGGCAGCGGCGGGGGGTGCAATCGGGAAGGCGGTGAAGGAGGAGGAGGAGAAGAAGGTGTTCTGGATGAGAGATCCCAAGAGTGGGAACTGGATACCGGAGAGTCACTTCGACGTGGTTGATGTTGCAGAGCTGAGAGAGAAGCTCCTCGCCAAGAAGGAGGGCAAGCTTTGAGCAAGATCTTTTGATAACTGTGGCTTTCTCCTGATCCATAATCCCTTCCTTATGATACAATACCGTACAATCTCTGTTGTGAAACTATTAATACGGGGGCACGAGAGGGCCTTTCAATCTATGAATACCTGCAAATTTCGTAATGTAATTATGGTCTTTTATCGATGTTTGAATGGGCATAAAATTTAGGACTCCTCTAGTTTGTCTGAATGAAAAGCTTGGGATAAAATAGAAACGATGAGAATAAACAACGAGGAATCGGAATCATAATATATATCGGAATGGAGCCCATTCATTAACATCATGCGATCAAAATGGAACTGTTTTAGGGTTTAAGGTTTATGATTGCAAGTAACAATAAATAATACGCAAATAAATTTCTTCTTTGCAATCTTGTAAGAAACGGCATCCAGATGGGTCGATGCCATTTTAATTCACTATGTGTATAGAACCCTCTTTGCAATTAACATCAATATCATCTTTATCTCAAACTAATTGGGGTCGGCGGTCGATAAATCCAAAAATAAATAAAATAAAAGTAAGACCGATCGAGAGATATAACCCACTTTGCAATAACACCTTAAATTCTTCTCCTTCTGGATTTAGTTTTAGTTGAGTGGGAGAATATGACTTAATCAAATGCTAGTCATGGTAGACCAGTGAATTGCCTATGAAACAATTAAAAGTAGAAGATGCCATCTATTATATAAAGGGTGGCTTTTTTTTTTAATCTTTTTTCTTTTTTTAGCTGGTGGATTGACGCATGAAGGTAAGGGTTGGCGGTGGCGATGGGCTGTGTCATCAAAATCCCAAACTTACATCGGTGACTCAAAAGTACTTTCATGAAAGCTCAGTCTAAGACGGTCATTAACATTCGGACTTGCCCGTTTGTGGGGACAACGATTGACAAACGAAGCTACCTTGACCCGAGAAATTCCGTAAAAGATCCTAAACTTCACCGATGTGGCACCGATACTCCAAATATTTTTTTTTCATGTCATCAATTGACGCAAAAATTCCTACCTTTACGATTCCATCTCTTTGTGCGGCTTGCGTGGACAACGGGCAGGCATAATGGAGCTGACATGGATCTGACGTGACGAGGGCCATTCATCGTAGCCAAAACTAGATAACGTGGTCGTACACATCAATAGCCATTTTTGGCAAATGTGAGTTCCCGCGCTGACTTGAAAGGCCGTATCAGTTAACGCGAATCAGAAGGGATGAAAGGACCAAATTCGACGTGTGTCCAAGTTGAGGAACTGAGTTGTGCATTGGTTGCGAGTCAATGTACCAATTTTTGACATTGCCAAACGGGGAGCAAGTGCATGGTCAAATTGATTGCGGGCTCAGGCATTGGGCTAGGACCTGGCAAAAGTATCCGGCCCCATAGTCGGCCCGGCCCAATGTCAAATTTAAGAGCCTTTTTCTTCATGAACAAACTTGGAAAACCTTATTGGAACTCTAACATGGTGGATAGAGGTAATCTCAAACGAGTTTTGGTTTATCTTCTTTTTACAGTTGATCTTGCTTGGTTTACCTTCTTCTTCTTCTTCTTCTTTTTTATCTCCCACTATATTTTGGGAGTTTGTGACTGTGATTTTTTTTTTTTTTTTGCAGGTAATCTTGAGTGAATGTGAAGAACAGTTCCACCATTCATTCGATCGACGACCATTAGTGAGAATGTTCATAACGTCGCTCTATAAACTCTTCGAGATTATGCCGCTTTCGTCTCCCCGTTTAGATTTCGGTCTAGATCCAGGAATTTTATTCTCTTGAATTATATTTAGATATAGATTTGGGAGTTCCTTACAGGTATTTGATCCGTGCTATTTCAACATGTTGATATTGGCATTACTGCTGGGCGATAGTGATGGGGACGTCGAACTTAGACGCTCACTGCAAGCCGTTGTAATTGGTATGAGAGTTCTTAGTATGTGCTCATCACCGAATATGGTAATCGGCCGCCGAAATTTTACGATGACGGATCTATTCTTGAAGGATGAGAGTGCTTCTAACTGCAAATTTGCTCTGTTATTTGCTTCGTTTTGTAGTTATTTGAGAGCTTGAAAGCATTCTATATACCTCTCAAATATTATACTGATCAGTAAATGGAATCTTTTTTTCACCCCTCCAAAAAAAATAAGAAGTTTGTGTAGTTTTTCTTAACCAGAACGTAGCCTGAACTCGTATTTGTTGACTAAATCAGATGCAATCAAGCTACAATTAGATCAACATTGAATCTACCAAAGAACTCATGAAGAATGGATCATATTTTTTTCCTCTGAAAAAAACTCCCGAAGCTTCGCTTCGGTTGTCGAAGATGAGTGATCGCAGGCCTTCTCTCCGATGATTTTACGTTTTACATATGAAGGCAAAGCCTCTGCGAGGTATAGAATCATCAGACAGGTGATCAGAGGTCGAAAGGCAACATGTCCATTGTATCTACCATTCCTACACTTTTTCCATAAGCTCAAGAGCTTGTGGATGCAAATCAAATGTACAACCAATTTGACCATGAATTGGCGCATACTGTACCGGTCACCTTGCCGATGAGATCAAACCATGCCGCCCTCATCCAATAACCACATCGATCGGGCGCCGGGGCTGATTGAGAGAACGTTTCTCAGATCAAGACTCGATAGACAAAATAATTCGCCTTCTGGGCAAAACAGGTTGAGCATTCACATTGCAGGAATTGGAGTTTCGACATTCTAGAGCATATCTAATTTTGAATATGATTTATTCTTGGAAAGCAACGTTAGCGCGGCCGATCAGCGGAATCTGTTGAAACCGTTCCAGTTGAAGTCCTCTCGCGACGAGAGTCCGGTGTCGGCTTGGTATGCTTGGCTTCCATTGACTAGCTGAATCCAGTTCCGTTGGAGAAGGTCAATGATCTTGGCATCTCTGAATTCCCAGAAAAAGTTATAAAAAAAAAAAAAGAACATGCACAAATTTAGAAGGAGTTCGTTTGATCAAGCGGGTCATGAGCAAATTCGAAGTTCGTGGCAGCATCACTCGACTTACCTGGTGTTATTTCATAGATAGTCTATTTCAAAAGCACATGCAACTTAGCTCTAGACTAGTTTACCTGGGACGGTATTCTGTTCTCGCGGTCTTCGGCCGGAATCTCGGGCCCTCGTCGAACCCTTCGCAGACAATTTCCCCGTTCTCGTCTCTGTAACAGATTATACCCTCGGCCCGATCCTCGAACACCTGCTAAAACCAATCAATATCTTGAAATAAGTTCGATTCTCGTGCGGTAAACAACATTCGCAGGTAGGACTACAAATATTGCATCTGTTGGAATCATCATCGTGGCCTCTCAATTCTTTCTCGAGCCTGCATCTAAGCATCAAACTTGATATAGGGCAGAGGATGCTAAGATCAATGCTTCCAGGAACCGGACTTCCATAACGTGTAGGCAAGCTTAGTGAGAATCGTTTGGTTACCTGGTGGTTGTTTAAGCAAGATCTGATCCGCATAGCAGTTGCTCTTCTGAGTGGGAGCTGACTATTCCCAAGCATCGGGACTCTGTCCAGGGGCATGACGACCGGACCAGATTTGTGAGCCATGATGCGAGGGGCCTTCAAGTTTGATAAAGCCATGGATTGTCGAAAAAGCAGAAGAAGAAGGAGAAGAAGAAGACGACCTGTTTGCTTTAATGCTTTCTGGGACTTAAAGAATGCTTTTGCCTCTTAAGTTTGATAAAGCCATGGATTAGCATTAAAAGACACAGAATGTCCAATCATGGCTGCATCATACGGCTATTTTATGCGGAGGGAGTGGGCTTTGTTTTGCTTATCCAGCGACTGTCCCTGTTGATCGTCAGCTTCTATGCCAATTTTTTTTCTTATCTGGGTTGATTTGTTGGCGGATCAAATTCAGAATTTGCCTATGAGGCCTGACTGATCTCTGGTTTGACCCTGCAGTCTCATCATGGGTGCAAAAAGGGTTCTTGAGAACCCTCATGGTCGGTGGGATTTGACATTGCCGACCCATCACCTTCTGCAAGAAGTGATTCATTATTGCCGGTATAAAAATTGATGTGAAAGATGTTTATTCTGTGCACACCCTAAGCCCCTCCACTACTGAATCATGAGAAGTTTGACAAGGAGAAAGCAGAAAAGAATGATTCCTTCAGAAAGAGAGAGATGAGGGCTGATGTGCAAGAAAATGTGCAAATTCTGCCTAAGTGGTTTTCAGCTTGGACATCAATCAGCCAAAAGCTATTCTCATATATTCTCAAATGGGTTCTCTCTATTATTGGCAGAAAGGAATAAATGCTTTCTCTGGCACGCCCTCAATCATCCAATTGTAGATCCATATAGAGGAATAAGTGAATAGACCCAAAGATCACAGGCTGCTCCTAGACTCTGCCACTGCCAGAACGTCTGTAATCTTTCTCTTGCCTTGCTTGCTTGGAAAGCAGGGGGAGGGCCATGAAAGTAGGAGCAAGGCACTGGAAAATGGAGAACATGTAGAAAGATCCAAAAAAATTTCGAGAGGAAAAGATTCGCAATTTTCTTCACCAAGCAAACTTTCCTCTCCCAAATGTATCTTAGTCGTTGTGGTTCGTCGCTTTGTATAGAGATCACGATAATATGCATTTAGGTACATCAAGTTATAGAGACGAGTCGTTCTTTAATGAGAAAAAAGAGGGTTGCTCCCGTGTCCATACTCGTTTATATTACTTCCTATCGTTTTCTATTACCGATAGTTTGTTCTCGGGTCCGTGCCTCAATCTGTTCTAGCCATTGACATTTGCAAGCTCTTCACTAATGCAGAGGCTGGATTTGCGACCTCTTGCTTGGTGAGCACTTGAGAACAAGATAATATTGTTATATTAGTGATCATGGCGTGGACGATTGCTTTTGTGGAGGCCTCGCTGTCACCACTGACACCACAATTCGTCGCGAGATGCATTTTCTAATTTTTCTCTAAGCGACCAATGGCCTTGACATCACCTGCTTCCTAACCCGGAGCTTGGCTCGTATTTATGGTTCATGAATTTTAGTCTAACGTGCAATATCATCTCTAAATTCCTTATTTGTTCGGTGCAATCCCCGAACTTTGATCCCATCACTTTCACTTTATTTAATGTAATCTTTCAACTATGGTCCAATGTCTAATGTGGTTTCTGAACATTTATACGGTCTTGTTAAACCGCTTTCTAAGGTGCAAAGCGATAAGAAAGCGCATTCATGGAAAGTGGGTTAAGCTAAACTTAATGGCTATGAGATAGAAGGAAATTCCACATTCAAAGATGAAAGATAGGGCTTAAGCTGGACTTATTGCTTAAGAGATTGATTCCTATAATAGATAGATTATTAGTTACTAGGAAAAGGAGGCATGCTATCGTGTCTACGAAGGCTGGATTTTTCCACTTCTTTGAAAGCCACAGCATAGCTTAACCCCTCCCTTAAAGTATGAATGAAAGAAAAAACAAAATCCTCTTCTCTCTCGTTATATCATATTCATTATTCATGAATGTTCTTACCCTCTTCTTAGTGACTAGGAAACCTGCCCTCGATTAAGTCGGTGGATAGCTCTCTTAATCCTAATGGTATTTTCATTTATGAGTCTAGATTGTGGATCACTACTAGATGGGAGTGTCCATCGTATATTTTAGGGACTACGTCGGACATTTACTGAAAATGCCATTGCATGAATTAAAAGTTTAAGGACAATATGGCATATTGGATCAAAGTTCGGGGCCCATTTGTTCTATTGTCCCTTCTTTCAACTATCTCATTTGTATTTTTATAGACAAGTGCAAAGAATGACGATAAAAACCATAGCTCAAACTCTACTACACTACCCATCAATAAAAAGTTCATAGCTTTTCGGATTCAGGCGGGCCTGAATCCGGCCCAATAAGGATGGTCTGGACTTCATAATCACACGAGGTTGCCTAAGCCCATCTAAGTGATCTGTAGGCCCATTTACTCTAGCAAGCCCGTGGGCGACTAGATCCATCACATGCATAAAGAGAACACGAGTCTAAACTAGTTTAGTTCTGACCCATTTAGATTTCTTTTTTTGTGGCCCACCATGATCTTATGGTTTCTAACTAAGGCAGATCTGAGAGAGGTGCAAAAAAACATCGCCTTCTTTGGATTATGGCGACAGCCAATCTATCTGTCAATCCATTATGATCTTGTGCCGAACATTATGGGATGGTTTCAATGTAACGACGACTTGGCCTAATTAATAAGAGGCGTTGTATGGGTAGCCCCTTGTGATAGATCTCTTATTCGAGCACACCGTTACTAAACTTAATTTTCGCGGCCCGTATCGCTTTCGCTTGTATAATGTGTCGACGCCGACCCCGATGCCTCCTTTCTCTTAATGTGTAATTCAATGCACTCTCTGTTGTCGATTTTCGGGTTTTCACAAACGCTCTCCAGCCTTGTCGGACCTCGATGTTACAAATGATGGCCGCCTTTCCTTTTTATGAGTCGAGTTCATCGTTTCTTTACATTACTTAACCATTTACATATACATAACGATGATCCATTTTTTGTCATTTGACCTCTTTGTTATTGCGGCCATTTTTCTTTTTGTTGAATTTTTTGTTTATTCTTTATCTTATTTAGTTCCTTTGAAGTGGCTATATTTATCGAATTTTAACAATTTTTATGTTAGTAAATTGATAAATTTAATTTTTTTCTCCCATTCTTTCAAATATTTTTTTTTTCATTTTTTACGGCCATTCAAGGTAAAAGAGAATTTGTTTACAAAAAGTGAGATGAAAATGTACTTTTACCTCTCAAAAGTCGTATGCATGGCATATGCCCATGGAAAAGTAACTTGGAGTCATCAACCATAGCAAAGTGAAAGTTAAGAGATATTGGGTAGCAACCGAAAATTCAGGGTAAACATAAATTATCTCAAAGCTCGAGAGCTTGTGTTAGAGGTGATCGGTTCCCGATCTCACCCTAAAATCGGGAACTCGATTGAGAGGATTGATTTTCAATTTTGAGGATCGGGAACTGGATCGAATGGCCTTGGGACCCAACACACATATCCAGTTCCCAGGCGGTCCAATCGTTGAACCCATCACATTTTTTTTTATGATTGGTTTGACGACGTATTTACTGGACTGCCTTTTTGTTGATTACATTGTGTTATCGCTAAACATGAAAGTCATACTAAGCACCCTAAGTATCTTTAGTTTTGGTTGAGTCTTGGTTCTGTAGTTTTCAAAAACAAAAGAAAGGAATTTATGGTCAATTTTGGAATCAGAGTATATAAAATGGAAGTAGAGGACAAAATTTGTATCCAGGTTGGAAAAATCTACGGCACAAACCAACTTATAGATTTCCCCACTCCCTCTCCCTCGCTCTCTCAGACGCAGTAGAAGGCTGTCTCTGGTTCTGTGAACCTTTTTTCCGCCTTCCAAAGCGCTCTCTCTCTCCATCGCTCGCCTGCTTCCTGCGCGAAACAGTACAGCGACACGATGTAACAGTGGAAATTTCAAACACCACCACGGACAGAACAGACCTGGTATGGTGCTGCTACTCATCAGCAGCATGTGAGTCGTAGTTGAACAGCCTCTTTGACCATAAACCATCAGTCAATCCCCCCTTCCTTTTTCCTCTCCTCTGTCGCTCTCACGGCACGACTCCTTCGTGCCCCAAAATGAACCAACATATATAGAAGCAAGGAGACGAACAGCAAGCCCAAGGCGACAGAAAGATTCATTCGTTCCCCTCCGCAGACCCTTTGAACAAAACGATGGATCTCACGGCTCCCAAATGGTATTACCGTCAAGACCCATCGGAGTATTCATCTCATCGGGTAAGAAGTTGAAGAAAAAGAGAAAGTCCCGTCCTTTTCTTGTGCTCTTGTTGTTTCTTTCTCTGTTTCTGATGATATATCTTTGTGGGGGTTGTTCTTGTTCGTGATTGTGACTCAGGAGGCGCCCATGGACTACCGGAGGAGCTCAAGCAACAACCCTTTCGTGGACGCGGACGCATTCCCCGACCCGCTTTGCAAGCTCAACCTCAGAGAGACAGCTGAGTTCGTCAAGTCATTCCCTGTCGTGGGAACCATGACCTATAACAACGGCACCAGAAACCCGACAGAGGGTGGGGGCGTTCTTGAGGTTTCAGCGCAGAGGAGGAGAGATGGAGTGAGCTCGGTCACGAGCAGGAGGACAGAGACCCCCGCGACTCTGCTTCAGGCTCCTTCAACTCCCGGTAGGCCTGTGTTCAGCTTCAGCGTGGGCAAGAACTTGTCCAGACGGAGCTTCCCTTCCAAGTGGGACGACGCAGAGAAGTGGCTCATGAGCAGCTCTTCTTGTCACAACTCGCCCGCGCACGCCCTGAAGCCATTCGAACCACCTAGAATGTCCAGGCACAGCATCAGCAACATCGAGGTCTTTGCGGAGAAGTCAAGGGTCACCGAGGAAGTAGTCTCGGTGGTCTCTCAGTTTCAGGAGTCTCTGTCTATGGGCCATGAAAATCCACCCACAGCATTGAATGGGGTCTCACCTGCCTCTGCGGATGTGCTCCTAAAAGGTATAATTTACTTCCTCTGGAAAAAAAAAAAACCTTCAATGGAGAGACCTTGACCCTTTTTTGGCTCTTTTACTTAAAACTGTTAACATCTTTCCACTCGGGTCATCGTCTTCCCTAACTCTCATTCACCATTTGCGCTGACTTTTTTGTTTTCAAATTTCTTGTTTCATTTCTGAGCTTTGCATATGTTTTTACCCTTCTGATCCCTTCTATTATCTTTTGTTTCATTTCTGCTTCACTGTTTCAAAACTTTGAAGCTCAAGGAAGCAGTTAATTTGGTTTTAAGATGCAAAAATTGAGTCTAGGAATGTAAAGAAAGGAAAAGAGGCAACCTTTGGTTCTATTTGTCAAATTCTGCTGATCTTACTTTTGAGAAGCGCAGTTGGTTTCCATGCACATCCAAGCAGCAGAAGTTCTGCATGCTCCACCTTCCCAATGTCCAAAAGGCAAACTTCATTTTCATGTCAAAGAGCTCTTTCTAATTCTGCCAAAAAGTACCACTTTTTCTCATGATCATGCAATTATCATTCAGAACCCAGCAATTTCTTCTTCCCATGCACTCTCTGCTGTCACTGCAAAAAGCCAGTCTTGGTTCTTGATTAACACGTCCCGAGGATTTTGTCCCCCACCGCAGATAAGTTCACGGACGATGTGGACACCATATTGCCGAAATTCAGATGCACCGACCCGTCCAGAGAAGGCTTCTTGTTCAGGAACTCGGCCAGTGAAACAATGAAAGATGCAGGCACAGAGGTCCACCACAGAGACGCAGGCACAGAGATGACTCCGCTGGGCAGCTCCCCCAACTCCAGGTGCCACACCCCGTACAAGTTCTCGTCCCCGCCGAGGCACAACACACCGGCCGATCGGTCAGGCCCATTGGGTATGGACACTTGCTACAGCAACAATGGAGGAATCACCGCCATCGACATGAATCAGCTCAAGGAGTGCCACCTGGCCAAGCTCCAGCTTGGGACACAGTATGACTCCATTGCCTCCAACTGGAGCTCCAGGGAAGAGGAGGAGGAGGACGTTTCGAAGAGCCTGAGGCATTTTGAGACCCACAACGCCAATGGGTTTCAGAAATCCGGTGTTCCAGAGTCCAGAACGGGCGCTGCATCGTGGGAGGAGGAGGAGAAGTTGAAGTGCTGCCTCAGGTAATCAATGAGCTGTCTCGACTTAAAATGGTCGCCTCTCGATAATTACTTTCTCCAGCTATTATCTTCTTTCTCTTTTGTGGCGGATTATGATTGCTCTCGTGTGGGTGCAGGTACCAGAGGGAAGAGGCAAAGATTCAAGCTTGGGTGAACCTTGAGAGTGCAAAAGCTGAAGCTCAGTCCAGAAAGCTTGAGGTACTGCCATTTCTTGACTTTCCTTCTTTCCGGTTAGATTACTACTGTTCCAGTGGCTAATGAATGTGTACTTAATCGGAGTGGTTAATTCAACTATGTGGAATAGAAGCAAACAGATAAAAACAATATTAGGTTCTGGCATTTGCCCCTGTCCGGTCCGCTGAACTGAACCCCATTTTGCAGCACCTTGGGACATTTGTTTTTGCAGGTAATTGAGAATTTAGCTGTTAGTACTTGGTCCTTCCTGGTATTGTGTTTGTCTTGGTGTAATACATAGGCATCCGAGAAATGCTTGAGAAGACTTTTAGCCCATTTGGATTAAGCTTTGCGACCTGTCACTCAGGATCAATTTATACTCCTAGCGGACCAACAAGTAGATAACCAAAGCCTAAAGGCAAGTATTTGACTATATCTGCCTCCTCGTGCGAACTCCCGCCTCCTAGAACCTAAACTCCGGCCGAGTTTACAGACAACTCTAGCTAGTTCTTCGATGTTCCGGACAAAAAGTACGTGGTTCGTCGAAAATGCTTTTGATCATTGGTTTCTGTAAACAATTAGTGACGCGGAACAAAACCTTTGTAATTTAGAATGGTTTAAGTCTGTTCATACCCACCTTTGTGGCTGCATTCTCTTTGTTAATATCCCCGGTGTGTCCGGCTTAAGTCCAACGTTTTGGCTTCATCTTCTTCTTCTTCCTCCTCGAGCCGCACGCACTGCCACAGTCTTCTCTTTAATCACACAAGCTCTTCCTTCCTAATCCTTTTAGCCCTTTATTTTAAGATTCTTTCTTGACCGGTCCACCTCTGTTTGAGCGTCTGTCCTCAATTAAATATTGGGGGCATCCGCATGCCCAGCAACCCTAAAGTCATCATGCAAACATTTTAAAAACTTAGAGCCTCATTGGTTTTTGTTGCTTCTTTGTCGTGTGCCCATGTGAAAGACCCCTCTCAGACGCACCAGTTCGAGGATAAGAAGATAGCGTGGGGAATTGGGTACTGTTTAATTAGTCTTGGGGCGTGGTTTTTAGTTCTTGTTCATTAGTTTATTGAGCTCTCTCTCTCTCTCTCTCTCTGGGTTGAGATGGGATCCTCAAACCAAAATCATCTGAAGAAGTTGCGGCTCCAGTCTTTCTGCAAAACTGGATACATTCTTGATCTTTGATCGAGGGGGTTCAGCATGAGCCAAAAGTGTGATACTGAATTCCAGATTTTAAATCTTGAAATTATCTTTTGCACTCGAATTGTCATCATCGTCTGAGTTGGTTGCCGGTTGGACTGTGCCTTTTCAGGTTAAAATACAAAAGATGAGATCAAACCTAGAAGAGAAGCTGATGAGGAGAATGGCAAATGTGCACAGAAGAGCAGAGGACTGGCGAGCACAGGCCAGGCAACAGCACAGTGACCAAATTCAGAAGGCCACTGAACCAGCCAAGAAGATCATCAACCACCTCCACCACCAAGATTCCCACTTTTCTGGTTATGTCTCCTGTGGTTGCTTCCCGTGCACTAGCCATCACTGATCGCAAGAACATGTTTTCCCTTTTCCCCTTCGATGCCTGGGTGCTTCCGGGTCGATCCCAGCTTGAGTCCACATAACCATTTCCCTTTTTTCCCTACACAATTCTATAGTCTCTGCTTTTAACAAGGGATGGTTGCAAAGAGCTTACTGACAAGACAGAACAGCCACAGCCAGCAGTCTACACCTAGGAACTCAAAAGAGGATTCTTTCGTAGAATAGGTGAGGTGAGGCTCATGTACAGGCACATGGTGATTTAAAGGCTTTGACAGAAGAGCATCTGAGACGTGTTAGTGGAACGGTTCCTTCACTTGTTATGTTGAAGCTGGCACTTTTTGCTGAAGTATTGTTTGCTCCTTCATGTTTCAGTTCCAAATTTTAAGCATCATTTGCAGAAAAAGCGCAGCATTTTTACAAAAAATGTGCCCAAAATGTAGTCACCATTCTATTGATGCGGGCAAATTTTAAAACTTTTTAACCAATGATCAATCTACAGTTTCGAACCATACAATAAGTTCCAAGACAAAATGAGCAAAACATTCGAACAGCGCCAAAGATGAACACTGTGGAGGAAACAAATCAACACTGTAGGCTTGAGATAGCTCCGTGTTCTATTTGATAAGTGATTACCCCACGATCCACCCTGAGGGGCCAGTGTCTTGACTCAGTTCGACAGTTCAAGCTAGAGAGAAAAAGGACCAGTACAACAAATAATACATGTTCCTCTCGTTGAAGCTATTCATGAACATGGCTAGCAACAGCTTCCAATTATTACCTTGACGAGAAGCAGCCGGGAGCAAGAATCTTCATTAATCGCGGAACTCATCCATGAACCCTTTGTGAAATTCAGTTAGACGGGACACGACCGCCGGAATCTTATCCTCTTGAGGCAGTATTGTACATCGGAAATGCCAAGTCCCAGGGACCTTCCACATAGCACCGAAAACACAATAAAAGTATTTAGAGGACACGACCACAGATAGCTCGAGCTATGGATCAAGTTGGATAATCGTTCATCGGAATCTTCCTTATGGAAACAGTGTTTTGTCGTCTTTAACATTCATCATATGGATGAAAAGAAAGCTTATATTCCGAAATGGATATCATACAGCAGCAATTTCTTCTTAAGTATAGAACACTGTGCACTAATGAAATTACCTGTCCGAAGCCAGAACCAGGAACAACAACAATCCCCGTAGCATCAAGGAGGCGGCGACAGTAGAAAGCATCTGGTGCCGTTTTTGCAGCTTCTGCTGCCTTAATTGCCTTCTGGGGAAGATGAATACGAGGGAAGAGATACATTGCTCCTTCTGCTCTATTGCATGTTATGCCCTCTAAGCTGTTCAAAGCTTGTTCTAGTGTCTGCTCAAAGGAGGACAAAGAGTATAACTTGATGAGAATTGATAGACGCAAGGTTTTACTTAGTAGTATCCTTTTTGGCATTTACGGGTAAATACTCCCCATGGTGTCCCCACAGGTGTCAGTTATTCCGAAAGAAGAACTACTCCAGTCCATATTAACTAATCTTCGCTCTTTAGCAAAGAAAGCTGACCTGCGCTCGTCTTGCTAGGGATGAGAGGATTCCATCTCTCTCTTCACAATATGACTCATATGACTCATCTCCAACCTGCGTTCATGTTATATATCCCAATAAATGTAAGACTGCAACTTAAGAGTACTAGTAGAAGGATGTTGCAAAACAATAGCATTATTACAGTCGGGCATTGCTCAAGCAATCATTGATCTTAAATAAGAAAATAGTTGGCGAAAAGCTAAAGAGAATAAAGATCAAACCTTCGGTGGGTTCATTACAAGGCTTGCGAGAATCTGACCAGTGATATTGGAACAAAGATTTACAGATGCAACTTTGTAAATCTGTTCCCTCACATCAGCGCTAAACCCTGTCACCTCCATGTAACCTCCTCTTTTACCACACTCACCATAGTATCCTGTCCACAGAAAAGGAAAATCCACATATTCGACTTATCAGTCATTTTGATTACCACATCTTACTTAAATATCAAACAAGGAGAGAGAGAGAGAGAGAGAGAGAGAGAGAGAGAGACGCATACCTTTTGAGACTGATTGGAAAGAAACTAGGGAGATGTCGTTCTCACCATAACCCATTGATCGTGCAATCTTCTTGAATGAGTGGAACTGCTTATCCGGAACATAAATATTTTCTTGGTATACCTGCATGAAGTTCGCTCAAGTCAATGTTGTCATTGTTCTCAATACAAGAAATAAAAACGCTGGCCACCCAAATGCAATGAGTTATTGATGCAACAGGCTAGCTTGAAGCAGGCATCCAGCCTCAATTTGCGTTGGGATTGTAGAATTACTTGTGCATATTGTGCCAGAGATATTGACCAACCTCATCAGCCAAAAGAACAAGACCTTCTTTCTTGCAAAATTCTACTATTTGCTGCTGGTTTTCTTCTGCCAGGACCTGCAGCCACAAACTCCAAAATCATCAGAAAGGTAAACATGGAACAATCGAAATGGAGACATCCGCACATGCTTCTAAACAGCATCTGGCATTTGAATTAGAATGGAAAATGTTCTCAAATCAAAAGTTCTTACTTGCCCGGTTGGATTGCCAGGATTAATAACCACCAGTGCCCTAACAGTTATACCCTTGGATCTTGCACTATCTAATTGCTTTTGAAGATCAGACACTTCCAAACCCCATCCCGTCTCCTCATCCAGATAGTAAGGGACCTGAAGAAATACATCACAATCTTAATTCCTAACACACACCTCTGGACCATCACAATTAAAGATGTAAAACATGCGAAGAAATTATAGCTGCGTGCCATTAAGAGGGCCAAATACACTAATTGACAAATTTTGAAACAATCCCATTAACATACCATCTTATGCATCTCGATTTTAACTATAAGTGATAAACTTACGAGGGTTCCACCATGGAGGGCGATTGAAGCAGAGTACAGAGGATACTGAGGAATAGGGCAGAATATTCCATCACTTTCTGATCTTATTAGTAATTGCATCATCATATGAACCTGAGACCATGTAAAGGAATTATAGCTTTATTCATCATATAATTATGAAAGATCAATCCCTGAGAAACCTGAAAGTTCCTAATGCCAAAGACAACCAGCACCGAAGAAAGGAAAGATAAGAATACGGATGTACCGCAGGGCTAGCACCATCTGTCAAGAAAATATCATTTGGATCAGCAGGAAAACCATCGCGGGCTTCAATACCATCAGCAATAGCATCACGCAAACCTTTGATTCCCTGCCATTTGTAAGATGACACCATAAATCACGTGGTACCAGGAAAAGAACGACTGTATAGAGATAGGCATATTCCGAAACCTGGCTGTGACTATATGCACCAGTTGCTCTCCCAGGAATTTGATCAAGAATCTGCCAAGCTCGCTCTATAGCATCAGCACTGCAATATGCAAGAAAGAGTAATGCAAAGGAAAATAACTGATTCTGGAATAATTAAAAGTACACCTCATCCAAGACATTCCCAGCCAGAGCCAATAAGCCGGCAATATTAGTACGTTGGGAAGCATGAAAGCAAGAGAGCACACTCAACAAACTTATTATGAATGCGCAAAAACAGACAGTGATTTAACATAAAGCTAGTCAGTAGCTTATATATGTTGAATAATCTCGAGTTTCAACACTCAGTTCAAACGTTGGAAACTCCTGTACAACACTTAAACGCAATTCTATTTAACAGTGAAGTTCAAAAAAACGAGTGGATAACATCATTGCTTGAGCTATTCATAGCACTCAGTCACAAACTTGCTTAGTCACAAACTTGTCCATCTAATCCATATCCCCTCCCCAATTGACAGTTTTATGGAAATCTAAGACAGTGACCCTTCTGTAACAGAAAAATGCAATAAAGAAGATGCTATCTGTCAGTACCTGAACAAGCCCTGGGTTTCACTTTTGTCCAAAATGGATGGATGATCACATAAGGCAATAACCTACAAAACGGACAACCATAATTAGAGCATTCATGGGGAAAGAATGAGTTGTGCAGACTAGGCTGAACTACACCAAATAATACCTCTCTAAAAAAGGTAATTGGCTGCTGGCCCAGAGACTGAGGGTTTCCAATGTTACAGTAAAGTATCTGCACCAAGAAACGAAGCCGTCATCTCTCAGAAAAAGAATAACTTTCAAAATCAGTACGTAGTCTTCCAGAACTGAATACTCGAAGTTGCACAACAGAGCCCCCATTTGTTCGCTACAAGTTAATCCTTGCAAGATACTTCTCTTAGATTTGTTTTTTCTGAAAAATAAACCTTGTGAGTTACTTCCCATTTCATTGAACTCTAAGAAGTTAAGAACAAGTTCAGGAACATCCTTTGCTTCAATAGATAGGATTGAACTACATGAGCAGGTATAATGCAATATGACCATATATTCAAATGCTGAACTTAATTGTGAGATGCCCATTCCAGTAATAGCATGAGAACTGTCCATGAAGAATAACACATGAAGGGCAGAAAAAGTACCTCATCAAAAGGATGAGAACCTGGGTTCTCTTTCAGCTCTTGCTGCAAACGCTGTACCCAAAAAAAAAAAAAAATGCCACAAGTACTCTCAGGAAACATATCATATACTAGGCCCTGCATAAGATCACTGAAAACATATTCCCTCTGTGCCGAGTATCTTTCTTTGGTTCATTGTGAACAATGTTTCGAAAGCATCAGTCTTGCAAACAATAACCCAAAAAATTGCATATTTTAATTTGATATTGAGTTTATCATCATTTAGTCATGCAGCATAGGACAGTCACTGTCTATCAATTATTTGAGGGTCCCCATAAGTAGGATCTCCACAAGTGTTTTCACCCCTACTGAAGCGTATTTATTTGTAATCACAAACGAACTGCAGATCGCAGATTGTCACATCACCTGGGCAATGGAGACAATTTCACCGCGAACAGCATATTCACATTTCAGAACCTGGATAAGAGGAACCACACAAGGTGAAAGACCACACTAGGAGAAGATAATTCTGCAGACTGCAACCAAGAGCTATAAATGCATGATGAAGAATCTCAAAAAGAAAAAGGACTGAACCCAACTCTGCCTTCAATTCTAAGTTCAATGTTTCACAAGAATGACTAAATATTCTTTCACTGATCATTGATTTGACTTGAATGGCTCAGATTTTGCGGCACTACAACGACATGGAGCAAAAATACATCACAGTCCCCATGGAACCAGTGATTTCTCCGCTACTGACAATATATCAGTTTAGACAGAGAATGTCGGGCATCATCCACCCGTCATTCACATCAATTGAAAAAGGATAATGATTGCAAACGTCAAGCGCTTCACAAAGATTTGAACTTGAACTCTAATCATTCCTAGCTGAGCTACATGCAAGATGCATCTGACCACACATTTGAGCTACATATTCAGTTGGTGGCCCAATATTTTCAGTACATACACATACTCGAGAGGCTGTAGACCATCAAAAAGCTTTCAACTCAATCAACAAGGGGTAAAAAAGAAAAGAAACAAACAGGAAACACAAATAAAGAGAACAAACAACTAGCAGGAATAAAGCAGATTCCCCTACAGAGCGGGTAATCCTAATCATGCAAGCACCCAGAAACAAAAATACACGAAGAAAATTAAAAAAGACAGGGCAACAAAAGAAAGGCCAAAAAATTGTCAACAACAAGAGCCACCCCAACATGACCCGCATGGAGCAGCATCCAATCAAGGGAAAACCCATGTCGCAAAGAACATCAAAGCGGCCAACCAAAGTTGTTTCACCCTCACCAAAAAAAAAAAAAAAACGGGGGGGAAGGGAAGCAAAGCGAAACTGAAATTCCAGGAAAGAAAAACCAGAGGGGAACAAAAATGGCACCTTGGGATTAATAGTATCGAGAGTAACTGGTTGAGAACCCATGGAAGGAGGCGAATCGGGAGGTGAAGTGGAGGACAAGAAACGAGATTGAGATTGAGAAGTCAGGGAAGAGAGCAAGCGGCGGCGGCTGTAGCGTTGCAGAGAATGAGAGCGAAGGAGGTCTCTGGCTCTCTCTGCTGCGAATCTCCGCATCGTTTTATACCCACGATCAAAGCAGAGATGGGTACGTGACGTGACGATCAAACCTGTGTGTGCGCGTGCGCCCCTCCTCCTCTCTCTCTCTCTCTCTCTCTCTCTATACGAGCGAGCGTTTTTCCGCTTGTCCAAATCTTCCAAACGCAATTCGCCCACGGTATTCAGTCAAATCACGCCTGCTTCCAACATCAGATCTCTCTTTCCCTTGGTTTCTTATTTTTCGTTCCAGAAACAGCATGGATGCTGGCGTGCGAAGCGAGGCAGGATTAGCGGAAGATCACCGTCAGCAAAAACCCCAAGAACCGGAAGGGAAATAAAAAAACAGCAAGTATCTCTGTGTTTATATATATTTATTGGATGTCTACTGTCTAGTCATGAATGACGAATTTGCCCGGCAAGTCATCTCCTCCCAACGGCAAGAAGTCACGCACCTTCTCGCATTCAAACTTTGAATCCAGTCCCAAATTTACCACGATCTTCTTTTGTCTCGAAAAAAATTATGAACTTTAGGTATAATCCCAAATCTATACCGAACTTTTTTTTTCTATAGTAAAAATTACTAATTTTTACTCCAATCTCAAATATGTCCCCATTAACCCTCTATCCAAAAATCATCATTAATCGTCCCTAATTTTCGTATCCTAGAACAATCTTATTTTGGAAAATTTCAATAATTTTCTTTATTCAGTGAATTTGTTATTCCACGTCGTTACGTACCTATCGCCTCATTACTTTGTTAATGTTAATTTGTTGTTAACGTAGAAATGCCACATCAAGTTGGGATTGGATCACGAGGTAAATTTGATAATAGATTGAAAGCTTGTAATTTTTTTAGAAAAAACAAAATTCGATGGAGAAATGGGACAGAACCTAAAGTTTGGAGTTTTATACATGACAAAAAAAAGTTCGGGGCGGAATTGTAACTGAACTTAAAGTTTTTTTTTTAAGACCAAAAAAGTTCGGGCAGATTCGAGAATGAACCTAAATGTTGGGACTTTTTTAGCCAAAAAAAAAAGTCCGAGGCGGATTTCAGACTAGATTTAAAGTTTGATATTTTTTAGAGAATTAGGCCCAGTCATTCTTATGTTTTTAATTTTGTTAGAATCTTGAGAGTGCGCACTTTAATCATTTTTCAAATTTGAAGGATTTAAGACTTCCGTAACATATTAGCGTTAGTATGTAAGTATGACACTTCTAATCTTTTTGTATTAATGACTGTCTCGGACTGTTTGAATAATCAAGTAATCCCCTACCTGGAATGACAGTTTTCGCCTTTCGTACACCCTGCGTAATTACTTGGGACATCTATGGTTTGTGCTTGGCAGTGGCACCAAGAGAACGTGCATACGTTGCGGTTAAAACGCAAGCCTCAGGATGGACGAACACGTTTACTACTTGGACAATTCCCCTTGGGGGCAATGTGGTAGTATAATTGTGACGACCCAGACCCAGTAAGTACGGAGGGATGGGCTAGTGCAATGCCTTGACAGTACAAGGGCAAGGCTAAGCGCATGTCTTCTGTCCCACATTGCCTAGAGAGGAGTTCTGGGTTAGTTAATAAGGTTTGGGGTTTTCTACTCTGTGTAACGCATTTTAAAACTGCAAGGACTCCGGCCCAAAATAGACAACATTACATAGTGGTAGTCCTCCATGGTTCTTACAGGTGGTATCAAAGCCGACTCCACCGCCGAACCAGTAAGTACAATAACATGTCTATTGCATTCATATGTAGTTAATGCCATTTTGCCTGACCAATAAAGTGTTTAATCAGATGGTATGATTAAAAACAAATTCATTTATGTGGGTTCCAGTCTTGGTAGGAGCACTTCAGGGGCCGATGCTGGGGAGCGCTTTCCTGAAGATCATGCGGGGAGATGGACTAGTTAAAGCGCCTTAAAGCTGGCATGGAAATAAATAGTTTCGTGTGAAAAAAGGCAAAAAACAAATTGTCTGATTAGCCTTTCGGGGGGCGGATTAGGAGGTGGCCATTTCACACATTTATGTAAATTTGTCTCTATATGAATGAGTTCGTAAATTGTCATTCATCAATGGAAGTTACCGTTGGATATTTCTATAAGTTTTGAAATATTAGAAGCTAATGTTATTGTAACATTTTTTTTTTTTTACCTTCACCAATTCGTAACCTCTTTTGTCCGACATTAATATATAACAGTTGTGTAACGATTTTACAACGGTCATATAACCGGTTATATAATGGCATTACAATGATTTTGTAACATGCGATTTATTTCTTCATAAATCATCCATTATTTTCCAACGGCTTTATAATCAACGGCTCTATTTTGTTTGGATGTAAATTGAACTTCAAGAGACAATCTTGATGATTCATTGAATTGCTAAGAGAATGTCCTTTCATTCTCTTACTTTTCCTTACTAGGTTGTACACATGATGTTGTTCCAGTTCTTTTTAATATTCGGTTCGGAGTATAGAAGAAGGTTTGTCGTGTCTTGAGAAAATAGCCACCAAAAGCCTAATATACCGAGTTTCGTACTTCGAGGGGCAGAATTTTCTTAAGGACGGTGATTGCACGCCTTAAATAATTGTCGTTACATTCTCATCTTTTGTAAATAGATTTGTAATTATTCTTATTTTCTATATTATCCGATATTTTTCTAACAGTTACTCGTGCTCGCACGGTTTGAAAGCGCGTTGTACTAGTTTAAGGTCGCGCGAGACTAATTTACCAAGGCAACGACCAATGACTAAGCAATGTAGTATCTGAAACATATAGTCCAATTGACTCTGGTAAGATTGTAGGCAGCCTCATTTTGATGCTAGCACGATATTGTCTACTCCAATTGAGTCTCACTTTTTTTTTTGTTTCGCGAAAAATTAATGATTTGGGAAACATTTTCATAAAATGATTACTTCTATAGTTTAAAAAATAAATGAATTTTTTTTCTATTGTTTAAGTAGATGTTCAGACATACATTACCATGAATAATAAAAGTATTTTTTTTATTGGCCAATCCTTTTCCACTTCCATAATAATTTGGTACCGCCAGTGACCTGACGTTACCTTAACGACTGTGGAAACCGAGACTGGTTTAATGGCGAGTATTGACTTCTCCTTTCTATGCTTAATTAACCAACCTCATTTTTTTTTTTTTTAACTTTTCTTTACTTTTGCCAAAGTTAATCAGTTGATTTTGATTAGGGTGATTCACTGACAGCCAATTTGGAAGTACTGCAGGTGATTAGATTGTCCAATGACATCATGCGCGCACATTTATCAACCTAATTTTTCATAGTAAAAGAAACTGTCGGATTGTAATCGGACGGTTAGATTGCAACATGAAATCGCTGATTTTTCTTCACGTCCTTAAATTTCCACTCTTCTTTTTCAGAGATTTCAAAGCGGTTTCCGCTTTTTTCCTTTCGTTCCGAAATCTCGAAGCTTGTTTTGAAAACACAAAAAGGAAACGACTCATTGACTTTTGCACATGCATACACGTTAAGCAAATGTTGACTCTTGGAAACGGCTACTTTTTGCGAAAGAAGTTTGGGCCATCCACGCTCTGCCTTGTATGAACGAGCCCACCGTGAAATTCCCGGCCTGGTCCATAGTGAGGGCTGGATGGTACCCGGGCCACTTGACCCACCCGCTCGTGTTGGAGCCCGGCCCGGTGTTCGTGTACTCTCTGTGAGAGATGGTCTTCGGCGGCTGCACGTTGGTGATTCACTCGGTCCGGCCCTTCAACCGTGTTCGGAGTTATCCTGCACTTGTGGATCGAGATTCCGCCCATTCTGCTTCGGGTCGGACTTGCCTTAGGCCGTGAGGGTGTCGTACTGGAAGCTCAGGGGCTGGCGAGGTAGGATCGTGCAGTTCTGGAGGACGGCGGGGGCGCCTGCCCAAAGATGAAGTCCACTGTGCCCGTGACGTGGCAGTCTCGGTAGAACTGGCGGTTCGCATGGGCATAGAGGGTGTCCCTGAATGCGTCAAACGAGGACCGGTACGTTGCGGAGAGGTCGGACTACGACCGGAATGCCACCGCCTGGGTGCTTCGCTGGGCTCGCGGTGTTCACGAACCCCATTTCCTTGGCAATGAAGCCTTTTCCTACAGCAAGCTGGTATCGGACAAAACCTTTTTGGTTAGTGCATTTGTCGAGCATAAGTTTAGAGCTAATAATTGAGATGACATATTTCACTTATGAAGAGGAACCATTGTTTTAATCAGAGAGATCAACAATGCTTAACGAAAGTTGCTGTCGCGATTGTCGGAGTTCCATCGAAGCAATTTAGGTTTTTGGCGACGATGATACGGGTCCTTCCGTCCTCATACATCAGCACATTCCACTTGCTCTGATCCAAAAGCACATTCTCCTTATAATGAAAGATTTGATGGGACCATAGCCAACTGTTCTAAAAACTTAAGCTTTTGGGTTGGACTTTCTAATATGGTATCAGAGCAAGAGGTTACGAGTTCAAACATTTCTAGGCCCATATTTACCTCCCTAATGAATATTTCCACGTTTAGTACTAGGCAAAAAAATCGGACTAACCGTGAGGGGGAGTGTTGGAATATATAAATATTAAACCACGCTTTTTTCTATAAGCTTAAACTTTTAGAACAGTTGGTAGTGGTCTCATAAAATCTTCCCTTACGCTTAGTTTGGTCTTTTTGCTAGTACTAAGCTTGAAAATATTTATTGGGAAGGCAAATAGGGGCCTGGAAATGTTTGAACTCGGGACCTCCCGCTCTAACACCATGAAAGATTTGATGAGATCACAACCAACTATTCTAAAAGCTTAAGCTTTTGAGTTGGACTTTCTAACGTATAAACCCTAGCCTTCATGTAGATCATGAACCTCGACAAGCTTTACCACGTCTACGATCGTCTCGTAGTTTGCCATCCCATCTTGCGCCACCGTTCGGTTCGGCCTCAGGTTCACCCCCTTGGAGTAGTCTCCGGTCATCCGGGCCAACCCAGCTTGGGAAATCAGACCTGCCTTCAAACCCCTAGCAACCTCCGGTGAATGGGGACGTTGGAGGTGGCTAACAAGCTCACGATTTTGGTGACGATGGGTATGCTATTGCTGGTGAAGTCTGTGGAGTTTCACATGGCGAGTTTCATCCCGCCATGGCGGGCGGAGTTCGCCTCTCCGAGCGCATCCAAGCAGGTTTTTTGGCCGGTGATGGCCGCGCTCAGCCAAGTCCGCATGTGAGTGATTTTGTGAAGCGTTTGCCAGCTTTTATCTCGTCACGTAGGTCCAAGATTTACGATTCGTGGCCGTTCAATAGATTTACGATTTAATACACATGCGTAAATCTCACGTCTCCTTAACCGTCCCACAGTTTCATACGACGTAGTTGAATTATTTCGATTTCTCAAGAACACCAAACGCTCAAGTCATCTTCTCTCATTATCTGCACTAAATAACCCAATGGTGATAGCCACTGGACAATAACCTAATATGCATAATCGGAAATACCAATTGGTCATGGGACGAACCGGTTCGATCTTTGCTCACAGGGTGAGCGAAAATGGGAACCCAGTCGAGCTCAACCAGCTGCCTCCGCCGATGAAGCTCGCGGCGGTGAACCCTTGCGCCTCCGCCGCCGACGTTATCACCTTAAAGCCCTTCCACTGCACCCTCTTCGAGGTTCCGGCGCCTGCGCCCGTGTTCTGGTACTCTCCGTAGTACAGCGTGTCGAGGGCGAACGTCCTGTCCCACTCGTGCCAACCCACCGGGTCGATCACGTCCGAGATCGACGACTGCATGATCACCGTCCTCGAGTACAGCTTCCACGGACGCCCGAGGTATGTCGGGAAGCTGCCCTTCACCGGTTGGAGGTCGCTCGTCGCGGCAATCCTGCATCATCGGCGAAATTTAGGGTCACGGTTGTTGAGTTATTTTAGCAAGGACACCAAATCATATCAGGGAAATAATTACTATTCCTATGAGCATGCACCTGCACTTTTGGATCACTATTCCCGTGTTCTGATTCGGGTCGGTTCGGCCTTGAGCGGTAACCATGTTCTTTTGGCCAGAGTTCGGCTTGCGAGCGTGGATGTCGCAGTCCTGGAGGACGGCGGCCGCGTTACCGAAGATGAAGTCGACCGTGCCGGCGATGAAGCAATTGACAAAAAACTGGCGATTGGAGTGGACGTAGAGGGTGTCCTGGTAGGCGAGGATGTCGCATTGGTAGAAGGCGGAGAGATCGGCGCCGACGCGGAGGGCGACGGCCTGGTGGTTGGAAGCGCCGGCGGTGTTCTGGAAGGTTATGTCTCGGGCCAAGAATCTCTCCCCGACCACCGCTGCAGCGCACGACAAAATGTCACATTTCGATAAACCAATTATTACAATTAACCATCTAGCTGAGACGAGGAAGGAGAAACAGGGGACGAAGGAAGCATCCCGGCAAGGGGAAGGCCGTCCTTGTCGCCTCGCCGTACGCAACGTGGGAAGCGAAGGATCGTGCGTTCAAATCAAGTACGGAGGAGAGAGAGAAAAGCGCCAAAAGAGCAAAAAAAAAAGAGGTGGGAGTGGGACCACGAACGACTTGTCGTTTTCACTTTAAATCAGCTCGAGAGATTGGGAGCGCCAATCAAGATTCAAGATCTGTCCCACGCCCCAGCTCCGCTGTGATCCACTAATCGCAATCGGAGGGAGGAAGGAAGGACAGTAAAGAGATTTCCCACGTGCCACGGAGCCGTGTCCGAATTTTGGCAAAAGTGCGGCACGTGGCAACGGGCGGTACAAAACCCACCATCACCTCAATTAGAAACGAAATTTTTTTTGTACATTTTTAATTCTTAGCATTAACTATTAAAAACATTTAGGGGACATAAAAAAGAGACGTACATAGAGAAGCCAAGAAAAACCCAGAGCTCAGTTTGCAAAAAAATGCTATTTAAAATTCTCAATGGACTTTTGACTTTGGTTCCGGCACCATATCGGGGGGCGGGGGGGGTGGGGAGCCGCCGTACATGTTGGATGAAAAAGACTATGTTATTAATGTCGTTAAGTTAAGTATGCTTTTATCACTCCAAAAGGTGCGCAAACTAATCTGCTAATCGCCATTTGACTTATGACAAGTCTGAGAGACAGCACGACCGTACGAAGACCATATGAGAGATGAGAGGGCCAATCCGTCTCTCCCATGTATGAGTTAGGAAGGCTGCCGGAGCCACCTTTGTCCCCATGGACCGTCGTGGTCAAGTCACCACCACTTGCCAACTTAGGTCCTCGTCTATAATAATTCAGCTCCGGGTCCGATCTAACTGATAGTTAAGTTTTTTTTTCTCCGTAATCCTTTCGACATCAATTCAATAAAATATTCAAAAAGTGCTAAATCTATTGCAAGTTAATGAATTCAACCATAAATTTTTCATTTTTGCAAATTGAGTCTTAAGCCTATTTTAACTCAGAACCGCCGACGTGGGCACCCGCAAGTTCTACATGGCACAACCGATATTGACATTGATAATTTTTATAATTTTTGAGTTATTTTATTTTTTATTTCTTTTTTGTTTTTGTCTGCCAAGCTTAGCGAGGGTCACCGACCAGCCCTCATCGACCGACCCCCATTTCACCTAATAGAAAAAAAAAACAAAAATTATCTACACCAACGTCAGTCGTCCTACATGAAACCATCGACGTCTAAGTTAGTGATTATCGATGAAAATTAACTTGATAAACTCATTAGTTAATTGCCAAAAAGTTTATGACTCAATTATCAAAATTGAAAAATTTAGAACTAAATTTGCTAAAATATAATAGATTTGAAACTTTTTGGACAATTTTTTCACGTAAATTCACCATTCTTTCTCGATTTTTCCCTAGCTTTCCGAACGCAACACGCCAATAATGATGTTTAGTCATATCGGCCAGCTTTCACTCTGCTTTGACAAGTTGACTTTCGTATCTCTATTGATTCAATTATTAATGCTAGTGTTGCACTTGTAACTTTAGCTCAAAACAAGGTTGTGCCTATAGGCTATGGCAATTACATATATGTACGTTAATGCTACCAAAAGTAGGTGAATCTACACGGACCTCATTACCCTCCCAAGCTGTACGCATGTGCGTAGTTGATTAATTGTTTTTTTTTTAATGAGCATTTACTGCATGATCGAGTGACGTGTACTTTAACAAACAAAAGCATTTTAGTTGGTCAATCAGAAACAACATACCGACGGTGGCGGACTCGAAGGTGGTGTAACCGCCTTTCACGCTCCGGCTACCGGTGACGATGGTGTTGGTCCGCCCGTCGCCGATGAACATCAGGTTCGTCTTCTTCTTTGACACCTCCACGTTCTCCCTGTACACCCCGGCCTTTATCCTTATCACGTAACGCTTGCTGCTCTTCTCCGGCGCCGCCGCCACCGCCGCCGAGATCGTCTTGTGGGTCCCGCTCCCGTCCGCCGCCACCACGACGTCTGGAGTCACCGCCGTCGACTGCAGCAGCCTCCTGTCCCCGGCCGACAGCCACTGGGGCCACCCACTCTCGTCACCCTAGTTCAAAAGAATTTAAGCAGACTGCTCCGTTGATGGGATGGTGGGGCAAAGTTTTTTCTTTGTTTAATCTTCAACATTACGACGATGTAAAGACGAGAACATTAACCTAATAAGGCTATAACCACGCACCTGAACTCGCTCCTCTTCCTTAAGCATCTTCCGGTGCGCCGCGGCCATGCGCTCCACCTCCATGTCGGCGTCGGTCATGTTCTTGATCATCGCAAGCGCGTTGCTGCACATTTTCTCCACGTGGACCTGCCCCTCCGCCAGCGACTCCCGCACGCGCCGGTCGGCGTCCTCGTGCGAGAACCCGTCCAGGCAGGTCTCCTGGTTCGTCATCGCCGCGCTCATCAGCGTCTTCAGGTCGTCGGCGTGCTGCGTCAGCGACTTCGCCGAGCTCGGGTACGAGCTCAGGTCCCGCGCCGCCTCCCGGAGGTCGTCCAGCGTCACGTCGATGGTCTCGAGGCAGTCGCGGACCGCCCTCTTCTCCCTCGTCGTCAGGCTCTTGCTTCTCTTTCTCAGGAGCTTCCCGATGGCGAAGAAGTTGTGCGCCACGGCAACGGTGGTGATGTTGAGCGACGCCTCGATCACGTCCTTCTGGGTGGCGAGGCCCGCGAAAGCTCCGGGGACGGCGGCGACGGCGGAGTAGCAGAGGTCCGGGTAGCGCGTGGAGCTGCATGAGGACTTGAGGACGGCGTGGGTCGCTGGGGTGATGGTGGAAACGTCAGAGTTCCGGCCGCGGTGGCGAGAGTTGACGCCGGCGACAATGCCAATCACGGCGGCGACGAGAAGGAGGCAGCCGGAGATGGAAAGAAGGAGCTTTCGGTTTCTCTTGCCGGAAGTTGAGATCCCGGCGAGGACTTGCTTGACGGTGGCCATGGCGAAAAAGACAGGAGATGATGCGAGCCTCAGTGGGTCGACGGGGGTGTGATGTGAAATGTCACGGGGTATAAAAAGAAAGAGAAAATTTTTGATTCCATTTTATTTTGTACTTACTTTATAAGTTTATATCTATAATTATTGATATAATTGATTGAATGATTTTTCAAAGGGCGTCTATTTCATCAATATGATGGGTTATGTTGAAAAACAAAATTACGCAAACCATGTGCCACATAAAAAACAATTAAAAATGAGGGAGATGAAGTGATATTTATAGCATTGATTTTCTTTTGTAGAGTTTTTTGCTATTTCTATTTTGTAGCATTAAGAGCTCCAAAAATATCAATTAAAGTTAAAATAATCTTAGTCGACCCTGTGGGACTGGTATACATAGTTGCTTTGTCCAGCATTCAATGCTCGGGTAGTTGATAAGTGGATAGACTCGAAACACATCGAGGATTTCCATACTGTGAAGTTTAGGGCACGCATGGCAACACTTCTGCTTTAAAAGTAGGTTTTTGGCTAGAAGTTGATTTGTTTACTTCTAGAGAGAAGTAAAAAAAAATTTTCTTCTTCAAATGGCTCCAAAATTACTTTTGGAGCAAAAAAATGCTCGAGAAGTAGAAAAGTTGAAGTTACGTAACGCAAAGGATTTCTGTTTTAGAAATTGCGTTATCAAACGGAATTCTACTCCAAAAGTACTTCTGGAATAGAAATTTTACTCCATAAATATCGTCATGCGCGCCCTTAATTATCAAAAGATATTTGCAATAATTTCTTTGAGCGTGTACAGTTATTTTGCATCGCGCTATCGGCGTGCTTATTTATGATTTGTGAATACTTCTACCTGAATTTTAGGATAGCTGGCGTGCTCTTCTGTACATTGTTCAGAAACAAATAAGAGAATGGCGATAAGAAGTGGAGATAATTTGCAAAGTTGATAAAGGGGATTCTATGAACCATAAAATGTGTGGCACAGATTGTTTAGAGAGAAAGTGTTCCGTAACAAGTGGAATTTTACTTTTTTGTCATTATTGTGTGAGTAAAAGGCATCTTGTTTAAGGGTAAATTTGAGAGGGATTTGATTGACATAACCAATTTCAAATAAAACCTACTCAATTTCAAATTTGAGGGCTCTAATGGGTCCATACTTAACCGACTCTTTGAGTTTACTCGGAGTTATAACTAAATGTTTAGGGAGGGTATCGGGTTACTTTCGCTCCCGTCTCTTTAAAGGGCGTTTGATTCGAATTTAAGCTCCGAAAAAAATGTCATCTTTCTCAAAACAATAAATATGTTTTACTTTTTGAAGAAAATCATAAAATGTGCTGAATGAAGCTGGATATCAATATTTGTATTTCTTAAAATTTCTGAGACTTTCACTAATGTTTTCCAATTCAAATATGCCCTTTTGGCTTTTAAATTCCACGTGAATTGGTAATTTCATTTTGTTTTACACTTGAAACTTTGGGCATGGATCTTCGCAGATTGCAACTTGAATTTTTCTATGATAAACGAGGAATAATCTTTTGGCTTTTGCGTGGTGTCTTTAACCCTTTTATCATCATTTTCCATCATGTGATTGTATATCACGTGTCCAAATCCAATTTCATTGGATCCCTCGCATTGCCCGTCGCAACATGTAGCTGAAATCTTTAAACGAAATTTCTTGGCCAAACGAAGAGACATCATCCAACTCGCACTTTGGATTTTTCTACGTTTTGCTTGGACACTTTGTGAGTTGCGTGAATGATAATCCCCACCAAAGAGGTTGCACCCTTTCGTTTCTTTTCATCAGTTAAGTATAAAGGTTACGTTTATTTCCACATCATTCACTTGTCGCGAAACAAACAGACACCCAGTCTTATATAAATTATCAGAATTGGCTTTTCACTTTTCGTCCAAATTTAAAATATTGCCTAAATTTCCAAAGTTATGAACAGTTGACATGTTAATATGCGTGTATCGAGAAAACTCCGAATGCTTTGGATCGAGGAAAAGTGAAAACACTTCCGACGCAAAGTCTGCATTAAATGAAAAGTAAAAGGCAAGAGTATATCCGAAATCACCGCATCAATGGTGATTTAAGGTGAATTCAAAAAATAGTTTCGAACGGGTTAATCATCTGATATTTTTAATAGATTATGCTCAATTTTCCTATGACCTCTCGAAAGGCCGATTTCTCGACGTATCTCATATGTCCAAATTCATTTTGATTTTTTCAAATTGATTATACCTGAATTTCCCGTGCTCCGTCTCTCCCTACCGAAGCATCATTTGTCCGAGAGGGATTGCGCAAATAATAATAATAATAATAATAATAATAAAGAATTGAATTACTGAATATTCATTTGCACATGCAACATCAACACAGTGTCAATAAAACAGAAAACAGCTGGTAAGGCTGAAGGGGAACTACCAAAGTGATGGGGAAAAATTCAAAAAAAAGTAGAGGAATAATTAAAGACGACGCGCCATTTTTTTTTTCTCAAAGGGAAAAAAATAAAAGGAGGGAAGAATATATCTTTTTGTGGGGTCATCTCTTAACGTGTCCCTCCCATTCACGATATGTATGACTCGATTATTAGGTTCTAGGTTTCAGATGAATTTAACCACCAGCATTACTGAGCATCAAGGGCCATCTAAAATTCATGTACATCTCGATTGATGAGCAAATGGATCTCTTTCGATACAAATATGTACGCATTACACTTAGGATACGTTTGTTTCACGGAGAACTCGAGATTTGGAAAACATTTTCATAAAAAAATGAATGGTTATATCTTTCAAAAAGATTAATAACAAAAAATGTATTCATTATTGATAACAATTTATGCCTAACCACTTTCGTGAGTGATGAAAATATCTTGTACTAGTTTATTTTGGCAGCCGATACAAACTATTATTTTTTGAAAAATATTCTTCAAATCTTCAATTTTTCGTGAAACGACGCATTTAGTGACGAAATGTCTACCATCTTTCTTTTTTCCCATTTTTTTTTTTAACTTTTTGCATCCATTTTGGTCCATTATTTTTCTCAAGGATAAGCCCTAGCAAGTATTAGGGTGTTACGTACCCCCGGCCCCTTGCTTTACAACTCATAAATTAACAACCATGTTGCTTTATCCTCTCCATCCCACGTGTGATGATTGATGACTAGTGAAGAAGCCCCGGCTAATCACATACCCAACCCCGTTTTGTGCATGAATTCAAAGGCATGCGCGTTTCTTTCTTCTTCTTTCTCCCTCGCAGAAAGAAGCAAAATTAAAGAGATTCCAGCTGAATTATTGTTCTCCAGTGAAAAGGCGAGATGCTTGTTCCCTGTAATCGCTGTAAATAATCTACTACTTAGGAGCAAACCCTAAGGAAGGCGGATTCGTTCTCTCTGAAGACCTTTGTATCACGTCTAACAGAAGCGCTCGCAACACCGATAGCCATTAGAAAAGCGAAAGTATGTTGCACCAAAACTCAAAAAATCACGACAAAAATGAAATAGCGAATGTGTATTCCGCATTCCGGGCGGAATAATTGAAGAGGAAGGACGCTATCATGATGGTCCCGTCGCTTTCATGCAGTAACAATAACCGTGCAAGGAGAACCACTCGCTTTATTTTGCGCGGGGTGAGCAATCGGAAAAACTCCACTTACTTTCTTCCTTCTTTCTTTTAAAGCACAAACAGAAGGGAAAAATGGGGAGCGAAAATGAGGGACAAGCAGTTCTCGATCCAATCCGATTCCCATAAAATATCGAAAATTGGATCGGTGGTCCCGGTTCCCACTTTTCGGAACCGCGGACCGGACTGGCCACCTTCAAAACCAGGAACCGAACCGGACCATCGGTCCGGTCCGATTCCCAGGCGATTCCAAAGGTTTTCGATCTGCGGTTACGAAAAGTGGATGCACACTTCGTAATTCTTCAATCAATCACACACAAGTAAATATACAGTCTCCAAGTAAACTCTATTACAAATTTACAACCTACACGTTCACTATTCAATGAACTCTAAATGCAAAGATCCACCGGATGCAAACCAGACATTAGTAAACATATTTAATTTCCAAATTCATTGAGAAAAATGGTTGCTACATAGCTCTTATTAGGTTTGTTTTTAAAAAAAATTAAGAAAAACAGGACCGGTCCGGTCCGGGCAATCCGGTCCCCGAAATCAAGAATCGGATTGCCCGATCACCGTTTCCAATTTTTAGAACCGGAAACCGGATCGGATCCCCCTAAAATCGGGAACCGGACCATCGGTCCTCGTCCGGGCGACCTTTTTTGCTCACCCCTAGTGAAAACGGCTCTACCATCACTTCATCAAAAGAGACGGAGCCGTCACATAATCATTCCTTGTTAAAAAGAAAGAAGTACGTATTGTCGAAACGACGGAAGAAGGGGGCATTTTGGTCCTAATTTGGGGATTGTCGAATCCCGTTTGATAGGAGCTATGGATCGATGGTGATAAAGCATCTCTGGCCATTTGCAATCCTTATTCCATATGGGGCATCAATTCAACAATATGTTATCCCACGAACATGGTAATTTAATAAAGTATATCCTGGTTACGTTTAGATCTGCATGTGATCCAGGAACTGAACGCGACGCAAGCACAGAGCATTATGGGATAGCAGCCACGGACAACGACATGAATGTTGGATCTAATCATTCTTCGATCAGAACGTGGGTGGGGGCTCGCACCGCTTCCGGTAGGCTTGTTTTTTTCTCTGTCGTTTTGTAATGAATGTCCCAAAAACGGCGGTTCCCTAGCGGGCTGTCGATAGACCTTGAACGCCCGTCAATTGCGCTTGATTTCCTTATAGACAATAACCCTAATTTCCCCATTCCCACATCTGTCCAAGAATTTTTTTAAAAAGCAAACGAAGAGGAGCGTGGGGGAGCAAAAAGAAAAGGTACAAGTGTATAGCAAGTCATAAATTTTATCATAAAAGTGTAATTTAATCTCAAAATTTTTCAAAAGTGTAAGTAAGTCCTAAAACTTGTTACGAAATGACAATTGAGTTCTAAAATTTTCTAAAAGTACAATTAAGTCTTAAAATTTGTCAAATTGATATGATCAAATTCTTTCATTGATTGCACATTGTGATAAATTTTGAGACTCAATCGCACTTTCATGGTAAGTTTTGGGATTTGATTGTGTCTTTTGAAGGTTTTATGACTCAATTGTACTTTTATGACTAGTATTTTCAGTGTACGTATCCCAAAAGAAAAGGAAGAAGATTTTGATTACTAGCCGCAACCACGCTCAGGTGTGTCCTTGCTTTGTCATTGCAATTTTATGAATGAGTCGAAAAATATTTTCTTGAAAATGACCATTTGTATCGCTTACGAAAATGAAGTGAACAAAAAAAAATATTTCATCACACATGAAAATGTTTAAATACAAATTTTTGTTGGTTAAGAAAGGGTTTTTCACCGAGTTATTATTTCAAGTGATACAAGCAGTTATCTTTAAGAAAATATTTTCCACATCAGTATTTTCTTTTTTTGCATAACAAACGGAGCTTGTTTGTCTAGGAAATGTGTTTTGACATGTCACTGGTTTGAAAATTTTTACTCACCAAGAAAACAAATTTTTCGTAACGACAAGTCGATACGCAAATGCTCTGTGACATTTGAAAATAAAATAAAAATAAAACGGATGGAGATGCGATTTTCCGACCTCGAACTTTCGCTAAATGGATTTATGAAAGCTACATTCCTACCGCACTGTAAACGAGAACAATATATCGTTGAACGGCGTACAAAATGAGAAATCAAAACCGCAACCACGACCGCATATCATTGTACCTCATAATATTGTTCTCGGGTTGTACTCAATCGATCTTCCCCATCCTACAACAATTTGAATCCGTCTCGCGAAAAGATACGAATCTCGCTTCCTCTTCTCCCGTTCGAATCGATTTTGATTTTCTTTTTCTTTTTTCACATTTGAGCTCTCGTGCTATTTCAGCCGGCAAGTAGAGAAAGAAAAGAAAAGATCCCTAAAACTTATTTTCAAATCCTCTCTAAATGTAAAACAGATGCTTGAAAAATGCACGATGGAACCAATCAAGAATTCCAACTTAGGCTGCTTTCTTTGTGTAGTCTAGAATAGAACAAACCAAATCGTGATCGGAAATTCTTCACCAAATAGGAAAAGGGTTAAAAAGGGGAATTCACTCCCTCCAAGAGAAGAAACCTGCATTTGATGAGTGTTCACTGTTCAATCATAAAGTTTCTTTTCCTCATCAGTATATTGACCAATTTGCCTAATTTTAAAAAGCACTGATGATGAGATTGCTAAAGCAATAATGCCCGCAGGTCAAAAAAGATGAGATCGACTGGATCCTCGCTGCCCCTCCAATTGCACGCCCACTGTTTCAGAACCACCCTTCTCCCTCCACGCGGCGGCGTCGTGCGGCGGCGGCGTCGTCTGTGAGTGGTTGCACGGTTGCAATCTTGGTGTGGTCAACCCCCCAAAAAACAATAGGTAGAAAAGGAAAAGTCTAGAACTTTAGTAAGGCTTCCTTGCTACTGGTGTTAGCTTTTTCCTGTTTACTTCGTGCAACTACGTTCGAATCAAAGAAAAACGTCACTTCTAGGCAACGAGGAAGAAGAAATTGGATGAAAATAGATTGGGGAGCTTAAGCGCAATCTACAATACATATTGATACGTGATTATGTAATGACTAACTAAAGCGGGAAAAAAAAAATTTACGGCATTTGATGATTTCCAACTCAGGAGCTGGGAAGTTGTCGGTTCGAATATTCACCAGTTGTGTGCGAATTGCTTTAAGTCGAGACCACTTGCACAGGTCAAAGTTATGGACTTAACTGATTTATGAGGCTTGCAGAGTTTTTCATCGTGAGTTTCTAGATAGCCGGTCTCTATGCTCGTGCCCCCGAATTATCAAAAGCAAATATGGATGAAAATCATGCGGCCTGTATATATTTTTACCAGATCACGCTGGTAGGATGAGCCTCTGAACAAATTGACGGGCATCTTCGCTAACAACTCGGTTTATTTTTTCTTGTTGGATCTATTCTCATTGCAAACATTTTTTCCACAGAAAAAGTACACAGAACTTTCCACAGAATTGTTAGCATCTTTTCTCATGGCAAACATTTTTTTCCCCTTCCTATGTTACGGGCAGCTTTCGCGAGCGTCGCAGGAATCGCTTTTCGAAACCTTAAAGGCTAACGGGGCCCGCCGGGGGCCATGATCAGCTCTACTTGTGTTCTATAGTGAAGTGAAAGCTTGTTATCATGGACTTAGCAGCAAGAGAGAAAGTTGAAGGTTTTAGCGCTCGAAAATGTCTTCGGAGATCCAACATCAGCGCAGCATTCCCAGTGCCGAGATCCATGTATGACTCTGATCCTGGGCCCTTGGGCAGAGCCCATCTAGGTAGGCCTTTAACTGCAAGAGGAAAAAAAAAAAAAAATCGAGTTGTCGTCCATCTTTAAATGCATCCACCACTCACAAGTAATGGGGGGTTGCTGCACCTAAGATGAGCGGGTTCTGAGACAATCTTGTCCGCTCGGAGCACATGCTCAGATCGAAACGTGGTCTGCTTGAGCTCATGCGAACCGAGAATTGAACGCTCATTGCAAGATCGCTGCCATGCGATTCACCTTTCCATGGACGGTGCCATTGTATCCTCAATATAGTTACCATAATTAGACTCCTGACAAAAATCTCAACTTGCCTGTTTCAACCAGCACTAGTAAATGCCACATTCTCTGATATGTACAGAGTCACAGCAGGCACAGATTCTGTGAGCATTCATTTGGTAGCTGGCACTTGCCTATTTCATTGCCCTTCGAGATGCTGTGCTGGGGTCCTCTTCTAACGCACCGCTGGTATGACCTCCCTAGGCCAACATTCTCTTTGTGCCTTCCCTTTCCATTGTCGTCTCTCCAGAAATATTTTCCCCTTCGAATTTGTTCGTGTATCCCTGTGTTCATGATTCCAGTCGAAAAAGCAAGAAATGAGCAAATCCCATGTTGCCCGAGAATCTGAGGCGAGCAAATATGGCGTGGACTTCGAATTCGACCCGGCGTTGGACTTCTCTGAGGTAATAATTCTGATGAGATTTGAAACAAATTCGCTTCAGCAGACTGTTCTCTTTTAACCAGAAGATAAAATTTTCTCTAGTCTTAGAATGAAGCCCTCTTGTGAGATAGATGTGTTTCTGTGTCATCTCTTGGGGACCTTGCTCTTTAAGATTAATTTCACCAAGTTCCGGCTTTCTTCAGTTCCTAGATCAAGCAAGACGACACATATGTGAGGAAGCAAGTCCTAGAGCTCCATCGCCTGTAGCAGATATCGATAGGCAGAGCGAATTCAAGAAGAGCAAGAAACCGTGGAAGAATTCTCTCCTCTCGTGGTGGCCGAAAGCACGCAACAAATTCGAAAAGAAGAGCAAGTCCAGAGTCGAACCTGCAAGCAGTTCTCAGAGCTCTAACCCGATGAGGAATCACATTTCTGGTCCAATATACATGAAGAGCAGCGGGACCAGGAAGGGGAAGCCAGGTGAGCGACCCCATTGCTCGTCCTCGGGCCCCCTGATGGGTCTCTTCAGATCCTCCCGGGTGATGGAGAATGAGATACCCTACGCAGCTCTCGACGACATCGATCCCCGCCGTGCAAAGCCGTATGGTCCTGTCTACTTTGTTACCTAGCAGCTCATAGCTGCGAGAGGACGGTTGCACAGTTGTGATCAGCATTGAAAAGATCTTGTATCGGGCATGTAATGAAATGCTTAAAGGAAAAGAACTGGGTAGCTTGATTGAATGTCTGGTGCATTTTGTTTTCAATTAACTGGTTTTGCTTGTCCCTTCGCTGCATTTGATAGCTCAGAAGCACGGCGAGGATATAAAACAGGAGATTGCGACTGATCTGTTAAGACATTGCGGAAGTTCATTACATTTGTGATTATCTTGCAATAAATTCTAGTGACAGTGCCTCTATTTTCAGTTAAGAAGTAATGTAGTCTTGAAAGCTTCTTTCTATTTCATTTCTACGATCAAGTGATGAGATCAACAGCTGAAAGAAAAGAGTTGATGGCACTGACGTAAGACCGAGCTTTCATATATCCATGGGATGGACAACCGGCAAGTCCTGAGCCACATCCATGAAACTAGGCTAACGTGAAGGCAAAAGAGGAATCATTCGGTGCTTGAAGTGTTGTTTAGCAATTAGGATCACGAGCCACCGTGATTTAACTGCAGTCGGTCTCATATACTCAATCAGTATAATTAAGTGGCGCATACTCTGCAGAAGCTAAATTCACCGAGGCGGAAGTGAAGAACTGAAGTAACGAGACAATCCAAACTTCAATCAGATAGTAAGTAAACCCGAATCTAAGCAAAAGTTCACAATGCCAAATCTTGAGAATGATTGATCATAGAAGAGTAAAGTTGCTGCATCGAGATGCAAGGACAGTGCAGATACAGTCCAAAGTAAAGACAAGAATACAAACTTCTGTACATAACTGAATGCGATCCTTTAAAAGAAAGATGTTGTCACATGACCACATCTTCTGTCGAAAACGATGGATATCCATTTGCCATCGTCTAGAACATAGAAGCTGTTTTCTTTGTGTATAATGTACTCATAGTAAGGAAGTCGTGGCACCGGACTCAATAGCGGAGACAGGCTTCCGTTGATACTATTCAATCAAACTTTTCGTTCTGTACAGGAAAACAAAAGTTCAAGCACCTCAATCTGGGAAGCTTGTCTTTCCCCGGCAAATTTGGCAATTCTCGAGGATTTCCAGAGCAGGACATCCAAATTGATATACAAAATGCCTGAACTTGACATCTTGAATGAATCATTGACTTTAAAAGAATTGAAGAATCGTCGTCTTAATCAATCAGCCGCAGCAGTAAGACTGCTGGCATCTTCAACATATAATTTCGTATTAACAAGGCAGACTTCTCCCAACTTGCTCCGCATCAGCAGAAGTCGGACTGCAAGGATTCACCCTTCTCTCCCTGCTCAAAAGCCTCTTCAAAGACCTCAATCTTGTGGTCATCGGTGACTTCACTTCATCTTGTACGCACCCGCTCGTGGATGGCGAAAAGGACGACGTGCTCTCCATCGTCCGCCTCGGTATGTCGATCACCAGAGCCCCATCTGGCTGAATTGAGGACGAAGCCGATGGAGTCGCCGGTTCCTCCCAAGGAACAGGGCCTTCCTCCAGAGAACCAGTCCTAGAGCTAACCTGAGTGTCATCACCCCAGAACAACACATTAGTTGGAAACCTCAGGGACTCCGTGGTATGTCCACCAGATGAAATATCTTCAACACTCAATTCAACAGATTCATCAACAGATTCGACACTGTCTTCCTCCGGGCCAACATTGACGCGACTCTCAGGCGCTCCATGGACAGAATTTCGACAAAGCGGGCAAGTCGAATGCGATTGAAACCACATGTCAATGCAATCTACATGAAACCCATGATTGCATTTGGGCAGCAACCTGGCTTTCTCTCCGTCAACAAGCTCGGACAGACAAACGGCACATTCAAGCCCGTCCTTGAACTCCTCAGGCCGAAACGCGATGACTGGAATGGACCGCAGGACCGAGGGATCCAGCCCCCGGCGCGCACCCACGGCCGCCATCTCTTGGCCAGGGACGAACACAAAGCGACGCCGCGGCCGGCGGCGGTTGAGGCCCTGAGGAGGGGGCTCCTCCACGCGCCACCAGAACCACTTGGCATACAAGTGGAGGAAAAGAACGAAGACTACGACCAAGAAAAGGATTATAATTGCTATCACCATGATCTTGCCGGTAATTTCAACGGCTGCAGAGTTGTCCAGCGTCCCGCTGGCCTCAGAATCGCCCATTGCTTTCTCACTCTATGATCAGGATCTCTCGACGACGATCTCAAACAAAAGAACCCGCGAGGGATGAATTCCAAAACTTGTCAAAACACCAAAAAGGTGAAAATTTGAAGCAAACCCAGATGAGAAAAGACGCTGGACTCTCTTCAAGAACTGAATGGGGTATGGCAATCGCCTGAAAAAGTTCTCTTTGCTCGGACGACCCTCGAGCCCTCCTCTGGAAGTTCACAGGAAAAATGGTCAGTGCCCGATGAAGGATCAACCGAGGCGGCGCCAAAAATAGGAGGAAGCGAAGTTGGAGAGGAGTGGGAAGGAAAGAGAGTTTGGAATTTGCTCTTCGCGTGGAGGAATTTGGAAAAGTAGGAATCGAAGGAGAAGAAGAAAGTTCAGCGAAGCGACGGGCTGAGAGGGAAACTCCACCTCCAGTTAGGACTGACTGACTTTGAAGACTTGGACTTTTTATGCTGCCAAAATTGGGAAGGAAGAAGAAGACGACGACAATCTGGCCTGGCTGCTTTCCGTTGCGTCTCCTCTTTCTGACTTTTCCCCCTTTGACGCCTCAAATGGCCAGAAAAAACTATTCTTCCTCCTTAAACATCAATTTTTTTTTTCCAAATAGACGGTTTAAGATGTCCACAAAGATCTGAAAAAAAAAAACCAAACTGGTACACTCGTTAACTGTCACGTATCATCCAACTCAGCAATTTGACGATAAAATTTAACGAAAATTAACGGGGGTAAATTTGTTACTGGTGAACCGGTTTTGAATTTTTCGTAATCAAAAAATTAGTTTTGAGTAAATTTGTCATAGGTGTACCAGTTTGGAATTTTTTTTTTTTGTGGTAAAAAAATTACTTTATGATAAATTTGTCACATATATATCAGTTTGAGATTTTTTGTGATATTAACAAAAAAAAACATGAATAAACAGTTTATCGATAAATCTTTGCGGTAGATTTGATTGATAATTTAAAATTTTCTTGTCCTTTTATTTCGTAAAAAATAAATGATTACAAAACTATTTTCGATTTGATCAATTGTATCGCTTGAAATAATTAATAAATACAATTAATTTTGCTATCAACGATTATTTATACCCAATCCCTTTTGTAAACGATTAAAATATTCCCTCATTCGTTTTTGCGAGCGATACAATGATCATTTTAAAAATAATGTCATCCAGATCATTCAATTTTCATGAAACAAAGGGAGCTTTTATGTACACAAGCAAAAGGATTTCCCCTTGAAAAATTTTAAAAAATCAAAATATATGAAGAAAGGAAAATATCTGCAAAAGCTGATCAAGATAGGAAATTGATTTATATGACTACAGCATAGAAAAGCTCGAAGATTCTTAAATTTTCGCAAGAATTTAAAATCAGAATTTTGGTCTTTATATCAAAATACATTGTCATCGTGTAAATATTATGCACGGACTTTAACAGAATGGGGCAAAAACTTGAGATTGAAATTTTCATAGAAGTTTGCTTTATGCCGTATGTATGGACAAAATAAATAAATAAGCATATTGCATGAAAAAATTTTAGGGATAAAACTTTATAAATATTTAAGGACCTTTAATGCGGTTTATCTCTTACAATAAGTTAAGCTTATGTAGACGAGAATATGGTATTTTTAGCGGTTGTACTAAACAATAGTGGCGTGAGAAGAAACTAAGCCCATCAAAATCGAGATTCTCCAAATCCAATCGTGGGGTTGGTTGGATGCGTCGAGGTATCGTAATGGATCGGTCATATCGCATCGTCACACAATAAGCGCACGAAATATGCTCGCCTTTCGGGCTTTTCTAAAGATAGTGGGAGAGAAATTCCACAAATCTGTCCCGTGCAGTAATTGCAAGGGTTCGAGAGATTGTTCATATACATACGAACCGACGCATACGGATAATTTGCAATTTCATCCCTTTTCAGTTTTTTCCTCGTGATCACTGTAAATTTTTCCTTTTTGTGAATTTGACTTTCAAACAAGCTAAGGCACTGCCTCCTGGCCAAACGTAGCTGTGAATTTCCCCCATCCCCAAAGTTCGGCCAAAAGGATGAATAAAAAAAAGATCTGAATTGCCCCAACCTTCTCTTTTTGTCTCCTGGAGATCCTCAGCTATCTTCTTTGAGACCCCAAAACATTAGTGGACTGATTCTGTCCCTAATAACATCATTAGCACCAAGAAAATGTGACTAGGAAAGCTAACCACAAATATAAGGGAGGCATAATTACCGCACCGTTAATTGACATACGACGAAAGAGCGTGAATTACATAACTATCTTCTCCTCGCGATTGGGATTTTAATGACACTGCCCATGTCTCGCTTGAAATATCTTTTTCTCTTTCGTTCTTTGCTACAAGCGATAACATTCCGGAAAAATATTTTTTCAAATCCTTCATTTTTTGCGAAGCAAACGGTACTTTAGTCTTGAAGATTTTTCTATTATCTCATTCGAGTTCTAGTTAACGGAGGATAATCATTGAGAATTCATCACAAAAATAAAAGCACCCTAATGTTAATATATGTATATGTATATGTAAATGAACATTTTTTTTATCGTGTAATTTTCTAAGATTAAAAAGCATTTTTACCAAACACCCTGAATCTGAACCTTCTGGAGGGATTCGACCACGAGGGTCAAAATGAAAAGGACGGCTTAAGTTGAAAAAATAAAATAAAATTGTTCCAGAAGTCCAAATTTTTGACCCGTGGGGAGGGAATATTATGGTCCATATCCAACCGAGATTAATAGCTGCAATAGCAGTCCAGTTCATGCCTAATTTTGACCCGAGGCCGATCGCCGTGCCGGTCACGATCGGATCAGGGGTCAACCTAGTCCAGCTCGGCGGCCTTAAGATATTCCACGTCAGAGTCCATCTCATCAACCGATATGACGTGGAATATTTTGTAATTACGTGGCACCTAAAATAAACCTCGTTTTGCTCCTTCCCTTTTTATATTATTTTCTCCCCTGTCGTGGTAAGCAAGGATTTTTAGTGTACGCAGTGATGGCATGTTGTGCCATGGGTGTAAGAATTATTGCGTAGAGGTGTGCAAGGTCCGGGCTGGTCCGATCTCGGTATGAAATCGAGGACCGGACCGATAATCTCAATCCTCAAATTTTCGGGACTCGGGACCGGACCGGCTAGGACAGGGATTGGCGGGCCGATCCGATTCTGGTATAGTCCTAGTGTGATCACTAACACCGACAACTTATAGAAATCTAACCTTTGAATCTAAACTAACAACTTTCAATCTCAACCATCGAACCTAATAATACATACACATGACCATCGTACAACTATCATATGGGATCGAAGCAACCGAGCGAGGATGGAGACAAGGAGAGGAAGCGACGAGTCGATGGCGCTAGTGACATCGGTAGGTCTTGCCGGTGGTTGCAAGATGCTAGTAGAGCAACGATGCCGATGAGCGAGAGATGGGACCACGAGAGGAATGAGCGGAGAGACGAAGACGAGAGGAACGAGCTCGGAGCAAAGCTACGTTGTGAAAACGAGATGCATGCATCTAGCAAGAGGAGAGGAGTGAGTGTTGAGTAGAAAATGAGAAAATTAGGTTAAGTAGTTCTTCAAAAATTTCTAATTTTTTTTTTCTAATTGTGTATATATATAATGAATTGCTAGTCGTAGAATATTATTCTCGTCAGACTTAAACCTAACTTATAATTATATATATTTTAGGCACTTCGATCCTAGCGGGCGATTCGATCCCATCTACCATGGAATCCGGGAGCAAATGGGGACTGAGGATCGGACCGGATTGCCCCTCTCAAGGATCGAACCAACCCGGCCGGTCCGGTACAGTTTGCTCATCCCTATTATTGCGTGCGTAGGGCTCCCATGCTGTCCTTTCTAGGTTTTGACTTTTATGCCCACATGGGCCGGGTATAATCATGTCGATGAATTATTAATGGACCGTGCAGTTCAAATTAAACGGAGGAGGACAAAATTATAATCAAGATCAAATGAAAAATGATAAAGAATATGAAAGATTTACACGGTCGGGTCCGAATATCGATGACTACCTCAAGGTTCATAGGGACAGCCAGCCGCGCAAAAAAAAAAAAAAAAAAAATCCGCTGTCAATCGTTGAATCAAGGTTAAAAATGTATCTCGAACAAAGAGGAATGGGTCAATGCTGGTCGGCACGCCCTGCACCACGAAGGGCGTCGAGCCGCTCTCAAACTCTACATGAATAAACGAGCATGCTTAGACAATCTGTCTAAACAATATGAAATCGATTAGTTAAGGAACATATCTATGCTTTTCTTCATACGTGTGTTTACGAATCCATAAGCAAAGCCTTTGCATCACCGGATTAAGACCTTAGGCTGGTCCACGTTCTAATACTCTCTCCCAGCCTAAGAAAAGGAAGCAATCTTCATTTTATTTATTTATTTATTAACGATTCCAACGCTTTGACATCATCCGAAATTACGGGCTTTAAGCCGAATTTCTAATGATTAAACCGGGTTAAAAGCAATTATGGCCAGACTAGACAGTATGATGGAAACAGTCATATCAAGCTTCTCTGTAGTGACGACTTTACCAGCCTTTTCAACCCTAAGTAGTAAGTCGAGCATCGGAAACAAAGATCGGTCGAGAATACTCAACTGACTGTGCGGTGAATCGAGAGATCCAAGAATACGATGGCTTTGAACAATCGAATCGGTCTTTTGAGTCGAGCAGGAAGTGAACCGAGAGTTTAGCCACGGATCGAGTTCATGTGGAGCAAGGTAGAGAGCATTTGCGCTCTTCGGTCAAGAATCGAGCTCTTTCCAGTGGAGCAATCATGATTTGGGCAGATCAAGGAAGAACCCTAAACGTAGAGAGAGTTCAACCACGAATCGAGCAGGGAGCGAGAACTCATCAATGATTCGAGCTCCTTCCTGTGGATCAATTGAGATTTTGTAAAAATCATGAATCGATCTCTTTCCTACAGGGCAATCGTGATTTGGACAAATCAAGGAAGAACCTTAGACTTAGAGGGAGTTCACCCACGAATTGAACAGGAAGTGAGAGCTTATCAACGAACCCCGAGTCGTTACTGGAACAAGAAGAGGGACAAAGAGCACATTATCGTTTGGTTGATAACTCAGCAAGAGATGACGCAGTTTCTGTCACGTAATCCACATGGGCGTCACGTTAGCATCGTTTGCACTTCTTCGTTTATGTGAGCCGCCACATAGGATTTTTAATGGTGCTTTCTAATGAAGATGTCATGGAGGGTAAATATGTTACACACGTACAAGTTTAGATTTTTGGCGACAATTTTTTTTTTTTTAGGATAAATATTTCTTAATGACATAGTTTGGATTTTTGGTGATTTTTTCCCTAATATATTTGTCCAATTGTTCCTGGGATTTTCTTGTTGGGCCTGTTTGTTATGGGATTTGCCACGGCCTTCACGCTCTGAGACTATCATTAAGCCCACAAATCTATATGAAGTGGGCTCAAACCTTTGGGCCGTTCTCGAGAGCGGCCGAGCGAATTGCAGTTTCGTCGTCCACCCACGCGATTCACCAAGACTTCGCGGCGCCCGAGTCCCCGACAAATCTCTTCTTCTCCGGATCCGTCTTCAAGTCTTCATTTCGCTGTTTCGGCGTTGTTGGTGTTGGAGGCTCACGACAATCCAACACAAGAATAGTTACATGCTCGGACTCAACTCGGAAGAAGTTCTTTGAGGTGAAGTCTGAAGAGATTGTGTGTTTTGCCATTGCTTCGATGGTCCGGAGCTGCTTGATTTCGTTATTCCAGGCTGAAGGAGCGCCGATCAATGCATTCACTAGGTACCGCGTCGTCTCTCTCTTCATGGGTCGTTTTTCTTTTCTGGGTGCTGTTTAGAAATCGTTTGTTTCTTCTAAAATCACGTCGTTCTGTTTGTTTGGCCGAATTGTGGTTCCTGTTCTTGCTCCGTCATTTTCTTTCGTTTTGTTATGATTGAATATGATATCCAACTGAACGAAAGAGGCGAAACGTGGACCAGTCTACTCAGAAAAGCTTCAGGTCTACGTGTTTGTCGAAATGCTTGGGAGAGATGGCTAGGAGAGAGGAGGACGGAGGATAAGATAGTTGGCGGAGGGAGGAGGATAAAAGTTAGTGGAGAGACTTGAGGTACTTGCAATATGAGAGGATGACTTCACATGCCAAATTCTTGCTGAACTGAAGGACTTTTTGGCACTGGCCAGCCTATGTCCTGTGTCAAAGTGCCGAGCTTTGCCATTTTCTTTGGCAAAACCTCCACTTTCTGAGCTGTATCCCTTGCTGTCTTATTAAGTTTTTTTAACACAATCGTTCCTGCTTCCTACCCGTAGATAGCATCTATCTCCCTGGGTCATACTTTAGTATCACATTGTAGACCCTGACCCTATCGTTGAATCATCTAGATGCTCTGAGGGCTCAGACCCGGCTTGAAGGCAGGTCGCTCTCTCATTCATTCTCCTCTGGATCCGAAGGGAGATGCTACTCACCATGGAAGTACTTAGGCTTGCCAAAAAGGATAGGATTTGATGTAATTGCCATTCGTCCAAGGAGGTCGAAACTTGTGGTTAAAGCAGTTGCTACGCAATGGCCAGAGCGGTTGGCTCTGATTGATGGTGATTGGCAAGGTGAACTAAATGGAAAGCTGGAGAGTTCTAGTCCAGCCATTATTCAGCTTGAGGCAACTGCTGAAGATTCAATGGAAGAGTTTGAGAGAGAAAACATACGGCGCACAAGGATTTCTAGGTCCAACAAAGGAAAAGCACCATGGAATAAAGGCAAAAAACACAGTGCTGGTAAGTTCTAGCTTGTTGAATATGCCTGACATGTTAATTTTGTTTTTAAATTGATCCTCTTACGATTCTTTGAATCCCATGCAGAAACTATCCAGCGGATACGAGAGAGGACAAAGCTTGCAATGCAAAATCCAAAGGTGACGTCGTGTAAGAATGATTTCACGTTTTTCTGAAGTCACAGTGCAGTGATATGCTGAGTTAAATCTCTTAGTGGTAGTTCCTGCCCTTGATGGTTCTAAGCCACCAGAGATCGAATGCATGATTGTATTCTATGATTTTTTATGCTAAGTAATTGCTTAAGTCTTCATAGCTTCGAGAATGTAAGAGTGCAAATTACACAATTGGTCCACAAAAACCAATCATATCTAATGAAAAATTTGTCCTTTTTCCAGGTGAAAATGAAGTTAAAGAACACAGGGCATGCACAGAGGTTAGTATTGAGGTCACCTAGTTGTGGATTTTTCATTTTCGCCTTCTTTCAAGCTACCAGTTGCTCTTCATGTGCAATTGGGGTCTTTGGTTAGACTGTCTTCTAGTGAGTTCTGATTCATGTCTCATCCCAAACCACAGTCTGAAAGTTTAATTTGCTCGATTGCTTTATCTTGTTTGTTGCCAAGACTGCTAAAGTTGGTTGCCCTATCTATGGACCGTACAGTGAAGAGACAAGAATGAAAATTGGGGCCAAGGTGAGAATGGGGTGGCAAAGACGCCGTCGAAGTTTGATGATGCAGGAAACATGCTTCTGTCAATGGGAGAACCTAATTGCAGAAGCTTCTCGAAAAGGCCAACTCATAGGTGTAGAGGAGCTGCAATGGGATACATATAATATTTTGGACAAACAGCTTGAGCAGGAGTGGTTGGTGAGTGTTCAGGAACGCAAATCAATGCCTAGGCCCAAAGGTAGCAAGAGAGTACCAAAATCCCCAGAGCAGAGGAGGAAAATCGCCAAAGCAATTGCTGCAAAGTGGGAAGATCCTGTGAGTGCTTATTAATATTTTGCTTGAAGTGCTTGGTTCATCTCAATTCTCATTACGCCACACAGGATCTTCTGACTATAGGAATATCGTTTAATGCTTGCCGACTCACTTTCAGGTTTTTTATATTCATTACATCACTCAGGCTCAGGATATTGAACTTTCATTCCTCTTGAAAATGGTTTTTCTTCTAGGACTACCGTAATAAGGTTTATTCTGGGATGGTAAAACATTATGGTACACCTATTAAAGCTCAGAGAAAGCCGAGAAGAAGGAAAATCGACACTCTGGAGTCCAGAAAGATGGACCCAGCAGAGAAGAGACCAGACGATACTGAAAATGCTTCTAGGAGCGACACTAGAGTTGATCTCCAGCAATTGAGATTGAGGAGAAGCAAGATGCCCCTGTATAATGACCCTCTGGTAAGTTCAAAGTTGGAAATGATTAAAAATATTCAAGCTGAAAGAGCAGCCATGGATACCAAGGCAATTGAAGCTGTTGAACAAGCAAGGTCGGATTTTCCTTGTTCATTTCCATTCAATTATATTCTGATCCTACATTATCTGCAGTATGAGACCCAATTGTTACTTATGCTGGTTGCTCTTTCAAAACCATTTATATTTTGGTGTGGCAGAGTATTGATTGCTCAAGCTCAGAAGGCTGCAAAAGCCCTCGAGGTGGCTGCAAGGACCAATTCCATAGCTCGAGATTCTCTCCTGGAAGCAAGACGGATGACAGCTGAAGCAGATAAACTGATCAAATCCATAGAAACTGGGCAAAGTTTATCCGGTGAGAATGGGCCACTTGTTTCAGATGCTGCGGCTGAAATGGTTGGCAAAATTGGGGAGGGAACAATTCCAAGTTCTACAAACATACCAAATCACAGATGGGTTAATGGAAGCCACGAACTTGTATCTGGCAGCAGTGAAAACTTTGATTTTAGCAACTTCACGTGGCAGAATGCACTAGACGATGGAGAGATACTTAGTCCAGAAAGTTCCAGTTTTGGTCGACCTCAGTGGAAGTCTCCGATGAAGAATTCGCATCCAGCTCAGCAATGTGATCAAATGGGAGCAACTGGGAATGTGAACCGTGTAGGTCAGGCTAAGGATGAAAAGCGAATAGCACTGAGAGTACATAAGGCTACGAAGAAATGGGTTCGAGGAAGGCTTGTTGAAGTGACGGAGTCGACATAGTTTCAGCTTACTAGGCATCCAACCATTGATTTCTAACGGTAGATTTTACGATGTGTTCGCAGTAGTTCCAAGTCCCAACTCTGGCTGCTTCGGCAGCAGTAGGTGCCTCTTGAAGAATTAACTGCAGCCGCTACAATACACAAGGTTCACACCTTGTTCATCGACGCTTCAAAGAGCTCCTTCTGTTCCGTCGTTTTAGAATCAGGAACTTTGCCAATCTTTGATAAGGCTTTGTTACATCGATTTCGAACGCATTGCGGCTCATGTATATGGTCATCACCTTCCCTTTTGTGTACATGCTCCAATTTTCAGTCCAGGCTTTAATTATGGTTTGAAAACAGTCCATAGAAGTTAACGGTCGTATCTTTTACCTCAAGAGGCGCGCTCTCTCATCTTAAATTGAGAAGTGGTAAAGAACGCAATCATGACTGGCCTCATCCTTACCAATTAACAACTGTCGAAGACACGAATTGGACAGAAATTCGCCAGCGAAGGGTGGAAGTAAACTTGCGACTTTGTGCAAAGATGCCCAATATGGCCAATCCGGCACAGAGATGTTCGCAGTCCTGTTGAGACACATGTGTAAATTGTGATAGAGGAATTTCACATTGGAAAATTTGTGTACTGTGGAGCAGTTAATATATCTTAATTAGAGGTGTCAAAAATGGATTTAGAATCTATATTTCATATTGTGGGTCAAAATGAGTCATATTAAGTTTTAAAAATAACCTTAAATAAGTCATAAATGTGTCACTTAATAATTTAATGGGTATTAATTAGTAATCTAATTGTCTTGTGAGTCATAATAAACAAGTAATTCTTTTTTATTTTTTTCTTTCTTTTCCTTTTTTTTTTTTTTGCAAAACACTGGCAAAGGGTGAGGGCTTCGCGGCGGCCCTCGCCAGACTTAGAAGAGAAAAAGAAAAAGAAATTTTTTACTTTATTTTTTATTAATTATAAAATTCTTCACCGTATTTAAGCGATATAAATTCTTTAAAAAAACTACAAGAAACAAGATTTCCTAAATTGAATTAAATACGAAAATGGTTCGGGCCCAGAAAAGATTGAAAGACAAGCAATAGCAGACCCATCATCATCAACTGGGCCGGTCAGTTGTAACGCTCATCGTACCCACCCACCGACCGTGTTCTCCTCCGCCATCGTCACGCTTTGCTTGAACCAACTTAACTGCCACTCCCTCTCTCCCAACTCTCTTCACTCTCTCTTCTCAGATCTCTCCCTATAATCACCGCCGTCAGCCGCTCCCCCGGCTCGCGCATCTCTCTCCGTCCGCCGCTCGCAGACCCCACAGCTCGGCGGGGCTCAGGAATCGCATTTTCGCACCAACGAGATCGACACCCGGGGACATTGTCTTAGGAGTAGGTCTCCGATACTCCCCTCTCTGAGGCAGCGGTCGAGTTATGCGTTGAAGCCGAAATGGAGAGAGATTCGTCCGACGAAGACGACGACAGCCACCACCTCATCCACCAGAACGACACCCAGCCCGTCTCCTCCACCAGCCGGCGGCACTCCGCTTTCGACGTCGAAGACTTGGATTCCCGCATCGGCACCGCTGGCCGCTTTAGCTTCAGGTTGGACAAAGGCTACCTCCTCGCGATTATGATTTCCGTTCTGTTCCTCGCCGCGTTTTTCTCCGCGGACATTCGCGGCTTGTTCTCCGGCGGTGCCTCAGCGTTTAAGCTCGATTGGACCGCTGATCGCATGAGAGAGTCCGAGTTACGAGCTCTGAGCTTGTTGAAGCAGCAAAGGTTGGGGCTTTTCGGTTTGTGGAATCATACATTTCTGGATTCCGTGATTGCTCGTAATGGGCCCGCGAATTTTACTTTGAGTAGCTCGAATTCGAGTGGGTTGAAACACGATAATGATCATCTGTTGGTGTCTTCCTCGGCTTTATTAGAGGATTTCAAGTCCGATGTACTTAGGCAGATTAAGCTGAATAAGAATATTGAAGAGGTATTGCTGTTGCCACATCAGTCAGGAAATGTGTCCGTGCAGAATGGTGATGGGGATATGGTCGATGTGAGTTTTGGTGATTTTGATTTTGATCGGTGTCCGACAGTGGATCAAAGTTCCTTGGGGAGAAAAACCATTGAGTGGAAGCCGAAACCAGATAAGTTTTTGCTTGCCATTTGTGTTTCTGGTCAAATGTCGAACCATCTGATTTGTTTAGAGAAGCACATGTTCTTTGCCGCCGTTCTCCGCAGGATTTTGATTGTTCCCAGCTCAAAAGTTGATTATGAATACAATAAGGTGTTGGATGTCAACCACATTAATGATTGCTTGGGAAGGAAAGTGGTAATGTCATTTGAGGAGTTTTCTGAGGTCAAGAAAAGCCACTTGCATATTGATAGATTCATATGTTATTTCTCCTCACCGCAGCATTGTTATGTTGATGATGAACATGTCAAGAAGTTGAAGGGCTTGGGGATTTCAATGGGTAAGCTTGAGTCTCCCTGGGTTGAGGATATTCAGAAGCCGAACAAGAGGACTATTCAGGATGTTGAAGCCAAGTTCACAGTAGATGATGATATGATTGCAATTGGAGATGTTTTCTTTGCCAACTTGGAGCAAGAGTGGGTGACGCAGCCTGGTGGCCCTCTTGCTCACAAATGCAAAACTTTGATTGAACCTAGTCGTCTTATAGTGCTCACTGCGCAGAGATATATTCAGACATTCCTGGGAAAGAACTACATTGCTCTTCATTTCCGGCGGCATGGTTTTTTGAAATTCTGGTATGTCACTCCTGTTCTCATTTTGCATCCATGATGAATGAAGGACATGCTAAGTCATTTGTCTGTTTCTAGCTGATTATTCTTTGGGTGATTCTTGTACCACGTGCGGCCTTTGTCTTGTGGTTCATGCTAGTTTTGCTGCATTCTCATGGTGACAGCAGAAGAGCTCATATCTGCTAGGGTGTAAACTTGGTATTTTTAGCTCATATCTGCATTCTCATGATTATTATTATTATTTAAAAAAATGATATTTTTAGGCCAACTCTTATTATATGGTTTTATTAAAGGCCTCTTAGCCTATCTATCTAAGGGGCCTTTTCTTGCTTGTCAGTGCTAACCTTTGATTGCAGTTTAGGCTTGACTAGGAATATAGAAAAGCTTTTCCAGTTTGCTACAGCGGACTGTTAGCAGGGTGCCGTGCTTTGTGGGCTTGAAATGTCCTACACAGCCATGCATTCTTTCTCATTACAAACAGTGATGTCTTTGTTGGGTTTAATGCTGAAAGATAGCGAGCTTCTGTATTTGCAAATTTAGGTGGAAAATACTTGCCAACATTGTATTATGAACTTGCTTTATCTAATTTGACTGCAAACTGCACTTATAGCCATCGGCCAGAAAAGTGAAAACCCGCACTTGAGAAACTTATTGAGTAGGATTCAAACAATGGGAATACGTGATTTTATATTTGGACTCATGATCATATGATCTGGAGTCTTGCTACCATTATCCTGATGTTTTTACTATAAATGCTTGGTTTGATGGCAGTTTAGGGTGGCAGCGGAATGAGTTTCCAGCATTTCCATCTCTATTTTCCTAGCTTCACAGGTCCAACTTATATATGATTTCTATATATGTCTGGGATTTTGAAATTTTCTTTTGCTGAGGAACATAATTTGAAGTTTGCTCCTTTTGTTTTATAGTTTGAATTTTGATGTTTTGCCAATCTTACAGTTCATACTTGTTCAACAGTGACATATAAGAAATGCCCTTTTAGAACTTGGTCTGTATGATTATTCTGCACCATAGGCACGGACATAATATTTGCTCTGCCTGATGGATCTTCTTTTACTAGCAATGCCAAGAAACCCAGTTGCTTTTACCCTGTCCCTCAAGCTGCTGAATGCATCAAGCGGGTGGTGGAAAGAGTTGATGCACCTGTAGTTTATCTATCGACAGATGCAGCAGCGAGTGAAACAGGCCTCCTGCAGACTCTTATTTTTTCAAATGGGAAGCCTGTACCACTGGTGAAGAGGCCTGATCGCAGTCCTGCTGAGAAATGGGATGCTTTGCTCTACAGACATGGCTTGCAGGACGATCCCCAGGTAATTCACAATGTCGCAGACTCTTTTTTCGTGGACTCAAACATGATAGACTTAGAGGAGCTCCAGGATCACACTAATCTAGTTCACCCAAGTCAATCATCGTATGTCATCTTTATGAAAGAAATAAGCAAATTCAAAATGCTTGGCATGCAGCAAATTGGCTTGGTTGAATAGGGACAGCTACTCCAAAAGCACATAAAATTTGTCTCCTCTAACATATACTCTATAGGCTCTCTGGTTCTTTTGTTGCCTCTGAAGCAATAACCTTATTCCAGAATCTGACTTTGCCAGTGGATATATTCTGAAAAGGGGCCTCTAATCGTTCTCTTCCTCTTTACTGAACTTTTTCTCTATCACTGTTTTGAATTGTCTATGAGACTCTCACATCTTAATTTCATGTTCTGTCCTGAAGGTGGAAGCTATGCTGGACAAGACAATATGCGCAATGTCTAGAGTATTCATTGGAGCCTCGGGATCTACTTTCACACAGGACATACTGCGTCTGAGGAAGGACTGGGGGTCGGCGTCTCGTTGTGACGAGTACCTGTGCCAAGGCGAAGAGCCGAATTTCATAGCAGATGATGAGTGAAAAGAGTTTGGATGCAATCGCATGACCAACCTTACTCGACCTGCCTCCGTTGGTGGCATGAGTGTTGGTCGAGACCATCGCCTCAGCCAGACGTATCGACCGAGATTTGATATCCACGTAATGTTTTGTCCCAGGCTTCTTAAATTTATGCCCGCAAGTTTCCTCCCATTCTTTATTTTTTTAACCTCTTTAGGCTTAGTGGAATGATATGTAGCGTGCCCACCGTTCATTATTCTGGCTATGGCTGAATTGTGTACCTTAGTATGGTTACGAAAAGATGGTTTTTATTTGAAAAAAAATAAAATATGTTTCACACGAGGTGGTGTTATTGGTTTCTATTAGAAAGTATCATAGGTGCGGGGTGGGGTTCAAATTCCGCACTCTACAAAGAGGCAGAGTAAAAGTCGGAAAAAGGGGAGTTAAGAGAGAGAACAGGTAAAAAAAAATCACAAGAAAGTAAACTTTCGAAGAAAAAAAATCAACGTTGAAAATGGAAAACTCAATGTGTGTTGGTAAACCAACCTTTGTTGGTAACATAATCGTTGGAAATTTACATGCCACTCAAATGAATGTTGGTTTTTCGTACATAATGGTTGGTAAACTCAAGATTGTTGGTAAAGGTAAATAAAAGTTTTTAAATTATAAGACAAGTCCTTTTTGTCAAAGATTAGAAGCTGATAAATTAAAGACCTACATGACCGTCGGTAGCTAACTCAAATAAGAATTGGTAACGCAAAAGTGTTGGATAACTTCATCAAACAGTGGCTGATGATTACCCCAATTTTGTTGGTAATAAACTGGAAAGAGCTAATAGATTTGACGGTTTAGTAAGTAAGGTAGACAAAAATGGGCACCTCAATTCAAAAGTTGATAAATTCTAAAAAAAATAAACATTAGCAAGAATCTGAAATCGAGACTTTATAAATCAAAACTAATTAACAACGCAAAGGAAGAAAGCTTTTGTAAGGGAGACAAATAAAATATTGCTAAGTGATAACAAGAGTCAATAAATGAAAAAAATCAAATAAATGGCGACAAGTAAATCAAGTGAGAAACGGCAAATTAGAACCAAGTTTAATCGGAAAAAAGTTGGTAAGTCACTCAAATAAAGATTGGTAAATTGTTATAGAAGTCGGTAAATATAAGGCACCGGTAAGAGAGCTAAATAAATTTAGTTAAAATAAGGGTAAATTGTAGATAGAAAAACAAGTTAGCGCTTTCACAAAATTGTCGACAACTTCCCATCAAGTTGCTCGGAAATTAGGGGCTGCATGGCAACCATTCTGTTCCAAAAAGTGATTACGCTTAGAATGATTTTTTTCGATTATGTTTCCTAGATGAGTTTTAGAAAATCGAAACGTGTTTGATAATCGCATAAAATTTCTGTTCATGGAACAGAAATGAGTTTAGTAACCGCACAAAATTTCTGTTTCCAGGAACAATTTCTCTTTCCACTTTTTTCATTTAAGTTAAATAATTATGTAGTTATTTTGTAAAATTTCATCCTAAATTGAAGACCAATTTTCAATGTACACTAAAATAATTTAAAATACACTATTTTTTTAGCATGTCATAAATGAAACACAAATTTTAATACTTGGTTTTGGGAGGAGAGTGACGTTTTGAAATAAAAAGGGAGGAAAAAAGGACAAGGGAAGCCGTAAGACCATATATAAAGCCCACGTTCACGCAAGTGCAGCGACACGGGATACAATGAAGATGTACTTAATAATTGACTCTGCTGCTTGTTACGTCCCTTTGCGTAAGCATATGTTGATGTAATCGTGGACATATTTTGCGATTCAATGAGCATTTTGCACATGTTACTAGACATGCATACATGTCGACTTGCGGGTTCCTTTATGTCATACCAAATTGAGCCTAAGTTTTGCAAACTAGTGTAATGAAGCTTGGACTACATGAAATAAATGAGTGTATTTGGTCAATATATTGAGAATTGCACAACAAGTATGGCTTCAAAAGTTAGGTGGTGCGGACAATCCACTCAAACAATTCGACAACAACACAATTAGTGTGCCGAAAAGCAAAAGAAAGATGCAACGGTGGCTGTTAAAGAAATTCCAGTGGCAAACGAAAGACGTAAAAGTGGCTGTTAAAGAAATTCCAATGGCAAATGAAAGGCGTGAAAAAGAAACTAGTGTTCCGGAAAGCAGAAAAAATATTTCAGTGCAGTGACAGAGATCACAAAAAATGATCATGTTAGTTGCTAAAAGTAGCTAAACCCAGAATCCACAACAAAACAAAGCAAGAAATAGCCACACTACTTCATTGATCCCACAATCAAGTGATTATCAATCTAAAAGCTACTTGTCTTCTTGTCCCTTCTTGTAACATGCTGGGGAATGCCACTCTGTTGGCCACAAGTTGAGTTCTTCATTGAGGTATTGGTGTGGCTTGCATGATCATCGCATCTCCGACCGTTTCCCTGTTTAGCACTTGTACTCTTAAGCCGACATGACTAGATTTCACAATGAACCAAAAAAGCCAGTAAATACTTAAGTCAATCCACTTACAGTCCCATCAACATGAGTCAATATACTTTCATTGGCGGATTATACCTTAAATGCATCATAATAAATGTTTTGCTTGCTACGATAAACATAAATCTTGCAAAGTACTTAAAAAATAAGATTACAAAAATCGGAAACACAAAATCATAGAATTTCAGCCATATTGTTATCCATTTCCATTTGATTTGCAATACTTTTCCTGAACATGTTTATCTCGGAGGCCTCTTCATGAGATAAATCAACTACATCCTCTTCTTGTATAGGTCCACACAGGTATTTCGGATCTACTATATCGGGAAAAGTTTCTGTCCATCATATCTTCGTCACGAATGTAATTATGAAGAGCATAACATGCAATTACAATACATGCTTGCTTTCGAACCGTAAATTGAGGCATATGTCTCAAAATGAAAAAGCGTTTTTTCAATACCCCAAATGACCTCTCAATGGCATTTCTTAGTGAAGAGTGCCTATGGTTGAACATTTCTCTTGCTATTCCAGATTGTCTCCCTCTACTCCTATAATCATTCAAATGATACTGTTTACCTTTAAACGGAATTAAAAATCCCGGAAGTGTTGCATAACCAGAATCTACCACATAGTATTTGCCTATAATAAGGTATATATACATTTGTTATGATATGCGGTTGTAATACAATCATAAAGAAAATCACTCCTTATGGACAAAGCAAATACCTAGTGATGGTTGAGGAAATTGCAGTGGAGGAATCTCTAGTATTGCCAAGAGGACTCGAGAATTGTTGGCAGATCCTTCCCACCTAGTATACATGAAAGTAAATTTCATATCTAACGAACAAACACGCAGCACATTCCGGGCGGTAGTCCCTTTCCTACCTCTATAGGGGATTTGCTTCGACATAGGGACATAAGCATTAATGTGGGTGCATCAATGACACCTATGTAGCCCTACGATTTCATGAAAGTCTAATGTTATTTGATGATGTAACAATGTTATGAGAATCATACCTTAACGTAGCATTTATGGTTACGATCCATAAGAATCTTCTTTGGGATATCATCAAAAGAAGGTGGTTTGATAATCTCTTTTGCAGTTTGAGAAATGTTTTCAACACAATAGTGAAATATGTGCTGATTGTTTGTCCTAGACGTTCGAATCTCTTACATAAATCTCCGTTAGAGTTACCATAACCAACCAAAGATAAGAAGATCCCAATTTGTTCATTTACCCTAACATACCAACTATCTTCCAACCAACCTCTTGTTGTCATTCAATTACTTAGGTTCAGAAAATCATGTCTCTCCAACCTAAAGACTTCATATACTCTATTCGAATGTCCACAAAGAATCTCCCTTACCCATTCGGCTCTTGACAATTGACTATTCCCGATTGATTCTTTCGTATGCATGGACATGTCCATCATAACAATGCACAACCATATTATTATTATGTCAATATCATACTCATAGTAATGGTTAACCGGTGCTACCTGGCCATTAGACTCACTATTTTGTCTCCCTTTCGTAGTAACTATGCCATCACACAAATACATGAACATTAATATAGATATCTAAAAAAAAACCACTAACAACCAATAACATAAGTCGTAGAATGAAAGCAAATCAAATAAAAAATTCGCACGTAATCTATTTTGGGATGAAAGCCGAATAACATCATAACATAAGTCATAGAGTAAAATGAAACCAAACATGTTTGGTTATAAGTTACTTGGGGCCTATATGGCAACCATTCTAGTTTTGTGATTTTGTTAAAAAAAAATGAGAATCATATTTAGTAACATAAACGATTCCGATTTTGATTCCGTTTGCAGAATCAGTTTTGAAGAAAAATAAGTACAAAAAAAAGTTGGTTTTGGAAAAATAACCACTTTTGAGAAACACAAAAGCATTATCTTTTCTCGCTTTCCCTTTCTCTCGTCACTTCGCTCGACCTTTCGTAAACACAAAACAACGAGACTCTCAGACTCTTTTGTTCGCGGCTCGGTTCACGCCTCCTCCGCCGCTCCCGTGACTCACTAGCTCTACTGCTGCCGTCCGCTACCCTCATCGAACGACTTCGGTGAGTTTCGCACGACTCGGTTCTATTCTTGTCTTCTCGCCCGAGCTTGATTAGGGCAACCCTTGCCGTCTTGTTGCCCGAGCCCGAGTAGGGCCGCCCTTGCTAGATTGGGGAGGGCGGGCTCGCCCGAGCACAAGTATGGCGGCCCTTGCCAATCTTAGCTGGGGCCGCCCTAATCGGGCGACAAGACGAGCTGCTTCTTTAGTTACTCCTTGTCCATTGAGGGATTGCATTATTATAGGATATTACAATCTATAAATGGATATATTCATTCAGCTTGTCACTACTAGCATATAGATCTACTATTCCTCATTTTGCTAAAGTCAATTCCTGCTGCTAAGAATTAGAGGTAGGTCTGTTAATTTAATACTACACTATCTTGTGTTAAGGATTCACTGTGTAATTATGTTGAAGTATATTCGGTGTTATTAGAAATTAGTAAGTAGGTGAGTCTTAAGTAAGTTTTTGGTGTCTCTCTCACTCTACAAATTGTTTCTCTCTTGTACTCTTTCAATTAAGTTTTTAAGTAATATATATAGCTTTTGGGTATTTTCTCTGTCCCTCTCTTAAGATCCTAGAATATTTACAAATCATATTTTATTTGATCTATCCGGAGAATCAATCATTGCCTTGATATGAAGTCTAGGTTGCTGTAATTTTTTTCGAACCGCAACTTGCAGCAAATCCCATATGGAGGTAGAACGAAGCAATTCTAGATCATTATATGCAACTTTTTTTGAACTGCAACTTGTACTCACACTTGTTGTAATTTTTTTTGAACTACAACTTGGATCTATTTTTTGCTGTTTTGCTAGATTTTTTTATGCACTTGACTAATTTGTATAGTCACATAGGGGTACCAAGTTTCAATTTCTATTAGCTTTGTTGTAAATATAGGTATCGGAACATAGCAATTCTAGATCCAATTGCATTTCCTATTGCTTGCTTCCCGAAAAGTGTATATACATGCATCCGACTATGTTATGGTTGCGTGTGATAGCCAATGGCATCCAAGAAAGATGAATTTAATACAAAGTGGATCGACCCTTTCACCAACCTCTTTATAAGTTTGATGGTAGAAAAGGTAAAAAAAAAGGAAATCGCACCTCTTGTACTTTCGGCAAAGCGGGGTGGAAAACCATACAAGCTGAATTCAAAACTCGAACAGGACTCGAATATAAGCAATCATAGATGAAGAACAAGATGAACAAATTGAGAAGACAGTTTGGTAGTTTTAATAAGCTTCTTTCACAATTAGGATTTGGCTGGGATTATGTAAATAAAATAGTTATTTTGATGATCCAAATATATGGGAAAAGTACATCAAGGTATCATTTAACTTTTGGTCATTTTTGGATCATTTTGTATGTGTATTTTAAGAGGTTTGCTTATGTTGCTGAAGTATGTCTTTATTATGAAAATTGCAGGATAATATTGAATTCGTAAAATTCAAGAAGGATGGGTTTCCTCGGTACTTCGAATTGTCTATTATATTTGGTGATATCTATGTTACTGGGGATGAAACAATAGGAAATACGGAAGATTTGATGGTGTCCGAGGAATGTGACAATCATGGTGGTCATGTAGACGATGATCCAAAAACTTTAGTGAGTATCCCATTGATTAGGGAGTCTTTACAAGTGGACAACACAACTTGGATATGACTCCAAATAGCAAGAAGAGAAGCAAGAGTATCGCAAGAGATGATGAAATCTAATGCAAGTCAACAGAGTGACTCTGCCGCCACTTCACAGGTCGCATTACCACCTGTAGACCCCTTCTTCGTATTTGCTGTGATTAATGTCCCACTTAGCATGCCCGAGATGGATTCAAATCTTTACCACAAAGTATTGGAACGAGTAATGAATAGTGCCATGGAGGGAGGCTTTCATCCAAACTTCAACTGAGATGAGAAATGAACTTCTCCAACGTCTTTAGTAGATGTTGGAAAATGTGTTGGGGATTGCATGAGATTTTTATGTTTGGTTTTATTTTACTCTATGACTTATGTTATAGAGTTATTTGGCTTTCATCCCTCAATGGATTGTGTAGGATTTTTATGTTTGGTTTCGTTTTAGTCTATGACTTATATTATAATATTATTTGGCTTTCATCCCACAATAGATTGCGCGTGATTTTTATATTTGGTTTGCTTTCACTCTACGACTAATGTTATTGGTTATTACTTGATTTTTCTTTCCCAGATATCTATATTAATATTCTTGTATTTGTGTGATGGCATAAGTACTGTAGGAGGGGGACAAAATAGTGAGTCTAATGGCCAAGTAGCACCAGTTGATCATTATTTGGATGAGTATGATATTGACATAATATGGTTGTGCATTGTTATGATGGACATGTTCATGCATACGAAAAAACCTATTAGGGACAATTAATTGTTAGGAGCCGAATGCATAAGGGAGATTCTTTATGGACATTCAGATAGAGTATATGAAGCCTTTATGTTAGAGAGACATGCTTTTCTGAACCTATGTAATTGAATGACGACAAGATGTTGGTTGAAATATAGTCGGTATGTTAGGGTAAATAAACAAATTGTGATCTTCTTATCTTTGATTGGTCGGGGTAACTCTAATAGAGATTTATGTGAGAGATTCGAACATTCGAGACAAACAATCAACACATATTTCACTATTGTGTTGAAACCATTTCTCAAACCGCAAAAGAGAATATCAAACCACCTTCTTTTGATGATATCTCGTAGAAGATTCTTATAAATGCTATTTCAAGGTATGATTTTCATAACAATGTTACACCATCAAATACATGTAGTTGATAATATCGTATAACACTGGACTTTCATGAAACTACAGGGCTGCATATGTGCTATTGATGACACCTACATTAATGCTTCTATTCCTATATCGAAGCAAATCTCTTATAGAGGCGGGAAAGGGATTACTACCCAGTATGTGTTGCGTGTTTGTTCATTTGATATGGAATTTACTTTCATGTATCTTGGGTGGGAAGGATTTGTCAACGATTGTAGAGCCCTCTTGGCAACACCGAAAACTCATTGGCTGCAATTTCCTTGACCATCGCTAGGTATTTGCTTTGTCCATAATGAATATTTTCTTTATGATTGTATTGTAACTGCATATCATAACAAATGTATATATACCTTGTTATAGGCAAATATTACATGGTAGATTTTGGTTATGTAATACTTTCAGGATTTTTAACTCCGTTTAAAAGTGAATGGTATCATCCGAACGATTATAGGGGTAGAGGAAGATGACCCAAAACAGCAAGAGAAATGTTAAACCATGTCATTGAGAGTTCATTTGGTGCATTAAAAAACTGCTTTTCCATTTTGAGATATATGCCTCAATTTATGGTTCAAAACCAAGCATGTATTGTAATTGCATGTTGTGCTCTCCATAATTACATTCGTGACCAAGATAGGATGGACAAAAACTTTTCCCGATATGGTGATCCAAAGTAACCGCATGGACCTATACAAGAAGAGGTTGCAGATGATATATCTCATAAGGAGGCCGCCGAGATAAACATGCTTAGGAAAAGTATTGCAAATCAAATTACAATAGTTATGTTTATCATAGCAAGCAAAATATTTATTATGATGCATTTAAGGTACAATCTGCTAGTGAAAGTATATTGACTCGTGCTGATGGGGCTAAAAGTGGAGGTTTTGTTTGGAGTTAAGTTTTTACTGGCTTTTTTGGTTCATTGTGAAATCTAGTCATGTCGGCTCAAGAGTACAAGTACTAAATAGGGAAAGGGTCAGAGAGATGAGGGATAAGTACACCGTGAGTTCCATAATTTGTGTACGGCGTTCACTTGAGTACCATAACTTTCAAAACGTTCATTTAAGTGCCATAACTTTCAAAATCATTCACTTGAGTGCAATGTCGGAGCAAAATCGTTCACTTGAGTGCAACAACAATTTTTCCGGCGTGCCACGTCAGCTTTTCGGCGTATCACGTCATCTTTTCGGCGAGTTACGTCAACTTTCCGTTCGTGCCATGTTAGTTTTCCAATTGCCATGTCGGCTTTTCCGGCATCCACGTCAACTTGGTACTCAAGTGAACGATTTTTAAAAGTTATAGCACTCAAGTGAACGCCGTACAAAAGTTATGACACTTTTAATGTACTTTTCCCGAGAGATGATAATCATGCAAGCCGCACTAATACTTCAATGAAGAACTCACCTTGTGGCCAACAGAGTGGCATTCCCCAGCATGTTACAATAAGGGACAAGAAGACATGCAGCTTTTAGATTGATAGTCATTGGATTGTGGGACCAATGAAGTAGTATAGCTTTTTTTTTTTTTTTTTTTTTTTTTTTTTTTTTTAGATTCTAGGTTTAGCTATTTTTAGCAACTAACATGATTATCTTTTGTGATCTATCTCTTATTGCAATGAAATATTTTTCCCGCTTTCCGGCACACTAGTTTCTTTTTCATGCCTTTCATCCGCCATTGGAATTTCTTTAACAACCACTATTGTGTCTTTCTTTTGCCACCGGAATTTCCTTAACAGCCACCGTTGCGTCTTTCTTACGCTTTTCGGTTGCTAAATTGTTTGAGCGGATTTTCCGCGCCACCTAACTTTTGAAGCCACACTTGTTGTGCAATTCTCAATATGTTGACCAAATACACTCATTTATTTCATGTAGTCCAAGCTTCATTACAAAGGTTTGCAAAACTTAGGTTGAATCCGGTATGACATAAAGGAACCTGCAAGTTGACATGTATGCATGTCTAGTAACATGTGCAAAATGCTCATTGAATTTAATTTTCGCAAAATATGTCCACGATTTCATCAACATATGCTTACATAAAGGGACGTAACAAGAAGCAAAGTCAATTATTAAGTATATCTTCATTATAACCCGTGTCATTGCACTTGCATGAACGTGGGCTTTATATATGGTCTTACGACTTCCCTCTTCCTTTTTTCCTCCTTTTTTATTTCAAAACGTCTCTCTCCTCCCAATGTCGAGCATTAAAATTTTCATTTATGATATGCTTAAAAAATAGTGTATATTAAATTATTTTAGTGTGCATTGAAAATTAGTTTTTAATTTAGGATGAAATTTTACACAGTAACTACATAATTATTTGACTTAAATGAAAAAATTTGGAAGAGAAATTGTTCCTAAGAACATAAATTTTGTGCGATTACTAAACGAGTTTATGTTCCAAGAACATTAATTTTGTACAGTTGTTAAACACGCTCCGATTCTCTAAAATTTATCCAAGAAACAAAACAAAATAAAAATCATTATAATGAGAATCACTTTTTAGAAATAAAATGGTTGCCATACGACCCCTAACTCTTTCGGAATCCATTAGAACAGAAAAATCCTTTTCATCCGGAACGATATAATGAAATCCTCCATTGTCGATTCGAGCTTAATAATATCGTAAATGAAAGGACTTTGATGAGGTGTAGGGTTCAGATGTTGTGGTTGTTGATTTGAAAGATCTTAACCTACTCGGTGATGTCTTTTTGTTGTGGCTATTATTCTTGTTAAACAAGGATGATGATGGCCTAAAAATTCAACATGCTTCTGAAATCATGTTGAGTAGTGTAAGTTTGCCCCGAAAGTTGGAAGATATGAGCAGAGAACCCATGCGAGTCCTCTCTGAACTTGATTATAATCTTCATGGGTGCTTGGTCATTCCATTTTTGGAGATTGGAACACATGTTGATACATCAAAGACGTGTACGAGGGGAAATTGCTCGGGGAATCCTAAAATTTGTGTACATAATGCAATCAAATTCTAAAATATTTTCACCGACTCTGTTAGGTCTTAACCCTTTTTGAAAATGTTTAATTAAGTCATTTTTAAGGAACAGTACCTAAAATACTTTTAAAGTAAATATTTAAAGGTCATAACTCTCGGGAATTTCCCATAGGGTTTCACATGGATCTAGAGACGCGAGTTATCCTCTAAATTGCCGGCTTAACAAACCCAATTTCTATTTTTTAACCCCACATATCATCCCATGTGTTCAGGAAAAATTTCAAATAAAGGCTCACATGCTCTTATTTTCTCAAATAAGGGCATGATGTGAATCTTATTTCAAATAATGGCATAAAGTGACCAAATCGTCTCAAATAAAGACTTTTGGCTGGCCGATGAGCATGTGACCAATTCAACAATCGAAGGAAGGGGCATTTTAGTAAAAAAATCTTAATATATTTTTAAAAATAATTATTTTTTACTTTTCTTTTTCTCTCTTCCCTCTAGCCGTCATCGAAGCTCGTCGATGGCCGGTAGAAGTCGCCGGCCTCATGCGAGGGCCTCCGAGGGAGGGAAGAGGAAAAAAGAAAAGAAAAGGTAGAGGCAAAAAAGGAAAAAAAGAAGGAAAAAATTCAAAAAAGTAAATATGAAAATGTTTTTTGGCCGGTGAGGTCAAGCCTTTCTTTAAGACTGATATAGCCACTTCATACCCTTATTTGAAACAATATCTACTTCGGGTTCTATTTGAGAAAATGAGGACACTTCAAGACTTTATTAGAAACAATGTTCACTTCAGACTCTTATTTGAGAAAATGATGACACTTCAAACCCTTATTTGGAATATTCCATTGTGTTTATGTTGGAGGGTTCGGCCTTTTCTAACTTTGTTTTACGCTCCAACGGATTTCCATTTTTTTTTGGTTGAAAATAGAGCAGAAAATTATTATTATTTGGTAAGTTTGCCGTAGAAAATTCATAAGTTACTCTATAAATGCTGGTGATTTTATATAATAATTAATAAATTTAAGTTGTGGGTAAGAAAGGTAAATAAAAGTTCCTAAAATGATAAGATAATTTCTTTTGTTAGATAAGAGAAGCTGATAAAAAATATAAAAAAATAAATGAACGTTGTACTGAACTTAACTAAGAATCGGCAACGCAAAATTTGTTAATAACTTCATCGAATAAAAGTTGGTGATTAACCCAATTAAGATTGGTAATTTCTAAAAAGATTTTGACAGATTTAACGGGTTCGTAAGTAAGGCATATAAAAATCGTTGTGTTCATTGAAAATTTGGTAAAATAAAATGGAAAAACAAAGAAATGTTGGTAAACATCCCACATGAGACTTGATAAATCACAACTAATTAATAACCCGACGAAAGAAAAGCCGGCGATTCACACAAATGAAAATTGGTAAACTCATACATGTCAACGAGAGAAAAAAGCCCAAATAATCATCGATTAGCAATTCAAATGGGATCTGGTAACTTAATATCAGTTGGAAACTTAATCGAAAGCAAAGTTGGTATATCATTCAAACAAAGATAGCTAAATTCTTATAAAAGTTGATAAATTTAAAGCGTTGTTAAGAGAGAGAGAGAAAAAAATGGAAAAGCTAACTCTATTCGGTGTGTCAATGTTTTTGCCAACCTCTTCCATGAACCGGGCCAAAGATCTCTACTAGAGTTTGGGCCGGAGCGGCCCAAGAAAATGAACCCGGGTCGAATAACGGATACAACCAAGGCCACGTGCATATCACGTGACCTTCCCTTTCCTGGGTAAGTCCTCCAACGGAGCACTCCTCTTCCCCAAGACGCAAGTAAGCATCGGAGATCACCAGAGAAGGGGAGGGGGAGAGCGACTGCGACTCGATCGAGCCCCAAAAAAATGGCGCCTGAACCAGAAGACGAGATCAAGGACGAGACGAACCCTCGCCCTCTCGACGAAGACGACATCGCCCTCCTCAAGACCTACGTATGTTCCTCCCCAAAAGATAAAACCCTAATAATCTTATCGTTCCTTGACCTTGTCCCTGCACCTGTGGCGGAAGAACTTGGGGGAACTGAGTCCAATGATTTCTTAGATTTGTTGATTTTGAATGCTGGTGTCTGCTGATAACCGTTTGTTCTGTCGACGCTAGGAGGAAGATGATAGCGTCCTCTAGTTTTGTCCAGTTGTTTCGTGTCCTTCAGACTGAAGGGTTTCTTTTTCCTAGTTTGCGGCATCGAGTGCTGAGACGATGATTCGGAGTACCGTTGTATTTCATGTTTCTTTCGAGTAGTCTGGCTACCAATACTTGTTTCCATTTTGGTCTTCTGTGTCATGAGTTTTGCGAGTTGACGTCCTTTCTTTCGTTGGATCATGCAGGGGTTGGGACCGTATTCTACAGGTATAAAGAAAGCCGAAAAGGAGATCAAGGAGATGGCTAAGAAGGTCAATGACTTATGTGGTATGTCTCCCCCAAACATCCTGGTTAATAGTTTCTTTAGAAGCATGTATTGCGTGATTTATCATCCACGTGAAAAGCCGGGAGAGATTTAGCATCGAGTTGAAGAATTTCATATCCTTCTTTCCATATGAAAAATCAATCTGAATTTAATATTCGACGTTGGTGAAGAGCAGACCCGGACTGTGTATCTTTATGTTTCACTCATTCACATGATGAGCTGAAAGCTTGGTTGGGTATGTGTAACTTTGATACATAAACTCATTTCTGTCTTTCGGTGACAATTGCTGCTAGTACTCCTTTCCAGAATTTAAATTGGAGGCTTCTTTTATGTTGATATTGATCAAAATGGAGTATGATATGTGTGACCAAAGCAGAATGGAGTGTAGAAATGCTAGAGTGGCTTAAGATTTTACAAGACAGAATCTTCATTGGCTTTCTAGTTTGACTTCTCTCTTGTATGTTATTTTCTTGTGCCCAAGGTATCAAGGAGTCCGATACTGGCTTGGCTGCACCCAGCCAATGGGATCTTGTTTCAGACAAACAGATGATGCAAGAGGAGCAGCCTCTTCAGGTAGGATTTCTGTCTATGTTTTTGAAACCTATTCTGGAAGGTAAATGTTTTTGTATAATTGGAATCTTGGGCTCTTTTGTGACTTAGGTGGCTAGATGTACCAAGATAATCAGTCCAAATACTGAGGATGCCAAGTATGTCATAAATGTCAAGCAAATTGCAAAGGTATGCTGACTAATTCTCATCAGTAAATTCATGAAACATCGATCTTTGTCATATTTTTTGGTCAACTGATCTTTGTCATTTGAGCATGCACTTTTGTGTTATTGAAATATGAAAATGAAGTTGATGAACTTCATCGAAATCTAGGAGGAATTTTGAGTCTTTTCTGCGCTTGTATTATGTTTGTAGTCCTCATCCTTTTCTCTCATTCAGATGGTCTGATATGATGTTACTGTGATTTGCAGTTTGTTGTTGGGCTTGGTGACAAGGTTTCACCCACTGACATCGAAGAGGGCATGCGTGTGGGGTAGGTGAATTGTGAATTATCTAGGTATCACTGTTGTAGCAGCATCTGGTTTATCATTGACAGTCAGACTTTGTATCCCTTTTATCTTTCCTTTTCTTTTAAATCACAAGCTCCAAAAAATCATGGTATGGTGCTTGTTCTGTCCTGTGGTGCCTCGGTACATTTTTTCCCTGGATGTGTCAGGCTCGGTGAATCTGCATGATTTTGATTTTCTTCAATCCATTACTTGATTGTAATTGTTTGGTTATCTTCTAAAATCTGGAACACACTGACTATGTCATGAGTTCCTTTAGTTGCATTGCACTTGGGACTTGCGTGTCGTTTGATATTGTGGATTGAGAAACTCTTCTTCATGTTTGACTCCAATCTTGTCATTTCAGTGTCGATCGGAATAAATATCAGATTCAGATTCCCTTGCCTCCAAAAATTGACCCAAGTGTGACAATGATGACGGTGGAAGAGAAGCCAGATGTGACGTATAATGATGTCGGTGGATGTAAGGAACAAATAGAGAAAATGCGTGAAGTAAGTCTTGCGCACTTCCAGATAGTTTGTGGCTTATTTTCATTTTGCTTTTAATCTCTTTTCCATTCTCTAGTCTGTGAACATGATGTCATGCCTACTTTTTGTCAATGCATTGAGGAGATTAAGATCATTGGTTTCATGCTTTTGAGTTCCTAATGTGTCTAGGTTGTTGAGTTGCCGATGCTTCATCCAGAGAAATTTGTGAAGCTCGGAATCGATCCTCCTAAGGGCGTTCTCTGTTATGGGCCACCAGGAACTGGTAAAACACTTTTAGCGAGAGCTGTTGCTAACAGAACCGATGCTTGTTTTATTCGTGTCATTGGGAGTGAGCTTGTTCAAAAATATGTCGGTGAAGGAGCTCGTATGGTTCGAGAACTATTTCAGGTGAATGATTCGGAATTTCGTAATTGAATCATCTACACTTATTTGACGATTTGAATGTTGAAATTTCTTAACTTATCGTCGTATTTGCCTACAGATGGCACGATCCAAGAAGGCTTGCATTGTGTTTTTTGATGAAATTGATGCTATTGGGGGTGCCCGTTTTGATGATGGCGTGGGTGGAGACAATGAAGTTCAACGAACAATGCTTGAAATTGTAAACCAGCTTGACGGTTTTGATGCTCGCGGTAACATCAAAGTTCTCATGGCAACAAATAGGTATTATGTTATTTCTTGCTGTAAATGACCGCCTTTGTCTTGCAAATTAGCCACTTGACAACTTCACATCATTAGCCTTTTCTTTTTCCCAAATAATAAGTAACAACGGGGAAATATCTCAAAATGCTTTCTGACCAAAAAAAAAAAAAAAAAAAATCCTCAAAATGCATCTGCCCATTTGGCTTTGTATGCTTAGGATGATGCTTTTCTTTTTTCTTATTTTGTTGATTCACTTAATGTAGTTTAAAGCGAGCTTTTGTTTGTTTCTGATTGTTCCTGGAATGCAGTATTCAAATCTACCGTGGAAGAACTTGAAATTGTGGAATAGGTTTTTTGAGTAACTTTACGAGGATTTGTGAAAGATAACAGTAGAGAATTGGGTTTAACTTTGTTATGTTAATGTCCTTACATATTCTGCTCACTGGGGTTTTATATTTCAGGCCAGACACTCTAGATCCTGCACTGTTACGTCCTGGAAGATTGGATCGTAAGGTTGAATTTGGTCTTCCTGATTTAGAGAGCAGGACACAGATATTCAAGATTCACACGCGAACTATGAACTGTGAGAGAGATGTTCGATTTGAACTCCTTGCTCGCCTTTGTCCGAACTCGACTGGTGAGGATCAGTAGCTGTTGAGCAAATTGCTGATCATACACTTAGTTTTCTTTTCAATTTCCTTGACTAAGGCTCTAATTGATGGAGTTCTTATGTTCAACATATGCTCCGGGAGTAATGCTACATTGTTTTGTTTTCATTTCTGACATCAAATTGTAATTGCAGGAGCTGACATAAGGAGTGTGTGCACGGAAGCAGGAATGTATGCAATCCGAGCCCGCCGGAAGACCGTGACAGAGAAAGACTTCCTTGATGCTGTGAATAAAGTCATCAAAGGTTACCAAAAGTTTAGTGCTACTCCGAAGTACATGGTCTACAATTAAAATGGGTGTTCCTTTTTTGTCATCTTTTTCTGTTTCCTTTTGTTTCTCCCGAAGCTGAAAACATTCAGCCCCCGCAGCTCTCCCAACCCTTATTTGAAAGTTATCTTGTGCTATAGTCTCTCTTTTAAGTCAAACTGATATTCAGCCGAAGTTGATGGAACATGCGGGCGAAAACCTGAGTCTTACTCTGCAAAAGTGGCTTTCTTTCTTCAATATCTTGAAGGATGGTAGGATTTTCATGTTCTTATTGGCTATGCGTATCCAGAGTTTCCTTGGGATGCAATCATGTAATTGCGCGGTCACTGGTAACTAGGCGATGGGTTGCTAATCATAAGCTTTGCTACCAACACGGTGTAACGGTTGCAGCTGGAGGGCTTGTAGTGACCAAATTCCTTTCTTTCTTCAACTGTCGATAGCCTGAGCGAGTCGTAGGCACGCAGGCAGTCTAGTCTGGCCTAGTAGACAGTGACGGCTATGCCAATCCCTGTTGGCCTGGATCAGGGGTTTGAACCTAGATGGTCGAGATGAGCATTGTTAATCTTAGGCGCTTAGACAATTAGGTGACCCTCAGCCTAAAAAAAATGACCAGAGTATTTTCCTTTGTACCGGGGTTCTTTAGAATCTGAAACTTTCGGGACGAGCCGAGCCGCTTTTGGGCCATCGGAACTTGGAGTCAGTTTTTGTCGGTTGTAACTTTTTGCTGCAGTGTCGTTGATCTGTGGTAGATAGCCGTTGCACAGGAGGAGCGTTTGGGCAAAATCGGATGTATGTGCAAATGGTTTATCTTAGTTATTGGATCTTGTAGGCTGTATGGGGGACTAACTAAATTCGGATTGAATGGTATTTTGTGTTTTTGAGAGGGACTCGGCATGAGTTGGCAGTCTTTTTGAATAGTGATCGACTATTATGACTTGTCCTTCGAATAAATCTGTGATATTTAGCTTCATAAGTTGGTCCCTGGGCGCGAGAATGATGCAGTAGAATCCTTAAAGCAATGCGTTTGGTGAAACATCATTACACTTCTCGTGCCTTACGGAATGAAACCGCAAGAAAGAGAACGGGTGGCGAAGGAACATGAATCGTGCATGCCGGATAAGGACACACGCCCCTCCCGGGCATGTATCTTGACTTATCTACTACATGTACCGGACCGTACACGAATCGTGGTGTTATATGCGATGACTAATCGCAACATGTGAGAATGTCGGAATTGCCTGCGATCCACACGCGTGTCGGGATTTGTCTCGGCGACCTGTTCCTGGAGACTTGTATTGGACAAGAGAAGAAAAAGACTCGGGGAAAAGGGGCCGACACATTCCTCGGTTAGGCATGAAAACATCACGATACGCCAATTTGCTGATCTCTTTTTAACCTTCTTTTTTACCTGAATCTGCGAAGAAACACGAGTCCTCTTTCTCTGAGATTGAAATCCATTTCCTTCCCGCGAAATCACCGGTCCTGACGGAGTTTCCTACCCTCCCACGCTTTTCCTTCTCTCTGCCGTCACGCAACGCGTTCGGGTTTGTTGGTGGTGATGACACTGATCTTAGCTCCCAAGACAAGTTTGCATCACCACCTGATGATTCCTTTTGACGGGCTAGAACTCAGAACGGGAGCTGAAACGGGGAGAGGCCACAGTTTGCGATGGAGGGTTCAAAAAGTGATGCCGAAAGCCATCTTTGTGGGACCCTCTTGGTGTTCTGTTCTCATATTGCTCGACGAATTTCTTCCCTTTTTTTAAAAATTTTTTTTTTACCATTTTCTTTGCTCTTATTTGAATTAGCTACCAACGTGCATTCGCATTTTTAATTTACCAATATTGCCAATTGGGTTCTTTAATGGGAAATGAAGTTGCTAAGTCTCCAAGTAAATATCGGTGTTTCATTGTGAATTAGTAAGTTTACAATGTTGGTAAGCTATTCCAATAAAAGTCGGTTAAAAATTAGGGATTTCTTTTTTTCTTTTTCTTTTTTGTGACAGAGATAATAGAAGTTAGCAATTTAACAAAGAAACCAAATAAACAATAACTAGATCTGCGATAAAGAATAAAAAAAACAACAACAACTAGCTCAAATAAGAATTAATTACGCAAAATTAGTTAAAAAATTAATCCCACAAGAGGTGTTGCTAAATAAGATGATTAGAAGCAGTAAGGTCACTCAATAAATCGGTGAATTAAAAAAAATTCGATGAACATTGATAAGCAACTCGAATGGGAATTGAAAACCCAAATTGGTTAGTGACTTAATTAGAGAAAAGTTGATAAGTCATCCGAAAAAGGTTAGTAATTTGATATGAATTCTTGGTAATTCATTAAAAAGTAAACGTCATCGGTGATCCCTGTATTTTTACTTTAAAAGTTAAACTCCTTTTTTTTTTTTCAAAAGCATCTCTTCATTTTTTAAAATATTCCACACTAGTCCTTTCTTCATACATTTTTTTTTGTCCGATCGACCTCTTATGATATGGATCGTCAAATTGCCGACATAATCGTCAGACTACACATGTTTTTTCTATGATTTGATCGAAATTTTTATCTAATTCCACATAAGCGCCAAATTAGCAAATATGAAAAATTGACAAAACCATAACCCAAACCACTAGTATGCAAACCTCCCACACCGGCCATCAATCCTTCTACCTCGGACCACCCCGCGGACGTCACCAATGCCGCTCGTCGTTGTCTTGCTTGGATCTAACATTGTGGCCGTGAGCTTGAGCAGTGGCGGCAATGGATGTGGAGAGAGAGAGAGAGAGAGAGAGAGAGAGAGAGAGAGATGTCCATATAAGTAAATACTGTTACAACATCGAGTTCATGTTAGCATAATTCATCACTAGAACGATTCAAGAACAACGGGTGGCACATTTTAGTAAATACAGGGATGGTATTATAAAAAAGAACAAAAAAAAAATTAATAGGGCTAATTTTAAAGTTCGAGCAAATATACAGGACTACCAGAGACGCCCCTAAATCAATGATCATCAATCCTTTAATTGCACCAAGTCAACGAAGTCATAGTTTGACCAGGAAAAAAAATTGAAGTCAGAGAGATGTTTATACTACTTTATCCAGAGTGGAATATCCACGTCATAAAATCCCAAGCCGACGTGTACCTTTTTCTTTGTCAATTCACAGAGGAAAAATGACGTCATTTCCAGCGACAAACACATCATCCAAATTCCTAGAAGACGACATTTTCATTTTGCGGCGTTCGAGGAGCGGCTTCTTACGTACCTCTCTCTCTCTCTCTCTCTCTCTGCTGTCTCTATTTATGGCATATACATTTGAACCACCTCGCCATCTTCTCCGATGAACATCGATGCAAAGGTTGTCCCCATCCCCACCAAGAATCGCTCGCGATCATCACTATCAAGCTCGAGAAAGAAACGGAAACTCCACCGCCATGGCTGGTGAATCTCCAAGAAACGGACGGCGGACCGACGCCGACTGCAAAAGTGGAGACCTTGGCGATTCTTGCTCCGGCGGGCACTGCGATTTCGCGGACGGCGACGTGTTTCAGTACCTCGTAGTGAACCCGCACGGAGGAGGGGTCCATGACTTGTTGAAGTACGGCGTGTGGAGGGACACGAAGAGTGGAGTGAAGTTCTTGGAGAGCTCGCAAAGGGGCGAATTTGTGGGAGCGGTCGCCAGTGATCACAGATGGGTCATAGTAGTTTCGATCATCGCGCGCAGGGTTATCGCTTTCTTTGGGAAGCCCATGGAGTGGACTGGTTTCTTGGTGGACTTCGTCGTCAATCTCCTCTCCGAGAATGATGGCTTTCTTGGGTTGCTCCGCAATTTCATTCTTGGTATTCCGTTTTCTGTTCTTGTAATTTTCGTATCATCCGAAGAGAATGCAACGGTAGTGATAATTGAGGAAAGACTAGAGAAAGTTCCTCAGGGTTCTGTGGTGTAAAGCATGCGTTTATTTTTGCTTCCCCAGAATCAGTTTGATAGGCGGTTAGTTCGATGAAAGGGCATAAAATTCTGACCTTAAAATGTTATAACTCTTTGTCAGGAAGAAAAATTTATTATGTGTACTTGCCTAACCCGTGAAGTCTGAGCGGCTTGTCATTCGGTTGTCTGCGTCTTTTTCGCTTCTTCAATTCCCTGAGTTATATGGAAACTGTGACTTTGTAGTAGCGTGAGGAAACAATTTGCATTCTCATTGTCTTGTGCTTTGGGCTGGTAGTTTATGATGTGTTCTCATGTGAGCAGGAGATGTGATAGTCCCACATAGAGACTCAGATAGATTCATCAGCACCATCGGGCATTTAGATGGGAGAATTGACCTTTACAAAGGCTTGAATGTGCCAGACCAACATGGTGACTCTGCATTTGAAGAAAGCATTGTGAAAGTGGAATTGGGAAATCGCACTTTGATGGACCTCTGCATCATGGCGTCGAAGCTAGCATACGAGAACGAAAAAGTCGTAAGAAATGTGGTAGTTCAGCACTGGAAGGCATGCTAATCGCTCTCTTTACTCACTTCCCTTGGCATCTAACCTTTCTATCTATTATTGTTGTTAGTGATGACATTCGCTTCTTGCAAATGCAGATGCATTTTGTGGATTTCTACAACTGTTGGAATTGTAAGACAGATCCAGTGGATATATCTAAGCTAGCATGCGTGCCCTTCGTTAGCTTTGACTTATTAGTTGACTGAGAAATCACTATCTGCACAAATTCTGTTCATCTTCTGCTACCATTGATCAATGCATTCATTGCTGATTTGTCTGCACAATTTTCTTTTAGATTACCAAATGGAAAGGTCGACTCAGGTGTTCATATTATGCGACAAGCCTGTAGATGCAAATCTCATACTAATCAGCTTCAGGGGTACTGAACCTTTTGTTGCTGACGATTGGTGTACCGATTTCGATTATTCCTGGTATGAGATCCCGAAATTGGGTAAAGTTCACTTGGGATTCTTGGAAGCCTTAGGTTTGGGCAACAGAACTAATATGGTCACCTTCCGAGAGAACCTCCAATTGGACAAGAAGAAGTTTGCTCTTGCAAATGGCGCTGATGCCTCTGACTTAGAAGCATTAGCAAGCACCAGCAACAATGGGTTTGGGCCAGAGATGGCAGAGATGTCTGCATATTATGCCATGAGAAGTAAGCTCAAGAGCCTACTTGAGGAGCACAAAAATGCGAAATTCATAGTCACAGGACACAGTTTAGGTGGTGCCCTTGCCATTTTGTTCCCAACAGTGTTGGTTCTGCATGAGGAGATGGAGGTAATGCGGAGATTGTTGGGCGTGTACACATTTGGCCAACCGAGAGTTGGGGACAGGCAGCTCCAGATGTTCATGGAAGGGCATTTGGACTATCCCTACCCGAAATACTTCAGAGTTGTGTACTGCAATGACATTGTTCCAAGGTTGCCTTATGATGATCGAACTTTCTTGTATAAACATTTCGGTATATGTCTATACTATGATAGCTGGTACACTGAGCAGGTATGAACTTGTGCGTTTTAATGGCTTTGTTCTCTACCAGTATAATACCTGGTCCACTACTTTCTGAGTAGTTGAGTTTTGGGAGGAAATAGATGCCATGCATCCTTCAGTTGTTAAAGAATGTGTAATTTGTTACCTTTGTCGTAATCTTCTTTCCATGAATCTGTAGATAGCCTGAAGCTTTAGGGTCTTGCAATAACAGTCCACCTTGGCTATTATAATCGTATTGCTAACTTGATTATTCAACAGAATTCTCAATATTTGTTTTGTTGAAATATATAAATATTAACCATGTCTTCTTCTAACAGCTTAAGCTTTTAGAACAGTAGGCAGTGGTCCACCAATTATTTCATGGTATTAGAGCTGTTTTTAAAAAAAAAAAAAAAGACCAGACTAAGCGTGAGGGGGAGTGTTAGAGTAATTAAATATTAAACCACGCCTTCTTCTAATAGCTTAAGCTTTTAGAGCAGAGGGCAGTGGTCCCACCAATTCTTTCGTGTTTAAAACACAGTTTTGCATGTACATACACATATTTTCATTCATTGCAATTTCCTTCAGTTTTTCATTCTTTGTTCACGGTACTAATTTCTCAGTTGATATTTTTGTCTCAAGAGAATGGAGGAGGAACCAAACAGAAACTTCTTTGGTCCTAGATACCTAATTCCAGCATATTTGAATGCCGTCTGGGAGTTGATCAGAGGTTTAACAATGGGCTACACACATGGACCGGAGTACAAGGAAGGATGGTTTTCCATATTGGTTAGGGTAGTAGGATTGGTGCTTCCGGGATTGTCCGCACATTCCCCAACAGATTATGTCAACTCTGTGAGGCTTGGGAAGGAGCCAATGTTCAATTAAATCATCCGGATGAAGCTTCTCATACCAGTCCCGAGTTCGTGGTGGCATGAGTGGTTGCAGGTAACAATTTATGGGGTCAGTTCATCGTTTTGGCATGTTCACCTATAAAATAAAGTGGCGAGGGCAGAGTTATGCTGGAATGAGCTCCTTGGAGTTGTTCGCTATCTTTTTGTTCTACGAATTCTGGTTTGGGGTGTAACTGCAACTTAGTTTCAGTTTCAGAACAAAAATAAAAATCTACACGGAGCTTCCAGTTCAGTTTCCATCTTGAACCACGATAAGTTGTCTATGAATGATCATACACGGTATTTAGTTTTGGCAGAACATCCCCTATTATTTCAACTGCCGCTCAAATTCTACAGCGCGACACTAGAAAGTTGTGAACTTGTCACAGGGAGGCCACCTAGTTTAGACATTCTTAGTTAGTTTGTATCTCCTTGTCAATGTGAGGTTGTCTGTCCTGAAAATGTGTTTCAGTGCAGTTGATCAATGGCCTTAAGAGCTCAGTTGTGTCATACTTGAGGTTATCTAGTTACAGGTCGTGCATTTGAATATTTTGCCAATTTGTTATTGAATAACCTAATTACCAACCAATGAAGAGAAACTTTCTCCTGTGCCAAGCACTTTTATTACCTAAGTTACATGAATCTCTCCAACCGAAAGAAGAATATCTCAAGCTCAAAACTGAAGTCGTCTCCCAGAAAATTGCAAATGCATGCTAAGAAATGGGAAATTGAGGCAAGAAGAAAATGGCACAGGTTATTAGCAGAGACCCCTTAGAGATACATGCCTCATCTTGGAGCCCAGGAATTTGGAATATCATACGTAGAGCCACACTAATCACTGAGCAAGAGTAGGTAAAAATTCTTGCAGAATTTTGCTGACCATTGGTTCCAAGGCGTGACTGCTTCCCGTGTCGCCTTCAGCGGAAAATGGAACATCGCAGTGATGCATGTCGACGCCTCAAACTGTATGAGCCGATTGGATCACGTTCAAATCCAGATTCTTAAGTCTTACAACTGATTCCACATGACCTTTCAGTGTGTGAATTTCACCGAGCCTGCAATGTTTTTGTCAAATAGCACATAACTATCCATGATACATGTTCTCTGAGCTGTCTTGTGTATGAAACATGTATACAACTAACTCATTCGGAAGTTTATGAGAAACTTCCCTTGTGAAAAGAGTTGGGGAGAGTTTCAAGTACCTTGCTATCTCTGCACGCCGCCTGGCCTGTTCGGCAATCAGAGAAGATCGAGACCGCCGCCCATTAAACTCCAAGTCTGAAGCAGACAAGCCCTGAAGACTTCTTTGAGAAAGTACCCACTGAGCAGCTCTTTCATCCTTCCCGTAGTCTTTCCTGGATGTGAAAGCTGTCTGTTGTTGCAAAAAGAAAGTGAAGGATTAAGTGGCAAGATCACCTCTTGATCGATTTTCCAAGAAATAGTTGTTAACAGTTGGTCTAGACTGACCTTTCTATCGAACACAAGATTCCATGCTTCGCCGCTCAAAGCATAACGAACTACAAATTTGATTATGTCCAGTGGTATGTAGAAGATCAAGCTGTACAGCCAGATAACTCCAGCCCATCCCCATCCGATGCCACTGATGTAGGCAAAGCTTATTTCCGCATAGACAGCGATCAAGGTTGCCACCTAAACACCGACATATCGGGTTGAGGTCAGGATGTCAACTCAGAGTTTTAGGCTTTGTTGTTAGATGGGGTGTGACAAGTCAATCTAGGACACTAGAATGGTTTCAGAGTCTAGGGCAGAACTTGCTGATGCTTTTTTGTTGGGACTGTACAATAAGCACTTGTGGCTGAGCTTGTTGGGCAAAATATCTCTAAATGAGGTTCCTTGTTAATTTCGCTGGGAGATAGATCAAAATGATCTCCAATGGCTTAACCAAATCTGTAAGTGCATCCATTGTCTTATTTCCAATGGAAAAGTTCTGACTAAACCATATATGTTTCTTGCCAGAAAATTTTGCATTTGCATTCTCAGTCTGCTGTATTTTTCTACCCATTCTTAAGATATATTCGCCGGAAGGTCCTCTATTTAGCAACTATAGATTTATGTTCATCTATTCAGTTCCAGAAGGAGGAGATCGTGGTCGTTTATCATGGCGAGTGCTGGAATCGGTGCACAGTGGTAAATGCAATTAGAAGCGCGAGTGACAGCTTTATGAGAAAGCTCTTTCAAAGACAAGGCTTACCAGCTGAGCCACCACAAACGCGCACATCAAGAGGACTCCAGGTCTCTCAACATATGACCAACTCTGACTGCGGGTGACGAATATAAGGGCCTGGCTAATGATACTGACTTGGAGATATACAGCAGAAGAGACTTCCTCACTGCTCGACAGTGAACTCACACCAAAGAGATCCTGTTGGAGAAGTTCTCAGGTTAGCTTTGCATTCAACTTCTCACTAGCTTCTCTTATTCAACTTGGAAGAAGGGAAAAGACTTTAGATTCTTCACCTCAAAGAATGTAGTGTCAATCACTATCCAGTAGAAGAGGACAGTGACTAAGGCAAGATATGTTCCAATCACAATTCCCGTTGCAAATATCTCGTTGAGCTTCCAACTATCAGGCCTTGGAGATGGCTTTACACGATCTTGGGAGATTGTCATGATTGTACCTGGACATGAATAGCATACTCGTGAGCAGCTCTTCAAAGCGGTTTTCTTCTACTGGAGAGAGAGATTATTGTTTTAGAAAGTTAATGACAGAATTGACAAACATTGTCATTTCATTAGATATCGGATGTGCTAGTCACACCAAACTTTTAAAATTTAGGAAGACAAAATAGTGAGCGTGAAATCCTTTATATTGTACTCGACACAACAGAAAAAGTTAAAGAGTCGGAAAACTTACCATCATTCAGAATTGCAATTATAAGGACCATGAAAGGGGGGAAATCATATTCCCATATCAATGCTAGGAGCACAAAACCAAGCTGCAATAGAGTTTGGAAGAACAATTATGAGGTGTTGCACATTCATCAAGTATGAAGAGAGAATTTAAAATCAGAAATGAGCTCATCTTACCACAATCCTTATTGTTATGGAGACTGCATATATCTGCACATTGTTAAAACTGATCAGTCCCCTAATAAGTAATAAGCACTTAAAGAAAATTTACTTAGATTGTCTGATCTCTTGAACTGGTTCAACTGGAAGCACTTTGCTGTCAAGAAAAAAGTTCAATCTTGGTGTCTACCAGTCTGTTCGATGAGAGGTTTACTTACGGTGTAATTTTTCATCCTCTGAAAGATAGCTCGGCTAGTTAAGACTGCACTAACGATCACACTTAAACCAGGCTCCGTTAAGACTAAATCAGCGGCGCCTCTTGCAGCATCTGTAGCATCAGCCACAGCAATTCCGATATCTGCTTTCTTTAGAGCTGGCGCATCGTTCACACCATCTCCAGTCATTCCAACCACGTGCTTCTTTTCTTGTAAAATTTTCACAATCTCATACTTGTGCTCTGTAGGTAACATTCAGGTCACAAAAGTAACCAAGAGATGAGTAGAAAAAGATAGGTAGATGTAGTACATCTATGCCATTGTCTGCAAGCATGCATGAGATCATGTTCATACATCTTTTCACACAACTTGACTTTTCTATTGGTTCAAATGAACTGGTGACAATATATTTATATAGACATGCTGACAAAATTTGGTTTAGAAAGTTGACTTCTTTCTGTTTGACGTAAGCTATTAGGTTTTGAATTACCACTCTAATTTGACAAGAGGAAAAGCCTTTCACATACCAGGGAATACACCGGCAAAACCATCAGCCTTCTCTATGAGCTCATCTACTGGGAGAGCTTCATTTTCATCCTTGTCACGGCCCAACAATGCTGAAGAAGGATACATGTTTGTTCCCATGCCAAGTCTTCTCCCCGTCTCCTTTGCAATAGCTAACTGGTCACCTGCAGTTGCAGAATTATTAACTCGATAAGTATTTGCTTGTGCTTTATTGTTGTTAGCTTTAGCACTATGGACAAGGATGTATCGAATCAATTCAGGTAGTACTATAGAACCAAGCTGTGTTAATTAAGATCTGAGAACTGCTCTTGATACTTGTAGAGTTCGTACCTGTAATCATCTTGACACCAACTCCAAGGTTAAGAGCTCTCCGAATTGTCTCAGCACTGTCATGTCTCGGAGGATCAAACAAAGGCAACAACCCGCAAAATGTCCACGGGCCTCCAGGACTTTCCTTGGTTTTCTCTGGAACTTCCTGCAAGGATGAAGATATTTAATTCCTGCAAACCACGTTAAGTTGGACTAATACAAGATGGGGAATCATCTGTCATTTGAGCGAGAGAATTTCAAGCAACTGCTGTTCTAATGCATCTCATGGTAGGCTGCATTTAAGAATAGAGCGAGGAATATCTCGCTCCTTGATTACCTGAAGAGCAACTCCAAGAGACCGCAAACCCCTTTCAGCAAACTTGTCAATGATGGTATGTACTTTTCCCGCAATCTCATCTTTCTCTTGGCACATGTTGAGAATCTGATCCAGGAAAACAGTTGGCGCAGAAGCTCAGTGTCATGTTGTAAAGTCAAATTAGAATGATAGAGACATCTGATTTATCTGGAAAGAAGAAATTGGATGCTTAAACTGCTTGCCCCCGTCCGTGGGCTGACACCCGGAAGAATACCATAAGATTTTACCTACAGCTTGACACACATATTGGACATGTGAGTGATGGAGATACTAGTTCTGAATACATAGGCTATAGCATTTTGAGGAATGAAGAATGATCCGAATGCTATACATGGGGACTAAAAGGATTACCACAGATACCGGGTGAGGCTGCAAGCTAAAGGATATAGACATAAGGGATGGGATGCTATTGAGATGTCTATATCGACACATATAGACTTGTTCTGTTCACCTTAGCATGAACAGATGTTCCAAACCAGCTTGAATTGAACTAATGCCATTTAAGATTTGATGCAAACCGGCATTGGTACTCTCTTAATCATCTACTACAGTGGCCTTTTGGCTGCAGCAATACCTGTTCAGGAGCACCCTTGCTTGCACGATACCAATTGCCGTCAGACTCAATGTAAGTGATTGCGGTGCGCTTGTCCACTGGATTGAAAGGTAGAAAATGGACTTCTTTGATGTTTGCACGAGCCTAAAATAGGTAAACTCTCATTTATACAGAAGCACAGAGACAAGCAGAAGAAAGTAACAAATTCTTAACCCAAAAAAGAGGAAAACTTTGAAATATGCAGCTTTTTGTGTGTGCGTCTGTACCTCCTTTGGATCTGCGAGCATATTAACAATGGCTGCATCGATGGCGTCCTGATTTTCCAATCGGGATGCTCTGGCTGCTAGCAAGACAATAAAGTCTTTGTCCATATTTTTGTTAAAAACCTGTAAGGAGTGGTTGAATTGGGTGTCAAGCTTACTCCAACGAATAAGACTCGCATTTCAGAGAGGAGAAAAAAAGAACATTTACAAATGAGGAAGTGTATGTTAAACAGCTACATCTGTTGGACTTCGATTACTCGCTGTTATCCATGTAAACAAAAATTCTCACAAAATCTGTGTACCTCAATTAGGTTTCGATCAACTGTGAGGCGATTCAAAGTAAGAGTCCCAGTTTTGTCACTGCAGAGGACATCCATTCCCGCCATCTCCTCAATTGCTGTCATCCTTTTCGTAATGGCACCCTTTTGGGAGACAGGAACACAAGAAGAGTCAACAATCCATGTTGAGATGAAAGGTAGTAAATTATCTTGGTGATCACATTAGCTATGCAGAGACGAAATTCCAACTTTCTAGCTAGCTTTGTTGTGCGGTAGGATGCTAGAAGCTACATTTAGAGGTCTTACCTGTTGAGAGAGCCGGTGAGAACCAATTGCCAAAGTGACAGACAACACCGTCGGCATGGCAATGGGAATACCTCCGATCAATAGAACGAGAAGATTGTTGATTCCGTCTCTGTATGAGCGTTGTTGTATGGGGAACATGACTATGATTTCGAGAATCATTCCCACAGCAATGGAGCAAATGCAGAAGTTCCCAATGGCGGTAAGTACCTGCAAATATCACGATTGAGATGTCTCATTAAGCCTGTAGACTTAAGCTGGTCTTCTTTATCCATAGTGACTTCATCAAAGCCTATCATATGATGAGCATATGAAGACAGATACGAAACCGAAAGATAACAGTAGCCCTTAACTGAATCAAAAGCTAATAAGATCTGCCTTGGAAAACGAAAGTAAATAAAATTGCATGAGTGCTAAAGCATCCATCCGAAATTTTTGCTGTACTTTTTTCAGCGATGATTGGAGGACTCCTATACAAATCTTTATGGATAGTCATGGCCTTCTAGGGAAGTTTCAGGACTGAGAAACTCAATATGCATAAACTGGGGTTCAATATTACCTGCTGGAAATGTCCAACAACTTCAGTGGAGTCAACTAAATGTGCAGCTTTTCCAAAGAATGACTGAACCCCAGTTGCGATGACTACAGCTTCAATTTCTCCATGCTTACATGTTGATCCCGCGTAAACTTCATCTCCGGTCCTTTTCGTCACTGCCAGAGATTCTCCCGTGAGAGCAGACTGCACGCATGAACAGGCCTTACAAGTAAAATGACTGACGTCGATCAAGAGAATTTAGACTATATAATCATTGTAAAATATAAGTAGCAGTTGCCTGGTCGATCTTTAATGGGTCTCCTTCAAGAAGCCGTGCATCCGCAGGGATGATGTCTCCGAGTTTTATACTGATTATGTCTCCAGGTACTAGGACAGAAGCATCCATCTCTTGCCAGTGCCCATCTCTGAGAACCTGCATGAAGAGAATTCAGAGCAAAAAATTTTCATTCTGAGGGGTGAAAACGTGCATCGTTTGCGGATGAATAAGATCTCGGTACTCTTCTGATTAGGGAGATGACCATACTCTTGCTCATGCAGCCCCCTTTACACATACCTTAGTTTTTGGAGCCAAATGGGCCATAAGCGCTTGTGCTGCATTACCAGCATTGTTTTCCTCAATAAAGCTGATAGTCGAGTTGATCAGCAAGAGGCAAATGATACCAACAAAATCTTGCCAGTCGGGACCCTCATCCTGAAACCAGAAACAAATGGAGCTAGAGTCAACGTCAGTAATCTATTTGCAAATAAGAGCAGGGAAAGGATTTAGTTCTTGTCAACTTACTCCACCGTTAGCGAGGACAATGGCCATGATTGCTGCAGCTTCCATGACCCAAGACAGTGGATTCCACATAAAACTCAGAAATTTTAACAGCTTGTTCTCCTGCAGAAAGACATGGTGGGAATTTGTCAATGAAGCGTAGTATGTATTTTCATCGATCAGAAATTCGTAGACAATTGATTTTTGTCTGTTTGGCAAATGAAGAGCTGAGATTGATCCTACAAACAGCCAAAAATTCCGTTTACGACAACTAAAAGCAGCAAAGTTGATTAAAAAATTTCATGAATTCGAGCCCTTCATTCTGTTGTCAGACTGTAACATTGCATCAGTCAACGGCATGGTTTCTAAATTTTATCTGAATTTTCATTTACAATTCGAACTTTCTTGAAAATCTTCTGGTAAGAAAATTGTGCTCAAATCAGTCACTGGCTCTTCCGACTTAAAATACAATAGGCTAATCTAGTCACGTCTCGGTAATTTGGAGATTGAGAGGTCTTACTTTCTTCTCTTCGAGTTTGTTCGGACCAAAAATCATCAACCGAGCTTCAGCATCCTCAGAAGAGAGTCCTTGGTGCGATGTTCTTAGTTGCTCAAAAACTTCTTCTAGGGGTAGGCGTTCCTGTTTCAACAATGCATGATCAGCAAATTTGTTTTTACCGTAACATTTGCATTTCGGGGTGTTAAATGATAGAGTAATGTTCTGCTACTTACCAAATCGATATTATCTCTGTTGAAGTTGTCCGGGTGAAGCAATGGTTTGTCCAACTCTTCTGCCATGGCTCAAGCTCTGTTCCTACAAGTTTGGGAATAGCAAGGTCTTTGAGTATCTACGCTGCAAGCAGTACTTTTCCCGCCACAACTATGATCAAGGCAATTAAACTGAGGTGAAAATAATCATAGAGATCGAGCAATCAATAGCAAGCATTACATGACAATTTGAACTTGCCATTATTACAGAGAGCGCTTGGCTCGTCAAGTTTCTTAGTACTAATCCTTCAATTCTGCAGGTAATCATAATCAGTAAACTGAAAATGAGGTTTCAGGGAGGACACTTTATCAGCAAACAAATGCCGAAACTTTGGAAGATGTTACAAGTTCTCGTGAAATTTCTTGTGGATTACTTCAAGGTACTCATTCGTGACGAATGAATTTCCACGATCATTGTGCTCTACCCAGCATTAAGTTGCACCACGACATTACTCTACCAGGGATGACCCTTGAGATTTGAGGAGTGAATCTTTGCTCATAGTCTCTTTCCGATCCTATTGGCTGAACAATGTTGCACTGGAACTCCACTATTCGTCCATGGAAAAGGCAATGCAGATGATACAGAAGCAAGTGTTCTTACACCACTGACTAGAGTGAATTGCATACATTTCTGTTCTCAAGTTGCCAACGGAGCTTAGAGCTAGCAAAACTAACCAGATACTAGCTTGACCATGATGTGAATTATGATGCAGCAGACGAGTCAAACACCTTATAATTTGCATCCATCTCTCATTTCAAGCGAAATCAAAATGCACCCAGTACTATATTGATCTCGAATCAGGCGATCCATAACTTCACAGAGTTGCAAAAAGTTTGCCACCGATCCGTGCTTCAAAACAAAAGCAAGAGTACGGAAACCAGGGATGACTAGAAAAGATACAATTTCTTTACTACTTGGATAAGGATCGGTACGGACCTACCGCAGTCACTAACTTCACATTGAACTCTGCTAAGCAGAAGCCAAAGTCAAGTCACGCAATAAAACGCGGTTCACATAGACGATCACTACTTTTTTTTCCCACACAATAAGCGAAAGAACCGAATGGGACTGCTTCGATCCAGCAAAGATAAGGAGAGCGAGTCATGGCTTCAGAGTTCAAATTCACAGAAGCACTTACTTGGACCCCAACACGGCGAGCAAATCTCAACCCACAGCGTGTGGTCAAGGCGAGAGGAGACGTTTCGACGTGGCAGCTTATGGTGATAAGTTGATGTTGACGAAGATGATCTCTCTGCCTCCTCCTCCTCCACCACCACTCTCCCCACCCCCCACACACACACTGTTTGAAGTGCGGGTAGTGGTGGGTAAAGTCTCACTTGTGCGTGTATGAGCAAGAGTATAGAGAGAGGAGACAGGGAGGGCGGAGAAAAGGAAGAGTGAGATTGGGTTCATTGTATAAGTGAGATTTGTATATAAATTCCATTGGTATATCTTCAAGGTCTGGTGGCTGACTGGTGGTTGGCGATCCCAGGACGAGCAGCTGATTCCCGGATCACCCATTTTCTCTGTTCCATTTTCAACCCCTCCTGCTTAATTAGCTGAAACCAAATTTTGTGGGTTCTGGTTCTTCGGCTGAGGGTTGGACTTGTGGGAATGAGGCGGAGATCGAAGCGGAGGAGGAGGATGAAGTGAAAGCTCGTTGCTCAACAACCTTTCAAACTTGCCCTTCAACGTACAAACCTAACTTTCCCGCCATTGTACAGCCAAGCGGCTACCGGGTTAGGTCATCACATCGGACGGTTAAGGAGCCATCACGACCGATATAAAGCTGAATCATGACCAAACTGGCCATGTTTTCCTCGGTGTCGTAGGTCTGTCTCTCTCTCTCTCTAAAACCAAAATCAGATGATCTAATTGCAACAGTATTCGGTCCGCAGCCTCCATCATCCAACAAGCCTATCGGGAGGACACGTTTTATTTGATGTCTTTGGTCCATCCCAGCTATTTTTTGCACCAAACAGATCTGGAGAGACGACCTTGCTCTAATTCATTATGTGATGACTGCATCCGATCAATGTAGGTCGAGCCAAAGAAAATTACTCCCGCAGTGATAACTTGAAGGTGGATACTAAGAGCATGTTTAACAATGATTCTGATTTTCTAATTCTGTTCTCCATAATAGAAAAAGATGAAAAACCTGTTTGGTAACGTAAATGACTCTGATTCTCAAATTCTCCGATTTGGAGTAGAAACAGGAATAATAATAAATAAAAAAAGGTTGATTATTTGTTCCAGAATCACTTTTGAGAAACAAGACCAACAAAATGTGAGTGATCAGGGAAGGCTTTTCACTTTGATCCCTCGACCCAGAAAATGAACAAAGCCTCAAGCAAGAACGCTCAACTAGCCAGCTCCCCTCGCTCATGTGCCGCTTCCGTTGCTTGATTAGCTAGCTCCACCATCGCCATACCCTACCAATTGTCGCCGCCGACTATTGTTGCCGCCGTACCCCACCGATCGCAGTCCACTGCCGACCTCTGTCGTCCGTCACCGTCACCGGTCGCCATCTTTGGCAGCTAGAGAAAAAGCAAAAGAAAATAGAAAATAAAATTCAAATAAAAAATACTTTTTAAAAAACTAAAAAATATATTTTTTAAAATAAAAAAATTGAAAAAAAATATTTTTTTTTAAGAAATATATATTTTTTAGAAAAAATAGATAAATATTGGATTTGTATTGCATGAAAGTGTTTTAATAATATCATTTTTCTTAACAAATTATAACAAACAAATATTTCATGATTTGGATAAATATAGAAGTGTTTAAGTAATGCGGGGATAAGTACACCGTGAGTGTCATAACTTGTGTACAGCATTCATTTGAGTTCCATAACTTTCAAAACGTTCACTTGAGTACCATAACTTTTACAAATCGTTCACTTGAGTGGCACAACTTTAAAAAATCATTTACTTGAGTGCTATGTCAACTTTTCCGACGTCCACGTTAACTTTTCCGGCATGCCACGTCGGCTTTCCGGCGTGCCACGTCGGCTTTTCCGGCGTTCACGTCGGCTTTTCGACGTCCACATTAACGTTGGCACTCAAGTGGACGATTTTTAAAAGTTATGGCGCTTAAGTGAACATTTTAAAAGTTATGACACTTAAGTAAACACCGTACAAAAATTATGACACCGATAGTCTAGTTATCCCGGTCATGCGGGTCGGGTCGGGCTATAAGTTGGGTATTGGTTGGGTTGAGTATAGATTGTTAAATTTGCATTGCATGAAAATGGGTTGAATATGGTCCAACTCACACATTTGACACCTCTTCTCATCATTCAATTCCTTGACCTAGCGTTGCCAACTTTTATGATCTTTATTTTTAGATATTTTACAACATTTATGTTTATCATAGCAAGCAATTTAAGTTCAAAGTTCGTGCAGGAGTACCATTGAGCTTATATTCAATCCATCTCTACAATCTAGCGGATATTTTAACTTTTTCCATAAGCTAATTTAAGTGCAAATTCGTGGTAAAAAATTAAGTGCAAATTACCTATTGAGCTTATGTTCTTTCTTAAGGATCTTGCATAAGTCTTCATGCTCCATGAAATAAATAGAATAATTATGGGCTATGCATGATCTGTATTGATTTTGTTGGTGATGCTATATAGGTTGACTTTATAGTGACAACACGTAATTATTTGACTTAAATGAAAAAAATTAGGAAAAGAAATTGGTCCCGGGAACAAAATTTTGCATAGTTGCCAAATGAATTTCTTTTCTAGAAACAAAAATTTTGTGCGGTTACAAAACGTTTTCTGATTATCTAAAACTTGTTCAAGGAACAGAATCGAAAAAAAAACGATTCCGAACAAAATTGATTTTTTGGATCAAAATCGTTGTCAAACACACCTTAAGTATTATTTCACTAGCCTTTCTAATACGACGTCAAAAGGAAAAGAAATGATATCCTCCTATTAGAAATTTCACAATCGCCCATCATCAAATGAATAATCTTAACATCGACCGTCCGACGGAGAGACATAATCCGCCGTCCAATTGAAAATATGTCAATTGTTAGATGGGTTCCCCATAAAATTTGGGAAAATTTTCAAAAAAGAGCCCAAAGTCATCTCGTTTTTTCAAATAAGAGCCCCAAGTGAACCATGTTTCAAATAAAGGCCCGAAGTGGTAGAGTATGTTTCAAATAAGGACTTGAAATGGCCATAGTGTTTCAAAAAAGGATTTGGCCTAAAGGATATTTTCGTCATTTCCTATTTTGATATTTTTTTTTCATTTTTCCCTATTTTTTTCCTTTTTCTACTTTTTAAAAGTTCAAAAAAAAAAAAAAAAAAAAGCGAGGAAGATATAGGCGGGAGGGGGCTACCCTCCCGCTTGTGGCAACCACCCCATCGCCGATAGGGTTGCGGCCATGGCCAACGGGGTCGCTAGCCCCTCGGCGTTGGCCGGCAATCCCGCTAACTAGTGGCAAGGGCACGGTAGCCCTTGCTAGAGATGGGAGAGGGCCGCGACCCTCTCCCGGATCTGGGCGAGGTCGCCAACCCTCGCCCAAGTCCGGGGATGAGCCGCGACCCTCAGCGGGACCTAAGCAACGGTTGCCTAGCCGCTACCCTCTCCCGGATCTGGGCGAGGTTGTCGGTCCTCACCCAGGTCCGAGGGCGAGCCGCGGCCCTCGGCCGGACCCGGGAAACGATCGGCACTCCTCTCCCGTCTCTAGTTGGCGGGGTCGTCGGCCCATGCCGAGGCATCGAAGACCCCGCCGGCTATCGTCGCCGCCCCACTAGCATTAGGGTGGCGGCCATAGGCCGGAGGGCAACCCCTCCTGCCTCTATGTGTGTCTTTTTCTTTTTTTTAAAAAAAAAATTCGCTAATTTTTAAGGAAATAGAAAAAAAATTAATAAAAAAGAAAAAAAAATCAAATAAGCAAAAAGACAAAAATGCCCTTAAAATAGGCCATTTTTTGAGATTTTATAGCTACTTCAGGCCCTTATTTGAAATAATATTCACTTCAGACCCTTATTTGATAAAATAAGGGCACTTTAAGCCCTTATTTGAAACAAGATTTACTTAGGACCTTTATTTGAGAAAACGAGATGACTTGAGATCCTTATTTGAAATTTTCCCTCTGTCGTCCGATTGAAAATATGTCAATTGTTAGATGAGATCCCCATAAAATTTGGATTGCCTTTTTAAGGTCTTCTTCTTTTTTTTTTTTTTGGTCGAATGCTTTGTTAAGGTCAAACTTGTTGATCCAATAATGCAATAATGAATACCTTTCTAACCAAGATCACACATCTATGGCATTTATGGCTCCTTGACCATCTGTTGATACATGCGAGAGATGTCCTGTCATGTGTCCCCCCATGTTACGGGTCCTATTTTTCTTTGTTTGACTAGATCAGGAGTGGTGCACTTCGCCCAATTATGTTATTCCCCACCTTAGAATTCTTAATTACATCCGAAAATCTCTCACCCACGTCAATATCTCCGGTGCCCACTTATTTAATCAATCGTTATCCGCCTCATTTGGATCGTCGAGATCTCCACTCACATCTAATTTTATTATTTTAAGTGATTGTGTCTTCTGATTCTCGAATTTATATAATGGGGTCACATGCCTTATTAAATACAACAGTCGTGCTTGTCTTGTTCGCCTTATGGGTGGACATTACAGGCGCACGTGGCAACATTTATGCTATATAGAGATCAGTTTCTGATCGGGAATTGATTTTACTATTTATACTCAGAAGCGGCGGTTGATTTTTCTACTTCTGCTCTCGAAGTTGATTTCTAATCAGAGAAATTCATTTGGTAGTAGTTAAAATTTTTTACTTTTGAAACGTTATTAACACAAAATCTTCTACGAAAAATTATTGTCGACGGTCGAGAAATTTCTACTTCATTTTTAAACTTTTTAAAGTTCTTTAAAATATAATTTTTATTATTAAAAGTAATATATATAATTTATTTTTTTACTCTGGCGGCCGGAGACGGCGACTAAGCGATAGTGGTCGGTGATGGTGAATGATTGGTGGCGGTGGCGGCGACGGCCGGCCGAGGTCACGACAAACTGCGGCGGCGGGTGAGGCGGTGGTCGACGGTTGGAGAAGGGGGGTGGCGGACATGGGTGGCGATGGACAGAGGTCGACGGCGGCGGTGGTCAACTGTTGGCGGCGGGTAGCGGTGGTCGCAGGTGACGATGGGTCGCGGCCAATGGAGGTCCGTGGATGGCGACGATCCGAGTGACAGACGACGGAGATCTATAGTGGGCGGCAACGAGCAATGGTTGGCGGCCGTTGCGGGTGGCGATGGGCAATGGCCAGCAAAGGGCGATGGTTGGCAAAGGTCGGCGGTGGGCGGCGGCGGCGGTCAACGATTGGTTGCGGGGGGCGATGGATGGCGATGGTCACAAACGGCGATGGATGGCGATGGTCACAGGCAACGATGGTTGGCGGTGGAGGCGGGTGTGGTCGAAAAGAGGATGATGGCGTAATGAAAAAAGGGTGAGGCGAGAAGTACTTATAGAGTTAAGAAGTAATTTTTTTAACTTCTCAAATTGGAGAAAAACAACTTCAAAAGTGAAAATTCACTTCAGAGTTAGAAATTTCTTTCAGAAGCAAAATTTTTTACCAAATAAATTTATGCTTCAGAAGTTACATTACCAAATAGATTTTTGTTCCAGAAGTACTTTTGGAGTAGAAATTCACTTCCAGAAGTGTTACCACGTGCACCAAGATCGTACTTCCCTCCTTGGGTTTGTCCATCTCCATTGATGATTAAACGGTGTTTGGACATGTACTTCGAGAATTGATAGAAGAATAGGGTTTTGATTTTCAAGAAGTATCTCACAGGAACTTGTGCAGCATATAGTAGCAATTTTCTAACATTTAAGAGGATTTCAATTTTAACTTTTCCACAAAAAAAGAAGAGGATTTTAACTTAATCATTTGCTGATCATGATGTTTTTTTTTTTTTAATTTTTGTGTGTGTCTAAATCCCAATTTACGCAGGTGGGTATTCGAAAGAACTTACCGATGCAAACGTGTTTTGACAATTCGGCGTGACTGGATCATTCGGATGTTACAAATCCTATCACAAACATCAAAATGAAAATTTCCAAATGTACAGTCTCTTGGCTGACGATTCTAAGTTCTTTTCGTCTTGTTCTTCTTACACGTTCGGCTGTTCTACCGCACGTAGTGTCATGCTTTACCGCGAAAGAGAAGATTCCCTCGTTTGCTTCAAAAGTACTAGCCTTCCATTTTGAGAGGGCCAGCGGGGGTGTCCATAACAGTGTTTTTATCGTTTTCCTTCTCTCTCTTTTTTTAGGCCAAAGATCGGATCGCGATGCCCAACTCGACAACCTCTGGCACTATTATAGAAATCTCTCACCCACTTACTGAATATCCAATTTGATCTGCATAACTTCGACCACACGGAAGATCTGGGGATACCTTCCAGAAGAGGCAAACCCTTCGTTCCAACGCATAAGCATCGTGACCACATTCGCAAACGGGTCGATTAACGTAGTCCCTTCTGGCAAGCGAGGTTGATTGGTTTCCCAGTGGATCGGTCCATGACATAGACCCCGAGAACCGAATCGGCGGCTTCTGGTCTTCGCCAATTCTTACCGGTTCTGGAAACCGACCAAGCTCCTTCGTCAACTGTAGAATTCGAAAGAAGAACAGATCTACTATATGGGATAGAGCCCTGTCCTCCAAACACGATTTGGGTCACGTGGTCGGGTAGGTGACCGGGGAAGGTGATCTTTTGCAATTGCAGAACAATCCATGTTCCTCCACGTTGGGCTCAGTAATTCACAAGGTCTTGTTGGACTTGGAAAACAACAACGTCCGGCCCATATTTCGGCTACCGAACCTTTCCATCGTGCTCGCTTTTCTCGATTCTCCTATGCAAGGTTCTATGGATGGTCAACCTGACATTTGCACGTATGAAGATAGGCTCAACGTGTCGAAACAAATGGACGAGAATTCATAAATAAAAGAACGTGCGGGAATGGACAAACTTCTCGAACAAAACATGGTCATTAAGAAAAAGCCAACGGCGTTTAGACCATAAGCCCGTCGTACCTACATAGTTAGTTCCAACTATAGAATAGGAGAAGACGGGTGGAGAAGCGAGTTTGAAGCTTTGGTATTGATTCCTTTCAACAGCGCCCCCCAAATGCACAACCTCAAAAGCCGCTTTGCCTTAATCTTACATTTGATCTTGTTTTAGAGGAAAAAGATGCTCGTTTGACTCAACACGGTCACCCCTCAAGATGTTATCATAAGGATCTCATAGCCGTTCTTGAACATTTGACTTGAACGTGAATCCAAATACATTTACGGATTCCTTATGACCCTGTAAATGTCGATTGCTGCAAAGCACAACTATTACAACCATATGCTTTGTGGAATTGCTCGTTGAATATTTTCTCGGCCGTGGTTTCTCAATTTGGAAAACATCTCAAATGGGAAAGCTCGTGCCTCGACTGGAAAATGAGGAGAGGATATTTAGAGTTTGTACGATGTTTAGAATAGCATATGAAGAAGATCGACTCTATCTTCCAAGTCTCAAACTTTATGAGAGGGAATTATTTTGGTGTTTACACAGTAGAATCAATCATAGTAAGTTGACTAAAAAAATTCTCGATTTGACTTTGATGAGTAATTTTGTTTTTGGTCGAATAATTTAATGAGGGCTTCGCCCTTTCTCACCAATGATGAGTAGAGACTCACCCCACACATTGCATGACAACTTCTGTCCCAATTCATCTCATTGTTGACTATGGACTTATTATGATATAATCGCGAGATAGATGCTAAAACTTTAGTCCCGTGCATTCAGATCCTAAGACTTACAATTCTGTATCTAGTAAATGACTCGGAATGTCATCGTAGTTGCAAGTTATAAGATTTGAGTGAAAGGAATATTAAGATTTAAACGCGAGAAATTGATAAGTTTTAGGACTTGTTTTATGATTTTCATCACATGTCCATCATGATAACCAATTTTGTTGTGATTCGTCTAAGCTTTTTTTTTAATTATTTTTTTTAATTCTTATGCTTTTTTCTTGTATCTATTTTCCCTTTTTTTTTATATCTTTTTCCATTTTAAAATTGTCGATTTTTTCAGGTGTGGCGCTTGGTAGACACCACATTTACGCCACGTGTATTAAGAACATAATTAGAAAGCCACGTCGGCATCCTCCGTTCCTCAAATTGGACAAATTAAATGGAGGGGCTTGTTTTTTTTTTTTTTAAGATTTGATTGCGCTTTTTTGAAGGTTTTAGAATTCGATTGTACTTTCGCGACAAATTTTATGGCTTTTGATGCGCTTATCTCACACGAATGTGGTGCACAAAAACTGTCATTTTTGGGCCGCATCTATTCTGGTCCATCATTTTGGGCGTAGACCAGAACAGCTTACAGCCTTATACCAGTTGGGCCTGGTGTCCAATATGATGGTTGCCTTATTTGTATGTTGGGATGACATTCTTAATCGTACTGTGATGTTTCCGGATACGAATGAAATGTTACTTTGACAAAAACTCCACTGCTCGTTCATTTAGCGGACGATTCTATTGTTCTGTCACCCGATGACGAATAATAATTCTTTAGTGCCGGAAGATTTCTGAAAGAGTTGGCAAATGTTAGAAAATATATTGGTAAAAAAGAAGTTTTCGTTACTTGATTTTTCGATCCACCGGTCATCCGGTTTCAAGTACGTTTGCTGATTGATCGAAAATAAAAAGACAGCGCCGAGGTCAAACATATCGAAAACTTATATGAGATGAGCTCGGGTTTGAATGATCAAGCTTAATTAGTCGGGCTCAAATTGAGTATCATCTCTTAAATGTTCGAGCAGATTTAAAGCACGAATATTGAACGATCTCGATCGGTTGCACCCGTACTTAAATCAACCCGGTCGGTTCAACTGGGTACGATTCCCGCTCTCCCATCCGATCTTCTTGACCCCGATATAGTCCCGATTCGACAGCATGTCGCTCACGAATTTTGCTACAAGAGATTCAAATCTCGGAGACGTAGGATAAAGAAAATTTTGTACCTGGATAACACGAGAACACAAACAATATTATTAACCTGGAAGAAGCAGTACATTAACACGCACCTAAACCTATGTGATTAACATAACAACCCACACGTGGAGAGACATCCAGCGCACGCGCACACGTCCAGTACGTGTTTCTGCGGGTCGGGAGGCTTATGGTCCGTAGCTTGCGATCCACTCCTTCGAATAACATTCATTGTACGTAATTCACATGAAAGTACTAAACGAAACAAAATAAAAGTCGGAGGTACTAAGATTTCGAGATGAAGTGGCTCGAGAAAAGCAAGAAATGCAACCCACCGAAATCAACATTCGTTTCATTCTTCCATCTTTCCGAGAGCTCAAACTATTAAACTTTTTCTTTTGTCGAAAAAAAAAATCGATTCGTATAAAAAAAGAAGAGGTACATAACTTCAACATAAAGATGCAAATTTCACAAAATAAGTAAATCTGAAAGGTAATTCAACTTGATACAGCCTATAGAGACTCGCTCATTCCACAAACCACGAATAGTGGCCGATCACCAAACCTCACATCATCATCGGTAATAAGTACACACTGAGAAATCCGTCTCTAATAGTTACGGCTTTGCGCGCCTAGATTCGGCATACCCAGTACCATTACCATATAGAAAACACAACAACATCAATATGTCGAACTTTTTTTCCTTCCCTTTTATTGGCACTATGATGCACAAAAATCTAGGGGGGTTACTATACTTCCAAATGCATGTATTATGATATTGACACAATTTACCTTAGCCACCAAACATTGAACCTATATTAATGGAATTAATTAATTTCAACTTGGGAAAATTGACTTTGCATAGCTTCAGGCTCACGTGAGAACTCTCGAAAGAAACAAAGGAAACGCAAGGGACGAGGAGTGGATTGGAGGTCGCTTGGAGGTTTCCCCTGCACTGCCCGCCGCTTACCTGGAACTCCTCGAGCAATGTCTCCAAGAGAAAAACGAAATCAAGAAAATATGTCCCCTTTTGCCAATGCAACTTGTAATTGGTTAGGGCGTAGGGATTTTTCCAAGTGACAGGGATACTTGTGGATATGATAGATTCAATTAAGCTGAATACATGCTTATAAGACTGTTGGGTTACGTCTGGCGATCGGGATAACGATTGAGATATGACGGGACAAACTATGATTAAAATGTCCCATGGATAGTAGCTGTGGACATACTTAATCCTATGGACAGTTTGGTACACTTCCTAATAAGATTGGATATTAAAAAAAAAAATCATTGAATTAAAAAAAATTGAAAAGGAAAAAGAGTAGATCTAGGGATTGTGGCACTAACAGTGACCGCCAACCTCGCCACTAGCGCACCTTTGCATCCGCCTCATAGCAATTGATGTCCGAGTCGTGGGCGATGCCAAAGATATCCAGCTTCTCCGTCACCATCTTCACTGTGCTCCTCGGGAGGTCTTTGTCCTCTTCGTGGTTTCTTGCTTCCTCTTGATAGAATATTTAACTATTAAATCACGTGTTTATTTAACATCTCAAGTTTATAGAATAGTTTGTAGTGATCCCAGAACATTTTTCAACTTAGAATCATTTTCAAACCCCATTTGTCTCCTCAATTAAATGTGATCACCATTTTTACTAGGCAAAAAGATCAGACTAAGCATGAAGGGAAGTAATGTAATACTTAAATATTAAACCACGCATTCTCTAATAGTTGATAGTGGTCTACAAAATCTCTCACCTTCTAAGATAGTTTGATTAAGCAGCATCGTAATTATTAGGCTATGTGGTTAAACGTAAATAGAAAATCAGAGATTTGTATAGTTTTGCTTGAAGGAAAATTATCAAAAAAAAATCCTAAACCTATTGCACTTTTGTCAATTCAATCCTAAATTTTTTGCATTGTGTCAATTCAGTCTAAACCTCTTTTTGTGTCAATTCAGTCATAAACCTTTTGAATTTGTGTCAATTCACTCCATCCGACCAATTTTATCTAGCCGATGCTAATGTGGACCTAGCCGGCACTGTCGTTGGGCAAGCTCGGCGTCGCCCCGATCTAGCGAGGCCGAGCCTCGCCATTGCCCAACCATGGCAACCTAGAAGCTCATTTTGGCTTGCAAGGTTCGAGATCACAATTACCGAGCATCGACAAGGCGGTGATTGAGTCGCTCCCTTTCTTCAGGTTTTCCTCACTCGGAGAAAGGAGGAAGAAGATAGACAATAAAAATAAAAAAATAAAAAGCAAAAAAATAAGAAAACATAAAATTTTGAAAAAATATTAAAAAATTGTCACCTTAGCATCGGCCGATTCCACGTCAGCCCGATCAAAGTTGGTCGGATGGACTAAATTGGCACAAATACAAAAGGTTTAGAACTCAATCGGCACAAAAAAAAAGTTATAGTACTGAATTAACACAAATACAAAAGGTTTATGATTGAATTGGCAAAATTAAAAGGTTTAGGACCGAATTGGCAAAAGTGCAATAGATTTAAAAAAAAATTGAACAATTTCCGTGCTGCTTGACAATTAGTATTGTGTCATTGTTGCGAAAGTGCAAATTCTTTTTTTCCGGAATAAGCTTTAAAATCTATGAGGAGTCATCGAAGAAGCAGAGACAAACCGATGAAGTCCTAGGTTTGACTCTCGGCGACCACGTCTTGTAGTACTTATATGGTGGTATTGGCAAAAACCCCCACCACCTCTAGGAATTGCACGTGAAAAACCTCGATTATAAAAAAATAATAATTAATATCAGTTTTGTTTTTCCTTTTGCAAACCGATGGGAGATGAGATGGATATTTAAGACATCTTGCATACTTAATTTTGCGCATGTTCCAATTAAGATGCACGGTAGAACATATCGACAAAAGTTATGACTGCTTGTGTGCGAAATTTATCCTCAACAGGCGGTCAACAAAAAGAAAAGCCGTACCTAAAAGAACACTTGTAAAGGAGTATCAAATTCCGACCCCCAAAAAAAAAATGAGTATCAAATTGACTCAACTGAAAAGCAAAGGAGGACAACTTTGAACTTTCAAGTACTTTACGAACGAAAGCATGAAATTAACATAAACTCCAAAAATACACCAAGTAGTGGTCTGGTCCAAACGAAGCTGGAGACCACATTACGATAGAGACAACTTGCGAAAAACCTCACATTTAATGACAAGATGATTGCCATGTGTGGACTTTTAGGAGTTCCTGAAGTAGGTCTTGGGATGGAACATACATATCTATGGGGATGGATATGTCCTAGACATTGACCCGTCCCTGGAGATTCTGGAGCTGGAACAGCCAGTCATGGCGGAGGATTGGATTCTGATCCGATACGCCAGCGGTTGGTGACATGTGCAGTTCGAACTGAAGTGTCCCTGTCCTCGCACCAGAATCTTCATTTACCCAACTGTCCCAAACATGGCCTCCTTGAAAACGTGAAACATCAAGCAAAAACCCTAGTTTAAATGATGCTTCCTGTCGCCAACCAGTTGCCCTAGTTTGGGATCACATGTATCATATATGGAAACTAGACCACCAGATTGTTCTTTTTTTTAACCAGAATGTATCTGGAGATTGACTTGCAGAAACAGAAATAATTGATATTGCTAGCTCGAGATAGTGACGTTATAAATGAATCAGAATGATTGGTTTATGGAATTAGGTCACAAGCGTGTATAAGTACTCAACTAAGTGGATTTCCTACTCAAGCACCCGACAAGATTATGTGCATCACTTTTGTGAATCCGGCTTGTGTACTCGCCATTGAAATATTGCTCTACTCTCTTATTGCAGCACAATTATGCACTGAATGTCCCGCCAACTAGTATATGCATGAATACATCGCGTCGGAATGAATTTGATATGAACCTCGCTATACCGTAGCACTACACGTTTGACCACCACTACTCTCGAATACAATCATGAGATTCTAATGCTTTTGGCACGACCTTAAAAGCCTTTACAAACTCCATTGTCGTAGATCGAATCGAAAACTCCCGCTTTTGACCATGATTCACAGAACACCACATCGGATCCAACAAAATCCAATCTCTCAAACTCGGGACTGAGGTAACATTGCCGGGACCATGTCCCCCCTCGCTTATTCTAATCCTCTTTGCCTCTTCTTCATCAAGCAACCCTCCTCTTTTCATGCTCCTTCAGTCGCACACTTTGCCACTTTTCTAATCCTCCCTCCCATCCCAGCTAATCCTTGATAACTTAAATTAATCAAAGCACGAAAACTTATGAATCTCTTACTTTGATACCACACCTAAGCATCAATCAAGCCACATTCACTGCCCCTGCATAGAAATATCTGCCAAAGCTTTGTATTATTCCCATGCAGAAGAAAAAGAAAGAAAGAAAGAAAGAACGCTAACTTTCAAGAAAGCCACTCGTTCTCTCCCACTCCCTTCAAGAACCTGGCCATTCTTGTATAAATACTTCGCCTTGCCCCACCACATGACTTCAAGCTCTGCGTCGAGCTTTTTTTCCTTTCTTCAGATACCCCAAGAAAAGTGTCCTGTCTAGGGCCCAAATCATATTATAACACACATAATCTATAGTCAGCCATGGCCGAGCTTAAGCAGTGCAAGTCATACAGCAAGAGGACGGGCAACGGTGGCCTCACGAGGAAGTGTGCGTCGTTGGTCCGGCAACAGCGGGCCCGCATCTACATCCTCCGCCGCTGCGCTACCATGCTCCTGTGTTGGTACATCCAGGGCGACGACTAGTCCAAGCCCAACCCAACCCAACCCTCCCCTCCTCTATATAATTTCCCCACTCTTTAACCTAATTAATTCATTCATGATATATGTCTTTCAGATCGTGGTCGTCGTCGTCGTCATCATCATGGGGTTCCTTTCTCATGTTTTTAAAAAGATTAGAACAGTGTTCGATCTTCTAATACTCGTCGGAGAGCTTCGTCGGTCCGAGGATGCTGGCAGCAGTCCCGGTCGGTTCAGGTGGCCTTTATGGGTGTGCCCGAGACATGTCTTTTCTCCTTATGCCGTGTTGCGCCTGTTTCGCCCTTTTTTTCGGACTCGAAATGGTGGAAATCCATTAGGGTTGCGTTTTTGGGCACGCGTGCGAAGGAGAGATTTAAATTACGGTGCGCTCAAGCTTTTTCACGAACCGGCTGGACCGAGGCAGTTATTCCGGAGATTTGATGGAGCTGATGTGAAGTGTTATGTATGTGTAACCTTTCTGTATGTGGATGTCGCATGTTATTGCACTAAGGGCTTAATGGAATAAGGGTTGTTACGTGAGAAGTCTTTCGAGGAACTGATTTTTAGCCCTCTTTCAGTTTTTGTTCTCTTCCTGAGAGAAAAATTAAGGATCTTGATTGACCTGATTTATAGTGTATTGGAGGTAACTCGTAATAAATGTAACGTCCGAGGTTCTAATAAGATGCAAACGTGAATGGACTATCCTTTTTTGAGAAAATTCATTGTGCGATCTCTTTACACCAACATCATTTTCACTCACTCAGTCACGTTGCGTGGATTTTTTTTTTTTTTTCGTGTAATGATCCATCTAATGTAGCTACATTTCTCCTTTTTCCAACCGTAGCTTATTTCCATATCGGCAATGCAAAAAAAAAATACCACAAGAAGCCGGAGGCGAGGTTGTTACGCGGGTCACATTAACGAGCATCCAAAAGATATTAGTTGAGCAAATACAATAAGAAAATGTCGACTCGAAAAAGTCAATTACACATGTCGCACAAAAGTTTGCACAATGCAATTTTGCTAACTTTTTGTTGATTGGATTGGATAGTTAGGTAGGGCTAGGGCCGAAGGACCCTGTTAACTTTCTTGTTATCACTTCACAAATTGGGTTTGCTTGGCTTAAGTTTTACAAGCTAAGGGGCAAGTCCTTTTGGACTATTCATGTGACAATTCAAAATACCTCTTTTATTTGGAGGAAATTATCAAAGCTTAGAGGTGCTGTGAAGTCTCACATCAAGCACCTTATTGGGGATGGGGGCAACGGCTAATCTGTTGCACGATGAATGTCATTTGTCTGGAGCTATGCTCAGAAGGTTTACTAGCAGAATGGTGTATGATTCTGCTTTGTCTATTCAGTCTTAAGAATTTGCAGATGTTATTCAAGGCCACAGCAGACTTTGGGCACCAACTAGGCCAATTGATCTGGTTGAGATGCAAGCTGCTCTTTGAAGCTCCATGGTGCCAAGCCAAATCCATCAGAGTCTCGATCGTGTCATACTACAACAATATTCGGTTGCTAGGAATCGATGCTTACATGACTCTTCCTTCTCTGTAAATGCTAGCTCAGATTGTGTAAAGCATAAAGGAAGTTACTAGAGGAAGGCTTACTTGGTAGTGTAGGTGTTGAAAAGAAAGTAAATGTGGATTGTTATAGAGCAATATGGTGTAAATGGGATCTTCCTGAATATTAGGTAAGCTCTTGAGCACGTAGCAGGAATTACCCTCTCCTGCTTTGGTTTAATTGGAATGAAATTCCGACAATTTGCGAAGAAAAAAAAATCCGTAAACTGGGTTGTTGTTTTTCAATATATAAATCTGAGTAATTCAAACTTTATACTGCACAACAGAATTTATTTCCGTTTTCAATTGAATTTTGCTGTTCATAATTAGAACTTTACAGAAATAGTACAAGAGGGTATTGGAGATTTTCCTGGCCATTAATTGGAGATTCAACTTCAGGTATCTTTCCTCCAGTATTCGCCTGACCTGCTTAATCTATAAAGGTTCATCAAATTTGTAAACAGAAGGTAATTTCATTCACATTTTTTTTTCTGCGTATCAGCCAGCATATGATACAAACAAATACTAAAGCATCTCAAATTTGCAAAGCCAACCCTATGTAGGTCTCGAAAATGGCGAAACCAATTCTCAAAATAGCACCATACGTGTCCACTCCAGTAGCATGTATAAGTGATTGAGGTGAAAATACATACAAACGTGTACACAAGGATGCAAATTCCAGAGCAGTCCAGTGGCCATACAAGAGACTTCCCAAGGCAAAAAACGAGACATCTTATGAAGTCAGATTCTATGATCCCATGGAACGGAAGAGGAAGCTCATTTTCTTTTATCTGGAAAGTCCAGTCCTGCGCGGCAGTAGCAACAGCAGCATCATGGAGAGTCAACTCTTCGATTTCCGAACATCACATATCATTCCAATCCTTAAAGAGTAACATCATGTATAAAGTAACATTTACTGCCGCGATAATGGTGAGCATCCATAGAGTACGGACCAGTCTCTGGACAATGATCTTAGTTCTAGATTTGTTTGTTTTAAGCGCTAGCTTCACACTAGAGCTAGCATCGCTATTTGTATCTACATTCATAGACACCTCGACGTCCTGATTATGCATTTTTGCTGTTGGTCGTATGACAGCACTACCCCTGCTTCAAAGTGAACACAAAAACCAGTTAGACTTATCTCAGCATCTATAGAAGGAAAGATTAAGGAAAGCTTGGCACAATAGGAGAAATTATGTGAATGTGAAAAGTTGAAGTTTGCGCAAGACATCATGAAAGAATGTAAGTATGATTATGTTTGTTCTTAATCACCTTACTACTGGACCTTTGTCACTTGAACGCATAGTAGGGCCATCCAAGCTTTTCTTGATAAGGTGCATTGTTCCTTCCGCATCCCAAATCTCTTCATAAACGAAGTTTTCATCTTCATTTTTCTCTTTCGTTGCTCCACCAGACAGATTAGACCTTATGAGATGTACGCAATGGCCAATATTCCCACAAATCTGATGCCAAAAGCTCTTGCTACTAGTTGGCCAGAAGAGGAGAGCAAGAAGAGTTGCAACAAACAGCAAAAGGTACCTGACAACATCCACAACTCTCAGAATGAGAATTAGAAAGCGCAACTGGAAATCACATTGTCACGGTGAGATAAGATAATTACCAGATGTAAATGTGAGTCTGCATAGGAAGAAAGCAGAGTTGAGTTAAAACTGCTGCTTGTGGATCGGACGCAGTCGACATTGTCACATTAGTAACAGACAACAGCATGAAAGATGGATGTAAGTTCCCCTGCTGCCAACTCACAGTTCCTACAGTGTGCTGAATGCCGCTGTCCATCAGATGTTATACGCTAGATGCCAAATGGGTAGTTCCAACCAAATACCATGGGCTTACCTCCACAACATTCCCAAACTTGGCTTTATGTACCACCATGCATTGGTCATGATCATGGCCTGATAGAACAAGCACCTACAAAAATACTACATGTGAGTTTGTTACCAAGTATAAATAGCTCCACTCTATTTTACAAGCTATAGCCTACATATTAACATGACCTTTCATCTAAGAATAAAAAAACCCTAAATGAATTACTGCTGTAAGTCACCGAGATCATGCACAACTCATCGTAATAAGCCAAAGAAACGAATTAACTAAAGCTTTTTTGGGTTTGGGCTGTAGGACTCACCCCCTCCCCAAGAAAACATAACCCTCACGAGACTGCTCGCTAAGCTCAAGCCATTTACCTTAAATGTCTATGTCTTTTCCTTTTTCATTTTTCTTGAGTTACTTTACTGTTTCCTTTTTCTTTTATATGCATATTTACAAGATTACTTTATCGCATCACTGATTCGATAGGAAATACATATCTAAGTACATTTATAATTTCCAGAAGTAAGACAACCTCTGACATATCTTTCTTTCATTTTAAGTGAAATATTGTATAATAATTAACTTTGGCGTCTTTTGAACAGACGAGACTTCATGAAAAAACTAAAATACATCACTAACTACAATTATTTCAGGGGGTTAATACCCTTAAAAAACCCAACTTGAGGTCCAATCCCAATTCTGCCTGGAACTTTATTTTTTCTAAAAAAATATCCTCAACATTCACTCGAGTTCCAAAACTGCCCACGCATCCCAAAATCGCCACTGGTTTTTTCACTATTATCGACATTCGGAGGCTGCCGTTGTTCCATTAATTAGGTGAAGGCGATGATGGAGACGCAGGTTCCGATAATGAACCTGATGTTGATAATCTTGAAGACACCAGTGGCAATTTTGGACACGTGGGCAGTTTTGGGACTAGAGCAAAAGTTGGTATTTTATTAGACAAAAAAGGTTCCAGGCAGAATTGGGACCTGAAGTACAAAACATTTCTACTTATTTTACTTTCTATAACGACTTATTACTTGGTGTTCGTGCTACATGCATATATAAACAAAAACCAATTAAACCCTTTAGTCAAGTACATTGAACATCCCTACGCCCCGTGCGTCCACCAGAAAAGAAAATAGAATTATAGCTCCTTCACACACCTGACAATTTGAAAAGGTAAACCCCTTAACCTTAAGGTGTTACAATTTCGAACTAAAGTACGAGACCAAAAAATCCACAATTCGGACGATTACAGCTTGAGACCCAAAATCACTTGAATCCTAAATTTTGATTTCCTGCATTTAGATCCTAAAACTTGCCACAATGTCCACTTTAGTCCTTTGTTATCCCCATTACCTTTTCGTGACAGAAAATCTACTTGGCATTTTTAGTTAACGGTCACCTAGTATTGCCATGATAATAAAGAAAGCCACGTGGCATTTTCCATGAACTTAAAACTGACGGAGTTAATGGGAAGACTGAAGTGCATCGGAATTGCAAATTTTAGAACTTAAATGCATGAATGAAAATTTTAACAGTCAAGTGCATTATCGTGACAAGTTTTAGAACTTGCCTTTGTAATTGTCCCATCCACAATTAGACCGGTGCTACCACAGATATGCATTAAGAAAAACTATTTGAAGGCCAAGTTACAAAAGATTATCTCATCTCAGATCTAGATAGCAAACAAAATCCAACTTACAGGTTTGACCAAATCCAGCAAGTAGTTAGATGATTCCTCAGTGATGTAGTTCTGGTACCTGTATCACTAACTGTCAGACTGATTATTCCTCAGTGATGAATATTCTGAGCATTGTAAGAAGCTAACCGAGAGGCTTACGCTATTTCTTGATTTCCAGTAGTTCGCCGGATCCTCTGGAAATTAAAGAGATTTATGTTAGTTCAAGTGCCAAGAACCATCACCATGATAGCATTAAATATGGACCCACAAGACTAAATCTGGACCGTACTTCCCAATTATCAAAAGCTCATTGGCTGACCATAAAATGCCCACATTGATGTGGCATTGCTCTTATAAGACCAGGCTGGTAAATAGTCCAAGCTAGAAGTTTTATGGAAAGAGACAACGCAATACTTATGCTACCGATGCTGCACATACTTTGATTGATTTCCTCTATACAAGAATCAGCTATGCTCACCTGATTGATGACCGGAGAATTACGATTGGGTCCGCAATAAGTCCAGTCACGCCGATACAAAGGAATATGAGTTAATAAAACCCTCGGATTTGAGTGTGAACCTAGGAAAGTGCAAATAATCTTGAGAACTCTTCCCAAAACGGATGGAGTTGAACTGTCAAATATTTCACTAATCATCGAAGGAAATAACATACCCAAGGAGACATTTTTAACCAAATCCCAAGATGATGAAGCCTTTCCTTCTCGTTGACGCCCTGCAAATGAGATACTCCACTGCCTTAACATAATATGAATCTAAAGGAATGGACCCATTCCAGAATGCTTTAGTTGCGTTGCGAAGTACCAAAAAAAAAAAAACAGCATGCATTATGATGCAGATGAGGCTAGGTAGTTCATATTTCACAAATTGTCTAAGAGAGACATTTCTTAAGTATATAAACTGAGATTATGCAAGGAAGACACATACTTGTATACAGCAAGTTATGCTAATTCAGGTCACTAGTTTTGAACTTTCAATCATATGGAAGAAAGCATAATATAAATTAAAACCACAAAAAAATATCTTCATGTACCATCTAATGTTTGGGCATCTACAGCAATAAAGTCCACTTTTCCAACCGTGAATCGGTGATTTTTCTTCCCAAATTCTCTTTCATACCAACTGAGAACCTGAAAATGGAAAATGAGTAAAAGCACGAACCTTTTTTGGGGTGGTGGGAGAGCAATACATAGACAAACCCTATATAAAGCAATACATATAGCCTTGATTTTCCGTTACAACCTGACGACACCAATTAAAGTGCCTCTCGTCCAGACTAGACATGGAGATGCACGTCACTCAGAACTCTATTACTGCTACTACTAAAAATGCATAAGAGCGACTTATTGAGATACCTCTGGCTTATGGGAGTGAAGGCTTGCATAACCAACATCATGGTTTCCAGGAATGTAGTAGACTGGACATTCTGTGTGCTTATCCTGAGTTTTGAGATCAAAGATATGCTTGAAGCGGTTCGATGAATCCTCCCATCTAATAGGGTAAAACATGTGAATGGCCTTTCTTAAGAAAAAGTACAGAATTGGAAATTAAATTACATCAATCCAATAAAAACAAGGCCGCACGAAAGAATTCTGTAATTTCACAGTGGGAAGCTCTATTAAGTTTACTCCAAAGGTGAAAAAAAAAGGACAGAACTGAATGTACTTCAGCAGCAAGATTTGTGCTCTAAATGTTAAGGGAATGAACAGATAAGATCTGTGTGGATCGCCAGAATCAGTTCTATATAAGGTCCCTTGCCTAAATAGCATGTTCATATTCCCAAGTGATTCTGTCGTATATTATATACGGAGTTGTAAATACATGAAGCAATTGATTTTTTCTAATATTCCGTAAACCTTCATACTTCTACAACAGAATTCAAGGTAGGATAGTCTAAGTAAACACGACAAGGAAATAAGCCAAATAAATAACATGCTGGAGTGGTGCACAAGTGCAAGCATTCCATAGTGAATGGTGATTAGCGCACACAACTTTTTCCAAAAGTAATACAGAAAACTACAGGCATTACTCTTCATCAGACAAATATGGGCCTCCATCAAAATAATCACCCAAAAACAAAACCACGTCGGGTTTGAAAGGCAGAATGGAACTCAAGTAGGCTCTGCGCATAAACAAATCCGTATAGAATTGCGCCATCTCCAAAGCAAAGGATTTAGGCGTCAGGCCGTGAGACGTTCTATCCATCAGCTGGCAACACACAAAATCAGTATGAGATGCAGGGGAACATGAACCGACACCGGCAGCAACAAATGGAGACACAACTTATGCAAGAATACCTGTGGATCAGCCAGAACAGCAACTTTGACATAGCTATTCTGATCTCCGACATTACCCATCTGAGATTAGCACAAACAGGACAATCTTTCACTATGTATTCGAGCGTTCTTAATCCCTAAAGGTAACCCAAGTATTTCGCCGAACCAACTATGTTCCGATCAACTAGGCATTCACACATGTTGAGCATCTGCAATATCTAATACATTAACTGCAGATTTACCTCCATCCCACAGTCAATACTTCTTACGAATAGTCAACCCTCGTTGCTCGAGTGACAAATTGGATAGATTCATACGGCAGTACTTTCAACTTCCAGCACGAGGCACTAAAGCATTGAATTTGATGTCTGTTATGAAATTAAACTTGCCCTCCGTAAAAAAAGGAGAAAACTTTCGGCGATTCCAACAGCCTAGCCAAGTAATTGAGACATATCGAGCTCGACGCAACTAACGGGTGCGCGACGATTGGTGAAACATACAATACGAAGCCTTGCATCAGGAACGGAAATGGAAGAAGCAGAAGAAGAAGAAGAAGAAGAAGAAAAAGAAGAAGAGGCACCGTGGACGTGGAAGGCGAATTGAGATGAGGCCATGAACAAGACCCGAGAGAAGGGACCCAATAAGCCAACATCTCGCCGTAGAGCAGACTGATCGCCCACGCCACACACAGCAAGCCCGTCAGCTCCGCCTGCTTCATCTTCTGTCTGTCTGTCTGTCTCTCTCTCTCTCTCTCTAGAGCGTTGCTGTTTGGAACCTGAAGCTCGAAATGGTAGCTTCTGGCATTCTGCCTTCCTCCTTCGATGGCAACAATCACGAAATTAGAGTCTGAGCTTTGACCTCCCTGCCTCCTTTGGGATTTGCTGCGGCCTAAATGCAATCGAAATCTCAAGAAATGGTAAAATTTTTAATTTGTGAAATCAAATTTGTAATATTTATATATTTTATTCAATGTCGTTTTGGAATATTTTCTCTTTATCTCAATAGTATTTTGCAAGTCGTTTTAGTCGATGTTAATTATTAAAATGCTAGTATGTTATGGTGATTATGCGGGTACGTAAGCAAATTAGTTAGTGCCTAATAAATTTAAAGTAATAAATAATCGCTTGAAAAAAAATAATCTCCGTAAGTTATGCAGAGCAAAAGCGGAGCTTTATTATCACACATTGCATCAAGTGTTCTGCGAAATATTTACCAACCTCGCCGTTACCTTAGGGTGTGTTTTCAACTTGTGATGATCAAAATGAATCGAGGCGGGGAGGACCGGCGGCTAGGCGAGCTTACCAGCGACCGGCAAAGATCGTGGGCGAGCCGAGCCACTGCGGGGATTGGATTGCAGCAGCTCGTCAGATTGCTCGCCGGTGTGGACAATGACCCGAAAAAGTCAGGTCCACCGTCTTTTTCCTGCAAGTTCGCGTGTAATGCTCCGATCGTTGGCCTCTCGTTTTGAAGTCTTCAAGGAAGACCCGTCATCATCTCTTCACTCTCCTTCTCTATCACCGAGTCTCCGCAGTATTCTTCTTCCTTTGGTCTTTCCCACTTGCCGTGACTTCTCGCCTCGTATGGAGTACGCAGTATGTGGGGACGTGAGACTCGAATAAGGCACGGGGAAATGATTGAGCAGTGCATGGATGTGATCGTGCATGTCAGGTTTCGTGTTGTAGACGAACGATGGTGATGTGGGTGCCGGTGGCTGCGGCTGCGGACAGTAGTGCTCAGGGGATGGCGTCGGAGCTCACTGCTGTCGCTGGAGATTGCCGGTGCTGGGCCGGAGAAACGCATGCATTCGCTGGAGCGGCTATGGGAAGGCCCGGGCGCGGCTGTCGGCGTTGGCTTGCCGTGAGCTGCTTTGATCCAGACATGACGGAGCTGCCGTGGGGACTCCGCCGGCACATGCTGGTAGCTCCGGCTGCGACAGGACTGACCAGGGCGCGACGATGGCGCCAGATCTTCCCATTGCCTCCGCCATAATCATTTCATTGCGCCCTATTGAGTACGCCCATTATTATCCAAATTCTTTCTTCCTACATTTACTCAGAGACGGATCCAAATTAGGCTAAAAATGTATGTGATGCATAGCCTCATCTGATCAAAGAATGACGATCTTTCCTAATTTAGAACACCCATGTGCTTGGCCATCTTCGGACATATGGAACTGATCGTGGGCTTGACCGAATTGCACGCTCTTGTGATCTTATTCCAGTTCGTTTGATTAAGCTCCGAACCTCTCTAGGCCAGTCTAATTAGGATGCAACTCATAACGGCTTATTACTACTAAATGCTCCAATTATGCAAATGCAAATTAAGTTTCAATTTTGTTCCGGGGGTCGGGATCGATCCCTAATTTTCTTGCGCGACTGAATAACCGAATGAGCTCATCAAAAATTACGTGTCGACAACAATCTAACCGAGGCACTTGATTTGCACCAACAAAAAATTTTTAGGGTTTTTGATTCCGTTTTTCCTGATTCGTAATTTATGGTTTTGGATATGAGCAAGATTCGTTTTCACTTCGACCAAGGTCCTCTTTCTATACAGGCAAAGATCACTGCTATAATAGGTTCTCCGTTGCGAAATAAAAAAATCTTCGGATAGAACTAAAGGGATAAGTACATTACAAGGGCTATAACTTTTGTATGGTGCTCACTTGAGTGCTATAACTTTTTTCTTGCTGATTTGAGTGTCATAACTTTGAAAAATCAATCGCTTAAGTGCCGTCGATTACATGGACACCGGAAAACCGACGTGAATATCAGAAAAACTGACGTGGCACCGGCGAAACGACTCTTTTGAATATTCTAATGTACACGTGCATTTTTTTCATAAATTTTTTTATTTATTTGCAATTTTTCTTTTTTACTTTAGTTTTTTCTTCATTTTTTGCTCTCTTGGCCTGCAACCCTAGGGATGAGGGCCATCGCCGCCCCGTCGGCCCAAGGCGAAGCAGCCCTTGCCCCCGGGGTTGTCGATTGTGGCCGGCGAGGGTTGCCGGTGACCCTCGCCGGCCAAGGCGTTAAAAGCAACAAAAATAAAATAAAAAAGAAAAATATCAAAATAAATAAAAAAAGATAAATTTTCAGAAAATATTAAAAAAATTTAAAAAAATCACGTGTCGCCGAAAAATAAATAAATAAAAATAAAAAGTCCACGTAGGATGATTCATCGGAAATGGCACTCGGGTTAGTGATTTTCCTCCGATGTGGCACTCAAATAGACAACAAATATATATATAGCACTCAAGTGAACATCGTACAAAAGTTATGGCACCGATAGTGTAGTTATCCCGAACTAACTAATTAGTCGATTGAGCTCCAACTAACTAAAAACTTACTTGAGAGGAGCTCGAGTTAGTAAGATCAAGCTTAATCGAGCTCAAATCAAGTATATGAGTGTTGCATAGTGGAGCCTAAATATCGAACTTATCTCGATCAGTTACACCCTTAATCGTAGCAGTTTGGTCGGTTCAATTTGATACTATTCATCTCTCCCGTCCGATCTTTTCGGGGCCGATATAATTCCTATTCAACCACTCATCACTAACGATTTGCCACTCCTTGCGATGCTCCATGTTTGAGAGCGTTTTGGAAGAAGGTGATCTATCAATTCCTCATCGGTGATCGGAAGAGATCATATGAACCTGAAGTTTCAGGTCCCCGGCACAGAATCAAAAGAAATTTCATCTGGCAACTATGAATTTAAGCCCATTTCAGCTCGTTCTTGAAAGATCGAAGGAAATTTCCGACTACCTTACTGAACAATCTGCTTCAAGTTGTCAAGCGTCTGCTTTTACTGAATCAGATACCGGCGAATTTGGATTTGATCCCATCTACTTCTTGTAAGAGCTTCGTAACGACAAGGTAGAAGAGTTCTAATGGATCAATAGCTTCTTTACATCCTAAGGAAAGAGCCAGGGTGAGTTGTGTTCTTCATCAGTTGAACCCCTTCTCCAGGTTAATAATACTGGACTGGTCTTCTGCTTTTGAAGCTCTTTGAGGCCTTCCCACTTACACTCTTGTTCCTTTAAGTATGCATCAACAAAAGAATTTAACATCATAGCAATTACAGTCGTTTCATCTAATCTACTGCTCCCGGTATCGATTGACAGAAGTTATGTATAATCTGGAAGATCGTCACATATTGTTGCTACACTACCCGTGTCGTTCCCGTTGAGTTCATGTTCATTCCACGAGAACAGAGTCATGTACTGTCAAACACAAAGGAGAAGATACACCCAAACAAATGAAATGTTCTGGATTGTCAAAACACTCCTTCCCAACTCATCTCCTTCACTTTCTTTATTAACATAATACAGTGTGCGAGCAGAGCAGAGCATCAAGGGACAGGGCACATGGTGGACAAAATCAAATCGTATAAAAGTTTGCTCATTACTTTACAGTAAACATGTCAAACGTTCTGTGTAGGGAAGTGTACCGTGACCTTACCTCTTACAAGCTCTGACATCCCCTTTTCCTTCAATGTAACCTTAAATTTGTATAACTCAAACCAAGCTGAGTTCGCACCACAAAAAAATTTGCATCGAAGCCATCCATCCTTTGAAGTGTGTATACATTCTGGTAAAAACATGTAAAGAAGTAGGGAAGAGTGATGGTCCTCGAATGACATTATTTACTCTCCAACTGCCTAGAGCTAGTGACCGAGTCGCTGAATTACACCTCCTTTCCCCTGTACATGTCCCCAGGAAATACATTCTCTAGTCTACACAAGCAAGTTACACGTATAAGAACTGAAAAATCTGCAGCAACTGCATTCCATGATATTTGGGCTGCTTTGGCGCCAAGTTCTTGCAATTTAATAAGATTCACTTCCCATTTGGGGTCAGTGAGTTGATGCCTACATTCTTGAGCCAATCCACCACTTCCTTGATGGTTGGCCTCTTGACAGGGTTGTCATTCACGCATAGCATTGCCACATCGAGAACTTGCAGCATCTGATCCTCGAATCCCTTTCCTCTGAGAAGAGAGTCGAAAATTTGCTCCTGTCTCCCCTGCTTCCCCATTTCATGCACCCACTTCACCAACTCTCTCGACTCTTTTGGCTTCGACACATCTACAGGTCGTTTCCCTGTAAGCAACTCCAACATGACCACCCCAAAACTGTACACATCGCCTCTTAACGTGGCTATCCAAGAATGAGCATATTCAGGGGGAATATAGCCCAAGGTACCGACGAGCTCCGTGGTAACATGAGTATGATAAGGAAGAATCAATCTGGACAATCCAAAATCAGCTACATGTGCTTCAAATTTCTCATCAAGAAGAATGTTGCTGGATTTGATGTCTCGGTGTACGATGTGCGGCTCGCATATCAGGTGCATGTAAGCCAGCCCGCAACTTGCGCCTTGGGCTATCTTCAGCCTAGAGGGCCAGTCCAGTTGAGCCGGACCGTCGCTCTTCTCATGCAACCAATAATCAAGACTTCCGTTCTCCATGTAAGTATATATAAGTAGACGAGAACCTTCATGGATGCAGTAACCCTGAAGGGCAACCAAATTCTCATGCCGAGCATTGGAAAGAACTTCCACCTCAGCTTTGAATTCCTTCTCCATAAGGCCCATGTCCCCTGAGAGTTTTTTCACAGCCAGCTTCTCCCCGTTCGGCAAGATTGCTCTGTAGACCAAGCCAAAGGCCCCACAACCAATAATATTTGCCTGGTTGAAGTTGTCAGTGGCTGCCAAAATTTCGGATATTGTAAGATCCTTGAAGTCATTCATGTTGTCCTGGAACACTATCACCAAGCTGGTGTCCTTGTCAAGCTCCCGAGCAATCCCGAGAGTGGAATTGATTGAAATGTTGTCCAAGTCGGTATTATCAGTATCCCTTCGGGGACTGATTCTTCTCTTGCTCAATACCCACAAGCCAAAAGTGATCATGAGACCCGCGATAAAACATGTCCCCACAATCAGACCAACGATGAGCTTCTTATTTGGGTGTTTACGTGGCATAGAAGGGAGCTTGGGTTGACTATTACAAGTCTTATTCTGTACGACTTCACCACATAATCCGGGATTTCCCATAAAGCTGGAATTAGGGAAGGTGTCAAATTGGCCTCCTGTTGGTACCGGCCCTTGGAGGTCATTGTCGGCAACGCTGAACGAGGACAAGAAATGAAGACCTTTGAGGGATGCAGGAATTGCTCCGGTAAGTTCATTAGAAGAAAGGTCTAGTTTTTCCAGGTTCGTAAGGAGACAAATTTCATTAGGGATGCTTCCCGAAAAATGGTTGTGATGGAGGTCCAGAACATGCAGAGATGTCAACTGGCCGATCTCAACTGGAATAGGACCGGTGAGGCTATTGTTAAACAAATAAATAGCAGGTGGGAGATTCGAGAGTTGATTATACTGCTGATTGGTCGCATTATTCGGCATGACAAAGACCGGCAGCTCGAGATAAGTCTGGTTCAGCAAAGCAATAGGATTAGCCGATGTCAAAGCCAGTGAACGTGTCAACTCAACCGGGAACCCGCCGCTCAGAAGGTTACTTGACAAGTCCAAGTAGAACAAATTTGGCAAGCCAGCAAACCAACCTGGAATGGTACCCTTGATGAAGTTCTGCGATAAGTCCAAAACTTCCAAACCTTTAAGCCTATTCAGCCAAATGGGTACTTCCCCTGTCAATTGGCAACCACCTAGGGCCAAAATCTGAAGACTTGGGAATCCGTCTGAATGAATTATATTATCATCTTGAGGCATGGCTTCGCCCCCGCCCCCGAAATTCATGGACAGTATAACAGCACTAAGGTTCTTCAGATTCATCAATATGCTGATCGCCCCGGTGATGTTTGACAGGGAATTGTTAGAAATCGATAAGAAAGTCAGCGATTGCAGCGAGAGTATCTCCGGCGGGATTTGCCCCTCGAGCCTATTAGTGGCAAATCTAATCGCAGTGAGTGATTTACAAGAGTAAAGGCTTGAGGGCAGTTTACCGGTGAAGTTGTTGTCCCCGAGGTCGAGCGTCGTGAGCTTCTGCAGCCGAGAGAAGTCGAACGCCGAGATATCTCCTCCCAAGTGGTTGACCCGCAGGATCAATTTCTTGAGGCTAACACAGTTGTTCAATGAAGAAGGCAATGATCCAGTCAAATTGTTGATATAAAGCAGCAAATACTCAAGCTTGGCCAACTTCCCAATACTGGCAGGTATGGAGCCACTGAAATTGTTGGAGTACAGAAGAAGAAACCGGAGATTGCTCAAATTCCCAATCCCATCGCCAATCGGTCCATTCAATCGGTTCAAATGCAGAGAAAGTTCCACGAGGGAAGTAGCGGCGTACAAGTCGCCGGGGACCTCGCCGGTGAGCGAATTGAAGCCCGCGCGGAAGACCGCCAGGTCCGAGCAGCTCCCTAGCCCAGACGGGATCTCGCCGCTTAGGTTGTTGCCCGAGAAGTCGAGCGAGCGGACGAGGCGCGAACTGTTGGCCATCGCGGGGTCACAGATCGGCGAGGGGATTGTGCCGGCGAGGCGGTTGTCGCTGGCGTTAAAACTGATCAGGTTCCAACCGAACTGGAAGATCGAGGGCGGGATCGCGCCGCGGAAGGCGTTGCTGGACAAATCCAGGGCCTGGACGGCGTTGTCCCGGGGAAGGTAAGGGATGTCGCCGGACAGCCCGTTGAAGCTGAGGTCGAGGACCCGGAGCACGCCGAGCGCAGCGAAGAAATCGGCGGGCAGGGCGCCAGAGAGCCTGTTGCGCGAGAGGTTGAGGTGGGTGAGGGAGGTCAGATTCCCGAGCGATGGCGAGACGGTGCCGTTGAGGAGGCGGCCGGGGAGCAACAGGCTGAGGACCCGCCCGGTGGTGGGGTCGCAGAGGACCCCCTCCCAGCCGCAGCAGTCCGGGTCGGCGGCCCAATTGAGGGGGTCGGCGGAGGGGAGGGGGGAGACGCCGGAGAGGAATGAGCGGAGGGCGTCCCGATCTGAGGGGTCGCAGGCGGCGGAGGAGGAGAGCGCGTGGCAGGCGAGGAGGAGGAGGAGGAGGAGGAGGGCGAGGTGGCAGAGCATGGCTCTGCGGGAGCAAGGCGTGGTGGGTCCGGGGGAGTCTGGCCTCATGGGGGAGGTGTCATGGATTGGAGGAAGGGGTGGTGGGGATGGTGGTGATGGTCGTGGGGGGTGGTGTGGAAGTACAAGATGCCGGAGTCGCAGAGAAAAGCCATTGACCACAGAGACAACAGAGTGTCGAGAGAGAGAGAGAGAGAGAGAGAGAGCGTGTGCGTGTGTGTGTGTGACGTTGATACAAACAAGCAGCGATAATTAATGAATTGAAAAGGAAAAAAAGAGAAAAAAACCGAAAGGGAAAGCGGGATTAAAAATCTAATAATGAGATCGGGGAAGAGACGAAGAGAGAGAGAGAGAGAGAGAGAGAGAGTGTCTCTCGTGAGGCGTTTACTTTCTGGGGCGGCTGGCAGTGGCGGGTGCGCGAGTGGGGATGGTGGACTTTCTTCTTGTTTTTCCCAGAGGATGAAGATGATGATTGATGGATGACATTACCCCCGCCCCCCCCGCCCCCTACCCTAGTGATAGAGAGAGAGAGAGAGTGTGTGTGTGCGCGAAGCCTGCAGAGACTCCCTCTGTAAAAATTCCTCCTTTTTTCTTTCCTTTTGTCCTTCTGCAGCGGTTTCTTTTTTACACGGTGGCCATTTTTGTCTTCTTCCTTCCCAGTGCAGACACTGTGGATCTCTCTCTCTCTCCTTTCCGCTCCGTGCGTTAACTCCCATGGAAATTTCCAGCAGAGAGCTCGGTCCCTAGATTTTGAGTGTCCGTCAACCTATCACTGTTGAAGACATAATCTTACTGTGCTCCACGCCTCGATTTGCTTCTGGTCCCCGTACGCCTGAACCCCCTACGGGAGCAGATGGAAGCGGGATTTCGGACGTGTTTCCACGTTTAAGTCGGGGTTTTCGTCCTCTGAATTTAGCGGGTTTTTTCGCGGTTTATTATCGGGTGAGCAAAGTCCTCCTTTAACGGCTGCGGGCCGGCATTGCTGGATTGGCGAAGCAGCGATGCCGATCCGGCTGAGAAAATTGATACGTGACGCCGATGCGGCACCCGATTAAGCGCCGCACGGACAAAAAACCAAGCACCTAATGAGTAAGAAAGGGCGGGAGAGAATGAGACGAGAGAGTGAACAATAGCGTGAGCCTCACACGAAGAGAGGTAATGGGGAGGTAGGGGGTGTCTCGACTTGCCCTATGGCCACCGGCGACGGTTGCCTAGCCCTCATCAATGGCAAGTGACCACCCCGATAGGGTCACGCAACTCTTGTCGTGGCGGTGCGAGACCCTGGCAAATGACGGTGCTCGGGATATCACGAGCCGTTGCCTTCGATAGCGACATTCACGCGACCTTTGCTGGTGGGAGGCGATATGATCGTCGTGGGTAAGCAACATGATAGGACGCTGTATTGCTCGAATAATCAAATAAAGTCTAACTAATGAAATCTAATGTAATGCCACTTGAGGCAAATATTTAAGAAATGAAGGGAGTGCCCATCGCGGGTGGCAATGACAAATCGATGGAGAGCGCAATACGATCTCTTTAAGTCAACGTCAAGAAAATCACCCGCATCAACTACCAAAGTTTGATTTTGACCACACTACCAAAGTTTTATATCTTCAAAGCACCTCTTTACTTCGATATTACTACCCCTTGCAAATATTCCCAAAATCATGTTAGAAAATTGGTCGGTCCTCCCGCCCGTCTTCTTTGTTTTTTTTTTTTTAATTTAATTTAACAAAAAATTAGATTAAATTTATATTTTTACAAAAATGTCCTTAATCGGTCGGGAAATTTAGTCGAATATCGGGCCTTTATTTAAAACAACCATAGCCACTTCAGGCTCTTCTTTGAGACAATAATGACACTTGAGCCTCTTATTTAAGACTAATATAATCACTTCATGCCATGATTTGAATTAAGATCCATTCCATGTCTTTATTTAAGAAAATAATGGCACTTTGGATTTTTTTTTTTTTTTTGAATTTTTCCCCGAAACTTTGAAACATAAAATAGTAAACCCATAAAATAAAATAAAAAAAGTAAAATCACGACATGGGCATTTGGTGATAGAGCCTAGCTTTATTCCAGGGGGCTGGATCACTACAGACCATATCTTTTCCAAATCTCCCTTTAAGTATGCGATTAACTAACATAATCATTTCTTTCCCTAGTGGTGCTTTTGGAATAACCCAACTTTTCAATTTTCCCTCCAATTTCCTGGAGAATATGTGAATTTTTTTTTCATTGACTAGAAAGATTATTTAATGGAAGGGTTTCTGAGCAACTTGTCGACAGATTATGGGATGATGATCAGATTGTAGTACCTAACAAGATGATTGATTAGTGCTCTGTTTTTTTTTTTTGTTGCTTTATCGTGCATCTTTTCTGAGTGCTCTCCATGGACCGATCCGGGGGCGTGAAACGTGTACCTTAAACTAAGTTTGTGGACTTTGAGGATGTTTTATGGCCATGGCTGAGCTATCTTTGCTTCTCTGACATTGGAAAAGATTTCGTATAATATACGTCCCACTTGCGATTTTTGGGGGGGACTGTGGATGGTCAAACAAAAATTGTAAAGTCAACAGTAGAGCTTAAGCATTTTGTTTTGTTCGGGTCGGGTATCTGGCGAGTGGTTGATCGCCCGCGAACAGAATATACATTCGTATGTAAATCCGGTCGGTTTTCGAAATACTCGAATGTAAGCAAATCTAAATTAGTCGGGAATACCCATCGCACCCTTGATTATATCTTAATAAAGTACGATGTCAACCGGATGGAGAGATGATCCCTCGTTCCCTCTGCTTCTCTCTCGAGTCACACCAAGGTCGCTATTCGATCAAGGCGACCGAAATATAATTGGTTTGCAGCATCGCCATCTCGTCCATAAGTTAGGGTTTTTTTTTTCGTCTGAGATCGAAGTCAACCGAAATCGTTCGGAGTGATTTGCAAGTATGATCTGAATCATCTGTCAATAAACTTAGGGAAAATGTTAATCTCCTGCTATATTTACTTTTTTTTTTTTCCTCCATTTCCTTCCTATGAATGAGAAGCAAATGACCTCTTATTCTTTTTCATTACAAGTGGCAAGTTCTAGACCCGAAGTGCGAAAGTTCGTGGAAACAAGAGCAAGTGGTGGGGTTATCCGAGGGGTCATTTCACCTGGTGATTTCACTCGATTTAGAGGTTTGACTTTTTGCAGTTCAAGGCATTAAAAAAACTGTGGGGGTAGACTCATCTGGAGAACACGGGATGGGAATGACCACCCAAAGTTGAGAGATCTTTAATTGCACGCAATTAATCAATGACGATGATTTATTATTCCTTTATTTTGTAAAGACTAGAAGGGTTTAATTACATTCTACGTTTCGCGGTTTGCTGAACGGGACATACGACCTTGGTTTGAATGCGCAAAAAGTTATACTATTCGATATGATATGATAGAAACTCGATCGTGGCTCGATTCAAAGATCTAGAACATACACTGCACCCGTTAATGGCTTCCTTGCCATGCGATCACGGTCCACCACACTCAATCACTTTTTTTTAATTTAATTTCTTTCAACATTACCCGAACATGAAATTCCCCCTATAAAATGGAAATGATGATGATGATGATAATAATAATTACAAGAACGAAGTCGAAGTTTGCTTTTGGTTTTTCGGACAATTTTTTGTATGTACTCACGACATCGGAGGTTGGGAGTTCCTATCGTGTCATGGATGAGTCGAGTGTCAATTGATCGCGCTTGTCATTGCGAAAATCGGGCGTGAATTTGAGTCGAGAACGGTGAAATTTTTCTGGTCCAAAGGCAAACGGGTCAAAATAATGGACCGTGGCTCGTTCGTTTGATCATCGATCTAGGCGAACATTGGCCTCAGACGTGCGTGAAGTGTTTCTCATTTGACTCGCTCAAAATAGGTGTCTGCTCGCGAATCTTGACCATCATCTCCTTTCAATAGAAAGCACGCGACTGGATTGCTACGGTCTTAGCTACTCTGTTTTTTTTTTTTTTTTACTATCATTTCTACAAGTGGCCCTACATAAAAATAATGATTAATACCATTAGAATTCCTAAATTAATACATCTGTAACAAATTTATTATAGTTATTTTTTTAACCATAAAAAATTTCACATTTGTACACCTATGACAAATTTTACCGCCAAATTATTTTTTTTTTTACCAAAAAAAATACCCCAAACTAGTACACATGTAATAAATATACCCAAAACTAGTTTTTGATCACCAAAAATCTCGAGCTGGTACACCACTGACAGATTTACTCCAAATTAAACTTTTTGACTAACAAAAATCCTCTCTTGGTATGCATGTGCCAAATTTACCTCTCGCTAGTTTTCATTAAATCGGATTAATACCACGAAAAATCCTAAACTAAAATATCTGTGACAAACAGAGGGTAAAAACCCAAAACCCATACACCCGTCAACCGTCACGTATCATCCAACTTGACAATTTAGTGAGAGTAAATTTGTCACAAATATATCGATTTAGGTTAAATTTGTCACAAGTATCCCTATTTTGGATTTTTTGTGGTAAAAAAAATAATTTGTGGTAAATTTGTTACAAATATACTAATTTGGAGTTTTTCGTGATATTAACCCTAAAAGTAAACCCATCCATCATCCTGGCAAACCGGTAATTTTCACAAAAGGAAATTGCCAATCTAGAAAAGTAAAATTAAAAATAATCATATTGAAAGTTAGGACTCGAAAGACTCGATTATGAATGATGAGAACGGGAAATCAAACCGGCTTGTTCCCGAATCATCGATTCGCAATACCTAGAACCGGGATCCCCGCTCGAGCAAGCCGATGATTCACAATACCTAGAATCAAGATCCCACTCGAGCAAGCCGATATTCGAGCTTTGAAATCGAGAACCAAACCGTTTCTCTCCGAAGTCGGCCTAGAACCGTATCAATTAGGCTGGATTCTGGGTTGAATCAGATCCGGTGCTCACTCCCAAGCAAAAATCGATGGGATTTGAAAAGTTGGTGAATGGCGTGAAGAGAACTGTTGAGGGTAGGCCCGTAGGCTGCAATGGAACATGGGCTCCTCGAGCCCTATCCAAATTATTTCCATGACAAGACAATGTGATTTATTCTGGAAGGACAATAGGACGTCATCTTGCTTTGTGAGCAATACTAACATAGTGGCTATTGCTGGGCAGCCGGCTAGTGGCAGGGGATGGCCAAAAAGAAAGAACAAGATTCCATCATCTAACAAAGATCTTACCTAAATCCATTTGGAGCCAGCATCCTAGTAGTTTGATATATTTTTTTTTTTCGAAAATACTGCCTCCGAGCTTGCCGCCTAATATTGTCAATTGCTATAATTGTTCTCTTCTAACGATGGCAACATGAGTCCACAACCCATATTTGACTCGTTTTTAATGATAGTGGGTCATAAATGGGTTGTTGAAACAAATCAAGTGGGTCATAAATGTGTTACTTAGAATCTTAACGGGTCATAAATAGATTGGCTAAGATAACTATTTTACGTGAGTTCGAATTTTTTTAAAAAAACTATAAAAAAAATTATTTTAGCAATATATATTTAAAAATGCATAAGAAATAATTTTCTCTCAACTTGATTTTAATAATGAAGGTTTTTAATAATATGAGTTGGATTGGGTATGGGTCTGTAAATTTTGTATAGAATGAAAATGGGTCAAGACGGGGTTAAACGGGTCAATATGGGTTGGACCATTTTCGACCCACGCGAACTGACCCACCCATTTAACGGTTCTATTATCTTCTTATTGCAAGGAAAGTTTTGGTATTTTTTCCACAAAAATAGCTGCTACCTAAGCGCCGCCTATGGACAAATTAAGTGAATAATATGCTCTACAATCTATAATCTTATATATTAAGTGAATAATTTATGTATAGACGTGATCTTCTGTGCATTGGCGGCGGCCATGGGCGAGGCTCGGCTACTGATGGAGGAAGAAGAAACGGGAATGAAGAAAAATAAAATAAAACAGAGAAATGTGAAATATAGAACACAAATAATATAAAAAATTAAAAAATTAAATTAAAAGTTAAAAAAAATTGAGATGGACAGTTCCGAAAAGTGTTTTCACTTATTCGAATTTCGAAATTCACTTTTCATTAATCGTAAAGTGTTTTCTGTTAATTAAGTCATTTTTGAGAAACCAAACTAGTGAAAGTCCGAAAAAATCAATTTTCGAAAAACACTTTTACCGAAACAAACGCACCCCAATGGTTGTCATCAAAGTGTTTTCTTAGCAGCATCGTCATCATCATTATCTGTGCATTTGTGGGAGGTTTTGCAATTAGTTTTTGTCTTTGAAGTGTTTTTCTTATCCGTACGTACATGTGTATGTATCTATTACTAGTATCATCATTATCATTATCAATAGTTATGTTAAACATATCTCAAACTTAAATTGAGTGCTTTTGTGGAAGAGGGTTTTCGTGCAATAATGAGGTACAATAAATTAATCGAACTTTTATATAGATAAGATACTCTGTCTTTATGTCACTAATATTATCTTGTATATAGAGATGGATTTTTGTGGAGTATAATGTAGCTTTCCACTACGGGAAGAAAGCATTGGTGCATCGTGGATCAAGAGGTGAAGAGCGACACGATGTGATATCACTTGAATATAATATTTAACAAAGAGACCAGTGCCCCAGATAATACATGAACTCCATGAAATCTTCATTTTTCTTCCTTGGATAAATGAGAAAATTGCCCGATCAGTTCTAAACTTATCACACGGCTGTCAATTCATTCATAAAATTTTTTAATTCTGCCAATTTAATTCCAAATTTCTATGCGAAATCCTAACGTAATCCTTAATGTATGATTTCATATTCGCCATCGCAATTGCAAAAAAGAAAAGTCCCATAGTCATTGTGATTGCTTCCATTTCCAAACTTGGTCCGATGAAGTTATTGGAGAACTAAAGGTAAAAGTACAAAAAAAAAGAGTCATAAATATTGCATTGATATTAATTGGGTAAATCTTTTCACATTGATATCAATTTAGTCCACCCGACCAGCTTAGGCTAGAGATTGCCGACGTGACTTAATCTTTAGATGTTGTTTTGAATCTTTTATTTGTTTTTTCTTTCTTATTTCATTATGGCCCGCGAGTCTCACCGTGGCCTAGCTGGCCATGGGGAAGGTGGCCCCACCAGCAATCGGCGAGGCCATGGCAACCTTCGTCGCCTTACCCATATCCGGGCGAGGGCCGACCCTCGTCCGAGCTCAGTAGAAAAACCACCAGAGCTTAGTAGAAAAAAGAAAAGAAAAGAAGGAAAAATAAGAAAAAAATTTATAAAAATTTATAAATTTTTGGAAAGCTTCTCCTCGTCTTGGATCGACATCCTTGGTGCTGCCTTGGCTAGGGATGCACAACCCCAACGAGCATAGTCAAGGTCTTGCGGTCTCTGATTGACGCTCACTAGCTCCGGTAATACCCGCCCTCTCCTTTTTTTTTTTATTCATTAAAAAAAATACTTCATTTTAATTTTTTTTTTTACGAGAAAGTACCACAGTACCAACAAGGCAATTATTAAGACAGTATTTGTTTTTTTAAACACCTTGAGTAAAATAATCTTCGATATTATATCGAGAATCGATTTTTAGCTTTTTTCTATTTGAAAAAAATGATCCATATGTTCGAGATGAATTTCAAGCCTAAGAAGATTAGGGAATTTATTAATGCATTTTAACCACTATGACACATATTGTTCGCATGGTATCTTTTCCAAATGAATAATTATATGACTCAAAGTGAGCCCGATAAGGAGTCGATCCTTGAATTAGCCATCAATCGATTGATTTTGGTTCCAAGCCAATTCCTTAAAGAGGTCGGTCGGATCCCGGCTCCAAAAACTGGAATTGGCTCTCCATGGTAGATTGTTTCTTAGACGTGGAAACTACTCCTAAGATTTATGGTCCGATTCATCCCTACCTGCTAATCCCAATAATGACATCGTCGATTTCTGCCTTTGGTAGGCATATCACCAAATTTTGTGTAGAAGGTGAAATATACGACAACATATGGATGCTTAATTTCTGTACTCAACGCTTCACTATTTTGCAAAAAATGAATAATTTGAAATATATTTTTCTGAAACGATTGCTTGTACCGTTTATAAAATAAATCAGCGATAAATATGTTCATAGAAGATATTGAGACATAAATAATTAAAAGAAACGAAAATATTTTTTATTGACTAATTATTTTAACCAATATAAATATTTAACGAAACATATTTGAAATTATTTATTTTTTGCGAAACATATAGAGCATTAAAATATTATTATCATTATTATTATTATGTATATTTGACCGTATGAAACTCAATGAGGAAAATAATTCGAGGGACCTGAAGAGTCAAGTACGGAATTTGATGATGGACCAAATCCAACCAATCTTCTAACATAACCTCGGAAGTCCAAAACCCGTATTCGGATACATTCCTCTCCCCCCCCACCCACCTTCAGAGAGAGGCGAAGAAGGGAAGCCCTTTCGTGATCGGCAAGTTCTCGTTCGAAATGGCGAAGAGGAAGATGGAGTGGGCCGCCAGCGGGACCCACTTGCGAGGAATGCCGAGGAGGGTGGTGTTCATGGCCGTCGGAGCGTTCGCCAAGGCGGTGGCGAACCTCCTCAACACCACCACCGTCCACAACGCCGACACCCTCCTCCGCCTCGTCCGCCACCGCCCTCCCGGCGTCCCTCTCCTCACCGTCAGCAACCACATGTCCACGTCGGTACTCAGTCCCTTTTCCATTTTTCGTTTCACCATTTCTTTGTTGTTTGTGAAGTCGGGGTAATGTCTGTTGGATTGCTATGTGGGGCGCCTGTTGACGAGTGGTGAGTTAAGTTTGGCACCGATAGATTGTATAATCGATTGGTGAAGAGTCTGCATTGGACTGTCGGGAATTTCTGTAGTTGTTAGCTAACGAGCCTCGGTGAATTCATGTACAACCGAAGATGGAAGGTTGCTCGCATTTAGACCCCACTGAGGAGCTGCATTTGAATTGTATTGCATAAAATGAGCAATCTTGGCTCAGTTGAACTGTGGATCTGTTTGCTGTATCGGAGCTTTAGTTTAACTGCTCGTTATTGATTCCTATATGGTTGTTTTACATGCTATTGGTTCGATTTCATAAGGAGACTTCAATGAAAGTTGCTTAACTCAAGGGTGATGCCCATGATTTGGCACATGTTTTGGAAAATTAAGGTCGATAAATTAGGGGGATTACTATGGTAGTTACAGCAATGTCATCCTTGCGTGTGATGCCAAAATGTGATAGCACCAATTAGTGGTTGGCACGAAGCTTATTTCAGTTGTTGTCTGAATGTACTCTTTCATTGTATTAGCTGGCTATTTGTCTCGAGGCTTTTATCTAATTGGTTCAGGTTGGACGATCCTGTGATGTGGGGATTCAAGGGATTTCCCACCATGGATGCAAGAATGGCCCGATGGGTACTAGCTGCTGAAGACATTTGCTTTAAAAATGCAGTGCTCTCATATATTTTTCGACTTGGTAGGTAATATGTTGTTACTTTTGATGCTCTTTGAAATAAATTTTCGTTCCTATACTTTTAAGTTGACGTTGTCGGTTTCTTGCTCCTATTCACGGGGAGCTTGCTTGGATCAACGATATAACAGTAGCTGACTCTTACATTGTACTCGAATATAGTTTATATCAGCCCTGTGAATGTGCCTAAGATGCTTCGTTTCCAGAAGAAACTTCATTTCATTCATAGGTTGCCAACCTTTCTCTTCTGAGATCTGCTTCCTTTGTATCTTTCTAGCTGGCGATGTTGACTTCAATGGGAACTGGATAAGTATTGGCATGAGAGAGAAATTTGGAGAACTAGAGAACACACTTAGTTCCTCTCTCGGTAATTTGTTGATTAAGTTTTTTTCCTGCCAGAAAAAAGTCTCTCCCTCTCTCTTCCCATCCTCAAACTTCTTTGGCAAGCTTTTTTCATTGATTTTTTTTTCAACTTATGTTTGAGGGGATCGCTGTTCATTCCTCCACCTCATGCAAAGAACGAGCAAATAATGCAACATACCTTAACCTTGCCTCATGGATTTTCAAGGGTGTGGCCTGATGGTCATTGATTCACTATGGTTGTTTTCTGGTGCAAATGACAGTTACTTCATAGATTTGTATCGTTAAGCCTATAAATACTTCTTTTGATCTCAATAATAATTATGCTCTTTTTGACCAACGACAGTATCATATGAAAATTGCAGCACAATGGTTCTTCAAAGTAGATGTCAAATGAACCCAAGCTGGTCCTAGAACAAAAACTCAAATGGTCATGATTCCTTACATTCAAACCCACGTCAAGGGGAAATTTGTCTTATCTTAATTTATTTCTCCTTCTTTCTTCAATACTGGCTTGGTTGTTCGGGATGTACAAGAATTGGGCAAAGCTGTTGTTGCCATGGTCTTACAGAGGTCTTATTCAGATTGTAAACTTAACTATTCTGCATGTGTGGCTAGTCTTGCTGACATATTGTTTTTTGGCTTATGGTAGATAATATCGCGAAAACTCTTTACACATGCCTTGTTTCTTAAGTAGTCAACAATGCAGGGAAATGCGTACCTATCACCAGGGGTGCTGGTATATATCAAGAACACATGAACGAAGCTCTTGAGCGATTAAGTGATGGAGAATGGGTATTTATTTCTCACGTCCCCCTCAAGTGTTATTTATAGTTTAATTATCCTTCAAGTATTTAATACCCTGTCAAGTAAGATGGCTGATCTGTGGACTTAATTTTATGTGTACCTGGTCAATGAATGTATCCGAGACAACTTTCATTATGATGCTTTTTCAAGAAGGTATATGTGATTGCTGAGGTTTTTCACTAGACTGAGTATGCATACATACGATCAAACTCTTAAGGTTTGCCTATATGTCCAGGAAAGAAAATCAGGCTCTATTGATTATTAATTTTCTATGTGTTAACTAACGGATGCAAAAGGCAATTAGTTGCCTGTTGTAGTTAAGAAGGCAATCTTCTGCATAGTGCAGGCATTAAGGAGAGAAAAAATGTTTTGTGGAGCTTTTCTGTATAGCCTATATCACTGCACTATCAATAATGGTGGACAAATATATTTTTGATTTCTGTGATTTTTAAACTCCCTCTCCCCCCAATCACGTGCATCTACGCTGGTAGCCTTACTGAATATATTGCTGATCTGCAGTTGCATACATTTCCAGAAGGAAAAGTGTCCCAAGAAGATGGACCTATACGACGATTAAAGTGGGGAACTGCTAGTCTAATTAATCGAGCCCCTGTAACTCCAATAGTCCTGCCGATCGTTCATCATGGACTTCAAGAGGTAATTTGGAGATTAGCGTGGAAGTAGTGATTGTGTACCAGTCTATTGCATGCACCAATTTACTAATAATATATCAGGTCAACTTGTTGTTCCACCTGTTAGGTGTCTATCTATGCTTCTCAGTTTCAGTGATGAGACACATACACCTTTTTGTCCCTGATTCACTTCTTCTACTGATAGAATATCGGTCCTTGATAATGATTTCGTATGTCAATCTGTTGTGAGGACATGGGCATGCTTGACTTGTTGTTCAGTGCTGACATAAGGAGTTCATTGTAGTTACTGTTGTTGCGCATTATCTTCAAAACTTAGGAGTTATGCAAACAAAATACTAGATGGTGATATCCTGTGCTGGGGGCTTGTATTTCTTGGAATACTGAAGGATCACTTTCACGTAGCATCCAACTTCGGCTTCCGATCCAGACACATAAGGGAGAAACATTATCAGTACATGTGAGAGCGTACTGATCACAGATCAATTTCTATTAGCTTCACTTTCTAATTTTTTGAGATTACCTGGCTGTTAGATGAGCAGCAGACCTCATACGCCATATTTAGTGTTGCAACATCAGGATTAAATGAATGTTTCTGTTTTTGTCAATATTTCTCTCTCTGTCCCTTCTTTGACGAATTTGGCCTGTCTAATTGCAAGAAATACGAACAATATGCGCAACAACAGTAACTAAATCTTTAACAATCAAATCAAGGTGGACTGATAAGCACCATCTGACAAGAAATACGAACAATATGCGCTGTACCCTGCCATTGCCCAAGGATATTAACAGATATATCTGTTGTGAACTTAGGGCTTGCCTAGATTAATTTTTACTTATTGCTTAATCGAAATCTTTCGGTGACACTCACTTTGTGTTCTTTCAATGCGAAGTACCTGGAAGCTTTCACAACATATAAATGTTGACTCGTACTTTGGTGGGAAAAGTAAAAAGTTTTGCTGAAGCGTAAAAAATTTTGCTCTTAATGAGAAAGAACCCTTGTTTGACTTGATATGGTTGATTTGTTTTTTGGTTTGGACATTGTTTCCTCATTGATTTTCAAATTCTTTTCAGGTTATGCCTGAAAACTATTTCCATGGCAGAAGACCTCTTCTCCCCCTATGTAATAAAAGAATTAATATTGTTGTAGGTGAGCCAATTGAGTTCAACCTTCCTAAAATGAGGGAAATGGCAATAACTACTTCTCGTGACTTTTCGCTTCCTACTTTGGGATGGCCTAGTGCATCTCCATGTGGACTTGATGAGGCAGCACAGAGATCTCTGTATAATGCTATATCAGATCGAATTCAAGCTGTTATGGAGAGCTTACGCATTTTTGGTAAAAAAATTTTAATGCCATAAAATTAAGGGCTGCCCCTTTTTAGTTAAGCCCAGCCAAATGAGTTTTAACAATTCGCCGGAATTTTGACGGCACCGGTATGTTCCCTTGCAGTTGATGATAGAATAAGAATATTTTTTCCGTTCATTTTGTCTGTCTAATTTATTCATATACTTTAGTTGTGGCTCAAGAAGCGGCAGATTCTTTTTGGTCATGCCTTCTAAATTATGGAGTGCATCAGGCTAAAGCTCCATATTGAAGGATAGACAAAGCATGTCTTGAAGAAGCGGGCAACAAATCTTGTTCTACATTTCTATCTTCGTATGTGCTCATTTTAGATTTCAAAATTCATCTCCATATCAATCTCTTGTACTGCTTTTTCTAGCTATGTGTTTCGTCCAGTGTGTGATATTCTACGTGGATGAAATTTGTTTTCTGAATACCTGTTGTTGAGCAAAAGTTCGCCAGAACTCATGTCTTCTGCCCTCAGCTGAAGTTAGATGCTTCTAACTGTTCTTCTGCACGGTAGGTCAATGCTTATCGTGGATGCATTCGGAAGCTTATCGTAGATCACTCGCAATATTTAGTGCAATGATCAAGCCCATGATTTCTTTTTAGGTGCGGGCACATGATTTGGGACCCTTGTTTGGGACTTTTTGCAAATGCGGTTTGTTGGGTGGCTTTGGTTTCATGTTACAGAACCCTTTGGTTATCATAGCACAAGGGAATGAATGCATGCTTGAATTCAAAGAACAGATGATTCAGAATCTCGTCTCGTCTCACTTCAGCTTTAGACTCTTCCCTGCAGAGCAGCGAAAAGAGAGAGGCATTCTTGCATTGGAAACTGGTGGGATTAGCTTTTACCTCACCCCCTCGCGTTGCAGTGCCATTGAAAAGCTTAACTACTGGCACTGGAAACTGGTGGGATTAGCTTTTACCTCACCCTCACGTTGCAGTGCCATTGAAAAGCTTAATTACTGGCAAAGAAAAATCCAGAACTGAGAGCCAGAACCGCCACATGATTAGGTTGTGGGCACAGAGACTGTAGTTTTCAGTAGAATGAGTGGTAGGTGAACCTTGTTTTTCTTCCTGAAGAAGCATTGTGGCGGCGTTTCACTGTCCTTCGATCATTGTCCATTGACATCTACCCAAATTTTCCCAGAAAGTTTTCACATCGAGGTTGGTGCCTAAAAACTGGAAAAAAAAGAAGAAGCAGCTTTGCTTTATGAGCTGAATCATTTGATCTGGTATCCCCCTTTTCTTTATCCCTATCCCTAAACATGGTTGTTGGCTGCACGTACAGGCTCGCTGCCATTGCTGCCCCAGATTTTTCCTTCAAGAGGGAGAGAGTTGAAAAGGGGCAAGAAAAGATAAACTTGGTCATGGGTGTCTTAAATGCCACAATTGTTTGACCTGGTTGTGGTCATTTGTTGCTTGGAGCTGGTTCTTGGTTGTGGCCCCTTCACAACTCTGCTGACGCGGGTATTAAGTTGGCGTCCATCAATAAAGGCTGGTGAACAGTCAATCTAGTCTTTTCTCGTGAGCTTAATCAAGACTACACGTCATCATCCGCCAAACCAAACCCAAAAATTGAAATATAAAAACAAGATACAAAAGCCCTATTTAATTACTCTTTTGGCCACCACTCCTCCTCCTTCTCTTCCTCCTCCTGCTGCTTCCCATTTGGAGAATTCTGCCTTGAGGCGCTTGCCGGCAAGGGCCGGCTGTTGGGCTTTCCTTGCTACGGTGCTTCCGGCAACAGACGCTTTGTTTTCCTTGTTCTTTTGATAAACCCAAGATCATCATTAGGCAAATTATCTAATTAACCCTAAAGGGTATCCAAATTTACCAACACATGGGAATAAAGAGCCTTGATCCTCCCGCCACTCTACATTTGGCGAAGCACAAATTGGGGTGGCCGGGTCCCTAGGAGGAAGAACAAACAAAGTGACCTGGATGGGGGCCTACAAAAGGAAGAAAAAAAAAAAAATCCCCTCTTCCCAATGTTCTGGGGTTCCATCCATGCCATTGACTTAGCACGTGAGATTTGGTACAAGGCCATGGAATCCGAAAAAGGGGCATCGACCTCAACCGGCCATGACGAAAATGCAAGAACCGTTCGTCGAATCGACATCAGCCCGCGCTCGAGAAAGCACGGGGACGCAATGCGGGTGCCACTCACCTGTGCCGAGAACCGTCCCTCTTGGGCCGGGACCTCAGCGGCTCGGCCGGATCGATTAAGTACCGCGAGGAGCCCGAAAAGATCTATTTCCTCCGCATTTCGAGTTAATTATTTTGCGAGAATAATCGCAACACGCATCGACCCGCGTCATATAATCCATCCAACGAAATGAAAATTACAATCAGCAAAAGGGCAAAAAAGAGAGAAAAAAAATTAAAAAAAAACAAGAAGAAGGAAAAAGTGACGGGGCCCACATGAAATGTATTGAAGCTGAAGGGTCCAAATCTCTACGGACGACGCCATTTGGAGGTGCCTGCAGCACACGGAAGGTCGCATCTTCGGAGCTTTCCCGCCTTGACGCCCCTCTTCTCTCTCCCCTCTTTCTCCTTTTTTGTTTTTTGTTTTAAACTTTTTCTGCCCTCCCTCGTCCGTATATAATTAAGGAACTTAAATAGATTTGTAAGATTTTCAACTCAGGGGCAATCCCCGTAATTAAACGCGGCGGCAAGGGCGATTCGGGAGCGTTCAAACAAAGTTTGCCATTTTCTCGACATTTTTTTTTTTTAATAAGAAAGGTTTCCTGACCGTTTTTGTTTTCTTCTGCAAAAAGGCAGAAGAACAAATCGGACAGCTCCAGATTGAATAATGTTAATAATGATTTTTTTTTTTTTTTATTTCTTCGGGGTTTTCCACGTTTTCTCCTCTGGTCACAGTTATTCACTGCTTTCCACGGGACGCCTCTGCCCTCTCCCCCTCTTCTTCTTCTTCGATCTCGTTTCGTTTTTAAGATCTGAAAGGTAAAAAGCCCGAAACTTGCGTGGACACGGACGCCATTAACGACGCCATTACACTCGTGACTATCTACCCCTCTCTCTCTACCTGCGTCGCTGTTTGAGGTGAAGCTGATAGAGGCTCAGATGTCAGATCTCTCTCCCCATTCCGCGGAAAGCTTGCTTATGTTGTACCCCTTCCGTGGTTTCCTTTCTATTCTCCTTCTTCTTCTTGTTGCTTTTTGTTTCGTTTTTCAATCTCGGAGCTGCTTCAATGCTTGCATTTTGCACGGCGATTCTCGTCTTTCCTTGCGCGCAGACGAATCTCGCCACGTGAATGGGTTCTTTCCTGCTCGTTTTGGATTTGGGAGTCTTTCTGCTTTCTTCTCCTCCCTTAGCTCATTCCGTGTCTGTTTGCCGGTAATGCGAATGAATGGCGTCCGCGGAATCTGCGTATACGTGGATCTTCGATGACTAGCTGGCATCGACCTCGTTCGTCCTCATGGGTTCTCCATTTCCGTGTCTTTTCGGTGGGATTTGAGTTCGATTTTACGGTGCTGTGTGGAATTTTTGGTTCGCGTCTTCTTTGTGGAAAATATTGCCTCGCTGCATATACGGATGGTTTTTCTGTCAAAGATGGTTCTTTTAAGCTCTGGAGATTATTAGCTGCGGTAGTTATAATCTGAACCTCTGTGTTTTCTGTTTAATTTGCACTTTAGAGTGGAAGCAACTCATAAGCAGTTTGAATTGATAAGCGAAAAATCATTTTTGGTAGTTCCAGTGTTTCCAGTCCAAATAATATACAAATTGTTCGGGTACCAAAACAAAAGCCTCTCCTATAATTTGATAATGTCGGAACTTATTATCATGGTTGTTCTAGGGATGTTTCTAGTGTTCGCTTTTTAGACTTGTTTGAGTAGAAAAAGAAAACCGAAAACTGTTTCGATGACAAAGGAGCCTTTCATTGTGCAAATTCTGATCCTTGTATATTTACATCTGCAGTCTTTATTAGGCTTTTCAGGAGCTTGAATGTGTCAAGAAGCAACAAGGAACTGTTTGGTCATTTGAAGAAGAGAATGGGAGGCGTTCTGTGAAATGACAATTGATACGAAGACAAGTATGGCACAGAGTTTCAGAAGTAACAGGTCTTCTTTTAGCTCCCTTATTGGAAATGAAGGATCCCCTTTGCACAACTCAGCTTTCTCAACTGGAGATGGCTATGACAGTGATGGCTCCAATTTTGCACCCCCGTGAGTTACATGCATTTTTTTTAACATCTCACTTACTGAACATGTATATTGCCTCATCCTGCAACTCCAGAATCATTTGCGGACTTCTTGGCCGTTCACTATTAGCATCCTTTTCTCATTTTCTATTCTTTCCTTTACAGCCAAAACGACTGGGATTTTGTTTAAGTTGAGATGATTGTTGATGCAACATTTATTACGATAGAGAAATGATGATTCGATCCATATGTTTTGAGAAAAGAAGTGTTGATATACTTGATATCACTGTCTACATTCCGACAGCTTGCTGTAGGTTGGCATTTAATTCATATTAAATTATCTCTCCGGCGCTTAAACTGATTTGTATATATTTCATAGTGAATCAAGTAACCGTGATTTCGGTGGACATTCTTAACAAGTGCATTATAGTATTTTCTTTTCTCTTCTTTATTTTTGTTTCTCGACTAGACTCTTTTGACGGTTTTTTTCCTCCTTTACTAACCTAGTTATATTAGCTCTTACAAGGCCTGTGAATTTTTAGGAGATAAATATGAATCGCGCTCATTCTCCTTAGTAATTCTATGTTCTCTCCCCTGCAGCACACCAACTACTCTATCAAGGGCTATTCCACCCGAGCTTGCTGGCGCTATACCCTTGTTTGATAGATTTCAGGTGCTTAACCGATTCTTCTTATTTATCCCTTTTGGTTGTGCCTTCTGATAATCAAGCAAATAATTGCCATTTTCTCTAGGTGGAGGGGTTTTTAAGGTTGATGCAGAAACAGATTCAATCTGCCGGAAAACGTGGGTTTTTCTCAAAGAAATCTGTGGGCCCACAAGTTCGTGAAAAATTTACTTTTGAGGACATGCTGTGCTTCCAGAAGGTGAGCATGTGTGGTTTTGATAATAGTACATACTTTTAGGTGATATGAACCCATGGAGAGCTAAGTATTAAAGTTTGCAGGATCCTATACCAACTTCATTACTTAAAATCAATAGTGATCTAGTGAGCCGAGCGACGAAGCTCTTCCAGATAATCCTGAAGTACATGGGCGTTGATTCATCAGATAGACTCTCTCCACCAAGCTTAGATGAGCGGATTGAGCTAGTCGGGAAATTGTATAAACACACATTGAAGAGATCTGAGCTCCGTGATGAGCTTTTTGCTCAAGTTTCAAAACAAACGCGGAATAATCCTGAGAGGTGTAAACTTTATCTCCCATAAAAGTTTAAATGTTGTTTTGCTTGATTAATTTCACTTTCAGCTAAATTTGCCAAGTTTAAATTATTCCAGGCAACATTTAATTAATGCTTGGGAGCTGATGTACTTATGTGCATCTTCAATGCCTCCTAGCAAGGACATTGGTGGTTTTTTGTCCGAGTATGTCCATAACGTGGCACATGGTGTCAGCACTGATTCCGAAATCCAAATTCTTGCATTGAATACTTTGAATGCTCTAAAGCGTTCTGTGAAGGCTGGCCCAAGGCATACAATACCAGGACGTGAGGAAATTGAAGGTCTTCTGACAGGCCGAAAGCTAACAACCATTGTATTCTTCTTGGATGAAACTTTTGAAGAGATTACATATGATATGGCAACAACAGTGGCGGATGCAGTAGAGGTACTTTTGGAGCTTATGAATTTCTAAGTAAATTGAATGTCGTACAGAAATATAAAGAGATAATTTGATGACAAATAGGAGGAAACATCATTGAACCGAACTCGTTGTTAGTGTTTTTACATATGAAACTGGAACATGGTTGTTATTGGCATTTCCTTGGCGTCTATAAGCAATTCTTGTCTTTAATACAGAAAGAAATGGCTGTATAATTGCTACCTATTATGCTGGACAAGTTCTTTTTTGGGAGCCTTAAATAACATTTACCGAAAGTTAGATATTAGGCAGCACAGCACCGCTCATTCGTCACGGTAAACAACCATCAATATTGAGAGAACTGAATGGTTCTGGTGATAATCACATGGTTAACTTGGAAATCAACATGAAATAGATGCTACAGAAATCAACCTCCCAAACTTATTTTTGTACTCCAAAGTGTCAGAATTCAGCTGATTGGTCTATATATCTGCAAATAGCTTAGAAGATTACTGTTATGGTATGGATGCAACACTTGATTTGATTGCAATCGTTAGCCATATTCTCATTTCCTCGTTGTAAATTTAAGTTAATCTTGGGTGATATTGATGGGAGTGCCTTTTCTTTTCTGTACTTACTCATCCTTTTCCTCTTCTGAGCTTTTTAAGCATGGTAATGATCCAATTTTGTAACTGCTTCAGGAGCTTGCAGGGATTATCAAACTGTCAGCATACTCTAGCTTCAGTCTTTTTGAGTGCCGCAAAGTAGTTACTGGTTCTAAATCTCCAGATCCAGGCAACGGTGCGTACTCTGATCAACTGTTGCTTATTAAGCACGATTAATCAAAGTAGCTATCTGATGTTTATTTTTGGTTGTTTAGAGGAATATATCGGGTTAGATGATAACAAATACATTGGAGACCTTCTAGCTGAATTTAAAGCAGCGAAGGATCGGAGCAAAGGAGAAATTTTGCACTGCAAATTGACATTCAAAAAGAAGCTTTTTCGGGAGTCTGATGAAGCCATAACAGATCCCATGTTTGTGCAGTTGTCCTATGTTCAAGTATGGTATCCAACCATTAAATTATCTTTTAGCTTTTGGAGCTACTTTTAGTTTCTATTTGACGATGGTAAGGTTGCATCTCTTTTTTTGACGAGTCTTTGCTACTTCATAACAGTTGCAGCATGACTATATTTTGGGAAATTATCCTGTTGGAAGGGATGATGCTGCGCAGCTTTCTGCATTGCAAATTTTGGCTGAGATTGGATTTGTTGGTAACCCTGAATCATGCACGTGAGTAATAATTTTTCCATATCCTTTCTAACTAAAAGCCCTACTGCACATAATGTATGCGGTATTGCTTACATTTCGTTTCTAGTTGATCTGCGTATTTTTGGATCAGCAAGCTAAGTGGAACTTTAAATGGATTTTCCGTGTCTTAAATTTTTAGCCACTTGATGAGTCTTCACTTTGTAACTTCAATTTTCTCAGTGATTGGACTTCCCTTTTGGAACGTTTTCTCCCTCGACAAATTGCAATTACCAGAGCAAAGAGGGAATGGGAGATGGATATTCTCTCACGATATCGGTCAATGGTGAGTTAGTGGTCTAGATGAAGCTCTTCAACTAGAAATCCCTTGCTGTCCCATCCCTTGCCCTCTGTCACTTCAAAAGCTTGATTGCTTACCTGAATTGAATGGCTCGCTTTCCTTTTCTCTTCTTCGGCTTCTATACAATTGCTTAGTTATATTTATTGGGCATGCTTAATACTTAAATTGCATGTGTAATATACAGGGAACTCTTGTCTTACCAGCACTTTAACTTCTTACTTATTCTTCATGACTATTGGCTGTTGTATAGGAGCATTTTACAAAGGATGACGCAAGGCAACAATTCCTGCGGATCTTGCGGACACTTCCTTATGGAAATTCAGTTTTCTTTAGTGTGCGCAAGATTGATGATCCAATTGGACTCTTGCCGGGCCGTATCGTTCTCGGCATCAATAAGCGTGGGGTATCTACCTTGCCTTTGTGTTGATGCTCAGAATCAACTTATCTTTCTGGTTCTAACGTCCTCTTGATTTTCCTTGACTTGTACACAGGTTCATTTTTTTCGTCCAGTTCCAAAAGAATACTTACATTCTGCTGAATTACGAGATATAATGCAGTTTGGCAGCAGCAATACTGCTGTTTTTTTCAAAATGAGAGTTGCAGGAGTTCTCCACATATTCCAATTTGAAACAAAACAGGTTCTAGTGACTTCTTCCATTTTTTTTTTCTTTCGGTGAATTGCATATTTTCAAGTTCCTATGGAATCCGTTGTTCCAAAGATAGACTGCTAAATCTTTGTACTTCATTTTCATGCAGGGTGAAGAAATTTGTGTTGCTCTTCAGACACATATAAATGATGTCATGCTGCGACGATATTCTAAGGCTCGGTCCATAGCTAGCGGTTCTGTAAATGGGGATACTTCTAATAATTTAAAGCCACCTAGTGTGGAAGTTCATGAAAAACGTGTGCAAGACTTATCTAAAGCTCTGGAAGATTCTCAGAAGAATGCTGATCAGGTAAGCGGCTAAACATCCTACATACAGTAATTAATCACCCAGTTGTGTTTTCAATAACAAAATAATTGGAGTAATTTTTTCATTGTCACTATAAGAGCTATATTTAGTGCTTTACTAAGGGCTTTTTTCTATGGGTTCTTTTCCTTCCTCTGTCTCTTTTTTCTGTGGGGATGATGAAAGTGTGCTTGTAACCTCTCTCTCAACGAATATGATAAAGCTGTACCTTGTGAAATTCTAGTTTGTCAATTAGCAGCCCCAATAATTATGTAATTTGATAGCATTCTCAGCGATATTCTTAAGGGCATTAAAGGCTCTCTATGCGGCTAGCTTGGCATGATGGACTGCTTGTCTATTGCATGTGATTTGTCTGCCTTTCATTATTGTTCCGTTTGACCCATCAAAATTCAGATTTAGTGTATTAAAAAATGCAGTCTATTAATTGAAACCCCATTCTACAACTTTCCAGTTTAAACTTTTTGCAAAAGAGCCCTCCAATTAGGGGTAAATGGCGAAATAAAATCAGTGTGGGAACAATCCCAGAATCCAGACTTGTCAAGTTCCTTGTTAAATTCCTTAATAAATGGAAACGACTCCGATTGATCCAAAAACTTTTCACGAGATATATTGGGATCTTCCAAACATTTTTTGTGACAAGCTTGAGTTCTGTTTCGAACTACAGTATTCTGTAAAAATTATGGAACGCCACAAGATCAAACTGAACAGCATAATTCATTACAAAAAATTTCCCATAACCCAACATAGAAACATGGAATGCACTTGCAAATGTTAGTTTTGCTATCTGTACTTGGTACCGTTCTCATCTTTTTCTTTCTCACTGTCATGAAAATTCATATGGTTTGCTGTCTTATTAGTTGCTGGAAGAATTACGTGAAAAGCAAAAGCAAGAAGTGATCCTCCAGGAAGAAATGGAGGCTCTGAGAGATTCTTTGAGATTGGAGAAGCAAAACTTAACTGAAATGACGCTGGACTGTGATAGGCTAAAAGCTCTTTGTCATGAGAGAGACTCATCTCTTCAAGTACAATTTGCTTGCCTAATTATCATTGTGGTTTTTTCTCTTTTTTCTTTTTAATAAGTTCTTTTGTCTTTCAGGCTGCAATCTCAGAGAAGAGGAGCTTGGAAGCAAAATTGACCAAGTTGAGCAGTCAAGCATCTGAGAGTACTGAAAAGAAAGATTTCCTCTTAGCAAATAATCAGGTATGGAGATAGATTACTCTGGTTATGAACTGAGATCCAACACTAGTTATCATTTATGAATTGTTATGGAAAATGGTGGATGTTACAAATAGGTGGTGCAAAAACTCCAAGAAGAGCTAAAAGCGCGTGATGAGGAGGTACATGAAGCAGAAGAAAACATTAAGAGACTGGTAAATGAAAAGGCATTGTTGGAGCAGAGAATGTCTAGACTGGAGAGAAAAATTACTGATGAGGTGACACCTTCTATAGTGAATCTTAGCTCCACCATTCTTATTCTTTTTCCTTGGAAGATGTCTTGACTAGTTCCTGCAAATGCAGACGGAAATTCTTAAGAGAAGCTTTGAACAAGAAAGGAAGTCCTTGAAGCTTAGAGTGTCTGAACTTGAAAAGAAATTGGAAGTGGCTGCAAGAGATTTGTCTACATATGAGGCAGCTCTTTCAAATAGAAACACAGAGCTAGCTGCCTTACAGAATAATCTAAAGGAACTCGAGGAACTGAGAGAGATGAAAGAGGTAATTAATCTTCACTCGATCGTTTATCACGAGTACTATTTTTCCCCGGCTACTTTTTGTTGGAATATATAAATATTAAACCATGCCTTCTTCTATCGCCTTAAGCTTTTAGAGCAGTTAGGCGTGGTCCCATCAAATCTTACATGGTATCAGAGCAGGTGGTCCCGAGTTCAAATCTTTCCAGGCCCCTATTTGCCTCCCCAAATGAATATTTCCACGCTTAGTACTAGGCAAAAAAGACCAGACTAAGCGTGAGGGGGAGTGTTGGAATATATAAATATTAAACCATGCCTTCTTCTATCAGCTTAAGCTTTTAGAGCAGTTGGCTGTGGTCCCATCAAATCTTACACTTTTTATGTTCGTTTCTTTCCGATATAACTTATTTCTTGTGTCATTGAGTTGAAAAGAGATTTATTATTTACAATGACGCTCCATCTTCCAGGATATTGATAGAAAGAATGAGCAAACAGCTGCCATCTTGAAAATGCAAGGGGCTCAATTAGCTGAGCTGGAGGTCCTTTATAAAGAAGAACAAACTTTGAGGAAACGGTATTTTAACACCATAGAAGGTTTGTTTGCCTACTAAACCTTCTCAGTTTGGCTTGAAGGTCATTAAATAGTTTTTTTATTAATGAAAGTCTTGCAACTTTATTATTCATGTGTGCATAATTGGTTTTGGAATGCCTCAGATATGAAAGGCAAGGTCAGAGTATATTGTCGATTGAGACCTCTAAATGAGAAAGAGATCATTGAAAAAGAAAAAGATGTGCTCACAAATGTGGATGAGTTCACCGTTGAACATTCGTGGAAAGATGATAAAGCAAAGCAACACATATATGATCGAGTATTTGATGGCATGGCGTTGCAAGAAGAGGTGTTTGAGGACACAAAAGTAAGTCTTGATGCTAGTGTATTTGTTGAAATATGTGTATGTATGGAGCTATGCTATTTAGTAAGATATATGTATGCTTAACCTATTTCCTATGTTGCAGTATTTGGTTCAATCTGCGGTAGATGGGTACAATGTATGCATATTTGCATATGGTCAAACTGGTTCAGGAAAGACTTTCACAATTTATGGATCTGACAGCAATCCTGGTCTCACTCCTCGGGCTACTACAGAACTTTTCAAAATCTTAAAGCGTGATAGCAACAAATTCTCGTTTTCATTGAAGGTACATTTAGGAATGCTGCTCAAGCAGTCAAACCTAAGTTCTATTGATTTTGCTTCTTGTGGGAACATGCGACTTGTTGAATCTTGAGAATATATCATATGTTCAAGTGATGATTCACTAGTGGCCCTAGTCCTCAAATACTTTATATGATGTCAATGCCAATTTATAGGCCTACATGGTAGAGTTGTATCAAGATACGCTCGTGGATCTTCTACTTCCAAAGAATGCCAAGCGCTTGAAATTGGACATAAAGAAAGACTCGAAGGCAAGTGAAAAATAACTGGATTTGGTTGGTTAATTGGTTATCTTTTAATGGAGTTAGTGGTAATTTTGGTACTTCTAATTTGCAGGGCATGGTGTCCGTTGATAATGTCACGATTGTATCAATCTCAACAATTGACGAACTGAGGAGCATAATTCAGAGGGGATCTGAACGGAGGCATACTTCTGGGACACAAATGAATGAAGAGAGTTCCAGATCTCATCTGATACTTTCGATTGTCATTGAAAGTACCAACTTACAAACTCAATATGTTGCACGAGGAAAGGTATCGCAATAATTTATCATCTTTGTATGTATGGTGTTTACTTGTGCAATGTCAAGTCCTTTTTGCGAAACTTGGGAGTTTTACTCCTTTGTCTTTTGGATCTGAGTTTGGGTTTTAATAATTGTAAATATTATAAAGTGACACTGCGAATCTTCTGCAGCTTAGCTTTGTTGACCTTGCTGGGTCAGAAAGAATTAAGAAGTCAGGCTCTTCGGGAAGTCAACTTAAGGAGGCTCAAAGTATCAATAAGTCACTTTCTGCTCTTGGGGATGTTATCAGTGCTTTATCTTCGTCTAGTCAGCACATACCATATAGGAATCATAAGCTGACAATGTTAATGAGCGATTCACTTGGGGGTAATGCGAAGACGCTTATGTTCGTCAATGTATCTCCTGCCGAGTCAAATTTGGATGAGACTTACAATTCTTTGATGTAAGTCTTTATATTTCACTATGTGCTTTTTCGCTCTCTTTAGATGATTGCTTACTTATGAAATAATCATTTACCAGATTGTCCTTTCTAGTAAGAGCTGGGTGGTGTATGCAACTGTTAGGCGTAAATTCTTGAGCCAAAATTGGTGATCACGATTGCAATGTATTGTTAGATTGTTTCCAATACCTGTGTATAGACTGTTGGCCAAAGACTTGTTGGCTGCTACTTCTCTACTGGCTCTTGGTTTGTTGTTTTCCCTTTTTAAGTTATCTAAAAAATCCTGACAAAAAAAAAAAAGTCTAACAATGTTCCTAAAATATGCGTGTTCAGGTATGCATCAAGAGTTCGGTCAATTGTGAATGACCCAAGCAAGAATGTCTCGTCAAAAGAGGTCATCCGTTTGAAAAAACTGGTTGCCTACTGGAAGGAGCAAGCTGGGAAGAAAGGAGATTCTGAAGATCTCGAAGAGATTCAAGATGAACGACCTGTGAGAGAACGGACTGATGGTCGTCATTCCTTGTAGTGTTTTGTGATGGTTGTAAGAATAGCATGCGGAACAACCTATCCTGCAAGTCAGATATTGATTATGAGCCACTGGAAGGTTAATTTGTTGGCTTTCAGCCCCGCTCAGTGACCGGTTAAACTGACTGCCTCCCGCCAAACCATCTCACAGCAATTCTGGCCCCAACCCTGGTGACTTTTGACTGGCCTAAAGATAATCTGTATAGTCAAGAATATCGTGTATATATTTATTACATTTGCCAATTGGATATCTAGAAGCTAGCTGGTTGTCTGTAGAATTTAGTTGGTGAAAATTTTGTACTTCAGGATGGTGAGACCACCAATGTATTTATTGTCAGAGAGAATGGTGTTGATTGTAAGATTGCTTCTGTTTTTTATGCAATGGCGAAATTGTCAAAAACTGTTGATTTCCTGAAAGCTAATCAGCTTATATTGACGTGATGGGGGCATACGTAGCATGCCTACGCTTGTTCACACATACTTCATCCACATTACGAGGTTCAGTTCTGTAAGACAGCGATTTATTAGTACTCAGAGCAAGTTTCCAAGTGTAGAATTTAATGAATGCATCAAATGTTCTCGTGGCATGCTTTGGCAATCATGTTATTCATTTTCACAAGATTCTCAGACCTCTGAACAGGTTCTCTGCGATGATGTTGTGTATTAGAACAGGGATTGCATTTTTCATCTTGGTTCGTGCTCTCATACAAGCTGGCATCTGTTATCTTGATGAGACCTGCTCTTGTTTTGATGGGCTATCGTTATTTCTTCCTTGTAACTGGTTCTAACTGGTGTAGGCCGAAATGTTTCTGAATAGGCACGAACCCTTGAGCCGCTCACGTTCATGCATTATGTTGCTGCTCCAACACACTCAAGAAAAGCAACCTACCAATCACTTCAGTAGCTTTCTTAAATCAAAGATCACGCGTGGTGGCAAGACACTAGAAATTACAGAAGCAACTGGGCAAAACATCACCGGCCAGGCTTTCGGCCCTTCATTTCTGAGAGAACGAAACGCACACGCCACGCCCACTCGCGTCCTCAAGAACGCGACTTGAGCCAAACTTTCCTATTGGATGACGAACGCGATGAAGTCATGGAGGCAATATGGGCGTCGCGAGACTGAAATTAGCCTCCCGTGCCAATGCAATTTCCCTTAAGAAACGCAGAAACTTGTCCACGAATGCCTTAAATAGTAAATGAGTCTCAATCACGGCCCCTCCTAGCCCTAGCAAGCGGGTCCTACTGGCTGCATGAACACAAATCAAGGTTCAGGAGATGGGACCCACATGTCATCCGAAATGGCAGACAAACAAGAACCGTGTCGAATTTCCCAAATCACCCATCTGGGTTCAATTCAATTCCAACCCTTTAAATAATGAGGATTCGAAAAGAGAAGTCTTTCACAGCGAAAGGAAGAAGATCCCTTTTGGTTGTGAGAGAAAGCAGAGAGAGAGAGAGAGAGGGGGGAAAAATGGTGGAGGGACGGGTTCCTGCAATAGACATTCAGGATTTTCCAGGGCAATATCAGAAGCTGAGAGAGGCATGTGAGGTTTGGGGTTGCTTCAGGATAGTAAACCACAAGATTCCACTGGAGCTGATGTCAGAGATGAAGGCAGTAGTGAGGTCTTTGCTTGATCTTCCCTCTGATATCAAGAAGAGGAACTCAGACGTGATAACGGGAAGTGGGTACATGGCACCCAGTGAGAAGAATCCTCTGTATGAGGCTCTGGGACTCTATGACATGGGCTCACCTCAAGCTGTCCAAGCGTTTTGTTCTCAATTGGATGCATCCCCTCACCAGAGGTGCCCTTCCTCGTACTCTACACCCCTTCCCCATTTCGGTTGTAAGAAGTTGATTGACTCCCTCTCTCTCTGTCTTTAGCCGAAGTGGACTGAAAAGTTGGTATTTTTCTTGAATGCCTTTCACATTGATTCAACTTGTGTAGAGATGATAGCATATGCTGCTGGTTCTGGTAGTGTAACTGATTGCTTGTGCTGGCTCATCTCGACATTAAAGCGTCAGGTGATCTCTAGGACTCATGACAATTGTGGATGGTCTCTAGGACTCAGGATAACAATTCTCATTAGTTTCTTGATTGTAGATGAGGATGGTTTTTATAGTCATGTCCATCAAGTTGGTTGCCATCAGGGCTTAATCTGGAGTCATCGGACAAAATAATGTTTCGAAATCGGCATTGACAGGCTGGATTTATGATAAAGTCATGGGCTAGTCATAGACATCATATCGTTTTCTTTGGTAATTTGGTAGGATGGGTTGCTATTCATATTATCTCAATTCTCAGTGATGGTGCTATTTAGATGGTTTTACAGCTTATTTACAGAAAATGGTAAATCGATGTATGCTTATGTCAATCTGTCTGAACAGTGGTTTCTTTCTTATATTTTTATTTAAACCCTTCTTTTTTAGAGAAATAATAGAGAAGTATGCCCAAGCAATACATGAACTCATCATGGACATCGGGGCAAAGCTGGCTGGAAGCATGGAACTAGACAGTAAATTGTTCATGGAATGGCCCTGCCAGTTCAGGATCAACAAATACAATTTCACTCCTGAAACTATTGGGTCTTCAGGGGTCCAAATACACACCGACTCCGGATTCCTGACCATTCTTCAAGATGACGAGAACGTTGGTGGTCTCGAAGTGATGGACTCATCCGGCGCGTTCATTCCAGTTGATCCCTGGACTGGTACATTCCTCGTCAATCTAGGAGATATGGCAAAGGTAAGCACTTCATCATTTCTTTGATGATTCCATCGAAGATCTCAAAAAGAAGAAAAAAAAGACAAAGAATTGGCAAAATTCGAGGGTCCCCCCATTGCGTTGGCCAGATTGGAGGAAACGAGAACATCATGTTCCCTCATAAAAAAGCCCTTTATCCCCTATTTCTATGGTTTTTTGTATGTAGGTCTAAATTAGAGCGAATAACAGGTCTCAGAAACTCGATAATCAGATGTTTAGATAAACCTGTGAAGTGAAGTCATAAGCACCGATTACTGGAACTTATATTCAGGTTATTCCAATATGAGATGTAATGTCGTATTATGTAACCATAGCAAATGAGGTTGAAGTGCAATTTTCTTTCATAGATTTTCTCAGATTTTTCATTTGATGTTCATGTGTTGTTAGATATGGAGCAATGGAAGGTGGTGCAACGTAAGGCACCGAGTTCAGTGCAAAGAAGCGACGATCCGAGTGTCAATTGCTACTTTTCTTCTGGGACCGAGGGAGGAAGTTGTTGAACCACCTCGAGAATTTGTGGACTCCGAGCACCCGCTTCTCTTTGCTCCTATTACTTATGAGGATTTCAGGAAACTAAGGTTCTCCAAGAAACTTCAGGCAGGTGAAGCTCTTGCGCTTGTGCGTGCTCTATCCTGAGCAGATGTGCCGGAGCTGCTGAAAGTTTACGGTGAAATGATGCCATGTCAATAAATTGCAAAGGTCCCCACTGATAAGAAGGAATTCATGTCAATGAATGCTATCAGCTTCACCATTCTTGAGGAACATTTCTAATTGAAGGCAATCTTAACTTCACCTGTAGCCTTTTACTTGCATACGCAACATTATGCCAATCGAAAAGTAGAATGACAAGTTGCTTTGCTCTCAGATAGATTAGCTGTCTCTCTTTCTGCTGCATCTTCGTTTCTGTTGCTTCCAAGAACGAAATCAGATATACTGGTTCAATCACATTTTCGAAAAGTGGTTCACTAGAACCGTTTAAGACAACGTTAATCTCACGTGTCTTTCGTCGAACCGCGTCTGTCACGTTGGCAGCGGAACAAGTTTAGAGAAAATTTTCGCCCGACTTATCTTTAACTAAGAGCCCGAAGATATTAGTAATCACCGGCAATCTCTTTTCATGTTTGAGAAGAAAAACAAGTTCTGTCGAGGCAAAACGACCATATTTGTCGATTGATACTTTCATCAGGGTCTTGTGGCCTTATGAGAACTTCAGAGCTAATACCCAAGATTGTGAACCACAAGATCCCATTGAAGCTGAGGGCAGAGATGAAGGCAGTAGTGAGATCTCTGCATGATCCAACCTTTGACTTGTAATGTTCTGCTTTAATCCAATGTACTGTCAATGTACATGGTTCCTCTAATCTTGTAGAGAGACAATGGAGAGCTATGCCACGAGCATTACAAAACCTAGTCCTGGACATAGCAGCACAACTAGCATAGACAGTGGGATTAGGTGGTGAGCCATTCAAGAAATGAACTTGCCAACTCAGGATGAGCAAGTGCCAACTTCTCTCCTGAGGCTCTTGGCTCTTCAGGAGTCAAGTGCATACAGACTCAGGATTACTCTCCAACCTTCAGGACGACGACAATGTGAGCAGTCTCGATGTGATGGACTCCTCCGGCTCGTTTCTGGCCCTCGACCCTTGGCACGGTTGGGCAAATTCGGCTGTAGTTTGTTTCAAAAGCCTGCTCACCGTCCTGTTGTTATGGTTTCTTAAGGCAACTTTGAATAGTCCGCTACTCTCAAGCGTGTCCAAGCTCTTTAGTCGTTTGCAGAACACAAAATTGTCACAGGAGATCAAAGCGCAATATTTCTTCATACCTACAAGATTTGACCGATATTTTGTCTGTCGATGTTCACTATTGGACTGCAGATATGGAGCAACGGGAGGTGGTGCAACGTGAAGCCCCGCGTGCTGTGCAAGGAGGCCATGGCTCGGGTGTCGATCGCAACATTCCTATTAGGACCGAAGCAGGGAAGCTGTCAAAGCGCCCCCCGGAGCTTGTCAGTCCTAAGCACCCACGACTCTACAGCCCCATGGTCTACGAAGATTTCAGAAAGAAACCTGAGGATTTCCAAGAACATGTGGGCCGGCGAAGCTCTTAGGGTCGTGTGTGCCCAATTTTAATCATATCTATGCTCGCGGGCGATTTCATTAGCTGCAGATATAACCGCCAACACAACATAGGTAGTCGAAAGGACCTCGGAGACCCACCAAAGCACGAAAGCTAACAAACGGGCCACATTCGCGACTCATGTAGCACGAATTACTAAAGGGAAGAAAATGCTTGATGTTGAAGATCAGAATCTGACGCCATTTATCATTACAGATCGTATGTACACCTCCTCCTTTCCAATTGAAGAAGCAAAAGGTGATTTAACAGAAAAATAGATAAAACATTTAGACGACGCTCAAATAAAAACAACTAAATTAGTAAATCGAACAAAAAAGAAGTAAAATTTACACTCCAATGGAAATGATACAGAGGAAACAATTAAAAAGGAGCAAAAAAAACCTTTTCTTTTTCCCGCAGAACTGTTGCAGTTCTACTTCTACACAGGAGAGCTGTTATTGTACCCTGCGTCACTTTCTTTACTCGCGTATCTCGGCGTCCAGCCCGACCCGAACTGCGACGACGTCATCGGCGTCACGTCCGTGGTATCCCCGATTTCCATCAGCGGGCTCGCCGAGGGCCAAACGAACGCGGGCTTGAACGGCGGGACGCGCGGCGCGTCCACCGACCCCGAGAGAATTTGCACGATCGCCGGCGTCTTGGGCCTCTCTGCCGCGGTCGGGTGGGAGCAAGCCAGCCCGAGGAGCAGCAACCGCCGGGCCTCTTCCTCCGCGTAGTCCCCACCCAGACGCTCGTCCACTGCCTCCAGGATCCGCCCCTCGCGGTGGAGCGACCACACCCAGTCCACCAAGAACTGGAACCCGCCGAACCCGGCCCTGTTCCACGGGCGCTGGCCGCACACCACCTCGAGGATGACCGCGCCGAAGCCGAAGACGTCGGACTCCCGGGTGGCCTTGCCTGTGTGGAGGCACTCGGGGGCGATGTAGCCGACCGTCCCAGGGACGCCCTCCTCGAGCTCGGCGTAGGAGGTCTTCTCGTTGTCGATGGCGCGGGCGAGGCCGAAGTCGCCGAGGCGGGCGTTGAAGTTGGAGTCGAGCATGACGTTGCTGGCCTTGAGGTCGCGGTGGACGACCTTCTGGTCGTACTCGTCGTGGAGGTAGTGGAGGGCTGAGGCGACGCCGGAGACGATCTTGTAGCGGTGGCTCCACCCAAGGGTCTGCCTCTCCGGGCCGCAGAAGATGTGGCTGTCGAGGCTCCCGTTCGGCATGAAGTCATAGACCAAGAGCAGCATCCCCTTCTTGTGGCACCATCCTGTCGATCAGCACACTTTTTCCATCAAATTTCAATTGAAAACTATGTCGCATCCCATCATGATAAAAACGATTAATCGATAAGGATACGACGATAAAATACGAATTTTCCGACATTACAAAGTACGTCGCCAAATTATTTTTTTATTGCACGTTCGAGTATGGCGTCAGATGTGACAGACCGTGCATGTGCTAAGATTCGTGACCAGCCTTTGCTCAGGACAAAGAAGAAGACGAATTTTAGGATTAATATATGGTGCCCATTGGACCGTCAAACCCTTCTTTTTTTCTCGTACCACGTTCTTGGATTAGATTTCTGCCAAACCACCCACCAAAACTCGAGGTTTGATTTGGCAGACTAGACTAAAATTTCGAGATCGGTGGGCAGCATCTTCTCACATTCCTTTATTTCGAATTTGATTTAACGATCTTGACGTTAACGAGATTATAATTTTCTACGTCGATCCGTACGGTCGTGCGTGTTATGCCCGATTGACTTGATAGTCGCGACAAATGACAAATTTTCCGGAACTATATGGTTTTATCCGGTCTTCTCTTATTTCGAAAAGGAGAATTATGCAATTTTTTTTGAAAGATAATGTTTTGACTTTTTATGCTAGGGTGCCAAAGTCTCGAATTGGCGTGCAATTTCGCTTAAAGAGGAAAATAAATAAAGAAAGGGTGGTGGGAGGGGGGACCGAGGACGGGGATTTCAAGAGTCAAACTATCGGAAGCTCTTACGGTCATAATATTGCTTCATAATTACTCAAAAAAGATTGCTGATTTTTGCAACGTGCATCATCAGATAATGCCACGTGTCTTTGAGAATTTTCCTAAAACCAAATTTCCTCCGAATTTTTCCAAAATTCCAACGTTAATGAACTTTCCAGGAAGCCATATGGAACATCATCTAATTCTATCTTACCAAGCAGCCATAGTTAGTTTGACCATTCAAGAAAAGTCCATCAGCCTCTCCAAATGTCACTAACCCCCCCAAAAAAAAAAAAAAAAAATCAAAAACATATATTTCGTTGATTAAAAAGCATCGTTTTTTGAAACGTGCGCTCTGTCAACTTTCAAGAAAAAAAAAAAACGCAACATTAAATTTTTTTAAAAAAAGGTAATAAAAAAAAAGAATGGAGAAAAAAAAGAAAAGAGAAATTCAACAAAAATTTCAAAACTCACCGAGCAAGGGGACGAGATGCCGGTGGCGCAGGCGGTTGATGATGGTGAGCTCCGCCAAGAAGTCGTCCTTGCTCTTCAGGTCGCCCCTCGAGAACTTCTTCACCGCCACCTGCCGGTTCTCCGTCGCCAACACCCCCTTGTACACCACCCCGAACCCTCCCTGCCCCAGCTTGTTCCTCTCGTCGAAGTTCCCCGTCGCCCTTTTCAGATCCCGGAACTCGAACTCCTTCGGCGTCCCCGGCAAGCTCTTCAGCGTCCCAAGTATGTTCGGGTCGTTCGCCGCCGCCCTCCGCCGCCTCACGCGGAAGCCCAAGACGGCCGCCCCGACCAGAACTGCCGCCGCCGCCGGGATCCCGACGGCCAGCCCGATCACCAGCCCCGCCGGAAGGTCCCCGTCCTTCGGCAGGTCCTCCACCGTCAGGTTCCAACTCAGCACGCAGTTGAGCTCCACGTTCCCCCCGGTCGACGCGGCGAAGCCGAAGTAGGAGTTCTGGCTCACCACCTTGCTCGTGTCGAGGCTAGCCTTCATAATTGGAGAAGCCGGCTTGGGCTTCGTCGGGGTGGATTCGTCCTCGTCGATCATGTAGACCTTCAGGACCTTACCGCCGCCATCGTAGTCGATCCAGACGTGGAAGAATTTGGTAACGTTAGGAGCGAGCTGGAAGCCCAGGCCCGCCAGCGAGACGTTCTGGCTGGACCGGACCGAGTTGATGTCGAGGCCGATGTGGTTCGCGTCCGGGTCATAGTCCTGCTTGAAGGTGTCGAACTCGACGGCCAGGAGGCGGTTGCTGTCGTGACCGTCGGTGGTGGCGTTGGTGAGCCCGAGGTAGCCGCCGGAGCTCCCCGCCGGGAGGTTCAGGTCCGGCGCGACGATGAAGGCCAGGCCCTCGCCGGGGGTGCTGTTGCCGTTGACCCGGAAGATGTTGATGACGAAGGAGGTGTTGAAGGAGGCGAGCTTGGTGGGGGCCGTGGAGGGTCCGTCCCAGAGCTTGAAGCCCTGCCTGTAGAGGATCCTGCCGGACTGGTTCTGGAGGGTGAAGTTGCCTGCGGAGTCGGGGGTGACCTGGAGGGCCTTGTTGGCGATGGTGGCCGGATAGACGACCTCCAAGGTTTTGTAGTCGGAGGAGGGATCAAAGGGGCCGAGCTGGAAATCTAGCGCTTCGAGGGGCCGCAGCCGGGCGGCGAGAGGGAGGAAGAGGAGGAGGAGAGAGAGGAAGGTGAGGTTGGCCGGGAGAGGCGCTAGAGCTCGGCCCATTTCACGGAAGCCTGAGGGGTTTGGTGGGTTGAAGAAGAAGATGTTGCAGAAGAAGAAGATGAGGATGATGAAGATGGAGGATTATGTGGCGGCCCCGTTTTCTTTTAAACAAATACACAAAACTCTCCCTCCCTCCCTCCCTCCCTCCCTCGCTCATTGCTTGGAACTTTCCATAACAATAATCCCACCACGAGTTAAAAGGCCAGGGACCCAAAAAAAAATAAAAAATTGCTTTCTCTAGAAACAATAATATTTAGACCTGTAATTCAAATTCAACTTTACATAAATCGCAAATTATGCTCCTCCAGCCCGCATTAAACTGTCCAAAAATTATAAGACGCGTCACGTCCGATCGAGCACGAGACAAACACAAACCCGAAACGAAAAGGAAAAGCTGAAATTACCAGCTGATCCTTCCTCATTTTGTCTGCAGGGAAAGATGGCACAGGAGACTCCGTCATTCTCATCCTCGACGAGGTCCAGGAGGATAATTCTATTATAACTTCCGCGTGCTCCTCGAGAGGCCGTCTCATCTGCCCCTCGTGAGCAGTCAAAATTCTGTATTTTTCTAAGCGTTTAACTTTCCATGCATTTGAGGGGCGAGATGACCTGTGCTTTGCACTTCTCTTCCCATCTAATTACATCATCATCAGGCATAATCTAAGAATGACATATGGTTTTGATCTGGACCGAGTCCCGTGTGATCCTGGCCGTTGGGACCGTTTCCCTTGTTTGAGCTCTTCTCAGAAGAAACTGTGAAATCCTTTGCTTCAGCCATTGACGTGAACAAGGTCAAATGGCTTCGCAGGTCAAACAGCCGATCGATTCGCTGGGCACATGGGGCATTCTTTGGCAACTATATCGACGATTACCATTTTTAAGCTCGCGTAACCATCCAGGACATTATTTAATTTGCCAGTCGTGCGGAACCATCTTTGTGCGGCCATCATGTTAAGGGGTTCTTTCGAACTTCGTTATTTTGACATAAAGAAGAGAAAAGACCAGATTTTATCGGAGACAATCGGTTCAGACAATCCGTAGTTCATCGATTCGCTCGAGGTTCGGAGTTAATCCCGCACAAGTAGCGTTTAGTATGACAAGTTCTGCTGGTGCGAACAGATTTGTTGTGGAAGATGATGTGGCTTGATAAAGACACAAATTGTTATCCACACTAAAGAAAGCTGCCAGCCTGGTTACTCTGTGATTCCTGCTTAGTATTGAAGTTCAACCATAGTTAACAAATATTCTCTCCAAGCTCTTGCTCATGCACCTGTCTTCTGTCTTTACAGATAACGTGCCCTCCCTATAAAGTAACAAAAAGGCGGAAAAACTAATATAGGGGTTGGTGAGTTCCCACTTGAGAAACGTCGTGATATCATTCTCCTGAGAATTAGATCTCTTTCGATCACGGGATCGGATCGAGAAAAGGTTAGCTTTTCCTTGTGGGTATCGGATCAGTTCTGCTTTGTGTTTGTGATTATCGAATAAAGACAATTATTGTTAAGCAACTTTATAAAGATGGTACCTTTAAGCTTCTCTTCTTTTGATGACTTTCCAAAGTTGGCCGTTGGACACAGTTTCATCACATTAATAATGAAATGAAAAGATTGATGCTCGCATATCAACCTAATAGTCAGACAGAAATGTTGTTCCTAGAGGACTATCAGTCAGTTTATGCACTTAAACTGGGAAGCTTGAGGAAACTGCATAGGCTATTTCCTCATCAAAGCTTCAGGGGATAAAGATTTTAGACCAGTAAAATCTGCGGTGAGCAAGTCTGACTTTGTTAAAGTCAAAGCTTCATAGTTCAGACTTCAGAGTGTATGTGAAGCTTCCCTTATATTGCAGAGTAGCTGCAACAGCAATGAATGAAAGAATTCAAACTGGTATCAAGAAATTGACCAAAACCTTTAGAGTCTAAACCTTCGTTGCTAGATCCACTCCAAATCAACCTAGCAAAATGTCCATCCAATCCGTACAGAATGATGGCCCAAAGGAAGGAACTTCCTGACATTTTTCGGCCGGAAAAAAATGAGGATTCAGTTTAAAATTTGTTGTCACGGCGTCTCGGGTTTTCTGGCTTAGTCTCATTTTTACCAATTCTGCAGAGATGAAAAACAATCCAAGAATCCTTTTTACCAAAAAAAAAAAACCAATCCAAGAATCCTTGCCAAAAAAAAAAAAAACCATTCCAAGAAAACAATGAATGACAGAGTAAATTCTTGAGCCTGTTTACAGAGGAGCAGACAAGCGCTAGTCACCAGAAGAACGTACAAACTGTTTAACACCAAATGGAAGATTGTCCTTTTTGTGAAGAGCAAAGCAAGATTCAAGATGCCCATGTCAGGGCTGAGGTAAACGCGGATTATAGATTTCTACAATTCCAATAGTTGACCATTGGCCAAGCACAAGATTTTTCGATACCTACGACACGAAACACCTTGTTGGAACCTTCTGATGTGAACTATACGAGAGTCGTTGTCCTAAGCCAGATCAAGTCGAAGTCTTTGCAGATTTTTATTGCTCTGAAGGAGTTGCTTCTTCTAGTGAGAGGTAAGCGGTCCTTTTCGTTTCTCCACCAGAGCTTGCACGTCAACAACCTTTGATTCAGTTCCACAGATCCACACAAACTTTCAGTATCCACGTTGGAATCTAGAACCTATCGCGAAATCCCGAGTAAGTTGGCCTCGAGGAGGGACATTTCTAAAGAAAACGTTGTTAAAAAACATTATCTTTCTTGTCTTCATTGGTTTGTGCTCATCCAGGATCCAGAATTGACACAGAATGATAAGGACCATTAACATTAGTTCATGAGTTGGGGGCATCGACAAACTAACTCTGATCTGTACATATACAAAAATCTTGTCTTGGTTTTCAGTATCTGCAGCTTGTTTGGCCTTTTATGCGAGAATAACAATGAAGATGTATTAAATCATGTCACGTGCTTGAACTCCTGGTTGCCAAATCCGACCCGACTTGTGTCATGAGGACAATCTCGGAATTAAAGGAAAAGAAAGCAGAATTTTGGCTTGAGTCATTTGATTCGGCTAGAACAAATGTTTGACTTCAACCTAGTTGACCTCCGAAGAGATGCTTGGATTCGTTGTCTAATATGTGCGGCACTTAAGTGATCGTTTTTTCTCTAATTTGATATTTAATGAGCTGACAAAAACTTTTAACACTAAAGTGAACGTCGTGCGAAACTTTTGACACTTCTAGTGTTCTTATACCATTTTGTTCGTATGTTACGTCATAGAACTTTCATTGAGTGTGTAGGTTCTCTTAGTGAATTTGAATATTGTGAGGGATAGTGAGTTGCAATTGAGAATTTTTGGTGGAATCTTGGGGCTTGGGACGAACTTTTTTTTTTTTTGGGGACAAACTTGAGTGATGGTAATTTGGTAACTCCATGATCGATAGTGGAATCTTTGCAATTGTCTCTCCCTGTGAAGTAGGTACCCACACTTGAACCAAGTTCCTTATTGTCTCTTGTTGATTTCTCTTGTTTTTCTTCTTATCAAGTTAGATTTGAATTGCAAGATCTATTAAGGTTCCGTTTGTTTCATGGAAAATAACTTTCAAGAAAAAGCTTTTCAAATTTTTGTCGTTTGGTTCACAGGAAAAAAAAAACTAGTTAAGGAAACTTCCACCGATGGAAAAACACCTTCAATAGTGGGGAAAATCATTTCCTATTTTTGAAAAGCCATGATGATGGCCGATGACCAGATAGCAGGATGGGGTGTACTACAATTACTTTGAAAAGAGATAAAATCCGCCTCGTTCTCTAAGGAATGATAGAGTAAGCTGCGAAATTACAGTCACTTGTGATGTAACCTAGGGACTAGTGATTTGCGGTAGAAATGAACATTTTTTTTGGGGGGGGGTGGTTTAACAACAGAGGTAAAGGAAGGTCAAAGCAGTGTTGTAAGAAGTCTAAAGATCGTGTCTAGTGCTTTGAATAACACAAGAAGGGGCACATGAGGAAAGATTGTCATTAAAGGTATAGGCAAGATGCCACAAGCAGTGTGACAAACGTTGCTAAGGAGAGCATAGATAATGAAAAAACCGTCGTGCATGTGACCATAGACGATTAGGGTGTTCTTATCATATGATATTTATTGTAACTGGTTTACTACTTACAAAAAACGTAGATTATGGCTGGGTACTAATCGTACATATTACGGCCTGCAAGGTTGTGTGATTAGGAACAATTTGGTTCTGGATAATTTTATAGTAGGCCCGCCGGCTTAGTTGTTGGCCCTATTTCAAGTTATGAAAAAATTCAATGCTATGTTGTAGCAAACACATCGGGGGTTCTGCCCAAATTGATGCTGGCTAAAATTTGTTTTAGTGATGCAGAGCTAATAGAGAAATGTAGATGGACCAAAAAATAGAGGAATATAGAGATTGGACACGACACGCCAGCTCCTCACCAACCTTTTCACTTTAAAGATGGGCATGACAACTAAAAAAGTCTTAAACCTATTACATTTGTACCAATTTAATTTAAACCTTTTTAATAGTGTCAATTCAGTCCTAAACATTTTCATGTTTTGTCAATTGATCCCATCAAATCAATTTTTGTCAGAACCTGTGAATTTCGGCCATCTTACGTGACATTATTGATGTTGATGTGGACATTTTTCAATAATGTTTTAGTGATTTTTTAAATTTTATATAATTTTTTGGGTTTCTTTTTATTTTCTTTTTACCGAGCGTCGGCAAGGGCCTTGTACGCCCTCATCTAGTGGCCTGCGATGGCGTAGCCGCTTGATGCCCTTGTCGGCCTTCATCCAAAAAAATAAAAGAAAAAATATAAAAAAATATTCAAGAGAATACCCTCGAATTTTACGTCCCAAAAAGTACATACAAAGTAATTTTAGGACTTGTTTAGGTCCAAAATATCCTTCATATATACAAAACTTTTGTATTTTTGGTCGAAACATGTACACAGAATTTCACGGCCCACAAAACAAAGACCGTGATTACGTCTTCGTCTTTAAAACTTTGAGTCGAACTGTAAGAAGGATGGGATTTAAAAACTAATCTGAAGCTTACGTCAAGTCTCATTACAAAATTACACGTGCTGGAAAAATAAATTAGTAAATAAAAAATAGAGATAATTACCAAAAAAGGCAAAAACCTATTGCATATATGTCAATTTTGTCCTAAACAATTTGGTCCATATCTTGTGTGAACCGACAATCATCTTTCAGCTAACCTAGCCTCCTCCGTCCCTCACCAACAAGAAGTAATTGACCAATTCAGTTATAAACCTTTTGACGATTGCTAATGTAATTCTTTCAACTAATTTTGGCTGGAAATAACTGACGTGGAAGTCAAGTTTAACCATTCTTTTTACGTGGGATGACTAAGATGTGAACAATTTTTGTAATTTTGTAATTTTCTTTTCTTTTCTTCTTCTTTTTGCCCTTTTTTTTTCCTAGTTCCTTTTGCTGGTCGTAGGCCCTCGGCAATGGTTGGCAATTGGCCATAAGCAAGGGTCACCCTCGCCACCCCCTCTGCAACCATCACTTATGGTCGACGGACACTGGCCATCATTGAGACCTCAATGATCGGCGGAAGAAAATAAAAAAAAAAAGGAAAAAGGAAATGGAGAAAATCTTCCATGTCAATGTTGCTGTGCCACATTTGATTGCCGTTGTCTATGTCAATAATTTCAGCTGAAATTGACCAAAAAGCTTTTTTGGCAACTTGTCAAAAGATTTAGAACTAAATTAAAATATTGACTTTATGTGCTTCTTCAATACTGTTTGGACTTTATGTGTTTTTTGCTAAATTTTCCATTCAAAATATCCTTATTAGTTCATAGGTCGTAGTCTAATATTTAAGTTTTTCACAAGTAAATCCGCAGGGTAATAAACTCATGATGGTATACGTTTAGATCTATCTTTTAGCAAAACAAAAAAATATATACATGTTTAGATATGTCACATTCGTTCTCACCGTATAGAGACACCGAGACAAGGATATAAGAATTCGATTTGTCTAGTGAGACGTCGTAGGTTCTTAGGTATTTGATCTAACCGTTGCATCCAATGCCAAAAATTGTCGAACAGGTTTTAGGGATGCTGTTCCTCTGTGCTTCATGCTAGGAAACATGCTGCAAAACATTGGGAGAGATCAATAGAACTTTCAACCAAATCAAGGGGGGAAAAAAGAAGAACAGAGAAAAAGTAAGATCGCCGGAAACACCACATGTCTATAAACAAAATCATATAAAATCGTAAATAAGTAATGCGAGATGCTTTGATACCTATAAAAATCGGATTAGGAATGACAAGAGGGGATGTTCAACACAAAATGTTACATTTATAGATGAAGGGAGATCACATGTATGTAAAGAACGCGTAAAATTCGAAATTTCGTGTCTGCCACTGTATCAATCCTTCTCATATGCTTGCATCAAATTATTGTTGGGGAAGCGCGTAGCTGAAATCTAATACATTTACCTGAGAAGATCATCAAGATGGAGCTTGATCCGAGCCCTCTAATGTACCCAATGAAATACGCATCAACTCAATAGCTTCACCCAATGAGTTATAGTCCAATTATGATATATTAATTTCCCAATTTCAACTCTTGTACTCCTTGTAAAAATTACCAAAAAACTCTTTAACCAATTTAAATTGTGTCAATTCAGTCATAGACCCTATTTTTTTCACTAATTTTTCCTAAATATTTTCACATTTTGCCAACTAAGTCGTTTTGGCTAAAATCAAAAGACGTTGTTGTGGTTATTAGATATCCTAAGTGACACAATCGATACTGACATGGATAAATTTTGATAATATTTTAAATTTTCTTGTAATTTTTTCCTTTTTATATTCTTTTCTTTACTTTATTTTTCCCCTTATCTTAGGATCGACGAGGGCCGCGGTGCCCTTGCTTGGCCTGATTTGGCAAGGGCGTTTGCTTTTGGGCCGACCCTAATTACAGGGAAAAGAAGAAGAAGAGAAAATGCACAAAAAAAAAAGATAAAAAAAAATATTTAAAAAATCAAAACACCATTAAAATGATTCCAAGTCAGCATCGGCCTTGCATGTAGAATGATTGACGTCCACGTCAATGATTTCTAGCTAAAATTGGCCATATAAACGGAATTGACACAAACGCAAAAGGTTTAGAACTGTATTGAAAACACAAAAAAATTTAAGATCGAATTGACACAATTGCATTAGGATTATGACTTTTTCGCGAGATGATTTTCAAAACACGGGTGAAAGGGGGAATATTTTTCACAAACGTACTCGTATGCTTCACATCATCACTATAACTATTATTACTACCATTGCAGCATTGCTATGTTCTGTCTATGATTATTCAGCAATGCCTAACTGAAAACAGGAATGCCTTGTGTGGTTTACACCGTTTCTGGACTTTAGCAAAAGAATATGGTCACTTCTTACCTCGTTACTGATGAGAAAATGTCAGGTAGGCCGTCCCAGGTTTCGGCATATTATGCTCTCGGACACGAAACGTGAGTTTTCTGGTTTTATTTTCGCTTAGAGCTCAACGTTCACGATTCTGCTTTTTTGTCCGCTTTCACGCCAAGCCGTCACCACCTAAGCAGAGCTTGTGTGTCTCTTTCATCTTCTCAAACCCACGTTGTCTTCTTTATATGCCCACCACGCGCTCGGCGTGTGGATTCCAGAATCAGGCCACACTCTCCCTCCTCCACTCAAAAAGACACTTCGCCATCGTGCTCCGAAGTTGCTTCTCATGGACCTGTCGCAGACGCCTGGCGGGCAGAGCAAGCTTCCGACGGTAGCGGAGGGGAAGGCTGAGACCCAAGCGCGGAGGACTGAACTGTTTCGGCGAGCTCAGTGGCTCCGAGCCGCCGTTCTTGGGGCTATTGATGGGCTGCTCTCGACGACGTCGTTGATGCTCGGGGTCGGCGCTGCGAAGGATGATCGTCGGTCCATGGTTCTCTCGGGCATTGCGGGGGCTCTCGCGGGCGCTTTCAGCATGGCGGTTGGCGAGTTTGTCTCGGTCTCGACGCAGAGGGATATCGAGCAGGTGAACCTCAAGAAGCGCGACTCCGTGACAGAGACGGAAAAGCCAGAAGAGATCAAGATCACCGTCACTGCTACTAAGCACGACGAGACCGGCTCGGCTGAGCCCACTGGACGGACCCCATCCAGAAGCACTCCATGCCGGAGGATGTTGATATGCGAAATACCGGAAAAGGGGTCCCCGGTGATGGTGGTGGAGCCTCAGTCGATCACGCTATTCTCGCCCACCTCGCCTGCGCTTAAGGTGCTTGCCGAAAACGCTGCGAAAGCAAAGCAGGAAGCAATCGACGGAGAAGAAGCTTTACCCAACCCTTACAAAGCCGCGGCTGCGTCTGCCTTGGCTTTCCTTTGCGGGTCGTTGTTTCCTCTGTTGCCGGCCATCTTTGTCGCTCAACAAACGCTCAGAGTCGCGATTGTCGCGGCGGTTGCATCCATAGCTCTTGCTCTGTTCGGAGGCATCGGAGCTCATCTCGGTGGCTCGCCAGTGAAAGTCTCCGCGGTGAGGATTTTAGTGGGTGGGTGGATTGCCATGGGAGTTACTTACGGGTTGCTCAAGCCTTTCGACGGAGACGATGATGCTAAGTAGTTTCAATGGTGGCCATTTCTGGGTTGTCAAATTATCTATGTTGATGATAAATACACTGCTTCCTTTCTATTCTTTGTCTTCTTCATTGATACTTGGATACTTAATAGATGATGCACATAGATGCACCGCTGCTTTTCATATTCTGTCTTCTTCCAAAGACGATAACGAGAAAATCGAGACATAATGTCCTTAAATTAAGACTACATTCAAAAGTTCATTTTACTATAATTAACATTCTCAATCACAACTCTCAATTATAAGAGAGAGATTATATTCAATAATAGCTATTTATGGACCCAACTCAAATTACTAATAAAATACGGGTTTAAATTATAAAAGTGTCCAAGCTTTCTGAAAACGCTACCCCTATAACCAACCGGGGTGACCCCTTAACCTTCATGTCAATGGAAAATATGAATCACTCCTCAACAAACTTGAGACTAGAGATTTCATACGTAGTGTAATATACGATATGAAAGAGAAAAATTTGTATATATAATATTAAATAAGCTTTTTGTTGCGCAATATATCTTGGGTGAATTAAATTTGATTCAAGGACTCTCCCTAGGCCATCAAGTCCAATGATCTAATATAACAAGGCATCAACAATAAGGGCCTCCATAGTAACCATTATGGTTCTCTAATTCTGTTTTCCAGAATAAAAAAAGATGAGAATCATATTTCGTAGCGTAAATGATTCCGATTTTGTTCTCGAAAACAGTTTTGGAGCAAAAACAAGAACAAAAAAAAAAGTTGATTCCGGAAAAAAAATCACTTTTGAGTATCACCAAACAGAATAAAGTCTCACATCTCTCACTTTTTCTTTTCATTTCTCTCAATTTTTCCTTGACCTAAAATAGAACGAGGTCTCATTTTCAAAGAAAAACTATATGATAATAAAATCTTACATAAAAAATAAAAAATTCTAAAATTCTAAAAAATTTGAAAAAATTCTAGAAAATTTTCAAAAAATCCCTAAAAATAGAAAAAACTTAGATTATGCTAGTTTAACCTCATTTTAAAAAATTTGGGCCTAGATTTCCTATATTGCATAGATTTTGTTCTTTTTTTTAGAAAAATCATAAACACCTTTGCAATTAAACTCGAATTACATTTCTCTAAACCCTTAGGGCTTCATTAGGATTTTATGATGTGATTTATCAATTCTATGATTCCTTGATTGCACACTTGATTTCATTGGTTGTAATTTGCCTAGGTTCATGTACTTTAGGCTTAGTCTAGTTTTAAAATTTTTTAGATAAGGACAAAAATAATCATCGTGAACACTTAGCAAGATCTCGTTCTTAAGTTTTTGATGAATTAAGACTGAGATTTGATTTCCTAGAATAAAAAACGCACACAATGCAGGGCAATGAAGTGCATTTTTCTTATAGAAATGAATGTGTCACTTCTGTCGGTTGTCCGCTTGCTCAAAAGAGTTCAATGAAATACCACAATAAATGATGAAAATGACTCTTGATGATTCTTGATATTTATTTTTACATTTCAATATGCAATATGTTATACAATAGAATCAATATGAATTAATCTTCGATTAATTCGAAATGTATGATGAAATTTCACAAAATAATTAAGTAATTATTTGACTTAAATGACAAAAATTGGAAAGATCAATTATTTCTGTGAACAGAAATTTTATGTAGTTATCAAACTCGTTTCTATTTCAGAAACAAAAATTTTGAATAGTTATCAAACTCGTTCTCATTCTCTAAAACTCATCCAATGAATAGAATCGAAAAAATTTATTTTAATCAGAATCACCTTTTTGGAACAGAATGATTGTCCTAAGTGTTCCATGATTGATTAGTTGGTCAGAAAGGACATGTTTGTTTGGGATTAAGCACAATCGATAAGTGGGTTTTTACCCATTACTTTTCCGTTAAAATTTAAGAATATATTCTACAAATGAAGAATAATTTTTTTGGAAAAAAAAAAAAAGGTGTACGTGCGGCATTCTTAACCTTCGTTCCTTTTTTTTTTTTTTTTTTTGACCTTTACAATTGATGCATTTTTAATCGAAATTCAAGCAATTCTTCCACCAAATAATCGAAATTCAAGCAATTCTTCCACCAAAGCGTTTGACGTGCGGTATCAGTGACGTGGATCCAGAAGAAAGTTTTCCTTTTTTTTAAGGCTTAATTCTAAAAGAAAATACCCAATATTTATGTCCAATCTAAATCATGTCAAGAACTTCTTTTGTCTAAACATAAAGGGAAAAAGCCAAAAAAAAAAAAAAGAAGAAGTCAAACTATGCCATGGTTACAGATGCATCTTAATTTTTTTGTTTTTTACATCATAAGTTCCAAAATTGTGCTCGTACAACAACCTAAATTTTTTTTCTATGTCCAAAATTCTAAATTTGTACGCATGTGACAATTTTTTATTCTAAATTCATACTCGTACGATACATTTACTCCAAATTTATACTCGTGTGACATATTTTTTTCATGTAACACGGACGCGAGAGTGAGGGCCAATTTTTTTGCTCGTTGGACGCGTGTCAGTGTCCGACACACTCAGACACTCGGTGCTTCTGACACACAGTCAGCGAAAGGGACACGCTTGGACACTCCTGTCCCCGGGATAATTTGGGAAATTCAAGTTAAGTGAAACCAAAAACTGAAAGCCTCAAATCGCTAACCTAATTTCATCTTTCTCTCCTCTCTGTCTCTTTGCTCTCGGCTCTACCTTGCCTCGCAGCCTCGCCATGGGAGGCTAGGGTTTCAAAGTGGGAGGGGTCGGGGTTGAGGACCATCGCGAGCTACGCCTGCTGGAACTGGGTGGATTGGGGATCCACCGCGATAAAGAATTAGGGTTTCCTGCTATCGGCTGCGATGGCGACGAGGACGATGGAGGAAGGAAGAGGAGAATGCAGGGTTACAGATGAGAACTTTGAGAGGGAGGCTCCCACGACTCTTATCTCTAATCGTGCAGTGGCCCGAAGGGCCTGGGCTGGCAATTCTTCCAACTGAATAAAAGTATGTTATGACAACTGAAACAAAAAGAGAGAAAAGGGTTTAGAGTTATAGAGAGAGGCTTTAATTTTTAGTGATATTTTTTTGAATTTATTTTGTTTTAATTGGGTTTTCATTTCTGTATTAGTAATTTTTATAATTTTTCTTTTATTCTTTTTTAGGGAATAAAAAACGAAAAACAGATGGAATCATAAAAATACTAATTTATTATATATATTTATATATTAAATATATAACGTGTCCTAACGTGTCAATTTTTTTTATTTATTTAGAAATCACGTGTCGGCGTGTCGTGTCGCGTGTCGCTTATCGTGTCAGTGCAACATAGCATTTACTCCAACTTTGTACCCTTCATCAAAATTCTATTAACAAACACTGCTAAAAGTTTTATGTGGTTGCCTATATGGATGACGGATATCAAATGGTACTAACGTGGCAATCACGTGGCAAAAGTATGTCAACTTAATGTATGATTTTCTTGTATCGGTTTCTTTTTCTTTTCTCTTTAAACTCCCTTTTTGTTTTCTTCCTTGGTTTAACGACGGTGAGGACTGTAGCGGTGACAATGGCAAGGATGCAACCAATGAAGGAAGAAAGAAAAAAGTAAAAGAAATCTTGACGGACGATAAATGTGTAGCATGGGTCTAAGTTTCAGATTTTTTGTGTCATAAATATAAGTTTGGGGTATTGTGTCAAATGGATATAAGTCTAGATTTTTTTTTGTCAAAAAAATTATTTTGGAGTAAATATGTCACAAGAATACAAGTTAGGGGTGAATATATCGCATGGGTACGAGTATGAGCTTTTGGATGTCACAAAAAAAAAAGTTTAGGTTGTCATGGTGGGCATAGTTTGAGGTTTTTGGTGGCTTTTAACCAAAAATAAATTCATCAACTTGCACACTAGTTCTAGATTTTCCCATGTTAATCCTCTGTCCAAAAATCTTCTTTGGTTTCTTCAAAATTATGGCAGTCGTTGTCTCTAAGGATGGTGATTAATATGTGTAACGACCCAAGCCGACAAGGGTAAGAAGTGGTCGCCGGGGCTAGATAGCATGGACAAGGATCAACTCCTAGAAGGTTTCCGGGATAGCAAATAGGGCAGGAATGAATCGAACCATGCACCGAACAGGAGGAATGCAATTTTGGAATGTGTGTGTGAAAACTTGAATTAGAGGCGCCTTTTAACATAACTGCAGTGCTTAGCTTTGGAGTTACAAAATTAAGCATGCTCAAGTGAATGAATCGAACCATGCACCAAACAGGAGGAATGCAATTTTGGAATGTGTGTGTGAAAACTTGAATTAGAGGCGCCTTTTAACATAACTGCAGTGCTTAGCTTTGGAGTTACAAAATTAAGCATGCTCAAGTGAGAGCACTCCCAATATGGGTAACCGCCTGAAAAGGCGCTCACCCGTACGCCAAAAGATAAAGCTGTGAGGCTTGACATGGTACGGGCCAAAGCGGACAATACCACGGCGAGTTAAATTCACGATGTCACAATATGCATGCTTTGATAATGAATCTTTGACTCGCCATGTTGCTGTTATTTTTTGGAAACCAGTTGTGATTTTTGAACAGTGGGTTAATAGAGGAAAATTTGAGGCTAAGGGCCTATTTGGTTCAGCATTTGGAAGGGGCTTTGGGGCTCTAAAGTCCTTTTGCCAAATACAAATAATGTTTGGTTAGTTTTTTGCTCAACTTTGGAGAAATGCAACTTCATTTTCAAAGGCGCCTAAAAGCCTTTAGCCCAAAGTAGCTCTTGAGATACTTTGCAAAGTTGCATTTTCGAAATACAACTATAATATTTTATTTATTTTATTTTCTTCTTTATTTTTTTCTTTTTCTTTTCTCCTACTTCCTTCTTCCTTTGCTGACCGCAGACCTCGGTGAAGGCGGCCAGCCAACAATCAGCCATGACACGCGGGCAGAAGAGCTTGGCCACATGAAGAGGAGCTGCTGGATCTCAACAACGCAAGCCTCGGCCACACCGGATCTCGGTTGCATGGCCCAAGCTTGTTCTCGACCGAGCAGGAGCTACTGGTCTCGAGGACTGAGATGGGGCTCAAGGTTTGGAATTGTTGGAACGAGTCCTTGTTACTGCTGCGGACCTCCGCGACGCGAGCCTCGGCCTCACTCGATATGGCATGGGGCTCGCAAGATCCGGCGAGGTTGGAGCGAGGATGAGCCTGGCCTATGATTGGTCGCGGGCCATCGCTGTGGACGGCGACCGGTTGAGAAGAAATTAAAGAAGGAAGAAGGAAAAAAAGAGAAATTTTTTTTAAAGAAAGTAATTAAAAATGAAAATTATTAAAAATGAAAAATAATTAAAAAAATCTAATTATTTACAAAGGGTATTTTTTTTACCAAATAACATTTACGTCAAATTTGATTTCCAATGTATTTTTAAAATACACTTTACTAAATATTATTCAGATTTAGGAAATCCCCTTTAGCCCAAAAATATTTGCATTTTTCCAAGGACATTTTTTCAAAACTGAACCAAACAGGCCCTTTAATAAAAATTGGTGATTTTCTTTTTGGAAAAAAGAAAAAGTTCCAATACAGAATTGCAATTGTACCTAGAGCTGGTTTTTTTTTTTTTTTTTTAAGGATTTATGCATTTTTTTCAAGGAGCTAGAAACTATTAGATGAGTGTAACATACGTACTAATAGTGGGTCCACTTAGATTTCGCGTGACTTCAATTAACATCATTCAATAAATTCAATCTGGAATACATGCAAGTTTACTATTGTTTCTTTGGGGAGAATGACGAAAACAGTCATAGTCCATTGTAATTAATCAATTCAGTCCTAAATCTTTTTTTTCCAATTTAATCTTAAACATTTTTATATTTGTATTAATTCGGTCAATTTAGTCTATCGGCATTGATAAGGTGAGCAAAATGAACCAACCGAACCGAGAACCGCTTGGACCGAACCAAACCGGCCGATTTGGTCCTATTCCCAGTTCCTAGGCAGTACGGTTCTCAATTACAGTGGGGGAATCGGACAAACCGGACCGATATTTATTTTTATTTTTAAAAATTTCAACCTCTAAAATCGCTCTCCTCTTTCGATCTTTTTCCTTTGCCCCAGACACGAGTCACCCCGTGTGACTCGAAGTTCATGAGTTTCTGCTCGACAAATAACCGATTTGTCCCCCGGCAATCCATACCTCTTCTTTCCTGCTTCTGCATCTTCATAATCTTAAAATTCTGGGGTTCTTGATTTCTTTTCTTCTGTTTTTTTTTTTTTTTTGTGAAGATGCAATGGAATTTGGGGCCCACAATATTCATGGCTGCTAATTCTCCCGCGCCAAAGCTTGACATGGAGGATTCTGAGGAAACTAACACCTGAGGCTCAGGCATCCAAGGGAAGGCAAAGAGTCTTGATGAGCATGCATCGGGAGAGACCGCAGTTTTTAAGGGAAATCTTCTTCTGCATTTGCCTTTTGAGTCTTCTGATTTGTTTCGAAACCAAGACTCCACTCTTATCTTTCTTGGAGTAATGGATCATGGCGTGATTTGTTGCAGGAAGGTGGTCCATATGACAGTTGTGAGGGTGAAGATGGAAGCGAACGAGGGGAAGCAAGAGAACGACGGGCCACCTTTGATTTTTGGTCTTGGAGAAAACATGGGCAAAAGCCAACTGAATATGGTACCGATCCACTGGACTGCTAGAGAATCGGACCGGAATTGTCAGTTCGGCCTGAACCCCGATTCCAAAAACTAAGAACTGGGACCTCCGGTCCGATCCCCGGTTCATGGGGATTGGACCGGATCAGAAATTGATCACCCTTAGGCACCGATGTGGTGCTATCGGCACCGAAGTGAATTTTTTTTGTCCAAATCTGATTTTTTATTTCAATTTTATTCAAATTAAATTTAAAAATGAAGGTAACAAAAACAGAGACAAGCGAGCGGTGATGGCTGCAAGCACTCGCAACAGCCCTTCTACCATTGTTGAGAAAGGTCGACAAGGGTGGGAGATGGTCGGCGGGGTGGGGCATGATGACCCTCACCGATCGCAAGCGAGGTCCGCTACTAGCGACCGACTCTTGCTAGCGGCGGTCATCGGCCAAGTCTAGGTGAGGGCCGGTGACCATTGCTTGATCCGGATGAGAGCCGCCACCCTCTCTAGCTGCGTCTCTCTCTCTCTCTCTCTCTCTCTCTCTCTCAATTTTACCTTATTTTTGGGAATAAATTTGATCAACACCGGCAATGCCACATCGGCGACGGCCGGTCAAATGGACTGAATTGATACAAATGCAAAAGGCTTAGGACTAAATTTAACAATATGATTGAATTGACACAATTGTAATAGGTTTATGACTTTTTTGGTAATTTTTCCTTTTCTTTGTCATCACATCATACCTAATATGAATGTTTGGTTAATTTTAGGACTTGATGTTATATAGAGAAAATTGATCAAAAAGTTCTAAACTTATTGCACTTTTACCAATTCAGTCCTAAACTTAATTAAGCACAGTAATTGATATGCAAAACACCGCTTTTAAAACATCCATATTTCATATATTCTTAACTCCAACCTGAATAAAACAATGTCAACATAGACTACTCCCTTCATTTCTCCCATCCGCAAAAACATCTAACACGTATGTCGATGCACTTACCCCATCTTAAAGAGCACCCGTAGAAAACACGTGAGAAACGAAACCTTTTTACGGTTCATCAATAGAGTCCATCAAGTCAATTTTGGCCGAAGGCCACCGACATGGATAGATTCTAATACTATTTTAATTTTTTTTAGATTTTATTTTATTTTTCCTTTTTTCTTTTATTTTTTTTACAGTGGCCAGCAAGGGCGTGCCGGCCCTCACCTCATACCTTCATCGGGCCAGAAATAAACAAAGATATGAAAAAAGAAATGGAAAAATAAAAGAAACACATTAAAATTAGATGAAATGTTATTAAAATTGTTCATGTCCTAGGTCGACGTCCACGTCGGTAGTCTCCGGCCAAAACTAGCTGGATGAACTTAATTGGTCAAATATGAAAAGTTTTATGACTTAATTGATAAAATTAAATATTTAATATTGAATTGGCAAAAAAATGCAATCGGTTTAGGACTGTGAATAATTTTTATGTCATATGTTGCAGGATGACTGCATGATTTTACTGGATCAGCGGAGGAGGGTCGAGTTCTTGTCCTCCCGTCGGCGAAACGGAAGGTGCCAAACGAAAGGTGAATCTCCAAATTCTAATATCTAGAAGGAGCGAAGCTTTCCTCTGTTGAGTGTCGTGGCCACTTGGTACTCCGAGATGAACAGCGACAACAGAGAAAAACAATCGTTGCTCATCTTTTGCTCCTCTCATAAGTTTTTGTCTCTTCTCGACATTATTTGCGTCATCGATGATTATGCGACCATGCATGGAGGAGCGTGGGAGGACCAAGTTTCGTCTGGAAAGCCCGAGACGCCTTCTATATAACTTCTCCAGATGGAATCAACCCCAACAACGTCGCCTCTCGGAAACCACGCTGGGGAGCCAACAATCTCTTGAGCAAGAACTGTAATTCTGTGGTTACCTTTGGCGGTGATGATGGGTGACGAGAGCGAGATGAATCATGGACAGCAGGCCGAGAAATTTCGAGTCTTTAACGGGAGAGAGCAATTCCCGTCGTCGAACGTGCTCCACACGGTCACGGCGCTGCTGATATGGCTCGGCGCGATCCACTTCGACGCCATACTCGTGCTCTTCTCTCTCCTCTTCCTTCCTCTCTCCAAAGCCCTCCTGTTAGTTCTCTCTGTCTCTCTGCCTCTTCTTCTTCTTCTTCTTCTTCTTCTTTTGGGGGTTTAAATATGTTCGCTTTCTGCTCGTGGGTTTGCTTGTTGCTGGTTCTCTGATGGACCAGAGTGGTTGGGTTGCTCGTGGCTTTTATGGTGATTCCCATAGACGATCAGAGCAAAGTGGGTCGGAAGTTGTCCAGGTGGGTTTCTCAGTTGGTCCCTCTGTTTCGATTTCTTTGTAATGATGCAGAATTGTTGATTCATTGCTATTGTTAGTTTCCTGGTTTTTGAAGGCGGATTTGGAAATTTTCTTTTCTGCAGGTACATATGTAAGCATGCTTGCCGTTATTTCCCGCTGACCCTGCACGTGGAGGATATGACAGCCTTTGATCCTAGTCAGGCTTATGGTCAGTTCCAGTACAGTCCTTAATATCGTAGTTTCCTCTTTTTAAGGTTGAAAATCGGTCAATTCTTGCCTTTTTGTGTTTCTTAAATTCTGTGAAAAGAGAATTAGGGAACCTCTACTGCCCGATGAGATGCTAGGGGACCGATGGAGAGTCTGGTAGAATATAGCAGTGCACATTTCTCTTCTCATAGTTCTTGAGCATTAGGTATTGTGTTTCGCTTGCTTGTTGTGAAGTAATATATTGGGTGCTCATCTGTTCCGTGTGCCACAATCTGATGCTTTCGAAGACTCAGTGGCTTTGTGAGTCCATGTTCGCATCACTTCTGAAAATGGGTATGGCTCTGCTTTTGAATCCCACAGTCCTATGAGCAGCCTGATGACCATTTAAATCTGTTTCTCCTTGTTTATCCAATGGGGTGACTGAAGGCGTAGTGCTTTTACCTTGCAGTATTCGGCTACGAACCTCATTCGGTTCTGCCGATTGGTGTCGTTGCGCTGGCTGACCTTACTGGGTTCATGCCTCTCCACAAGATAAAAGTCCTCGCCAGTACTGCCGTAAATATTTCATCCTCGATCGTGTGCAGACTGTGTTTTTACGAAACCTTTCGCTATGCCTCTCAATATCTGCTTAATTTCTTATTAGGTCTTCTACACACCAATTGTGAGGCACATCTGGACATGGTTGGGTCTCACACCAGCAACGAGGAGAAATTTTGCTTCCCTTTTGGAAGCCGGTTATAGTTGTATCATCGTGCCTGGTGGCGTTCAGGAGACATTTCTTATGGAGCACGACTGCGAGGTTCGAGTCCTCAACTCTCTCTTTTAGTTCCGATCGTTGTCTCATGTACTTGGATTTCCTACTTATTTAGAATTCTCTTGCCTGCAATCAACATGCATGTTTTAGGTTTCAGTCTTCGAAATAACTTTTTCCTTTTGGGTAATGCAATTTCCATGCCGCAGTCAACATGATTCTGCAAGTTTCATGTTACTAAGTGCCTCACTTCCTATGGAGTAATAGCTGATAGCGGATAAGACTAATGTGGATCATGACCTGAAATGCCTTGTAACAGATTCTCTTCACCTCTGTCATAGCCATTGTTTTGACTGCTATTTCCTCAAAAGGGGGACAGAAAAAATTAAACACAATCTCGACAAAGAGAGAGAAAGAGAATTGTTCAATGAAAAATTGGTGGAGTGGAGTCGTCATAGAAGCATATTGAAGGAGGTTTGGTGCCTTACATCAACATACAAAGATGCCCTTGAAAGAATCATTTGGAAATTTACTGCCTTTCGTGATTGATATCGCAGTACTGTTTTTGTTTAGTAGGGAGGTAATTACATTGCAGGACATTCCACGTTCCAAGAGTACCACGTTACCTCTAGTTCTAGGATTATCTACTGTCTGACTAGATATATGCTGCAAACAGCGTGAACAAAATATCCAATTAGCGTAATTTGGTATGCCAATCATAAGGATTTTCTGCAAATTCGTGCATACATCGACCCCCCCCTAGTGCACAAGCATTGAAGGATGATGAACAGTTCAGATTTTCATGTGACTTTGTGGACTCGAACTAACTTGGCCTCCAACTGTTTAAAGATTGCATTCCTCAAAACTAGAAGAGGATTCATCCGCATAGCAATGGAGACGGGCCGACCTCTGGTTCCAGTTTTCTGCTACGGCCAAGTACTATTCTTTATGCTTCTCCTTTTACCCTTCACTTCTTCTCTTTTCCCATGTTTTGCATCTTGGAATTTGATCATGCTTTCCTTACTCTTCTGCATCCATTTGTTCGACTGATTTCATGCTTATGTGCTCCCATCCAATCCATGTGCAAGCATTGACTAACCGGTGATTGCACATTGTGCTCCTTTCCTCTGTCTTCCTTTCCGGTTCTCTTTCCAAATTGGAATTGTTCGGCAAACATGCAGTCCCATGTCTATAAGTGGTGGAAGCCCAGCGGGAGGATTTTCTTGCAAACGTCCAGGGCTATCAAGTTCACCCCGATTTTCTTTTGGGGAATTCTTGGGTAAGTTTTATTGGAGACGTGTACGTTGTGCGCTCAGTTCGCCTCATCGTCTTTGACATGGTTCTCTGCTTGCATACAGGACTCCTTTACCCTTCCAGCGGCCGATGCACGTGGTGGTAGGGAAACCGATTGAGTGCAAGAGGAACCCGAACCCCACCATTGAAGAGGTATGAATAGTAATTGCACTTTGCTTTGTGATTACCTAATGTTCATCTCTTTGTTAGGAATGCAAATAAGAGCATGTTTAAAACCAGAGGAAGGATAGAATTCGAGACCGTTTATGCAAGGTTGGCTACTGTTTTGCCACTTACCAGGACAAGTAGATTAGTCCTTGTTTCGCTGTGTTTTCCTGAAGGCCGGCTTCTCTCCGTTACAAGTCGCCGCAGTCTCCACTGTTTTTGGAGGCGCTTTCATATACATTGTTCGATGCATCACTTATGTGCTCTCACTTAATTTCAGGTAAAGGAAGTTCAGAGTCTGTTTGTTGAAGCTATGAGAGATCTTTTCGAGAGGCACAACGCGCGACTTGGGTATCCTGATCTTCAGCTGAAAGTTCTTTGAGCCGATCGCAACCGGCAGCGCACTTTGTGGGGATGCTTATCAAGTCACCGTAGTAAGTCGGAACATTTACCAAAGTCAATAAGATCCTTCAAAGATTATCACAATAGAAGATAATACTGCACATTTGGGAGAAGCAAAGGCAGTCCCTCTCTTTCTTCTCATGAATAAATCTATGACAATGGTTTGGAGGCAACTTAAATGGAAGTTGGTAAATTAAAACTTTTAGATAGCCCAGTGAGAGAAAGCTGACGAGTCACATAAATAAATGTTTGTGAATTTCTATTAGAGTGGATAAATTTGAGGTGTTCATAAGAAAAACAGAAGTTGGTAAATGATGACGGAGGTTGATAAATTGGATCAAAACTAAATGAACGTGGTTCAAATGAAAATCCGTAATCTAATCACAGTTGGTAATTTAAGCTAAACAAATTAGTAACGCGTTCACATTAAAGATTGATAAATTTATATCGTTGGAAAATGATTTTAAAAAATTGATATTTTACAAATTTGATAATTGACTGTTAGTAACCAAAAAGTTACCCAAAATCTAAATAACGGGGTAAATTTTTGGTGTTTGTTTGGTTCCAAATCTTTCAATTCCGAGGCGGAAATAGCCAATGTCTTACATAAGGTATTTGCCAACAGTAGTCTCCTCCATGAAACTGGAAATAGAGAGCTGTTCTATGGATATCTTTCATAGTTGCCTCTCTTACATAATGTCTTAAGTCCAGCATGAATGCACGATCCGCAGCTAAACATGATGCATGGCCCGACGTTCCGCCGAAGGAAGTTCACAGTCGGGTGATACACAGTCGAGCCAAAAAGGGCGCCTTCCCAATGCTACTGATGAGGGAGGGCTGATTTGGTAATTCAAATCAAGTATAATGTATCAGTTACCCTCGCTTGCCAAGAAGGGAAAAAAAAAGCCCGAAATGACTTCTATGTCTCTTGAATTGTCAATCTCAAGATGGGAAACCAGTTCTTGGAAATTCATCGACTTCATTCTAGCAAAACCATGCAAAAACCGAGAGAGAATCCGACCTCGGATGACAATACTTACGCTGTGTCCGGCTGAGAATTGAGGGTCCTCGGTTACTGCAGAACGAGGGAATTCTTGGTTTGATCTTGATCATGTGTAAGGTCACCTTTCTTCTTACCATTGTTCTCTTACTTGGAAAGCATCATTGTACATGACAAAATATAGGCCAAATAAAAGAATGTTCTTACGACACAAGCGACATGAAGAATGCCGACCATAGTGTCAATGAAACTGCTGCCAAAACATAAGTCCACAGCAGAATGACAGAGCATTCGGCCTCACCAGCTCTGAATAATTGGGTCATTGTTCCTGCCGATCGAGAATATCGAGTCTGTTCAGACGAGATGGTTTTAACTAAATCTATTGAACAAAAAAACAAGGCTGAAATTGAAGGAGCATAACCGAAAATGATCACTATTGAGGAAGGAAAAACGTCCACAAAGCCGGATGGAGAATTGTTTTCCGCCCATCTCATTGTTTGAAAAGGACAAAGGCATGTTTTCTTGTTCAACAAAAGGATGATAAAGTGAACGTTAAACAGTGAATTGTCGTCCTTACCTATATTCATGGCTGGAGGCAGCGCAAACTGAAGCAGAAGAACAAACTGATACAAGGGATCTGATTGCACCAAACCCAAATAAACTGCCCCTCGAACAATCACCATGCCCAGCAATGGCAAGGCAATGTACCGAACTGCTAAGATCCCAATGACGACTGGCAGATGTATACTTGATCCTTTGAGACCTAGATACCAGATATATTACTATGACTTCCAAATACAAGAAACGAGAAGAGAACCAGAGAGCAGAGAAGTGATCACAGATCAGATCATAGAAGCGTTTACCTCTGAGAAGATTAGCTCCCAGTAACAATGTGACAGTTGGAATGGCTGCATCCCTGAAGGCATACAAGGACTACATATGAGAAAACCACCCATGGTGATAACTGCGTTTGCTAGATTTTGACTGCTCAAGGAACGCAAATCCCTTGGTTTTTCCCAATACAGAGGGGATGAGCAATTAAAGGTGATGTGAGATTCTTGGCCCAGAAATAACAGTTCTTCAATTTACCACAGTAAAGCAAGTAAATAATACAAAAATGAAATTGGGATTCCAGACAAGTGGATTGAACTACCGAAGAGTCAGCACACGCGCAAAACAGATGCTAGGAACCACTAAGCAGTACTGTGTAAGCACTTCATCACTTAAAGCACTCGCAAAAATTCCCAGATCGTTAATTTTTTTCGTTGCTAAATTCATGGTTTCCTATAAAGCAATTCCTAACATTCAAATAGAAGACATCAGACTGAGCATACACCACCAAAAGCGTTGGAAACACCCATCAGGAAAGGATACATAATACATACCCCAAAAGAGATGCCGAATCCTGAACCACATGAAGAGGAGCACTATCACCTATAATTGCTTTTCGGAGTGGAGGCGTAGTGCCAATTATGAAACCTCCAATCTGCACAGAAGTCTCGTGTTAAATCTGAAATACACAGTAAAAACTCTCTCGGAGAAAGGAGAAGGATAACAACAGTATCCAACAATAGCTCTGTTAATCAAGAATGCATGACACGGTTCAGTCTCTAATGTGAAAAATAAATTGCATCCGAAATAACAACCTATTGTTAATCAACACCTTAGGCATGTAATGCGATTTATTTTTTTCTCCCTCTTGCCACCTTGCTTCTCTCACACTAAAAGCCTCTATTATGAGCTGCATGAGAAAGTAGAGTTTCAATCGCTGCATAATCCTAAGAAGGTTATAGAACGCATGATGTTTCACCGACTCCAAAATTATCGGTTACTTCTCTAGGAAATCAAATTGATTATTGACTGTTAGGAGGTAATGCCATTCAAGGGATATTCATTGTGCAGTAACAGCGAGAAACTTTTAGCATAATCTGCACAAGGTTGTCTGGAATTTAATTAGTTGACCCTAACTTGCATATGGTCTAGATTTATGCAATTTTATGCCTCTCATCATCTACTATCTACGAATATGGAAACTTCAACACTACAGACAAATAGCATACCGCTCCAATAGTTGAAGGTGCAAATAGCGTTCTTGGGTTGATGTTTGTCTGTACCATTCTCAGAAATGTCTTTACCTTGGCTGGAACGTGGACCTGATTATGAACCCTAAAAGAGTCAGAGCTTTGCTGCTAGCTACTGCCATGCAATACTGGAAGAAATAGAAAGAGGCAGTCGAACAGCTATCAACTTCTTCAAAACACAGTCAAGTCATTTCTAGGCGGTATTACTCATTCTCTGAAAAGAAGTGCTTGCATGTGCAAACAGTTAATGCTTTTCACTTTACATTGTCTTGTGAAACCCAGTTAAACTGCCTGCAGCCTGGAGGACATGCTGGAGGATTATGCCATAACAATTTCCATTGTAATTGTTTTCTCATTATTAGAATACCGGAACTTAGCCACCAGCAGTTAACTATGGCCTAATAACCAAAGAGGCTCAACTATCTCGTGTGCTTAGATAGAGTACCAAATGAGGATTTCTAGTCTTTTTCAGACAGAGGCAACTTAACAATTGCAGAAAGACAGGCAGCAATTGGGAAGGTGGATGAACCTTTCTCGTTCGCTCAAATGTTGACACATCAACGTCAACGTGATCTTCCACAGACGAGAACTGTTGTAGAGGAAGAAGTTCCGACCTTTGAATTTTCGATAGGTTTCTGTTTTCTCCAGCAGAGTGAATGCAGGGCATGGAAACATCAGGTTCAGATCCCTGACAGTTCCTACTTGAAAATAGGCGCATTATGTTGTATACATATGACGACATGTATATGGCTCCAATCTGAAATCAAAATATAAGGTAGTGCGTCTGATGAAAAATAATTTGCTGTGCCTTATGCTAGTTCATATAACACAGTGAAAATAAGGAACTATAACCCTCTTATTATTGTTATGGCTAGCAATATTAAATAGAGCAAGATTAATCAGTCATACGGCCATAGATAGAGAAGCATAGGCCATTCCATGTGTATTACAGCTTTCAGGATCACCAAATGGACTGCCTTTTTCTCGGCAAACTGCTGGAATGATAATCAGCGGCATGTTCCCCAGATTGCCTGTTCAAAGCATACTATAAGTTGAATGAGAGTCCACTGGAATTAATTACTAGAGAACGAAACATTTATAATGCAGTATGTAAATTGTATCGATATCATGGTTTTATGCCACACCTTAACAAATACATCCAAGCATTACAGCAATAACAAAGCTCAAAAAGAGGGCAGCCACTTTTATTTTCTTTGTCCTCTCTCACTAAAAGTATCAGATAAAGACATATGGATCTTATTATTTCTACGAGGAAAACCTATCGCCGTTAAAACATTAATTACCATTTGCAAAAATGTGGACTTTTCTACTTACATATCAAGCATTTCGAAGCTGCATTTTACTAAACTTTTCTACTTACATATTAAGCATTTTGAAACTGGATTTTACAATTCACATATAATCTTGTTTTCGAATTTAAAAACAAAATATTCTAAATTTGTTCTAAACACTTCAAACCATAATACACCAAATTATATAGTTTCGTTCACTTTGCTTCAGTTTTGTTTGGTTTCTGTCTGAATTTTTCAGAAAAAGACATTTCACTTTCGTTTGAAAATCGCTCTTCTCCAAACAAACAAAGCAACGGATACCGCTGAAGCAAGAGGATGTCGTCTTTTAGTTGGTGAACACTTTCCAATTCCACTGTCGGTGCTTTTTCACAAGTTGTACACCGATTGTTATGATAATGGTTTTCGAATCTTCTTCGTCGTACTGGCCCAAAGAAAAGTTCATTCTGGTGTAAGAGTCATAAATCTGACGAAAGCTTACCTGCTGCACAGCATCCCAAGACAAGGCCTTGCAGATGGTCAGGAGCCCTACTAAATCTTATGAGCATCCATCCAAGTGCTGAGCCAAGAATGAAGGTAAGAAGAACGTTGCATGGCATGAACCACCTACATGGATTTGCAGACAGTTACTCCTGAAAAACCATCATAGAAGAACATGTATTTGGAAAGATGAGCACTGGTAGTGTGCAACTTACAATGAAGCCATGCTTTCGTATGTTATAGATTTGGCCAGGTAGCTGAACACAAGCGCGGGATTGAAGACAAAAAACACGATCTGTAAGATGAAAACAGCATTCGAATCAATCTTGATTAGGAATTTTGTTGCTTAGTCCAAAGGAATGGCGCCAACAATTGTTCAGTATTCTGTACATAAGATTCGGAACGACACTTCAATTGTTAAATCATGCCAAAAAGCTTACTCTACCTTTTGTACTAGACAACTTGTGTTATTACGAGAACATCTCTCTATCCAAAAATTGACAGTAGCCTTGATTTCCACACATCACGCATGTTAATGTATACTCATAAAGGAGCATTAATAACAGGTGTCTTGTCGCTAACTTGATTTCCAGAACTATACTGTTTAGTTACCATCCTTTTCTAAATTGTAACGATCATAAAAAGTGCTGTAGTCGATCAAGTAGTTACTCTGGGCATGCAATCAACAGTACCCAATTAGGTTGGAAAAAAGGAAAATCTGGAACTTACATTATTCAAATGCTTTCGTGCTTCTTCCCCCAGTATATCTACTTGCGCGATTGCAAGGAGAGAACCGAGAGCAGTAATCAGAAGGACCTTCAAAACCGGCATTAGCGCAACGACGAAGAGATCCAGCAGCGCCATGGAGGAATTTCCTAGGTCTCAATCTCCTCCTGTACTTCCTTGGGAAAGAAAACACAGTATCGAGTCTTGGGCAGTTTTATTCTTCCACGGGTAAATCAGTAGAAGTTCGATCAGAAACTCATCCTCAGTCGAGTGTACAAGTGGGCATGGATCCCAGAGCAAAGCACAGAACTTTGACCCGACTGCATGAGAAAACTGGTAGAATGGTACTAAGATTCCACTCTAGCAGTCAAATAAATGTTGGGAGAGTAGCTGCTGGACCACCTAAGAGCCCAAACTAGGAATGGAATCATAATCTGGCAATATTAGATCGAACGACTTGATGCAAATTTACTCGGGGCACCAATTTGAACCTCATCCACACTTTCAAGCAGATGCAACAGAGAGATTGTAAGTCCAGGTAATACGCAGAAATATGCAGATGGTCTGAAGTTTAGAACTGCAAGTTACCAAGCGACGAGCTACCAGCCAACAAACACAGGACAGTAACTCCTAAAGCGAAGAAGTCGCTACTTCCTACATACCATTAACCATGAGCGACGGACGATTCCAGACTAACACACGCACATTTTTCCACGTCTCGGCGAGACTGAAGAGAAGACAACCCATTAATATATTCATGTGCGCTGACATCCAGTTTTCGCCTGCATGCGCCACTCGTGCCCGTGCGAACGAGTACCATCTCGAGGATTCGGGCGAAAGCCAAAGTGCGGTGGGATAGAAAACGTAGCAAAGGGGAAAAAAAAATAAAAGAAAGGAAAGGCAGCAAATGACAGCGAATGACACGCCGCTCGAAGGTGGAACGGAAGAGATGATGATTACCGTAGCAATGCACGCCGTCCGAAATCGAGCTCCGACGGAGTCCAAACAGAGCGGAAGCGCTAAACTGAGACGGCCACGGTCGAGTTACAGACAGGAGGAGTACCACAAAAACGCTTGCGAGGAGGGCCCTCGAGAGTTCACATATGGAGAAGAGGACAAGCAGAAAAAGAAGAAGAAGAAAGAAGAAGAAGAAATCGGCGGGGACGAAGAAGATGAGCGGAACAAGAGACGCATGGACGGGGTGGCTGAGTGGCACGTTGGCACCACCGCGTAACTGAAAATGTTGCAGAGCCAAAAGGCAAGGAGGGAGTTAGTTACGGCAGGCGGGTCGGGTCGCAGTGCCGTTCCTGGGCCGGGCTTGGTTGGGTTTAATCAAGTTATTTTCTGAAAAGAACCGAAATTAGAAATTAAAGTATTTTTTAGCAGAAAAGAAAATTTATTATTCCATGTTACTTTTTATATAGTGATTACTTCTTTAAAATGTCACTCTAGGATCTTCTATTCTTCCATCAAATATTCTGATTTTTCTCGGATACTCGGGTTTAAATCCGTGGATTCATTGTTGCAGCTTTCTCCAAACCTCCAAGAAAAGCATGAAAAAATCTATTGGAATTAAAGCAATAAGTAAAAAGGTTCCTCCGTGAGTACACCATATTAATACGCCTTAGATGATTCACATCTCAAGGTCGGGCGATGATGAGCACATTGAACTATCTTGGAGCATTATTAGTAGTCTCCATGTGCAACTACGAATGGTACTGATATGCACCTGGCTCACTACATAATCTAGTGAGTACTAGTAGATAAATAAAGATTCTATGAAATCGAATTGATGGAAAACATATCGGTATTCCAGTCACTTAAAAAAACTTCAATTCAATGCACAAATAGGATTTCATATCTCTTGATTAATCAGCATGCTATGATAATATTATAAATAGTACAAAGACTCAGCATCAACGATCGATAAATCTCAAGATAGGTAGTCATAAGTAGTTGCTTCTTATCGTCTAACCTAGTTGTGTGGCGTCTCGTGCCATTTCTTGTGATTATATATCATCACCTGCGAAATATTACCTCTCTTGAGCTACGGGTAGTGCGAAAATGTACCAATCAATCCGTAGGCCAAGTTTATGCATTGGCCGCTATCCAATGTCCGTTTTAGTAAGAAACTTAAGTAGGTCTAAGTTTGAACATCTACCTCCTAAGGCGAGGTGTTCGACTTCAACTGTCTTATACAATCAAATAACAAAGCTCCAACCGCGTTGATATCTTCTCTCCATTTAACTTATTTCAACATTTTGTCCTTCTCTCTGTGTATTATCACTTATAAGAAAAAGTTAATTGTTTATTTCGATCACGCATCACGCACATGTTTAGATTGGCCATTCTCGTTTGGCTCAAGAGCCGGCTCGAGAGAGCGAAATTCGACAGAGGCAAAATCGACTCTATAATTCGGAGATTTCAAGGGAAGAAATTATAGACCGTAGGCAAGATATCGGAATTTAAAGAAAGATTCACATGATTCCCATGAATTGAACCATACAAAATATCACCATCGACTCATCTTTTGCACTGATAAGAATGCCCGTGAATCGATGAGCTTCCCTCGCTTGTATTGTATGTGGTCCCCAATTCCTAGTGCCCCCCATAACATGTGATTTTTTAGGGAAAAAAAAAAGAATTGAAAAAACCCAAAAAAAAAAAAAAAGAGAGGTAATTTAAGTCAAACCCAAAATTCGGAAAGCCACTCTGGTGTCAAAATAAATTGCGTGCGAAAATAAAAATGAAAAATCAGGCCACGAGCCATATGAAGAAGGTTGACCAAAGAGTCAACGAGAAAGCTGCCATGGCATAAGTCCACAGCATCACGACCGAGCATTCAGCCTCGCCAGCCCCGAACAACTGTGTGATCGTACCTGCAACATACAAGAAGAGAATCACGTATGAATCCAGACATGAAGAACTGGATCTGCAAAAGCCGTAAAAAGCTTCCTCGGAAGTCCCCGTACCGACGCTCATAGCGGGCGGCAGAGCGAACTGAAGCATGAGAACGAACTGGAACAGCGGGTCGGACCCCACCAGCCCGAAATGGGACGCAGCTTTGACGACCCCGACGCCGATGATCGGCATGGCGATGTACTTCACGAGCACGATCCCTAGAATCATGACGACGCTGACTTCCGATCTCCGCAGTCCTGAACAAGGAAAGGGGGGAAAAAGAAATGGCAATCAGTCCAACGGTAATGGTGCAGAAAAACTACGAACTGTTTAGGAGGAGGAGAGTTTTGACAGAAGGCCTTCATGCATGTGTAGATGCACGGAATTGGTTACCTCTGAGGAGGTTCGCTCCAACTATCAGAGTCTGCGATGGGATCAAAGCTTCCCTGCGGATCGGAGAAGGAAACAGACGGTGAGTGTCAAGATCGATGTATAAGTGTCTGACAGCTACATTTTGGTCGAAGACAAGTATGCCCGTCAAACGGGTGAGTCGAGTCGGGTCACATATGGTTCAATCCAAATTGAAGAGATGCTTTACTGCAGCAAGCAGGGCGACATAGCTCGAGTTTCAAATTGAAGATACAGCAATTTGAAATCTGAGCTGATCAAGTAGCCACGCATTGTCGCCAGGAATAGAAGTAGACAGAGCTTTAGACAATCAGAAGAAAGCCGTACTATACCCCACTAAATATATGGAGCTCTCGATGAAGCGGAGAGGAGCATCATCGCCGATGAGCACATCGCGGATTGGCGAGACTATCCCGATGACGAACCCAATGATCTACAGAGGAAAAAGCGCATTATTAGATGCTCCCCCACACTTAGGCCGATCCAATTCTGTCGCTTCAATCGTGTCCAAAGGAAATATTTCCCAAATCCAGAGTAAGTACATCCTCTAGTATTCTTCGTTTTCGAGCACTGTTACGACAGTTCAAGTAAAGATTCAAATGGGCAGTAAGAGAGAACCCGGGATGCGGGCATTTACCGCTGCAATCGTTATCGGAGTGAGCAACATCCTCAGATCGATTCCGCAGGTGCGCATCTTGGCCTTCTTCCTAATTCTCTGGAGAAAAGTTTCCTGCAAAACGGCAGATAGGACCTGTAAATCGCTATCCCCCTTGAACCAGACGAATGCACTTCATCCAATACAATGACTATCTTCATGCTTGAGTCAAAGAACTAAGCAAGCAGAGTTCTCAGAGACAGAGCTGCCTTATAAGGACATTCGGAGGCTCTTTACCTTTCCCTCGGGCTCCGTGATAGAAGAATCGACTGGGTCTGAACCTTCTTCGAGGGTAATGGAATGAAGAAGCGGTTCAGTAGTACTCTCGGCGCGGGTTTCCGATGTCTGACCAGAAGACTTTATGCTGCTCCCGTTCTCATCACTCGTGCCCGTGCCTTTATTTGCAGATATGCGTATGATGACATAGACATAAGACCATATATAGATCACTCCTATCTGCACCAGCAAAGAAGTTGCAGACTGAGATGATTAATGTCGAAAGGCGGAGACTTGAGTGGAAGTACTTGCTTAGAAATTTGAAGTGCATGGGCGGTGCACCGTTAGCATTTTTCGCAGCTCCATGGACACTAGGTCAGACTTTTAAGGAAGACACTTTCGAGACAATTCGGCGAATTTTCACACAGATCATGGCAGAGCATACTGACTAGCACCCACATCGGTCAGAACATACCGACATGGAAAGTGAAGTGTAAGTGTCTCCGTTGGTAGTGCACGTGCTCGAATCTCCAAAGGGACTATCCGACTCGTCGCAGATGGCTGGGATGATGATCAGAAGCAGGTTTCCTAAATTTCCTGCATGGTGACAATCGGATCATTCATCAGCTAGCAGCAGAGATGGAGGGATCAAGAGAGATTCAGCGGATGCTCTTCTCGGGAATACATCGTCTTTATGGGGCTCAATTTTTCTCATCCGCTCGATCATGTCAGGGACGACGACCCGAGACAAACATAGTCCAACTTTCTTTCCAGAAAGGTTTGGTTGCTGATAACTTTGGCTTCGGCAGGCATCACTAAATAGTCCAAACTGACTATGGGGAAGTATCTTAGAAAAGGTGTGTACCTGCAGCGCAGCACCCCATGACGAGACCCCGCAAGTGTTGAGGAGTCCTGGCGATGATGTTAACTATCCAAGCGAGAAACGATCCGATGACGAATGTGAGCAGGATGTTCACCGGCATGAACCACCTATGAAGCAGAACGAAAATATCGGGAAAGTGAGAAGAACGCGCGAAAATGACACTGCCATGGAAAGAATGATCTGAACCGAACTTACAGTTCCTCCAAGCTTTCCAGGGTAATTGTCTCCGCCAAGTAGCTGCACACAAGCGCAGGACTGAACACATAGAACACGAGCTACCAAATAAAGATTGGCTGTTGTTAGTCCTAACCTGAAAGCAAGCAAACCAAAAACATCCAACGCAACAGTCTCCCGGGATAATATCCAATTCAGGGAGAGGAAAAATAAAGAGCATTGGAAAGATCCTGAGATTTTCCGGTCGCTCGAAAAAATCGGGGGCTTATAGATGTCTGAAGACACTACTTACTTCATTGAGGTAGTGCCGAGCATTTGGTCCCAAGAGATTTACGCAGTCTAATGCGAGCACTAGGCCGATTCCCGTGATGATGAGCACCTTCAAAACAGGCATCAGCGCCACGACAAAGATGTCCCAAAATCCCATTGCTGAAGTTTCTTCAGGAAAAATAACAGAACAGCTTAGAGACAGGATCGAGAGTCAAGAGTAATGACACGGACAGAGTTCCTGGCTAAAAAATCACACCGTAGCGTGCATTTTTACATCACAACCATGCTCGTAAACTGAAGAGACATTCACGGGAGATGATGCAAAACATCAGTAAGCAGAGGCAATCATCTAAAGATGCGTATGCTTTGCTTTCTCTTTGATATCCAACGTATCTAGGAGTGCCATGTCGTTTTCGATCATCCGAAGAGCGCAGAGAAGAATAAACGTGATATAACTTGAAACCATGTCGAAGAACAGACTGGAGCATGACTAGATGAAACTCGTTCCTCCAAAATCTAACAGCAAACCGGGGGCCGGCGCATCAAATTTGTCAAGCACAATTCTGAAACATTAGCTTCCCAACACTGAAATCAATGGGACCTTAAGTTTTCGGAACTCAATTTAAGCAGAGCTTACTCTTCGGGCCACTTCACTCAACCGAAGCTACTTTTAAAGTGATCAGCGAGACACGAATACAGCAACGTAGTACGTGATGCGCTCCCGCTCAACACCCGCAAAGATGCCGGTCCGTCACCTGCGTGGTCACAGATACAACACTACGGTAAGGGAGACAAGCCCGCATCGACGACGATGATGAACGACTGGATTGAACACCTCGCGCTTGGTCAAACACCTGCATGTCCATCACAGACAAGCAGAGAAAGACATGGTCACTTTGTCGCGGGTGGGAAAAATGCAGAACTGCAAAATCGTGGGAAAGAGGAAGCGGAAAACCCAGTTCGGAAGCGGAAGCAACCGCGCTACGGCTACGGTCCCGCTTCTTGGATTCGACCGAAAACGGAAGCCATTAACAGTTAACACACACCTTCACCGGCTAACTGTTCTCTGGTACCTTCCCAGCACAGAACCACTTTAAGCTTTTCATCAGCACGACGACACTTTTATTCTCTCTACTTAAAACTCAATTTTCCTCTTTTGAATCCGGCCGGGAGCCTTCACCTTCCCATTTTGCCGAGTTCACGCGAGTTCCCCGTTTCCTTTTTTCTTTTTTGAAATGTTCTAACTTGGGGATGGTTGGTTCGCTTAGGGCGGGCATGGTAACACTTCTCTACGAGAAATCAACTTCTAATCAGAAAAATTCGTTTGATAACTGTTGAAAATTTCTACTTTTAAAACATTATTAACAAAATCTTCGGCGACGATGGTCGATGGCGACGGTGGTGGCGATAGTCGGCGGCGGTAGTCGGCGGTGGTGGTCGGCGGCGGTCGGCAGGAGGCGGCAATGGTGGCAGCGGGAGGCGGCGACGGTGGCAGTGGGTGGCGGCGTGTTGTCGGCTAAGTTCGTATGTAATAAATTGCAATTGAACGACGAACAACTAATCTGAAGCCAATGCAGATGAGTATGCAGAAAGTTGATCCGAGCCCAACGTATTGTCGTTGTGTCCTTAAGACAAATTTGTCCCCTCAATTCAGATAAATTTCGTACCCGAGGACGTTGGACAATTGTCTCCCGGGATAGAACGGATCGCGTTCCTCCGAAGCGGTACTTCTTCAAAGGACTCCAACGAACGTAACTTTGCAGAATTATCGCACCGAATGTATGAGGGGAAAACAGGTATGCAAGATTTGGAGGAAAACCGAAATGTATGCTCGGGAAAAAAGAAAGAAAAACCGTGTCCCGAAATGGCCTATTCGAGGACTATTTATTTTGGAAGAACGAAAAGTCACGAAGAGTCACGAAGCTTGAATTCGGGCGGTAGTTTTTTTTCATAACCGACCAACTCCTTACGAACAATTGTATTCGTTCGTTATTCTTCGAATCCGAACAATTGCAACTGTTCGTTCACGGACGAATGTCCAGAAATTTCCGAACAATTGCAACTGTTCGTTCGGACGAATGTCCAGAAATTTCTAGACAATTACGTTCGGCTATGTGTCTGTTCGGCAAAAAATAAAAGATTGATGGGCAAAAAATAAAAAATGGAATATAAGAAGCCCGGACCCGAACCGAACCGAGCCGGCCGGACGGACGGCGGCGGCGGCGCGCGCGCGTGTGGACCGAAATCCATTTGCGTAGGTCCTCCCTCCTCCACAAAAGTGGGGTGCCCCTTGGGGCCCAAACCCATTTGTGAGGTTCCACTTAATAAACCCATCTCCCATCTACCTCTCATCCTATGTGGGACTCCCACATTTCCTTCTCATTCACTCTAGAGGGATAAATTCCCCAACAATCCCCCACATGAATGAGATATTCGGACATCACGACTCTTCGTATATGCATGAAATGCAATGTGCGATTATTCCTTGAGAGATAGTTACATCGGGATAAGTAGTCCGAAACTTTGAACTTTCCCTAGTGAAACCTATCGGACTTACTCGGTCAATCGTTAGACTTGATGTCTTTAAACCGTCGACCTTTGGTGTAAGCCTAGACAATAAAAATCACATAACTTTCTCTCGAACAAAGTTAGTTCTCACCTTGTTGTGTTCGTTTTGGCCATGAACACCGCCTTGGTCTCATGAGTGTTTTAGAGAATTCGGCCTTTTCAATTCTCACGTAGCGGCCCCTCACTTCACACTCACATAGGTGATTTCGAACATATAGTATATCACATACTCAATTCAGAATCATTAAAAGCTTTTCGCTTAACCTTTATATATTAGTACTTGTCTTCATTTAGGAATGAGTAATAAATTACAGTACTCTATACGGTCTTCATAACTTGGTTGTCCCTTTGAACCTAGATCTTGGGATCTCCAATCAACAAGGTAGGGTATCCGCTATGAGGACTTAGTTATAGGCCTTAAACCCATTCCTTTCGATGTTTTTACAACTATCTCTCTAGTTAGGCCTTTTGTTAATGGATCTCGCAACATTATCTTTTGACTTCACATAGTCAATGGTGATAATTCCACTAGAAAGAAGTTGTCTTACGGTGTCATGTCTTCGACGTATGTGTCGAGACTTACCGTTATACATGACATTCCTTGCCCTTCCTATTGCCGCTTGACTATCACAATGTATGTATACAGCAGCCTTTGGTTTAGGCCAATTAGGAATATCTTCCAAAAAGTTTCAAGCCACTCGCTTCTTCACCGGCTTTATCCAAAGCTATAAATTCCGATTCCATAGTGGATCTAGCAATACAAGTTTGTTTGGATGATTTCCATGAACATTTGCTGCCCCACCAAGTGTGAATACATATCCACTTGTCGATTTTGTGTCTTTGGTGCCGGTTATCCAATTTGCATCACAAGATCTCTCAAGTACCGCTGGATACTCTGTATAATGCAAAGCATAATCTTGAGTATGCTTCAAGTAGCCCAATACACGCTTCATAGCTTTCCAATGATTTTCATTTGGACTAATTGTAAATCGGCTTAGCTTGCTTACCGCACAAGCTATGTTCGGTCTAGTGCAGTTCATGACATACATTAAACTGCCTAGTATACTTGCATACTCATTTTGAGCCTTACTATCACCAGTATTCTTTGAAAGATGTAAATTAACATCTATCGGTGTACTTATCGGTGATATGCCTAAATTCTTGCTTTTTTCAAGAATTTTCTCAATGTAATGAGATTGTGATAGAGATAGTCCTTCAGATGTTTTACGGATTTTAATTCCTAAAATGACATCTGCGATCCCCATATCTTTCATATCAAATTTACTTGTGAGCAAACATTTGATCTTCTTGACAATCTCACTATCACTGCCCATTATAAGCATGTCGTCTACATATAGACATAAGATGGCAAAGCTATTATGAGTGTTCTTAACGTATACACATTTATCACACTCATTAATTTTGAAACCATTCGACAACATAACCTGGTCGAATTTAGCATGCCATTGTTTTGGTGCTTGTTTCAAGCCATATAGTGACTTGATAAGCCGACATACTTTATTCTCTTGTCCGGAACAATGAACCCTTCAGGTTGTCTGTAAATATATTTCTTCTTCCGGATCCCCATTTAGAAAAGCTGTTTTGACATCCATTTGATGAATTTCAAGTCTATACAAGGTCTGCTATAGCAATTAACATCCGTATAGATGTAATTCTCGTGACAGTGAATAAGTGTCAAAATAATCCGGACCTTCACGTTATCAGTAACCTTTTACGACAAGCCTAGCCTTATACTTATCAATAGTACCATCCGCTTTCATTTTCCTCTTAAATATCCACTTACATTGTAATGGCTTATTGCCAGGAGGAAGGTCAACCAATTCCCAAGTATGGTTTGACAAGATGGATTGAACTTCACTATTGATAGCTTCTTTCCGCAGGCGAGGCTTCGGAGATGTCACGACTTCCTTATATGTCCGAGGTTCATTCTCTAACAAATATGTCGAAACTCGGTCCAAAAGACGTAGAAGTCCTTTGCCTTTTACTACGTCTAGGTTCATCCTCCATTGGATCACTTCTAGATGTAGTATCTCGAGACCTCTTATTATTTTCAATTGGCTCATATACTATGTTATACGGAAATATATTTTCAAAGAACGAAGCGTCCCTTGATTCAATGATTGTATTAACATGTATATCCGGGATCTCGACTTATGAACAAGAAAACGATATGCATTGCTATTCGAGCATATCCGATAAAAACACTGATCAGCGATCTTTGGTCCTATCTTAACCTTTTTAGGCTTAGGAACCGCAACCTTAGCCAAACACCCCCACACTTTGAGATAATTCAAGTTAGGCATTCTACCTTTCCACTTCTCATAGGGAGTTTGTTGTGTCCTTTTGTGGGGTACTCTATTTAAAATAAAATTTGCTGTCAAAACAGACTTCCCCCACAAATTCTGCGGTAAACTGTAACTATTCAACAATGCATTCATTGTTTCTTTTAAAGATCGATTTTTCCTTTCCGCCACACCATTCGATTGCGGTGTATAAGGAGCGGTGAATTGGTGAATGATGCCAAACTCGGAGCATATTTCCTTAAAAGGAAATTCATATTCACCTCCTCTATCACTTCTTATCATTTTAATTTTCTTATTTAGCTGAGTTTCAACTTCGATTTATAAGTTCTAAAAGCATTAATCGCATCATCTTTGCTACTAAGCAAATAAGCATAGCAATACCTTGAACAATCATCTATAAATGTGATAAAGTACTTATTACCACCCCTTGACGGTATTGATTTCATATCACATATATCTGTGTGTATTAAATCTAAAGGTTACTGTGATTCTATTGTCTACGTAATGAAAAGGAGGTTTAGAAAATTTAGATTCAACACACACTTGGCACTTTTCACTTGGACAATCAAACTTCGGCAATAGTCCCATACTCATTAATTTCTTTATTGATTTATAATTAACATGTCCTAGTCTAGCATGCCGGATATTAGGAGACTCAAGCACATAAGTAGAAGCAACTTTATTCATATCATCCTTGGATACAACAATATTACATTCAGCTTGAACAAACCATCACTCGAGATAACCCTTTCCTACATACATCTCATTTTTAGAGAGTACAAACTTATCGAGTACAAAAACCAACTTGAAGCCATTCTTACTAAGGAGAGATCCGGACACTAAATTCTTGCGAACATCCGGCACATGCGGAACATTATTTAGTGTCACAATCTTTCCGATGTCATCTTCGAGCAATCTTTCCGACACCTTCAACCTTAGAGGTTGACGAATTACCCATATAGAGTTTTTCATCACCCCCGACAAGAGTGTAGGACGAGAACATCGATCCGTTTGCACGTATATGACGAGTTGCTCCAAAGATCAATCCACCACTCTTTGGGGTTTCCCACCATGTTGCATTCGAGATATCATGGCGTAAGATTGATATCATCAACGCCATTGGAAACTGTTCCATCACATTCGCCCGAGTTTTCTGTCTTTTCTTGGCTCTGCGATCTTTGGCTCGATGTCCGACTTTCCACAGTTGAAGCACTTGCCAACGAACTTCTTCAGGCCTTGGGTGAATCCCTCTCCGGACTTGCTAGGCATTTTTCTCTTCTTGTTGGGTTTTGATCCTTCTTCAACAACATTGGCCCTTGAATTCTCCAGATTCTTGCCAACTTTCTTCTCGAGAGTCTATTGTCTTCCTCAATCCTCAATCGAACAATCAAGTCTTCAAGTGACAATTCCTTTCTCTTGTGTTTGAGATAATTTTTGAAATCTCTCCAAGACGGTGGCGGTTTTTCAATGAAAGCGGCCACTTGAAATGATTCACTTAAAATCATACCTTCAAAGATGAATGTCATGCATAATCACTTGAAGTTCCCGAACTTGACTTAAGAGGGTTTTATGATCTACCATCTTGAAGTCCAGAAATTTACCGACGATGAATTTCTTCAATCCAAAGTCTTCTGTCTTGTACTTCTTGTCAAGACTTTCCCATAATTCCTTAGCCGTTTTCAGCGGACTATAAACATTGTAGAGGGAATTGTCGAGACCATTAAGGATGTAATTACGACACAGAAAGTCAGAATGCTTCCACGCATCTATTGCAGCAAACCTTTCCTTGTCTACCTCTCCTTCATCCAACTTAGGAGCATCCTCATTGAGGAACCTTGCCAGATTCAAAGTCGTGAGATAGAACAACATCTTCTGTTGCCATCTCTTGAAATCGGTTCCATTGAACTTTTCTGGCTTTTCTCCATGAGTCGAAACCGACGGAATATGTGCGGGCGTTATCGATGTTGATGCCATTTCTATCACAAAATCTATAAAACAGAATGTATATACTATGAAATAACTATATGAACGAAGTCATAGAATTTCGACTATGGAATATACAAGATTTCCGACTCAAAGAACAACGCATAAGAATACGCACTGAAGCCAATCATTATACGAACAGAACCGAAAGTAATTGAAACAGAATATTATTTCAAGAAAAAGGTAGAAAAAAAAAATTTGTCTTAAGATTGTTGTCGGCTAAGTTCGTATGTAATAAATTGCAATTGAACGACGAACAACTAACCCTGAAGCCAATGCGGATGAGTATGCGAAAAGTTGATCCGAGCCCAACGTATTGTCGTTGTGTCCTTAAGACAAATTTGTCCCCTCAATTCGGATAAATTTCGTACCCGAGGGACGTTGGACAATTGTCTCCCAGGATAGAACGGATCGCGTTCCTCCGAAGCGGTACTTCTTCAAAGGACTCCAACGAACGTAACTTTGCAGAATTATCGCACCGAATGTATGAGGGGAAAACAGGTATGCAAGATTTGGAGGAAAACCGAAATGTATGCTCGGGAAAAAAGAAAGAAAAACCGTGTCCCGAAATGGCCTATTCGAGGACTATTTATTTTGGAAGAACGAAAAGTCACGAAGAGTCACGAAGAGTCACGAAGCTTGAATTCGGGCGGTAGTTTTTTTCATAACCGACCAACTCCTTACGAACAATTGTATTCGTTCGTTATTCTTCGAATCCGAACAATTGCAATCGTTCGTTCACGGACGAATGTCCGAGAAATTTCCGAACAATTGCAATCTGTTCGTTCGCGGACGAATGTCCAGAAATTTCTAGACAATTCCGTTCGGCTATGTGTCTGCTTTCGGCAAAAAATAAAAGATTGATGGGCAAAAAATAAAAAATGGAATATAAGAAGCCCGGACCCGAACCGAACCGAGCCGAGCCGGCCGGACGGACGGCGGCGGCGCGCGCGTGTGGACCGAAATCCATTTGCGTAGGTCCTCCCTCCTCCACAAAAGTGGGGTGCCCCTTGGGGCCCAAACCCATTTGTGAGGTTCCACTTAATAAACCCATCTCCCATCTACCTCTCATCCTATGTGGGACTCCCACATTTCCTTCTCATTCACTCTAGAGGGATAAATTCCCCAACACGGCGGTGGTCGGCCGACGATGGCGACGGGCGGCGGCAAGGGGGTGGGCTGGCAGCAACGGCGACCGGTGGTCGGCGGGTGCGGTAGGCGGCGGAGTTGGTCAACGATCCGCGGCGGTAGGTGGGTGGTGGTCGGTGGCCGGCGGTCGCAGCAATTGTAGTCGGCGGAGGCGGGTGTGGTCTAAGAAGTGGATTTGGAGCCGAGAAGTTAAAATTTTTTACTTCTCAAAATTAGCTAAAAATTCTATCAAAAGTGAAAAATATTACCAAAAGTGAAAAATCTTACCATAAGTCAATTTTTTTACCAAACGGATTTCTAATTCGATTAGGTTTTTATCACACGCATTTCTCTACCATATAAGCTTCCGGCGGAGAAATGAAATTTCTGAAGTGTTTTCATGCGGGCCCTTAAGGACTAGAAACCGTTCAAATCTCTGTCGGCATCGCGGAGGAAAGCGACCGCGCGATGCGTGTTCGCGACGCGAGTCAGAGTCGAATGCCACCCTCAAAAGCACAAGGGAGGGCGATGCTGGAGTTGTCGCGGTCCGCTCCTTGAGAGCCGATGTTCGTCGCCATGATTCTCTTCTTCACCTACTCTTCTTCTTCTCCTTATTCCATTTCTTCTTCACCATCCATCGTCCACTGCCGAGAGCACGAAACAGCTGCGGCCCCATAAAAACAGAATAATAATAAAGAAAAAACAAAGAAAGTGTCGAATCGTCCGGCTGGCTCGTGTTCCACGCTCGGCGATGGCGAGAAGGGCGATGTTTGTCCGCTTTAAGAATTTATTGCCGCGACATTGGCAAAGTACATATGCTTGACTGTGGCCCCTCTCGCCGTAGGTGATCGATTTGAAATTGGGTAAATTCCCGGTCCGGAATGTGGAACCCAATTCGAAACCTACTCTGTTTGTTCTAGAACCAACCCCGAAAGTTATCGTGCCTTTTTTTATCCGGTTGTAGGGTCTATCTAAGAACTTTATTTTTCTTATGTTCTTTTTTTAGGTTACGCTTTTTACAGCAAAATAATATGAGCAACAAAACGGTTCAACATAAAAAATGAACAGGCGATCAAAGGTGAGTAGTAAATGAGCGAGGGTTGTGAGGCTCGAACGACCGAGGAGGAGGATGAATTGAGAGAGAGAGAAGGTCGTGAATTGATTGAGTGAGGTTAGAAAGAATAGAGAAAAAAAAAATGGCAAGAGAAAAATTAGGATTTTTAGGCTTTATGAAATGGGTTCCAAACTCAGTCCGGTCAATCCTATTCTGGGTGGTTCTTCACTTGGAATCAGACTAGTTTCTAGAGTGGTCAGGTTCAATTGCACAGCCCCAGCCCACACCACGCGGAATCCCCAACACGAGACTCTTCCGACACAACTCATCGTGCATTGAATCGAATTAGCAAGTGAAAAAATAACATTTGAATAGGGCACAAATTGTCAATAGGCATGCGGCTCTGCTGGTAAATTGATTGAGGGGTGGGAACGCTAGCATCGTAAATGCGGGATTCGACTCTCGCGCCCTACAAAAAGGCAGAGTAAAAATAAAAAAGAGAAGAGTTAAAAATAAGGATAGAAAAAAAAAAAAAACCACAAATTACGTCGCTCGTGCGGTGATTGGATACAAAGCTGACAGCCTGTAGCCACATACCAACTGTTCAACGTGGAGATCGAAATAGACGATGCGATTGCCGGTGGTGGAAAGACAAAATGAATTTAAAGGGCTGAATACGATGAGTAGACAAGGACCAAAGGTTAATAATACTCACGTTTCACACCCTTACGTCGAGGACCTTATTGAAAATCCACACTTTTTTGGATGGGTCCGCTCTGAAAAATTAAAAAAGGAAATCGGACCGGATCAAATAAATTAATAATTTTCATTAGCGAGAACCATCACATTTTTGCATGTTTACATTCATATCTCGCCGGATCGACAAAGAAACCGGTCATCCGTAAAATACATCACAATTATCCATCCATTTCTCCAAACAACTGTATGATATTGGAACAACTCGGGAGCCATAATTCGGTCAATTAATCGGAGAGAGTGATGTACGACAACGACGAGACGCGCAAGAGAATCTTATCCCAATTTGCCTGGCTTTCTTTCGGGGTAGTGGATGCAACCTCGATGCCAAGGTCTAAGCCCTCCTTTTCATCAATCTTGGTCCCTAGCAGTTCCAAATTGTGCGCAGCAGGGACCTAAGTAGCTGTCTATTATTACTATAAGTACAAACTTGGATCGACCTGTGACGTGGCAATCACTCCTACACGTAACATTGTATATCTTCTAGTACAATTTGGACCGTTTTCGTGACGTGCACAATCATCCATGCAAGTAACTCGATATGTAGGAGATCGCGAAACTTTATTATTTTGCTGGCTAGTTTAAAAGCGAGTGCATTCACGCCCCTCGGACCGGCACAAAATGGAATATAAATCTTCGCTGGTGCTCTATTTATTTCGCGAAATTTGAATGGTTTGGAAGATATTTTTTTCAAATGCGATAGTTTATATTACTTAAAAAAATGAATAAACGAACAATATTTTCACATTCTACGAAAATGCTAGATCGCTTATATATTTCTTCCATTTGTGAGGAAAACTATTTAGGTCCCATATAGTATTTCATCATGTGCCAATTTGAGGTTTATTTGTAGAATTCTTGATTTTTTTTATTTTTATTTTTTGCACAAGAAAATTGCTGGGTCCACATCTCCCGCTAGTAAGGTCCACATCTCATTGGCGATGGCAAGAAGCAACTGGAAAACCCTTGGAGCAGCGAGGACCCACCTGTAATTGGCAGGTCTGTCTTTTCAGACACGTGATCTATCAGAATCAAACCTCGAATTATAGGACTGCAAAGGGCAAAAAAACAATGCGACATTCGACAGGAGGGGGTGTGTTTTGGATTTTGTGAATATTATGTTTTCAAGGTCATTTGCGTAAATATGCCAGGAATTGTGTTGGATTTTTGTGGTGCACAGCTATAATATGCTAAAATCTGCTAATCTTATCCTAAAAACTCCCTCAAGTTTCGAAAATCTATTAAGATCAATCATTTCTTTGTGATACGAAAATTAGTTTACGATAAATGTGATATTGATGTGCCTGTTACGGGATTTTTTTTTATCATATTAACCCAAAATATTATTACTTGATAAGGATTATGATTAATTGGGTTTTTTGTGAATATTTTATAGAGACAATCTTTTGGAATGTTTGGGATAAAGTCGGACATAAGAGGATATAGCCTGAATAAAAATATTCCATAATGGAGGTGGAGATGGGTATGATTTCTTATATTCATGGTATAAAGGTTATTTTTCTTGAATAAAAAATTTCTTAAGTTAATAAAATTAAAATAATATTTAAATATAAATTACATTTGAATTATAATAAGTAAAAGTAAAAATACGAGAATTTCATCTTTTATTTACTTCTATTTTTTATTTATATATTTGAATTTATTTCTACTCTTAATGTATTTCATTATACATATATATATGTTAGAATTTATATTTATGACATAATTTAGGTATATTAGTGTAGTTTATTATTTAATAAATTTTTTTAGTAAGGAACGATTAAATTAAAAAGAGATAAAAAAAAATAAGTAATAAAAATAAAGTAGAAGAACCCAAATTCACAATGAACAAATCAAACTTTAAAATGATTTTTTTGGATTCTTGAAAAATGAGGGCCAATGAGATTTCTAAAAAAAACCTACCCTTTTCGTCTCATATTCTTCCGTATCTACTATTCATGTTAAAGCTTCATGGCTTCTTCATAGTTCTTTAGTTTACTTCAAAAAAACTTCACGATAATGGCGAAAGAGTTGAAGCTCCTTCTCTTTTGTAACTTTTTGATTCACATTAAAAGTCCACAAAAGCAGCAAGAGAGTGAATACTCCTTCCACTGCTTAGTTCTGTGGTTCACACTAAAGTTTTACGAAAGAGAATCAAAGAAATATACTTTTTAGGATCGCAAAGGTGAAAGATCATATATTCTTTCTTACTATATTTGGTAGGCTGATCTACCTCATTTATATTGTTATGGCCCATTTACATTTCTTGTCATAGTTGAACTTGTGAATGTGGATTGCTCCAATGAGCTCATTTGCTGTTTAAAATTTAAATCGTGTAATAGTTATAAATTGATTGATGGAGGTTATCTCTATTTCTTCGGCAGTGAATCATGAGAGATTCTTACAATCTCGGTTTGTATATTTTTAGGTCCATTTACACTGTTATGTCATTTATACCGAATAATAAACAATGTACAATATTAAAATATTCAGCTTTATTATTGCGATTCACTAAACAATGGTTATGATATAGTAAAAATCCTAGATTTCACATACTATTCTATCCAATCTCATCTCGGCTAGAAATCCAAATGGTCAAATGCAATCTTAGTGTTGAATGCATAAGACTTTTTGAATTATAAGAATATTGAAGTGTAAAAAATAAACTTGTCACGAAAGTACAATGAAGTCCAAAAATTTGTCAAATTTGTGCAATCATGTGAATCCTTTCAACTTCACTAACGGAAAATGTTGATGTGATTTTTTTAATATTTTTTCTATTCTACATGGCAATGACGTAGCTAAAACACGAAACATAAATCCAAACGACGTTGTTTTGATCTAAATATTATTTTTTGTGCATATTTCATTTAAATTAAATAAAAATAAGTTAATAAATAATTAAAAATAAAGAGAGTTGGAAATCAAGGAGAGAGGGCAAGCCCTTACTGCTGCCCAGGCAATGGTGGGGGAATGATCGGCGAGAGGGGCCCGGCGACCCTTGCTGGCCCCTAGCCGAGGACCAGTGACCACTGCCAACCTTTCCCCACCAAGAATCGACGGTGGTCAACGAGCTTGTTCATGGCCCAACATAGGCAACATACATGTGCACGTGCCTTTTCCATTTCCAGACACTCTAGCTTGATGAAAGCCACACCACTATCCGCCTTATGGTATGTACAAGTCATCTCCATTGATTCTAAGTTTTTAACATTAGGCGCAATCTCTTGAAAAGAAAAACTGAATCTCGATAAGCTCTATATTAAAAACCCTTCTTCGACTCGTGCTCATACCTTTGCTAACCTTTTGAAATTTACGAATAACAGGTATCATAGATTTTGAAATCGACGTGTTTGGCCAACAAAGTTACGTTCGACCTCAGGCGACGCCTCGGCTCGGTACAACCCGCCCCCAATTGACGCCCCGGGTTCGATTCTGCAATGTCTAAGCTCGGGCGCATCTTTCAATGGTTGGTTGCGTGCGTGCGTACGTACATCTAGTGTTGTCTCCACCTATGTTAGTGCACCCACGAAGTGACTTTATGACCACGACCGATCCCACTTTATTGCGCCATTATTGAGCATTTGGCAATTGGCATATGGATCAACAACTCATGGGTCCAAACTCAATGACCTCGGACCCTTCTTTTTACGTGAATGCGAAAGCAATTTTGGTACCCAATATCTGCCGCCATTAATTACGGGACCGACGCGTGTAAAAGAAGGCGGTTGGCATTATTGTTCCGCAAGCGTCTCCTGCACTTTCCGTTCGTTGGGCAGGTTCATGGCCTACATTCCCATGGCCCAGCGGTTCACATCATGGCTCGTTCGTCTGGCTATTCTCGCGTGCTCAGGACACCGGCGCCCTTGCGTGGCCCAGCTTTAAGGGCGCATGTGACAATATTTTTACTTCAAAAACTTTAATGTACTTTTATTTTAGAAGTTGATTTTTAATTAGAAAATTTTATTTGCTAACGGTTCGAAATTTCTACTTTTGAAATATTATTAACACAATCTTCTATAAAATATTATTGTCGGCGACAGAAAATTTTTTACTTCATTTTTAAAGATTTTAAATTTATTATTAAAATATATTATTTACTTTCAAAAAATAAAAAAAAATAATTTTTACTCCGGTGGTTGGCATGGTGACCGATGGTTGGCGGTGGTGGTTGGCGGTGACCGACGATGGGCGGTGGTCGACGATCCGTGGCTGGTGGTGGTGGTTGGGGCGATAATGGGCAGTGGCTAGCAAAGGTCGGCGGTGGGGGGCTATCGGTGGGTGGCGGAGGTCGCAGACGGCGGGAGGTGGTGGCCGGCGGAGGTCCGCAATGGGTGGCGGTGGGCGATGATCGGCAGAAATCCACTTCAAAAAGTGTTATCATGGGCACCTAAGCTTCTCCGATTCGAGAGGCGCGTTTCACTTCTTCCTATTGTATTTGGCAATGACAACATCTACTATATCGGGAATATCAATGAACCCGCACTAAAGAAGGTGTGATTCAAGTGTTCTGTCGAAAACGGAGTTGAATTGTCGTTAGACGATAAAGCTCCATCGTATGCTTGGGGCTCACGCTTTTATCAAGTTAAGCAATGTTTGAATACTTTGTTGATCTTACAATATGATAAGCATGGATTTTGTTGAGTTGCACGCACGAGTTGTGTCAAATTTTCACATCGGAGAATTAATGTGGTGTGTAACGGTTATTATATTCTAATTGACTCATAATACATTGATTTAAGATTTTGAGTGACATTTAATCCAATCGCGGGGGAGGAAATTATTGAGTTACACACGTGAATTGGCTTAGAAAAGCCTCGTGTCAGAGAATTAATGCAATGATTTCGATGCAAATTTCTTACTTTATGGAAAGCATAGTGGGTGGAAGCATATAAATTTGCCCTGCCACCACCCTACACCCCGTGCGAGGCAGGGAAGGACAGCTCACATGGGGGCCCTGTCCCGCCGCGCCGCGGCTAAAATTCCAACTATGTATATGTCCGGCCCACGATGTCGGAATCCCTACCACCCATTTCTCATGAGGAAAATCCGTCCCGCCCGGGTCGGTATCCAGCAGGACCGGCCCGCCGATCGCTACAATAGCAGGAATGGTCTTGTCACCTGAGGACAGCAAAGTAGCGTGATTTATGAACTTGTGACCCGGCTTCGGCGAACATGATTAAAGTAGCTACCATTATTTTTTGCCTTTGAGTGCTGGTCCAACGCTGTTTCTCCCTTTCCTTTTCGAGTCTATTCTCAGAATTTCTTAGGTGAACATAGACATTTGCTTGACGGGGTCAACAAAAAATAATAATAATAATAAAAATCAAAACAAAACGCGACCTTTCTTTTCCCGCCTTCGAGCACCAAATAATGGTCTTGCAAAGCATTGAATCTCGACCCTCGAGAGGGTCATATGGCCACGTCCCAAGATGGGGAAAAAAAGAAAGGAAAAATAAAGTCGGGGTCATAGGAATTAATTTACTTGGGACAATTAAGGCATATATGGTAACAATTTTAATTTTCTGATTCTATTCTTTGAAACAAAAAAGATGAGAAACCTGTTTAGTAAAGTACATGATTTTGATCCTAAAATTTTCTGATTCTATTCCTGGAAACACTTTTGGAGCAAAAACAAGAATACAAAAAAGAAAAAGAAAAAGTTATTCTCTATTTCAGAATCACTTTTTTGAGAAACAAGACGAATAAAGTGAGAAGGCTCTCTAACTTTGTTCCGCCCGTTGCCGATAGCTGCAGGTAGCGCGGAGAAAAAGGAAAACAAAATAAAATAAAATAATTTTTTTAGTAATAAAAATAATATTTTTTTAGTAATAAAAACAATAATTTTTTTATATTAATATAATAAATTAATAGAAATATGTAATTTAGAAAAAGTAGTAAATAATTTGTTAAATTTTTTTGAAAAAAATTAAAATAAATTTCTCTAGATTTGTATTGCATTCTTAACAAATTATAAGAAATAAATATGTCATGATTTTGTTAAAATTAGAAGTGTTTAAGTAATACGTGTCGGATCGGGTATTGGTTTGGTTAAATACATAAGTGTTTAAGTGCAAATTCGTGGCAAAACTTCAAGTGTAAATTGCATATTGAGCTTATCTTCTTTCTTATGAATTTCGCATATGTCTTTATGCTCCACGAAATAAATAGACTAATTATGGATTATGCATCATCCATGTACATTTTTTAGCAATGTTATATAGGTTGATTTTGTAGTGACTAGACGTAATTATTTGACTTAAATAAAAAATTTGGGAAGAGAAATTGTTCTTAAGAACATAAATTCTATTCAGTTACTAAACACATTTCTACTCCAAGAATAGAAATTTTGTGCGATTACCAAACGCGTTTTGATTCTCTAAAACTTGTCCAAAGAACATAATCAGAAAAAATCAATTCTGATGAAAATTACTTTTTTGATCGGAATCGTTACCATACGTGCCTTTATATGTGTCATTCCAACTTTTTAAATTCCCATCTTCTTTCAACCAAAAAAAAATTTTTCCTATTTTCTTTAGAGGAATTTAGATCCTCCAGACCTTATACGGACTTTATTGGGATTTATCGATTGACTTTTTCTTTCTTGTTGGAAAAAGACTCGAATTTATTATATGTCCATGACTTTAGTTATTTTAATGATAAGCAATCCTTACAGTTAAATTTGTGATAAATTTACCCTCCGTTAGTTTTCGTTAAATTGGCTTATTACCAAGAAAAACTATAAATCGATACACATGTGATAAACGGAATGTAAACATTCAAAACCGATGAACCCGTCAACTGTCATATGTCATTCAACTTAGTAATTTGAAAGTAAAAAATCAACCGAAACTAACATAGATAAATTTATCACATGTGCACCAGTTTGAGATTTTTCGTGGTATTATCCCTAAGATTTAAGGATATTTTAGGAAAAAGAATAAGTCAAAGTCCTTTTAATATCACCATTCAAATGTCTTATCGATTTGGGACGGAATTAACCGAAACGATGATAATCAATGTGCTCCATGTGTTGTCCATAAAAAACGCTCATAACGATGAAGTGTTCGCAATAGCTTAAGATCCAAAAACACGTATCTTGAGCATTGCAACCCCGCTCTACCCTCTCGTACTCTCCCTTCCCCCTTCATCTCCTTCACATGATATGGCGTCCGGTGAAGTCATTGGCCGCGCGCGACGCCATAGGCCAAGTACAGGTGATCTATTGGATCATACGGGTCCTATATGGGGTCCACACGATCCAAGGGACAACATACACCGGCCTCAATGGTGAATGCGCCTCCTTGAGTAGAAGATCTTGCTCCTAAAATCGTAGGATCGTTTGTCGCATGCCATTGACCTCGTTGGTGGGTTTGAGAAGCTCTCGAGTTTGATCAGTAGCTCCGATCGAAGTGAGGTCGTGCCATGTAGCCGGTTCCTTTCTTGGCAGTGCGGTGAGGGACCATTATTACTAATGACGGCGTTTTTCTACAAAGCGATTATGTTTGATTGGAGAGATGAATGCAGCAAGAAAGTGATCCGTGGTCATCTTACTCTCCTTGCCCTAGAATCTCACAATATAACCCCTTAAAATTACCGTACGCCTATGACTTTTTGAACGATCACCTTTAAGTTTGAATGCATCAATCAAGCATCTCTAGTAAATATTCTAAGCTTAGAAAACTACGGTTGGCTTCTTCTAACGTTGAACCTGTCCAGATTGGTCTTTTCACACTTAGACTTCCCAAACTGCGATGTCGCGGTATATCGGATCCTCCAAGCCCAATTGATATGGATCTTGTCAGGCCCGGCCCAAATGGCACCGAGTGAGCGGCTGCTGACTCGGCCTTATCAACAAAACCCGGAAACCGCAAAACGTCGCCGTCTTAGCTTCTCCCTCGGTTCTCAACGCCTGCGTGGCTCTCTTGACCGGAGAAAGGAGAAGAGAGAGAGAGAGAAAAAAAAAAAAAATGTAACTGCTGTCTCCCGGGCATGAAAAGCGCAAGTTTTTCATTTGGCAGATCTCTCAGAACGGAAGCACCATCGCCCTTTTCCTTCCTCTTCTTCGTCTTCCTGATAAGGATACTCTCTAGGGTTTTTGTTGGCATTTCTTCTTGCAAATCTTCCTCCTCCTCCTCCTCCTGCTGGACGCTAGCTCTCTGCGAAACTCTGCCGCTGCATTTTCCGCAGCGCAACAGGTCAGTCTCTCTCTCTCTCTCGTTCTCTAGACATGCAGGGCACGCGCTTGTGGTCCTGGTGTGGTTTGTTGCCTGTTCTTCCGTGTGTTCGTTCGGTTGGTTTTTGTTGCGGTCCTGTCCTTGGATAGGTTAGGTTATTGAGTTGTGGTTTTAGCTGGAAGCCCTAAAGCGCTCGGTTCGGTTGCTTGGGGGCTCGGAAAGGGGATGGGTATTCGCATTCGCCTTAGCTGGCTTGGTGAGAGAGTACCTAGTTCAGTTTGGAGTTGAAGAGGAAATTGGCAGAAAGTGCATGTGCGCACATACGTAAGAGCTTGTGATTTTTTTTTCCTTTTGTTTTTTTTTTTTTGGTCGCTGGAGTTGACAGGGGATGTGACTCGGGGTTTGGCTGGGGAAATTTTCTGGGGACTGAAATTGGCTCCGGAAATGTTTTTGCTGGCATGCCTTGTTGTGGTTTTTTGGTGACTAGGAGAACGTTAATGGTTATTGGCAGAAAGTGCATGTGCGCACATACATAAGAGCCTGTGATTTTTTTTTTGGGTCTCTGGAGTTGACAGGAGATGTGATTCGGGGTTTGGCTGGGGAAATTTTCTGGGGACTGAAATTGGCTCGGGAAATGTTTTTGCTGGCATACCTCGTTGTGGTTTTTTGGTGACTAGGAGAACGTTAATGGTTATTTTCAGCTGTTTCTCTGTGAAATATTAGAAAGAATGAAATCCCATCAAGTGGTTTTTGTGTTCTGCTGATGTTCATCAATTATGTATTTTTTTAAAAAAATGCCCAAGCTTCTAGCAAAAAAAAAAAAAAAAAGATAGTACCCAAACAAAAGTCCAAAGCTAAAAACACTGAATAGTTGAGGCCACAGAAGATGGAATAGTTCCCAGAATGGGAAGTGCCCTACATTTGCCTTCTTTAAAGTTTGGAAAGGAGTGAGCTCTGTGAACATTAAGGCCCTTGTTTTGATAGGACTGTCTTTAGAAGCACAAGATGAGCGGTTCAAAGGAGAATGAGGAGATGGATAAGGAGGTGCCGCCAGGCCCGGCTCCAAATCTTGTCGATGAAGGGCTACCAAATGAAGTGCAAGTTGAAGCATCTCACGAACAATCTCCTCATTCAGCGCCTGCAGAGGAAACTTTGAAGCCAATTGAGAATGTGCATACTTTGCCTTTGGAAGATGCTTCAACTGATGATAAGAAAGTAGAACCTGTCTCCGGTACTCCACTCTCTGCCCCAGATAGTATAGCTATCACAGAAAATCAGCAAGATGTACCCGAGTGTGATAATGGAAGTGCTGAATCTGTTGCTGCCGCCAAGGATGAGATACAGAAGGAAGCCACTGATTTGCTTCAGAAGGATGCCACTTGTTTGCCTAAGGAGGAGGCCGCTGATTTGCCTCAGGAGGAAGCCACTGATTTGTCTCTAGAGGAAACCAAGGGTGATTCTACCACCCTACCTCAGAAGGAAGCCACTGAGTTGCCTCTACAGGAAACCAATGTTGATTCTATCACCCTGGCTCAGAAGGAAGCCACTGACTTGCCTCTGCAGGATACTAAAGTTGACCCTACTGCCCTGTCAACGGGTCATCCAGAACCTGTCGAACCGATATTGGAGGCCAAAGCTAAAGATACTGAGATGGTGGACAGTAAAATGGGTGCTGTTTGTGATGATTTATCCTCAGTAGGAAAAGACCATATTGTTGCACCTAATGAGGCATCCATTGGCACTAATGCTGAAATTGAGAAAGTGGAACCGATGAAGGTTGAGGAGCATCAGACTGAGACCCCTGTAGCTAAGGATAATGGCAACTCCAGTTTGAAACATTTATTTCTTTTAGACGAAAATGATGAAGGTAGTGAGTCCGGGACAGAAGAGGACCAATCATTATTCATGAAGGAGCTGGAGAGTTTCTTTAGGGAGAGGAGCATGGAATTCAAACCACCTAAGTTTTATGGGGAAGGTCTAAATTGCCTCAAGTAAGTCAACTGTGGTTTTTTATACCGAAATTTAGGAGGAATTGTCCCTGGATATTGCCTCTGTCAAAACTTATGTTCTTATTCTTGAAATGGTGATGAAGGTTATGGCGAGCTGTGACTAGACTTGGAGGTTATGATAAGGTACATGTCTTTCTGGATTTTTCTCTTGATGTTCATTCTCATACATTGGGCAACCTATGATTGGTCAAAATAATGTACTTTCTAAGGATTGTCCAGTCTATAAGAATATTTGCTCTAGTTGTAACATTTTGCAACCGTATTCATGAGAAGAGATATTTTGCAGTGCATTCTCATTCTGTCTCTCCTATGTTGCACTGCACTTCACGGGTTTTGAAGTGACCCTTTTTAGCAAGCAATTGAAGTCTTTTCTATGGTGTATAGGTTACATCATGTAAGCTGTGGCGGCAAGTTGGAGAGTCCTTCAGACCCCCCAAGTAAGGAATGGCTTCTATTATCAAGCCTAGGCTTGAGCTGTTAATTCTGCTTATGAGAAATGACTTTTGTCCTGTGTGATTTCTTCTCTGTATATCATGAACTTGTCATTGTCGGGTTTTTATCTGTATTGTATATATGTTCAAGCTCTGTGGCTTCATTTGCCCGTCTAATTTGCCTGTCTAATTTGCCTGTTACTCTTTAGCGGTAGTTATAGTGGTTTGTCTCTCTACTTTGAAAATTTGTAAGTTGAAGCATTTAGGCCAGTCATTGACAGACAGATTCCAAGGATGGTCATTTGAAGTTTTCATTCTTTCCTGCTTATGGACAAGTAATTGCATTCTCTACTTGATACGTGGATAATCAGTCCAGTCCTTCCATGCAGGACATGCACTACAGTGTCTTGGACATTTCGTGGTTTCTATGAGAAGGTGAGTCTTAGTTTGATACTTTGTGCTCTTTAGTCATCTATGATGTATTGAACTGGTTCTGCAAATTTGTGTTAAACAGCTGCATGTATGATTTCTTAAGTATTTTGCTCATTTTGTAGGCACTCCTTGACTATGAACGGCACAATATGCGTGGTGGGGAGCTTAGTATAATCGCTGCTTCTCCCACAGAGCCTATGGTTGGTGACAATCAGGTAATGTAGTTATTATTTGAAGATTGACCATTTTGTTCTGATCTGGCTTCATGAGAGGTTGGTATATAGGATGACTCAGACTAACCTTGTTGTATACTTCATAAATCTTGAACAAGAGTGGTGATTGTATTAAAAAAGGACTAAGAACGATATAGAAAAATTGGAACCATGGAAAGTTTGAACTAGACATCCTCGGTTAAGATTTTGTAATTCCATTTTGAGTCCTCTTTCACTCTGAAATGTGATTAAGGATTCTGTTGAAGTAACTCATTACGGTTCTGTGTGTTATGTTTGATACTTTTTTAACATTACTCAACCAACGGAGATTAAAAAAATAATAAAAAAAAGAATGTTCAGGAGCCATATTTTCGCAGCAGTAATAAGAAAAGAAACAAGGCAAACACTGCGCACAATAGAGGCCGCCCCCTGATCCTTGCATAATGGGGAGCCGCGTGCACTGGGGTTTCCCTTTAATTTTTGTTTGTGTGTTTGATCTTACAGATTTAACTACTTCCTCCATTCTCTTCTAATTATTTCCTAACAAAATGTAGAGCAGGAGTAATTTTGAGCATTTAACTTGTCTTTCTATGCTATAATTAGGCATCGGGATCTGGTAGGGCACCCAGAGATGCTGCAGCTCGTGCAAGGCAGGGTTGGCACTCGCAACGTCTTCTTGGTAATGGTGAAGTTAGTGATCCTATTATAAAGGTATTTACCATGTCTTACTGGATCCTTGCTTTTATGTTGTGATTAGTTTTAGTTTCCTCGTGCTTGTTTTTTCTTAAGGCTCTCTAAGCTTTAGTATTCTTGTAATTGTAGGATAAAAATGCCATGTCTACCCAAAAACGTGAAAAGCAGCTTAAAAGCGTTGGTATGCTACATATTGGAATTTGTCTTATCCCTTCAAATTTTGTTCTTTTCTTGTGGATGTATCATTACTGCCTCTACTGTTTTATAGCTATTTAGTTTCTTATTGTGGAGTGGTCACTGCAGGTCCAGTGAAACGTAAGAAGCAACCATACTTGGAAAGTTCTATTAAAGCTACACGACCAAAAACTTCTAAATCACAGTTAAGGCCCTCTTTCAGTCTGTGTCCTTTTCAGCCATGGTTTTTGTAATGTGGCTGCTATTAAATTAGTTTGTTATATGTTTGACCAAAAAAAAGTTTGTTGTATGTTTTTTTTTGTAAAGAAAGTTTGTTATATGTTTGTTTCTCTTGGTTTAAGTATCACCGATAGTCTGATGATTCTTTCTAATTAGTATAACCAGCAGTAGTATCTTCTATATAATTTTAGGTTTTGGCTCTATAGAAGCACTACCCTGTTTCTGGTGTCTCAAAAGGGGCTCTTGACTCAACATGGTTTCACTGTCTTGTCTTTACTGTAATTTCTCTCGAACCGCATTAATTGGTGTCTATATTACTGATCCTTGGTTTATATTAATTAAAAAAAATGAACAAATTTAAAGAAAAAATATTTGGGCTCCCTATTCATCGAAATCATGGAAGATCAACTACTAATCACTTTACTTTTGTGAGTGGTTCTGAGTGTTGAAAATCCTTCAGTAAGTCATATTTTTTGCATACCTTTGTCTAGTTTATTAATTTAATAGTAGACTGGTTATAATGTGGATCTTTCAATTCTTTGAACCATTCTAATATGGTTACCATTTGCCAGATTGGATATACCAGTAGTTGACATTGGACCACCAGCGGATTGGGTAAAAATCAACGTACAGAAAACTGTAAGTTTATTGATTCACTTGCCTCATTCTCCTCTTCAAGATTCAAGGTCTTGCTAGAATTTCATTTTCAATATGTGCAGAAGGATTGCTTTGAAGTCTATGCCTTAGTCCCAGGGCTTCTAAGGGAGGAGGTCAGAACATCTCTGGATTATATTTTCATTATTGTTATTAGATTGATTCACGAACTTTTACAATGAAACCAAGGTAGTAACCCATTTTATCAGCCCTTTCATGTTGATTTTTTTATGGACTGAGGTTTCTGTATGGCCATTTCTGTTTTCGCAACTGAAAATTACGAAAGCGACATCACTCTTTCCTTCAATGGGCTTTTAATACTGAAGTTAATTAGTAATAATGAAAATGAAACGGCAAACTTCAATGGTTCAAATGCCATAATATTGAAGGTGTCATATGATATTTGTTACCATTGATGGTGGTGATAGTTTCTTGTCAAATTGAATTAGTCATTTCACTGGAAATTTAGAGAGACAGTAGGCTCGATTATGAAAGCGGGTAGTGGTACGATAGGCGCCAATTTAGAGTCATCCATAGATACTTTCCTGACATTACTATTATCGTCATGTTCTATTGGCATATCCCTTGCCTTATGAGGCCACATCCTATCTCTTGAGGTCCATGTGAATCTGGTTATGAGTGCATTTAGAATTGTGGGATTAAACACGGTTTGATGGGGCAGTGTCATACAACTACTATTCCTTAAGTTTGAGTATGTCATATTCACATATCCTTGGTATATGATTGGGCAAGCCTCTATAAAACATATTGAGATAGCCTCATGAGAAGTGCAAGTACAATAGCCAACAACCTCCTGCCATTTGTCAACATATTCTGTGGGTCTTGCACATGAAATTACTCCCAATCTTTTGAAAAGCTAAGATGCCTTCACCGAAACAGAGAAATATCTGATGTTTCTGTCTTTAGTTTTCTTTTCTATCTTTCTCCTGTTTTTCTTGTGTGTTGGGCTTTTGGTTGGCTGCATGTATTTACTTCATCACATTTGCTTTTTGGGAATATCCAGGTCAGGGTCCAGTCTGATCCTGCTGGGAGACTGGTTATAAGTGGTGAGCCGGAGCAACCCGATAATCCTTGGGGGGTGACTCCTTTTAAGAAGGTATATTATTTTCTCAGTAGGCGATTACCTTCTGAACTAGTGATTTGGCTTTGAAGGATCCATCCTTGTAAAGCAACTTTTGCAAAATAGACAGTGGCAGATGCTTCAGCAATGCCTCCATTTCCTTCTTGACTCTGCTTTCATCAGTGCTAGTACTTGGAAGCCAACAATGAGTCTTCTTCTAGTCTCTGTCTCTAGCCAACCCCCTGACACTAGGCTATGGCCTCACAATGCCTGCTATTTATTGCTGTTCACTAGAGGAGCTATTAAATCTGGATGACTTGGTGATGCTCATGGATCATAGTGCTATTATAGATGCCTACATGATGTAGATTGTCTTGATATAGTCACAATTGTTTACTTTGTGGTGTGCTTCCTTGCTGGGTAGATGTTCCTCTACCTTGCTGGGACTTATCATTCTCAATCACTGACCGTATTATAGTTTAAGATTGGGAATCATTTGATGGAGAAGGAATGTTTTTTTCTTTTGTACAGATCGTCAACTTACCTTCCAGAATCGATCCACACCAGACATCGGCAGTGGTCACCCTGCATGGGCAGTTATTTGTTCGGGTCCCTTTCGAGCAATCGGAATAGCGACTTTGGCGTGCTTATGCACATCATGTTGATTGGAACTAACTGTAGGTGTTAGCTTCTGTAGCTCACTAAACCATGTCCCCATCTTCAGTTCACTCTGCTTTGTACTCCTGTGTAGCGGAATCGATTCAGCTCTGATTAATGTTACCTATTAGTCGTTATTTCGCATGCAGTTCTTGTCTGTTACTGTTTTGAGATCCTGCTCGTTTCACCTGAACCTCCATGTGGCTATGCTCATCCAATCATTTCGGGTCTAGAATATGATCTCTGTAGAAGAGGGGAAGAAAGGTCAGAAGAGGCAACTTGTAGGTTCCCGAGATCTCCAGCTTCTTGATGGCATGGACTAATAATTCTCTCATGCTGTGATGGACTGTCCTTTCTCACTTGTCTGATTTACTGATGTTCTGTTGGATCTGAGTCCTCCTTGTGTTCTAAGCAAGCACTGGTGAGAGTGATGCTCTTGACTCCGTGGGCTATTTCATGCATCTAAGGGCGCGCATAGTAACACTTACGCTTTAGAAATCAATTTTTAGAGAGAAGTAAATTTTTTTTTTATTTTTTTAAGTGGCTTGAAAATTATTTTTAGAGAAAAAAATTGCTTTAAAAGTAGAAAAATAAAGTTAAGTAACCAAATAAATTTTTACTTCATAAGTATTGTCGTGCAAGAAGTGTTGGCACGTCAAGCACATTTCTTGGCTCTGGTTGAAGGTGTTCCGGGGAAAGGTGTCTCGCCTGACGCGGTTGCCCAAGGTCAAAGAGACTAATGTTGCATAGCTATATATCAAGTCAGAAGATTCAAATTATCTCGAGAGGCAAAGGTGTGGTTACTTTATCCGACTCCAATAAAGTGATTCCACGATTTGGAAGGAACAGCTCATACGGCATCCAAACAGCCTAATGCGCCCGCGACAGAGTTGACAAGTCGGGTCTTGTCTTGGTCTCCTCGAAAGCCCACTGAATGGCCAAGACTCTGGAACACATACTTGGATTTCTGCGTGCCGTTTAGACCTTTCCTTCCGTTGTCACGTCTGCAACTTCCATCACAAGAATGGTTGATGAGATCTACCCGTTACCCAAAAATGGATGGAGCTCCTTCAACTACCGATCCCTTCTATTGCGAGATGGGATCTAATCAAAGTTTGCCCAAAACAACCCAATTGGAGAACCACGGACAGATGTTGCCATTCCCAGCACGAATCCCCAATTCCGGAAAAATCCTTCTCTGAGCCACGCTACGAGTCCATCAATTCAGGTGAAAATACGGGACTTTTCGCGGCGCACATTGGAAGGTAGGCTTGTCGCTTGCTTAGCAAGCCGTCGTCGGTCCGTGCAAATGGTAGTCTAATGTGATTGCCTTGCGATGTTTAGGTTTGTGATGTTCTAGGAATTGTCACATGCCTCGGGCAAGAATGGCGATTTCTCAAGAGTCAAAGAGACGCTTCTAACGGAAAACATCTTCACGAAGTCGAGGAGGGTGATGGTGGACCGGTGGTGGTGGTGGGGGTTAGCTTAGCTAAGAAATCTATACTTCCATCGGAGGTGAACGGAAAAAAAAAACATGAAGAAGCTTAGAAACACTCGCATGGGGTTATTGCTTGCCACGTGACGACCTGCCCTTGAAATTTTCTCATCCGACGATTTTAGGCACACGCATTACAATTCCGGCTACCTACTCGCTCCCAAAATCACAAATCGAATACAGCCGCCAAGGATTTGCACCGGGATTCGGTTTTCAGCCCCTCTGGTTCCCGCGGGGAGTGTTGCTGAAGTCGATGGCCTACATCACCTTCTTCCAGAAACGCTATCGAGAGCGTGAGACTAAAACTGTCAATAACATCGGGCGAATCAGCGTGAAATTTATGGCGAATACGTTACGTGTCGATCTCGAATTATAGACTTCTTATCGTCTTGATTATCGTATTCGAATGTCCAGCTTGTTTCGTTCGATTCGGTCATGACCGATGTCGGTTTCCCACGCATAAAGCTCAACTTACGTGCAGGACGAAGCTGTTCTAGATGCCCGGTGAAGTGATGATTCGACATTCCAGCTCGACCCGAAAGGTTCCCAGTATCTCAAAGGACGCAATTGGAGTTTGCAAAACGAAAACAAGCTGCGACGTATCCTTTACATGGGAAATGGTCGCATTCAAAAGAATACGGCCCTTCTTCATCTTCAATTATGTTACATCGCATGTCAAACAAAATAACAACCGCTCAATTAGACGAAAGTCGCCACTCTTTTCCACAGACAGAATATGTCTGAATACAAAAGAGAAACAACACCAGTCCTACTGCCAGATAATTTCAAAACAAAACAAAACAAGTTTCAGACGAAAAGAGGATATCATGAGAACATGATATGCTCAATGGACATATCTATGATTTCTTCAAATTGAAATCGATAGCTGACCACCGAATCCGTATTTGCGTAACAACCACGTACCGAAATCTTCAACTGTTGCGCCAGTCTATTCAATATTTCTTTTCTTGTCAGGCGCAAATGACAAAGGCGAGATACCATTTGATAATTTCTACCATTTCTTGTCCCACGAGGCCCCACCATGTCCTCGTACGATGCGTGTATATTCCGATTCTTGTTCTTTGCTTCTTCTCTGCTCAAAATTATAAATTTTGCATTGGCCAGCGTCCCCATTCCCATTCACACCCACCGTGTTTAAAGAACAAGTAAAACGAGCTAATCTCTTATAAATCCGCTCGCGAGCGGCCACCACACAAAGCCAAAGGCTCGAACTACCAAGAGAGAGTTGCAGACATTCACCACCGCCTCTCGTGTCCCCTCCCCTGTACATATTCCCCAACTAATCACCCCGGTTAGTGCCCGGTCGGTCGACTCGTTTCGTCATGCCGTGGCCTGTTTAGACATTGTTTAGCAGCCCATATAGCCCCCGGAATTTGTGGGGTGGGGGGTGTTTCCGGTTGAGGTTTTTGTTGTCATGGAGGGAGTTGGTGATCTGGGCTACGCTAGTTTTGGACGGAGAGGCCGTGGAATCACCAGCAACAGCAACAGAGGCTTCAAGGTGAGCTCGAGGAGGTTCTCGGTACAAAGACTGCGCACCAAGTTCGCCTGCCTGTTTAGGGCGTTGAGCAAGTGGAGATGCAGATATGGTCGAGCTCTCAGAGTCTTCAAGAGAAGCATCTGTTGCAGAGAATGCAGTGCCGACAGTTCTTCTTCTTCTTCTTCTTCTTCTTCTTCTTCTTCTTCTCTGAATAGGAATAGCAGTAGCAGGAGGAATCTGGTGAAGGGCGACGCATCTCGTTGTACTTATTACTACGGCTCGGGCGTCTCAGAGAGTTGTAGGATGCGGTCCTTTGAGCGGTCCAATACGGTTTACTCGGAAGCCATTGCGGATTGCTTGGAGTTCATCAAGCGGTCCTCGGTTTCGGTCGATGACTACCGGGTTCAGCCAAAGATAGAGTCTTGTTAAGTCTCGCATACATAAAAGGAGTGTAGTAATTATTCTGTGCATAAGAACATCTCTTGTTTTGTTTGGTTTATGTTCTTGTTTCGGGCCACTAGACTACTCCGGTTAGCTCCGTTTGCAGCAATTTTAGGAGCGCTCTCTTCTGCTGTCAATATGATGTATGATGATGGTCCAAAGGTTTTTCAAATGCCATGCCGTAGAACTTGCTTGAGAGTTCCAAGTAACCTGATCATGGATTCATTCGCTTTGTTTCACTCTGTATTACTAGGATGTTTTGGTGACGTTTTAGTCAATGAGAAATGCGAGTGCCGGTACAAGAATGTTACAACTCCTGTTCAACATGAGAAAAAGGTTGATTGCAAAACTTCCCGAACTGAGATTCATAATTTTCGCGTCGAAATGACAGAGCCCGTGCTGCATCACGCAGAAGTTCTCTTTCTTTCGACGATTCTCTGTGATGCCGATTGCTGAACTTCCTGAAACTGAGACATCAGAATAACAGAGACCATGTTTACATCATGCATAAATTTTCTGTCTTACGGCGATTCCCTGTGATGCGGATTGCTGAACTTCCTGAACTGAGAATGATGCCAGTCAGATCTATTACTTCCGCGCATCGAAATTAAGCCCACCAGCATATCTCGGTACAACCAATTTGCTAAGAATTATTTCTGCGGGCTGTGAGATCACGCCGAGCAAATATCAAAACCCAGATCAGACGCTTCTGCAGAACATGCGAGTCTAAAATCTCTTGCGCCAAACTGGCAAATTCCTCAAGAGTTAGCAGCTTATTAAGACTCCGGAAAAAGTAATATCATCTAACAACACACATTTCTCTAGCTTGACTGAAGAGGAAGCATAAAAGCTAATGTAAAAGGATGGAAAGGTGGAAGTTCTAGTTGGAATTCTGAGAATCAAAAGGCCAATCATTGTTTTAAACTTTAGCACAAGGCACTTGTTTGTGTCTCCGGGAGGCGGCCTACCTTTGTTGAATTCTTACATCTTCGGATCGACAATCATATGGTTTAAGATATTGATCGCAGCCACTTTTCGGCTAATCCGTTTCATACTATATTAAGTGATGGGCCAAGCTTAATTGGAAAGAGCCAGAGCGTCAAATTTGCAGATTAGTTTTTGGAGTACTGTCAAAATCAAGGGGAAAAGGCAGCTCAAACCAAATACTTAAAACTTTAGTTTATGTTGGTCATTCTCAGCTTGGAGAGAGAAACAATTCGGATTAGAGAGCACATCTGAACTATCCCTAGCCAGTGAACATGGGAATGGCTTACTTTGTGAAGTAAGCTGGAGAGATGAGCTCAACCTCTGAAGCATTGCACAGAAGATTCAGAATTTCGCACCCGACATTAACAGTAACCTCTCTCACTCCCTCTGAACAAATATGTTCCTCCAATCGATCCTACATGGGTTCGCAACGGTTAGGCTCTTGGACCTTTTGTCTTCGGGGAGCGGGACATCTACGGCGCCGCCCCCACGGCCCTCATTCTAGGCCACGCACCCAATAAGTTATCCGGTATACGCTCTCCTTCTCCTTTTCGCATATCGAAGGGATAAATAGTAGATAAGACATCTAAGAAGAGACCAACAAGACAATGTGTTATGCGTTATGGAACAACAAACAAAGGATTACACTCAGTCCACATGTTCTTAGGTTCATTGTCCTCTGCTTAATACTTTGAACATTACATTTAAGTCCATGTACGATGTACCTCTGTGCGCTCGCCTCAAAAAGCACACGCGGGTCTTTTTATTCAATTGCTGTTCCCCAAATTACTTCATCTGTATTTGGTGTACCTGCATGATTTTGCTGACAGTCATGCCAGGTTTTCATGATGGGACAAAGTCTACTTTTGAGCTCTCATTTGATGTGATCCTTGAACATTACTTTTTAATAAATCTCGATCATAGAAGAACCTGTGAGCTATCAATCTCTGTATGTTATGATACCGATATATATAATGGGGCCATGCGAACCCTTTATTGGGAACCCTTGGCATATTTGATGTCAAAATCTCTCAGATTTGCTTGTGGATGGAGTTTCGACGAGCGTATATTTCGCTGGAAATATGATGAACACGAGCAAACATACAAAGCACGCAAGAAGCGCAAAAAGCACATAAAGACTCGCTCTTCTGATAAAAGTAGCAACAGATGCCAAAGCTGTCCAATGAACAAAACATGATTGATAAACTAAGAATTATTAACTTGAATGAAAACTAAATTTTCAGAAAGTGATTGAATAAACGGCTAATGGGCCAAGACAGTGGCCTTAAGCAGCCCCTATACCCATGACACATGATGGATTTTGAGGAGGAAAGTGGCATCCAACGCCTTCCTAATTTGGTTACACTAGTCTCCTCTGGAGAAACTTTTAAGATCCGGTGACCAAACCGTGCGCGTGTTCTTTGTTTGAGCCCGCCTTTCAAACTTCTACCTTTTCAAATGCCTCGGAGATTCATTCGAAACTGCAACCGTGTCAATATTTGCAAATATAATTATCTTCTAGGATACCATATCCTTTCGAAATCTTCATTTGAATGGTTCGAGTAAAGAGTTCTAGATATCAGAAAGGTAGCAGTAGCTGATGATGAATAGGAACGCCACCACCCTCAGAAAAATGGAAAAACTGGAATGATGGTGAATATCGGAACTGTTGGAGTTGGCGAATATTTCGGGACCCTTGTTTCTCACACCGGGTACGCCTACGTGAGCTTAGGGAAACCGAAGTGTTACCCAACGACATGTGACCCTTGCGTGTGGGATGCGGGGGTTTGGGGGCGGTGCCCCCGACATGGGTGTCCCACTGCCCGGTCAGCGGGCGGGGGTTCGGGGGCGGCGCCTCCCGACGGGGGTTCCGCCGGTGAGTGGGAGGGGGTTACGGGGCAGCGCCCCCGAAACCTCTATGAATTTGGGTTTTTATTTAAGCTGGCCCGTATGGTTGGAATTAAGAGGTTTTAGGTTTTTTAGCCCGTTTTTGGGGCATATATATTTTGCTCGGTTTTATCATTGTATGTGTAAGAATTGGCTGCAAACCGAAAAATATAGTGAAATCTCTTTGCGGGATGTAGCCCTAATCTTGGGTTGAACCTGAGTAATCTCGTGCGTCATTCCAATTTTTCTTGATTCTCTATGTGATCGTCTAATTCGGTTTCGATAAATCCCTTCAAGAACTGCTGTCGTTAGTGATCTTGGATTCAACCCATGAATTCGGTTCAGGAAGAACTCTTTTCCAAGAAAAGGATACTGGTTTTTTCCTTGGGCTGATGCTACTGTCAATGGATGATTGGACATTTGAAATTCGAACAGACAAAGTGATTTGTTGTTTATGCCTGCATAAGTTCTTTTTGTCTAACCCTCCTGGTCCATCTCGCAAAACTTGAATCGAAACATACTATCACTATGAATAATCATCATCTTCCGCCATCATCTTTCTGTCTAACCCTCCCGGTCCATCAACAAAGTCGGATCGAACTGTTGGGGCTAACAATACGACTTAGAGGGGGGTGAATAGGTTGTTTTAGAACTTTGAAAAATATTTGCGGTATAACAAGTTCAACTTCAAACATCAAGTCAAACATCTACAGAGATATTGTAAAGATCAGGTCGGTAGATATTTGAAATACCATGAGAAAATTATGTGCTAAATTGTATGAAAATCAGGAGAAATAAGCGCACACAAAACAATAGGTGATATAAAAAGATGTGGTGAGTAGATGTTTCACAAAACAATATTTGAATGAGTGCAAGACTATGTAAAAGATCAAGTAAAATGCAAGCACACATTTGCGGAGACATCGTAGAGATCAGGTCATGCTTTTGTTTGACGGATGGTGATGTTTACGAACATTTAGTGCTCAAAAAGAGGAGATAGAAGGTCTGCAAATAGATATTTAGTGGTTCAGCTTTATCCCCAAGCCTACATCTACTCTCACGACTAAATGCCACAACTTGGGCTGGAATCCATTAAAAATCTTCAAGACAAGTTACAAATAGTAAGTACAGCCTTTTCAATAGATCACGCTATCGGGACTCATATCTTGCTCTCATTATTGTACACTCGATCTCTCACACGATTACGGTACATAAAGATTACTAGAAAGGATCTTTCGGGAGAACAAAGAAACAACGATAAAATAGTAACTCACAACAAGTATGCATTTTATATTGTGCTCTCTCTCTCTCTCTCTCTCTCTCTCTCTCTCTCTCTCTCTCTCTCTCTAACATTTTGGCTTGGATAGTCTTCTATTATATAAGCAACTTCATTCTTTTTGTTGGAGGGGCTAGAAAAGCCCAAATAGCCGTTCGAGATCTGTTGGAACTGCTGCAGCTACTGTTTTTGACACTGTTCTGAAACATTTGCTATTCTGCTACTGTTTCGAAAAAACCGACAAATGTCAACAGCTATAATCCGCCCCGATAGGCTTCCCGATCTTTCTCTGCGGATCTTTCACCCCGTTAATGGCTATATTTTCTTCTAACGAAATATCTGCACATGTCCGTCGTTCAAACATCACCGAACTTGACATCGACAAAAACATTATCACACCCGATCTTTAGGTCCATTGGTGCTGTTTATAGGAAAACCATGGAAACAAATTGCGATCAATTATTGAATGATTCTCTTGAATATCCCGGTTTCCAAAGATATCACCTTGATGATAGATCGACCATGGTACCTCTGTGACGCCCTGAAAATTAGACCATTTGTACGGTGACCGAATTCAATAAAAAGGATTATTATTGAATTTCCGTTGGTATAAAATTTTGGATCGTAAGGAATTAAGGGACGAATTTTGGACGGTTCTCGATTTGTCGATCGGTTTAGATTAGGTTTCGAAATCGTAGTCGCCGCAACTTAGGATTTTTAACCCTTGCACCTAGGCCTAGTCCGAACCGAGCCTAATCCGTGATAATCCAAATTTTATTCTCAGCCGGTTGAGCTAAAAATTCATTCAGTCCCGATTTATCAATTGACCCTTTTACCCCTCCTTTATGTGCTAAAGACAAAATTTTCAAACCTAGTGGGCCCCACCTTTGGTCAAGTCCCTCAACCACCAATCAAGTCAACTAGTCAACCACCCCTCCTCACATCAATCTCTCTCTCTCTCTCTCTCTCTCTCTCTCTCTCTCTCTCTCACATCTGCCCCCACCTCCTGTTCACTGTGCGAGCACCCCCCAACAGACCACTCCTCCTCCTTCACGCCCGAACAGCCTTCTCCTCTTTCATCCTCCATCGTTTTGCGCCACCACCACCTCCGATCACCCCCTGCCTCCTTCGCCCGCCACGGCTCGTCACTCACCAGTTACTCCTACCGCCGTGCGTCACCAAAAAGCCTTGAGGCGGCCTCTCGTGCATCAGCCCTTTTTCAACATCCGTGGACTGCCCGAGCTTCGGTAGCACTTGTCGTCGCTTCGGACCGCCACCATCCACCGCGTCGTCGTCCTTCGCCCTCACCACGCCCTCTTGACCCTTTCCAGCCCGTCCGTTCCCCGCCAAATCGCTGCGAACAACTCCCACGGCCGATGTCCCCTGTTTCTATGTCGCCACGCCACCGTGGCTGCTGCGGCTAGACTTGGCCGGTTCCGGTTCCTAAAAAAGGTGGAACCGCCGGTTACGGTTTGGCTTCAGAACCGCCGGTGCCAAGGCCCAACGACTCTTTCACCCGGCCTCCTCCCTTTTTTTTTTTATAAAAAAAACGGGTTGAAATCGTGGGCCCGGTCAACGGGCCGGTTCCGGGCCCACGGGTCCATTTGGCCACCTCTAGCCGTGGTTGCTCCGACCTAGTTACGGCCACCCCGGACCACCCCTAGCGACCGTTCTTTACCCTTCGCCGCCCCTACAGCTGTTGGAAGCCGATCAACGCCCGTGGAGCTCGGAACAAGCCCGGACCGGACCTCCACTATTCTGCCCGACGTCCCTTGTTCGGGTCCCGGGTTTTGTCCAACTTTAGTCCGCTACCTTACGCCGCCTTCAGCAGCCACCAATGCCACTCGCAGCAACCCCGAGACCCCCCCAACCCAAGCCAACCTTCCCTTAGCTCGTGAACCACCCGAACCCCCACAAAACCTCGACACGGCCCGATTCCCCTGTTTTCGCCGCTGCCACGTTCTCGTGCCGCCCGTCTAGCAACCAGCCGCTCTTGTTCGGGCGACCACCAGCCGTCTTTCCGAACCTCTTGCCGCTGTCCCGGAGTGTTGCCGCCTCATTGGATCGCCTTTGGCCAAGTTTGGAACTCGAAGTTTAAGTTTGACCGCAAGTCGCTAATAGTCGTCACCGAGCCATTCCGTTGTCACTGCTCGAGTCGAGTCGGCCCGAGCTTGTTGATTTGTGAGTTAGCCATTAACTCTTGGTTAGGACGCCAATTGCGTTCGGAATTAGATTAATTAGCTAATTAGGGTGTTTAGGTAGTTTAATTACTTGTCGATTAGATAGAAACGTGGTTTAAGCTAAATGACCGTAATCGGTTCGGTTAGTCGATCGGCTAGGTCGTCTGTGGCTAATTGGTGATTAGAATTGATTGATCGTGTTTGATTGATCGAGAGCGAGCGATAAGTTGAAACGAGCGCACGATTGATCATCAATTGGAATTGAAATTGTGATAGAAATTGATTGGCTTCAATTGATTAATTGATTCTTGAATTATTGAATTTGAATACCGAATTTGATTGTTGATTGTCATGGGGGTCCGATTAGAGGTTAATCGTCCTAAATTGCTTGATTTTTCAGTCGATAAAATTTTGCATTCATGTGACCACGTATGAGATCAAATTGCATGATTTAGCACGAAAACGGCCTTGGGCCAAGTATTTGAACATGCAGGTATGAGCATTCGACTAAATTCAAAGAAATGAACTGGATGGTTTTCAAAGTACTTGAGTGGTCATATAATTGGATAATTCCAATAATCATTGTCTTCTGGTTGGTCGGTCCTTGCAATCATTATCTTCCGTCTGCTGGATGTGCATCAGCAATTGTCTTTTGACTGTTCGTTTGCCGGTCGCAGCTTGTGAAGGGCCGAAGCCTTTTAAGGATTCCTGTTAGCTACGTGCCGTGTCCCTTACTATCATTGTCTTACGGTTGGTCGAGCGGAGTCACATGGACTATCAGAAGCCGTCGCCGGAAGTAAGGGACGATGCCTAATCTTGCTAGGAAAGTACCAACCGACTAGTGTGCTGGACTTACAGGTTGTTTTTGATAATAAATGGACTTCGTGTGGTGTCCTGTGCATGCAAGTGATGTGATGCTTTGCCAATGAATTAGATTGGTTGGTTTGATTGTTGAGTCGTGTGCATTGCATTATGTGTGGCATAGAGGGTAAACTTACATGTGGTAGAAGTATCTGCTCTTTGATGATGTGACTGGTTGTTAGGACGTTCGAGCGAATCAACGCCCTATCCGAACTTAGGCGTTGACTCACCGAGATTTATTTCTCACCCCATCGTTTAACCATTTCGGGTCCCAAGTGATGGAGCGTCCTATTAGGTTTGGGGTTTCGTCCGACCCGTCGTTTCATATCACATCCTATCCGATTCCGGGCACAAAGCATGTCCGGGAGCATCACGTCACGACACTCTAGGTCGATGAGGGGATGCCACACTTGGTGGCACACCTCTTCAAGGCCCGGTACTTTCGTGACGTAGATGGTCTCTTTGGCCCTCTCCGTGAGTTTGAAGGGCCGCATAATCCACCATTTTATACCCCCGCCTGGGACTCGATGGATCTTGATACTCCCGACGGGGAGATAGTGGACCTCGAGTCCGATATGGAGTCAGAGCTCTCTTCGGGTCAGAGTTCTACGGCTTAGTTGTAACAGCCCTCTTTTGGGAGCCCCGTAGAGGCTAGGTCGTGGGTGTTAGAGTAGTCTTTTGGAAGTAGATGATGGTTTAATCTTACCCGATCGTGTATCTTTTTGAGGTCTTAGTGAGCCGCCCCGAATAATGGGATTGTATTTATCTTCCGTAGCTCAGTAGGGTTAAAACTCATCTGCCTTTGTTTAATGGATGAAATTGTATTTTGTGAAATGATTGTTGTGGCTTTTCCTACTACACTATCCCCGTTGATCTTGTTGTCTGGGAGTGTTGTACGTTTCGCATACGCCGTAATTTTGTAGGTCGATAGTGTACCCGGAACTCTATCATTCATAACCCGAGGCGAATTGGTAATGATGTCATGAGCTCGAGAGTCGGGCCGTGACAACCTCCAAGTCATCATGAACATCTTGTCATTTTTTACTTGTTCCTTGTCAAGATCTTCATCTTTGTACTCAATCTTCACCGAACTCAAGTCACCGATATCATCACAATCTTTGTAGCGGTTATATCCTTCTTGATCAAAAATCTAGTCAGTTGATCAAGTGACCGTCACCTTTCAGCAGTAAACATTTGCACACACTCTTACCCGCAATTAGGACGTTCAAATCTTTACTAGTTTGTTGATGTTGTTCACTCGATATTCCACCCGATCCGTATAAGGCAGCTACTCTTTGCTAATGATTTGCTGCTTTGATAACAATCCGCTCAACCCGATCTTTCTTCTAGTCCTTCTAAGCATATTGGCAATTTCGACTCTACCAAGTTATTCATTTTCATGGCCCTTCCAAGCTTTACCAAACATGTTCATTCTAGGCTTGTTCACCATCACCAAGGCCCATCCACTGTTCACCTGATCTTTGTGCCTCAAAGCCATCACAAACATCTCCATTCTTCTTGGCTTGTTCACCTTGATCAAGGTCCTTCCAGATGTTCACTTTATTTGAAGATTCTTCCAGCTTGTAGACATCTTCAATGCCCGATATCCTATTCACCTCGAATATCGGCTACCAACCCCAAAGATCGGCAGAGCACTCTAAAAATTGATAGAGCAGACTTTTGTCTCGGGAACATCTAGTGCATCTTCTACATATCGGCTTGTGTATATATAACCTGGTATAACTCAACAAATGCACATATTAATATCCTTTGATTGTATTTGTTATCATCAAAACAAGATTGAGGATTTTCAACAACCACCATATTGGTGATATTCCCAACAAGCACAAACAACACAAATTCAGACGCCGCATGAATATACTGAGCTAGCTTTTTGTCTTGTAGGATGGGGGAGAAAATAATTTGGCCTGTGAGGGAGGCTATTCTACTTTGTGGGTCACATGCTCGAGCATCATTTTCAATTCTGTCAGCGACTCAAAAACAATTTGTGAAAAGGTGATGCACAAAGCCGGATTTCTACTTCTTGTAAAGCAAAGCAATACTCGGGTCTTTGCTGTTTTCTGGTCTAGGTGCCTGAGAATGTTCAGAGAGAAGTTGCCGAATAAATAAACATTAATCCCAGATCCCACCCCAATAAACAAGCATACTGTAGGAGATGCCAAAATAGTTGCACCAGAAATGGCCTAGGAAACATTTCATTTGTGATTAAGGCCGGTCGATCTACTCTTATACCGAGAGCCAACAGGTAGTCACTGTTTCAATTAGCATTGATGCATTTTAAATGTCTCGCTGAACTTGGATGTATGAAGAAAATAAAAATTTCTGACAAGAACATTAGGTAGGAGACATTTAACCAATTTGCCCTGTATCCAGATTAGGCAGAGGTTGGCAGCTTTGTGATTTCGAATTGTCGATGCTCTGGACAGACAGTAGTGACATGTTAATAGTATGCCTTCCCCAGTTAGCTCCTGCACTGTATCCAGGATATGCTTGGTATCCAATTCATCAACTCATAACTAAGTGACCCTTTTCTTAATTTGATTCACCTGTATAGGTATCGAGGTCCACATCATTCGTATTGTAATTGTACTATCTCGGCTAGCAAAGGCCCTTCGTCTGATACCCGGAAAGGAACTAGAAGTCCACTGTGCATGAAACTACGGCATCCTTCAGCTTATTCATTCAAATAGATGGAACTAGAAAGAGAGGGCAAAAGAAATATCTAAAATTTCCTCTGATATGTCTTTCTTCTGAAAAGACAAATCCATTATGCTAACAAAGAAACAACATACAGATCAATGGAGATTACAAAGAGACAAGGCGAAACAACATACCGCCGGCAACAGAGAAACTGGATTGCTGCTCTAATCTCGGTCAGATTGAAAGGAGTCACAAACAGAACCGACCCTTCATTAAAAGACAGGATCTAATGTACACAGGGACATAGAAAGATCTTATTTTTCGTAAGGCTTTCACTAAATGTTCCAATTCCTAATTCTTTGCCTTCTTGTTTTCTCTGTACCCACACGCCCTTGTATAAATCCTTAAAATGCCTGCCCTCTTCCTAATTCTCTTTGCCATGTCCTACACAGATGATTATTTCTGACTTCTCCTAGCTTTTATTCTCCCCAGTCCCAATGTTTTGTAGGCATGTGATGTCACGAATAAAAGCGGGGTCATCTTGTTCTCTTATTGGCACTCCATTTTGGAGACATCCTTGGAAGATCTGTTGTACTTCATGTGGCTCTTGACGAGTTGACCAGCAGCCAAAGCGGACATGAGTGAAAGCTCCCCGGCCAAGACGGAACCAGCCACAATGGTGGCCAGAAGCCTCGAGTTCGAGCCAGGAGAGTCTTGGCTCGCACCCTTTACACCGAGTAGGTTCAGACAAGCGGATTGTGATGCAAGTTGGGTGCCCCCTCCCACTGTACCCACCTGAATCACAAAAAAAAAAAAAAAACAAATTTTAGAAAGAGCGCGTTTCGCAATTTCATAGTAGATTTTCAAGGACTTCCTAGGATTCAAAAGGAAATAGCTCTCTTGCCAATTTTTTTAATTCAACTTCCAGGGGACACCAGATTAGATGCAAAGAACTTTGCCTGGAACCCCACTGAAACAGGACAAAGCATGTTGTAATAATTTATTGCGTTGCATGACTTAGGCTGATAATCTCAAGGAATCACTCATGGGCTCATCTAGATCTGCAAAATTTTGAAATCTACAAAGAGTCATGGAAAAGCAAATTGTCTTCAGGGGAACAAGACAAACCCACAAAAGTAAAATATCTGGGGCCTTGGTTTTGGGAAAGAGTGGATGCGTTGATTCTGTAGTAGATTCATCAAAGTTAGGGAGGAGAAAAATTGCAATTTTTGAGTACTCTGCTAATCAACTAACCTCTTCATCTTTCCATTGTTTGCCTCTAAAGTCCTTCAACAAAAACAGATCTCGAGCATCGTGAGCAACTTTTTGTTAGGTAATATTCGATCCGTACACTGTTCGCCTAATTGCTTAAACTTTTCGGAAAACGATTTGTCCAATATGGTATCAAAGCGCAGGTCACGAATTTGAGTCTCAACACTCGCTCTTATATTAGCTTTTGCTCGTTACTCTTGTCATCCTGTCTGTTTTCGCTGCCATGGACTCTGTTTGATGTGCGGTTCATGTCCACCTCCTGTGTTTCACATGTAAGGCTATTGAAATTTTGGGATTGAAGAGGAATTAATCACCTCAATGGAAGGCATGGACACGGAAACGTGAAGATCCTTGCCGTCGTTGACGGCCTCCATCATGGTGATGCAGTGAGAGCTCTCCACATTCTGTGCCGGATCTTGGCCAGTGGCGATGTAGATGGCCGACACGATGTTACTGGCATGGGCGTTGAACCCGCCAAGCGCGCCGGCCATGGCCGACCCGGCCAGGTTCTTAAGCATGTTGAGCTCCACCAGCGCCGGCACGGTGGTCTTCAGCACCTTCTGCACCACCTCCTCTTTTATCACTGCCTCGCAAACCACCGACTTCCCCCTTCCCTCTATCCAGTTGATCGCCGCGGGCTTCTTGTCCGAGCAATAGTTCCCTGCGTAACGCGCACATCATGTGTCCCAAATTACATAGTCCTAGAGATTCATCAAAGAGAGAGAACTGAACTTTTGAACTTTGAACCAACTTGCAATTGCGCATTTTCTTGACATTGCTTCCATGAATTTGGCTCTGATTTAACAGATGTGGATTACATGGCAGGAAGATAGGCGGGGAAACAGAAGTGGACCCGTTCGCTAAGGATTTTGCTATAAAGAATGCTTGATCTCATAAGCATTGGCAGAGCACGCCGGGGACAATGACAGGTTATTTACCGGATATGCCGATAACTTCCATGTCGGGGAAGTCGGTCCGGAGGAAATCGAGGACGTTTTGGACACCTTTGGAGACCATGTTCATCCCCATTGCATCGCCTGTGCTGCAGACGAATCTCATGTACAAATTTCTCCCCGCGAGCGCGCACCTAATGTCTTGCAATCTGGCAAACCTGCTCGACCTGCAATTCACAATCGGAAATCGAGTTTAAGCAGAAACATCACTGTCGAAAATGCTTGAAACACAGAAAGAAACGAACGGTTTTAGCAAAATCCAAGGATGTAAGCAAGCTTCAATCATCAAGCGAAAGGAGTTCGATCACTTATGCAGTAAAATATCGTACAAAGAAATGCCGTCAACAGAAGAGAATAAATATAAGATCTACGTACTTTTTTCCTGCACTAGTTAAGTCAAATTTTCCTTCACAATGACGCTAATCAACACTAACCTGTTGAACACAACCGATATGGTATCCAAGTTGCCGGGATCCTCCAGGAATAGCTTGAGCTCCGCGGCACGCTTGGCGGAGCGGAACCTCACCACAGGCGCTCGAGTCATCCCATCCCTCAGCACGACGCTCGTAGCGCCGCCTGATGTGTTTATCGCCTTACAACCCCTGTTGGTGCTCGCCACCAAGCAACCCTCCGTCGTGGCCATCGGGACCACGTACTCAATCCCGTCGAGCAGCAGCGGCCCTGCAACCCCCACGGGGACCTGCACGTACCCGATTGGCATCTCACAGCACTGGCCTAGAATTGAGGCATAGTCGAACCCCTCGAATGCCAGCCCCTCCATGGACCTCCCCGTGGTGCGCTGCACTGCCTCTCGCCGGATCGCAGCCGCCCTCTTGCAGTCCCCGAGCTTCGACTCAAGGGAATAGGACGGCGTCGTCCCCGCCACCACAGACTCGATGACCTCCTCGTCTTCCTCAGTCAGGGCAACAGACGTGGAAAGGGGGTCGGCAAGCGGCCCCGCGGTGCACTGGGTGCAGGTGTCGCCACAGCCCTCGCGGTCCTCCTCCTTGATGATGAACTTGTCCTCCTCTTGCTCCATGACTTGCCAAGGACCGTTAGCGTGGCCGCTGACGTCGTGCAGGGTGGGGGCCCGGGAGACGAAGGACTGCACGAGGCCGATGCCAAAGAAGCCGAGGAGGTAAACGAGGGAGGCGAGGAGGGAGACGAGGGCGGCGAGCTCGGAGAGGGTGAGGACGTGCAAAGGGGTGGAGTCGCGGATCTTCTCACGCCACCGGTGGTGGAGGAAGTAGGCGACGGAGAAGAAGAGGGCGAGGAAGATGGCGTTGGTAAGGTAGAGAGGGAGCGGGAGGGCATCGGAGGCGGAGGGGAGGAGGAGGAGCTGGCCGGCGGCAGCGGCAGCGGGGGCGGGAGGGGGTTTCGAGGATGGTCGACGTTGCCGGCGAGCTTCCATGTGAGGAATGAAAGGTTTAATACAAGGAGGAGGAGGAGAGAGGAGGTGAAGTAGATTGTGTGGAAGGAGAGAGAGGCGGGACAAGAATAGTAAAAGAGGGCGGTCGTTGAGAGGAGTAGCGGAGGTTCAGGGGCCCTTTCAGTGGGAGGCAAGGTCTCCTCTCTTCTCTTTTATAGAGCGCGCGAGCGAGAGGGAGAGAGAGAGAGAGAGAGAGAGAGAAGAGGCTTCGAACCCTGGTCCGCACGTATGGCCTCCATGCGAGTTCGATGCATGCTTTCACATTCGGGGAAAAAATATTATCGAATAAAGTTCTAAATTTATTATACAGATGTCGATATTTATCGTACATACGATAATTCAGTCGTAAATTCTTCAATTTGGTCAGTTTAGTTCTAAACATTTTTGACACTTTTGCCGATCTCGTTCTTCCGATCAATTTTGATTGGAAATCGCATATTTACACGATCAATTTTTTTTTTTTGTAATTTTCTTTTCTTTTCTTTCTTCTTTTTCCTTTTTCCTCTATCAGTCATCAAGGCCTCAACACTGGCCAACCACCGACGACGGCACCGGTCGACCTCTCCTAACTACTATGAAGGTCCAACCTCGCCACCCTAAGGCAAAGCTCACCCTTGCAAGGTCCAGAGGAGGGTCGAGCCTTGTCGGCCACTGGTGAGGCTTGAAACCTCGCCAGGCAAGGCTCAACCCTTGCTGGCCCTTGCTTGTGGCAAGTGAGGATCAGTGACCAGGCAAGGAGGAAGGGAAAAAAAGAAAAAGAAAATTCAAAAAACTTACTTGAAAATTTAGAAGATTTAAAATGAACACAAAAAAGTTATCCACGTTAGTGGCATTCGAGCCATGTACAACGGGTGACGATTACATCAGTAATTTTTTATCGAAATTGGCCGGAAGGACTATACTAACAAATCGTCAAAAGGTTTAAAATTAAACGGGTCACATGAAAAGGTTTTGGACCGAATATGACTTTTTTTTTTGGGTAATTATCCCATTAGTACTTTTGTTGTCATATTATGTGCTTTTTCTATAAAATCGTAACATTACATGTTGGATACATCGAGATCGGTCTACAATTTTGGTGAAGTGAATTCTTTAAGGGGGTGTTGGGTAGAGAAGGAACTCTTCTTGGGCGCTCTCGTTTGAAGACCAACTAGCCGCTCAGGTGCATTTTCGACATTTGCGCGATTCGGTCTTTATGCCGCCGCAGTGACAACGAGGGGCTAGCTTCCTCGCTAGTGGCCGGGCGACGCGGTTCGCCATTTCTAATCGCCGACGCCCCCGGCCACCCTCATGTGCACATCAGCATAGAGTGAGGGCGGCACTGCAAGAAAATGAACCTTTCGCTATATTAAAAAAAAAAAAAACGGTAAGCGGAGACAAAATCGGTCGCCACCGAATGAAAATTCACTTGTTGCAACCACATTCTCTAGTCTTCTCTCTCTCACACACACCCCACACCCGTTAATGAATATTGCGGCCACACCCCCTCGGCCATCCCCCTCTACCATCGACCATCACATTCTGTTAAGATGTAGATGGACGTGTAAGTTGTGTTAGCGAAATGCAATTACTTTGTTCTAACCGACCCATAATTTATTGGCTTAAGTTTTTTAGTGAATGTGGATTTGATTGGATATGGTGATGGGCTCGGACTTGAGCTCCCTTTTAACGGACTTTTCAAGTGGAGGTATCGAGCTTCCGCTGCACACTCTCAAAACTTTCGACGTCCATTGAGAATGGAAAATCGAGAACCAAACCGCTCTACTTGGGGACATTTGTTTCAGCATATGTAGGCTTGTTCCCCGTTCAAGAGTGCTAAATTCATCGTGCTAATAATTCTATCTATGGTCACCTGCACAATCGAGTCCCTTTTTGTTCTCTCAAGTTAAGGGACCAAGGTTTTACTTACCTATGGTGATTTTTCCCTCTACTTCTCCAGAAAGGTCGGTGCTGTAGTCAATTTGCTTCGGACTAGCTTGGTCCCTTTACAAATCATTCTCTCTATCTGTTTTAATTTGAATGTGACATGTGAAGTTTTTACCAAGGGGTAATCAAGAAAAACAAGCCATTGGGATTGCACCACGAGGTGGAAAATTTATGTCATGCTTCCATGGATGGAGATCCTCTTGCCCGGCGCGGTACTCTCGTCGGTGTCTCAGCCAATTTTCAACCATCTATGTATGTAAATGAGGCTGTGGATCAAATGGTTATTGGGGAAACAGCTATTTCAATCCTTAACCGATGTATGATCGTTAGTGCATTTTTAAGCCTTTCAATTAATCAAATGTCGTTCTAGACGTTTGCATGAAATTTCAATTTCTTCTAGCCATATCTCGTCTGAAATTATTCATGCGATGGTTCGGTATTTATCAGTTGCCCTACGTGTCACGACCTGTAATGCTACGTGGGCATATTAACTCAAATCAATGCGGTTTTGCTCCTTAGCCCTCCTATACTTTCAATCTTCCAGGTCAGACAATTTTCTATTTCTCTGATTACACCATTTGAGTGTCACTTTCAGTAGCCCCTCTCACCAAACATTTCCACCTCTCCATTTAATTTGATGTACAACGATTGCTTAGTAGCCATGCATGCATGTTGCCATTTTGGTTAGGTTGAATTGACCCACTTAAAAGAAGCTGGATAAGTACATTTGAATGATACGAACGTACAATTAAGTTCTAAAATTTTAAAAAAAACGTAATTAAGTCTTAAAACTTATCAAATTGGTGTAATCGATACATTTTATTAACTCCGTTTTTTTAGACTAACAAAAAATATTGATGTAGCTTTTTCTAATATTTTCTCTCTCTTACTTGGCATTACCTTGCTAAAACGTGTAGTCATTTCGGCCTAAACGGTAATTTTTTTAAACCAAAATCTAGATTAAATAAAAATAAAAAAGGTATTTAAAAAACACAAAAAGGAAAAAAGAAAAAAGAAAAAAAAAGCAAGGCAAGGGGCCACCGCCCTACCATCTCCGGAAAGAGTTGACCGGGGCTCTGCGAGGGCCGGCGACCCTCAAACAAAGGCATTTTGCCAGATGTGATTATGATCACAACATAGTTATCGAGTGATTTATCAAGAGAAATTGATTTATTCCGGTTTGGCTGAGTTTTCCAAGACAAGAAGTTCCGAGGACATCATCATAATCTCAACACACACAAACCTAACCCCCACCCCCCCGGTCCCCCCTTCCTCCTCCTCTCCCAAACAACCAAAACAACCACCTTAATTACTGTTCTTCCAACGAACTCGTATTTCCGTTGGCAATCTATTCCTCGACTTTACGCCATGGAGACTATGTACTATGTTAATGAAAGGACAATCAATGCTAAAGAAACTCTACTCGAATTCTGTTATATGTTTATGACGCATCATCTAGAAGCACGAAAAGTTTGGCTTAGCTAGTTCCCAACAAACATCTCTCGAGTCAATAGGTCCTTCGGCCCATTCAACAACCTTCTTAAATGCGACCCTACCGTAGTTAGCCAAATATGTTACCATGTTCATTTCTTAGGTTGTGATTCACACTTTCAAATGCCATCGGTTTTTTACAATTTCAGCCCGTATTTTATTGGTAATCTGGACTTGGACCCAACAATGGCTGCCGTTATATATAATTACATTTTATTATAATTGAGAGTTATAATAGTGTAGTGAGAGGTGCTAATTATAGTGAAATCCTCCGAAGTAGGTAAGTCGAGATAAATATTGTTTCTCGATTTCTCTTCCTCGCCTTTACTTTTTTATTTCTTTGTGTTTGTGCGCCTAATTTTAACATCATTAATGTCTCTTATGACATGTACTCAACTTATATGAAATCAAATATTTTATTTGGAACGTGGTAGGATCAGTTTAGACTTGTTTACGTTAAGGGATGCGCTTGTAAGAGAAGAAGGAAATAGCTGGTAAGTACATTTCCATACCTTAATATTACTCGTAATCGAATCCGCACTCCGAATTCTACATAAAGAGACTCGAATCGTGTTGCATTGTACTTGTTTAGGGCAAACGGAGACCATTGTTCGTTCCTGAACATGTCCCAGCTGTGCACAATCGTCTCGGCACTTGCTTCTTCTTTTGCACCGTTGGCTCCTTACGTCGGCCTGGTAGCAACAAGGGTTTGGGGCGATCTCCGCTAGTGGCGGGCTGACATGGTAGCCATCTCTAATCACCGATGCCCCAACCCTCACACACACATAGACACAGAGGAATGGTGATGCCACGAGAAAGTGACAGCGGCAAAAAGAGGGAGAAGTACTGAAAAAGTGCTAAACCTATTGCATCGGTACCGATTCAATCATAAACCTTTCAATTAGATCATTTAGTCCGAAACCTTTTTGCATTAATACAAATTTATATCTATACGGCCAATTTAAATCAGAAATTGCTGATGTGAACATTTTAAATAATTTTTTACTGATTTTTTAATAATTTTTCTATTTTTCCCCTTTCTTTTTATTTCTTTTTCTCTTTTGTTTGATGGTGGCTAGTGAGGGCTGGCCTTGGTTGAGCGAGGGTTGGCCTTGCCAGGCCGCACTTGGGAGAGCGCCGGCAAGGTCCCCCTCCCGGATTTGGTGAGCCCGACCCTCGCTTGGGTGACGGAGAGGCCGGCAAGTCTCACCCCGGCTTGCACAAGGTCGGCCTTGCCATCTCTAATCACCCGACCTCGCCTTGGCCTGCGCGAGGTCAGCCTCTCCATCTCTAATCACCGACTCCCACAGCCACCCTCATGCACACATAGACACAGAGGAATATTGGTGCTACAAGAAAATGACAAATAAAAAGGTAGCAACCAAACTATAAAATGTGGTCGGAAGTATGTTTGGCGGCCATCCTATTTTCCATTCGATCGCCACCGTCGGTCATCACATTCGACTATCGCTGTGGAAAGTGACCGATGCTAATTGATGGTGATATGATCTCATGGAATTGTTTTTAATGGAAAAAGGACATCACAAGTGCCATAACTTTCGTACGCCGCTCGCTTGAGTATCATACCTTTTTTTTCCATCACTAGAATGTAATAATTTATGTACGGCACTCACTTGAGGGCCATAACTTTTTTTTCCAATCAATTAAGTGTCATATAACTTTTTAATTGATCATTTGAGTGCCATAACTTTTGTAAAATATTTGCAAGATGTAAAAAATTTGACATGTGAACGTTCCGAAAAAGTTATGGTACTCAAGTGATCAATTTAAAGCTATGACACTCAAATGAATACTTTTTAAAAGTTATGACACTCATTTGATTGAAAAAAGTTAGAAAAAAATCCATATAAGGGCTTGAGTTCCATTATTTTTTCAAATATGGGTCTCAAGTGGATTTTATTTCAAAAAAGAGCTTGAAGTACCATCATTTTCTTAAATAAGGGCTTAAAGTGAACAATGTTTCAACTAAGGCCTGAAGTGGCCATGTTAATCTCAAAAGAGGACCTAACCTCACCCGTTGGTCAAGGGCATTTTCGTCTTTTACTTTTTATTAGAATTTTATCTTTTCTTTCTTTCTTCATTTTTCTATTATTTTCTTTCCTTTTTGTGGTGGCCAACCTCGGATGATGGCCGGCCACGGCAGTGGCAGAGAAGGCCGGGCGACGCCTCCCTCAAAAGTCTCAAATGAGGGCAAGCCTCGTTGGCCACAAGCAAGGCTGGTCGTTGCTCGCCCATGACTCAATTTTCCACTAACTTCGCCTAATTTGACTAACGAAAAATGCTCACGTTTTTTTTTAATATTTTATCTCTCATATGTGGCACTAAGGTTAATTAAAGCACTAAAACGGCGTTGTTTTGTTTCGAGTCCCGATTTTTATACAAAATCACAATTAAATTACGTTAAAAAATCCATAGACAAGACAGATTAAAAAAAAAATAGGCTAAAACTTATAAAAAAAAACCCACAAAACAAAAGAAGAAACCTTATGTGTTATTTTTTTAACTTCTATTTTTTTTTATGTAATTTAACAAAATATTAGGTTAAAATTGTCTTGGGACGAAATGCCTTGGCCGACCGGAATATATAGCCTGTCGGACAAGTTAGGCCTTTATTTGAAACAATCATGGTTACTTCAAGCCTTTATTTTAGGCCATTTTTTTAGAAAATGAGTGTACTTCATATCCTTATTTGGAATTTTTTTAAAAAATTATGACACTCAAGTGAATATCGTACGAAAGTTATGATACTTGTGAGGTACTTATTTCCGTCTTCGTCAAGAATAGATATTTTGAGAACTGCTCTACTTGGGGACGCTGCTTATGCATATGGAGGCACGCTGAGCTTTGCTCCTAGACAATGCCAAATGGACCCGTGGGCCCGGAACCGGCCCGGAACCAGCCCGTTGACCGGGCCCACGGTTCCAACCCAGTTTTTTTTTTTTTTAAAAAAAAAAGGGAGTAGGTTTGATAAAAAAGAGTAATTGGGCTTTGGAACCGGCGGTTCAGAAACCGGAACCGGAACCGGCGGTTCCAAACCCGGAACCGGAACCGGCTCTTCAAGGGCCGGTTCCGGTTCCACCTTTTTTTGGAACCGGAACCGCCGGTTCCTGAACCGGAACCGGCGGTTCCGTCGAACCGGCCCCCTCTATTTGCTCCCCTTCGAGACTGCTAGATTCTGCCATGCTATGGAGTCGCTTTTCGTTGGTTAGCAGTTTGATCACGATGTGCCGACTCTCCAAGTTAGGGCTCCACTACTTTGCTTGTTCATGACGATTTTTCGTCTCTTAACTTCTCCAGAAAAGCAGGCATCAGCGTAGGCATGCGCAGTGCCACCAAGTGACAGATCGTCCAAGAAAGGAAGCCAATTGATTTTTTTTTTTTTTGTCTGTACCATCTCTAACTATCCTTTTTTTTATTTTTACTCCGTCTCTTTGTGGAGCGCGAGAGTCGAACCTATACCTATGACTAGCATTCCCGCCATCAATTCTTTTACTAATAGGCCCGCATGCTTATTGGGACTTGGACAAACGACATTTCGCCAATTCGCCAAGGGACTTTTGTTAGTATTTGGAATGAGTTGAGGAGTTCCACTTGCTTAGGTTGAAGAGCAAAATCATGTGTATCTTAGGAATTAGTTGGTGTTTTGGACTTGAAATTATTTGTGTTGCGTTCTAATCTAGATTGATAGACTTCATGAGTATTGTCAATCTATATATTTTATGCATCTGTATGGACCTTCACATGTGTTTATCTATGAATTTCGCCACCGCAGATTGTCCAATTTATAGATTAGAATCGCAAAAGTAAATGGATAAAATTATGGCAATTTTCAAGAGAAAAATATAAAAAAAAAATTATAAACTTACTGCATTAGTACCAATTCAGTCATAAACATTTTAATTAGGCCAATTTAATCATAAACATTTCCCATTGGTGTCGATTCACTCCATCCCGCCAATTTAGGCGTAAGAATGCTGATGTGGACGTTAACCATCTCATATGGCACGATTGGTGCTAACCTGAACATTATTTTAATATATTTATTAATTTTTTTCCCTTTCGGCAAAAAGAAAAGTGAAAGGAGAAAAGGAAAAAAACTATAAAAAAATATCCGTGCCACTGCCGACCGTCGTAGGACGATTGATGTCCAAGTTAGCAATTTCTGGTCTAATTTGGCGGGATGCACGCAATTGGTACTAATATGAAAAAGGGTAACTAAATTGGACTTGTTCCTAAGAAAAGGAATTTGTCCATTTTTTCGTGGGCGGTTTCAATATTGCCCATGCGTAGTCCTTTATATAGACGTTGGGGCGAACTTCTTTATTGTTAATAGAACCCCCTACCCGAATCATTCTTAAGACTACCAAGGAAGTATGACTGCCTTACCAATAGTGAAGACCAAATAAAGAAAATTTGAAAAACCTCATAAAACCTCAAATTCTTGAAAAACCTCAAAAAATCTACTCCTTAATTGAAAGTTTAAGACTAAAGTATCAATGTAATGGGTTTATGACTTTTTTTTATACTTTTCTCCAATTTCTAGCTGTTGGAATAAATAAATATTAAATCACGCCTTCTTCTAACAGCTTAAACTTTTAGAGCAATTGGCCGTAGTCCCATAAAATCTTTCATGATATCGGAGCGGGAGGTTCCGAGTTCAAATCTTTCCGGACCCCTATTTACCCCCAATGAATATGTCCACGCTTAGTACTAGGCAAAAGACCATACTAAGTGAGTTGGCAGTAAACAAATGTTTTGGTCCCTAGAAACAACTTATTGCTTTTTTCGGTGAAACAAATGTTTTGGTCCCTAGAAACAACTTATTGCGACCACTTCCCAGCGATCAATTGCTAGCAATCAAATATGGACATTTTTGCGACCGATTTCTCAAGTAAGGATCGAGGTTCACCACCTAGCGACCATACGTGCAAGGTTAGTCGTAATACTGGTCCTTACTTGTAGGGCAACTTCCCTAGATGTCGCTTAAAAGTTGCCTCCTGTCATTCTTAAATTGCACACTTTGATATAAGTTTAGGATCGCGCTTTTTTCACTCCTTGATCAGCTTAAACACTCCTTTTTATAGTGCATTTGATTATACTACCCTTTGACTTTTTTTTTTATTTGTTTGTTCTTTCTCTTCCACTTTCCTTTTCCTTCTTGGTGTTTTGATGACTAAGGATGTTGCCTCGCCTCTAGCAAAGCTTTATTGATGAGAGCTCCGAGCCCTTTATCATCTCAGATGCCCTATTGCAAATGCAATGGGATTGTCAAAGGATCGCCAGAGAGAATCAAACTTATTCTTGTCTTTTTGTCCGGTTCTATTCTATCATATTCTGTTTTACAAGTCATATTGCGTGAGTTATGTACTGTGTGCAGATTGCGAAATCCTGCTCCCTCACTCATGCATCCCCATTCCTAACCTAACAAGAAGGTGGGAGATCAAAAGATATAATTTTCATATTAATTTATTGTTCTTCTTGTACTTCTTTGATTATTTGGCCCACTCATTGCATGCCTTTACGTCAAGTAAACGGTGGAGCACACCAATGTAAAAATTCTTTTCTTGCAATCACATAATCATTTTATTTCCATATTTTTTTCCTTTGCTCTTCCACACTTGTACTTTCATGATCCATTTGGAGATCATTTTAGAATCGAAATAACTTTCCTGAATGCAAATTACATTTACGGAACGCATCAATGGCAATCTATATGAAGAATCTCTAGTCATATCATGTACATATGTAACGAAAATCCAAATGGCTTCGTTTATTCCACAAAAAAAAGAATGATTTGGAAATCATTTTCTTACTATGATCGCTTAAATCACTTGAAATAACTAGCCATTGAAAAAGATTTTCATCATCAACATCAATTTATCTCAAATATTTTTGCGAACGATGAAAATATTTTCTATCCATTCATCTTTGCAATCGATAAAATCGATCATTTTCACGAATTACTCTTTAATTCATTCATTTTTCATGAAACGAACGCACCTTAAAAATGATAATTACCTAGAAGCATGAAAAGTTAGCGTAGCCAGTTCCCGAACTCACACCTCACGAGTCAATAGGTTTTTAGAATACCCATTCAACAACACAATTTATACATGGCTCTGACCAAAAAAAAAAAAAAAATTATACATGGCCCAATGATAGTTACTCAAAACGCCTCTTGCGAGGTGTGGTGTTAGAATCATAAATGCCGGGGAGGCTCTGCCTTTCTAGGGTTTGTCACAACTTTAACTTCGTGTGTATTTGGTGGGATCGTCGTTGTTTGTTTCATAGGATGTAATTATGTTGTATGAATTGGGAAGTAGCACGTGTTGGGCAGCATATGTCTTTAAAGTCGCAGCACCCCGGGGAAAGGCGATAGAAGCAAACTCTCGGTTTTGTCCTAACTGGGTCACGTTGGCAATTGCCTCAAGTCAAAATCCACACACAAACGTGCGATCTTCTTTTTAATTAGTTTGCTTAGTAAGATCCGTACTTCCAACAAAATCTACCCAACCCTGTTTCCTCATACCTTAATTCAGGAAGTCCTGGTGAAGTAGCCCATCAGGAATTGATACCTACAAGTATACCTGAGTATATCAAGAGACATTATTGAGTATACCCTCGGTAGACATTTGGACCGTCGAATCTGGTTAATCTCATTGAAACGATTGCGAGATTTGCTATAATCGATGATCTACAAACAAATTCGAGATGGGAAGTATGGTAGTGGTTCTCGATGTGGCAGCAAATGAGCCATTGAACCTTCCAAGATTTGGATCGCCATGCGCGCACGGTGTTGCCAAACAATGTCCATGCATGATCTTGGATTAGAGGGGATAATTGTCCAAAAAGTCGTAAATTTATTGTACAATGGCCACTTTAGTCGTAAATCTTTTAGCGATTTACCAATTTTATCATAAACCTATGGATTGTATCAATTTAATCCTGAACTTTTCGAAGTTTTCCCAATTTGCTCCTCAACTTATTATTTGGGTAATTGATCGAAAGAATTATATTGATAAATCATTAAAATATTAATGACTAAATTGACAAACCGCGAAAAGGTTTAGCATTAAATTGATAGAATTGAAAGTTCAATATTAAATTGGCAAATCTACAAAAAGGTTCAAAATTAAATTAAAATAATTAAAAAGTTTATAACTGAACTAACCTCCGCATAATATGCTTAGTACTTTTTGCATAATTTTCACCGGGCCAGAACCAATGTTTACGGTTGACTTCTCACGCTCGGACAGGACAACCGAGCTGGTGGGCTTGCGCATCTTCTCTCTCTTCTCAAGAAAATTCGGTTTCATTCGTTTTCGCCCTTTTGCTTTAACGAGACGGCACATACGTGGACATGGCTTACCGGTATCATTTCAAAGGACACAGTTGAAGACCAAAAAAGGACGGCTCATCTCGTCACGTCAATTTTGAGGTCGCAACCGTCGGCAGGGTCGGGATCGAGATTAACCCGAAGAATGTTTTGAGAGAGGATGGGGATTCGTCCGACTGTGACGCTTCGACCACGAGTCGAATCGTCAGGGGTGGTCGAAATCGATTCCCATCGATAGTTCCTCCGGGCGGACAAAGATCCGTCCGAAAATTGACGAGGGTTTGTGTCTTTAAGGACGCGAACGTAAGACTGGTTTAATGTCGCTTCCGCTCATGTAAAGATTGGAGGGCATTGGAAGATAAGACACCACCGCGCGAGTGCATGCTCTTGGGCCAATGAATTGAGCGCGAAGTTGGCTTGGGCTGTAAACGGTCGCATAAGAAACACTAGACCGAAGGAGAAACACAACCATAACCGCTTGTCGTAGAGCCTTTGGATCACCGAAGGAAAAGAGCGTGAGGGACAATCTTGTTTATACAAAGGAATCTACGGAATCGACCCAAGCATCTGCGAGCTCGCGCCCCGCTTCTGAGACCGAGATCGCGCAATCGAGCTCTCAAACACATTTGAGCCCGAGCGGTCGCGAGTGACGATTAGGTCGAGTCCCGAGGTGGAGGGGGTGGGGGTGTGGGGTTAGAGGAGGTCCGGATTGCAGCCCCAGACGTTACTTGGAGAGTAAAATTGACAATCTGAAGTTTTTATTTATAGGGTTAATAACACGAAAAATCTCAAATTGGTATACCTATGACAAATTTATCTCGAATTAATTTTTTTAATCACGAAAAACTCCAAACTGGTACACTTGTGACATATTTACCTCAAATTATTTTTTTGATAATAAAAAAATTCTAAACCGGTACACCAGGGACAAATTTATCCAAAACTATTTTTTTTTTAATCACGAAAAACTCCAAACGGATATATTTATAACAAATTTACTTTTCGTTAAATTGGGTTAATATCACAAAAAATTCCACATTGATACACATATAATAAATAAATGGTGAAAACCCTAAAGTGGTACATCCATAAACCGTCATATGCCATCTAACTTAGTAATTTGACGGTTAAATTTAACGAAAACTAACAGATGGTAAATTTGTCATTGATGTACTAATTTTGGGTAAATATATCACAAATGTATCAAATTTGAGATTTTTTTCGTGATCAAAAAAATAATTTAAAATAAATTTATTATTAATGTACTAGTTTAGAATTTTTTCTAGTATTAATCCTTATTTATAAAGTGGCATCTCCAATTTGCTTACTGTTGCAGACAAGTACGACTCCAGAGGTGGCCCCCACAAAGTTCCAAAGGCGGCTGTCGCCATGCATGTAGTAGCTCTTTGTCCTAAACAAGTTCAAGAAGCGTCTCTCTGGACGTAACACGACTTTGTGTTGCGTGGCAATTGGTATTCTCGCTACCTACCGCAGAGCCGCTTTGACATGACTTGTACTGTACCTGCGGGCCTGCCCACTCCTGTGGAGCCCAATTCTCCGAGGTGAAAAAAATAGTAATATATATATAAACCTTTCACATTTTCACAATTCAATTCCGAAACTTTTAAGTTTAACGATTCAATCATAAATCTTTTAACATTTTACCGATTCAGTCCTATTTTTCGAAAATCGCTGACGTCACACCACCGGTGTTGGCGTAGATAATTTTTAATAATTTTTTAATATTTTTATAAAAAATTATTTTCTTCTTTCCTGGCTTCAAGGTCGGCGGCCCCGTCGGATCAAAGTTGGCAAGGGACCCGGCCCTCGTCAGCCTCCGGTTCGAAAGAAAAAAAAAACAAAGAAAAAGGATTAAAAATTAAAAAATATATAAAAGTTATTAAAAAAGTATTCACGTTAGCGTCGGCGTGTCACATCAGCAATTTCTGGTGAATAGGATTGAATCGACAAAATGTTAAAAGGTTTAGGATCGAATCAACAAACTTAAAAAGTTTAAGACCGAATTGGCAAAATTGTAAAATGTTTGGGACCCTTTTTTGACAATTTTTCCGTCCAAAAGAAGTACTCATGTAAACGAACGCACAAGATGGTGATCGTTAGAGAATACGCCACACTCATGGATCAAGTCACAAGTCGCATTCGGTTTAGGGTGTCGAAATTGTACTTAATCAAAACAATATAACCTTCTTTCCCATCCGGTATAAGGACTTAATTGCATAGAATCTTAGAATCTATGTATACAACTTAAAAGTTGGGGATGGACATACTTGATTCAATTAGAGGATCGATTAGCAGATATTCTTTGAGAATGTTGAATTTAACTCTAGCAGCATATAAAAGTTTCTTCTGTTTTTTTTTTTTTCGGATCCCACATATAAAGAAGTATATTGCGTTTTCAAATTATTGTTTGCATTTCTCTGCAAATGTATGTGGGACATGATGCTTATGAAGCCATCATTCTAAAGAAGAGTCCTTGCTCTTTTCAAAGGTTTGAATTGAGTTGAATATTTCATTTTAACAGAAAGCTCGTGATGGCATTCGAGATCCCAACAATGTACGTCCATCATTTATTGTAATCCAACCTTTTTGCCTTTTGCAAAAATTTCATCAGATCCCTTCTATTTCTATGGAGGACACATGCCATCGTTTCTTTTTTTTTTTTTTTTATCTTGCTAGCACGACAGTATAATAGTATGACAGTGAATTGTTAGTCATAAGATCAGAGGTGGGTCCCGCCATGATTACTATATATTTTTTTATCATTCATAACACGAGTGGTTGAGATTGCACCGTTATACTGTTACACCGTCTTCTCGAATCCCTTTTTAGAAAGAGCATTTTTTAAATCATTCTCGCGAAATAAACGGAGCTTTGTTTACTATAGAAGTCATACATTGAATTTCAAATTTAGAATGATTAAATCAATAATTTTGTAGTTTAAAATTTTCTTTTTTTTCATTTTCACTCACTCTCTCTCCAAACAGAGGAAAATCTTACTCTTGTCATTTTCTTCTCATCCACCCTTTACTCTTGGGGTGGACCTACTTACGATTTGCCTCCACTAGAGTTTTGAAAATACATACACGTACCACAAATCTTCAAAAATATTCTCAATTTGGCCCCCACGAGACTTCTCGGAAAGTAATTATAGAAGCAATCGTTCCAAATTCGCCCACAATCAGAATTCACGACAGACGACTGCAATCTCTAGAAGATCTCATTTGCTTGGAACATTCTGGTGATTGATTAAAACTTGCACCCATTTGAAAATTCTCTAGACCCGTCCTGCTTTAGGCAAAAACATTTGTTTCCCCATCTTCAAATTTTCCTTTTCCGCCTTCACAAGCATCGCGACACTGGCCAACCGGAGACCGTCGCCTCCCCGTCGCTCCAAAGTGGCGGCTGGTGGCTGGTGAGCTTGTGGTAATTTCTGTATAACGTCGCGACTCGGAGGCTCGTGGTAAAGCGACATTGCTTAGCTTCTCTCACTCCTCCTGGCTAAACTGAAGGATCGGTTCGCAAAGAGCAAGCTTCAGTGTCCGAAGGGGAAAAGGGAACGACGTAGATTACTGTACAAACGCGACTTATGTGCGTGGCGAAGAGAAATTTGTCCGAACTTACGTGACAAAGAAAGGTTCATAGATTAAAAGGGAAAAAGAAAGGGAAGGGAACAATTTCTGAAGTTCAGATGAGGATTTGGCCCGAATAGTGTTGTTGAAGATTCTGAAAATCCAGCTCACGACGGTCCCAGGTCATATTCCAATGAACTCGACCATACCCATCTCTTCTTTTGATCTATTTTAAGTCTCTATCTCTATCTCTCTCTCTTTTTGTTGGGGGCCTCTGGAATCAAGTTATATCCGGACATCCATTTCTGTACACTGTCGCTGTTCAAGGGTTTTCTATTACGGTCCTCTGTTCATTCTCTTTATTTTGGTCACCGTCACCTCATGTATATCTCCCCTTTTGCGCCCCTGCCCTGTTTCTAGAAATTCTCTCTCTCTCTCTCTGTCTCTCTCTCTCTCTCTGCTTTTCTTGAATCCTAGGTCTTTCTCCCTTCACTGAACATGTTGTCTCCATGATGGTGAGGGGGTGGAGGAGGCTGCTCGGGGTCTACTGGGTCGAGCTCAGTGTCACGCCGATTCTTCGTATCGAGTTGTTTTTGTAGTAAAGTTACGAGCTTTTTTCCATTTGATCTCAGTGGGTTCTTTGAGTATTTTTCCATGGCGTATCACCAACCGGTGGCCAGCTCTCCATTTGCTGGAGTCGGGGATACCACCTACACGAAGGTGTTTGTGGGGGGGTTGGCTTGGGAGACTCAGAATGACACTTTGCGCCGTTATTTTGAGCAGTTTGGGGACATTCTTGAGGCAGTTGTGATCACCGACAAGAACACCGGCCGATCCAAGGGCTACGGTTTTGTAAGTGTTCGGCTGTCCCTAGTGGTTATTAGATGTGGTTTTCGATTGATTGGTGGATTAGTACTTAGTTTTTGCTTTTTGGGTTATTCTTGTTTTTGTCATGGTAATATGTTGCTGTTGACTACACTACAGCTATGATGTGGTTATACTTGTATTGGATTTATATGGAGGATAGGTGACATTCCATGATCCCGAATCTGCGAGGAGGGCTTGCGAAAATCCCAGCCCAGTTATTGATGGCAGGAGAGCTAATTGTAATTTGGCTGCTCTCGGACGGCTTCGTCCGCCTGTTTCTTTTGGTACTTAATTTTCTCCATCTGCATTTGAAAATGAACTAGGTAACTAGTAGAGGTCATGAATAAATCTTTGACATTCTACTTGTGTGAAATTATTTTTCAAGTGGGCTAAACTGCTTTATTTGCCAAGTGGTGCCTGAAGCATATTACAAGTGGATACATTTGTAATAACATGCTTTATATTCAAACGTGCGCGTCCATAAGTTTTGGAAATGTTTATGCGTACGTGTGGCAGCTGTATTGTTAATGATGGATCAATTGCTGAATACAAAGGGTTGAGATCATGCTAGTGATGCCTGATCCTATTAGGCCTTTCCATGATGAATAATAATGTCTCTAATGTTTTTGATGCTCATGGAATTTGTAAGTGTCAATGTCCGTTAACATGCATCTGCTTTCTGTTTCTGTTTTAGGGCGGATGAGACCGGTAGTTCCTCTTATTGGAAGCGTGCAGACCCCAAGGAGTACATATGTTGGAAGCCCTTCTTACCAGCAACCAAGCACTTATGGTTATCAACCTGGATTTGTATATCCTCCCTATGGGTTGGTTGCAAAACTTCATGCCTTGAGATCCCTTATCTTTTCTAATTCGAGCTTTTTTACTTTGGCCAAATGGATCCTTTTTTAAAGTGCAGCCCGTATGTGTCAAATCATAATGGACACGTCATGATTCGCTAATAAATACGGTTCAATTCCTTAGGTTCACATGATTTTGTTGCAGAAGTAGAAACTTCGAAGAAATTGGGATGCTTTGGTGAATTTAATACTGAATAGGGTTGTGGTGGCACAAAAAGATCCATTCTGAGCTCCATTTAGGAAAGGCTTGGTGGTGATTGTCATTATCATAGCGGCTAACTGAAAACTTCCGAACTACATGTTTTGAGTTTGCAGGAGCATTAGTTTATTAAATACTGACTAATCCCATATTGAGTAAAAATTGTTGAGGTTGCTTGTTTGGAAAAAATAATGTACTAGAAGTAATTGGTGAGCATTAATACTAGCTACGTGATGATTGCTGCATATCTCTCCACTGGAGATTCTCATGTGTCTTTCAGTTATTGCAACCTTGGGATGGATATAGAGAGAGTTGACGTACACATTGCCACAATAGTTTCGGTATCCATTCTCAAGTTATGATTCATGCTGTCATGTGTAATCAACATTAGAAATATATTGATTCAGCTTGTAACCATTGTATAATCAGGAGAAATTATGAAAAACAACTAAGTCAATTAGCCTTGTGTTATTTGCTAGTATTGTTGATATTTGCTGTCAAAAAATGGTAATCATATGTTACCTTCAATTCTCATGAAAAAAAAAAGAGCATGTTACCTTCAGTGTGTAACAGTAAGTTTGCCTGTCAACAGCATAAGCCAAAACTATAATCTAAGAGATCCACTATTTTCATTACGGCAGGTACGCAACATATGCACCTGAGTACGTCTACCCGCAGGTAAGCACTTCAAATACCGGTGACTTGAACAATCATGTTGAATTAGGGATAGGGACTTTTTGACATTTCTATGTCGTTAATATACTAATTGGACTCATCCTCTGGGCTTCAATTAACACTTTTCAGAGTGCTTACAACCCTTATCTGGCCCAGAATTACGTTCAGATATATGGTGTGCCTGGCACGGCCAGTGCAGGTCTATACTCGTACGGACAAGTGGGACATCCACCTTCGAGCAGTTATGGCTACGCTTCCCCACAAAGTTATGCTATGCCAAATCAGCATGTAGTGCAATTTGCTGGACCAAATGTAAATGGTGCTACAGCTGCAATCCCTGCACTTCAAGCACCATATCCTGCAGGCAGAGTTCCTCTTCCTAAATCTATTTTGCCCGTTCTTAAAGAGATCAACTGTGTCTGAACACGTGCATATATGTTATATACATTTACCTGTGTAATACTGATCGCGTACCTGCCCGTATTTTCTATTAAAGACAATCTGAACTTGTAACAGATTTTAACAATTTGTTCACCATGCCATATATTTTCCCGCTTACTCAACTACCATGTGATGAGATGCAGTGTATAATGCGAAATATGTTGCATAGCTGTGAAAATACTCAGTTTCCCTTGACACCGAGTGACTGGTGCTGGGGTGGCAATATATAACAATGTACCATTTCCAACTGATACTGCATTTATATACTGCTGGGTGCTGACTTTGCTTTATACGGATGGATATTTCTGACTTGCTGCATTTTACCCTACTCTACTCCTTGTTTTTTTGTTGAGTATTGAACTTAAGCATATTGATTCTCTACTTAGTTCATGCACTTTTTTGTTGTTCATATCCACATGAACAGTGTTGTCTACTAAGTAGCACCGACATGCGACACGAAACGATATGACACGACACGCCGACACGTCATTTCTCAAAAAATAGAGAATTCCGACTCGTTAGGATACGTTGTATATTAAATGTATACATAAAAAATATCTTCTTTTTCTGTTAGGTATTCACGATTAGGTTTTTCTGGGCTAGCTGGGTATATTAATTTTGGGGTGGTTGGGTATAGATTTACATTTTGACCCATAATTTATTGAAAATGCTTAAAATTGCCTTCGTTTGTGTCGGAATGGCGTGTCGAGATGTTGGACTCGCGTGTCGCTAGCTTAGCGCTGACCATGTGTTGGTCGCATATCGGAGAGGGTTGAAGTGTCCGACATGCGTCCGACACGACACGCAGGCCCCGGAGAGTGTTGATGCTTCCTAGGATGTCTGTTTCATAAATGCAGCCACGTGACAGATGACTGCTTCTCTCACATCGGTGTTGCTTTCATGAGTTTAATTTATTTCAGATTTTATGCTTCACCATGAAGATATCAGGATAATCGATGCTTACATTTTCATGTTTGACGACATAATATATTCAGATCAGTTTTTGATATTCGGTTCGTTAATTTTCCCAGGTATGGCTGCACCAGCTCCTGGACAAGCACAGATTATAGTTACTGCCCACTCCCCCCAGTTCACTAGTGGTTCTGATCAAACAGCTGGTTGAATGGTGATCAGAAATCACATTGACAGGCACAACTTCTTCACCTTGTCTGCTTGTCTAATTTCCAAAATAGGTTAGTGATAAAGGTTTAATAATTTCCCCAGTGGTATGCAGGTAATCCTTAGATTGCCACAGGACTTAGAGCAGCAGTTCTGCTACTTGCGTGGCAGGCTTCATATCTAGCCTTGCAAGCTGTCATCTTGGCATCTAGAGGTATGGAGGAGTACCTTTAGCTGCAATTAATGCTGCTGCTCAGAATTTTAAGTAGCTGAAGTTCTATGCTTTACTAATGCAAGAAAAGTTTTTTTTGCATGTTGTTTAGCACATCCTTTTGCAATTTGTACTTATGACCTCCTCAAATACATACAATAACCACATGATAAAAATTATTGAACATTGTGTTACACCATTTAGGCCATGTTAAAATGGCTTATTTTCAGATCAACCTCTAGCTGATGATGCTCCCTGTTTTTTACCACTGTCATCATGTCAACCTAAATTAACCTGTGAACCCCAACTGTCTTACATTTGTGTAAATCAGCTTTGCCATGTCAATATGAATATTCTATGGAGCCTAATTTCTTATGCTATAATAAACTTTTGGACATTGCTCACTTTGTACCAAATATATTCTTATTAAGCAACTCTTTTAATGGAATTTCTGTTTGCACAAGCTGTGTTATGATCTAGTAAATCAGAAAAGGTTGCTGATGGAAAAGGGTATTGTCTCACTAAGAACAATTTGACATCTGTTTTATGTGGTAGGTAATGTGGCTAGGTAAATAAAACGCTTCCCATGGTGTGCATTGTCATGTGACATGGAGCTGTTGCTCAGCAGTGTGGATTGTGTAGCCCATGTGGCATGTCACTTGTCAATTGGGTTTGGTAGCCATATAGCATGCCGCCTTGGGTTTAGTGTTCCCGTGCACGAGCACATTAATGATTGTTGAAATTTGTGTAGAAGACAGTGATGATAATGGAATGGCTTCGTAAAGTGTAGTGGTGGTAACGATATTGACCGAAGTTTTGGTGAAACAGTGAATTAGCCTTATGTCTGATCACATCTCATGACATTCACCAATAGTTCTAAAGTGTATTTCTTTTCCTGTTGTGGGGCTTCCTTATTCTATGCCGGATATAGGAACTATCTAGGATCTTATCAAACCCCACTCAAAGCATTTCCTCCTTGAGCGAGAATGAAATCATTTGGCCTTTGAACGTATTGCCATTGATGATTCCAGCATATAAAGAAATCTTGAATTCAACCGTTACAATCCTCTTTTCCCCGTTTTGTTATTTCCTGTGTTTCTGTCGAGACGGACTTTTCTTAAGATGAATCCGATTGTTCTGCAGGTCATCCTTTTTTGTGAATCATGATACCAGAGAGTCAGTTGTAAGATGTTGAGTCACTTCGAACTCCGGAGTCAGGTGCATGGAAGAGCCAGGGGCGCTCTTCCACCGCGTCAGTAGAACGTGTTCTCACGCCATCGCTCGGACTATTTGCCATGGAAAGATCCGATGGCGCCGTTTTGCAGGAAACAGGGTTTTTCCTGCGGTCATGTGAAACACCGTCTCCTCCCTGTACCTTAAGGAATCATTGTCTGATTCTTTCGGGACGGATCTTGTACCCGGGTCGGTTCCGCGGTCCATTCCTAGCGTAACCCTCGATTGTTTCCGCACATTTGGATGAAAGTGCTGTTTCGCATTGATCCTTGATTGTTTGTTTTGCCTTATCAATTGGATGACGTGTAAAACAATTCCCTAGCTTACATCATTTTCTTCCCACTCTGTTCCGTGCTCTGATAATTGAGACAATTGAGCTTTTATTATGCAGCAGCAGCAGCAGCATCTAATTGCTCAAGACTCGGGGTTTCTTCTTCCATTTATGCCTCGTGAGGCGAATGGTAAAGCCAGGGGCTCTTAAACAAGGATGTGGAGATAGCATCGGATGCATCGGGCTGGGTCGATTTAATCTTTGATTGAATGAGTCTAATCCGTGACTGATGCTTCCATTGATTTTACGAAAAATGAATGATTTAGAAAATATTTTTCTAAAAAATGAGCAAAAATATGTTCATCCCTGAACAAGTTCTCGAAAAGTGTTTTAGACATGAATTGTTGTCGACTATAAAAATATTTTTAATTGATTAATTATTTTAAGTGATATAAAGATTATTTAAAAAAAAATTTGAAAGGTTCATTTTTCTACGCTGGCCATTATGCGATCTTTATTTTTTTTTTCTCCTTTTCTATTTAAAAATTGAGATCGCGCCTTTCATTTCTCCTTTTCAGGCCATTTTTAAGGAATTATTATGGTGCCGAGTCTATTATTGAAATTGGGAAATGATAACTTTATAAGGGAAAAAGACTAAAAAGAGCAAGAGGTCGGAGATGAGAGGAGATCGAGGGTGCGATCGTCAATATCGCCAATCGGCAGAGGTTGCCGATCTAAACTAAACTTTCGGTAGGCTAATCAATTTTGTAAATCAAAATCAACATCTGTGACTCTAGTGCACACGCTTTGCCATTAAATACGTCGAGCAAAATATTTTATTGCACAAACATTTGTATGAAAAGGAGATAAATTTATCCAAGTTTTAAACTTATTTTATGTGAGGATGTTTACTCGTAAACAAAAAATTTTGAAATTCCAATAATTGGACGAAATGATATGGGATAGTGACATAAATGGTCTCCGAACTTTGACTCAATATGTAATGTGGTTCCTGAATTTTTAATCTGTTCAATGTGGTTCCTAAATTTTATTTCAATGTGCAATGTCATTCTTGAACTTTTAATTCACTCAATGTGGTCTCTATACTTTTGATTAATGTTTAATTTAATTCTTGAATTACATGAAAATATTCAATGTTGCCCTTGAATTTGAATTAATAGAAGGATGACATTAAGTATTTTCATATAGCCTAGGGATTAAATTAAACATGTATAAAAAGTTCGGGGACTCCGCTAAACAAATTTAAAGCTTAGGGATAACATCGTACATTTTGCCAAAGTTCAGGGGTCACATTGAATAAATTAAAATTTCAAGAATCACATTACACATTAGGCTAAAATTCAAGAACCATTTGTATCATCTTTTCAAATAATATTATATGAGAGAGAGAGAGAGAGATTGATTTTGATGCTTTGAAGTTCAAGATCCTCCTTATTTTGTAAAATGGCATAATCTAAAAAAAAAAAAAACTCTAGTTTAGCATCTATTTTAATCATATCCAATTTGTTTGTCTCATAAAAAACCTCAAACTTTTACTTTTGTCACAATTCTACCACTGTCGGCATTCCGTCCATAACACGCTTAGTTAATCCCACGTGACTTGAATTTTTTTGCCGAACTTATCAATAAATCTTCAAAATTCAGAAACTGCTTGTTTCACATACGGCAAGATTTGAGATCGCTCGTCCAAATAACCGGATCTTCACATCTAACCTTTTTTTGGGGTTGTTGAGTGCTAGGGAGAATTTGAAACGCGGCGTCTTGATTGACCTTATATCCTCTAGCAATGTTTGGAAGAGTTGGTGTTTTTTTTTTCTCATCGCTTTCTTTGAGATGTAATTCATTAACAACGTGAAAATGCCATATAGGATTATTGTGGACGAAAGGCTAACGTTGGTAGAATTGTGATAAAAGTAAAAGTTGAGGATTTTTATAAAAAAAAAAGTTTTGGATATAAATGGCAGATGCCAAAGTTGAGTGTTTTTTTTTTATTTATATTATGTCGATAAAATTGTTATCAAAGTAAAAGTTAGGATTTTTTATGAAATAAAAAAATTAGATATAATTGGATAGATGCCAAAATTGAGGGTTTTTTTTTTTGGATATTATGCCTATAGAATTGCAAACAAAGTAAAAGTTGGGTTTTTTTATGAGATAAAGAAAAAAAAATTGAATTTAATTGGGCAAATGCCAAAGTTGAGGTTTTTTTGGATATTTTGCCGGTAAAATTGGAACCAAAGTAAAAGTTGGGGTTTTTATGAGATAAATTTTTTTTTGGATATAATTGGGACAGATATTAAAGTTGCAGGTTTTTTTTTTTTTTTTGGGTATTGGGCCTTTGTAAAATAGATATCAAAAGAATTTAAAGAAATGGGAAAAAAAGGTTTTTTTTTTCAGAAAATGCAAAATAAAGTTAATTAAAAATGGGAAAAAGATATATTGATTTCGCAGTTGACACTCGACGCAGTTGCAAGTCGTAACAAATTCCTCTCTCTCTCTCTCTCTCTCTCTCTCTCCCGAACATACAGATTTGATCCGATTTCGCTCGTCGCATTCGCCGCCTCTCTCCAACGAGCAAACGAAGAAGCAGCGGCGGAGGAAGAAGGAGAAGAAGAGGGAGAACGATCTCGGCGCATTCCGGATCGGATTCCAATGGAAGAGTACCCAGAGGAGCTGCGCACCCCGCCGGTGGCGCTGATTTCGCTTGTCGGGTGCTCCGACCACCACCCCGCCATCTCCGGTCACCTCCACTCGCTGCAGCCCCCGATGAACGTGCTCGCCTTGCCCGACTTCTCGAAGATCCAGGCCGTCCTGACGAAGAAGGCGAAGGAGCCTGGCGCCGGGGACCCTCCGAGCGGGATCCTGAAGCGGGATTGGCTGCTTAAGCACCGGACTAGGGTTCCGGCTGTGGTCGCGGCCATGTTCAGCTCCGCTCACGTGTCCGGCGATCCCGCTCAGTGGCTCCAGGTGTGCACCGAGCTCGAGAACCTCAAGTAAGAGCTGTGATTTCGCGTGAGTTCTGATTCATTTGCGTGCGGTGTGAATAACGTGGAGTGGTGGTTGTTCGGATTTAGTTCCTTTTTACAGCGCTACATCGACAGTTCCTGCAGCTTGTTCAAATAGATATACGCCGATCGTGTTGAGATGATTTTTCTTTCATGAAGCTCATGTCTGCCCTCTCGGATTTGGAAATTCACTTCATTTTTGCTCAACTGCATTGAAACACTCATCATTTTTCTTGTAGGTAGTTAAAAAAGCGAATTATATCGGGCGATGAACCGCGAATAGGAGTTGATTGCCTCATAAGTTAATCACAATCACGAGAACATATTCCATTCTCGCCATTCACCACGTCATTCGTAGACATGCTGTGATGGGTGGTCACGCTTCATATCACAACTAATTTTTTAGGTAGTTAAAAATGATAATTATATCGGACGATGAACCGCGAATTAGGAGTTGATTGCCTCATAACTCACTCATCATTCTTCTTTTAGGTAGTTAAAAAAGAGAATTATATCGGACAATGAACCGCGAATAGGAGTTGATTGCCTCATAACTCACTCATCATTCTTCTTTTAGGTAGTTAAAAAAGAGAATTATATCGGACAATGAACCGCGAATAGGAGTTGATTGCCTCATAACTTAATCACAATCACGAGAACATATTCCATTTACGGCACTCACCAGGACATTCGTAGACATGCTGTGATGGGTGGTCACGCTCCATGATGCAACTAATTTTTCAGTTTTAACAATGTGCACTCACCAAATAGTAGCTCTACTCATTAATGCCTGTCTGATTATAGAGCTGCAGCTCGGCCGCGGAACATCAAACTGGTTGTCATTGTGGTACAATCTTCTTCTGCAGGTACGTAGCCCGTGTCCTTTTATGTTTTTTCCCGGGCTTGTTTTCAGGGACAACTATTAATAGTTGTAGGTTTCAGAAAATATTTATGGTCGACTTCTCATCCATTCATAGCGAGTGTATTGCAAGAAACTAAATGTTGGGCATGACTCTCTGTTGGTTTATGTTGAGAGTGCAAGTGTTTCGGTTTTTTCATTAATGGAATCCTCAGTTCTCAAGTCTGGTTTACTTTGGTATGTGAAGAGGTGCTTTTAATGTGGTTCAGCTAAGAAGTCAAGACATTCTCTCACTAGCGAACATTTTAATTAGTATTTTGGAATGGTTGGCATCAGCCGCTGTACTCATGAACTTATGGCAAGTTCTTTCCCTATTAATTGTGGAAAATCCATAGAAGCAACAACGACAATATCAACTTGCCTATATGAATCCTCTTACGTTATTCCACTCAATTAAGTATCGAGTTTTCGGTATGGTCTAGGTGTTTTGATCCTTATCATCTCCTTCTATGTAATTTCTGCTTTCGCTGCCTCTTTTGACCCAAGTCTCCAACCCCTGATTACATCTCCTCACTACAAATATGAGGATTCATATAGGCAAGTTGGAGTGCCTATATGAATCCTCGTACGTTATTCCACTCGATTACGTATCAAGTTTTTGGTAAGGTCTAGGTGTTCTGAATCTTTCCTTACCATCTCCTTCTATGTAATTTTTTACCAAGTCTCCACCCCCTGATTACATCTCCTCACTACAAATATGAGGGGTTTTTAACAATGTGATTAAACCATTTCACCCCGAGTTTCTCTCATTTATACTCAATTGGAGTATCATGTACTCCTCCACGAATTAATTAGTTCATTATCTTATCTTTCTTGTGTGCCTGCACACATGTGAAGTATTCTCATATCCTCACACGCCCATTTTGTGTACTTGTTGATGCTTAACCATCCGCATTTCATTGCTGGCCTTATGCCATTTTATAGAATCGCATTCAAAGGTTGCGCAAAGTACCGGACACACTTCTCCATGTCATCCATCATGCTTGTTCACCATGGGTGAGATCTCCGTTAATTTCTCTTACCTTTTGCTAATTAAAATCAAGATATTGGAAGACTTCAGTCCATGAGACTTCTTGGTCTCCAATTTGCACAAAAGAATTGTTGAAACTTTTACTTTTCCTGAATTTACGTGTCATATATTTATCTTTGACCAACTTCGACAAAAGCCCACTTCCCTCCAAATGTTTAGTTTGTTGCTCACTCCTGCTTGGGTTTCACCTATCAATGCGTGATATCATCCACAAAAATTATATACTGAGGCGCTTTTTTTAAGAGAATTCATCAATTAGTTTTAATTTTGATTCGAAAATGAAGAAAAAGAGCAAGAAAAATGAGTTTGGTCATCTCGGGGAATGTTTTCAAACAAAAGGAGGGATAGCTAATATTCCCAATTTTACGGCTTCAAGAATGGAAATACCATTTTGTGGTTCTCAAAACTTCCATTTCAAATGGAAATGCGTGAAATCTTCTTCCAAAGTACAAAGCTCCTTTTTCTCCAATCTATTCACTATGTTTTCTTACTTTGTGCAAGTGCTTCCTTGTTCGTATCATGGTTTCTACTCTTTGTGTTGTTACTCTCTCTCTCTCTCTCTCTCGATACTTCACTAGGCTCATAAAATTTAGCAATATGTTTGAAGAGAACTCTATCGTTGTGACGGCACTTGTTCAACAGCTGATAAGCTTTTGGGGGCTAAATGCATAGCATGTTTCAACAAAACATTTCTCCTCTTTGTGTTATTGTGAAGCTTTGTTGAATTTGGGATAATTGTTTTAAGCTTCTTTGAGTTTTCTTGAAGCTTCCTTGAAAATCCATTTAAATAAAAGGAAAAAGAGGAGCAAGGTTGTAGTTATGTAAATTGTTAGAATTTGCAAGTCAAAACTTAAGTTAATAATAGAGAGGCTACACGTGTGCAAGGCCTAGCCAAACTTCGTAGACAAGCTATGCGTGATACTTTAACACCACTTCTTAAGCGTAAATTGGAGTAAGAATCACTTACGGAATTGACAAATAGGGAGCGTGACATACGAATAACTCATGAATTATGACATTGGATAAGGCATGAACAACTGAAGTAGGGCTTTAATATCGTGTTAGGGTTGCAATCCAAAATCTCAAGCTATTAGATGAAGAAAGGCTACATGCATACAAGGCCTAGTCAAACCCCGTAGACAAGCAATATTGGAGACTTGAACACAATTACAAGATTATTTTTCTAAATTTTATATGATAATTGTGAATTGTTAATTCTTATTTGTTATATCGATATTAAAGCTATTTCAATCCAAAATCTCAAGCTATTAGATGAAGAAAGGCTACGTGCATACAAGGCCTGGCCAAACCCCGTAGACAAGCAATATTGGAGACTTGAACACAATTACAAGATTATTTTTCTAAATTTTATATGATAATTGTGAATTGTTAATTCTTATTTGTTATATCGAAATTAAAAAGATAAAATGAAAAGAAATGTAGCCAAATGCATTTTCATGATTTTCTTTTTGTGACATTTTCACTTGCCTTATAAATTTTCACGAAAATAGAAAATGATAATGGAAATTGATGAGAATGAAAACTGAAAATGGTTTCTAAAGCCAATTGTCCCCTGTGGTTTATCATCTTGGATATCTCTTGTCAACTCGTCCATTGGAGGGTAAAATAGACTTAGAGTTGTGCTTTGGTGTAACCCTGTGCTTATATGAATGCCTTCTGTCTCCCTATACATTCTAACTTCAGTATCATCACCATCATACATGTCCGTTATTACTTAGATAAAGGCAAGATGGCTTTGGTGTAACCCTGTGCTTATATGAATGCCTTCTGTCTCCCTATACATTCTAACTTCAGTGTCATCACCATCATACATGTCCGTTATTACTTAGATAAAGGCAAGATGTACTCCTTACTTTTTGAGAATCTTCCAATGAATTTGTTTTGGGACGTTCTTTTATACTTTCTCCAACTTTGTAAAGACCATAAATCATTTTTGTTTTCCTCCATCATAAATATGGTTCGTTTAGTGTGTCCTCGATTAGGTTTTTAAGGCGACACGGGTTAAAATTATTTGGTATGTTAACTTCTTAATAGTTGATATGTGATGGTTTTGAGTTATGTGGTGCAGATGATATTAATGAAGATCGAATGATTGCACTACGTAAGCGTGCTGACGTTGATTCCAAGTACCTTGTTATCTATACTCCTAGTGATGCTTCGGAACTGAAACAATCTCTCAACAGGCATGTCTATATCATGTTGACTCTGCTTTCTTCATCCTTTCAGTGATATTGAAGATCAAAGTTTTGACGGAACTGCTTTGTGCAGATTGGCCAATGTATTTGTTGAGTTAGCCAATACATATTATAGAGATGAAGGGCGAAGGATGAAAACACGGGTCGAGAAGAAGAGCTTCAGCTCAATTGAATTAAATATACGCTATTGCTTCAAAGTAAGGACCATTATTATTGTAATCTTTTGACAAGACTCAGCAATTCCTCATGTGATATCGTATCTTACCTGACAATCTGTTCGTAGTAATAGACATCACGAGTAATTTTATCTTTTTACAGCTCGACCGTATGATCAGATTCTAAGTTTATGAAGTAGAAATTATCTGCTACAACCAGCAGGGCCATAACGAAGATTGCATGGCAGTTGTTTCCGCTAAAAGATGCTGGACGTAAAAAATTGGTTCCTTTGCTTTGCTCCTTTAATGCTTCTTCATTCATCAAATACAGCTGATCATTGTTGGAAGAAATTTTTTTGCTTCGGCTTTGATGCATATCCAATATGAATAATTAATACTCCATGCAACTTCAATGCTTTGCATAACTTCCGAGTTTTGGCAGAAAGAAGTAAAACAACAGATTTCTTATAATTACAACAACATACATAAAAGCCCTTCTCTTTGTCAGCTCGATCTGCTCTGTGTTGTTCTTAGTTTGACTTTCTTGTGTTTCGACTATAGTCCTTATGAATGAGCAATGCCAGGTTGCTGTATATGCAGAGTTCCGAAGGGATTGGGTTGAAGCATTAAGGTTTTATGAAGAGGCTTATCGCATACTTCGAGAGGTATATCCTTCTGCCTTTGGTAGTAATCCCAAGTTCTGATATGTATAGTTCAGTGCTGTAGTCCTCTTGATATTTTATTTTTGAATTTGGAATGGTACTTCCCTGTAGATATATTCCCAAATCCCATATTTGCAAGTATCTGGAAATTGAATGAGAGACCATGTTATAGAAGTCAAGGCCTCTTGGTTAATTTATGAGGAGACAAACATGGGCATATGATGAAGTTAGGCTTGCTTGTATTTGATATCATATTGAGAATTTTTATTTATCTTCGTATATTATGTCTTGAAGTTGCTATCAAGGCTTCATTTACACCCATGTGCTTTGACACTGATTGATTTATATTTATTTATTTATTATTATTATGCATTTTGCTTCTACATTTAGATGATCGGAACTTCGACAAGATTGCCCCCAATTCAACGGTTAGTTGAGATAAAACATGTTGCAGAACAATTGCACTTTAAGGTATCAACTTTGTTACTGCATGGTGGTAAGATTATAGAAGCAGTCACATGGTTCCGCCAGCATAATGCTTCATACAAAAGGCTTGTAGGAGCACCAGAAGCTATATATCTTCACTGGGAATGGATGAGCAGACAATTCTTGGTATTTGCTGAGTTGCTTGAGACAAGTTCTGCAACTACTCAAACCATTTCGTCCGTCACTGCAGACAATCCTGATAGAGGCTTGACAGAGTGGGAATTTCGTCCTGCTTATTACTTTCAGGTACAGATTCTTCTTGCATTTTGAAGAAATCCCTTATCTGCTTAATGGACCACCATATGCAATTCAGGTCACTTAAGATAAAAAAAAATTCATACGTTCTTTAGATGCGTCAGATCTTGGCTATCTGCAATGCTTGTATCCTCTAATGTCGTAACTTAAACTTGGCGAGAGATGAGGAACCAGAAGTTTGAATATTTATCAGTCAATAATTGTTTGACCGCTAAGGGCTTTTTCTTTGCTATTATATTATGATGTGCATGATTTATGGTACATGTTTGTTCTTTCAGCTTTATCTTCTGTGCGCTATTCATGATTGAAGCAACACTCTTTTGGCCACTGTTGCAGTGCGTTGAAAACCTCTTTTGAAAATTTTGGCATGCATTGTGCTATTCATGTTTGAAGCAGATCTGTCTCGTAGGCATTGGCACTATGTGCTGGAAATCTAACCTCTTCTGACAACTATGGAATATGTTGATTACTAGGTCTTCTATGGCCTTGTGATGCAAAGTTATTTGCTATCTGTCAGGATGGCCTTGATTGGAATTGGTTACTTTTTCTTTGACCTTGTTGCCGATCTTCTGTTTACACTTCCTAATTCAGTTGGCAGCTCACTACTTGAAGAAGAAGCGGTCTTCTCTAGACATTGCCTTATCAATGTTGGTCAATGCAAATGAAATTGATGGTGGCGCTGAATCTGTGGCGCCTTCCACATTTGTGGGGCAATTCGCTCGACTACTAGAGCAAGGAGAAGCACTTTCCTTCCAGCCGTAAGTATTATAAGGCTAATTCTAAAATTATATGTTCTGTTAGTTCTTCAGTCTGCTTGATATTTTCATCTGATCATGCAGTATTGACGATGAGGAGTACATTCATTATGCTCTCACAGAAGGGAAAAGGTTCCAGGATTCCTATGAAATTATTGCATTGTTTAATAGATCTTATGAATCATACAGTAACCTCAGAGTCCAGAGAATGGGATCCACTTGTGGATTGGAGATCGCTAAAGAATATTTTTTGGTCGGTGACTTCACAACTGCAAAGCAGTTTTTTGATAATTTTGCCCATCTATACAGACAAGAGGGCTGGGTCATACTTCTGTGGGAGGCCTTAGGTTACTCAAGAGAGTGCTCTAAGAAAATGGGTGCGGTGAAAAATTTTGTAGAGAGCTCCCTAGAAATGGCTTCACTACCTGTATCTTCTGATTACATCCAGTCTCTTGGATTCAAGGAATGTGGTCCAGCTGGTCCTCCAAGCCTTCCAGAGAGAGAAAGTATTCACAAGGAGATTTTGGAACTGGTCAGCGGAGAGTTGGGAGTTAGATCACTTGAAGAAACTAATGACCTAAATGTCACAGAAGGAAACCCCCTTCACCTAGAGATTGACCTTGTCAGTCCTCTTAGATCAGTGCTTCTTGCTTCAGTGGCTTTCCATGAACAGACAGTAAAGCCTGGTGCATCTACATTGATGACACTCTCACTTTTATCTCAATTGCCCCTCACTACTGAGATTGATCAGTTAGAAGTCCAATTCAACCAGTCAGAGTATAACTTTACTATCACAAATGCTGAAAGACCTCATTCAACTTCAAAAATCACCAGTGGGACACAAAATCATCGGGTAGAAACTGCTGCATCTTTATCACTTGTGACCAACAAATGGCTCCGGCTGACATATGAAATTAAATCAGGTTTGTCTCTTTCTATTAACGGTTCAGGGACCTGGCTCTAGTAGCGGCAGTAGTTCTTCGTTTCTTTGTCGCTCTTGAGTTAGCTGACACCAGTTGTGCACAGTTTAGCTCTCGTATGTTTGATCTGACTGTACACGTTACCAGAATCTAGTTTTTAATATAATTACTCTTCCCTATCCCTTCTGTTTCTTCGATTCTTGTGGAGACAGAAATCTTGGTCTTTGTGTTCTAGGTCATTGCTTGTCAAGTAGATCTTTGATACTCCCTCCACATACTTATTTGACCTAAAAGCTGTTCAATGGTGTTTTTCTTGGGACCTTCATCACTACTTTTTGTACTGTGGAAGATATAACATGTTTGTCTTTTCCAGAACAAAGTGGAAAGCTAGAATGCATATCAGTCATTGCAAAACTTGGACCGCACTTCACCATATTTTGCAGAGCAGAAAGTCCTGCGTCCATGGATGGTTTACCCCTCTGGAAATTTGAAGACCGTGTAGAGACTTATCCTACCAAGGATCCTGCTCTTGCAATCACTGGTCAGAAGGTTATCCAAGTTGAAGAGGCCGAGCCTCTTGTTGATCTTAATTTAGGTGATTCTGGAGCAGCTTTAGTAGGAGAGAGCTTCATGGTTCCTGTTAACATAGCAGCTAGGGGCCATGATATCTATTCTGGTGAGTTGAAGATCAATTTGGTTGATGTAAAAGGAGGTGGCTTGTTTAGTACTAGGGAAACAGAACCATCTACCATGGATGGTCATCATGTTGAGCTTCTGAGTGTTGCTGGAGCAGAATGGGAAGACGAATCTCAAAAAGAGGCTGAGAAAATTAACAATATCCAACAGTCCTTTGGATTAGTTTCCATCCCATTTCTCAAAATTGGAGACACGTGGTCCTGCAAATTAGAGATCAAATGGTACCGACCAAAACCCGTCATGCTATATGTATCACTTGGCTATTCTCCCCATGGAAATGAATTAAATGCTCAAAAGATTCATGTCCATAAGAGCTTACAGATTGAAGGACAGAACCCTGTTCTAATCAGCCACCGGTTTTTGCTGCCATTCAGGCGTGATCCCCTGTTACTCTCAAAGATGAAGGCGGTTTCTGAAAATAACCAGTTCACATCCTTACCTCTTAATGAGACAAGTATTCTAATCTTAAGTGCCAAGAATTGTACAGAGGTTCCTTTGCAGGTGGAATCATTGTATGTTGAAGTGGATGAAGATTGTGTAGCTACCTCATGTTTAATAAAACCTGGAAGCGAGGATCTTGCACATTCTGGCCTTCTTGTGCCGGGAGAGGAGTTTAGGAAGGTTTTCATGGTGATTCCTCAGGTAAATTCTTCAACACTTGGGATGGGAACTGTGTGCCTTAGATGGAGGCGGCATCCAGGAAGTGGAGTGCAGGTCAGTTGTATACAAGAAGATAGTGTTCTGACGAGACACAAGCTACCCGATGTGAATGTGGAGTTAGCCCCCTTGACTATAACTTTGGAATGTCCTCCTTATGGCATTCTCGGAGATCCATTCACATACTTTATCAAAATTCATAACCAGACGCAGCTCCTTCAAGAGGTGAAGTTCTCACTGGCAGATTCCCAAAGCTTCGTTTTATCTGGGTCGCACAATGGTACCACCTATGTCCTTCCAAAGTCTGAGCACATCCTTAGTTATAAGTTAGTGCCACTGGTTTCAGGGCCGCTGCAGCTGCCGAAAGTTACTCTGACTTCAGTAAGATATTCAGCTGGTTACCAACCATCGGTTAATGCTTCTACCATCTTTGTATATCCATCTAAGCCCCACTTGAAGGTGGCTGATCAGAGAGAGGGTAGGACTGAATCGGTTGCAGCAAAGTAAAGCGGCGACGATTTCCACCACAAGTCGTGGAGGAAGTATGTCGGCCGCACTAGCTAAACTGGAACATGCTCGTGATGATTGGTTATCTTGGCTTGTGGCTAGATTCATTCCTTGGGAGCCAAAGAGCTGGGGTTTTCCATCTTTTCGGGTGACATAGTTTCTTAGCAGCAATCATATAGAGGACGTGAGAAGTTCTTGTGTGACAATTCTTTCGAGAGGGCCGGCAGGAAATGCCGGGGGTTTTCTTGGGGAGGATTAGACAATGGGTCTCGATCGGTGATTGGGAAGACCCCTGATATAGAAATAGATTTTTTCTAGTTATGCTGAAGGAAAAACTCTTCTCTCATTGTGCAAAGATACTTGAATCAAGAAGAAAGATCACAAGGCATTCACAGATAAATGCCACAGGTTTATAAAGAGGTGACAGATGAGACGAGACTAAAACTCCAGAGTTTCCGGGTTTCGTCCAGGTGGTTAATCGGCTAAGCTCCGTAGCATACACTAAAAATCACAGGCTACATATTTCGGTCTTCTCCGTAGATATTGACATCTCTTTCGGTCGCGTTGGTTGAGGCTTTTGATGTCCTTGGTTGAAATGCTTATGATGTCCTAATTCATGTGGCCGTGGTTGTGCTAGATTTCCTTAGGGGGGCGACCGCGAATTTCAATATTCTCGTATGCTTCAAAACTGCAATTTGATGATTCCCTTTGCACTTGTTTTTACTTTTATTTTTTATTTTTATTTCTTTTCGTGCTGAAACATAGCGTTTCTTTGATGGAGAGCCCCCCCAACTCTTTAAAAGTGATGCAAAGACAGACAGGATCACTAAGCCCTAGTCAAATGATCATCACATAAAACTCCTGTGATGAGTTGACCGGAAGTATCATCGGATTGGCAAAGGAGTTAAAAGTTGGGGATGGCGCGTGATTTCGTCCTGTGCCCTTTTGGCGACGGCGTCGGGTACCCGTCACGTGGCCAAAAAGCGCGCGTGGGAAAGCTCCAGGGGCTGCTTTTATTTACCTGCTCCTATCCCAAAAATCCAGAAACGGTAAATTAAAACGCGAAAACGTCAATAAAAAAGGGGCGAGGAAATATATAAGAAAAAACTTATTGGAAAATTAGGGGAAATTCTGCAAATTCTGGCACTCGCAGCAGTCGAGCTCCGGCTTAGGATCTGCACTGATCTTGTCTTGTTTTCGTGAAGCTCGAAGCTGTTGATCTCGGTTCTTTCGTGGTGAGTGGGTTCTTCCCTCTCTCCTTTTCATTATATACTTTTTTTTGTTCTCCACAATTCTTTTTGCAGTAAACATAAAAAAGTGTGTTTCGCTTTTCGTCGTTGATTTTCCCCTCGATTTAGGCCGAATTCGTTTATGTATTTTCCCAAAACCCACCCGGAAAATTCCTGAATTTTTCATTTTCACCTGGTTTCTCGTCAGATTTCAAGCCGAAACACAAAAAAACGGGGGAGGGGGAGAAAAAGAACGGTTTTTGCGGCAAAATTTTTGTCCTTTTCTTGTGAAATTAGGGTTCGTCAGCGTCACTGGGCAATCCCTCGTTACCCCCTTGTAATTGAGTTGGTTTTGATTTATGAAGTCACGTACTTTGCATTGCATTACGATTTGCTAATTCAGCATCGAGTTCAATCTCGCTTTTCTTTTCTTTTTTTCTGGGGAAAATAGATAAAACCTGGGAGGTTTAGGGTTTAAAACCCAACTTGTTTCTTTCTGCGAAGAAGAATTTCTCAAATGGATCACTGTTTCACCTCAGATTCTCGGTTAACAACAATGTCGGGGGCTGACCCGCCGTATGGATCGGGTTTGCCCAGCAACCCGAGCCCGGCTTCTCAACAGCAAGTGGTCGGCGACATGCGCTTGAATTACAATGCCGACGGCGCGGCCGTCTACAAGCCCGTGGCTGCCGCCGTTTCGCCCACTTACCATCAGCCCGGTAACGGCAGCGTCCATGGCGATGAAATCGGGCTGGGGCTCACGGGTGAGCCCGTCAAGAGGAAGCGGGGCCGGCCCAGGAAGTACGCCCCCGATGGCGGCGGCCCCGCGTCCCTGGGCTTGGCGCCTTCCCCGTCACAAGTGCTGCCGCTGCCGCCGCCGCCGCCGGCTCATAGCGGTGGGTTCGCTTCTCCACCAGCGGTTGGGATGGCCCAGCCCACGGCGGGCAGGAAGGGCAGAGGTCGGCCGCCGGGTTCGGGTCGGAAGCACCGAATGGCGGCAGTGGGTAAATAAAAATCATCTCTTTCATGATTTCATCTTGGCGAAATGTTTTGTCTCCATGTGAATTGTATTGTGTTCTTTGATCCATGTTCCTTCAGTTTGAATATAACAAGTTTATGGTGGCAATGAGCAACTTTTTCTTTCCTCCACAACTTTATTCTTTTTATAATATTTATGTACAAGTGGCCTCCACAATCCATGTTAACTGTTAAGAATAAAAATCATTCCTTTCTAAGATTAGTGGATCTGCTTGTGATCTTCCATCTTGATATCTGTGTTCTTTATTAGAAATACTGCTTACAGGATGCTCCACCATGTTGGCAGTTAGGTGGAAAAAAACAAAAAGCTTATGATATTATGGCCATGGCCATCGTTACTCGGTCGATGTTTCAGTAGCATAGTCTCTGGACTTGCCAAGAAGCGGATAACGTTTTGTCTAAGGCCGCCCACACCAGAACATAGAGCCAGAGACAAAGTTTTTTTCAATTCTTTTTATTGTTTCGTTTACAAGAATAAGATACTTAATAAGCCCCTCTCTCTCAAAAGAGTCTTTATTTGTATAATTAAATAGCATTGGTTTTTGAACTTTTCTCTGCCGCATCATTTTGACGAGGAAACTTGCCAACTTGCAGGAGCAGCAGCCGTTGGATTTGCACCCCACATCATTGCAGTGAAAGCTGGAGAGGTGAGCTTGGAATACTTTGTATTCTTTTGATTCCTTCTTGATATTTTTTAGAATTTTCAGTAGAAGACATTCTTTCATTCATTGCAATCACTTTCAACATTCATGGTCTTGGGTTAGCTTTCCTTCTCCAAAAGTTTTTCATGAGCGACCTGCAGTAAAAGAGGAAAAAAAGAAAAAAAAAAGAGAAGGCAAATTTGTTTATCCCATCCTGCCAAGATATATGAAGATTTTGTTTGTCTCGTATTGGCTTTGACAAGAAAAAGATTCAAGCAGTTTTTCATTTGCTTCGATGTGATTGTTTTGTTTGAGGATGAGACTGGTCTGGTACATTGGAGTATTTTCAGCTGTAAGATGAGATGCAACAGAATAAATGTGCTAAATGCTCTAATGAATATATGTATTGCGGAAGGAGAGTGGATTGAGTGATCTTGGCAAGAGTGGTTATGCTGTATAATGCTACAACGGAAACGATGAGTGGCAGCAGCACACTTGTTTCATCATATTGTAGCTTTTTGGATTTACATGTAACTTTTCATATTTGGCTTCAATAATAGTTTCTATTAGGTTTTGGATGTCAAGGGAGCAACTTCTATGCACTGGGCTTTTTACTGGCTTTGATGGCTAACTACTGGGTGGATTAAAAGCTGGAAACAAGAAGTGAGTCCATAGGTTAAAAGCCACACAAAATGCCCTTTAAGTGGTCTTGTAGCATCGATGATCATCATTCCGCCAGACTTAGCTCCTAAATTTGTATTAACTGCCTTCAGTAAATATGTCTTGCGCTTTTATTTGATTTCTGAAGTGATCCAACCATCCTTTTTCATTTCATTCATGCAAGGAGCTCGAAACTTAGCGGTGCTCTCCCGTGAAGTTTATATCGTCGTAATATTGCACTCTATCTTGTGGAAGGACTTGAATGTGTTTATTGTGTTTTGCTTCTCAGGATGTATCGGCGAAAATAATGTCGTTCTCTCAGAATGGCCCAAGATCTGTCTGCATTTTGTCTGCAAATGGAGCCATATCTAATGTTACATTGTATCAAGCGGCAACTTCTGGTGGAACTGTAACTTACGAGGTTTGTTTTGCCTTTGTTCTTTGCATTTCATGTTATATTTTAAATTGCGGGGTTTCGCGTCAAAAAGCTAGAGATGAGTCTTTGCCATGGGCTGTCTGTCTTGAGTTTGAGAGTGCATGAGAAGGGGATATTCAGACATTACATTGAAGAGCAGTAATGTAAACTTCAATTGGTCTCTACATTTTATCACAACCATACAAGATTTATTTTATTTATGGAAGGATATTTATTATGAGTAAACGAGTGAGATGATCGGTAATTTTGTTGTTGTTTCACTATACTGTCTCAATGAGAATGTCCTACTTCTCAGTTCAAATTGATGATTTTGAACCACTTTGTAGTAACAGTCGTCGTGAAATCTTTGTTGTTCCAAAAGCCAGGAATTGTTCCTTCCAACAACTTATTCGTGCAAAATGTTTGCAAAATGAATACGTGAATTGAACTTTCTACACATAATGTCATGTAGGGAAGGTTTGAGATTCTCTCTCTTTCGGGTTCCTTCCTCCTATCGGACAGCAGTGGTCAACGCAGCAGAACTGGGGGCTTGAGTGTGTCTTTGGCTGGTCCAGATGGCCGTGTTTTGGGCGGTGGCGTGGCAGGGCTCCTAACTGCGGCATCCTCAGTTCAGGTCTTTCTCCTTAGTGGATTATTTTCTTCTGCTGATGTTTGAAAATGCTTCCTTTGATTATATACAATTTTCACGTCCTGCTCACCTATTGAACTTGTGTCATTTGCCTCTTTAAATCTCATGAACTCTCTCACTTTTGAGTTATTGCCATTGGGTAAACTCTAGCTTTGTGTTACGAGATTGGGGGGATGGCATCTACTGATATTTGTCTAGTCCCCATCAGTTACCTCTCATGTTTTCACTTTCCCTTCTTCTTTTTCTGTTTTGTCTGAAATTCCAACAATAGAGCTGGCGTGATGTTTGTCCTTTTCTCAGGTAGTTGTTGCTAGTTTCACTGCAGAGGGCTTGAAGGAGTCCAGATCGTCAGGCAATCTACCCGATCCTTTATCTGCTCCATCAAGATATGTGCCTGGAGTATCAGCCGGCGAGAGCCCGCCATCTCGCGGAACCATCAGCGGGTCGTCCGGCATTGCTCTAAGCCCTCTCAGCCACAGCACGGGTGCCTGCAACAATTCGCAAGGCCTAGGAAATGTGCCCTGGAAATAGACTGGCGGGTCGTCGACAACAGTCATGCTCAAAGGGTGCATCTGATTTTCTTTCTAGGCGTCTGAGAGGTCTCCCTTGTTTCCATCTATCATGCGGATACAGAACATTTCACCATCTAATAAAAGCTGTTCATAAGAGTATGTAGAGTGCGCACTCTCCAGTTCTGCTGTCCTTGCAGGTCGCGCTAGAAGACTCAAGTTAAGAATTTCACATGTAGTTCTCCGGACGAAGAGGTAAAGTGAGGAGAGAGATCATAGGACATGCTTGCTGTGTTGGGAATTTCTGTTTAAGTTCGTTTGATGATGGTAGAGTGCACTCATTTCTTTATACCGTGACTTTCTGGAGTTCATTTTATTTTTATTTTTTTGTGCTTTTCGCTCGTAGCGGTCTTAACAGAGCTCAAATTGCATCGACTTTGAGCCGAGTCTGGTGATCAAGATGCTGAAACCTGACTCTCTCTGTGCTGCTGGATTTGTCCACCATCTAAGAGTTTTCAGTTACATATTTCTGAGTTCTCGAGATGAACTTGAACTCTCCATTCCTGTCTGGTTTTCTTGGTAGCTTTGGGTTTGGAGAGACGAGAACGAGGGGGTTATTCACTTCCTCGCTCGATGGAATATGAACGTGTGATATGGCAGCCCTGAAATCCAAAGTTGGGCTGTAGCTTGGCGGAGTTATATTTGTCATGACAGGGAGAAGAGTCTCTCTGCATGATGCAGAGACCAGGGGCGGTGCCGCCTCTTACCAACATCCCCTCGCCGCCACCTTGTGATGTCGAATCGTAGCTTCACCGTGCTCGCCGCCAGCGGTAGCGGTGGCAAAGTCGAACATTTTGTAATAGGGTGTGAAGTACCTAGGCAACCATCCATGAGGCAAGAAATTGCTATTTCACTTTCCAGAAATAAAAAAGAAACACGGACCCTGCAACACATTTTTTTTTCCCTCTGCCATCTCGCTCCTACCCATCACTAGCCGGCCGGCCACCGCCGCCTCCACGCCCAGCCTCCCGTTGTACTCGAGTGTCGTCTATCCTGGACTCGAGGCTAGCAATAGTCGCTGCCTCAAATCTAGTCCAGGTCGAGGTTCAGGCGACCCCCAACTCTATCACAGAGGTCACCAGGCTTGAGATCAAATTCAGGATACTTTTCACAAATTTTCTAAAGGATTGTGTACGCGCAAGAGTTTCTCCGGCCTTGAAATCAGATTCTCATATGTAACCTTGGAGACTTTGAGTATCTAAGGACGCGCACGATAACACTTCTGAAGCAGAATTTCTGCTTCAAATATGCTTTCGGAGCAGAAATTCATTTAGTAACGGAACTTTTAAAGCAGAAATCCGTTTGGTTACACAACTTCATTTTTTTACTTCTAAAACAATTTTTTGCTTCAAAAGTTATTTTTGAGTAACTTTCAGAAGTAAAAAAAAGTAACTTCTCTACAAAAGTTAAAATCGGGAAGAGACAATTCGCCGTCGGTCACCGTAGTGCGCTACCGCCGGTGATTGTCGTCTACCGCGCCGGTCTCATCCGGCTATTAAATAAAAAATATTTTAAAAAAATATATATGTTTTAAAAATTAAAAAAATTATGATAAATTTTCACTAAATTTTGTACTGTATGAAAGTATTTTATCAATATCATTTTTTTAACGAATTATAGTAAATAAATGTTCCAAAATTTGGTTAGATGGCATTCCGCAAAGAAACAATCGGGGCAAAGTAGATCGAGCAATTGACCCAAGTTGGTTAAATGGCATCTCACAAATATTTTAAAGTGGACCGAGCAATCCCACAAAGACACAATTATATTAGTGTTATTGCCATCTTTGAACTTCTTGAGTTATCTGTCTTGATCTCAATCTCTTGAAAGCAAGAAAATGTGATGTTGAAAAGGTAAAATGCATATATGTTTCTATTTGTCGATATTCTTCACACTCTTCAAAGCACTATGCAAGATTTATGAATGTCATTTTCGGATGCACTCACTTGGATTTTCTCCTTAAGTTCTTAACAAGCACTAGACCAAATTGTTGCTAAGCATTGTTGTTTGTCATAAACCAACTCATTCAATAATATGATTTACTGAATGTATCATGATGCACCTCTGAACTAGAAACGGTTTAGGCACGAAGAAGGTTTACATACTATGCAACTGCGACATAAACCACACTAGAGGCATAGGCAAGGAAGCACCGGAACTACCCGTGCTTTTGGCATGGATATATCAGCTCAACCATCATATTCATTAATAGAATTTTCCCCATGAAATTGGTCCCCATTTGCACAAACTAATTAAATGACAAATTAGACGTAAATCCGTTAGTATTTACATTTCACTTTTCTCAAATAATATGCATTTTAGGTTATGATCAATAATTTTTCGTAGAAGATTTTATGTTAATAATGTTCCAAAAGCCAAAATTTTCAACCATTACCAAATGAATTTTTGTTCCAGAAGCATAAATTCCGTCATGTTATAAATGTCTTTCTCTAATCAGAAATTAACTTCTAGAGCAAAAGTAGAAAAATCAATTCCTGGCTAGAAGTTGTTTTCTAAAGTAGAAGTGTTGCCATACGCTCCCAAGGCTTCCAAATAAGCGAACTTCACTATCACACTCATTAGATCCAATGATGGCTCCTATCACTTAGTCCATCGTGGATCCAGGGTTTTACGGAATAATGTACAAAGCAATCTTCAGGTACGTTTATTTCGCAAAAAAAAATTCATGGAAAAGATTCAGGAAAACGTTGTTTTCCTGGATTTAGTAATATGTTATCGAAAACATTTTATCGAAAATGATTTCAATATCATAACTTTATGTTTTACCAAAAGAAAATTTTGAATTTGTAATATTTTCTTTTACTTTATTTATTTATTATTTTATTTGTATATTTTTCAATTTTGTTTTCTCTTTTTCTTTTTTTCTTCTACATCGCCGGGCGAGCTCGAGGCCGAGAATTGCCGACCTCCCCGGATTTGGCGAGCTCAAGACCAAGACTCATCGAGCAAGCCTGAGGTCGAGCCCACAAGTCGATCCTCACCGACTCACGCCCGTCGACCGTCGCTGATCACTAGCCATCTTTGAGGCCTCAGCGACTGTCGAGGGAAAGGAAAAAGAAAAAAAAGAAAAAATAGTAAAATATTAAATTATAAAAATGAATATTAAAAAATTAGAGTGGAGTAGTTCTAGAAAGTATTTTCACATCTTCAGATTGCGAAATCTACTTTCATAATTTTATGCATGAATATTTTCATTGAACTGAAAGTATTTTTCGGTTGACTTGTCATTTTGGGCGAACCAAACGGGTGAAAGTTCAGGAAACGAATTCCCAAAAAATACTTTCTCTCAAGGTGTGTTTGTTTTACATAAAAATTAGAATTTGGAAAATATTTTTTGAAAATAATTGCTTATATCGCCACGATAATGTATGAATAAAATACATTTTCATCATCCGCAAAAATACCTCTGCCTTTCTTTTCTTTTCTTTTTCTAGAAGATATAATCGATCATTTAAAAAAAAAATGCCTTCCCAATCTTAGGTTTTCCCACGAACAAACGCACCCTTGACACGTAATCCAAATGAATAAACAAAGCCGATTAGATTCGGGAGTTTTCGCGAAACACATCTTTTCGGAGGGAAAATTCAATTTATGCACGCTTCGATTTTCATTTCCAAAGTCTTTGACAAAGTCCACTTCCTCGTTGAGAGAGCTTTTCCAAATAGTCATGGCACACGACATGCGAAACGACACAACAATATACGCCGATATATCATTTCTCAATAAAAAAAGATAATTCCGACATATTATGTATATACATGATAAATTATTATGTTTATATATAAATATCAGCTGTTATTTTCTTTTATTTATTTATTTTTCTTACGTTAGGGATTTACGATTAAGTTTTTTTGAAGTCCTGCACTCCCGAGTTGCCGGGTGTGATTCGATATTTTACACGAAAATCGCCGACGTGAACGTCCTCGAAGTTACGAACCCACGACAAAGAGGCCGTAGGCCATAAAGACGAGGTCGCGATTTGATCTCCCAAGATTTGGATCGAGCAAAAGGCCAACACGAGGGCCCCACACCCACCCACCCACGCACCCACCCCCGAGTCGAGTCGCCGTCCCGGAAACGGTTGGACAGGCCACGAGGTCGCAACATAACACGTGAGGGCGTCTCCACAGTATCAAGTCTGGCCCCCACTTTGCCGAAGGGTGGGCCCCGCCGGGAAGAAGGAGGTGGAGCAGGGACAGCTGGCAGGAGCCGAAACTGGAAGGGGCCGCCACAACCGACACGTGTCCCCCAGCCGCCAGTCCCAGCTCCCGACACCTGTCGCATTTACTCTGCCCATGCCAGTGACGCCACCCCACCCCATTCCCGTTGCCTGTCCAAGTCGGATGAGAGTGGCGCTCCTCCTCTATTTTTTTTTATTTTTTATTTTCAGTTAACAAAGACACAAAATCTAAGCTCGGACATTTGAATGCGGCGAATCCCATGTTCGAATCACGATGTTTCTTATGTTAATTGTGGGAGTCATGCTGATATATATTGGACGGAATTTACTCGATTCACTTACCCATATTCACTACAATAATAAAAATCTAGCGATACTTAATTAAATTTACACAATTAAAAGCGAAATAGAATGTACAAGAGCTTTTTCAGATTCGACGTTTGTTTTTTTTTTTTAGGACTTTACGGATAAGAAAGGCTATTAATTAGGGACGACTCGATTCTTGATATGTTTTCACTGCAATGATGCAAGACCGTGAAGATGTGATTAAACTTGAAAATCGTGATCAAGAGCATAGGGGACTAAAGGTAGGATGTTGATATGGCAACGAGAAGGGTGCGTGGAAATATTTGAAACTAACAAAGTTTTAGGTTTCAATCATAGGGAAAATAAAGTAAAAAAAAACAAACCATCCCTAAATTTGATAGCCATGTCGATTTTTATCATCCAGTTTCAAAATAGACAATTCGCATCGTGAATTTTTAATTTCACAGCTTCTAGTTACATCTGCGAGTCACCGTATTGCCATTTTCTTTCCAAAATTACCCTTGCCACTTTCATCGCCCATAATCCATGTACAAAAAAGGAGGGAGGTTGGGGCTGCTTCAAACATAATATCTCTATCCTCTGCTCTTCTTAGGGTGTCTTCATCCTTTGCCATCGCCGCCGCACGTGATGGTCGCGGTGGTAGCGCGTGCCGATCTCCGATTACGTCCAAAGAGCATCGACATGAGCATGTCTGAGTGCTCGATAACAAGAACGAAACCTCCCCACCTCGTTGCTCCCAACTTGTCGTCTAGCTCGGCTTTGAGATCTCAATCAAGTTTGACCACCTCGAGTCGAGGGTCGAGCTAAAACACGCGCAGGAGAGAGAGATCACATTTTCTCATAGTTTAGGGACTAGGTTAAATATATTTTAAAAAGTTCGGTGATTGCATTGAACAAATTAAAAGTTCATGGATCATATTATATATTAGGTTAAAGTTCATGGACCATATTGATCAAATTATAAGTTCATGGATCACATTATATATTGAGGCAAAATTCATGAATCATTTGTGTCATTTTCCTTATATCTTTCTTGTCCGATTTGCGATCTTAATCAGAGGTTTTCCGTGTTAGTGGGCCCTCCATCTCGTCTTTTTCTCGTTGTTCGAGCCAACTATGATATATTGTTAGGTCGGTATAAAGATGAAGACTCTGTTTGCAAGTACCTAATAATATGCGCTTGATGTGTGTATTTAATAAGGGTAGCAATTGATTACTCGTTAATTGATTCCGCCTCCACCTCATCCACACCGGAGGAATCTTTCTCATTTGTCGGGGCTATTCGCTCGCGTGATTTTTCCAATTTATTACCGAATTTTACAGAAACTATAATTTAAAATGGACTGCTAATATTATCAAAATTTGGACAACAAACATTTCTAAATTGGAAACCCATGTTTTTGTCCCGATTATTGATGCCGACCATCATGAATATGATGGTCGGCATCAATAATCGGGTGTGTCTATATATATATATATATATATATATATATATTCATCCTTTAGTAGCTCAATTTTTTTTCTTTGAAGAGTACACGTGTATTAAATATAGTCAAACTAAACTACAAGTCTTAACCCTAAAAAGGGGAAAAAAACATGGGTGACATTGAGGAATTTATACTCGGGCCAACCGTTTCCGAAAAATACATATTAAAACATATGTACTAATATATTAAGTGCATTGATGCTGCGCTTGATCGTGTTTGACTTACAAATGAATCAGCCATTTTTAAATACAGATCTTAAATGTTTTGTGCTCCTTTGCCGGCTTTATTAATTAGCATGGCTCGAAAAAAAAAATCCAGTGTCTTGAAACGCATTAAATGGAATAAATATGCATAAGATATTTCCGTTGTATGCGTTTTAGCATATTTTTTTTATACATATGTATATCAAAGTCTGTATATCAAGCATGTACAGCATATCATGTTCGGTTTAAGGTCTTCGTACAATTTGACAAACTAATTTTTCTTGCATGCACTCCCCGAGTGCGCAACTATCTTTTAGTTTCATTATCGGCGTAACATAATAAGTTAGTAACAGAATCGGTAACTTTAATTGCATGAACAAATAAAAATCTCAATATCGTTCTTTTTACTGCCGTAAAAATTCTTTTTAAAAAAAAGAAAGCATCATAGGAATCTTTTGTGTTATTTTTTTCTTTTTCAATATCGAAAACGGATTTTATTTGAGAATCGGAGAAGCATTCGAAATTTCTCACAACCGACCATAAAGTTTTGATTGACTGTAAAGATGATTCACTAATTATATCAAGTGCAATTTTTTCCCGATCAGTTTTAACCTTTTCTTTTTATTCGATCGATGAGCGGAAAAATTAAAAAAAAAAAAACTTAAAAAGGTTTTTCATAATTACGATACGGTGTGACGACACGTGGCACTTTTTCCTTTCTTTGGACGCATGATGATGCGACGTGATTGTGATGCGACGTCGCACGGCTGCCGCGATTTTTCACCCTCTTTTTGAATTTTTTTGGATTTTTATTTTTTTCTTCTTCAGCACCCGTGGAACGAAAATGCGGCAGGAGGTGGGCCAGTGGCAGTCCCGTGATTAGAGGGGGACGACCGGGGGCATATCCGGGATCTGAAGATCGTCGTTGATAACCGATGCGTCATAATTATTTTCACGTTATTCCATCACCGGAAATTATTTATTTATTTTTCTTTCTCATCGCCTATTTTATCTATTTATTTAAAAAAAAAAGAATTCGCTCCGATAAAGAAATGCATAATTCTATCATATACCAACAGATCGATCATAGTTTCTCTCTCTCTCTCTCTCTCTCTCTCTCTCTCTCATAATACAAATATAGAAATCCAAGAAGAAGGCGACGAAGGAGGAGGAGGAGGATTCGGCATGGGAACGGCTGGATTTCTTCGGCGGCGGGAGATGGGGCTCCGGTTCTCGGCCCAAACGTCGCTGCCGGCGCTTCGAACCGCGTGAAACTGTCCGGGGGCTCCGATTCGGCATTCGGAGGTCCGAGGTCCGGAGCGAAATCGCTCTTCGCTCTTTCCGATTTTCTCGCGGTTGGTGGTGCGGGGCGGGCGTTTCGCCCGTGTTTCGGTTTTCGAGAACGATGTTCCGATCCTCTCGTGTTTAGGAAAGAAAAAGAAGGAAAATGTCGCGTTGCGAGAGGTCTTTCAGTGACTGTTGGTGGATTGCGGCTGCTGCTTTGCTTGGGAACTTGCTCTAGAAAGCCGTAGAAAGAGCGGTATGGCCGCGCTCGTGACTTGGTTTGCTGTTCTTCGTCTCTATTTTGATGTGGATTTGGGTTTTTTTTTCAGCTGTTTCATTTTCGTGTTCGCCGCTTGAAAGGAGATTGATTTGACCTTTGCTAATTGCGGGTGTTGCGAAATTGAATTTTGCAGAGGGATTTGAGGGTGGGGTGGGGGGAAGATGGGGACATTGAGCTTGGGATCAGTAGATGGAGTAGTGGCGGAGATCATGAGAGCACATAGATTGCTCCCGACCAGGCCGTCGATCGATGAGGTGGAAGTGGCCAAAGCGCTGATCCGCAATGTGGACAAAGAAGACCAGGCTAGATTGGATGCGATCGTGAAGCAAACCAAAGGCCTCGACGTGCCCGAGGAGTTGTTCATGATTTTGCAGGAGATGCAGAAGAATCTGGTTTATTACCTGGGCAAAGAGCAGAAGAGGGAGGCCTTGAGATTGCTCGACCTTGAGAATGTCCACGCTCTGTTCGACGAGTACATCCAGAGAGCTTCTGAGTGCCTTTCGTCCAGGTCGCATTCTTACGAGAGGAGCTACTCGAATGGTTCTGCTCCTAAGGTTTCGAGCAGCGGACCGAGTGTCGATGTTGCCGGTGCTGCTTCTGTCTCCACGGGTACTTCAGCAGGCTCCTATTACCTGGAGAAGGAACCCGCGAAGAGCGGTGATCTGTTCACCAGAGATGATAGTTATGTGAAGAAGGCAAAGTCCTCATTCTATGCCGATGGTGTTGGTATTGGCCCTGGTGGCTTATCGGCCCCGCAGATACAGGATTCAACTTTGAAGGCTGGAAGTGCTTTAGGTACGTTTGTCTTTCTTTTCTTTGCTTTTTGCCTTGTGGCTTTGATAATTCTTTCTCTTCCACGACCGCAAGATGATAGATGCAACTTTGTAGTTTGTATAGGTTGTGCTATGTATGGCCATGTCCAATGCTGATGAGTTAGAGACTCCCTTTCCTTTGGAGCTTTTTCCGCAGCTTTGTGTATAACATCATTTTGAAATCGGCTAATGTTGGTGTTTGTCCATGCACAGGTCAGGATGGTGAGAAATTAAGCTTGATAAAGCTTGCCAGTTTGATTGAAGCTTCTGCAAAGAAGGGGACTCGAGAACTCAATCTTCAGAACAAGTTGATGGACCAAATAGAATGGCTACCCGATTCAATTGGAAAGCTATCAAGTTTGGTCAGCTTAGATCTATCTGAAAATCGATTACTAGCCCTACCGGCAACTATCGGAGGCCCCTTGTCTTTAACAAAGTTGGATTTGCATGCTAACAGAATTGCCGATCTCCCAGAATCCATTGGTGATCTCCTCAACTTAGTCTGTTTAGATCTGAGTGCAAACCAACTGGCATCCCTGCCTGCCACCTTCGGTAGACTGGTGCGCCTTCAGGAACTTAACTTGAGCTCAAATAGACTGTCTGTACTTCCTGAGTCGATAGGATCTCTTGCTAGCCTGAAGATCTTGAATGTGGAGACCAATGACATTGAGGAGCTGCCACATACTATTGGCCACTGTTCTTCACTTAGGGAGCTTCTTGCAGATTATAACCGGCTGAAGGCCCTTCCTGAAGCAGTAGGGAAGATTAGTACCTTGGAGCTGTTGTCAGTGCGATATAATAATATCAGACAGTTGCCTACTACAATGTCATCTCTATCAAATTTGAAGGAGCTTAATGTAAGCTTTAATGAACTTGAGTCTGTGCCTGAGAGTTTATGTTTTGCTACCACGCTCGTCAAGTTGAATGTAGGCAACAATTTTGCTGATCTGAGATCCCTACCGAGGTCTATAGGGAACCTTGAAATGCTCGAAGAATTAGATATCAGCAATAACCAAATACGGGTCCTTCCAGCCTCATTTAGGATGTTGACACGGTTGCGTGTCCTGCGTGTGGAAGAAAATCCCTTAGAAGTTCCACCAAGATATATTGCCGAAAAGGGTGCACAGGTATATTTGCGTTCCTTCTTCAGCTACTGCATTTTGAATGCTTTAAGATTATATTTTGACACGATTTGATGTAAACTGGTTCTCCTCAGGCTGTTGTTCAATACATGGAGGAACTTGTTGAGAAAAGGAACCAACCACAGCCTGTGAAGCAGAAGAAAGGCTGGGCTCAGATATGCTTTTTTTCAAGGTCTAACAAAAGAAAGCGTGGGGGAGCTGATTTTGTGAAAACCTGATTTTGGACGAGCATACAGGGATGAAATGATTGGTTAGTATGTAGTATCTCATTTCAACTCTGTTGAAACCGCCCTAGATGTTCTTTATCTATTATTGAGATAATTCCAGCAGCATTGACCAACTTGATAGATCTTTTGTTATTGTCTTATATAAGAGATTAGTAACTCAAGCTACAAAACAGAAATGGTCTTCTTCCCCAAATGAGTCATGACTTTCCCCTTGTATATCTAGTCGGAAATTTGTTCCCTTCTGCTATGTTAGAATCATATGTAGTTGACTTTGGGAATTAGCATGTTGTTAGATGCTAACATTTGCATCTTTGTGTGAGGCTTTAGTTGAATTTTACTTTGCATAGTATATTGGGTTACAACTTCCCTTTTGTTCATCTAGCTGGAAAATTTTTCCCTCTTCTGCCTTGTAGGAACCATGTGCAATTGAGCTGGGGAATCAGCAACTTGGTTTGATGACTATGACTAAGCATCTTTTTGTGTTTTCAGTTAGATTTTGCTCTTGATAAGCTATTGGTTTAGGCCATGAGGAAGTAATATTTCTTTAACCTCTTGGAGTGGTATCAATAGCTTGCCCATCAGCTGTGAGAGGTGCTTTAAGTTTGGTGTAAAAAAAACCAATGGACCATCCAATCAAATCTTGAGGGGCAAGTCGGTTTGGAATAGCGATTGAGACTTGTGTCCCAAGAAGGGTGAGGCCCATGGTTTGGTTTCAGCTTGGTAGAACTTTTCGAGATCAGGTTTAGAGGAAGCTGACTTTTTTTTTTTCGAGACTCTTATTGCTGATGGGCATGTCTCCCCTCTTACCAGACTAAGGGAATGAACTTATTTGATGTCTGAGTGCTAATCTAAAACATCACCAACTGAAAAACAGAAGGAACGTATTGATGAACTACCCAGTTATTCATTGTGCCAATCTTAAGCATCTGGCTCGATATGATAATCGAAGCTCTTTCTTTGACGGGAAGATGATTGGGTTAGGTAGTAATTGTGTTATATTCAATATTACGAAGGTACATTAACGTTCCCTGAAACCATTTTCATTTTCTTCATGTGACCAGGTATCGGAGGCATTTTTAAGTATGAGGAGCGCTTTTTGCAGAGCGAACCCTCCCATATCCTGATGCAGCGCGACCTTTCTAAACTGTGGCTTGCATGAATTCCCTTCTAAAAAATTGCAGGTTTCGTCCGCAGCCCCTCCAAAGTTTTCCTCCCATCTTCAGACTTGAAAACGATTTGCAAATTTTCTGCTTTTCCAACTGTTGTGTATCAACTGTATTCATCCTCCCTTCTTGGACTCGGCAAAAGTGAGGTGTATACAGTCAGCCGGCGCATAATGGAAGACGACCATGTTGTTGTAATCCTGTAGATGTATTCCTTCCATTGCTATACAAACACTCGGGTACCTCCCTCTCTTTACCCCTTCCTCTCTCTTGTCCAAGGAGATCCACTCCAACATCACCCGAAACTTGAATTTGTCAGCACTGCTATGTCCGAACAAAGTTGAAGTTGTGGGACCGCTCCGATGATTTGGTTTTTTGTCTTGTGTGGTGGCGGCATTGAAATTGGAGATCCCAATGCCCAAATCCTCCAATAATGCGGCCATTGAGAAAAGAGGGCATCTTTTTGACGGAAGGACCTCTCGTCGAAAGACGGGGTCGTCTTACCTGAAAGTCTTGTGGAATGCGAGGTTGCGTAGTTGAATGATTAACTTTCCTCTCAGCTTCTTGTATCTTTTGCTTTTTGAGGTTTTTTTTTTTTTTTTGTACTTTTGTTCTCCCTTTGAATAATGTATAGCAGGTGGCATGGGAATGGGGGGGATGAACGTGCTTGTCTCCTCACGTGGAGTGATAAGTAGAAACGAATCTTGATTTGGTCTTTCTGATTAAGTAATTATCATGCACAGATTGAGCGACACTGTATTCGCCGTGCCTCGCATGAACTGATCGGAAGAAATGAATATTCGATCTGTCTTTTGATTCGTACAATTCTCGGTAACATTTGAAGCTTTCTTAGGTCTTCTGTAAAACAGCCATTCGCTGTGGTTCTTGTCTCGATCAAATTAGCTGCGACTTTCTTACCTCGGCACAGTATATTTCGAGTTTTGCAGCGAAGAAGAAATGGCAACTGGACGGCGACGTGTCTTGCATACAACGCTCATCGTAGGAGACCTATCGTCGACTGCCATCTTCGAACTCGATTGCCGCTATGAATGCTTGAATCTCGTGATCTTGTACCATCCCACACCGGTGCAATCACCAACTTCCTTTTCGACATTCAGTAGTTGAAAAAAAAAAAAAGAGGTTCACATTTGGTGCCGCTCAGGACCATCTCGTGATCATCTTTTCACACACATCGGTCCTTCAGCCTTATCTGCAGCTCGTTTCTTTCTTTGCAATCGTCCTTTACAGCTCATCCATTAATCATATTTTACACAAAAAGATAATTTGATTTTTTTTTAAAAATGCTGATTACGTGTTGGCAATAATAAATCATTTAAATACTTATTAGGGGATAATTAATTATCCAGATATAATTGCTTAAAAATCACAGTGGCCACCTTTTTTTTTTCCCCCCTAAGGGGAAAAAGAAAATTGGGCCTTTTGTGGATACTATGTAGAAAGTTTCACCTGGACTCTTGAAAGGTACGTAAAGGTCGCCTTTCGAAAAAGATTTCAGGTAGTTGGTGGCAGTTGGCTGGCCGGTTCGGCGGCCGCATGTGTTTTGCCTGCGTGGCTAATCACAGGCCATAAAAATCGTCTGATTAGTGGGAAAAAAATCACACGGCAATCGCTTAAGCAGGACGGTCTGGAACGGCCAAACAACATTTCTGCTCTTTCCGCCCGGGCGGCGCACCCGCCGGCCCAGGTGGCTGCACGCTCGATTCCTTACCAATCCGACGGCCATCGCGCGGGGCTGCCTTACGAGGATGGCGGCGGGCTTAATTAAAAAAAGAAAATCCATAATTAAGTAGATAATTTCGATTGATTATTGCAAGGTCCCGTGACGAGATTTGATTGATTTCGGTCATGATCAGAGAGTCCCACCTCCTCGTGGATGGCGAGATATTTGGACATGGACAGAAACCTAAGATGGTAGATTCAGATGGCTCGGTCCCCATATCCCAATAGCACTAAACTTACGTGTTACCGCTTCCTACTGCTGCTAGTCCTTCGTCGACAAGAATGGGACTTGACATGCTGATTACTGGATATCAGATGGTGATTTAGACATTGGGTTCGATTGCGCCCCCAAGACTATAGTTTGCCGAAAAAGCCGGGGGGACGGAAAAAAAAAATTTCTTAAAAAATTTAAGTTTATTGTGCTTTTCATTAATTCAGTTATAAAGCTTTTTAAATTGAGTTAATTGAGTCTCGTGCCTTTTCACGTTTTGCCAATCGAATCAATTCGATCAATTTTTGACCGAAAATTACCGACACGGTATGTATTGGCGTTGAAAGGCTGTTTTCGACGGTGGCACATAAGACAGTCGATGTCCACGTCGGCGATTTTCGTGGATAAACCGGATTGACAAAATAGGTTTAAAGACTTTCCGGACATATATGTCGAAAAATCTTGCTATTTTGTGCCGAGTTGTCAAATGCGTTGTGAATGAAAAAAAGAAAAAGAAAAAGAAAAAAACTCAGCAAAAGTTGAAACGACCTTTCCTTTCATATTTTATTTGTTCACTGTGACATTAATTTAATACTGCACTAAGCAAAAGTTGAGCTTAGTCCAAGCACGATTTGATTGATACCTTGTTCGGTAAACGTCGTCCTCTTTTGAAATGTCATCGAATTTTTAAGGACACATTTCCCCAAAACCTTAATTAGGATGACTAAAAACAGTCGGGCGACGACATATTTTTAGAAACGCGCCCATTTCAAATAGAAATATTTGTGTTTCCAAAGCACAATTAGCAACCCTTGATAAGAATTCTAAGATAACTTTTTTCTCTTTTTCAAACATACGCCCTGTTACTTTGCTGCTCGAGCCTGAGCCGAGATGTGCATCTGGAAACACATCAGGTTCTAATTTTCCTCCAGGAAAGAGTTTGATTTCTGAATCATTGCATGGCAAAAGTAATCATCGACCGGAAAGAATCGCGAAGAGATTAAAGAGATGGGCATGGAAATTTGTTTTCCTGACGTTTGTTCGTCTTTCAAACTGGTTTAGGTGAAAGCCGAAGAACCAAAAGTATAATTCTAAGAATCTCCGGAGGAACCCTAAAATCTTTTGGTCTTGGACATTGTTGCAACACCATCCGCCGGGAAAACAATTGATTCAGAAATTCCAAAATGAAGCCAGGGATTTGTTCGTTATGCTTCTGTGTCGCACGTGGTTTTAGGTTGGAAATGAATGGTTCGCGTCGCATCGTGTCGCGTCTTCTCTCGATGGATATCCAGCAACCTATCGTCTCCATTGCAAATGCTGGGTAGCCGTATATCGACGCCCTTTTAAATAAATCGTACATCGGGCCGGCCCTCGCTGTTGTCCGGTGTCGGCCTCGACCGGAGGCCCCATTACGCGGTCCGTCCGTGGAGAGTGCCACGGGTCGAACTCCCCTTGTTGAGCAGACCCCGACGAGTCGGTACTGTGCGGGATTACAGTCAAGTACGTATTCTCGAAACAACATCATCTATTCCATCAACTCAGCCCATTGGGCCAAAGGTTGTTGGCTGGTTGGGCCATGCCCAATATAGTGGCCTAGTCTTTCCTTAAGGTTTGGGACGAATGGTAAAACCGATCTCTTTTGTTGTTTTTTTTATTAACGTAATCACCGATTTTTTCTTTTTTCTTTTTCAATTTTGTTCAATTTCAATTGGTGTGAAGCTTTCGATCAAATGCACACCGGCCACTAAAAAAGGGATTAATACCATGAAAAACTCTAAACCGGTGTACCTATGACGGCGTTAATTAGAAAAAAAATTTCTACTTGTGATACATTATTAAATTTGTTTAGTAGAATGCAATGTCTTAGTCATTGAAATTCTGGTCGAAGATTTAATGTCCATGTGCACGACATGAATTTTGATCTAGTAATGATTTATCAAAACTAAATATTAAAATGTAATTAAAATTTGTCCACAACGACGTCGGCCGTGCCATGACTAGGACGGTCGGTGTCCATGTCATCGATTCTCGGCCGAAACTGACCGGATCGACTCAATTGGCCAAAGGTGAAAATGTTCAGGACTGAATTGGCAAAAGTGCAATAAGTTGAGAGGACTTTTTGGAGAATTTTTCCCCATAGCCCTCTTTTTATCTTGTAGTATTATTCACTGCGCAATTCACTTGAAAAGCACATCTTAAAACTTTGTATCTTCTAATTGAGCGTAGAGAAAAAAGAGTTCCTCGAAGCTCCAAGTGGAATTCGGATGTCAATGCAAGGTATTGCTCGGTAATTCGATCCGACATTTTTTTTTTTTTTTGGAAAGAATCTAACTCCACGAATCATTGCGCATGGAATCAAACGAAAGCCTCGATCTCTCTTAAGCAAAGCTAAATCAAAGTAGGAGATCCGAAATCTCACATAACATGTGTCATTCTTAGTTCATTTCGTCTGGATATCAGCATTGATTGTGCTATATAGCATTTGCATTATATACAAGATGCTCCACCAGTCAAAATGGGTTATAAATCCGTTTCTTAATCCATATTTGATGGACTGATTTATTGTGTGGGTTTATTAAATTCAATAAATGGGTTTAAATATCATAGGCGGGGGCCGATACGAGAGAAAAAAAAGAAAGGAGAAAATGGAAAAAAAAAAAAAGGGGAAAAGAAAAAAAAGAAAAAAAAAGAAAAATATTTAAAATATTGTTAAAATTTGTCCACGTTAGCACTTGGGTGCCACATAGGACGGTTGACATTCATGTCAATAATTTTCGGCCAATAAGAATTAATCGACGGAAGGTGAAAATGTGTAGGGACCGAATCGGCAAATCTAAAAGGTTTATGACTAAATTGACAAAAGTGTAAAATGTTTATGACTTTTTTTTTTGCAATTTTCTCCTCCCTCACACAACCTCGCGCTCGCTCGCTCCGCACTCTCACTTCAGTTTTGGAACGATTTTTCTTAAAATTGGACTATATATGAAAGTGTCCTATGAATACATGTCGGGTCGAATGTGGGCCACTAGATTTGCATAGCAATAAATTTATCATAAACGACTTAATCGGGTCTATTTGGATTGGATCGTGCATGGCCTGACCCGATCCGACCCACCGTCAAACGGGAAGACCTAACCTGTGGCAATGCTTAGTCTCTTGTATTACGTGGACATATTAACCTACTACGAAAGTGTGTGCAATCAGATCGTAAAGAATGACTGACGTGTGCGTGTGCAAGCATGCATCCCATCCGCTCAAAGTCTGCTCTATGGCCCCCCGAATATCTCAATCTACTGTAAGTTCAAGAAAATAACCGGACTAAACTCAGCACTCTCATTACTCAAAACTCAAAACTCGACTGCAATTTTTCAAGAACCACTCTAGGAGGAAACAAGCGACCCTCCTAGCGAAAAAAGTTCAAATTGTGGAAGATATGCAAGAAATTCAAAGACGGCAACATGAGATTGCGCGGTCGATCTGACCACAAGCTGCGTGAGAACTTGGGAACTTGGGGAGCTAGACGGTGAACTTGAGATCCGGGAGTTTATGGCTCGTCGTGGTACGTGATTTGACGGCGTTTTCAACTGGCGGGGCGGTCCTCGCGATAGAAGTGCCTCCGCGCGTAACGAGCTACTTCCCTCCAGGTCTTCGAGAAGACGACGTTCGCAGAGATGAGCTTCCAATGGCCAAATCCGTAGACATCCAATCCTCTATAAAATCTCCTGGATTGTGTCCATGAAAAAAATCAAAACGAAACATTGTTCATTAGCTATCTTCTTAAACGGTTCCTGATGATGCTTCTGTGAAAATGCAATCAATTTACCTAACGATGAGTAACAGTTAAACAACCCTTGCAAGATTCGACTCACAAACCTAACCATCTCTAATCTAACTGGAGGAAGGAAAAAGAAGATGCGGTTTGAAGCTGTAGAGGAAGATAAGTCATCATACTCGCGTTCATCATCGGTCCATATGATCCGTCTGCGGCGTCTAGCGTTCGATCCACCAGAGGAGGAGGAGGAGGAATCGTTATCAATGTCTCCTCCTGCGCGTGCACGTTCGTCTTCCTCGTCTGCCATCCATTGCTCCGGGAAAGGAATTTCACCCGACTCGATCAACCCCAACTCGCGCACCAGCGCCGCGAGATGGCTGTGGATCTGCCCGACCAATTTCCCGGGGAACTCAGGAGCGACTTTCTTGGCAAAACCAAAGAAGGAGGCGTAGGGATTGGCTTCATTGGTGGCGAGCATAGCCAAGGCGTTCTCGAACCGCTTGTTCTCTTCAAAGGTCCAAACGGCAGCGCCACGATCTTTGTGCGGACGATCACGCTCCTCGCGGCAGCGACGTTCTCGACGATAGGTGGATCCGCGAAGAGGTGGACGAGCGGCCGCCTTCCGTGTAGCCTTACGCGAGTAGATCATCAATACGAAGGGGAAAGCCCAAACTAAACAGAAAAGAAGGTCCGGCATGTGGATGCGAAAACCAAGCGCTACGGTCATCAGTAGAAACTTCCCCATCAGAGAGGGAAGGTTGGGGGCGGCGGCGGCCATGTTTGCTTTGCCTTTCGTATCTCTCCGCTTTCTTGATGCACCAGTGGGAAGTCCCGCGCGATTCTTGGTTTTATGAATTTTTCATACTTTCTTTTTTGGTTCTTTTATAGTGATGCGGAGGTGACGTCATCTGTGTTTATTATGAATAGGGATAATGACACAAATAATTCCTGAATTTTGACTCAATATGTAATGTGGTCCCCGAACTTTTAATTTGCCCAATACAATCTCTGAACTTCAACCCAATATGCAACGTGATCCTTGAACTTTTAATTTGTCAAATATGGTCCCTAAACTTTTGGAACATGTTCAACTAAGCCCCCGAATTATAAAAAAAGTTCGATGAAAATATTTGAGTCAAAATTCAGTGATTATTTGTGTCATTATCCCTTATGATTAATGTTGAATAAATCCTTTCTTACCAAAACTTGTTTTCCTTGACAAGAGGATTGAATGAAATAGTTTACAATAAATGCTATTAAGTATTTTCCGCAAAACAATTGCTTGTATCCCTTAAAAAAATGAACCAACGAAAATATTTTTAACGTCAACGATAATTTTTGGACATACATTATCATCAATGATGATTTTTTTTTTCCATTACTTAATAATTTTACTCGATACGAAAGATTTTTTTCCCTTCTCCTTTGGCCGGTCGCAAGTGAGCTCAAGCCTCGCCTTGCTAGAGGAATCATTTTTCCCAGTTTTGAATGCATGGGTGAAAATTATTTTTCTTACTTCGTTTATTTTCCATAAACCGAAGATCGAAAAATCCGGAAAATATTTTTCTGAAAATTATTTTTCACGAAACGAGCGAAGCCTTATAGTGTTCACTTTATTTTCATTGTGTTCAATATCTTCCCTCAACATATACACATTCCATAGTATTTGTAATACCCAATGTGTATTCCTCTTGAAAGCCCGTCTTAAGTTTGCCTCTACTATTTCGTTGTGATTTTCCTAGATAGACATACATTATTCAAGCGCTAGTAACTTATATATAGGCACCCGAGGAACCAAGTATGAGCACTAGAGTCTCAGGTTTGGCCTTAATGGGCCTTGACCCGGGCATTGAGGATCGATGCACTGGCTTCGTTGTCCAGATCCTAGCCTCGATGGAGTTGGGCTTGGGTGTCGGGGACTCGAGCTTATGAATGGCCATGAGCTTGGCCTCGATGGACTTTGGCGTGGGCGCCGGAGTCTCAAGTCTGTCCATGAGCATTGGGATCACGGTCCCGGTATTGACGGACCTAGTCCTGGGCACGGGCATTGAGGTCTTGAGCCCAGTCTTAATAGACGTGAGCCAAAGAGTGTTAGCGATTCGAGCAAGAACACCAGGCTCTATGGACTTGGGCCGAGTCTTTAGCAACGGTATTGTAGTCCTAAGCATGGCCACGGGCACTGGTATCCCAGCCCAACAGCTGTGGACTCAAGCCCTGACCTAAGCTTGGCCTTGATGAACCCTGGCCTACCTTAGACATAGCCATATGGAACCGTGGGCCTGGAACCGGCCCGTTGACCGGGCCCACGGTTCCAACACGGCTTTTTTATATAAAAAAAAAAAAAAGGAGGAGGCTTGGGGGAAAAGAGCCATTGGGCCTAGGAACCGGTGGTTCTGAACCAGAACCGGAACCGGCGGTTCCAAACCCGGAGCCGGCCACATCTAGCCTACTTGGACCCGAGAACAAGCATTGGGGATGGAGACCAAACGTAGAGCTTTCAATCAAAAAAGCCGATATCTAGTCATATTTTGAAAAATAATTTCCAATTTCTTAGATAGAAATTCATTTTTCTGAATTTAAGCCTAGATTTTTAAATGAGGAAAATGTTTTCGCAAAAAAAAAATAAAAATAAAAAAAATAATTCCCAAAACAAAGAGCCTCGGATTGTAAAAGTAACTGAGATGTGCATGTTCCGAGCCTACAGTATGGCCGTCGTATCCCATGAAAACAACAGAAACTACTCCAGCACCAACAGGTCCCCCAAACTTGACCGCGATCTTCACGACCTCGTCTGAGAGGAACGACTCTCCTAAGTGAATGAGAAAAGAAAAAAAAGACACAGAACCAAACGTGAAACTTTTCGAAAGATTCAAAGATCGCAACAACGGCCTGACGCAATCGATCAAGCAGAGAAGCTGCACAGGGATATCTGCTCTCAGGAGTCGAGGCGCTCGGAACTATCGGCATAACGGGCAGATGGCAAGCTCGAGGACATGGACGCCATCGCTCCGATGTGGCCAATGCCGGGAGTATCGTTGATGCTGTGAGTGTCGTTGATGCTCCGGCGAAGCTTTTCTTCCTCCGCGCGGTCCTTGCGATTGAAGTACTTCTGCGCGTGACTAGCTACTTGCGTCGGCGACTTCGATACCACGACGTGCCTGGCGATGCTCTTCCAATCCCCTCTGCCGTATATCTCCAATCCGCTTAGAAATCGCCTGGAATTTCGTCGATGATCAGAAAATATGATCCGGGTTCGACGTCCCGAATTGAGCCGTCGCACCATAATCACAACACGGAAAAATTACGATACTACACTGACTAATTATTCCAAAGATTAAAAGAATTTTTTTTTTTCAAATCGTTATACAACATGTGACATAATTTACTGAACTCCCATGAAGGAGTGGAAAAAAGAACATGGATGGCAACTGTGGATGAAGATCATACTCGTGTTCTTCTTTAGTCCATGCCATCCCTCTCTTCCGTTCGCGCCCACGCCCGCCTTCCTCGTCCGCCGGCCATTGCCCCGGGAACGTGACTTCACCTGATTCTATCAAGTCCACGTCGTGCCACAGCGCCTCGAGATGCCTCCCTAGCTGCTCGGCCGACTTCCCGGGGAACTCGGGAGTGATCTTCTTGACGAAATCACATAACAAGGAGATGTCCATCGGGCCGGATAACGTAGCCAAGGCGCTCTCGAACCGCTGGTTCTCTTGGAAAGTCCAGATGCCGGCGCAACAACCATTCTTGCAGTGGCCCTCGGGTTCTTGAAGATCGGCCGATTCGGGATTCGCCATAGCCTTCTGCGAGGAATCGATCATGAGCAGGCACAAGAGAGGGCTTAAGAAGCAGGAAAGAACGTCCCACATCTTTGATAGGATGACCAGAAGCTTTCTTCAATCTTTAGTAGAGGAACATGAGGATTTTTGAAAGAGGTGATCTCGTGTTTATTTATAATGATTAAGTGTGGCGGTTGTTCAGTATCGGATCTTTACCCATCTGAAACGCGTTAATTTGATTTTTTTTTTAAAATGTGATTAGCGGGTGATTAAGAGGTAAACATGCAAAGCGTAGCTTAATTCCGCCTGATTAGTGTTGACTTGCACCTGACGAAGTCCTGCCCGAAGTCAAGAAGTGTAACTGATTCGAGGCCTAGTCGGAGTCGGAATCTTTGACTGGATTTGGATTCATCTTTCGAGGAAATTACAGTTTGTACCCTGAACTTTAGTTTAATTGTGCTTTGCACACTTAATTTTTATAAAATTGCAATTCGAGTCCTCCGCCTAACATGGATGGAATTCCAGCGAATTGCAATAAGAAGTGAAGTTTTTCGCCCTTGCTCAGGAGGATTTATAACGCTTGACGTCTTGTAGCTTGCGTGTGATTGTGCTCCGCATCTCGTGTTTTAATTTGGGGAGAATTGCCAAATAAGTTTTAGATCTATTGCAATTGTGCCAATTTAGTTCTAAATCTTTTTATTGGTTAATCGAGTCTTACACCTTTTGGATTTGTGCAAATTCAGTCTATCCGGCCAATTTGGCCTGCCGACATTGACGTGGCGCTGCTGGTGCTAACGTGACAATTTTTAATGTTATTTTAATGTGAACTTTGAACTTTTAGTACATATTCAATCTAATCCCTAAACGTGCAATTTTTGTTTTGCTTTTTCTTGTTTTTTTCTTCTTCTTTTTTCTTTCCCTTCTTCCTACAATCGGTCACCGACCTTGTCGGCCGGCTAGAGGCGTGGTCGGCCACCCCTCCGGCCAATCACCAAGGTGGTTGGACGAACGAGGGAAGGAAAAAAAGAAGAGAAAGAACAAAAAAAAATTCGAGAGATATTATTAAAAATTGACACGTCAATGCTGGCAACACCACATCAGCAATTTTCAGCTAAAATTATCTGGATAGACTGAATAGGTATAAATGTAAAATGTTTAGGATTCAATTGGTTAAAAGATATGCTTATGATTGAATTGACACAGTTACAAAAGGTTTTGAACTTTTTTGATAATTTTTCCTCTAAGTTTAGATATATTAAAACATCAAATTTAGTGGATCTTCGGGGAGAAATTGCTTTCAATTTTAGTAGGAGTGGAGCTAGAAAGGATGAGATAGTTTTTAAACATGGCACCTTTGAAATTAGTGAATTCATAGCTTCAGTTTTAGAATTTACGGCAAGTTTGAGATAAATTCAAAGCAAGAGTAATGTAACAATAAGGTGCCGTTTGGATTCCTTTATATTTTGTTTCATTTTTAAACAATGAAATCATTCAAATTGGACATTTTATATTGAGCTTCTAGATTGTATTTTTCAAACGTAAATTGTACAGATAAAATAAAAAAGAACTAGCTAGAAACAACGTCAGACACATCTGCTTCGCCAAAACATTAAAAGGAAAATTTCAATTGTTAAAAATTGAAACGAATTTCAAAGGCGCCAATTGCTATTATCTCATCATATACGAACGATGATTATTTATCGTAATAATATGGACTGCAGTTGAATTTAGAATTTCATCTTTGACGAAGTTTCTAAAGCACTAATAGCTCTTATCAATTTTGTGGTGAAGAAGAAGGAAATACATAGGCTGTAAATGGAACAGTATTTTGGCCCTAAAGTTTTCTTCCATTAATCTAAAATCCGACATAATCAAAATCACTTTTCTTGTTAAGAAAACTAAGTTTGCTTTCAAAATAATGGATTATGTAAGCTTTCCCTAGATCAATTTTATCCATAATCGTCTGAAGAGTGTTGTCACAAGAAAAATTAGTATTTACGTTTAAATATGTAAAAATTAATTGTCTATGTTAAATGTAACGAAACGGCCTTAAGTATAACATTTTCGAAAACTAGGTATTGTTCATATGTTAATCTTACAGGGTGCACGCATATTAAACTATAAATAGCTGTTATTTTGATTCTATTTCTTCCAATTTCTTTATCGGTGCAATCAATTCTTGCACTAAATAGTTTATATATGTCACTTTATGAGATATAAATACTTGTCGTCAGGTAACATACATCGTCCATTTAACTTTATGTTTAAAATCCTATTCAGTAGAATTTTCTTTATTCACATACTCAAATTATTTGAGTGAAATTCGTTAAAGCTCAAGATAATATCTATCTTTCATTGAGGGACTTGACAAACAAATACAGAATTGACCGAAATCGGAATTATGACTTTGGCAATTAGAAATTAGAATATCCAATCAAGAGTAATAAATTTTTGAGAAAATGACACCAATGGTCTCTGAATTGATTGCATATGTATCAAAAGTTCAGAGACAACATTGAACAAATTAAAAATTCAGGGAAGATATGGCGCATTAGACTAAAGTTTAGAGATCACACTAAACAAATTAAAAATTCAAGGGCGAGACAGCGCATTGAGTCAAAGTTCAAGAACTATTTGTGCAATTATCTCTAAATTATTAGATAGAGATTTACATGTATATTCTTTTTGTGTTTCGAAAGCTTAATCAATAACAATGACGAAAATTATCTTGCTTGATTATGTATCATTTGTTCAAATTATATAGATCTCAAAATCTCTTTTTGAATTGGATTCTAGCCCGAAATTGAAAAAAAATTAAAATGCAATGGGATAATAGATAATCTTGAAATGGACTGAAGACAACAACTAATTGGTGGTTGCTATGAAAAAGTTTTAAAAAATTGTGAGCAAGATTTAACCAAGGTATAAACAGAGTATAAATGAAGGGTGTATTTGTTCCGCTTAATTCTAACTATTTGGAAAACACTTTTCATAAATAGGACCAATTGCACCACTTGCGAAAATAAATTAACGAAAAATATTTTACCATCAGATTTATTTATCATTGATAATGATAAAGTTAACTAACTTTTCTAAGGATACAGATAATTGTCTATAAAAAAAAATGCTTTTTAAATCATTGATTTTTTTTTACGAAAGAAAAGCAATATAAAACAAGTTTGTTTTATCTATAGAAAGTTAAACTCGGAATAGAAGAGATAAAAGCAAATTTATAGTGGCTTGATTAGTCTACTTAGCTTACTCCACTTTCTTAGCTCTAACCATACTTGTCAAACGAGTGGTTCTCTTGAGAGTTCTTTCTAGGGAAAATGCCAAAAAAGGGCCCCAAGTGTACTTGTTTTCTCAATTAAGGGCCTGAAGTGCAACTTGTGTCAAAAAAGGGCCTCAAGTGCCATTTTTTATTCAAATGAGGGCTCGAACGGGGACATTTTTGTCTTTTTACATTTTGTGATTGTTTTCCTTTTTTTTCTTCTGTTTTTTTCCTTTTCTTCTTTCTTCTTCCCCTTGCACTAGCCAGTAGTGAGCCGCAAACGGGCGTGAGGACCCCCGCCTCGGCCTCTCCGCCCCGCGTCCTCGCCGCCCGCGATCTCGGCTGCTCGGCCCGCGGCTCTCTCGTCGTCGGCCGCAAACGGGTGCAAGATCGCTTCAACCACGATGAGCGACGCGAGGACCCCCGCCTCCGTCTCTTCGCCCCGCGTCCTCTCCGCTCGCGATCTCGGCTGCTCATCCCGCGGATCTCTCGTCGCCGATCGCAGAAGGGTGCAAGGTTGCTTCGGCGGCGATGAGCGACGCGAGGATCTCCGCCTCGGTCTCTCCGCCCCGCGTCCTCGCCGCCCGCGATCTCGGCCGCTCGGCCCGCGACTCTCTCGTCGCCGGCCGCAGACGGGTGCAAGGTCGCTTCGGCCGCGATGAGCGACGATCTCGAACGCGAAGCTCGCCCTCAACCGGATCTTGACCCCCACCACTGCCTCCACCTCGGCCTTGCCGCCGCCGTCGCCGTGTCCTCGCCGTCCGCCATTTCGGCGGCTCAGCCGACCCTCGCTTGAGCCGAGTGGGGCAAGCCCTTGCGGCCGCTCGGCCCACGGCCCCCCGGTGAGGAGGAGGAGAACAAAAGGAAAAAAATAGAAGAAAAAAAGGAAAACAATTACAAAATGTAAAAAGACAAAAGTGTCCCCATTCGGGCCCTTGTTTGAATAAAAAAAGGCACTTTGGGCCCTTCTTTGACACAAGTTGTACTTCAGGCCCTTAATTGAGAAAACAAGTACGCTTGGGGCCCTTTTTTGGCATTTTCCCTTCTTTCTATGAGGCACAAATGAGAGAATTTATCCTAATGGTGGTATGTGGATCAACTGATATCGAGAGAAAGGATCTCTTTCTCCTTGAAAAATTCTTTCAAAAAGACTCATATTAACCCATTTCCATACATTACAAATATAGCGATTAATAACCAATATGACCCATACTCGATCCGACCTATATTACTAAAACACTTATATATTAATTCAATATAATTTTTTTTTCTTATAAATTTCTATTTTTCTCTTTTTTTAAGGAAATGGTAGAATTTCCTTCTTCCTTTGCGGGCCGCCGATTGGAGACCGGTGATAAAACACAAAATAACATAAAATAAATAAAAAAATAAAAATTTGAAAATAAAATAACGGCCCTTGCCTTTTGGCTGGCTAGGGTTGGCCGGCGACTTAGAAGAAACAATAAAAATAAAAATAAAATAAAATAATGTAATATTTACAAAAATTCAAAAAAATTAAAAATTCAGAATACTTGTTTACAACTCACTTAAAATGGTTAAGCATAACTATCACATTATGGCTCACTTAAAATTATTTTTAAAACTAAATGCAACCTATTTATGACTTAAATTATTAAATATGGGTTAATATATGGATTGTAGACCCATTTTGCCATCTCTAATTTAACTCTAACAGCACGAAAAGAAAGCCGGAATCCGTCATTGTTATAGTTGAAAACGTTTAGATGTTGCTCCTCCACAAATTTCTACTTCCCCTACAAATCACAGGCTTCGCTTTACGCTCAAGCACTCTCACAAACTATGGAACAGTGGGCCCTTGACCGGCCCATTGACCGGGCCCATGGTTCCAACCCCGCTTTAAAAAAAAAAAGGAGGAGGAGGCTTGGGGGAAAAGAGCCATTGGGCCTAGGAACCGGCCACGTCTAGCACTGATGGTCTAGTTCTAGTTTTAGTTGACGTTTTAGTGTTGGAGAATAATTTTTGGTCGCCAGTGTTGAGCGATTTGGCCACCAGTGGAAGTGTGGTGATGGCTGTAATTGGCCGATGGCTAGATTGGTGATGGTCGAGTGCATCGGCGGCGGCGGCCGACAACGGCCAAGGATGGAGGTCTTTTTTTTATATATATAATTTTTCCCCCATGTTAGGAGATATGAATTGACGTCAATATCTTGAAAAAAATGAAGTGAGTGGGTAGATCAAGTCTGACCTTTCTCAACGAGCCCATTCCAAGCCCACCACGCCAAAACTCTATAATTTATCCAAAGTAGACAGGAATAATCGACATTTTTCAATCATCCTTTCAACAAATCTTTTTGGGCGGAAAACCATTATTAGCGAACTTGGGAAATATTCTTTTTAAAATTCTTATTTTTTTTCTCGCGCATGAACATCAAATGTAATTTTCATGACAGAAATGCGCATCTGAGCATGCCTAATTTGGCGTGCCCTCTTCTTCTTTGGTAAGTTGGTCCGATACAAGATAAGAATCCCACGGAGATAGAACGCATCATTAACATTCCAATTTAGGCTGTGTTTATTCGAGCGAAAGAATTTTCAGCGAATTAGTTTTTTCGGACTTTTTTCGCCCGTTTGGTTTGCCGAAAATTATTAGCCAATGGAAAATCGTTTATGGTCGAAGTAATTATGTATGCTTAAAAGTTAGGAAAATGAATTCCACAATCTTTTTTCTTTTTTCGGACAAAGAATTCCATAATTTGAAAAGAAGAGGTCAAACATCTTCCCTAGAAATGGTTTCCACGAATTACATTTTCCTTTGTTACGAAGTTTTCCGCCGAATAGACGCATTCTTAGAATCTAATTTAACGCCTATAACAAAATGAAGATCTCGTCATTCGATCGAGCATCAAAAATCTTCGCCTCCATTGATGTTTTCCTTCTTCTTGCCTATTGCAAAATGCTTTCGCGTTCCTGTTCTTCTTCCATCCTCGAATTTTTTGTTTTTTTTTTTGTTCTTTTCGTTTCTGTTTTTTGTGTTGAACTTTTTTTTTTTTCCAAGGTGATTTTTGAGCCGTTCAAAATGACGGAGGAACAGGTCAGCGAATCACCGTCCTAGGAACCCGGATCTTCCAGATATGGTCTCTGTACAGCAAACGAACTCGAACAGGGAGGCTTGGCAAGATATTCCCGCCAACTTCCAAAATTGGAACTGTACAACGTTGCAACCCCCTCCGCTCTTTCCGGTTAACAATTTCTTATGCATTAGCCGATTTTGTGTCCTACGTCAATAAATCCGAAGAAAGTTTCTCGGTCCAGTGTCACACCAAGTGTGCTCTGCCAGAGACTCTCTCTCTCTCTCTCTCTCTCTCTCTCTCTCGCATCTCTGATCTGTCTCTGTTCTGTTACATTGCCGTTTTCAGATCTCAAGAACGCTTTTTTTTTTATTTTCTTTTCGTTTCTTTTCTCCTGTTTTATCTTTCCTGGGTTTGGCAGGTTGTCTCGATGCGTTTAGTTCCTCAAAGAGGGTATTCGTTTAGAGGGGTGCTTCTATCGCGGTGGGCGAGGAGCCGATTGTGATGACTCTGAAAAAAGGGCTCTTAGATTGAAAGCATTTCTTCCGTGCCGTTGTACGGATTGTCTCTCCGATTCCAAGTTCGGGCAATTTCGATTCTCTGAGCCCGGCAAATATAGAGAGAGATGAGTGGAGCTGTGCTCGTGGCGGTTGCCGCTGCAGTCGGCAATTTGTTGCAGGGATGGGACAATGCCACCATCGCAGGTACTGATAGGGATTGGCGTCTTCTCTTCGTTTTGAATGGTTGTGTGTTAGACGATTGGTTCGGTTGTTCAGGCATGATCTTCCATAACGTGATGAATCTGAAAACTCTAGGATTGTTGGGTATTTTGCAGGGGCGGTTCTTTACATCAAGAAGGAATTCGATTTGGAAAGTCAACCCACGATTGAAGGGCTGATAGTGGCTATGTCGCTCATAGGGGCAACAGTAATCACGACGTTTTCAGGGCCCGTGTCGGATTCGATCGGACGGCGCCCCATGATGATCATCTCTTCGGTTCTTTACTTCCTCAGCAGTTTGGTGATGCTGTGGGCTCCCAATGTCTATGTCTTGCTTCTGGGAAGGCTCCTGGACGGATTTGGGATCGGTCTCGCCGTCACTCTTGTTCCGGTATACATATCCGAGACTGCTCCGCCCGAGATCAGGGGGCTCTTGAATACCCTGCCTCAGTTCACCGGTTCCGGCGGAATGTTCCTTTCTTATTGCATGGTATTCGGAATGTCCTTGATGGATTCGCCGAGTTGGAGGCTAATGCTGGGTGTGCTCTCTATCCCCTCTCTAGTCTATATCGGATTGGCATTATTTTTCTTGCCCGAATCTCCTCGGTGGCTTGTCAGTAAAGGCAGGATGGTCGAGGCCAATCGGGTCCTTCAGAGGTTGCGCGGGAAGGAAGATGTCTCGGGTATGTCGAAATATTTCATACCTCAGAGGTTACACCAGATTGTCATGATAAACAAATCTCCTAGTGTGCCTTAGTGAAGATAAAAGCTCATCTGACGATATGATTCACTGTCTGATCAATTCACGATAAAGGTCTTACCCTTAGCCTCCGGATTAACATATGATGTTTTGCTGCTGACTGTTTCAGGTGAGTTGGCATTGCTAGTCGAAGGACTAGGAGTTGGAGCCAACACATCCTTAGAAGAATACGTTATTGGCCCTGCCGACGAGGAAGTCGACAAGCATAAGTTGGGAATGTCTCAAATTAATGGGCACAAGCCGCCGAATCAGCAATCATGGATCGCCAAACCAGTAACTGGACAGAGCACCCTGAGCATGTCCCGCCATGCCAGCTTGATCAACAACCAAAGCATTCCTCTGATGGATCCGCTCGTCCCTATGTTTAGCAGCATCCACGAGAAGCTCCCGGAGACAGGAAGCATGCTCTTCCCCACCATGGGGAGCATATTCGGACTGGCGGAACATCCCACCAACCAGAACGACCTTTCCGACGTGGAAAGCCAAAGGGATGCCGCGGACAGTGCGTCCGACCATGACGCAGCAGATTTCAACGACAACCTGCGGAGCCCTCTATTGTCCCGCCAAGCGACTTCCACGGACAACAAGGAAGGCATGGGTGCCACTGGAAGCGGCCACAGTTTCAGCGTGAGACAAGGTAGCATCATCCTGGAAGGTGGCGAGCAACTCGGCGGCAGCAGCACTGACATCGGTGGAGGTTGGCAGTTAGCATGGAAGTGGTCAGAGAAGGGGGGAGGGAATGGGAAAAAGGAGGGAGGGCTTCAGAGAGTTTACCTGCATCAGGATGGCCCTGCAGCCTCGAGGCTTGGTTCGATGCTCTCAGTCACTGGTAGTATGATGCCGGAAGGAGGTGACCTGGTTCACGCTTCTGCTCTAGTGAGCCGGTCTGTCATTGGTCCAGAGGGACTATTCATGGGTCAGAATCCAGTTGAGGCAGTCATGAACAGGAATCAGGAAACCGGCACTAAAGGGCCAAGCTGGTACGACTTATTCGAACCGGGAGTGAAGCGCGCGCTGTTTGTTGGAATTGGAATTCAGATCCTTCAACAGGTGGAAAATCTAGCTCAACGATGATGAAAAGCATATGCTAATGCACAAGAATCACAGTCGTTTTGTTGAGGACCGCACGACAAATTCAGCATTTTTCCATACTAAAAACTCCGGGCATTGGCTGATTTTTTTGAGCAGTTCTTTCTTTGAACTTTGGTTACCTAATCTAGAGCAGAAATTTGCTTATGACATTCACCAAATTCTTTTGTTCCTGCAGTTCTCTGGCATAAATGGGGTTCTCTACTACACGCCGCAGATTCTCGAGCAAGCCGGTGTCGGAGTCCTCCTATCTAATTTGGGGCTCAGTTCTGCTTCTGCATCTCTTCTCATAAGCGGTCTCACTACATTGTTGATGCTCCCGTGTATCGTTGTTGCTATGAGGCTAATGGATGTCTCTGGCAGAAGGTAAACTATCTCCTCAAATTTGCGTCTAGATTTATGAAGCTGGTCTTAAGACAACCAGAACTCAAACATGAACCACACGAATGATCTGCTCAGAAAGATGCCAATCAATCACCGGATGATTCTCGTATACATAACTGGAAACGCTTTCTTGTTTGCAGGTCGCTACTTTTATCCACGATCCCTGTCCTGATAGTCTCGCTGCTCATCTTAGTCCTCGGCAGCGTCATCAACATTAGCAGCGTCGTGAACGCCACGATCTCGACTACCAGTGTCATTGTCTACTTCTGCTGCTTTGTCATGGGATTTGGGCCCATCCCCAACATCCTGTGCTCCGAGATCTTCCCTACTCGGGTGCGTGGCATTTGCATTGCGATCTGCGCGCTCACGTTCTGGACCGGCGACATCATCGTCACATACACGCTCCCCCTTATGCTCTCCTCCATCGGCCTGGTTGGCGTGTTCGCCATTTACGCCGTCGTGTGCACGGCGTCGTGGTTCTTCGTATTCCTCAAGGTGCCCGAAACGAAGGGCATGCCGCTCGAAGTCATCTCTGAGTTCTTCGCCGTGGGTGCGAAGCAGGATGCTGTGACCACAGATTAGTGAAATTTTTTTCTGACAGATTTAAAGAGCTGGCGCTTTTTCTGGCTTGTGAAGTTATCAATATTTTGATTCTGTTAAAGACTTCTCCAACGCGAGATGTGAAAAACTGTAATATGACGGTTGTTTCCGGCGAGAGGGCGATCAGATTGAGCCGCCATTATATGAATAGAGTGCTTGCGGGAGAGTATGACAACATATGGTCATGGCAAACATCGCCGACCGAAAGGGAAGTCCGTCCGGTGTAAGAACGGGGGAATTGTGAAAAGAAACCAACTCTTTGCCCGTATTAGGATGAGCTGCTGACATGTTTAGGATTTTCCTAGGAATGTCGGGTCAAGTTGATCAGTCTTTTTGCTCGCTAACTACCAACAACAGCAACTGTAAGAAAGGTCTAGTTCATGAACTGCTCTTTCCGTCTTGAAAAGCATGTCAATTACTTTCTTTCTATTTTTCCGATCTAGCTCTATCCTATCTTATGCCGAGTGCAGGTTGTGAAACCTGCTCTCTCCTCGCTCGCGCGTCCCCAACTCACTCCCCCCGAAGGTGGGGATTTGAACCCCCTACCTCCCTCTTCCAAATGAGAAGAGTGGCCACTAGGGCGATTTTCCAGTGGTTTGGGTCAATTACTTAGAATAACATTTTATGCAACAACTCTTCCTATATGATAGAAACTAGAAAAGGATCTCATGATCCTAAACCAATCTTACCGAGGATTGTAAATCCCAAGTTTGTCGATGAAGAGCAGATCTAATATTTTCTCATCTGATTTGCATGAGCCTTACACAGCTAACTTGGCATGACACGCCTTCGACCGACCTGTTAACCTTCCGGCTTCTTTTGCTCGTTGTTGTGAAATTATGAGTTGTGTGTTGGAACATATATATAATCCTACTTTTAATTTTATCTGTTCCAACAGTCATTTTGTTACCATGGGTATTCAGAGTGTGAGTACATTAGTTGTGGAATTTTTCCTTTAGAGTTTGATTAACATCTAAGCATGTTGATAATTTTATTTCAGTCTCTTTTTGGGTTCATTTTCCCCTTTCTACATAGCATTTTAGCCTCTGGACCATTACTTTGAAGTCGACTTATGTATTCCCTCGTTTGCTAACAATTTAAAATTTTGAATCATGTTGTTGTATGTCCTTTCGATGAAAAAATACAATTGATGATTTAATAATTGCTCGACGGATGTATCGTTGTGTATCAAATTCATAGCTCGCTGGGCGACTGAGGTGTGCAATTTTGAAAAATGATCAAATAGGATAAATTAGTATGAATGTTTTTATTTTTTTAGGAAAGAGATGTAAGTTGAGCTTTTGTCAAGCTCAGTACATTACGATCTCCTGTCTATATTAAACCAAAATCAAAGTCCGATCCCGGTTCACAATTTATGAATGGCACGGGCCGGACTTTCACCGTCACCTTCACGCCCCTTTTATTACCCTACCCCCGAACTCCCTCGCTAACTCGATTTGCTTCATCTGATTGTCGCTAAAAAGAACATTGCTATATGCTCTTTGCCTATCCTCTTAAAAAAAAAAATTGTCCCAAATCATCATCGTACAGCTTCAAATGTGGCAACATACTCTAGGCCATGTTCACTGCGTTTTAATTCAGGTATCTTTGGTATCAACATGTCTCAATCAGAGTCCTCACTTGTTGCGTGTGCTAATTCTAACAACTAGACTGAAGCCATTAGGACGATGTGGCTGCACCATTACGCCCACCTTCACTCCAGCTTCTGTCGCCGGGTCAAAGGTTGCTCAAAACCATGATCGTCATATATTTCCTTACTTGAGATACGCACCAAACATTGATAGATATTGGGAGTAATCTATGATCGACTGTAATATCATTTGTTGAGAGCGTGCAATAGAAAGAGAGCCCCAGTTCCCGTCAACAAATCTCTAATCGAAGCTATGTTTAGCCAAAAACTTGAGCCAACAAGCAGTCAGCCAACTAGGATATATGGAGACTTTCTAAAACAAGTAGGCGATCTCTATTGGAGAGAAGCGACACGGTGGCATGGTTCCGGAGCTTGATTGGCGGCAGGTCACCACCGGAAGCACTGCGAGAAGAATAATGGGGGCAAGGTCGAATCATTCACAACTAACTCGAAAGAAGCCAAAGGAATCACTTGTCCGTGAGATTCGTTGCAGATTTGAATGACTTGCTCAGGCTGAGCACGTCCGAAAGGCAAGAAACATAGATATCTTGAGCTCCGAAAATGGGGGATGCCGAGAGCAGGCGGCTCTCGAGCTCTGCTTGGAATCAGGCGTTTCCAGCCCATGTTCGCTCGTCTATGGGACACGGGATGAGCGCTCGAATCCACGGAGTAGGCCGACGTGCATCGCGATCAGATAAATGGCTACTCGTAGTTTGAAGATGATGGAGCAGCCAGTGGCCACGAGGCGTTAGCTGGAAATGACAGAGCAGTGACTAAGGTCAAAGCGGTGGCAAGAGGTCGTGGGTGGTCGCGGATGAGCAGTGGCATGGGGAGAAAGACGATGAACATAAAATGAAGAAAAGGATTTGAGAAAAAAAAAAACAAAGGATAGAGAAGATGAGGCCGTTTAACTTCGTTTAAAACCGTCTATCTACGTCGCGATGACCGGACTATCACATCAGTAAATTCAAATGAAATTTGGTCAGGAGCATTTCATTGTATATTAGTTAAAATTTGAGCATTTAAAGGCTCAATAGATCTCAATATCACAGGTATAACGTTAATTGTGTCTTATCCCGAAATATTATGATCAAATTGAGGAAATTGCCGGAAAGAACATTGTTTTCGCGCTTCCGAAAGAAAAGGCCTTTAGACCTTGCTAAGATCTCTCGAAAGGGACGGCCTTTACGAGATCATGATCATTCACACGTCAAACCTGCCATGCATAAAATGAGCCTATAATTAAGCTATTCTGCTGCAGGTCCTTTCACCCGTTTGGAAGTTTTACTATTTCCGCACTCCTGATTTTGGAATGGAACAGCATGAACCAGATCAGCAGATGTGGACTTATCACTTCCACGTCAGTCCTAAGATTTGGCAACTGGGACGTTAATTAAGGACACCCACTTTGCACTCGGCCCAACCTGAGATTCTTCCTTTACAGTTGCAGTTTTTGGGTTCTCCACAGGTAGAATGTTCTTGCCCGCTTCCCATCTTGTCGTTGACCGTATTCGATCCGGGTTAACATTCTTGGGTCATGGTATATTCGTTTCTGCAAATCTGATGCATTGTTGGGTTTCTTCGTTTCTTTTCTGGGTTCGCCAGATTTAGGACTCTCATAGGCTCGGATCTCGTTGCATCACCGAGAAAGACAGCTCCTGAGGAATGCCCTTTGAGATGAGATGCATATGAAGCTACGTGGACGGGTGATTTTGATATAGTGGGGCAGTGTTTCGCGCGGCATCTTAGAGGGCCGGAGGGAATTTCGATAACTCCGCAGCCAAGACCAAACTGTTGCTCTTGATTTGGGTTGGAGGACGGATTTTTGGAAGAGCAACGATGAGGGGAGCGGTGCTGGTGGCGATTGCCGCAACGATGGGCAGCATGTTGCAAGGATGGGATAGTTCCACCATTGCAGGTATTTGTCGCCACTGTATCATCGGATGTCTCTTCGAGATCAGAATATGTTGGTGCTCTTTTATAATTTGTCATTGTGAGAAACAATCTAGTGATTCATTGAAGAACAATCCATGTCTTAATTGGTTTCTGGTCTCCTATATTTCACACGGTTCTTGATCTGATGAACAGACCACCATCTGCCACCCGTACTAGATCTCATCTTTCTCACGGTTCCTTCTAGTCAAGCCTCTCCATCGGTCAATAAAAACACTCCCATCACTCCGCCCCTAATTAAACTGTTTGGGAACTTGCTCTTATATCAAACGTCAAATGGTCGATTATTGAGCATTCATGTTATAGCTCGTCGACATGAATTTTAGGTCGCCAGGACAGGGCTATATCGCCTCGCATCTGGCAAAAGGAAGCATGACACTCCTAGAGCTGAAAGAATGTTGCTTCTTTTCTTTTTCCTGCAGGGACTGTTCTTTACATCAAGGAAGAGTTTGATCTGCAGGATCAACCAACAATAGAAGGACTAATAGTAGCTATGTCGCTTATTGGAGGCACAGCTATAACAACCTTTTCAGGACCTCTTTCGGATTCTGTTGGACGACGTCCGATGATGATAATCTCCTCGGTGCTATACTTCGTCAGCGGCCTAATAATGCTGTGGGCTCCGAGTGTGTATATGCTGCTCTTGGGAAGGTTATTTGACGGCTTTGGTATTGGAATCGCCGTCACTCTTATACCGATCTACATATCTGAGACCGCCCCCTCTGAGATAAGAGGACAGCTCAACACAATTCCGCAATTTGCCAATTCTGGCGGGATGTTTCTCTCTTATTGCTTGGTATTCGGAATGTCACTGATGGAGTCAGCAAGCTGGCGATTGATGCTCGGAGTCCTTAGTCTGCCGTCTCTGTTATATTTCATGTTGACGGTGTTTTTCTTGCCCGAATCTCCCCGTTGGCTCGTGAGTAAAGGAAGGATGAACGAGGCCAGACAGGTTCTCCAGAGACTATACGGGAGAGAAGATGTTTCGGGTTTGGTTTCTGCTTTTTGTTGAAACGATCTGGACTTCACTATAGGCTCTCTAATTTGATTCAAATCCTAATCCAAATTCAGATTTTTTCTACAGGTGAGTTGGCTCTGCTGGTCGAAGGTCTCAGCGTCGGAGGCGAAACATCTATCAAAGAGGTAATAGTCCTCCCAGTGAAAGAGATCAATCCATACCAGCAAGAAGGTGCAGAAACAGATAAAATCAGGCTATACGAAACCCAGATGGACTATCCAGGGGTCGGCAAAACTCCGACTGGGCAGAATATTCCCAACAATGGGTCCCGGTGGGGAAGTGTACAGAACCAAAGCGTTCCGCTTATGGATCCAATTGTCACAATGTTTGGCAGTGTCAGCGATTCGCCTTTGCAGAGAGGAAGCATGCTCAGCACAGTGTTCCCAAACTTTGGAAGCGTCTTCAGCACGGTGGACAACACTAATGATAAGAATTTGCACTTGGATTTGGAGACCCAGGGAGATTGCGATGACTATGCTTCGGACGACGGCGGCGACCAGGATGAGAGCTTGGAGACACCGCTTCTTTCTCCCGAGGCGAGTGCCATAGGCAAGGACCATGCCAATCAGGCATCTCATGGAAGCCATTTGAGCACACGACTAGCAAGCAAGCTAATGCAGGAGGATGCGGGCGAACCGATCAACAGCACGGATATTGGTAGTGGTTGGAAGCTAGCGTGGAAATGGTCAGGGAGAGAAGGAGAGGATGGCGTGAAAGGAGTTAAGAGGATCTATTTGCATCAGGACAGCACAGTTGATGGTTCTCGGCAGGGGTCAGCTCTTTCGATCTCGGGTGTCGGTTATCACGAAGAGGGCGAATTGAGTCGCGCAGCTGCTTTGGTTAGCCAGTCTGTTCTTTTCTCTCAGGACATGATGGGTCGGACTCCAGAGGGTCTAGCAACGGTTCAGCCGCCAAGAGCTGCTACTAGTGGGCCTAGCTGGCGTGACCTCTCCGAACCAGGAGTGCGTCGAGCGCTGGTTGTTGGAATTGGCCTTCAAGTTCTTGAGCAGGTACATGCTTGTGAAACGTCAATCTCAATTAATTGGACTATATTTGCAACAATGTAATGTTCAGTTAGAAGATTTCCTTCGACCATGTTAACGACTCGGTGTTTACGCAGCTGTCGGGCATAAACGGAGTCCTCTACTACGCTCCTCAAATCCTCAAGCAAGCAGGTGTTGATGTTCTTCTGTCAGGCATGGGCATTAGCACTGATTCTGCAACCTTTCTGATAAGCAGCATCATGACATTCACTATGCTACCGTGCCTAGCCGTTTCGATGAAGCTAATGGACGTGGCGGGAAGAAGGTATAAACTCCTTCGATACAAACTGTCTAACTTGGAGAAGTTTCCGGTCATCTCAAGAAACAAAATTCACCGACGCTATTTTAAGTCCATCCTTCCTTTTTCAGGTCTCTCTTGCTCTCCACCATCCCTATCCTGGCACTGTCTCTCCTTGTCCTAGTTGTCAGCAGCATCTTCAATCTCGGTTCCGTCGCATCCGCAGTAATATCAACCATCGGCGTCATGGTTTATCAGAGCATCTTCTGCATGGCATACGGAGTGATACCGAATATCATGTGCTCGGAAATCTTCCCTACCAAGGTCCGTGGGCTGTGCATAACCATCTGCGCTCTCACGTATTGGGCAGGGAACATCACCGTAACCTACTCGCTTCCCGTATTGCTCAACTCGATCGGCCTTGCCGGTCTTTTCTCAATATATGCTCTTGGGTGCATCGTGTCGTGGATATTCGTGTTCTTGAGGGTTCCCGAGACCAAGGGCATGCCTCTAGAGGTCATCTCCGAGTTATTCGCCGCAGGCGCTAAGCAGGCTTCCGGCGATAATGATAGCTAAGGGGGTTGTTATGGCACCGGGTTCCGGTTTCTTGCACACTATCAACCGCGAGCTATGAACTTGGAAGTCCTAGAAACTAATGTCGAGCATACTGAGTTCCTAGGGGGCACATCAGTCTTATTTTTTGTCCCATTTTTGCATGCATTACATATCCGAGCACCCCTCCATTATGTGGTCCTAGAGATCTTCGATGTGTAGGCTCATGTTTGTCCTAACAGCAGTTTTGTTCATTCTGTTTTCCCTTCGAGGACGTACTGCACAAGCCTCATTTTTTGCCTCAAATGGCTGCCAAAGCCTCCGTGAATAATCGTAGCAACGCCACACGTCATATAGATTGTTGTGATGTTGTCTTCATCTATTTGCAGAATCATAGCTTGAAGAGACCGCCTGGAACCGAGAAATAAACTTTTCTTTCGACTCCTGAGGCGTTCTCGGTAATGTGGAAACACTAGTTTTCCGTGAGACCTAGACGGTCCAGTCCGGTCTGGTCGGGTGTATCAGCCATAACAGACTGATCCGGCATTGGATTGATCAGAAGAAACCGAGTGACAGTCTTTTCATGTTTGCAAATTAATCACGAGGATTTGCAATTCGACATGCTTTTGCTAATTGTCATGCCTCGCCGGATTACACGAGATGTCCTAGAAACAGGCCAGGGATTCAAGCTTCACTCAATTCGACTTAAATGGGTTGAGAGCACATGTCCATAGATAGTTGATTGAGATTCTGAGAACAGGTCGTTTTGAAGAACAAAAGAGTTCGTTCCCAGCCCTTCCGATAAGGCATCGAGTTTCGACCCGGCGACTACATAGGGACGAGACCCTTTTCAGCTGCGTTCATCGTGCACATCCATCAAGAAATCAATTGAGACTTCCACGAAGCCCTTCATAAGAAGTTAGCAATTGACTTACTGGAGCCTGCACCTTGGACCGGGCATGGCAAAATAGTAGTTGGTCAGATTAGGGTTCAATCGAGCCTAGACCTTCGGTAACGGAAAAATTGCACAATAAATCCTAAACCTTTTATGTGGATGTCAAATCAGACCTAAAACCTTGGTGCAAAATTTCAATATAGTCATTTCAGTCGATTTTTACCAAAAAACTGCTAGCTATCCTACACGGCACACCAAGCACGTCAACGATATCCAATGAAAATTGACCGTAAAGACTTTCGTCGAAATTTCGCTTCAAGATTTAGGACTAAATTATCAAACCCCCAATGGTTCTCTCTCTTCAAGCTCCATTGTAATTGACAAAAACGACGCCATCTCCTTGCGTCGGCAATATCGTTGAGGGTGCGCCGCGTACGTCGAATGACACGCCGGCTTTTTAACGTAAAAGATGAACGGTAGCTTAAGGGTGCTAGTAAAAGTTCATGCTTTTCCTTTTTGGACATTCGAATTTTACCGTGGAATTGGGAAACTCGTTACATGGAAATCTATTTTGTGGAGTTTGGTCCTATTAGGCTCCGTTACCGTTATGTCGGAACCCAACCCTTATTTCGCCTTTTGATTCGGAACTTTGTAATTGACTTCATTGCCACTCGTTTGGGAAGGGAAGAACAGGTGGGAAAAGAATATATGGAGAAAGGAAAAAGGTAAAGGATTGGGATTTCTTTTGTGCCGGAGAAAGCATAGGGAAAATTGGTTCACAAATAATTGGAGATTTGAGATGTGTTTGTTTCGCAAAAACAAAAAAAATTAACTTGAATAATATATATTTTAAAATAATTACTTGTATCGCTTACAGAAATTAACGAATAGAAAAACAAAATTCACCGTTCACGAGAATGTTTAAACATAAATTATTATGAATAATGAAATATTTTTCATTGACTAATTATTTCAAGCGATACAAATCGCTTTTGAAAATGTTTTTTTTGAATCATTTACTTTTCGCGAAGGAGCTTCTCTAGTGTTGTCCCTAAATTTGAGAGAAGGTGGAGAATTGAAGGTAAATGACATATTTATCCTTGTCTTTGACCCAAAATCATGATTTTCAAAAAAATTGTGATGGTTATTTGAAGGATAAATATGTCATTCCATCGCTTTTTTTCTTTTTGGTCAATACTATCAAAGATTCTAAACTGGTACACCCCCGATAAATGTACTTCAAACTAATTTTTTTTTACTATAAAAAAATCTTAAATTGATGCACTCGTGATAAATTTGCCATCCATTAACTTTCACCTAAATTTTAACATCAAATTTTAGACCAAAAAAAGAAAATACACCATCAAATTATCGAGTTGGATGACACACGATAGTTGATAAATGTAATACCATTCATTTGTCACATATATATTAATTTGAAATTTTTCGCAATTTTAATCCGTTGTCCTTTTTCCTAAATAAAAGCAAACCCAAACATTTTCTTCACGGTCACTTTCTACCCTTCCGTGACATCGAAGAAATTCTTTTCTTCAACCTTTTATTTCATCACTGTCATTCTCTTGGCCCACGAATAAAGTCCTTCCTCACAATGAAGAAAAACATCTTGTCCCCTAAGTTTTTCGTTTCGCAAATTGCACCTTACGTTTCAATTTTTTTTTAAATTACTCCCTGACTTTTTGAATCGGTGATAACATCACCATAGCCAAATTTTTCTCACATAACTAACCCCGTGACTAGATGTGATTAGCTATGAAAAAAAAAGAATTACACATGGACTGCTCAAATATATGTTCCAAAATCGTATATCAATGTGCATTTGGCATTAACTTCGGTCGTGTTCTTGTGGAAAGTTTAGTCCCGTGCTCTCGCATGCTGTCACGTGGTCGGAACTCTAAGCAAAATTTAGCCGGAGTCGACATAAAAGGGACACATTGTGATCACTTTCTTAAATTCAGGGGGGCAAATTGAGAAAATTGAAGCATCGGAGGGCAATTCGTAAGAACCCGAAAAACTTGGGGGCGATAATGTTATTAGTGTCTCGCACAGTGTTAAGGTTAGGATTGAGCCTCATTTGATGCAGCTCTCCCCAATTTTCGAAGAAACGATTGAGGGACTGAAAGTTTCATGCAATCGGTCACAATCAAAGACGACGACGAAGAAGAAGATCCCCGTCTTGCTTCAACTGTAATCTAGGGTTTCCTTTCACGAACCGATCTCTCGGATCCAAATAAGATGCAGGTCGACGGGAAAAATGATAATTCACTCGAGAACAGACCCGGAATCTTCGTGATCGGACCATCCGGCGTCGGCAAACGGACTCTTCTGTCTCGTAAGTTCAGCTCTCAACTTAAGCTAGTGACTCAAGTCTGTGTTTCCTTGTGAAAAGAAGGTCCTTTTTTGTCCATAAATGATATTGGTATTGGGTGGTGTCCTATGTAGTTGAAGGCTGCAAGTGATTGGAGTCTTGGGTTTCATTCTCATTATGGGTCAATTGAAAAAAAAAAAAAAAGAAGGAAAGAAGGGTTGACGAGCTCGATCTGTGACAAGGTCGCTGGATTTGCTGCCTGACTTGTGCTTGCTTTCTGTTGTGCTAGTTTGATGTTCCTTTTCTTGCTAATGATTTTGCCATTGGTATTTTAACAATTTGGTGAATATATAGGCCATTTTTTTTTTTTTTTTGTTAGGGGTTTGCTTTTTGTTCCTTTGCTTACTTAAGAGTTGATGCATCTTGACGTGCTGGAGGTGGAATTTAATCTGCACATGTTTTGGGGATTATGGTAGGAATTGTTCTTATGATAATCTAGGTAGTTGAACCCTCATAAAAGATGCAAAACCTTAGAAGAAAGGACTGAAGTGTTGCGAAATGCAAGTTTTAAGATAAATTCTTCGTCGCTTCCAAGCTTGTGAAGATTACTGTATTGGTTTGCAATGGATGTTCTGTACATTATTTTAGCTTATCTGTGTTGTTTCTCTATCTTTTGCTTGCTGTGAGGTAAATTTTCGGCTGCATTCGTGTTCTGCATATTGAAGTGTCCCGCTGACTTAATGCTTACAATATTTGTTGATATTAGGGTTGCTATCAATTGATATTGAGGAAGGTCCTGACCCATCGCCGGACGTAGTTGTCCAGGGGTATGTATGCATCAAGCTTTTCTCTAGTCAGAAAATTTCTGCAGAACTTTTTCTTTCTGTCATGTTGAGATTATTTTCATTGTCATTTGGACAATTTCTGGTGCATCTTTATGGTACTTGATTGGTTCCAGCGAAACAGGTGGACTATAAACACAAAATACTACAGTGCGGATGTTTCTGTATGGATGGCCCATCTCCGTGATGATTTCGATGCACAATCCCTGCCTATTCTCGGGAAGTTGGATGCCTTGGTGATGGTTTTTGACTTGAGTAAGGTCAGCCTCTGATTGACTTATGGTCTGCTTCAGTCTAAATCTTTTACTTTTCATCTCTGGGAGATCTTCTCAAACAAGTGCTATGCTGGCATGATAGCCTCTGTATTGGTGTAGATGAACTTATCATCCTCTGTGCCCTTATCTGCAGCCACCGTCCCTGGCTGCACTACAGGACTGGGTATCTAAGAATGATATTAGGAATTTTGAGATATTGTTGTGCGTTGGGAATAAAGTAGACCTTATTCCTGGTCATCCAGTTCATGCCGAATACAGAAGAAGGCTGCAAAATGTTGAAGACGACTCTGTCGATTATTATGCAGAACTCAGTGACTGCGGAATCTCCGAGACTGAGGGAAGTAGTTTACTGGGTGGCGATGAATCTACCTTACAGATTGGAAAATCATGTCTGGACTGGTGCATTGATCACAATATTGAATACATCGAAGCTTGTGCTTCCAATGCTGACTTTGACAAATGTATGATCCTCTTTTTCACTGTGATGCATTAATGTATAATTGTTGTCTGTTCTTGGTTTTGCACTCCATTCATTTTTACTTAGAAATAGTATGGTCGTTGTGTTCTCGTGAACTGTTGAAGGACAATTTGGTCCTCTACTCTGATTTTCCAATTAATCTAGATATTAAGAAATGCTAAATATTGGACTAAAGGAGCTAGGTCTTTACTAAATCCATGAACATTCTTATTCTGCATATACATTGCTTTTGAAGGCATGAAAGTCTTGTTACGCATGTATTGTACTGTGTAGTCTTTTGCATATTCAAAGGCGTAGTAACACTTTTTAGGCTATTGGTATAAAGTATGACTTTTGCATCTTTGTACTGCAAGATTGAGTTATTAAGTTTGTTTTGTTCTATATCTTATATTTGGGGTTGTCGTCAGCGTTATCTTTGAGTATCTTTGGGTAGTTTATTGTCTTTCTTGCCTATCGAATTCAGGGAAGTAAAATACTGTACCTTTCACAGGCTTATCAGTTGCTGGCGATTCACAAGGAGTTGAACGTCTATCTGTTGCACTTTCTTCTCATATGTGGCCTGGAATGATACTGAAATCTGGTGAAAAGATAAGGGAACCATCATTGCCTGAAAGACAAGGTTTCCTTTACACCTTTTTTTAGATTAAAATTTCCCCATTTCTTTATGATTTGTTTTGGAATCCTGATTGTTATGTTTGTCACCTTTCTACAGAATCATCAGAAGAAGAATCGGATTACGAATTGGAATATGAAATTCTGTCGGCGGGTTCAGCAGAGCCCTGGAATGATACAGATGAAGGATGGGTCTCAGCTAGTGGTTCTACAGTAACCTCAAATGCTGGTGGATCAACTGTAGCTCGGAATACTTCTGTCGTAGAAAGTGATCATGAACATGGAGAAAGTTATGACAGGAAAGATGAGACGGTCTCAACCTCGGGGACTGCCTTAGTGGACAAAAACAATGATGCCGGATCATCAGTCACAAAAGACCCCGAGGAATTCACAGAGCCAGACCTAGATAATCAGATTGACTTTGAGGATCTGGAACACTTGATGTCCGAGATAGGGAATATTCGCAGTAACCTGCGGTTCATGCCCGACTATCAAAGGAGGGAAATGGCTGCGAAACTTGCCATGAAAATGGCCAGTATGTTTGGTGGAAGCAGTGATGACGAGGAGTAACATACTAGTGCATTCCGCAAAGCAAATATTGTGAAGTCAATCTTTCCAGGAGTTATGCAGGTTATGGTGAAAAGATGTCAGTTTGAGTTGTATGGCTTCAGTTGGTCGAGATCGGGATATTTCTGGCCTTCAAGCCTGTGCTCGTGCCATGAAATGGTTGTCAATTTGTGCCAGCGAAGATATGAAGTAAGTCTCTCTCTATCCGTTAATCTGCTGGGAATTTTGAATACTTATTGTGGCATAATTATTGTTGCTGCTGGAGACAAATGGCTATTTGCACATGAAGCTCTTCATCTACTTGCCTAACACTTATGGAGAGTTTGTCCATATTTTTCTATCTATGTATGCAAATGGAAGAGCATTATGCAGAGTTTTGCCCGTTGTTACACTACTTTTCCTGCGAATTTTGCCTCAGGATCGATACATGATGATTCAAACCTAAGAGGCAGGTCGCCGATAACAACTCTCAAGTCTTAAATGCCTTTCTGTACTCACAAGTGGACTCTTAGTACACATGCCAGAAGTCACGAATGAACGTGACTTCTTTCGATATGGCTGAGTCATCCAGAAAGTTAGGCGTGCCGTGTTGTGTAATTTAGGTATCGCAATGATTGTGATCCTTAAAGGGCATTATTCCGGGAGAAAGAGTGACAGTGGGATTGTTCCTTCTTTTTTTTTTTCTTTGGCCCCTCGGAGTTCCGTATGCATGTTCGAGGACAACCTCAACAAGTATTGTCATTTTCCTCTTAGTGCTTTTCGCGATCATGCTTACCAGTTAAGTAGAATCAACATACCGCCATTCCCTTTTCTTCTTAGATAAGGAGCACAATGTCATTGTCACCTCGAGTGCAAGGATAGTCTTTCACACCCTTTCTCTAGAAGGATAAACCTCGGATAGTAGTTCGGTCCCACGTCCAACTATGAGAAAGTAGTGACTTGTGAGATGGCTTTTGATTTTATTTATTTTTATTTTTTTGACTTTTTCGGCCACATAGAAAGATGCCTTTTTTAGTTCAAAATCGCTACTTTTTCTTATCACTTGATTCCGTCTCTGGATAAGAAAAGTTCGCGGGTTAACAGCGAAAGCGCCATTCGTCGAGAATCATAAGCACATTGTGCATGTTTACCATACTTGGTAACGAGATCGATTGAGCGCTTGATTGTCCAAATGTGATGATCAACTTGATCGAATATGGAATGGTAGGGGGAATGATGAAGGTTTAAAGTCCTAGTTTTGAAAGTGATTCTAGCATCCCAATCAAGCATGTGAACAAAGGGGGCTATACGAGTCCACCCGTTAATTTTGTACAAACAAAAGAGCTATTAAGCGAACGAGGAATGATCGTGATTTTTGTCCGGTCAATCGACAATGTGATAAGGAGGAAGGAAAAAAAGAATTAAAAAAAAAAAGAAACACGTTCGTATTTTTCAGGGGTCAACGAGTGTGTACTCGCCTAATAAAAATCCCTTATTACAATCCTGTTATTAACTTTCTGATCACATGTACAAACTCATTGACCGAGGTCAATCCTCAGCATCCCCAAAAAAGAAGAGGAGAAAATGACAATTACAGAAGAGGAGGAGAGAAGAAGAAGAACCCATTTTCCTTTTAAGGCAAGAAACTGTTGCTGTTACCGCCGTCTTCTCTCGCCTTGAGCTGAGCCTCCGTCCCGTCGCCGGGGACGGCCGGGAAATGGCCGCACTTCTGGCACCGCGCCACGACCAGGATCTGCCGGCACGACGGGCACGACGAGTGGGACCGCAGCCACTGGTCAATGCAGCCCACGTGGAACCCGTGGCCGCACTGGGGCAAGAGCCTCACCTCGTCCCCCTCCGAGAACTCGCCAAGGCAGATGGCGCATTCCACCGGGAACCTGGCGGCGCCGACGGCAGCTGCTTCTTCGAGGCCGTACACGATCTTGGGGAGCGACTGCAGCGCCTTCCTCTTGAGGCCCCTGTTGGCCGCCGGGGGGGGCCGCGGCGAGGGGGCGGCGGGGCCCCCGCCAGCGCCGCCTCGGCCGGGGTAGCGTCGGAGCCAGGCGCAGCGGGCGACGGCGATGAGGCCGACCACGCAGATGAGCGCGCAGAGGAGGACGGCGAGGATGACGACAAAGTCGGACTCCACGTCCAGGACCTCCGGCGGGGGCGCCGCGGCGGCGGAGGCGGGTTTGGTGGGAGGTGAGGGAGAGCGGGTCATGATGGGGGATTATGTATTGATGAGAGGACGGAAAAGTTCCCTGCAGGGAGTTGGGATGTCGCACTTTATAAGTAGTGAGAGGAAGACGACGAAAATGTGAAGCAGCAGATGGAGCAGCAGATGGAGCAGCAGGAGAGAGAGAGAGAGAGAGAGAGAGAGAGAGGATAAGAGCGGATAAGAGAGAGAGAAAGGACCCGCTGGCCCTCGGATGCTACTTCTAGCTCTAGGGTCTGTTAAAAGCTAAAATTGTGGTAATTTCCATCACTTTTGCAGGGAGTAATTTAATTCGATATTTACTAATTTTTTTTTTAAAGAAGGGCAATCTATTTTCTAAGCGCGACACGTCATTCTTCAAAATATAGAAAATTTGGATGCGTTGAGATACGCATATTAAATGCATATAACAATATCGGCGACGAGTTTCTTTTTTTTTTTTATTAAGAATTTGCGATTATATTTGTTTGGGACTATTTGGATATATTAATTTTGGTGTGGCTAGTTATATAACTTAAATATATATATTTTGGATAAATTTACATTTTGACATCTAATTTATTGAAAATATTTAAAATTGATCCCGTGCGTGTCCGGATCTTGGACTCGCGTGACGCCGGCATGTCCGGAGTTCTGACCATGTGTCGGATGTCTAATACATGTTGATCACGTGTTGGTCGGGTGTCGAAAAGTGTCGGATGCGTGTCGGTGTCCGACACTACACGGAGGCCCTAGGAGAGTATCCGTGCTTCCTAGCTTATTTCCACTCTCATCATGGCTAAAACACACATTTATTAATTTTAAAGTTTAAAGTGCCCTCAATTGAAATCATCAACTAAGTTGGCCAATTTTAAAAGTCTAAAGCACCATTAGTGTATCTAACGAAATGGAAAGGAGCAAATTTAATAATGTCCTTATTAACCTGCATCCCACGGCTGCTTGATAAATATCTAAGCAAGGGCTAATTATCATTTACTACATTTTCTCTCACTCTCGAACTATATACGTCTCTAACGTATTAGATATCGGAATATCCCCTTATTAAGTTTCGTTAATAAGGACGCGAATGATAATCATTATGTTTCTCTATTTCTGTTTTAAACTTATTTCTGAAATAGATTTAAAGTTGAAATCCATTTGGTAGTGTAATTTCATTTTCTATTTTTAGAACAAATTTGTTTCAAAAATAGAATTGGAATAGAAATAAGAAGCTAAAATTTTTAGCTTCTCTATTTCTAGAACAGAAATGAGATATAAGAATTCTTCTCATCGCTCACTCCTTCTCTCTCGAGTCCCGATCACCGATTCACCTTCCGCCAATCGCGGGTCCGTCGGTGCCGTTTGCCCGATCCTCTCGGTAGCGCGCCCGGTTCTTTGTCCATCGACTCGTTGTTCGTTGGTCCCTCGGCCACATGTCCCAGTTTGCCAACTTGTCAATCATCCGATTGCCGATCACCGATTCACCAATCCGTTGTTCGCCAATTCGTCGTCCGCCGATCGTAGGCCACCGCTCGCCAGTCCGTTGGCCCCCTGTTTTCCGGTTGTCGGTTTGCTGTTCACCGGTCACCTATCCCCGATCATTAGTTTGACAATCCTATAGTCGTCGGCTCGCCGATCCACCGATTGCTCGTCTGCTAACCCCCGATCATCGGTCTGCTCACCAACAATCCGCCGGTCGTCGTCCGTCGGCCCCCGGTTGCCAATGGCTGATCCTTCGGTTGCAGTATGTAGTCCGTATGTCCACCGACCCCCGATCTCCGATCGCCGATCTGTTGGTTGCCATCTGCCGACAACCCTAGAAATTTTATATTTTTATCAAACAAATTTTTATTCCCAAAACAGAAATCTTGCATCGATATCAAACACGTTTGTTTTGCTCAGAAACTCATCCAAGAATTAGAAATACAAAAATTCATCTCCGGCCAGAAATTGATTTCAGAAACAGAATGGTTATCATTCCCACCTTATGCGTCTCAAACGTGATTGTAAATAAAATTTTTTTTAATGAAAACATAGCTCAATATACGATCATACAATTTCTTTGTTAAATATGATTAATAAGTGTCTCGTCGTGAAACTCCATGATATACGTCACGTTGCAACGTCGTAAATTTACACTAACTTTTCTATGCCGTGATTTCGCTACAAATGTTTTTTCTTTTTTCTTGGGGGTCCAATTTGAACACGATGCGTACATCGAAAATGAATCAAATAACTCTTGAATCGGCTTAAATCACGGAAACAAGATGACAACACGGCTTGAACACCAACCAAAGTCAATGGGGGTTTGGATTTAGGATTTGGAGGCACCCCGGCGTATCCAGTGGATTAGAGAGAAGAAGAGCCACCTCAGGGGGGAACGAAACGAGAGAGGTGAGTTCCAACTCAGTGTCAATAATTATGCGATTGATTCTATCGATAAAGAAATTGAGAAGATGTGGTTGTTAGTTAGTATCACAGGTGCGAAGTTCAACTCTCGCACCTCGGCAAAAATCGAAAAAAAGAGAAAAGGGAGGATTAGAGGTATATATTCAATGGCAATAACATTAATCTACTCAAAATTAAGGGTGTGCAACCGGATCGGATCGGACCACCCAAAAAATAGGTCCGAAAATCGATTTCTACTCAAATCGGTATGAGTACATGTTTTAATTTTTGGGAACCAGCTAGATCTGGTCCGATTCCTCGTTCTAAGTGAAGACCCACCCTAGAATTGGACCGGACTGGACCAAACAAACAATAGGTCCGAAAATCGATTCCTTGTTCTAATCGGTTTGGGTACATGTTCTAATTTTGAGGGACCACCTGGAACTGGTCCGATTCCCTGTTCCAAGTGAAGACCCATCCTAAAATTGGACCTATTTTGAGCTTCTATTAAAAAAACAAAAAATCCTAATCTCGCTCGCCTCATCTCCTTTATTTTTGGTGCATTGTAATTTCTATTGTCCATGTTGAGGATCGTTCCTTTTACCGGATAGTGAGTTTTATTATTTAGTTTTTTTTTACTTTAAATCGTTTTATTATTATTCATATTATTTTGTTGAAAAAAATAAAAAAAATAGGTCGTTAAAGAGATTTTAGAATCGGATCGAAAAAAATAGAGTAGAGTTCCAAAATAGGGTACGAGAGCAGAAAAAAGGTAGATATCATATTTTAAATATTAAAAATCAGACTATTATAGGACAGGTTTCACGTTTTAAATTTAGTACTTATCCGTCCGGTCCGGATCATGCTTGGCCCCTGACTCAAACCCCAAATCGAGAGCCCTTTGTCTGCCACGACGGGGGTTATCTGGACCAGTTTCCACGGCTTTTGTTAAAACTTTGGTAATTCGCACGTGTCCTCAAGAGCCTGGGGACACGTGTCAAAGATGGTCAACAGAAATTGGCCAAAAACTTCAAAAGTGAACCTTCCTCAAATCCCTCCCTCCCACCAAACTTGACCGTACTAGTGGGGAGTGGGGCCGCCGCGCGAGCGGCGGCCAAACATCCATGTGCCCGTGGGCCCCCACACACACACTCTCTCTCTCTCCCTCCACTTTGGTTAAAACTCAATTTGGCCTTAATATGAAAAGAATCGGGAGTACGTTGCCGACAAATCGAGTCAAATGCATTATGCGAAGTATAAATCGACGACGTAGGAGCCGAAGCTTCGATAATTCAATCCGAGCGCGGAATATTATTATATGACCCTATCTGATAGTAGCCATTCGAAGATAGTGTGTAGTCTACATTCCCCACCATCATTTTGAAGGGATTTATCAGAACCGAATCAGACGATCACACGGAGAATCAAGAAAAATTGGAATGACGCACGAGATTACCCAAATTCATCCCAAGATTAGGGTTACGTCCCGCAAAGAGATTTCACTATATTTTTTTGTTTACGACCAATTCGACTCATACAATGATAAAATCAAGCAAAATATATATGCCTCAAAAACGGGATAAAAAACCTAAAACCTCTTAATTTCAACCATACGGGCCAACTTAAATAAAAGCCCAAACCCGTAGAGGGAATACCTCTGAATTTTGCATTTCGAATTGAAACGAAAACGACTTTAAGGGTTTTACTCATATCTAAAATCATACGTGATTTTAATCTCTCTATATATTTGATAGTGCATGCCAAGAAATAATGATCCGCAAATTTTGATCTCGTCTCTTTTTTATTTAATTTTCGTTTTTGCCATGGTGTCTCTCCGATTAATTAAAGCGAGACTCCGGATGCCACGTCCGCCCCGGTCGGCGCTTCGCATGATGCACGTGAGCAGAGCGATTTGAGCTCGTCCGTTAGAGCCGACGGAGTCGACAGGTTTTGAATCTTCGTGCTGTGGAAGAGCCAACTGTCTTAAAGTAGACGTAGATTATGTATTAGAGCGCGAGAGCAAATGACAATTACGGCGGAAAATGAGGGAGGATTAATTACTAATTGATGAGGATGGTTGGGGCGACCACGGATGATGATGTCCTTAAGCTTTTGGGAGTCTGGACCACAGAATACCAATAGTCATTGAATGATCAAAAAGCGAAAGTTCTTCAATTACGTACTTCCTAAGTTTGGTAACCATAAGTTTTGATTTTTCAAAATATCTCGTTTAAAGCTCGAACTGATCTACCTTTGATAACTCCGACGTGGAGTGCTTATTAACTGTGCTTCGTTTTCTCTGTTTCCTTATTGTCCACTGCAATAGAAAACTGACAGGGAGACGCACAATCTTAATGATATTATAATTATCGACTGTTTTTCTATTGATTTAACAGTCATCCATTCATTGAGGGCGATCGATTCCAGAGTGAATTGCTTCCTAACCTGAAATATGAAACCGGACCAGTGTGGTTGATTCCCAATTTGTGGAACCGGAAATCGGCCCACCTAGTAAATGATCCAACCGAACCGGTCCGATCCGTTTTCAAGGTGGATCCAAAAAGGTTTGTGATTTCTTTATTTTCCAATTTTCTATTTCCTACGGGACTGTAGATGTGTTTTTTTCCCCATACGGATATGAACGACGTTTTTGTACAAGTTACAAATCTTTTGCACGTAGTTATCAAATCAACATCTACATATCGCAACTAAAGTTAAAACATGGATATTCATGGGGGCAAGTTACTAGATTCTCGGCAATACTTTATCGGAAAATTTTCAAATAAATGTATAAAGTGAATATGATTTTAAATAAGATTCTAAAGTGACATAACAGTTTCAAATAAAAGCCTGAAGTAGCCATGCGGTATAAAAAAAAGGTATCACATCAAGGGCATTTTCGTCATTTAGTATTTTGGTTTTTTTTTCCTCTTTTTTCTTTGTTTTTTTTTTTGTTTTTTCTAATTGACAAAAAAAGCCCTCCCGCTTGTGGCGGCCACCCGATCACCAGTGGGGTGTCGGTGAGGTCGCCGAGTTGGATAGTGGGTGCGTGCGTGTATGTGTTTTTTTTTTAACTTTAGTGTTTAAATTTTTTAAAAAGCAGCAGAACAAGGAAAAAAAACAAAGAAAAAAATCAAAAAAGCAAATGACAAAAATACCCTTGAGATTAGCCCGTTTTTAAGACTACGTCACCACTTCAAGCCTTTATTTGAAACAAAATTTATTTCGAATTTTTGTTTGAGAAAATAAAATTACTTTAGACTTTTATTTAAAATAAGAATTTATTTCAATTCAGAAAAGTGCGATAAGAGACAGAAGGACGAGTCAGCCGTTGCACTGCGATGAAATTTGAGGGACATCACATGACGTAATATAAATCAGAAAGTACGTTGCGTATGACGTGTCACAATGACGTGGATCGTGCACAAAAGTAACTTTTAACTTACCGAAAGACAACCTTAAACCCAATGTCGAAGGCATCGAGCCACTCGTTTGTTTCTTTCATATAAGCGTCTGATTATTATCAAATTCATTGGAATGCGATAGATGTCAGTCAATCTGACTTTTTCGCTTGTGTTTTCTAAACTAGAACTTGTGGTTTACACATGATGAAGATGTACATGCCTAACCATGTTGGTCGACGATGGATCGATTCACTACGATATGATACAATAGTACGAAAAACCGGCCGCCGCCACCGCAGTGGTTCTCACGGCTCTCTTTGCGGGGCCAGCTTGACGAACGAGAAGTCGTCCCCGTTGCCGGTTCCCTCCTCCCTATGGGAATCGCCGATCTTGATAGTGTGGTCGTCATCGCCGTGATCCGCCCTGGTGATCAGATTAGCTGCTGTCGACGATGTCGGCGACAAGGTGTCGGCGTCGTAGTCGGACACGTCGTGGTCGTCGTACGAGTGCGAGCGGGTCGAGTGTCCGGTGGTTCTGAAGCGGCGGAGGGTGCGCCCGGAGGCGTTGGCGAGCGAGGGGCTCGAGCTCACGCTTCCGCCGAGGGCCACGGCGGCGGCTGCAGAGGACTTCCCGCCCTTGCCGAGCCTCCTCTTCTTCGCAGCCATGTGCCACTTCCTAAGCGCCCTTGAGGTTTGCTCATCAAAGATCGATTTCTTCGTGCACGACCCCATCTGATTGAATTTTTTTTTTTTTGGTTTATTTAATGAGCATAAGATGATCAATTAGCATTTAGTAATAATCAGTACCAAATTGTCAAATTCTTGGGATGAACAAAGGCCGTGGAATAGAATCTTGGTGAGAATTTACCTGAGTGACAAGAGCATAGAGAGGGAGAGTGATGTAGCTGCACACAAATAGCACACCCACACTGCAAAATTTCCAGAAACAGAAACGTTTCAATCCGTCAGCTGAAACTCGGAAGGATCGACGAAGGCGGCTTCGGAACGCCGGAATGTCATGGAATCCCCGGAATGCATAAAGACCATCGGATATATCGAAGGGACTATGATCTACATGACATGGAGAGAGAGATGACCGAAAAGGGAGAGTTTACCCTAAACCCGCTTTGATGACAGCAAGTGTGAAGTTTGCATGGAAGCAAGATTTCAACCCGAACGAGTACTGCAAGGAAAGAGAATTCGGCGGTTTTAGACGATGCCGACAAAGGCGATGAAGCCGCAGAAAGTGGGGTGGGGTCTGTAGAGATGAAGCTTTCATACCCAAATCCACAGGAAGTATGTTATCTGGAATGCATTCTGTTCAAGAGAGATGAGAAAAGCTCAAGTCTAAATCAGAACGCAAACAAAAACAAGAGAGCAAGTCATGCCATCTTCCAGCATAGGGAAGATTGTCAAAAGACATTGCATAATCAGACAGTGAACAATGCAGCTGCCATCGACAGAGATCTTTCGGACCCGAGCTGTTGTTTAATGAGGTTCCGTTCCATTGTCGGACTAAGTTTCAGACCCAAACTTTAGAGGAAGATTAGTTCAAAATGAAGATCATCCTAGTGCTCACGTACTGAAAAAGAAGTACCTGAAACAAAGCGAAGTGGATCAGTTGAAGAACTAGCTGAGGGCGACCGAACCAAAAGTATCTATCCGAAGCCTGCACAAGAGGAATTCCTTGGACCACAGCATGTCTATCGATAATTTCGAGGGCCATCTTCGTCAAGATAGCTTGAAGCTTTGTCCCGACAGCCAAGATTATCTGCAATACATTCGTATGGTGATGTTTATTGTTCATCCTCATCTCCTAATCTTAATCAAAACCACGCAGAGGGAAGCGGTTTCTTACGACCACAGGGATCAGTGATGCCCAAAACAGTGCCTGCCATCCTGAAAGTTAGCGCTGACGGTCAGGAACTCCAATTCATAATGAGAAAGAGTTTTCCGAGAAGAACAGCATACCTCTGACATTTAGAAGCAAGAAGATAACGAATGACGCCCACAACACAGGGCTGGCAAGATTCCAGAAAGAAATGTCAGCACGATTTTCAGACGCAGGGTTACCACAATCAAACTAGTAATCAAAACAACTTAGTAGCTTGTTACCTTACTCCTACTATGACCTTGAAATCGTCTTCTAATGACCTCTTGATGTACTTTTGGAAGTTAAATTTACTTCCTGGCGCTAAATGGACCTGCATATATTGCATTTGGAATTCTTAAGCAGCGACAGAAAAAAGCGGGCGCGCTGGGACGACCTGGGAGTTGAACAGAGCAGAAGGCTTACGGTGATGAAACCGTTGCGCAGCGCCAGGTAGTCCGCCTTACCGACAGACTTGAAAAACTGCCTAAAGAAGCATCCCTGCAAACAAAGGTGGCATCGGAGAAATCAAATGCAAACCGTGTCATGCTACAATAGCGTGTCGTCGTGAAAATGCCTTATGTTAGCCGTGACTCACAATGTAGAAGAAGATGGGAGTTCTCGTCCAGAAACTGGTGTGCGCTCTAATGAAGGAGGTCTCATGAGCGAGCCTGAATCGAGATGGATCTGCACTATCATGAACAAGTCAGACATGAAATTAGAAATAATAAGAACAAGGGTCGAGATTTCATGCGGCTAGATTGAGACACTATACCATTGGAGAACTCGTAGTCGTGCGATGTGGTTTCTTGTTCCCATTGCTTCCAGCCACGAATCTGCCCATGATACACATTGGCAGCAAGTTAAAAGTACAGACAGTCAGGAGGATCTCGTTTCAGATATCCACAAATGGAAAAAACTATCGACGGCCCCTCGTGTCACACACTCTGAGATATCAAGATTCAAGACTCGAATGAAAGTTGAAGCATTGTGTTTGAACAATTATTCTAAAGCTGAACTCGCTATCTTCGTCCTAAGAACTGTGATTGCGTATGTCCGTCAAACAGGATAGCCAGTCGTATCCATCTCGTCAACTAGCAGGATGCTCAATCTCTTGTGCACCAGGACATCTTTACAAACCTTCAGTCGCCCGAGTGTCATTGTGATTGCGCTGTACAGCACGTGAAACACTGCCAAGAAGAATATCAGGATGTGAAGCTGATGCAATCCGTTGATTGATATAAGCGGTTCTTGCCCCTGTAACCACAAAAGAGTAATGCTGAGGTAAATTCAGGGAATCCTGCAAAAGCGATGCGATCTTAAGGGGAAGGAAAGGACTGATTACTACACGAAGGCCGGTGTGCCGACAGCAAAACTTTTTGTGAAGATATGATTTAAGGAACGAGTTCGGTAAATCTGTACTAGAGGAATGGAAGGTCTGATTGCAACTCTTGTTGCGCAAGTAAGCATTATTTTGACATATCTGATAAGAAAACAACCATGGAAGAAGCTCATGTCACGCAATACCATCTTGCAACTAGGAGCGTAGCTACCGGCAGCCAAGGATCTCCTCTCGTACCACAGAAGTTTCCGCTGTCCTCCTTTCAAGGACTTGTCGTATTTATTGTCCTTGCGGCACGGCAACATAGTGTCTGCGACCTTTTGGGGAATGCATATTCTAGATACATAACTCTGACCGAAAGTGAGGAGCAATGAAATGAAGCCCAGGATCATCAGCTCTGCACACCAAAAAAAAAGGGGATGAACTCCTCAGTCCAAACATATCTGCTTTTAGGAACAAGAAGCGCGATATCCACCGTCTTACCCGATTTGACCTTGTCCAGAGCCTCATATAAAGCTCTCTTGTGCCTCTCTGTGAGCCACTGAATTGCAAGCCAAGTTAGGAACAGAGCTCAAACACTGGCTCAACTGCTTAACAGTTCATCATTAGAGTAACAAGAACACTTTTTCGCAATCGATGTCCAATCAAATAAGCAGATTGTTGCCATGCCAAGCTACTATTACTGAGTATTTTTCATTTTCGATGACATGGGTATCCGAACTTTTTACTCGAGTAATCTCCAGACATGCACGCAAACTGTCCGGTCACGTCCATATTCGAGTGAGACGCTCAACACAAGGCGGTAGCCTGTAAGCAACTAGGCGTGGCGGTGGCCCTGTGCTTACTCTTAACTGGAAATTCGCACTATGATGAATCGTACGAATTCGATTTCGTTTCAAATGGAAAAATTTTCCATCATCAGGGGTCCTCTTTCCTGTCACGGGAGCTTATTTTCCCTCAACAGAAGCAGCTCAGGAGGCAAGAACAGAGAGGCGTAAAAGAAATACCAGTCGAGCAACATCAAGAAACGCACCAAAACGTAAATAGAACAGAGAAGATGAATTTCCAATGCTTGAGCGTACCGTTCCAACTTTGTGCAGGAACTTCTCCAACACGAGAGAGATGACGATGAATGCAGCACAAACAATCGCCACAGCCCATGTTGGGGTCTGATCCAGCTCTCTCGCCTGGGAACCGCTGCTGTCCGATCCTGCCATGGCCTTCTTCTTTGTTTTCCCTTCTCTAGGAACAAGAACGGAGGAAGACTCAGAAGATGTTTTTCCTCAAGGTCCTCGGGAATTAATGTCTGGTCAGCTTCCAATCACTGCAGGACGAAGACCGAGCTTATCTCGGTGCCGTGTTCAGGACTCTGAAGAGAAGTAAAAGCTCAGTACAATTCATGCACGGAGGGGAGTTTCGAAACACAAAAGGAGATATTTGTGTCTTTCTTGGGGTTGTCCTATCTTTAATGGGTGAATGTCGGTTTTTTTGGTTTTTTCTCTGCCAGTGCCCGAAAAGTCCACGCTTCTCTCCCACGTAACCGCAGAGTCAAGAAGAGAATGTGGAGACTGGAGACCAAGTATGGGAACTTAGAAATATCCAAGCCCAAGTTGATGATGTGTTAGTGTTCTAAATCCAACCCAGAGTAATCACCATCTAGACACGGTCGGCTAAATCGACCCCATCGGCAGGAGCATGATTCCGACGCGGTCGAGTTCGAAACTCAAGGAGCGTGCATCGAAGTCGATCTCTGTCCCTGAATTGCTTATGTTGTACACTATGGTCCCCAACTTAGGTCATCTACCATTGTGTGCTGCTTTCTTTCACGGGGGTTTCTTTCCCGGGTGGGGTTCTGCTCAAGTTGGATACGGAAGAAATTAAACTCAATGACCGAAACTTTAGGTTGATCTTTGGATCTTTTCCCCTTCAATTCTGTCTTGTTCTTCCAACTCTGGGAGGAGTTTCCGACGGGTGTAGGCAGTGCTGTTATCGCTGTCGGGACCAATCACATCATGCCTGTCTTCTTCATGCATCTCCATACGTTCATGCAGAGATTATCCTTAACAGCAACACGGCGGAGAGCCTCTTGGACTTTTCAGCTGTTGCTGCAGGATTTTTTTTTTTTTTTTATCAAAAAATGGCGTTGAGAATTGGAGGTAGGGCCATGCATATGTTGTCGTTTAGTTTATTCTAATGAAATCACTAAACTTCGGTTTAGGATACGACTCTCTAAAGTTCTGTCCATGTCACTATAATCGGCATGGTATCAATCGGGACCAAGTGAGTGGCTGTAGGCGAGACACCGGCTACAAGAGTCATTGTTCGATGGGCCCATACTTGTCACCGGTGTTCTTGCAGGTCATACTTATTGATGATCAGTTATCGATAGGAGATTGCTGCCGGTTGATGATTGTCATAAATCATAATGAAGTTGATCAAGTGCTAAAGGCCAAGATATCTATTGAAAGGTATCAACAGACGACTTTAGGCAAAGCGTTGCGTATTTTGAATTTGATTAAATTTTTTGTTGAAGTATATCAACCGTTTTCCTCGTGCTCCGGTGATATGTCATGTCCGGAATCGCCACAGAACCTGTCTCCTTTTCTAGAAAATCGAAAAAATGACATTCGATGAAATATATTTTCATTGTCGAGTCGAATTCCGGCAAAACAATTGCAAAATCTGTTGTCGCCTTATGCAGTATGTCTAGGAGTGATAATTAGAGCTATTTGGTTATACAGTGGATAGTTAAGTCACCTAAAGACGTTTTTCAATAATTTACAGCAATTTTACTTATTTCATGGAGAATATAAGGATGGAGAGAATGCAAAGTTTAAATATGGACTTAAACTAATCCAATTTACAGATCATGGTCTTTGACCTGTACGTATTACATCACTGGAAAAGTTAATCTCGCTTTCGTAATATTAAAAAAACTGTACATATACATCATGAAAGGTCACTCGTCACATGTGAAAATATCACGATAAAAATTACCCCTTTCTTTCTACGTGACATATTCAACGCTAAGTTGTTATAGTGTTTACGTAGGATGTACCATAGACTCGGAGGGTCCGCGTCTTGGAGCCTACATCAGGTATCACTCCCGGTTAATGTTTCGAATCTGAAAAGCCCAAGAAATCCATCACTACCTTAGCCAATGTGTCGCAAATTGTTCGCGCTCTCTCCCACTCCACACCTTTGAACACACCGAACAGGTTGTTCCAGCTCGATACCGTCAAGAATTCCTATTTTATTTTCGTTAGGCCCGGCCATCGACTGAACTTGGAACCGCCTTGCAACCGGCTTTGGCGGGGTAGTATCCAGCTCTTTGTTTGGAGCCTACCCACCCTCGCAACGATCACCTATGATCGAGGTCGATATAAAAGTAATGGAAAAATGTAATGTGAGAAAATAAATTCTTCTAATATAACTTCTTCCCTTTATTTTATTTTTTCCCAAGGATAAGTTCCAATTTTGATGGAAAGCATTGAGCGCAGGTCTGTCCTTATGAGGCAAAGCAATTGACAGAAAATCTCTCTTCGAATCAATTAGACAAAGGGAACTGAGCCAATTAGAATTATTGAACTCCACCTGGAAATTTATCTTACACGCTTGTTGTACCTATGACTAAACTACCTTTGACAGAAAGAGGTCTGATCTTCCTTAACCATGAGAGAATGAGAAATCGTTCTGGATATCACCCCCCTTGTGGCGGCCATTGTTGTTGTCCTGTCGCCCTCCATGTTGATCTGGAACTTGTTGATGATGATGGTCAGGGAAATGGGTTGGAGGAGGAGGGCCTTCATAATCAGAGAGCTCAGTCTCAGAGGTGTAGCTCCTGGGAGAGTTGAGCACGCTCTCCAAGTCGTTGGTGGAGGAGTTGTGGTTGTGCTTGTGGAGCAAGTGCAGGGGCGACGAGCCGCGGCTCGGCGTCTGGTCGGGGCTCATGAACCCCGAGTGCTGCGACACCGATTGGTCTCCTTCCTTCTGCCTCTGCTTCTTCCTCTCCCTTGCCGCTCTCTGCCAGTTCTTCAGCGCCCTTGCCGTCTGCTCCTCGAATATCGCCTTCTTCATGTGCGACCCCATCTGCACCGAAACATGTTAGCAAGTCTCTCTCATGTTGTTCTTGTGCTCCCATCCTCGATAGTCATGCCACGGGCCGATTCGACACTTACTTTCCTAGAGTTTTTTTCTGTTCATTTGAAGCTATTACATGCACTAGGTAATGGGACATGGATCAGGCCTAGTGAGTACTCACCTGGGTTACTAGTGCATAGAGGGGGAAGGTGATGTAGCTGCACACAAATTGAAGGACCACGCCGAGAAAAACTCGTGTGAAGACCTCAACCACTCGCTTGTGGAAGCATGAATTCATGCCGAACTCGTACTGCATTTTGGAGGTCAGTCGAGGTGAATTGACACAAAACAAGTCACTAACGTTATAGAAAGCATGTAATTCACAGGAGGAAAATAGGCGAACGCAAATCAAAGAGAAAGATTACCCATGTCCAGAGAAAGTTGGACATCTGAAATGCATTCTGTGTAGGAAAAAAAGAAAGCAGTCAGATATAGGACTTGGCCAGATTTCAGCTTCTTCGAAGGACGATGATCGTTCTTTCTATAATGATGTTGGAGAAATAACCGAATCTCATTCGCATGATCGTTTGGTTAAGTTATGTGCATATATGCAAGTTGTTGTGTTTCTGCATAATTAGATTTGCTGGAACTCAATCTATGAATTTAGGACAGATGAAAATATCGTGATTGGCCCTTACCAAAAAAAAAAAAAAAATATCGTGATTGTTGATCAGACATCTCCATTACCTGGAACAAAGTTAAATGTATCAAGAACAATATGAAGTCCGGCCGGTTGAACCAGAAGTACTTGTTGTTAGGCTCTACGATCGGAGCTCCTTTCACCACGGTGGTTTTATCTTGAATTTGATGAGCCATCTCCATTATAACAAGTTCGAGCTTGGTACCAACTAGCAGTAGTATCTGTCGAATGTACAAAGGTCAAGGAACTTATCTTATTCCCAAGATCTATACATTGATATCGTATTAGCCCGTGCTTTAGGTATGGAAAGATTCAACTCAAGAACATGAAAATGTGTCTTACAGCTAGAGGTAGGAAAGAGATGATTGATAGGGCAAATGAGTCTGCAAAATAAAAAGGGGAATCATCCTGTTAGTACAAATCTCGATATTAATCGCGAGGATGCCTGTGGGAGATGGTGGTTTGCACAAAGCTGTCTTACCGTAGACATTGGAGAGCTCAAAGAGGATGCAGCAAATCCATAAGGGTATACTGCGAGAAAGAAGTCTCATTCGAACGCTCAAGTGCGCAAAATGTAAATGAGGCGACATGACAAGGTAAAAAATCTGACCTGATTCCCACAACCACTTTGAAGTCATCTTCCATAGACCTCTTAATGTATTTGTGAAAGTCGAATTTGCTGTTTGGAGCTAAATGAGCCTGAAAAGATCCGCGGAGCTTGTTAGTATAAAAGAGTTCCTAGTTCTTACATGAGGAAACAGAACATCTTGATAATTATCAATTGCCAAAAGCATGGCAGTTGTCTCAATAGTCTTTTTAGATGTCTTACTTAACACATTAGTAATCACAGAAACATGGGAAACAACTTACATTGATGAATCCATGCCTCATTGTCAAATAGTCAACCTTTGAGACTGAACCAAAGAACTGCCTGAAGAATGCCACCTGCAAAATTCCCAGATGTTCTCTGTCAGCCGGTCAATTGGACGTCAATGTTCGAAATTAGACTGGAAGCTTCGTTTATCCAATGAGGGCCCGGCAAATTCATGAGCAACGCTGCGGGAACATCATTTGAGAGGTCTAAGAATAAAGAATCTTACAATCCATCTGATGCCAGGAGTTGTCGAAAGGCCACTATGTCGTCTAACGAAAGATGTTTGATGAGTCAATCTGAATCTTGAAGGATCTGCAGGAATAACCGACAATACCATCATCGGTCAAAGAGTCCAGACTTAGAAGTCTTGTACTTTTTAAGTAGGAAAAAGAAAAGCAAGCTGGCCTCTAGATGATTACCATTGTTAAACTGATACTCCAGGGAAGTTGTCTCCTCTTCCCATGCCTTCCATTTCTTCATCTACTCACAAAATTTAAATCGAACGGTACTTCATCATTGATAAAATAAATAAAATAATTCTACAGACATTTCAAAGTTCGATTTATCTAAGAACGGGACGGAAGTGTCCTACTTTGGCTTTTGCCAGGCAAATGGTGATGACGCTGTAGAGAACATGAAAGACGGCGAGCACGAATATGAAAATGTGCAACTGGTGCACCCCTGACGTCGAAATCAATGGTACCTTGCCCTGAAAAAAGCAATCCATTAACCAAGGTCAGAAAAATCATTCGCATATTGTGAAGGAAAACCCTTTTTTTATGCTGTGATAATTTATGTATTCCTTTTACATGTTTGGAACAATGGCCGCCGGTGTCTCCAGGAGCTAGAGATCGTCGCCACAAGACATCCTCATCGTCCCACAGCAATTTTCTCCCATTACCGGGATCCTTGTCTTTGTCGAGCTTCCCCTTGTCCTCCCTTTTACAAGGAAGCATGATCTTCGCGTATTTCTCAGCAATACATACCATAGAGATGGGTTGCGTACCCACAGTGATGAGCAGAGATATGAAGCCCAGTAGCATCAGCTCTACATGATAAAACAGTAATCAGTGTTGGGTCCGAATCAGGCTCAAGTGCTCAAAAATGTCTTGAAAGCGTAGTTTAGATAGAGAAGTCGGCATGCACTAGTTACCAGATTTGATTTTCACTAGAGCCTCGATCATGGCCTTCTTATGGCGCTTCGAAAACCACTGTCACAGGCGAACAATCGACATCAGAAAGCGACCCAACCAATGATTTCACATAATGCGAGTACTTAAGCCATGAATATTATCTGATCAACATCTAGCAGTGGCCTTCAGGACGTGTGAAACATCAAGAATCCTCGAGTCAAGACTCGATCATACAAGTCATCTCGTGTCGATCAAAGATCTCACCTTTTCAAGAGAATGGATGCCATACTCGATCACAATCGAGATGATAATAAACATGGCAGACACGACTGCGACTGCCCAAGTGGGTGTCTCCTTCAGTGACCTCTCATCTCCTGCTTTAGGAGCCATGGCTGATCAAAAGAGCACTCCTAACGCCAGGACTGAAATTGCCAAGTTCAAGAAACCTCTGCAACAAGAACCGCTTTCCGAGTTTCACAGGAAAAACTTGGGCAAGAAATGCACGTTCATGGTCCTGGAGTGACTCATATATGTAAAGCACGCCAATAAGCAAACAAACACGTTGCCGGCTTGGGCGCCGTGCCTGTTTCAGGCAAACCACAAAGCACTGATGCTGACGCGTAGATCCCATCATTAGAGCCAAAACCAGAAATATTATACTATTTCATCCTAGAATCTGGAGGCCAATCGCGATTGGATCAGCGATCGCGATATCGTAATTGGCGAAGCCGAAGTATGAATCAGTCTTCGAAGTTAAAAGGGTCTAACGCAATGAAAGCTCCTCTTTTGGCTTCGCTCGGGCAATGTGGAATTGGTAACTCAGGAGGAATTGAAGCGTGTGTTTCAGCCGCTTCTTGTCGGCATTGCTCTTGTCGAGAGCCCCTTCCCCGTTTGAATAAATGTTCCTGGACAGACTCTTGTTCAGCCTCTTCTTGCAGGGGTCTTTGCTCTGCCGAGGAGGATCTTAGGACCGGGTCTTCTGTCCTGGACTCCTGGGTGTGTGCCACGTGGCGCTCTGCATATTTGCTTGCACTCGTATGTCCCGTAGCGATTCGAAGGTTCAGGTGGAACTAAGTGTTGACCTAGTTTGTGCCTTTGGGTGAGCAGGACCCAGCTAAAAATTACTTTCTTTTTCTTTTTTTTTTTTTGCTCCTTTATTTGTTCAATAATAATTGATGTTTCTTCGTGTTTCTGTTTTCTGATTTGCTGGGATGATTAATCAGTCAAAGCTGACGTGCCTCATGATGACGTGCAAATCCTCGTCAGCATCTGTAACCAATCTCTTTGCTCCACTCCACCCGTGCAACTTTTTTTGTTACTATTTGCGACGATTCGATCACTGATTCGTGTGGGTTAACCTCAAAGTTGGATTAGGTCTTCACTCATGAATAGCAATCACAAATTCTCTCTCCGATGTGGGACTTGACGTGTCGTAAACTCCCGATGACAACTTAGTTCAATGAGAGCGACTAGGGTGAGGAAAAGAAACAGACAGGGTCGGCCTGTTCTGGGCGATTTCCGCGGTAACCGGTTCAGTTCTCGATTCAAAGAATATGGAATCAGTGAATATTAGTGTAGTTCCCTATTTCGGGAGTAGACCCACACACCCGAATTGATTTTTTCTCTTGCTCTTATTATTCAAAATTTACAAAACTCTAATTCCTCTCACTCTCACTTCTCTCCGTCTCAATCGTGCAGTGGTCATGCCTCCCTCGCGGCTTGACGCTTCTCACTTCTCTCAGTCTCATTTACACTCGCTCCACTCTAGGAATAGAGAAAAAAAGATACGGCCAATGTCTAGACCTACCTCGGAACCGAACCGAATCAATCGATGCTATTCTATATGGGTCCAGGACCGGATGAGCCGGTTCTTGATTCCACAAACTAGAAACCTACTCTTCTTATCTTGTTTCCAATTTTAGGGTAGTAACCAACTCACCCTTGAATCGATTATTTCTAAGGGCAATGGGCAATATCACTTGTCCAAAAGATTTTATGTCCTTCAATAACTCTCATCTCTTGTAGACTTCTACTTTATTTCTTTGCGAGGCGTAGGAGTCAAACCCCACACTTAAAAGCTAAGCGTCCCCAACCCCCAAATTCCCTTAACACGCATGCCCAATGAATGATGGCTATTTCTCACCCAAGCTCTTTGTCAATGATTTCCGATCAAACAAGGTGGCAAAAGGCCTTTAGCATGAGGCATATATTTGTTTAGAAAAAATGTATTTTATGCATCGATGACGTGATCGATAGGTTCGACCACATGATAGATGGGGGCATTATTACCTTTCCTTTGCAGTCATTTAGGGTGCCTTTGGTAACATTTCTATTTTTTTTTTTTTTCTGTTCTTTTGTTCCCCGGAACAGAAAAAGAACATAAATTTTTGTGTGTACGTTAGTTCATTTTTCTATTCTCTAGAATAGATCAATGGTCAATGAATAGATTTAGAACAAAAAAAATAAGTAATAAAAACCTACGTTTTTGCTCTCGGGAACAAAAAGAGAAATAAGCTCATCGTAACTCAACCGGACTCGGCACTTGATCGGCATATACTTAAGTCCTCTCTCTCTCTCTCTCTCTCTCTCTCTCTCTCTCTCTCTCTCTCTCTCTCTCTCTCTCTCTCTCTCTCTCTCTCTCTCTCTCTCCAGAAGACCATTTTTACTTTTGGCTTTCCTTAATATACATGTCATCAAAATAAAATGAAAATAATCCATTTAATTTTTTGTAAATCTCTGCGTTAAGATTTTTCTTTTAGCACTCTTGGATACATTTTACAGAAGACGTATTGAAAAATTCATATGCAACATGCAAGAATTGACAACATCGGAAGAACATTTAAATTCATATTCTAATGTTTTGTATCTACATATATGAATTATGTTAACACTTGAATTGTTTTTTAGGTCCTATTTTTCATTTATCGGAGGTGGGTGTGTGGGAGTCGACTAGGAGAGCAGAGTTATATATTATCTTTTGATTAATTATAGCACTTTTTTAAAATTCTTGAAAATGCAAGTGAGAAGGGAAGGAAAAAAAAAACTGACCCAAACCGTCAAACTACCCAAAATCATTTACTCATAACTTAGCCCGGCCCGGCCCTGCCCCAACCGAAAAATCCTAAAAATTTTGAGTCGGGTCGGGTAGGACTAGTTAGGGTATTTTTGACACCCTTACTAACTATTATATTGGATTTTCTAAGACCATTTTAGAATATCTTGATCAGTTAAGTAATTTTATTCAAACATGAATTGTTAAGTCTCCATTGACATTTTTATATTAAATGGAAAAAAAAATTAGGAATGGAAATTTTCGGGGTTGTAACAAATGCATTTCTATTCTTTTTCTATTCAAGGAATAGAATTTTTGTGCAGTTACCCAAATGCGTTCTTCTGTTCAGAAACTTGTTTAGATAATAGAATTAGAAAAAGAACATTTGAACTCAGAAATTACTCCAAAAACAGAAATGTTACCGTTGGCACCGGTAGAGGTTTCTATGCCAATGCCACAAATACAATCTGAAGGGATGGGCGGTGGGCTTTGGCGAAGCCCAGCCCACATTGCCAAGTTGATTTTCTCCTCTCTTTCCTGCTTTCGTTTTCCTCAGCGAAATCGAAGCAGTGGCAAGGATCTAGTCTCAGAATCAAGAACCGACGCGCGCTCGTGGCTTCAGTTGAGCTCGCTGCAGCGTCGTACCTCACTTCCTCGGGGTCGCCACGCTCCTCCCGTGTCGAAAAGATGAGCGCTCTTCCCAGTTCTTTCGTTTCGGGCTCGACCAAGAATCCACCCAGCAGCTTCGTTCCTGGTAAAGAAGGCATTTTGCGATCCATTTGTCACCTGTGAAGTGCTTGTTGTTGCCTCGGTTACGTGCTATTAAATTCGGTGAATTCAGCGTCCCGAGGCTTCGTCTCTCGGTGAAATTGCGTAATTGGAGCTGGATCTCGCTTTGCCTTGTCCAATTTTTATCCGGAGAAAGAGGGTTACGGCTATCAATAATTGTCTTTTTTTTTTTCTCTCTCTCTTTTTGTTGGGTGATTTTGTTGTTCGGAGTGTGAGTGAGGAATGAAGAGGAAAGGTCTTGCTTTTACGACAGATGAGAAAAGCATCACATTTTACTTTTATCGAGATCTAATGTTGTAGTGATTGGCGTATGTGCTGATAAGTCGTATCTTTCAGTCAAATCATGTGTGTTGATGAGCCTTTCGTGGGATTTATTGCATCTGGTGATAGCTTAAGTCTGTCATGCTTACGAATGGATCATTAGGAAACCTATCTGGGGTGATTGTAGAGAGCGACAATATTCGCCTCGAATAGCATTTGAGACAGTTTTTCCATAAATGTTGCTGACCTGATGAAGCTAACGTGGAAGGGCTTGTATTTTCGTTTTAATACAGTCAGCTTAAACCTGTCATGTTTACTTCATTGGGCATCTGCTTTCTTGGATTGGGTAAGTTAATTCATTGTGAAACTTATGCCATCGTGGGAAACTATACTGCCACACTTCGTGAAAACTTCAGACGTTCTCTTTAAGTTTTCGTATCAATTGATTAGAAGCTGCTATGAAATATTTACTCATGGGTGGGGCTATGCGGTGTCCTGTGTAGGTTTAAAGCCGGTGGACCACTGCCCTATGAAGTTGAGCTCTGGCACTGTTTCTGTTAATAGCAGAGTTCACGGAAAAGTAAAGCTTACAGTGCGTAGAAATCCATTTACTGTTCAAGCAATGTAAGTGTCTCAATCATCATCAACAGCATGATTGCTCTCTTTTACAGTTTCTTTCTTTAAATAGAATCGAACCACCACAATAATTTTTTGGTTGGAAGATGTATGTTGTGTGCATCCTATGATATATAATTAAACGACAGTTCAAGCCTGGCGCCTAAATGAAATTAATCTAGCACTAGACATCTCTCTCAACGCATCAAATTGCTAAGTATGGACAAATAGTGGCTTGACATCCATCCTTGTGTTTCTCCCAGTTCTTGAGCTTCTTCTGATTGCAGATGTGGGAATGGGGGTAATTTCTGTGGGATATCACCTAGTCTAATTGCAGGAAGGATAATGTTGGATGGTTGACCGATTGGAAAATGTCTTTCCCCTTTGGCTTTCTTCTGTAGTTAGTGACTAATTCTTGACAGAATGAGTTTGCAAACTGTAATACTCTCTTAACTGTAGTATAATCACTTGCCCTTTTTTGGGTTTCTGTTCAATTGTAGTGGGGATGATGGCAGACCAAGCAGTGCGGGTATATTTGTTGGTGGATTTGTGTTGGGTGGACTTATTGTTGGAGCATTAGGTTGTGTGTATGCACCACAGGTATCATTTGGAACACTAAGCTTTTTGCTTTGATAGTCACTTCATGCCTATTTTTGCCTCTCTCTCTCTCTGCGCGCTAGGTATGCGAGCTTGCCATTCATGGACACGCGCTTTTCAAATTGAAGAAGGCACTGAATTGTAAGTATGACTCGTATCTTGCAGATAAGTAAAGCCCTAGCAGGCGCTGATAGAAAGGATCTAATGAGGAGACTGCCAAAATTCATATATGATGAGGAGAAAGCTTTGGAGGTAGAAATCTGTCCCAGCACAACATCATGTTTGGATTTCCTTTGTGGTTGATTGTTGACTTCTATAAATAGGGTAGTATTCATGGTAGTTGACCTCTACAAATAGGGAATTCAGCTTGAATTTACTACTGGCTTTCACTCTTCCTTTTTTCTATGGTACAACCAATGAAAAGTGAAGGACACAAACTACAAGCTACAACTTAAGTGGCTACTTCAAAGTCCTAGCAAAAAAGCGCTTCGGTTTTCAATTTGCTCCAATATTTGCAACAGTTAAATTGGACAATCGAAGTTTGGTGGAAGTTGACCAAAAAAAAAGGTTTGGGTGGAGATTTAGAACTTTTGTGAGAAGGAATGGAAGAAAAAAAATTTAAACATTTCCGTATTTTCCATCTAAATTTTCTTCCCCCACTCTCCCAATCATAGCATTAATCTTTATACTCCCTCGTTGTTTGCTTTGTCAAAATGAGAAATAAGAATGCTCATCCTGATTCATTTTTCGTTCTTTTGGTTTCTGATGAGTGCTGAACCCACTTTTGTGCACAAACTTGACAACATACATGTCATAGGGGAGATTTCCCAAGGGTGAATCCTCTGGCCATAATATAAGTTGTTCTGTCGGCACTCTGCTTTATATGTTGCTTTTCTTTTTTGTTTCATGATTTGCGGCAGAGAACTCGCAAGATATTGGCCGAGAAGATTGAGCAGCTGAATTCCGCCATAGATGAAGTTTCTGCTCAGCTGCGAGCAGACGATCCTCCCAACGGAACTGCAGTAAGTTCCGATGAAATTGAAGCTTCCATATGATGCCACACCTGTTTGAAAGCTTTACATGAAGCAAATCCCAACACACATTCTACGTGATCCAATGTAAATTTCCTCTTGATGTGATTATTAACGTGGAAGATGAAAATCATATAGTGTAACCGAATGCAGAGAGCTCTCTTGGGCATGCAACTCTTTTTACCGTGTCTCATTATCGTCCGCAGTTCCCAGGTACTAGTTCGGTCCTCCGAAACTTGAATTATTTTGGGAGGTCATTAATCTTATCATCGCATGATTAGGCCGTGATCCTCCCGGACTACTGCATCACAGGTTTCAAGTTAGTGAGTACAACATGATTATCATCAGTCTTGCGTGGCCGAAGAAAGCCACCGGTCACATGATTAACATCAGTCTTGTCTGGCCGGAGAAGGGGGCCGGCCGGGTCTATACCTCCAATATGATAGAGGAAGCTGATCAATCTTTGTGGGTGGTCCACTTCCTGAATTTTTGGCAGTCGAGACCAAATTATCTTTTTAATTTCCATGATAACATCAAGGATGAAGACGGCTTGACGTTCAAAGAAAGAAAGGGTAGGAAGATGACCGAGAACTAAAATTTGCCAGATGCGATGAACAGCGTGTCCCAAGGTTTTAATACTTGCCTTGTGCGATATGTGATGGACCGCTGTTTCAAATCATGTCATTTTCAAACGTATTGAGAAGAAATGAGAATGAGAATGAGAGATGGAATCAATGAAATTAACTAGGTTTATACGCTTAGTTTTCTAGAAAATTTTGGAATTCACATTGAGGGTATGTTTCATAAAAAATCCAAGATTTGAAAGTATTTTTTTTTTAAATAATTGGTTATGTTGCTTAGAAAAATTGGCTAACGGAATATATTTTCATTATCAATGATAATTTATGCCTAACTATTTTCGTGGGTGATAAAAAAAAAAGAAGAAGAAGATACTTTACATTCAAAGCGATAAGTTTTCGAAAAATATTTTTTAGCTTTCGAGTTTTTCGTGAAACAAGCGGAGTCATCCTGGACTCTCCTTTAGTCATTTTGAAATTCGCTCGTGTTCCGAGCTTCGGCACCCCGCCTTCATGTCTGCCTCCAATTGATAGGTAGGCTGCTTGTGGGAAATTCTGAGAACCACCAGCGAAATGAATATCGTGTGAGGCGTGCGAGAACTGTCCTTAATGATAATTTATGGCGCGCTCCACTATATGGGCGAAGCGGGAACAACGAGAAATGTAAAATCATTAAGGAGAGTGAGAGAAGAGAGTGTTTCTTGCATTGAGTCCAGTACGTAGATCGACGAAGAACAAGCCGGAATTTATACTTACAGGAGAGATAAGCCTGACCGTAAGCTGGAAATATCAGGCAAGGGTTAGGATAATTAATGTGGAAAAGACTAGCAAAAATAAATAAGTAACGGCTACCTTAGGCGAAAATATTCGGTGGTTTGCCAGATAAGTTCTTGAGACAAATTAAAAAAAAAAAAATTGGTAAAAAGGAACCTTGGACCGGGCCAGAGCGGTACTAACTCATCGGAGCGGCCCCGACCAATCGGATCTGAACCTATACAAAAGGCTAGATTGGGACACGGGCCAAGACTCCCACGGGAATTTCGATCTTGATTTGCCGGAGCTCTCTCGCGAACCCGCTGGTTTGTAAAAATTACACGAATTTTCAGCCGGGCAAACGCGAGCAGCGTGGTCCCGAGATCAGTGGAAATTATCAGCAAGTCGAACAAGAATTGCATTGCAAGGGCCAACCTCGCAAATTGAATTACTAGTCAACAAATCTTGGCCAACCTCAATTGGCATGCTCAGGGTTATTTCCGGCACGTGCCAGCTGCAGACACCTTAGCAGATTTTGCCCCCAATTTGCCAATTATCGAATTAACGTCAGCGACAGCATGATGATGATGATGATGACGACGATGATGATGATGCATCATAACACTTTCGACACACCAAACCAATCGATGGTCCAGACAGACACGAAAGAACGAGGGGCCCTGCGAGTGTGACGAGGACAATTATGTGCTTTTTTGTCCAAACGATGGAACTGGTCCACTTCACCACACAAAAAGGAAAGAGCTCCATAGTTCATAGCCAATCCCACCACCCCTCACATTAATTTAGAATTTTTTATTTTTGGGCTAATTCTATAATAAATTAATATAAGTGAAGCAAAATAAGTAGCATTTTCCGACCTTTTTTTTTTGGGCAAATACTGTCTGATTTGTCTTCAATCATTTCCTCCTGTTGCAACTGCTTCCACCGACCAGAAGGAGTCAAGAATCGCCAGCGCCAGCCTTTTCCCGCCCCATGTCCAACCATGCAAGTGCAAAGATCAGCATCATCCCGGGCTTGTCTTCGGCTACTGCGTACCAAAGGCTAGGCTCGCCGGAGAAGCGGTTGTTTGGCCACGACGAGGAAGGAGATGAATGGCGAAGAAAAGAAAGAGAGAGAAAAAAAAACACATTTTTGGATGGAAATTCACTTGACCAACCGAAAGATTTGGCCTACTAGCGAGGTGAGGCTCTTGTTTAAGACTAATATGGCCACTTCAGGCCTTATTTGAAATAAAAGATTCACTTTTCAGAAAATGAGAGTACTTCAAGGCCTCATTTGAAATTTTCCCCAGCCAACTATAAGTTGAAAATGGAAATAATAGAAAAACTCATCGTACTTGTTAAAAGTATCGCAATCGCTTGCTTATGAGATTTGTATCGTCTTCATAAACATGTGGTCTAAAGTTTTTAGGTTAGATATTCTAACATGGTATCGAATCGGAAAGTCTTGAGTTCAAATCTTTTCATACCCTTCATTTATCTCCCTTATTATATATTTTCATGTCTATTTTCTGGTCGAAATCCAACCTACTCCAAAGGAAGAGTAATAATTTATGTCTATATCAAATCATGTTTTCATCTAATAGCTTAAACTCTTGGAACAGGTGGATGTGGTCCAAAAAAGCTCACGGTATTCGCGAGGAGACTCGCAAGGTTCTAGAGCATTATGGAAAAAATAATTCACAAAGGGCCAAAAAAAAAAAAAAACAGACTCGTGTTCCCTTCTTCTTCCGAAATAATTGGGCTATTTTGAATTAGTGGGCCCTTGAGCGAAATGGGCCAATTTGTCTGTTTGTGAATTATGATCCCTTATTAATTGAGAATCGACATACGTCAAGGTCATCACATGCATGATTGACATCCTCGCGGATCCACAACATGCCCTAATTGCAATGGCACGACTCGTGCTAAACTAAAAGAGGAGAGACGAGTCTCGATTCTCCTCGTTCACATATCGGTTGCCAACGTGGCGATTTCGACATAAATTTAAAAAAAAAAACAATATGTTGCCGTGACAACTTCAATCTGCTTTTAATTTCTATTCCCATCTTTGTAGCTTGTGTTGGACCGACATAATTTACACATTACACGTTGTTGTTGTTGTTGTTGTTGTTGTTGGGATGACGACAAAACAGAATTCTCATCGACCTCCGGAGCGAGAATAAGCGTGCCGACATCGTATTCTCTCTAATTCACGTAGCGGAGATTTATCAAAGTCGAGATGCAAGTCAATCGCCGTCTCGCGGCATAAATAACTAATTGCTAAGGGATTAGCGAGTTATTATAGAAAGTCGATAGCATGGAATTTACTATAGTATTAGACAAAGTTATGTGGGCAAGGAAGGAAAAATTCGACATGTGCTAGCTCAAGGCCACGTAATAAGATTGTTATTTATCTCTATAGGTTCGGATTTGGACAACCACGTGTAATTACAAATTGGGAAACTCAAATAATAAATTTTAGGACTGGAATTTAGACTAAACTTAGTCGAGCTTATATGGCACAAATCCAAAGATTAGGTTTAGTTCTGTTTTTTTAGGGGCCAAAAATTAATGGATCGGATTAGGTCTCCAACTATTCAATTGCCATGTCTGACGGGACCGAGATAAAGCCGCCACGAGTTTGCAACTCAGAAATTGGCTGTACGTCGTACATTACCTAAGGAGATTGTCCAATTATGAACATAAAACTATTTTACCGATATACGTTTCAATTTTGTCGATTTAATTTTAAGCTTTTGCACATAATGCCAATGGTCATCCTGTCCAATTTTGGCTAGAAATCGCTAACATGGCGGTATGTCACGTAGGACAGTCGGCGATGACTAGACCGTTACTCTAGCAATCTTCGGCGAAAATCGATCGGAAGGACCGCACCGGAATTCTGCACGTAGCTATGGGATTAAATTAGCGAAATTAAAAAATTCAGGACTGAATTGGCATTCATAAATTAGGTTTAGGGCTGATTGGATAATTAGCTAATTATCTTAATGATAATCATGAGAGAAATGTTGCATCCGTTGTCGTTTGCTAATGAAATTGTGGTTGAAGATCCCCTGAGGGAATCGAATCTCTTGAACTATTGATGTTTCATATGTTTGTTTGTCGCGATCGAATAAGCCAATGTACCAAGGCTACGTTTTGATTTCACCAAAAATGAATAATTCGGAAAAAAATTATTTTTGTTAAAAATGATCGCTTGTATCACTCGAAATAATTTGTCAATGAAAGATATTTTCCTTATCAACAACAATCTGTGTCTACATGTTTTTGCGTGGACATAAAAATATTTTTCGCTTATTCATTTTTGCAAGCGATCGTTTTTATGAAAATATTTTCCAAATCGTTCATTTTCAACGAAACGAATAAAGTCGTGAAACACACGGACTTGATGGTATGAGAGCCTTATTCCATAATCCGAGCAGAATGGGCCACATGGAATCACATCGTCCACGGCATGGACTATACTTTGGGTGTCTAATCCCATTCGCTTCCCGTTCTCTCTTTCTTTTTCTTTTTTTTTTCGATTTCACCAATTTCGGGTCCTTTCGTCATTCTAATCCCTTTTTGGATGATCAAACGTTTTCCTCATCACAAAGCTTAAGCATTCGGAACAGGCGCGACTACATAAAAAACACGACGGGTCAGCATCCCTAATTGCGATTTTAGAACTCTCGTGCCGACACGGGGTTTGTCCAAATCCATGATTAACGAGCGTGTCGTCTTCTCGGGGAGGCGGAATCCAAGCCCACTCCTTCCCTCTTCGCTCGAGAGTTGAGTTTGGTTTCGTTCTCTTCGATCTCATGAGCAATTATTCGAGTGCGGACAAGGACTAGTTGCCTTTTATAGTATACGCAGAAAAAATTGGTAATTGGGAAACGATAACATGCATGGGGGAAAAAAGGGTGTCCTTATAAAGACGAGCACCGTTCGCTCCACAGCGAATCGCCGAGTCTCGTGGACGCTTCTCGTCTCCATCTCTCGTTTCCTAGCTGGAGTCCCCATCCGTCTCGCCCCTGTTCTTGTTCGCCGACGATCTTGGAAGCCCAATTCAAATTCGATTCCAGGTTCGTCCTCCTCTCTCTCTCTCTCTATGTATATATTCCATGTTCGTGTTTCTTCCAATTGGTGTGTTTCTTGTGCTCTTTCGTTTCTCCGCTCGGAACCTACCGGGGAGCCATTTGCATATGTCTTGCTTAGGTGCGGAAGACCGGACCGAGGGGGGGACGGCTCGGCAACTGGCACGGCCCGGGCCATCGCCACCGCTTCCTCGTTTTCTGAGTCGTCTTCATTTTCGAGTTTCAAAGACATCCATTCGTTCGTTCTCCGTCTCCAATACGATTACGACGCCGACGAGGATGCGAGTCCAGCTCTAGGGCCCCTTCCTGTCTCGTTCTGGTCCTCCAATAAAGAACGCAAGACAATAATTTTGAAAAACTGTTCTTGCCTCATATTCAATTATTAGATCTGCCTCTTTCTGTCAGCCGTCGTGATCCCGACTCCGGAGCTACCATGCAATCTTGTCGTTTCCGTCGTTAAAGATCGTTGTCGTCGGCCACTTGCTATGATTATTCTTATCAATTTATTAACTGTAGCTTTTCGATTTGGCGGTCGCCGTCGTGTGCATCCGTGACTCTCTGGGATTCCGTAGAAGGTCGTCTTACGTAAGAATCGTTTTGTTGGGTCGCTTTCGACTTTGGTTGTGCGGTCGATGCGCACGCCCGAGACAAGTTGGAGTTCGTCGTCAACTGGTCCGGTTCTGAGAGCAGTACGCGAAGGTTCGAATCGATTAAGGCCAATCCTACAACATGATCATTCGTGTTCCCGACCCCGCAATCTGTAAACCATCGTTTCATTATGGTACGACCAATGGCGGAGCGGGATCGAGACAGTTAAGGAGGCGAGAGAAAAGTTCGATGGGATAATTTTCGTAGCCCGTCGAAATTTTGAGCACCATCTAGCGGCCCCCACGACCAACCCGCCTCGAGATTTTATCGTTCTGCTACCCGCTATCACCCTCGATGGAGAGAGCGTTCTTGAACCGTCAAATCGTGTTAATCTCGAGATTCGATGCTAGACCGATCGCTCATTTAAATGAAAATAAATGGGTTTTTTGGTATAGCTACGGACCCGCCATCTAAGTTTGTTCGTGCACATTTTTGTTAGCAAAATTCCATGCCCTGATTTTGCATCACATCGTTCGTATTCCAAGCCTCTTTAGTATAGTCATCCTCCGATGGGTCCCACGTGTGACTAGATTCAAAGCTGGCATTACATGAGATGGCGGCGCATCGGGTCCGCTAATGACTTTAATAATTCACATAACGCACAAGAATAAGACCACCACGCTCTTTGTTATCATACGATACGAACACTCCATGCCAAATTCGGAATAATTAGCGATGTAAACATGGCGATGACCATCCATGAAACCGATGGTTCGATGAACCTAATCCAAGGGTTTCGAAAGTGGTGATATAGCTTTGATATGATGGCTGATGGGCATGTTGTCGGATCGAAAGTTAATTGGGTTTCGAAAGTTAGGACGGTAAACTGTTATTTGATAAGACTTTATCCGAGTAAGTTTGGTAATTTGGTATCTCCTGTTTCATCTCTTCCGAGCTGGATTAGGGCGCAAGTCGTCCTCTGATGTCGACGATTCAAAAAACTCGGGAGAGGACAGATTATGTAGTGGATCGGGGTTAATCGGATGCGAATTGAACGATGTGATTTAAGAGAAAGAGCAACTTGATGATATTGGATGGTCCATTGTGTCACATTCATATGCTTTGAGTTTTTCCTCTCTTTTTTTTTTTTAATTTTATTTTCGTTGCGCAAAAATTTATCTGAAAGCAAAAGCAGATGGATCTGAATTTGAAATGCCAAGAGCAAATCCGTATGTGAGTAGCACTAGAAACTCTAGGGTTGTCTTCTGTACATGTGACAACAGTACTCGAACATCAGACAAAACAGGGGGTACCTTCATGGTTCCTTCCTCCCAAAGTTATGACCGTTGGATGTAACTCTTGCTCCACACAATCGTCTTCTTTCTTTGGGCTATGTCATTCCTTAATGTGGTCTGGGAATTCACTGTTTGGTGATGTGTTTGAATCTTGTCTCAGGGGATAATCCCTCATCTCTCTCCTTTGTTGCTCTTTCCCCAGGATTTTCCTTCTGTTTTATTAGAGACTGGCTTAGTAGCTACGCGAACGAACAAGAGGCTCAAGCTCATATACTGGAGGGCCAGGACTAGGATTTTGCTGCATTAAGCAAGCAAGCCTAGAGCCAAAACACAAAGCTAAAAGGACAGGCGTACTTGTGGGTACATCTTTGCCTTGAGAAGAAGAAGAAGAAGAAGAAGAAGAAGAAGAAGATGGGTTTTTGGACACTGTTTGAGGTGGCATCAATGCCAATGGTGCAAGTTCTGCTGATCAGTGTGTTGGGAGCTTTCATGGCAACTGAATATTGCAGTCTTCTCACTGCAGATGCAAGGAAGTCCTTGAACAAGGTAAAGTATGTTTCAAAGTATTAAAAGAAGTGTTGTTTTGCCTCTTGAAAGTGGGGAAATTTGAACACTTGAGCTTCTATGGGATGCATACCTCAGTGAAGAGAGAACTTTATCTGATGCAGATGGTGTTCATGGTGTTCACTCCATCTCTGATGTTTGCCAGTCTGGCGAGGACCGTCACTTTCCAAGACATTATCTCTTGGTAGGGAAAATTTTTTCAGCTATTTGCTTCCTTCTGGTGGTATTTGATGTCTGCATTCGCTTTAGGTGGAAAGATATAATTATACAGCAGTCAGCAGACGATATGAACTTTCATGTTTTTCTAAGTTGCACTGCTGAAAGACTTGCCGTGCTCCGCCATAGTTAGTTTGAGTCTGTTATGCTTGAAAAGTTTATGGTTTTTAGCTCCTTTGCTCAGAGCATTATGAACTCTGTTTCTTCACCTGAGATAACTGACGGCTTTGACCTTGGATATGAAGGTGGTTCATGCCAGTGAACATTGCCATCACCTTCTTGTTCGGAGGGATGCTTGGATGGGTAGTCGTGAAATTGCTCAAGCCCAAGCCATATCTAGAGGGCCTGGTGATTGCTACATGTGCATCAGGTAATTGATTTTCCCGAACTCATCTTTGTGAATAGAAATGTGAGCTCTGAAGTCTGATAACAGTTTTGTCTGCCACCTGAAAGGAAACCTGGGAAATCTTCTGCTGATAATTGTGCCGGCAATCTGTAATGAAGACAACAGTCCCTTCGGGGATAAGAGTGCCTGCATCTCCGTCGGACTCTCCTATGCGTCGTTCTCCATGGCGGTAATGAAGCCTCACATGTCCCATTACCCGATATGTGATTAAGTTTGAAACAACTCATGAAATGCAAAGGAAAAGAGTTAAAAAGTATCACCTTGTAAATTTCCTCCAAATTTGACATTTGGTTCTATGAAGCCATCGACGATCTGTTTCCCAAACTCTGTTTCAAGATCAGCAGGATAGTATGGCTGTTTTATTGGGTGCATAAAATATGGCATGCCCTCTGTTTCTTGTTCTCTGAATCCAGCACTGATCTATGTTTCTGATTCCACGCAGCTTGGAGGTTTCTTCATTTGGACTTACACTTACCAATTGATACGATCTTCATCGGTGAAATACAAAGAGCTTCAACCAGCGGACGATTTCGCAAAGCAGCCCAATAAGGACTTCGACTCTAATGGGAGCACACACCTGCTCATAGGAGAAGATCGAGAGCCAGTAGCAATAAGTGTGCAGTCCACAAAATCTGTTGAAGATGTGGAAGACCAAGCTGTAAGTCTTCCTCTCATGAACCTAAAACCATAGTATCGAATATCATGAAGCCTATTCAACGCTAACCTTTCACGAGATGATGAATCGCCCATTCAAACGCCACATTGCAGGACATATCTCAAGAATCAAGCAGCGAGTCCAACAAAGAATCAGTGACCCTCTGGGGTAAATTGGTAGGAGTTCTTCACTCGATCTTGGAGGAGTTGCTTGCGCCTCCAACCCTCGGTGCTGTGAGTATCTCTGTACATTTTAATTGGTCAGATACGATTCATCTTTCCAGTAAAAGTGAGCAATGCACTAATCTGTTGCATATGCTCTCAGATATTGGGATTCATCTTCGGGGCTGTTCCGTGGCTGAGGAAGCTCATTATAGGCAACAGCGCCCCGCTCCGAGTGATCCAAGATTCCATCAAATTACTGGGGTAAGTGGCATCTCTTTTTTGCATACACCACCATTGATTTGAAGTAACCAGGACTGGATGACTCCAATAAATAGTAGGGAAGGTCAAGTTATGACTCAAATTTGAACTCTTCCTTGTGTTTTCGAGTTTCCTAATGGCTGTCAATCATGCAGTGATGGAACTATACCTTGCATTACCCTCATACTTGGAGGCAACCTCACTCAAGGTAAGAAAGAGCTTTCAAAACTGTCAAATGCCATTTGAAGAGCCAATCAAAAGACAATAAAAAAAATCGTCTGCACTTACATTGCTTGGATCCCGTTCATACAGGCCTGCGCTCTTCGAGAATCAGACCCTCGGTCATCCTTGGCGTAATATCTGTTCGGTACATGATACTCCCAGCGATCGGCATCTGGGTCGTCAAAGCAGCTGACCATCTCGGCTTCCTTCCGCCAGACCCTCTCTACCATTATGTGCTAATGATCCAATTCACGCTGCCGCCAGCCATGAATATCGGTAAGCCATGTTCTTCACTGCAGCCCCATAGTCTCATAGAACTGATACATTTCTCACTTAGAAGATGATTAAAAGGTTGAAATAAATGTGGAATGGCAATGCAGGGACTATGACTCAGCTGTTTAATGTGGGTCAAGAGGAGTGTTCAGTTCTCTTCCTGTGGACGTACTTGGTTGCTGCACTAGCGCTCACTTTCTGGTCGACCGTGTACATGTGGATCTTGTCCTGAGAATTCTTCAGCTCAAGCAGGGCCGACCCAATCGGCGTAGTGGATTGTTTGGGCAGGCATTAATGCGTCGCCGGGTCAATAGAGTCAATCATTTTATTTATGGCGTAGGCTTTGTTCCAATTATTGCTTGTAATCAGTAGCTAAATTCGTCATCGTTTGCTCCTCACTGTAAACTCGGGAGAACACAGGTCTTGGCTGAAGCCATTCATAGTATGGTTATTTTCTGCCACGTTCTTTGTTGTGGGAAGGTACTTGTAGGTGTTCCCTTTGGCCATGCCAATTATGCAAATTCTTCGTGACGATGTTTGCAATTTCCCGAGCCAGAAAGTTAAAAAAGTTGTATAGAGATTCAGATGCTGCAAGGGCCAATCTTAAACAACATGAACTCCGTTTTATATGTATAATCTCCCTCCACCTTACAGTTTAGACTTTCGGGTCAGACATTCTAACATATATCAAGACCAAGTTATCCGTAGCTTACAGTATTAGTTTAAGTTTTCAATTTGGCATTTAAACAGAGGAAATAGAAGTTTTTTTGGTTATTTCCACATGAGCATCAATAGGAGAAATAAGAATACAGCTAGTGCATGCTAAGGTTGTCTAAAGATGGCAGTATTTGTATATATTTAGCTTTTGTAAGAGAGGGCTATACATCAGAGAAAGATCTGGTATGAACAGAGGAAGAACGCTTTAACAACAATCTGCATTGACCATCTGTTGTCCATCCTCGCTTCAGCTTCAACAGAAGACAGAGCTGCACATGATTTGATGACCCTTTTTTGTGTTTCTTGTGGATACCATCTATGCTTCAGATGTCATTTCATCAAAATGGGCGGTGAACTCTGCAAGAATTAGAAATTCTTCTCCTTTCATTGAGTAGATCAACCACACAGGGCCGACCAGTTCATGTGCTGTTCATGCGTAGTCAGCACATGAACTATCATTTGTGTAGGCTCGTGACCTTGGCTAATAGAAGCTATGAAATCCCTCATCCACGAAGAGCACAGAGGATGTGAAAGAAGAAAAGAAGAAGAACAAGCCCAGATAACAGAAAAAGCCAGTCTCTCCACATCCTTGTAGGAAAATCATGCTCTGCGCAGGTCTGCAGAATGGGGAACCTTCCGCAGGCTTGAGTCGTCCCGTTCCCGCAAAGAGGGGTCGGAAAAGGCGCAGATCCGAGGTGTCGAGACAGGAGACCTTGTATTGTTATAGCTCATTACTTATTACTAATTGATCTGAAAATTTCATGGCAAAGCAAACTCAAGACCATCTACTTGTTATGACTCATTAAAACAAAAAAACTTGGGGGTTTTTGGCCCTTAATATTCACGTAACTTGTATATATATGTATCTCCGCAAGATTTTGCTTTCAACTGGTAACAATACAGTCTCGTTGTGCTCGAAGATGAAGCAGAAGTCTGATCTATGAGGTTTGCTATCTGCAGATACATGTTGATGGATAACATCGGCATGCAGCGTGCGGACATGTTCTCATCACTCTACAGAGACTAGACAATGACCAATTCTTCTGATGCCAGCAGACAAGACATGTTTCTACATAGCGAACTTAGCCCACTGCATAAGAATGAGCATTTTAATATGTGATCCAAATACTTGCACGTGAAAATTTCCCTGTAAAGCATACCCTTTACTCGATTTTTTTCTGAGTCGCAACAATTTACAATTGTCAACGAGTGTAAACACAGCTATGGAGTATAACAAGGTTTGAAATCACGTATCAGAAAGATTTCTTGTGACTGACAGTGGGAGTTCTGGGAAGGATTTACATTTACTTAAACTAGATTACCGGAAGTAAAGTTGTTGTTCGAAGAGTATTCGATATGCCTTCTCTTGGAATCATTCAGCGATCCGTCGTCGTCAGTGCTCCTGTTGGAGGCCCGCTCCAATTGCCTCCTCTTGGACCGGCTTTTCACCGTCTCTTCCTTCTCGTCGATGAAAGAGAGAAAAGTCCGTAGACGGCCCGATCGGGAGCTCGAGGCGGCGCTCTCGGGTTCCTCAGAATAGTGCTGGCTGAACTGGTGGACCATCATTAGGAAATATATGAAGAGGGCCAAGAAGCAAGCTGACCCGCACAGAACGAAGAGGCCCCAGAAGCTTTTGAGGTGAAGACGGTCGAGTGTGAGCTTCGTCCCCTGTGATGTGCATGCACTTCTCATTAGCCATTTGTCATGCATCCGTTGGAGATCCCCATTTTCCGAGAGCTTCAGAATCGCCGTCGACATATCAACAGCCAAGGGCGAGTCCCGTGGAAATGCCTGGTCATCGCAATTCATTTACAAACGACGTTAAAATCACGATTCACAGAACAATATCTCCCATGCGTTGACAGTATTGGCAAGTAAATCTTGTAATGATACAAGATCAGCAAATCATGCATCTGTCAAGCTTGCTTAACCTTTTTCCATGGACTTATTACATTTCTTTATCTACTACTTTCGTTGAAAGACGAAGACAAAGATAGATACTTACAAATCCCCATCCATTTTTGGTGAATTCTTGACCCACAATGCTGAATTCGCATTGAGTTGAGAGAAAAAGCTCGAGATATGCACGCTCGTCGATCACCGCAGCAACTCCGCCTTTGTGAGGACCGTCTTTCAAGGCCTTGGCATAATCTTCTGGCATGATGAGAGGAACAAGTCTGGATTCATGAATGCTGAGTTCCTCTATCAAATAATTGCGGGCGAAAGATCCCTGCTGGTATCCTATGGGATCATTACTCAATAATAATGTTTCAATCCCTTTGATAGGAGAAGAAAGCTGTTGGACTGTGAGGATCGAGGTCAGACTTGCCGTGTAACTCGAGTTAATGATAAGAACCACAAACAGCCACATGATCAGCACAAAGCGACCGAGCATACTCACGGTATTTTCTTCTGCAGAATTGCAAACAAGATAGCATAATCAGTTTTAAAGAGAGCGACATTTTCTAGGCAATTGTGCATACGCGCGTGTCTTGGAGAGAGGGGGTTTAACTTACTATGAGCAAAAAACCAAGTTGAAAAGCTAAACCTGCAGAAAGAAAGGATAAGTGAATTAGGAATCATCAGGTGGATGCAGTCATACATTTACCACAGAATGTCAATTTTCTGTTCTTCATTTTTTCAGATGCAGTGAGAATTTGTAGCTACAAATGTCATTCTCTAGGACGTTAAAGTCTGGACATCTGCAACTGCAAGTGTTCTTGTCTGTCAAATGTTTTGGACAGGTTACCTCATCTACCTCCGCAGCACTTAAGCTCCCGCAATCGGCCTGGTCTAGCTTTTTTAAGTTACATATGTTACTTGTCCTCATGGATTACGACCAACCGAAATGGCGAGACGACACTGAGGGGTTGGTTTGAGTGAGTTATGCTTGCAACCAGCTTCTCCAAGTCATGTTGCTACACGAACTCAGATTGATTCTCATTCTTTGTTCGATATCGCTTACCTAGTACATTTAATCCAGTAAAAGTAGGAGCTGGTAATGGTGAGCTGACTTCAAGTAAAGTCAAGAATCTCATATGAGGACTCGAGGGCTTAATCATGACCGTGGAGTGTTCATATCTGTCTTACGTCTTCGAGCTTGCCAATACTCAACCAGAGAAGCATTTGTATTAATTCAAGCTGTGACTATTCATACATTTCTCCAGATTTTCCATCGACCTGGGCAGGCAGTGATTGAAGTGGAAACACTAGTCAAGTGGGTTCACCATGGAAATGCTAATCAAACAGATTCGCTCTCGGTATGTAAGTGATTAAACTCTGGCAAATTCTGCTTAATGAACCCAATCATTAGTCCTCTTATGCTAGCTATGAAAAATTCCTGGTCACTTACCACAGCATAGTGACAATTTGTCTCCTAAGAGGTCCACGGAAGTCATCGTTCAACCTGTGCTCCAGAATCCACACTACTGCTCCGACAATGAGGAAGAATAAGGCCGTCACGCACCACAGCTTCCACGTAAACGGCCTGAAGAAAGCCCACGCATTAGAGTCCAATTTCCTGACCGGGGCCACCACGACTAGCCCGGACTCGATATATGGCTGTGTAAAGTCCGCCATCCTAGTCCTGTTGGTGGTGATCGCAATATCTCCTACTGCAGCATCAAAAGTCTGTAGAGAGGGCAAAAACCTGATCACTCAAGGAAAAGAGTGGGTGACAAATTAAAACTCACAAGAGATCTTTATTCCCACTCACCCCAGTTGTTATCAACCGAACAAGCTCCGTGTCACTTGGGTTGCTGTGACCGTCCCCGAACGGGATGAACTTGTAAGGCACGGCATAAGGCAACAAGTTCAAAGCGGCTGTGAAGACATCGATGCAGTAACCAGTGAACATATCAGCCGTGCCTTCTGCTTGCGACACAAATTCGCGGAAGCTAACTCTCTTCGGGACTCCAATCTTCAAGTGCATACCGTTGTCTGGGAAAACCCAACCACGAGGCTTCTGTGTTGTTTCTCCAGGCCAAATAACCGGGTGCAGTTGCTGGCTCGAGCTGGAACGATTTGGTGGCCTCGAGTACAGCGTCTCGGGAGGCACCACTGTTAAGCCAGAGTAATTAGACCAATAGCCGATCTTCCTATATCCACTGCCTACCACATTGATGATTTCATATGCTGGATGAATAAGGTTTTTGTCAGGAGTGAATCGAATAGGGCCAGTTACGCCTGTTGTATCGACCTGCAGAATGGAATCGCGCAGCAATTTCCCTCTGTTGAAGATGCTCATAGCATCGAGGTGCAGTTTCCCCCCACTTAGGCCGGTCAACTTCGAATCATTTGAAAACGAAATTACTCCACCCTGATCAAAGAACGCGTTAATCGCTCGAGCAAGTATCCAAACTGTGTCATACGCATATAAGCCGTAGGTACTCAGTCCAAACGTCCCATTAGTCGAAAATGTGCTCGTCAAGTTACTCCACCGAGAAACAAATTTCCTCTTGAGTCCGGTGTCCGGCGTGTATGGACGCAGCGAGAGGACTCCCTGATACCTCTCCATCTCATCCGAAGGGAGCGGCGAGCTCGTGTCTAAGATTGTTGAAAGCCAGTTAGTTGTGATCCAAACGTATCCATTACCCATCATTCCAAGATTCTTGGCCACTTCAAGCACGTGAGGTCCCGGAGTGGAGTAAGTGTGAAGAACAATGATGCGCGACTCCATCAACGCCACCTTCACCAGCACATCGGTCATATCGTCCCGAGTCGCCTCCAGGCTCATCGGTGCCTTGTAAGAGATCTTGCAGCGGCGCTCCGAGAGCTTGTCTGCTAACGCGGCAATACCGTTCCGCCCGTGGTCATCATCAACGTAGATGGCTGTCACTTCCCTCCACCCGTAAAAGTCCACCATCGCCGCTACTGCGGCCATCTGAAACAGATCGTTCTGCGCGGTCATTATGAAATAAGGGAACTGGAGTGCGGACAGGGTCGGGTCCGTGGCCGAAAACGAGAGCAGAGAGACTTGCAATTCACTCGCAATGTGCGATATCACATGAGCAGTGACCGAAGTCTGGGGTCCAATTATGGCGACCGTGTCGCTCTCCATGAACTGCAAAGCTGAAAGAAAGGATTCGATTCAGCTACGAACCCCGAATCTCACGACGCACACAACTTCACACCAGCATATAAACAGGCATCCACGAGAAGGAAAACATCGGACTTACCCTCAACTATGCCCAGGAAGCCACTGTAGTTGGTGTCCTGTATCGTAAGGTTGAGCTTGGTTCCACCAAGCACCGACGGGTCAGTGTTCACATCCTCAATCGCAGCAAGAATAGCCACTCTGGCCACTTTGCCTATCAGGGTGTTGACGGAGAAGACGCCCCCAATGTTCACAGACTCCGGCCTTGTGGAAGCATTCGTGGCGGCTCCACCAAACGACCACAGCCCACTTTGCAAAACCAGAAGCACCGCGAGCCACATCATGTTGGCGCCCGCCTGCATACTCCCAAAGGCCAAAACCTTTTTCGCTCTTGCCGCTCAAAAGCGAGCACCAAGCTGGCCCAGCTATTGCAGCAATTAATCAAGCAAGACAAAAGTCACATGAACAGCAGAAAGGAGCTACTTTGGGAGGTTAGCGACAAACCCTCTCAGAAGAATCCGATCTCTCGCCTGTGGAGCTTCGGTCTGAGAATCAGGCTATACAATACCCAGGAGCAGCATGGACTAGCGCCCGAGACCAGAACGGGTAATGAAGCGGGTATGTGTGTGGTGAGACAGCATTTCTCTGCTCTGCTTTTGGCTGGTTGTCGCGAGATAATTTGTCGCTGGCCACTCTAATCAGACTTAGAAGATTTCAAGATGGAGAGCTCCAGAGAGAGAGAGAGAGAGATGCCATTTTTGGTGATGGGACGAAGACACAAGACAAGGAGAACCGTCCTACAGTGGAGCTCTCTCTCTCTGTTTGCGGTGGTCCTCGCATTGATTATTATTCTCCTGCAAGCCAACCCATGACTTTGACAACGGGGGAAACACAATTCACATTTCTTATTGCTCTTTGTCCGAATTTTTCCCCGGAGCATTCCTTTCACGCTGAAAATAACAAGATGAACTGTCCATTGACTTGTCAAATGACTACCATCGTCGGATTCCCCACGTTGTTGGGTGGGGATGTTCGCATCCCCCCTTGAAAAACTCTAATTCTACTTGGCATTTACTTATTTATAACATTATTATAATCCCTTTCGTAACCACCTTTTTCCGTGTACAGACACTTTTTCTCGAGTTCGGAATATATTTATACCTTTCTAGTTTCAACAAAGCATGTCCTAAAATCAAAGCTCGAACTTATTCGAACAAAGATAGCTTATCCTTTTTTTCTCCCCCCTCAAAGATGCCGCATCCCGCCAACCAAGAACCCGCTCGATTGCCCACCTGGAGAGCAGTAACTCGTCGCCAGAGCATCTCAAATCAACATCTTAGGATGCGCATGAGAGCATTTCTAAAGTAGAAATCCATTGGATAATGCAACTTCCGGAACGTGTTACGCGCGACTTCATCTTTTTAGTTTTGGATTTTTTTTTTTTTAGCTTCAGAAAGATGGAGTTAAAAAAAAAAATTATACTTTTTTTCAAAAGTGGAAAAATCTAACTTTTACTCGGAAGTAAAAGTGGAAAAAACGGGCATGTCACGACGAATCACAAACTTTTACAAGAAGAGCAATAACTTTGGTAGTGGTGGGGGCTCTGCTCTGAGGACACGTCGCTGGAATTCCACCAAAGACCTCGGCCTGCTAAATCTCAATTCCCACTCGATCCCCACTTCATGACCCGGGCCCACGTACGATTTGCGGGGGCCCACAGGCACAAAAAGCTCCCACCAGTTGACGGATCTGCTGTGATTTCTTCTGCAATTACACCGTAATCCCTAATTTATCACCATCATTTTTTTTTTCGTAGGCAAGAAAATTTTCATTTCATTCTATAAAAAACAAAAAAAACATAACTTTGATGTAAATCAAACAAAGAAAGTGAATTTTAAAAGATAAGAAAATTTGCTACCGCTTGTAGAAACTCATTCATTCTACAAAAAGACGCATCGAAATATAATGGACGCCCGATCACCAAATCTCGTATCAACATTATTAATGAGCACACGCCAAAATTTCCAAGATTTCACTCTCCAGTAACCACAGCTTTGCCAAAAAGCGATGCATGTCTAGGTTCGGCGCACCCAACGCCATCGCCATGTAAATATGAAAGACAACAACAATAACACCAACAGGTTGAAAAAGCATGGGTCATGCCTTGTAAATCCTATATCTAATTTTAAATCGGAATAGAGGAGCACCAAAATATAAATGTAACTCTAGATCGGGAGAGAATACATGCAAATCAAATGCCAATTTATAACAAAATAACTTTCGAATAAGCCGACTATTGAAATAGTAAAGAAATCGTGCTCGATCATATGGAGCAAGCACCGAAGCCGGAGTGAGTAGATCCGGAATGGCAGATACTCCTTGAGACTAGACTAGACCTTCGCTTGGGTCTTTTAACCAACTAATTGAACCTTGTATATATGCATGAAGTATTCATATTTTGAATTTAAACAAGATGAGACATAGCTTGAAATGAAATGAACAAAAGAAGAGAAAATGATGATCTAATTCGAAATATTTTACGTATAGAAGCTTTTTATGCTCTTTCTAGAAATTTTCCTCAGCTATAAAATAAAGGAATATAATTCCAGATTTTTGCTGCTCACTTCGAGCAATTAACAATAATTTTTCTTTGGACTTCCGAAAAATCCATTTCATGTAGCTCGGTAAGGAAATTTTAAGGCATACCCGCTAATCGCAGGGCCGTTCGTATCCCCGTAGACCAGAGCATCTCGAATCAACGCCCGAGTTTTTCCCGAACAAAATATGCATCTCACCTTTCTTCAAAACGACGCAATGCGTTTCGCGTAGCGGTCCCGTGCATTGACGGAATCGGACATGGTACGACGATATCAGTAATGACTAACGAGGGACCGCAAAACATTCGGACATTTCATCATGTCCCGCCAAATGGCTTTGCTTGGTAGTGTCAATTCTCATGACATGAGCGGGCCCCACGTAGGCGTACACCAACTAGGGGGATCTGCTGTAATTTGTACTGCAAATTACACAATAATCCCTATTTTATCGACATTATAGAAGATTGGACATTTCCCACTTTTTTCACCCTTCTTCCGTACTTTTGGAATTCTAAAAAATTGAGATGATTGTCCAAAAAGTCTTAAAAATTGGATAATATTTAAATCTCGGATCCACGGTCGATCGACTCTTTCTTTGGTAGAGAATCGAGACGAGAACATGCTCGGGAATCCTACAACATTTTGAAAGTAAAAATTGTCTACCTCCAACACAACATTTTGACCATGGAGCTAAAACTCGTGTATCGAGTACTCAACTTATATGTACCAATGTGTACCTACGGCAGGAGGGTGCGTCGATTCCGATTCGACTCAAGAACCGGCCGATTTTGAGTGGTTCTCGAACCGAAAAATAACTGGTCGGATTTCCGGTTCCCCCACAATATACCCAGATTGCTTGTTGTTGTTTTTCTTTTTCCTTATTCCGAAACAAACCCTAAATAAGTAAATTGCGTATCGATTTTCAGTCCCCCTCTTTTTTCATTCAAAAGGGTCCTCTCCTCTCTCTCTCTCTCTCTCGATCTCTCGATCTCGAGACAGCTTTGATTTCAATGTCTTTATCTGCCGCTTTAGTCCAAGAATGCTCCATGTGAAAGCATGACACTGCCCCATGAGAATCAAGCGCAGAAGTAATGGAGGAGTGGGCCTGATCGTATCAGAGAAAAATCAGAATAGTCATTTGCCAAAGAAGCAAAATAAAGCGAAGCAATCGGCAACGGATGGAGCCGAAATGGTCAGCACATCAATGAACATTCTAAAAGCGAGTGATTTATGTTACAACCAAGGCGAAATGACTCCACCGGTGCATTAATCGTGTCGTCTTTTCAGCCGATCGTCACCTCTTCCGTGCGTTCGTGTGACACTCGGGGTAAAAGCAAGCGTACTGTCAACTCCGTTTCATGTCGATTGTCGGGAACCACGCATATGCCAAAAATTTACTTCACATTCACGTACATAAACGTAATATATTATTGTCATTTTTTTTTTTGATAGTGTGAAATCGAATCGGTAACGAAATCCAGATAAATAAAATATAGTACGATGATTTTTCTGATGAAATTTTGTGATTTAAGTAGTTCCATTATGATAAGGTGATATACAATCATAATATGAAATTCTTTCAACGTACTGTTAAATAAAATGATCACATTCTTTGCTCATCGCATGAATTCCATCCCGTGGTGTTTGGGGTGCGCAGAGCTCAATGGGGGAGGAACGACAAAGTGCACTCGCAGGCAAACGGGACAGGGACAGGGACGGAGCCACCCATTCTTGGTCAAACAAGCTTGTTTGCAATTTCATCACTCCTCCGAAACCGTCCCCAGGTGTCATCACGCGAGCAATGGCTACAATGTCGACCGCAAAATCTGCAATCCCAGCCATCTCCTTTCGTATTCCTGCTTCGCTCACACCCCAAGAGGATTTAACAGAAAAAAAGGAAAGAGATGCCCTCCTCCTGTTTCCTCTTAATGGCCCTCCCTCCCCTAATACTATTTCCGTGGCTTCATTCTCCAATGCTCGTTGTCTCTGCGAAGCCTGCGACCTCTGGTTGGCGAAAGTGTTGGTTTTGTTGAGCCGCGGGAGGAATTCGAGGAATCCCGTTTCTTTTTTTTCTCTTTTTGTTGCAATCCCGAGTTGGCACCTTGATCTCGGAGCTGGAGCAAAGGCGAAGGCAATTCGTGGGATTTCTTGAGGTGGGTGTCTGCGGATGAGGTGTTTGTGGGAAGTTCTCTGAGGATAGAACCGATCTTGGCGAGTGCATTGGAATTCTTGGCTTTTTCGAAATGGAGTGAGCATATGGTGGGTTGGAATGGCTCCAGTTACTGATGTCGCGCCTCTGATGACCCGGTTGGCCCTTGAACACGAACAATGCAAGGGAAGTACGTCGTCCATGGAGGATGAGGACAATGACACGTTGGAGAACTTGAGCTCAAACAAGACCGGGAAGCCTCCAAGGAACCTCTCTGTTATACGCCAATGTAACAGCTCTGCTTGGTTGTCTGAATTGGTGAGCATTTCTTATCATCTTCATCATCATCCCCCATTTTCTTTTGCTCCATTTGTTAGTTAAATAAAGTTATTAAGTGTTCGTTTCTTTGGTCTTTTATGTTACTCGATTACTTACGATGGTGTATGTGCTGTTTTGGCATCAAAATCTTAGCTTTGTTCGAGTTGAATAAGATGGCATGTGTGTCATTAAGATAAGGACCTTGGGCTTGCATTGCTCAAAATTATGGTCACTGGTCTGCAATTTATGCAAGAATTGCAATCGCCGCAATTTGAAAGGATGTGTCTTTTGGAGCAGGACTTGTGATGCTGATGTGGATCAGAATATTAATGGAATTATGTCCTCAGAATACACTTTGTATTTTTTTTTTTTCAAGTAAAGGAATTCTGGGGCTACTGATCTTTGGCCACATTTTGGCTCAAGTTAATTGGAATGTTTCTATCATTCTGCACCACCCAGGTGATGCATGGGTTGCCCACTAGCCTTGATAGATTGTCGGCCACTAGATTGCCTGATCCTGGGGCGAGGATCAATTCCATTAAATATTTAGTGGATCTTCATGCAGGACTCTGACCTCGGAATTATTGGTTTCAAGTCACCAACGCTTGAGAAATCAGGTTTCTTACCTGTTTTTCGTTCCGGAAGCTGCTCGGAGAAAGGTCCAAAACAGTTTATGGAGGATGAGTATATTTGCGTGGATAATCTTTATGAACATTTCGATTCAGCTGTGCAAGTCCCCTCCCCTGGGGCATTTTATGGGGTGAGTAACCTTTTCATTTGTTACTGTTTCAGATTTTTCGGTTTGGACCATCTGGCAGTGAATGTCTAGACGTTTTAAATGTCCAATTTCCATGCAACTACCCCTTACTCCTGAGTGATGTTATATCGACATGGGAATGTACCCCTTGTGCATGGTCAACCTTCACTCACCATCAAGCTACAATGGCTAAATCTTTAAATGTCAATAAGTTGTCGCAACACTCCTTGACTATTAGAAACGGTCAAACTTATTTGCCTGAGGGCATTATCCACCCTGCTTCAAGCATTGGTGTATCTAAATCTAAACCATGTATTTGCTGCTTTCTCTGGTCCGGTTGCATATGTTTCAGACATTGCTCTGCCATGTGAGACTTGGGCCTTTATCTCTACACGCTAAGTATTTTATTTGTTGCTCTTCTTGGTGAACTGAACCAATACAGGTGTTTGATGGGCATGGAGGTACTGATGCAGCATCTTTCACCAGAAAGAACATACTTAAGTACATAGTTCAGGACTCCAACTTTCCGGCTGGCTTAAAAAAATCAGTGAAGAGTGCTTTTGCGAAAGCGGATAATGCATTTGCAGAAGCTAGCTCCTTAGATAGTTCCTCAGGCACTACTGCTTTGACTGCCCTTATATTAGGCAGGTGAGGGTACTTTTCACTTGTGCTTCACAATTTTTGTTGGTTATAGTTTTTTGGCCCTGATGATGTGGAGATTACAGTTGCATTTGCAATGTCTCTGGCATTCATGTCGCAGCAATGGTTTTTGACAAAGCATTGTCTGCTTTCACAGTAATATGCTAATTGCCAACGTCGGAGACTCCAGAGCTGTCTTAGGCAAACGAGGGAGAGCAATTGAGCTGTCCAAGGATCACAAACCCAACTGTACCTCTGAAAGATTGAGAATCGAGAAACTGGGCGGTGTCATATATGACGGCTACCTCAATGGTCAACTATCAGTTGCACGTGCCCTCGGTGATTGGCACATCAAGGGTTCAAAGGGTTCAAAGTGCCCTCTGAGCTCTGAGCCAGAGTTGGAGGAGCTTGTCTTGACAGAAGAAGACGAGTTCCTCATAATTGGTTGCGATGGGCTCTGGGATGTGATGAGCAGCCAATGTGCGGTCACCATGGTTAGGAAAGAGCTCATGCAACACAACAATCCCGAGAAATGCTCAAGAGCACTCGTCGAGGAGGCACTCCAACGCAACACATGCGACAATTTGACAGTAGTTGTGATCTGTTTCTCGCCGGATCCGCCCCCTAAGATCGAAATCCCCAAATCCCATAAGAGGAGGAGCATATCTGCTGAAGGGCTGGACGTTCTTAAGGGCGTGCTGAACGGTATATGAAGAACTGCCTCATTGCTTTGTGTAGGTGAGATTTAGAAACACTTAGTTTTGTTGGGGGCAGGGATTTTTCCGAGTTACCGCCGTCCCGCCACCTTTTCGAAAGCTAGAAAATATGTGTTCGTATGTCTTGTAAAGTTGAGGATTAGTTGTCGATTTTCGCTTGCGTTTTACCATCCGGATTTGAATTAGTGCAGTTCAGTTCCTCTAATGGGCGAGGAAGATTGTAAATGGACCTTTAATAAGTGGATCACATCGGACATTGAATCTCTGTCTTAATATTAGCATCTCTCTAGACAATTTTACAATTTTATGCAAAGCGTTAATTTTTGTTCATTCTCAATACAAGAGTTGATTGAGACAAATTGAAATTGCCTATTATAAGAATCGCTTCATAGAACTTCTGAGCTTGACTCAAACTAAAAATCAAGGTACTCGAAGTTGATAGTAGAACAATTAAGTCGTGAATGAAGTCGAGCTCGAGCTCGAATACCCTTTTTTTCAGTTAACTCTTGACGAGTTCGAGATCACTCGAAAGTCGAATCAAGCAGCGGCTATTGAGTAATGGTCGAACCGAATCCGAGTACTCACAAGTTCCTCGACCCAACCGGCCGCCGTAAATTACTGAGACACAGAGGATACTTTTAAGAAGAAACCCGGTCTGAGCTTTGGCTAAAAAGTTCTTTTTCCTTCTCGCTATATCTTGTTAAACTGTCGCACTAAGCGCTCGAAGAAATCCGAAAAATCAAAACGAACAAGTAAAACCTTCTGCGTCACAAATTACCCTTTTTTTTTTTACCTCTGTTGAGTTTTTCGGTTACAGTTTGGCCCAGGGGCGGTCAACTCTCCCTCTGCTGCAGCAGCGGCAGCTCATGTAAACCCTCCTCCATGCCCAAATTCTTCTACTCCCCTGAAGCCTCCATCTTCTTCTCTGCACTGTCCAAACAGAGATTCCTTCTCACTTTGCATCCAAAACCCATCTCATCATCATCCTCCTCCTCATCACCACATCCATCCACAAGATCCTTCAGTCCTGTCCCAACTGACCAACACGTTGCCCGTTTGATCCTAGACCAGAAAACACCATCCCTAGCGCTAGAAACCTTCGAATGGGCCTCCAAGATCCCCAATTTCGGCCACTCTCAATCCACCTACCGTGCCCTCGTCCACAAGCTCTGCGCTTTCCGCCGCTTCGGCACCGTCCAGCAGCTGCTCGACGGAATGCCCAGTTCAATCGGGTCGGCCCCGGATGAAAGCATTTTCCTCACGATCGTCCGGGGCCTGGGCCGTGCTCGGAGGATCCGTGAGGCCATCAGAGTTCTTGACTTGGTGCGCAAGTTCGGCGAGGAGCCGTCCTTGAAGGTATATAACTCGATCCTCGACGTTCTTGTGAAGGAAGATATTGATTTGGCCAGGGGGTTCTATAGGGCGAAGATGATGGAGAGGGGCGTTCAAGGGGATGAATACACTTTCGGGATTTTGATGAAGGGTCTGTGCTTGACGAATAGGATAGCTGATGCTTTTAAGCTCTTGCAAGTCATGAAGTCCGGTGTTGTCAAGCCTAATACAGTAATATACAACACGTTGCTCCATGCTCTTTGCAGGAATGGCAAGGTTGGGCGGGCGAGGAGCTTGATGAATGAGATGGAGGAGCCAAATGACGTGACATTTAATATCTTGATATCGGGGTACTGTGATGAAGAGAAGTTAGTTCAAGCTCTTGTCTTACTTGAGAAAAGCCTCGGCTTGGGGTTCGTCCCCGACGTTGTTACGGTGACCAAAGTTTTGCAACTCCTTTGCAGTCTAGGGCGTGTGATGGAAGCTGTTGACGTATTGGAGAGAGTTGAGAACAAGGGGGGTCCTGTGGATGTTGTGGCTTATAATACGTTGGTGAAGGGTTTTTGTGGAATAGGGAAAGTGAAAGTAGGACATCGCTTGCTCGAAGAGATGGAGAGAAAGGGGTGCCTTCCAAATGCAGACACGTACAATTTGCTGATCTCCGGCTTCTGCGATTCTGGGATGATGGATTTAGCTCTTGATATATTCAATGACATGAAAACAGATGGGGTTAGTTGGAATTTTGCTACATTTGATGTGCTAATCCGAGGTTTATGCTTTGGAGGGAGAACGGATGATGGTTTTAAGATCTTGGAACTCATGGAGGAGAATAGAAACGGTTCCGGTGGTCGCATTAATCCCTACAATAGCATTTTATATGGTCTATACAAGGAAAGCCGCATGAACGAAGCATTGGAGTTCCTGATCAAGATGGAGAGATTATTTCCTAGGGCCGTAGATAGTTGCTTGAAGATATTAGGATTCTGTCGTGAGGGCAGATCCAGGGATGCGAAGATAGTCTATGATCAAATGATCGGGGAAGGTGGATTCCCAAATGTTCTCGTCTTCGACTCCCTAATACACGGATTAAATCGGGAAGGGGATGTGCGAAGCGTGTTCGAGCTAATGAACGAGATGATTGGTCGGGGATATCTCCCGGTCGCTTCGACATTTAATGCCCTAATTAGCGGGTTTTGCCGGCAGGGGAAGATAGGGAGCGCCTTGAAGCTCATGGAGGACGCGATCAAGAGAGGTTGTGGGCCAAATGCAGAGAGCTACAGACCTCTGGTCGATGCCTTTTACCGGAAGGGAGAACCCGACATGGGTTTCAAGCTCTTGTTACAGATGGTGGAAATGGGAATCGCCCCCGATCGTTCCATGTGGAACGCGTTGCTTCTTTCTTTCAGCAGAGAAGCGACGTCATCGACGAAAGACGATACGTGCGGAAACATGTTACAGTCGGTTATCGAGACTTGAGTATTTCGGGCGAGCGCCTTTAGTCTCTCCAATCATGTATGTACATACTCAAACTTTGGACATAATGTGATTTACCCTGATGCATAATGACACTATGCTCTTTATGATCCTAGAGGAGGCCCCTTCCATGGCAGATGAGTTGGTTGGTTGATTGTCTTTTGGATTTGGCGTGAATCCTTTGTACTGATTGCTCCGAGCAGTCAATGATGTTCGTCAAGATTTACCAGAAAAATACAAACTTGACATCTCTCTCCGGGTCTCAAAATTGCTCAAAAGCTTTATTCTTTGTTCCTTCACGTGGGACGACAAACATGAAACATGGAGCAAAAACGACATAAACATATTTGGTTACCAAACGAAAGAAAACCTTACGATTGACTAAGGGGGGGGGCAAGGAGTTTGGTGGGAATAGATGAATTTTTCCTTAATCTGGCAATTTCTTTTCCATAAAAAGTAACAAAAGAAAAAAACTCGATAAAGTTTAGTTTTTTTTTTTTATAGTTCAAAAATTGGGAGGGAGACCCACCACCGCAAGGGAAGGACGAGAGAAAAGTGGAGAGAGAGCCTTGTGGAGAAGGCCACATATCCCCCAAAACGCAACTGCCCTCTTTCTCTCTCTCTCTCTCTCTCTCTCTCTCTCTCTCTGAGATTACCACGAAGATCATCAATAAGAAGCTAGGAGCTTCATCTTCTTCTTCTTCTTCTTCTTCTTCTTCTTCGTAATTTGTCGCGGCAATCAAATCACCCGCCATCGCTATTAGTGTGTCGCCGCGGGCAATCGAGGGGGATCCTCCGGTATTATTTCGCGCGTCCGGGATTGGATCGAATCGGCGGATCGTCGGATCGCCATGTCGTGTTCGTCTTCGTCGGGCTCGGAGGATGACGACGAGGGGATGGAGAACTACCGGAAAGGTGGGTACCACGCGGTGCGGGTCGGCGATCAGTTCGCCGGCGGCAGGTATATCGCCCAGAGGAAGCTAGGGTGGGGTCAGTTCTCCACCGTCTGGCTCGCTTACGACACTCGATCCTCTGTAATACCTCTCTCTCTCTGATCGTTTTGTTTTGGTTCTTTTTTACTTTCGGCGATTTGGCTTGGATGATCTCCTGAAACGCAGTTTTGGTGTTTGTTGATCGTGCGTGTTTCTGTTGTTTGGATATTGTTGTAGAATGGTGGTTTTTGATCTGGTATGGTTGGTTTTTGCGCGAATGAGGAGCGAGGACGGTTTTTATTTTATTTTATTATTATTATTATTGATTTGATTTTTGACGATTGATGGTTTCTCTGATTCATCTTCTAAATTTTCGCTTTTTTTTTGGAAAGATGATGGCTGTTCAGTGGTCGAAATCATGTTGGGAAGAGTTTCAGGAAGATATATATCTTTTTATTTTTTTTTTATTTTTTTGGATCATGAAGTTTGTTGCGCTTCTGATGTAGGTGCCGTTTCATGTATTTTCAGATGGTGTTTTGTTGTTGATTATTATTGATCAAGGTGGTTTATGGTCTGGCATCACTGCTTTGGGGGGAATGACAGAGAAAGTGTTTCGTCTTGATTTAAGATAGCGCCTTTCTCTGAATGATCTTTTGATGGTTTTGTCCCTGATCTAAAGCCATGAGTTCCTTAAATCTTCCTTCTCTAAGGTTTTGTTTTAACCGTGGTTTACACGGACTGCTAAGTCGAACCGTAATGAAGTCTGTATAGGAGCGTTACGTGCCCGGACTCATCTGGCTAGTGATTTTAATGTGGCCTCATATTTCACTACACCCTTATGCCAAGGGATCCTGATGTCATGTACTCTTGAGTTGTAGTGGCTTAAAGAAAGAGCTTATCTTAGAATAGCATCCCTTGAATGTCTCCAAGTGTGGTCTCCTATAAGCCTGATATCCTCATAATTTAGTGTTTAATGAATCTCCACATCAGATATAGACAATGCTGGCAACATTCTCCTGTTATTTACTTAACTTCTTGACACAGAATCATGACATTCATCATTTCCTATTATGGTCGCAAGCAATCACCTGATTATACTGTAAATAGGATCAGTGCACCACCGCTTCAGTGTCTGGAGTTTATGATGGACCTATAAAGCCAAAGTAGTTTATTAGTTCAACGATGTGCTATCTCTTCTTTACTAGTTGCTTCTGAGTATTTTGGTTCTTGTGCTTCATGCTCTCATCCTGAACTTGGAATTTTTTCTGTGTACTTTCAGAAATATGTTGCTCTTAAAATCCAGAAAAGTGCAGCGCAATTTGCTCAAGCTGCCTTGCACGAGATCGAACTGTTATCGGCAATTGCCAGCGGTGACCCGTCAAATTCAAAATGCGTTGTGCGACTGGTTGACCACTTTAAGCATGCTGGCCCAAATGGGCAGCATCTCTGTATGGTCCTTGAATTTCTTGGTGATAGCTTACTTAGACTAATCAAGTACAATCGATATAAAAGCCTCGAATTGAACAAAGTGAGAGAAATCTGTAAATGCATCTTGATTGGTCTGGATTACTTGCACAGAGAAGTTGGTTTGCTCCATACTGATTTGAAGCCTGAAAATATTCTTCATTGTTCCACTATTGATCCTGCAAAAGACCCAGTGAGGTCTGGCGTCTCTCCTATACTTGAAAGGCCTGAGGGAAATCTCAATGGTGCTGTGACCATGAGCATCATCGAGAAAAAGTTGAAAAGGAGAGCAAGGAGAGCTGCTGCTAAGATTTCAGCGAGAAGAGAATCAATGGGAGGTGCATCTACGAAGCCTGAGAGAAGCTTGGATGCGATTGATTTAAGGTGTAAGATTGTGGATTTTGGGAATGCATGTTGGGTGGATAAGCCGTTCACAGATGAAATTCAAACGAGGCAGTATAGAGCTCCCGAAGTTGTACTTCAGTCTGGTTATTCCTTTCCTGTAGATATGTGGTCATTTGCCTGCACTGCCTTCGAGCTTGCTACCGGTGACATGTTATTTGCTCCCAAAGGTGGTCAAGGCTTCAGTGAGGATGAGGTGGGATCACTTTGCCTATCATTTTTTTTTTATTGTCTAATAATTGCATGAGTTGAACATCTATCTGATCATTTTATGTTTGATACTAAACAACATTGGCGGTAATGGGTGTACATTGCTTGTAAAGGTTGACTTGTTAGTTCCATGTAAGCTTCTCTAGACATTTTTGCAGTTTGGAGTAAAGATTCTGGATTATTCTTGACAACCTTAAAAGTGAAACCATCTCAAGCACAAAAATTACCTCTTCCCCCCCCTTCTTTCTGCATGCTTGAGTGCTTGTGTGAATGCACTCTGCTGGTTCCAGGTCGGTGGCAGAGGCACTGTTAGCATACTTCCGCTATGAGTTTTCTCATGATACTTCATTTGTCAGTTTGCTTTGTTGTATGATTATTTGGTATATTTTCTGGTTGTTGGCTCCTGCTAAATTACCTTGAGATGGTCAACAAGGAAATACTCTGGCTGACATGATAATTTGTTAACTTTTTTGGAGTTTGATTTTATTAGTGGTTTATTAGTGGTTGAGCTTTGAAGTTATGGTCAGTATTTATGTCAACTGTTGACTTGTTCAGAACTTTTGATGTATGTGTCATTATGAATGATATGTGCAATCTCTTTCATCCTTTTTAGTCTATATGTGCTTGGTTGAATTTTTATGAAGTTGACCATTCATCGGGCTAGAGTTTGTCATTGTTATTTGGTAAAGGTGGAAGTTTCTTGAGCTGCATCAAAATCGTGTTTTACTGAAATTATATTTGTTGGGTTAGGATCACCTAGCACTGATGATGGAACTTCTTGGGAAGATTCCCAAAAAGGTAAGCTCGCCTTATTATTAATCTTAGTCTTCCTTTCGTTATATGCGTGATCACGGCTTTTAAGGGTGTACTATATTCTCTTCCCCTTGTGAGCAGATTGCCACTGGTGGAGTTCGATCCAGGGATTTCTTTGACAGATATGGCGATCTGAAAAGGATCAGGAGATTGAAATTCTGGCCATTAGATCGGTTACTCGTGGAAAAATACAAGTTTTCTGAGACTGATGCTCTCGAGCTTTCTGAGTTCCTTTGCCCCCTTCTCGACTTTGCACCAGAGAAGCGGCCTACTGCTCAGCAATGCCTGCAACATCCATGGCTCGTTATGAGAGACTCAACCCACAACGTCATGAGGAATGATTCGAGAGTCGACAAGCTAGAAGCTGGCGTGAGCAACCTTCGGATAAAGGTGGGCAAATGAAAAGGGGTGGGAGTTCTGGCTGCAACTCCGAAAGCATTTTTGAAGCCCCTGAAAACTCATTCAAATGAGTCTTCTTTTTTCTATTTGGAAATTTAATTTTGGTGGGTTTTCCTCGAAAGAGATTCTTTTTCTGCTAACAGATGTAAAGTTAATATTTTTTATTCCTTGTGGGAAATGACGAGGAGCGGATAGGCCTTTTTGATGTCTTGTATATTAGCTGTGGCTTTCAGAAGTTGTTTGTTTTTGTTTGACACTGGAATTTGTATTTATATATTTACTGCTCCACGGTTCTTTACTCGGTAGTTAATTCCATTGCTTTGTATTGACTGTTGAAAAAGGAAATTTAACTTGACAGCTTGGCTTTTGTGGTAAAGTTGAGGGAATTGGAAGGCTTCGAACACTGAACTTCATTGAATGCCCCAGTGAGATTCCTTTGCACTTGCACAGCAACCTTAATTTTACCAAACCCATGATGCATAGAAGTGTCGTGTCTTTCATAAAGCATGGCTGATAGGACCAGAAAACAAGATATGGCAAAAAGAACCGGACACGACCCGGATAAGGACTGTTGTGAAAAAAAGTGTACATTCCCCGTTTACCAAACTTTATTAAACAAACATTTTCAAGGACATAGAAGAGGTAGGGGAATCGAGTATGTAAGGACAAGAAACGACGTCGAATACTACTAAATTTCATTTATTAGGCGATATGATGGATTCTTATTGTGTGTTCATTTATAAAGCGCTTCGTTATTCGGTAAATCAATTTGAACGATCAAATTTTACTAATCCGAAACCGTCTAACAGTTGAGTTGAATTGTTTTTTTTTTTTTCTGATGACAGTGGCCCCATTTGTCTCGCATGTTTTTATCTTTGAAAGGAAACAGAAAAAAAAATTAAAAGATTAAAAAAAAAAAAACTGAAGCACTAGAATAAGGCACTCTTGGATTTTTATATTTCTCAAGAGATTCTTGAGTTGCGAATGGGGCCTTCAGGAGAAGAGCACTCCAAACAGGATGGGGTCCAGTGGCCACCGCCTGTTATTAAAAATTAAAAATTTTAACTCCTAAATTTGGACACGTCATTATTAATATCATATGCTAGTGTCACGGACCGGTGCTTGGTCGAATCCCATGCGGCGACTTAGGCTTGCGGGATCAATGGATCGGCTAAGCCAAGCCTTGCCCAAGATCATCACTCACGCTCACTAACCACTTAGAAGAGAGAGAGAGGGGGGGGTGTTTGTGGGAGAGAATGAGAGTATATTGCTCAATGTTTTGTATACAAGGTGATTAAGGGGGAATATCTTTATTTATATGAAGAGACTCATTCGGGTGACTCCTTGCTTTCCCAATTTTGTCTTTTCCTTTTTACGTTCTCCTTTTCTTACTTTATTTGGATCTCTATGTTTCGTCTTCTATGGCTTGAGACTCTTTGTTTCTCTCTTGGATGACTCTTGGGCTGACTAGTATCGTCCAGGGATCGTGGCTGGCCATGCGCCGGATCGTGAACCGGTTCATCTGGATCACACGGTCAGCATCTTGGTTCCTGGCTTGGTTCGTGGCCTGTATCATGCCCTGTCCACGGTCTGATCCGTGGCATGCATTATAGCCTGGCCAATCGGTCATGTAATGGCGCATCGTTCTACTAGGATTTTATTGGGCCGTGAGACCAGCCTCTCTTTGTCAAATTTTTAATTTTTGCGTAGAAAATCCCAAGTCTTGAAGCTCACTCCTTTTTTTTTCCTCCCTTTTAAATGGCTGTAGGACAGAAGAAAGTGACAGAAGCAGAAGGTATTAGGTGGGCTATGTCATCATCTACCGAGAGAGTGCGATTTGTTTTGGAGTAATTGAATAGAAGGCAGCTTCCCCCTTTTCCTTTTTGCTTGGTCCCAAGTGGCCTGTCTTGTCTTTTGTTAGCTAATCCAGACATGGACGCACAACGCTCGTCTTCAATTCGCTTCCACCCGTATGTGAAAGTGAGCGTTTGAGATGGGAGTCACATTTTCTCTTCCGTTAAAAAGAGTTTTTGACAACCCCAACTGATCCTCACCGAAATACGACGGCCCTCTTCACTTGAACAACGGGTAATTGTCGAAAATGGGTAGCCCCGAGAGAATACCCAAGTGCTGTGACTCGAATTCAAATTCGAATTCCGCTGAACAAGCAACCGCTCGAGATTAGCTTTGAGAATTGGGGCATTGTCACTTAAAAAAGGGTAGAAAAGAAAAGTTGCGGTAGTATGCTTTTCACATGTGCCAAAGAACCCCCAAACGAAAAAAAACACAGAGCACTAACCGCAAATTCAAGTAAAGCATTATCACTTTTGAGAAGATTAAAGAAGGGAATCATAAGGAGATTCAGCAGAGTAGGCAGGCTCAGCTGAGTTACCCAATATCATAGGTACGAGTTTGGTCAAACTATTTGTGAAGTTTTTGAAGCTCAAACACAAAGTCGGATTAAGATATATGCCACGCGAACAATGTGACTGATCGGTTACGGTCGGAAAAAACATTTCTGCGAACTTTTTAGTCGTGCCGTTGGTTAGCGGGGTCGCCCCGCGCTTCTGCGAAAACCATGTTCAAAATCAGAAGCGAGCATCTCTCGCTTCTGGCCTTTGATGACCCTCCAAAAGCGCAAAGAGATGTTGTGATGAGTGAAATCAATTACAAAGACATGCTCAAAATGCAAGCGTGCATTTCCAACATTAATGACCTTTTAAACATGGGTCGGTCCAACCTAAAACAAAGGGAGAGAAGAAAAAGGGGGAAAGGTGAACCAACCAAAGATTATCATCCAGGTAATGTACTCAGCAAAAGTTTCGGAATGCCATGCAAGTAAAGCAACGCTTTGGACTTGGAGACTACCAAATCCTCACCAGTCAATTGAAGGAAGCCGACGATTGGAGCAGCCCATCTCACAGCCATTTATAACATTCAAGAATGCTGACAGAAACCTTCATGGCCATTTCATGTCCCATTCACAGTTTACCAGATGAAAAATATAGGAAGGTGTCTTCATCAGAAACAATGTCATGTGCCAGGAACGCAATATGCATGGCAGAGGCAGAGACCGTATGTACAAGCTGCAACCACACCGCACAGATGAGATACTCGCTGGGAAAAATTAATGAGATCGAGCCACGACAACCTCAAACTTTATCCTTTGGCAGGACAAGATGTTCTGTGTAAAATGACATTACATTACATCCTTCTCCTCTTCAAAACCTCAAGCAGAACACAGGAGATAGGCAATGCAGAGCCAGGATTCAAGCAAACGAACATACAAATAGTAATATACATGCATCTGTTCAATGGATTACAAACAAAGGGAAAGCAGCAAAAAAGAAGGTCAAAAAATCCAATAAAGGCCGTTCTCTCAAACGAAAATCAGGACCCCTATTTCAGCTATCAACTCTTATCATAACGGTCACAAACAAAATTTCCTTATTCATACATTATGATTGCACGACCTTATTTTGTTTGACACAGGCGGGAGCCTTATACTCCTGGCACTTCCAAATTGGAGTGGCCTCAAACGGTCTCCCACCGTCTTTAGAAGGTTCTACAGTAAACAAAGGCACATTGCCAGCAACAGGCTTGCCCGTAATCTGTTCACTCGATGGCGAGCGTCTACTGTTTGACTCATCCTTTGGGTTTGCCTGATCTTTAGAGGTACAGATGCTCAAAGGCAACTTCTTTAACTTCACTCTTCCCCTCTTTTTACCGGTATTGCACCCATCATCCCAAACTCTCTCTTTTGACCAACTGCATTCCCAGTTTTCATCCACCTTATTTACATTCACCTCATATGTAGATCCCTCGGAATCTATCTCGCCCATTACGGCATGTCCGTTGCACTTGGGTGAAATCTCCCCTGGTGCTACACCTGCATTTGGAACCCCAGCCTCATCTAGATTAGGCAAGATTCTGGGTCTCTTCCTCTGACCCTTAGAGTCAGAGCTCGATGAGTTCTTTGAAATCCTAGGAGAGCTATTTATAGCTCGATGCAGCTTTCGTGCGAGTTCTTCATCTTCCCCACAACTTTCAACAGCCCTCTGATTTCTGTACAAAGAGTGAACTGGAACATGCTTCTGCAGCTTATTCCTTCTTAGAGTCCTGTCCTTATTGCCCACTTCTTCTGGAAAAGAAGCAACCAAATCCAATGCGCTTTTGGCAGCCGCCACTGCCTTCGCTGCAATGGCGGCCTTCTCTTCCGCTGCAGCTCTCGCAGCCTTTGCAGCTTTAGCTTTAGCTGCAGCTGCTGATTTTGATGCCTCCACAATTTGTTCAGGCGAAAGGTCAGAATCACCGGTATGAGCACACAACAAATTATTCAGGTGAGCATCAAATACACTCGACGTTGAAGATGACGACGACGAGGCAAAGCAGGAGGCATGAGAAGCACAATCGCTCTCGCAATTCTGTCTCTTCAGTCCTGCGAGCAGACGCTTCCTTGGAGGCAAAAGCACATCGGCATCCAAGTGATTGACATCGCATAGATTAGCCTCCATCATACCCTTACGATCAGATGCTTCAGCTCATCGACGGGAACGATTCTTCAACCAGCACAACATGCAAATCCATCTACGTTCGCTCTGGAAAACAGAAAAACAAGACCATGTCTAAGTCCATTATCTCAGGAAGAAACAGAACCTACAAATCTGATTTTTCATATCTGAACATAGGCCGAAGTTTTCAACGGAAAACCGGTTCAGATCAACCAGAGCATTGATCAGGATTGCATTTCCATAAATTGATGCTCTCTTCGTTTACTCTTTTGTTAAAAACTAAAGGGCCAAAACGGAAAACCCAACACCTCAATTCCCCTCCAGCATCATCGTACCATCCTCTAATCAATAAGATCGTCGCCACAGACACCAGCACAGTTCCAAACCAAACATGCAGCAAAAGAAATGAAATAACAAGCTCCATGTAACGTCAAGCTGACAAATTGCTGGAGCAGCGAATACAACGCATCAAAAACAAGTAATTCGATCAAACTCAATGCTAATAAAAAAAAAAAAACCCAGAAGCTCGATTCAATAAAAAAAATTTCCAAATCTAATCTACAAACACGTGAAAAGAGAAGAAGCAAAAAACATATTTTACCAGATGAGTGCGGAGAGCAGAAAAGCCTTGGACTTTGACGTACCCAATTCTGAATTTCTACATCTTTCGGAGATTCAAGAGAGAAGAGAGACAGAGAGACAGAGACAGAGAGGGAGGGAATACTACAGGAGGAGAGGTGAAATTAGGGTTTTCTGAGGAGGTGGTGGGAGAAATCCAGGTCGTGTGTGGAGAGAGATGGAGATCTTCCCATTTGTTTTTGTTGTGTTATTCAATTTTTGTGGGGTTGGGTTGGCTTGCTTGGGTTTCTGTATTTCCTTTTCTTTTCTCTTTTCCTAATTTCAGTTTGTAACTGTTAGAAATTTTACCAAAAAAAAAAAAAGACAAAAAAAAAGAATAAAAGGAAAAGAATTTTCTGTCTTTCATTTTTTTTCCCAATTTTCCTAATTTCAGTTTGTGACTGCCAGAAATTTACCAAAATAAAAAAAAAAAATTGGACAACAAAAAGAATAGAAGGAAAATAATTTTTGCTAATGTGTCGTACAAGGTAGCTGTTCTATTTATGGGCTAATTGGACAGGTTCTAATTACGGGCTAATTAGACGCGAATAACAATTCGTAAATATTGTAGGATCTTGAAGAGAGAGGGAGAGCGAATCAACAAAAACCGCATATTAACTTAATTGACTTCACTTTACGCTTTATTAGGAAATGACCGTTTGCATTCGAACGATACACATAGGAAGAAAATAACAATGTAACAACAAGATTAACTAACTTAAAAAATAACAAAACATCGAATAATATCTCTAAACATATTTTTCAATAGGAAATTCTCTAATATTCATAACTATATTTCAACACTCCCATCGAGTTGGAGTATCCAGCTTACATATGTTGCACATGACGTGTGCGGTTTTTTGTTGAAATCTATGACCAAACGTCATGTAAGCCATACCTTATACCAAACAAGAGATGTGGAGCCATTGAACCGGATTTAAGACATGACGTTCGTCTAAGCCGAACCTTAATAATTCACATCATCACCGCATTTGACAAGTGATGAAGAAACAAATAATCAATAAGTAGACACTCTTGCTCATATTACCTTTGATAGAACTATGTGGGAGCCAATCTTGAATTGCGCGAACTAAAATGCATCACTTCGCGGCGCTCAATTTTGGCTGCTCAATGAATGGAAGCTTGACTTCGGTGCTCATAGCCGCCGAACACTTAATGGCGACTTTGCTCGTTGATCATACCCGCAATTGAAAGGACTACCACAATGGATAAGAGTCCATAGTAGGTATTGTTGAGTGTTGACAACATTTTCATGTTACTAAGGGCATGAATGACAACCATTCTCTTCCCGAGCTTTATTTACGGCTAAAAATAGAATTTTCTATTTTTATACATTAGACAAGTTTCTAAGCAGAGACACACGTTTGATAACGACACAAAATTTGTGTTCAAAGAATTCTTTTGATAACAGTATAACATTTCTACGGATGCCGGCCGCTAGGCCTCGGACAACGATGAGCGAACGGAGACCAGCGATGGGTAGATGGTGAATGGCAAACGACGAAGGACGAACTCAAGTCGGGGATAGGAGACCAATGGCAGGTGATTGGCGGCCAGCACATGACGGCCGACAGATTGCAAACTAAATATTCCACAAATGACCTTGCATTTTTACTAATCGAATATATTTAAAGTACATTAAAACTAATAAAACATTAATTTATGCTCATTGTATATTCATATTTGCTTGTTTCTTGATAGAACATTCCAATATTGTAAAAAAAAAATATTTTTATCATGCTAATTAATTAAAACTAAAAATTAAATTAACAAACTAATTTAATTGTACAGTAGATTCATCGTTATGAGTCTAACTTATAAATAGTTTCAGTATATACTATTCAATAATATAAAGTTTTCTTAAATTTTCATTATCTGTTAATGTAAACCTTGTGATAATTAATTTTATTATAATGAATAATGAAAATTTTTAATGTAGTCTATCAACATATATGATTTTTAATGCACAAATACAAATAACAAAGTATCATTTTCTATTTTTTATGATAATAAGTAATTATAGCTAGCAACTAAATTAATTGTCTAATTTAATTATAGCATATACTCGTAATTAAAGCTTATTTTACAGTGATGATTCTAATTAGAGATAGTTTAAGTATAACCAGTAGCAACATGAATTGACTGGCATCCCTAATTCCTTGAATAGATCATTATTAATATTTCAGTAGCAAAACTACTAATTTTTCAATATAACAAAGATTAATCACATAAGTAAAATTTATAAATTACACCTCTAACTACATTAAGGAACCAACACTATTAGAAAAATTTACACAATCTTGGGAAATAAAACTTAATTATACAATTATAATAGCACAATTGTTATATAGAAATCAGAAATATTGTAATAACGTACCACATGAATTTCAACGATGTAATAAGACAAGAAATCACATTTTGTTTATATCTCATCAAAGATATGAATTCTTTTAATTCTCAACTTATTTCCAGTGTCCGATAAAAAAAAATAATTTCTAGTGCAATAAAAGTAAACCAAACAAGGACACAGGCTCCGTTTGTTTATTGAAAAAAATAATTTAAAAAATACATTTTTCAAAAAAATGATCGCTTGTATCACTCACAAAAACGAATAAATTAAAAATATTTCCATCATCCATAAAAATATTTAGATATAAATCATTGTAGATGATGAGAATATTTTTTCGTCGGCTAATTATTTTATGAGGCCTTTTTTAAAAAAATATTTTTCAAATCATTTATTTTTACAAAAAAAAAAAAACGAAGTCATAATCTTGGAATTATTCCGTTATGCAAACCACAGTAGTAAATAGTTAATCCATTCATATTCGTATGGCAGGGCTATTCCACTCTTACCTTGTTCATTATAAAATGAATTTTATCAAACTTGTTAAGCAATCAATTTAACGAAATGTTTAGAGTTTTTAATGTACAAATTGTCGTCGTGTCGTGTACAATCTGAATTATGCTAACCCAAATAAATCTAACAAATATTTCGAAGACGTTTGTTAATTAAGGCGCTCGTAACGATAAAGGTATAAATTTTTTTTTTCCGCGTTACGAGGTTATTTCCCTCATGGCCCTAGACCGTTGTCCTCCAAGTTTTCTTGTTCGTTCGCCGTGGAGATTCGGAATTCCCTTCATGAATGCAAAAGGCGGCGCCGTGGCTGCTCTCCACATTTTCTTACGTCTCTTACATCAATCTTAGGAGCTTCGATTTTTAAATTTTCGAAAAACTTTTTTTTTTTCGCCTTTTTAAATTTTTTTGTCCAACGTGGGATTTACATATCCTAACCTACAAATTGGTCACGTGAATTGAATGTGAAATCCAGATATATTACAATTTAATTCTCCACGTGTTCAATATCGCATCGATTTTTTTTCTTTTTTTGGTCTCCATCAGTCGGGGTTAATCTTCCTTTTGAAATAGTTATGAACAAGAAAAGGCCAAAAAAAAGAAAAGAAATAAGGTCGATGCTCCTGATAATTAGGGTCCACAACACTGAAATCCGAAAGATGGGTGTACCCACAAGTTAGTAGAAGGTTAGGTGCTTCTGCGACTAGCAGGGTAATTAACTCAACGTGGAAAAATTGGGAGCAATTGGGAAATTAATTTATATTTACGTCGAACAGCAGCCGCATTTTTAAATAATTTGCACGAAAATGATCGCTTTCTCTTCATCGCAAGCCCACGTTGCGCGCGTTAAATTTTTTATTTCGTCTACCATGGGTAACCAAGCATTACTCACTATAGTAAATTTCACTTAATTATCAGTACCCCGTTCATAATCTGATAGGCCACATTTTCCTCAATTCCCGATTGGACCCCTCGGTTTTCTAATTAAATGGATTACATTAACGAAGGTCGCCGACGTATATAAATATAAATATATATAGATATAATTAGTAAAGTTCACAGATGTTCATAAAGAAACATATAGCCTATTTTTAATTTTCTGTATTTCTTTTTTTTTTCTCTATTGCCAATGTCGTCGTAGGTAACAAATGATAAAAAATGAGAAACAGAAAACCCACAAGAAATTTAAAATAGGTTATATGTTCCTTTATGAACATTCGTAAACTTTACTAATTTTTTTTTCTCTACTGCAAGAGGAAAGAGCTGCTGGCCTCGCGGTTCGCGGGTGTGTGTCGCTATTCACGTGTACAAGTAGGCAAACTTCATGAATTAACATTAGCCCAGACCGAGCAACCCATGTCCCTCCCCGTTCACTTTATGTATCAAATGTTCATGGTTGTTCTAACAATGGCCGCATCACAGAGCAACGGCCACCGTGATAGTGATAATGTTCCGAAGGTAAGTCCGGACCTATGTGCACGTAGAACTTATATGCACGTAGACTCGTGTTCTTGATGCTCGCATATCGTTGAATCAAGGACCCAGTTCGAATGAGTTCAACCCGGCAATCTTTTACTCTTCGCATGCCCAAACCAAGAGTTCGGGGTTTGATCAGCCACAAGCTTCTCAATCCACGCACGGGAAACAAATCGAATTTTCATCAGTTCCACCTTCAACTTCCGATTGGTTTCCCATGGCATCATCCACCAAGACTTCGACAAGATTTGATCGTGGTTTATCACACGTATATGCCAAATACATCCACACACATATAAGCGGGTGCGATGAGACATGGAAGCAACCACTTCGATGGCAGTTGCGCCGAAGAACATCTCAAGCAGTGAAAGTAACAGTTCAATCGGCCAAATTGGACAGGGTCACTGTGGCGTGACTTTCTTTTAAGGCGATGGATCGAGTGGCTTCTGTATTTCAAAAGAAATGGCCCAATCACATCACGGGTTTATCTCAGATCGACCTCCTTCATCAGCATCCCCGCCGTCCTCTGTGTATGAATGTGAGCTAACTTCACCAGTGGCAGCACAAAGTGCTTTCCATACTGGGATTAGCATCTTCAATGGTGGACGTAGTTCCTGAAAATGACAAGGACAAGGCTCTAATATCTTTCCAACCCATCCATCAATATTGTATCTCCAAGCCCAAACAAATTCACCATTTCCTTCAAGCCCTTTTTGCGTACTTCAATCAAGAGATCCGTCATACCTTGAAAACGGGCGTCAGTTCTTCTTCCTCACGCAAAAACAAAGACAGGCTCCAATAACAAGTGACTGGTGTGACGCATTCTTGTAGCACAGGTTTTAAAATTTTGCTGACGGGAACAAACTGACGCATGATTCGGCCACTGTTTGAAACATGAATTTATAAGTACATGGCACACATTGTACTTAAATGGTACATATGTCCCGTTTTAACAAAATGACCAGCCAACGCATTTAAAGATCTGACAATGCTTCTTCGCAATTCCTAGATTCACAAGTGCGCACACAAAGAGAGGACGAATGAAAAGAATTGGCTGCCACTTGCCGTTCCAGCCTTCCAGGAGAGAAAATGCAGAGTAACTGCTTGATCTCAGTTCCGACAATCGACCAAACATATGTACCCTCCTCATTTTAGAACCATACTTCATGTACTCTTAAACTAGCGTATAATTTTCACGAATCCTGATATGATCCAGCATAAACGTTAAGCATCTAGAACCTACTATTTCCATCCAATATAACACCAGAAGGTAGAGATCTCAAGTCATCAGCTAGAAACGAATTCTTCGTGTAACCCACAATTAAATTGCATATTAGTACACAGGAAACAGAAGTACCTCAGATAGACAGTTTCAAGCTGTACTCCAAGAGTTGGCATAATCACCACAGATTCTGAATTATCAATTAAAATGATGTCAGATGCAAAACCAATACGATAAGACCACATGAGAGTAGACAGGACCAGGGTTCCTCTGACCTTTCTTAACAGGTTTCCCGAGCAACAATTTTCTTAGAAATGCCCACAAAAGGATGCTTGAGAAAATAAGAGTAACTGATTTCTCCTGTCACATGAACAAAAGAAGAAATATAACAATATAGAACAACCATCATGAGTCTACTGATCCATCTTCAGTATGATACCACATAAAAACAACTAGACTGAACTGGAACAATTATGATATACTAATAGTCATTCTAAACTTCAAATATTTCTATAATAGGTTGATTAGACGATGGCAGAACTCTTTGTTGCAAACTACAGTCATCTACAATAGGTGTGTCGGGTTTGGCTTTAAGCAAAACCAAAGGACTCCTTTTGAGTTTCCCACCAAACTAAAAAGAGAATTGGAACAAATAAGGTGACTTCGAGTGCAAGTATGCACGCAGTTTTAAAGATTTAAAGTACCTAAGATTAAATGAAAGTCTGATTTCAAACCCAAGAGTCTCAAAAAACAAAAAAAAGACAAAAAAAATCAAACAGACTTATAACCAATACTACAGCATTAAAAGGCATTCAGGTTCAATACATTAAGAGCAAGGGCACTTCATTTCACCAATTAAACTAAACACTGACTAGACACTGATGCACCTTGACGAGGAGAAGATAGAACGCATTCCCCACGATGGTGGCAGCAAGGAGAGAGACAAAAACACCCTTTGCACCGTTACTTCGGACCTCAATGTGGTGGACGTCGATTGCTTCATGGGGATACTTCTGGTCATGGAAATACGTATATTTTCCATGGGCAGATGAATTTTCTCCCATTAATGTGGGTTCATCACCAGTCAAATGGTTTCACGTTCCACCTGCATGGAGTAAAAGACACTGTAACCTTAGAGGTCCACAACATGTTAACAAAAGCTTATAACAGTTTGGCTATATGAAATAACGAAAAGCATCAAATTGTCAGGTCTGCTATCAAAGTAGAGCTTTCTATGTATTTCCAAGTAAATCACATGAAATCAAAGATGAAGAAGATGAGGACCAAAGCAATCACCCAGATAGATATGTCAGAATATAAGAATGAGTTGAAACTTGAGATATCCAAATTCTCTAGAATAAGAGGTGGTGATTCAGACAGGAACATAATTTTCCTCCTATAAGCTTCCACTAGAAACGCTTGACATTTGGTACTAAAGATCTAGCACAATCCTCCCAACCCCGGGTTTTTCCTACCTGATTTCCCATATCCTGCTGCATTAATGAAATTAACTTTAAGTGTTCATCAGAACCTAACCAAAAAAACAGTATAAACCCCCCAAAGCCTTTCTTAACCAATTTTCCCACCGACCAGTGTCAGAACTTAGATTGCCGAGTGCATTGCGGCATGAACTCAAAACATCTTTTGGTTGCCATCAAGCTCTCTTCTCCGCCCAATCAACTACAAAAAGAATCTACTAAAATAAGCTGGAGAGCTCCCAGGTGGTAATCAAAGCTGAACAATTCTTTCCCGTTCAGCACATAGCCGTCACTTTACTTCGTCACCACAAGGAAGCACGTTGCGGTTCAACTAGGTCCCACGAAACTACAGTAGAGGATCATATCCCGACTGCCTCTGGGGCATTTCGTCAAACAGAGAGATGTGCGTAGCCGGAACTACCAAAAGAATGTACAATCAAGAACCACGGAAACCCATCAACCGGGTGAAGTACTCACAGATCACAAATGCCGCGAGATTATGACGTGAAGGCAGCAAGGGGGGGGCGAAGGGCTGCCTTGCACTGGAAATTTGAGGATTGGTCTGCGATGATGTCCGCGAAATCAACCAAAAATTTCTTGAAGATGCGGAGAGAGAGAGAGAGAGAGCCAACCCACGTTTGATTTCTGCGTCACCAATTTTCAGACTCGAATGAGTGTGTGCCCGTATTGGATCGGTGCTCGGGCTGTCAGATCAGGTGAAACAGCTACAATCCCGAAGGTAATTCTACGGTTCAATCAAGCCATTCGCAGGATCGGTCCCCTTATGAACTACTCTGTATCGTTGGAGAATCCTCGGCACTGGAAGTTGAAACCCTCGCCCTGCGTGCAGCCCTACTGTACTAAGAAGAGGGAACTGATCTGTGGAGGAATAATGATCTGCGAGTGGGCGTGTGTTCTGATTGCTTCTCTTTGGTTATCATTCTTATCGGGCCAAACTTCGGGCCCATGGGAGCTACAGGCCGTCGTGGAGGAATGCAAGGATAACTTAGCCCGGTCCAAACCTGTTCGGTTGACCTCCTGCCCACGCGAATCAAATCAAGTGGCGGACCGGATAGCCGAGTCTCTCCGCAAGAAAGCTCTACCGTAAAACCACCTCTATGTTTATGGGATCTTTCATGTTTCAGAAACACATGACTCATGTTATCCTATTTATCGTTTCATGAATAAAATGTTTCGCTTTTCGATATAAAAAAAACAAAAATTTTGGCATAAGAGGACAATTACTTGCCGATCAAATTAAATTTATGAACTGTGAAGAAATGTGACGATTACCGAATTTATGATAATTTTAGGTCTCTAACTATTTCTCATGAAAGGTTTGGAACGCTTGGATATTTAACCATGCGAGACCATAAAGTAAATTAGTACATGTCAAAAGGTCATTACCAACTCGTCGAATGACACTGTCACGAATGGACAATTTGAGGTGTTTTGCTGTGTGCTATTTGAAATTACCAAGCGTTATGAGCTCTGCGTACGAATTGTTGTACATGAAGTTAACTCCCTAGTTACAAGTGCAAATAGGTCATGACAAATACAACTAAGGTACGAACCCATTCGGTTAAATTTCTGTGTACAAGTGCAATGCACACTCAATACATTGTCGTGAGACCAAAGAACATATTTTAATTGGATGAACACAGGTTCGTAGACATGGCGTCACGCGCGCTCCATACATTGTCTTTTTCCTCTCGTGGTCCAATTCAAAATTCGACGTTAATTACTATCGAACGCTCAACTATTCAAAACACGTTGCGACTAATAGAGCATCGGAACTTTTTATTTGTTTTTAATAAGTTTCACGAGAAAACAATAAATACTTCACCGTGAGTTAAAACCAGACCTGGCTGCCCTTAAAAAGGTTCTATTGACTTTTGCACTTAGTTACAGGAAAGCTCTGCATTGTCGAGTCGACAAGGCACAGAGGTGAGATTCCTCATAGTTTGCATCACACACAAAACGCAGGCCCCACATGAAAACGAGAGAACTGCTTCCTCGCCACGAAACCATCAAAGTCGATCACCAAGGTAATGAATTCTGCACGCTCAAGACAATTAACTGAATAGGTGCAAGACATCATGCATATGTATAATAACCAGACGAAACACAAGCTTCACAGGTTCTTCTTCAAAAGTAGGTAGACCTAGGAAAGAAGAAAAAGGGGGCCTAGCTCAAGGGTCTATCTAAATGCCCGCGTCCCGAATTGCAAGAGCCAGAGCGATTCGGGTAGAATATACAGCCCCCTCATCCCATTCCCATAAATGAATCTGCGCGACACTAGTCCATCAAATCCAAACAAACTAATCCAACTAGCGTATGATCTTCAGTAAAATCAGTTCCTTCACAAAAGCAAACCGAACATCCAACTATGCAGAGAATTAGGCTCCAACCTAGCTATGATGCCGCGAGCCACAAAAGCTAAAACATCAGCATTAGCATGGCAGGCAAGTTATGCTATATGTAGGAGAGAGAGATCCACGGCACCAATCAGCATCATCCACTCATGCCAAAGTCTTCCGCAGGATGATACAGACCGTAGGCTCCTGGTACTTCCATCTTCCCACCCAGATGCTCATTTCCTGCAAGACCAACTAGGAACATATCAGAAATTAGCAATTCCGCATGCACTTAGGCAAAATTGGGTCGTGCCCAGTTACATTTGCAATTAAGATGGGAAACACATATCATTACATAGATAGCAGGGAACAGCCAAATTTCACAGTAAATGTTTATGAAATAAGGATCAACGTAGAATGGAAAAGCTCGGGACGGTCAATTGAACACTTCTGCTCTATCTAGTCGATAAAAAATTAACTTCCCCAATAACTGTCCATATCAAATTTCTGAATCTCTCCGATTGGATAATCAGCAAATGCATGTATATACAAACACTTCGCCGATATCATCGCTAAAATCTCCTAATCCATTGTGTTTCACGTAGATAGCGCCCGAAAGCACGTCTGGAAATGATAGGTTCTAGGTTATCAAATCAAATAACATCATTACCAATCTAGACGATTCCCCGTAGTAACACCATGCATATCTGAGTATGTACCTGGATTGGACAACATGGCATCATAGAAAGATAGCTGGCCTAGGTTCCTATTTCTGGATCTTAAACTGCCATCCGGAGAAAAAATGCTCTCCACTTTGGTCTGTGGATCAGCAAAATGAAGATCTGAGCTAATCTCAGGGCTTTGGAAGCACAGATCTTCATTCCTTGATACTGAATTCTGCTGAGATTGAAAGATCTCTGGTTTTGTCTTCATCTCCTTTGGTGACTCAACTTCTGCTTCAGCTTCAGATTCAGCATTGTTTCCAGCTGCATTCTGTAGTTTCCTTTTTGATCGTGCACGCCGGTTCTGGAACCAGTTATAGACATTTGTTTCTGAAATTTGTCCATGCTGGCTCAGTTCAGTAGTAATCTCTTTGATTTTCTGTTTGCTTGGAGTACCAGTTCCTTCATTGAAGATCCGCTCAAGAATCTGAAGTTGTATAGCTGTTGGAGTCCATCGCTGCCTGGCAGTTATTTTGTGACCAGCAGTTGTCATCAGGGGGTCACAATACAGATTTCCCAGCCTAACTCCTGATGGAGCCAGTAAAATGTCAGCTTAAAAGTTACATTCACCTTCGGAAAACTGATGTTTTTACAGTGATGTAAGAAAGTTAGAAAGATCAAGTGCAGAAGTGCTAGAGCCTCCAATATGCATTAAAAAAGAAAATTTTTGGGTCATCTAGGCAGCTATTACACAGCTAAAACAGTAGATTACATATCAGACAGCAGGCAGAGAGAGAAGTGTAGCCTTCAGAAATATGATGGTATAATTTGTGTTCACCAACACATAACATATTATGTGCTTTCGCGGAATTAATATTACTCATAGACCTCCTCTCTATGGATAAAAAGGCTCCCAGACATCATAACTATGAAGCCACACCAAGGAAAACAAAAATCCCATAGAGAGAAAGAGAGTCGCAGAAGATTTAAGCACATGCTTTTGAGTTCATCAATTGTAATATAGCATGTGCTTTTGCAGAAGAATGGATTAAAACTTAGACAAGCATCAGTATTTCTCACACCCTATGGATGGAGGTGCTTCCGGACATCATTATGGTTACGAACTGACGGACTGATTTGCACTGACAAAAGCAAAAATCGCAGAGAGAGAGAGAGAGAGAGAGAGACTCTAAATATTCTGTTTCTTGTGAGTAATCCCAGATTTAGTTAGCTGTTCAGGATTGAAAAGTTAGCGCCCGATGGTATAGAAATCATCCCAATCCTCATCTATCAAACGGAAATCAAACTCAGTGCACAGAAGGCGAATCTTACTTCCAACTGTCCAAGTCAGAAGCCAACAAAGAGTGAGATCCTCGTCAGTAGCAAAAAGTTGTTAAGGAACAGCCACTGGGCATGTTCCTACCGAATCAAGGATTCACTTTCGAGCGATCAACGGGTCTAAAAAATGACACTGCAAGCAATTTCTTAAAAGAAGAAACGTTACCTCTGAACGTGAATTTAACATGAGACACCAAAAGTGCACAGAAATGGCACATCGAAGCACGAGAATTTGAAAAAAAAAAAAAGGTACGAGAATTGAGTGAGTAGGAGGGAGTAATTACATCAGAAACACTCTCGAATGAAGAAGTCGCCGCACTAAACCACCTCAGTAACATCAAAAGCCAAAAGCCTGATAAAGTTAGCTGATCAGCAATACTTGCTTCCAATATCACAAAACTCTCTGCTAAAATGGAGAAACTCCGCTACAAAACGACAATATATGTATAGACAGGACAAATTTCGTGAAAGACAATTCAGGAGAGCACAAGTCAAACTCCTTCCTATCTTAACAAAAAATCCGCACGGACACGCCCGTCCATGAATGTCCGGCGAATTGCAGCTCCAGCCATTCGAGCAGAGTCACGAAGTGCGCGTGCAATTGACAGGAATGCCGATGCAGATCTCAGAAAATAGATAGACGACGTAAGTCCCTGTAATTTAACCTAAAGAGGGAACGACGAACCGACGTACAGGCGATCAGCAACCCCCGATCGTCCTATCCCGAAGCAGCAACGGCGCGAGACCGCAAACATTACTGCTAGCGACCGACCGAGAGAGAGAGAGAGAGAGGGAGAGAGAGAGAGAGAGAGGAGACCTGCGAGATCCTGCTGAGCGGTGAGGTTCTTGTGCATCTCGACGAGCTGCTCGCAGATGGCGGCGTAGACGGCGATCTGCTTCCGGAGAGTCTCCAGCTGCTCGTCCGTCATCACCTTCACGTACAACACGCCGTTCCCGCCCGCCGTCCCGTTGGCGATGCCCTCGCCCTGTTGCTGTTGCTGTTGCTGTTGCTGCTGAGCCTCCTTCGATTGCTGCGGCTGTTGGTGGTGCTGCTGGTGCTGGTGCTGGTGCTGGTGATGGAGATGGTGGTGCTGTTCCTGCTTCTCCCATTCCATCACGGCCTTTTTGTCATGGCACGCGCAGTGTGTCGCTGCGGACGAGGGAGGAATGCGCCGAGCGTGCGCCGCCTGTGCGTGTGGTGGTTGCGGAGGAGAGTATTTGCAGTGATCAGTGGAGAAGAGGAAGAAGATAAAAGAAAGCGCAGAGAGAGCGAGAGAGAGAGAGAGGAAAAAGGAAAAGGCGTGGAACAAAAGTCTAGAGAGCGTTCGTTGGGTTTGGGGGCCTAGTGCGCACAGAGCACCCCATGTGTGCACGTTAGCAGGACCGCGCATGTTCGTGCCCCTTTTTGCTTTGCGTCAATTTCCTCGGCGGCCGACACGTGCCTTCGCGGAAAGTGTTTTTACCCGGGAGATCCTTCCTCACGCCCCGTTTAATTTCCTATAAATTCACCGATTTTGAAAAAACAATATATATTCTTTCTATATATGTCGAACAATTATACCCTTTTGAAAAATAAGTATAACGGAAATCGATTTTCTTTATCAGTTATCAGCAAGAGTATCTCCATATAAATAACTTTATTCCTCATCTACTCTTTTCTAATTAATAAGAGGCCAAATTTAATGCGCTAAGAATTACGCGGTGCGCATCCCGTGTGCGTGCGCGCGTTAGCAGGACCACGCGAGTCATGCGCGTCTCGTGCGTTTTCGCTTTCCGTCGTCGATTTCCTTGACGAGCGACACGTGCCTCCGTGGGAAAATGTTTCACCTAAATGATGGAGAGGCCAACTTTAATGTGCTAAGAATTATGTGATGCGCACCCATGTGCGCATGTTAGCAGGACCGCCCGAGCCGCATGCGTCTTCCGCATTTTCGCTTTCCATCGTCGCTTTCCTCGACGTGTGACACATGCCTCTACACGAAAGCGTTTCGCCATTCCATGTAAAGAAAATGTGAGATCCTTCCTCACGCCCGTTTCGTTTCCTATAAATTCACCGATTTTGAAAAAAAAAAAGGTATTATTTTTGTAAATTTCGACCAATTGTGTCCCCTTAAAAAAAAAATTGAACATAATTAAAGCCGGTCTTCTTATAGCAAAAACATCTCGGCATAAACAATTTTATTCCTCGTCTACTCTTTCCTAAATTAATTTTTATTTTGATCTTTAATAATTTAATGTGTTAAGAATTATGTAAAATGCGACGACGTAAGTATCGAGAAACGCCGCTAATTGATGCGATATTTGCGCCGTGAATGTCCTTTTAATATTCAAAGAACAAAACGATTGGAAAATCGAAGGTAACATGGTCGTGTCTTTTGTCCTATTAGTACCCCTCACTCCCGACGAGAGAGAATTGTGGGACCCTCCCTTTTTTTTTTTTTGGCCATCATGTGCACTTTCTCCACGCCGTCACTATCTTTTTCTTTTTCTTTTTAATTTCCAATAAGAGCTCAAAGTATCTCAAACATAAGATGATATGACGATTTCGAATAATGATCTAAAGTAATCATAGCTGTTTTAAATGAGGGTCTATCCTCGTCAGCCAGCTAAACATTTTGGCAAACCAATGACATTTTTGTCAAAATACAATTTTAACTTTATGTGGTGGGGTCGTCGGTGTCCCTGCGAGAGCCGATCGCCGGCGAAGTTCCTCTCCCCCACGCCCTCATTGCCATAAGCGAGGTTGGCCCTTGCCGGATTTGGGTGAGGCGACACTTGCCTACAACCGGCCCTCGCCTATGGCTGGTAAGGGTGGCCGTAGCCTAGTCCTATTTAGGCACCGCCGGCCACGAGTAAAAAGAAAGTAAAAATGGAAAAAACAAGAAAAAAAATTTAAAAAAAAAGTAAAAGACTAAAATGCCCTTAGGCCAAGCCTTTATTCGAGATTGATATGGCCACTTTGGGTGCTTATTTGCAATAATGTCCACTTAATGCCCTTATTTGAGATAATGAATGTATTTCGTGCTCTTATTTGAAATGAGGTCCCATTCAAATCTTTATTTGAGAAAATGATGGTACTTCGAAGCATTATTTTAGAGAATGGAGATAGGCAAAGAGGGAAAGAGCCACAGTCAAGCAGAGGAGACACTAGAGTAATTGACAACATGAACGAGACTTTTAAGCCGAGAGCCGCATCATGCAATCCGAAATGCAAGCGCGGCCTTCTTCACAAAAGCTTGACCTATAGCCCGTTTAAGATGTTAAGATATTTCTCCTGATTTTTCATATATTTTACGATGTGTTGTAGATGCACTCATCATGTCAATACATCCACATACATCGAAATATACATAAGTTCTACAATTTGTCTCTTCCGCGTCATTCTTATCTTAACCAAGTTAGGAAAAGCCGCAAACCCCACGATAAATTACTTGGCTATCACTCCATGCATGATCAATCTTCACCTTCACTTATAATTTGTCTTCATCTTCAACACTAAGTAGGCTTCATCCATATACAATTGGCATCAATTCCACATCTCTCTCTCTCTCTCTCTCTAGTTTTGATGGCTCCATCAATTTGTCTTTTCGACACCCTTTTGTAAGGTGGAAGTCATGATGGGTTTCTCTTTTTTCCTCGGATGCTACCGAGTTCTACAGCGAATTAAGTTTGGCCTCTTGACGCCATAATCAATGCCGACATTGACATGCATCTCTCCAACGTTCCTTCCTCCCCGGGGCGAATTGCTTCATTGGACCGCAGGGGGAAAAAGGTTCACGAAGACTAATCAAAAGAGTGATTTCTTCCGATGGTGGGTCCCTGCCATTCCCACCAGAGCCTTTGAAACATTGGCTTGGAAGATGTTTTGAAGTCGGGGATAGTTTGGCATTATGGCTGAAATCACATCCCCTGTTTTTTAAGCAAATTGAGCACTCATTCTGATTTTGAAAAGAAGAAGAAAGAAGTTTTTATGATATGAATTAGGGCTATGTTCATTTCGTGAGAAGACGAACGATATTGAAAATATCTTTTTAGAAATGATCGTTTTATCGCTTACAATAATAGAATGGAAGAAAAAAAAATATTCCCGTTATTGTTGTTAATAATGGATACTTTTTCATTGACAAATTATTTCAAGCGATAATTTTTAGGAAATATGTTTCGATACATTCATTTTTCGCGAAATAAATAAAGCATTAACTTAAGAAACATCTTTAGTCTATGAGCCACAAAAAAAAATGGCCACTTTTTTTTTTTTTTAAAGGGTTGGAGCATAAGCATGCTCCGGATATTAATCTCGTTCGTATATTCTTTGTATTCAGATTTTCATTATTTTGCAGAAGAGATCGTTTTCGACAAGTTACTATGGTATGCGATTTAATTTAGAGAAGTTATTGCGAGATTTTGCGAGATCACCGCAAATCGTTCTGATCACGCGTCCCCTCCCTCCTTACTTAGGGCTGAGCCTAAAACGAGAAAATATGTGACAAACAATTGTCAAATGTTTTGAAAACGTTAAGTTATTAGATAAAGGCGTAATTTACTATTTAAATATTTTAATAACTTTGTAATTTTATGTTGGTGAATTTAGTGGATAGTTCTCTTTATTCAAATGGTTATGGACTATGATACTGAGAACGCATTGCGACACAAGCCATCAATTGGTCGTTGTCGGATCACATAGGACAAATGGACCGAACGGGCGCACCGAAAAAAAAAAAAAATTCTGTCTTATGCTTCTAAGTCCTCTGAGTTGGTGACATAATTATAATGTTTAAAGACTTAAGAGGTTTATTTATATATATTTTAACCAACAAAGTTAACACCAAACTTTGTCCTTATCTTCGTTTATAGTCAATCTTTAACCAATCAAGCAACGGCATTTGGACCCGGTGCGAGATTCCTTTGATCCTCAAAATTTCTTGTTTTCGCTCGAAGCGGGCAGGTGGGAATGCTAAAGGCTTTCGCTTTGAATTGGTCGACTAGTCATCTAGTTTAGCACGACATGGCGAATTCAGCCAGCTTTTTTTTTTTTCCCACGTCAAGCATTGTGTTTGATGATAAATCGTCACCCCGGCGGCGTCCGAGAGCTTGTGCTAGGAGCGCAAGGGTGTGATGCTTGCCTTCCTAAAAGATCTCTAAAGACAGGAATTGAGAGATTCGCTCCCGCCTAAATGTTTACAATAACTAGTTTGAATGTGTAGTAATTAGACCTTAAGAGTAAGTATGAATTTCGCTTATCCTTTAACTCTAGGATAGTATATGTATTTATAGAGTTTATGCTACATAAGAATGGACTAATTCAAAATAGTTTGAATTTTGAATTAGTCCGTTACAATATTAACTACATGAGATATCTACATTAATAAACTAATTCAAAAGCATGTATTGTCATCCCTAACAGAATGTTTTTCCGTAAGGATTGGAGCTAAGTTTTTTACTTACTCTAAACTACATATTGGCAAGATTAGCATTCAAATTCACAAAAAAGGTAATTGGCCAATGATGAAAGGGTCACCTGTTTTTCTTTTTTGGTCGAAGCTCACCTGTTTTTCACGAGGTCACAAATTTGATTTTATCGCCTGCCAGTGCTGAGAGATCCGCCTGTGTTCTTCATCTGCTAATAACAATTTATCCAACTGAACCTCCATAAGGCCAAAACTGCCACGTCAACTGAACCGTTTGCACATTAAGATTGATAATGTCTTCAAGCAAGTCATGGAAGTAGAGAACACCCACTGCCTCGCATGACCTTAGCTTGACCTCCGTTCATTCTTTCATTCTCCCTTTTGATTTCGAATTCTCCATCTATATACATAAATGAAGGGGTATGTGTTTGAGAAGTAAGAAGCCCCTTTGAGATCTCTCGTCTACAAAGAATTCTCGATGTAAAAACAAAGGACAAAGGGCTGATATTCGAATACGAAAAAGAGTGGATCTGTAGGTCCCAAATGAATAGGCTTATTCGGAAAAAGAAATCTGACTGCCCAAAGGATTAGAGCAATTTCTCACTTCCCAGGATGTAATCCTTGCATATCACGTAAAGATCCATCCTGCACTTGGTTAACACGAGCAATCCAGGTCGAATCAAAACCGAACAGAATGGGTAAATATAGGACAAGATTAGAGCTTCTATCCTTTGAGAAGCTGTATTTTGCAATCACTTCTGAGTTACTAACCCATGTTGAGAGTTACCATCCTACTACCTTTTCAACACAAGATTGGAGACGAGATCAGAAACTGAAATGCAAAAACTTGACAATCGATTTAACCAGAATATTTCAAAACTCAAAGGGTCTCCAACAATTACTCCCAACTGCGATCCTTTCTTCAATTTCTAACTCAAGTTCTGGAGTATGATCTCCATGCCTTTGAAGCATCAATAATTATGCGATAGGATGGAGCATGGTGCAGCAATTTCTCCAGTCAGACATGCATGAATTCATGCGAGTGAGATTCCTGACCACATACCATCAAGAAAAAGGTTCCCTGCCTTCCGGACAATGCATGAGAGTTTAATGACTACTAACTTTTATAATGTTATGGTATATCCACATCTAAAAACTTTCCATGTGACTACAGTGCACGTAAATCAATTTGCACTTCCATCAGGGATGGAGGTCGAACAAAGTGACTGCTAAGATACTGCAAGTTCTGGGAATAAAACAAAATCCCAATGTTCATAGAGTAATTCAACCGATTGTCAGATTTCTTGCAATTGTCAGATTTCTTGAGTATATCTGTCTTGTAGAATTACCTTATATAGCACAAAAATCCGCTTCTTCAAGATGAGATAAAAATTGAACCAGCTCGGGCTAACGGACAATTACCATTCCGTCAGCATGTCACAAGGCAAGTTGGTACGCCTGATGAGGGTTGAAACCCCAACCTCGTGCTTAACCTATTGCTTGGGGAGTAAGTCGAGTAGCTTGGAATATATTTCTTCTCTAACAGCATCTCTATTACTTGCGCTCACGGTGAAAACTTCCGCTCCTGGATGATTCCTCAACCGTGCAACTGCAGAGACACATTGTTAACTAATAGAGCCCGAAGAGTAACATTTCAACTTTAACATGTCATTTTCATTCTACTTAAGATTTTCAGGCATCAATCTCCTCTAAAAAACTTTATTCCTTACATTATATGTCTGTATAGTTTTTGTCCCGCATTATGATGCCATAATTGCCAGTCTACTGCTATGAAGGTACTCTTCTCAACAGTCTTACTATGGGATAAAAATTGAATGCTGATGAAGCAACCTAGGAGTAGCATCTGCCAATAGGAAACATACCTCCGGGTATGTCGCGACCGTTTCTTGGAATGGGAATCGATGCCAAAAGCGGGACATTGGACTGTAGAACCTTCAGGACAGCTGGGAAAAATGATGAACTGTATAGCTCCATCTTACCAACTTCATCAATGATGAAGAGATTGGTATCTTCCTTGACCTGATGCAAGCGAACTTGTCATTCAAGCTTCAATCAACAGCCCCCTTCGAGAATGTTAACCAATAGCTATGCAATATGAGCAACAGAAGTATGTTGCAAAACTGAGGATTCTAGAGGATCAATAGTACCAGGCAGTCCTAATCAAGAAAGGCCTGGAAATTGCTGTTACTTCATATGAACAGCATATTAAATTTGGACACAACAAGTAGGACCGCAGTGTGTAAAGATGACCTAAAAAAAATCAACAATATACTTGACAGGCCTCAACAAGTTTTGGACTCTAATTGATGGAGAGATTGCCTAATATGGAATTCATAAATTCTTATCAGTTCACATGTTCAGAATAATTTTCTGCCTTGATGCCAAGGATACAAGCTCAATGCACACATATAAGTCAACCATATCAAGGAAACATCAAGGATCAGGAAACACATGTTCAAATCGCAATCACAAGAAAGCATGAGGCAACAGAACTAGAATATGAAATATCCACCTGCAACACCGGTAAAGCAAGTGACTCGAACGAAGCTATATCTACTTTGTACCTCCCAACGGTTGGCCATCTAAGAGAATCTGAGCTGCCACCACAAAAGATGCATTAGCAGAGAGTGAAACACTAACTAAGCCATAACAGGCAGCAAGGGAAGCAAAGATGAATGGTGAAGTTTAGCACGTAGAGAGTGGAATGCTCCAAAGGGCAAGCAAAGCACAGGCAAACAACCTACCTAAGCACTTAATTTTTTGGCCAGGGACCATTCAGCAATTTGATGCTTTCGCTAAAATAACCAGCTTCTTGATGATGGAAAACAGCATATGCGTTTTAAATTACCATTTGCTATGATGTTTCTTTCTCTCACATTCAAAGAAACACATCTGGCAAATCAAACACTTCTCACAATGGCTTCGTGCTGTCACTACTAGTAGGGGGCTTTGTGCGAGCGATCACAGGATGCAATGGGCATAGCCTTATAGGATCACGCATTTTGCTGACCATGAAGACTCAAATCATCGTTCCAATCAAGGACCAGATGAGATTGGATATGCAATCGGTTCAAGCTGCAGAATTTAACCAACCACTGCTCTCTTTGAATCACAGCAATGCATCAAAAGAAATGTGCAGAAATTGAGCACCATTTCACCGAGGTTCCGCATCGAATTCTATGCAAGAACTCGATAAATTACTGGCTCAATGATCATATGTCGTAGCAATCCATCCAATTTCCTGACTATGATCGATCCGCCCCGCCATGAAATGAATATTCTATAACTCTACGTCACTTCATTTTCATAGCAGAGAGAGAGAGAAAGAGAGAGAGAGAGAGAGAGAGTACGTGGAAATGGTGGAAAAGGCGAGGGGACCAGTACGGCCATCCAATGTCACCACCTCGAAGCCAACTCTGTCTGCTCCTTCTCTTATCTCACCTACATCAACATCAGCTCTCCCACACGGTAAACCAGCAAATCAATAAAAAATCTTCACTGTAACTGGAACAAGGAAGAGAGAGATAGAGAGAGAGCGTACATACGCGTATAGAAACCCTGGATTTTCAAATGAGGATTCGAGGCCTTGAGAGACTCGAAGACTCTCCTTACCAGAGTCGTCTTCCCCACGCCCTGCGATGAAGAAAGTTTCCATTGAAGTGCAAGCGAGATGAAGCCTCTTCACGGAAACACGTACTAAGAGAAAGATCAGAGACGACCTCGCAAGAGAGAGAGTAAAAAGGAGCTTACAGGAGGACCTGTAACCAGCAAGCACTTCCCAGGAGCTGCCATTGCTGGTTCTCTCTCTCTCTCTCTCTCTCTCTCTCCAGTTTCTGTCTTCTGTGTGAACTCTACGAAGAAAAGCCCACAATGACCACTCCATGGGCCCATGGGCCAGGATTAAACCCGACCCGATGGCCCACGAACTCGACTGTCAACGGTCAGCGGAGATTCATAGCTTCTTCGCTGCGGTCTGTCTCGTCACTCGTCATTGCCCCCACTCTCTCCCTCTTATCTCGGCGATTCAATTTCACGCGCCACCGCCATGACCGAGCTCCCGCCCTATCCTCCGATCGAGCCGTCTAACTTCGACCTCATAATCGTCGGCACCGGCCTTCCGGAGTCGATACTCGCGGCCGCTGCCTCCGCCATCGGCAAATCCGTCCTCCACCTCGACCCCAACCCCTTCTATGGCTCTCACTTTGCTTCTCTCCCTCCAGATGACCTCTCCAGTTTCCTCGACCCCCATCCTTCCTCTCCGGACCATGCCGCCCCATCCGAAGGCGACGGTCTCGCCTCCGCGATCATCAACCTCCGATCGCTCTACTCCGACGTGGAGATTTCCTCCTTTGCACCCGAAACGCTCGAGCAACACTCGAGGAAGTTCAATTTGGACCTGGCGGGACCTCGGGTGTTGTTCTGCGCGGACAAGGCCATCGATGCTATATTGAGATCGGGTGCTAATCAGTATGTGGAGTTCAAGTCGATCGATGCAAGCCTGTTTTACGATAAGGATGGTAATCTGGTAAATGTGCCCGATTCTCGTGCTGCCATCTTTAAAGATAAGAGCTTGAGCTTGGTGGAGAAGAATGTGTTGATGAGGTTCTTCAAGCTTGTTCAGCAGCATTTTAGTGGAGATGGTGAGAGTGATAGGATTTCAGAGGAAGACTTGGCTAGTCCCTTCTTCGAATTTTTGGCGAAAATGCGATTGCCAGAGAAGATTAAATCGTGAGCTCATGCCTTTCGAGTTTCCTCATTTACAGCTATATGAGATTTGATGGCTTATTTGGATAATGTCCAGTGCGTGCAGTGGAAATTTTTTGTAATGATTCCGTTTAGCTAGAATTGATAAAGCTTGTCACATGGTGTTTAGGGTTATTCTTTATGCGATATCTATGGCCGACTATGATCAGGGAGATAAGGAGGCATGTAAAGTTGTGATCAGTACAAAAGACGGAATCGAGCGATTAGCGCTCTATCACTCATCAGTGGGCAGGTTCATTTTTGTCTCTTGTCTCTTGTCTCATTCTGTATTACTGGTTTGTACTGAGCGGCATGGCAATACTTGCTGAGTGATTTCTCTGGCTTGCATATGCATGATAACAATTATAGATTTTCTTCAAAAGCTTAAGCCAGGATTGAGAGATAGGCAGGTATATAATCTATTTGGGCTGCTTTTATTGGTGACCTTTGAACTAGACAGACTGGTGGAGTGCTTAATGAAAAGTGGAAAGGTATAGCTGTGAAGTTGAGCTGTCTGAGAGCCAGAGTATGATAGGAACGTATATCGTGCTGCTGACAGCAAGTTCCATTAATCAGCCAGAACTTGTATAGACTTTTGCTTTGTTGGGAAGTAATGAAAAGACGGACAGACTGCTTTTATGTGTGAAAAATGGTAAATGCTCTTTCGAAACTACAACTGGAAGATTGAGACATCACTGTTTTGTAGTGGTGAATATACATATCATACCTCTGTCAGACGTCAATTATTAAGTTTACAGATTGTGGCATTGTTAAGATCTTAAAATCATGATTGGGATTTTAGTTGCCACTACTCTGATGGCTTTACTGGTTTCACTATAGATTTCCAAATGCTGTTGGGGCTTTGATTTACCCAATCTATGGTCTAGGGGAGCTTGCACAGGCGTTTTGCCGACGTGCTGCTGTCAAAGGTTGCATCTATGTAAGTCCAGTAACAGGGCCATGAATCTTCTTTTTGCTTTATGGCGTCACTGGTTAATTGATGTTGTTGACCTTGCATGCTTCGTACTCTTTAGTCTCCGTTTTATGTTGTTAGTTGTTTTCGCTTTATCTTGGTCCTGAGATCAGGCCTTAACATTCCTGTCAGATATTTGGAATCAAAGAAAAGCACAGATGAAAGTAATATGTGTTAGAGGGAGTGATGTCTGAAGCGTGTTTATAAATATGCGTTATTTATGTCTTTACATAGATGACGGAAAGATAAAAAATGATCAGGGTATCTAACAATTGAGGATGATACCTGGATAATGTCAACAATCATGGTTAACATCTAGCTATCCCCTTCAAGATGCAGCCTGTCTCCCTAACTTGCTAAATTACCGTACGGCATATAAATGCAAATGTAATTTGCAACATAAAGTTAACATGTCATGACAATCATTTGACTGTTTTTACCTGCAAAAACCAGGCAATGGCTCATTCATCCTGCAGAATGACCAGATAATGCATGTATGAGCAAAGTCACCTATGCTGCTGTTCTACTACAAACCTTAACATCCTACCTGCAAAATTGATTTTGAAGTCTGGAACATTATTCATTTTCATGCTCAGTTACACTGGCTCAAAATGGCGCTAAACACTGTATGGTGTATTGTACTTGGTCTTCTATAGAATGTGATGACAATGTTCATTCTCTACACGCAAAGAACCGAGTCTAAAGCTGAACGTTAGCTGATAAAAAAGGAAAACTTTGTTTTACTAATTTTTGCATTTCTTGGTCTTGAACTTATTTGTACAGGTTTTGAGAATGCCGGTGATTGCCTTGCATATGGATAAGGTACTTAGTTATGACATTCTTTTCCAGTATCTGTTTGTCTGTTTATAAGAGTCCCATTTGTGTTTTTGCTCGGAAGTTCTGCAGGAGTGTGGACAGTACAGAGGTGTTAGATTAGGTTCTGGTCAGGACATTTTCAGTCATAAGCTGGTATTGGAACCATCATTTACAGTTCAGTCGTCGATAGGCTCACAACCACAGAATTCTCTTATGGAAAATGTACAAGTTAAAGCAAAGGTGGCTAGGGGAATATGCATTCTGACGTCTTCTCTGAGACCAGATGTATCGAACTTTTTGATTGTGTATCCTCCAAGATGTAAGACTGCTCATCAGTTTCCTCTGTATGTCCTTAAGGTGGATAAGCTTAGTTTATTCACTGCTTTCTGGGTTTTGACTTGACCTCTAGCTTTGTACCCGGAGCAAGTCACATCAGTTCGAGTTCTGCAGATTGGTGGTAATTTAGCCGTTTGTCCCTCTGGCATGTAAGTCTGTCCTTATTCCTCGAAACACTACCTGCTTTAAGAATATAGCCTAAAATTTGCTGATATATAGACAAGACTCCTTTTTAGTGCTTTACAAGTTTTGCACTTATTATTTCATTTACTTTCTCTAATGGAATGAGTTTTAGTTGCTGGATATCAAGTGATACAATTGGATAGGTGATAGGTCTATTCTTATTTGAAGTTTTAATTTACTTTGCATAGTCGCTCCAAAGTGAAACATTCAGTTTTTAATTGGATGATAATAGCATAACAAAAGAAAAAAAGGACTGAGAAATAATGCATATTTCAAGTGGGAAAAGAAGGGTGTTTTGCGTGGTTATCATGGAATAGGATGTACAGTGTGCCTCCATGATGTTGCTATCTTGATCTAAAGAATATAAAAAAATTGGTGTAAATGAAGGTATCTATTTATTCCTTTTGTCGAGTTCTACAAAGATTTTTTTTTTTTTTTTTTTTGTTTTCTAATTGCAGTTGATTCCTATATGCGTCTTCTTAACGAGTGCCCCGGGTTACTCGTGGACTTGTTAAGCATGCTTGATCAGGAAAGGTTCAATTTTGGAAGTAGTGACTTAATACGAGAAGAACAGCGCTTTAAAAATTGCAGTTCTCAATTTAATTACTGAACAAGTGCCCCTGCAGCTCTTTTTAACTAAGTCCTCCTTATATTGCTTGGTCAGGAATGTCCTGACTCCTGGCTTGGAACGAGATTTCACAACTTTTAAGTTCATATGGCTACAATAATATATATTAACAACGTATATTTTGTTCCAGAAGACAATGAGATTTATGTTTTACTATTAAAGTGGAACAGATTAAAATTTGCAAGAAAGAGACATATCTCCTTTTCAAGAATATCTTACTGAGTTTATATATACTTCTCTCCAACCAGGTTCGTGCTCTACCTTTCAGCTTTGTGTGATGAGGCCAGTTGGGGGAAGAAAATACTGCATAGAGCCATAAATGCTCTAATCAATCATGATGATTCCAAGATTTCTGAAGGCACTCCTCCTTCTACAGTACAAACAGAGGATGCTAGAGCCGATCCTCTTCTTCTTTGGAGGGCATTGTATATCCAAGAACTGACAGCGGTCTGGTTCTTGACCTTTCATCTTTGGAGCTACTCATGTCTTATTACTGTTTTAGTTTTGATTTATGCCTGTTACGAAGTGTGTGTTCTCGTAGTTGCTAACGAATGAGTATTTTGGGGGAGAAACAATAAAAGGTCAAGCACCCAGGGCTTGGGAAAAACATTTTATTGCCATGTATGGGATTGTAAAGTTTTAAATTATGAACTTCGGCAAATACTGTTGTATCTGCATGAAAAGTTTTAAGAACGTATCTTAGGAAAAAAGCATTGAGAGCAAATGAAATCTGAAAATTTTAGAGGATGGAAAAAAAAAAACTGAGTTTTTTCCATGGAAGAAATTATTCGAGTAATGGACTCTCAGTCTGTTTAGAAGTTTGTGGTTGGCAAACTCCAGAGGCACCAATCTCAGATAAAAGCTTGTGCTTGGCATCCCAAAATGGCGGAGGGAGATTCCTATGGAGTCAATTCCTAACTCAATATACATATCTTGCTTGTGAGAAAGAAAATAATTGTCAAAATTCAAGTAGGGGGTCCCATCTAAACTGATAGGGAATCACAGTAAATAGGTGACCTCTTAAAGTTTGATACACAGTTCCAATGATTGGTCCAAAGTGGCCATTTAAAACATTGGTATTCTTGTAGAGACCTTGAAGAAGAAGATACGAGTCGACTAAATACAATACTGATCATGTTTTCTGGGGCGATACTCTCTCTAATGTTCTGATTACTATCTTCTTTATTTCAGGGGCAAGTTGAATCTGTCAGCTCCACTCCTATGCCCGATGGAAGTTTAGGTTTCAATGATGCTCTAGACGCGACTGTTAAGGTACACATACAGTTAACCTCCTCAGGATCCACATTCTAGGTTCTGTTCTCAGTTTTTCATTTCTCTCAAGAGTTGACATTCTGGGGGTTTCTTCTTCCTCCTTTTAGTTGGGTTTGCTCTAGAATTTTTTCCTTTTAGTGTGTCAGTGGTCTAATAGGACCAAGATTTTGGTGTCAATATGTTTATTTTGGGAGATTATCCAACTTACCATAGTAAGTACCTTTTCTAAGTTCTCTTTTTGATTTTAGCGTGTGGAGTGATTATTAATACTTAACAGTCAAATTCTTTTTATCCATATGATACCTATCAAGAGAGAATATTAATGTCTGGATGATTGTAGAAAAGATAACTCAATCGGCTTTACCTATCTTCATGTTTTGAGCCGGCTTGACATTAAACTTTGTACAAAATTAGTAGAAGTTTTGTATTTCTAGGTTCAAATCTTTCAGAAGAAGCGTAAATGCTATCTTCGAACTGAAGTTCACATAGCAATACTTAGCCCAAAAGAAGAAGTTACTGCAACATTAAGCCCACTGCCCTATCTCTGAATTTCTGATTGGTCTGAATGCTTAATATGAAAGATTTTATGTGTTAATTTGCGATCTTTATTCAATTCAACTTTGAAACAACTAGACGCTGAATACGGAACACATCTGTGGGTGTATGTGTGGGCACACATACTCAGGCATGGATTCATGTGCCTATCATCTGTTTAGCTCATTTTCAATAGAGATGATACTCAGTTTCTATCTGTAATTTTTGGCCTACCTTTGTTTCCGGCAGCTATTTCAGACGATTTATCCTCACGAAGAATTCTTTCCGGAGACACCAGCTGAGGATCCTGAGGATGATGGGGCACTTAGCGTTGAGACGTGAGTGAAATTTGTCAGAAGTCATATTGTCTTTTATATGAGCTGGGAATCAACGAGTTCTGTGCTATGCCTGGGTACATGAGGACCTGAACCTCAGGTGTGAAAAATGGTTTGTGTCCTAAGATGAGGCTGCAGTGAGTCCAAGATAATGCATGGAGTTGATCCCCCTAAGATTTTCTCCCTAGGTAGGAACATGCTGTGGATGACCTTTTCTTTTTCTACTTCTGAAGATACTGTTACACCACCTTTTCTTAGTCAGAAGTTCTTGTAACATCTAGTTGGTTGCTGTAGTTTGTCGTCGTGCTGTGGCTTTACGGACATGCTGAGTTCTGCCAAAGCGAGACCACTTGGTTACTTACTTAGACCACTTTGTAGACTACCGAAGATTTTTCCGAAAATAAATTCAGATGCAATCCATTTCTCTTTTCTCTCGTCGCTCATTTTCCTTTCTGACTTGTTAGATCTTTTAAGCAGGGCATATAATGGTTCACTTGTGGCCCCTGATAAAAATCCTCCCTTGTATATTTTGATCACGATCCTCGGGTCTTTTTCTGTTTCCTCCTTGCATGATAACGATAACGCACCTTAAGATGAGGGTAAATATTACGACCAATATGAGTTGGAAGGGGTTCCCTATTCGATCCAAATTTTATACGGGATTAGGTGGAATTCTCACAAGTTTCTGTTCAGTGGCCATTGCTTCATCCATGGTCAGGGGCTTTTTAACACATTTGACCTTCTGATCTTTCCATGAAGGAACCGTACATCTGTTTCATGCCCCGGTGGCCGGCATGATCGAACCGTTGACCTCAGACGATACGTTTGTGGCCTTTTGACTGTGCGCGTCAAAAGAGAGAGAAACAGCAGACCCTTTTTCCAAGCTGTTAATACCCTTTTGTTCCACTTGAAGCTGACAGAACCACCGCCCAGGAAAAAATTGCAGACTCTTTTGCACGGTCCGAGTCAATCGTGGGGCTTCGGATCTCCACATAATAGCAGATAATGCTCTGTCTCTATCTCCATTTTCTCTTTGATTTCCCCCAATTCAGAAGGGAGAAAATTCCTTCTTCAGTGATTATCTAATGAATCCCCATGTTTGCACTTTGATTCGAAATGTGTATTGCGATTGCTCTCATGAGGCTCCCAATGGCCTATTACATCACTCCTCTGTCCCCATGAGCCGAGGAACTTTTTCGTTAGGTTAATGATGGGCCGTGGTGCCACTTTGGTTGCTGATTAGGCCTCCATTGCCACTCAAGAACCAACTTTCTTGGCACAGTGAGAGAGCACTCCTCTGTAAAAATGGTCACTTTTGTCATGAGTGTGGGTTGCGTTGCGGGTCAATGGCTCTCGTACTCCTTAGCCCTCTTTCGGCAAAAGTCCAAAGGCGGACTGTCTTCCACAGACCATGAAACGTCATCTGCAACTTGCTCGCGTTGAACGATGCATAAATTTGGCCTCTTGATTGGAGCTTCGATTAAGATAAGCTATTCATTTCGGCGCGCTTTCGCTTTTGCGCCTAGAGTTTGAACGGGGAGCGAGCATAATTAGTTGCACTCCCAACGGGATGACTATCTCTTCTCTTAATCGACGCGGTTAGTTGCATTCCCAACAGGAAGATTATCCCTTAATCCTTGCCGTTCAGTCCAATAGAAGACTTCGCATTCAAATCATTGTGGCCGAAAGCTGGTCAAAGACGAATCAGAGTTTTGCTGGAATTGCATTTGGACGGTATCGGTTCTGCCAAACTTGACGGAGAAAATTTCTCAAAGACTTCGTCTTGTCTCGCGATTCGAAAATTTCGGTAGCCCGGGAGAAACGGTGGAGTTAATCTAGTGCAGAGGAATGGGTCGAGATATCGCCCCGTGCATCGGTGCCTCGGCGCGTGAAAATTATCGTCGCAAGGCCGAGGCGTCCGCATCAGCCGTCAATTCAATCAGGTCACGATTCGAGCTGAGTTCTCTCATCCTTGAAGCGAACGAAACACCTTGTGAACCAAAGATTTGGGAAGTCGTCGGGGCAAACAACCTCCATGAACGCGTCAAACTTAGAGAACTTACTAATCGCTCCACGTGAACAGCAAGACCTGGTCGGAAAGATGGAAGACCGCGTATAAGCCAGCTTCTTCCTGCCACACGAGGTCACAAAACGACAACGTCAGCATCGAAACGCTGTTCATTTGAAGGCGCCCCCAAAAACGATCAGGCCTTTTCAGATTACGTTGCGTCTTGGTTTGCATTTCGGAAGTGGAGGACGGCGTGAGAAATTCTGATTTCGCGAATTAATAGATGAAAACGTACGATAACATAAAGAGTTTTACAAAACTATTAGTGCTGTAATGGCGACCATAACATTAAGCTAATAACTTGATCACCCGAAAAAAAAGGGGTGAAAAAGAAAACTTTATTAGTAGTACGAGGGATAATGACAAAAATGATCCATGAACTTTGATCTAATATGTAATGTTGTCCATGAACTTTTATTTATTCAATGTGGTCCATGGACTTTTGATACATGTTCGGTTTAGTACGTGGACGGTATGAATATATTCAATAATATCGTCTCGTTATTACAAGTTCAAAAATAACATTAAATATTTTCATACGGTTTAAGGACTAAATTGAACATATACCAAATATCCAGGGACCATATTGAATATATTTAAAGTTTATGGATGACAATACATATTGCGCTAAAGTTTAGAGACCACATTGAATAAATTTAAAGCATATGAACACTACATTGCACATGAATCAAAATTCAAGGACTACATTATACGTTGAGCTAAAATTGTATCATTTAATGCTCGATAAAAACTTAAAAGTAAAAATACTAATTGAAAATGAAAAAATTGGTGTCCCCGTCTCAATTCTTCTTTGCCTTCTATAATATTCCAAATCGTCGTTGTCCCTTAGGCATTACATGTACCTACGCTTTCGATCATTCCTTACATCAAATGAACTCTCCTCGTACGAGGCTCGGAATTGGATGGCGGCTCGAAAACCACCTGTGTCTCGAGGCAAAGACGTGAAAGTGGATAATTATAAAAAAGAAGTCCTAAATTTATTATGATTATACTAATTCGGTCTTAAATTTTTTTTACCAATTCAGTTGAAACTTTTTTAAATAATATTTTTCATGTTATTGAATTTTTTATTAGTTTTTTTTCCTTTTTCGTTTCTTTTTAATTTAACGTTTCCCCGGCGGTCGGGGTCGGCAAAGGTCACCGGCCACGGGTGAGAGTCGGGAAACCCTTGCCGACACTAGATAAGGGACGCAACGCCCTCGCCAAATCTAGCTAGGCGAGGGCATCTCGGCTCTAAGTGTGGGGGAAGGGAAAACTTAAAAAAAAAAATCATAAAAATTCAAAAAAAATATTAAAATATTATTTTAAAAAGTCCACGTCAACGTGGTATGTCAAATGGCCTACAAATGCAAAAAATTTAGGATTGAATTGATAAAAAAAAATTTTAAATTCAATTAAAATAATTATAATAGGTTTATCACTTTTTTTGACAATTTTCCCGGGAAAACTAGAACACATCTCAGTTTTTCAGAAGCAGCCGTTCTTTTAACGCTAGAAATATGCAAAAAGATTCGAGCTTTGATGGAAAACATCAACAAACAGGCTTTGGTGTTTCATCACTTCATTTATTTTGCTGATTCCAACGGTTGGTGGGTCCGTCGTCCCGCGTAAAAATTGCCGCACGGGTGATTTGGCTATGGTAGTAAAGAACAAAGGCAGCGCCGGGACACGGCCAAGGGGTTTCATCGTAAGTCGCGACTCCCTGCGAGGAAAGAGAAATCCGCAACCAAGACAGGAAGAGAGGAGAGAGAGAGAGAGAGAGTTCTTCAACGAGAAGTCCACTTTATCCTCAATAATGTGAAAAGCTACTTTATCACTCATTCCCCTTGCCCTTTTCGCTATTTCCCAGAATTCTCTTGGCTCCTATAAAGCATTTGGAGCTGCCACGTCCAAGTTAGCGAGGAGAAGAAGAAGCAGTAGTAGTGTCGTATGCTTCTACTATTCGGGCAATTTGTGATTTTGGGGAAGTGTTGAGCTGAGTTCAGGATGGGAATTTGCTGGGGTGTTCCGTCTAAAGAGTATATTTATTCTGGCAACGCCGAGACTTCCGCATCAGGTGCATCACAGAAGCCGCTACTCTCTCTCTCTCTCTCTCCAGATTTGGGTCTTTGCTAATTCTGGGTCTTCACCTTTTTGGTGGGTGTGTCTTCTTGAAATTCTCTTGGAAAAGTTTCAACCTTTGATTACCCTTCTTGTTGTCTTGACGTCTCATGGAGCTGGTTATGCTCAAATTTCACTTTCGATTTGAGTTGCTTGGTTTTTACAGTTTGTTAGAGTTCTCTGCTTGCTGTCTCAGTTCATTTGCAGCTCAAGAAGTTTGAGATTTTTCTTTCTTTTGCCACAAAGATCCACTATGTCCACCACTTAATGCAACATTTGCCGCTGTGTGTAGAGGGGACATCAAATTACCACAGCAACGACAAACGGTTCTCTGCAACAAGCAGCGGCGTCGGTAGTGGCAAGTTCTCAGAGGCGGCGAGCGCGAGCCCGAGCCCGGACGGGGCAGATCTGAATGGGGAGATTCTGGAGACGCCCAACTTGAAGGTCTACAGCTTTTCTGACTTGAAAAGTGCTACTAAGAACTTCAAGTCTGATAATTTATTGGGCGAGGGTGGTTTTGGTAAGGTCTTCAAGGGCTGGGTGGATGAAAAGACACTCGCACCTTCGAAGATGGGGAGTGGAATGGTTGTTGCCATCAAGAAACTGAACCCAGAGAGTGTGCAAGGTTTCGATGAGTGGCAGGTAAGTTCAAACTCAAAACTCTCATTTAGCATTTTGTTATTGGCTCAATTGAAGATTGACTTGCGATATAGCAGCAAATAGGTGTGGGAAAAGAGACGAAATCGAGAAAGTTCTGAACACTGGAATTAGCTGTAATCATGATTAGTGGACTGTCTCTTACCTCCAACTCCCCATCTCCATTATCATGCATATGCACACTTGGGGGTCCCTCGATAAGAAATAAATGGCTACTCTCTAGTTTCCTACCTGTAATTGATAAGGAATGCATGGTAGAGTATTGTTGTCCCTCTTTTGTGATAAAGGCCAACTAATATCCACAACTTCAACAGGGTGACAAAGTTCTGTTGAAGCCAAGAACAATGTTGGCCTACACAAACTCTGCCTCTCTCGTTCTAACTTGAATTTGATGTGAACCTTCCCTTCGAAGTTGTAATTCAACTCCCAGCCAGTGATAGGACCCCTCAACGAAAATCCAAGTGCGGGGAGCTCCTGTCTTGACTTTCTCTGCATATAAACAATTAGTTTATTTGGGACGAGGCAGTGGGGGGTTTGGATATATCAAACTTCATCTAGATGTTTTTATGGTAAATATACATTTCTAAGAGCGGTTTATGTTTAGATTCAAATGAACTTAGCTTTGGGACATTTTAATTGCGCAAATGTGACACTAGATGGTACATTAATCACTCTTAAAATATTCCCTCGGAAGGTTCCTGAAAATGCTGCAAGACATGCCAATTTCTATGTTTGTCTGCAAAGTCAAAGCTGTCAAAGTCTTAACATGCTTGCCTAATGCGCTGCTCACTTGTGACTTCTCAGCAATGGGTATTTCTCCCATAAGGTCAATAGCTCTACCACAGATTTAGTCAGATGGGATTTGGGAGATTCAATTTCAAGGCACCGATGATTGTAACATCTATGGAACATTTCAAATTTGTAAGACTGTTGACCTCATTTGACTTGCAAACATGTGATCACACAGAAACCACACATGCATTTAATTCCTGTGAAATGGCTCCCCACCAAGTTTTTGTTGCATTGGCGATTTGAGTCTAAGAAGTCAATCTGACATACATTGGCATCATACCCATATGACTTTACCATTGCATTTTCTGAAAATGTATGTTCTCGAACGTCTTTTGGTTTTTATTTCCTTTTTCTTTGTGCACTGCAGTCGGAGGTGAACTTTCTTGGAAGGCTTTCGCATCCCAATCTAGTGAAATTATTGGGATACTGTTGGGAGGAGAAAGAGCTGCTCCTTGTCTATGAATTCATTCAGAAAGGCAGTTTGGAAAATCATCTCTTCAGAAGTAAGAATTCAAGAAGGATAAAAATGAAAGAAGAATGTGAAACTTTTAAGTCAGAACTCCTTTGCTTGGAAGTCATTATAATTCATTCTTCTTTCCCGATGCACAGGGAATCCTGCTATTGAGCCCCTTTCTTGGGATAGACGACTCAAAATAGCTATCGGAGCAGCTCGTGGCTTGGCTTTCCTGCATACTTCAGAGAAGAAAATCATTTACAGAGATTTTAAGGCCTCGAACATACTGCTTGATTGGGTAAGTGCTTATCTTGTGCATAAGTGTGCATTTAGAGGCTAGAGCATTGACTGCTGTGCCACTGCAACAAATAACTAATTAGGTCAGCCTGTTAATGAAGCTTAAAAGAATAAACTGAGACCTTTGCAGCAAGCAACATACCATAACTGCTCTTTTCTTTTTCCAGCAGAAGAGGAACATGTATGAACAATCCTATCTTTTGCTCTCTCTGGTACCAATAAGTAAAGAATAGTAGATGCTATACTTTTAGGTTAGTTCACATAATTAATCTTTTCGTAGCTAGACCACTTGCGTTTGTAAAAATATTTCATCATCATATGGAAGAAAATATACCATTCCAGTTAATTTATTGGCAGATGTGATTTTAGGGAGTTCAATCAAAGTATTTACTTTAGGTCTTATGCTTATAAGTTGGTTCAATAAACCACTTTTTGCCTGTCTTTTGTAGCACTATAATGCGAAAATAGCTGATTTTGGCTTGGCAAAGTTAGGACCTTCTGCGGGCGAGTCGCATGTGACTACCAGAATTATGGGGACATATGGTTATGCTGCTCCAGAGTACGTAGCAACAGGTAACTGGATATTCTTCACTCTACATGCGATGCAATTTAATAAAGCTTCAAAGACAGATGTCCCTTCATCTTTAGTAGGCACTATCTAGATTAGAAATAGGAGGCATAATGGGCGTACAGAACACCAGCAGATGCTCGATGTACCTTTACCGCAAGAAATTAACTTTTTCTTTCTTATAGTTCTGCAAAATTTTGCTTTCTCAGTTTCTTTTCTTCAGCCAAGATTAGAAAAGGCGCATAAAGACATCTAATGGTCTAGAGTGAAACCAAAACAATTTAATTACCCATAAGACACCCAAACTGCCATTTCAGATTTCCTTTTGTTTATGCTCTCAAGACATATATCAGCTGACATGAAAGGTTGTTCAACAGGCCATTTGTACGTGAAGAGTGATGTGTACGGCTTCGGTGTGGTCCTACTAGAATTTTTGACCGGCATGCGGGCACTTGATATGAAGCGTCCTAGTGAGCAGCAAAATTTGGTGGATTGGACCAAGCCAATTCTATCTCAAAGAGGAAAGCTGAAGAATCTTATAGATCCCCGGATGGAGGGCCAGTATTCCTTTAAGGCGGCGTTACAAACCGCTCAACTCATTCTAAAATGCCTATTTACTGAACCAAGACATCGGCCCTCCATGACAGAGGTGGTGGAGACTTTGGAACGGATTGAATCGATCAAGGTTAAACGAAAGCAACCCCCAATATGTTCTCATTCCTCGGCTAATCGTTTGTAAGTCATCAGTCTACAGGTTGTTGCTCACCTTTTCATCCACGACGTCATGGAACTGTATCATGAGCTTGGAACTTGTCACAACGTGGCAATAACAAAGCAATGGATGATTCAACAACGTTGACATCCACGTTTTTTGGTTTGTTGTACAACAGTCAGATTCTTTCTAAAGCTGTCCTTAGGTCACAACCATTTCTTTTAGTCACAGCATTTGCCTTCAAAAAAGGCTGGAATGATTAGAATGTACAAGCATTTTCTTCTTCTTTTCTCTGGTGTGATTGGAAATTATGATGTATGGCCTATTCTTTTGTAGTCGACCGTGAATGGAGAAATAACAAAGTTTTTTGACCCTGGCAAGTCTTTCCAAAGTTATGGCCTCCTCTTACTCATCAGTTCTCTGTAGAAAGCTTAAAATGCAAAAGCAAAATATCTGCTGTTTCTCTTTGCCCAACAAGGCTAGAGAGTAATCTAGGCTCGTGTTCATTGGGGGCATGATCATGTTGAATTGAGCTACCTTTTAGGGAGCGCTTCTATTTTGCTTGGGACATTTGAATGCAATAAACTCGACTGTGGCAACAGAAATTAGCGAGACTCTGGTTTCCGGTATTGCAACTGGTGGATTTCTGTCGGCCGAAGGAGGGTGAAAGGAATGCAAAAAGCCTCGGTAATACTCTGTTTCCAACGTCCAACCAAAAAGAACACGCATCTTGCATTCCGACAGTTGCTTGGTGGAAAAAAGAAACAATCTTTCATTTGCCGGCGAGCTGCAGTGACAAGGTTAGCCTTTACTTGCGCTTCCTAGTTATACCATGTCTACTCTTATTTGTCTCATCCAGATGTAACTAAATCGGTTCCTTGGCTTCCAGATTCTGGTGGCAACCGAGGTACTCTGAGTTCTGCTACTTGTCCTTGAAGTCCTGGGATGAGCCTTGCGGAGTGAGGTGTGCTTGCAGGTAGACTTGGCTTCCCATCTATGCCAAGGCCAGAGTTTCATATTGTCAATCAAATTGGGTTTGGCCTATATGCTCGACAGAACTACCAAGTTGTGGCTCTATGTCTTGAAGGGTAAACGACGAGAGCTCAACACTTCTTGTAGCGCATGGCATCCAGAGTCTCTCGGTTTAGGATCGGGCATCACAGGCAAGCGATGTTACATTGGACAGAGGCCTGGTTATTCAAGTAGGGAACCAGCAACCTTGTTGAAGTTTTGACGAGTTCCATGGACACCTTGGATGGAAGCAGTTCTAGGAAAACAGAAGAAACAGAAAGGCCTTTGCGAGTCCCAGAATCTGTTTGTTCTTGGCACAGGCTTTCTGGGATGATCTGAAAGCGAACTCTTCACTTGCTACTAGCTCGGAGGACCGCAACCGGAGAATCCATGGTTAGTAGTACTACTTCTCTACTAGCTAGCCTGTTCTGATAGACTATTCTGCGTCCATTCTGATTCGTTGAAATTAACGTCAAAAGCTCCACTTCGCGGGAGATTTTCAAGATGCTATCTTTGGAGAATCGCGGCATCTATGATGCGTCGTTGAGTGCTGCTAGTGGGGCCGATTCTTCCGTATCAACTGGTCGGGCGTATGCTGCGCAGGTTCTAGTAAGGGAGATATGAGGCATCTCCCTGATATCGAGGGAACTTACATTGGTTCCTTAGACAAGCTAAACGAATTAGCACATATTCTGTGTGGGTGAAGGCTAAAAGCACACTCATTCACAGGAAGAATTTGTAGACGATGGCTCCGTTTGTTTTCGCGAAAAATGAATGATTTGAAAAATATTTTCCACAAAGCGATCGACTGATTATCATTATCAGCAACAGCTTATGTCTAAACGCTTTGATAAACGATAAAATACACCTCGGTCAATCATTTTTATGAGCAATACAAGCGATCGTTTTTCACGTAAATAATTTTCAAATCATTAATTTTTCACGGAACAAACGCATCCTAAATTATTTCCGCTCCAAATAAATTGACGGCATAGAGGATGGGACAGTCTTGTAATTGATGAAATGACACCGAGAGATAATCAAGTCCTTTTTATTTCAATTAGAAATTAATTAGAGATTAGAAATGTGATTATTAGAGGAGGTACCACCTCCCCCACAAAGGGTTGTCCTGCAGACAGGAAAAGCACAGACAAGAACAAGAACCTAACCTAGACTTATTCGGTGCTCCAGCTTAGGAGAAGAAGACAACAATAAAATAAGATCTTATTATAATTATTGTACCTTGATGCATTTTTGGCATGTGAAGAATAATTGACCTTAAAATAGAACATCCAACTTGCATTTCTCTACTCCAATAGATCACATGTAAAAGTACACTCTCGTTATTTTTCTGGTAATCAATGATAATTATGACTAAAAGGAATACGAATTTTTTAAAAAAAAAATTAAGGAATCACGTATTAGAATTTTGTACATTAAATATTAAAAGTACTGAAAATTATGTATTTAATACATGCCAAACTTACAAAAATATCACTCAAACTTTTAAGTCAGGTCAATTTCGGCCCAACTTTCAAACGCCTCATCAAAACACTTCAACAAACTTTCAAACGAGTCTCTACAAGATCACAAACTTAGGCTCTATTTATTTCACGAGAGATAAATAATTTAGAGATTATTATCATAAAACGATGACTTGTATTGCTTATAAGAATAAATTAACAAAAAAAAAATCATTTTTGACAAGAAATATCTAGACATAAATTGCTGTAATGCTTTTCATTAACTCATTATATTAAGCATTACAAGCAATCATTTTTAGAAAAAATATTTTTTAAGTCATTCATATTCTGCTAAACAAACGGAGCCTTGTTATGCTCATATGTTGGTTTTGAATTTCTGACATATGTTGGTTCTGATATCTATTACCTTAGTCATGTACAATTGTCGTTAAACAACAAACGATGCATTCGCTTGAATAGCCAAAGTATCTTGAACTATTGAAAAATAAATTTTAGTGGATGGCTTGTATATTAAAATTTCGAAGTGTAATGCAATGTCACTTATGGTATGTTTATTTCATGAAAAATGAATGATTTGAAAAATAATTCATAAAAATAACTTCTTGTATCCTTTATAAACATGAACAAATGAAAAATATTTTGCTTGTCCACGAAAATATTTAGATACAAATTACTATCAACAATGAAAATATTTACCAGTAACTAGTTATCTCGAGTGATACAAGAGCTTTATTTTTTTAATAATATTTTTCAAATCATTTATTTTTCGTGAAATAATCGGAACCTTAGATGATTCAACCCCACTTGCTACTGCATTTGATGGACACAATGCATATGGGAAAATGACCACAAAAGTCCTAAATATACTGTACGGATGTCGTTTTGGTGCTAAACCTTTCAATTTTGTCAATCTAGTCTTAAACATTTCGATGATTTGCTAATACAGTCTTTCTAATCAATTTTAGCCAGAAATTGCTGACATAAATGTTAGTCGTTTTACGTGGCACGACCGGCTTTAACATGGACGATTTTTACAATTTTCTTTTTTCAAAAAACAAAAATAGAGAAAAGAAAATTAATTAGAAAAATGTTAAAAATTTGCAAATAGCACGTGAAATTCATTCCACTGTGGCCGAAGGGGCTTGCCAACCGAAACTCAATGAAGGAAAATAAAAGATAAAAAAAAAAGACCAAAAAAAATTAAGAAATTGCAAAAATCGTCCACGATAGCGATTTCCTATCAAAATTAACCAAAGGGACTATATTTGTAGATTGTCAAAAATTTTAGTACTAGATTAGCTAAATTAAAAGATTCAAAACTGAATTATCGTCCGTATAAAAGGTTTAGGATCATTTTCCTAATTTTCGCAAATGCAGAGTACAATCAAAGATGACATTGCCTTATCCACCTTCTCTACTCCCCTTCATCGATAGATCGATAACTGAATGACACTTATGGGCAACGAAGGTCACTGAGGTCAAAACTATCCTATAGGCAAGTAAATCATTTTGTTTTTCCTTAAAGACATTTAAAGTTTGTGCCCAAATTACCTCATGAGAGAAGTTTGGGCCAAAATCAACCCAAGACAAAAAGTTCATGCCCTTTTGGGTACAAGGCGAAATTTTTTATTGGGAGCTACTATCCGGACAAGATGACGGTATTGTCATTATTTTCGACCCCACGATTTTTCAATTAATGAGTATTTTATGCAAAATACGCGGTGATGGTGTGTGAATTTGTAGTAAAAAATAACCGACAACACTATCAGATAATCATGAAATCATATCGCTCCTTTTTTTTTTTTTTATGTGTGAGAATAAGATAAGGTGCACAAATATGAAGGGTGAGTTCCTTTTTCCAAGTATAGTAGAAACAAAAAAAGACTTTTCTTTGGCGGCTGAGATCAACAAAAAAGTCAAACTTGGGGACCATTGCTCCTCTTGGCCTCCCTTTGAATCCGTCCGATGCGCTCGTGCTAGAGAAGACTTACTTAGCCTGGGTTGGACCGCGGCTTCTAGAAACTAGAAAAAGAATCGCTATTTTATTAATCCACGTCGTTTCATTGAAATCGTCGAATGAGATTATGCATGGATGCGTCTTCCCTCTTCCGAGCAATACTTGATATGCCACGACCGATTCACGTAATTAACCTACTTGGTGATTCGGTCGATTGCAATTAACTCGATATGTCGCCATTACTCCGACGGATCAAATGTCCGCACGATACGGCCGTTATATGAGATATTAGGACACTCAGCTGCACGGCATCGAGCCATACTAGAAGTCCAACAGCGGACCGTCCTTCACATTTTGATGGGTCGGCCAGGTTCTTCCGACGGATCAAATGTCCCCGATTGTCTCCTCTCTTCGGTCGCCGGAAACGGCGAGGCGTGATGGGCCAATTTTTTTTAGAGCTGATCTCTAACGTAAATTCCCAGCATTACTCTTGTCGTTGTTATGTTCGGGAAGCACCTCAAAACTTTCGACGGTCTGTGTCTGTTGGCACGCGTTGGTTCGAAAAACGATATAAAAGACCATTCAACGGGGAAAACTTTCCACGTTTCTTCTTTTGTTTTTCTCTTTGTGTTATTATTCGCCTCTGACTTTCCCTAATCCCTCAACTGATCTCTCTGTCTCCCACCCTCCCTTCCTCCCTCCACCGATCCCTCTTCAATCCGTCGCTACTGGTGAAGGGGGCCATCGCCGGCAGGTGGAATCAGCCGTGCGCATTAAAAAGAAAAGGCAGTTTCGGACGTTTTCCAGTTTGAAAAAACGAATCTTCGACGCGAAGACGAACTTTAAAATCTCCCTCTCTCTCCTGGAGTGAAGGTGGGACGGTCAAACAAAGTGTCAGCAGAGGCGTTCCAGGAGTGGTAAGGGGAATCTGAATGCAACTGGGTATGCTCTAGAGTCTAGATCTTTTTCCAGCCCGACCGCGAGAGAGAGAGAGAGAGAAAGCTCCAAAATTGAACGTGTTCCGTGACCCAGATGATGGTGTGGAGAGGTTTGTCTGAAAATTTTTAATCGGGGAAGCCTCCACGTTTGAAGATTCTTTCAACCACGAAAGCCCACGGGTACCCTTCTCCCCTCTGAACGGTGATTTGTCTCTTTTTCTTTCCGTCCTACTTAGTTGCTTTGCTCTCTTTTCTAGATCCTCTTTTTGTCGGGCACTTTTGCTCTTTCTTGATTGCTTGAAGTATTCGCTTTTACTATGTTATCGTCCTCTTGCTCCAAGTTCAATGCTTTGCCTGTTGCTGGCTATGTTCTCGATCGTGGGTTGTGGTCAGTTCGTCTAGATTGTCTGTTTCCAGCAATCGCATGTCATTGCTAATATTTGCCGAGTTGGAAGCAGGAGCTTTTGGGAATAGGTAAAGCCTAGTTATTGATGGCTTCTGACTTTTCAATTGATCTTCTTATTACTATAGTCCTAAAAAAATTAGTGTCTTTGGGGGAAAAAAGAAAAGAATTATGCTGGCTCCGTCTCTGGGAAGTGATTTTAAGTTTTGGATAGTTCTACTGTATTGGCATTTATGAAACTTTCCTTTGGATCTGTTGGGGTGTTTGTGAATCCAGTCGTCAAGATTTATGTATGTGTTTGCCAGGAGATTCAGGCTCGGATGTTTGTCTTTATGGAATGTAATTACTGGAAACTCTAGCAAATTGCTGAGTCTTGCTTTCTTTTCAACACGCAGATGATCCTCTTCGATGCTGTTTGTTGAGTAATTGTGTGGCAAAAATCAGCCTTGTAGTTCCTTGAAGTCCGTATTTAGATGGACACTGTTGCAGCAGATTATTACTTGCCTTCCTTTCAGAAATTAAAAGTCAAGAGAAGATGATGGTATATGGGCAAGTCCAACAGCTTTAAGTGGTTTGGATAATCTTTTGTGCTTGACGGGAATATGTTATGGAAATAAAGTCATGCACTCTATCTGATGAAATTGCCTATTGAAAGGGGTGTTGCTCAGATGCAGAAAGTTTTCTCCAGTTTGAAGAAAATTAATAACTTCCGCACTTCCTGATAAAAAAAGTGAATTGGGAAGAGATCAACACATATTTTTTGTTCCGAGTTAGGCTATGCGTTTTGTTTTTCCTTGTTTAATCAGATACACCAATGTATGAGGCATTGGTGATTTCCCTTGTTTAATCTTCCTGTTTCTTTATCGTATATGTATTTACTGCTCGATTGTGAGTGTTTTCTGGATAGACTCTAGGATTGAAACATAGAAATTTTATTTTCACCAGGCTCTGGGATTTCCAGAATTTAAAGCTTTATAGTTGGCTAATGTTTTATTCTGGTTTGGACAGAATTAAGCAGCAGAGGCCTGGGTTTGGAAAGAGAAGAAGGGAAAAGACTGAGGAACTCATTTTTTTCCCTTTGGCACCTGTAAGATTCTTTCCACACTTAAACGAGCAGGCACTTTTTTCTTATCTGCTTGTTTTTATCTGTAATCACGGTCGTCAAAAGGGGAAATACATTTTTGCGCAGTCGCTCCAGGTTCTGGTGAAATATTCTCATTTTCAATTTCGAGCATGCAAAATAGTTGTGGCAGCTGGATTATATGGTTGATGATGCACTATTCTTGGAATGTTTATACATCAACATCAACATCAACATCAACATCAACATCCCCTTTATCCCAAACTAATTGGGGTCAGTGGTCGATGAATTCAAAAATAAATAAAATAAAAGCAAGACTGATTGAGGGAATAAAAATAATTATATAAAAATAAAAATAGATAAAGATATATATAGGGAAAAAGGACTAAAAAGGACAGTCTAGAACATAGGAATTTTGCCCCTTCAAAATACTAATAGCTTTCCTCCATTCCATCCTAAGACAAACCGTACTCCAATCCTGGAATGTTTATACATAGGTAAAAAAATGAGGAAAATAATCGACTACAGAACTGTTGCCAACTGGTTCTGCAGGTTGCTTTGCTGATTTTTAGTCAGTCAATTTCTCACTTATTGGTTTTTCTTCCCTCATGTTATTTACTCTTGATTTGTCGGTGACACGGCATTTATGACACTCATCCTCATTACAAGCTTATGGTTGTGAGTGCAGCTTTTCTTTAACTCCACCTCCTTAGGTTTTGGATTGAAAATGCTTTTTCCCATTTAGAGTGCCCATTTGTGCTTAAACTTATGATAGGCTTTGCTGGATTTTTTGCTATTCTGGGACATGCAGTGTCATGGAAATCATTTTGAAGGTCAAATATAGGTGGCACTTTAGATTTGAATTGTCAGTTTAAATAAGCTGTGTTTATAAGTCACCATTTTTGGCATGTACAGTCTTAGTTGCTCCTATTTGGTAGATAGAGATGCTTTAAGAATGCATTTCATAAGATGGAATATTATTTTCAAACAGGTTGTATGGCATTGGCAATCTAAATTTGATCCTTGAGAAAACAATGGGGAATGAAAGCAGTTGGAGTGACAGTCTCAGCAATATTTTCAGGAAGTACCTTTTTCGTGTTTTATCGTGTGGTGCTATTCCCACTCACATTGCTTTCATTATGGATGGAAACCGGCGATTTGCTAAGAAACAAAACATGGTTGAAGGTGAGGGCCATAGGGCTGGTTATAAATCCCTCAAATCTATGCTTAATTACTGCTACGAACTTGGGGTCAAATACATTACGGTGTATGCCTTTAGCATTGAAAACTTTAAGAGAAAACCTGAGGAAGTCCAATATCTGATGGATCTGATGATAGAGAAAATTGATGAATTGCTTCAAGATGGAAGCATTGTAAATCAGCATGGGATGAGGTTGTACTTCATAGGAAACCTGAAACTTCTAAGTGAGGAGGTCAGGACCGCAGCAGAGAAGGCAATGAAGGCCACAGCCCACAATAGCCGGACTGTGCTTTTGATATGTGTGGCGTATACTTCATACGATGAAATTGTTCATGCTGTTAAAGAATCCTGCGAAGAGAAGATGAACAACATTCAAGCAGAAAATACTATGAAGGCAGGTCGCAATAGCACCGATCAAAATGGCAGTTGTGAGAAGATGGATGGTGTTTATCCCTCTGAAATTCAAGACTGCCATAAACATGAAGTGCATGGAACTGTAATACTAGGGAAAAATGACGTACGCTGTAACGGGTTCAGCAAATTGGAGGCAAGCGAAAAGAAGAATGGAGTCATCAAGCATGCTGTTCCGGGATTTCGTGGAGAAAAGTGGAATGAAGTTCAGGAATCCATGCAAAGCCAATTTTCCAAAGGCACTGTTGAAAGTAGTGACGATGGTGAGATGGTACGAGAAATTAAACCTCTCATAAATCTGGTAGATATCGAGAAGCACATGTACATGGCAGTGGCTCCTGATCCGGACATCGTGATCCGGAGTTCTGGGGAGACTCGTCTGAGCAACTTCCTGCTGTGGCAGACTGGCTACAGTCCCCTGTACTCTCCGGCTGTGCTCTGGCCGGAGATCGGGCTGTGGCATTTGGTGGGGGTGGTTTTGCACTACCAGCGAAATTACTCGTATCTGCAGAAGAAGAGGAAACAGTCATGAGATCAAATTTCTTGCACTGCATGAAAGTAGTGACAATTTGCTTTGCTTTGGATCTTTTCTCTGAGGCCCTGATACACAGGTTCAGGTCACTGATGAACTTCGATGGTTCAGCTGCAATTTTTGCGTTTTACTAATATAGGACTGCAACTCGTGGAGGGAGGGGAGGGAGCAGTCCAGTTGCTCTTGTTTCTGTTCTCAAACCAGTTGACTTGCTTGATACTTGATCAGCTCCTCACTCACCACGTCGATGATCAAGCATCGATCGAATGATCCACTGATGGAGCAAGCTGGGACAGCCCCCAGCTATTCGCAGGCACATCCGTGTAACATCATGTTTTATTAATACTAGGCAAGAGGTGTCACTTACATGAATGGCATACATTGAAAGAAAAATCAATTTTTTTTTTTTTTTGGAAAATATGGATGTCTCGGTCGCAGAAATAGAATGGCTAAATTCCAAAAATAATGATGCTCAGATTCTCATTTGTTTCGTTGGGTCTGAAACTGGATAATGCAATTACAGGTTGATACTTTCCTTGGGGCTTCTGCATTTACTCCTTGTTCGGTATGTGTCCATTGGGCATTTATGTGGCTTGATTGAAGAAGAAATCCCCTGTTCTTGCTTCAAGGAATTTCTCCTTTGTTGAGCCTTTCCTTTCCATAGCCAGTGCGTTTAAGAAGCGAAGCTCTCGTCTTCCAAATGCTTCCATAACTCCGATTTAGCATTTCACTTCCGGAACATATCCTATGATCCCCCTTCTGGTATCCGTCTTATTCGGTACCATATGATAGTTATTTCTTAAAAATTATGGTTTCTTTCTCGATGAGCATTATCAAGGTACAACGGCACGAGGTAGTAATAGTAACGACATCAAAGCCGAAAAGTAATAACAAGTGCCTTAATTTGTTATGGATGTGACCCTGGATCCAATGGATGCTGTTATACTTTCTTTGAGCGTGGGATTGCCTGTGTCAATTTCCTTTCTTAACCATCACGCGTAAACCATCATACGGTAGTTTGGACACATCATCTAGGACAAGACATCAAGCAAACGAAACCAATTTACAAATTAAGAAGATAAATTTTTTTGTAGATAGGCAACAGTTGAGACAACAGAAAAAATTTAATCTGTAGTTCAGCCGTCTGGCCTTCAAGAAAATAAAAAGAGGGGTGGCTTATTATATACGAAGACGGTCAAGACAATCTGGATTATAAGCATAAATTAGGATTGAAGCAGAGTATTAGGAAAAAGTAAGCATGTTGTGCATTAGCAAAATTTGTCTGAAGCCTCTCATAAGGTCATGATATGATCTAGGCAGTAAATGAGATCTGTAGCTGTATTGAGTAAATCGATCTCCTCCAAACCTTTTATATTGACCTGGAATGAACATATTGTGATAAGAGCAAGAGAAATCTAATTACACAAAATTTCCATGAATTCCAGACGTAGTGCTGTTAACCGCAAATCTAATGGCAATTGGATTTTAGGCAACATTGAAGTTAAAGAGTAAATACAATATGCAGTGAAATGAGAAATGACAGTGAAAAGCAGCAGTTTAGTGGCACAAGGCTTTCGCATCCACAGAATCAATGAGGCTTGTGCAGACGAGGCCGATTGCAGAAAATCCGGCCATTAGCCTTAACAAATGCCACTATCGCAAGAGACATTCCCGCCCAAACCAAAGAAAAGAACAGGTGCCGGTATCCAAGAGGAGCTGCAAAAGGAAAGAACGGGATTTACAATCACAAGCTTATTGTTGTAGAAAGAGAGAAAATTGAAAGGAATGAGGCGACTCGCGATAGTTGTTGCATGAGGAGCCAATAGCAATTCTCCCACTCCGACAACTATAGAACAACAAGGTTATAGAGTTCTCGGTCAGGTAAAAACTAAGGCTGCATTGCCGCATCTGTTGGACCAGTCTATCCAAAAGAATTTGAGGAAGACATCATGAAGCGCTTATTTTAAGACAATGGAGCCAATGCAAATAAGAGCAACTCACCTCGTCTTAAAGACATGACTGCGAAAAAGAATCCAACCAAGACCAATGACAAAGCCAGAGGAAATGACTGAAATGGAGAAAAGAAGCATCAGTCAGCCATCAGAAGTACAGCATGCGACATCCATAATAGACGCAACGTAACCATGCAATTTGAATATTTAGCAATAGCCTCTCTCATGAACGAAAGGGAGGCAGTTGAATCCGGTCTCGAACAACTGGAAAAATTTAGACAGATGATATTTTTAAACTGGCATCAGAAGAAAATGATCATCTGGAAAGGACCACCAGGCTACTAAGGCTTTTAGAGCGGACAGAATAGTCGTGATAGGATGATGAAAGCATGGAATGTGCTGATGCACATAGATTAATGGTATTTCATGGTCCATCAGCATATCTTCATTACTATTGGAACAGTTGAGGAGCTTTAAGGACAATATGGTCAACCAACTCTTAACAACTTTTGGCACAAAGGTTTAAAAATAAGATTGTTTCACCTTCACAACAACATGCCATATTCCATGTACCATGAAAGGAGGTACCAAATATCCACAAGATGCATTTAAACAACAATTTCAATCCCCTTTATCAAGTAGCGAAAGAAAAGAAATTCCGATATCATCTATCCACCTCCGTTAACTATATTCCTTAGTTTGGGCTGAATATTGGTGCATAGCTCATTAAGGGCTTTGGGTGATGATCATCTTTGGCAACCTTAGAACCTGACCATGTGACTCGTGCAACAGAAGTTAATCCTAATTGTCTCACAGAGGAACATCCACATAGCAATGCGTGGGTAAGGAAAAAAAAGCATAATGCTGATCTACATGAGCCAGAAATCATATTAATACTTCCAGTTTGTGAACATGAGCAGCACTGATTTTTATACACGAAAGGTATAGCTATTGAAAAAGAACGATGGCAAAATCACTTAAAGGACATGTGCCAACATTGTAATCCTACAAAAGGCAATAGGTGTACTTACAGCTACAGCCTCAAGGCCCGTCTTCTGTGATGGAATGGAAGGGGTGGTTAAATCGCGACTGACCGAGACAATATAATGCCCTTGAAGCAGATCAATTGCATCCTAAACATTTTACAGAAGAAGTGCCGTTAGCATGGAAATTGAGCAATTGATAACAATAATGAATCTCTCTCTTCACAAGAGGATAATCAGAAGTACTTCACTAATTTGCTGTCTCTGAAAATTAAGATTTCAGTCAACATTGAATGAACAAATTCCCGAAGTTAGGAAGAAAATCAAATTGCAAGCATTCATGCATTACTTCCTTCGGAGAAAATATAATCAGTGAAGAGTTTCAAGGTCGTCAAAGAAGCAGTCCGGATAAACTGGTGGACACATTTGCAGGTGCACATGCACAGATATAGTGCAATCGACAGAGCATCAAACCTGCTTCATTCCGTCGACGAAATTATTCAAATAGTAGCGAACCAGGGCATTCCTTCCATCATTAAGGATCCCATGAATCGTCCGCCGCCCATATCTTCGAGGCATTAGGATTTAAATGAGCACAGAAAAGTTGAATTGAGTATCAAACTAATAAACCAAAGCTATGCAAGAAAAATAAATTAAAATATATTTAATTGAATCAAAAGTACCTGACAAAGTCACCCTTCAGAGCTGGAGTACCAGAATATTGAATGCTTATTTCATCCCCATGATTAGCCCACACTAGTAATTATAATAACAGGAGAGCATGTAAGATTATTAGACGATATGTACAGACAGTCAATTGATATACAAACCACGTTAGTAGAACTAGCATAGTAAAAGAAAAGGACAGAACATGGTCATGCTGCAAATAAGCCCAACATGAGGTGCAGCCACTCACATATCTTAAAGTTTTCATCAAAATTTGGATGTGCCTCAATTGTCTCTTCAGCACCGAATACACCAATCCTCCTGAGCTGCCATTCTAACACTCTTCGACCTATCATGCTCTGCAATTGCAAGATGCCATTGTCAGAAAACCGAATAATGCAAGCATCAAGATTAGAAAAGAGGGGCCCAAAAATTACTGAAACAATTAAGCAAAATCTTCACCGCAGAAGCAGATGCTTCACTTTAAATGTATATTAAGAAGAGAATATATACTAAATAATGTCAACCTGAGAAGGAATGCAGAAACACTGACAATAGTGGCACAATTTTAGCATTAAATCTCATGGAGAGTTCAATCCTAGCTCAGGATGTACACTGGCGGCATGCTTAACACATGCAAGTAGGATAGGAAGTAGTGTTTCCCGTGGCACACGGATGAGTATCCCATAATAACCTACCCTTGGGAGGGGAACAAGGGCCAGAAACAGCTGCTAATGTCCCTAGGCTGAGACAACCGATTCAGTCTCTACACTCACTACATTCAAAGAAAAATAATCCTATGAATCCGGAGAAGAGGAAGCACTGTTCATTTCTGAAAAGCAATAATCATGATCAGTTCAGTGGGTCCGAGTTACAAGCCCAAGAGCACCTCATCATTAATTAAGCAGAGGATTTTGACCAAAAAAAAAAAACTAACCAGAGGATGGATTGACAATTGTAGCACAACCCTATATCCAATAAGAGAACATATGATGAAGCCCACAAGATAAAACAAGTTGACACTTGCTCAAAAAATGACATTTTTTACCAAGTTCAGGTGAAGAGCAACCATTTTATCAATTCATAGATCAACTAAGAGTCCTATAGGATCAGGGTTCGTCTCTAATTGAATTAGTATTCTCATATCTCAATTTTGTTAGGATGTCAATGAGTTCCTACTTTCTATTGAAGTAAAATATCGTGTTTATTAGTCCAAGTTTAGGCAGGATTTAAGCTTTTTATTGAGATTTCCTATTTCAACTAGGAGTAACTTTCTTCATAAGAGTCTACATATAAGCTAGCATTTCTTTCTACCCAATGGAGTTGATGAATATTACTGAATTTTAGCAAGTCTTTGCTTTTGGAATGTGTGAGCAACTCTTCTCTTAGGTGTGATGCCTAACAAACCCTAAAGTATATAAGGAAGCTTTATGTGTGAGGCCCAAAGGAATTCACTCGCTTTGAGTTATTGTTTGCAGTGCTTTCTCATCTAGTCCTCTATCAGATCGCTTTGGGACTCACCATCCTACATCAACATGAATTTTCTATGCTGTTTAAGCAAAACCATAACATTAAATCGGAATACCTGGGTAACATTTGTACGGTCTAAGCAATCGATGCAATTTGTCCTCACAACCCCAAGTTGCTCCTTAAGTTTCTCGCTCTTCTCGTTCAATAAAAAGTAGCTGCATACAAGAAGAAAAAGGAAAAATGATATGGCTGAGCGGTGATATAGTATGCATCTTGTACATCCTGATGAAGAGAAAATTTTAACATGGTCATCGATGTAAACAAATGTAGATGCATCTAATTATACTCTCTGAGAGAGAGAGCAATGGATTTTGCCAACTTTAGCACTCTATTAGAAGTATCTATCAGACAGCCGTTGCCAAAATCAGTATCATATCCTTTTCTCATACAACAGATCAAGTTAAAACCGCTGACCTTAACAAAACTACGACTCCAAGTACCTGAAAATGAACCATACCCATTTTTTTCAAGGAAGTCTGCAATTTGGTCATAGAGAATGGAGAGACGCTCAAAGTGAACATGCCCACAAATCCGATGGAAATCGAACTGCACATATCTGCAATTTTACATGAAATGAAAAGTTAGATTAGACAATTTACAAATATATTCCGGGATGGCAAAAAAAACTATATTCAGCATACATGAGAGGACGGATAAAGATATAAAAGGAAATTCTACCTTACATCGTCGCCAACAATATGCTGCATTGAATTTGCGAACTTTTCAGATAGGCGGCCCTCACCTCCATGCTAATAAAATAAAATGCAAATTAGTGTGCGTTTGTTCCACTTAAAACCCCATGATAAAGGAAAATATTTACCATGGAAATCATTTCCAAGAAAATGTTTAGTTTTCATTTGTTTGATAGTTTAGGGAAAGTGATTTCTTTCTTACTAGAAGGGGAAGTCATTTTCCCACAATCTAGGCTAGTTGTTTTCGGTCCATGCAAATGTTTACCGCACATAAATTAGTTTTTCATCATCCAAACACCGGAAAGTCATAAAAAAATCTCCAGGAAATAGTTTTCCTACAACAAACGGACGCTTAGAAATAGTAACTCTTTAAACTGTAAATTCCTTTTAACTCTCAGAGTAGCCTAAAAAGTCAGATAATTAATTAATCAACAGTCAATGGTAGATCTTTTAGCGCCCTAGGAAAGAAAGTTACCTTATTGACAAGATCAACAGCCAAAACAGCTCGATATGTTTTTCTCAAGTCCAGAAAGTGACGCTCGATAACTCGAGGCTGCGTATGATCAATTAAAAACAGAAGTGCAATCAATTTCACAGTTCAATGTATAAAAGCAGAAAACAGGTCAGAAGACTCACAGCTTCCTGAGGTTTCACTATCTCGAACTTAGGCTTATATGTCAAATCAACAATTTGCTCCCAAATGAACGGAATGGAGCCTCGTATCTGGAAACGTGACATAAAAAATCATTTGAGGAAATACTGCACATACCGATGCCTTTGTTGCCAATCACCAATCAAATAAGAGAAACAATCCCCCTACAAGCTTGCAAACAGGATATTCCATGATTCCTCTAGGAGAAGGTCTAATTCACTATATACGTACATTGTCAACAGTTTTACCCTAAAGGTTAAGCCATCAAGCTATGTGATTATCATGTATGGTCAAGCATAGATTAAATGAATGATTGTCCTTTCACAATAAGCTGAGGAACTCTTCAACACAATACGGGGGGAGAGAGAGAGATTCACTTGGATGAATGATGCTGTGAACCCATTCATCTGCATAATTTGCTCACTTTCCACAAAGTTGGCAACATAACCATCAGAGTCAGCTCCCCTTCTCCACATTCGGGTTCCTTGAGGAAGATGATTAAAAGCATTAAGGTGTGGTTAGCTTTTGTAGTAAACAGTGTGTTGACATTTTCATATATTGCATTATAAAGCTAGCTACATGGAAAGTAAGCCACATCTAATGAGAGATCTGACCAAGAAAAGAAAACCACTAGTTGATGAAAGTTCCTCCTCAATTGACAATTAGATTGTGCCATCTTTCAGCACTTACCAGCTGGCTCAGGTGGCCAAAGCAATCGTTACCACTCTCTTGAGCACATACATAACCATATTTTCACCACTAACGGAAATTTTATTGAGATGGGATAGACAGAATCACAATTTCAAAAGGTATACATAGTAAAGTAATCACGAAGAAGGAAGTGATTACTTCTGGTGGTCCGGTATAGATGTTTAGCATGGTTTTTAGCTGAACATGCACCTAAAAACTACCTAGTAATGATCTGCAACTAGTTGAAATATAACCATTCTCCCAACTTGCAACCCATTTAAGCATTCCCTTCATGTACCGCCAGCCAAAGAAAGCAGCATTCTCTTCCCTTGTTCCCACTCCAGCACTCTCAAAACCATCTTTTTACACCAGTACAAGTGATGTATTCATACTATTTGCTTGAGGTTCGGACAACTGTGTTAGGAAAGGATTACTCATCTACATCCACGGTCAAATTTATGGGATCTAGCTACATACTCAACCACGATACTATAGGTAAACATATCAATCGTGAATAAGGTTACAAATTTGACAGACTAAATAAAAAAATATATTACTGAAGACGAGCAAAATCAAAGACTTCAATTACCATTTCTCCTCGTGCACCTCCTAGCAATCAATGTGACATCAGCAATGTCTTTCCCAATGGCTGCTTGAAAATGCTGAAAGCGTGATAATCAGTTAAGGAGCTCAAACGTAAAGAGGGGTAAATCAGCATTTTGTCATGGCTTTGAAAGTATGTCAAGCCTTGGTGCAGTTTCATGCAAAAGCAAGCGAATAAAACTGAAAGGATATTCCCTTGGATAACAGGCAGCAAGTATCGGTCGAGCTACAAAGAGCATAATCACAATTGGTCAGCATCAAGATCCATGAAAATGCAGAATACATGAGTACCGGAAAAATAATTGGATCACATATTTGTATCTGAGTTACAACCTTTTTATCTATGAGAGATTCCAGTAAATAATTATTCCAGAGAAACCGAGGATCAGCCTGTGGCAAAAAATTGGGGTTAGCAAAACTTATAGTGCAAAAAAGATATGGCACAAAATTCTGCAGACTTAGCATTTGAACGAATAGCAAATTCGAATTCAAGCAGAGTCTGGAAAATTGTAGAAGATATCTTGAGTTAAGTCAAAGACCAAGCAGTACTCTATGGTGGAGTTCAACATATCAATGCTGTAGTAATAGAGGGAACGCAGTCACTAAAACATGAAGACTTGCCTGTCTCCAAAGAGGAAGCAACTTGGACTCATCTCCCAGTTCATATAACCGTTGAGCACTGCAGCATAGAAGTTCACCAAGGCAGCGCCAAAGGCCAAAATAATCACTTAGTTTACCAATCATACTACCACATATATCAATGTCAGCAGCAAGTTCATATTCTAATGAGAGCATTTAAAAAGCAGTAAAATGGTTGTGTCAATTCTGGAGTCTGACTTTTGTACCACTAAGATTTGTTATGGTGTAGTCAGTACAACTCTTCCTGTTTAATTACAGGGCATTTCTTCTGTTGTGGAACATGCTTCCAAGCCCTTTTGGTCAAACAGGAGATATGACCAAGGAAGAGAAAACGAGGAACCATCAAGCATTGAGTTCAGTAGTAGGGGATGTAAAAAGGGGCAAGGTTAGAGGTTCAAAACCCCAACCAGCAACTTTACTGGGCTAGAAAGAAAAACGAAAAGACGTATTGAGCAATTACTATCGATGGTGTGCCACGTCAAGCTATTCAATTTGAATGTTAGAAATAAAATGCAGAGAAAGACTCCTATTTCCTAAACATATAGCAAACAGGTTAAATGGAATCTAACCAACACAATTCTGCTGAAGAACAAAGTTCAACTGTCACGCTTATAAGTATAAAATTACCCATACGAGATCCAGGAGTTCCTTCGAAAATCTAAAAATATAGAATACACATTGGAAGAACCTTACTCATTTGTTTATTACAATTTTATGAGTGCTAGTTAGCTCTTCAAATATTGGAGGATTGAAAACCCTTTCTTGTAAAAATAATTTAACTGATATGTTCAAATTGGCTTTATCCTCGGGGAGTCAGATTAAAGACTAATGCCTGGTTAGAAACATCCATGGACTCAAAAAGTAAAGTGTCACCATGTTTTGGCACATCAAAGGCACGCTTTGTCAAGTATCCCAATGCCTCAGCATCATATACCTTACTTATGGACTAAATCAACCAAAGAGGACAAACATCATGACCAAAACTAAACAGGGTCTTCTTGCGGGTATAAAAAAAAAAAACCGTAAGAGTGAATTTGTACTTCCGCATCTATATTTGACTGCATCTTCAATTGAATTATGTAATTGGTGCTCTTTCATCTCTAATAACCTCACTTATATCATTCTGTCTCCTATCAACAGCGGTATCATTTGGACTATGTGTTAGCATCGACACTCACAAGAAAAAAGTATCTATCGAGCTAATTCTCAGTTTTCTTGATTCCACATACTACATTTAATAACCTTGGCAATTCCTTGAGCCAGGTGCATGTCATTTCTAAGCCGAGAGGCCCACAAAACTGAGTCTTGTTCAAATGATTTAAATTGTAGGTGCACACAATTCCATATTCACAGTTATGTTTTTCACTTGTAATGTGCAACTGGAGATTTAACATATGTTGTTAGTGGGTAGTTTGTCACCTCAGCGTTAGGTTTGTGTCATAAGAAAAATATAGGCCAGAAGTCCTCTCTGCGACGTTGAGCAGCCCGCAGAATTCGGTCTCCAACCTCCTCTGCAAACATACAAGAACATCGTTAGTGGTACCACTCATGACTAGGGAAAAAGAAAAGGCAAAGAAGCACAGAGGCGCACCTGCTCATTGGGGGTATGTTTGAGAGAATGGTCACAAGGGTAAACCTTCAAGGATGACACTCTGAAGATAGGATGCCCAAAATAAGCGCCAACAGCCTCTCGTTCGGTGATAACAAGCAAATAAGACCCTTGAGAAACACGAGAGTTCAGATGGAGGTAAGCATCAGACACTTGATCCCAGCATCACATATGCTGATCACCAGAATGGCCCAACAAGCTTGGAAATTGAAATTACAGACGTCACATCGATAATTACTTCCAATCCCATTTCTATTAACGTCATTAATACTGCACTTACTTGTTTTTTCTTTTTTAACGGAAACAAAAGACAGTCTCAGGCAAAAATGTATCTGACTAAATCCCTTGTCCAGAAGAAAAAGGTCTACCTCCTTACACAAGATGAATACCATTCTGTAACACGGTGCATGGAATGAACGAGAAAGAACAAATCCGCATTCGTATACTAAGAACACCGCGATAGCAACTATTATGATCACTTTTTTCAATTTATGAAGATCATACACACGGAAAGGAACATTACCCTCATTCTAGGACATGAACCTACGTATCAAGCAGTTCTAAGTAATTAAAGATCCAAAGGAACTGCAAGCAGACACCCACCTGCCACAAGCTTCAACATCCCAATCACTCCAAAAATGGTTCGGATTTTGGGGACCCGCACCGAATCACATTCCGGAAGCTCATCTGGGGCAAAAAAAATATCCGCACCATAAACAGTTAGAAAAAGAACAAAGAGAGAGAGACATCGACCCAGCTGAAATTTCCTTTCCAAAAGTTTCAAAGAAGAAAAAAGAGAAGACTGAAATTGTGAACCCACCTATCAGATTCATCGTCCCATCCACACGACTAACCGCTAAAGAGGATCCACAAGATCCATCAGTGGGCTCAACAACATACTGATCTGGGAATTCCCAGAGCCTCATACGCGTGTACAGCTTCTGCTCAGACTCCGCTCTCTCCATCATTCTTGGGAATAGAGTTCACTTACGGGAGAAAAAAACAGCTAAATGAACACAAAACCCATAACTCAAATTCCATCAACGAAACAAAAAGCCACCAGAATTCACAGCACGTCCCAATTGCAGGCTCCAAACTTTGACTGGAACGGACCTACCTGTGCGAAGATGACGCGTGAAAGTTTCAAACTTTCTTGGAGAGATCCAACGAAGTCGACCGGGGGGAGCATAAAAGTTTCGGACTTTCTGAGAGATCTGGGGGTGTTACAGCGTGTGCATGGGGTGTCGGCCCACGGTTTCCAAGCTTGCACGGAGCTAAAAAGAGGAAAGAGAAATTACGGGATTCTTTTGATAGGGAATGAAATTGGAAAAAAAAAACAAAGGAGGAGATTTTGGGCAGAACTGAAAGAGATCAACGAACTTGCAAGAAAATTGGCGTTGTTGTCGGACCTGAACGACTGATTTTCAGTGATGCGTGGCAGATAATCACCGTAGCAGTGCTGACCCACTCCTTTGTAGATGCAGCTGCAGTTGTCAATTTCCCTTTTTCTTTTTTTTTTTTCTAAATTGCTGTCTAATAGAAATGTTTTTTTTTTTTTTTTTAGGACAAAAAACAGAAATGGTTTTTTTTAGGACTACTAATATTTGGCTTAACAAATGCGTATAAAATTATTTTTCCACACATTTATATATGTATATATATACACGGGTCTTGCTAGCATGACAGTATGACCGTAAATTATTAGTTGTAAGATCAGAAGTGGGTCCCGCCATTATTACTATATTTTTTTGCTATTAATAATACTTGCGGTTGAGATTACACCGTTATACTGTTATCTTGTTTAATTCTCAAATTCATATATATAGAGTAGGAGTTCGCTCGTGTACTCGCCACGTGGTACTTTACTCGAACAGCCAGTATGTTCCCTGAGCCCAGCAATCTTACTGATTATTTACATGTCATCCCTCCATTTTTTTATGTTATTTCCAAATGCTAATAATAGATTGAATTAATTTTTAAACATCTTCAAATGCTAAAAACAATTATCCAAGTTAAACCTAAACAAAACAATCAATTCAAGCATAACCAAAATAATTGAATTAGAATATACTGGATTAAGAAATCCACTTAGTTAAAAAAAAATAAATTAAGAGAATTCGTAGTTTTGCGCAGACATATATTGGCAAACATTTTTTTCTCCTTTTTTTTTGGTTATTACTATCTATCATTGTTGCATATCTATGTTTAAAGTTCCTTTTTTTTTTTCTAAGACTAGATATATATCAAAGATTTTTGTATTTAAGGACAAGCAATTTATTCTTTTTTGTCCGAGCAGTTATTTTGAAATCTTTTTTACCCTCTAACTTTGGAAGGCCTACCTATGCATGTGATTGAAAAAGAAAATCAGAGAAGCCTACAAAGTGCAAATCCAAAGTTCTCGACATTTGCGTTTTTTTTCAATATGTTTGTTGAGTAATGTAGAATTTCCCTTCCCCCTCCATATAAACACATCACGTGATCATAATGAAATTTGAATAGACTTAACACAACAAATTTAGGACGCACGTCGACTTACTTGGACTCAGTAATTCTCCGATTGCATGACAAGAAATTGAAAACGAAAAACTCCTCTACTCACGTGCAATGGACGTGCCATTTTCACTGGCATATTGATGGTTTGTATAATCTCCGTAAACTATTGTAAAGATGAAAAATCATCATAAAAAAAAAAAAAAAAACAAATGACCCTCCAAAGAAATTACAGAGCAAAACCTCATCAAAGCGAATGACCCTCCAAAGAGATTACATAACAAAAAAAAATGTTTTAGTTTTGTGCTTATGCAATAGCAATACCATAAATGTTTCCTCATCTTAGCAAAATAAACGGACGTCTTTTCTCATCTTGCCTGCCCCATGCATGCATCTTCGCATAAAATATCATTCCGGTCCTCCTCGTTCCTCCGCCTCCGGAGGCAGCTTTTCCAAATCCAAGTCCAGACCGCCACCGCCGTCGTCGTCATCGTTCTCCTTCTCTGGAGGTGGCTTGTTCAGATCAAAATCGAAGCCCAATCCTCGCCTTGGAGGCGATGCACGGGCAGCCGAACTGCTTCCGCCTGCTCCTTGGCTCGCCACTGCCACATCTTTCCCCCGACTCCCCGTCGTTGAGAAAGCAGCATCTCGGTGCCCGAGGTCCTTATCTGCCCTCAGCGACACATGGAGTAAAGTCGAGGCAAGCTCTTGGCCATCGACGCTGCCGCTGCTGCCGCGATTGCGAGCCTCCTGCTCCACTGGGGAGCCCGGTGGCGGGGAGATCTCGCGCATGTCGCACCGAGACTCTTTCTGTGGGTGTGTCTTCATGTGCGCGAACAGCTCCCGCCAGCCATAGAGCTTCAAGGAGCACACGCTGCACGACCTCGGGAATTGGGGCATTTTAGGGTTCGTCCTCCGCCTGAGCACCCGGGCCGCCTGCATGACCTCCGGCGGAGGGTCCGGCTCTCTGCGTTGCCTCCAAAATCTCGGTCCGCCGCGCTGGGCGGAACCCCTCGAACCCCAACTGGTCACTTCAGTCGCCATATCATTGCCCCGAGAAACCACAACAACGTTGTCATCCTTGTCACCATCACCGACTCCTCTTGCCCGAGGATGGCCAGGAGGATTGGCGATGCCGTTTTTGAGTCGGGAGGATCCATTTCGAGGGTTCGCTCCGTGCTTCTGGCCGAGCGACTTGTCATGCGGGTTGCTCATGAACGATGAAGATGATCGCGAGACACACTGCGAATACGTCGGACTGGAGTTTCGAGAAGAGGGTTTCACAGTTGTTGTGTCCGAGAAAATCCGATCGCGTTGAGCTTATTTTATACTGTCGGAAGAGGAGGTTTTTTCGGAACTGGTGATTAATGACGGATTGGTTTATGCACCAAAGGTTGCGATGGTTTGTACGATTGCCGCCATTCCACAAGTGTTGCTTTAGCGGGCAATCATTTGCAGATTTTTGCGCGAAAATGGATGATGAAAGGTTTATATGAGACTAATAAAAAGCACAACCAATTTTCTCCCCCCTCTTTTTTTGCCAAATTTAAGGTAGATAAAAAGACTCTCCCAAAAAAAAGGTAGAGAAAAATACATAAATAAAATAATGACTTCCAACGACCACGTCTTGAGGACTTACCCGGTGGTATTGGTATACCCCTACCACTCCGAGGAATAGTCCATTGCACGTGGGAAACCTCGATTATAAAAAAAAAATGATGAAATGAATTATTCGGATATTTTTTTGAGCGTACTGATAAAAGAAGTCTCCTCGAGCAAAAACAGAAAAAAAATATTTTTTTTATAATATGAACTTAACCTAAATGAAAAAAATATATGGAAACGGAGAAAAATAAAAATATGACCAAAGGCATCCGAAATTTATATTGAGGGACCGAGAAAAATTTAACCGCCACTTATGAGTTCTTAAAATTAATCACTTATGTGAGAAAAACTTTACCATGTATTGCGATTGGGGCGAGTTCTAGGGCTTGATAAAATGGAAAGGAAGTTCAATTATCAAATTTATTTGGGTTAATGTCACGAAAAATCCCAAACTAATATACATGTAACAAATTTTTCCCAAACTATTTTTTTAACACCAAAAATTTCAAATTGGTACATGTATAACAAATTTATCCTCCATTAGTTTCCGTCAAAATTTTACTATCGAATAGCTGAGTTAGATAATACATGAGAGTTGACGAGTGTACCGATATGAGGTTTTTACCCTTCGTTTGTCATTAGTATACCATTTTGAGGTTTTTTGTGGTATTAATATAATTTCAGAAAAATTAACGGAGAGTGGATTTATCACACGTGAATCAGTTTGAGATTTTTTCATGGTCAAAAAATTAGTTTAGGGTAAATTTATTACATGAGTATCAGCTTGAAATTTTTTGTGATAAAAAAATTTAGTTTTGGATAAATTTATTACATGTGCATCAATTTGGAATTTTTCGTGAAATTAACTCACTTTCTTTTATTCATCCAGTCATGCCGTAATTCTAAAGAGAACGGCCGAACATACTTAAAACTTCTACAAAGCTTGTTTAGCAAGTAATTTGGCGATATCTCTCGGGAAGGATCCATGTTCACATGAGCGATTCTTGTTGTCAAAGGAGTTGTACCTTATTATAACTCTTGATAAATTAGATATTTCGATTGTCCACGCCAAGAAAAAAAAAAGAGATTTTGCCAATGCGTTACATAAATATCAATCTCTTATTCTCTATAGCATCATTGCCTTTTGTTAAGAGGAAAAATAGATAAATAAAGATGCCCAAAGTACAGCAAAAATAAATCAAAACTATTAACGACGTGTGCACTAAGCTATATTTTTTCTGTAATTAGGTAAAGATCCATGTGTTGTCTAGATGTTATACTATGTGAAATCCTTTTTTTTTTTTTTATTCGTGATATCAATATGTACCACGTGCACAGGACATTTCAATCTGTACAACATAACTCGATAGCAGATTTGTCATGTGGTTGCTCATGAACAAGAAAGATAATTGAAACATTTACGTATACGATAAAGTGAGTTTCGACGAGAGGGTTTCGCAATTTATGGCGCCTGTGGAAATTTCATTGCGTTGATTTTTACTTTCGTTGTTTGGAAAAACGAATTTCCGGAAGTGGTGATTAATGCCAGTTTGGTTATGCTCAAGTGGTGTGGACGAAAGGTTGCGATGGTTCATTATAAAGTAAGCCTGTTGCCACGGAAAAAAAAAAAAAAAAAAGAGAGAGAGATTTTTCCAATACAGTATAAAAAAATTGTAAATCTCTTATTGTCTATAGTATCATTTCCTTTTTGTTAATAGGAAAAATAGAGAAATAGCAATGCCAAAAGCTACGGCAAAATCCTTACCAAAAAAAAGCTACGGCAAAATAAATAACATAAATATAAATGCACATAGAGGTGGCCGGTTCCACGGAACCGCCGGTTTCGATTCCTGTTCCAGGTTTGGAACCGCCGGTTCCGGGCCGATTCCGGTTCCAAGGCCCACTTGCTCTTTTCACCTGACCTCCTTCCTTTTTTTTTTTTTAAAATCGGATCGGAACCGGCGGTTCCGAGCCGGTTCCGGTTCCGGGTTGGAACCGTGAGCCCGGTCAAAGGGCCGGTTCCGGGCCAGTCAACGGGCCGGTCAACTAGCCGGTTCCCGGCCCACGGGTCCATTTGGCCACCTCTAAATGCAAAGGAAGGGGCTATTTCCATTACAGAATGTCATTTATCAAACTCCACTTTTCTTTCCACCAAAAAAAAAAAAAAAACTCCATTTTTCAAAAAAAAAATCCACATTTTCAGGATAGTGGTAAGTTATATCCTAAGTAGCACCGACACCAATACGTGACAAGTGACACGACACGCCGGCATGTCATTAATTAAAAAAATAAATAATTTCAACATGTTGGGACACGTTGTATATTAAATATGTGTTTTTGTACATATATGATACTAGTATTGTACATATGCATATACATATACATATATTAGTACCGAGTTGTTGCTGCTTCTTTTTCTTTTTCTCTTATAAATTCGCAATTAAGTTCTTTGGGTTGGCTCGATATATTAATTTTGGGATGGTGGGAATGACTTAAGTATACATATTTTTGATAGATTTACATTTTGATCATAATTTTATTAAAAATGTTTAAAATTGACCCCGTGCGTGTTGAAGTGCCATGTTGCGATATCGAACTTGAGTATCGCCGGCATGTCCCGAACGTTGACCACGTGTTGGATGTCTAACACCCGACACGAGTGTCGAAGAGTAACAGGTGTCCAACACGCATCCGACACGACACAAAAGCCACTCGAGAGTGTCAATGCTTCATAACTTATATCCCGACACGCAATTATTCCCTTCGACTTTTTGAAATTTGTGGCTACATGCTTCCTAGCATTGCCTCCAGCCAAAATTTTCTCGCATGTCTCGCCACATGATTATTCATGAAAGCCAAATTGGTCACATATCATCTATATGTATGAAAAAAAAAAAATACAAGAACACGGGGGAAAACCATATCTCGGCACTATATATTGATGTACATTTGGGGTTGACTCTCATTAAATTCTGGTTGGGACTTTAATCCCGTCCTCTTTTACATGTAACACATGTTTGAACTGTTCTTCTATTTTTTTACATGCATGCACTTTTATGAAGAACTTTCCGTAGCCCGTGATCGGAGATCCAAGCAAGAATTGGTCCCAATCAATGTCACAAGACGAGATACGACGTCATTTCCGAAATTTGGAGGGCACATCGCAAAATCGAAATTTCGGAAGGCAATTTGCCCTAAAAGGCTATACATTATTTACACGAGTTTTAAAGTAAATTTACATTTAAATATCCTCGTTCCGCCGCCAAACACAAAAAGGAGAAATATAAGCGGTCTTTTTAATACATATTATGTATAATCCTGATCTAGTCAGCAATGTTATATTTATACAGATATAGAGATTGTCTTTATCTAGTTTTTTTTTTTGGTCGAAATCTTTATCTAATTTTTTCTCAGTCTCTAAAAATCCTAAATTGGGGGGGAAGGTCGGCCCGCTTCGCAAACAAAAACCTCGCGCGTCTGCGGATGATTCCCTCGACCTCCTGAACTCACTCTCTTCTCTTGACGATGCCGTGATTCTTGCTTCGAATCGTCATGGCGGCGTGCCTGAGAGCCGGTAATGGTGTGCTCTCTCGCCTCAAGGCGCTATGCCCACTTCCGGTCTCTCTCTCTCACTGGGTTTTCTTCTTTGTTGCGCCAATTCATCAAACGGTTGGTGAGCCTACCTGGTTTCGTCATCGATTTCTTTTTTCCCCTCTTTGTTCAGAGATTGAACCGCATGCTCGCTGGAGGGGAGTTGCAGGCTCAGGAGCAAGCGGAGGCGAGCTCCGACGATGACCAACATCTGGGTACAGTAACTTACTGATGCAAGTGCACTGCTTTCTGTGGGATTCACGTACCATTTTTCACGTTTGTTCGATAGGGAGATTAAGTTTGCGTTGTTCAAATTTGGTGGTGATTCAGTTGAGATCGATATGTCAACGTGGAAGACGTATGATGCGAGGTCCTGTGGAGTAACAGGTCGTTTGATCCCGAAATCTCCTTGGACCGTCCTGGCGTTGCTTCGCGATGCAGGTCCAATGCGCTTTATCTTGTTTTTCTCTCGTTCTTTTCTTTTTTTCTCTTTTAGAGTTGTCGACACATGGTTTGTGGCGGTAATGACTTGATTCCATGGCCTGCTTTTAGCTTGGTAACTTGCTGGATACTTTTCTCTATTCTCACGGAGGGAGAGACATATTATTCATACTTGAATCATGATATTTGATAGAGTGGAGGTCTTCTCTATTACTCATCAGTGTTTTTCCTGTATTAAACTTCGCCATGAATAAAAGACATTGGCGTCATTGTATTTCTGCATATGACATGCAGCTGGCAGTAACTTAGTAGTTATGACGTGATTTGTCTATTTTGCGATGACACGCAGGATTTAATGCTTATCTAGTTGGCGGATGTGTCAGAGACCTAATTTTGAATAGGATTCCAAAAGATTTTGATGTCATTACCTCAGCTGATTTACAGCAGGTTGCTCTGTTTTTTCTCTACTTTTGTTGGCACGAGAAAACACCCAACCAGTAAAGTTCAGACATTGAATTAGTTTTTCAACGTCTCCTATCAGGTGAAGGAAAGATTTCATCGTTGCGATATTGTTGGAAAGCGATTCCCAATATGTAGGGTCCGGATTAAAGGTTCTGTTGTAGAGGTTAGTTGGTGGATATATCTTTGCTGATATTCTCTGGTTTACTTCTAGAGATTTGACTTGTTTAATTGTCTCTGCTACTTCGCATTTAGCATTTGCTGATGTTTTACTGCATGTGTTTTGGAGAAGGTGTCCAGCTTTAAGACAATGGCAAAGAGGGCAGAAGGAAAGGAGAAGGTTATCTTTTCTTGCATGCCAAGTGGCTGCAGTGAAAAGGACTTCATCCTTTGGAAGGACTCGGTGCATAGGGACTTCACAATAAACAGGTAGGATATTCTTTTCTTCATTTTTATTCCTGTTTTGGCAAAATTACGGCTTAATTCGTGTCGTGGAAGCTCAGATAAGTCCTTTGATTTGTACCCCAATCAGATACAGGTACAAGCCCGATATGCCAAATACTTATCAGATACATCTAGGTGTACCAACGTAGATGTAAAATCTCTAATTTTGGAAGCATCAAGGATGCACGATGGAAATAACAGGGATACTGCGGCTTAGACATATGCCTCAGGGCCAATCTTACTTTCATGAGCGAATGCTTCTTATTTGTTCAATTTATGGTTGAGATGTGGGGGCTATAAGAAGATACTCAAGGGGTTTCAACTGAGACTTTACTGACTCTTTCTTTTATTTGAACAAGTTTGATAGTTCTTTGGACTTTCTGCATAAGCAAAATTGCATTGGTGTGGGCTGATCTGTCATGACAAAAAAGCGTGAAAACCAAAATGCCCTTGAAAGTGGTTGAACAAACCAGGAGCACTTTCAGCTGGTGCTCAGGCACATTTTCTATAATGGTCTCTATGTCATTCAGATATTCTAGATGTTTACCTTGTGGGGAGAGGCTGGTTAATGGGTAATATAACATATTTTCTGGTTCCAACTGCTATCAAATCCAATGGTCTTAAAGGTGCTCATCAGTATCAAGAATATTTTTTTGATAGCCTCATCCTGGTGAAATAACCTTTGTTTTCCAGATAAATTATTTTGTCAGCTGCTGATGCTCGTACTGAACTTTCTAGCCGATTTTGCTTCCATAGTAACTGTACCTTCATACTTCATTTGCAGTTTATTCTTTGATCCATCAGAGAACAAAATTTATGACTACACCAATGCAATGGAAGATGTGAGATCTTTGAAGGTTACTCTTTACTTCCTTTGGTATCAATGCTTGTATTCATCTTTACTGTTTCTTTGCTATTTGACTACTTGAAGTTTACATCATTTCTTTCGCTTGATACCCAGCTTAGGACTATAATCCCTGCCCAGTTGTCTTTTGAAGAGGATTGTGGTATGTCTTTCTTTCTATAGCGAAAATTTTAAGCAAAATTATTGGTCAATCCCTATCAAAATGGCAAAGTAAAACTAGATAGACAATCACATATAAGTCATTCATGCAGCAAGAATCCTGCGCGGAGTGAGAATTGCAGCTCGTCTGGGTTTGGCATTGTCCAGGGATATTGAAATTGCAATTGGTAGTCTCTCGTCATCCATTACACGTTTAAACAAGGTACTGATGTAGAATTACTGTCTTCAAGAAGATAACTATGGTTTTGGAATTGTTTATCGGGCTAGGACCACTGATGGAATATTTTATCTATGTTCTTCATTTCTGGCATGCACTTTTCTCCTTTCATATTGTGGGGAAATCATTAGCTAGAAGTACCTTTTCTTACCTCTAGCTGATGCTCTGTCTTACATATCCTTTTCCAGGACAGGCTAATGTTGGAGGTGAATTCTATGCTATCCTATGGAGCTGCTGAATCTTCTCTCTGTCTGCTTCAGAGACTTAGGCTACTCGAGATTATTCTCCCATTTCATGTCAGCTGTTTTTGTTGCTTTCTTTGCATAGTGTAAGTTATTTCTAAGTTATAATGAGGTTATTTCTAACAGTAGTACATGTTGCAGGCAGCGTATCTTGATCAGCAGAATAGGGGGCACTCTGCCCAAAGCTCCTTGATGTTGATGGTAAGGTTTCTTCTGCTATGGTTTTACAATCAACATAGCTTGTCCTTCTGGTTAATTTTGGGCACAGACACCATGCAAGATTGATTTAACTTATGGAAACGTCATGCTGGAAGTATAGTTGCTTTCTCTTGATAGATTCAAGTTTGAGTAAATTAGGGAACTCTCTTACGTCCCTCATCGTCTTTTTTTTTTCAATTTTCCTGCCGTTATCATTTTGTGAAAAGCTAAAAAGTTCTGGTGCAGTTCCAGACAGCAGCTTTATATGTTCCTTGTAAATATCAAATGTTTCTCAGAAGTTGTCTATTTAGTGTATCCTAGAATGTAAATTACTTCAAATCTTCTATCCTTTCATCTAATACTGATATCTTGTTTGTTAGAGATTAATGTACAATTTGGACAAAGTGGTTTCGTGCGCTCAGCCTTCAGACTGCACTTTGTGGTGGGTGGTCATTCACATTCTGCTGTGTTGCTTCTAATCATTCTGTTATCTTATGCGTACAAAAGGTGCAGCTGACCCTACTTCAATATGACAGGATTGGACTATTGGCCTTTCACTTGGCATTAGTGAAGAACCCTCAAGATGCTTTAGTAATTTGGGCTTTTGCATCAACTCTATATTATGGGAAATGGAAAGGAGCTTCCCAATTTGCAAATAAACGTGCTAAACTGGAAGTAAATTTTGTACCTGAGATCTCAGGATCATCTAGTTATAAATCAGCACTTGCAGAAAGCGTTAGGAATTTAGCGTCATTGGTGCAAGAATCTGTCTCTATCTTAAGTGATACGGACAGACTAATTGAATCGATGAGCAGATATCCACATTCCACTTGTTCTGGTTTGGTAAGTATGCTATTCATTTTATCTACTGGACATGAGATGTGCACTTATTGTTTTCTATATGCCACCTATGTGAGACTCCTGTCCTTTGCTGTGGAAGATTCAATCCAGGGGCCTAATGTTATGTTGATAGGGTGATATTAACCTTTCTCGAGTCATTGCTTTTCTGTGGGAACACAATAAAACAAGTCCACCCCATTCTGTTCTCTGTCTCTCTCTCACATATACATGCGTACGTCACTACTTATCTCTCTGGTAGTTTGGCCATCCAAGACCGCCACATAGGCCCTCACTTTGTTATGTAATTGAACATAAATTTTTACCCAACTAGTGCCAACGATGAGGTCATTGAGTTTGTAATGCACTGTTTTTCAACTTTGCTTTGGTGATATCTAAAACATTTTATAACAGGCACTTGGAGCACGTCTACGTCCATCCCATATTCTTCCCTTCCTCTTTTGTTTTTATTGTCCTTTGTCACCCTTTTATGTCAATAGTGCCCAACTACTACTTTGAGAATTTGTAAATTGTGCAGCAAGGGAGGATATAAATCCAGGTTCCACCTCATTTTTCCGATCTTATTTGTCCTCTCTTTGTGGGCCCCATTCTGCCTCCCCCATCCCACTGTTTTCTCCTTTTCATCAGTTTCATTTTTTCTTTAATTACATCCCTAATTTAGCTCATCTTCAATCCCTTTTCTCTACTTTTCCTAATTACTTCTATTTGATTGGTTCCACCATTGTGGGTTTCTTAAATTTTCATTCTTTTAGGGAAACACTAATGACAATGGAGTGATATAAGTCATTTATAAAATGGAACATGGAGTAAAAACGGGGTTCGTTCACCTATTATTAATAGAAACTTCATTGAACTCTTAAGTAAGATAAACAATTTTGTGCAAAAGAATAACTATTTCCTACTGGCAATATATTACCAAACACCTCATTAATGCATAAAGCAAGAAAATGTAATCAGCATATTTTCGAGAGCATAGAGTCCATAAATGCGGAATTCTATGTACATTACTTCAGAAGCATTTAATGTGGGTTTTAAACACATATGGTTAAACCTAATTCATGACATTGAAAAATCCAATGCACCAAGTTAACATTCTTCTTTTCATTTGAAAGTTCGGTCAAGGGATTTTGCTGAACTTTTGACATAATTTGCCCTCGAGAGCTATATATTAATGTGGTGGAAGTTTCTTAAATTCTCCGTGAACTTTTAATGTTTTTGGGTCAATACCAAGTACTCCTATGTCCTATCTATGTAGCCAATTGTAATGTAGCATTCTCCCTCAAATGAATAATTAATGTATTTGGCATTTTCAATGCACGTGAAAAGAGCTGATTGATCTTTGATGCAATTTTTTCTTTACTATGTGACAATATACAATTATAAACTAATTAACATAGTCCACCATATATAATATTCAAATACCAATTACTAATGTGGACCAGCACATATTAACCTTAGCGGACTTCGGGGGGACGGAAAGCTTATGATAACGAGGAAAACATGCTTAAATTGCTTCTCTGTAATGGATATTAGATGTAGACACCATATTATTTGACGAAAGATATCCTTGTGAGACATGTTCATCAAGCATACTAAATCTGCGATGTTAGATAGCATAAACAATTATCTAAGATATCCTTTGTGTATTAATTTTCATGATTTCTTTAGTTATTGGCATAAAAAAGATCTCTTTGTATATTGTGTTAGGCACTGGCACTCAAGTTACATGACTAGTCATATGGAAAACCCAGTATACCTTAAGTACCTCATATTAGGGCTATTGAATAGAGAGTCCTATTTTCGACCCAAAAAAATAAAAAATAAAAAAAGAGAGTCCTATTGAAGATCTCACTAGTCGAATCCTTATCTGCAGTTTACACGCCAAATATCCAATTAGGAGGAGTGAGGACTTGAGTAATCATTGCTGTCCCAATCGGATTACTTGTCAAAAATTTTCGTGCTGCAATTGCTTAACTGAATATGCTTCGCTCATATACCAGTATACATAACATGATTGTTCTCCTTTAGGTGGTCATCCAAGAGCAGGTGGCAAATAATGTTAGAGAAATTTTTCAAGTGCTGGTTAGTGATGTTGTATCTTACAATGATGGGAGAGAGTGTTTTGAAATTAGCTATGAGTTACTTGGTAAGGGTTTTCTTCGTGAAACAAGACACGTTCTTGGCAAAATCATTCTGAATACTATGAGTGGCGGAGTAGTGCAAGGAGAGGAGGCTGTTGAGGGTAAGAAGCTCATGGATGCTGTTGGGTATCAACAAAAAACCATTGTCAGTAAACAGAATGAACGGTCATCTCTAAGCCATTTCATAGCTCACGAGGTGTTCAAGGATGATAATAAGAGCAGTCAAGCAGTGTCAAGTTCTGAATTGCTCAAAGGTGGTGTTGATGAAAAACAAAAGTTTGATGGGGAGAGATGCAGTCCTTTTGAACAAAAGGTTGTTGTGAAGAAAAGAAGGTGCGAAAGGTTAGGGGTTAATGGAATTCCTAAGGATATGAAGGGCGAAACTAAACAGCAAGTGAAGGCAGTAAAGCGGTGTTCTTCAGAAAATTCAGCGTCTAAAAACCAGCTGGACCTAACTGAGAAGCATGAATCAATTTCCGAAGACGTAAAGAAGCAGGAAAATGTGTTGATCATTGAAAGAGCTTTAAAGGAGGAGGCAAAGCACAGAAAGAGGAAAGTATCAGTTGAGGAGGAAAGTAGTAGGCCCCTGCTATCCGATATTTTCAAATGAGAATGTTGTTGATGGAAATTATAAGGAAAACCAGGCTCCTGCTTTGTGATGTCTTTTCAGATGAGAAATTTTTGTAGATGTAGATTACTCTCAGGAACAGGATAACTGACTGGTTAGTTCCCGCTCCTCTTATGTGTCTTATTCCACGATTCCTTTTTCTGCATTTATAATACTTTTTATAATACTTTATGCCTATTTAATTGCAGGTGTGTATCAGCATTTTGTCGGGATTGTACTGGCCCTGGGTTCATATTCACTTCAACAGCATCCTAATTTTTTGTACACTTCCAGTTCCAATTCTTTTGGTATTTATTACATCAACTACAGAGCAAATAGAGTATGCAAATTTAGGATGCTTTATTGCGATATATATTAGCCTGTGGTGTTTCTTACAAGTTAAAAGGTCTAGTCTTGACACAGTTCTTTGCTGCTGCTTGTGGTTTCTGGTCATCCTGAAAGTGGCATTCTAGAATTATTCAACCTGTTCGCTAAGTCCTATCATGGTCTGCTTCAAGTTGCCGAAATCTTTTACTGACTCTTGATAAGGTTTTTCGCCAGCTTGGCGGAAAGCGAAACCAGAAGTAAGGAAAATATGTTAATGACTGTTAAGCTGTTTTATAGGTTCTACTTTCCCTAGAGCCGATTGTGACAAGCATGTGCATACTTGATTGTGCGGATCAAGGCGAAGCTCGTTTTGGTTGAAATAATCCGCGGAAGAAAAGGGTTGAGAATAGCCACGTTGGCGAGATCAAGCAACAGGAACTTGACAGACATGATAATTTCGCTAGTCACTGAACTTTGGCCCCTGTCGTCCGTGGATTTTAAATTTATTTAATGTGGTCTTTGAAGTATTGGTAAATGTATAATCTAGTCTATAGACTATTTGAAAATGTTTAATACCGTCCTGTTGATTCAAATTAAATGGAATTTGTGGATTATAGCTTCAAACAAGTTATTTTTACAACGGTGGACAAAAAGGAAGGTATACGTAGGTTATCCATGTAAGATGTTTGTCTCAATTCGAGATATAATAATTGATGTTATTATATAATGATGGACGTGTTAACGCTTTATTTTTTCCTTTCCTTTTCCAAAGTAGATGGATAAAAAATGGACATGTTGACTCCTCATCATCATTATTGAGTAATGGCTGATTCGTTGTTTGAACGAACATGAAGTTTACATTGAATATTCACCAGTTATTCGGAAATCAAATTGAATAAGTTAAAAATTCAAAGGTTACGTCACACATTGAGCTAAAATTTCATTTGGCATAATTTTTTTTCCCCCTTTCCTGTCTTTTCTATCACCTTTTTCTCAGGAAGCAGGGGAAGTAGGCATAGTTAGAAGACAGGTTCCATCGAGGGAGTCAAATTTGATTTGAATTCCGCAACAAAAAGTGATGCTGAAAAGTAATCCCGAAGAGTCAAGTTGCGGTCGGCTAGACATTGATAACTATTTCATGAAAAAAAAACACGTTTCGATTACCATCCAACAACTCGACAAGGAAAAGGATTCTGTGTAACGATCCACAGATGGCCATTAGTTTTGATTTGGGTGCACTCAGTATAAAATTCCCATTAAGATTAAAAAGAATTGTCTTCTGTCCGAAATATTCATTATTAATGATCAATAAAAAAGAGTTATCTTATTAACGAGTACTTTTTTTTTTTCCTTTTGCCCTGATTAGTTTTTTCTTAATTATTGTCTATTTTAGACTTGAGCAGGTCTTTAAAAAGCTCAAAGAGAAATAGAAAAAGGAACTCTGCGGTATAGTGGAAGAATATCCCCATAAGTTCTTTTCGTATTCCATCTCTTCAGGGAAGAAAAAGATTTGAAGGGAACAAAGGAGCCTCTCGCCGATCGGATGGCACCGGGTCAGCTTCGACTCACGATTGCTTGGTAAGCCCGGATATAATAATCTCCCGTGCTTAGAAACATAAAAGGGCAGCTTCAGCTTCTCGTTGGGTAGGCCTGGACTTCACAGTTCACGCAGTATTGCTTGACTAGTAGACTAGTATCCCTGGTCAAATAGGCCGTAAATATTCATTATATATTGTCATTAAAGAAGAGTCATCTTATTAATGGATGCTTTTTTCTTTTGCCCGGGATTAGTTTCTTCTTAATAATTGTCTGTTTTTTTTTTTGGTTGAATTTTATTGTCTGTTTAATAAGCGCGGGAGAGGACCTGTTCTGAAAATGCTTGAAAGAAATTGGTCCTTTTTGTCTGGTTTCCTCGCATGACTCGCATGTGCGCAGCCTGAGCTTTTGAATATTATTGTTGAAAATTCTGTAATTGTGACAGACCTTTCATTTTCTAAAAAAGTTCAACTTTTTCTAATGTGGCGCTACGTGACAATACAAATACAAAAAGTATCAGAAAATGTTACGTTAGATTTCGAGGTGTCATGTCAAAAAAATCAACATAACAGTAGGAAAAAAAAAAACAGACATTTGGGACTTAAATGCATTTTTATCGAAACATTTAAAATAGGATTACAAATCAAGGCCAAATGTTTTAGGGGTCCCATGATAACATTTCTGGAATATAATGTAGAAATCTTTTCGATAACGCAATTTTTGGAGCAGAAATCCATTTTGTCATGTAATTTTTGTTTTATTTCTGAAGCATTTTTTTGCTCCAAAAAGAAGTAAAAAAATTATTTTCTTCGAAATAGAAAAATCAACTTATAATCCGGAAGTAGATTTTTTTTTTGGTCAGAAATTCGGAAGTAGATTGTTAGTGTAGAAATGTTGTTATGCGCGCCCTAGGATTCTTAGTGTAGTTCTCCCCCTGGAAAATGATAATAATGAATATTTCGTCTTAAATCAACGTAAGATGTAGAAGAGTATTTACTGCTGCTCATCGAGAATTTATCTCTATTCTAGCCTAAGACCATACATGACATTCGACAGCACGTTACTCAATCCGAGAGTCTTAGGATGCGTTGGCATCGTCAAAAATGAATGAGTTAAAAAATACTTTCTTAAAATCGATTGTTTGTATCGTTTTCAAAAATGAATGAATAAAAATATTTTCATCACCTGCGAAAATATCTAGACATAATTCATCGTCGATGATGAAAAACATTTCACATTGACTAATCATTTTCAAGCGATGCGGGCGATCGTTTTCAGAAAAATATTTATCAGATCATTTATTTTGATTCGAAGCCTGTGAAAATAAATTTATGAATGTCGCTTTGATTTGACGGACTAATACCCTTCTTTGAATTTATTCGTGGGTGAGAATATCCGAGCAAAGAGAAGTTTGAAAAAGACTCCAATCTTCACCAACTCCCCCCTATGGATTGGTGTGGCTACATTGCTAGCAAACTCCAAATCAAAGAGAAGCATCATGAGAAACGGTTTGGCTGGAATTGGCCCTTTCCTTCCGTGAAGAAGAAGAATATCCCAAGATCATTATGCTCTCCCTATAAATACGACCCGCCCGCATCTTTTCTCCTCCACCAACCAACTTCCACCACCCACCAAAATCACCCCGACCACCACCTCCCCCGCCATGGCAACCGCCGCCTCCCCTCACTCCATCCTCCTCAAGACCCCCTCCACCGCCACCCCCAAGGCAGTTTTCCCAGTCGCCACCCGCCTCCCCACCGCTGCCCTCAAGCCCATCTCCATCAGGTGCGCCGCCACCACCCAAATCCAAGATCCGAGGCCCCCGCCGCCGCCGCCCCCCGCCGCGGCCCAGGAACGGGTCTGCAACTTCGCCGCCGGCCCCGCCGTCCTCCCGGAGAACGTCCTCCTGAAGGCCCAGTCGGAGCTCTACAACTGGCGCGGATCCGGCATGAGCGTCATGGAGATGAGCCACCGCGGCAAGGAGTTCTCCTCCATCATCCAGAAGGCCGAGTCGGATCTCCGGTCCCTCCTCGAGATCCCCCCCGAGTACGCCGTCCTCTTCCTCCAGGGCGGCGCCACCACCCAGTTCGCCGCCGTTCCCCTCAACCTCTGCCGCCCCGACGACCCCGTCGACTACCTCGTCACCGGCTCTTGGGGCGACAAGGCCTTCAAGGAGGCCCAGAAGTACTGCAAGGCCAAGGTGGTTTGGTCGGGGAAGGCCGAGAAGTACACCAAGATCCCATCTTTTGGCGATGTCGAGCAGGACCCGGATGCTAAATTCTTGCACATTTGTGCCAACGAGACGATCCACGGCGTCGAATTCAAGAACTACCCTGTGCCGAAGAACAAAAGCGGGCTCTTGGTGGCTGATATGTCCTCGAATTTCTGCTCCAAGCCCGTGGACGTGTCCAAGTTCGGGGTGATCTATGCCGGAGCGCAGAAGAATGTCGGCCCATCCGGGGTGACCATCGTGATCGTCCGGAAGGATCTGATCGGGAACGCTCAGGGGATCACCCCAGTGATGCTCGACTACAAGATCCACGCTGACAACGCCTCGCTGTACAACACGCCGCCCTGCTACGGGATTTACATGTGCGGCCTCGTGTTCGAGGACCTGTTGGAGCAGGGAGGCCTGAAGGAGGTGGAGAAGAAGAACAAGAACAAGGCCGAATTGCTGTATCGGACCATCGATGACAGCAAAGGGTTTTACAGATGCCCGGTGGAGGCGTCGGTTAGGTCGCTGATGAACGTGCCCTTCACGTTGGAGAAGTCGGAGCTGGAGGCCGAGTTCATCAAGGAGGCTGCGAAGGAGAAGATGGTTCAGCTCAAGGGGCACAGGTCGGTGGGTGGCATGAGGGCTTCAATCTACAATGCCATGCCTTTGGCTGGTGTTGAGAAGCTGGTTGCTTTCATGAGAGACTTCCAGGCAAGGCATGCCTAGATTTGAATCCACAATTCCATGGACTGTGGATTTGAGTTTCTCAATTCATATAGAGTAAAGTAGTGCTTAATTATTTGTATTTTTCTCCCCTTTTTCTCTGTATTTTTCCTGTTGTCATGTTGTTGTTCACTGTGGATTGGAGGTGGGAGGTGAGAAGAGTTGGGTTTCTGTCCTGGTTTTTGGAGGGGAAGTTTTTGGATGTTTTGGTTCTCATATAAGCCAAGAAACAAAGGGTTGGACAGGAATTTTGGCTGAAGGCAATTACATTGTTGGAGATCTTGATTTGATTCCACCAGACTTGCAGAAATAAAATGCAGACTGGAGAAAAATTTCGGGCCGAAAGCGACTGCATCGTCGGAGATCTTGATTTGATTCTACTAGCATAGCATGGCAGAGACAAATTGCAGTCTTCTGGACTTTGGAATGACCATTCTTGAATAACAGAGTATATTTCGTAGTTTTTCGGAGCTCCCCTGTTTGACCTTCTGATGTCCCGTGTGCTTTTGTTGACATGAACCGGGATTAAGCATGGACATTGTTTGAAAAGATGTTTTGGGAGTCGTCAAAACTCTTTTTTTGCTAGATCTATGAAGGAATTTCTCGACAGAAGCTGAAACTTGTGCATCACTCACCAACTCACTCATTCAACAACTACAAATACCAACCCTCAAACCATTAGACATCACGAAATTGATAGGGACATTATAGGCTAATGTACATGGCTAATTATGTAGGAGCCACAGTTGTCTACTTTTTATTTTACGAAGATGTTCACTTCGAGTTCATCCTGGCACTTTGTTGGAGGTGTTCTGAGGTTCATGTTACATCGACGGAGGTGTTCTGAGGTTCATGTTACATCGACGTATTCCGAACTGGACGGGAAGTTTCCCAGGAGTCAGGACGGGGTAATTTGAATCTAGTATTTCAGGATGAATATGAGAAGGACTAGAATCACATGAGCAACAAAAGCGATTTGCTTTCTCTTCCTGTGTACAACTGGCTTTATCCAATCCCGGGCTACTTTCTGGAGAAACAGAGGTTAAACGAACCTAATGAGAAGATTTGTCTGTACTGACCATCCAGCAGCAGCACAGCTAAGCGACTCCACTCCCTTAATTCCTTGAGATTGAAGATAAGTCCTCGTGCTGTGAATCGATCATGGAAAACTATATAACCCAGTAAAGTTTTCTTCCCCTAACCTAAGTAGTAGAAGCTGCTTCAAGAACTTTCTGTAAGTTCTTTCTCGCCGGATTGATCTCGACTTAAACTTTTCCCTCGGGGCGGGACTAGTTGTTCTCGGATCGGCCTCTTTGTTGTTTCTGGGCGCTCAAAGTAGCTACTCGGCTGTGACTTCACACCACGGGTAAACCTGGGGTAATTCAGCTTCACTACTCATATGATGTACCGTTGACACAACAAGATTAAGAACGAGGAGAGGAGAGGAGAGGAGAGGAGAGGAGAGGAGAATCGTTAGGTACCATTGGAGTTCATGTTCAATGCTAGTAAACAAATCATGAAAAACAATAAGTCTAGCTTGTTTGCTCAAAGTTCAAAAATAATAAAAATGGATGTAGTGGGTCATGGTGATTTTTTGGGCAAGAATTGACTTCGGCGGGACATGCCAACGTATAAAAGAGGACAACGAGGATAAATGTATCATCAGAATCATGGTGAACGATTTGGCATCGAGAACACTGAATTTATCGGACCTTATATCCGATGTAATTTTTGTGTAATTGTTGTTAGGGTACATGTACATGTACTTTTTTTTTCAAAATTATTTGTGGATATACTTGGTACTTCACTCATGCTTAATTGATTGAGTATTTTTCATTAATTTTCCTCTAATTGTTTTTATCTTGTTCTCAATAATTGAACTAGAATTAGTTTAAAAAAGAACCCGGGCCTAGAAGCATGGGAAAATCCTGTGCCCTGCCCGGCATGGCTCACTGCTCAGTCTAGGTGGCGAGTCTGGCGAGCAGTGATGGAGGCTGAGGTTTTTGACAGTCTTGGGGTTTGAGAATTTCTTAAGAGAGGGCAATTTGGTCTTTTTCAAGAGACGATCTTTGCTTAGAGGTACGAAGCGATGGTCTAAATAGCATTGAAATCGACACACAATGCGACACGACACAACACGATAAGACAAAACATTTCAAAAAAAGTAAAGAATTTCGACGGTTAAGACACGTTATTTATAAGATAAATTATCATGTATATAGATAAATGTTAGCGATGAATTTCTTCTTTTTATTCAGTTATCGATTCACGATTAGATTTTTTTGGAATGGCCAGATATATTAATTCTGGGGTGTCTAGATATATGACTTAACTAGATACATCTTTGATATATTTACAATTTGGGCCATAATTTATTAAAAATATCTAAAAGTGGTCCTATGTGTGTCGAAATGGCATGTTTGAATCTTTGGGTGGCGTGTAGATGGCGTGGTTGGAACGCTGATGAGTTGGACACGTGTCAGACAACATGGAGGATCCGGAGAGTGTCCGTACTTCCTAGATGATGATTTAGGGACAAAAAGAAAAGAAAAAAAAAAGAAACAAAAGAATGTAAGTGAGAATGTTTGAGAGAGTTTTCAAATATATATATATTTTTTAATATTCTGAAATCATCATTTTCGACCCATTATAGATCACATAAAGAAAAACGATTTAAGTATCACAAAAGTGGGGGAGTGATTAATCCCGAAAATGTCCTTATTTTATCCCCCGAAATAAAATAACAATAATAATAATAATTCCCCCGAAAGTTCTCGTTGACCCTAAACGCTTTGCGGTTCACCTCCTCCGTCGACAGGCCGACACGCTAAAAATTGCTCGATTCCCTGCGGCGCACTCTTTCTTTACCACCATGCTCTCGTCCACGACAGCCGTCGGTTCCTCCACGTGGCACCAATGCAAGCCCCGTTGACCGCGGTTTGTCTGGTCCCTCTTCTCACGCTATGTTCTCCAATATTTTTTCCTTCTTTTTTTAATATTTTGTCCGCTCTTACTTTTCAGCTGGAAAGGAGGCGCAGAAAAAGAAGCAGCAAAATTCATTTTCCGATCGCGAAATTCCGATTCTCCTCCTCCGCCCTTCAATGGCTTCTCGAATCGCGTAATGGTCCGCCATTGACGTCGACCTTCGCTGCTCCAATCCATCCCGAAAGAAGGCAACTCCCCGTCTCCGCCGGAACGATGGCTCGGACTTCATTCGCGTCGTCCCTCAGGCGCCTCCTCTCCAGATCCAGCCCGCCCCCGCGGGTCGTCCCCTCCCGATCCGTCACCTACATGCCCCGACCCGGAGACGGGGCGCCGCGCGGCGTCACCCTCATCCCCGGCGATGGGATCGGCCCTCTCGTCACCGCCTCCGTCGAGGAGGTCATGGCCGCGATGCACGCCCCGGTCTACTTCGAGAAGTACGACGTCCACGGCGACATGAAGAGGGTGCCCGAGGAGGTGATCGAGTCGATCAGGAAGAACAAGGTGTGCCTGAAGGGCGGGCTCAAGACGCCCGTCGGCGGCGGGGTGAGCTCGCTGAACGTCCAGCTGAGGAAGGAGCTCGATCTGTACGCCTCGCTCGTCAACTGCGTCAACCTGCCGGGGCTCCCAACGAGGCACGAGAACGTGGATATCGTGGTGGTTCGGGAGAACACGGAGGGGGAGTACTCGGGTCTCGAGCACGAGGTGGTTCCGGGGGTTGTCGAGAGTCTTAAGGTATATGATTGGATTGGTTCGTGCAGGTTTTTGTTTCTTTCATCTGGGTTGTTTTCATTTAATTTGTCTTGCGTTGCTGCTGCGGTGTTTTGATTGGATGGACGACTTTGTGGTGCTTTTAAACTAAGGTTTGAAGTGTTGTCTTAAGCGTCGTTGCTGTGTTCGATGATATTTCAGTGGCATTCCGGAGTGAATGGGCATTCCCTTTGCTGAAGTGATGTAGCAACCGACATTCCTGAGGATTTAAAATTCTGCACGCATGCCTCCTGGTTGTCCCAAAGTTTGCACATTTTTAGTAAATTACTGGCGCTATCTGCGTGTGTCCATCATCTTACAAAAGAAGTCACGACAGTGTTACGAACGAGCATAGGAGGTACCTGAGCAACTTACAGGGGCTATCTTTGTGGGATGTAAAAAGCAGGGACTTTTGTTCCCCGTCAACAATATCACGGATGTCCAATGTCCCTGCTAATTTTGTCTCCAGTGTTTTAGTTGCTGTATGACTGGCGTCACTTTCAACTGCATTTGTGTCCTATTGCATGGTTTTGGTTGATATGCTGCTATATTTGGGTAGTTGAGTTTACTACTGGGGTGAGGCATTGGTCTTGACTGAATTAAGCATTTTGCTTTGGGTAGTCAACATGCTGGGCTAACATTGACTACAATGATTTGATCTATTGTCAATTATGTACTCTGTTACTTCTCCTGTTTAACGAGATCCGAGACTAATGCCGGTATACATGCTCTGTTCTCCCTACGATGTATTATCACTAACATAACTCAGATTTTCAATTGGTTCAGGAGCATTACTTTTGATGAACTGTGTCAAACGACTACCTTATTAGCCATTACGACATAAATATCTTACTATAAATTAATTTGGTCGCTCAATGCCTTTTATCCGTTTATTCATTTTGACGGCATTGCAAAGTTTGGTCTTTTTATGCATCTCATACTACCCTTCTTTTAGGTGATGACAAAGTTCTGCTCAGAGCGTATCGCACAATATGCTTTTGAGTATGCTTACTTGAACAATAGAAAGAAAGTGAGTGCCGTCCACAAAGCAAACATTATGAAGCTAGCAGATGGTCTATTCCTGGAATCATGCCGAGAAGTTGCCAAAAAGTACCCTGGGATTAAGTATAGTGAGATCATTGTGGACAATTGTTGCATGCAACTCGTTTCCAAGCCTGAACAATTCGATGTCATGGTATGGTTTCTCATCGTTTACATTTTCATTCATGAAGTAATTTTATAGGTGTGAGTTGTTAAAAGACTCTGTCGGCTCTTTCAGCATTTATCTTATGTAAAAGATTGTATATTCAACATCTTGATAGAGAATCTAGCGAATTGATAGGTAGGAACTTGTAAATAGGTTGCAGATGGAAGTTGACACACTAGGTTGCAGGGTACTGATTAGAAGGAAAAGTTGGAGTATAAAGATGGAAAAAAAGTCCTTTATGACTTTTTGGAGTCTCTTCTTGCTATTTTATGTATATGTGTATCCATGCATAGACAATATTCATTGTCGGAGAAGGGCCGGGAGGATTGATTTGGGTGATATTATCAAAGATTTTGTGATGTCTTTAACTGGAATAAACTACCTGTTTAGAAACCAGAGAGCATGTTCTCGGAGGATATCTCAGTATTTTAGTTTTGGACTAGAGGCAATATGACAAAAGCATTGATTTAGCACTTCTTCGCTCTTGATGTCCACTTGAGAATTAACCAAATAGATGTCTGCAAAAGATATTTTTGATGAAGTTTCTTTTTCTCTTTTTGTTCATTTCTGTGGTTAGAAGCGAAGAAAGCAAACAGACTAAGTTTGCATTAGGCGGGGAAGAAATTCATACACAGTTCCCTTTGATGGTCGTTTTGATTCTTCCTGTGTGTTCTATGTTATTTCTACAGTGCTGCAATGGAAGAGAGATCAGTTGTGTATCGTTGTAGATGCTATCTTTTCAGTTAATTTTCCTTCCATAGCTAAGGATCAAGTTTATCACAGACTTCTCTAGGTTGGAAGTTGCTGAGAGTATGTAAGAAGCAAAAAAAAATTTCCATTAACAATCATGTAGAATGGTAGAAAAGGTCAATCAAATACATTCGTCTGACAGTTTGATGGCAAGCCCTTATTGAGGATATGGCATATGACTAGCCTGGTCATTGATATAAGCAATAAATGTCAGGATTGCTAATTGGCTATTACTGGAAGCATGTGCAGCAATGATGGTTCATCTTGGTTATAGAAGGCCCCCTAGGACAACTACAATAAAAACTTGTTTATTTGATTATTGAGGTTTCATAGTCATTTTATTGGAATGGTTACGATACCTGAATGAAGAGGAAAACGTTACCGTTTTAGCTTTGACAATAATTACTCAGTCCCCTATTCTTAACTTTACTGGTCATTTTCTTAAAAATACTGTATTGTACTCACATCATACTGCACCTTAATCTAAAACAATGAGCTCCACTGAACTGTGGTTTGTAATTTGCAGGTGACCCCCAATCTTTATGGGAATCTGGTTGCAAATACAGCAGCTGGCATAGCTGGTGGAACTGGAGTCATGCCAGGAGGTATACCTTAATGTTCCCTCACATTTTAGTGTGCTTCCTATGTTTCATTCAACGTGACTGACTGAAAATTGCTTCTCGTGTGGTACATTTATGGATTGTAGAAACTAGGATGTGACATGGAGCTATTAGAGAGAGGGAGAATCAAATTGTGTGGGACTCTAAATAGAACTTACTGGCCTTTGTTCATAAAATAACATTATGTGCTATTTAACTGGCACCCTAGTTCTTTGGAGCAGACAAGAAGTGTCCTAGCTCTTGCCATCTAAAAAAAATGAAGTTCTAAACAGATTATATATTTGTTTGTAGGTAATGTGGGGGCTGATCATGCCATTTTTGAGCAAGGCGCTTCAGCAGGCAATGTGGGTCATGAAAAGCTAGTCGGACAAAAGAGGGCGAATCCTGTAGCCCTGCTTCTATCATCGGCGATGATGCTGAGGCATCTCCAATTTCCATCATTTGCTGATCGGCTAGAAACTGCGGTGAAGCGAGTAATATCAGAGGGAAAGTACCGGACGAAGGATATAGGCGGAGACAGCACTACACAAGAGATCACTAATGCAGTCATACAAGCTTTGGACTAATCCACAAGATATCTTCATCCTTTACACTTCTGGAGAAATTTGTAGACCCGGCATGGAAATCTATATTGCCCACATTCTTGATAAAATCTTCTTTTCAAGTTATTGTTTGGGACTTCACGGTCCTAAATCCTATTTGTTTTATGAATAATCTCGGTTAAACATGAAAACTACAGCAGGTCTTGGTTAGATGAGACAGCGCAGTTCGTTGAACTGAATTTAGGTGTAAGTTATCTGAGGACGTTGCTCCTTCTTTACCAAGTTAGACGGGGGGAAATTCGAGGTTTCATGCTGTCTTAATTTGTCGAATGCATTTAATGTTTGTCTCAATTCCCCTGCACCGGGCTTGAATCTTGTACCGATTTCTGATGTGTTTTGCTAGTTGCCTACTGAGTCAACATTGCCTCCTTAATCCTCTTTCCAAGTGCTGCTGATGGAGGCAAAACCTCAAATAGGTTTCTGATTCCTGATTTTGATTCAGAATGGAGCATGAGAAACAGGAGCACTCTGTTTTGATTGATATCGCTCGCTCTTGCTACCTACAAGCGTACTCCCAAACATGATGAATTGTTGCTACTTGCTATTGGCCGCGAGCTCGAAGCAGGGGAAAATTAAAGATCCATTTGATGGTAGTCTGTCTACCTTGTCAAGGTTAAAGAGACCTTCAAAAACTCTTAGCTTAAGAGAGATGGATGGACAGGGATGGGCTTAGGGATGAGTTCTAAGAGCAGTTTTGGACTTTCGAGTAGTGCGAACGGTGGGGACCGGGTTTTCATTACTAAATTAGGCCAGATATTCAGCCAGATCCACTAGTTTTTACTTTGTCGCCAAGCGAATGTGATTTGGGATTTCATTTCACTGCTCAAAGATCAACATGGCTCGATCACTGAGAGATGGACCCTCGTATTGTAACGGATCATCTAGATAGGTACCAGCAACGTCACGCAAAAAAACCAATGGAAGTGGGGCACGACTGTGCACTTTGTCGCACATGTCCTTCTGCAAGCCCACATAAAAATAATCAAAGAATTTCCGTTCACCCCATGTTCGTTCCTTAAACATCTAAGGCTATGAGCATTGGCCCACAAAAAAGTTTAGGATTAATATCATGAAAAATCTCAAATTGATATATCTATAATAAATTTATCTCAAACTATTTTTTTGACCATAAAAAATCCTAAACCGGTACACCCGTGATAAATTTATCCTAAACTACTTTTTTTTTACTACAAAAAACTCCAAACCGATACACTTGTAACACATTAAGAGGAAAGAGTTCTTTAAACGAAAGTGTTGCTCTATGGCCATAAAAGATCTCGACAGATATTTCAAGGAGATGGTCAAGCTCTTTTACCTACTTAGTCCATATGTAAATCTTAAACTAGTCTTTATGTCTTGTATTCCTAAAGAAGTCAACCAAGTTGTTGAAAAGACTTTACAAGCAAGATAAATGCCTCTAGCAGATGCCACAATTGGAGAAATCCAACAAGCAGTCCATATTGCAATCGAAAAATTATGTCTTAGGAAAGAGCTTTTTAGAAATTATCTTCGAGAAAACAAAGAACTCTTTCCGTCATCCGGACTCATTGTTAAAAACATCATCCGATCTTGCTCTGGAGTTGCTTTCCACCGATCCTTTTAAGGCTCCTGTGAATCTACTGGAGAATTCAATGAGTACTTCATAAGTGTTGTGCTAAGTAAGATGCCTAGTAGCCAACCAGGCATGAAATTCTATAAGCCAATTCAAAAATGGGTATAGAAGAACTCTTACCCCATTGAACTTCCTCAACTATACACATGCGCTCCTAAGCCCGAACCACTTCCAGTAGTACCCGGTATTTGTATGCTCTAGCCCGAAAACTTTCCTCCACTTCAATCCTCAATTTCTGAACCCAATAGTATCAAATTTCCTCCATTAGAGAAATTCTCTTATCCATAGCAAAAATATCACCATGCACCCAAAATACCTACATCTAATGATGTGGATATCCATGGAAGACGCAAAGGACCTACTCCTTTTGAAACTGTCTTGAATTGACAGGCATAAAATGCATTTGCTTAGAATGTGATCTTAGCACAGTAGCCACTCACCTTGAGCAAGTAGACAATGCAATTGCTTTGTCCAAGAAGATGTTAGAACATTTTCGGAAGAGACTTCATCTGCTTGAAACTAAACAAATTCCTCTAGTCATTATTTGAAATATCAAACCCTTGAAATTGAAAAACTCGAGTGTCAAATCCAGATTCTCCAGAGTCAAAAGTCTCTTTCTCCTTTTGAATCCTTTCTATTTCCTTCTATTGCCCTAGCTCCAAGGTTAGGATCCACTATAGGATCATCTTCATTCGCAGCTGTTCTCAGTACGGCTACTCCACCTCCTAAATCTAATATCCTATCTCTCAAAGGACGATTGGAAAAGTGGGACAAAGATAAAGAATCTCGAGGGAAAAGAAAAGCACCACCTTTAGCACCCCCTCTATCTTCTCCACCCTCACCCAAATCTCCACCTTATCCATCTCAGTCATACATGGTGTCAAATCCTCTGGATAGTTTTCTTAGACACCAAGTCCAGATCCCTTCTATCTCTGCCATGAACCCTCTACAACCTCTTCAGGATGAACCATCTGATTCATCTGAATTTAATTAGGTTAATATCACGAAAAATCTTAAAAAATTGTTTTTTACAAAAAAGACAAAAAAAAAAAAAAAAGAACTTGATTGGTTCCGGGTTGGCTGCATTTGGAGGATTCTCTTACCGGCCTCAATTTTTCCAACGTGTCATTATCATTGAAACTCTGTTTTTTCCTGTTTGTTTCCTTTCGGCCTGTCCCATTTTTCTCCTGCTCTCTGCGCAAGGACAAAAAACTCAAGATAGGCTAAGGCCCTCATATTTTCTTGATCGTCTCTCAGCTTCTCTCTTTGAACCCTCGGTGAACTTCATCACCATCTTCTCGCTTTCTCCGTCAGCATGAACCGGTTCTTCAAGAACTCGCTGACCCACCATCTCTCTCTCAGGCTCGAGCAGCTCGGCACCAAATTCAGGAACCGCCCCCGCCGTTTCGCTCACTGGGGTGGCGGCGATTCCGAGCCGGAGTCGTGGAGATCCATGGAGGGTCTCGTCCGTTGCCCCGCCAACCACGTCCCTCTCACTCCCATCAGCTTCTTGGAGCGGTCGGCCAAGGTCTACAGGGACGCGACCTCGGTGGTGCACGGCGACGTGAAGTATACTTGGAGTGAGACTCACAAGCGGTGTCGTAGAGTGGCCTCTGCTCTGTCCCGGCTGGGAATTTCCCGGGGTGATGTGGTGAGTCGGAGTCCGAGTTGGTTTTGAGTTCAATACCCCATCATTGTCTGCATCGTTAGGCAAATTTAGTCGTTTGAGACACAAACATTTGTGCATTGGTCTCGCCGCATACTTCATATTAAGGTCGCTGGTACATACATTCTGGTTTGATTTGTGAGTTGTATTCTTTCCTTTGGCTGCTGTATCGGTTTCTTCATCTAGGAAAAATTTGATCCATTCCGGTTTGATTTGTGAGTTGTATTCTTTCCTTTGGCTGCTGTATCGGTTTCTTCATCTAGGAAAAATTTGATCCATTCCGGTTTGATTTGTGAGAAACTGTGTTTCGGTTCACGTGTCTCAAGTTAACACCTTTCTCCTTCAAGGGGTTTGGAAAGTAATGGCTGGAAGTGTCTTCTCTGTTGTTGCGTGATAATGATTCATCTAGTTTATGGCAGTGATTGGAATAAAAGACGAGAGAGGACTAAGCTTTGGGTGTTGTATCTCTGAACAGGTAGCCACCTTGGCTCCCAACGTCCCTGCAGTATACGAGCTGCATTTCGCAGTCCCCATGGCTGGAGCGATCCTCTGCACACTCAACACCCGGCACGACCCATCCATGGTAGCAATACTTCTGAAACATTCGAGAACCAAGATCGTTTTCGTGGACTGTCAGCTACTCGAAGTTGCTCGCTGTGCAATTGATTTGATTGACAAGACAGAAACAGAACCGCCGACTCTAGTCCTTATTTCTGAATCGGATGGTTCTGTTCCTCTGCATCCTTCAGGCATTTGCGAGTATGAAGGACTCGTGGCCTCGGGGTCAGGAGATTTCGAGGTGAGCCGACCACACAGCGAATGGGATCCTATCAGCATAAACTATACTTCCGGGACGACATCGCAGCCCAAAGGAGTTGTCTATAGCCATAGAGGTGCGTATCTAAATTCGATTGCGACATTTCTTCTTCATGGGATGGGCTCGATGCCGGTTTACCTGTGGACAGTGCCTATGTTTCATTGCAATGGATGGTGCTTGACTTGGGGAGTAGCGGCACAAGGCGGCACCAACGTGTGCCTCCGGAAAGTCTCTCCGAAGGGAATATTTGATAGTATTGCTATGCATAATGTGACTCACATGGGAGGAGCGCCGACTGTCTTGAATATGATTGTTAACTCAGCTGTAGACGATCGACGGCCTCTTCCTCACAAGGTGGAAGTCATGACAGGCGGTTCGCCGCCGCCTCCACAAATCCTATTCAAGATGGAAGAGCTCGGTTTCAGCGTGTCGCACTTATATGGCTTGACAGAAACTTACGGTCCAGGGACATACTGCGTGTGGAAGCCCGAGTGGGACTCTCTGCCCTCTGACCAAAGATTGAACATCAAAGCTCGACAAGGGGTGCAACATCTTGGCCTCGAGGAAGTCGATGTTAGAGATCCAGTCACAGTGGAGAGCGTTCCTAGTGATGGTAAATCTCTAGGAGAGATCATGTTCAGAGGGAACACCGTCATGAGCGGGTACTACGAGAATCAGGAAGCGACGGACAAGGCATTCGAGGGCGGATGGTTCCACAGCGGAGACCTTGCTGTGAAGCATCCCGACAGCTACATCGAAGTGAAAGATCGTTTGAAAGACGTTATAATTTCGGGAGGAGAAAATATAAGCACCGTGGAGGTAGAGACAGTTCTGTACAGCCATCCGGCGGTTCTAGAGGCTGCGGTGGTCGCGCGTCCCGATAATCATTGGGGCCAAACGCCTTGCGCGTTTGTGAAGTTAAAGGAGGGATGCAACGTCGATGCTCAGGAAATCATAGGATTTTGTCGAGATCATCTGCCTCATTACATGTCTCCTCGTACAGTCGTGTTCGACGATTTGCCTAGAACTTCGACTGGAAAGATCCAAAAGTTCATTCTGAGGGAAAAAGCAAAGGCCATGGGCAGCCTCTCATGAACCAAGCATTTCATGAGCTATCCCCACAATTTATGTGATCACTCTTGGTTCACAAAAAGTTCCTGGAGGTGACTAATTTGCGTTATTCATCATTTTGACCCAGAGAAAGGTGAAAACAGTTCATGGGAACTAAGAGTAGGTATATCAAATTGCTTTTCTGGTATGCATTACATGCGTACATCGACACGAATGTGGCGTCGTGCTTACCCGCATTCCATCTCTGTTATGTTTCGTCTAACTAAGAGGAAATTAATCTTTTTTGCCTTGGCAGTTTCGCAGTGTATTCTTTAGCTCGTGCAGATTCTCGTGCACTGTGCTGATTTGAATCTAGGCGGATGATGCAGGGATGTGCAACTGAGCCGCAATACAAGTAATGTCCTCTCTTCACTCTGCTGGTTAGTGACGGTCGAGCACCGGATTCCCTTCCAGATCGATCCACCATGAGTACTCCCTCGAGGCGGGCGTTGCTGCTGGTACTCCTCCAGCATCGCGATGAAGTTTCGGATGGGAGGGTATTAAAGCGCCAGCTCTGCAGGTGGTAAGATCATAAACGCGGGCTCAGTATGAATCCCGTTCGCTGATGCATCATATTGAACAAAGAACCGTACGTCTGTGCTTATGAACTTACTGCTGCTATAGCGATCCAGTAGCGGCCTTGTCCGTCCTAGTGGATTTCCATCCGGCATCCCGGGCTAGACGATTGATGAATTTGTTTGCCTTTCCCTTCCTCTTCGCTGCCGCGTAGGTAATTTATTCTGCACATGTGCCTGCAATTGTCGACCCGTTTGACAGGTCGAACTTTGCGTTCTATTCATCTAAGATGCATCAATAATAGTTTCTGATGCTTCCGACATCTTTGGGAAAGCATTTTGAGATAAGAGTCGCCGACGTGGTGACTCGACGAATCATTCAATCCAGCGGTACCGGTGTGTCCTTACATTGCTGTCTCACGGAACATCAATTGAAATCTCGGTCGGGTGAAACTGCAACCCCGTTTGCGCAGCAGAGGTCGGGGATGAGTACTCGAGTATCCTGGTCACGGGATCGAAGCTCATGAACTACCTTCCAAGATGGGGCTGAATTACATACTATGTGATACATAGTGTCTTTTCCGGTGACTTTTACACCAATGGAGCAACAGGCATTATAGATTCCTAAGACATGCCCATGAGAGACAGGGTCATCTCGGAAGCTGTCTCATTCGCATTGTAACAAAATGGTTGGGCCGATTTGTTATTACGAATCCGTTAGTATTGGCCCGTGAAGATGTTGTCGGGCCCATTTATATTTCAAGTCTCTCTCCCCCCCCAAAAAAAAAAAAAATTACTCGAACTATTATTAAGGGGAAAAAACAAAAATCGAATCAAATTAGTATAAGCTCGACTCAGTTACAAAACGAGAATGCATAAACTTGGACAGAAGAGTTCTCCAATAAACGAAAAAGTCGTGTGTTGCGCGTGATGTCGAGATTATGAATTTGGTACAAGTTGAGATAGTCGGAAATGTGTTTGAAACGGTATTTGTAGGGTTTAGTTTGTTAGTCACTCTAGACGTACAAATTCTTTTCAGCAAACTTTGGAACTCCGATCCCGTCGCCGGCTTGTTATTTAATCAGATATATAGATAGTTATATATTCTGATAGAAGGTTAATGTTGATTTTTTGTACGAGATCGCCGTCCTTCGGGTAGGGGGATGGCCGATCCAACAATATCTTTGAGATTGAAACCTTTGCTTTCATAGAGTAACATCAAATAAATGGTTTAATTCTAGCTCGAAAGGTAGACTTAAAAAAGGAAGAAAGCTACCAAAAGCATGCTTATATCTAAGTTATAGAAATTAATGACAATCCCGATTATGCAATTACAGGGCAATTAACACGTAAACAGACGAGTAGTTCAATTCTGATGACCGAATTTGGGAGAGCTACCCAAAAAAAAAAAAAAAAAAATCTAAATCTACAACGATTGCGCTAATTTAATGATAAACCTTTCTTCTACTAATTGAGTCCTAAACTTTTTGAATTTGTGCCAATTCAGTTCATTATGACGAAAATTGCCGACGTGGTGTCAGCAATACAATTTCAAATAACATTTTAATATTTTTTGAATTATTTATATTTAATTTATTTTTCTTTTTTCTTTCTTTTTCCATCTTTTCTTCTAGCCGGTTGCCGGCCTTAGGCGAAGCTCGCCCTAGCTAGCCACCTACGAGTTGAGCCTCGCCATCGCTGGACGAGGCCGACCTCGCCGGATCTGGGCGAGGTTGAGCTTCACCCGAGTCTATAGACCAGCTAGAGGATGAAGATAGAAAAAAAAGGAAAAAGAAAATAAAAATTAAAAACACAATCGAAAAATTCAAGAAAAGGTTATATATAATTTAAAATTGCCACGTCAGCCTTGGTTGGCCAAAGTTGGCTAGATGAGCCAAATTAGCATAAATACAAAAGGTTTATCACTGAATTGATTAAAAAAAAAGTTTAGAATTGAATTGGCACAATTGTAAATGTTTAGAACTTTTTTGATAATTTTCCCTACCAAATTTACCTTTTGCTAGCAATTCCCCTGATGTTTTTGGTTCTTGTGAAGGTGTGCTCGATCTATGGACAAAGCTTCCCCATTGCATTGGCTCTCTCTCTCAGCACAGACTTCTGCACCTTCCCTGTGGAATTCATTGGCAAGTCCCCGAAGCACACCGATTTCGGAACCATCGCCGCCTTCTGCAGCCGCTCCGTGCAGAACTCTACAATCTCCTCGGCGTTGGAGCACCTCCCTTCCTTCAACTTCACGTATGCACATGGAATTTGCCCCGCAACGACATCGTTTTGAGCGACAACGGCGGCTTCTTCAACTTTCGGGTGGCTCAACAAGACGGCTTCTATGTCCAATGTGCTGATCACCTCCTTCCCAAAGACTATGACGTCCCTCGCTCGGTCCTTCATCTCTATGCAACCGTCCGTGTGGCGCACCCCGACATCCCCGGTCCTGAACCACCCACCAGAAAAGGCCTCCTGCGTCGCCTCCAGATCCCCCAAGTAGCCCGCCATGAGGGTGTTCCCTTGGAGCATGAGTTCTCCAATTGTTTCCCCGTCGCTTGGAACGCTCCGCATGGTGGTCGGGTCCTTGACATCGGCAGCTTCCAGTGTGATGTTATGGAGGCCTTCTCTACATTTCAGGTTATGATCGTCGTTGGCGTCGGCATCATCGCGGTCATGGTGGTGGTGTTGTGATGACCTCCACGGTCCGATGAGGGCGGGCCCTAGGGCTTCCGTCATGCCATACCCGTGGATAATGTTGAACCCAAGTTCTTGGACCCTCTTGAGGATGCAGGTCGTCGGGAACGGGCCGGCGATGATTACATCCACAGCGGAGGGCAGTGGCTTTTGGTCGGCCGGTGGGGATTCAGCGATCATATTTAGGATAGTGGGTTTACCTGTCGAAAGGGAAAAAAATAACAAAATTCTACTTTTTCATTGGTGTGATTTTGCATCTACATAACATTACCCACACTTTCATATTTCATGTTTCAAAAAGCCTAGGCATCCTCCTAGTTACTTGCTTATATTTACTAAACTAAGGTAATGTCACCTTATCGACATATCTCAATGCTAGTCATCTAATTTTTAGTGTGAATTGCATAGTGTAACTTCATAAGTAAAAGTTAAAAGCGTTCGTATCCTTCGATTGACTCAGTTTAATATGTCATACTCATGATATAACAGACTCTCCGCATCAAAGTAAATGAAAATGGAGCATTACCACAGAAATGAGTGACCTTGTGGAGCTGAATGGACTCGAAGATGATCTTTGCTGACACGTTCCTAATACACACATTGATGCCGCCGAGCGCTGCCATCGCCCACACGAAGCACCACCCGTTGCACCTGAACATGTCCACAGTCCACAGGAACACAGGCAACTTCCCCATCTCGTATCGGAGGATTAGACCTAGAGAGTTCAAGTACGCCGCCCGGTGGCTGTACGCCACTGCCTTGGGCATCCCTGTCGACCCCGAAGTGAAGTTGACCGAGATGGGGTCACACTCATCAGCTGGAATCACGGCTTGGAAATCGCTCTCTCCCGTAGCTAGGGTTTGTTCATACTCTCGAACCTCAACATCACATTGGGTTTGGCGATCCGGCGAGACGGCGTGGATTGTGACGAGGAGTGGCTTGTGATCGTGGTGGTTTTCTTGGGGGTGCGTGTTGTTCTTGTCGTTGATGACTTTGGAGACGAGGTGTGCGAACTCGGAGTCGACGAAGATGATCTTGGGTTGTAACCGGTTAAGAATGATCGTCAATGCGTGCTCATCAAGGCTTACGTTGAGTGCGGAAAGAGTCGCCCCCGCCATCGGAACCGCGAAGTGGAGCTCATACAGTGCAGGAACGTTCGGTGCCATGGCTGCAACCTGCATGAACATGACAATGAATCGGGAACACAAACTATCTAATACAATGCACCGTGGAAACTATATGTTGCAAGTACATAATGTGCACCATTACGCATTGATATCACTAGATAATTAGGTCATAGGACTTTGTGTAATAGAAAATGCTTAAAAGTTGAACACAAATCACATGTTAGAAAATTCTCTTAAATGCTTTGAGAGTAATACATGACGGTATCTCCGAATTAACGATAATATCTTAAAATTTTTATGGTCTAGCAAGGCAATGCATTGCGCGGAACAAGCGATCGAACAATAAATAGACAGAACAAGAAAATAAATCGGACACCGGATGTACGTGGTTCGGTCGTAGAGACCTACGTCCACGGGAAGAGTAGCAACGAATTCCACTATAGAACGAGCGATACACGGAGATTACGGAACCACACTCAAGTAACTCAAACACTCTCGGTGTTTCCCAAACCCCAATTACATCCAATAACGCACACAGTGTTTAGCCCCCAATTCCTAGCGATATCTCGCAAAGGAATTAACACAAATCTAACCTCAAGATTTAATCGGCTTTGACATTTGAATTCTTGATGTAATTCCACGAACAAAACCCACGAATGAAACCCTTGCAGAGCACTCAATGAATGGCTCTCTTTAGGACTCTTTTTCAAGAGTCTTCTTTCTCTTCCTCCTCATCTTTCGAAGGCTTCTGCTAGGGATAGATAAAAGAAAGAAAACCCTCTTTCTTTTACTCCATGGGCTCCACAATAAAATATATTATTTAAGCCCCTCTCTTTTTGTCAAACTCTTGATCTACCATTACTCTCTGATGAAGGCTCTTGCACCTTTCATTTACTCTCTTTTGACTTGTGGTGCCAACAACAATTTTAAACTCGAGACATATATTTTAACAATCTCCACCTTGGCTCGACGTTTGAGCCACGTCACACTCGCTTCTCTATAATCCGAACTTCATCTGCTACTCTCCCAACAGCCCCAATGGGCTCAACCGCCACGTATATCATCCATGTCCAAGCCGCGCTTGAACTTCGCCGTAATCGTGGACCTCATCAGAATACCAACCGAACATGCACCTTTAATCGCTCTACAAGGACATTCCGACACAAGCTCCTTAATCGCAGATAAAGCAAAACCACCGTTGCATCCATATCCGTCGGGAGATCGAACACGTACCTTATCAATATCAGCGATTCTGAGAACCGTTGGCTCTACGGGCTCCACCTCGCTACAAGCACCATCTGTGTCGATTATCACGCTAGTACTCCCTACCTCGGGAGTTTCTGGTTGCAACTCCACCTCAAGTCGAACACCGTTTAGATCTGTATTTATACTGCCACAAACACTCCTACCCCGAAGTACTAGAGACTCGTCAAAGGTAACTTTTCTGCTGCGAATAGGTGAATTTATTGAGCACCACAACCGATAGCCCCGCTCACCTCGTGCATAGCCATGGAATATGCACCTTGCCCTCACATCGAGCTTACCATCACTTACTCGATAATAACACGGGCAACCAAACATTCTAAAAGTAGAATAATTAGCAACGTTACCTGACCACACTTCTTCGGGAGTCCGAAATCCGATCGCAATCGATGGAGATCTGTTCACCAGGTAGCTTATCATACTAAGCGCATCCGCTAGAACTCTTCTAGCCATACCAGCACTAGAGATAATTTTACGGGTCATCTCTAGTAATGTTACGCTCATCAATTCCGCAAACTGTTGTGGTTTATTGGCACTAGTGCGGTGTTTCACTATGCCATTTATCATGCAGAATTTATTTACCAGCTTTGAGCAAAACTCCATGGTACTGTCGGTTCGCACATGCTTGATCGACTTAGCGGTCTCCACCTCGATCAAAGCTCTCGACCGCGTATTCCCGACAACAAGATCAAACTTGTGCTTCGACACAATCACCCAAGTCTTTCTCGAGCGATCGTTAGACTCTCGAACAGATACCAACGTCTCCGGAGCGAAACCCGTCAATGTCTCACCTTGAAGTTCATATAGGCTTCCATGCTTGATTCCTTTCATTATCACCAAGGCACCTCGAACAAGCTTTAGAACTCCACCTTGTGAAGAATACCCGCATCCAGCTGAATCTAGGGCACCCAAGGAAATTAAGTTCTTTTTCAATTCTGGAACGTATCTTACTCCGGTCGGTGTCCTCACAATACCATCATGCATCCCGATTTTAACATCACCAACACCCACAACATCGCATTCGGCGTTGTTCCCCAACCGCACTTTACTACTATCTGTGCACCGATAAGTAGCAAACCAGTTTCTATTTGGTGTAGCATGAAAAGAACAACCAGAATCCATAATCCATCCGTCAAATGACGAATGCTCAGTGACAGACAAGACACTATCGACACCATCAGAATTTTCTGCTACAGCTGCAACATCATCTATAGATTCAACTCTAATTCCCTTACCCGTTTCATTTTTCAACTTTAAGCAATTCCTTCTAAGATGCCCTCTCTTGCCACAATTCCAACAGACAGCACCACCCGTCCTAGACCGACAGCGTCTATTCGAGTTCATACTACTTCTACTACCACGAATATCGCTCCTTCCTCTATTTTCACCTACTAAAGCAGTAGATACATATTCGCCAGATTCTCTTCTACGGATGTCCTTACTTAAAATCAAATCTCGAATACCATCAAACGTCAAACTTGTTGACCCGGAGGAATTACTAACAGCAGTAATAGTAGTATTCCAGCTATCGGGCAATGAGGATAATAGAATCAAAGCACATACCTCATCTTCAAAGTCAATATCAACTGAACTCAATTGACTAACGATCACATTGAATTCATTGATATGATTAGTAACAGACGCACCTTCGCTCATCTTCAAATTAAACAGACGCCGCATCAAATAGACCTTGTTGATCGCAGAGGGCTTCTCGTACATATCCGACGGGGCTTTCATCAAACCCGCAGTGGTCTTCTCTTTAACGATATTAAACGCGACGTTACGAGTCAACGTCAGCCGAATAACACCCAACGCTCGTCTATCCAGCAATTCCCAATCGGCTTGCTTCATCGTCTCCGGTTTCTCCCCGGATAGGGGCAAGTGCGGCTTCATCCGATATAGATAATCCTCAATCCGCATCTTCCGAAAACCAAAGTCCTTCCCCTCAAATCAGTCGATTTTCACTTTTACTTCTTCCCGTCGCCATCGATTCGCTTCAACTCGATAAGCCCGGCTCTGATACCAATTGTTGCGCGGAACAAGCGATCGAACAATAAATAGACAGAACAAGAAAATAAATCGGACACCGGATGTACGTGGTTCGGTCGTAGAGACCTACGTCCACGGGAAGAGTAGCAACGAATTCCACTATAGAACGAGCGATACACGGAGATTACGTAACCACACTCAAGTAACTCAAACACTCTCGGTGTTTCCCAAACCCCAATTACATCCAATAACGCACACAATGTTTAGCCCCCAATTCCTAGCGATATCTCGCAAAGGAATTAACACAAATCTAACCTCAAGATTTAATCGGCTTTGACATTTGAATTCTTGATGTAATTCCACGAACAAAACCCACGAATGAAACCCTTGCAGAGCACTCAATGAATGGCTCTCTTTAGGACTCTTTTTCAAGAGTCTTCTTTCTCTCCCTCCTCATCTTTCGAAGGCTTCTGCTAGGGATAGATAAAAGAAAGAAAACCCTCTTTCTTTTACTCCATGGGCTCCACAATAAAATATATTATTTAAGCCCCTCTCTTTTTGTCAAACTCTTGATCTACCATTACTCTCTGATGAAGGCTCTTGCACCTTTCATTTACTCTCTTTTGACTTGTGGTGCCAACAACAATTTTAAACTCGAGACATATATTTTAACACAATCCTTCTAAGATTTGCCACTCGATTCTCCTCGACGGTAAATATGTATATAGTCGGTCTACAATCATTTCCTTTTCAAGAACTTTTCTCCGAAGATGAGATAGATTTTGGCAGCTAAGATGCCTATCTTCCAAACTTTCACAAGATGAACAAATCGTTGCAGCAAATCAACTTCCAGCCCTGGTGGGATTAGCCCTAGACGACTTCCTCCTGAGTCATCGCCATGATCAAATGTCAACCTCTGACTTCCCATCAAACCCCACATGGAAGAGGCACGTATCTCCCACGATCGAACGCACCATGATCGTCCAGAAGGGACACGTACGTAATTTTAATGGGGAACAACACCTACCAAGCCCTATCGCTCAAAATCGGATCTTGATTGACCGTGTTGGGAGCACCAAGATTTGTCGTTATCGCCACCCACATCATAACGACGGCGCGTTCCAATTCTTTAGGGTTTTGTCCTAATTTCGCTGAAGCTTCCCCTTCTGAGAATACTAAATGACGAGATGAAGGAATATGTCGCGATCCCTTCCCCCCACCAATAGGAAGAGATAAGTCCCCATTCAATGTCTCATTCGATGACGCAGCACCCATCGCAACTGATTTCGTGCGTCATCCCCCACCAAGGTGAGTATTTTAAACACGCTACCTAGCATACGACCATGACTAAAACGTCACATAAGCGGTTACAGTCGAAAATTGATCATTATGATTATATCATAATTTCGAGCGAAAATTTACGACTAAGTTGACAAAATCGAAAAAAGTTTAAAATTGAATTGACTTTCGTGTAATAGTTTTCAGGATAGATGGAGTAATTGTCCTAAGCAATTTGTATTCACACATTTCTTTATTATTATTATTATTTTTTTGTTTGGAAATGTTAAGAGCATGCAAGACTGGTTTAGTAAATGGAGAAAGAGCCAAAACCGTAGACGAGAGTAGCGATACAATGGGATGAATTTCATTCAAATCTTATTGATTTTTCTCCCTGGATATCATAGTCTTCGAAAGAAATTATATAGCCGAGGGAAGTACAACCTAAGGGAAGTACAACCTAAGGATAGTACATCGAAAGACTTTTGCTTCTCAAGTCTTCCACTTACGCTTACGCATGCACGCGCATCAGCTTTCACCGGATGAAAGCACATTGCCTCCATTGAGACGAAGATCAGTCTTTCTTAAGCCGGACCGTAGTGAACTAAACAAGGTCAAGGGCGATTATGAATATTGACCTCTTTATAGAGAACATGTAGGGTGTCAACAAGGAAGGAGTAAACAGTATGTCGACTAGCATATGTGATCTGATATCGAGTACAAATACAGTCGGTAGTCGAACACCAGCATTGGATGTGAGAAGCCAATAGGATTACGAGGACAAGGTGGGAGTAGTTTTCATCCATCGGCTAACAATCGAGTCGATGTTAAACAGGAGCAATTATCAAACATCGACTCGACTGTTAACCGACTCACGGTTGTAGTTAAGCAATTTTTACAATTGAGTTAATTATGATGCGAATGATAACCATTATGTTTTTCTATTTTTGTTCCAAACATATTTTTGGAACAGTTTTGCAATAGAAATCCGTTTGGTGATGCAATTTCGTTTTTCTATTTATGGAACAAAAATTTGTTTTAGAAATAGGCTTGGAATAGAAATGAGAAGTTAAAATTTTCAACTACTCTATTTCCGGAAGAGAAATGAAAAGTAAGAATTCTTTTCATTGCTCACTCCGTCTATCACGCATCCTAATCGCCGGTCTGCTGGCCACCTGTTCGCCGACCTCCGGTCACTAATCACGAGTCCGTCGGCCATTGGGTTTGCCGATGGCCGGTTAGTCCCTTGGTTGTCGGCCGCCACCTGTCAATCGCCGACAATCCTAGAAATTTTATACCGCTATCAAACAAAATTTTATTTTGGGAATGTAACTTTTGTGTCGTTATCAAACACGTTTATTTGCTTAGAAACTTGTCCAGAAACTAGAATTAGAAAAATTTTATTTCTAGCAAGAAATTAATTTCGAAAACAGAATAGTTATCATTCACACCTTTAGTTACTATAATCTAGCTTGTGAGGCGGGAACAACCATAGGTTCCCTTCTTTATAAGCCTTACATTTCAATAATCCTTTACCCATGGGACTCGCATGTGGGGATCTATGCTTAAGGCCTTAGAGGCCTGGAATATGTGAACTTAGGACTTCCTATTATGGTACTATATCGAGATTTCGTGAGACCACATCCAACTGTTCTAAAAATTTAAGATATTACATGAAGGCATGATTTGGTATTTAAATATTTTAACACGTGCACCATATCCCGTAGCTTTTGGAGTAAACTATTGCGCTTTGAATTCTATGTAGTAGAGAAGTGATACAATATATAGGGTTTATATAATAGTAAAAGAGTAGGATGTCTAGAGTTCAAATCATTTTAGATTTTATCTTACTACCTATTATTATTTCATCCATTGGTCTTAGGTGAAATACCATCCTATGTATATAGAGAAGTGATACAATAAATAAATAATACACCATGCTTTCATCTAATGGTCTAATTTTTTTAGAACAATTGGCAATGGTTTTATACAGATTTCACAAGATGATTTGGTGGGTATCAATTGGTAGCATTGACTCAAAGGATTAGAGCTCACCTTTTAATCATTCACACCAAATCATTTGTAAGATTTATTGCAATGAAAAGAAGATTTAAGACTAAAATGTCGGATCGGCATAAGTTGCAAGGCTCCCCATTAACCTTTCGAGAAAGAAAAAGTTTAACTCCAAAAAAAAAAAGAAAAAAAGCACCCTCCAGTTTGACTCTTCGAGTCCAAGAGAATGATTGGAATGTGATGACATCTGCCCCCATTGTATACCCCATTCCATCACAGGGAGTATATAACGTGATGGACAATTTGTGTAATTCGTCTAACTTGTAAGTTGTGCCCCGTGCAAACCAAGGAGAATTTCACGCGAGGTCCAGGCCCCGGTTCATACGCCTCGTTTACTTACAAATTTTCTAGAGGTGGAAACATGCCGTGATTGACGACATAACATGTTGCACATGAGCTTAAGACGACATCTTGGGGACCACTAACTTGTCGTTGTTGCTTGTTAGGTCCGGTCGGAGTGAATGCACTGTCGGAACAAACGACCCAAGAAAACGCGCAAGCGTATCAATTTAAATTTTGAGATCGAGTAGGACCCTCTTTGACCCAAAAGAAAATATGAAAAAAATAGGAAATTAAGCGAAAGAATGAACGCGCTTTTTAATCAAGCTAACCCTTCTTGATGGAGGTAATTAATGCGTTTTTTTGTTGAAGCAGAAATGGTTTAATAGGAAGTTAGCTGTAGGCCCTAAATTCAAAAACGTGTGGGACTGCTCTTCATGTGTGCGCCAAGATCGAACTTGACCTTTAGGGTCAACGCACTCAACTGATTTATTTAACAATTGTCATAGTGCGTAGAGAAAATATTTGATCATAATGGATCAATATAAAAGAGTCAAATGATATATGTCATTATATTGTTAGTCATATAACAAAACTAAAGGGTATCACAGTAATTTGAGCCAGTGTAGCAATTTATATCCTTTTTACGAAATTTCATTCTTTGACATAAAATAGGGGTTCCTATATTTCGAGGTTGTTGAGCTCTTCGATACTATGTTTGTATTGTTTGGTGGGGGTGAGTAGAAATGAAAAAGAAGAAGAAGAAGGAGGAGGAGGAGGAGGATTGTGAGGTAATTACTATAAAAAAGAAGAGAAATGATTTGAAGGGATTGTGTTATATTGCCCTTTGAATTCGAGTGAGGGAAGAGAGAAGACGGATATGAATTCATAAATATCATTTACGTATTTAGGGTATGCCTTGACTTATACTGCCTGCGGCATAATTAATCTAAATCTTGCGACTCTCGTTTTTACCTTTTTTTCGAATCTGAAACCCCCGAGACTCCCAAACACTCAAGTATTAACGCATAAACTTCAGATTGTGAGTTTTTGAGATTTGAATAGTACTCCTAATTTTGGCGGGAAAGATCTTTATGCTTCGGTTTCGAATGCAAAACATGCCCTTGTGCACATAGTTGACCTTACCAACCTTCTTCTAATCCTTTTCACTTCGTTTCTTTTCAACCCATAATGTGCTCTTACAATTCTTCCTCTTTGTGTTTGGCAAGCCACTTACTGTTCAATTTTAGGTAGAGTTCTTCCTTAGCGAGGTTAGGATGTTCTTCAAGTTTTGGTCCATGGAATATAGTTTTGTATTCGTGGTGGTTGCAGTTGACAATCCTTAATGGTTTGTCCCACACAGCACATGGACTTTCTTTGGAATTAAATAAAACAATGGAGGAGCTCGGGGGTGGCGTGGCAACCCCTTGACCTCCTCCATTTTGACCTAATTTGGCAGATTTGAAACAGTTCCATGGCTTCTTCTTCTCTTGACATAACATCTGAGAAAGGAAAGAGAAAGAAGCCCAAGATTTCGCCCGGTGCATGTACATCTGGTGCGATGTTCACTTGATCCGACGGTTCATGTGCACAAAATGCGCATAAACTCGACCACCGTCGACAATCTTTCTCTATAAAGATCTTTGTCCCTCCCACTTTTCTTAGGGTTTATAGCTAACTCACAGCATGACCCTGGTCGACTACGTTGTTCCCTTCCCTCCATTGGAGGCCTCGAGCTCTAGGAAAACTGAAAGCTAACAGAAACAAAGGAGGAAAGAAACCGAGACCCTTTCCATTTGCATGACACCCAAGGATATAAGATAGAGAGAGACTTACGATATCGCCGCGCGAGATCTTCAGCCTCGTTAGGGCGGAGGCGAGCTTCAAACACCTTTCGTGGGTCTGTCTCCATGTGTACCTCGTATCGCCGTAGATAATGGAGGTCTTGTCGCCATAGACGGAAGCCGCTCTCTCCAAGAAGCTTGTGGGAGTCAAAGGCACGTAATTCGCAGAGCACCGAAGCAAACCTTCCATGATCTTTCTCTTACACTTTGTGTTTTTTGGGGGGGTCTCTAGCTTGCGAGACAAGCGAGCATGATCATATGCAATTCACGTAGAGAATTGATACCGCCGTACCTAGTAAATGATGTCTGACTTGGACCATTTTCTGGACAGACAAAAAGGGTAATGAAAGAAGCGTGAATCCCTCTGCAAGGGAAAAAATAATGGAGGGACTAGGGAGAGATAATGCACTATGGCATGCCTTTGCCTTTAAAAGGATATGCGTCTTGGATGCCTCTCGTGCATATCCTGCATAAAATAAGCTGCAAATCCCTCTAAATCTGCATTAATGTCACAGAGAGAGAGAGAGAGAGAGGGGGGGTGGAGAAGAAGGAGCCAGGAAGCAGCAATGGAGGAACATGGCGTATGACGAGGAAAAGAAGCACAATTGAACATCATCACCTTGTTGTGCTAGGTTCTAGATGGATGGGTTAGGAAGTATCATCAATTTGAAGGTTTCGATAACTCGGAACAGATCTTTGATAGACATAACCAATCACAGTTTGTTTCTTTTGAATGGAAAGACCAATCACGATTAAAAGATTCCGAAACTATGTGTTTTTCGTGCAATCACCGCCTAGCTGTTACATTAAGCAAAGACTAAAAGGTGATCCTGACAGGTCAATGGTCTCCCTTATTGGCGTTTTACCATTATCAAGTAGTTGAAAGTATGGTAAATGGTAAATAAAGGACATGGCACAAATGCGGTTAGAGATCTTAGCGAGATAATTACCCTTCTAGTCGGTTTTGGCCGGCAATCGCCGATGCCTACAACTTTTTTTTTTTATTTAATTCTTCTATTTTTTAAATAAATTTTTAAACTTTTCCTTCTTTCTTTATTTCTTTTTGTCATTTCTTTCCTTCTTTCTCTACCGGCGAGAGTTCCAAGGCTGGTAAAACCCTTGTTGGCCATCGCCGAGGCTCGGTGGCCAACGGAGGAATAAGGAAAGAAAAGAAAAAGAAAAAGAAAAAGGAAAATTTTAAAATATTGTCCACATCAACGCATGCTATGCCATGTAGGCCGGCTAGTGTCCGCGCCAGCAATTGTCCGCCAAAATTGGTCGAAAAGACTATATTGGCAAGTCATCAAAAGATTTAGAACTCAATTGGCTAAATTGAAAAGTTTAGGATTAACTTAGCATTCGTATAATAGGTTTAAGATTTTTTTTTTTTTGTAATTTTTCCGCTAATTGCTTAAAATGGAGCAAGATGACAACGCGTCTTCGACTCCTTAAAAATACAAGTCGACACGATGCAAATGTCGACGGGTCGGGTCATCTCGGGGGAGAGTCGAAGGTGAACAAAGGATAGGGAAATTTGGTCAACTCTATTGCTTCTAGTTGCACGCGGTTGCGGAAAATTTGCGCTTTGTTTCTTCTTGCAAAGAAAACTTCTTCGAGAATGGTCATCGTTGTGGCTGCAGCATTCCGAGGTTTCCATCGAAACTTTGATCAACATCCATTGAAATTGTGAATAGTGATGCGAATATAGTTTAGGCAATGAACAATTTACACATGTTTTTTCTTCTTGTCTTTTTGACTTGAGCATCAAAAACTAATCTCCTCCACACTCCCGTCAAAGTGGAAAAAAGAGAAAATTCCACGCGACACTAAATGTCAATCGTTCATGATGTTTTATTTATTTATTTATTTATTATTATTATTAAGATTGAGGTGTTCAATAGAGTTATTCAATTTTAACAACCTCAAATTGTATAAGTAGACTCAGCGGGCGGGGGTCGGGCCAGGTAGGCGCATCATTTTTGTTATTGATATATCATCTCGTTAATGATATCGATGACCTGTTTTGAGCTAGAAGTGAGTAAACTTAGTATGCAGGGTCGCGTTGGGTCCATCTGGGAAAATAATATTAACAAACGGGAGATGCTTATTTTGTAATGCAGGGATACAAGCATGGAGACCAGACTACCCGGAGCCCGTGAAGCACTAGCCTTCGTGCTTATGTAGATGACCCTCAATCAAAGCAGTTTGTATGTAAATTGATTGGACTCAGACAAATGACTTCCAATTCTTGACTTAGAAAATTATCCAACGCCCCAATCAAATGTGCCACCCCTGGGAGGCGGAGCTCCTGCTTAGATCCTGGATTCAGGCCAAAAATCAAGTGAGAGGAGTTGATCTTTAACCAATATTGCCTTTTCAATACTAGGGGTACAAAAGTATTCGAGTGTGGCAAAGAGTTGAAGTGTACTAATGCAGCATTAGGGTAGATTTATTCTTATGTGCTAGGGTGTGTTTACGATAAGGAAATCCTCGAGCATAAGCATTTGGAACGATTGTAATCTTCCTTTTGCCGTATGTACTAGAACCATATCGCCGATCTTTTTTCGAAATTAGGGACGCCACTGAACCATCCAAATCTTGTTTTCAGATGTTACTTTTATAATTCATTTCTCTATCGAATCGTTCCGTTTATTCGCGCCGACGTGTCAGTCGTACTTTTAATAGCTCACCCTTCTCGAATATCAATTGATAATGGTCACCGGTCTTAATGAAATAAGAAAAGACGCAATAAAAAAGTTGTTTCAAGTTTTCCTTCATTGTTCAATTCCTCGTTTGAAACTAAAGCCGGCCAAAAGCACAGCTGACTCGAGAATTTCCTAGTCTTCTACAATCAACTCCGGCATCCTTGAATCTTTCTAGAAACGCGTGATCTCTTTGAAATTTGTACAGAAGTGGGACTTTGCACCCAATACGTACATCTGCTGCAGGATTTTATAAGAGATCCTAATCCCTACTCCCTGATCCCAATACGTGTGGTCTGTTCTGACTCGTTCCAATGGCAACGTGCTTTGGCCATCTCATAGTCCTCCAAAAATAAATTTCTATCAATTCATTCTAGGAGATATATATCGTGGGTTTGTTGAGAGGCGCGGCGGAAACCCGATAGCCACGCTTTAGGAATCGCCAATGGAAAGTATAAGTTCGAGCCTGTCAATATATTCATCTTTAACTTCACTCAAAAATTTAAAATTAGTGGGTTATGATCAACTGTGATATATTAACTGCTTCAACTTATCCCGTATCATGAGGTGGGACTTCTTATGCATAACACCCTCACATGTTAACCTCAACAAATCTCTCTTCACGCGTGAGCTTTCTATGTCGGGCCTGGTCCTCTTTAATCCGTGTATCCCTCCACACCAGCATTATCTCGACTCAAAGCTCCATCTCGGGCCAAACAAGTTTGATAAGAACACCTAAGTAGCATCGACACCGACATGCGGCACGACGTGACACGACATGACACGCCGACACGTCGTTTCTCGGAAAATAGAGAATTTCGATGCATTGTATATTAATTGTATATAAATTATAATGTAAAAGTAAAAATATCAGATTGACTTTCTTCTTCTTCTTTTTTCTTTTTTCTTCTGTTAGGGATTTACGATTAGGTTTTTTTTGGGCTGACTAGGTATACTAATTTTGGGCTAACTGGGTATATAATTTATGGGGAGAAGGGTAAAAAAAAGTTACAAATCTATTGCTTGTGTGCCAATTCGGTTATAGACCTTTTATATTGGTGTCAATTCAATCATAAATCTTTTATTGATGCCAATTCAGTTTAACCTTTTACATTGATTCCAAACCAAATCTGATCGAATTTCAAGCCATAATCAACAGGGTATGCATGGAGCCAATCTTCTTTCGTCTAACAATTGAAGCTTCCTATGCATTTTCCGGACAATACCCAAATCCTTGAAGGAATAGACCTCATAATAAATTTTAATTATTGATCTTTTTTTTTTTGTAGTGCAAAATAGATTATTAATTTCACAATGGATTAAGGTTAATGATACAGTCATTTCCCTTGTTACGTACTGCCTGTTAACCTCTTCTGGAAAAGTCGCTAGATGCCAGCGTGGCAACACGATAGCTGAGTCACCACTCACCATCATAAGTTGAAATCACCATAAATTGTGATGTCCTACCTATTCTCGTGCACGCCAGGGATGTTGCATGCCCTCCGAAATCCCCTTTGGCTCTTTATTTAATCAATCTCGCTCATCACACTAATAATTGTCCTACTATAATAACACCGTCATAGATTTTTTTTCAGACATCTTGCCCTACTTTCTCAATACGTAATGAATCGCGTACAGTGACATCACATGAAAAAAAGGGAAACGTCATTGCTGATTCGTATGATTAGAAGACGAGAGCAATACCATCCGAAGATCTTTTCTCTGCCCTCGCAGGCACTAAGATTCCCGTTGCGACGAGTCGCTCGGTCGAACCGGGTTTTTGTGTCCATTCGGTTAAGCGATACAGCGTGAGACGGGTGAAAACTCGCCGGCGTGAATTTGTGATTGAGACCGGGTTATTTCGCTAGGACGCATCGGCAATAACTTATCTTGTAAAATGGAGCTTCATGTGAACGTGAGCAATAGTGTTAGGGTTGGGAGCACAAACAGAACGAAGTAGAGAGTAAAGATGAGAAAGAGAAATTGAGACACAAGATATATCGTGGTTCACTCTTAAACTAGGGTTACATCCAGCAAGGAATTTCACTATAATTAACACCTCGAACATTTCCGTTACAACTCTCTATTACAAGAGAAAAGGATTATATATAACAGTAGTTATTTATGGATCCAAATCCAAATTATAAGTGAAATAGGAGCTTAAACTATAAAAGTCTTCTGGCTTTTCGGGATTGCTGCCCCATGCAATTCCTGTCAAAATAAGACCCCTATACCTTCGTGTCGACGAGGAGTATAAGCCACATTTCAATAAATTGTCCATAGTAAATGCAGCGCAAAGCTTGATGGACAGCTGGAATGTGGCCATAGATTGGACAATTTACAAAAAATTAAAATAAATGAGAGAGTCAAGTATCGTCGCCACGATTGGCGATGGGCTGATTTAGTCAAATATAGAAAGAAGACTAGTGAAATAAAAAATAATAATAAAAAGAGACTTGGGAACCAATGCGATGTATAGAGGAAGCTACTTCGAGGTTTACTAGAAAGCCAAAGTCAAATAATTGTCATGTTGTAAGGGGAATAACGACAAACCCATCGCTAACACCGATCGTGCTTCTGTTTCTTTATTAGTATAAACGAAGAATAAAAATAAAGACATGGGTCTTTTTTAATTAGAGTTTTGAATTGTAATTATCTTTTAATAGTGTCAATAAATGTTTATTTTAAGTGAACGATTTTACCAATGAAATGCCTATTTTAAGAGGAAAAAATTGACCGTGGGAAGTACATGAAAAGACTTATGTAGAGCCCTTTGTCTCTTTTTTTTTCTAGTTCATTAATATGAAGACATAACATGGCGGCCGGCACTAGCAACTCCCTCCGGACGGTATCAGAAATTCCAAGACGGCCCGTTACGCAATATTTGATTTGAGCCATAACAATTCCGCACTAGCCTTGGCCTGAAGTTTCGAGGTTGATGACCCTGTAAACCGCTAACAGTCGGGAAATCTTTCGACACAAGATATCGCGAGCCATTCCAAGGTCAACAGTTATAAATGATAATGTGAATCGAACTCATAAACTCATGAAAAATTATGATTGCTTTATTAAAAAGGCAACGACTCTGATGGTCTGTCGTTTCCATTTGGTTCAATGCATTTTATGTCACTGCTTGCATCATTTGCTTCCACTCCACACCATGTGCAGCGAGGATCTTTCACTTAAGGGGGAAGTACAGATGGTTTTTCCCTCTTTTTCCTCGTCCAGACAAAGAATGTTTAGTGGGATGAGTTGTCGTATTGCAATAATAAATTGCATGCTTGAATTTTTTTTTTTTTTTTGGTCGAACATGCTTGAATTAACTTTTGCTTTTTTTTTTTTTCACATATAATTCTATACTTGCGACAGATATATTCTGCCTGAAATATTTGAAACTCTTACAGTATAAACATTGATGGAAAAATAACCGTTTCAATATTCAATATTAAACTCATTGTATATATGCCAATTTTGTCCTAAAATTTTCAATTTGATCAATGTGATTATGAATTTATTTGTGAGATTCTAATATAGCCCTTACGATTAATTCCCATTTAGAATCGCTGATGGGGCGATCCACATAGGACGTTGTTTCAAGTAAAATTGTGCATGTCAGCATGCCATGTTGGACGGTCGGTGCCAGTAATTTTCAGAGGCAATTGATTGAAAGGACTCCATTGGAATATGGCGCAAATGTTAAGAACTATATTGATGAAATTGAAAAGTTTAATACTGAATTGACTTCCGTATGACAAGTTTAGAACTGATTTGTTATTCTCCCAGTATTGATACATAGAATTACTTGAAATCGGAACAATATTGTAAAACTTAATGAAAAATAAACGGTTATTATTGAAACAAATATGGTGGCGGATTGAATACCATAAAGATAGAATCTTTGCCTTCCAACTGGTTGTCCAATCTCCCGGAAGCCCTTTGGGCCTTATCATGTTCTGATTCAAGCCTTTTGCACTCAAACTTTTTGAGTTATGCTATGGAATCGCTTTTTTGGACCCAAAAAAGAAGAAGGTAAAACTTAAAAGCATACTGACACTTACTTAGGATTACTCGAGACGGCTGTGGTGGTAAACTATGTTTATCATTCTGCATCAACCCTCTATTTCAATTACCGTAATATAAATTTCTAAAGAGGGCAATTGCTAATATTATTAGAAATTAATAGGCTTTGTAGAAATTCTTCATAATCGTCTTCATCCGGCGGACGGGAAACAAACATTGAGAGGCAAGATATTTCAATCTTACGACGACAAAATTTCCACCGCTAAAAACGCGGAAGAATGCTGATTTATCGTTCATCCCGACCCACACCACACGAAAATGGCAATATAGAAAAATTTTCAATTGAGGGTCCATATATGCATCACATGCGAAGAAACCAATACAAACGACACAAATAGATTATGAAAAGACAACACACGTTCATGGGAGGAACCCAATCAAACTTATGTAGTTTTGTCCAAAAATTGAAGATGGTTGACGTCAATATAAACCAAACATGGCCACTCTTTGCTGTTTCTGTTGCGGAATCTCGAGATCATCTTCATCTTCATCTTCATCCTCGCTCCAAATTTTGCCTCCAAGATTGGAATTGGATTTAAAGGGGAGGACACTACTAGGCTAACGGTCCCCATTATTCTTGAGAATAACGATGACCTTCCATCCACATATTCCCAACTCAGAGAGAGGGGCAACCGAAAGGTCAACTTTGGCCCATTTAGTCTTTAAATCAAAAGACGAAAATTAACGCTCCCAATCAATGATTGCTTTATGCAAAATGTACGGTAATGATGTGTGGGTTTATGGTGTGAGATTGCGTTGTCGTATGGTCTGGGAAATGATAATTTTATTTAACTTAATAAGTTAATGTTAATATAAAAACCTATTTCATATGAGACAACTTCAAGTCCACGTAGTAAATTTAGAAAGCAAATTTTGATTTCCAAATAAAACTTCAACGAAATCCAAGGCGGTGGGACTTGCAAAAAGCCACTGATTTCCCAAGGAAGCCTTAGGACAATACTTGGTCAAGGCTACACCGTTAGTCCGTAAGCTCTTTCCATAAGGGGATTCAGGGTTCGAGCACGAGGGATTGATTAGGGGATTTCGGAGGTAATTTCTACGTATAGTGCCATTCGAAGAAACGACTTTATCTAACAAAAAAACAGCATTGTTTGTTGAAAATCCTTTCACGTCACTCCCTTACCGTTACATGTAAAACATCCGAAGTTGGCTGAACCGTCCCGTTAGATAAATCAAGCGAGAGTTGCCCCAAAAGACCTAATTGCACTTTCCCCAAGAACTTTAGGACTACCTTGGCTAGACTACGTAGTTTAAGATCTCGAATTTTTTATTTTATTTTATGTACAAGAGGTTTAAGATTGATTCCTGCCCGATTTCGGGGTCGGTCTCGGAACTAATGGTTTCCCCTCTCTCTCTCTCTCTTCAGTTTCTTCTCTGAACATTAAAAGGAAAAAGTAATCTACTAATTGTGGTTTGCTTCAGGGTAAATAAAAAAAAAATTAAGAAATCTTGGTTGGCTTGGCTTTTTATGTGGGACCGGGAACCGGACCGATTTCCCTTGGGACCATCCCAGGACCGATGCACTCCCCCGATTGACATTGAGCGAAACCTCTTTGATTAACGGCTTCACTTTAGCGGTTGAGCTCACACGAAGGATCTGTCCGTTTTTCCAAGAATCCCCGCTATTAAGTTGTAATCAAATCAAATCAACAAATTATCAAAATAACGAGATAATTGTCGTGCGTTACGAAACAACATGACTCACTTTCTGGGCCTGAAAAGAATATGAACTCAGGCTTTTGGGATAAGGCCCAACTGCTATTATAGCCCAACTCTACTGGTCAAGTCAGTTCCAAAAAGAGTTTTCCTAGTGCTACCACCAGAAACAAAATATCTTCACCAAAAGAATAAGAGAAATAGTTATTTCCGACAGTAAATCTATACTCCATCATCGTATATTTTACATAAAATATTCGTTAATTGAAAAATCGTGAGGTCAGAAATAATGACAGATCTGTCAGACCGTCGGGATAGTAGCTCCCAAAGAATAAATCTCTTATAGCCTTGCTAGATTATTAGTTCTAACTTCTGAGCACACATACCACCGTCAATATATCACCGATTCCCAGTTGGGTATTTGAGCGATCGTATTACGAATCGATGTGTACATTAAAACGCGAGATAAGATACCAACGGTTAGATCTCCAAGTCAGTAACGAATGTCTCTACCAAATTCTAGATCGGCTTCTCATCAGCTATGGGCTTTCCGGGACTCGAATGGGCTGCGGTTGGATTTTTTTTTTTTTTTTTTCCGAGCATCTAGTTTTGATGAGCGAGTCGCTTTTACGTCCCGCACTCAAAAGCCTACGGGGCATTCTTTGGTCATCCGGATAAAGCAAGAGCTATCCTGTACCAGTGTCCGGGGCACACGTGGGTCGGTATTAGCCCCGGGCATCACGCACACATAAGTGACCTACGTACAGCTTTTCGCTCAGTTATGTCCTGTGCATGCATACAAATGATTCAAAACGGGGAGACAGACGGTGGGATAGAGAATATGCGGTTTCTGCGAGGGAGAGAACATTCTGTCCCGGGCACTTCAAATCATTCCACCTTAACCCTACACGTAGTGAGCTTTTGACTAGTCCCACTTCAATAATGATCGCAAAAAGGAAAAAAAAGAGAAAGAAAAAACTGGAACTGACGTCAACGTTTATCACGAGAGAAACTCACCGTCGTCCGATCGGCCTGGTCATTTTCACTCACGCATCAAAGAAATTTCAAGAGCAGCTCTGGGACGCCACGAGAGGGGACCATCGGCGTCGTCTCTTTTCCCCGTGTTACATAAAAAATCTCGAAACCTTACAAAGTCACGTCGCCTCCGTGTTTCCCTAGCCTTATCTCCTCGTCGCATGGATGAAAACGACTCACGAACGGCCTCTCGCTCGCCCTCGGCCTCTCGCTCGCCACCTTATTACTCCCGTCTCCAAACCACACAACGATCCTAAAGCCAATCACTCAGAAGCGAAAAGATGAGGTCGTTTTGGGCGATTGCTCTCTTGGCTTCCTGCCTCGCTGTTCTCCGCGCCAGCGCTCAGCAAGGCGGCGACGTGAGTTCCGTCATAAGCAGAGCCCAGTTCAATCAGCTCCTCAAGCACCGGAACGACCCCGCTTGTCCCGCCAGGGGCTTCTACACATACGACGCATTCCTTGCCGCTGCGAGGTCGTTTCCGGGGTTCGGGACAACCGGCGACCGGGACACAAGGCTCAGGGAGGCCGCGGCTTTCTTGGCTCAGACTTCCCACGAAACTACAGGTATGGAGCTAATGAGTTCGTCGTACTAAGGTCCATGCATGCACGTAAAACATTGCATGATATTGATGTCAATCGGCTTCTCTTCTCCAAGGAGGATCGAGCAGTGCACCAGATGGGCCCTACGCGTGGGGATACTGCTTCGTGGAGGAGAGGGACAGGTCGAACGACTACTGTGATCGCCGATCTGGATGGTCGTGCGCTCCCGGCAGGAAATATTACGGTCGAGGTCCAATTCAAATCACGCAGTAAGTCCCTCCATTTCGATGTTTGTTTAAGTCCGTGCATGCGCTCACGCACGAGAAATTGAAAAAATGAAAGTTGGACATAATAATCGAATGGAAATTAAAATGTTCTATTAACTTGACAAAGCATCATTATAATTTGCCTCCATCGCTTGGATGAGGAAGCTTGACCACCTGTGGACCGACTGGACGATTTTGGACCGTCTCATTCTCATGAAATTGAAGGACCAAACTACTGAAATTCATCGCAAAGCACAAATTATTAAAGCAAAATGAAAAATTTTCAGCACGACATGAGACAAGTACATATGTATTTACCTCGAAGTCGACCCTATTTTCTCTACTTTAACACTTTCGAAATTTCCTGTTCTAATTTTGTCCACGGTTTCATTGCTCGCAGCAACTACAACTATGGCCTAGCGGGACGCGCCCTGCACGCCGACCTGATCAACGACCCGGACAGGGTGGCCAAGGAACAGGTCCTCTCGTTCAGGACGGCCTTCTGGTTCTGGATGACGCCGCAACCGCCGAAGCCCTCGAGCCACGACGTCATCACCGGCCGCTGGAGGCCGTCCCCTGCGGACTCGGCAGCTGGGAGGTCCCCGGGCTACGGCCTCATCACCAACATAATCAACGGCAGGGAGGAGTGCGGGAAGGGACCCAACCCCGCGGTCGAGGACCGGATCGGATTTTACAAGAAGTACAGCGACCTACTGAAGGTCGGGTACGGCAACAACCTTGACTGCTACAACCAGAAGCCTTATGCTTAGGCGCGGACGATGATGTGTGTCGAAAAATAAAGTGTGGCATGAGAATTAATCAGTTTGCCATGTTGCCTTGTATCCCCAGTGAAATAAGTAAATAAAATCGTCACGTTGGAATCTTGTCTTTCCTTTCGGTGCTTCATGATCTTGGATCAGCTCCCTAGCAATAACGCTGATTCTATGTTAAAAGGCATTAGACGAGATCTAGAAGTCGTATAAAATATTGTTGCAAACTCCCCCTTAATACTATTAACTTTCTTTTACTAGTCAAGGGGAAATGTTATCCTACCATAGTTTCGATTTGGAAAAAATGATTAATATTTTGAAAAATCGAAAATCATTTTTCAAAATATGACTAGGTATCAATGTTTGGACCAAAAACTCTATCCTGTAAACCAACACTCGTTATCGGGCCCTTGGCAGTAGAGCTTGAGTCCTTGGATGCTCGGGCTCGGGTCTATCGAGGTTGAGCCCAAGTCCATCTAGAATGCCCGATACACTAGCAACTGTGCCCGAGCACACCAAGGCCGGGTTCGGGACACCGGTGCCTACGATGTTAGGTCCGATAATTTTGAGGCAAGGCCCGGGTCCCAGCGCCCATCCTTGGGTCCTCGACTTTTGAGCTCGAGTCTATCGAGGCCGGGTCCAGGACTCCCGTGCCTATCCCCTACATGATATAGCGGCCGGCGTTGATATGAACAATATATTTTTTAAAAAATTATTTTTAAATAAATTTTTATTTTTTTCTTTTCTTTTCTTTTCTTTCTTTTCTTCCTTCATTTCTTTTTTATTTTTCTTTCCTAAAGAAAAAGAAAAAGAAACAAAAGATGAAAAGAAAAAAATGAAATAATTAAAAAATTCAACTTTTTTAAAGAATTGTAAAAATTGTTCACGCCGGCCTCGATCGTATTACGTAGGACGGTCGGCGCCATGTCGGCAATTTCTGGCTAAAATTAGTTGGAAGTACTAAATTTATAAATTGTCAAAAGGTTTATGACTCAATACCTTCATTAAAAAATTTAGGACTGAATTAGCACAAGTACAACGGGTTTATGACTCTTGGTAATTTTTTTGCCCGAACAGTGTATGTCTATTGAGGAAATAAGATTTTCCTTACCAAACGATAGAAAATATTTTCCATTTCGTATTCGGGTTTCAACCAAATAGTACCGAAAAAATTTGTCATTTTCCAGAAAAATGATTTTTTAGAAACTATCACATTTTTCACGAAACAAATAGAGCCGGAATACATATACACACATTAATGGATTACATAGCGTGAAACTCCACTTTGTTTTTCTTTAATTATTAGTAGTTTTTGAAAGCGTTGGGGGACTAGATGAGTGAGGTGAAAAGGAGTGGGCGACGGCAACGGCAACGGCGCAGACACTGAGGCCACCTTAATTAAACAAAGTCGACCACGGCAGTAGCCACCACCACCACCATCAACAAAATTTGTATTTCAGATCCTTCCTTAAGTGCCCGATTTATTAGCATTTGCTCTTCAATTAATTTCTAATACGAGTTTGAAAAAAAATTTACGACTCTCGTTAACATATTGACAAAAGGAAATGCACTACGTAAAGCACAGCAAGAATAGTTTGTAATAATGCTAAATCGTGCTAAATCACAAAATAATGTTTTTATGCTGATAAGGCCGATGTTATTTCTTGTGCACTACGTAGGGGCATATATGTCCTTCATATCGATATCCATTTTTTACCAAACAATTGATATGACAGGATATAACAATATCCGACTTTAAATCTGTGGTTCACCAAACAGAAGATATGATGTGAAAAAATTTCAGGATTTCTTATCGTATCCTAACCGGTCCTATCCCGACTAGAAATCCGTATGACAACATTGATAGAGTCTAAATGTTGAGAAATTATCAATCGATCAGAGTAGGAGATTAAAACAATTTTTCATTTAGAGAGAGAATTGATGTTTAGAGCTTTTTAATCATCTAAATTAATTAGATGATTAATAATAATAATAATAATAATAATACTGCTGTTGCTGCTGCTGCTGCTACTCCAGTCTCCAGCCTATCTATTAAGTTGGGCCTCTTCACTCTCCAGCCGGTCCGACCACCTCGCTCCGGTCCAGTCCTTCAGGCCCATTGAGCCCATCAAGTTCTAACTCATTAAGCGCAGCCTAACCGGACAATAAAGCTGATTTGATCTAGCCCAATAAAACCCATCAGATCCAGACCCGCAAGCCCAGTCCATGAATCCTGAGCACACGGTCTCTGTCTCTCGTTGACGTTCATTTCTGAACGAGGGTTTAGGGTATTGGACACACTGGGACGACGCTCTCGCTCTCCGATCATCTGCGATTCCTCTAAAGATTTTCTCTCTCTTCGTCGCCTCCAGTCCGCCGGTTGCCACGGCCGATCCTCCATCGTCGGCCACCATAGATTCGTACGCACAGAAGAGAGAGCTACAGAGGAGAGCTGTTACGAAGAAAAACCGAGAGCGGGACGAGAGTTTGATTATGGTCTTTCGCCATCCGTCGCCCGTCGATTCTGAGTCGCCATCAATCTCCGCCCTCGCCGGTTCTTCCGCCACAGAAGAAGGCTTTGTTTTCTCTTACTTGGTCGGTTCTGGTCCACTAAGTCATTAGTCTCCGGCCACCTCCCCCTCCCATCCGACCGTCATTCGCAGTCAGTCGCCTATCTTCTTCAAGGTATCTTCGATGCTCTGTTTGCTGTTGCTATATATGAAGCAGAGACTGAGAATTCTTGTTACCACTGATTTGAAAATCGTTCGCGACCGACTCTGTATTAATGATTTTAACTCAGCTGCAATACTTTTGCGTTGATTTGGCTAAGAATCTGTTCAATATCTTTGCATTTGATTTCTCAACCGAGTGCCTCCAACGAGTTTGTCTATACGCCTCAACCACGTCGATTTGCTCGTTAATTGTTCTGTTATTGTTGAATTCCTCTATAGGTGTCTATGATGATCGATCTCTTTTGCATCGTTAATTGACCTCGTCTCATGCACGATCTCATACCTTTTTGACCAAAACATTTGCTCTTTCCTGAATCATGCCACTCTAGTTTCATTTCATTTCTCCTTCAATCTTTCGATTTTATCATTGCTAAAAGAGGAGCATTGCCACGAATTTCAAAAGTTTGGGTCGAATTTCAGATAAAGAAAAATTGGAACGTCAGGTGATAATCTATGACATTCTGTAAAAAACTAAGAATAAAGTGTAACTTCCTTGAATTTGTTGGAACATTATTGCAAAATTTGAGATTTTTAAGGGGTGAATTGCCACAGCTACAAAAACTTGAGGGGCAAGATTTAATTCTAGAATATTCATTCAATTACTCAATTTCGTTCCACCTTTATGTTCACCTCAGCTCAAAACCTGCGCGCCTTGGAGAAAATTTGGGGTGTTTGACAACCATTCCCCAAGGGCCTTAACATGAATTAATGAAATTTGGTCAGTTACTTTTTTTGGCCCTCGAAACTTATTAAAAGTCCAACTTTGCCACTTTTAAAAAATAAAAGCCCTACACTTCTCGCTACCTTCAGTTCTGCCTCTTGCGCTTCGCTCAGCTTTGCACCACATCTTCCACGAACCCTATGAATCAGTCCGCTTCGCAGCCTTCTCTGAAACTTCACCCCGCGATCTCTCTTGAGGTTTGATTGATTCTTCCTCTCGCTTGTTAGGTTTTGGCTTTGATATCGTAGAATCGGTTTTTGATTTTGCTGCTGCATGCTAAGGAGGGCTAGGGTTTCTTTATCTCGTTCTTTCTGTTTTTCCCTCTTCTGGAATTATTTTGATCCTTGCTCAATGGAAATGATGGCTTTGATCTTGTGCCTTGGGAATTACGATCAGTTAGATGGAGATATTAGCATGTTTGCAGCAACAGATTGATCTGCGCGGCTTTTTCCGTTGATTAGACTGGTTTCCCTTTGAGCAAAGATTTCTTTTTTAATCAGATTATGATTGTTTGTTGTGCATTTTGTGAACAGAACACAAGTAGCGTAGTTCTAGACTTATGTATGAACTGTTAGATTGTTGGAAGAGGCGATTTGTTCTTTTCATTGTTTTTTTTTTCTGCCAAGTCCTGTTTTGCTTTCATCTTTGCTTTTAATTTGAACAAGCATTAAAATGGGATAAGCTATAAATCAATCTGAAGAACATATCTTTAGACGTCTCTGGCAAAAAAGAGAGAGAAGGCAGAAACATCTTGAGACTTTCCTGTCAGGAATTGATCGCAATATTATTTTCCGATAGAGCTGTACTAGAAAGTAAAGATGGTTTTCTTCTCGCCTGGGCTGAGGAAAATACTCCCTGTTAACAAGTTGGACTACTTTTTATCCGCTTATCTTGTATTTTTATGCATATCTCCTTTGGATGAGTTCTCGTGTTCTATATGCTAGAAGTTTATGGTAGATTGCTAGCATTCACTAAAGTTTACTTGAAGTTGCTAGAATTTGTTCGGAATTGTTGAAACTCACTAGAACATACTACAGTCTTGTTGAAACAACCTGAATTTTGTCAAAATATGCTGGAATCTTACTGAATTTTGTTGAAAACATGCTGGAATTGAACCAAATGTATGCTGATCGTGTTTGTGTTTCTCAATCCAATGAGAATCTCAAACTTGGTGATGCTCTTGCAGGATATAGATGAATTTGTCTAGTGTGAATTGTTTGAGTTGCCTCTCTTATCTTTAGTTTTCTGTTTTCGGACTTTAGAAGAATTGATAGGCATTTTGGAGCGAATTGTTTCGATTAATTTAACGTTATTTTTGTGTAGGTAAATACTATTTCGTAGATGCTGGATATTCAAATTTCACGGGTTATTTGGGGCTATACAAAGAAGTTAGATATCATTTGCATGAGTTTCAACGAGGTCTTGCACCTGCAGGGTATAAAGAAGTATTCAACCGTGTCCATTTCAAATGAGTTTATCCCAAACAACATGTCTGTCAAAGCTGCTTCTCAAACCACAGTTTACTAAGCAGTCTTTGCATTTTCCCATGTCACTTTAGGCTAAACTATGTTGCATTTGCCCAAAGCCTCTTGGAAAAGCTGAATGAAACGCAGCCTAAAAACCCTAGCTCAAATCCTACAAGAATAAACCACAGCTCGAGGACGAAAGCAGAGCGACAATGGGGAAATTCCCACCATCTTTCAGGTCAGCCATCTCCACTTCAATGGCGATAAACCCTTCCTCCCTCGCCACCCTCAATTCCCCATCTATACCTCCAAAACCCCTTCATTTTCCCAAGAAACCTGCCAAGGTTTCCCGGAAGACCCAAAACCCCAATTCCCCAGAATCATTGTCCGTCCCTCCCCAATTGCGATCTCTCTTTAAGTCCCCGCACTTGTCAGACGCCAAAAAGCTCTTCAATTCTGTTGTCTCCGCCTCAAAATTGCAGCTTGACATCCGCCTCCACAACTCCCTCCTCCAGTCCTACGCCGCGATTGCCACCGTCCAGGACTCGATCTCTCTCCTCAACCACATGATCAAGGCGTCCCCTTCTTTCTCGCCTGACCGATCGACCTACCACGTCTTGCTGTCCCAGTCCTGCAAGGCGCCCGACACTTTGCTCTCCCATGTCCACCAAGTCCTCAACTTGATGGTCAATAAGGGGGTCACCCCTAACCAGGCAACTGTCGATGTCGCTATCCGTTCCCTCTGTTCTTCCGGCCGTGAGGATGATGTCATCGAATTGATCCGAGAGCTGTCTTCGAAGCATTCACCTCCAGACGGTTACACATACAATTTTGTTGTCAAGCATTTGTGTAAGACCAGGGCTTTGGCTACTGTGTACAATTTCATTTACGAGATGCGTGATTCTTTGGGTATGAAGCCTGATTTGGTCACGTACACTATACTGATTGATAATGTCTGCAATACTAAGAATCTAAGAGAGGCACTGCGGTTGGTTGGCATATTGAGCGAAGAAGGGTTTAAGCCCGATTGTTTTGTTTATAATACGATAATGAAGGGGTATTGTATGTTGAGCAGAGGGAGCGAGGTGGTTGGGGTTTATAAGAGGATGAAAGATGAAGGTGTGGAGCCTGATCTTGTAACCTACAATACTTTGATTTTTGGGTTGTCGAAATCGGGGAGGGTAAAGGATGCTAGGAAATACTTGGACATAATGGAGGAGGCAGGCCATTTTCCTGATGCGGTAACATATACGTCGTTGATGAATGGAATGTGCAGAGAGGGGGATACGATTGGAGCATTAAGATTGTTGGAGGAGATGGAGGCTAAGGGGTGTAGTCCTAATTCTTGCACATACAATACGTTGCTTCACGGGTTGTGTAAGTCGAGGTTATTGGAAAAAGGCATTGAATTATATCAAATGATGAAATCCAGTGATATGAAGCTTGAGACAGCTGCTTATGCAACCTTTGTAAGATCCCTCTGTAGAGAAGGTAGGGTGGCTGAGGCTTATGAGGTTTTCGATTATGCTGTTGAGAGCAAGAGCTTGACCGATGTTGCTGCTTACACTACTCTTGAGAGTACTCTCAAGTGGTCGAGGAAGGCCAGAGAACAAGGCCTTGCTGTCTAACTGGTATGTTTTTTTTCTCTAATCTGGCGAATTTGTCTTGGTTGCTAGTATTTGAATATATGTTATTTATTTCTATCTTGTTTACTTGATGGACAGAAATGTGTGTAACTGTGCGACTTAATTGGTCTGTTAGATGTAACCAGAGCATGTTGCTTGCTGTCAATAAAGCACCTAGCTTCTTTCTTCTCCCAAACTATACCAATTTTTGCCAATAAGACGCACATTATCTTATGAAAGTACCACTCCCTTGAATTTCTCAATCACACAAACTAGTTGCTGCTGAATATTACAGTAAAATTGAGATTTTGGTTTAGGTTGGACTAAAAATGCTTTGGTGCCTAATTTATTCATGAGCAATGAGAATTCAAAAGTGACTATTTTTTCTGCTCTGTTCCATGTGAGATGTTTTATCATATAGCCATTTAGTTGAGTCATCAAATGATGGATATGGTAGCTGGTTATTGATGCTTTTGGCAGTGCCGAGTATGAGATAATAAATTTGCTTTTGATAGTACTCTATATGATACAATTAGGATCATTTAAACATTTTGGCCTTGACAGACTTTTTTCCATTCTGCACTCATTTCATCCACCCCTAGATCGGGGATGGGCGGGATAACATGCACATAAGATGTATCGCTGCTACACATTGGAGTCTGTCTGCTTTAATGATTTTCTACTCTAATCTAGGTGGAACCGACAGTGTGTAGACGCTGTGTGTTACCGTGAGATAGTTGGGTTCTTTAAGACGATCTTTTCTCTCTTGGTATTTCATTCCAGCTTCTCCATAACAACGATGCGATTGGCTCTCTCAGATTTGGTGCTCATGACAGTAACATCGAGCGGGCTGTACTCATAACTGTGGCGCATTATTTAACCATTGGAAGTATCTCCGAAACCAAACGATGCTTGTAATGGAATCTCTACCATGGATGCTTTTGGGCACACAGATGATTGCCATGACCCTCCATGTCTCTGAGAGGTTTCTAATTATCTTTGCCTAAGAATACCAAGTAAACTGAACTACTTTGAAGAAGAGCAAGAATTGGGTGTTTGTGTGGAGGAGATCACTACGAACCATCCCTTTTGCATTTCAACCACCGAATGTTGCCATGGCAGAGGAAGAAAATCATCATTTGTGTGCGCCCAACAATTGGGTTTTGGGACCAGCCATTCTGCAATGTCTTGTTATCTTCTATCAAATTTTTACTGGCATGATGGTATCAAATGGTCCACCTTTTACTCTCTTATTTGGTGAGTCTCTACATGAAATTATGCTTATGATGTCTATTCAAGAACTTTTATGGGCTGGAATTGTGGGGGCTTTTAAGGAAATGGTCCAGTCATGGCACAGTAATTTGACCTGATCCGGTAATGAGGCCTCAGAATCTGTTAGCAGTTGTATTTTATGGGTAGGACTAAGCGAAGAAGATTTCTTTCACCCCTATTTTTGTTATTCTCTGCAATGTGCTTTGTCATTGAATCAGTGGAGCAACCAGCAAGAGCAGACAAGCCTGTCCATCTCGGCACTCTGCTTGTGCTTGCCAGTGTCATTACTCTTTCAGGCTCGCTTGAATATTCAGAACATAGGATGATGATCCATTGTCCCGTTTTCTTAACTCTCACATGAAACTTAGGCTATAATAGCCTATTTGACTTTGAAAGATAGAAGCAATAAAGTTTTGCGGGAATTAATGAATCGAAAACCATAAAATTTTCTTAATTAGCTACTCAACAGGAGCTGGCGGAACATTATCGCGAGATCCTTATAATCAAAATTTAAAGTCTCTGAGAACTTTAACCGGTGGGACATTTTATAGAGCCATCGAGCATTATCTTTACCTGTCCAATGGGTTTCATTGTCTTCGATGCTAGGGATTCGTGATGAACATGCAATCCTTATGCAAGAATTCTTAGATGTTATGAATACCTCATGCTAAAACTTACCTTTTCGTGTTATTACTACACAAATTCAAATGTTCAAACATAAGAGGCCAAGACTGGCGGATTGTGATGATACCGATTCTGCCAATAATGGATACAGGATTTTGATTAGGGTGACGACATAAGTAATTAAGGGAGCATATACATTGTTCCACAAGCCATGTTTCAACCAGTTTTGAGCTTGTGACCAATGGCGACGGCTATCACTTACCCTTGAGGGGCCCGGCTTTGTCGTTGGGTTCTGCTGTCGAGTCTTTCGCCTTGCAATTCCGAATTACACAAGACATGCAGACTTTAAATTGTGAACAACCACGGTATCATGGTCATATCACATGCACACATTCCGTCTTACAATCATTTAAATGCCTAGAGTTAAGAACTTAAAAGTTAATGAAACCATAATGTTGTGGTCATAAGACTTCTGGGCACAAATTCACATTCCAATCATTAATCACTTTGTTATTTTCACTTAATTGAGTGGTAATCTTGGATTACACACAACCTAGCCAGATTTTAAAAGAAATATCAGCTATTAGCCAAATTCACATTCCTATCAATAATAGCCTCCCCATTTTGCTCTCCCAACCGCAAGCCTAGCTAGCTAGCTAGATTCTTGCCAATTTGTATTGTCTCCCTCCACACTCTATTCTCCTCACGTTTGTTCTTTTCATAGAAAATATACTTCATTGGTTCCTCAATCTCCATTCTCCTCACGTAGTCAAAATTTGCTTTGAACCCCATTCCTATGGCTCTTCGAAAAGCAGACAAACCCTCCAGTGCCAGCCATTGATTGTCCACAAACCACCTCTCAAATTAATCTCTGACCAGATTTAGATTCTGGTCAGAAGGTTGATGGATGCGCATGACGACTGATGATGATGTTGATCCGAAGATAGCACCAAACCACAATCGATGATTGGGGAGGCAAGGGAGAGCATCCAGCAACCCATGACCCAATACTTACTGTTTCTTCCATCTCTCCTAGGACAGCTATCTCCCAATTTTTAAAAGAAGGGATTATATGGAACCGCTATACGTTGCATGTTGAATGACCATAGGACTGATTTAAAAGAAATTTTCTAAGGAAAGGGTCTTGATGTGTTCACCTTCTGCTGGCCAAAACAATGGCATCAGTATTAAAATAGTTTGGTGTGACCCACCTTCCCACCACATGCAAATTCTGAAAAATCTTCTCATCTCCTATATATGAAAGAGAGGGAAGAGTCACAGTCTACTTACAAAAACCTCATTTCCAAGATTTTGAGTGTAGTTTCGCCAATCAAAAAGCCCACGAAAAGAGAAAAAGAAATGGCAAACTCATCCTTCATGGAAGGTGTGCATCTTCCTCTTAGGTCGATTAGCTTGCCCTCAAGATTACCTTCAAGCTCTCTCAAAATCGTAGCCGAATTGTCCAAGTTCAAATCCCCGGATTGCTCTTCGTCGTCCCTTAGAGCTGAAACCATCCGAGCGAACATGGTGAGGCTCGCCGAGCTGTACGTCGGATTCGAGGAGCTCATCACCGCTCCCCTCACCCAACAAGCTATTCTTCGAGACCGAAACGGTAGAGCGATGCAGGAGGCGCTCGATGAGTCGGTTACGGCGTTGGACGCTTGCGGGTTCGCGAGAGACTTGATGGCGAGGACGAAAGATGAAATCCAAGATCTACGGTCCGCGATCCGGAGGAAGGGCGGGATAAATTCGAGCATCGAAATACATGCTCAGAGTTTCATGAGTTTCCGAAAGAACGCCAAGAAGGATGTAGCCAAATATCTAGGTCTGTTTAAGACCCTGGAAAGCAAAAACCCTAATAACTCATCGAAGTTTCTAAATTTGGATGACCATCTAGTCATGGCGGTCGAAGTCTTGAAAGAATTGAACCTCGTGACCATTTCAATCTTGAAGTCCCTCTTGATCTTCGCCTCTTTGACGAAGAGCAACACGAGGACCCGCGGCTGGCCATTGGTTTCAAGGTTGATGCTGCTCTCAAGCGAGAAAGGCGGGAAGAAAGTCTTCAACGAAGTGGAGAGCGTGGACCGTGCTGTGAGCTCCATCCATGGGCAAGCGACTCGGAAAGCCGACGGTGGGTCCGACGCTCTGGAGGCGGCGCGAGAGCAACTCGAGATACTCGAGCGTTGCGTGGAAGGTTTCGAAGACGGACTCGATCAACTCTACAAATGCTTGATTGGAAATCGGGTGTCTATTCTCAATGCATCGACTGCACCTTGAGGACATGAAGCTTTATTTTTCCTAATCTTCACAACATCCGAACTTTGAAGGACTGTCTAGAACCTAATTTTGGTCCTGCAGTTTTGTACAAACTGTTTATTTGTAATTTGCACTTAATTGCTTATCAAGCAAGGTAACACATCATAGCATTGATATTAAAGCCAAGTGGTGCGCAAATAATCACAAATAAACTTCCGTATAATCCTTGGGAAACACCGACAGATTTTAATCTCAGACGTGCCCGAGACCGGTCCATAAAATCGATCAACGAGAAAAAGAAATTATAAGTGTGTAAATTCATACAAACATGTCAAATTTGGTAATGATAATACTCTATGTCATATTATTTTATGAATTAATCTTGTGAATCGTATTTGATGTTAGTGTGTCGAGCATTATTCTGTGAAATGAGGTCAGTCTTTGCAGTCCTGTAGTTTCTCGACACCGCATGACCTTGAGCAAATCATGTGTTAGGACATGGCCCGGCAACCGAGGCATAATGGAATTTTACAAAAAAAAAAAAGTGTATACTCGGTTCATTAGGGATTTTACTAGAAAGCTTCCACGGGAGAGAATCACACGAAAGGTTTTAAACCTACTGTAATTATGTTAATTTAGCTCCAAACATTGTGCAATTGTACCAATTCGGTGCCGCTTAGTGGCCGGCACTCATGTGACGAATTTTAGTAATATTTTAATATTTTTGAATTTTTAATTATTTTGTCAATTATTTTTTCTGTCTTTCTTTTAAGGTTTTTGGTGACCTCGGTTGGCCCTTGGGCAAGGGTCACGAGTTCTTGCCAAGCCACGGCGAGCGAGGGCTTGCGCCCCTCGGCTGGCAACCTTCGCCTACCCAAACCCTTAAAAAAACAGAAAAAAGTTATTAAAAAACTAAACATATTAATTACAAAATTCGAACATAATAAAATTTTATTAGAAATTTATCTAACGAACTGAATTGACATAATTGTAAAAGGTTTAGGACTCAATTGACAAAAAAAATAAAAAAAATAAAGACTCAATTGGTATAATTACAATATGTTTAAGACTTTTTTTGGTAATTTTCTCGAATCAATTGCATATACAAAAGTTAGCACAAATTTGTTTTGTTTTCCAATGAGATCCAAAATAAATACGACTATTAATTTGTTGAACGCGCATCAATCAAATCGATTGAGTAGAATAAATACATATACACCAATAATAACATGACCATAATAGATCGTGCCGTGTGGTGTATTTCCAAGTAGTTTAATATGTAAAATTAATTTCACTTTAATAATCAATCATGATCATTTATCTCGAAATGAAAGACATGAGAGGAACACGAGGGATAATTTCTAGAGATTAGTCCTCAAAAGCTTACATCGAGGGAAAATGAACTTAAGACACTTTATCCCTTTTAAGGCACAAGTTCTTAGTCGTCTTATCAACTCGGGTATTCCTTAGAGGTTACAGAAATGTTCATTCACAATAGAATTCTACGATGCACATTAGTGAAATTGAGATGTAACCGGTTCAATTTTACCGTAAGAAATCAATCCTCAACATGGAAGGGAATAACTGGAGCTTATACTGCGTTAATTAAGTGCGTATGGGGCTTAGGAAATTAATCTTGGTGTTACCAATAATAAGTTTCTACTAAGTGCTTGAATTGTAGAATGGACGATGTCTTCCGTTTTAATGTATGGTACGAGCTTTAGGGGTAGGCAGTTTTAGATTTCTTCCAGGTTCCACTGGAACTTGAAACCTAATCGTTAGAACAAGTTCATCTTTTTTTAGAATTTGAAACCTACTTTATATACCTTGAAACTTGAAAGCTATCTTATCACAGGATCTAGGATCTATCCAGGTTTCACTTGTCGATTGTAGTGAATTATTACTTCTAATGACTACCATTACTGTTAAATTTTACTGACCATAACTTATATTTAGACACACGAAGAATGTGAAATGTTAACAAAGTAAAAATCTTAATAATAGATATCATCAGAAATGAAAGTTCAAACTAATGGTTTTATGTTCGCACTCATCATTGGACGTCATGGGATACCGCATGATCTCGTAAAAACATAAAACAAGGAAAACACAAAGACTTGTTAACCTATCTATCGAAATCGGTTCCTCAATTTTTGGAACTTAAAACCTATCATGCATACCTTGAAACCTGGAACCAGTAACTTAAAGCCTAACATGTTTTCACCGATTCGATTCTTCGATTCTCAGTTCTATCTTAGAACCATGCTCATTCCTAATGAGCTCTTCGTGAATATTCTTGAGGGACAAGGAGAATCAAATCCTCATGGTCGACTATGAATCCGGTTTGTGACGGTGCTCACAATTAATGGAATGAAAGCCATTTTGTCCTGTTCATCTGCATATAGTTTTTCAAAGATATCCATAGTATTCAAATGAGTTCGCCTTGTTGGCTTCTTGTCCACAGAGGACAGAAGCAAGTACTGTATTAAACAAAGATTCAATGATTAAGCCCTCCTCCAATAATATGCCAAAAAAAGATAGTTAATCTTTTTTTATGAGACGCAGACAGACCCATTTGATAGCCAAGTTAGATCTTTACGTTAGCTAAAATTTATATAATAATTGTGTCGGTCGGTCGACGAGACATATGAGATTTTCTGAAGTTATATGTTATTATCATCATCATCTCGTACAGACATGTTTTAAAGGACGGATACATGGTACATAATATATGTGATGATTGCGTAATGAAAAGGAATCATTTAGTGTGTTGTCTCTCTCTAATATTGTTGAGTGGAATTTACTACAAACATGTGGAGTGCTTCCTTGTTTTATAGTGCCCAAATGTGCATTTCATCCCTGTACCTTTATCTCAAGTTGCCAAATTTCAACAAATTTTTGCGTGGATACATAATAACAATTCACTAGTTTTGTGGATAGTAGATGTGGGAATGTTGATTATATTGGGATAGACTGATGGAGAGAACACTTTGCGTACTTGGATGACGACGCGTGACGGATTTGGGAAGATCGGGGTGCCAAGGGTTGGAGTTTGTTTGCAAAACAAACATAAGTGCCTTTTCTTTTGTCCCACATAGAAGAGATTGGAGAGTACAAGTCACTTTATAAGTTATAATGCTACTGTATTATTTCAATTAGAGAAATGGGCAATTAGGATAGACCCTACTATACTCTCGTGCTATTGTGTGATTATCAATACACTAATCAACAATCATTTGATTCTTATAATTATTTATTTTTGCAATTAAAATAATAATTTAAATGTAATGTCCTAGCGAAACTTCACTTAGGAGTTGTGCTTATCTTTTTAATATCAATTATGAATTTTAATCGATTAATTATGTTCAATGGTTGCAACTCTTCGGACCTGACAATTTTAGACGTGAAGAGTTGCGTCCATCCGACAAAGCAGTTTTCGACCTCCGAAAAGTTGTAATCTTCGGACTAAAACTATTTTTGAATACAAAGAGTTGTATGAGAATTAATTGCTTTTCGGACTTGAAATGGTGTGTTTTTTTTCTCATTATATATTCAACTATTCTGTTCATTTTTCAGAACTCAATTCTTCAATTTAGATTTTTGTTTCTTTTCAAAAGAGATACATTCTTCTTTTCTAATTGTTTCCTTAGAGAGTTCTTGGAAAAATATTAGAATTGCTATATAATATTCTCGTTTGAAACTCTGTATCCTGGAGGGTTTTTGTCGGTAACCATTAGCAATTTTCTGGGACAAATAATTACTTAAAGAGAGTGCTATTACGCTTCAGAGTTTGATTCCATTATTCATCACATACGCTAAATTTCCCAATAACAAGTAAGGCTGAGCACTAAAAGTTCGTACAATTTCGGAACAAGACTGAATCAACTTGAATCGACCAGTATTGGGGAGAACCGATTTGGTTCCCGCAAACCTAGGATCGGTTCAAGGCCGACTCTTAGGAGAATTGGTTCGGCTCCCGATTCTAAGCTTGGAATTGCCGATTCTCTTTGGAAACCGATTCTCAAACTGAATTTAAAACCTCTTTTCCCAAAGAGTAATAGTTTTGCATCCATCGATAATTGAAGTCTTTATTGAACAAGTCACAACACAATCACTTGATGAACATACGTTCTTGTAGAGAAATGATGCAACTTTTTAAACTTTTTTTTTATCGTAAGAATTTGATTTTCACTCAAAACAAGAAGTGGGCCGGTTTTAAATTCTACCTGGAAGCCATAAACAAGAACCGAACCGGAATTGATGTGTCTAGAATCGATCGATTCGCTTCCAAATCCAAAAATTTGGAACCAAAAGTCGCTGGTCGGTTACGGATGGGGAACCTACCCGCCCCGCCCAAAAATCAATTAATCCTAGTGACGAGGCCACTTCACGCCGCAGGCCATGATATTAATGGGTCAACGAGAGGGTGGGCTCTAGGGATGGTGGTCACCCGTGCAAGTTCAACGAAGAGAGAGAATGGAGAGGATAAAGGAGAGAGCAAATGGAAAATTACGGTTGGAAATGTCTTGGGATTTCATCCGATAAACCTAGGTGAATTAATTAGGTATAGATTCACCTCCGAACACGATTTTATATGTAATCGCACAAGACGGCGACCATTTAGAGGTATGTATTTGTTGCGCGTTAAAATCCCTCGACAAGGCTTTGCTAGTAATGGGTTCTAAGCCCGGATTGACTATGGCCCAATGAAGGTTGCTTACGCGAAAATCTTTTATCGAACTTAATCCGTTCGTTTTCCGAAAAGGGGTTCTGGGTCGATTTTGGACAGAGAATGTCAAATGCAATAGATTTACACAAAAGGACGCGTTACAAACGGGCTTTCGACAACTTCGACGGCCCAATGTGCAATAGTAACAGTATGTGACGGACTTCGACGTGACCCTGGAATTGAATCGACAGGATCGGGAGATAATGTAGGATACAATGCTGGAATTCAATCGACAAGACCTGACGGGAACTATAGGACACAATACCGGAATTGAATCGACGATCTTGGACAAGATGGGTGAAGGGTGCAACACCGGAATTTAATCGACGATGCTGAACCTAATGAGTAGACGCCGAAATCTAATCGACGACACCTAACTCTGGATATGATACTCGCCGGAATTGAATCGACAACGGGGATCTGAAAACTACAGCTAGGCTAGGCTAAGGGCTAAAGGTTAAGAGCTAAGAGCTAATTTGAAAATGCAAGTGTTTTGGATTTGTTGTGTGTGTGTGTGTCTTGCTATTGCGAGGTATTTATAGGCAAGCTCTTTGGTAACCGCCGAGCGGTTTCTTCCTTTGACCCCACGATTTGCTCTTTTCCATAAGCCACGTGGATGACGGTTTCCTAGTCTTCGCGCCTTTTCTTTTTACCTCGTGGGGATTACCGCCAACCGCTTCGATCGTGGCCTCCCTCCGCGCGTTTTTCTTGTTCTAGAAGGAAGTGGCGCCAGAATTTATCCCGACACGTGGCACCTTTCCGATTGAAACGTTCCTTGCTTCAGTGTTCCTTCCCGTAGCTGATTATCGCTTCCTCACGTGCTTGTCACGAGTCTCTCTTGGATTATTTTAAGTGTCAACATATGCCTCCTTAAAAGATGTAAATCGAAGATTTACCTCTTTTAAAATATCTTCCTCTGGTTTGGTGATCTCCAACTGTACAAATGATGATTACGCTTTCCCTTTGATCTTTTTTCCCAAAACGCAACTTTTCGACTTCGTACCGTGCACCGGCCCCTTCTTCGTCTTACTTTTAAGGATCTTGAAAAAGCTCCCAATTGTCGTCTTTCCTCATTAGCAATTTTCCTTTAACCCTAAACCCTTTTCTCTGAGCATTCCAAGCTTTCATGGCGACCGAAACTCCCGAGTTCCTTTCTTACCGACTCATCGCCCGCTTCGATGGGATCATCAATAGTGATGACGCTGATCATTGTTTCCTCAAGTTGTTGAACTCTCGACGAGAGCACGCCGGTCTCATTCTCGGGCCTAGTCTCCATGATCATCTCCACATTCCATTATCTCTTCGGTCTTGCTTTCCAATGCGGGCCGACGAGCAGCTTCCCATTCAAGCTTCTTCGCTAAAGGACATTTGGTCCATGCCGGCTCAGCAATTTAGGAGTTTTCCGTCATTTGATGACAGGGCTTATGCTTGGTTCCAAAGGCTTCAAGAGGATACTCCAACGGTTGGCCTCCGGGAAACAGCGCAAATCGGGACAGCACTTGAGGTCGGCATGTTGTCCCATGATTTGAATAGAGGTCTGCTGGGGTCCGTTACAAGCTTTTGGTCTTCCTCCACTAATTGCTTTTTCTTCCCGTTGGGTCCTATGTCCGTAACCCTTCTAGATACTTTCGCCATAGCTGGTCTTTCTCCTTATGGGGCATCGGTCAAGAATCTAGGAAAAACTAAGGATTGCCCCATTTCTGACGATTCTCTTGCTTATGGGAAGTTCATCGATGTCTATAGTAAAACGTCCGGGGATGTTTCAGTCGAGGAACGAACAGCCTTCCTTCTTTTCCGGCTGTCGAAATATCTATTCCTTAGCCCAACACTCAAAGTGTCCAAGGACTATTATGATCTCGCCCTACTTCTAGCAAAAGGGAATCTTGTTGCCCTTGGCCCTCTTGCTCTTGCGTCTCTGTATAGGAGTGTTTCTTATGCCGCTCGGCTAATGTCGAATTCCGAAGAGGATGGTGTACTATCGTGGCCGCTCTGGATTCTTCAATCTTGGATTGCATTCTACTTCCCTTTCATGTTTGAGAGCGTCCCTTCCTTCAATCCCAACATGGTCCCTTTGAAGCTTGATATACGACTACTCCAAGCTGTCCCTTCAAAGGTTCCCGGTGATGTTCAGCCTTTTCGGTTCTTTCTTCGACAACTTCTGTCTTACGAGGCTGATCGAATAGATTTCTTTCCTTACCGCTCAGGCGAGTTCAATTTTTGTTTCAACTCTCGAACCTTGAAACGGTTCAATCACCGTGATTTTTGGACCTTTATCCTATTCCCTAGAGACCTTCCAATCCGGCTATGTCTTAAGGGTAGATTCTATCCAGGCTTCGAACCATATTCCCCTCATTCTTGCGCCAGGCAATTTGGTCTTCGACAGGCGGTGCCTATGCCTATCCCTTATCTCATGGATTTCCTATCGATGGACAAGAAAATGTATAATATCAAGACCGACGAACCGTTCACTCGCTATGCCGAGATTACCACCATGATGTACCGGCGGTTTTCGGGGGATATCCCAACAATGCTTCGCTCTAGCCCCGGCGTGACTTCTGAGTTTACGACCTGGTGGACGTCCTTTGCCTTCGAAAGCCCTTTCGAAGATGCCATCTCATCCATCCTCCAGAGCAGCCCGATACTGACCCTTCCGGTCCCGCTTTGAAGAAAACCGGGAAAAAGGACGCCACCGTAGCCCTTTCGATTGGTGGTCGCAAACGTCCGACAACTGTTTCGTGTAGGTCTTTTTCTTCCCGGTCTTCGTAGTATTACTGGCCCGAGGTGATTTTTGCTTTATTTTCGCCGTTAGGTGACGATTCCGACGACGGAGCCGATGAGGAGACGTTCACTTCTCTTAAACGGCGAAAGATGATAGCGAAGAAGAGCAAATCTCCGGTGGAATCTCCGATAGTCCCCGAGCCTGTCGAAGCGTCTCCAACTGTTTGTCCCGAAGATTCTTTGGTAGATCTTGATCCACCCATTGGGGGGTCTAGCGATATTGCCATTGCTGAGGATCTGTCTGAACTCGCAGCTCCTTCGCCTACTGAGCCTCAAGGGGAACCTTCTTCGATGACCCTTGCCATTGTCCCGACCCCGATGGTCGAAGCTCCTTTAATAGCTGAAGGTCTCTCAACACCTGAAGACCCTTCATCTGCGGATATTATCTGGGATCTTCCTGCTGCTTCTCTCCTTCTATCGCCCATCGAAGACGTTCAAGTTCATCCTGCTGGATCTTCTCGCTCTTGAGATCACCCGAGTATGCCCGAATCAAGCAGCTTACCCGACTCAGAGATTTTCAGCAAGCTGGGAATCATGCTATCTTGCTCCCTCGACCTTGTTCATTCGGGGGTGGCCTCTTTTGTTGACAACCCATCAAATATTCGAAACATCCAATCCGTGATGGAGTGGTCGGTCAAAGAGGAAATCAGCGCGAAGCTTCCTCAAGGCTTAGTCCGCCGGCTGAAAACATTCTTGGAGCACTTTCCTACTCCCTTTATGCATTTTCGACGATGTCGGGACAATGTGCTTGCTCTGTCGAACTTTCCCGATCGGCTCTTTTCTCCCGACTCCGAGACCCAAAAGGCGAGGCAACTTGTAACTCAAGGAGAACAGTCCCTTCAATCCGCCGTTGACGAGCTTGCTGCTTTAGATAAGAAGGAGGCTACCCTGGAGCAACAAAGGCTGGCGATAGAGAGAGAACTAGAGGAGACTCGGAGTCGGCGATCGACAGTACTTTCCCGTCGATCCTCTATAGAAGATCAACCGAAAACGCTCGCAGCTTCCTTAGAAGAGAAGAAACGAGCTGATTGCGCTCGGGTTATGCAGGCAGAGGTAGACGGACGTCATACTAGGAATGTGTATATAGATAAAAATAAGAAGTTTGAATGTTTACTCTGCGAGCCGCTTGAGGGGGTCAAGACGGCTTTGTATCCCGATTCTCGTCAATAAAATCTCCCCTTCTTTCTCCTTATTTTCCGTATTGCATATTGCCACGATCCATGTAATTGCCCACGTCCGAGTAATCGCCATCATAATCCCGAGTCGGTTACTTCAAAATCCCTTATAAATAATGATTGCCTCCAAACGCCAATTCATACGAACTTTCCTATCAAGTTCACATGAGTACTCGCAGCCTCCTTGCTTGTCGCGCTTCGACGCTTTCTCTCACAATGAGGCCAAAAGGGAACTTTCCTTATCCTTCATGGATCACCAACCCAGCAATGGTCACATAATTTTGGGTCCGCATCTCACAAGTTTGCCACCTCCCTCTTCACCGATTAGTTGCTTTCCCCATTGCTCTGAAGAAGTCTTACCCTTCGAGCAATCTATTATCCGTACTTCTGCTTGGTCGTTGAGTAACCATAGATTTTCTTCATACCCAAGCTTCGACCATCGGTTTTACAACCGGTACAAACGATTAGAAGGAGAAGCAGCCACCACCCGGGCACGGGCCAGGATAGATGTCCTTTTGTCCTTTTGCGGTACATTCATTGATCCTTCGGAGTATGGCCTCGTCGGTAGTTTGTGTTGCTTTTGGTCACCGTCATCGAACTGTTTCTTTTTGCCTATTGGTCCAGTGACCCCTACCCTTCTTGATATTTGGTTTCTGACCGGTCTTTCTCCATTTATCGATGGTAATTCTCGACCTCTAGATAACCAATTTTTCCTTGATGTGTCTTCTTGCCTTGACTCGCCGTACGGTGAATTCATGGATCACCATGCTAAACCTTCAGGACCCATCCTTCCCGGGGAACATACGATCTTCCTTTTATGTTGGCTTTGCAAATATGTCTTTTGTCTCCCCACATGTCGGATTTCCTCGGAATTCCTTGATATGACATATGAACTGGCATGTGGTGTTGATATTGGCCTAGGCCGAATGTTCCTGGCTTCATTATATCGGGGATTATCGGATGCTCAATCTTCGCCGATGGACAATCATCCCGCCCCCTTTTCGGGTCCTTTATGGATTCTGCACTATTGGGTCCGAGTGTACTTTCCTCATATGTTTTTTGATCAAGCGCTTACTTCGACAACCGAATCATCGAAAATTAAAAGGGATGATGTACCCATGGTGTTCAATCGGACCCTTCGCTGTGCCCCTGACAATCTTACCGCTTTCGACGACTTCCTCATTGAATTGTTGTCTCTCACCGGTTTTGACTTTTCCAGGCTGCCCATCGACAATGACATCTATAGCTCCTCCAAAGCAGATCCCGATTCTCGCCTTTTCTGGATGAGCGTGTTAGCCCAAACTGACTTAGCCATGAATTTGTTCGGTGGCGGCAAATTCTTGTCAGGATTTGAGATTTACAATCCTCATTATTGTGCTCGCCAATTCGGGCTTACTCGGGGGATTCCAATGCCGGTGGTGTATTCCATGAATTTCCATTTCTCTGGTCGCAAGAAAGAGGTACCCGACATGATGGGCCATATCGAAGTTGTTCATGCCGTTCTCGGGCGCTTTGTATTTGTCGGCTTCTCCGACCATCCTTGTAGCACCTCATTTTTCGACAAGTGGTGGCTCTCCTATCGCTCCTCTTTGTTCCCAACCAGTGCAATGGACGTTCTCTCGAAAGTCCGTCGACACTCATTGGGCTTATCGCATCCTTTAAGAAGACCTGCTTCTTTCGTTCTTCCGAGCATTATACTTGAGCAACCGATCGATGAAGGTAAATCCTTTGTTGATATAATCAATCTGATAATGAAAGTGGGTACTTCCCTGCATTCTTGCTTGATGTAATTATTGATCCGACTTTCTTCCCGGATGATTCACTAGCTTCTGATGGCCGCACGGACGACTTATCCAACAAATCGTGGGTTGTTCATATGAACATGGCGAGTGCCTCGGCTGGCCCATCGAATACTCTCCGCTGCGACTATTCATACCTTCGCAGCAAGTGGTCACGCCCGCATGACTTACTAGGAGGAGGATATGCCTACATATGTAACCAAGCGTGCGTCGAGGACGAGATCAAAGCTCTCCTTGCTTTTCCGGCTCATTTGCCCTATCCGATCCAATGTCGTGCCCTTAGATTTGCCATTAATGAGCTCTTCCTCACATTTAGCTCGACTTTAAGGTCCTTCAGGATAAGGCAACGTGAACTAGTGATTATCGACAAGTTGGAAACAGATTCCCTTCTTGCTGACAATGAGCCGGCTTATCGACGTAGTATTCTTGATACCCTGGAAAGTGACGGTTGTACCACCCTGCAAGTACTATCTGCACAATTGAAGACAATCAAACAGCAAGAGGCAACTTGCGAATCAACGCACCTTAACATGATGCAAGCCAGCCATCGAAAGGAGGCAATTGTTGACGCCAACCGCAATGGTGAAATGCAACTTCATAGTTTCGTCTTGAGTCTTGAACAGCACGTATTGTAGTCCGTTGTTGCTAGTTCCATATTAATGCCACCCGTCCTTATCATCTTATTCTATCATTGAACTGGCGGTCTTAGTGTCAATTCTCCAAAGTTCATCATGACGCGATCTTTCCCAGGATCACCCTTTTTCCATGCGGCATTTAATGAAAGGCGTCGTTTCCGATTTCTTCTTCTGAATTCAAATCGCCATGACGGTTCGTCGTGGTTAATAGCCAGCGGAAAACCCGCCACTCACGCCATTATGGTTGCTTATGTGTTTCACCAATCGCGATATACCTTCTCGCCTCGATAACCGTCCACTATCCTTTATCGCCTCGATCGTCGGAAGGTCGTGGGCGGATACTCAGCATCGTGGGACGAACCGTTCCTTGGCCTTTATCTATAAATAGGGTCACTTGCCGGGAGTGCGTCTTCATCCAAACCTTTCTGCCTTTGATTCTTAGAGAAAACTTCCTCACAGCCTTAATGGAGCGTGCTTTTTCTTCTACGGCTTCGTCTCCCCCTACATACTTCAGCCGTGAGTTCTCGGCTATCCGGAGGGAGATTATCTCCCTTCCGAGTTACACCTACACCATGCTAGTGGTGAAACGGCGAGCCCTTGATAAACTTCACAACCTGCTCAACCGTTTTGCGCCTCAAAATCTTCCCTCCGACCACCCGTTCCGGTCGGACTACGAAGAGTTTGTCACGCTCTTTGACTACGAGCCGGATAAGTTTCGCCGGAATCTGGCGACCATGTCTCAAGATGATCTCACCGAACATGAAGTTTGGTGTAAGATCGAAGAGATTGAGAACGGAGAAGTGGTGCACAAGGAACTCTGCAACGTCCAAGAAGCCCTCCATGCCTCTCATGCTAGCGTCCTTCAACTTCGGAACATTGTTTTCGACCGCCCGACTACCAGCTAGCGACACCTGCGAAGGCCTCTGAAGGAAACCGAGCAACGAGAACACGAACTGGCCGAAGCCTGCGAGACCCGTTCCTTGGCTTCCATTGGGGCCCCTTTGGAGGGTCCCAAGGCCATGTTGGACTCTACCAATGGTCTTCTGCAGGGTCAGAAAGAGCACCTTCAGCGGCTGGAGGGCGAAAAGGACAGCCTGGAGGCGACACTGGAAGAGTTGGCTGAAGCTCATCACCGCGCGCGGGAAGAGAACGCCAAGTTGGAGTGCCGGCTGCGAGGCTTCGTGGTTCGTTTCGGGGAGCACTTCCAGTAAGGGCCTGCTCGGGCGAGCGAGCAAGAGGAAGGGAGAGAGAAAGGGAAAGAAGGAAAGAGAAAGAAAGAAAGAGAGGGAAAGAGAGGAAGATTGTAAAAAGTTTTTACTGAATGAATGGAATTGATCTATCTTACTTTTCGCTTTCTAATTCTCCTTGCATTTCCCACATCGATGGATAGAATTTTTTCAAATACTTCCCGTTGATCGAACGTTGTAGTTCTCTTCCATCGATCTCCATTACTCGATATGCATTCCCCGGGAGGGTGTCTATTACCAAGTATGGTCCTTCCCACTTCGACGACCATTTGCCAAACTTTTCGCTGTCGAGGTTCATAGGCAAAATAGTCTTCCATACCAAGTCTCCCACGTCGAAACGCTTGGCTTTCACGTGTTTGTTGTAAGCCTTGGTAACCATTCGCTTCCGAGCCATCAATTTTTCCAAAGCTGTGGCTCGGTTTTCTCCCAATTCATCAATATTGGTGTACATCATTTCATCGTCTTGCTCTTTAGCCATACCATCCTGGAGTTTTACTCTTAATGATTGCACCGTAATCTCCAGGGGTAACACGGCCTCTTGTCCATACGTTAGCATGTAAGGAGTGACTCAAGTGCTTGATCTTTTGGAAGTTCGATAAGCCCATAACACCGTCGACAACAATGAGTCCCATTCCCTTGGGTTGTCCTCCAAATGCTTTTTAATCAATCCGATGATTATTTTGTTGGAGGCTTCTGCTTGTCCATTAGCTTGAGCGTAATAGGGCGTCGAATGAATCATCTTGATACCCCTCGACTTAGTAAAGTTTTGTATTTCTTGGCCTGTAAAGACTGTCCCTTGGTCAGCAGTGATAGTCTCTGGAATTCCGAATCGATGAATAATTCGCTCTTCGATGAACTCCCTAACCGTTTTTTGTGTCACGCTTTTATATGACCCCGCTTCAACCCATTTTGTGAAGTAATCTGTGGCTACTAAAATGAAACCGTGCTTCTTCGACGAGGGAGGATAAATTTTCCCTATTATGTCCATTACCCAACCTCGAAAAGGCCACGGCTTGATAATTGGGTTCATTAGTGCGGCAGGTACTTGCTGGATTGGTCCATGCCTTTGGCACGATTGACACCCCTTCGCGTAATCGATGCGATCTTGGGTGATTGTTGGCCAAAAATACCCATGTCGCCTTAACAACCACTTTGTTTTCAATCCAACCTGATGTGCACCACAGATCCCTTCATGGACTTCCGTCATGACTAGCATTGCTTCCTCCCGCCCTAAGCATTTGAGAAGCAGTCCGTCGATTGTCTTTCGATACAACTCGTTGTCGATCAACAAATATTTTAAGGCTTTCCTTTTGAAGTCCCTACCGCCAGAACCCGGGTTCTTCAAGTAGTTTACCAAAGGGGTTCTCCAATCTTGTTGGCTGCTGGTTTTTTTCGAGCTTTCAGATTGCTCAATCATCATTACCCGAGCATCTATCGATGGTAAGGTCCTTACTTGAGTAATGATGTGGTCCGCTAGTTCCTTCGATATACGATATCCCGACGCCATCCGAGCCAATTCATTAGCTTCCGAATTTTCACTCCTCTTGACATGGATTAGCTCGTATTTGACAAACTTCGACAACAATTCTTTTGCCAGGTGGTGATGTCTAATAATGTTTTCATTCAAACATTGATACTCACCATTTAGCTATTTGATCACCAACTGAGAATCGCCTTTCACTTTAATTGATCCGATCCCCATGTCAATTAAAACATTCAAACCCACGATCGTGGCTTCATATTCGGCTTGGTTGTTTGAGCATTCAAAGTCAAGCCCGAATATGAGTTTTGTTTTCTGTCGAAAAGGTGATATAACCATGATTCCTGCGCCCGCTGAACCGGATGCCACCGACCCATCGAAATATAATATCCAAGGCGCAATACCAAGATAATTTTCATCATCCTTGACTTTTAAACCCGAAGGGTATTCAGTAATGAAATCGCATATTGCCTGCCCTTTTACCGCTTTGAGCGGCACATAAATCGGATCGATTTCTATTAGAGTAAACGCCCATTTTGCAATCCGGCCCCTAATGATTGGCCTGGACAACATGTACTTAATCACGTCTCTTTTACAAATTACATGTACCGTAGTCGGCAACATATAATGTCGTAATTTTGTACAGGCGTAGTACGATGATAAACCTAGTTTTTCGATGGACGTGTATCTCGTCTCGGCATCGTTGAGCATCCTACTTAGGTAGTATACGGCCTGCTCTTTCCCTTCGTCGTTTTCTTGGGCCAGCATACTCCCGATGGTTGTATCAGCGGCCGATAAATACAACTTCAATGGCCGTCCCGCCTTTGGTGGCGTCAACACTGGTGGCTTAATGAGATACTCTTTTAACCTGTCGAAAGCCACCTGATGTTTCTCTTCCCACACAAACTCTCGCTCATTCTTCAATTTGAGCAACGGGGAGAAAACTTCGATTTTTCCCGAGAGGTTAGCTATAAAACGCCGCAAGAAATTTAATTTCCCGATTAACATTTGCAGCTGTTTTTTATTATCAGGAGATGGCAATTCTGAAATAGCCTTAGCTTTGTTCATGTCTACTTCTATACCTCTCTGATGAACCAAAAAGCCAAGAAAGTTGCCAACTTTTATCCCGAAAGCGCATTTCAAAGGATTCATCTTTTACTTAAATTTGTGCATTCTCTCAAAAGCTTGCTCTAAGTGGTCCGGATAACTTACCCGGTCTGTCTTGACGATGACGTCATCGATGTAGACCTCCATAAACTCCCCAATCATATCGTGGAAGATATAATTCATTGCCCTTTGATACGTAGCACCAGCATTCTTCAAACCGAAAGGCATGACGACCCATTCGAACGTACCAATGGCCCCGGGGCATCTAAATGCTGTCTTGTGAACATCCTCCGCCGCTATGAATATCCGATTGTACCCGGAATGCCCGTCCATGAGGGACATCATTTCATTATTGGATGCCGAATCGATCAACATATCGGCGATGGGCATCTGGTACTCGTCTTTCGGGGTGGCCGCATTAATGTCTCGGAAATCAACGCACACTCGTAGTTTGCCGTTCTTCTTCTTGACAGGCACGATATTTGACAACCATTCGACATACCTTGCTGATCTTATGAATCCGGCTGAAAGGAGACGCTCGATTTCCTCCTTAACTTTAAGGATCACTTCGGGAGCGAATCTTCTAGCGGCCCGTTGGTGTGGTCGAAATCCTCTTTTAATTGGTAATCGATGCTCAACTATGTTCCTCGAGAGACCAGGCATCTCATGGTAATTCCAGGCAAAGCAATCCTTATATTTTTTCAATAGGTTTACCATTTGAACCTTGTATCTCCGATCGAGTAGTTGGCTTACATAAGTAGGTTGATGACAGGCCTCATCTCCGAGATTGACCTCTTCCAATGGGTCTTGAGCTTGAATTATCTTGTCGTCCTCCTTAATTGGAGAGTCTTCAAAATCTAAAATGCCGTCTGCAAGCTGTCGGGCTTGGTCACTTTGCTCGGCCTCGTAGGCCGCATACCTCTCGGCGAGGTTTTGCGCAATTGATCGACTTTCCATCGGGAAACCGGTCGATCAGTTCCACCGGTTCCTTTCTTGGGATCCACTCGGTATTCCCTTTGTCGAAACGGCAGAATGCAATATCTCTTGGGTCCACTTCGGGCGGCTTAGATATGCGAAGGCAATCATCCGGCATCACTTTGTCCCGGCCGGATATACGGGTCCAGGTAACACAAGTCCGGGGATTTGCTTTTACATATTCCACTTTGTCCCCATTCCAAAATGCTAGCATCCGGTGAAGTGTCGATGGGACACATTGGTTTCCATGTATCCAATCTCGTCCCAACAGCAAGTTATAAGATCCGTCGGCGTCGACAACGCAGAAGGACGTCCTCGATGTTTTAGATCCGACGGTCGGGTCGGCGACATATACTCCCTTTACTTGAGTAATTTTGCCGGTGAAATCGGATAACTGTATATTCGATGGGATTATTTCGTCATCATTCCTTCCTATTTTCTTGAAGAAACGGTATGGAATGAGATTTAACGTTGAACCCCCATCCACCAGTACTTTCATTATCGGCCGCCCGTTGATCTTGGCATTTATATTGAGCGACCTCAAATGATTTGAGAGATCCTCCATGGGTTTTCCGAATTCCATGGTTTCTTCATCGCCGAAGCAAAACCGAGCCCCTTCCTTTTCTTGTGTCGTTTCCTTGTCGCCGCCGTCACCTGAGGTCGACTCAAGTCGAAACTCGTGTGGTAATTTAACTCGTACCATGCAAGAACTAAACATTTGCGATGCTGATCGGGGGTTTCCCTTTCTGAACTCCGGTCATTCTTGGAAAAGGATCAGTGTCCACATCCATCGGGGGTTTCCCTTTGTCCTCGGCGAATTTGATCTTTCCTTGTCGAATTGCTTCTTGAATGTTCTTTTTGAGGACTAAACAATCCGATGTGTTATGGCTCCATGAGTGGTGCCATTTGCAGTACTTCTTCCCCGCTAATTCTTCTTTGGACAGTATCTTCCGCCCTTCAGTCGCCTTGATTTGTCCGTCGGCCAGTAGTATGTCGAAAATTTCCTCTGCCCGATTCGCGTCGAATGAATAGTACACCGCCTCTTTTGCTTTAGCCATTATAGTTGACTTTTCTTTCATCCTTGCTGGCTTCAAGGCTTGGCAAGTGTATGGCTTGTCGATGGTTAATTGGGCGACGGCTACTTCGACAGGCCCAGTTGACTTTTCGTCGAAATCGGGTGGCTCGACGAAGCTTATATCTCCTCTTCGGGTATGCCTTTTGTCCTTTTCCTTGAGCAGACTTTCGTGCTTTGTTGCCATCGTGGATAGTTCAAATAGATCCGCACATGGATGACCCACCATCCTATCTCGTATTTCGAACTTCAATCCGTTGAAAGCAAACTCAGCAAACGTCTTTTCTAGTAAAGGAACTAAACATTTGTTCCTAGCCCGTTTAAACCTTGCAATAAACCGGTCGACCGTCTTGTTTGTCATTTGCTTCATTGTCGACAAATCCGCTCTTGACAAGTTCGACACCGCTCTTTGAAATTGGCCATGAAACAAACGTTCCATCTGCTCCCATGTCGGCACCGAATTGGGTGGTAGTGCGGTATACCATGTAAAGGCTGTTTTCGACAAGGATAATGGAAAGAGCCTTAACTTCCAGTGATCCGCATGTGTAGCATCTCCACATAGTGCTAGAAAACGGTTGATATGTTCATACGTGGGTCGATCATCCTCGCCAAGAAAAAGTGTGAACTCGGGTATTTTAAACCCTCTTGGATACGGGATCGTATCCATCCAATCCGGGTATGGTTTTCGGTAAACATTAGCCCGGTATCCTACCATCGGGTCAATGTATACGGGTGCCTGGTCGAACACCGGCTGATGGTACTGCGGTTGATATGGCATTTGATATCCAGGTTGTGGTGGATGATATATGGGTTGCACAACGGGCTGAAACATTGGCTCGGGACCTAGTGCTTGATTCATCTGGCGATATCCAGGTCGTATGGCCCGGTGTTCATACTGTCCTTGCCCCCCGGCTTGGAGTAATTGATCTTGCCCCCTAGCCTGCCATTGCCCCCTAAAGGGTACCGCCCCCTGATTTTCGATAATCATGGGTGCTGGTTGTTCATTGATAGGGACAGGGTTATGTTGGGCAGCTACCTCCCGACGAGCAATATTCTCGTCTTGTCGAACAAGGTGTCCCGGAAACACAACGGTATCCGTAGGTACGTCTTGTCGAATAGGATGTCTAGGGAACATACCCGTGTCTGCATTTACCGGGGGTCTAGGTTCGTTGGCCGGTAACGCCTCTCCTCGTTGCAGAATCCGCGGAGGTGCCAAAGGCCGAGTATTCCGTCTCGCAAGGCCTATATTTGGCAATGTTGTTCTTGGTAAACCGCCACTTGCTGCTGGTACGAAACCATTCCTTTCTTGAGCATGAGGTGGGTTAATTGTAATCCCATGTTGTCTGCAAGCACATTCGTGATACGTGTTGATGATTAATGGCACGACAACCTCGGTCATCCGCTGGACCATGTGATCAGCAAACTCGTTCTGGACTTCTTCGATGGTCCGCCTTATCGACGTTAGCATGACAGGCGTCATTTCTGGATTTCTCCTTGGCTCCTCAATGTTACGTCGAGAGACCTCGACGTCCTCTTGATGGGCCGTAGATGACTCCATTCGTTGTATTTCTTCCCGGGGTTCGTCTCCACCACCGTCTATGTTGTTACGTCCTCGTGTGCGTGGCATAGCACTTCTCTCGAACCGACACCGAGTGTCCCAACGGGCGTGCCAAAAAAGATTGTTGCGCGTTAAAATCCCTCGACAAGGCTTTCTTGGTAATGGGTTCTAAGCCCAGATTGACTATGGCCCAATGAAGGTTGCTTACGCGAGAATCTTTTATCGAACTTAATCCGTTCGTTTTCCGAAAAGGGGTTCTGGGTCGATTTTGGACAGAGAATGTCAAATGCAATAGATTTACACAAAAGGACGCGTTACAAACGGGCTTTCGACAACTTCGACGGCCCAATGTGCAATAGTAACAGTATGTGACGGACTTCGACGTGACCTGGAATTGAATCGACAGGATCGGGAGATAATATAGGACACAATGCTGGAATTCAATCGACAAAGACCGGACGGGAACTATAGGACACAATACCGGAATTGAATCGACTAGATCTTGGACAAGATGGGTGAAGGGTGCAACACCGTAATTTAATCGACGGTATCGAACCTAATGAGTAGACGCCGGAATCTAATCGACGACACCTAACTCTGGATATGATACTCGCCGGAATTGAATCGACGACGGGGATCCGAAAACTACAGCTAGGCTAGGCTAAGGGCTAAAGGTTAAGAGCTAAGAGCTAGTTTGAAAATGCAAGTATTTTGGATTTGTTGTGTGTGTGTGTCTTGCTATTGCGAGGTATTTATAGGCAAGCTCTTTGGTAACCGCCGAGCGGTTTCTTCCTTTGGCCCCACGCTTTGCTCTTTTCCATAAGCCACGTGGATGACGGTTTCCTAGTCTTCGCGCCTTTTCTTTTTACCTCGTGGGGATTACCGCCAACCGCTTCGATCGTGGCCTCCCTCCGCGCGCTTTTCTTGGTCTAGAAGGAAGTGGCGCCGGAATTTATCCCGACACGTGGCACCTTTCCGATTGAAACGTTCCTTGCTTCGGTGTTCATTCCCGTAGCTGATTATCGCTTCCTCACGTGCTTGTCACGAGTCTCTCTTGGATTATTTTAAGTGTCAACAGTATTAATTTATGAATTATTCGAAAGGGTATCTCTTAACCACTATAAAGCTCGAGATGTCACAAAGAAAATGAAATCATAAATGTTAATATGTATTGCTCATCGGTATTTCTCGTATTTGAATACGAGGTCCAAACTCTTTCGCCCGCTCGTGCAATCACTCATGCACCTTTAAAGACTTGTTTTTTTTTTCAAGAAATGGAAAGAAGCTCGTGTTTCGACTTATCTCTATTATCCTTTGCACTGGAATCCAACATCCTTTTCAATTGAGAAGTTAATTCGTGATCAAATTCAAAGTTATTTGGGTAATCCGTCACGTCACTTCCTACCTTAGCCCCACTAGCCAACTTTTAATAAGACCGTTGAATGTCATTAGGCGAGAAAAGGATCATCAGCTACAATTTCATTTCGTTTTAGGTTGTCACTAACTTGAATAAGATATTGGATGAGCTATTGGATGGATCCATCCAGCTACTAGATTTTTGTGACTACGCTAGGCAAACCTTGTTGCGACTTAAGGAAAATGTATGGGTGTTGCGATCCGCTCTCCGGCGGAGAAAGGGTGAACCAGGCATCGAGACGGGTGTGGCGGAATACGCCAAATTCTTGAAGGGAATGATGAAGGATGCCAAAAGATTGATGGCTGCATTGAGGAAGATGGTAACCAAATTTGAAGATTGTGAACTGAAGAATGAAGATCACCACCTCTCGTCAGTGATGGGAGTGGTGAGAGATGCTAATTTGCTAAGCACTTCAATTTTCCGATCTCTGTTGACATTCTTGGCAATGCCAATGTCAAGGTCCAACAGGAAAATTAGCGGGTGGTCCGTAGTCTCGAAATTGTTGAATCCAAAGGGAGCAATATCATGTGATCAAGAAGATAAGCAAGAGGATGTGAATGAGTTAGAATGTGTGTGGATTGTGCACTCACCACAATGTGGAAGCACATTTCAAGGGAAGGGGTTGATGGGGAGAAGTTGCAAGTCACCCAAAGAAAATTGGAGGATTTGGAGATTGCGATTGGAAGGATTGAGGATGCCCTAGAGGGATTGTGCAGGTGCTTGATTAGAACCATGGCCTCTCTTTTGAACGTCATGTCACAAGAGGGGAAACTCTTTCGGTTGCCCAATTTTGTTCCTTCATATGTATTGAGATGTACATCATACGGTGAAAACAATAGAAAGTGAGACTTTCATAGACACCTCATGCTTCCGAAATGACATTTCGATATCGATACAAATTAGAAAGAATGACACAAATGATTCATGAACTTTGGTCCAACATCCAGTGTGATCCATAAACGTTTAATTTGATCAATATGGTTTATGAATTTTAGCCCAATATATAATATGGTTCCTGAATTTTCAATTTGTTTAATGTGATCACCGAATTTTTGGAACATATTTAATTTAGTCTATGAACTATAAGAAAATATTCAAAGTCGTCCCTAAACTTAAATTAATGGAAGGACTACATTGAATATTTTACTATAATTCAGAGACTAAGTTGAACATGTTCCAAAAGTTTATGGACGATATTAATTAAATTAAAAATTCAGAGATCACATTGCATATTAAGCTAAAGTTCGGGGACCATATTGATCAAACTAAAAGTTCAGGAACCACATTGCACATTGGATTAAAGTTCATAGACCATTTATGTCATTATCCCTAATAATTAACTACTACCAAGTCCATGACATTACTTCATCGATAAACAAAAGAAAAGACAGAGGAAGGGGATTGAATCTATGGCATGAATATTTTCGTAGACAGCTCATACCCACGGACATTGGACAATTACTATGTCAATGTGTGATCTTGAGGGATTTTTTGCCTATAAGGAACTTAGGTTTGGATTAAATTGCAAGACTTCGAAGCTGTAACTTTAACTTGTGAGGGTTTGTTTAGAGGTGAGTAGTTCTAGATTCATGGAACCTTAAATCAATCCGTCGGAACTAGTTTTCAATTTTTAGAGCCTGGAACTTACCATGCATACTTAGAACCAATCTTGTTGCGGGTTTCGGGGTTGGTTCCAAGGTTTACCCAAGTTTCTCCTGTATTCTTACTTGAATGATTGTAGTGAATCATCCACTATAATGACCACCATTTGTTACTACAATCCACTGACTACAACTCATAATTAGAAACAAGAAGAATATGAGACGTTGACAAAGTAAAAGTAAAAATCCAAGTCATGGATATCACCCGAAATGAAAGCTCAGATTAATGGTTCTAGATTAGTTGATTACACACTTACATTTATGGATCATTTATGTCATTATCTCTAATAATTGACTACTACCAAGTCCATGACATTGCTTCATCAACAAACAAAAGAAAAGACAGAGGAAGGGGATTGAATCTATGGCATGAATATTTCAGTAGACAGCTCATACCCATAGACATTGGACAATTACTATGTCGTTGTATGATCTTGAGGGATTTTTTTGCCTCTAAGAAACTTAGGTTTAGATCAAACTGCAAGACTTCAAAGCTATAGTTTTAACTTGTGAAAGTTTAGAGGTGAGTGGTTCTAGATTCATGGAACCTTAAACCAATCCATCGGAAATGGTTTTTTCTTTTTTCCAATTTTTGGAACTTAGAATTTACCATGCATAATTAGAACCTATCTTGTCGCAAGTTTCGGTGTTTGTTCCAAAGTTTACTCGGGTTTCATCTGTATTCTTACTTGAATAATTGCAGTGAATTATCAACTATAATGACCATCATTTGATACTACAATCCATGGACTACATCTTATAATTACAAATAAGAAGAATATGAGACATTAACAAAGTAAAAGTATTTGCCATGAATATCGACGGAAATGAAAGCTTAGATTGGTAGTTCTAGATTACATACTCATTATAGGATGCCGTAGAATACCTTAGGATTTACCGAAGATGAATAAGAAAAACAAAAAGATAGGTTCCAGGTTCTTGGAACATATTTGTCAAAACCGGTTTCTCAATTTTTGGAACCTAAAACCTACCATATATACCCGTGTTTCACCGGAATTTTTTTGTGACAAAATATTTTTCACTGAAATTCGTTCTTTGATTTTTAAATATGATCAAAGGTCCTATGGAGATCTTGGACATGAGAGATCTAAATAATCAGAAAATCAACACGTAAGATTTGTAGAGATTCCAATTGAATTACACAAGTGGGATCTCAACCGGAGTTTAACTTGATGGAGAGATATGATAAGTACAATTCAAAGAAAATTGATACAATTAGACTTAAATGAAACTACATAAATATAGACCATATCGGAGTTTGACTTGACGAGATGGCTTGGTGAGCACAATTCCTTCCAAAAGATAACGAACCAAATCCACCCAAAATTATCTCGAAGGATAGAGCTTGAATACGCCTTGACACTATACCAGAGTTTGACTCGATTGTGCAGGATCTAAGATAGAGATAAACGTCGAAGTTTGATTCGACAACGAGAATATGATAACTACAGCTAAGAAAAGTAAAGTGCAATGCAATAAGTAAATATAAGATACTTTTTATTTATTTATTTGGGGGTCTTCTTATGCAGATGCTTGGTGGTATCTATAATGGTAGGACAAATAACTATCCTTCGAAGGTTATAGCTTTTCGCGCGTCAATAGCTTTCATGTTTATTATTTCCCCATGAACTCTCTTGACTAGTTCCTCAAGCGCTTATTGGCTGTAGGCCTAGCACTATTGATAACTTTAAACCTTTGCATCGGTTTTGCCCTTTTCTCGGATAAGTCGTGCCCATGTTCTACACCTTCATATCTTTCAAATTGATTTCTTAGGAACTGTCGGTAGCCTCTAGATTTCTTGTTTTGACTCAGCTCCTTCTTTTTCTGTCCATGTACTCACGTCTTGTGTGCTTTAAGGACTCTCAATTCGCATTTCCAAGAAGCTGTTTGCTTGTCGATAAGTGCTCTCCTGTCAAGTAATTCAAGAATAAATATTCATCTTTTCTAACACTCCTTTGAAAGTATTTGGATCTTCGACGGGATTCCTTTCATTGGAACCAATAAATGAAGCTTGCTTTTTCCATCCTTTATATACTTTGCTACTTTAGGACACATGCCATTATCCTTCGTTGGTCTTGGTGGCTTGTTTAATGTTTCTCTACTAATCAATACTTGTGAGGATCCTCACATGTCTTGGAAATGGCTTTCTTGTATCTTGATGCTGTCGAGACGCTTGTTTCTCATGTATTTAGCTTGTGTGCCGGTTGTTCATGTTTGAAGATTAATGGACAAGCTTCCATAAAAACCCATCATACAGGTTTCCACTATTCACTTCCCCGTGCACCTCATTAGGTCAATTCTATGGGAACTCCAAGTTTTACTTTGACGCGGTGAAAACATTGGACAATACGAGTTGCAATTCGCAGCAAGCAAGAAGCAACCGAATCGTCGATCCATCTCAAGAACGTCACGTTGATTTTATTCTTACCATTCTTCACCAAACAAAGAATATCTCCACAATTTCCTGTGGTTTGGTCCCATCATCGGGTCGTGCTCAAATAGAGAACACATACCACTTTCTTGGGGCCATCACGTTGGTTCAAGATGGAAAAGAAGAAGGGTAGACATGGCCATGGGCCGGTTTGGGCCTGGAATCGGCCTGTGGAATAACAGGAACCAGTCCGTTGACTAGGACTGCTGGTTTCGAACCGAAATTGGCCTGGCCCCTCACGGGGCGGTTACGGTTTAAAAATTTTTAGAACCGACTCGAAACCGGAGGTTTTGGGCCGATTCCGAACCGCCAAAAAAAAAGGGGAAAGAGCCCTAGGCCGTTGCGATACAATGGCCATTACACCCCTTCCCCATTTCTTTTTCTTCTTAAATTTTCTATAAATACCATTTCTCCCCTTTCATTTTTTCTCGCAACTTTTCATAATTTCTCTCAATTCTTTCAATTTCTCTCAATCTCGGCTCAATTTTGTCAATTTTCTGAATCGGCTTTCCGCTTAATTTTATGATAAAAATGGCAAGTGGAAGCGGAGTTGGTGATAGGGGAAAGAGCCCGATGCCAATAGGGATGGGGGAATCCGATTATCCTCAATCTCATGATCAATATTATCCTTGTGAATTTACATGTTGGGTAGATGTTGATGATAATATCAACTATATTCTTAATGTCGAGTACGTCCCAATACAAGAAAGTCTTCATTCTCCTACCGGCATCGAAGAAACGTCGACAGCAAAGAAGCTGGAACGACAAGCCCGGGAGAGTACATCCAACTTATGACAACACTTCGACAAGGTACATGTAGGCGGAGACAAGTACAAGATCAACAGTAAATATTGTACAAAATCATACAATTTTAATAAAGGAGATGGCTATGGAACATACCGTCGGCATCCGAAGCAATTAAATTTTTATGGAGTCGTCCCCAAGTTATGAAAGAATGGAGCAGATTTTGTAAATCACATGGACAAAAATTAAAAAAATTTCCAAAAGATATTCCGATTCGTTGGAATTCTACCTACGAGTTGTTTCATCAATCTTTTGCTTATAAAGATTTATTATGTGCATTTATTTCGAATAATGTTTTCGAAATTGGTTTACTTCCGCAAGATTGGGTTGTTTCCAAAAATTTTTTAGATTTTTTGAAAGTTTTTAATGATGCAACTTATACTTTATCTGGTGTTTATTATCCTACTACGCATTTATTTTTAATGGAGTGTGTTAACATTGCTGGTGTTTTTTGTGAATATGAAAAAGATGCTTATTTAGTTCCGACTATTATAGCAATGAAAGCAAAATGACTACCTTATTATGTCTGCATTCCTAATGTTTATTTGGTTGCTATTATTTTCGATTCACATACTAAATTAGATGGTTTGTATGATTAAATGAAAGATTATTATTATGATTGTTTATATTTGAATGAAACAGTAGATATTAAAACTATACAAGTAGAAGTTAAATACGTTATAGTAGCATTATATAATGAATTTTGTAGTAGATATAGAGTTTAAGTGATAGTGGATCTTCTCAACCTTGTTCCTCACAAAGGGAGGAGAGTAGTAGACTTAGTAGATAGTACAATCTGCTCATTAGTAGGCAAAAAAGACAAAATGGAGCAATATGTAATATTTCCGAATTAGAAAACTATTTAACCATTGCTTTTGAGTTTCATGATTCCGAACATAGTACAGATTTCAAAATTCTGGAGTGGTGGAAGACTCATTCAACCCAATTCTCGGTCCTCGCTCTCATCGCAAGATATATGTTAGCAGCCCTTTCTTCAATAGTTGCGATTGAACAAGCATTTAGTGCCGGATGATTAATTTTGATTTACCGTCGTTCAAGATTAAATCCAAATGTTGTGGAGGCTCGGGCTTGTGTCAATGATTGGACAAAGGCTAAATTTCGACAACAAGAGCTAGATCGAGACAACGAATTCTTCAATGATGATAGTGGAGATACCACCGCCACGGATACCACAACGGGTAGCGACGATTGACGATGGGGTAAGTTGAGGTTATCAAGATAAAAGAACTACATGGACTTTGATTCTTCTATCCCCAAGAATATATGTAGGCGCTTAATGATAATTCATTAAGTTCAAGCCCGCTCCCTTTCTTTTTTTTTCCCCTCAAATTTGATTACAATGTTGTAACGACCATACCCCAATCCTCCCGCTCCGATACCACTTATGTAACGACCGTAACCCAATCCTTCCGCTCCGACACCAACCAACCCAGAGTCGCCATCACTTACCTAAAAATGTCAACAATAATGGGGTGAGATAAACTCAGTAAGTCAATTCTCTAAATCACCGACTAATCGGTTTAACGAGAGGAACGAACCACGGTAAAACGGTAACATCGTAGTTCTAAATGGTCAAAGCCTTAGCATGCCTCGAGAATTTCACTACATACAATACATAAGAGGACGTGCTACGTCACGTAATATGAGTATGATCGTATGCATATGAATGGATTGCTTGTCATCGTAGTGACCCGACCATTTAAGTCAAGAAATGCAATGTCGTCTCGTACCGCCTCCGAGACCGGCCCGGTCACACAGCGGGGCCGCTCGGTCACACAATAAGGTCTTCCCATACACTCCATGAGGTAAATTTATTCCAGCACGAAGCTCATTGCCACGAACCATGTTGGTTCGGATTTGAGATATGCGAAACCATGCCCATGCACATGTTTAATGCGTGCTTTAAACGTTGTTATGCCACACCAATTTCTGCCGTGTTCAATTTTCTTCTTGGACTCACAACTCGTTGCACATGTACATTTGACCTTTAGACTATTCGATTTAGCCATATTTACACCGTTAACATTTCCCGGCAAGGCAAGTCACAATTTAAAATATAGTCAACCATGTGCGACACAATGAACAATCAATGCTAAAGCTCATCGCCCGACTCGGGATTTTATCTACTAGAGTTCCAATTGGGCGCCTAATTCGAGAGTGCTTTTTCTTTCACTCAATGCCCCTTCTCCACCAATGCCTCTTCTCAACCAATTCAGCATGCGAGGACAAAAACACAAAAGAGCTATATGACAACAACTACAACCGGTGGGTTTCCATTCGGGCACCAAGACGCAGCACCACTTCCTCCTCCTCCCCCATCGCCATCTTGCCGAAATTTGTGCCACAAACACGCACACCTGAAATCGTGAGACCTCCATCCACTAGGACCACCACCTTCGAACCAATACAAAATCTCAGCTTTTCTCATTTTCCTCCCGATACCAAATGCCAAACCCGCACCCCGACTCCCTACGGCGATAATCCAAGACAGACCCGGTCCTCCACCGTCCCGTAGACACTCGCAGTATCAAAATCGACAATATGCAACACGGGTGAATTCCGGCCAACTATTGCTCACCATCTCACCGGCTCCAACCCTCATTACACTAACTAGTAAGCGGGTTAGAGAAAGGACTTACCTTAATTCCCTACGCAATCCACTACGAGCCGACGTCAACCACTTGAGATTCAATCTCTCCTCTTCGGGTGCTTTGGGTTGAGAGCATTGTGGGCGTGCATAGGGCGGGCGATGGGTTGTGACAAGACGACGGCAACGAAGGGGAAACTAAGCTGGAAGGCGGCTCATCGGTCTTGGTCCGTGGCATCGCCGCAAGTAGCTCAAGTGGGGGTGAGCTCGGCTTGAGCGAGAAGAAGGGGAACCGAGAGAGGAAGTAAAAATAGCGGAATGCACGAGGTGGAGGGGGTTTCTGTTCGTGTGGGGAAGGAGAGAAAGGAAGAAAGTGGGGAAAAAGGAAAATAAAAGGGAAGGGAGGAGAGAGGAAAAGTTAGTGGACGTTGGGAAAAAAAAAATGTAGGACACGTGGGCTTAAGAGGAGTAATCGTGGCAAGGGAGGTTAATTCCAATAGGCCTCGCGCTCAAAGCGCGAGCCGGAACCACATCGGGATCGATTTTGTATAGCAATGCTAAATATTTTACCAATGGTCCCTTAAAATTGTCGCGCTTAAGATATAGCTTTCAACTAATAATCCATCGTGTCCAATTACATTAATTCCCTAAAATTCGCCCTTTTAACTTTTCGACTCCCAATAAATATTAATTTACTTAATAAATAATCCGATAGAAAATTCGAGCCGTCATAAATGTACAATTTGATTATAATTTATAATTGATAATTTATTATTTCATAATTTATTGTTTTAAATTAAATTTAAAATTCGGAACCGGAACCGGCCCTTCAACCGGCCTGGAATCGGGTTCGCTCCTTCAAGGGCCGATTCCGATTCAAGCATGGCCACGAATCGGAACCGCCGGTTCATGTCTCGTAGCCATGTGTAAAGAAGGGTGTTCTAACCTAAGTAGTACCGATCTTGACTCATGACACGCGATATGACACGATATTCGGATATGTCATTTCTAAAAAAAAGAGAATTTCAACACGTTGGAACACGTTATTTATTAAATGCGTATCTTTATGCACGCATGATTATATAAAAATATCGACGAGCTTTTTCTTCTTCTTATTTTGTTAGAGATTCACAATTAATTTTTTTTTGGATTGACTGGATATGCTAATTTTTAGATAATTGGATATATGACTTAAGTACATATATTTTTTTATAAATGTACATTTTGACCTTCAATTTATTAAAAATACTTAAAATTGATCCTATGGCATGTCGAGATGCGGTACTCGTATGCCTACAGTACTAACCACGTATGGATCACACTCAAAAAGTATTAAGAGAATGTCAGACACAATACAAAAATCTTTGAGGAGTGTCTATGATTCCTAAGTCCTAACAGCGGCAAATGATTTAGATTCTGTCCACGATTTATTATAATGGGCAAATGGCATGTGCGTTCACCAACTTCGATCTACCTCCTCTAGCTTTTTCCGGCTCGTTTATCACGCACCTTGCCACGTCAAGTGTCAACCCCATTCTCGATTGCCACGTGTCCGCACGACACGAAGAGCATGGCCATTCGTACACGTGTCGAGGGTATCTAGCGTCCGCTGTCCTGTCTTCCCTTACGTCTTTCGAAATTATTGAGGGTGTATTGGATGGAGGGACATGATGTTTCCGGCCAAGACCTGCGTGATTAGCTCGGAGACGGTAGATTAACGACAACCCAGTCGTGCACATTAGAAAGATGGATTTAGTACTAATGGATGCTTAATCATGGCCTCCTCAACCTCTTAATCACCATTTTATCATTAATTTTTCGATTTCTTGCAAGTTTTTTTTTTTTTTAAATGGGATTTTGCCATGATTGATGCCACGAGGTTCTGCAGATTCAACGACAGCCATGTCCGGACACCTTCGGGACCTCCATTATTAAATCTCTCCATGGTGGGTAATGTGGCAAGTTAAGAGGCAAGATATGAAGGTGGCTCTTCACTTTTTATTCCTTTTTTTTTTTTTTTTTAAATTTCTTCTCACTGCACAAACTTGCAAAACGACAATTTTAGCATGGGACACTCAACACCCTTTTCCATTAAATATTCAATTTGGCTTGAGAGAAGCATTTTAAAAGATATTGATGATAGCCCCATTCTTGATCCACGTGGGTCTCGACATTGCCAAATTATTACCAGGTAACAATCTTGAGTCTCAAGGTTCTTCGGAGACAAAGTCTTTAGTTATAGGGTCGTGGGATTGGTCGTGGGCTTGTGACAGTCTCAATCGAAAGCAAGAACAATTGAAAGCAACAGTTGAAAGAAGAAGAAGCAGCAAAAAATGCCAACGTCTAGCTTCTCAGCCAAGAGCAACCGCAAGTACACTGCTAGATCGACTAGCTTGCCTTCAAGATCTCATCCAACCACGCGCAGAATCGATATCGAGCTCAACAAGCTCAAATTGTGACATCCCCGTCCCACATCGCCTAGGAGGAGAGCCTTGGCCTTGTTTATAAGACTTGGGTGCCCTTAGACTTGCAAGACGCGTTTTCCGGGCGTTGTATGGGCGACGCTCGGAGGAACAAAACCGTGAGGACTGTGTGTCCAAAGCGGACAATATTTTGCAGAGTGGCGCAGCGGAAGCGCGTGGGGCCCAAGGCCGCGGAGGAACAAAACCGTGAGAACTGTGTGTCCAAAGCGGACAATATCTTGCGGAGCGGCGCAATGGAAGCGCGTGGGGCCCAAGGCCGTTACACAAATGCCGTGATTCATGACCCCTGTGCATGGAATGTGGAGCGGACAATATCTTGCAGAGTGGCGCAATGGAAGCGCGTGGGGCCCAAGGCCGTTACACAAATGCCGTGATTCATGACCCCTGTGCATGGAATGTGGGGATTCGGGAACAGAACGATGGAGAAGTCATGAATCACGACATTTTCGTATCGATGATACAAATATACGGGGATCTAGACCATTAATCTCTTTATGTGGACCTGACGCTTAATTGCAATGAGCCATATTGCTATTACTAAAACGAGCATGTGAAACTGTGAAAGCTTCTCATGTTGCTGATCTTATGTCTGTTGACCACGGGGAGGTGCGGCCTGTTTGCATGAGTTTACCCTTATTACGAATATTTCTTTTGCACATATCCCGACCGATAAAGCCGAAGATCAGCCCCGCTCGCCTGCCGCCGAGGTTAGAATGACTGAGGTCTCTATGTTCAGTTATGAAGTCTGGTACTGATACATCCATCGGCTTTTTTTTTTTGTTTTAATGCAGGAAACAAATGTCTAATTTTATATATCAATCGATGTTAGCTCTTCCCCATTTAAATTTAGAAAGGACGCTGGTGAACAGGGTAGCAAGTGGAATAATTCCCACATGGAACTATGAATCTTAGGCCATTTCTCTTCTCTGCTGATGGAAATTTTCTTGTCCTAACTGTAAAGCTCCTCACAATTTAGTAGTCACAAATTCTCACTTGTCAAATCCATTGTCTCCTTGTCTACCAAGGACACCAACAGTACTGTCACCACAGCCACATCACTCGTCGTAGCCGATTTCGGATACACGAGAGATGGTAGAATCGGCAAGAAATCAGAAGAATTCCCTCCATAAAAGACTAGATTCATGGCCTGGAGTTCTCTTTCCACGTTGGGGCTTTGCTCTTAGGCAAACCAATCATGTCCAGATTCTTTGATCCGGTGTCACTTTGGTTTCTTCCGGAGACAGAAGACCAGCGAGAATGTGAGAATTGATGAGGTTTGTGCTGTGTTGGGGTGGTGTTCCTGGCGGCAGGGTATGGTGCCGGTGACAACTTGGTGGGAAACGGCGAATCGAATCACATGCTCTGCGAAAACTCTTCTTTCATCTCCCGGACAATAGCTTAAAATTAGAAAAATATGTATCGAAAGCTAAAAAAGCTCGTGACTTCAGTTTAGCACAATGAACAAGACTAGCCACACGCCAAAGAAGGCTTCTTCGCGCTTTTTTGACACTTACCAACTCTATTGGAAGTCTTACAGGCACGGCGCGAAGATACGGTTTTTAGGAATGGGACAGTACCTACAATCAGCTGGTGGATTCCCCGCATTCTTGGTTTCAGTAATTCATAAATTGTCAGCATGTTAAGGCATCGAGTTGAGTCTGAGAATTCTCCAATTATCAAGTGAAATGCAGGCGGCAGAATTACTCTGCGACTGATAATTGTCTCGCAACAAGTGGACTAGTCTGGAAATACTAGAGGAGCGACCCGCTCGTGCACAGGACAGGCAATGTTGTCTCACAAATGTAGACTCGACTCTACCATGATCTGTTTAAACGTTAAATCACCCTCTAAATAAAAGAATCTCACGCCGAACAAATCTCTCCGGCAGATCTGAAACTTTGGTTTCTTTCGAGCTATTCTTTAATGGGTCTGCGCCATTATTGATGCCTCGAGGTTCTGCAAAACTTTGAGACAAGCCATGGCCGAGCCCCATCTGCTACCTTCCCTTTATTATATTTCGATGGTGGGTAACGTGGCGAGCCTTGGGGGGCAAGAATGGAGCTTACTCTTCCCTCATCTCTGCAACGAGCACGCTACGGACAGATTAGGCAGAGACAACTCAGATCGATTTCTTTAATGTTCATGGCTAAAATATGAAAAAAGAGAGCCGATTCGGGGCTACACGTGGTCGCACCCTTGCCATGGACAGTCTTGCCTCTCTTACATCTTCTCGTATGAATATATATTGGGTTCTTGAATTGGTTGTGGCATCTCAAACCTTCGAGCATTCTGAGGCACGAACTAAAAACAAGAAAAGAAATGGCTACCTTTTCAGCTAAGAGCAATGCCAAGTACTCTGTTAGATCCACTAGCTTGCCTTCCAGATCCCACCCCACCACTGCCAAAGTGGATGGCGAGCTCGACAAGCTCAAGTCGTGGGAAGCTAGCTCGGCTTCATCTTCCAGGTCGATCCGGGCTGGCATCTCGGTCTTGGAGGAGTTGTACATTTCCGTGGATGAGCTTCTCAACATGGCCTCAACCTCGCAAGTCCTCTCTTGCAATCAGGACGAGAGGTTTACTGACGAACTGCTGGAGCAATCTGTGCAGCTAATTGATATTTGTGGCTCTGCCAGGGAGATTCTGGTGTACATTAAGGAAGATGTTAGAGTGCTCCGATCCGCGATCCGGCGGAGAAAGGGCGACTCAAGCATCAAAGCCGAGATCGTCGGTTACAATAACTTGAGAAAGAAAATGAAGAAGGATGTGAAAAGATTGGCTTCTTCGCTGAAGAAAATGGAAGCAAACTTCGGAGCCTCATCACTCTTGGTCCAGAATCCCGATGATCAGCATTGGTTGGCTGTTGCAAGGGTCCTCAGGGAAGTAAATTCATCGAGCATTTCGACATTTCAATCTCTCATGTCGTTGCTAGCCCCACCAACCTCAAAGCCAAAGCAGATTCTTTGGCCGCTGATCACGAAACTGATGCACAAGGGCACGATCACCTGTGATGGAAACCAAGAAGAAGGGAACGAGTTTGAATGCGTCGATGTTGCGTTGAACGACCTCTGTAAATGTCTCTCCCGTGGAGGAGCTGGTACTGAGCGATTGCAGATCACAAACAAGCAGCTGGAGATTCTAGAGGTCTGCACTGGAAGCCTTGAGGATGACTTGGAGTGCTTGTTTAGGCACTTGATTAAGACTAGGGCCTCTCTTTTGAACATCATCTCTTAGGAACAGATTGTTTCTCTTGCTATCCAGTTTTGGTCCTTGAGTCATCCAGTTTTTTCTGCGGAGCGGCTAAGGGCAATTGAGTGCCGATGTACAGAAGAAGTATCACATCCATGTACAAAACACTTGAAATGATATGTGAAAAAGTTCTGGACAATCTCTCTCTATTTCTGTTTCATTTTTAATCTAGTTTGATTTCTTCGAATTATCAATGCTGTCCGTGTACGACAAGAATACACCTGAAACCTACTTACAATCTTCAGACAAATGCCGAGGTACTTTCGAGTTCCTCATACCATCAGGAATTTTCTTAACTCCACCAGAAAATCCTGGAACACCGAACCATCATTTTTCTCCTCGCCTTGGAGCTGCAATCTGCATGAAATATCCTACATATGCTGGTTTCTTAAGCCAGCTCACAGTATTATCGGACTACACAAAAAGATTAAGAAATGGTTAGAACCCTGCAAAGCTTTTCACCTATTGTTCCGGTTGGTCTTGTGGCTCTCATTCTGTAAAGTTCTAGCAGATAGTTGCGTCAAAACATTGATACCCTCTTCACGTTATGGTGATGCCTAAGTAGTACTGGCTCGTGGTTACTTTGTTTCTGTGAATGGTATGGGCTCCTATGTTCTTGGTCACGACATACCTTCAGTTTCTTCCCGTTTATTCATTAGCTCCTGAATTTCGTGGAGCTTCATAGTCAGAATGATGAAATTCCCATTCATAACAATGGCTTATCCATCCATCGGTCAGGTTAGGAAGTCCTATATCAGTATGGCAAATGATTTCTTGTGTCCATGTTAAGTCGATGCAGCGACTTCCAATTCGTCTTCGGGAAGGAATCTTCAAGCAGAGAATCCCTGCGGATTTCAAGTTTCTGCGAGACTTAGTCTTGAAGATAAGCCACACACCTTAATGAGGAAAACGATTTAGTCCGTACTGAGATTCTCTTGATAAATGCGATACATTGTCTCTGTACAACATTTCCCCCCAAAACCACATTTGCCTTTCCAATGAATCACTTAGCGTGGATGGCAAGTACGAGGCATTTCTTTGCCATGTCTGATCCATATCTAATCGCAATATGAGTGAGCCCCAAATGGAAGGGAATGGATGCGAGGGAAGAATTCAAGATGAAAGAATACAGGTTAAAGCAAAGAGAGACGCAATCAGGTGAGAATGGAACTAGAAGTAGACAAACCATTACTCAAAGTATCTGATTCTATGGTTACAAATCTCAAGTATGAGCTAACAATATGCAACTGGAAATGCTTGATTACAGCATCGGTAATAAAAAGGTCTTGTACGCGGCATATCTAAATGAAGCCATAGCGCCGCTTTTCCGCTTTGCCTAGCGATCTCACAAGCTGAACCCTGGTCCCATGAAGATTAGTTGGTCCCTATATTTGACATACTCTTCTGCGGTGGCCAAGGCATTGTTTTTCCAATGAGTTTCTGCAATTTGGTTCATCAGTAACTGCTTGATATGCGAGACTTGTTCTACGATTAATCAATGAATGGTTCAGTCTGAATGCATGATGAAAGACAATTTTGCAATAATGACTTTGATTTCTTCCTATTGAATACGTGTGCAGTTTCTCTACTCCCAGACCCAGAAATGATTAATCAATGAGCTGAACAAGGGAAAGAAAGCAATAACATAGCTTGAGGAGAAATCAATGGGAGCGGAAGCAATCGGGGAACAAGCCACTCGTGCACGCACTAATCTATTTAGCAACCTGTGGGAATCATGTCTTAAGTGTCGTCTAGGAAAGCTAACCAACCCTTAGTTTATCAGATACTCTATATCTTCAACTCCTAATCAGATCTAGATCTTGATTTATTTGAAAGTTTGGCTGTACCCAATGTTGTTGAAGTTCAAGACAGTCCTGCAAAACCCCAATATTTTTACTTTGCCATGCTCCAAGTATCGTAACTTCAATGATAGGGTAATGTGGCAGCACAGGAGGCAAGGAATGGAAAGACTCTTTACGTATTTCTGCAACAAACGCACGCACGAACGAACGACAGATTCGCAGTGACAACTCATTTCTGTATTAATTAACAGCTGAATTATTAAGAACCATGTTGGTAATAGATGTGACAGCTCCGACGAATTCGTAGGAGAGGCCATTTTGCACCACATGGTGACACATTGGAATGAACAGGTGCTGTCTTGGATTGCCTCTCTATATATAGTGTGATGGAATTGGATCCACCATCTAAAACTCCAAGCTTCAAACACGAAAAGAAGAGAAACCATTAGAGATGGCTAGTCCTTTGTACATGTTCAACCGCAAGTACCCTGTTCGATCGATTAGCTTGCCTTCCAGATCCCACCCGACCACCCTTAAAATTGAAGACGAGCTCAACAAGCTCAAGTTGTGGGAGGCCACATCGACTCTGTCATTCAAGACGATTGGCACGGGTCTCTCGGGCCTCGAGGAGGCATATGGGTACTTGGATGAGCTTCTCAATATGTCATCCACCCAACAAGTCCTCTCTCAGAACAAGCAAGAGAAGTTCATCAATGAACTGTTGGATTCCTCGGTTCAGCAATTAGATGTCTGTGGCGTTGCCAGGGACCTGGTCTTGCAAGTCAAGGAACACGTTCAAACACTCCAATCCGTGCTCCGAAGAAGGAAGGGGGATTTGAGCATTGAAACGCGTCTCTTGGACTATGCAAACTTCAGGAAAAAGGCAAAGAAGGACGCCAAAAGATTGAGTGGGGCTCTGAAACAAATGGAAAGCCGGTTCGCTCCTCTCGTCAATCAAGATGACCATTTCTTGGCTGTGATGAAAGTTCTGAGAGAAACCGGGGAGTTCAGCATTTCCATATTCCAGTCCATCCTTGGTCCATTCTCAGGACCCGTCTCAAGTCCTAAAGAGTCGAGATGGTTGCTGATCTCAAGATTGATCCACAAGGGGGTGATGACATGCAAAGAGAGGCAAGAAAGTGAGAACGAGTTACAATACGTCGATGATGCCTTAAGCATTCTATTAAAGAACATTTCCTGGGATGAACCTGGGGCCGAAAATGTACGGATTGTGCAGAAGCAATTGAAGGATCTGGAGAAGAGCCTTGGAAGCCTCGACGAAGGACTCGAAAGCATTTTCAGGCAACTGATTAGATCAAGGACCTCACTTTTGAACATAATCTCCCAATAGCGGGAGACCCCGGTCGGCCCTTGGTTTTTTGTCCTTGAATCCTGAAAAGAATCCAAAATTTTAGTGGATCTGTAAAGGGATTTGCAGTTCTTGTATTGGATATGTATCAAAATCCATAATTGTACATTAATGAAACATAAGAATTCACAAAAACCTTGGTGTCTTACTGCACATCCCTTCTTTTTTTTCCTCTTTGCAGAATGCTAAAAAAAGTTGCCCCTGCGCAAACGCGCATGCCGCACACATACGCTTCACTGTTAGAATTTATGTTCTAGCGACCTCTTACTCGAAAGGAGGACAACGGCAGAAGGAGAACCTGCTTTTCAATTTGTGCTTTCGACACTTTGTTAATGTTTCAAATCAGCAAAAGTTAAAGTCGATATATTTTAGTATGGATAAGAATCTAACTGGAGATGGCGAAATTTTTTTGGCAATATTCTTGCTATTTGCCTTGGCATCTTAAGAAGGCTGTCGATTTTCGAGGTCTTAACTTACTATGTATATACACAGTTGCAGTCATTCATTTGAAAAAGATTGCTTGGGAGATGATGCTCATTTAACCTCTTATTCAGAAAAAGTTATACATGGATGAATAACCATGAGACCAGCATCCAGGTTTTAGTTAATGGCACTTGTTTTGTTATAGTTAGAGTGAAGTTTCTGCTTGTTTAATTCACCTGAACTTCCGAAAAATCAGATCTGATTGGAAGACATTAATCAGAGCCAAGATTTGCTTCTCTGTCCGTGCTCCTTCGATCGATAGAAGTTGTCTTTGATATCAATCGCGGAATCTGCCATCTATAGATCTCTGGGCAAGGGACTAGAGCTCTACTTTTTCTAGCAACATTTCAGTATGGAAGATTATCCGCATTACTCGCGACAACAGATGAGTTGCTTCTCATAAGGTAGAGAACAGTTCAACTCGTCGAGGTGAGTACATCAGGTAAAAGAAATAGTTAGCCTCGTCACGGGGACAATTCGGAAAAAAACACTAGAAAGCGATAGTAAAGAGCAATTGAAACCTGCTAGGATTTCTACTTTCCATGCATCAGATATCTAAAGAACCATGAACTTGGTCATAGCCGATCAACCGAGAGCCAGAACTAGTCGGTTCGCAAAAGGGATTGGTGGATTCTTAAAGATTTCTCGCAGACATGAGATATCCGAGGACTATACATGTATGTGATCTGCGTACCTAACTGAAGGATCCTGGATTGGCAGGTTGCTGTCCTGAAAGGAGACACCAATTAATTATGCCACTCGTGCGTCGACTATACTAACATTATCTGCTTCATTTGTTTGTCTCATCGTCATCCACCGCCTCCTTCTGCAATAATTAGTACCGCATTTAACAAATAACAATGGCTCTTGATCTCTGAAGATCTCCAGTTTCTAGTCTCTCAAGACTCTTCTTTTGTCTTGAGATGATGAATGCACACACTAATATAATGCGCCTGCCAACTCCCACAGATAAGCCCATACAGTCGGTGATGGGGCCGCCCGTGGGGCGAAGAGGAAAAGGCGAGAAATTGCCGAATTCGGTATATGAATCGAGTGATTTTGTACAAAGTACACGAATCAAGATACAATGTACCCGGAAAGAAAATTGAAGACATGCTCTAGCTACATTACATAGATTCAATGCCTTGTTGGTGGAAGAAATGACAACAAAGCTCATACCACAAGAAAACCCACGCTGTCTTCGCATGCTCATCTTTTGTCGATTAAGGATTCAGATTGAACATAATTCAAAAATCCCCTGTTGGATATAAATACATCATTTTGGTGGATGGTGGCATTTGATTAATCCAACTTGAGCTGACAATTTCTAGTGCATCATGGAAGAATCAGGAGTGGCCGCTTTCTCGTCTGCAGCCAAGTGCCGGTACAAGAACCGTTCCATAAGCTTGCCTGCTCGGTCGCAACCGAGCGCCCGAAAAATTGAGGAAGAGCTCGACTGTCATGACCCGATAAGTTGGAGGAATTGCTCCGAGTCTTACCAATTTGTATTCCTAAGGTTCTTGTTCATGTATAGTCCGGTCATGTAAAGCAAGAAAGTTAATATGTAGAGATGAATGATTGATTTATGCATATGAACATGCATGAGTGATATTTCCTCTTTCAAGAACAAAATATTCAATACAAGAGTGCGTTTGTTTCACGAAAAATTAATGATTTGAAAAATATTTTCTTAAAAACGAGTGCTTATATTGCTTGAAATAACAACCCAATGAGACATGATTTGATTATCGACAATAATTTTTGTCTAAATATTTTTTCGTTGGGTTATTTTTGAAAGCATGGTCTTGTCTGAAGACTCTGAAAGACACATCAGTTCGCGAAGAAGCTTCATGATTTTGCTTGCTTCTTCTAGAGATCTGTCATGGTTATCTTCCTTGATTTTTTTTTTTTTTTTTTGGACAAAGAACCTTCGAAAGGACAAGGTAAAAAATAAATAAAAAAACCTCCACTATGTTATTTTATTGCTTCGAGAAATTTGAGTAATTGATTCCTGTCGGTTCACTTTATTATGTTAATCAATCAAAACCACTTTTTTTTTTGGTCGAACAATCAAAACCACTTTAGGCACGGTTAAGAGTGAGTTAAAAGAAAAAGGGTGAATATCATAAAAATTCTAAATTAGTACACATGTGATGGATTTATTCCAAACTATTTTTTTAATCACGAAAAACCTCAACCTGGCATAATTGTGACAAATTTAAGCCAAACTATTTTTTCAACCACAAAAAATTCTAAACTAGTACACTTGTGATAGATTTACCCAAAATTAAATTTTTTGACCACGACAAATCCCAAACTTGTATACCTATGATAAATTTACCATCCGTTAAATTATGTTAATACCACGAAAAATTTCAAATTGGTACACATGTAACAAACAAAGGATAAAAATCTAAAGTCGATACACCCATCAATTACCATGTGTCATGTAACTTAGCACTTTAACTGTTATATTTAACGAAAACTAACGAAGTGTAAATTTATCACAAATGTACCAGTTTGAGGTAAAATTATTATAAGTGTACCAGCTTAGAATTTTTTTATGGTTAAAAAAATAGTTTGAAATAAATTTATCACAAATGTACTAATTTGAGATTTTTTTTTGGTGATATTAACTCAAAGACAAATCTTATGATGTTTCCTCAAATCGCAACGACATCATTCCCACAATGGAGGCAAAAGAAGCATAGGAAAATACTGACATCAAATGATGGTGTCGTGTCAAAGATGATGGATGCCTTCCATAATATACCAAATTGTAGTGGTCTCTCTTTAGCATTTAAAGCCAAGAAAAAAAAAAAACCATTCCCTACTGAAAAAAAAAAAAAACCATCCCCTACTTTTTCAAGGGACCTGACTTCCATTTATTTCACAAATTATGAATGACTTGAAAAATAATTTTCTAAAATAATTACTTGTATTGCTTGAGATATTTGATCAACAGAAAATATTTTTGTTATTGACAATAATCTAACGTCAAAATTTTTTGGTGGGCGATGAAAATATTTTTCTTATATTCATTCTTTATAAACAGTGCGAACGATTATTTTTAGGAAAATATTTTTTAAATTATTCATTTTTCGCGAACAAAAGCAATGATATATTGTATGACGGCTATGTGATTTCAATAATGGGCACCAGTAGATAGTAGAGAAGTTGATAAGCATTGTGACCCCGTGAGAAAAACTATTGAGTATTGTTCGATTCTAGGCACCGGGATTCAGGATGGAAATTTCTGGCACGACTCGATAACACACGACGTGCTATTATTGGTGGGGTTCAGGTTTGAGCCTTGTTGTACTTCGACAGGCAATGAGCTGAGGGGATACGAGGATAGGGAAAGAACAAATGGTAATTTTTCTTTCATTTTATTTTGAGATGTTACGAGATGCAAATCCAATTGCCAATAAAAGTGGTCCAAGTCACGAGGGAGAATTATTAAAAATGTTCTAAACATGATGTAATGGTGCCGATTTATTACTAGATTTTTAATTTTTTGCCGATTAAGTGCTAAGCCTTTCGCATTTTGTGGCAATATAGTCTATCCCGCCAATTTTGATCGAAAATCATTGACTTGAATAATTTTAATAAAATGTTTATATTTTCTGGATTTTATTTTTTATTTTTTAGATTTTTTCCTTTTCTCTCCTTGTTTCATTTTTTGTTCTTACTTCGATCGGTTGCCGGCAAAAGTCGAGGGCCTGCGAGGTCGACCTCGTTGGCCATTTGGAGGGAGAGCCTCGCTTGCCCCTAGCTAGTGGGGTCGAGCTTTGCCAGAGGCCGGCGAGGTTGACCTTGTCAACCCTTGTCTCTGGATGATCGCCGGACTTAACGATCGGGCGGCGGATGAAGAAAAAAAAAGAGAGAAAAAAAAGGAAAGAATAAAAAGTTATCTAAATCGGTGATTTCCGATCAAAATTGACACGGACTAAATTCGTACAAATGTAAAAGTTTTAGGATTCAATAGATAAAAAAAGAGATTTGTGAATAGATCGACATAATTATAATAAGTGCAAGATCTTTTTGATAATTTTTTCAAATTATGGTGTATGATTGAGTGTGCTGGTGATCGATGGGAACCGCCAATAAACGAGCGATATTTGGCGGGCAGCAACCGATTAGCTACTGCTCGTCGGGTACAAGATCCTACAGCAATTTAGGCACAACAAGCTTAAAATTGATCATCGATCTACAAAGCACGCCAAGTTCGGACAGAAAGCGTGGAGAAGGAGACGAGCGAGGAATTTTTGTCCGGAGACAATCCCAAAGAGTAAATACGATCACAGCCGTTGATTATGCGAGAGTCATGTCGACCGATCGATCGGATCCATGTAGGCCCGGGTCCCAGCAAGAATTCCACCCCGCATCTATGCGACACGTGTCCCCTCTGTCGTTGGATGCCGTAACGAGGCACGCTCTCGGGCTCCCCGCAACGGCTACTTTTCCCGAATCCCAAAAACATACAGCGCTACCGCATTCGGCCAAATGAGCACCCCCCCCGCCCCCCCTTCTTCCAATCACCACCGTCAATTCTCAACTGGATCTGATCAGCGTGGGCCCACCTCCACCGTCCGATCGACGACCACGGGCCGATCAAGCAGAGAGTGCTTCACAGCTCGCACGCCTTTTCCTCTTCCCTCTCTCTGTTAAGACTTAGGAGCGAGAGCGAGGAGCAATGGCAGTAGCGAGTGTGGCCGCTTTGCAGGCGAAGAAGCTCATGAGGCTCACCATCTCGCTCTTCGGACGACGCTTCAACTCTTCGAAATGGTAACTCCTCGGAAACCCACTCCATCCACTTCATGTAGAAAACGAACGCGGCGAGAGAGATCGATTGTGATTTCAGCTTCGAAAAATGCCGACTTCTATTTAATCCCCGAAAATGTCATGTTTGGCCGTCATGAGCGTGTGAGGAAATGGCAAGCGATTCCGATACCGAAAGTGGTTTTCTAGTGGCTTTCTTTTTTCTTGTTGCGGTAATAGCAAATTAGAGGTGAGGGAGGGGTTTCTGATGACATTTATGGAGAGTTTTCGTTACTTATTTTGGGGGGAATGAACAGCAAAACGGCGGCGAAGATGACGGTGGCGAGGATAAAGCTGCTGAGGAACAAGAGACAGGCTGTGGTGAAGCAGATGAGGCGGGATATTGCGTTGCTTCTCCAGTCTGGTCAGGATGCCACTGCTCGTGTCCGGGTACATCTAGTGTTTTCGTGCTGTGCTTTGGTTAATGCATTGTTTTGCTTGTGTTGGACGGGAGTCGTGTCTGTGTTGGGAAATTGGTCTTAGGAAAGGGTCACTCTCAATTTTCTGGTGGTTTTTTTCACTGTCTAATTTGTAATTAGAATGCTTTGAAATTGATGAACTTGAAATAGTCATATTGGTTTTTGTGTATCATTAGCTTTTGAAGCTATAGTCAGTATCTTGTGATGAATGTTCCCAACTGCACTTTTTTGGTCTGGCTAGCTACCTCTGCAATTTTTCAGTCTTTCTTCCGTCGGAAGATATTTAAAGTGTTTAGGCATTAGCAAATACAGTTAGGATCATAGCTTCATGGCTTGTCAATCAGTGATGGAGTTTGGAAATATCATTATTCCCTGGCTAAAGTATGCACATTGGCTCTCAACTGGTCCGTAGTGAGCTGTCTGAGCTGAAGTCAAATCTGTCGGAAGTGAAATGAGCAAAGGTGAAGCAGAAGAGTATTTTAGGCCTAGTTCAGCGAGGTTTAGAGTTTTTTATTCAGTTTTGGGCATGAGTCTTAGGTTTGAAGAGTTTCAGTTATTTTTCATGTTGGGTCAATGTTGTTAACGTAATCGTTCTGTGTCTCATAGTGGATATGAGCATGTGTTATAGTGGAACTGTCCTTAGTATCCCTTCTTTTGTGCAACAATCAATTGAAGAGAGTATAGAGGACATTGAGGAAGATGATATTAACTATCTTTTTCTGCATGAAACTGCAATGATGATCACTGGAAGCACTACAGATGGAGCTTATGAGATTTTCCAACCCCGTGCTTTCTCGAAAAGAGGCTACTGACAACTACTAGTTGCGTTAGTATTACCGAGAAAGACAGGATGTGGGAGTTCTGGGATAACCTTTTGAAATACCATAACTTGGACCGACTTAAGTAAATCACATAAAGTACCTAACTGCTTAGTTTTCTCGGAAATTGGTGGACTGAAGGACCATTTCCCAGTCATAGTTGTTGAAGGCCTTTCTTGACTATGTGGACGTGTCTCACATTATTGTACACGATTAAGTCACTAAATGATGAACATTGGTGAAGGGACAATCATCTAGTTGTAGGCTGCATCATTTTCCACTGTAAGTAAGTGTAATCCGTTTGCATGTGTTCGCTTCGCAGGTTGAGCATGTGCTAAGAGAACAAAATATTTTGGCTGCAAATGAGTTCATCGAGCTCTTCTGCGAGTTAATTGTTGCTAGACTTCAAATCATTTCAAAGCAGAGGTAAAAGAAATGCCTGATCTGCGAAAAACTAAGCAAGTTTGCGTGTGTACTGTTGCTCCGTGATTACTGAGTCCTGACGGGCATCTTATACACAGGGAATGCCCGGCAGATCTGAAGGAAGGCATTTCAAGTCTAATATTTGCCTCGCCGAGGTCCTCAGAGATTCCAGAATTGGCTGCAATTAGAAAACTTTTCGAGAAGAAGTATGGCAAAGATTTTGTGTCTGCAGCGATTGAGTTGCGACCAAACTGTGGTGTTAACAGGATGGTAAAACTTCGAATAGACTGGATCTTTACTTGCATGTTGTCTTTTTGAGTTAAAGAAGCTATTGTTTCCTGTAAATGCGTTGATATCCCGTTGATTGCAGCAACGATACATGTCCTAAAATACTAACTTATATAATTTCCTTTTAGCTAATTGACAAGCTCTCCGTTAGGACCCCATCTGGTGAAACAAAATTGAAAGTGTTGAAGGAAATAGCAAAGGAGTACCAGATTAAATGGGATACTACAGAGTCTGAACAGGAGCTTCTGAGGCCTCCAGAAGAGAAAATAGTGGGCTCTCTCTCTCAAATTCATTCTTTACTGTTCAGTCGAAAACCTGTTTATGTTCCCTGTTTCCTTCTGTTTTTTGTTGATTAGGAAGGACCACAGAAGTTTGTTAGTGCAACCAGCTTCCCGGTGAAGCCCATGGATGCAAAGTCTGTCAATCCAAATGAACATAGTGCAAGGTAAATGGATCCCATTTTTGTTTCCCCTCGATCATTTTCATTAGGCGAATCGTTCTTATAATTGCTCTTTTACTATCCCCTTAGATCAAAAGGCGGCAACAAGGAAACTTCGCCATATGAGGATTCCGCATCCGCTGCCAAAGCCGCTGCAGATTCTGCCTGGCAAGCAGTTGCCGCTGCACAAGCTGCTGCCTATCTGGCAAACAAAGAACCAAATGAGGCGACTCACGTTCACCGATCCCCTGCTTCATTCGCGCAAAATGTTTTTTCTAGCTTTTCTCACAATCAGGAGGCATCATCCGGACATCTGAATTATGAAAATCATGCGAACAATGAGGAGAGAAGGTATTCCCCACATACGGAGACCGGAGGAGCTTATAGAAGGCACAGTTACAACAGTGTCGGTTTCGTTCATCCAGAATCAAAGTTTGATGACGAAGTAAGTGTCGAAAAGTTCCGTTTTTCAGGAGACGATGACTTGCTCTCTACCCATGTTGGCGCTGGAAAGATGCATCGTAGGCACAGCTACAATGCTCCCTCCCGTCGTCCAGACAAAAAGTTCGACGAATCAGACTATGAGGAAGATGAAGAGGCGGAAGATTCCTCCGGCAAAGCCCGCCCACCGCGGGCTCCGACTCCACCACTGGCACCATCGTCTGTTACACAAGACTCGGTCCCTCACGTTCATCCAAAATTGCCAGATTATGACGACCTTGCAGCTCGCTTCGAAGCGCTCAAGTATTGGAAGTGAAGTGATGAATCTGAATACAGTCGATTGCTCAGTTTGCATGCCACTTTTGTCGATTACAATTTCCTATCTTGTCTATGCAACAAATCTATTACGAGAACACTAAACATACGTAAATCGACACAGGTTTGTTCGTAATCCATACTATACGTTCGTTTGTTCACTGGTTTGTGTTGGATTTATTGATGATCCTAAACAGCAAGATAACCAACAACAAAAACAACAACAAAGAAAAGATTATCGATGGCTGTCCTGATTTGATCGACATGAATCGTAAGAACGTGATTGACAAAATTAGCTTCAGCCTCATAATTGGGGATCCAATCCCACCTTAGATTTCAATCCAATCGAATGAACTGGAATCAGACAGACACGACGAATTGACATTCCGTGTGAGAACTGGATGATAAGAACGAAAGCTACGCATAACTGCTTGTATTAAATTTTGCAGTGGTCGGGACAGTGGCAAGAGCGACCCCATTAGCTGACTTTGGTCAATTCTTGATTGCCCCTCTTGCATACTTGGCTGCGTATCGTCGGCTGCTCTTGATTTTTGTGAAGAAGAAGGAAGCCAGAGATACAGAATTATTGTAGGATGGACCCGTTAGGATATTTGATGAACCAACAAGATGCTGGCTCGGATACCGAGGGAATTAATCTTTTTGGCGTTGGTTCAACCCTTACCGAGAGTACAGGACCGGCCGAGGCGCGCGAAAGCTGACCCGGACACCACCTAACTATTAAATCCAGATAAAAAGAGAGCTCATCGAGATCAAGAGACCAGCCCTTTCGCTAAATCCGAAAACAATATCGACAAAAAAGGCTAATTTGGCGTCAACTCTTTATCCAAAAGCACCCACTATACCAAACCCGAGAAAATATGTCAACCTGGAGTGGAAAGTTTAGATTTTTCTTAGCGTCCACGACATGGCAGATATGATCTACGTCGCTTTCGCGTAGAAAAGCTTCCGATGCAAAAGTCTTCGGCACGTGAACAGCTTGGATTAACGGAACCCTGCTTCGCACCCACGTCGTCCTTACGTAGCTAGCTCTCAATCATTGCATGAAAAAACGCTTCGTCGTTTCATCCTGTAAAACTCGTTTCTGTAATGTTCAGACCATTTTGCTGTAAGAAAAAAAGCCACCGAAAGCTATAAATTATGGTCATTTATACCAATTTTCGTATAACACGACATAAATTTAGGATAAATATATCACACGAGTATAAATTTAGAATAAATATGTCACACGAATATAAATTTGAGTATTTTTGGTGTTATAAAAAAAATTAAAATAAATATGTCACAGCCAACATGATTTATGATTTTTGGTGGCTCCTATCCTTTTTTAGAAAGGGCACGACCGACTTGTCATATGTCAATTCTTTGCATGTGGTCGCATATTAAATGAGATGAACGTGACAGAAATTAGCAGCCAAAGTTGAGAGTCCGCCTCAATAAATTCCGACAGCCTGCCATGTCCAACTCTCTCATTATTTCTCACACTGGCATTTTCTCTTTCTTTTTTTTTTTCCTTTTCTAAAGAAAAATATCTGGCGTGCCTAAAAATATCCTACATGCCTATGGCACGTGTCATCGTCGACGGATGGTATGAAATGCAATAAACAAAATCAATGATTGGCTTGCTTCTTCGAATAAGTGGTGCAATTTGTTCATAAAAGACTTTCTCACTCAAAGAAATACTAGGAGTGCGCTTCGTTGGGGGAAACTCCATAATAAAGGAAAATGATTAATTGTCCTACATTTGGTAATATGTAACCAAATATGTCTTTCGGTATTTGAATCTCATTCAAAAAATGATTTCAATATCATGATTTTATCTAAGATAAAAAAAAATTTTAAATAAATTTTAATTTTAATTTTTCTTTTCTTTTCTATTTTTTCCCTTCTTTCTCGGGCTAGCGATCGGCCATAGGCAAGGACGAGCTCGCAATGGCCGCGAGGCTCGGCCTTGCCTATGGCCGGTGGCCGGCCACCAAACAAGGAAGAAGCAAAAATAAAAATAAAACTTAAAAAATAGAAATTTAAAAGTTATAAAATTTTTAAAAAATAATGTAAAAAAATAAAAATTAAATAATTAAATAATTCAAGATGAGCTGTTCCGAAAATTGTTTTCATCTCTTTAGATTTAGGAATTCACTTTCCCATGCATAAATTTTCCATTAACTAAGTCATTTTCAAGAAACCAAATGAGCGAAAGTCTAGAAAATCAATTTCCGGAAAACACTTTCACTAAAACAAATGCATCCTAAATATTCTATGATTAGTTTATAAAACTAATTTATTAAATGATATGACAAATTCATATGATTATAAAATACTACCCACATTAATAGGAAAATTTTCAAATAAAGACTTGAAGTGGCCATGTCATTTTCAAATAAGGATCCGATTTGCCGCCTAGCTAAATATTCCGGCCATTCAACATCATTTTGGTCCAACGACAATAGTTTTTTTCCCTTTTCTTATTTCTCATGTTCCTTTTTTTCTTTGTTGCGGCCAGCTAACGAGAGCTCGGTAACCCTCGCACAGGCCCTCGCCGGCCGCGCGTGGGTGAGGCGGCTCTTGCCCAGATCTGGCGAGGGCTTCGAGGGCGACCTCACCTATGACCGGCAAGGGCAACCTTCACTAAATCCGGCGAGGGTGGCACTCGGCCAACCCTCTCTGGGCATTGCCGATGGTAAAAAAGAAAAAAAATATAAAAAGGAAAAAAAATTAAAAAAGTAAAGGCCTAATCCTCATTTGAGACTGTCCCGGCCACTTGAGGCACTTAATTGAAGTAAGTTATATTTTGCGCCTGTGTTAAAGAAAATGAGGATATTTCAAATGTTTATTTAAAATAGTGTTCACTATGGCACTTCAACCTTCATTTGGAATTTTTCCACATTGATATTATGAATTCTCACTTTAATTGGTGTGGTTGGCTTTACTCTCCCCATTATCACCCTCAACTTGCATTTTCTTGGAAACACCCACTTTCACGGCCAAGGCCTAGTTCCTGCATGCGACAAAGATCAAGTATAAAAGCAATTGAAGTCCCATGACCACATTGCTCGAGCAAGAAAGTGTCTCATTGTCACCCAAAAGGCCCACATTACAGGATGGCCGATGCCAGTGAAATCAATCCAGCTCCTCCGGCCACCGTGCCACGGGCACCGTCAACGAGACCGGCCCCTCCACCGCCGATCTCTTGCCCACCCTCCCAGTTCAACCCAACCACTGTCCACCCCAATCCTAATGCAGAGGCAGTAACCTCTAGCAAGACCCCCAAAACACCGAAAACGCCAAGAACGCCGAGACTGTCTCTCACGCCGAGGTTCCTGACTCCTCTGGGAAGCCCCATGAGGAAGGCGCTTCGCCTCACGAAGCTCGACCCACAAGACGCTTGGCTGCCCATAACAGAGTCAAGGAATGGCAACAAATACTATGCTGCTTTTCACACACTCTGCTCTGGGATTGGCATCCAAGCTCTGGTTCTTCCTGTGGCCTTCACTATACTTGGCTGGTAAAAATTATACACGCCCACCAAAACTAGGACATCTTGAAGTGAGATCAATGTCGAGTATGAACTCAAGCTGCTAGTTTTGTTTACTGTCGTGAGTGGCTCCATGGTTATTGACCACATGTGTCGTGTCCAAGTCGAGCTCGCTCACACCGTCATGCTCGAGCCATCCAGCTCACAAGCCCACACTGTAAAAACTACCCCTCATACGTTCAGGCATAGTCGTGGCGGTATCAGCGCGTATCATTACCTTGATCCAGTCTTTCTTGCTATGAAGTTAGCACCAATCGAGTCTTGAATTCTTATATGATCTTACAAGCATAACCTCATGAGGGTCAGTTGATTTTCATCTACACATAAGCTTTTCCGTTCGTGTGGACCTGATGAATGAACTGCGTTTTTTCAGGACATGGGGAATAATAGGGTTGACTTTGGCATTTGTATGGCAGCTCTACACACTGTGGTTGTTAGTCCAGCTTCATGAATTCCCGGAAACTGGGATGCGGTACAACCGATACATCCAGCTCTGCACTGCTGCTTTCGGTTCGTGCTTCCATACTATTCATTTCAGACTCTTCTTAATCGCCTCGATCCGAATAACTCGCTTTGTTTTACTTAAGGATCTTGTTCTAAGTTTGTGTTTTCGCCATCGCAGGTGAGAGGCTTGGGAAATTGCTTGGCTTATTTCCAATCATGTACTTATCAGGTAACCGTTTAGTGACTGGTTGGATATAATAGAAACTTCATATTGCGTTATCTCGCCGTTCCGATATGTCACAATGCGTGTTGATCGATCGCGACCTCAGGGACGTGGTCTTGGACATCAACTAGGCATGTACTGACCAGAACTATCGTGCATATGTTGTGGCCTAACTGTAGGCGGCACTTGTGTGGCGCTGATCATCATCGGCGGATCCACATCCAAGCTCTTCTACCAGATCGTCTGCGGGACCGCCGCATGTGCCGCGAAGACCCCTCTGACGACGGTGGAGTGGTACCTGGTCTTCAGTTGTGGGGCGGTTGTGCTTTCGCAGCTGCCCAACTTGAACTCGATTGCTGGAGTCTCCCTGATTGGAGCGATAACAGCCATCGGGTACTGTACGACCATATGGGCGGTGTCCGTAGCAGAGGGCAGGCTTCCGGGAGTGTCTTACAAACCAGTCAAAACCGGGACTCGTTTTCAGCAAGTGAACAGTGTGCTTAATGCACTTGGGATTATTTCCTTTGCCTTCCGAGGCCACAACCTCGTACTTGAGATTCAGGTCAGCGGCTATTTCACTGTAATCCATGTACTAGACTTCCTGGAAAGCTTTGCTTGACTTAAAGATCCATTGATTGATTCTCAAACTAGCTGTTAGGCCTTTGAAGACTGATTTGTCCCTTCCATTTCTTTCGATCAAAGAAAGCGGATGGTGTTCTAATTCTCACCTTAAAGCGTGAAATCTCTCTGTTGTGCAGTCGACTATGCCGTCAACTGAGAAGCTTCCTGCACATGTGCCGATGTGGAAAGGAGTGAGGGTTTCATATACGCTCATCGCAATGTGCTTGTTCCCACTAGCAATTGGTGGTTACTGGGCTTATGGCCACTTGGTGAGGCTCAAACTTTAGGGTTTTTCAGCTGCAGAATGACTTCAGTTCGATTGTACTGAATCGATTCCCCGTTAAATATGAGTTAAAAAAGTGTGCTCTTTCAACAGATACCTGTAAACGGTGGGATGCTCACGGCCCTTTACCAGTTCCATTACCACAACATCTCTCGGTTTGTGTTGGGAATGACGAGCTTGTTCGTGATAATCAACGCTTTGAGCTCTTTCCAAATCTACGGCATGCCCATGTTCGACGACATGGAGTCAAAGTACACCAGCAGGAAGAAGCAGCCATGCCCGTGGTGGCTTCGGTCAATCTTCCGGGCCATGTTCGGGTTCGGTTGCTTCTTCGTGGCGGTGGCAATCCCATTCCTGGGGAGCATGGCTGGGTTGATTGGAGGGGTCGCGCTGCCTGTTACTCTGGCATATCCGTGCTTTATGTGGCTGAAGATGAAGAAACCAAAGAAATACAGTTCAATGTGGTGGCTCAACTGGGTCTTGGGGACCCTGGGGATGCTGCTGAGCATCTTGCTGATTGCTGCCGGGCTCTACGTCGTGATAGACACGGGCATTAAAGTGAGCTTCTTCAAGCCTCACTAGAAAGCCTCGAGAGTGCTGCGATATAGCTACTTTGAAGTGTGCAGGTAGAGGTTCGCTGCCTTTTGTTGAAGAAGCCACGTTTGGAGGGAAAACCACAACAGTGGTTGTATTATGTTTCTTTAGGACTGATATGTGAATGGATTGATTTCAAGATAAGGAAGTTGTAATGAACTATCTTCCCCAATCCCCAATTCTCTTGGCGACCTTTGGTGAGACACTATTACGAAAATTTTACAGGGCCAAATGAAAGAAAAACCAAACACCCCCCTGCAAAGCATTTTCTATGTACCATCAAAAGATCAACAAACAAGCTCTTATAAGCAATTTGACAATGTGCATGCCAGCATCTGAACTGTACAATATGCACAGAGAAAAATGGCTGAGCTGTATTGTAAATACGTCGAAACCTTAGCAGCAACGGCACATTAGAACATCCAAGCAACTGTATGGTCTCAACTTCTCTTCAAGTTCGAGAGCCGTGGGCAGTGTTTCCATATTGTAAATGCTGCTTTGAGCACAACAGAATCTGTACAAGTTTCTGCATACACCTTTACTAAAAGGAAACAGTCCTTCAGGAATTCCTCTGCAAATTCACAAGACGAACTAGGTGAGAGCTCTAAATTCATGATTAGTGCACCTTACAAATTTGGGCAATTATGATTAGCTACTCTAAGCATAATCTCTATGATGGGTTTGTCAAAGAGAATTTTCAGCAACTTACAGGGAGGCAAGCAAATGCTGTCATTTCATGTTTTGTTCAACACTTACATGAAGAACATAGATTGGCTAACATACATGCCCTTGAAAATTTTCTTCACATGAATCTTAGATTATACATTATCTTCGGAATAAAAACACTAGAAGTGTCAAAAGTTTCGTACAATGCTCACTTTGGTGCCAAAATTTTTTTTTGGATCACTTAAGTGCCATTTGAAAAAAAAAAAAAAAATGATCACCGAAGTGCTAATTTCAATTTGGGCCATATTTTATTAATTTCTCCGGCTGATGTGGCTCATCGGCATGCCTAGTTAGCATATATACCCCTAAACAATGTCTACATGTTTTGCCCCAATTCAAAACCCTAAATCAGACTATCTAACATTTTCCCAAATTTCCCTAATTCTCAAAAGAATTGCATGCAAAAGTGGATTTCAAATCTCCAAGGAGATTTGTCAAACTCTTAATTCCAAATATAAACCCTAATTCTTTGCTTTGAAATTGTGGAACGCCTAACTTGCCGAGGCGATCCAACTCCAGAATCATGTTCTTTTTCATGCTGCAACTCAGGACCAGAGGATAGTCATTGATGTCCTCAATCGTGAGTCCCAATTTTGGAAGAAAATCAATTTGCTCCTTCATGACCTCGATCGTGACCAGAAGCTCCAGCCAGTCGAGCTCCAGCCCATCGAGCTTGTCGGGGACAATCACAATCCCGCGAAGGAACTCGTGAACCCTAGCACGATTTTCCATCCTCTCGCTCTTCATCTCCAGCAAGCTGGGACGAATGTACAAGGCCTAGGAGTCTCTATCCCTCTGGCCCAGTCGAACCCTACTCCACCTCACTGCAGTCGCATCGTCCGACTTGGAGGATGAATTTCGCTTTGAAACCAACGTCTCGAACTGTGAGATTTGCAAGATTCAGTGGTCATAGCGCCTGACGGTTCGATTGCCATGAGGGCTTGAATATGTGAGAGAGAGAGAGAGAGAGAGAGAGAGAGAGAGATTAAACTGCTTTAGTGCGGCATCGTTTGAGATTAAAGGCCACCTCATAGTCCACATGGACTTTCTTTTTTGCCTTTTTCATAAAAAAGCCACATAATAATTTTAGCTGGAATTTGTCTCTAAAAGCACTTAAATGACTGTTTGTTCTCCGATTTGACACTTAAGTGAGCCGGAAAAAAACTTTTGGCACTAAAGTAAGCGCCATAAGAAACTTTTGGCACTTACTGTCCTTATACCATTATCTTTACCAGAGAATCCTTATGTCAAGCATCTTCATTTAGAATGTAACTGAAGGAGAGAAGATTAAAAGGAAAAACAACATATTGATCAAGTGTAAAAGATAGGTATTGCCTAGTGAACTAAATTGTAAACAAGCCTCTCTTAGCCAATAACTCTAAACCATTGGATGGAGATTTAGTAAACATGCCAAAACACTGCAGCAGTGAATAACTTACCTGAGGTATGGGATGCGTCTACGTCTGACAAGTTCATATGTGGTCTGATTCGTCAGCACGAGGTAGCTGTAGAGAAGGTGATCCAAGGATTAACAGGCATGAATCCTCATAATATATGAAGAACATCTCTCACAAAACATTCAGGTCATCCAGTTGCTTGCATGGAATGTGAATTCACAAACTTCCAGAACCAGTCAGACACAAAATAACAACAGAATACGACGGATTGAAACATGGGTGAAGTTTATCCAGCTCATCAAACAAGTCAGTTTCCTGAAGCATGCAGCCAGGAGAAAGAATTTGCTATGATAAGACCATACAATAAGAGGGTTAGAAGGATTCTATCGTAAACACTCCAATGACGGATAATATCTATGCATCCAAGTCATCAACTCAAATAACAAGGCAGCCGACAATCAAAATCTGGAAAAGTGACCATTCATAGGAAATAAGCCGAGACATAATAATGACAATAAAGAGAAAAAGAACACTAGAAGTGCCAAAATTTGTGTATGGCGCTCATTTTAGTTCCTAAGTTTTTGTCTAGCTCACTTAAGTGCCGACTTTTTTTGAAAAACAATCATTGAAGTATCAACTCTGGTTTGCTTGGTTGGAACTCTTCACCCATTTGCTCGCCGGAGGATCCACTAAGCAATAATAGAAGCTAAAAGTTAAAAATATATATATTAAAAAATAAAAATTGAAAAATAAACTAAAAAATTAAAACAAAAAGTAAAAAAAAAAAAAAAGGAAAGGAAAGGAAAGGAAAGGGCTTGGCAACGGCGAGCGCTCGCTGCCAAAGCCCCCCGCCAACCACCGGCTAGGGCTCGGCCACCCCAGCAGGCCATCCCCCAACCTCGTTGCTGCAAGCCGTAATTATTTCTTTTTAAAATTTTTCTAAAATTTTTAGCTTCTTTTCTAAATTTAATTTAATTTTCTTATTTTAAGTTTAGAAGTCATGTGGACTAAATTCTTTAAAAAAATTTGGCACATGGACTCCACACGGACTGATTTTTTTTTTTTAAATTTTGCCACGTAATATTAAAAATTTAATAATAAATGTCACATAGGACAAAATTGTTCTGATTTGGCACTTAAGTGATTGTTTTTTCTCCGATTTCGCACTTAAGTGAGCCGTCGAAAAAATTTAGCATTAAAGTGAGCCCCGTACATAAATTTTGGCAATTCTGGTGTTCTTTTGCCTATAATAAAGGGAGAAATCGAAACTTGGATAAGCAAATTCTTTCGAAAAGATTAATGATGGGAAAATCTGCACATACCTATGAAAAAGCAGTAGTAGGAGAAGAAAGATGAATAAAATCACCAGAGATATCAATAGTAGTATCATTATCAGATCCTTCCACCTGTCAACGTTTATCAACAAGGACCTCAGACACTAACAGATAACATATAATTATAGAAAGCACAACTTACACAGGATCAAATAACCATTGTCACAAACCAATTCCCTCTCCTTCTGAGGGACTGTACAGTAATAAGCAATAAAAAAGTGCTCCCATTATAGAGGTACTGATATCAGCTATTTAACATGCCTAATGACTAAGGGTGGGTTTGGCTTAGCATTTCCAAAGCCCATTGGAGCCCCAAAGCCCTTTGGAGAAAGTGCAAGGCATTTGGCAACCATTCTCAAGGGCCTTTGGGATGAAAGTTAGCCTTGAGAATGCTGAGTGATGATTTTTTCTTCCAAACTTACCCTTACTTATTTTTTCAAATTTCAGTTTTGCCCCTCATTTTTTTATATTATTTTTAAATAAAACAATCCAAACCCTAGTTACGGCCGCTGGCCAACCAGATCTGCGGCCAGCGGCTGTCGGCCGAGGCCGCCAAGGGTGGGGCGACCCCTAGCCACCGTCGCTTGGGGTCGGTCGCCCCCCGGCCACCGTCGCATAGGCCGTGCAAGCCCAGGCGAGGGTTGCTGGGGGTCACGCGACCCAGGCGACGGCCGCCAGGCGTCTCCCGACCCCAGGGCGGCCCAAGCCGGGGTCGCGTGACCCTCACCCGGGCTCGGTGACCTAGGTGATGGCCACTGGTGGTCGCGTGACCCCTGGTGGCCCTCGCCGAGGTTCGCTTGACCCCTGGTGGCGTCGGCCCACAGCCGCCGGCGAGCCGGATCTAGCTCGCCGGCAGCAAAGAACCTTAGGGTTTGGATTTTCTTTTTTTATTTAAATAAATATGGTAGAAAGCCCCTTTGCAAATTTGTTTTGCCAAACACTAGTTAGCCCAAAGCTGTTTTTCAAAGGAGTTTTTCACCAAATGCCATTTGCATTTCCCAAAGCCCCTTAAGCTAAAAGTATTTGCATTTCCCCAAAGCCCATTTCTAAAGTTGAACCAAACCCACACTAATGCAGGGTAAGCAAAGAAAGGATACCGAGCACTTTGAGCTTTTGAATATTTACATCTTTTGGAAACCAGGAATCTTAGTTGTAAGGAATAGGTGGTTACTGTTCATACGGTTTTTGCTTAAGGGAAAATATCTAGCCTTGACAATATCTCCATATTGGAGCTCAGATTCTCCCTCTTACAAATGATTCTGTGTAGGGCGGTGCTCCCTTGGTACCAATTCAATTAAGTATTTTTTCTAGCATTTTATCTGAAGTAAAATATCTTTAAGAGAAAAACACATACCAAGCCCCAGATATGCTAGTCTTCAGGTATGTAATGTACAAGATGCCAGTCCACAAGCACAGTGCAGTCTCTTCAAATATATACCACCTGGGAAGATAAAAGCACAACCGCTCAGGAGAAAAGATTTGTTATTAAGAAGGTAATATATCCTAAAAAGTTTATTATTCATCATTTGTTACTTGAGGTGATGGTTCAGTTAGAGTGTTGCTTGTATCTCATCCTGCTAGTGCTTTATGTGTTAATTTTGCAATAAGAAAAGTCTGTTACTTAGCGTGCTTCAGAAAGTCTTTAAAGAACATAAACAATTGAAAGGTCAGTGTCAAGAACTTAAAAAAAAAAGGGGAGGACTCCAAATTCAATGGTCCACCATGTGGATGGAGATGAATTCTGCAGAGGGGGCACTACCTCTGTATCATTGCTAGTAAGAGATATAAACTCACCAAAATCGACAGTGATTACCCTGGCCAACGCATGTTCCAAGCCATACACAGTGGTGATCAAATTGAAGAACACATTTATCACAATCATGACAATGCTTTGCTCTTGGAGGCTGCAATTTGGATTCAGTGAAGTTAAACCGAGGATTACTTATCTAAAGGACACCAAAATCTAGTGCCAAATTAGAAGAGATATCTGTATCTAGTAATTAGAAGATATCAACTTGTCACAGTTTTGACTCATAAGAACAAAAGATAATAATCATATCAAGGTAAAAATTGGATATAGGAGCAGGAAAGCTCAACAAAGTCTCTGAGCTTCTCCAAAGGTTGCTGTTGCAAATGCATGCAGACAGAGTCCATCAAGAATCTTATCTAGAACATGCTGAGCAGAGTATTTGAACATGTAGTGATGATGTTTAAGTGTTGAATTTTGGTTTCCGGTTTGCTCATAAAATCATAGGGAGCAGAGACGCTCACTGCAGTGGTTGACTGACCAAATAGTCATCTAAAAGTCAGTAGTTGATAAATCAACTCAGCCAATTTACCTAAGTATAGGATGTCCAGAGAAATATGAGTTTGCAGTGATAGGGTTTTGTATACCCATACCAAAGAAGCAAACATTGCCCCTTTCTTGCTAGTAAGACATCGCCCACTTAAAGTATCTTAAGGAATGGAAGTTAGTTCATGCTATAAACTTTTATGACAAACACAGGAGCTCCTATTCTGTTGCATATGTCAAAGAGCAATAATGGAATCATGCCTGGATTATATGCAGATGTACAGTAGCCTAAATCATAGTTTGGAGAGACAGTTACCTGCTCAATATTACAGTACGAGCATGTCAAAGTTCTGCATAATCATTACAGAGTAGTTAGAAATAAAAAAGTTTTGTTTAAAGGGAAAAGAGATCCTCTTAATAAAAGCTAATTTTAGAACAACTAAGAGGAATTCAACAATAGTATACAAATCACAATACTACACTGGAAGAGCTCGACATGAAAAGACCCAGCATATTGCTTCCGTAAGCATACAAATTTCTTTTCTTTGCCATAAATGACTTCCTACCTCAAGGAAGTTCCGGGGGGATAAAATTCCATCACCATCTTTGCCCAAGAACTACTTCCAACAGAGTTCCTTCCAGACTGACTATTATCCACAGTCCCAATCAAGCTACCATTTTTGCTCGAAGCAGGATGTCTTCACTTAAACATTGTAAAGATATCCAAGCAGCAAAATGAGATGAAATGCATAATCATGAAATTTGTGTTAAATAACAAAATCCAGAAGAAGAATTAAGTTCTTACTTTGAAGCTGTTGGATTCGTCTTAAACAGTGAGTTTGCTTCATTGAAAGTTTTCATTGCATCAAGGACATATCTAAAAGCATAAAACAAGAAAGTACATCAGTTATAAAGAGACCTAGGTAGATCATTTACTCCAAGACATTTAACACATAGTATCTCAGTTTTGACGTCTACCCTGGAGAAGACCCAGCTGTGACGAAGTATTGGATTAATGCAGCAACAAAAAGCAGCAAATACAAGGCAATGTACCTGACAATATAAGAAACAAAAAGTAGCAAAGTGAAGTAACTGAGTTTTTAAGTCGAGTTATTCACAGATGAAATAGACATCTATGGACTCAGTGCTCATTGTCAAGCAATAACCAATGCACTTTTAGGACAGTGAATGGGTAGACACCTTCCAGATATCGCAAGTGGAAAAAAAAAAAAAAGAGACTATCTTATTGCTTGAGCAGAATTGGTCACAGCAACTATGGTTATGAATTTCAAGCTTCATCGGGAACTTTCTCATCTAATACAATTTGAAGTACGCGTGAAATCTGCATTCATTTTTTATGACAAGAAACCCACCTTATGTAGGTAAACGTCAAGTTCATGATAACCACATAATTTCATGGCCCATATGTGCAAGCTAAAGTCCTAGTAGATGGCCTAAACATGAAATTGTTCACTCTTTTGGTCGTATGGGGACCATAATGTTCTGTACGCGTAATCCATGCATATAACCTGTTCCTTAACTACTAAGCCAACTCCATGAGATTTTATTACTTCATTATAATTTCCCAATTTGGACTAAAAAAGTATACCAATGCATCGAGGAATGTTTGGGGTGGTTGCAGGTTTGTGGCTTTTTACTATGGTCTTTTCACTTGAGTTATGATTTGACTATGGTTGTTTGACAGACGTGTGTCACGTAGCCTTTAACACTTAAATATTTACAACTCAACCAAACTTAGTGTATTAAGTGATTAAACTTTTTGAAACATTAAAATGAGTTGCCAGACAAGCTCTCAATCCCCGAAAAACCTGAATCTTACTTCCCCTCAGTGACTCCCTAACGGGTAAAAGCAACCTTTACCCAGACGAATTCGACCAGAATGCTACAGTGCCTAAATTGAATTTAAAGACAGTCCAAAGAGTATCATCTGAAGAAAAAAACAATCCATTCAATGCTCGAATATTACTTCAGTGCCAAAATTAGAGCTCTAAAGTTCTATCCTTCTTCCCACTAGTTTTTTCTCCGCTCAACAGATCGCCTGTTAACTCGGAAGTGCGACATCCACAAATCCCACTCCAAAACCTCAATTATAATCTTTATCCAACATGATGGTAACAACAAAGGAGAGGTAATTAACGTACCACGGTTCCCTTCTTGTCTTCTCGATCAAGTCTTCGTCAAACAAAAATAGAAAGCCCGCGTATACAAGATGCAGCGCCACTAAAGACACCTTCAACGCCAATGAAGATCTCTGAGCTGCAAAATTACACCATAACAAGTCGAACACGACAGTCAATCAAACCGGCAGAAATGCCAAACGTTAGGAAAGCCTCTAACCTCGTCAAATCAACCTGCAGAGAAAGCAACCCCACGAACTCGCGAAGAAAAGAACTCCTAGTAACAACAGAAACGACGACAGGGACAAAAGAAGAGCTCACCGGGATCGGCGAGGCAGGGGAAGCAGCGGGAGCATCGGTCCAACGCTCGACCGCACAATTCCCTGATGGGCGCGCATGCTCCGTCGGTCGACATCCAAAAAGCCAGCGCGAATTCGCATTCGAGGGTCGATCAGGGTAGGTCGCGGCTCTTGTGGAATCTGTTCGTCTTCCTTTTTTCCCCAGGAAACAAAGCCCGCTCCTCTTTTCCTGGGAAAATCTCGCGTGCGATCGAGTCGAGAGAATCGCGAGTTCGCGGAGCAGAAACAACAGCTGCTCAACAAGAATCGATGGAGGGAGAGGAGTGACAGTGAATAATGATTCGAGCGAGAAACCGAAACGACGATGGAGCTGGAGCCTGGAGGTGGCAGATGACAACTGGTGTCTGGTTTTCTCCGCCATTTCTTTTTCTGTTTTTTCTTGTTTGTTGTTGAATCACTAAAAATTCTAAAATTTACAAAAATACCATCAAATAACTTATTAAATTAATGCAATTGAGCCTTTCTGTTAATTCCATTCAATTTAATAAATAAAAATTATTAATGTGATTTTTTAAAATAATTTTTCTCTTCTACGTGTATTTTCTATCTCCTACCATGGCTGCAATGGCATAATTTTGATTTAAATCTGACTTTTAACATAATTTCTATTAAATCTGGTTTAAAAAATAAGGTAAATTAACCCCAAAAAAGGACAGCAGCAGAATAGTGGCGAGGGAAGGGCCAGCGATGGTGGGAAAGTGGTCGGCGCGGTTTGCTAGGCCCCGGCCATGTTCCGACGATCCTCGTTGACCAATGATGAGGGCCATTCGGTCCTCGGGCCATTCGGAATTTTCCCTTAAATACTTAATCATCGATTCATCATAATATGTTCCCATATACATGAAATATACATGGTAACGATTGTACTTCTTCAATGAATACATGATACATCTACATGCATTCCTTACCTTAGTAATCATCGTAATACATCATAATAAGTTTCCATATACGTGGGATATACATAATAACGATTGTGCTTCTTCAATGAATACATGATACATCTAGATGCAGTCCTTACCGTAGTAATCATCGTGTTGAGTCGATACTTGATAAACAAAATTTAAACCTAATCCCAGAACTACAACCAAAATTAAAAGTGAGCGACTTGGAATCGACTTTTATCTTTTAAAGGTTTAGTTTTTAGTCTTTCCAAGTTTTAAATTTAATTTATTGTGGGGTTAATACCACGAAAAATCACAAAAATTACCTAGTCACCCCTCTAGGTAATAGCGCTAGCTACAACACTAACATCTTGAACGATGACATACATTAAATGGAGAATTTTTTGAGTAATTGAGGCATGACTTTTTATTTTACATTCTCACGGGTTTACATGTGCTATTGTGAGTCTAATCTGACCCTTAAAGATAACTATTTTTGTATCTTCTTTTGTGGGCACCTATGGCCTTGGCACAAAACATGAAAGTTGGAGCTAACATCTAATAAAACATATATTAATTAGAGAATTTTTTAAACACCTTAAGTTTGGATTATGACCAATCTTTTAACTGAATGTATTCTGTTTCTAGGTCTGAAATTTAGTGTCACACCCCGGTAATTTTTGGAGTTTATCTACTTGGCTAAAAGTGCAAACTTTAGTTAGCACGTAAATCTGTCTCTAAGCAATCTAGTCATGAAAATTAGACAAAGCACCCTAATCTGTGGGTCTAATGCCCAAGTGCTTATCACGAAAATTTACCATCACTGAGGGAACTATCATTCCATGAAGTTTTGGAATTTTATGAGATTAATCTGCTCTGATTTTTGTGTTGGGATAAATTAAGTTGCTATATGAGAAAATATTTCTGTGAATGCCCGATAGTGGTAAATTAAGTGAATTGTATATGGCATACCATGTAAACACGTGTACATTGATCATTGAGTAATAAGATGTAAAATCCATCGGATAGAGTTCTGATGGAACTCTAGGTGTGTGGGAAGCTCTTGCTATGTCAATTGGATAGCTCCTGCTGTGTGATTAGGGAACTCTCGAGAGTCGAGATTCCCAAGTGTAGAAAGCTTGGTAGTGCCATATGAGGATGTCGAAGAGGAGTACGTGAGTTCTTGGCAAGAAATTCTGCGAATTGTGAGCAGAAATATGATTTAAAAATGAGATAAATGCATAATTGCATATCCGTGAGTGCATGGCGTATTCATCCGGTGTGAATATCATTCCTGTTGCAAATGCTTAATTGATTGATGTGGTTTTGCTGTTTGACGTTTAAATGAGTATAATAATATGCGTTGGGTTAATAAATAGGGAAAAAAGGGAAGCTATTTAGCATCGCCAACTCCTCGACGTGGTGGTATGTGGAATGAAAAATTTCGGAGAAGGCCAGGGTTCGAACCCTGGAAGTCGTTGTTGTAATGTTAATAAATAAAAACTTTTTGGGCAATTTGAAAGAATACTGTGCTAACCACTAATTGCTTTTCTTTTGATATGACCCACTATAATACCTAACCTTCAATGAATTGGCATCGGGTAATATTTAAATCATGTCTTGTAATATTTTGATGTTTTATTTGCTGGGCAATAGCTCACTCTTGTTGCTAACATTTTCAGATCATTAGATATGGATGTACCTCCAAACTACTTCTATGGAGAAAGGTATCAGATTAGGTCATGGGCTAATGACGTTGTATTCCCTGACTCACCAACAGCATTCGTGAGGCATACTATTGTTGCATTTGTCTACACAGGTCGTTTACCCGTTGTTGCTTTTTCGTTCCTTGCTTGGTACGTTGGGCAAGGTAACCAAGTGTTGAGGTCCTTAATCCTCGATGATGCTAGTCACGAAGGCGGCGATGGCAAAGATGGTGACGTCGCGCCAGAGGGTGATCTAGGAGAAGTGATGGAAGTCTAGCATATTTTGTGTGTGTCTGTTTGTGGTTGTGTCTAGTGTTTGTTGTAATGTGTTAGTTGTAATGGCCTAGTGTGAACCTATCACCTGTTAGTTGTTTTTAACTAATGAAAACCTTATGTTTAAATACCTGCTTCCTTTTCCGCTTGCGTTATTTATATAAAAAAAATACTTGAAATTGAGAATAAATATGGTCGGGTTGTCACATAACCTCACCGGAAACCATGGGAAAGTTGGAAAAAAAAAACCCAAAAAAAAAAGAAAGGAAAAAATTTAAACAATTAAAATAATTGATAAAAATGCAATAGATTCAAGACTTTTCTAATATTTTCCTTCCTTTTGTTTAATCATTTTAGTGCCATAACTTATGTTTGATACTCATTTGGGTGCCACAATTTTTGTTATGATTACTAAAGTGTTATATAACTTTTCAATCAATCACTTGAGTGCCATAACTTTTTAAAAATATTCACCATAAGTGTTATGCCACATTCAATTTTTGCACTTAAGCAAACGTTGTTGTGACACTCGAGCGATTGTTTGAAAATTATGATACTCAAGTGATCGTTTTTTTTTTTAAATTATGACACTCAAGTATAGGCGGAAAAAAATTATGGCGTTTCATTTTGAGGTTATACGAAAGTTATATCACTTTGATGTATTTATTTCTTAAATTTTGTAGCCAGTTATCATATCTCTCGGTAGAAACCAAGATGGAGAAACCACAAACTAAGAAAAAAAAACAAAAATCATAGAAATAATCGAGACCATGAAAAGGAAAGATCTTTTGGTCACAAAGGTCACGTATGAGGTAATTAGATCTGGGCGTTTCCATCTGCCAATGAATTTTTATTGGTTGGTTGACTTTATTAAGAAGGGGGCATATGCCAGAGAACCATCGAAACGATCATTGTTTGTTCCTAAGTGTGTGTTCATATTGGGTGTACATCTAGGGCTGTCCGCCAAAATATCTGCTTCTCCACTTCTTAACCTGTCATATATAATGATCATTTTTTTTTTTTTTTGGTGACCCAGGGAACCCCAACACGGCCGGCAATCGGGGGGTAAACTCTGGGGGCAACACGTGCTAGCTACCACACACGTGCCACCGATTAAGTCACCCCGCAACGCTCCCGGGATTCGAACACTCAACCTTTTGCGAGAGGAAGAGTGCGCGAACCAGCGGCGCCACCCAGGTGGGTGGTTATATAATGATCACTTCATCTCTCCAAGAGTCGAAGAAACCCTAGAGTCAAACCTCCTAAAGACATGGCTGAAATGTCTTCCTCCCTAATGATCACTTCATCTCTCCAAGAGTCGAAGAAACCCTAGAGTCAAACCTCCTAAAGACATGGCTGAAATGTCTTCCTCCCTGTTGCCTTCACTCTCTTCCCACATTAGCAGGAACTTGTTTCTCTTCTTGGCTGCTGGCGCAATCCTCGTCTCTGCTGTGGCGGACCCTCCCATCTTCATATTTGGAGATTCGACGGTGGATTTCGGGACAAACAACTACATACCTTCCGGGGCAAGAGCCAACTTCCCTTACAAGGGATCGATTTTGCCTACTCCCAAGCAACAGGAAGATTCAGTAATGGATATAACGCTGCCGATGAAATAGGTAAAATGAAAACTTCCCAGTTCCTCGTTTGAAGTTTACCATGCAATGGTCAGCAATTGATAAATGTGAATTCTTATTACTAGCGATGCAGTTGGGTAACAAGCAAAGTCCGCCACCTTTTCTGGCTCTTCTCCGAGACCCATCAAACTTCCAGATAAATCTACTTCAAGGTGTTAACTTTGCCTCGGCCGGCGCCGGAATTCTTGATGCAACTGGATTCCAAACCTTTGTAATGTCATGATAAATTCTTTTAACTCCATCTTTTTAAGCTCTTCCGTGCCATTTAATTTCTTCACAAAGGAAGGAGCATGATCTGGCCTAGTCGATAAAACTTGAGGTTTTATAGCTGAAGCTTGACTAAATAAAGTGGTCTGCGTACACGCAGCTGCTGTATCGTGTGCTCCACTATTCAAATTATTAGTTTCGATGAATCGAAGCCGAGCTTGAGTGGCTAGACCGCATATTCACGTCATTTAACCATCATACTCAAGCGAGCCGAGCCCGAGTCGAGCATTAACAGGAAGCTTTAATTAACGCTACCTCGTACTCAGATAAATCCTAGTTTAAGTAGTCTGTCTGGATCAACAATGGATCTTCCCAATGTACAGGGTGACGTGATCCCGATGTCGCAACAAGTGCAACAGTTTGCAACGGTTCAATGCAACATCACACAGCTCCTGGGTCAAAATAAAAGCGCCGAGTTCATCGCCAAGACGCTTTTTGTCATCAGCATTGGAAGCAACGACATCTTCGATCACTACACTTTAAATGAGTTTACCGTGTCCCAGCCAGAGCTAATGGCCGCCATTCAGTCTAACTACGCAGCCCAACTGACGGTAGGTATCGACTCCATACCGTTGCTGTCGGGGACTATTTCTCCTTGTCTGTGAAAACCCCAGACCGACCTCCAGCGAATTGTGAAACTTGAAATTTCGTAACATTCACATAAAGAATAACCCCGAGCTATTAAGCAGGAGCTAGTCATTTGATTTGTTCAACTGCATGTGTTAACGGGCTTTGCATACTAACGGAAGGGGAATCCCAGGCTTTGTACACCTTGGGAGCTCGGAAATTCGGGATCATGAGCGTCCCTCCGATCGGGTGCTGCCCCCATGCGCGGCTCCAGAACTTAGTGACAGTGTCGGGCTGTTTGACGGAGCTGAATGACTATGCTCTGGCCTTCCATTCGATGATATCGGCTTTGTTACAAAGTCTGAGCTCGCAGCTCCGAGGCATGATATATTCGCTTGGAGATACATATACCATGACCTCTATCGTTTTGAAGGAACCTTTGGCCTTTGGTGAGCATAAGATTAATATCCATCTTTGTACAATATTCTCCTTTTTTTCTTTCTTTTGTTTATGTTTTTATTAAACAATTTGTTCTGAGTTCATCTTTGATCGTATGCTGCAATCAGGCATCGAGAACATAGAAGAAGCATGCTGCGGAAGCGGACTATTGGATGCAGAGAAGCCATGCTACATCGCGGACCGCCCCAACCTGTGCCCGAATCGTAGTAAATACTTGTTCTGGGACTTGTACCACCCAACTCAGTACGCGGCACACCTAGCTGCCATCACTCTGTTCACTGGGGACCCGAGTTTGGTAGCTCCGATGAACTTCAGCCAGTTGGTCCAGGCCAGCGCATGAGATCGACATTTGCGATGCTCTCGTCTCCTCTCTCTGTTCTGAAACAATTTACTTCATGTTTTCCGTGCATCGTCATTTCAGCTTCCAGTAATGAACGCCCTCTTTAGCCTGTTTCTGGGAACGAACCTCGGCGGATCCCGGGATCGGATGATGTATGACTGCTGCTGCAAAAGGGTTGTCCTTGTGGGCACACCAATAAATTTCCTCTCATGTTCATCATAGTCTGTTCCCTCTTCAAAGTTGATTTCTAGACGATCTTGATATTCTTGCGACTAATCTTGCCCATTCGTAAAGCCCTATCTAAGTAAACCGAAAGCCTTCACGTGAAAATGACAAAAAGAAACCACTTGAGTCCCATGAAATCAAAATCCGTGGCTAATCTTTTTGTGTCGTTGTATTTTTGCGAGTTTTAAAGAACTCCGAAAATAATAAACTAAAAATTGCTCAACTAAAGTACGTTATACGAGAGATAAAAAGACTATGCATGGACTGAAAATGAAAATTTAATAGACGAAAACTATGTCAACTTAATTTTCATCTTTTCCTTGACGGTTGAATGGCTAATTACACGATATAATGCCTTGATTTACACGTGATTAAGTTAAACACACTGTCAAACTATCGCATCAAACATGACTTACAGTAATTTCGAGTCCATGAACTAACCAACTTCGCTTCGATTGTACCCATGGCAAGAGCAAATTTAGGGTTTGCAAGCAACCCTGGGACAAGTATGAAGCCTTGCATGGGAAATTGATAAAACTGGATTAAAATACCCATGGTAGGAAACCCTAGTTGGTTTGCCACCAAAGTCTCTTCCAAGGAAAAGGAAAACGCATGGGTCTTTGTGCTATTGGATATTTTTCACGAAAATATGCACATCTAAATCCGATGAAGGTACTGACATTCTGCCCTCATAAACTCCATCCACGAAAGTTGAAAACAGCATATTTAGAGCCTGGAATCTACAATAAGTGTGCCTGATCATAATTAAAACGCGACTAATCTCCCCGGCTTATAATCATTTAATCTATGTCATTTTCATTTTGCCTGTTCATAAGGTATTTATTATAATTTTGTGGCCAGTTGTCATCCCTCTCGGGGAAAACCAAAATGTCGGAATCACGGACAAAAGAACATAATCATTGAAAGATACGAGACCACGAAAAGGAAAAATTTGTACGATCCTGTCGAGGGATTAGGTCTTGGTGCATCTACCTTCCAATGCCGCACGTGGATTCATTTCACAAAGGAAAGGGCATATTCTAGATCATTGGAGAGATCGTTTTGGGTTCCTAAGTGTGTTTTGTTCGTTTTGAAACTAGGGCTGTCCGCCGAATTACTAGTGGTCTTGTCCTTTTGTTTTTGCTTTGGTTGTCTTTTTTAGTAGTATTCGGAACTTTGTTTGCTTGTTTACTTCCCAGCCCTACTTATATAACACACTGCAGGGAACCATGAGACAAAACCCACCATCACTCGATCTCTCCAGAGTCGAGAAACTCTAGAAGCATGGCTGGAGCGTCTTCCCCATTGCTGTCTTCTCGCAAAAATAGTAACTTGCTTCTTCTTTGCGCTATTGGCACGATCCTCGTCTCGGCCCTGGCGGATGGTGGGCCCCCCGTCGTCTTCATATTTGGGGACTCGACGGTTGACGTGGGGACTAACAATTACTTACCTACCAGGGCAAAAGCCAACTTCTACTATAACGGGATCGACTTCTCTCATGCCCAGCCGACGGGAAGATTCAGTAACGGATACAACAGTGCCGACTTAATAGGTAAATTATGTCTTCTTAATCCCGTCTTAATTAGTTTCATCTGGTCATTCCAATAAGTAAACTAGAAATCGTTTTCATTTGAATTTAACCCTGTGAAATTCATGTTGCTAGTGAAGCAGTTGGGTTACAAGCAAAGTCCACCACCTTTTCTGGCTCTTCTCCAAGACAATTCAACCTTCCAAAGCAATGTACTTCAAGGTGTTAACTTTGCCTCAGGCGGCGCTGGAATTCTTGATGCAACTGGAAATCAAACATGGGTGCGCTTTCAAACCTATGTGAAGTCACGTTAAATTCTGTAACACCATTTTTTGAGCTCTTCCATGCCCTCTTAATTTCTTCCCCAGGGTAAGGAACATAATCAAGCCGAGTTAAGTCACATAGTTCACTACCGGAGAGCTCGACTTGTCTGAATAAGTTCCCCATAAAAACTCTGATCAAACTTAACGTTTTGTAGCTGAAGCTTGACTAAATAAAGCGGTCTGCGAACTCGAAACTGCTGGTATCGTGTGCTACACTATTCAAAATATTAGCTTCGGTCAATTAAAGTCGGGCTCGGGTTGCTGCTGGAGCTCTTGGCGAGCGAAGCCCGAGTCAAGCATGGACAGGGACCTTTAGTTATCGCCACCACATACTCAGATAAATTATATTTCAAAGTGTTTAGAGAATTAAACTCTGGATCTTGCTAATGTGCAGGGTGACGTGATATCGTTGGCGCAACAAGTGCAGCAATTTGCGACGGTTCAGGGCAATATCACAGGGATACTGGGTCAAAACAAAAGTGCCGAGTTCTTTGCCGGCTCGCTCTTCGTCATCAGCATCGGAAGCAACGACTTCTTCGATCCCATCCTTGACAACGAGACCATCGTGCCTGAGCCAGATCTGATGGCCGTGCTTCGGTCTAACTACACAGCCCAACTGACGGTAGATACCAACTCGATATTGCAACTGTTGGGGGACAATGTCTCTCCTTGTTTGAGAAAACACTAGACCGACCTCCAGCAAATCTTGAAACTTAAAAATTTTGGGAACATTCGCATAAAGCATAACTCCAAGTTGCCTGGCAAACGAATGTTGAGAATAAATTAGTGAGTTATTAAGCAATAGCTATTCGTTCAATCTGGTTCAACTGCATTTGTTAACGTTGCATATTGACATGAATGGGAACGCCAGGCTTTGTACAACTTGGGAGCTCGGAAATTCGGGATCGTGAGTGTCCCTCCAATCGGGTGCTGCCCGTACGCACGGCTCCATAACTCGTCAGGCTGCTTGACGGAGCTGAACGATAATGCTCAGGCCTTCCACTCGATGGTCTCGGATTTATTACAAAATCTGACCGCCCAGTTCCAAGGCATGACATACTCGCTTGGAGATGCATATACCATGATCTCTATCCTTATGGACGATCCTGGTGTCGTTGGTGAGCATCCAATGACTCTTCATTTTTTTACCAATTCCTCTTGTTCTTTCTCTCTCTTTCTTTATCTTTGATTCACCAATTTCCTCCGATCTGGTCCTTAATCGTACGCGCAATTAGGAATCGAGAACATAGAAGCAGCATGCTGCGGAAGTGGGACACTGAATGCCGAGAACCCGTGCAACATCACGCAAAACCCCAACCTGTGCCCGAACCGCGATGCATACTTGTTCTGGGACTGGTTCCACCCGACCCAGTTCGTGGCCGAGAAAGCCGCCATCACTCTGTTCACCGGGGATCTGAAGTTCGTTGCGCCGATGAACTTCACCCGGTTGGCTGGGGCCAGTGCGTGAGGCTGACATATGCAATTCTCCCAGCTTTTCTCTCTTCCTTCCAAGACATTTGACGTTTTCGGCAGATTGTTATTTCGGCTGCCAATAATAATTCAGCCCATTTCTCGGAACGAACCTTGCTGAGTCCCGGGATCGGTTGAGCTGTGGAGGCTGCGATTGCAAAAGCTTTGTTCTTGTGGATTGACAAATAAATTTGCTTTCCCTCTTCAATGTTGATTTTCTCGATAATTTTTAGCGGCTAATCTCGCCGATTCCCATGAAAGCGACAATGAGAAACCTCCAAGAGTTTGTGCGAGTCCTACGTTGTTAGGAGGGGAAGCAAGTGAAGCACATAGATGGACTAACCAATGGTCAACTTAAGTAAATATTATTTCTCGTTAGTCAATTGTAACCAAAACCACGCATGGATTGAAAAAGAAAATATGATACATTAATCAGAATTATCTCAACTTAATTTCCATCTAAGTCCCCGACTGCTGAAGGGCTCATAGTACAATGCAATGTCTTGATTAACAAATAATTAAATTAAACATATGAGCAGACTATCGCATCAAACATAAATGACAAAAGAAATTGAGAGAGCATATGTCGATCATACGCGCAAACGCAAATATACATCCAATATCCCCAAGACTGTATAAATATATCTGCTCGTGATTGTATAACTTACATTAGTCATCTTTATAATGTCACGCCCCGATCCCCAGACCCACGACATCCCTACCAAACTCGCACAGCTCACGAAAGATAGCGTCCCAAGTACACTATCCACTTGCCGACTTAGGCGCATGCGGAACGTGCAATCCTCCTAAACTAACAAGATCAGCGGGGATAGAAAAGTAGGGAGAACACAAACGTCAATCACAAAAGATAATTTCATTCATTAAAACAAGGTAGAAGAGTTTTAACCCTATAAAGCTACAGAAGGCAAATACAACCCCATTCTTCAGGGCGGCTCACTAAGACCTCAAAAGGATACACAATCGGGTAAGGTTAAACCCTCAACTATTCCCAAAATACAACTCTACCCACCATGCCCTAGCATCCACAGGGCTCCAAAAAGAGGGTCGTCATGACTAAGCCCTAGGACTCTGACTCCATATCAAACTTAGGATCCACTATCTCCCCGTCGGGAGTATCAAGATTCATTAGGTCCCAAGTGGGGGCATAAACGGTTGGGTTAGACGGCCCTTCAAACGTACGGAGTGGGCCAAAGAGACCATCTTCGTGACGAAAATACGAGGCCTTGAAGAGGTGTGCCACCAAGTGTGGCATCCCCTCCTCGACCCAGAGTGTCGTGACGTGATGCTCCCGGATATGCTCCGTGCCCGGAACCGAATATGACGTGATATCCAACGACCGATCAAACGGAACCCCAAACTTGACAGGACGCTCCATCAATCACTTGGGACCCGAAAGGTTAAACGATGAGGTGAGAAATAAATCTCAATGAGTCAACACCTAAGCCTAGCTAGGGCGTTGATTCGCTTAGACGTCCTAATTAACAATTACATCATCAAGAGTAGATATTTCAACCACAGACCAGCTTACCCTCCAAAAGCCACACATAATGCAATGTAGACGACTCAACAGTCAAACCAACTAATCTAATCAATTGGCAAAACATCACATCATTTGCATGCACGGGATACCACGTGTAGTCCATTTATTATTAGAAATGACCCATAGGTCCAGCACACTAGTCGATTGGTGCTCTCCTAGCGGGACTAGGATCGTCCTTTATTTCCAGCGACAACTTCTGATAGTTCGTGTGACTCTGCTAGACCAACCGGAAGACAATGATTGTCAACACGGTGCGGAGCTAACAGGAATCCTTAAAAGGTTTTGGCCATTCACAAGCTGCGACCGGAAAATGAACAATCAGAAGGCAATGATCGACGCGCATCTAGCAACCATAAGACAATGATTGCCATGACCGACCAACCAAAAAACAATGATTGTCGGGATTATCCAATTATGTGACCACTCAAGCACTTCGACATCCAGCCAATTTATTTCTTTGAATTTAGTCCAATGCTCATACATGCATGCTCAAATACTCGGCCCAAGGCCATTTTCATGCTAAACCATGCAACTTGATCTCATACGTAGTCACATGAATGTACAATTCCGTCGATGGATAAATCAAGCAATTTGGGGCGATTAACCTCCGATCGGAACCCCACGACAATCAATAGTCAATTCTAGCATTCACATCCAATAATTCAAGAATCAATTAATCAATCATAGCCGATCGATTTTTAAGCACCAATTCAATGGCAATTGACAGTCAATTGTAAGCTCGTCTCTAACCTATCGCTCGCTCACGATCAATTAACACAATCAATTAATTCAATCAATTCTAATAATCAATTAGCCACAGACGACCTAACTAATCGACTAACTTAATTAATTACGTTCATTTAGCCTAAATCACATTTCTATCTAATCCGATCATAATTAAACTACCTAAACACCATAATTAGCTAATTAATCTAATTCCGAATGCAATTAGCGTCCTAACCGAGAGTTAGGAGCTAACTCACAAATTAAACTAATTCGGGAGGACTTGACTCGGGCGGCGACGATGATCGGCGACTCGAGGTCAACTTGAGCTTTGAGCTCCAAACTCGATTAAGAATGGTCTGTGGGACGTGGCGACATCCGAGGATAGTGGCACAGGCTCGAGGGTGGCGGCTAGTGGTCACCGGTGGTCGGAACAGTGGCGACCAGTGGCGGAACATGGGGAAAATAGACCAGAACAGTGGCTATAATAGGGGAAACATGCTTTGTTGGAGCCGTTTCAAGGGGGCTCAGGTTGTCCAAGGCTGGGGTACGAGTTAGCCAAGGCCGGGGTTTTCCGGGGTAGCTGCAGGTGGTGCCGGAGTTGGTGCCTGCGCCGGGCGCTCGAAGGCGGCGGAGTAGCGGCTCGGGCACAAAATAAGGCAGCATCAAGTAGAACAGAGGAGGTCCATTTGGGGCTATTTTCAAGCTCTACAAGTTTCGATCGGCTTCCAGCGAATTCGAGGGACGGCAAGGGGTGAAGGACGATGATTGGGGGTGGTCGACGGGCGGGCTCGGTAGTGACGGAGGGTAGCTAAACTCACTCGGGGCCCAAAACAGGGCAGGCGGCGTCGGGCCTGTTTTGGGGCTGTTTCTGGCCGCTTGAAGGGGTGCTGGCGGCGGGACCTAGTGGAGAGGATTGTGGTGAAGGTGTTGGACGACGACGCGACGGTTGGGGATGGTCAGAAGTGGCCCATAGCGGCTGGAGCAGCGCGGCGACTCCTTGAGGCGAAAACAGAGCGAGGGGCATCGGGGCTGTCCCGGATCTTCACAGCGATGTGCACGGGTGTCGGAGGAGGCGAAGTGGTGAGCAATGAAGGGCAGAGGTGGTGGTCTCACAAAAATGGCCGGAGGAAGGGGGAGGCGTGCTCGAGTAGGGGTGGTCGTGTACTAATAGCCGTAAAGGGGGGAGAGGCGGACGCGGGGAAGCGGGGGGGAAGAGAGAGAGAGTGGGCAGGTGGGGGAGTTGGTCAGTTGACTTGACAGGATGAGTGATGGGATTGGTGGATGGGGTGTGACATGTGTAAGAGGGGGCCCCACCTAGGATTTTAATTTTTTTGTCTCTAGTGTATTATTGAGGGCAAAGAGGTCAATTAATAAATCGGGATCGATCAAATTTTTGGCTCAACCGATTGAGGATATTTTTGGTCTTTTCATGGGCTAGGCTCGGTCAAGATCAGGCTCAGGCACAAGGAATTAAATTCGAAAACGCGGCGACAAGAATTTTTAGAACCTAATCTAAGTCGAGCGACATTTCAAGAATCGTCCAAAATTTTATCACTTATGTCCTTGCGATCCGAAATTTTGTACAGATTGAAATTCAATTTAAATCCTTCTATTGAATTCCGGCATTTTACGCTTAATGAATTTCCAGGGCATCACATACACCTTCATAAATGCTAAGCTATTATCCTATGTCAAGTAAATAGAAATCTCGAGTTCATGTTAACGAAATTTTAGTAGACTTAATACGATCTATACAGAACTTGCGATTGTATCAATAAACAATTAGCAAACAACCTGCGAAAATAATTGATATTAAGTTTTTCTTAATGTCTAAAACTTATTGTTGACACAAAAAAAAAATTGACTAAACATTTGTTTATTATCGATTAGGGGTAAGCTCGGTCGATTAGATCATCGTTTGATTAAAATAGAAGTCATCAATGAACAAACCCGTCTACAACTCAAAGGAATCGATAAAACAGCAATAAAGTCATAGACAACAAACACTATAGAAGTTATTGATGGGGGACTTCATTGGTCGACGACGGTCAGCGACATCCAGCTATTGCAAACTTTTCTAAGCGTTGAAGTTCAAAGATTATGGACCGATGAACGCTCGTCACTACAATCTTTAATATTGATCCTCCCATTTTCAATTCTTTTACTTTTCATCCGTTTACTTTTTTATTCAAAATAAATAATGTCGCGACTTAAAAATCTTCAGGATTCTCGGTTAATGGATTACCGGATTAATCAAACTGAATTAACTAACCTAGTTCGAGCTCTTTCAAGCTCTACCAATTCATGACTTAAGGTTTATGATTAATTATGCAAATATGTTTTTAATTTTGGAGCCGCCACTAATCTTTTGTAATAGTTAGATTAGAAACCTAAATAAATTATTTGGGAGAAAATACTTTATTTCATGCTTACGAGACATTAAATGAATTCGGGGACTTGATTACATTAATTTTTCAATTAATACCCTTTCGGTACCAAATTTTCACGAAAAATCATTAGTTTGGTGATTTGAATTAATTCTCTTTTTTAGATTTTATCTTCTTAAATATAATGAAAATGCAATCTAACTATATGACATGACATGGCAAAACTATGCCAGATGTGAAAACTAACATGCAATCATGGTATGAAAAATGCATGAATGACATGTATATTGACATGGCAAGATATGCATGACATGGCAATTATGACGTGGCAAAATATGGATGACATGGCATAATATGACGTGTCAAAATATGCAATGCGAATAACATTTTTGGTATATTTGTGAATATTCAGATTTATGAAAAATTGGGATAAAATGCTATCCTAAAGTCAAATAACACTCAATTTTATTCAAAGAGTTGATATCTCAAAGTCCTAAGCTTTACTAAGGGTTATTTCACATGCAAAAGGTATGCGAAAACATGATTTAACTTAAGAAAGAGTGACATCTTTTTTTAGATTTTTCAGGAATTTATTTAAAACATGAAAAGCAAGAAATTTTAAACAAAAGTAGACAATATTGCCCATAAAATGCTTTTGAATCCAAAATTCTTATTTTTATTCTCAGCATTCCTCGAAATTGGGGTTAGCAAGTGAATATATTATACAATTATCGTCGTCCTTATATACGTAGAGCAAACCTTGAAATTCTATTTAGGAATTATCAATCTGCTCCTCAAAATCGAGCATTTGATATATAATTCACACATACGGGCATAATCGTACTTCGAGATTGAAGTCGGATGTTGCCTTTAATGTACGTTTTCTGAGGGACAAGGCATAAGTAGAGAGCATGTGTTATGGGCAATATTGTTTACTAATATTCAAACCTTATAAAAATAAATGAAACATATAATAACAAACAATATGCAAAAATAAACATGCTAAAAAAACAAATTATCAAACCACATTAATTTAAAAAAAAATCATAGGGGATTGCCGAAAATCGTAGAGCAATCTTACCATATCCATCTGGATTCATATCTCTTAAAATTGGAAATTATCTTATGATATTTTGAAAATATTTTAGATAATCGCCAAATGTACAAACATATAGGCAAAAACTTATCCACAAAATCTAGAGATATGCAGAATATTCAACGAGGATATTGCAACTCGACCAAATTACGTAACGAAATTTAAAATATTCTGAGGACGAGGATTCGTTACCTAATTTGACAAAATTTTACTGCCAAAATTCAAACCCGAAAAAAAAAAAAAACAAAAACGTCGATGGACCAATCTGCGGATAGGACTTGCGGTTCACGTTGGTATTCGGCTCGCACAGTCAGGGACTTCATTGAATTCAGTCTGCAACAGCAAGCTCGAACCCTAATCGTTGCCGGATAGTAGTCAAGATCACGCCAAAACAACAAAGAATTGACCTCAAATCACTAGCAAGACTCTGCATTAAAATAAAGTATAAAAAAGAAGGCAATATGGGACTGTTTTTGGACCCAAACAGCCACGGAATCTCCTTGGACAGCAAGCCCACAGCAGTAGAAAAATAACCCAGGCCGCAGCTAGAACGTCCCCTCGAATAGCGATCCAAACTTCGCTCAAACAGTGGCTGGAAAGTACACCCAGATGGTACTCGGTTTCACTCAAACAGCAGCTTGGTCTCGCCTACCCAGCAGCTTCATTAGTCCTTAGACAGCGGTGCGTTTTGGACGAAAACCTGTAGCGATGGCGAGCTGAAGCGTTGGAAACTTCTCGGACCCACAACTTCAACTGAGGCGTCACGTTCAGGATCGGCAGGAGCTACGATGGAGGTCTCAGGAATGAGAGAACTATCTGTTCTCTGGATGCTTCTCGAGAATTTTTTATGCTTTCTCCTCTGTTTTCTCCTCTCCCTTAGCAATGTTTCCCTGGTTCATTGTGGGAGAACATGCTGGCATTCCAAGAACAGTAGGTGGAGGAACATCTGCGGATGAGAAGCATCGCACGCCAAGTTGCAGCCGATGCTTCAAATAAGTATCATGAACACCAGTGGTGCAGAAAGAAGAAGGCCTTAATGTTGCTTCATTTATCACAGAAGAGTCCCTCCTATTGCAAGAGCAGGAGCCGCATTGAGAAGATGCAACGGCGGCAGCGATGGAGGAGAGCGAACGAGCTCTGAAAAGAAGAGGCGCATGCAAGATCATAGGGCTCCGAAGCCGAGAAAGCGCCATGTGCGGGAAACTGCTGTGCTTCCTCCTCCCTCCGAAGGTGTTTTTCGAGATCGAGAGTGGCGAGCTCCGGGAGTAGTCCCAACTACCTTTCGCCCCGCCGATTTTTTCTCTAAGGTCCGATAAATGCAAATGCAAATGCAAATGCATGAATACATAAAATAAACTATCCTATGTAAAAAAAATGATGTAAATATTTTTTCTAAGAACTAAGTTAGTCCCTATTTTTTTATACAAAAATTTAATAACTAAAAGAGAGTCAAAATTTGGGTATCAACAAATAAAAGAACCATTTTTCTTAAATATCCCTTTGATTTCATCCATATTATTAGATTTTCAGTCCTATGAAAAGTACAAGGATTCCATCCTTAAAATCCATCCACAAAAGTCAAAGAACATAATAAATTTTGGGGCCGGTTATCATTTTTTTTTTTTGTGTAGGTAAAGTAAGATATGTATTAACTTTTCAAAAACGTGATATACAAGAGTGGGGGCCGAACACAAAAACCTCGTATCCATGGAAACACCAACATGTGTCCACGGGCGCAAAGGTGTATAGCTGAATCAAAAACAGCATGTACCAGGCGCAACAGGTGACCAAGGTCAGCGGCAAAGTAAAATAAAACAGTCAGGACCTATACAAAGGGAGAGGGGCCAGCAAAAACAGGTAAAGGACAGGCCAAAACAACAGCCAAAACAAGGAACAAAACTGAAAAACCTACACCCTAAGGGCCTTGAAATATGTCTGTGGATATACCCTAGTTTGCCTGCATCCGCCTATTCCATGGGTTGTCTTCAACATGACCGAAGGATAGTCCTTTGTCCCTAACCACCTTGAACAGATGCTTAATGATACCCAGTATAAAGAACACCTTGTGTCTAAAGAGAATGTTGTTTCTTTCCAACCAAATAATATGGCATAACGCCCCAAGGGAGAAACAAGCAAGTCGGTGAGAGAAGGTCTGACTACCAAGCCGAGAAATGGCCCATCTCAAAAAGTCCTGCCACAAACAGTTCCGCCAAGTGAGGTTACATTTAGACACCCAAAATAGCGCTAGAGAGCCCATAACAGCACACCCAAAAAATAGATGATCAATGGAGTTAGGTCTGAGCTGACAAAAGACACAAGCACCTGCAATAATTCTGTGGTAGGTTAGCAAAAAAACCTGAGTTGGTAAGCGATTAAGCGTTGCGAGCCACAAAAGAAAAGCATGTCTCGGAGCAAAGGCTCGATCCTAGATGAAGGAGCACTAGGGAACAAGTTGTTCCCTAGTTCCAATGGAATTCCAAGCTGATGAAACCGAGAAGTTGCCCATGGGATTACCTTGCCAAACCAGTTTATCCTCTCTATCATCGACCAAGGTGGGGGCTGCATCCTGTCCACTAGTGAACACGACCAGCATAGGGGATGGCTGCCATGTCCCAGAATAGAAGTCTCTAACCGAGGCATTCCTTGGTATACCAGAGGAAAATATCTCCCGGTTCGTGAAAAGCTTGTAGAGAGGACCACGAGTGTGCTACCAATCGAACCAAAATGATGCCGTAAGCCCATTCCCAATTTTCCATTTGAAAAGCAAGTATGCTTCCAGGCGGAAATCAAGTAGTTTCTTCCATGACCAAGAGCAAAACGTGGGCTTGGGAGCCACCCAAAATTTCTTATTTTTTAAGAGTGTGGAATGTATCCACTTACACCACAAGGACTCTTTGTCCGTAAAAAGAATCCATATATGCTTGAGAGAGTAAGCCTTATTACACTCAAGAAGTTTACGAATACCTAGGCCCCCTTCGTCCTTCAGGAGGCAAACCCGAGCCTAAGGAACCTTAGCACCACTACCACCCAAATCCGGTCCTTTCCATAAGAATTGTCTCGGTATAAGCTCAATGTGTGATAATACCGATTTTGGGAGCACGACGACAGCAGACCAATACACATGGATAGCATATAAAACAGACTTGATAAGTTGCAAGCGGCCCGCAAAGGAGAGGAACCGTTGGGACCAAGATCTAGCTCTAGCAGTAATTGAGTTGACTAGGGAGGCACAATCCACCTTACCAAGCTTCGATGCAATGATAGGAACACCCGGGTAACGGAAAGGTAGAGTGCCTACTTGGAACCCGAAGAGGAGCTGAATGTGATGCTGAATATCCACAGAGCCACCCGAAAAGAAGATCTCACTTTTGTCTCCATTTGGCCTTAGTCCAAACCAACTCGAGAAGAGATCTAGGCCCTCCTTAAGCAAGGTAGTAGAGACAACATTTGCCTCAGTAAATAGGAGGATATCATTCGCAAAAAATAGATGAGACAACCGAGAGGGTTTGCATCTCCAAAAGAACTTGAACCCCGAAGAACTTGTCTTGGCTTTCAGGATGCCAGAGAAAATTTCCATAATAATAGTGAAAAGGTAAGGGGAGCTGGGGTCACCTTGCCGAATACCTCTCACACTTGAAAAGAAACCATGAAGATCACCATTAATAGCAACAGAAAACTTCGGCGACGAGACACATTCCATAATCAAACTAATAAACAAGGCTGAAAAATCGAAGGCTTGCAAAGTTAGCTGAAGAAACTCCCAATTAACGGTATCATACGCTTTCCGAAAATCGACTTTAATGGCACACTTCGGAAGGTACGAAATATGGTGGACACCCGCAAAAAGCTCTTGAGCAAGCATAATATTATCGCTAATCCTTATGCCCCTAGCAAAAACACTCTGAGGATGGGTAATAACGGAGGGCGGGACACTACTAATCCGGTTGGCTAAGATCCTCGTGATGCATTTATAAATCGTATTACAACAAGCAATAGGTCGAAAATCTTTCATAGCCGAGGCATTGGGAACTTTAAGCACGAGGGTAAGGATGGTGGTATTGATTTCTTTAAGCGGACGGCCAGAATCAAAGAAATCCTTAATTGCCAACAATATAGAAGACCAACAATGTCCCATGAAGCTAGAAAGAAATCAACATTAAATCCATCGGGGCCGGGGGTCTTACCTTTGGCAAGTGAGAACAAGGTGCCGTGTATCTCCGTATCCGTAATCGGCCGAGAGAGGAAGCGAATCTAGTCTTCATTCGGTAGCTGTTCAATGTACCCCCGGATCTTCCGGAGACTTGCGCGAGTAGTAGGAGACCCACCCCGAACGAGCTCCTCAAAGTGGCCAACAATATGCTAGTGGATCAGACTAAGATCGGTGATGAGTGTCCCAACCGGATCGACAACCGAGAGAATACGATTATGGAGATGCCTTTTGTTGACAAAGTGGTGGAAATACTTCATATTGAGGTCCCCTTCCTTAAGCCACCTAATTATGGATTTTTGTACGTAAAAAGACTCCTCTTGGAGTCTAAGCTCCGAGAAAGACACGAGCTGCAACTTGTCAAGATTTGCTAACACACAACCGCTAGGGTCAAGTTCAAGAGCATCTTGAGTAATAGCAAGAGCTTACCGGGCTTGTGCCGTGCGCGAAGAGATATCGGAGAAGGCTTTCCTATTGAGTTGTTTGAGTCGTCCTTTAAATAGTTTCAACTTACGGGAAACCACAAACATAGGTGAACCCACCACCCGAGAATTCCATACCTTCTCGACTATATCCTTGAAGGAAGGATGAACTATCCAATAATTGAAAATTTTGAAGGGTTTCTTGGACATCGGCTGAGGAAGAATTCTAACCACCAACGGTGAGTGATCCGAAACCCCCTGAGCTAGAAAGGTGGCCTCCGAGAAGGAGAAAGAAGAACTCCATAAATTGTTGACCAGAACTCGATCGATCTTCCCGAGTTTTCGGGACTCACCCAACAAAGTGGACCAAGTAAAACGATCGCAAACATACCTAAGATCCTCAAGCCTCGCTTGAGTTAAATAGTCACCAAACTCATCGAAAGCCGGGATCCATGCATTAGAGCTGCCAATCCTATTCGAATGATCCCGTATAGCATTGAAATCATTTGCAACCAACCACGGCTCATCACAAGAACTAGAAAGGACCAGGTCCGACCATAAAGCTCTACGAGATATAAAAGTGTGGTCACCATATACCATCGAGAGATGATAGGATTTCCTCGAAGCAAGTATACTCACACGCCCATGTATGACTTGAGTTGAAGCCAAAAGCACCACCAAGTCAACTACCCGAGGATCCCACCCAACACAAATCCTACCACAAGAGGAGTAGTCATAATTGGTTGTCCAGAGCCAACCCACAAGCAAGCCGGAAGAAATACCCAAAAAAAAAAGATTGCTTGACCTTTATCTCCAAAATGCCAATACAAGAAAGACGATTAGATCTAACAAAAGACCGAATTTCGGCTTGTTTAAGGGGGTCAACGAGACCCCTAATATTCCATACTCCAAGAAACATATATACAAACAGAGGGAGGGGAGAATCAAAACCATTTTTTCTTACCCCACTTCTTCTTAGATTTGGGGTTGGCTGTCTTCGAAGAAGAGGGACTACTGTCCACCGTGTTAGCAGGAGGCATCCGGGGTTTTGTTGGCTCGGTGATTAGCTCTCGAGAATCAACAATAAGGGCGATAACGGTAGCTCTTGATCTTGTGAATGGAGGGGAAGGGGATGAGGGTTCACCCTCCACTTCACTACCAACGTTGCTGGCTACATATCCCCCATCATCTTCGGAATCCGAGATAGCCACAGAAGAGGACAGTGGGGTTGCCATATCATCGGGGGCAACCTGCTGTATTGTAGAGTCTACAACAGCTCCAGAATTTATCATAGCAGGGGTGAGGGCATCACTTGTAGGTACCACGATAGGCATAGGTTCCTTTGTTACGGAAGAACCATGTTTAATATTCACCTGTTCCCGGTGACCATCGGCTTGGGAAGGAGTCACGATCTTGATGTCAGAAGGCACCGCAGTATGCACCACCGGAATCGGGGGGGCCACAAAGTACGAATGACCGTAAGTACCTTTCTTATAGCCAAAGAGGCCACAAGCATCACACGAATAGGGTCTCCCTTCATACTCCACTTCAATAGTACTAATATCACCATCCCATCGGATATCGACCGAATCAAGGAGAGGTTGAGTTGCCATGACCTCTATGCATACCTTAGCATATGAGATCCATTTCATTTGTTCTCTTGGCAAATCCACAAATAACGGTCGTCTAATCGCACTTGCTATTGCACTAATTCCCGAAGCCGACCATAAAGCATATGGGATCGAACTCAATTTGACCCATGTAGGTATAGCATTATGCTGCCCTTTCTTAAGTTTCAACTTGGGAAACCATTGTTGGAGTATCATCGGTACTTTGAGCACGGTGATTGGGCCCCCATCCAACACCTTCCGTCTAAAGCCTTTATTCGGGATATGAAAGAAAAAGAATCCATTCTCATTCAATTTAATCTCCATCACTTGCATACCCTAAGCTTTCCTAATAGCTTCTTGAGTCAATTTAAAGGGCAGTTTCCTCCCAACAAAACAACTAACTAGGCACTTTCTCCAAATAGGATTCCCATCCTCAACAATAGCCTCCGAGATTTCCACCATCGGCCTACCATTCACATTCTTAGGCGGCACATAGGACAAGTTATATCCCTTCTCCACCGACCTAGCAATCGAAGCCCGGGATCGAGGTACCGATTGTTGGTTCTTAGTGACAGGCCGACTAGTATTTCTAGCCCTGCTATGGCTACGACCAGCACTATCCAATGCCTTCTCAAAAGGACCAACTCCAATGGATCGTAGTTGCAAGTCGTGTTGTATAGGGGGACGGACCTGTTTCCTAAACGGAGGCCTTCCCTTGCTTCGGCTCCTACTAGCCGGGAGTGACATACCGGGGTTTGTCTCTATAGCTAACATCTTCGAACCAAAACCAAAAAGGTCGAAGTGTAGGAGGAGACGACCACCGGTGCCAAGAATTAGCCCCAACCACCGAAAAGAATGGCTAGACACACCCCAAGTTGAATTGGAGTCTCACGAAACCAGTGGATCTTAGATCCGATTTATCACCCATAATTCACTACCAAAGGAGATTCTAACCAGAGGGAAGGAAGAGCGGAGGAAGACGAGGTCCGACGCCAAAAAATCAGCTCCGATCGCTTCCTCGGGTGGCTGGAAACAGCCCCAGCTCGTTGGATGAACAAGAGCTGAGCCGCATTGCGCGAAAGCAAGCTGGATGAACAAGAATCGCGAAAATTGGCACGAGTGAAAAGTTGGCCGGTTATCATTTCTCTCGGTAAAAACCAAAGAAAGGGCATATGCCACATCCTTCCAAAGTTCATTTTTTTTTATTCCTAAGTGTATCATATTCTATGAAAAACCAGGGCTCTCCGTCGAAATAATAGTTGCATATGTGTAATTTTGTATTAATCTTGCTTGTTCACTTCCTAAACCCTCATCGATTGTTACACATGGTGTCACGAAACAACGCATATAATTGTCACTTAAATCGCCGAAAGAGTCAAATTCCTAGAAACATGGGTGCAATGTCTTCCTCATTGTTGTCTTCTCCCGATAGTAGGGCCTGGCTTCTTTCTTGGGCTGTCGGCGTGATGCTCGTTTCCGCTTTGCCGGACGACGTGCCTCCCGTCTTTATATTTGGAGATTCGACAACCGACATGGGGACCAACAGGTTACATACCTACCAAGGCCGAGCCAACTTCCCTTACAACGGGATCGATTACCCATACTCCCAAGCGAGGGGGAGATTCGGCGATGGATATAACAGCACCGACGAGATAGGTAGACAGTATTTCCCTGATTACGCCATGATCCATTTCATTGGTCTGCGCAATCAAATTCAATTAGGAATCTTTTTTTCATTTGAAATTTAACCATTTGATGGTCCACAATTGATTATTGTAAATTCATATTGCTAGTGAAGCGGTTGGGTTACCCGCAACGTCCACCACCTTTTCTAGCTCTTCTTTAGAACAGTTCAACCTTCCAAGCCAAAATACTTCAAGGTGTTAACTTTGCCTCGGGTGACGTTGGAATTCTTGATGCAACCGGAAATCAAACATGGGTGCGTTTCCAAACCTACGTAAAGTCAAGTTAATTTCGACTTGTCCGAAAAGTTTAGTAATTTCCCCCTAAAAACTCGACCAAATTTGAGCTTTTATAGCTGGAGCTTGACTAAACGAAGCGGTATGCGAGGCTGCATGTATCGTGTGCTTGGCTATTCGAAATATTAGTTTCGATCAATTAAAGCCGAGCTCGAGTAGAGATATTAGAGAACTGGAGTGAGCCCGAGCTCGAGTCAAGCATCAACAGGGAGATCTCCTACTCAAATAAATCCAAGTTCAAGTAGTCAGAGAATTAAACTCCGAATCGTCCTAATGTACGGGGTGACGTGATAACGATGGGGCAACAAGTGCAACAATTTGCGACAGTTCAAGGCAATATCACACAGCTATTGGGTAACAAAAGTGCTGAGTTCTTCACAAACTCGCTCTTCTTCATCAACGATGGAAGCAACGACATCTTCGATCACTACTGTTACAACGAGACCACCATGTTCGAGCCAGAGCTCATGGTCACCCTTGCGTCTAACTACACGGACCATCCGACGGTAGATATCAACTCGATGTTGTTACTGTTAGAGATAATTTCTCCTCGTCTAAGAAAAGCCTACACCAACCTCTCGTGAATCTTGAGACTTAAATTTCGTAACATTCGTATAGAGAATAACTCCAAGTTTCCTAGGAATGATGTTCAGAATAATTTATAGAGATATTAAGCGAGAACTGGTCATTTAATTTGTTCATCTGCAAATGTTAACGACTTTGCATATTTATGGACCGGGAATGCCAGGCTTTTTACAACTTGGGAGCTCGGAAGTTCGGGATTGTAAGCATCCCTTCAATTGGGTGCTGCCCGTTCGCGCGGCTCTAGAACTTGACGACGAACGGGTCGGCCTGTTTCATGGAGCTGAACGATTACGCCCGGACTTTCCACTCGATGGCCATGGGTTTATTACAAAATCTGATTTCCCAGCTCCAAAGCATGACATACTCACTGGGAGATGCATATACCATGACCTCTACCCTCACGGGCGATCCCAGTGTCGTTGGTGAGCCCGTAATAACTATCCTTTTATCCAATTCCTCTTAATTCTTTCTTCGTTCTTTGTTACGGGTTTTTTTTATTAACCAATTTCTTGTGATTTCATTTTTAATCTTTCGTGCGGTTAGGCATCCATAACATTGAAGAAGCATGTTGCGGAAGTGGGAAATTGAATGCGGAGAAGCTATGCTACTTCGCGTATGACTCGAAACTATGCCCGAAGCCTGGTAAATACTTGTTCTGGGACTTGTACCACCCGACCCAGCACGTAGCCCACCTAGCTGCCGTCACTCTCTTCCCCGGAGACCTACGTTTCGTGGCGCCGATGAACTTCAGCCAGCTGGCCCGGGCCGACGGATGAAATCAACCATACGGCGATGCTCTCATCTTCCCTCTTCGTTCCGAAACGATTAACTCTCTCAATGCATTGTTGTTTCGATTGCCAATAATGAACACCCTCTTTAGCTTGTTCTAAGAATGAACCTAGCTGAATCCCCGGATCGGATGAGCTGCTCATTGCGATTGCAAAATAAATTTGTCATTTTTCCCTCTTCAATGTTGATCTCTAGATGGTGTTGATATTTTAAGGACTAATCTCGCCAATTCCTATGGAAACGAGAATGAGAAACCTCTCGTTAAGGATGTAAATCCCCAAGTTAATTCCTTAAAACTACATAGCATGTCCACATAATCTATAAATGCAAGGAAAAAATCTGGGCTTATTAAGCTTGAGATCTTCTTCATTTGCACTGAGTTGGGATGAGCTGGAGGACCTCACTTTTTTCTGTTTTGCTCATGCTCAAGCAGAAATGTCATTACGCAATCAAGCTTGAGAGGAGCTTTGAGCACCGAATATACGAGGCGAGTTAACCTCGAGCACGGCTGAATTTTGGCTTTCGTTGCTACTATGTCGCCGCGTCTATCTATAACCACAAAAATGCCTTGAATCATCGGATTACAAATGTCACGCCCCGACTCTCAAGTACGCAACATTTCTACCAATCACCACGGTCATAAAGGATAATGTCCAAGGCAAGTTATCAACCCCTTCATTTTTATCTTTTATTACGCAAGTGAAAACGTGCAACTCCCAAACAACAAATCGAACAACGGGGATAGCTAAATAGATAGCCATCAAATCAAATCACGACAGTTCAACAAAAATCACCTTGTAATTAACTATCTTTGTTAACCCAAGGAAGTGAAGTATCGATAAGCCCATTCTTCGGACCACTTTCTACAACTCTCAAAGATACTAGGTTGGAAATGACACGACTCTCAACAACTCTAACAGGAACTACGCCACTTCCGGTTCTTCGCGACTAAGGGCCTAAAAAGGGTTAAAAACAATGGGGTGAGATATGAATCTCAATGAGTCCACGCCTAAGTCCCCGTTAGGGCGTTGATTCGCTTAGAAGATCCTATAAAACAAGCATGGCATCTCAATACACAAATCTCAACCACATGCAAGCTTACCCGCCAAAAGCCACACATCATGCGATGCGAACACAACATGACGGTCATTTTATCCAATCAAAGGCAAAACATCACATTAGCTTGCATGCACATGACACCACACAAAGTCCATTTATTATCAGATACGACCCTTAGGTCCAACACACTAGTCGGTTTGTGCTCTCCTGGTAGGACCGGACATCGTCCCTTACTTCCGACGACGGCTTCTGATAGTCCCGTGACTCCACTCGACCAACCGGAAGACAATGATTGTCGACACGGCATGGAACTAACGTAAATCCTTACAAAAGCTTCGGTTCTTCACAAGCTGCGACCGGCAAATAAACGAGCCGAAGACAATGACTAACGCACCTCCGACAATCAGAAGACAACGATTATCAAGACCAACCAATCAGAAGACAATGATTGTCGGAATTATCCATTACGTGATCATTCAAGCACACCCGACATCCAACCATTTCATTTCTTTGAATTTAGTCGAGTGCTCATTCACAAATGCTCAAAGACTTGGCCCAAGGCCATTTTCATGCTAGAATGCACAATTTTATTGACTGACTTTTGGAGTAAGTCGAGGCGATTGACCTCCAAAATAAACCCTTATGATAATCAGCAATCGATCCATGCAATCAAATCAAGCAACTCGAGGCGATTAAACAAACGAAGCTAGTCAATTCCGCTATCCAAAACCAATTCCAATTGACGATCAATCGTGCACTCGTCTCTAACTGAACACTCACTTACGATCAAACAACCACAACCAATCAATTCTAATCACCAATTAATCATAGACAACTTAGCTAATTCAACTAACTTAACTAATTATGACCATTTAGCTTAAACCACATTTCTAACCAAACCGGCCGTAATTAAGCGACATAAACACTCTAACTAGCTAATTAACTAACCCTAAGCGTAATTAGTGCCCTAACTGGGGTTTAGGAGTTTAACTCACCAACTAATCAACATTTGGTAACGACTCGGCGCGTTGGTGACGACCATAATAATGACAAGGATTCACGAGCATCGGGTAACAAGCAAAGCTCGTAGCGACTACACGGGTAGTAACAACAACGGCCGGCAATGGCTCTCGGACTCGAGTCAAGCCCGGCGGTTCACAGAGGCACGGTGGAAGCTCGCGGTGGAGGGCTGGACGGCTCGGGTCCAAGACGATCGGGAAGGTGGTTCGCAGGCTAGAGTTTTCGGGTGGTCTCCGCCGGGGACTTGGGGGCCGAGGGTTTGGGATCTACTAAGCTCGGGTCGGAGGGGCCAGCAATAGGCTCGGGATGACGGTGAGGGACACGACTCGAGCCGGTGGTGGCTGGTGGCGCCGAGAGTACGAGCTCGGTGGCCGGAATACCCGAATCTGGTGGGTCTCGATTTAGCCGGCCAAGAAAAAGAGACAAGAAGGAAGTGTCGCGGGTTTAGGCGGTCTCAAGCGTCGGGCTAGTAGCTGAGATTAACGAGCTTGAACGGCAATGGGCAAGGCTGCGGGATGTCGACGAAGGGGTTGTGGAGATGCCACGTGAGCCGGCTGGGTCGGGGTGGCTCGGATCTCTACTGGGCTCATGGTCTTCGCCGGTTTCAGAGCTCGGGCACCCGACGTGAAAGGCTGGTGTGGGGCGATAACGCGACAAAGACGTGTTAGCAGGCGGAGCCAAACGGCGATGAAGGTTGGTAGTGGTGGTGGTGGCGCACGAAGGGTGACCGTGGAGGCTGGTTTGGTCAAGGTTGTGGGGGTTGGGGCTCGGGTCGCGGCTATCGTGGTCAATAGTTGAGGCAACCAACGGTGGCTGGACAAAGGTGGATGGGGCCATAGGTGACTGGTAGTGGTCGTGAACAGGGAGAGGTGGAAGCAGATGGCATCGTCGAAGGCTCTTGGGTTAACGTCGAAGGCGCTCATGGGTTCGAGTCGCAGGCGAGCTTGGGTCACCGGTTGAGGTAGTCTGACGGCAATACGGCAGCTTGCGGTCGAGGGTGGCAGAAGCGTCGGGTGGGTCAAGAGAGGAGGGGGAGGTTACGGGGGTGCTCTAGTTTGGAGCCGTCGGGGTCGGGCTCAATAGTGATCGACGGGTCGCAGCGGTGGCGAGATCAATGGAGGCAGGTAGCTGGACGTAGTGGTGGTGCAGTGGGCCGTGATGTCCGGGTGAAGGGCTGCCAAAGAAAAGAAAAAAAGAAAATGAGAAGAAGAAGGAAGAAGAAGAAGAAGAATAGTTAGTTGGGGGGAAACTGTTGCATCGGTAGAGAGAGAGAGAGAGAGAGAGAGAGAGAGAGAGAGAGAGAGAGAGAAGAGTGAAAGGAGAGTGATATGATGGGTTGGTGGCTGAATTGACTAGAAGGGGTGCTCGCTAAGCTTGGGTTTGAATTCTTTGTCTTGTACTACAAAATATTCTGGGACATTTTGGTCATTTTGCAAACCGAAACCGGTTCGTCATTTTGCACAGACGCCCGAGGGCAATTTTGGTAATCTCACAACTAAGGTTCGGTGAGGGCTAGGCTCAAGCACGAAGGGTTTCAATGATATGACTCAACGACTAGTTTATAAAAGCCTAATCTATTCTAACCGACGTCTTAGGAATAATCTAATTATTTTCTCTTAAATCTTCAAAAACCCAAATTGCTTCCCGGATCGAAAGTCGCGATTAAAATCCATCAAATCCATTTTTCTTACGGACGTTAGAATTTCAAAACGTCACAACTCTCCCCTCCTTAGGAAATTTCGTCCCCAAAATTAAACCACTACAGCTCTTCAAAATGATAAAGATACCGACACCTTTTAACATCATCACTACTTGTCACACATAACTTGTTTCATGTTAATTCTTATCTCCAGTAAGCACACTAACGCCACAATGCAACCATCAAAACACAAGTCAGATTCAAGCTTACGATCTTCGAATGCTAACCCGTCACAATTCCATAGCCATAATTCGTTTAAACATGTTAAATCGTCTAACTCTAAAAATTCAACCCTAACTTGTCAACATCCGAACTTGCTGTCCAAACCAGCTATCGATTGCCATACTATAACCATAATTAACCACAGAAATCAGTCATCCCTATTAAGCGATCGAAAACCTCTTAACTAATAACTAGCATAAGCTATCACTATTTCCTTTGCCAAACACCAACACATCTTGCAACATGACACCTAGCGTTCGAATTATCCTTTCGGACTAGTTATCCGACTAAGGATGGCAGGCTGTACAAAAATGCAGCTTCGTTCTCAACTCAAACTGTAAACTTTTCCAAAACGTGGTAGTGAACTAGGGATCTCGATTCAAATTGATTGTCACTAGCACTCCATAAAGGCATACTATTTGTAGTATATACAGCTTGACATATCTGTCCAAAGTAAAATCCTTTCTCACTGTTATAAAACGAGCAGACTTCATCAATTGGCCTTCCAAGACCTAATTCGAGTAATTGTCCCTCCGATTTCTTGGCAATTCCATCACAAGGTCCATCGTGGTATGCTCCTACCTTCCCTCAAAATATACATGGCTGCAGTAGTCCCCCAGGCTTACAATGCTGCGCCTTGACTTATTGATACACTAAACACTTCGCCACGTATTTAGCTATACCAGCCTTCCTATCAATCCACTAGTAACATTACCTTGAATTCGGGAACATTCTCGCTTAACGGGGCTAATACCGTAGCTACTGCGATGGGTCCCGACAGGTTTTCCGCCTTATCAAAGCAAGACCCTTATAGTCATTGTCTCTAGAAACTATGTGCCTTTATCATGCTTCCGATGCTCACTCTGATCTCGCGTCTTCCTTAATTGTCACATCTCACAATCTTAATCTTATATTAGGCCATCACCAATCTTAATAACCGACACATTTATCCGGCAAACCTCATTATGTCATCCACTCTTAGCTTGCCATTATGAACTTTTTTTTTTTTTTCCCACAGCTTGTCGTTCCATGTTACCTAAAGCTCCATTGGTTACAGTTCTCAAATAAAATCCACTCCAATACGACATTATTGGGTCGTTGGGGATAAGTACACTGTGAGTACCATAATTTGTGTACGGCGTTCACTTGAGTGCCATAACTTTCAAAACGTTTACTTAAGTACCGCAACTTTCAAAATTCATTTACTTGAGTACCACGTCGGAGCAAAATCGTCTACTAGAGTGATACGTCGCCTTTCCGACATGCCATGTCGCCTTTCTGACGAGCTACGTGAATTTTCCGACATGACACGTCGGCTTTTCCGGCGTCCACGTCAACATAGCACTTAAGTGAACGATTTTTGAAAGTTATAGCACTTAAGTGAACGTTTTGAAAATTATGGCACTCAAGTGAACGCCATACAAAAGTTATGGCGCTTTTAGTATACTTTTCCCTAGGTCGCTGGCTAACTAATTCATATGAATCTCAAATCATTCCTAGGCTCCTCTAGTCACATAACACGGGGCTCTCTTTTTGAGTCACATTTAGAGCACGAACCGACCTTTACCTATACCACAAAGCATAGAAGCACCACTTATTTGTGACATCTCGATCCACTTGTAATCTTTCGTCCATTACTTAAAATATGATACTATGCACTTTCAAACATTTTTTTTTTTCACTTTGAGAACCAACTCTAAACATGTATCGTGCATGATCGTCCTCACTACTCATCACACATCACTTAACTTCACTTCGTTCTTTATCAATCTAAACTTTCTAACTCCACAGGCGATCATCGCATCTCAAGCTCAATTATCTAATTTCAATCTATAACTTCATGTCCGATCACGGTCCAGGCGACTCTCATATGCATTCAATCATACCAGCCGTTAGTACAAACGTTCATCGTTCACTTTCTTGCGAATCTTTTCTCATTAATCGTGGCTGTCAATAAATTCGACAACTTGAACTATCAAGGTGTCACACCAATTTAGACCTATAATCTGCAATTATCGATCACCACAATTTTTCCAAACAAGCTCACCACCAAACTCCAACAATTTAAGCCTAGATCCTCGCCTTCCGAACTTATCGCCCAACCTATTGTCGGCCACTATACTATATCCTCAAGTTTGGTCGTTGAAAAATCAAGATTACAATCATCTAATCCAATTGGCTCTTTGCCCAAACGTTTCTTATTCGCTTCCCGAACCTCATATTAACAATTCATTAGGGCCTTTCCACAACAATCGATATATAAAACAATTAGGAACCGACATAATTTCAAATCTATAACCCACCAAAATTCATATCCAAAGCCAATGATATGTCATTTCCATCTCGACTTATCATTCATAAGTAAATCATTAAACCCCAAGCACACTCACCAGCTCAACTCTGTGCATAACACTCCCTGTTCTCGTTCGCTTCTTTGTGAATCAATCCTGAAACTTCATATCCAAAGCCAATGATATGTCATTTCCATCTCGACTTATCATTCATAAGTAAATCATTAAACCCCAAGCACACTCACCAGCGCAACTCTATGCATAACACTCCCTGTTCTCGTTCGCTTCTTTGCGGATCTCCATTTCGTCACTATTCATGGCTATCAATGAAAATCTATAACTAAAACCATTAAAATACAACACAAATACAAACTTATATAATTCGCCAATACTAGTCGTCTCATTACAAATCCATATTCACGAGTCAAGCTTTTTCACATGATCTTTCCATTTCAACTTATTATCCTTCTTCAGTATAGCGTCAAAGGCATGGCTACCGCGGATAGTCCCGTAAGAAGAAAAGAAAATGAGAAGAAGAAAAAAGGAAGAAGAAGAACAACAACAATAAGTTGGGGGGGGGAATTATCGCATCGGCAAAGAGAGAGAGAGAAAACTGAAAGGACAATGATAAGATGGGTTGGTGGCTGAATTAACTAGGGAGGGGGGCCCCACTAAGCTTGGGTTTGAATTCTTTGTCTTGTAGTACAAAATATTCGAGGGCATTTTGATCATTTTGGAAACTGAAATACCCGATGAGGAGTTCGGAAGGAAAATACTAGACATGGGACCTCTTATGATCCTTAGAGCGCCCCTGATGTTGCAGCAGTGGTTTCCAAAGATAGTACTTAAAAAAGGCTCACATGATACTCTGCTCGTGTGGGTCAAGCTGAGAGAGATTCCTTATGCGCTATGGTCGGCTTCGGGGATTAGTGGAATATCTAGTGCCATAGGTAAACCGCTCTATGTTGACAAACAGACGGAACAAATGAAAAGGATCTCCTATGCACGAGTATGTATAGAGATGAAGGCGGAACACATAGCCCCCAACTCAATTGATATTAACTGGGATGGTGACTATTACACTATAGAAGTAGAATATGAGTGGAAGCCTTTGGCTTGTGAAGATTGTGGCCTATATGGACATAAGAAAGGATCTCCTGGTTTTCCTTGTGATGCCTCTCGGAAGCCACCGACAGAGACACCCTCGGTTGATCCTCCAATAATTTCTCCCCAAGCAAAAGAACAATGGAGCAAGTGGTGGGAAGAAAGGGACTGAATAAGGCAAACGTAATGCCCCCTCACACCAATACGGAAGCTGTGACTACGGCCCCCCTGCATGCTGTTGCAAGTAATCAGATTGTCTCGGATTCTATAGACTCTTCACGGGCCACAATGGTAGACTCTTCCGAGTCGGAGATTGAAGGAGACATAGTGAGCAATGTTGGGAATGATGCTGAGGAAGATATACCTTCAGTGGCCCCCCCGAACACAAGACTCCGTGCTGCTCTTTCCACGGTGATAGATCTTCCAACGGATCCATCCGAGCCTAGTCCGATATCCCCTGTTCCTACTATGGCTCCCCCGATACAAAACCAAAGCAGCAGCCGCTCTTCATCCAAGACTAATAACCCTAAGTCTAGGAAGAAAAAGGGCAGCAAGAGAAGATGATGATACCTTTCCCTCACCTTTGTATATATGTTTTTTGGCGTATGGAATATTAGGGGTCTAGCTAACCCCTTTAAACAAGCTGAAATTCGTTTTTTTGTTAGAACATACCACTTATCGTGCATTGGTATTTTGGAAACGAAAGTCCATTTGAATCATTTTGAAGCCATTTCTAAAGGGATGCTCCCGGGATGGAGGTGGTCCTCCAATTACGAATGGTCCCCCCGGGGAATGATATGGATAGGGTGGGAACCGAATGCTGTGGATGTTATGATTCTTAACACTTCAGCTCAAATGATACACTGCCATTTGAGGTTGTTAGATATGGAGAAGCAGTGCCTATTCACGCTTGCTTACGGGGACCACACCTTTGTCTCTCGTAGAACTCTATGGTCAGACTTGATCTCTCTAAGTGCAACGGAAGACCCATGGCTGGTTGCAGGAGACTTCAACACCATCCGAAATCAATCTGACTGAATTGGTAGTTCTAATGCCTGGATACCTGCCTTTGATGAGTTTGGTAAATGTCTAACTCAAACGGGATTGGAAGACCTTAGATATGTGGGACATAGATTTACCTAGTCTACTTACGCTAGTGAATTTCGCAAACAAAGAAAGATTGATCGGGTTCTTATAAACGACTCATGGAGCAGGTCCTTCTCCTTCTCCGAGGCTACCTTCTTAGCTTCGGGAGTTTCTGATCACTCCGCCATGGTGGTCGGGATTACAACCCCCCCAATGTCTAGAAAGCCATTCAAATTCTTCAACTTCCGGATGTCTCATCCGTCGTTCAAGGATATTGTAACCCAAGTATGGGAGATGCTAGTTAGAGGAATAAGGGTGTTCAAGGTCCGCCGCAAGCTCAATCTCCTCAAAGAGCGACTAAAACAACTTAATAGAAGTGATTTTTCTGATATCACTAAACATACCGAGGAAGCTAGAGTTTCTCTCATCACTACTCAAGATGCTCCGGCTCTCGATCATCAAAACCGGACATTGGCAAACCTTGAAAAGAATCAGCTCCGAGCTTTCTCGGACCTTAGGCTCCAAGAAGAGTCCTTCTACAAGCAAAAATCCAAAATTAAGTGGCTCAAGGAAGGGGACCTCAACACCAAGTATTTTCATCACTATGAAAGCAAAAGAAACTTACATAATCGTATCCTCTCCATTTCTGATCGGGCTGGATGTGTTCCGAATGAACCAACTCTGGTTAGACAACATATAGTTGGCCATTTTGAGAGCTTGCTATCCAGGGATCCCCACTTAATTCGGCCAGGTGGGCAGGAGATTAGGCAATATACTAGATGTGTCTTGCGGGAGGATCAATTACTCTCTCTAACCCAACAGGTGATGGAAACCGAAATACGCAACACAATTTTTTCCCTTGCAAAAGGGAAGGCCTCGAGACCCGATGGCTTTAATGTGGATTTCTTTAAAGATTCCCGGCCGGTGGTAGGTACTTCCGTAGTGGCTGCAATTAAAGATTTCTTCCAATCGGGTTCACTACTTAAGGAAGTTAATTCTACCATTCTTATTTGGTGCCTAAGACTCCTAATGCCTCGACCATGACTGATTTCCGACCCATAGCGTGTTGCAACACAATCTACAAATGCATCACAAAGATCCTAGCGAGTCGAATTGCTAATGTGTTGCCGACCATTGTGAGTCCGTCACAAAGTGCTTTCATTAGAGGCCGGAGAATTAGTGATAACATTCTACTAGCCCAAGAACTCTTTGCCAGATTTCATCATGATCCGTATCTTCCTAAGTGCGCCATCAAAGTGGACTTTCAAAAGGCCTATGACACCATTGACTGGAAATTCATCGAGGTGGCTATGCAAGCTTTCGGGTTTCCATCTTCATTCATCGGACTTGTCATGGAATGTATATCAACGCCCAAGTTCTCCATCGTTATCAATGGGGAGCTACATGGCTTCTTTGGAAGCTCCCGAGGTATCCGTCAAGGTGACCCCCTATCCCCCTACTTGTTTACCATTGCTATGGAAGTTTTTTCAAGGATCCTAAATGTCAAAACAAGTTTGCCAGGGTTTAAATACTATTGGCGATGCAAAGGATCTCGGTTATCCCACCCTTTCTTTGCGGATGACGTGTTGCTCTTTGCGGAGGCAAATATGCCTTCCATTACCTTGATCAAGGAGGCCCTTCACTTATTCTCCGGTTGAGCGGGTCTAAAGCCGAACGCCGATAAGAGTCACGTCTATTTTTCGGGGGGAACGACTAGCATCCATGATCAAATCGGGGGCCTCTTGGGTTTTGGCGAAGGTGCGCTCCCTTTTCGATACCTCGGAGTCCCTATAATTGCATCGAGATTGAGCAAAGGCGATTGCGGTACTCTAATCAACCGGATTACGGCTAGAGCCCTCTCTTGGTCCCAACGGTTCCTATCTTTTGCTGGCCGATTGCAATTGATTAAATCGGTGTTGCACGCCATCCACGTCTTCCGGGCTAGTGTTTTTACGCTCCCGAAATTGGTATTGGCTAGGATTGAACTTATCCTTAGACAGTTTCTTTGGAAAGGCCCTACCTTGGGTGTTGGAGGTGCTAAAGTCCCTTGGGCCGAGGTATGCTTACCTAAAAATGAAGGAGGGCTGGGGATCCGTAGATTACTTGATTGTAATAGGGCTGCCACACTGAAGCACTTATGGAATCTGTTCACGGATAAGGAGTCTCTTTGGGTCATATGGATACACTCCACCTTCTTAAAAAACAAGAACTTCTGGGTGGCATCTACACCCACTTTCCGCTCGTGGGCATGGAGGAAAATTCTTGATCTTCGTGAAGAGTTCCACCGGCAGTTTGTGTGGAAAATTGGGGATGGCCAAACAATATCCTTTTGGTTTGATAATTGGCACACTAGAGGCCCTCTTTTTAAGCTCTTCGCAAATAGGGAGATCTTTTATTTTGGCATCCCAAGGAAAGCATCCGTTCGAGACTTCTACTCCTCCGTTTGGCAACCGTCTCAAATGTTGACCACATACACGAATTGGCCGTAACCAGGTATACTCTTGGTGGAAAACAAAGAAGATCGACTAGTGTGGAGAGGAAATGCGTCGGGCATTTTCACAGTGGCCTCGGCATGGGAGCTCATTAGGCCTAGAGGAAGGGTAGTTCCTTGGCACACCTTCATATGGGATCAATCATTCGCCCTAAGATACGCCTTTCTCTTATGGATTATCACTCGCAATCGGCTGCCAACACAAGTCATATTACTCAACTACCACAGAATCTCGGAAGGTGTCTGTGCCTTCTACCAGGTGAGACCGGATTCCATCAATCACTTATTTTTTGGATGCACAATCACCAGCCAGCTAGCCCTTTTATGGGCGTCCAAATGCAACATCAACTGGCAAAACCGACCGTGGCATGACTTCCTTCATTGGGCTGTGCAGAGGTTCGGAACTTAGAGTTTCCATCACCGGATTATTCGGTTCTCCCTTGGGGCACTATGCCATATTATTTGGTCGGAAAGAAATGATATTTTGTTCGGACATAAGACCTTTTTCGTCCCAGGAATCACTAAGCATATCACCAAGCTCGTGAGGGACAAAGCTCTCACCTTTGGACATGTTGAAGACAACTCTTCCAATCGGTGGCTACAAGCTAACCGGGGTATTTCCTCTTCAATCTTCCAACCCGGAAGACTAGTTTAGGCTGGTCCCTCTTTTGCTAGTCGGCTACTCTGATAGGGTACTTGTGTTGTTTTTCTCCCTTATTGCCCGGTTGTATATAGTGCCGGTTGCTTAGTAGTTGTTTTACCTTTAGTGGTCTTTTGCTTGGCCATACACCTTTGCACCCGTGGTGACATACCTATGTAACCTTGGGTTTGAGGTTTTTGTGTTCGGCCTACCATCTCTTGTAAGTATCGCTTTTGGAAAGTTAATACATAGCTCACCTTACCCAAAAAAAACTAGTTGGTCATTTGGTACAGGCGCCCGAGGGCAATTTTGGTAATCTCACAACTAAGGTTCTATCGGGGCTAGGCTTAAGCACGAAGGGTTTTAGTGCTACGACTTGATGACTAGATTATCAAAGCTTAATTTGCTCTAACCGACGTCTCGGGAATAATCCAATTATTATCTCTTAAATCTTCGAAAATCCAAATTGCTTCCCAAGCTGAAAGTCGTGATTAAAATCCATTGAATCCATTTTTTTTACGGACATCAGAATTCTAGGACGTCACAACAAACCCTACAAAGACCCAAAGAAAGGTTTAAGTTGGAAACATTGTCCAAGAGACGTAAACATGAAAGTGACCTCACTTGCTCTTTCTCGTTCTTCATGTTTCACTACCACCACCTCGTTCCCTCTGTCGATTTTCCTAGAAAATCTGGCCCAAAGGTCGTTCATTTTCCCGTCCCATCAATTCCCTTACACCATGATATATACGCTTACATTGTTCTAGTTTCGGTTTTTGCTTTGGTTGCAGATGTGATGCCGGAAGATCAAATTCCATTTATGATAATCAACGCACAAGCCCACTTCAAACCTTATCAATCATCCAAGCACATTGGATATTTTTGCAAGTAAATGGAGATTTCAGCTATAACATGATCCAATGGGCTCAATGAGGAAAAGGTGTCCAAGATGGCATTTCTAGAGGTTGGAAAACAAAGGCTGATTCGGCCGGATCAAAGCTGGAGCAAAAATTGCCCAAAAAGTGTTAAACTATTGCATTTTTGTCAATTTAGTTCTAAACCTTTTAATTTTGTCAACTGAGTCCTAACATTTTCAAGTTTTGCCAACTGAGTCCATCTAGTTAATTTTGACTGAAAATCGCTGAGGTGTATGCCAGCAGTACTATGTGGCACGGCGGGCGTTGACGTAAATAATTTTTAATAGCATTTACTATATTCAATTTTTTATTTTTTTATTTTTTATTTTTTTTATTTTCTTTTTTTACATGTCCGGCCGCACAATCCTCGTATGGTCTAGAGGAGAGAGTCATCACCCTCGCCAGATCCAGGCAAGGATGACCAGTCACCTATTAGTTTATGAGGGTGCGAAGGTCCTTGCCTAGACCGAGCGAGGGTCCTTGGCCCTTGCTTGCTAGAGATGTAAAAAAAATTAAAAAAAATTAAATATTTCAATATTATTAGCAATTGTCTACATAGGACGGCCACATCACGTTAGCGATTTTCAGTCATAATTGGGTAATGGACTGAATTGAAAAAACTTGTAAATGTTTAGACTCAATTGACAAAATTAAAAGGTTTATGACTGAATTAGAAAAAGTACAATAGTTTTGGGACTTTTTGGATAATTTTCCCCAAAGCTAGGGGGTCCTTTCCTAGTATAAATAGTTTTCCCAATTTAGGTAAGTTTCATAACTTGAGTAGTTTCCACAGGTTTCAAAATTTGAGCAGGTTCTAGTGCAACTAGATTTCGCAATTAAATAGGTTCAGGTTTTCTAATTTAACATAAGTAGTTTTAGGTTTTCAAGATTGAGTATTTTTCCCAATTTGAGGGTTTTCCTAGCTAATGTTTTCTTAATTCGTCTATATGTAGGAGGTGCATTCTCAATTTAAGTAGGTTTACATTCCTAATTCGATGTTTTCAACTTTGAGGAGGTTTGGGAAAAGTGTCAAAAAAGTCATAAACCTATTGCATTAGCGCCAATTCAGTCATAAACCTTTTTTTGGTGCCAATTCAGTCCTAAACCTTTTGCATTTGTGCCAATTAAGTTCTAAACCTTTATTGATGCTAATTTAATCCTAAACCTTATGTATTGTTGCCGATTTAGTCCTAAATCTTTTATATTTATACCAATTGAGTTAATCCGGCCAATTTGATCGAAAATTGCTAATGTGGACATCGATTGTCCTACATGGCACCGCTAGCACTAACTTAGACATTTTTTAATATTATTTTAATATTTTAAATAAAATTTTAAGCATTTTTTTTGGTTTTTTTCAAACTTATTTTTAAAATATAAAAAAATATTAGAAAAATATCCACGTTAGCGCCAACCGTGCTACGTAGGATAATTGACATACATGCCGGTGATTTCCAATCAAAATTGACCGAATTGACTCAATTGACATAAATGTAAAATTTTTAGGACTAAATTGGCACTATTGTAAAAAGTTTATGACTGAATTGGCACTAATAAAAGATGTGGGACTTAATTGGCACCAATACAAAAAGTTAGGACTGAATTGGCACCAAAAAAAGGTTTAGGACTGAATTGGCACTAATACAATAGATTTAGGACTTTTTTGACACTTTTCCTGAGTAGGTTTACTAGTTTTAAGTAGATTTTCTAATTTGAGTAACTTCCTACATTTCAGTGAATTTCCAGATTTTATTGGTTCTCAAGCTTTCGTCATTCTATCGGTGCGCACGCGTGTGATGCCTCGGCAAAGTTAGTATCATTGTTACTGTTATTGGAATATTTTTCTGGTTGATGTATCATTCTGCATTCCTCACAGGTAGCCTTTTAGGTTAAGATTGATTGACTATGCATGCCCATGTGAATTTGCTCACAGTATAATTCACATGGTCCGATTTCGTTGATTGAGTCCCAGGCAACGTTAGGAAATGACTTGAAAACAGATGTAATTCCCGCTTCGGTGATGGCGATGGTAGTACACAAGATCCTTCAAGCAGATCATCTCTATTTAGACGTCCGGTTTGTTCGGATGACAACAATCTTCTTGAATCATTTGCAGCTCTAACTTATTGTAGAATCCTTGAAAACTTGTGAGCTGTTTGGCAAATTATGTTGATGTCATGAAGGGCTTTTAGTTTATCCTGGGCCTGGGATTGTGCATCGTAGGACTCCCGAAGAATTCAGTGCTGGTCATGCATCCGGAGCTATTAACATCCCTTAGATGTGCAAGGTTGGATCACGGTTTCGATTGTATATGCTTAAAAGAAGCTGATCTCGTTTCATTTGAGTTCGAGACGCTTTTGCCGACCTGCTATTATTAGCTGATCGCACAGATCGCTAGATCTCTTCAGTAGTTTCTGCAGAACTTCTTATCATGGATCTTTCTATTCCTTAGGTTGGGTGATTGAACGCGTAACGTTTCACAGGGATGCCAGAGAGGGAAACGATCAGCGATGGCTCCAAACCTATTCCCTTTCCTCTTCAATAGATGAAGCATTGAAGCCCAAAAAGAAAAGAAGAGGAGTCCAGAGTTGAAACCGTATAAGGGAAAAGAAAAATTAAGAAAATGGTTAATATCACAAAAAAATCCCAAATTGATATACCTATTACAAATTCACCCAAACTATTTTTTCTTCCATAAAAAACCCCCCAAACTAGTACACCTATGACAAATTTTTCCCCAAACTAATTTTTTTACTACAAAAACTCCAAACCGATACACCTCCGATAAATTTACCCCAAACTGTTTTATTAACCATAAAAAAACTCTAAACTGGTTCACCTATGACAAATTTACCTCCAAACTAATTTTTTTCCCATAAAAAATCTCAAACTAGTACATTTATGACAAATTTATCCGTCGTTAGTTTCTGTTAAATTACGTTAATACAACAAAAAAATCTCAAACCGATCACCCGTGACACACAAATGGTAAAAAAACCCTAAATGGTACATCCGTCAACCGCCACATGTCATTTAATTCAGCAATTTGAAGGTAAAATTTAACAAAAACTAACGGAAGGTAAATTTATTGCAAGTGTATCGGTTTGGGGTAAATTTATCACAGGTGTACCAATTTTTTATTTTTCGTGGTCCCAAAAAAAAGTTTGGGGTAAATTTGTCACATGTGTACCAATTTGGGGTTTTTCGTGATATTAACCCCTAAGAAAAAGAGAGGAGTGATAAAGCTTTTCATACATGCCACGGGGATCTTGCCGACTCGGATTAGCTTCGTTCCGCAGCTTTTGTTAAGTAATCGAACTCGTTGTTCGTCTAACCGGAGTAGTTATCGAAGTTAGATCATAAATTCAAAGTTAGGTAAAATTTGAACCACGAGGTCCGATCGAGGAGTTATTAAGCTCTGAATTTTGTTGAAATGATAGTTCATAACATTATTGAGCCGTAGGGTTTGATTACTATCTATTCTAGCTTACCGTTTGATCGACACAGATTTTTGCAGTCGCGCGTAATAGACAAAGAAGAATGGTTACTATAAATGAGTTTCTTCCTTAGCATGTAAGAGTTGATTGATCGATAAATAAGTGTAGTTTATCCGACTATTTGTTTGTGTAATACTTGTTTTTCAATTAATCGATAGGAATATGAGTGCGCCGGCTCAAGTAACCTTCGTAGGTTAGTTTTCAAATTTCCTACGTGAATGATGCTATCTTTTCTTCAAGTTTGTAAACTTGTATTTTGAAAGCGATATGAATGAGAAATACTATGAGTTATGAAATGGCATTTTTATTGCATAAAATCTAGATTGAGCATTTACGACCATTTTTGTCTATTTGAAATAGAAGAGTCTCTATTGATTATAGTTTAAACCGATTATTAGTGAATGATTTGCGAAACCTTGTTATGAAAGAATTACGAAAAGTTTTTGACTTTGAATATGGTTTATAAAAGATTATGTGTTTAATTACTTGAATCGTGACAGTCTAAATGAATTATGAATTTGATTGTGGGTTATTAGCGAATGTTCTTGGTGTGAATTATTCTCACGTCGCTATGATTAAAACTCATTGAGGGATAAGTATGCATATGTTATCGGGACGTCCTTCTAAGCCGAACCACCAGATAATATAGGTGGAGACTTACCCAAGGGGACACTTGGCTACCTTATCACGAGCGTTAAGCGTGACCACGATTATATACTGAGCGTTACCGCAAGCTCCAAATCCACTGCCCTCTCAAGAGGCCTAGAGTGGTTGATGGAATGGACCATCAACGTTTGATTCGATAGATTAATTAATGAAATGGACCATTGGTGATTGATTTGTTACTGTTGATTTGACATTATTTATTGGTTTATTATGAAAATTTTGTTGAAAATATATAGCCCATTTTCGATATCTTACATAGATGGGATACTGAATTTGGGATTGATGAGTTATGATATCATTTCATAAAGATGCATGATGACTATTGGATCTGCTTAAAAGAGATATACTTATCTTTAGGCTATGGTTGCTCATATCCTTCTTTTCTAATCCTTTCAAGTTCTTTAGCTATAAATGTAATGCGTTTACTAGCAATAGAAACACAAGATAGATACTTTACCAATATGAGTTTAGAAGTGGTGTCGCTTCTTACGAAAGTTAGGATTACTTTCTAGAAAGCCCATGAAATAGGTACAAGCACAAGGCCATAATAGTGCTGAGCAAATATGAACTTCTCGTTGAAAGAAGAGATTTGTATATATGCGGTACGTCCGATTCTATTATATAGAGTAGCAAATTTAAAGCTAGCAGCTATTTGTCACTTTTATATAATTTTGAGATACTTGACTAAATGAAAGTTTAATTTGAAAGAGACCTTCATGTATGTATATTAATCTCATGGAGATTTTGGCTATATATATTTTTTTGAGAAATTTCATTTTGTAATTTTGTTTTTACAAACAAAGTAGGGGATTGTTACAGTTTGTTTGAAAAAAAAAAACAAAATAGTGCCTTTTCTACATCCTACATAAGATGGAAGGTAGAGAGCAAGTCACTTTATCGGTTAGAAGGCTACTATATTCTTTCAAATAAAAAGAAATAGGCAAATGGGCTACACCCCACCATCCTCGTATACGGGTGTGCATGTGATTAAACGATTCACGAATGAATGATATTTGTTGAAACCATTAGTAATGTTGTGGGGCAAATAAATGATAATGTTATCACGCTTCAAAGTCTGATTCTGTTGTTCATCCTATTTGATCATATTTTCCAATAGATTCTACCATTACCGTGACAAGGGTCACATGAGAAACGAATGAATGTTCGGTGATACAAGGAAGAACTTGTGTTCAATGTGGGTGACTCTTAGCATTAGCCATATCAATCAATAGAGAGTTTCAATCTATTGATGATAGTCAGCAGGAAAATTAGTAATTTCCAATTAGCTGCCACATATGCCGAGTTTACCCGAACTCATTTGTGTCTTTTTCAGGGTTTTAGCGCCATTGTGGACGTAGCCATTGGCTCCGCCGCTTGGACAGAAATGGGATCGAAGTCTTCCTAGAGATGAGCCGTGGTGGCGATTGGACTTTGCCACGGAAGAAGCAGAATGAGGCTCTGCATCATCAGCTTAGATCTCACGGACGGCGGAAGATGCCCCGCGCATCGTCGATGTGCTAGTGATACCGCTTGTTCCAATGCCAATGCACGGTCATAAAAGTATGCGCAGGATCCATGCTCGTTCCTTCTGTTCGACGATCTCCTCTGATCTCGGGCGCGAGACCGTGAGAAGGAAAGATTATCTGACCATGACGGTCGAGAGTATCTTCCGATGCATCTCTCATGTCGGTCGATTTTACAAAGAAAGGGCACATCCTACTCCTTGGAAAGATCACCTTTCTTTTGTTCCTTAATGTGTTATATTATTCTGTTAAAAACTAGCGCTCTTCGCCAAAAAATAACAGTTGTAATTCTCTTTTTTCGTCCTTACCTGCTTGTTCTATTCCTAAGCCCGCTTTTGCAGGACGGCAGGGCATTTAACTTTCAGGAGCAAAACACATCATCATCGCTTGTTCGCTCCGGAACGTCAGGAAACTCAGAAGAGTCTCCCTCCTGAAAACATGGCTGAAGGGTCTCCCTCATCGCTGCTTTCTCTGTCATCTCGCAGCAAGAGGAACTGGCTTCTTTCTTGGGCCGTCTTCATGATGCTCGTCTCGGCTTCGGCGGACAACGTGCCTCCCCCCGTCTTCATAATTGGAGACTCGATGTTCGATGTGGGGACTAACGACGACATACTCACCGGGGCGAAAGCCGACTTCCCTTATAACGGGATCGATTTCCCCAACTCGATAGCGACAGGGAGGTTCAGTAATGGATATAACAGTGCCAACGAAATTGGTAAGTTATAGTTTCCTAGACGCGTTGCAACCTGTTTCATTTGGTTGTTTCACTAACACTACAAAAAAGTAAGGATTTAGCCACGGATTTTGCCACGAAAAATTGACCAAAATTCGTCGCTAAATTGATTTGCGATGAAAATTAGCGACAGAAAAATATTCGTTGTCAATTCGGCGTCGCAAAATTTAGCAACGAAAAAAAAATTCGTGACTAATTAGCGACGAATTTTGCGACGAATACCTATTCGTGGCTAATTAGCAAGGAATAAGTTTCGTCGCTAATTGGCCACGAATTTTGCGACGAATTACCCTCTGTGGCAAATTAGCGACGAAACTTATTCCTTGTTAATTAGTCACGAATTTTCCCACGAAAATAAATTTCGTCGCTAAATTTAGCGACGAAAACATTGTGTTTTCGTCGCTAAATTTAGCGACGCCGGATTAACCACGAATTTTTTTTCGTGGCAAAATTCGTCGCAAAACCCAATTTAGCGACGAAATTTTATTTTTTTCATATGATAAAGTCATTTCTTTTACTTTTCGATTTTAAATTTAATTAAAAGAAAAATTAATTTCTGCAATTTATATTTAACATTGATTAAGCACTTAATAATATCACGGTTCCGTAGGAGTCGGCGGGTTCCTCGGGTTGGGTCAACTTAACGGGTTCGGGTCGCGAGGCTCCCGATTCCACGATCGCCAGATGCGGGTCAACGCGCCACGGACGGCTAGGGCTCGGATAGTGGGTGGACAACGGCGCCCGGGCTATTGGGGAAGATAGCGCGGCATGGCGGGGCCGCTAGCTCGGGAGTCGGTACTTGGGCCTCGCGGATCTCGGAGCTCCCGAGGTGAGGGTCTCGGGTTGATGGCGGGCGGAGAGGTGCGGCCGGGCCGCGAGGTGAGGGCCAAGCCGAGCAATGGCTATGGTGGTTTGGGTGGGTGTCGGGTTCACGAGCGGGGAGCTCAAATCGTCGTCGTAGCGGGATCGTCGTCGGATCTGTGGGTCTCGGCCAGCTCACGTGGTTGGAGGTGGCTGGGTAATGGTGATTGATGGTAGCGGAGCTTAGGTGGAGGAGGGTCGTGGGCGAAGGTCCGGGTTTACAGCGACCGGGCGACGATCTCGGCTAGTTACGGCTCGCGCGAGGCCGGCGGGCCGTGAGGCGTGGTTGGCGACGGGAGTGGACGGAGGGTGGTGGTGCAGGCTGTAGTGGTCGGGTGGAGGTGGGTCATTTGGCTGAAGAAGAAAAAGAAAGGAAGAACAAGAAGAAAAAGAAAGGAAGATAAGGACGTCGTACCAGCAGATGAAGACGTCGTACAAGCAGGAGAGAGAGAGGGCAGGAGGCTTTTAGAAAGTAATGCCAAAAGAAAGATTAATAAGATAAGAGAGAGAAATGTAGCGACGAAAAAAATAATTTGTGGCTTATTTAGCGACAAACAAAACAATTCGTTGCTAATTTAGTGACGAAAAAGCTAATTCGTCGCTAAATTAGCGACGGAAAAAAAATTCGTCGCCAATATTTTCTTTTTTATTTATATTTATATCATATTAGCACCGAATAATACATTTCATCGCTAAATTAGCAAAGAAAAAATTATTTTCGTCGCTCAATTGAAATATTTTCTTTTTTATTTTTATTCACAGTGCTAATTTTGTGACGAACAAAATTGTTCATCGCTAAATTAGCGATGAAAAAGCTAATTCGTCGCTAATTTTAATATTTTATTTTTTACTTTTATTTTTATTTATAGCATATTAGCGACGAAAAACTAATTTCGTCGTCCTTACCAAAAAAAAAAAACTAATTTCGTCGCTAAATTAGCGACGACAAAGTTAATTCGTCGCTAAATTGAATATTTCCTTTTTTTATATTTATATAAAATTAGCGACGAAAAATATGATTCGTCGCTAGTTTTAATATTTTCTTCCTTATTTTTATTCATAGTGCTAATTTTGCGACGAAATCAACGTTCGTCGCTAATTAGCGACGAGCGGCAATTTTCCTCGCTAAGTTTTAAGAAGAGAATTTGCAACAAATTAGTCACGAAAACGTGGTTTGTCGCTAAGTAGTGACGAAATAGGTTTTCGTCGCTAAATAATAGCAACAAATTTGTGACAAAATTTGGTTTACGTCGCTAATTAGCGACCAAAAACATTGCTCGTTGCTAATTATTTTTTATTTTTATTGTGATTTTTATTTATATCGTATTAGCGATGCAAAATAAATTTCGTCGCTACCTTAGCGACGAAAAAGCTCATTCATCGCTAAATTGACCATTTTCTTTTTTATTTTTATTTCTATCATATTAGCGACGAATATTACATTTTGTCGCTAAAATTAGCAACGAAAATAATGATTCGTTGGTAATTTTAATATTTTCTTTGTTATTTTTATTCAAAGTGCTAATTTTGCGACGAAAATCAACGTTCGTCGCTAATTAACGACAAACGCTGATTTTCGTCGCTAACTTTTAAGAGAAGAATTTGCGACCAAAAAAGATATTCGTCGCTAATTGGTGACGAAGCGTATTGTCGTCGCAAAGGATATTGCGACGAAATATTTTTCGCGGCTATTTTCGTCGCAAATTAGTGACGAATTATTTTTCGTGGCTATATTCGTCGCTAATTAGCGATGAAATTTTTTCCATGGCTATATTCATCGCTAATTAGCGACATTTTTTTTCATTGCTATATTCGTTGCTAATTAGCGACGTATTTGTTTTCGTGGCTATATTCGTTGCTAATTAGCGACTAATTTTTTCGTCACTATTTTCGTCGCAAATAGCAACGAATTTTTTCCATCACAAATTTTTCGTGGCTAAATCCGTGTTTTTTTGTAGTGTAACTCGACTAGGAATCCTTTTCCCATTTGAATTTAACCATGCAATCGTCCCGAATTCATAATTGTGAGTTCATGTTGCTAGTGAAGCTGTTGGGTTACCAGCAAAGTCCACCACCTTTTCTGGCTCTTCTCCAAGACAGTTCGACCTTCCAAGCCAATCTACTTCAAGGTGTTAACTTTGCCTAGGGCGGCGCTGGAATTCTCAACACAACTGGATTTCAAGCCTATGTAAAGTCATGTTGATTTCTTCTACCCCATCTTCTAAGCTCTTCCATGTCCTTTAATTTCTTCCCCATGTAAGCAGCATAACCGAGCCGAGTCGAGCCTCATAGCTCATTACCGGAGAGCTCGACTTGTCTGAAAAGTTCAACATTCAAACTTGAAGTTTTATAGCTGGAGCTGGACTAGATAAAGCGGTCCACGTACTCAAAGCTGCGTGTAATGTGTGCTCTGCTATACAAAATCTTAGTTTCGATCAATTAAAGCTGAGCTCGAGTAGCTAAATCACAGATTCATGTTAATCATCATACTCGAGTGAGTCGAGCCCGAGTCAAGCATCAACGGGGAGCTTTCTCGTACTTAGATAAATCCTATGTTCCGAGTAGTCAGAGAATTAAACTATGGATCTTCCTAACGTACAGGGTTACGTGGTGTCGATGGAGCAACAAGTGGCACTATTTGAAGTGGTTCAGGCCGTTATCACACTGCAGCCGGGTCATCATGCAAGCGCTGAGTTCTTTGCTAAGTCGCTCTTCTTCATGAGCGTCGGAAGCAACGACATCTTCGATCACCACGATTACAATGAGACCACCGTGTCCCAGCCTGAGCTGATGGCTGCGCTTCAGTCTAACTACACAGCCCAACTGACTGTAGACGTCGACTTGATACTGCTACTGTTGAGGCCAATTTCTCCTTGTCCGAGAAAAGCCTAGACCGACCTCCTGCGAATCTTGAAACTTAATTTGAGAGATGTTTGGAATAAGTTTAGGGGTTACGAAGCAGGAGATAGTCATTTAATTTTTGCTCAACTGCTTATGTCAAACTGGTCTTAATTTCTCTCTGATGGCTTTTGCATATTTCACGGAACGGGAATGCTAGGCTTTGTATGACTTGGGAGCTTGGAAATTCGGGATCGTGAGCGTCCCTCCGATCGGGTGCTGCCCCTATGCGCGGCTCCAGAACTTGAAGGCAAACAGGTCGGGCTGTTTTGCGGAGCTGAACAATTATGCGCGGTCCTTCCATTCGATGATCTCGGCTTTGTTGCAGAATCTGAGCTCACAGCTCCAAGGCATGGTCTACTCGCTTGGAGACGCATATACCATGACCTCTACCCTCATGGACGATCATCTTGCCGTTGGTGAGCATACAATGACTATCCAATTTTTAACCAAATTCTTCTCATTCTTTCTTCTTCTTCTTCTTCTTGTGTTTTGATTAACCAGTTTTTTCTGATGTGATTAATCCTCAATCTTATGTGCGATTAGGCATTGACAACATAGAAGAAGCGTGCTGTGGGCGCGGGACGCTGAATGCGGAGAAGCCGTGCTTCACCAACGACATCCCCAACCTGTGCCCGAACCGCAGCGATCACTTGTTCTGGGACATGTTCCACCTGACCGAGTACGTGGCCCAGAAAGCTGCCATCACCCTTTTCACCGGGGGCCCGACCTTCGTGGCGCTGATGAACTTCAGCCAGTTGGCCTGGGCCAGCGCATGAGGAACGACCGCGCAGCGATGAGCTCTCATCTTCTCTCTTCGCTCCGAACCAAATTGACATTTTCCCTGTGTTGTTACTTCGGGTGGCAAATGATAAAACACCCTCTTAAGCCCGTTTGAACACAAATAAGATTCGTGGTCAACTCCTTTGAGATGATCTTTGATAATTTTTAGCGGGTAATCTCGCCGATCCCATGGCAAAAACAAGAGTGACAAACCTCCGATCAGGGATTAGATTATGCAGAACCAATGTCTGGTTTCCATATCCACAGGGAGAAACGCGATAAGCCCAGACTCTGCGTGTCTATCTGACTCAGGTCAGCCGTGGCGGTGGCAAACCTTCAATTGAAACTTATCCATTTCAGGTGATTTAGAAAAGGCACTTCATCAATCATTTGATTCATTTCCCATTAACACACTAAAATAATTCTTATTTGGGCTCGATAATTATTCGCAATCGACCCGCCTGATTTGAATCAAACTCGAGTCACTCAGAATATCTTGTTGAGACGAGCTTGAGCTCGAGCTCGCGACTGCTCAGCACGATAGGCGTGCCAGCTGATCAGGCCCGATAGAACTTTTTTCCCTTTTACCCGTGAAAATATTTGATTGCTAGTCATATTACACCAATACGTCCACACTCCAGAAAATGCAAGAAAAATATCCTTAGCTTATTAAGCTTGAGGTGTTCTTCATTTAAATTGAACACTACAAAAAAACAAGGATTTAGCCACGGATTTTGCCACGAAAAATTGACCAAAATTCGTCGCTAAACTGATTTGCGACTAAAATTAGCGACGAAAAAATATTCGTCACCAATTCGGCGTCGCAAAATTTAGCGACGAAAAATTAAAGTTCGTCGCTAATTAGCGACGAATTTTGCGACGACCATTTATCCGTGGCTAATTAGCGACGAATAATTTTCGTAGCAAATTAGCCACGAATTTTGTGACTAATTACTCTCCGTGGCAAATTAGCGACGAAACTTATTCGTCGCTAATTAGCCACAAAAAAAATGTCGTCACTAAATTTAGCGACGAATTTAGTGACGAATTTTCTGTTCGTCGCTAAATTTAGCGATGAAAAAATAATTTTTCGTCATTAAATTTTGCGACGCCAAATTAGCCACGAATTTTTTTTCGTGGCAAAATTCATCACAAAACCCAATTAGCGACGAATTTTACCAAATTTTTCATGGCAAAATTTGCTACGAATTTTTATTCGTCACAAATTTGATTCATCGCAAAATCATCACAAATTTGCTACGAATTTTTATTCGTTGCAAATGTTTGTCGCAAAAAGCATGTTTTTTTTGTAGTGTTCTTTTTATTCAGTGGCGGAGGGGGTGAGGGAGTCTTGGGTCGCAGTGGGTCGAGGGAGTCCCCGGGCTGAGGTGGATGGCAACGGGGCTGGCGAGCTGGACGGTGGCGGAGAGGGTGGGTCTCAGCTGGAGCAAGAGGCGTCGCGGGCAGAGGAGGAGCAGAGCAAGAGGGTAGTCGGGGTGCAGGGACAAAGAGAGGGAGAGAGACCGAGAGATGGAGATGGAGGTCGAGGGCTTGGGCTCGGGCTCAGGGCAGACGGCTGGAGGGATGACGACGAGGCCGATGGTGATTGAAGGAGGCGGCAGGTGGTGGCGTCGGTGGTCAGCTGGAGGCTGGTAGAGCAGCAGTGGAACAGAGGAGGAGGGCAAAGCATCGCGGGTCTAGCGGCTTGCGAGGCTGGCGGGGCGAGCTCGGCGGGCTCGTGGGGCTCACGGGATGATGGAATGGCGCGGCGACGGTGCAGCTGGAGGTGGGGGCTGCAGGCCATGACGAAATTATTCTTTTTTATTTAGCCTCGATGCCATGGAGCCTTCCGTTTTTGCAGGACAACGCACACTCTGCTCGCGATACAAGAGCGAAACCGAGCGCTTGGAAGACTGTGGAACACAGTTCTGGGACGTCCCCAAGAAGGAAAGCTGCTTGTGAGTCCACCAGGACCAGAAGGAAGAACCCGTTGACGGGTTCCAGTCCCGTGTCATACTTAACGCGGGAGAAATCCCAGACCACTGCTATTTGGGAGCTCTCGTACTTGGTGAGTTCTTGGCCTCTGTTCTGCTCAGGGACGCTGGGGTTTATGCAAACATTGTACTTGCAGAGAGACAATGGGTCATCGCCGCCAATGACGTGAAGACCAACAAGAAGTTGGTGGCAACCGGTGGGTGTCGTGTACCAGGAGAGGGTAGTGGTGAGGTGGCGGTGATTGAGAAGCGCGGTTTCGTAAACCCAAATGTTTCGAGTTTGAAGTGAAGTAGGAGGAGCAGGAGAAGTGACATGATGATCCCCGTCGGAGGGAGCGGGAAAGAGAGGAACAAGAGAAGCCGAAGCATTCGGAAGCAAAGGAGAGACGGAGGCGCTCCTTGAAGCCGGAACGCGAGGCAAAGGATTGAAGACAGCAATCGCGCTCGCGTCCTTGCAGAAGCTAGAAAACTTGCGTTTCATCGTTGAGGTCTGAAGTTTTCCTTGAAGAAATTGCAAAAGAGAGAGAGAGAGAGAGATGAATCAATCGGAGCTGGGGGAAGCTATGTTATATAGAGAAGAGAGGCTCCCGAAGAAGTTAAGTTATTTGAATATCTTTTCCCGAGGATCATCTCTTGATTGACACGGATTTGACTGGGCCTCGTGAACAGCTTCGAAACACTAAAACTGCGACGAAAGCTGAAATTCGTCGCAAAATTTGCGACGAATTCTAATTTCGTCACTAATTTCCAAAATAAATCAAATAAATTTGCGACGAAATGTATTATTTCATCGCAAATTTAGCGACAAACACTGTTTTTCGTCGCAAATTGAATAAATTGAACATTTTCTTTTTTTTTATTTCCTTCATATTAGCGACGAATAATACATTTCGTCGCTAAATTAGCGACGAAAATAATGATTCATCGCTAATTTTAATATTTTCTTTATTTTTTTATTCATAGTGCTAATTTTGCGACAAAAACAAAAGTTCGTCGCTAATTAGGGACGAACGTTTATTTTCGTCGCTAATTAGCGACAAACGTAGATTTTCGTCGCTAACTTTTAATAAAAGAATTTGTGACGAAAAAAGACGTTCGTTGCTAATTGGCGACGAAACCCATTTTCGTCGCAAAGGAGATAGCGACGAATAATAATTTCATGGCTGTTTTCGTCGCTAATTAGCCACAAAAAAATTTTTGTGGATATTTTCGTTGCTAATTAGCCACGAAATATTTTTCGTGGCTATTTTCGTCACTAATTAGCCACGAAAAATTTTTCGTCACTATTTTCGTCTCTAATTAGCCACGAAAAATTTTTCGTGGGAATTTTCGTCGCAAATTAGCGACGAATTATTTTTCATCACTATATTCGTCACTAATGAGTGACGAATTTTTTCGTCGCTTATTTCGTCGCAAATAGCGACGAATATTCATTTTGTCACTATTTTCATCGGAAATTAGCAACGAATTTTTTCCGTGGCAAATTTTTCGTGGCTAAATCCGTGTTTTTTTGTAGTGGAATGTTAGGATTAGGTAAACAAAACACAACAAAATAAAGGGTAAAGACGAGACATGAGGTTGTCCTAATTCACCCTTTAAAAAAGCCAGCAAGTGATTCTACTATAATTAACGTCTCTCCATGTCTCTATTACAACCTTCAATTATAAGAGAAAGATGTTTTATACAGGCCACTTAATAACTATTTCTGAGCCTAAACTCAAACTTACAGATCTAAACTAAAGCCTTCTTGCAGCCCGGAAACTGTCTCCGGATCCCGCAGCTCACCGGGGAGCCGAATCCCGTGCCTTCCTATTGATAAGTAGTATGAACCACATTCCAATATTAAGATGAAACAAACTCTAGTACCCCAATTTCCTGTTTGGCTCAAGCTCGAGCAGAAACGTCGCTACTCGATTGAGCCATGAGTCGAGTTTCGAGCATCGAACATGTAAGTCGAGTTAAGACCCACAGGGGCAGGTGAACTTTAGGGGTTAGGAGAGGGAATATCTCCACATGGCACTGTCTTTAATTGCGTTGTTGTTCGTGAGAAAAGAACAAGAAGATTTGGCTGCCCATGCCACCATGTCACCATGTCTATCCATAACCACATGAACCGAGTGCAACCATCGGATCACGAGCAAATTACGTAGTACTCGTTCAACTACAAAACGTTGCCGATGCCCCACAAGACCCAAAGAGAAAGGATAAAGCTGGAAATATAGTCCACGAAACACAAAACATGAAAGCGACCTCGTTTGCTCCTTCTCTGCCTTCCTGTTTCACTACCACCATCTCGTTCCCTCCGTTCGTTTTCCCGGAAAAACTGGGCGCAAGGTATCTCCGTTTTCGTCCTATCGATCCCTTTACCAGCTTTTCTTCGCGCCCTCGTGTGTATGATTATGCTGTCCTGGTTTATTCTGCTTTGCTTGCAGATGTACCTCGGTGTCGGTTTCGGCCAGGAATCGGTCGAGTCGGATAGATGGCTTCAATCCACCGAGTTCAAACACCGCTAGGTATGCCGCCACAAGAATAGGATTGGTTTCGATACCACTTGTGCTTCTCATCAGAACTTTTTATGGGGTTTTGAGTTCATCATGCTCTCTTGAGCTGATTCTATTACTAGTCAGAGTTTTTCTATGTGATGTTTATTCATTCTTGTGCCTGGCGTAATAGTTTCCAGTTCTTGGGTTTTCGTCATTCTATCGGTCCACACCCAAGGGGATGCAAATTATTACAGTGGCTATTCATCTCGATCTGTTTATTTGGTTAATGAATCATTTCACATTCGTTAAAGTGTGCCTTTCAGATTAAGATTGATTGATTATGTGTGCGCGTGTGAATCGGTTATATTGTTAATCATCTTGTCGAATTTCGTCGATTCAGTCCCAAGGCAACCTTCAGAAGTGGCTTGGAAGGAGATGGGATTCCGGCTTCGGTGCCGGTGCGGGTAGCGCACGAGCTTCTTCAAGCCGGACACCACTATTTAGATGTCAGGTGTGTGCCCGTACGAGTAAAATCTTCTTTAGTCAAATTTAGCTTTCATTCACTGTACAAACCTACAAATTTTATGTACTGTTTGGTTAAACATGTTAATCATAAAAGGGGTTTGCTTATTCCGGAATTGTCACTGTGTACTTTAGGACTCCTGAAGAATTCAGCGCCGGTCATGCATCTGGAGCCATTAACATCCCTTACATGTACAGAGTCGGATCAGGTTTCCAATTTTATTTGCTTATAAGAAGCTGAGTTGCATTCAAGACACTTTCGTGACCGGCTATTACTAGTTGATCACGCGGACTACTTGAATTTTTCAGCAGTTTCTGCAGAATTACTGACCATGGATCTTCTTATTCCTGAATTTGAGGATTCCTAACTCAGTTTATCATGGTTTCTGCTTAATCCTGCAGGGATGACAAAGAACGCGAGCTTTAGCAAGCAAGTCTCGACGCATTTTAGAAAGGATGCCGAAATTATCATTGTACATCACCGGACTTGATTGTAATTTGTAGTCATTCTTGATGACTCTCAGGATTGGGATCCTTGTTTTTCTTTCTAGCTGTGGTATTTTGTTTTCTGGACCCTGTTTGAGAGATTCAATCTGTGATTCTTTACAGGGATGCCAGAGTGGGAAGCGATCAATGATGGCCGCGAAAGATCTACTTGCTGCAGTAAGCTAATCATCTGTCTTGAATGTTTTAGAGTAATGGTTCAGACGAATTCTGCTATTGCCATGACTAGGGTTGCTTGAGCAACGAGTGAACGTTCGGCGATTTAAGGAAGAACTTGAGTTCAATGTTGGCGATTCCTAGCATTAGCCAGATCACTCAATAGTTACTGCAACGAACTGATGACACCCACAGGCAAATTAGTTGATTCTGGTTAGCTGCTGAGCAATATGCATATCTGGGTTGAACATTGGGAAGACAGATTGACCGTCGCTCACTCTACAGATCGGGCTTTCGATTTTCTGACTGTGTTGTGGTACGCGCGCTGTGCAAAATAATCCGAGTTTATCTGGAACTCGTCTGTGCTTTGCAGGGTTTTAGCACCGTTACAGACATAGCCGGTGGCTACACCGCTTGGACAAAAAATGGACTCCCCACAAACCCGTGAATGCGCCCGCACTCTTCTCAGGGACGAGGCGAGAGCACGATTGGATTTCGCCGGCCAAGAAGCAGAGTAGGCTCTGCGTCAGCTTATATCTCCTCGACAGCAGAAGACATGACGCATGTCTTCTATGCGCTAGAGATATCGGTGATTCCGACATCGAAGCACACTCATAACCATGTGCAATGAATAATGTAAACTTCAGTTCACATTATATAGGAAATAACTCTTGGATCACAAGAGACTCGTATAAATGGTTGTTGTGCTAGTCTTCAACAGAGAGCCCTTTACAGTGTTAATATCATCTCTCTCTGTCTCTCTCTGTATGACCAGCTGGATTTCAGAGTAATTAAGACAGAGTTTAAGCTAGAATTATGGGCGTGCTCATATGACTTTAACCAGGAAACATGCAGTCGTATCGCTTTAACCGGGAAACATGCGCGAGAATCGCGAGTCGTCAGAACCTTTTTATTTCTGTGGAAGTTCATGTAAGTGTCCCTTCATGAATTCTTCCAAATTCAACAATGAAGTGCAGTTTACAATTCTCTTTTCGACAATCATAAGTCAAAATATATTCACCAAAATCTCGCGGAAAACAATAAAGAAAATTTTGGGATCTGGGTTGGAATACCCTTTTCTTGATGTTGCTTCAAACCCACATAACATGTGACATAGGAAATCATCCGGCCACGTTGTCGGGCTTGAAGAGGGAGTTGTTGTTTGCCAACTACTGACTGAACCAACCATCTTCAGACTTGCCACTAAAGCAAAACATGGTGCGCACATCTATCATTCATACCCTCTTAACAGTTAACACCAACCTCCTCCTTTGTCACTGCTTTTTCTTTTTCCTCTTCCGGTATTTGTACTCGAAGAACATAAACAGAGGTCCAAGGTTGAACACAGAGAGACTGATTGAGATCGAGAGAGAGAGAGAGAGAGAGATGGGGTTATCGCAGAAGTGGTTCAAGCTAATCCGCAAGAAGTTCGGCGGATCATCTCATGGGGGCGCCCTCACCCATAGCGATAGCGACCACGGTCCTATAGAAGAGGCATTAATAGCGGATCGGGTCAGCAGCAACTTGCTGGACCAACAAGCCATCCTACTATATCAACCCGTTGCATCAATGCCAGTACGGTTGCGGCGACATTTCACGGAAGAGGAGCTCGCGGCCATCAAGATCCAATCTTACTTCCGGGGCCATCTTGTATGTGTGACTCTAATTATGTCTGCTTGTTCTTCAATTTGAATTATTCTTCCTCAGCTTTGTTCTCGCCTATTGCTATATAACCGGTCATGGAACAATAGGCGAGACGGGCATCCAGAGCGCTGAGGAGCCTCGTGAAGCTGCAAGCGTTGGCTCGGGGCACGTACGTGAGGAGCCAGGCACAAATAGCTCTGCGGTGCATGCACGCGCTGGTGCGGTTGCAGGTCCGGGTTCGCACGCGGCAGCTTCTCGGAATCTGTACCGATGAATGAACAATATGGCAATTACTCAGGATATGGGACAATTGCTGTAACAGAGGATCATGCTAAGATGCTGTCTGACATTGCGAATAATGCAGAGGTTTCCGCATTAGCGTTTTTTTTTCTTTTTTGGTCCAATTCCGCATTAGCGTTTTGTCAGCCAGCCCTGATACTAACTGATGTCTATTTTCACATTTGTTTCGAAAGGCACGACAGTGAGTAACTTTTTTTGCTGAATAGTTGTTTGATCATGTTGATGTTCATGTTCCGTAATTCCGATTCCTGACCAACATTTTTTACCAAAGGATGGATAGCTTGTTCACAGAAGAGGCTTCTTTTTTCTGAATAGTTGTTTGATCGTGTTGATGCATATTTGTAGTAATTCTGATTCACTGACCCACATTTTCTCCCGAGGATGGATAGCTTGTTAACAGGAGTCTAAGCATGTTCATCAGCATGTGCTAAAGTCATCCCGATTCTGCAGATTCGGCCTAGATATGCCGGTAGGAAAGTATGATAGCAGAGTCGGGTCAACTCAACTTCATAACTTAAAATTCGGCTAATACCTTTCGATCAGTTAGTAACTTTACGAACGATACTTGACTCAAGCCAGCTTGATAGAGATTGAGCTTGATCAGGCCTTGCTTATCATGTTTAAACTGGACGAAGTCTTGAATGCATACTCTTCTTCACATTCGACGACCATTGTTCGCATGTGACTCAAATCAAGCAAAAATTAGGCGAACTTGAAATAGGAAAAATAGGTTTGCAACGAAAAATTACTTCAAATTCTTAAGGACTGACTAGAAAAGTTACATAATTTCAAAGACATTAGATGTTTAATACCAAATATACGTGAACACTCAAACACTAAAAGCAACCTTCGAATAAGATTCAGATTGAGATAAACAGGTTAACAGCATTTCTAATCAGAACAACGTAGTTCAATCATACATCAGGAAATTGACAAACGACAGCAGAGGAATCAGGAAAGGAATACAAACGGCAGAATGAGAACACATAAGCAAATGGATATTGTACCTCTTTTTCTTCTTCTGGAAGCAGAAGAGCAATAGCATCCCTAAACTCACATATTTTTGCACTTTAGCTCCTAAGAGCTTAAAGTTCCACATTCTAAATGTAGAAGGGAGCTCTTCTTTCGCTCAACAGTCCCTGAAGTATTCGATCGATTTAAATTTGTCCTCGAAGCCCCACGTTGGACAAATACAGGCCATGTTAGCAAACTTCCTCGACTGAAACAGTGCAAGGAAGTTCCCCTAAATTTGCTAACTACACAGCTGGTATGTATCAGAAGCAAGAAACATGCCCAATAGTTGCCTAAAATGAGGCTGGACGACCGAAATACGTCCGAACAGATTCTACTTCTAAGGATGAAGCACAAGACGAGGTAAATTTTGAGGACAAAAGGAGCTATTTCCCATTTCCTTCCTCTTGTTTTTTGGGGGGTATAAAAGAATATGGCAATTACTTAAGCTCCCAAAAGAAGAGGCAAACAATCGCAACGACTTTAGTTAATCACGCAGGCAAATTCTGTACAAAATGCAGCTACCCTGTTGTCATAAGCATCATGCTATACCATTAGATGGTAGAATGTATACAGACTCTAGAGTTTCAACCTCAATGATGGCTCCTTTTGAATGCCGAAAAGAATCCGCCCGACGATTTGTCCTTACGCTTATCTTCCCCTTCCTCTCCAACCTGAATCAAATAATGCATATCGTTAATCTACTTGCAAGGAACGAAGAATTACTTACAAGCAATGGGTTACCTCCTTTGCTATCTGCTGAAGGATCTCCAAGATTTCGGAGAAGTTGGGCCTTCTCTTGGGGTCTTGCTGCCAGCATCTTTGAAGTAGTTCTGCAAGTTCTGGGATAGTGCCCTTCGGAATGGAAGGACGGAGACCCTAGAAATATGTCCATTCAAGACAAATTGTCATTTCTAAAAATAAAACGAACAGCTGAATTATGAAGCATAAAAAACCAAAAGTGACGATTCCAACCTTTTGTACTACTCCAATAGCTGCTTGAAGAGGGGTCAAGTAGGTGTAAGGAAGCTGGCATTTCAGTTGCATAAATAAATCAACTTCGATGGCATTCATTATATAGAAGGAAGACAACGTCAAGAAGGAGAAGGGGGAGGAGGAGAAGGAGGAGAAGGAGAGGAGGAGGAGGAAGAGGAAGAAGAGGGACTTACTTCTCCAGTCAGAAGCTCCCACAATACTATGCCAAAGCTAAAAATATCTGCTTTGTGGTCATACTGTCTGTGTTCAATTACCTACGTTTAGCAAAGCCAAAATCAGTAATGGCCGTTTACAGTAATCATGGAAAAATGAGAAGTATTTTTTTTTTTTTTGGGTCAAACGAAAAATGAGTACTGCCTTTTTTTTTGTGGTCGAAAAAAATGAGTATTACTTAACCAATAGAAAAATTGCGATGAATTGCAACTGGCCCAACCGATTAAAGAAAAGGACTCAGAAGATATCTTAACTATCATCTATGGATTTGTGGGGCAATATTTCGTGACAGACAGTACTAGCTGAAGCAAAAAATGAAACCCAGAACCCCCAAAAAAGGAAAAGGGAAAATCCCCCAATATGGTAAGCATATATAAGCCGACAATCAACTAGAAGCTCCATGATAACCAACTCGAATAGACCATAAGAGTGAGTTGAGCAGCGTAGGGGAGACTGAATACAACAATTGGTACTTTGGAGTGCTTCAAAAAGATAGTGCAGCTACAGCATCCGTAGTAAAAAGGCTAGATGTTCAGAAACAACAAATGCTCTCATTACTTGCATCTACAATGCACCAACATGGTCAGATAAGGCAACGCAGAAGATCACGGCAGGTACATGAAACACAATATTATCCCTGATCAGCATAGCCTTACAGATAATAATATTGGCATTGATCTTCAGATAGAGACGCACCTCTGGGGCCATCCAGCGGTATGTTCCCGTTTCAGCCGTCATTACTCCAGTTTCAGCCTGCACCCTGGCAACCCCAAAATCTGCCACTTTAACCACCTGTAAGAAATAGGAGAGAAACCTTAAAGCAGCAAGTTTTAATCTCTCAAATCTCTTTGGGAAGTAGATCATCACAACAAAGTTATATCTTCTTGATTCCAGACTACTAATTCTTAGCGATACATGAACTTTGTGCATTGGTATCTTAACCCAAAAGAGTGCTATGTTTCCTTGTTCTCCTGAACCTGATTAGCTACTTAGACAGTAGTACTTGCTCCACCTTCTCTTACATTCTACAGCCCCTTATTTAACTTGTATTTCATCTGAAATTGCTATATCTAATTACAACTTTTTGTTTTCTTTCTTTCATATTTTGATGAACCTACAGCAACGGGAAAACTAATAACATGATGAAAAGGTTACAGCTTCTCCATGCCGATTCAATACTTATAATTGAATGACAAACATTATGCATCAGAGAAGGAAATTTTAAATTTAGTTCTTCAAAAGCGTCAAAATCTTGTTTCCCTGTTCTGATTGGTCACTCATGATAAGCAGTGGAGTATAAATTTCTCAGCAAATAATTACCTCGTTTTCGTCCATCAGAAGATTGGCAGTCTTCAAATCCCGGTGAATTATATTGTTCTGGTGCAAATAGTTCATCCCCTTGGAGACATCAACAGCCACTTTAAGTAGAGAAGGAAGCTTAAACGCACCATTCTGCTTATGTAGAAAGTCGTATATACTTCCTTTGGACATGAATTCTGACAAAGCAACCAAAAATTTGAGGACGAAAAATATCAGCTAAATTAAAAGGACTAAAACTCCATCTTCCAGTACAAATTGCAATAAACTTTAAAAAAAAAAAAAATGTACATCACATATGCACCTTTCTGTTTATGAATTTCTACAAGAACGTTAAATAACCTTATAAAGCAGGAAAAAATCCTCAATACTATCTCATTCGAATCCAGAGTTAGTCTTCGTGAAAATTTTACCCTATCATGCAACATTTCATATACCTAGAGTCTGATGCAGATCAAAATTCTATCCTAATATCAACAACATCACAGCTACTCGCTTAGAAAACACTCAGAAGACTAACCCGTCACAATGCATAGGTTTGGTGTGCGGGTACATGCACCTATAAATTGCACAACATTCTTGTGTCGGATTTTCCTGGAAAACATTGAAACACAAGAACTTCAGGAATATGTTGGCTCGGATTAGTCCAAATATGAAATGGTAGTTTAAAACAAAGGGACTATTTCCAAAAAAATGGAAGCATTCATGCATTCTTAAAAAGAAATCTGCAGAGGGGATCTTTATAATGCAGAACTCTTTAGTAAATTCACACAAGATTCCTGGCTAAGGACAGGTAACCGAAAGCTGCTGGAATTTGTGGTAAATCCAACATGATCCTAGGGTGGATCATTTTAAATCAGTTTAAGTACAGGCATTGTACTTTCTGCAAGAAAGTGTAAAGTTAAAATAAGGACCTCTCAACAACTTTTTTCCTTGTTAGTTTGACAGTTCTAGTGAGACTAATATATTTTTCAAAGCATGCGACTGAGAGATGACTTTCCAGATGTCTTTCTAGCTATCCTTTTAGCACCAAGGAGTGAATATTGTCTACTTGCTGTTTGAGGAAAGGCTTCTTGAGTCTCATGAAATCCAAACTTCACCATATAGGCAATGGGGCTGCATCCTAGATGAACTTAAAAAGGTATGAACAAGCAGGTGAATTTACAAATATTTCTCCAGGAAGTAACATAATGGGCATGCTATTCCTCAGAGCTATGTAACATGTTGATGAAAGTCAACTCAAAATGCTCTGTCTCAAGCAGCCGGCTAACCTCAGAAGTATGTTGATCAACACCAAAAGACAACACTAGTGTAACAAGAAATATATCAACACAAACCTCATTATATAAATTTCCTGAGCAAAGTCTCTCAGTATGGCAGTGTTGACACGTCCAGGCTTTAGGATCTTGATAGCCACTTCCTGACCGCAATATGTACCTCTATACCTGAAGAAGTGAAACAGCATAAAGAAGTGCATCCCAAGCATATTTCAAACAAGCCTCCCGGGGGAAAGAACTTACAAATCACCAAATGATCCAGAAGCAACTTTAACTCCAGTATCTAGCTGCCTCAGATCTATTTCCCATACATCAGTTCCATCTGTGGGAATTTCAACACATTCTGGAAAACATTCAGTTTCATTTTGGTTGTGCTCGCCTGGGGCTGGTATAGAACGATGTTTTGGCCAAACCTGCTCCTGCTGAGAAGGTAAAATGGTTTATCTGTATTGATCAAGTTAATGAGTTAAAGATTGAAAAATTTTATGGGACCACAACCAACTGCTCTAAAAGCTTAAGCTGATAGAAGAGGCGTGGTTTAATATTTATATATTCCAACACTCCCCCTCACGCTTAGTCTGGTCTTTTGCCTAGTACTCGGCGTGGACATATTCACTTGGGGAGGCAAATAGGGGCCTGAAAAGGTTTGAACTCAGGACCTCCTGCTCTGATATCATGAAAGATTTTATAAGATTACAGCCAACTGCTCTAAAAGCTTAAGCTGATAGAAGAGGCGTGGTTTAATATTTATATATTCCAACAAAGATGAAGAAGTACAAGCCAATCAGCACCACACAAATAGTATTATAATATGAAACTCAAACAGAAGAAGTGGAGATGGAGATTGGAATGGGTCATGGAGACCAGAAAGGGACAACTTCTGCTAAGACTGAAGTGTTGGCATCTTTATATTAAAACCAAGCAACAACAAATAACAAGAACTTGCAAACTTTCAGTTTCCTCTCAAAAAATGGGGAGCCCATAAGTCAGTGTATGTGCAACAGTTTTCAGGAAGTAGCTAGAGCCTAGATCTAATTAGAATAAGATTTGAGGTTTGTTAAAATCTTGTGACCATTGTTGTTGGCAATCAGACTCCATATTATCATTGCAATCTCAAGTCCATTAGAATCGCCCATTTTCTCCTTTTCATTTTAAGAAAGGCTTTCTAGAACCTTCTCTATAGTCTATATGCTTGGCTCTTCTATAAACTACACAACCACTATCAACTTATCTAAAAGCTTAACCCGTTAGATGTAGATATTTAAATGCTCTGACAATCCTCCTCACATATAGGCCAAGATTAAGCCGGAGAGAAATTTGTGGAAATTTATTATAAATGGAGAGGAAATGAGGGGCCTGAGAGATTCAAACGCTGGACATCTTGCTCTGATGCTAAATAGAAATAGTGGAATCACAACCAACTTAAAGAAAATAAAAATAACAATAAAAAGCTTCCAGGCATAAGAATGATTAATTAGTGGCTCTACAGTTCTCATCAAGTGCTTACTAATTGAACCTATAGGGATGGACGACTGCCAGTAATTGAATCACATGAACTACTTAACACATAAAACCACCTCTAAACATCCCAAAGAGAAATGAAAACGCTCAAGTCAAGAGAAAGATAATTACCTTCAATTTTAGAATTCCTTTCTCCACTTCTTTCCTAAGTTCCTCTTCCTGAAATTTCCCAAAAATAAATGACAACAACATATATATGTGAAATGAACGATAGAAGTAATATTACACCAGATGGCGAGAAGTGCCACAAAACAATAAACAGTTTTTTTCAGTCGTGAAAAGGATTAAAACCTACTAAATAAAGACAGGAAATTTGCTGACCCGGAAATACGATGTAAGTTCTTGATTTAATATACACCGGTCAGCGAAAGGTGCAAAGGATATGCCAATAAAATTCCTACTCAGAAAGACCGATGGGTATTGGCATCTAGAAAGAAAAGCACATTATTCTACAGAACAAGCTGTCCTGCCTATGAGCAGAGGAAAAAACAACTAAATCCTCGGCCTAATTGACAAAGACAACCGACAATTACTGAAAAAAAATAGTAATGGAAGTGCAAAGAAAATAATGCAACTGACAATTAAGAGCATAATTGGTCAGTTCTTAGATAATCAAGGAGGCAAGCTACGGACCGCTCCATCAAACGCAACAAAGACATCTTCTATGAGACAACTGCACAACAGTAGAGGAATAGAGACTGACTGAAATTCCAACAGATGCCGAAAAAATGATAACTTTGGCGTCAATGGATGCTAATTACGTGCTGAGAAGATGTACTATGCAGTCCGTGGTAGTCATGAGAGAATGCTTTCAAGTAACTTCTTGCACATTTTGAGAGATCCAGCATCATATATCAAACTAAAACTTGAAGTTAAATTGATAAATATAATTACATATAATGATAAATACACACCTCAGAGTGCCAACCAACAACTACAAAGACATCGAGAGAGAACCCATCAGCAGTTGAAAAGGCGTGAGCTTCTTGGATGTTAAGTCCAATCTCAGCAAGCAAGGCAGTGAGCTGGATCCAATTAAAACTAATCATTTTGATACAAGCGTACATACGCACATGCGTGCACGCACATATACAGAGAGAGAGAGAGAGAGAGAGAGAGATCCAACATGAGGATCTGTACATGCCTCGCATTGTTTTCAAATGTTAAATTACTTAATGCAATAGAAAATCTAATTTTTATGCATCACACCATAATCAATGCATCTGCTTAAAAGAGACATATTGAAGCAAATTTGATTTTAACTTCTGCCTCTTTATGTTGTGCCTTCCCCTTTGCAGGAAAGAAAAGAACCATTTCTTTCCTATGTATGGAGAAGGAACTCTGCATGTTCATCGAACATGCTAAGCTTCAACAACCGTATCTTTAAACCCTATTTCACCATCTAAATGACAAGCGAAAGATGAAAACAAGAGAAACAGTAAGTCCATACTTTATTTTCTCTCCTTAGAAAGCCAGACTCAAAGAACTACAGCAGTCACCTTCATGATGTACACATGGAAACACATACAGGTAACTATTTAATTTTGTTTCTAAGTTTACCTGTTAATTAACCTTTCTCCAAGTTTCCATATTATGGCAAACAAAACAAATCTTCCCTTAAAACACATTGCTTGTTTCTTATGAAGCAGAGAAGTAAGTGCACTTAGCAAAGAGACCCAAATAAAACTAAAAACTACAGAACGATACTGAAAACTAGAAAGGTTCGGTGTATACCTACGCATGCAATTCATTCAATTTGCAGCTCAAAGGAAATATGCTAAAAGGTAAAGTCTTTTCTCTCAAGACAATCAATTATCACTTTGTCCATAGTGATAAGCACTCCCATTTGGTCAGATCAAGATCATCTTCCTAACATCGAAAATTTTAACTCGATTTCCATTGTACCTATAAAGAGGATATTGCAGGAACACGTAGCTAGACATAAAGACTCTTCACAGGAAATATGTTATCATTTCACACTAACATTATTATTAGCCCAAAAAATCATTTTCCCGTGCAGATAAAAAATGTATATCCCAATTGGCAGTGGTTAGCTATCACCTCACTAAGCACTTTCGAGTCTTGATTCCATTTTAATAAATATGGTGGCATAAAAGTAATAGAAAGACGATAATGCTACTGAATCATGTACTCACATCATATACACTGCTTTCTCCAGTTTCAGTTTCTTGTTATTTATTTTGAGTTCAACCGCTTAAGTTTAGTTCCTACAAATAGCAATTATGGAGTGGAGCAGACCCTCGGTTGTATTTCTTGCACTAACAAAAATATAAATTGATCAACAAGAAAGAACATATCTATGCAGCACCCACCAAGGTAGAATCATCGGTCAATTACCTCACTTAATAGCTTTCGCTTGTCAAGAGCTGCGAAAGTAATTTCATGCATAGGCCTACAAGACACACATTCACACGAAATGAGTGAGATGAGAATTGCTCACCTAACTGACTACAAGCTGCATAACAACAATAACAACATTGATATCTTTACCCAAAAAAACAATAACAACATTGACATTATCTCAATCTGACAGAACAAAAATGAACGAGACCATAAAACACCTGTTGTATGACTTGGAGTAGTAAATTGCGCATAGAGAGCAACCATGCTAGCAGAGTAGAGGGAGGGTAGGTCAATCCTCTCATGTATGCATTTTGAGGAAAAACCAAGCATGCATAGACAAGCCAACTCATGTGGACATGACAAACATAGTCAAATCACCTTCGGTATTTGATTTTCTAGAACAATTTATGTGTGCTTTCTAGCATGCTAAAATGTAGGACGCTCAAATTGAGCCCATAATAGAGTAATAGATGCAGCATCAGGTGTAATGGAAGAATTTGGCATATGCATCAAATCAGATCATTGACAATTAAACACAGAAAGGTATATCTCACAGCTATGTCTCAATAGCAACCAGTCAAGATAAGAAGGGACTTGACAGTCGACACATCATGTGAAGGAGGGTATTCCAAGAACCCTTTAAGTTATTAAATCTAATTCCTTATATGAGAAACATTCAAAAGGAAAACATCCCAGTTCTTTTAGAAGCAGAGTTTTATTTGGTAATAGAAAAAATTTACAAAGTAAGACAAGACAAATAAACCAATAATGGAAAGTGCCGTCCAGGTTACCTAGAAAGTTGTGCATCTGACTTCACTACACTGTCTCCATCCTCAATGTTGTATCTATTTGCTTGTAAGTTGAGTCCCTCGAGATTACTCGATGAACCAAATGTAGGTGGTAGATGAATTCTAAACAGGAGAACACAGAGAAGAAAGAGTTAAAAGAGACATCTGATCAGACAGTTTAGAGGTGAAAATCCACAACGATGAAGAACTCCACGAATAATGTGACCAAACATACCCCGCTCTACCAGAATGATTTAGACTACTTTGAGCATCATCAGCCATGGCAGAATCCGAATCAACTGATTCATTGTGGTTCCCATTGACATTGGGATAAACCTAAATTGCAAGAGAAATTGCTCAAGATGGATCTATAAATGCAGAATTTTTTGGAGTGTACTTATCATATATTAGCTTCTCACCTCAAATTTTCTATAGCACCCCTTACTCTAGGAATATCTAAAGCCATTAATAGTGCCGTAAATAGGGAAGTACAAACATAAAGCACAGATACTTGTTAATATCATGAATGCATCTTCAACAACATAAAGGTATAGTAAACCCAGTTGAGTCAAATCAAGTGAAGACCATTTCTTCAAAATTGAAACTCGTGAAGAATTTGCTGATGACATAAAAAGTAGTAGAATTACTGACATTGCATTTTCTTTCCGTGGAACGTGGCGTTAACGAATTAGTGCTTTTTCCATTGTTTGCTTGAGAGTAGCTCCAAAGCATTCATCCAGCATTGCAAAATCAGAATTTGAAATATAGGCGAGCAGTGAAAAAGTCCATCATAGCCATGGATAGAGCAGCATTCTTATCAACCTAGGGATTATCCGAGTGGTAAAAGTGTTTCCTTTCCTCAAGGTTTGGTTTCAAATTAATGCTTCTCCCGGGACAAGTATGGACATACAATTACCTGGTGTCGGGACACTAAGACTACCAATATCCAACCCAATGGAAATTAAAAGAATGCTAGAGAAGAAGAAGTATTAAGATCAAGTCAGCATTTACTTGGACAGGTCGAATATCAAACACGGGCCGATTAGCTGGATCTTCAGCCAATTTGAGTAGTCTCTTATGCGTGAGCACATCATCTGCTCTCTCCACATTCACATCCAATGCATATCTGCCAAGTAAAAGAAAGATCATTACACAAAACAGGGTGTCCGTGCATCCCTGCGCGTGCGCATGAGAGAGAGAGAGAGAGAGTATGGAACCAGAGTCCGGGGAGTCAATTGAAAGAAGTAGCTACTAGCAAACAGGACGAAGCCATCAAATTCAATCTGTCACGAAACAAGTGTAGGCCCTCTGAATGTCTAATTACAGAGGGTATTTAAGAAAAAACGCAAGGAAATCAATCTTTCCATCTGTACTTAGTAACCTGCTTGACTTTAATCCATCACTTTTTTTCCCCGCTGCTGAACAAGAAGGTTAAGAAACAGAGAAGCGGAAAGGGTCAACCCAATCAGTGCGACTTTTTCTCTGTATGTTTGACTTTCGATCGGATTCCTATTGCCGGCGGTCAACCCGTCAAGAAAATCAACTCGATAACCCCGACCAAGAACAGTATCCGCAATTCCACCACTCCCTCTCAGCACGAACGGAACGACAACTCAACACACAATCACAAAATGACCACACCAAAAAAAAAAAAAAAACACACACACTAAACGACGAAAATGTGCAGGATCGAGGTCATCAGTACAGTACCGCGCAGGCAAGCGATTGAAGTGGAGCCAGAGCTCATCGTCGAACCCGGCGACATGAGCCTCCTCGCAATCCGACGCCTGCAGGCGACGGAGCACTTCGTTGTAGGCCTCGAGCTTCTGCCTCTGATCCCGGGGCTGCGTCTGCGCCGACGTGTCCGCCGGCCTGCTCGCGCAGCTCTCGACGTCGTCTTCCACGGCCATCGGAGGTCCGAAAAACGGAGAAACGGACGCGAAATCCAAGCCCAACCGAGATAGGCAGAAGAGAGATGAACCGATCGCAGAGGAGTGCCAGAGAGAAACCGTAATTCAGCTGGATTGAGCTACTTCGCTGGCGGATTATAAAGTACGGAGGAATCAAAGAAACCGATAGAGAGAGAGAAGAAGAAGAGAGAGATTTCAACAGTTGCAGAGGAAAGTGGCAGAAAGAGAGAGAAGATGCTCTCTTGGGTTTTCGGCTGTGCGCTGCCGTTCTGTATAAGCATTTTTTTCCAGTGTGGAGAGACTCTGGTTATGTCATGGCGTCGTGGGAGTAGGATAGGCGATCGCCACGTCAGCTTATGGGCCCCCCACTGCCGAGAGTTCTGACTTTCTTAAATTGGCAAATTTGACGTGCGCGGGTAGGGCCCAAAATGGTCGTCGAAGTTTCCCAGGAACCGAGCTCAGGCGGATAAGGATTGGCCGAGAAAATTTCAAATGAGAGTTTGAAAGTGTCGCTAATTTTTTAAATAAAAGCTTATGAAGAAGAGTTTGATTAAAAATATAGTGGTCGGCCTCAAGTCGAGACCGATCACATGCGAGGGCCGGTCTCTCCCCGGGCGGGTGAGGCCACCCTCGAGGCCGGCAAGGCGGGGGTGGCCTCGCCAAGCCCTCATCAATAGCCACCCATCAAGACCGATCACCGGTGGGAAGCTTGGGCAAAAAAAAAATAAATAAATAAAAAAGGGAAAAAAAAAAAAAAAAGGGTGCAAAAGTCCTCACTTCGATTAGATCATCATGTAGTGATTTTCTGTCGAAATTGATCGAAACGATTAAATTGGCAAATCTTTAAAAGATTGAAGACTTAATTAATGTAATTAAAAAATTTAGGGCTGAATTGACAAATTATTAAAAAATTTAAGACTAAATTGATCAAATCATAAGGTTTATTAATATAATAGATTTAGGCTTTTATTAGAAATTTCCACGAGCAATTAAGACATGCCAAGCTCGATTATTTCGATGAGCCAAGAGATGACGAAAGGAATCAAGATGAACATGTTCTAATCGGGGCATGTTTTCTAGATTCGGGTCCCGGCAAAAATGATTTCCTTTTCACTTGAGAATCACACCGTCTTGCTAACTACGAGATCACGAATTCCAAGAATGCCATTGTCCGTACCGTGAGATAAGATGTTCATGCTAAAGGGTGCAGAATAAACTCGATTAAATTTAATCAAGTTTATTCTGTGTACTTTTTCATTAAATCGAGGCACTTCTCAATTTCCTTAGAGCAATGTATGTACTAAAATCGTCGGTCCTTTTCTCACACCAAACATGATTAGGAGAAGTTATGCTCGAATTTACATTTCTGTTTTTTTTTTTTTTTGTGAGCAATCGTGTTATACCTTGTGCTAGCTTTTGCGAAACAAACTAATTTTATCTCTCACGATCAATCAAAATGAGGTCATTCACGTCCAAACTAAGAAATTTGTGAGGAATTATCTCTGTTTAAGGCCAAGCACCAGGTGGCCACTTCCAGTAGAAATTGAAGATCAAGACGTCGATCTCCGAAGGGGCAAGCTCAATCATTTCACCACTCGAATGTCGTTTTGTCGGTTATATCGAGATTATTGTAATCTTAATCTAAAGCATCTTTTGATCAACGACCGTGATGTTAATTTTGAAATGTATTATTTCATCTTCAAGAGCTACCGATAAACCTTAAATCAGGTTACTATTTAACGGCGAAAGCCAGATTCACCTATGATTAATTCCATGATGGAAGCATCGGTTTGAAAAGCATGGTTGAAGTTGTACGTCGGACCAAGTCAATCATTTGTTTAGAGCTTTAGGCAAAAGCAGCGTTGTCCCCTCCTCCTCTCCCCAGCCAGCCTTAGTTCTCTCCTCTCCCTTAATCTTCACAAGGCTTTCTTCTTGAATGTCCATGGAGGAAAGAGTTTGAACTAGATATGTCCCTCTCCTCCCCCTTCCTTTTAGGTTATTTTGATTATCTATTTTCTTTTATAATTTTCTTCCCATCTAGGAGCTTTTCTCTTCTAATTTATTCTAAATCTAGAATCTTCTCTTTCCTATTTCGGGGGGATTTCTATCCCGATCTAATCTAAATTTGAGATTTTTTGCTTATATGTTTTGGGATTTCGCTCCTCGGGTACATTGGTGAACAAGTTCAATTCGGAAGAGATCGGGAGGAGTTTCGTAAAAGTTTCCCTCTCACGGGTATTAGATCTATGCTCGTTCAATCTTTTTACTTTGCTTGGTAATGATGTTGAAGACGCCAAATATAGGCTCACACCATCTAAAGGCATAGTCATAGCATGAGACCGAGTTATCAATGTGCTCATTAATAAAGACAGATTCAGTGATCGGCCATCAATTTTGGTGTGAAAAAGTCATTGATGTGTTCTTTGAGCGTGTGACCTATCACTTTATTCTTATGATTTCTATCTAATATTTAGATGGAGGAAGTGAATGGAATGTTATTTTGATTTTAAAAAAATCATTTGTTTAGAATGTCGATTCAAAACTCGATTTGACCAATCCAAACCGGACACAACTTGTTAGTTGTTCTGTCATGACGAGTACAATGACGTGATCGGGAAATATTAAAGAAATATAAAAATGGGGTCCCTCATTTTTATGGTATAATATATTTTGGAAAATTGTCCAAAAGATTTTGAATCTATTGTATTTTTTTGCCAATTAAGTCCTCAATCGCTTAAGTTTGTCAATTCAATTCTAAACATTTTCAGATTTTGTCAATTGTACTCTATTGATTAAAAACACGTCAGTAGGTGATTCTACGCGGCATAGATGGTGCTAATAGATTCAAACTTAGGACCTCATACTACGATACCATGTGAGATTTGGTAGGAACACTCCCTCACGCTTAGTCCGATCTTTTTACTTAGTACCGAGCATGGAAATATTTTCACTAAGAAAGCAAACAAAGGCTTAGAAAGATTTGAATTCAATTGAAATCACTACTAACTATTCTAAAAACTTAAGTTTTTAGATAAATGGTGATTTAATATTTAATTACTCTAACAATTTTTAATAACATTAATCTCAACTTTTTTTAAAATTTTTTTCTTTTTTCCCTTCTTTTCCTTTGTTTTTTCTTGTTGTTTCTCAATGGCCAGCAAGGGTTGTCTAGAAAAATAGAGAAGAAAAAAAGAAAGGAAAATAAAAAATTCGAACAAATAATAAGATTTTATTAAAAATCGCCACGTCGATGCCAGCCGTACCACATAAGACAAAAGGCGTTTACGTCATAGATTTCCAGCAAATAAGATTCAATTGACAAAAAATGAAAGGATTTAATACTAAATTGGGAAAAGTGCAATTGTTTTAAGATTCTTTGTACAATATTCCCAATGTATTTTCAATAAAGTTTGCCCAGCTCTTTCCTTAAGTGATGAAGATAGCAAGAGGATAATTAATTAAGTAATGAAAACTAATAATAATACGGGTATGTACAACATCACTCCTACACATTACTTGACGTTAGTAAATCGTTACCCAACATTGAAAAAAAAAAAGTTGAATTTCTTCTTATTAATTGCTGCGAATTGATTCGGCGCATTAGGCCGAGAAAGTTGCAAGACCTGAGGTGCCATACTGGTCAGAGGGCTAATTGTCGATAAATTGGTCGAGGGACAAATCTTGATTAGAAAAGATTAGAGCAAGGTCATGGAAGTTTTCAAACGTGAGTGCCATACATAGATCTAAATGAATCAGTGGTCTTGAACATCTCTCATCCCAAAAGCTAGATCACATTTATAAACGGATCGTCAGTCCTTTCCACAACCGATGTAGCAAATCGTGTTCTGGGTCGGAGCAACAACAACCCGTATCTCTCCCGAGACTTGTTGGTCATGTTGAGTGATCTTAGATCTCTCTCATCCCAAAAGCTATCTTAAAAAAAGAGATTTTCCCTCATACTTATAACCCGATCAACAATCATTTCCACAATCGCTGTGGGACAATCCCAACATATATGTTAATACCATGAAAGCATTACCATCTTCTGTTCATACATTTTTCTAGTGGCATTATTAATGGCACGATCAGAGTAAAAAATCAATGCGTTTTTAACCTATCTTCTCGTCATTCTCCACCAATATAAAGTGTCTAATTTTTGGGAAAATGATATCACAAATGTTATGACGTTCGTACAATACTCACTTGAGTATTATAGTTTTTTTTTTTAATTTCTTTAGTGCCGTAACTTTTTTTTCAATCATTTGAATGCCATAAATTCGTAAAAATGTCCACCACAAGTGCCATATCACGTCGAATTTTAGGCACTTGGGTGAATGCTAGCTAAGTTGAAAACGTCCAAAAAGCACATACCAGCTACGGAGCTTAGATACGGTTTCCCGATCGTAGATCCATGGATCACAAACGGTATCTCCCCATGGCCTTTTCTTAAAAAGTTACGGTACTCAAGTGATTGATTGAAGGTTATAACACCTAAACGAGGTCGCAAAAAAGGTTATGATACTCAATTGAACGGCACACGAAAGTTTCGTTTTATGTGGCGTCTTTATTTCCTTATTATTTTAGTAGCCATCACAAAGCCACGCACGAAGAATGCCTTCTCTCTCTCCATACCTTAATAATCTGTGATGAGACCTTCGTCAGGGACACACATCCGAAGTCTCCGACCGGCCAAACAAGTCAAGACGACCATTGAAAGCTGTAAAGAGACGGCGCTGACCAGGGACAACGATGTTCCCATATGCGGCAAGCTGTTATCGCTACCCTAATCGTTTGTTTAATCATATCCATATCCTTATCCGAATGACAGACAGATTAAAGATAGATATTTCAATTTTGCCTCTCTCTCTCTCTCTTTCTTTTTACATTCCTAGACAATAAAGTCAACAAAAAGAGATTAGAAGATGGGCGAGTGATCCCCCTCGCTGTTGAATTTTCAAATGCGATGGTGTACAGATCAAACTCCGTCGTGTCGTGCGCGTCTGATTCCAGATACACGAATCTGTTCGGTAAGCAAAAATCCCACTCGGGCTCGCCTCGTGTTTGTCCACGACCACCCGGCTAGTCTGAGGCTGCGCGGGATCGTCAGGATCAAGTGTTTTGAGTTTCACTAGAGGAGCCCAAAGACTTTTCCAAATTTTGTTACTTCTTTTCATTTCCATCGGAGGAAACTTTGAAATTTTTAGTGGGGCAAGGATGCTATAGCCACATTCATTATATGAACTTTCAAATTTTGGGCATTTGATGTCTGATGTGCTGCGATCTCGAGGAAGTGATTTTCCCACACTTCAAATTGATAGGATCGCTGTCTTTTTGTCTGTCTGCTGCTTCTTTGGTGGTCAACATGCACTCTCCCTCATAGCTTATGTCTAGTGGTTGGGCACGGGCCCGGGCTAAGGAAGAACCGGCCCCGTGGCTCGACCGGGAGGCCGCGGTTTGGACCGTAAATGGGCCGCCATCAAATGCCTCGTACCAGGAGAGATGACTCATGACACACACCCTCGTCTTCGAATTTGAAAGACGTGCTCCTCACGCGGGTTTGTAGAGAAAAGGGGCCACCATGAATATAGGGTGAGCGTAGGACGGTTCCCAAGAAGCCCCGCTCTCGAAGCACGGCATTTCAAGTCCCACTTTAGATGGGAGAGGTCCGTGTTGATTCATTGGTAAGACTTCTCTCTAAATGGTCACAATCTTGAGTGGTCGCACTTGAGTAATCCAGATCTGGTCATGGTATAACGGTCCAGTGGCATACCCGAGCAAAGTGGGCTCGAAAAGCAATTTGTGGACTGATTTGAACAAAGTCCGTTTAGTGATTTATAAAGAAGCCTCACTCTCCAAGTGAAACGTCTCAAGTTGCATGCCGAATGGAGGAGATCTTCCGTGACGATTAATAAATAAGACTACCTCCCGAATAGTAACACCTTAAGTGATAACATCTAACCACTCCTTTTGGGGTTCTGATTCACGTGAAAAGAGGCCAATCATTTCAAAATTCAAATGACATTAGAGCAGAACTCTTCAAATAAACGTAACAAGGTAGTGGCTTTTCCTAGACTTCTAGGATGACGAGTGCCCCTGAATGAATTACATCATGAATCAAACCGGGAAATATCATTTGGCAATGTGTAAGACCTTGAACACATTGGACGGTTAGAATTCTTGTCTTGTAATTCACGGAAGAAATAGACACGGGATGGTGATTTTTACATGTTCTTTGTCCCAACAATTTACTTTTCCACGCCAAAGCACGCAGAGTGATAGAGATTTGCACATGACTTGAAGTAGATCACAGGGCATAGAGGTCATTCTAAACCTTCGAAGTTCAGTGATTTGACCAATACATTAATTTTCTGAAAGAAACATGCGCACTAGGCAAGCTTGATAGGACAGGGTAGAGCGGCAGACGAAGCAAAGCCATTAAAGTTCGGAGGATCCCGTGCGGTTGAAAAGTATCACATGAAGGAGATGACATTCTACTGCAAAAATTTAATAAAATTATATATATATTTATTTATGTGTGTGTGTATTTTTTTGGGGTATGGAGTTTCTGAATGGTCATGTCCAGAGATTAAATGTCAACTCCCCCAAATAGTTAGGTGGGCTTCAACGAGGAGCGATTCCGGTCTATGTTACATTAATGCTTTATGTGTATGTCGGATGCTTAACGCCATTCGCACTTTGGAACAATGGACACTTCACTCTTTTTGGACCAAAAATTCATGAGGTATCTTCTAAAGTTTAATGTACCAAAATCGGGTCGAGCTGCTCTCGAGTGGCCGACCGCTCGGCCTTAGTGTTGTTTTGTTGGTTTGCAGGGAATCTAACCGGCCGATCGATCAACATACTTATTGGCTATGTATTTTAACACGAACGATCACTGAAGTGTTTTTGCTACTGCGCTTCTTTTGACGTCTAGAAGTTTTATCATAGGTGAATAAATTTTGGGGTAACGTGTTTTACTCCTCAATTAGTTTCACTTTGACCTTGCATCCCAATCACCCACAATAAATAAATAAATAAATAATCGAGTCGAGCTAAGTCAATTTAAACTCGAGCATGTTGATAGTTATAAACATGAAAAAGTCCAAGAAAAGGGCCTCCTTAAATGTCGTAGCGTTTTGTTTCGGGGAAAATTACAAAAAAAAAGTCTTAAATATATTACAATTGTACCGATTCAATCCTTTTTTTTATTTACAAATTGAATTCTAAACCTTTTGTATTTATGACAGTTCAGTCCTTCCGACTAACTTTGACCGACCAATGCTAACGTGACAATTTTTGATAATATTATAATAATTTCAAATTATTTTATTTATTTTTCTTTTCTTTCTATTCTTTTTTTATTCTCCTTCTTTTTCAAATTATGCTGACATACCTATTGGCGAATAGCAGAGGCAAGGGCAAGGCCGGCCTCGCCGAAAAAGAAAATAAAAAAAATAATGAATACTAAAAAAAATTAAAAATATTGAATTATTATTACAAATTGCCACGTTAGCACCCAACTGGTTAAAGTAGGCTAGATGGACTTTATTGGCATAAATGCAAAAGGTTTAGAACACAAGTGACAAAAAAAAAGTTTAGGACTGAATTGGCACAATTACAACAGGTTTAGGACTTTTTGATAATTTTCCGTTTTGTTTGGTCAACGTGAAATCACGAACTACTTTTTTGCCCCAATTCCCTAACTTGTCGAGCATAACCACCAATTTACTTAATCTAATCATGTACATTGCGATTTTTCTCATTGAACAAAAGCAATTTAGACGTCTAGATTGGCACTTGAAGTGGGTTTTTAGTGTGCAAATTGGTGTTGAAATCTTTGAGGCAAATGATGTCAAAGATTTGAATTTAGAAAGAGATTACGTTCTGATGATCGATATATGCATCTAAAAGGTGATGTGTTAATGAGCATTCCGGAGAACTTATTAATCATATTTGATGTGGAACTTGCAATTTTTCAAGGCGCCGATACTACATAATATGAGAAATCATGCATTGAAAATAATAATTTCGTTATTTGAAATGCCCAATGGGCACTTATTAACAAAATCTAGATAAAAAAAACGCTAGGAGTTACTGCATACTCTCGAATCCATTTGCACCATTCAGTCTATTGCGGTTCAGTCAGATTTACAATAGATAAATTCAGAGTGCAATCTTTTAAAAAAAGGAAACGCCACTTCTTCTATCATAAACTCCGATAAATCGCCAACAGGCATGCGGCCTAAAGGGATTGAAGTGGTGGGGATGCTAGTATCATAAATGCGGGATTCGACTCTCACGCTCTGCAAAGAAGCAGATCAAAAATCATAGGGAAGAATACAAGAGATAGGACAGAAAAAAAATAAACTCAAAAAATTACTTTTCTTGAGATAACTGCTTATTCCTAAAAAAAAAATTGAAAAAGCAATGACAGAAAGAAGAATTTTTTTTACAGTATGTGTGGTACACTGTACTTTTCTTGTTTTAAATTTCCATTTGGTACAACAATTGCACGCTATCATAACAAGCAAAACCAATCACTTGTTCAACAAAACTGACTTTGCACAACTCTAGGTATTCGAAATATTTAGTCGTTGTCGCAATCTCAGAATTCTGATCCATCACTCGCAATGCATTCATTGTTGTGTTGGATACTTTCTCGTGATTTCAGACCGTTTCGCTCCGCGCGAAACAAATTGACGAAGATAAATACTTAATTGAAGGAACGGTCTCCAGAATTTTCTTCCAAATTCCTAGACTGTAAGCAGAAAAACAGGTGGAATTATCCCGTGAACCCGCGGTCCTCAGAATAAAAATGATTTGCTAGCCAATGCTAGCCAAAAGTAGTGACTAACTATAGTCGATAATCTAAATAGATACACAAATGCACTTGCAGGATACAAGTGATCATTTCTTGAAAAATATTTTTCAAATCAAGTACATATTAAGGCCCGTAATCACTGAAATTTACAAATATATCACTCTAATCACGTCCGGAGAAATTGTCTTTTTTTTTTCCCTCGCTTATTTTCCGCAGTTATCGCATTTCTGATTATAGAAAACTCTACATCTGAAGTACCCAAGTCCGAGCTTAGTTATAAATGTTTCTCCATCTGACAACCCACGTAATTAGAATCTCCAAACGAGAGATTAGTCTAATTTAAGGCATAAACATCAATGATTATACAGCAAAGCAAATCATTGTGCGACTATATTCTGAAACTCTTTCTCTTCCTTAATAGGGACCACAACCTGTCGATAATCCTCCGGAAGCCTGACACGCAGGCAAACACATACCATACATGAAGTATGAACCGTGTCCATCGAGCTAGGGTTTCTTGACGATTCCACAAGAACCAAACATTAAACCATGAGACCAGGAAGAGGGAACAGACAAAATTTGTTACCTTTGTTGCTGGCAAAACCTAGTAGTAAACTTACCATCGGTGTCGCTTTGGATCGTGCTCCGAGAGGGACCTGAAAATTTTAGGGCTTCGGCGAGCCCTCGCCATGGAAGAGGAAGGGCGGAGAAATTGGAAGAGCACTGAGATATTGGCACGGCTCAATCAAAGACCAAGGAAACGGAGAGAGCAAACCGCTTTCTCGTCGGAATCTCTTTCCTGCCAAAAATGACATCTTTAGGCGGCGTCTGAGTGAACCAGGCCAATATCCAAGTGAACTGTTCCATGTGCACCATCACAGTAGAGAGAGAGAGAGAGAGAGAGAGAGAGAGAGAGAGAGAGAGAGAGAGAGAGAGAGAGGGAGGGAGGGAGGGAGTGTTCTCTGTTATTGCATGGACGAGGATATGAAAGAGATCATGGAGAGACTCTCTCTCTCTGTCTCTGTGAGCTCTCTCCTCTCTGTGTGTTTGCTCTCTCTCTCTCTCTCTAGAGAGAGAGAGAGAGAGAGAGAGAGAGAGGAATCAAGGGGGAGAGGAGGAGGAGGAGCGGTAAGAATGTCTGAGGGAGTGGGGGGATTTAAGAAGACGCAAAGAAGGGTGGGAAGCATTTAAAACCCGCGACTACCAAAGCAGAAATTTGGGCCACTGCATTTAAACCTCCCCTGTGTATGTTTGTGTTATTCTCTCTCTCTCTCTCTCTCTTCTAGTTGGGGGATCTTAAAACCCTAGTTCTGTTGTATGCCACATCAATCTAATAAGCCATGTTAAGAGAGTGCTCACCGACCCTCCATTGTAAAAAAAAAAATGGTGGATTATATAGTTATTATAGCAAAAGAGTTGAGATAATGCCCATAAATTATTGAATTATCTTTTTCGAATCATATATAGACCGGGAATTCAATTATATTTAGAGCCCTCCTGAAATCAAGGCATGTTTTCCAGAAGTCGGTTCTGGAGAGCAGTGACTTTCAAGATGATACTTATTAACAAACTGCCAGAGTCAAAAAAACACTTTTTCCAAAATTGTTATATCAAAGATATTAGAGAATTGCTATCCGACTCCGTAGAAATTTAGGCATCTAGCACTTAGGTCAAAAGGGTAAGCTAACAAAAAAAAAAGGCACACTTAGTTATGCAAGAATAGTAAATTATTGTCTATCCCATCCACCAAACACATCATTGACCACATTCGAGACTTTTAAATTTACTAGAGCATGTCAAGTGAAAGCGGTGAAAGACCATCTTTTTTATAGCATAACGTGGAGAATTCCATCAACATCTTGGGCAAAAACACATGGTTTGCCATTTCTGTCAACGACTCTATTTCACTGTAGTAAATCACGGTACAAAGAATAGTTTATAAAGGATCGGCGACATTAACAAGTTGCACCCAAGGTTGAAATAACGAAATTCATATGAGGGATTTAGTCCTTTCGATTGCAAATAAGTTCTTGATTCATGGGGTTTGCAAGAAGGTTCGAAAACAGAGGAGGGGTTAGAAAGAGAGTAAGAAACAAAGAAAAAAAAACCCTAAAAACAGAGAAACCCGGGATACCCGACGAAGCGGATCAACCACATGAACAATGATGGCAATACTTACAGTAGTACCGAACCAGAGAGGAGGAGGAGGAGGAGGAGGAGGAAGAAGAACCACCCCCGCTTTAAATGAGAAAGAATCTCTCTCTGCAACGCAGCACAGTCCCTGCAAGAAAAGAGAAAAAAGAAAGAAAGAGAAAATAAATAAAAAGAAGACAATTAATGAGCAAGGCGCCCATGACCCATGTTCCCCTTTTGCAGATCTCTCTTTATGAAACCCTAATTTAACCGTATCGGCTCCTCTTTTGGACTCTTCTCCTCCCGAGCGGAGGGAGGAACGGAAAAAGAACGCAGTTGACCGTCCTCGTCATCAATAACGTAAACGCTTGATTATGCAAAGCTACTTAGCTGCATTCAGGAAGTGAAAAAGTAGCGGTTGACTTCATAAAAACGCAGTAAGTGACGTCTTTGACGTTGCACAGATGCGTTATTAGAACCCTAAGAAGAAAGATCCTGCCAAACTTTAGGTCGTTTCTTGATGAGGATACGAGAATTCTCGTCATCTCTAGCTTAACCTAAAATGGGTTTTTGTGCAAACAGATTGTAAATGGCAATCAAAACGGAACGAACAGAGTCAAGATTAGGGTTTTCCGGAGATTTTTCTTTCTTTCGTTTTCTTGACGCTCCGTGTGAATTGGTTTTTTTTTTCTTCCCCTTTTGTTTCTTAGTTTTTTTTACTGAACCATGCAAAGTTATGGCGGTGTCCAGTAAAAGCTACTTTGCATCCCACCACATGCGGATATGTTCGGTACACTTGTACTGGTCTTCCCCTTAAAGGAAAAGCAGCATCAAAACCCTCGAATTTATTATGAGAGAGAGACACGGTAGAGAGAGAGAGAGAGAGAGCATTTCAATTTCGAAATCACATCTACTTGGTACGTTGTATTTGACCGAACAGCCTTGAAATTAATTGTGTATTGTGTCTTCGAATTTTGTTCTTGGTCCTCACCCAGATCGTGATGTAGCTTTGATGAAGTCGAGGCCAGATTTTCTGGTTCATGAAATCTGCTCAAAATCGCCGTATGTGTTCTGTTATATTGGATGGTGCAATCGATGCATAAGACCCTTTCTCGTGAAAATATGGAGTTTGGGTCTAGTCAAATGAACTAAAGTTAGGTTAAGAGAATCTAGTGAGGTTTCTCGGCTAAATACCGTCGAATTGTAAGTAGCCGTCTCAGGAAAAGACTAGCGTAGTTAGATTCCTTCAGGGTGGCTACGTCGAATATTTCATTTCTTTTTTAAATACTCAATCTTACATTGCTCAACCGAAATCTTCCTATAAAAAGTAGTGCGCTTGTTTGGATCCGACCCATTTGATTAGGTATTGTTCAATGTACAGAATATGCGTGACCCTATCTATCTCGCATAAACTGCCTTAATTTAGCACCATAATATTTGGACCATCAATAAGTAAAATCTTGTTCAAATCTCATCGTGCAAGGTGGTTTCATATATAGACAGATTATTCACTATGTAGGTATGAGCAACCGTCCATCCAAACCGAATTAGTAATTTGACTTCTGCTTCCCCTTTCTTGATCATGGGCAACAAAAATATTTAGGCATAAATTGTGATAGAGAAATTTAAAAAAATTATTGAATAATTATTTCAAGTAGTACAATGGATCTTTTTAGGAAAAATGTCTTCCAAATTATTTATTTTTCACAAAACGAAACGGAGCCTAAATCACATGTCAATTTTGCTTCAACATAATAAATGATCACTTTATGTACTTTGGGAGCAAGTAGCTTATGATAATGTTGTAAATCGCAGGATAATTTCCTTGCCGTTTCCTTTCGTGGTCATAGGCTTCCAAAGTCAAAACGGAACACTCGCAAGTAACTTAAAGATGTAATTAATTTTAGGGATACTGTCACAAATGGTCCATGAACTTTGTTCTAACGTGCAATATGGTCTATGAACTTTTAATTTGACCAATATGATCTTTAAACTTTTAAAATATATTCAACTTAGTCTCCGAATTATAGAGAGATGTTCAACGTAATCCTTCCAATAATTCAAGTTCGGGGATGACTTTAAATATTTTCTTATAATTCATGGACTAAGTTAACTATGTTCCAAGATTTCGGAGACCACATTCAATAAATTAAAAACTCATGGATCACATTGCTCATCAGACTAAAGTCCATGAGCCATATTGGCTAAATTAAAAGTTTAGGGATCACATTGCTTATTGAGCCAAAGTTCGAGGGTCATTTATGTCATTTTCCCTTAATTTTAATAAAGGTACGTAGTACTTGAGAGAAGAAACAAAAAATAGCCCCCGTCGTACATATTGTGCTTATTTTAAAGAATGAATTAATTAACGAATTTCATCGTTTTATATCATATAATTCTCGAATCCCCACTTCAATGAGATCATCAACTCGGAGGAACTCTGTTATTCCCGATTCTTCAGTTCATTTTGATGTGAGAATCAGACGCTTTAAAAGAAAACTTGTATAACATGGCTTTTTAGTCAGTCCGGCATGAGTATGATGTAGTAACGATGATTGGTCTGGTTTGATCTCCCACCAGAACACAGTCAAAGAAGTTTGGTGTTTATGCTCTCTTTGCATTTTCCCCGTATGGAAGATGAGTGATTCTCATCGACAAAGTCATCATCTTTTCGACAACGATATGAGGGCTGTACAACATGCGCCTTATCAAATGGGTGTTACGCGCTTGAGCCGACCGATGTGCTATTCATGACCGAGGATTGTACATGCCACACAGTCCTTTGAAGCGAGCCAACGGCACGGACCATGACACTTATCGAGGGTGACCTTTGGGTTCCCTAACATTGCTTGGCAATGTTAGGGGTGACATGATCGATCCGGGTCGTCCAAATAAAAAATGGATGGCCCGAATTGATCCACATCACTTTTTTCAAAATTTTAAAATTTTTTGCCAAAAAATTCCCCCCTTTTTAAAAGATGATGTGGATGAATCTGGGCCGTCCATTTTGAAATAGACGGCCCAGATCCATCAATGTCACCCCTACCTTTATGTTAGGGGATCCGGATCCGACCTTTGGTTATGTGGGTTAATACTAATGAAGACACCGGCGCTAGGCCCAAAGCACAAATTTGACGGTCTTGGACAAGTGATTTCCTCCTTGGCCTTGGGGCGCCCACCCACTTAGACCTGCTCGCGCAAGGCTCCGTTCGCCTCATTTGTTCTTTTTTTCATTTTATCCCAGGGTCATGTGAACGGAGACCCGACTAACTGAAAACCCGATCCGGTCATTTACATCAAAATACGTCGTATTTTATGAAATCATTGGTGGACTAAGTTCATATTTCCTTTGGAAGCCAAAACAGGAGACCCATTACCTTCGCACGTGGTGTGCTGAAAAACGTTCGCAATGTTTGGTGAGTGAAAGGAAAGTAGTTCCAACATTACCTCTGTCAAATTCTTGTACAATCTGTCCTCCCTCTAGAACTTCCAAGGTTAAGATTTAGCGAACTTTTTCACCTTCTCTCCTAAATCTCAAACTTTGTGTCCCCCATTGCTTCGACACGTGATGTACGCGCGACTTTGTCCGAAGCTAGCATCAATAGCAAGTCTCACATGACCGATTAATGCATCCAGTCAAACCATTCAATGGCGTGTAGGAAACTTCCATGTCGATTTCAAATATAAAGAGAAATGTTAGGAACATAGAGACTAGCATGAGTTTACTTTGCGAAAGGATTTGGCAATCGGCAAGTAGAAATTCGAATGACCGGGTCGTGTCGTATTTCAGTAATCTAAAAGTCTATCATGTTACGATTTTCATATCCAAACATTAGTTTTTGTTTTACAAATAAACTTCAACATTATTCATGGATTGTAACACGAGATTTGCCTAAGTACAACGCTAATCCACATCAGAGAATACGACAAACAAGTTTTTTTTAGCGGTTCCAGATTTCACTTAGAACGTGAAATTTACCCATCAAAATCGATGCCTCATTTTTTTGAAAACTTGAATACCTTGTGTTGGTTTTATGGATGGGTCGTGGGCGGCCTAAAATGGGCTAACCCAGCCCATAACCCACGATAGTTAAAATAACTGCCAAAGGCAGTTACTTCTCTTGACTTGATGAAAGAATAAAGTTTCTTTAGTCGTTTCTCTAATGTTCCTTAAAGAGAGAACACAGAATAGAGAGAAAGATATAGAAGAACGACAACGAACTCTTGCTCCTTTCTCGAACATGAGATCCAAGATGATAACTCGCTCGATGGCTACATCGAGGATACTTAATTTGTGAAAATTACGGTACGGCCCAAAGTGTGATGCATTTGTTTACGATAGGTGATTTAGGATGGTCTCTAGCTTGTTATTTTTGTGTAATATGTTGCGTATGTATATGGGAATGTGTTCCCTTCACCCTGGAACGTACCTTGTCACAAGTTCTAAGGTCGATTCTAGGATCTACCCAAGTTTAAGTAGTATTCTTAATTGAATGATTGCAGTGAATTATCATCTCTAATGACTACCATTTGCTACCGCAATCCACATAAATCATATTTATGCACATGAATAATATGAAATATTAATAATGCAAAATCCTCGGTCATGGATATCGCCGAAAATGGAAGCTCGGACTAATGGTTCCAAATTACACACTCATTATCGGATGTTATGAAATACCACAGGGTCATGCGAAGACATAGAATAAGAAGAACACAAAAATTTGTTATAGGTTCCACTTCTTCAAACTTGGATCCTACCCGTCAGAACCGGTTTTCCAATTTTTGGAATCTAGAACCTAACCCGCATATCCTAGAACTTGGTTCCGGAAACCTACCATGTTTCCACCTGTTTGACTCTTTTGTTCACGGTTCTACTCTGAAACTATGCCCATCCCTAAGTTTCCGTATATTGCAAGGTTTCTCTATTACATATGTTGTGCCGATCCGAGATAGACACAATTGATTGGAGCGTTGGGAAATTTCTGACTCAAGACTTGAAGGTCACTCGCTGAAATCCCAGCAAGTGCCCCTAAAAAGCTTTGGATTAGGGTTATCGTCATAGGCCCAAGAAATCTTATCCTTTTGTTTCTTAAGTTCGCCGGATCTCCACGCCCTAAAAAGGGACGCCAATTTTGCCACGATCCACGCGAGACTCTCTCTCTCTCTTTCTCTCTGCCCAGTCTAATGGACATCTAGGCCTTGCCTCACCAAGGTTATAACTTCCTTTTTTCTCCTTTCAATTGATATTGTTTAATCCTTCCTATAAATAATAGATATCCCTGATTTGCCTCTATTAAAATCATATTTTCAAACTTTTTGTAATATTTGGTTCATACAACATTTCGTGTGGGTCTTACAATTTAAGAGTTGAAATAAAATGAAAAAAAGGGTCTTTGAAGGTGTTGTTAGATTAGTGAAATTTAGGGTCGTAATGATGAAACAGTTTTGTGGGGGCAATGGCGTCGAAGAGAGTGAGGTCTGCATCGCCATGTAAGGCGGGGACGCAGCAAGACCTTTGGGGCTCGGAGCAAGGCTGAAAATACGGCAGGTGGTGTCCAGTCTAGAATTGGGAACCAACCCCGTAAAACCCCACTTTTAACCGGTCGATCATGAAACTTTCGATTCTTGAATAGGCCGGTTTCCGTCCGATTTCATTCTATAATGGCAAAATGATACAAATAGTCGCCGAACTTCGACCAAATATGAGATGGAGTCCTTAAACTTTTAATTTGACCAATACAGTCCCCGAACTTTAACCCAATGTGCAATGTGGTCCCTAAACTTTTAATTTGACCTCACTTTCTTCGACGCCATTACTTATGGGGTGCTTGATGTCCAGTCTGGGATCATGGATTAAGTTGAACACATTCGAAAAGTTTAAGGGCCGTATTGGTCAAATTAAAAATTTAGGGACCACATTACATATTGGAATAAAGTTCATGGATCATATTTATCAAATTAAAAGTTCAAAAACTACATTGCACATGGGTCAAAGTTCAAGAACTATTTGTATCATTATCTCTTCTATAATCGATTCTTCTTAGGGACCACATGACACATTGGATTAAAGTTTAAGGACCATATTGGTCAAATTAAAAGTTCAAGAACTACATTGCACATTTTATCCCTTCTATAATCGATTCTTCTTAGAATTGACTTTGAATATGTGGGTTTCAACTTGATTCCCGAGTTAAAATTGTCTACATTTTGAATAGCATATCTCAAACAAAACAGTCATCTTCAAATGAATTCAATCTCACAACCAACACAATGTTATCCCGACATTACCCTTCCAACTCAAAAATAGAGGTTATAAAAAACCAAAAACAAAAAAATGAAATCATTAGCTCCAGCTGTACAGTCCGAGGTTATGTTCACGTGTGTGGAAAAACATCGATGTCGTCCTCCTCCCGCCCCGTAACTACTTTCTTCCTATATGCGCATAAATACGCGATGACACAGCTACGGAAAAGAAAAAAAAAACAAATTAATTAATTAACTTAGCTAAATTAATTAAAGGCGACGTGGGCATGAAGATGACGGTGAACTATCTCGATCGAATCTCAGCCGTACGTTGATGGACCCCACCCCTCCCCACCCTTCATCTCCAAGAGATGGAAAGCTGGTTAGGCTTTGCTTCTGGGAAACGAGCGGACGAATTCACACGTATATATATATATATATATATATATATATATATATATATATATATATATATAGAGAGAGAGAGAGAGAGAGAGAGAGAGAGAGAGAGAGAGAGAGAGAGAGAGAGAGCGAGGAGTCGGTGACGTAGAAGATTAATCTCGGATTTCTAAGGTTGTGTCCTTATCATCTGCGGCGCATGGTTGTATCACAGAAGTTTGGATTCCTCTTCTATATATGTGTATATACGTACGTGTGTGTGTGATTCCTTGTTCTGATTTATGTTCTCTCGGACGGACGGCGGTGATGAGCCTCGCTCGCAAGAGAATTTAAATGGGTCAATGCAGTTCCCGGCCGGCATCTAGAGACGGCAAGCGGTGGCGGCACGGCGGGGGCGGCGGCGGCTGCTCCTCGGGCGGTCCGGGAAGGGACGGGTGTTGGGCCATGGTGAGGGAACAGAGATGCAGGTTCTACATAGCCAGGAGATGCGTCGTGATGCTGCTCTGTTGGCACAAATACGGCGAGTGTTAAATTCAAAAACTCGTTCATTTCAATTCTTGCTTCTTCTCCAGATCTCCCTGTTTCTCTTATTCTTGTAATTTACGGCAATGTATCCACCAGTACTGGTGGATCCCTGCTAGAGTTGTCCCCCAGAAATGTTCATCATATGGATTCTGAACACACTCTCTCTCTCTCTCTCTCTCTCTCTAGAGGTCGAATAAAAGTGGATTCCAGGTTAAATTAATTGCTACTGGGTTTCAGAATTTGATTCCCAAGTGCTAAAACGACGGCATACGTACAAATGGATCAATTGGTTATGATTGTGTAGTTGAGATATTGATGGGTTATTCGCCAGAAATAGGGCTTATTTGTTGTGGACGAGTGGTTCTAGAATCCGCACACGTTTTACTTGGAATCTCCAATCTATCTAGAGAACATATTCTTCATTTTTGAAACCTGGAACCTATTTCGCATGCTCTGAAACTTGGAACGTACCTTGTTACAGGTTCCGGGGTCGTTTCCAAGGTCTTCTATCAAGTTTCACATATATTCTTAATTTTTTTTTTGTCAGACATATATTCTTAATTGAATTTGTCACATTTAATAATCACAATTTACTACTACATTTCACTAGCCACAACTTATATTTATATACACGAATAAATATGAAACATTAACAAGGTAAGAGTCTCGCTCATAAATATCGCCAAAATGGAAGACTAGTGATTTCACGTTACACAATCATCATCGGACCCCATGGAATACCGTAGGATTGCGCAAAGACATAAATCAAGAAAGCAAAAACTTGTTTTAGGTCACAGGTTCTAAGGTCCAGATTCTACCTACTTGGAACCCACTCGTCGAAATAATTTTCTCTATTTTTGGAATTTGGAACTTACTCCAGGATACCTTGGAACCTGGAACTGGATTGGTTCCCACAAGTTTGGTTCCAAGTTCCAGATTCTACCCCGAAACCATACTCACCCATATTACCTATCATAAGAAATGATTCAAACAAAGAAAGCATGCGTGTGTTGAATGATTTTGACCATATAAACGAATTTATTTTGAATCAAGATAAGGCGTATAGCGATTTAAATTCTCACTCTTTTCGGTAGGTGTTGTATTGCCAAAACCTTATCTTAAATGCAAGTGACCTAGAACATTAATGTAAGTGTTCTTCATTCTCTTTCGGCCCTTCTTTCTAATTTTGTGGTTTTTAGTGTGCACACATTATAGCACAATTCTATTGCTAAGAATTCGCAGATACGAATCTCTTATTCTATGCTGGTAACTTTACTAGGGCTAAAATTATCAAAAAAGTCCTAATCATATTGTAATTTTGTTAATTCAGTTATAAACTTTTTTTGTCAATTCAGTCATAAACCTTTTGTATTTACGCCAATTTAATCCTAAACCTTTTGCATTTGTGCTAATTTAGTCCATCAGCGATGACGTGGACGCCGGACAGTGCTAATGTGGTACCGTCGGCGCTTACGTGGTAGCTTTTAATAATACTTTTTTAAAATTTTTATTTTAATCTTCTTTTTGCTTTTATTTCCTTTTCTTTCTTTCTTTTTTCTTCTTCTTCCTCCTCTAGCCGGTCACCGATCTAGCGACCGACCGCAGGAGAGGGCCGGTGAGGTGAGAGCAATTGGTCAGAGGAAGAAGAAGAAGAAAAAAATAGACAAAATTATAATAGTAATAAAAATTATCCACATCAACGACGGCATCTAGGTCAGCATTGATCGGCCAAAGTTGGCCGGATTGACTAAATTGACACAAATGCAAAAGGTTTAGGATTGAATTTACAAAAAAAAAAAAAAAAATAGGGATGAATTTACAAAAAAAAAAAATAGGGATGAATTGACAAAAAAAATTAGAATTAAATTAACACAATTGTAATAAGTTTTAAACTTTTGGGACTTTTATGATAATTTTCTCCTTCACTAGGTGTTGGTAAGTGTAAAAAACCAAGTCGATAAAAAAGTGAGTGGCAACTTTTTTTTTTTCAGCTAGCTTGTTGGTTTACCAGTAATTTTATTATATTGCCAACTCTATTTTATAGTTCACAGCTGACCAAGGGACTACCTGAGTTACCAAATTAACTTACTAACAACTCGAAATTACTAACTTCTATGAGAAATTCCAATCTTAATCAACGTGCGTACAAACATTTCTTCCTTTGAGTTTCCAAATAGTTTTTGTTTACTAACTCTCATTCAAGTTATTTACAAACGTCTATTGTTTTCTTTAATTTTCCAAATTTTACAATTGAGTTTCCACATTTTATTCGCCATGGTCGGTAACCCCTTAATATTTCTATCCTATTCTTTTAGACATTACGAACCTAAATTAGCGCTGCTTACGAACTTTTCGCCAATTAAATGGTCATACTGTGTTGACCAAAAAGAATTACCACGTTGTGTGGTTAACAACTCTAATTTGAGTTACTTACAAACTATGAGTTTTTTTTTTGTCAGTTTTTCTTATCATTTGCAAATTTTTATTTGTCTTTCTCAATGATGCCTTAATTTTATCGACTCTTTTTTGAGATAATCAATCTGAATTAGAATGACAAATTACTATGCATCTTCCTCCCTTTTCATGAATGGTTCGTGTATGATTACATATCATATTCATGCGACAAACCTCTGTTTGAAAATTACGTCTCACTATTATATAAGATTAGAAAGATCCATTAACGTCCTTGATTTGATTGGTCTGCGAGTATCACTGATCGAATAGTGCATATGTATTAAGGTACAATCAAACTTCCTAAACGGGTCATCGGTGTTTTCGCACAATATTTCGACACCGATAAGACCCTAACAAAGATTCAGGAAAAACGACACGCATCATCCTCATTTGCTAATTTGTAGGTTTTGTCAACTCGAATTAAACTCTGGTGTCCAATTAAGAGATCGATAGTGTAGTTTATTTTTAAGCACATAAATTCAGCATCAACGCCGAGGGGACAAACATAACCAAATAATCGGGTCCATTTCTATTCATCTTGTTTGCAATTGTGGCACCAATTGTGCATACGTCTACCTCCATCTGAGCAGAAAAGCATCTTGGAAAAGTAGTTCCAATAGATCAGGCAATGGACTTGTTGGCTGATCACAGCACATCCGATATGCCCCACTCAACTTCACTTGGAGCAGAATCACTGTTGGGTCATGATGTATTTAATTACCGTTGTACATACTCGAATCACATTATAGGATTTCAAATCTATGGGATCACCGATTTTAGGTTATCAACTCTCATTTGAAATAATTTACGAAGTTTTTTTTCTTTGAATTATTAACTTTTCTCATATTTTACTAACTTTCATAAATCTATCTTTCTTATTAACGATAATGAATAAAACTGTCAAAGTTAATTGGAACGCAATCAAGTGCGAGAAACTGCAAGGTGAATCATTCGCAAGTGCCCAGTAGCTAACCCGAGCCGTAACATATAACGAATCCGACATGTAAAGCACATGGACCTTACCATATGAAGCGATCCGAATACATTTGTGTGAATGCAAACCGGGCATCCAATGTAGTCGAGTGCATGATAGGATTGAGCACAGCCCAAGAAGTTAATTAGCTTAGTGAGACCCGCATGATCGAACGTGTTAGCTTTTGCCGACCGCGTTGTAGTTAACCCAATGTGATTTGAGTATATAATTAGAATAAGTACAAGGCATTTGATATATTGGAGACATGTTGGATAATACTGGCAAAATCGACCGACTTCTTCTTCTTCCTTATTTTGGCAGTCGGCCGGTGTCATCCATGTCTAGATCGGAGCAAAATAATTAGCATGAAGTAGGGAAAGAATATGAGGTGACGTTTGGTGAACATGGAACAAATTCAAAATGAAGTTGGCACTCATGTGTAGCTAAGAGGGAAAATTATCAAAAAAGCCACAAACTTATTATAATTGTGCCGATTTAGTCTTAAGCTCTTTTTTTTTTTTTCCATTTCAATTCTAAACATTTTGTATTTGTATCAATCCTATCCATCCGGCCAACTTGGCCTGTCCGCGCTAACGTGGACTTTTTTTAGTAATAACTTAACATTTACTATAAAAAAAAATTCTTTTTTTCCTTTCTTTTTTTTTCTTTTTTTTACTATTCCTTCTTCCTCAGCCCGTGTAGGAGCCGGAGGTGGGGCTGACGAGGCCGAGCTCGCCCACCGATAGCAAGGTTGCCCTCGCCTCTAGCGATCGGCTAGAGGAAGAAGAAGAAGAAAAGAAAAGATAAATAAATAAATACATAAATAAATAATTTGAAAAAAATTAAAATATTATTAAAAATTACCACGTCCGTACGATCCGGCCAAAGTTGGCTAGATGAATTGAATTGGCATGATACAAAAGGTTTATAACTAAATTGACAAAAAAAAATAGAGTTTAGGACTAATTTGGCACAATTGCAATAGGTTTAGGACTTTTTTGGTAATTTTTCCAAAACTAGGCCTACCTCAACTCTCTCACCCAAGAAAGTATCCTTTGCCTTCGTTAAACATCGCGTCATAGAAACATAATGTCATCGAGTCAATTAGGAAAAATTGTCAAAAAAGTCCTAAACCTATTGCACTTTTGCCAATTCAATCATAAACTTTTTAATTTTGTCAATTCAATCATAAATATTTTGCATTTGTGCCTATTCAGTCCTAAACATTTTTTTTGTGTAGATTCAGTTCTAAAACTTTTGCATTTGTGCCAATTCAGTCCATACAACGTCGGCCAATGTCGACAGGCAATATTTAATAATATTTCAATTTTTTTTTCAATTTTTTATCTTTTATTTTTTGTTCATCTTCTTCCTCCAGCCGGCGAGGTCGCAGCCACTAGAGCTGTCTGCGTCGCTCACCCAGCCATGGCGTCGCCGGATCTACACGCCAAAGCTGGGCAAGGTCGAGCTCGCCCAACAACAACGACTCTAGTGGTCAATGAGGTCGAGACTCGCCGGCTAGAGGAAGAAGATGAACAAAAAAAAAAAATTGGAAAAAATATTGAAATATTATTAAGTATTGCACCGTCGGCGCCAGCAGTCATCCACGCTAGTGCCGACCGACCAAAGTTAGCCGAATAGACCGAGTTGGCACAAATATAAAAGGTTTAGGACTGAATTGTCAAAATTAAAAGATTTAGGACTAAATTGGCGAAAGTGCAATAGGTTTAAGACATTTTTTACAATTTTTCCAGTCAATCACATTACTTGTGAACTTATGAAATACGAAAATCTTAGCGCTCGACAAAATATTGAGAATCAGAAGTAACCTAATTTAGGCCGAAATGACTAAATTGACATAATTGAAAGGTTTAGAACTAATTGACAAATTGTCATAAAGTTTAGGATTAAATTTGGCCAAATTCATAGGTCTATGACTAAATTGACACAAGTTTTTGACTAAATTATCAAATAAGTCCCAAACCTATTGTACATCGAATAATTCAGTTCTAAATCTTTCAATTACATCAGTAATTAACCTTTCGACAGATTATCAATTTTTTCAAAAAAATTTCAATTGTGCAAATTTAGTCCTAAATATTTTGACAATTTACCAATTTAGTCATTTGGACAAATATTGGTTGGAAATCGCCGAAGTGGCGATCTAGTTAATGTCGGCTGTCCTACATGGCACGATCGATGTTGACATGGATAATCTTTTTATTTTTTTTTAATTTATCATTTTTTTTCAATTCTTTTCCTTTTCTTTTTTTTCATTTTCTCTCCGTCGGCCATTGTTAGGCCTTGTTGGATCTAGCGAGGTCACTTGTGAGGGTGAGGGCGAAGGCTAGTGAGGGCATCGAGACCCTCGGCGATGACAGGAAAAAGTGGGAAAAAGGAAAAAATTTAGGAAATTAAAAAAAAATTAAAAATTTGTCCACGCCAGTATTTCTCGGCCAAAATCAGTAGAAATAATTAAATTGGCAATTCCTCAAAAAAAATTTAGGACTAAACCAGTATAATTGAAAGATTTATGATCGAATTGGCAAAGTCGCATAATAGACTTACAACTTTTTGGAAAATTTTCCCTTGTCATAACCATAGCGGAATGAGGACATCATGGGAACCAAAGCAAATAGCACATTCGAACGTCCCGCCTACAGCTCATCTTCCGATTTCTTACTCTTTCCATTTGTTTTTTTTTTGTGGGGGGTGGGGTGGGGGGTGTTGTGTTTTTGGGGGTCGAATACTCTTCCCTTTTCGACATCATGCAACGCGTGCGCCTTGGACTATGAGAGCTAAGGCTGCCCCCCAAGAACCTAGACAATTTGCACACAATCCATCCGGATTAGCAAATGAATCCAGGCGGCTTGACGGCGTACGTTCACTCCAAAACCTTTATTAAATTTTTTGGCAATAGCCAGAGTCGCTCTATTTAAAATGGAAGGAAAGAGCAAAATGTACAGATTGAGATTATTACTCTGTCTAATATCCTTCCACTTAGCCTCAACCCAGTGGAAGGATGAGAGAGCTTCATGGTGGACCCGGGCATATGTTTTACTCTTGCCCTAATCTTATTCCCGATAATTAGGGGTGAACGGTTCCAGGTTTCGTCCGGGTTACGCCCAAAACATAGAACCTACTCTTCGAAAGTGGTTCCCCACCGTCTACTACCAGGTCCCGAGTTCTAACCTTGAATCATGCTTACCCCTAGTGGTAATTAGGTAACACTTTTTTCATTATTTTGCTACCTAAACATTCATCCTTTTCAAGCCTCATTTCGTGTGATGTTTTTGTCTTGGAGTAAATCTTTGTATGTAGTCAAAACATATACCAACCATGGCAAGTTTTATTTGTGTATAAGTTGCCAAAGTTCAAAATTTAATTATTGATGGGATTTGGAGTCGATCATTCAGATTCATTCGTCCCCACTCACTTCTATTCATCCCCCGGACAATCAAGTAAAAGAGCACTTCTCATTCAACAATTTCTGATAAAAATATCCCTTAAGTTGAATGAATGGAATGGCTTTATTTTATATTTTTGTACAACTCAAGGACTTAAATAATCATATACTAAAAGTTTAAGGACCGCACTGAACAATTTAAAATTTAGGGACGATATTGCATATCTGGTTGAAGTTCAAGGAGAGACGTTGCACAATAGGGCTAAACATGGTTTCAAGTTAGAATAAGGAACCATAAAACCGAACTGGTGAAAATACGGCAAGTTCAAGATTTCATAGTAGGCGGGGTAAGTTCCAGATTATGAAAATTGGGAATTTCCAACGGGTAGGTTCTAGATTTCAAAAGGTGGAACCCAAAACAAGTCTTTGTATTTTTCTTGTTTTATGTCTTCGTGCAACCCTGCGGTATTCTATAACGTGCAATGATGAGCATAGAATCTAAAACCACTAATCCGAGCTTCCATTTTCTACGATATCGATGACTGAGACTTTTACTTTGTTAATATGAATATTTCAAGTTCTTCGTGTGTCTAGATATGAGTTACGGTCACTGCACAATTGGCCAAAAGTTGACAGACCTTATGTGTTGTCTTCCCTTCTGTTTTCTTGTTGGGTTGCTTTTGAGTTTCGATTGGGAAAGATTGCCGCGAGTTAGACTTTAATATTGCACAAACACCGTCATCCTTTTTAGTTTCTATCGAATCAACAACACAAAAACTTTGTTACGTTATAAATAACATGATACACCGAAAATAATTATTCCTTCTTTTAAAGCCCGTTCCAATGAGGCGTGTACAGATATGACTCGAGACAACTGTTGGCCAGAAAAAAAAAAAAAAAAAAACATGTTATGTATTATTACTTGGCCGAAAAGAGAATATGCAAAGTTGATGTTGACGATTGTTAAGAACAATCGAAGTGGAATCTTGGAGCTATAGACAGCAAAGAATGTTAGAGGATCCTGATACCAGCCAAACCCTTAGATTATAACTATGTGATCCCCCCATGCATACCTCCAAAACTCCCTCTCCTTTATTATTCTCATTCTTACTCTGATCCCGAAATTTCGATTCCGTCTCCATCACAACCCTCTCGCGCGATGACGAGTTACACTGGCGGCAGCCCGGTATACGTGCCGGAGAACCTGGCGCCGAATGCTGCGTCCCCGGGGTGGAACAACAAGGGCGACAACGCGTGGCAGCTGACGGCGGCGACGCTGGTGGGCATGCAGAGCGTCCCTGGCCTCGTGATCCTGTACGGGAGCATGGTCAAGAAGAAGTGGGCGGTGAACTCGGCCTTCATGGCCCTCTACGCCTTCGCCGCCGTCCTCGTCTGCTGGGTCCTCTGGGCCCACTCCATGGCGTTCGAGGACCCCCTCTGCCCACTGGTGGGGAAGCCCCGCCCGGTGCTCTCCGAGCGCGTCCTCCTGGGCAAGTTGAAGTTGGGGTGGATGCCGATGGCCGACTACGTCTACTTCCAGTTTGCGTTCGCGGCTATCACGGTGATCTTGCTGGCCGGGTCGCTGCTCGGGAGGATGAACTTCTACGCCTGGATGATGTTCGTGCCGCTGTGGCTGACGTTCAGCTACACGGTCGGCGCCTTCAGCATATGGGGAGGAGGTTTTTTGCATCAAAAGATCATTGATTATGCGGGTGGTTTCGTGATCCATCTCTCTTCTGGTGTGGCCGGCTTCACTGCAGCTTACTGGGTAATGAACACTACATCAATAACAAGATTAAACTTAATATACTTAAATCATTAGTGATTCTTAGATAGACTTGATTCATGTAGTATTCTTCGCACAATCACTTCTGCTCAAAACTGTTAGATCGTGGACAGTAAGTTCCGAGTGATCACGAAGAGCATAGCTGATTGCTCAAAACTGTGTTTTTTCAATCGGCCCTCATTTGCCGGATGCTCGAATGGGCAACCCAGTTCGCGTTCGGACAATTCTAGAGATACGAAGGCCGACTCATCTAATTAGTGTGCAAAGTTTCATATAAATGTACTTCCTCTTTGTGGCCAAGATAGAATGCATTTCAATTCAACCATCTCAGAGACAAAATTATGCATCTAGGAATCTCTGTCATTCTTGTTCTTCGTACAGTCTTTCCGACGAATGTATTAGCGCTTGTCTGCGCGCGTATCTTACGTTCTGTTCCATTACGTCTCATTTTTGGTGGGCGATTTTCCCTGTGTTGTAGGTCGGACCGAGGCATTCGCACGACAGGCAAAACTTCCCGCCGAACAACATAATACACGTGCTGGGAGGTGCAGGGTTCTTGTGGATGGGTTGGACCGGGTTCAACGGCGGTTCGTCGTTCGCAGCCAGTGGGATCGCATCCCTGGCCGTCCTCAACACCCATCTCTGCACCTCCACAAGCCTCATCGTGTGGGTTTCGCTGGACATGATCTTCTACAAGAAGAGCTCTGTCATTGGTGCTGTGCAGGGGATGATCACTGGCCTTGTCTGCATCACACCCGGGGCAGGTTTGACCCTCTTCCGAGTTCAGAACCGTGCCCGATTTCATGTCGGAAAGCGGTTTTCAGTTCATGAATCTCCTAGTTTTCATTTTCAAAATGTGAAAACACTATGCAGTCTGTCACAAAAATTTGAAATGTTTGCCAACTGAATACAGTTTTTCAAGCATTATACACCCAGTCTAGAGTCGACATCATTCACCGAGCTAACTACTCGGTCACCAATCTTATTATCCGCTTGCTCGCTCGCGCTATTAATGTAATTTACAGCCACATTCCGTTCACTTAACTAGAACTATCGCTCACTTAAAGCGATCAAGCTGCAAGGTGCAGTTTCCACTGATTAAACTAGCTGCATCACTGCATAATTTAAACCGGTGGCCGACTGCAGGAGTCGTGGACTCGTGGGCAGCAGCTTTGATGGGAGTAGTGTCCGGTGCGGTACCATGGTACACCATGATGGTACTCCACAGAAGATCGGCTTTCTTCCAGAAAGTGGACGACACGTTGGCCGTCTTCCACACACACGCGGTCGCCGGAGCTTTGGGGGGCATCCTCTCGGGGCTGTTCGCGAAACCCGATCTCCTGAGCATGCTTTATACGTCAGGTAATCACACAGGCTTGTTATATGGCATCATCGACGGGAAGGCCAGCCAAGGACTCCGGCAGATGTCGTACCAGCTCGCCGGAGCAGCTTTCATCACGGTATGGAACGTGGTCGCCACGAGTTTCATCTGCCTTCTCATAGCCAGAATTGTCAACCTGAGAATGGTGGAAGAGGATCTGGAAGTAGGTGACAGCGCCGCGCACGGGGAGGAGGCATACGCGCTCTGGGGAGACGGGGAGAAAATGCCGCGCCCTCTGCGGCTCCGAATGCCGCCGAGAATCCCCTTCATCTGTCGGCGCCTGCTTTGATTTTTGGTTTTTTTTTTTTTTCCTTCCCGACCCGAGGTCGATGATCATCACTACCCGGTGATGCTCGAGTTGAAATTTCTCAGAGATATTAGCTTGTATTATGGCAGTAATGCTGGTTACTCCAGCATTTTCTCTGGTTTGGAAGTGTTCTTTTGTGAATTCTGGTTCCATGAAATACATCAGTCAACGATTGTACAGACAATCCTGATGATTCTGTACAAATTGTTGCATGACAGGGAAAGTAGCCAGCTTTTTTCCAATTTAGTATTAAAAAAATACCAAAATAGGTTAAGAAAAAATATATTTACTGTTTTAGGTGTCGTTCGGCATTCAAAATGCCGAGCGAAGCCCGCTCAAAATGCCATGCAAGTATATATATTTTTGTTTTCCTTTAATCATTTTTTTAATTTCTTTTTCTTGTTTTCTTGTAATCATTTTTTTTATTATTCAATTTGTTTTTTGGAATGAAAAAAATATTAATGAAATTTATATATAATACCATGTTCTGTAATATTCATACGAATTAACAATGAATGAAACACTTATATATCGAAAATTTATCTACAGATGATGTTCTAAAAACTCAAACAGCAAAAAAGTAGAGATCGGCATAGGATTAATGCTGTCGACGCTGCTCCGCCTCCCAACTCACTACGTCGGGCTCCGCCTCCCACCTCCAACCGGCGTTCATTGGCGCCGGCAAAATAACTCGAGTCGTGCACCACAATACGATGACACGCCTGGACTCCGAGGAAAGCGAGCGAACAAGCAAGAATATTACAGAACAGGAAAAGAAATGTCTTGTCCATTCCATAAAATAAATTAAATAATAAAAAAATGATTACAAGAAAACAAGAAAAAGAAATTAAAAAATGATTAAAGGAAAATAATAAACAAATTGAAAAAAAATAATACTTGTGCTCGGCACTTTATGTGCTCCGCTCGGCATTCAAAATGCCGAACGACTCCTAAAACGGTAAATATATTTTTTCTTAACCTATTTTGATAATTTTTTATTTTTTTATACTAAATTGGAAAAAATCCCGAAAGTAGCATTCACAAGAGCAGAAAATTACATGAACTGAGCGGAATCTGTTTGCCATCTGTAACGGCCAGCACTGATTTATGCCAAAAGAAAATGAATTAGCTAGGAAGTCCATGTCAACTATTTTTCATGGGAAATTGAGTGCTTCCCCAACATTGCATTCAGTACCATAGTTTTGAGCAACTATAGGTACACTAAAATACGTTCCTAGAAACTTTCAATTAGTCAATGAAAAATATTTCTATTAACGGCAACAATTTATGCCTAAATATTTTCGTACTCGGTCGTTTTTAGAAATATGTTTTCTAAATTATTTATTTCTCACGAAATAGCTTTAAAATAATTTATTAATTAAGTAATGTGACACTCTCAGAGTGATTATTTCTGTTAGTGAGCCCATTAAAGCACAATGCCACGTAACTTAGAGTAAGAATTTAGTAGAATCATAGTGTATTTAGCATTACTCCAAAGTTCTAATTTGAATAACAAAAGCTAGCTAAAATTCTTTAAACACATCTGTCAAACGTGGGCTTTCTTGTTAGAACTATCGAGATTGTCGACGGTCAATTGGTAGAGAAGGCAGATCAGCCATTGCCAGAGGCAGATTCCTAGAAGGCAGATCAGCCATTGCCAGAGGCAGGTTCCTAGAAACAGTTACAAAGTCGAACAGGATTGAGCATGACGGAACTGCAGCACCACAGTTTCAGTTGGTCAGCCGCGAAATTTCAGCTTCGGGGATGCACGTTTACACTTGTCAGGAGATAGCAACAGATAAAAACTAATGGAAGACTGACCAGTTAAGACCTCTCTTCTCAAAGAGAGGAACAAAAGCCGGGCTAGAAACAGGCCGAAACAAACAAATTTGAATTCCTAAAAGCAGAGTTCAAACTTCGAAAGCCACTTCCTGAACTTATCCAACCCTTTGCTAAATAATGAGAGCATGTACATATATATTGATATAGACACTAGCATTCAACTGATATGCGGTATAACCTATCAGTCATATTTTGCGACGATACGTATTCAACTATTGCGGTTGAGAACAATAGGTACTTTTGAGTAATAATGGCGCTCTGTTGTGTAAAAGGAGGCAGGCATGCATGATTGCTGAGTCAAGTTAGAGACAGCACCCATCTAACTCAAAGCTGTACATTTCGGAGTGTGCCTCGATTTTCAAGAACTCGGAAACTAACTTTTAACCGCCCTTGACCTGCATTTGATCCCTTATAACTTTAGTCACCTGAGCGAAGTCTGGAAACATTCCACTATCACTTTCTTTTGTACAAGAGAATCCTAAAAGGAAAATTAACAAGGAGAATAATGTCAAATACCTCAAATTGTACCTCGGTACAAGAACAAAAAAGATAAAAGCATAAGGAAGGATGTCTGCTACAGCAGAGCCCATAGTAAGCCACTAACCAACAGATCTATGCATTAGTTTCTCACAGACTATTTATTTAAAAAAAAAAGCTGCAATGCATTCCTGTGCCATTGTTATGGTATTGAGGTTAGATCTCATTCTTGATCACTGCTACCACATGTACACCCCAAAAACACTACATTAACATTTTATCTATGGAAATCCAGGCAAACTACATCAATCGTATGTATAACAAGGATAAAAGTCTCAATTCAATTATCAAATTGAAAATGGACCAAAGTAAAGTGATCACTGATAACATTTACCCCAAATTGAGATACTAGTTGAGAATCAATATATTAATTTAAAATCAAGAATCATGTCCAATTTTCAAGGTCAGGCAAAGGAGACTAAACTTATAAACAAGTAATAAAATTAAATGTGTTGCAAACGAACATGTTTTGAGTGATGTAAAGTGATTTAATGCCACAACCGGGGTGATGCCGCAGCACCAAGGGCTTAACTTGACAATTAAGATTGGCATGTTTTGACTTCTCGCCCCTACACCTTTTCAACCTTTACTGTCACCAAGGTGTATGGGGATTGGGGATGGCATAACCCCAAAGAGATTTTAAAGACCCGCGGGCCAATGAGGGAATGGATTTCCTCCGCATGAGCGAAAAAATGGTGATTTCATGACAATGAAAGAGAAGAAAGCCACTGACACTTAATATTGTATTATAGAAATATTGCTATATACAGACTTATACCAGTTATATCATATATGCTCTGATCTCAGAATCACCATATAAAGGTAATGCAAAAATAGCTTATATTGTGGCAAAACTATCATCCCACATTGTGGATTACTTTTACTTTTGACTAGAAGCATTTGAAATATGTCAGTTTGGTAAAAAGTGGAGAACAAGAAGGTCACATGTATTCATGTTGTATAAATTCACCAATCGCATTGCCATGCATGTTATACATGGGCTTGCAACACAAGGTATACATACATATTTGAAGTAAGAGATTAGTTTTAGAAATTCATGAGTGAGGGTTAACTTTCTATTTTTCATATGCTTTTGTTTACAATTTCTATCCGGCCTAGTTTTTATTTTAAAAAAGGGTTAATACCACGAAAAACCTCAAATTAGTACACATGTGATAAATTTATCCCAAATTATTTTTTGGCTCATCAAAAATATCAAACTAGTATATACGTGACAAATTTACCCAACCTGATTTTTGGGTGCATGACACATTTACCCTCCGTTAGCTTCCGTCAATTTTATAGTGAAACCGCTAAGTTAAATAACACATAGCAATAATTGAGTTGATCCGACAAGTCCACGTGGAAATCCATGAGATGAAGAGATAGATTTCCGAACATATATAAGCAAATCTTTTAATGGCGGTGGAGTTAGAAGACCGTTACCCTTCCTTCGTCAAAATTACAGGTAAACAAATAGAATTACCCTTCTACTTGCCAGGTCAATGAGTTATTGCCATGTGTCATCAAGCTCAACAATTTCACAAGAAAATTTAATGGAAGCTAACAAAAGGTAAATGGGCCACGCGTGTACCAGTTTGGGTTTTTAGTGACTTGAAAATTGGTTTGGGATATATTTGTCATATGTGTACTAGTTTAGGGTTCTTTATGATATTAACCCTATAAAAAGAAATAGCTTAGTTTTGAGTTTGAATCGACCTATTTTTTATTTGTGCCTCAATTGTTCTTTCATCCTTCAGTTATATCTTTCAATTTAGCTGAATTATAAGAAGTCGCTTCATGTTTTGTTCTGTCTAAGAGACTTTTCATTAGTAAGAGTAGTTTAAAGAAAAAGTCAGACTTAAAAAATTTAAATTAATAAATGTCCCTAGTTTCTTTCAAAGTCCTCTTATTCTGAAGTGCATAGATGGCTAGACACAATGATGTAACTATATTATAGATTTCATGGGTTCATACTAATTGGGTCTCCAACAAAGTTGAATTGGAAAATCAAAAGTGAAAAATTTTGTGCGTATGAGTTGGTCAAACAATCACTTTTTTTGTTTGCCATTTTGTTTAGTATTTTAACAGATTATGGGAAAATGAAAATGTAACAAAATGTCAATATTGTACATGTTCCTGACGCCTTGTGTATCAAACAAAAGTCAAAGGCTAGAAAAAAATTCTAAAAATAAAAACCACCCCAAACACCCCCTTAGATTCTAAAAATGCGCCTATGATATCAGGAGTCAGATAATCCAAAAAAACTTTTCATTCCTCGATTTTCACAAGAAGTTGATTAAAATTCATCGAAAGAGTAAGTACCTTTGTATCTGGCCAATCCTTACGTCTTTGATTTACGAAGCTTCATTAGTTTATCTCTCCACAAGGCTGCAAAAGCTAAAAGTCAAGAACAAGAAACCCAGAGAGAACTATTCGTGAACTTGATCATAAATTACTATAAAACCAGGAAACTCATGCTTGATGAAGAAAAACTTCGTGAGAAATAAGGACAAAAATAAACTGCCTACAAATGTACCTGCATCATTGTATCGTTCCTCTTTGATAGCTAGATTCATGTTTCTGACTAAATCAAGTTCTTCAGCCAGCACATCTGGACTGTCTGAAGCACTGGATAAGATGTAAGTCATGCTTAGATGAAGTCCGTGTATATTTACATACTTTGAGTTTTCTACATCACTATACAAAACTTATGCTCGAAAGTCCAGTTACCTGTCAAGTAAGACATCGTAGACCGGTTTTCTGTCACGCGTTGTCTCTGTTCCATAACCAAATCTGATAGCATCTCTGAGGATAATTTGCTTATTTACATATATTGGCACCTGCAGAACACAGCTTCCTATCAGGAAAATAATGAAGCTGCCAGACCCACCGGACAAAAGAGATACAATTGCTACACCAGGCATCTCCACCAATGCCACGTCTACTTATTTCAATTCAGATAAAGGTAGACATGGTCTGAAGCTAAAAGAGGCAAAATGTGGTAGGTGATGATGGATATCCACCAACAATTTGGAAAACATAATCAACAAGAAACCTAAAGCGAAAGGTCTTTTTGAATGATGGCAAAAACATAAACAAAAAAATAAATAAAGAAAGCTCAGCTGATTATTCCAGAACTAGACTAGTGAATCACATCGACACCACAAATCTATATGAGATCAATCCATTGAGCAATTTCCCCTTTCGCATTTGCTCATTCAGTTTACACTTACAAGGAACTTGAGTCTAACCAGACTTAATGGTACAAGCATGTATCCACAAAACTTCAGATGTCGGGTTTGAGGGGGTTTCTCTTATCCAATATTTGCAGAACAAATAGACACGTGCAAGCAGGAGAGACACATAGTACAAACCTTGCACCTATGAGCCACATTTATGGCATCTGATGGACGAAGGTCTACACTTAGTAAATCATCTTTCCCTGACTGCAGAAAGGGAATCATTTTGTTGTAGCATCAAATAAAGAACCATAAGGCTGATGAAGCATGTTCTACAGGCAACAAGCTTTTAGGTACCTTACTGAAATACAATCTGGCAAAGTAAGTATTTGCCACTCTCTGTGTGATCCTTACCATCTTTATCTGCAAAGAAGGGAAACGAGATTAATCTATTATATAACCTTTAACTACATCTCAGGATGAGTAGCGTTGAACAAGTCAATTTGCATCAGAAAGCCAACACCAGAAATGCAGATGAGAGAGGAGCAACAGAAAGGTTTTAGCAATATATTTACTGTTCACCTATATTTCTAAAGCTAATTCAAAGTTTCTAACCAAGATTTCTTCCGTTGCTCTAGTGAATCCTTTAAACACTTTACTTACCCAAACTTGAATCAATGTTTCCTATGCCTTAATTCCACAGAGACCAAATCACTCTTCCATTTCAGAATCAATCTTCCGAACAACACACTTTGCAATTGATGGTATAGAGCGTGGTACTAGATTAATAACTCAAACAACTGAATAAATGAATTTCATCCAGACATTATGCCCCAATAACAGCAACAAGGTCAAGCCAATGCCATACGCAGCACAGAAGCGATGGGACTATTTGAGGGTATACGTTAATATCTTTAAGGCTTAGTTCTTCATAGTCCCTTAATTTGATATGTCAAAGCAAGCAGCCTGTGCTAATAAGATTAAAAAGAGGATATGTTCGAGAAAAAAGGCCACTTGATGGATTCTATTATCATAAATATATTAAAGTAAATCGCTGTGTTTCCAGTCGATGATATAAAATGGAGTTAAATGAAACAGTGGAGTAAAGTGTATCAGTTTTTTGGTAAATCTCAATGTATCATTCTGTGTAACCCATCAAAAATCTTAAAACACCCAAATGCTTGCTTAGCCTGTCGCAGTGCTTACATAAAGCTAGCAAAACACAACTAAGCTTCAACCAGTTCCTAAAAGTAAAACTTATATACGTACTTCAAAACCAACTTTGTCTGTAAGATCCTTCACCAAATCAAATTGATCTGTACAACCCTGCATAAGACCATCATATATAACATTCAGATTAAAAAAAAAAAGAAATATAACATTTATTGAAAGCCACAAATAGTTAGTTACCCCATTTTCACCGCCGTGAAGGGCATCAATTAGTTTTTCAATGGCATACTCTCCTAACGAGGCAAAAGAAATTACCAATACATTAGTCCAGAAGCTCTAGAAAACAAGGGAAAGGACAGGAGAAAAGTGTGCAGGAAACTGTTTGTATACCTACGACAATGGGTAGCAGGAAAGATCCATCACAAACAATCTTAAGAAAAATTGTAGGACTGTGAAACCGATGAAGGAATCCTTGATCTACACTAGGACCCCTTGCTCTAATTGCAAAAGGATGCAATTGGCTTGATAACTGACTCTTCGCATCTACTTGATATCCTCTCCTCCGCATACGGTAGTGAGAAACGGTTTCTGCCCCAATAGTATTCAGCATCAACCATTGCACATACAACTTGGGCAAAAAGCTCCTGGAAGAAGGTTATCCAAATTCCAAAAGCAGCTAGTGCAAAGTTTACTTTTTTCAATACAGGTGTAACTTGTGTTTTATGATAATTTACATCATTAAAAGAAGTACAAAGAGAATTATAACCACGTTGTTACAAGTCATTGGAAGTGTTCAAGTGAATCTGAAGTGTGTAGAAAAGTATAATCCTTGAGCCTTTGACACGCAGGTATCTCTTGTGCAACCAATGTCGCGACATCGTCTTAACACTCCCCACCCCAATCACGGACTGTTCCCAATCAGACTCCCGGAAAAATGACCAGGTCGAATTGAGCTCAATCGGAGACGACACTCGCATTCAACAATTCAAAATGATTAAGACTCGCAGCCAACGATACTCAGCACGATCAAGGCATTTGACAATTCTTATGACGTAATACGCGTGTATTTCCAATCAAGGACACTGCTATCTACATAAATGCACGTAATTCAAAATCAACGAGCCACGCCGAATCCCCATGCAACGCGCAAACGCCATCACAGAAGCAGAGAGACGGTACCAGCGAGGAGGAGAGAGGCTTGGAGGTAGTCGTCATGGCCGTCCCCGTCGTCGGCGCCGCTCGATCCGCCGCCGAGGCCCCCGCCGGGCGACTTGCACGAAATGACAAGGGGTTTGACGCCGCGACACCGCCTCCTCCCTCTACACAGACGGACCGACACGCGGAGGGAAGAGGAAGTGCATGGAGCCGCGACCAACCGGCTGGCATCGGATTGCTCGGCCGCGACGTAGCCGGAGATCGCGCGGACGCACAGATGAGCTGCGAGCATTGTAGAGAGAGAGAGAGAGAGAGAGAGAGTGATGAAGGTAGGTGATCCCGGATGGAGGAAACAAGGAACGGGCCTCGGGGTTTGGAGATGGAGACACCCATATCGCAACACTGTTTTCACGTTTTCTTTGTCGTCCTAATTTTGCCCTTTTTCAATTCGACCAAAAAACAAAATCCATTTTTTCAAATATATGAATTTTTAAATTTCCTTTAAGGAAAAGATACAAATTTCATTTGATTTTATTTTCCTGTTTATCCGTTCGTTGGGTGAAATTAAAGATCATAATAACGTGCAAAACTTTTAATTATACAGACCGAACAATAAATCATCAAACATCTTTAACTATGTTGATCGCGACATTTTTACCGTGAACCTTCTTTTACATTAAAAATTTTAAACTATACCTATTACGACATATTAACTCTAATTTTTTTCTTGCTACATAAAAAATCACGAACTTATAATTATTGTGAAATATTTACCTTCCGTCAACGTTTTGTCCGATAATTCTTCCAAAAAAAACGTCATTTTCGCTCCATGTCAACACAATTTGATTTCGTTTGCCTTCCGACATCCATATAAACAGATATTTAACAGTGCTCGTTGACGGAACCTTAACGAAAGATAACCGTGCCACGTAAATATAAGTTTGAGATTTTTTCCGTTACTACAAAAAGATTATAATAAATGTGTCATTATTATGGGTATATTTAAAATTTTTAGTCACTTTTGCCCTCATACGACTCAAGTTAATTTCTCGTCCCTCCCTGCCGCTTGGCTCATCGATTCTACCAAAGAATTTTACGTAGTCGAATCACTTATCCCTCAATCAAATTAATAAATTTTTCCTACAGCGACTGCTACAATAGTAACGAAACGGGTCGCGGCCTTAGGCGGAGCTTACCTCGCTAGCTACTTGTAAATGATGTAGGAAGAAATTGCGAAATTGAAGGTGACAATGCTTACTGTCGAGATCACGAGAAATGAAATCTTTCCGTCGAATTTGTCATGTACTTATTTTATTCCCGGACGAGCCAACAAGGCGACTTTGAAAACGACGGAAACGAACGACAGCACACGATGAACTACTGTTTGATTATAGAGTGGATAAGATAGACAGCTCTTCACTATCCGACACGTCGGATTAGTTTATAACCACCCTCATGAATGCCCGACATGCACATTGGTGCTCAAATACTAAGCACATATTATATTGGATGAGTCCGGTCCATCTTGAGTGGAAGGCCAATGAGAGTTACGGAACAGGATATGAGCGATTAAGTCTCGGCAGCTTCTCACTAAGTATCAAGAAGAACAGTTTTTCTTCGAATTGTCTGTTGATGTGGAGCCACAGTTGCTGCCGTCCTGCTACTGCACAAGCACAAAGGTTTTCTGAGAACATTTGCCCGACTGTTATCGGCTGAAATTAGTCGTGCGATGCTTCGCTTAGCTTTAGAAGAGCAAGCTGCGTTTGCCTCGTGCTGGTCCTGTACTCGTTTCCTGCAATGTGTGTGCATTTTCTACTTTCTACTCTCTTCTGAGGAAGACATCTTCAAGTACTGCATCGCCTTCACGGCATAATTAGCTTTGACTTGGGAAGCCGCTTCAGTAACTTGATAAGCTCGTAAGTCCTAAAGTCTCGACCAGAATGTAGACAAAGGTCGAGCGGAGTCATACCATCCTGAAAAAGGAAATGCTTCTATTTTTGGCTGAATGAAAAGAGGATAATTGCACATCACAGAGAATTGGAATTAAGAGCACATCAACCTATTTACTACATGCTTCCGGCTTTAAAAAAAAAAAAAAAAGACTTAATTTTACACGCTGAATTTACTCTGGCTTGACCCCCAAAAAAAAATAATAATAACTCCAGCAATAGTTAATCAGGAAAGAGATTTTCAAGTTTGAAACTCATATAAGTAAGGAAGAAGCAGCGAATCAAAAGAAAGCACGGACCAAGTAAACTAAGGGCATGAATACTGGGAAAGAGGATGATATTTTGGGTACGTAAATAATAAGATGTCATTTCAGCTACTAGTTGCTCAACTATCTATTAAAGATAAGCATGTCCGTAACCATTAACCCAATGATCTTCTCAATCAGTGAGCATATCCATCCTCCTCACTAGATTTTTAAGGGCAAATCACCACTTGCAATTCCCGATGCCATCCTTAGGAGCTCAGGTCTGTGTGCTCAGTGTTTGTCCAATGAATGGAGCAGAGACCTATCATAGCACATTAGTGCATTCTCTTGAGGACACTCTAGAAATACGGAAATGTCCCTCCAGTAATTACATGGTTTATAAGGAAGCGGGGTACTACCACAAACATTCTACTCGGGGAACAGTGCGAAATATTTAATTTTTACCATGAGCTCAATAGTGAATGGCACCTGCCTAAGAACAGCCCCCAGATTGAGAAACAATTGGGTAGCAAATTGCAATACCAAGAAAACTGGAAGCAAATAAATTCCCTAAAAATTCTGTGCAATATAACATATCCAAATAGGTCTACCTGGTTTTTTATTGTCTTATCAGCTCCCTTGATTAATAAAAGTCTCAACACATCAGTGCGTTGAGATTGGACAGCAAGATGCAATGGTGTCCATCCATCCTGAAGAATAGAGACAAAATCCTCAGATATAAAGCTTTGGGCCTGAGACAAAAAATTATAAGAGTGCCCATCAACATTTAGGGTCCTCACATTATCCTGGAGGTTTATGTCAATGTTATACAATAGAAGAATCTTTATCGCCTGACTCGATGCTGTTTGGACAGCATAGTGCATCAATGTAGCCCCTTCCTATATAGAACACACAAATGTGACAACACAGATCCAGATTAATATGACTCGGATAAGAAAAACACAATAGAAGCCAAGTTTTCCGTGACTTATATAAACAGTTATTCTCCAAGATCCATACAGACCAAAGTCTAGCCAAAACAAGATAGTGAAGAAAATTACTCTGTAGCCATAATAGCCACTAACCTAACAGAACATGAGCACTAATCATGCAGCATCTGTGTATCCATACCTTATCACGAAGAAATGGATTAGCAGATTCTCTCAAAAGATAGTTCATAATTGCTTGCTTCTTGCCTATAATTGCTTTGTGGAGTGCGCTCAAACCACCCTAGAAAGAACACATAGGCCAAAATAAACATCACAAGTTCACAACTTGAGTGTTCCATACTGAGAAATTTTCTCAATGATTAATCATCTAATAATCCGGCTATCATACCTTATCTACAGCATTGATATCAACTTTGTGTTTCAGCAAAGCATTCATAAGGTAAAACTCTCCCGATGCAGCCAATGTGTGCAGGGGTAGCCATTTGTCCTGCAGCAACTTTCATCATGAGCCCAAAAAGACCAAATCCTCAACTTCCGTTGCTAAAAAGAAAATGGCATAACAAAGGAGTAGCCAAGTCCTTGCTTCTGATCTTATTCTCATCCCACAGGATAATTAGACACCTATAAGTCCGTTAATCTCCAATTTAGAAACTTTGAGCCAAAGAGACAGGTTAGTATTCACTTAAAATATATCAAGAAAAGCACTTGCATAAAATATGTAACAAGATGCTGAACTAGAACACAGAGAACTTACAGATGTCGCAGCAGCCAGGTTAGGGATCCGTTTGTTCAGCAGAACCTTTTCTTCCTTAGTGAATAGCTTGCGGGGACCTATTTTCAGGCTTTGAAGTTACTATTCTCTCTTCGTAATTTAAACAACCAAATTCTGAACTAATCATTTGTGTTATGCATTTCTACCATCTGGAAGACCAGAATAAAATCACAGTCAACTGCATCCTAAACACTAGAAACTAGAACTAAAAGGATTAGATATATGCAGAGGAGGGAAAGTATGAATCAGATACATCATCTGAAGCAATATTGTATCAATGTCTTTCACACTAATATATAGAAAATTCCAGCTACTTTGAGGCCTTCAATTAATTCAAGTCAACCAAAGCCACACTTAAGACTTATGTGATGCATAAATAGGAGGTTTACCTTCAGGTTTTTTACCAGGTTCATAGTTTCCACTGTTCAAAAATTCAGTAACATCCTCCAAGCCCCTCCCATAAACTTCCCATCTTGGATTTCGTGGCGCCACTCTTTCACTTAGCAACTCTTTCTCTGCGCCCGCATTAGCCTCCTTATCCTCTTCTTTCCCTGGAAAACTAGGACTGTCAAGAGCCACTGGTTTCAACTGTGCCATCTTTGCCTCTTTGTAAGCTTTATATTCTTCTAAATTCACGGTCCTTAAAGGAACATAACCTTGTTTTCTCTTCTCCACTCTGCGACCAAACTCTAATTCCTGTGCAATCTTGCGCCTATCTTTCTTTGTAATGTTAATCTCTGCTTGCACCTCTCTCCAATTTTCTGGCACTAAGTTTTCAGTTTCAACTTCATTTAACCTCTTTTTGCCTTTGCGTTTAGGTGGAATAAAGTTGTCATGGTTGGTTTCACCTTGGAGGTATGGGTCTTCAAAAATACCATCTTCAAATACAACACAGTCACCAATTACATGTTCTTCCTCAATGATGTCGTTTTCCCATGCTAATGAGGATTGAGAAGAAGGTGGAAGACAATTTAGCTTTTTCGGGAATCGTATACTTCGAGAGAATGGAAACTGGAAGTTGGTTGTCAAAGATAAAGGACGGGTAGAAAATGAAGAGAAGGGTCTCGGAAACGGGGGCTTCTGCGGATATGTAACTGACATGGCTAGCTCTGATTTTGTTACCGAATCAATGGCATCCTAACCAGCTCATACTGTAGTCACAGGGCTAGATCACCATTTACCTACATGATGATAACACATCCATCATGAAACTGAAGAAACAATTCCAATAAAATGAAATCATAATGAACTATAAACCATTACACAAACAAAAACTAGATTAGGCATCATAGAACTCACAAAAAAAGCAGATGTAACTTACAAAATAAAACTAAACACCATGTCCAAAATAGAACGCGAGTTAAAAAGTAATAACATGCAACCGCAAGTGTAAAAATTAGAAAACAAGATCACAAAATAGGAGGCAATTTCAAGTAACAGGTCTTCCACGTCCCTCTGCTTGAAGTCATGACTTTATCGAATTATGGGAGATTATAGCTAGGGACATAATAGAAAGTAAAATATATAACAAAATTGAAACCATAACATTGGAAAAATTAGTTAGGTTATTTGCTTTCCAAAACTATTAGAAGTTTAAAATGGGCATACATGCTTCAATCGTTCTCAAGATATAAACATATCACACTGCTAAAACGACAACATGATTTCAAAAAAAAAAAAAGAAACGTTAACATCCCCATTGCATGATATCAACTTTCAGTGCAATCAATTTTGAAATCTTCTGTACTATTTGAACTGTTCATTTGAAGCGTAAATGCTGACCACAACACTACATGAATTTAATTTCGCATTTCTGGTAATTTTATGATTGCGTGTCATTCTTCAAAGAACTTATACACTAAAGACTAATAAACCCCATAAATTCGCATTTCAGATTCAATCATAAAAGTTGGCCTCATGGATCCTGATCCAATCTTTATATAAAGCGCTATCCACGACCTTGAGCCTTAACAATGCACACCATGTTGGTGAATTGTTACGTCCATGTGGAGGAAATTGCATGATTTTGTGCATTCAGAATAGACATCTTATTGCACAGTGGACGGTTCCATTACCACCACGGTCCTTCCAACCGCTCTCTCCCAGAATTAAACACTGCGTGGGACGCGGCACGTCTCGCAATGAGTTCAACTGCGCTCGAAGGGGGATATTCCAAAGCCAACAAGCAGCTCCAAACCGAACGCGGAATTCGGAGGGCTCAGCAGCCGCGCAGCGAGAGCCGACATACATTCCGGAGAGTTGGGAGAAATCTTTTGTGGTCGGGGGTTAGTTCTGACATTTTCGCAAGCATGTCCAGTGCACATACAAGCAGATAAGTAGTTCAGCCTCGCAACCCTCGCCGAAATTGAGAGAGAGAGAGAGAGAGAGTACCGTCCGACCTTGTATCTGAAGAGCGAGAGAGGAGGTCAAGAGTCCTGGCTCCGCTAGCAGAGGCTATTCACACTGAGAGAGAGAGAGAGAGAGAGAGAGAGAGAGAGAGAGCGCGCGGGGGTACAACCGAAGAGATTCAGGCACTCGCGATAGAGACGAAGGTCGTGCCAAGATGGGAAGAAGGCAGAAACCAAAAAAATGGGGACCGTCGGATTGTTACGGGTCCTGCGTGAAATATGCTCCAATCTAACGCTCCAAATGTTTTGACTTATCAAGGTAGTTACCGAGGAAATGAACCTTATTTGTGTTAAATAAGGTTCATTTCCTCCGTGACTACCTTGGGACACTGTTCCTCGGTAACTACCTTGATCCTTCTGGGTCAACCACCTTACAGTTCTGATAATTTAGCCTCCTCCTTAATCTTTGGAGCACCACTTCTCGATTTTTAGTTTCCATCAAGAAAACCACAGCAGGCCTAAACCGAGCCACAAGGGCTCGGAGTTCTTGGACTGTTGCGGGTGTGCCCAACCCTCGACAGTTCCAGCAAATCACATTCATTTCTACTGTGGTGGCTTCTGGGGGCTAGCCACCAAACTATAACTTGATCTCCTCAGAAAACCAATGTTCACACCAATATGACATAACAACAACAAGAGTTATCCGTAAAACTCAACAGCTATAGTGAAGTCGTTATTAAGAGACACTAAAAGAAAGAACCTGGCATCTTTCTCTGACAAGCATTTTGTCGAACATGTGTTCAGCACCGGGGGAAAAACTTCCACAAAGCGATGGAGAAGGAACGATGATAAAGCAAAGGCGAATTCTGCTTCGGTGGATGTGAAGCGTGAGGTGGTGGAGGCGAAGAAGGGCTAAAGGCGTAAAGGCGGAGGGCCGTTCTCAGGCACTTGACGAGTGAAGGCGGAGGACCAGCAGCAAGGAAAGTAGAAGCGTTGTGTTGCGAAGAAATTGGAAACCCAGAGACGCGGGGTGGTGGAAAAGATGGAGGAAAGGAAGCACGATCAGTAGGTTGGAAAAAACTCTCAGATTCAATATCGAGAGAGGAAGCTCCCATAAAGGGAGAGAAAAGCTCCCATGAAAGGAGAGAATCGATTCACACAAAAAAAAGAACGGACAAATTCCGTTGCTGACTTGGTGGCTAAAAACCATTGGAAAAATACCTTATCTTTAAACTGAATTTCCTACCCTCCCCTTGCTTTGTGAGAGCTATTATGTATTGATGTCCATCCCTCGGACTTTCCTTCCTTGAATTATTTCAATGAAAAGTTCTTGTCTGAACCAAAAAAAAAAAAAGCGAGACTGAAATAATGGAGTTCCACAAATTTGATGGGCTTGCAAATTTATATTTCGAATGGAAAAAATAGAGAAAATTTTAAATAATAACATGAAGTGCACTCATTTCCTTAAAAATATAGCATGAAATAAAACTTATTTTAAAAATTTGAGTCCCAGGAAATTTGCCGGGGTAGAATATATCTGTGCAAGAACTTCTCTCGCGAAATTATTCTTGCATCTCTGAGATTTACTCAATTTCAAACTTAAGGCATCAATTACCTCGTAAAAGGGCCAGGTCTGTTTTCAACCATATTCACAACTTTTTGTACTACAATTTCCAAATTCCATCTCTATCCTCTAAAACACAAGCCCAGATGCTCCCGAGTGTAATTGCAGAAACCTGACCAAAGTCCGAAGATAAACCGAACCGTTCAAACAAGTCATTCACCCCATGGCCGCGAATCACCACTGAGGATTCCCGTTGAGCAGGGAGTCCAAGGAAAGATCCAGATAGCCACAGAAGAAACGAAACAACAAAAGAACAATCTGAACAAGGGCACCTCCCAAAAGCAATCGGAAAGAATTGTAAAACTAGTAGACATCCAGAATGAGGCGACAGCCTGATAAACATCTTTGCGGCTCCTGGGACTGGATTGACATGGAGTAGGACAGAACCTACGTTGTTAGAACATCAGGGAGTGTATTGGAATGAGCACCGACGACTTTACCGCCAACATCAGGAAACTCTTCGGATCCTGGCAATGGCCCAACCTTTCCCTCTTGGTCCACCTGTATGGGATACTGGAGAAGGTGGCCCTGCAATGAACCCTTAGCCTTGAAGTTGCTCCAGTTATTTCCAGCTATCTCATTCACCTTCTTCACACATTCTAAACTGCCAGGCTCATTAAAGCATCCTTCCACTTCCCCAAGATGCTCTGCCCACAGGGACATTCTGTATCCATATACCTGCACAGATGGGCACAAGTGCAAACACACAACAATCATACCCGGCAATATGTGTCTCCATGCAAAGCGCATATGTCTCTGTGAGCCCATTACTCCATTCCCAAGTCACAGCGACCTATTTTAGATGTGACTACATTCGCCGTATCAAAACAAATACCAGAGTCGAAACTGTTTCCAATTCTTTACTTTACATTAGGTTGTCGAAAAAAAAAATCACGAACTCTAATGACTGCCTTACATATCTGACTGGAAATTGGTGTTCTTAGCTTTGTTACAACCAGTTCAACAAATGTCAACTGATTTGTATTCCAAAGATTCAGTGCATATGTGCTTGAGAAACCCGGCGCAAGCATCCTAAAATCAGAAATTAGGCTCATGCAAAGAAACCACAAGACAACAACCTGACCACGTGGATGCCTCTTCTTTAGTGCCCAAGTATGATGGGGCTGATATGCACCCATGGCAATCTCAGTATCTTTGGTACCAGCCAATGATCTTTGGTTAATATTTGCTGATCCCAATAAAACGTACTCATCATCCACGACCATTCCTTTAGCATGAACATATATCATAAATCGCTGGGACTTGTACGCTTCCGAGACCTGGCATAACATGTCGGAAAACATCAGATCCAAGGTTCATCAAATTTTATGATGAGAAAAGCTGATTGACCGTGTGCCAATTTTAAGTCAGGCCCCACTCGATGATTACTCGAGATAGATTCAACTTATTTCTGGTTGAGCTCGAACTCAAGCTACTCAAGTATCTCATCGAGTCAAGTTCGAGCTCATCAATACTCAGCTTGATAAGCTCCCAAGTCTCATCGAGCTTCTATTACTCTTTTCAAAAATATTTCTTAATTAGAAAAAAGACAGAAGTCATTACAATTACAGATATGACCCTCATACACATATATGCGAGCTCAAGTCAAGCTCGAGCCCAAATATTTTGTTATGCGATCAAGCTCCAGCTGGGTTTCAAGCCCTGAGTATGTGGGTCGAGTCAAGCTCGGGCTTTGCACTGTATCGACTCACCTCGGCTCGATTACAGCCCTATGAACCATGCTTGATTGTCAATGCATTTAAGCACCGCTGAACGGGGTCTTGAGCTTGCAAATTTAATGACTAGTGATATAGACCATTGGCATGTTTCAAGGACCTGAAAACTAGTCAAAAACATACTGCCAAAAGCATTACCGCAATATCCGGAGAAGGTTGATCAGAATTGTCTTCCCTTTTACCAAGACAGTAAAAATTAAGGTAGTCCTGTGGATGAGAATCTTTGAGCTGCATTTGCTTCAATTCACGTGCAACAACTCGATACATCATTTGCATGGTCTGGTTCTGGGAAGAAAATAAAGCAAAAAGTGTGAAAGAATCTGATTATGTGAGATTGTAGTCAGCAAAGAATCAGTACACACGAAATCTTGGCCTAAAAAATAATCATAGTATTCAATGTCCTATTTTACAGAAGATGTGTGTGTGAGGAGTAGGAGATGGTATAAGAGAATACTTTGCACAGCAATAAATATTGACATTGAAAACAAGTGAGAAAGCATATTCTCTAATTGGCTGGACACCTAAATGGAAACAAATCCTTAGTATTATATAGTCTGTCGTAATTTTCTGTCGTTCATCATGTAAAGAGCGTCCTTGTCCATGGCACTCTATATCTTCCCTCTGGCCATCTTGTCTATAAAACAAAAGCACCAAAGTCTACACAAATCTGTGGGAACATATTCATGTATCAAGCTACCTGCCAAAAGAGAATCTCTTGAACTGTAGCTGACGTGGGATCACCTTCAGGCCACATCGGTATGACAATATATACAGCAAATCTCTCACTGGCTCTAATTTTGCTACCAATCTTCAAGGCCAATTCCATTGGAATGAGGTTATCAGCTCCTGCTCATACCATGCTACAAACAGCTGAGTGGTTTGTCGACAAAAAACTAATTACAAGAAGTCTACTGCTTACTAAGGCTCCGTTTGTTTCGCAAGAAATGTGACATTTCTAGAAAATATTTTCCGGAAAGTCATTTTCCTGAAAATGACGATATTTTCCAGTGTTTAGCTAAGACTAAAAACTGAACTCGTAAATAATTCCCGTCGTTTGGTAGAGAATTGATTTTCCCTAAATAGACTACACTATTTGGGCGCTAATGACTTGTGCATGAGTACCCAAGGAACCCGACATGGGCACCACCAAGAACTCAAGCCCCACCTGATCCATACGAGCTCGAGCCTCGCCCGAGGTTAGCCCTCACCTGTGTCCTATCGCTGGCCAACGAGGCCCGGCGTTTGACAGAGGAAGGAAAAGCAAAAAAATATATATAAAAATTCAAAAATTCAAAAATAACCAAAAAAAAATACTAAAAAACTCAATTTTGTTTTTCAAATTACAAAAATTGTCAACATTAGCATCAGCTATGCCACTTAGGACGGCCAAGTCAACATAAGCAATTTCCGACCAACTGGCAACATAGAAAATCAAATCAGATTTTTCTTACCAAATGACATGGGTCCCAATCAACCACCGGAAAATATTGTCATTTCCCGGAAAACATTTTTCAAAAATGTTACATTTTTCGCGAAACAAAATAAGCCTTAGACTTTGGTAGGAAAGCCTTTTTTGTTGACTCATTTTCCTAATCGATCCATCCGCCAAAAAATGAGGAAAATGTTTTCCATGAAACAAACGGAGCCTAAGACTTCATTAATGTGGCAACAGTACTAATTAAAGACTCAGCTCCTAAACATACAAAAAAGTGATGAAAATGGTCAATTGGCACACAAACAAAAGATTTCACCAATACTTTGGAGTGAAATGAGGCATACTCAATTCTTTTTTCGGTTATGTCGATTCACTCTGTAAGTCAAAAATGCGTATGAGCACATGATTGTGATCACATGAGGCATACTTAGTCCACCAACGCAATATCTATGAGTATAGATAAGGAAAAACATACTTGCAAGATAAAAGAAATCATGATATTCACCTGCATTCTTATACGACAGCCATGCATACGATGATCCCAGAAAATACTGATTTTCAATATATATGAAATGTTGAGCAGATCTGATTGCCTGAATGTAAGCTGCCTGAATGCTTCTGTCTACTACTACATCTTTTGTAACTATAAGATTCTGCACCAAACAATGCCAATAATTAAAAGGATGCAGATACACATCAAAAAAAATTTCCAGTACACTGATGTCAATTAGAAAGGTAGAAACTAGTTTATGTTTTAACGAGACAGATTTCTACTGGAGTTCAAGTCCATTAATATGATTTTTTTCCTCCTTTTCCGCTTTTCATTAAACTAAACAAAAGCAAAAAGGGATGAAAAGTAGGGATAATAAATGAAGAAAGAAACATAGATCTCATGTAGACCTGCTTTTCAGCAACATCTTTCTTTTTTGTGGGAAATCCTTTGACTGATCCAGAGTCGATAGACCGGAAAATCTGCACAAGCATGCACAAGCAAACACAGAGCAAATGGGCTAAATAAAAGAATGTAACCTGAACATGCAATAACGACGCGTAAATTGCATTTCCAACCTGAACATGCCAGTTATTAGGATCATCTTCTTTAGATACATGGAGATCAGATGACTCAGTCGATGTAGGACTCTGTATCCAAGAGATACGGCCTATCTTAATCATTGAATCATCATGCCAATGTTTTTTCCCTTTGACAAAGAGACTGAATTCTTTCCATCTTGTTGCTTTCCTCCAACGTTGCTCGAAGTTTCTCAGTACATCATATGCAGCAGGCCCTTCAATCTGGCAGTGCAAGTCATGCCATGGTTGTCTTGGAGCTTTCATTCCAGCCTGACAGATACAAAGTAAGGACACTCACTGGAAGAAAATTAAAAAAGAATACCAAGTGGGGCAGTAACTACCATTGCATGGTAACAAGTACCAAAGTGCAAGATCTTACCGGTCACAAGACTCAAACCTGAAAGAAAATAGCAGATTTTGATTTTATCAAATCATCCTCATTGCATCTTGCTTATCCACCTGACTATTTCTTCATGGATTCCCATACAAAACAGCAATAAGTCCTTTTAAGTCTTGAAATTTTAATGCTACCACAACACTTATGATGGTAATTCATCTGATGCGACAAAGCAAATTTAATCAGAAATAGGAAGACTGTTATTATGGAGATGGAAACTCAGTTCTCGAGTGCAAGTATCACGCCAGAGTCCAAAATTCGACCTAGATTATGACACAATATACACAAGAGTATTTAAGAGAAAAGAAGAACTGCTAGGCAAAAACCACTAATATATACATATCGATTATAGACAAACAACTCACAGAAAATGTAGGATTGTAAAAGTCATCCTCAAAAACATGAGTGTCAACATCGCGAAATAGCCGATGCTCAGGTGTATCATATCGACCGTGAGAAAGATCAATTCCTCCTATAAATGCAGTTATTTTTCGGTAATTGCCTGACGCCTGGGTGTCCACCAGGACGCATTTTTGATGGTGTGTGAACATGGTTCCAACAACCTGAAGAAAAATATAATACGAGCCAAGCTTGTGAGAGTTCTTTAGGATAACAGAATTACCAAAACATCACATAAGGAAGTCAAGCAAGCAAGAAGATAAAGTCCGTCCATTCTCACAAAATTTATGCAGCCATGCTTAAGTAAAATGAATGTACATTACAATGCAAACCTTATCCTTAAGATTATCATTCCAAATTAACGAAGGAAGATTATGTATAGCACGGAATGTTTCTTAGAAAGTAGAGCACCTTTTTTAATGCCCACAAATGAAAGGAAACTTCAAAAACAAGAGTTTTGAAAGTATGAAGAGGACATTAGCTCTATGAATAGGCTATCTGAAAGAGTCCAAAAGAGACCATCAGTCACTGTAGAAAGAACATTCATCTCCAATGCCAAATCACCTCAGCAACTTAATAGGACATTCTACAACAAAATGCATCTCCTACTACAAATATGCTAGGCAGCTAATTGCCTAGACATGAGGCAGGAATGAAACATCACAATGCCATGTAGCTCATAAATGTGAAAGAGGTTATGGCAATGGAAAACGACAAGAGAGCCTGGTTGTCCCATGCTAAGCTAATCTCTAGATTTTGATAAAAGATTCATGTGGTGAAACTGCAAGAATTCAAACCTCCCCAACCAATTGGGTAGATCAAGAAAACAGCAACAGCAGCTGCAACAGGAGCTACATATGCAACAGCACTCCAAGGGCGCATACCCAGATGGAAACTAAGTACTCACTCACGCCCAATGTAAAAAGCTACACCAAGCAAGAAGTATAGAACAATTAGCTCATAAGAACTGCCGTTGTATAACCATTCATCAGCAGATGCCACTTCCCATATTGGGTGAAAATGCAAATCTATAGCTGTAGAAGTAGGAGTGATGGCACCAAAGATAATATTGTTTCCATGGAGTAGAGATCCAGAAACAGCTTCACGAATACCATCAATATCTACCTAAGAGGAAAAGCACACCTGCTGTTTAATATAGCCAAGCTTACTGCTAGCATATCGCGGGGCCAGCACGCAATTCACTGACGAATGCCTGAAAAACTTTCTAGTTTCTTCATCATGTGTCTGCATCACCCCTCCCTGCAAAGAATGAAGCCCATGCACCCTTATTCATTTTTAGGACAATATTGGGAGCAAAGAGAGAGACACTATCACCTAATTCTTCACTAGACAATGGTCGTCGTAGCAAATACACTAACCATTATAATACTCTGGGCAACAGAACCAACAACCATAGAGTGATCGGTGACGCCATATGCCACCTTTATTTATTAAAGCAAGCGGATGGAAGCATGTGATCAAGGGCAATCCTACTAAAATAAAACAACTTCTCACCATGTTAATAAGATACTTGTCGTTCGAAGTCCTATCATCCCAAATCAACAACAAAACGCGCACCCCCTCTTCTGACTTATACTTGAGCAAGTCACCGAGCGTCAAGTCCCCACCTCGCGGCAATGGCCGGGTATGCTCTCTAATGAGCTTAATTTTATAAAAAACCGACCAACCAACAATGTATATCAAATGGTGAGCCTCAGATATGGCATGACAAATATCCTCCCAACACTTCTCATGCCCATAAAAGCCTCCAGCATCGCTATCCAACTCAATATTGGGCAACAACCCATCGACCACATGAGCGTCCTGATACAGCGTAACGCGACCCCCTTTTCTCAAGGGGAAATAAGTGTGCCTCACTCCCTGATGCGTCGGATCTCCGGCAATCCCGAACCGGTACTCCGGGGTCTTCTCCACGGGAGTGAACTTCAGCTCGAGCTGGAGGGCGGAGTTCAGCTTCGCTGAGGGTCCAACCAGCGGGAAAGAACCAGAGATGACCTCGCGGTCTGCGATTTCCCGCGCCGGGATCTTAACTATGCCGATCAGCTGCCCGCCAAAGATGTCGTCGTCCTTGACGCGGAACTCCAAGTCGACGACGGGGTGAGCCAGGGCGATGAGGAACCGCTGGTCCCACCTAGGGCTCTGCGCGTTGTGGACGACGCGAGTGCGGGCGATGGTGACCTGGGGGATGCGTACGGTGACGTAGGGGTCGGGGCCGATGATCTCCCCGTGGCGGTCGGAGGAGCCGAGACCGTCCTCGGGGCCTCGGCGGTCACGGGGAGGGGAGGGGGGAGGCCTGGCGCAGGCGGAGAAGCACCAGCGGAGGCGCCCGGAGAAGGGGACGTGGGGGAGGTTGGAGGCGGAGATGATGCGGAGGTCGAGGTCGCCGTGGAGGCAGAGCACGTGATCTGGAAGCGAATCCGCCATGGGAGAAATCGGAAGATGACGCAGACGTCGTAGAGAGAGAAAGACATGGTGGATTATACAGGAGGGGGAGAGTGTGTGTGTGGAGAGGTGCCTTACTTGAGGAAGAAGAGAGAGCAAGGTATAGATGCGGAGAGAGAGAGTGGGAAGGTGGTGGTGGTGGTGGTGGTAGTGGCCGTCGGAGCAGCACGACCACCGTACGATTCACCAATTTAGTCACGTCGACGCTGATTGGCCCCACCTGTCTACTCTTCTTCTTCTTCCACAGAAAACTTCATAGAAATTTATTCGTTCGTCTTCGTTTGCGAGTCGCCGATGGTGAGAACGCGTGGTATCTTTCTAGCGGCCGTTTGGTCGTCGTCGTCGTTCGGGAAACAGACGACCTGATGAATTAAATTTTCCGAAGGGTGATTTGAAGTGTGCTAGTTACTTCAGGTTGAGAGAGATCAGCCAGATCAATATTATTAATAACTAAAGTATATCTGCAATAAGATTCGCTCTCATATTCTGATATTTTGAGGGGAGAATAGAATTCGAAAAACAAAAACAAAGTAACTTTGTTTTAATTATATATTTAGCGTCAACTCCACGTGTGAAAAAATAGTAAAAAAAATCATGTCTACATGTTTTTTGAGTTAAATTGAAAAGAATTTATAAAAGGATTTGACTGTACTTTTTTAAAATTTTCGAAATTTAATTGGACTTTTATGACAAATTTTAACATTTTTAACGCTTGCTTTAAAAGTTAATTTTAAATGACTTCAAATTTGCCAAAAGTCAATGTAGATAACTGCGGTAGGGATAGAAACTATTGCCGTAAAATTTGCAAGAATTTGTCAAGAAGTGATTATTGCATCTATGAAATTTATTCATTTCAAACTGAAGGCGTCATTTACTTTACAAAGTAGTCAAGCTGCTTTCAACTACATTTGGACAATTTCCAAATTACATCTCTACCCGCTAAAACACATAGATGCTCCCAAGAATTGTAACAACAGAAGAAACCTTCAAGCCAAAGTGGAAGAGACACCGAACTGCTCAAAACACGACGTTCACACCATGGCCGCCAGGAAAGATTCAGATAGCCAAGGAAAAAAACAAAACAATGAAAGAACAATCCGAACTACAGCACGGCTCAAAAACAATCAGACAGATTATACAACTTGTACACATCGAGAATGAAGCGACAGCCGGGGAGACATCTTTGCAGCTCGTAGGACTGGATGGACATGGAGTAGGACAGAACCTAGGTTGTTAGAACGTCAGGGAGTGTGGTGGAATAAGTGCCGACAACTTTACCGCCAACATCAGGAAACTCCTCGGATCCTGGCAATGGCCCAACATTCCCCTCTTGGTCAACCTGTACGGGATACTGGAGAAGGTGGCCCTGCAATGAACCTTTAGCTTTGTAGTTGTTCCAGTTATTTTCAGCTATCTCTTTCACCTTCTCGACACATTCTAAACTGCCAGGCTCATTAAAGCATCCTTCCACTTCCCCAAGATGCTCTGCCCACAGGGACATTCTGTATCCATATACCTGCACAGATGGGCAAAAGTGCAAAGAATCATACCCAAAACTGCTTATATCGCTGAGAGCCCATTACTCCAGTCACAAGTTATGGCGACCTGTTTCAGATCCTACTGCATTCACCATGTCAAAACAAATAACAGAGTCGAAAGCTGTCTCAAATTCTTTTTTTTATACTAAGTTGTCGAGGAAAAAATCACGAATTCTAATGACTTCCTAATATATCTGGCTGGAAATTGGTGTTCTTGGCTTTGTTACTACCAGTTCAACAAATGTCAACTGATTTGTATTCCAAAGATTTAGTGCACATTTGCTTGAGAAACCCGGCGCAGAAAAATAAAAAATTAGGCTTATGCAAAGAAGCCACGAGACAACAACCTGACCACGTGGATGCCTCTTCTTTAGTGCCCAAGTGTGATGGGGCTGATATGCACCCATGGCAATCTCAGTGTCTTTGGTACCAGCCAATGATCTTTGGTTAATATTTGCCGATCCCAATAAAACGTACTCATCATCCACGACCATTCCTTTAGCATGAACATATATCATAAATCGCTGGGACTTGTACGCTTCTGAGACCTGCCATAACATGTCAGAAAACATCAGATCCAAGGTTCATCAAAAATTGTAATGAGAAAATCTGATTGCCCATGAGCCAAGTTTAACTTAGGATCTGCTCGATGGTTACTGGAGGTCAATTCACCTCATTTCTAGTCGATCTCAAGCTCAAGCTACTAAAGTATCTCGTCGAGTCGAACCCGAGCTCATCGATACTCAGCTCGACAAGCTCCCGAGTCTCATTGTGCTTGTATTATTCTTTTCAAAAATATTTTTTATTACAAAAAAAAAGACATAAAAGTTATTAAATTTACATATATGACCCTCATACACATAGGCAGGGGAACTGTTTGAGCTTATTAAACTCAAGCTCTGAGTTCATAAATAGCTCTATTATATTCGAGTCAAGCTCGAGCCCAAATATTTTATACACGATCAAGCTCAAGCTGAGTTTCGAGCTCCGAGTATGCGGGTAATCAAGCTCGAGCTTTGCACTGTGTCGACTTGACTCGGCTCGGCTCGTTACAACCCCATGAACCATGCTTGCTTGTTAATGCATTCAAGCACCACCGAACGGGATTCTTGAGCTTGCAAATTTAACGACTAGTGAAATGGACCGTTAATATGTTTCAAGGACCTGAAAACTAGTCAAAGCCGTACTGCAAAAAGTATTACCGCATTGTCTGGAGGAGGCTGGCCAGAATTCTCTTCCCTGTTACCAAGGCAGTAAAAATTAAGGTACTCCTGAGGATGAGAATCTTTGAGCTGCATTTGCTTCAATTCACGTGCAACAACTTGATACATCATTTGCATGGTCTGGTTCTGGGAAGAAAATAAGGCAAAGAGTGTAAAAGAATCAGATTATGTGAGATTGCACTCCGGAAAAAATTAGTACGCGTGAAATCTTGTCCTAAAAAATCAACATCAATTTACTATCTTATGGCTAATGTGATTTGTGAGGAGTAAGAGATGGTATAAGAGAATACTTTGCACAGCATTAGACAGACATCGGGAACAAGTGAGACAGCGTATTCTCTAATTGGCTGGACACCTAAATGGAATCAATTCCTCAGCATTTGGTACTATATAGTCTGTAGTAATTTCTGTTGATCGTAACGTAAAGACCGTCCTTGTCCATGGTACTCCATATCTTCCTCCCGCCATCTAACCTATGAAAGAAAAGCACCAAAGTCTAGACACATCTGCAGAAACATATTCATGTGCCAACCTACCTGCCAAAAGAGAATCTCTTGAACTGCAGCTGACTTGGGATCACCTTCAGGCCACATCGGTATGACAATATATACAGCAAATCTCTCATTAGCTCTGATTTTGCTAGCAATCTTCAAGGCCAATTCCATTGGAATGAGGTTATCAGCTCCTGCTCAGACCATGTTACAAACAGCTGAGAGTGGTTTGTGGAAAAAAAACTAACTACATGAAGTCTACTGCTTACCATAATGTGGCAAACAGTACTAGTTAAAGACTTAGATCCTAAACATACAAAAAAGTGATGAAAATGGTCAATTGACACACAAACAAAAGATTTCACCAATACTTTGGAGTGAAATGAGCCATACTCCATTTTTTTTTTTCGGTAGTTCGATTCACTCTGCAAGTCAAATTCGACATGATTGTGATTAAAATACTTAGTCCACCAATGGAATATCTTGAGTATAGATAGGAATCGCCTACTTGCAACCTAAAAAGAAATCATGATATTCACCTGCATCCTTATACGATGGCCATGCATACGATGATCCCAGAAAATACTGATTTTCAATATACACAAAATGTTGAGCAGATCTGATTGCCTGAATGTAAGCTGTCTGAATGCTTCTGTCCACAATTACATCTTTTGTAACTATAAGATTCTGCAGCAAAAAGTGCCAATAATTAAGAGGACGCAGATACAAATTAAAAAAAAATCCCATAAAATGATGTCAATTAGAAAGGTAGATATTAGTTTATGTTTTAACGGATAGAGAAACCTACTCCAGCCCAAGTCCATTAGTATGATTTTTTTTCTCCTTTTCCGCTTTTGATTCAACTAAAGAAAAGCAAAAAAGGAAGAAAAGTAGGCATAAGAAGGGAAGAAAGATATAGATCTCATGTAGACCTGCTTTTCAGCAATATCTTTCCTTTTTGTGGGAAATCCTTTGACTGATCCAGAGTCAATAGACCGGAAAATCTGCACAAGCAAACACAAAGTAAATTGGCAAAATAAAGAAAGGTAACCTGAACATGCAATTGCAACGTGTAACTTGCATTTCCAACCTGAACATGCCAGGTACTAGGATCATCTTCTTTAGAGACAAAGAGATCGGAATTGTCCTCAGGCACATCCGTAATATCCTCATCCGGGTCATCCTTTGAAAGAGATGAGGTGATAACATGTGACTCAGTCGATGTAGGACTCAGAATCCAAGAGATACGGCCTAACTTTATTAAGGAATCATCATGCCAATGGCTTTTTCCTTTGACAAAGAGACTGAATTCTTTCCATTTTGTTGCTTTCCTCCAACGTTGCTCAAAGTTTATCAGTACATCATATGCAGCAGGCCCTTCGATCCGGCAGTGCAAGTCATGCCATGGTTGTCTTGGAGCTTTCATTCCAGACTGTACCAAAGTCCAAGATTCTACATGTCACGAGACTTAAAACTGAAAGGAAATAGCACAGAGGAATCGTTGCATTCACCCCTTTTTCAGGTTTTATCAACCGAATTCACAAAATTTTGGTGTACCAACAGAACATAGATGGACCTTCAGAACCTCAAATAAGCAAACTTGGCTCAACACAACAAAACCGTACTTAAGCTGAATATATAGGGGCCATTTTATTCTTCTCCATGCACCAAATTAAGAATGAAATGATAAAAGAACTCACTTGTATCATGACAAATACGAGAATTAGACTAGAATATGCAGCCACTTCAATAATCCAAAATTTAAAGCAAGTCATTAAACATAGGTATGAATCTTTCCTCAATCATAACATCCAATCCACTTCCAATGTGCCACCGTGGCCGTAAATTCTGAAACAAGGAAATCACCCCCTTCAAGTTTGCAGATTGCGATTTTATCAATTCATCCTCGTTGCATCTCGCTAATCAACCAGACCAGTTCTTCATGAATTCCCATACAAAACAGTATGAGGCCTTTCAAATCTTAAAATTTTCTACAATGCTACCATCACAGTTACAATCGTAAGTCATCTGATGTATTTAACAAGAAATAGGACTGCTACAACAAAGATGGTACATCAGTTCTCAAGAGTGAAAGAAACAAGGCACATTTATAGGAGGAATTGATCTCTGTTATCGCGCCACTCTTCAAGCAGGAAAGTACAAAAGGCTTCTTTCACTACAAACTCCAAAATTTCACCTATATTATAGGACAGTAAATGCAAGAGTACTTAACTAGCAAAGAACTACTAGGCCAAAAAGCTAAAACATATCAAATATAGACAAACAACTCACAGGAAATGTAGGATTGTGAAAGTCATCCTTAAAAGTAGTGTCAAGATCACGAAATAGCCGATGCTCAGGTGTATCATATCGACCATCACAGAGATCAAGTCCACCTATGAATGCAGTTATTTTTCGGTAATTGCCCCCCGCCTGTGTGTCCACCAGGACGCATTTTTGATGGTGTGTGAACATGGTTCCAACAACCTGGAGAAAAATGCCATTCATCATTGTAAGAATATTTTAGAATATCATAACTACCACGACATCACAAAAGGAGCTCGAGCAAGCAAAAGGAGAAGGGATGGACCTTATCCCAGATTATCCACCAGAATCATGCAGCCATGCTTGACTAAAATGTATGTAGAATACAAAGCAAACCTTGTCCCTTAAGATAACCATCCCAGGTTAAGGAATGAGGATTATGTATGGCAAAGAATCTTCCTAAGAAAGTAGATAACCTTCATGATAGCTCCAAAATGCAGAGAAACTTCCTAAACAAGAGTTCAACTTTACATATATGAAAAGGAACATTAGCTTTATGAATGGGCTAAGTGAAAGAGCTGGAAAGAGTCCATTAGTAACTTTATAGAGAACACTCATCTCCAATGCCAAATCACCCTAGCAATGTCATAGGACATTCTCCAACAACATGCATCTCCAACTACAAATATGCTAAGCAGCAAATTGCCTAGACATGAGGCAGGAATGATATGTCATAATGCCATGTAGCTCATAAATGCGAAAGATGTTATGACGATATGGTGAATGACAAAGAGATCCAATGCTAGTGCTAATCTCTAGATTCTGATAAATGGTCCATGCAGCGAAACAGCAAGAATTCAAGGAAAAGCATACCTGCTGTTTTATATAGCCAAGCTTACTGCTAGCATAACGCGGGGCCAGCACGCAGTTCACCGATGAATGCTTAAAAAACTTTCGAGTTTCTTCATCATGTGTCTGCATCACGCCTGCCTGCAAGAAATGCCACTGGCGCACCTTTAGTCATTGGTACAGATAAATATTGCGAGCAAAGAGAGAGGCACTATCATCTAATTCCTCGCTAGACAAAGAGGTCCCCACGACTAAGATACTCACCACTATAAGCGTCTGGGCAACAGAAACAATAACAATATAGTATTCGGTAATGCCGCCTTAATTTACTAAAATAAGCAGATGGAAGCATGTGATCAAGGGCAATCCTACTAAAATAAAACAACTTCTCACCGTGTTAATAAAATACTTCTTGTGTGAAGTCTTATCATCCCAAATCAACAACAAAACGCGCACTCCCTCTTCTGACTTATACTTGAGCAATTCACCGAGCGTCAAGTGCCCACCTCGCGGCACTGGCCTGGTAGGCTCTCTACTGAGCTTAATTTTATGATAAACCGACCAACCAACAATGTATATCAAATGGTGAGCCTCACATATGGCGTGACAAATATCCTCCCAACACTTCTCCTGCCTATAAACGCCTCCAGCATCGCTATCCAACTCAATATCGGGCAACAACCCATGGGCCACGTGAGCGTCCTGATACAGCGTGACGCCACTCCCTTTTCTCAAGGGGAAATAAGTGTGCCTCACTCCCTGATGCGTCGAATCTCCAGCAATGCCGAACCGGTACACCGGGTTCTTCTCCACGGGCGTGAACTTCAGCTCGAGCTGGAGGGTGGTATCCGGCTTCGGCGGCTCCCCGGAAGGTCCAATCAGCGGGAAGGAACCGGAGATGAACTCGCCGTCCGCGATTTCCCGCGCGGAAATCTTAACAGTGCCGATCAGCTGGGCGCCGAAGATGTCGTCGTCCTTGACGCAGAACTCCAAGTCGACGACGGGGTGAGCCAGGGCGACGCCGAACCGCTGGTCCCACATAGGGTTCTGCGAGTTGCGGATGACGCTAGTGCGGGCGATGGTGGCCTGGGGAACGCGGACGGTGACGTAGGGGTCGGAGGTGATGATCCTCCCGTGGCGGTGGGCGTCGCGGTCGCCGCCGCCGCCGGAGTCTCGGCGGGGGCGGGGAGGGTCGGCGGAGTTGGCGGGAGGCGTGGCGCAGACGGAGAAGCAGAGGCGGAGGCGCTCGGAGACGAGGTCCATGTTGGGGAGGTTGGAGGCGGAGATGATGCGGAGGTCGAGGTCGCCGTGGAGGTAGACGACCTGATCAGGAGGCGAGCCCGCCATGAGGGAGAGAATGGAAGAGGATGGAGACGGTGCAGTAGAGATGGAGCAGTAGAGTAGGTGCGAGGAGAGAGAGAGAGAGTGAGAGATTAGTGGGTGGGTTTATATAGGAGGGAGAGAAGTGCGTTACTTGAGGAAGAAAAGAGAGCGCGCGTGATTGCCAGTGCGGGGAGATTGACAGGGGAGAGGAAGGTATTGGCGACAGAGCGGCACGAGGAGGAAGACGCGCGTGACGGCGACTCGCCGATGCGGGAATCTTACCGACATTAACCTTAACCCCAGAGATAGATAGAAAGAAGGTGGCGGTGGCCCTGGGCCTAGCGGGTAAGATTGTGGGGGCAGTTGATTCGGCGTCTGAAATTTTTACGAAGAAGCGGTTCTTAACCCGCTTTGATTAAAAAGACAAACGAAAAATTCATCGCGGGAACGTTGATGATTAGTCGATTAAATCAAGCCCTCGTCTCGCCTCGCCTCGCCGTAATGAAAATGCTGCCCACCGCGGAATACGTTCTCTCGGCATTTTTTCCCGATACGGGGTTCTCACATTCGGGTCAGTTTAAGTCCGGTCTCCAGACCCCGCGTCCGATCTTAGGCTTCGGTCTCCGAAACTTAGATACCACCCTTCCGGCGACATTAACGAGTATCCGTCAACTTTCTTTTTTTTTTTTTTTTTGTGGGGGGGTTTTGTACAAGCAAAAGGAGCTTCTTCGTTACTGAACGAACAACGAGAGCGAAGTTCCGCTCTTTTACGGAGTGGATAAGGCCAGAAAGCCAGTGGCTGCGTAGGGGCCCGCGACGAGGGGCGGTTGCAACGTCGCTTTCAATTTCCCAAGAGCCGGACGCTGTGACGGACCCGGTTCGAATCGTGCCGTGGGACGAAAAGATCGTGGACCCCTTCCGACAGGTAAAGAGCGGGAATCCCGCGGGGTCGCGTGCCATTTATATTTCCTCTAAAGCCTCGAAGCTCAGGAACCCTTTTAAGCCATCTGAGAGTAGTTTATTTGGCAACGATTTTGATTTTCGGATTATAATTTTCGGAACAACAAAGGATAAGAAGCATGTTTGCTGACGTAAATTATTATGATTCTGACTCTGCTCTTTGAAACGATTTTAGAGAAAAAATAAGAATAAAAATAAAGTTGATTCCGGAAAAAAAGAATTACTTCTTGACAATCACAAAAAAAGAACAAAATTTCATTTCTTTTCAAAAAAATTAAGCCCACGTGGGCTTCCACGTAGACTTCTGAACTTTAAAAAAAATAATTAAATTAGATTTGAAAATTTGCTAACAACTAATTTTTTAAATATATTTTTAAAAATAAAATTTAAAATAAGTTTTAAAATTTAACAAGAAGAGTTTAAAATTTTAAAAAGGGAGGATTAAAAACATTCAAAAAAATGCAAAAAATATATATAAATGGGGGAAATTTAAAAATATTTAAAAAAAACTTTAAATAGTAAACAAAATTGAAAAAAATGATGAAAAAATAAAAATTTTGTGTAGCTACCAAACGCATTCTCATTCTCTAAAAATCATCCAAAAAACAGAATCAGAAAATATGATTCTCATCAGAATTAATTTTTTAGATTAGAATCTTTACCAAGCGAGGCTCTAACGTTCGGCCGGTTTCACTCGAAGTTGAGATTTTTAAAAGGGACATTCGAAATACTTTTTACGAGATGGTGATCATTTAGAGATGGAAACTATGGATAGCGTCGAGAAAAGAAAAAAAGGCTTCCAAGGGACTTGAGGTGTCGTCCTCATGATTGCTAAAGTCTCCATGAAATTTTGAAGAAAAACATCGGATAAGTACATTGAAAATCCTAAAACTTGTCATGAATGTACAATCGAGTCATAAAACTTTCAAAAAGTGCAATCGAATCATAAAACTTAAAAAAAGTGTAACCAAGTCCTAAAACTTATCATGAAAATGCAATTGAATCTTAAAAATTTCAAAAGTTGCACTAAGTCCTAAAACTTGTCAAGAAAGTGCAATCGAGTTCTAAAGTTTTCAAAAAATGCAATCAACGAAAAGACTTGATTTCACCAATTTGACATATTTTATATTTGATTGCACTTTTTGAAAGTTTTAGGGCGTGCATGACAACACTTTTACTCTAAAAATTAACTTTTGCTCTAAAAGTGGATTTACGAGCAGAAGTAGATCGAGAGAGAGGGTTTGAGGGAGGGAGATCGACGTCGAGAGATTAGGCATTGATTATCTTTTGTTTATTTTAACTTTTGAAGAGTGTATTTTTTTTTTTTTACCTTTTCAAATGTACCAAAATTACTTATGGAGAAAAATAAATAATCCAAAGTAGAAAAATGAAGTTACGTCGCCGAATGAATTTCAGTTACGGAAGTGTATATCATGCGCGCCCTTAAGATTCAATTGCACTTTCCCGATAAGTTTTAATACTCAATTGTATTTTTTAAAAATTTTAGGATTTAATTGTACTTTCGTAATAAGGTTTAGGACTTCTAACACACAATTTCAAAAAAGAAAAACACAAAAAGAAAGAAAAAAAAAAACCCCCCTTGGAGCGAGGCTTTCCTCCCAAAGTACCCAACAGCGGTGTTCGTTCCAAAGTGATCTTTGAAACGACCAGTTATAAGTTCACGTGTCATTATCCGCTCCACCAAATTTCATTATTGCTCTGACCATCTTATGACGTGTGATTTAATCGAAGTCAAAAATGGTACAAAATAATCTTGCTACCCACCCAAGGCCGTCTCAGTGGTAGAACAGCTGCGCGTTCTTTCTCTCTCTCTATCACCTTTTCGGGATTTTAACCAAATAGAAATATCCAAGAAAAAAAATATTTGACCAAAAATAAATAAATAATTTAAAAAATATTTGCATTACTGATAATTATTTACATCTAAATATTTTCATCGACGAGAAAAATATTTTCAATATTCATTTTATTGCTCGTTTGTAGAAAATTATTTTTTAAATTATTTATCTTTTCGAGAAACAGACGAAGCCTAAAGAGAAAGCTCGAGACTTGACGCATAACCGCGTTTAAGTGTGAAGGGAAGCTCGCCACAATCCGGGAGCTCTTCGATAATTCCGGCATTCTACAGGACTAAAGTTTAAACTGTAAATTGAAAATGCGATCTAATATTTCGTGCGAAGACGCACTGGCCGTGAAAAGAACCGGAACGAAAGGACGAAATATCAAACACCAGGCGTGAATGCAAAGAATTATCCTCCTTAATTCTTCTCCCTTTTCACCGACCCCCGCTCTGTTTGGACAAAATGAAAGCGAAGGGATTCGTTGTCCTGAACCGTCCTCGGTTGTATGCTGGTTTTGTGAATGTGGATCTCGGAGCAAATGAGAGTAAAAAGTGAAATTTAGAAAATCCAGAGATAGCGGCGTAGCGCGGAGAGTTTCGGAATTAGGGGGGCAAATTTGAAAATTGAGTTCAGGCAATTTTAGACGAAAACCGCCCCCCACCCATTGCGAGAACAGCGGCACGTGCCAGAGATGAAGCCACCAACTTCAGGCTTCATGGACGAAAAAGATCATCAAGCCCATCAGACTGAGGAAGTGGGCCAAACTAGCCCATTGATTCAAGCCCATCAGACTGAGGGAGTGGGCCGAACTAGCCCATGGATCCTGTACTGCAGAATCTTCTTGTATCTGGGGTTTTTTTTTTTCAGGAGAGACTCCAATATGGAAAATGGATAGATGGAAAATTATGCACTTGCATTCCAGAGATGTTACATCAATCTACACCGCTGGATCAAAAGGGAATCAACAGTTGTGCATAGAGCGACTCATGCATAATTCGGAATACCCTCCTCCTCATTTATTTCATCCAAGTATTTGAGCGACAAAACATTGTTGAGTGCTCGACGCTTCCTCTTGAATTCGGTTCCAAGAATGCGAGAGTAAGAACGAGATCAAATAAGGAGACTCAAGATATAAATGTCGCACAATTCGTGATCTGGAGTATTAGTCCGTGACCCCGAGACTACTTTAAAACAAACACTGATCTAAAGCTATTTCAGAAAAAAATTATCCCGCTTCACGAGTTCTTTTGAAATCCTCCCCAAGTTTCACTTCTTGTGGCAGCTAAATTGACAAATGTTCTTTTCCATGTCTTGTGCTATAAGCAATCTGCCACTTTCTAAAACCGGTAGGCAGTGCCAGAAGATACAATTTCCCGTTGTTCATCAGGTTCTAAGGCTCAAAAACAGAGTATACAATTGGCAGATGGCATCAAATTGATACGTCACTAAACCTAAGCCTCGTTGTTCTTTGTCATCTATGGCAACAAACAGACAAACTCATCGTTGACCCAGGTTGATCCAATGATCACTTGGCGCAATCAAGATTGAAATAAGACATTCTGTCATTCACCACAAAGACCAAATAATAGTCCTGAACTCGACACTAGTCTTCTGTTCTTGTAATACAAACTCTCTACGGTAAAAGAGCCTAACAAGAAGCGAAACAGTATTTGTCCATTTCGACAAACGTCCTATTCCCTTGGACTGACAATACATGCAACTAAATATATACACACTGCCGTAACATATAGTTTGCGGTACCAAAAAAAGTTTTCACTGTGAACAATATCCACTTCGTCGTCAAAATTCAATGACTAGACGCTTCCTCCAGCGAAGGTTCAGACCACCTGCAGATTGATTGAATAACAGAGAACATATCAGCTTTGGGGATATATACCTACCGAAAAGTCGGAAATTCTACGTGTTTTTTTTTTTTAAACTCTTTTTGACTTGCAAATGGATATGCCACCATATTAACTTCCAAAAGTATATCGTTAGAAACAAATAAAGAAGAAAGAAAACTAAAAGCCACCGCACATGACAATTGTCATCCATGTAAAATCCTTGCAAACATCAGTTGTACTGAGGAAATAAACATCACCTATTTTGAGCTTTCCTAGCACTAGTTTGCATCACCGACTGCTCCCGTCATCCTTCTTGCTCTCGTCATCCTTGTTGCTCGGAGTGTACTGGCTGGTAGAAGAAGGCGAGTATCCAGGTGCACTTGGAGAATATGCAGCACTGGGGGTGCAGATTAGTCAAAGATTAATCAAGTTAGGAACCATGTGCTATCCACATTTTTCAACACCCAAGGCTAGTAACTCACCTGTACTGAGGAGAACTTGGGCTGTAATCTGGGTTAACACCTGAATTGGATGGGCTGAAGAAAAAATACCAATTAGTTGACATAGTAGATTAGACAATTGTGCATGAACTATAAATGTGCTGACTTAACACCACTCTTTTGGGAAAGAATACTCGACAATAGCATCATAAAAGCACGGCAGACATGTGAATTGGACTAATTGACCTTTAATTTTCCACGGGGGTACACAATATCAGACAATTTGACTTTCACATTGAAAGCAGACACGTCCACTTGATGATGTCCCATAGACTGAAGATTGAAATGATAAACCATTACCTGCCAGGACTGTATGTTGGGCTTGATGGAGAATATGACGGAGATGTTGGTGAGTATGATGGCGATGTGGGGCTGCAAGAAGACAGACATCTTCAATCATACTAAACCTAAATCCTGCCTTAACAAAGAATAGCTTGACCAATACAACTACAGTAAAGAATAATGATAATATGTGGAAAACATGCAAAAATTAATAAAATCAGAGGAAAGCTTCTCTGCCATGCGTGCCAACACAGTTTACCTGTAGTTTGGAGATGTAGGACTGTAAGGACTGGATGGTGACAATCTTGGACTGCTTGGTGAGTACACCGATGATGGGCTGTATTTGGCCGACTGAGGGTTGTAACTTGGAGAAGTAGGGCTGTAGCTTGGTGAAGTTGGGCTGTAACTTGGTGATGTTGGGCTGTAACCAGGAGATGTGGGGCTATAAGCTGGCGAAGTTGGGCTGTAGGAAGGAGATGTAGGACTGTAAGAAGGTGAAGTTGGGTTATAGGATGGCGACGTTGGGCTGTATGAAGGAGATGTTGGGCTATAAGATGGTGAGGTGGGGCTGTATGCAGGGGAGGTGGGGCTATACGCAGGTGATGTGGGGCTATAAACGGGAGAGGTCGGACTATAACTAGGTGATGTAGGGCTGTAACTTGGCGAAGTGGGGTTGTAGCTGGGAGAAGTAGGGCTATAAGATGGAGATGTAGGGCTATAAGATGGGGAAGTGGGGCTGTAGCTGGGAGAAGTTGGTGAATATGAAGGGCTTGTAGGAGAATATGCAGGACTTGTTGGGCTATAACCAGGAGAACTGGGACTGTAGGTTGGAGACGTGGGGCTGTACCCAGGAGATGTGGGGCTGTACCCAGGTGATGTGGGGCTGTAACCAGGTGAAGTCGGGCTGTATCCCGGTGATGAGGGACTGTATCCAGGAGAAGAAGGGCTATACCCCGGAGATGAAGCAGGCGAGAAGGCCATACCACCAACATAGGGAGAAAACTGAGCATCTGTAGTTGGAGAGAGTCGGAGGTTTGGGCTCAGCAAATAACTTGGAGACATCATACCCTCATGGTAAGGAGTTCCAGAGATTGGTGAACGTGCAGGTGTCATGCCAAAATCAGGACCATCCATATAACTAGGCAGCTGAAGTTCGATGGCATGCTTCAACATCTCATCATTGAGGTACAATGCACAGTCTCCTGTGCCAATGGGTGCAAGCTGACCCAACATAATGTTCTCCGTAACACCCCTCAGATAATCTGATTCGGCATAGACAGCAGCATCAAGAAGAATGTCCACAGTTTCTTCAAATGAGCATCTCATCAGTGGCCCAGTGTCATTTCGATTGATGCCATGACGTGTAATGGCCATCAAGTGGCCTCGGTATGTCATGGTATCACACAATATAGCCAAATGCCGATAGTTCACATAAGATCCATCAAATGATATGACAACACGCAGTTCATCTAGTAAGGAGCGACGAACTGCCTCAATACCAAGAACTTCAATGATTTCTATTAGATGATTGCTCGTTGTCCTTGTGGCATCAACTCCTTCATGACACATGACAGCTAATAGGTTCACACCTTCAGTATCTAACATCCACTCAGTTTCTGGCTTGAAGCCATCATTCTCATTGAATTTGTTTACTTTGCCATTCTTGATAAACACCTTGTTAATATCTGGGATCCCTCGAAGAGCCATTTCTGTGAGCATGTTGCTCTCAATCTTCTTTAAGAAGACATCATCTTCTGCAGATTCATCAGTAAGCTCCCCTTTCGGAGCTTCATCATTCATGATACGAATGCGAAGAATGAGCTTATCGGCATTGTCATCGTTGAATATGCAGTTCAAATCGTCATCAAATTCCAGATTGATCTTCCCCGCAATATCGGCCATGCTAAGCTTCTTATCCACCATCATTTCCCGATTCAACTCTATGCGAAGCAACCAAGGAGAAATCTTTTCAGGGGCGATCTCTTCATCCGGCATTTCATAGTAAGATTTGACGAAATCAACATCCTCTTCAATTATTGTGGTCGTAGGGTCTGGATCATACCATACTTCAGTGGCTTGAGTTACACTGCGGAGAGTAGTGTACTCCAAGGCACATTGAACACTCTTAGCACTTTCCTTTGTCTTGTTCACCTCAGGTTTCAGATAGACGGAAAGGGAGGGCGTCTTAATTTTTTTGGCAACGTTAATGATTTCTCTCAATCTAGGAACACCAAGAGTGACATTCTTCGCACTCACACCAGCATAGTGAAAGGTATTGAGAGTCATCTGGGTGGCAGGCTCACCAATAGATTGTGCAGCAACACAACCAATCATTTCCCCCGGAGCCACTAATGATTGCAAGAAACGCGCTTCAATCTCACCAATCACCCAGTCAAAAGCTTCACGAGTAAGCCTATACTCCTTCAACACTCTCTTACTAGCAAATGTGCTACGAAGTAAGATATTGAAAAAGAGAGTTGCATTCTTTTGAGCTTCAACACTCAAAGCATCCTCACCAGGAACAACCTTAAGCCTCTCTTGAAGCTTATCAATAGCCTCTACAACCTCCACAGGGTGAATATCCGAAGGCCTCCTTAAGTCGATTTTAAAAGTCTTCTGGGCATTCCAAATAAGCCTCTTGAGGTTGACAGGTAATGGCCAAGTATTATCACCTGTAGTTGCAATCTCTGTTCCAAGCTGGTATCTATCAGCTTCAAGTTTTTGAACTTCAGCATCAAAGACATCTTTCAATTCTCCAATCGATCTCAGATCCTCAGCATTTTCAGGCAACATGTAATCAGGGTTCCAGCTCTCATCATCTATCTCATATCTGAAAAGTCTGTCAAATTCTGACTTCTTCATTTTCAAAGAATCCAGTTTCTGAGATTCAATCCAGACGGAGTCCATACCATCTTCACCATACAAAAACTGTATAACATCTCCCAACGAGTTCCTAACTGTTCCATCATATTTGACCATAATATCCTCCATAGCCTTCACTAATCGCCTCTGGATATATCCCGTCTCAGAAGTCTTGACAGCAGTATCAATTAGACCTTCCCTACCACCCATAGCATGGAAAAAGAACTCCTGTGGAGTCAACCCACGAAGATACGAGTTCTCGACAAATCCACGACTTTCTGGCCCATAATCATCTTTTGTGAAATGGGGCAGAGTTCGATCTATGAATCCAAACGGGATCCGCTTACCCTCAACATTCTGCTGACCAACACAAGCAGTCATCTGAGAAATATTGATGAAACTTCCCTTGGATCCAGCAGTAACCATTGCTTTGAGATTGTTACTCTCAGATAAACTCTTTTGGGCACTACTTCCAGCATCATCACGAGCCTTGTTCAACACCTGAAAGATCACAAGTATGTAATTGTTTGACTTATAGAGCCTAAAATGAGAAGAATATGCGTGGGGGAAAATATACAGACCTGATTCACTTTGTTTTCAAAAGATTCCATCATTGTTCGTCCAGGTTCAGGCTCTAACTTTTTCTCCTGAGCATCTTTTATAAGCCTTTTCACTTCATCTTTAGCCGAAGAAATGGTCTCATTAATTTTTTCCATTGTTGCTGCATCAGCGATGGTGTCTCCAATACCAATGCTGAAACCATTCTGCAAAAGCCAATAGTTGACAAGCCACTGGGTATGTCCCAAGAATTTCCGGGCTGCATCTGGGCCAACCTCTTCCCTGCACAGACAAATATTACCATCAATACTAAAAAAGTAGCCAGCCAAATCTTCGAAGAAGCTCTACCGTGGACAAGAAGAAGGAATTTCAGTATCCTGAACACAAATGTTATAGCAAATCCAAGTTCCAAAAGTTCTCACGCAGGTAGACATTTTCTAAGAGAATTCATCTGCCAGTAAATCATCCAGCTGAAACAAAAGTTGAGAGTTTGTACCAGATGACATGTATGAGACTTCCTGTAGATGTCCCAAGTGTCTTCTTGCAAAGAGTACCCGAAAGTAACTCCCCCTTCTCAATTCGAACTTGGGTATCTCCTGGAGTTATAAATCCTGTTTCAGACTCTGCGTGCCATGCGGAATTTCTCAGGAGATTGATCTGCTTGGGAATGATGAGATTGAACACTTGCTTTCCCGTCCAAAGAGGCCTGGGCTTCAAAATAGCAGGAGTGGGAACTTTCCCATCAAAATCCTCCCACCACATCAAGACGTTCATGAAAACATCCTGTGAGGGGGAAAAAAAGAAACCATGGACTTCCGAAGTCAAAACTCAAACAGAAAATAAAAACTGATAAATTTGCAAAACTATCACGAGGCATTCTGCGGAATCACCTTCTCAATAAAAGTATCCCTCTTTGTGATTTTACGACAACCTAGGAGTGTATCCTGGACAATTCCCATCACTGGTCTATTGGATTGAGGTGAAACAATACACTTGGGAACCATCATTAGCTCCAAAACTTCTGCTCGGGTTTCAAAAGACTGAGGCACGTGCATGTTCATTTCATCTCCATCAAAATCAGCATTGTACGGTGAAGTTACAGATAAATTTAGACGAAAAGTCGAGTATGGCATGATCTTAATTCTGTGACCCATTATAGACATTTTATGAAGACTGGGCTGGCGATTGAACAGCACAAAGTCTCCATCATTCAAGTGTCGCTCCACCTGTAAAAGAGTACTTCAAGTTAAATAAGCTGTTTCAAAGAATCCTTCTTACTTATCAAAAACCCAAAAACGAAGAAGAACAAGGATAAGGGAGAATGCCTTGTAGCCTAGTTCCAAATGATGATCGCTACTTTTTTTCAAATAGCGGAGATCAAGTCTCTGTCCGTCGTCCCTTATAATATATTTAGCCCCAGTTTTACCAGGTGGCGGATGAGGCCCATATTCAACAAGCTCCTTTAACCTGTTTTAAGATAAGAAGAAGAAGAAGAAGAACGAAGAACGAAGAAGAATGAAGAAGAACAGCTAAGTTTATGAACCTCTCAATGTTATAAGGAGTCACGGTTTCTGGATACGTAAGATTCAAGGCAATACTCCAAGGGACGCCTAGTTCATCAATATTAATTGTCGGATCAGGTGTAATGACTGTTCGAGCAGAAAAGTCGACTCTTTTTCCCATGAGATTCCCTCTAATCCGACCTTCCTTTGCCTTAAGCCTGCTGCAGATCGACTTGATAGGTCTCCCAGACCGCTGGGTAGCCTGAGAAGTAATAGAAGAAATGCACGCATCAGTACCTTAGACACTTGAGGCATGATACAGGATAAAGACAGACAAAAATTATTTTCATCTTCAAATTCTACAAATGGCTTAAAAGAGTCAGCAGACCCTTGGCTGTCCGGGCAACTCATTGTCAAAGTATGTAGCAATGTGGAATTGCAACAACTGTGCAAACTCCGATATGATATGTGCTGGTGCACCATTCCTCTCCTGTTGCCTTAGATTCTCATTATGTCTTATAATCATTGCCAATTGATGCGTCAGATCATCCTGTATACGAAAACAGGCAAGACGTAAGTATATCCTCTCATTTGCATAAGAGTTAACTCATCAAGTTAATTCTAACAAACAATCCAGAAAAGAAGTAAAGCATAATATCAGATAATTCCATATACAAACGCCAGAAAGACGAAGAAATGCTTGCCTCACTCCTGGAAGAGGTGTCCATCATCACAGAGGGCCTCACTGGAGGTGGAGGAATAGGTAGAACTTGTAAAATCATCCAATCTGGACGAGCATATTTTGGGTTCAAGCCTAACAGCTGGCAGTCGTCATCACTTATTCTCTTCAGAACGCTGAGCACCTAATTTTCACATTAACAGTCTGTAAAGCTTGTCAAAGTAAGAGGAAAAATTAGTTCTGTTCATGCATATGAAAAAATTACCCTTTCAGCAGAAAGTGTCTGTTTCCTTTCCACAGGTTCAGGAAGCTGATCCTGATCATCGTTTTTCTTCCGCTGGGCCTTATATTCTGCTATCATTTTCATTCCTTCAATGGTAAGCTTTGGCTGCTGGGCACCACAGCCCCCACGACTCTTTTTCACCGGCTCTTCTGAGCCTTGATCTTGTACATCAATCTCATCTCCACCTTCACATTTTGATTTGTTTTTACACGCATCTAGTATCTTCTTAAGCCTATTCTTAGGATTTCTTATTCGAAGGGCCTGTTTGAACTTGTGGTCTTCCTGCAAGAAGTCCAAAAGGTAAGTAGCTATTACCATGACATAAGCTTGTATTTTTCTATGGGTTCATATGTTTGAGACAACATTATAATTGGCATCAGGAGTGGTGTGAAAGCAACAGTTATCTATAAATATCACTCCATTCAACCCTCATTTGTTCAAAACTATCCCATTAGAATCCACAATACTACAGCTTCAACATTCACAACAATCGATTTTGCACCAGATCATATCTGGAAGGAATCAAATTTTAACACTCAAAAGGAACAATGTATTGCAGCCTCATCTTTGCAATGTCAGAGTTACCTATGTCCAATTACACCTTCAAATAAAATTATACAGTATCAGCAATAGAACCAAACTGAGAGTTCTGCATCAACAAAGCTCAGTCCTGTTCAAAGGTTCAGAAGACAATGAAGCTCCTCAGCTAATTCTTACATACAAATAGGGTTATCCACATCGGTACATCCCCCACCACCCCAACTGTAGATCAATTGGGAAAAAAAAAGAACAAATTAAAATTGGAATTTCAGCATTGAAACTTTGGGAACTTTAACATTTCCCCTTGCAAGTCTAATATTGACAAATCTCAAGAAAATAAGAGTAAGTTTTGGATTGCCTAGTACTCCAAGAATTGTGATTGGAACCACAGATGTTTGTTAAAGAGAGTGCGCACGGGTACCTCGTCTACAAGTATTTTGGAGCAATTGAAGCAAACACAGCGCATGATACTCAACACGGTCTTCAGGAACCCAATATGAAACATCGGCTTCGCCAACTCCAGATGCCCAAAGTGCCCAGGGCACTCGGCCATGTTTGCCGTGCATGTCTCGCACTTCAATTTCCTATCAATCGTGCCAAGACGAGGATCACTCAGCCCACCAATCTTCAGCTTGCCCCTCTCTGTCGTCTCACCGTGCTCAATCTGCACTACAGACATTTGCCTCTGCACAACCAAACAGAACCAGCTGCACAATCAGAACACGCACAGAAACCCCAAAACCATAACCGTGGATATCAGAACCTCAAAACAAGCCACAACTACATCATTCCCGAGCGATTTCTATTCTAAACAAAAAGCAACAGCAGCTCAATCAGCACATAAGCACTCAAAACGCGGTTGAAGCGCATAGAACCGCAGTCCCTAATCCAATTTCCGAACTCAACACCGAGAGAAAAAAACCACAACCTCAAAACCACTGGCTCGATCATTGCTCAAGTCACTCACAGCGCTTTTTTTCCGAGTTAAACACTCCTTAAACCCGGCGGAAAACAAACGCAACGAAAATCGCAGAGAAAGTTGGAGGGAGAGGGAAATTACGATTTCGTCGGGGCTGAGGATGCTGAACTGGACCATCCGGACCTTGGCGACCTCCGCCGGAGAGAAAGGGAACCGAATATCCATGGCCGATCCGACTCCGCCACACGAACGCCTAGGGTTTTACGGTGGTCCTAAAACTTTTGAACTGAAAAATTGAGGGGCCGATGCAATTCGAGTTCCACTTAATTCGTTCTTGGTTGATCGTTTGTTTTTCTTTGTTTTCAAATTTTGGCGGTTGCAGCTGGAAGAAGAAGAGGCTGCTGCCGCTCGGATCTCCCTCCGACTCTCGAGCAGCAGAGAGACTTCGGGAAGAAAGCAAACCAAGGGAGGGGGCTGAGGCGGTATTTATAGAGGAGGATGCGAACTTGGCTTCCACGCAACCGCCTAGCCATCTGTTTGGCACTTGGGTCTGGGCAATCCCTGTCCTGGTGGAATGCTGACCTTGCGCAACCCCAGATCGAGTCTGATTGGCACTTGGGTTTACGCTATCGGAGATCGAGTCTGCTTACTGCTTGGACTTCTCTCTCTAGAGGCTCTCTTCAAGGTCCGGATCAGCCAACTGCCAACGCTGAGTAGTTTGTTTTACGAAAACTGAATAATTTAAGAATTTTTTTCTTAAAAATTGATTAATTGTATTTTTTTATAAAAATAAATGAACAAAAAATATTTTTATCGTCCACTCAAATATTTGAACATAAGTTGTTGGTGGTGACGAAAATATTTTTTATCTGCTAATTATTTCAAGAATTGTGAGTTATCATTTTTAGAAAAATATTTTTAAATTTCTTATTTTTCGCATAATAAATAGAGCCTAAGTGAGCGAGTGGCTTGGGATATGTTGGATTAGGCTACTCAAGTAAGCAGAGAATAATAAAATGGAGACTCAGGGCGCGCATGGCAACAATTGTGTTTCAAAAATTAACTTCTAGCCCGAAGTTAATTTTTATACTTCTACTCCAAAAGTAGATTTCTGATCAAAGAAATGTGTTTGATAGCAAAACAAAATTTCTGCTTTTGAAACAGAAATTCGTTCGGTAACAATTGAAAATTTCTACTTCTAAAACATAATTAAAAATCTTCTACGAAAAATTATTGATCTTAACTTAAAATGCACATTATTGGAAAAAAATTAAATGCAAATTTTTGCTCCTGTCTATTTATGGAATCCACGCTGAATGTTATTCCATCCTATTTTGTTGTAGGTACAGGTGGTTCAATTCCCCTTTTTAATCTCGTCTACCATCAAACTTACAAATAGTTAGGTCAATTGCTCGGTCCATTTTGCCATGATTATGTCTTTGTAGATGCTATTTAACCAAATCGTGAAATATTTATTTCTTTTACTAAAACACTTTCATGTAATACAAATTTAGTGAAAAATTATTATAATGAGTTATTATTTAAAAATATATTTTTTATTTTTTAAAAAATATTTTTTTTATTTATTTGCCGAAGGAGATTGGTGGCAGCGGACAACGGTCATCGGCGATAGATTATCTCCTTCAGACAAATGGCTCTAAAATCACTTTTGAAGAAAAAAATATATACTTCAGAAGTAGAAAAATTAAGTGATGTAACCAAATATATTTCTACTCCGGAAGCACTTTTGAAGCATAAATTCTTCTTGAGAAGTGTTATGGTGCATGCCCTAGGTGTCGCTCGGTCACGATATCAAGTGTCGGCCCGTGACACTTGGGTGCACTAAATAAGAAAAGAATCGATCATAAGATTTTGCGCCCGGAACGACAAAGAAATTCATATCACTTCTACGTGCAAATTTTGTTGTTTAGAAACTTTTGCTTGTAGAAGTATGTAATTTAGAATAGCTGGGTAGTACTTCTCGTAAGTATTGTCTTTGGTAGTTTTTCTCATATTTTAGGGTTTGCCAATGCAGCGCCCAAATTATTTGTACGTGAACATAGGTTGTGCCTTCATTCAATTGATCAAGTGAAAAGTCATTTAGTTCTGTCACTGATTGCGGCGATCGGAGCAAAAAAAAAAAAAAAACAAAATGAATACTTACTGAATAAACTCTTAATATGGCACTCCGAATAATAGGTCCGATCCGGGCAATCCCAATGCGACCGGCCAGGTCGGATCACGCCAAGTCATAAACAACGCTTTTGTGAAACTTGGTCCCTTTTTTGTGTTTTTGGTTCAAAAAACGTGGTCCGTTTAAATGTGCGTAAATTACGAACAAAGTCATGGTCGGCCCATAATCATTTGAGCAATCGCCACCGATGACACAACGGCGACGAACACTAGCACGTTAAAGACCAGTCTACCAAATGGCCAAATTGGTTCGGCACGACCAGCTCTTGCTGGGTGATTCTGTGTTTCACTTGTTTGGATGATCGCTTGCACTTGATCTCGTTGTTTCGTAAGCTAACCTTAGTATACCGAGCTTTGCTCGGGTGGCATGTCCATAATAGAATAGGGCGGTCCGTCTCTTCTTCCATCTTCGTACTCAATTCGAGAAGGGATTATTACTCTTAGGGGTGTCAAAAAAGTCCGCGCTGGTTCGACCCTGCCCGACTCGACCTTGCCCGGCCCAAAAATTCACCCTAATTTTCAGGCCTTTCGGGCCTGCTTGGTCTTGTTAAGATCGGGTTGGGTCGGGCCAGTCCGGTTCCTACTTTTTTTTTTCACCCATGTTTTCTTTCTAATTTATCTTATTTTCATTTTAATTTTTTATATTCTTTCATTCTACGACCATGTCAAGTGATTTTAATTCAAAAAAAGAAAAAGAAAAGAAAAGAAACATACCCGACCGGATCCGACCCGATCCACCCGAAGAGGATTTGGGCCGAGTCGGGCTTGGCATTGTTCGGTTTCGGGCCGGGTCTCGGCCCGGCCCGTTGGCACCCCTAATTACTCTTTATCAAAGGGAAAAATGGACAAAGTCTGCTCCGACGGACTTCTTATTTTATCGAAGTCGCATTGTTTTTAAATTTCGAGTCAACATTTACACATCATACTAAATTTATGGTCTCCTCATCAGTCCAACAGACCACCACCGTACACCAAAAGTAAGGATCAGTTCATGGATTGCATAGAAAAAGGTCAAACGGTTGGGTCGGTTCAGATTTGGGTCGAGCAAGAATGATTCGACCCATATTGATTCATTCATCCGTAGAGATCAATTTTCATGCAATATAAATCTAATAACTCATGTCCGACCCATATAGCTAAAACCCTTCTTTCTATATGTAATCCAATTTTAAAAAACGTATTTCTTATAAATTTCTATTTTTCTATTTTTTTTCTTTTTTCGACAAAATCGTCGGATTTCCTTCTTCCTCCGTCGGCCGGCGATTGACGCCCAACGACCCGGATATTAGCGACCGGCGGACCCCAACGAGCTTGAGGCTAGATTTGTATTGTATGAAAATTGGTCAAAACATGTTAAATATATCAATATGAGTCGGTTCACTATAGCTCGAGCTCGGTTGTGGTTATCATTGACCACCCGCAACAGATGATTAAGGAAAAAGGAAACGAAATAAAAGAGAAAGAATAAAACAAAATAAAATAATAACAATTATTAAAAAATTGATTTTCTCAAAAAAAAAAAAATTGTGGCCCTTGTCTTGTCGCCGACGACCCTCGCCAGATTTCATAGAAGAAAAAGAAAAGGAAGGAAGAAAATAAAATAAAAATTACAAAAAAAATCAGAAAATTAAAAATTCACAAAACGTGTTTGTAACTCACGTAAGATAGTCAAGTAACTCATTTATGTCCCATTTAAAACTTGTTAAGTAGCCCATTTATAACTCAAGCTTGTTTTTAAAACTAAATGCAACCCTTTTCTGACCCGCATTACTAAACATAGGTTAATGCACGTGTTTTAGACCATTTTGCCATCTCTACATGGGTCAGCTCTTCAACTATCATTCTCCACATAGGAAGTGCCTGGAATCTCTAACTTTGGATCATTCTCTTAATAGTTGTGGTGAATCTAACTTGGAAGTTGTCATCTACCGGTCAAACCGTTCTGTACTCTCGTCTGCCTCTCTCATGGCAAAGAGTCCACAAGCCAAGATGTTCAATTTCTCCAGAGTTGACTCCCGCAAACACCACTCAGATTTCACTGAAGCAAAACCAGGGACAAAAAGGAACAGAAAGTTCCTGGTTTGACAGTGGGAAATGAATTCATGTCAGTGCTGAAAGTTAGGTTGGATTGGTAGCCCTGGACAGGACTTGGTACAGCAGCAGCTGTGACCCTTTGCTGCATTGTTCTCATGTGATAAGCAAGGCTTGCAGACAATTGGCAAAGGTTCTTCTGTTCTCTCTCGGAAGATGCAGCACGCCAAAGTGGGAGCGGTGCCTCCTCCGCCGCCGCCGCTCCCCAATTTCAGGGCCAGGAGAGCGGTCGCTGAGACCAGCGTGACGAACAGGGAGATTGCCAGGTTCTGGAGGCAGAAGCGCATCGAGGAGGAAGATCACCTCTTGGCGGCGATCAAGGCCGCGGCACGTGTCAGGGCGCGGAAGCTCTCGGTGAGATCAAAATCGTCGACTGCAAACATGATCAGCGTTCGTATAGAATGAATGTAGCTCCATCCCTATAGGTTATAGTGAGTTTTACTTCGAAACGTCTCGAAAGGCGGCATGTCAAGCAATAGAAGTTCTATATAACCATTCGCCGGTTTTAACAGTTTAGGATGTAGTTTAAACCCCTCCACACCAATTTCGTCAAGATTGTTCCATCAAACACTGATACGCAAAAGCTAACATTCTACATATGAAATTTCACATCTTATGCACAACATTTCGAGGTTGCCACGGGGCAGATCAATGAAGCCATAAATTCTATGACCTTCGGAGAGCATTGAAGAGTTGCGATGAAGTGGCATAGGTTGCGCCACCGCTTCCTCGATTTTACGGGCGCAGATGAACTTCGAACATCTGCAGTTTTTTTTTCCTCACAGCCAGGACTCATTAAGACATTGTTGCCTTCAGGAGGACGACTACAAGCGTTTCGTGGAGTCTTTAGATGATGTAAACGGCAACGCCAAGGAGAACAACGCGGCGGTGGCCGCTTCCCACATGATGTGGAGCCACGCCAAAGAGGAGAAAGAAGTGCGCATCGGAATAAAAGACTGGTGAGGTTTTGCTTGGGTTCTTCCTATATGCATGTTTGGCTTCAGAATACTAGGACTAGGCTTTTGCTCCTCCCCGAATGCTGGATAATAAAAGATCGCCAAAGATGGTCTCGTCGGCATAATCGAGTCGATCGGTGGATCTAAATGCCACGAGTTGCTATTGATGCGTGTCGCGCGTGTTCCATCCGCAGGTGGACGAAGAGCAAGTACGCGTACTTGAACCAACCGGCCCTCAAGTCTATGGATCACCCGAGAAGAACTTCCTCTTACACTCCGAACTGTTTCTCGTACAAGCCTGTTCCACTGTATCCGACTTCTCTCGGAGTGTTTTAGCACCCCGTGTCGTCATTCGGTTTGGTTCGTATTATCGCTTGCAAAATTCATTCGAGTCACGTGCTGTTTCGACCACTTCTGGTCGGGCGCCTGCAGATTTGCATCGCGCTTGATTAGCTCCAGATTCTGCAAATTATCAAGATTTGCATTGCGTCGACTAGCTCAGGCATCTTTAACTTATCCTCGATTTGATCTTCATTTGTGTACACATTCATTTGTCAGTTCCAAAGAGTTTTCCCCTTTTGATGGTTTGCAAGATCGGGAGGAGCGCCGGCACGATTCCTACCGTGCCGACGCTCTCCAAGTCTCCGACTAATTTCACCTGCTCAAGCTGTGATCGAGGCAAGAAAGTTAAGCTGAACACCGGTTCATACATGAATCGGAATCGTGACCTGAGTGCCAGTGTTAAGCAGATTTTAACCATTCACAAAAGCAAATAACCAGGGCAGATCAGGGAACATCAAAGCCTAATAATGCGACATTGTCTAGTGGAGACAGACAGCTTCTCCATTTTGACTTTGACCCAATAGGAACCGGGGGCCTTCGATGGTGACATCGTCTAACCATTAGGTGAGGTAATTTACTACAAATAACTGGTCGCTGTCTAATTTAAAATGAATTACATTTATCAAAATTAAGGCCAGCTTATTTGCCGAACCTAACGGTCAATACGTACGATATTTCTTATATCGACATCAGACCTAATAAAAATAAGAATTAATACCACTGAGAGCCTAAATCGGTACATATTTGATAAATTTACTGCAAGCTATCCCAAACCGATATACATGTGACAAATTCACCCTCCATTAGTTTTTGTTAGATTTTACCATCAAATTGCACAGCTGGATAGCACGTGGAAGTTGGCCGACGTATCAATTTGGATTTTTGATATGTGTACTAGTTTGGAGATTTTCATGATATTAACCAAATTTAACGTAAACTAACGGTAATTGATGGTAAATTTGTCATAGGTGTACTAGTATGGGATTTTATGCTGTCAAAAAATTAGTTTTGAGTAAATTTATTATAGGTTGAGATTTTTTGCGATCAGAAAATTAATTTGAGATAAATTTATCACATGTGTATCGGGTTGATTTTTTTCATGGTATTAACACTAACAAAAAATAGAACAAAGAGGCAAAAGGCCGCATCGATGGGAAACTGCATTAATAGGAGGAAAAGGATAAGACACGTGGCATTGTTTAGAATGCGTTGGTACAAACTGCTAGTCCACTACAGAAACACCGTATAAAACCCTTACACAGTGTCTTTCAACTAGGCATATGTTGGCGACAAATTGATTGAAAGACACTATGCGTAGCATAGGTCGATGCGGCAGGAGCCGAAACTTCGATGATTTACCCCAAACGCGGGATGCTACCATATGACCCAACCTGGCAATAGACAGTTAAAGTTGACGTGGAGTCTACCTTCCCTACCGCCACCTCTTAAGTTGAGAGAAAATATTTTTCTTCCATTTATCCTAGGAAATATCCCGAAATTTTACATCCCGAGGTCTTGTTTAGGACCAAGTATAAAACCCTTATCTTAATTGGGGTATTAAATTTTGAAATGTTCCTCCAAATAAAGAAGTAATTAATATATTACATGTCAAAAATTAATTGTAGAATATTTACTGACAATTTTGCCCTATGTTTCTCGTTATTTGCCTTTTTTATATTTATAGACATTCATTATGATGGAACAAAGGAAATTTCCTAATAATTAACATACACATGATCATTTACATTGTTTGCCTTTTTATTGGTTTTCTTTGTTTGTATAGTTATCTTTCATGGTGTTTAATAATTACTATTCAGGATATACCAATCAGAAGATTGCCATTCCCCTTGTTCACAACAATGATCCCTTCATATATTGCCAATTGGATTAGATGTAGAAAAAAATATAATCTAGTCTAACTTAACGTAATATATTTGTGTGTGTGTGTGTGTGAAGGAGGGTTGTGGTGCATTAACGATGTGATTATATTTTATTTGTTTAGTAAAAAATCAAATATCCAAATCCTAAACCTCGACCCTTCCCCGTTTTATGGCAATTAACAATTGTCCGCCACAGGCGATGACGGGCTCTTCGCCGAGGATGGGGATGGGGTTCGAGTGAGGCCGAAGCACTACTAGGGGAAGATTACGTCCGGTGACGACGATTGTTCTCAACCATCTCTTCTGCAGATATCACAATGCTGCCACCATGAAATGCGTCTCGGCCGCCACCACCACGAACCTTCTCGCCGTCTCTTTGTCTCACCCATAACTCGCGATCACCCTCTTTGTCTCTTGCAATAAGAGCGATTTTAAGGCTCGCGACCTCATATAGAGGACTATGTGCAGAGTCAACCTTCAAGGTCCTTAGACAGTCGAGTCACTTCACAGTGGATAGGGGTGAGCATATTTTCAAGGTAAAACTTGGAATCATACTGGTGGAGTCCTATTCAGTTTCAGGTTCCATGGCATGCAGAGTAAGTTCCAATTTCTACTTGCTTGGAACCTATCTATCGATAATAAGTTTATGTATTTTTCTTGGTATATATCTTCGTACGATCTTGCGATATTTCATGTACGGAATTTGGAACCAATGATCCGAACTTTCATTTCCGACGATACTATGACTGAAATTTTTACTTTGTTAATATTTCAAATTTATTTATATATCTAATTATGAGTTGTGATCAGTAGATTGTAACAGCAAATTGTGGTCATTAATCGTAATGATTTAATGTAATCATTCAATTAAAAATACAAGTGAAATCTAGGTAGATCTCGAAATCAACCTTAAAACTTGTGATATGATAGGTTCTAGATTATCTATAGGATAAGTTTTAGGTTTCAAAACATGAGGGATATATTTTGACAAGTAGATTTTAGGTTTTAGGTAAAATATATATGGGACTTGAAATCATCCCTAGCGATGAATCTAACCCTATCACAATGGTAGTGTGACGGGGACATGATGTCGGCGATGAATAGAAAGAGGCGGTAAGAGAAAAGAACAATGGAGGCCGACATCATTAGGAGGAAGGTAACGAAATCAGGGTGGGTGGCGCCAATGGGACCCACTATTTTGGTAATTCTACCCTTTTAAATCCTTTGGGGGGAGCTGGATGTAGTCATTGCCACGGGCCGGGTTGAGATAGGAATCGACCCGGACCTAGCCCGAGTCAAATCCAGAACTGGCCCGTTGACCGGGGCCCGCGGTTCTAACCTGGAACCCGCCCCGTAGCATAAGGGCCCGATTAATGTTTCTTCAAACCTTGAACCAAGCCCGTAACCGGCGGTTCCGTGCTAGTTTCGAATTGTGAAAAAATGGGGATAATTTTTTTTTTAAAAAATTTAAAAAAAGAAAAGAAAAGAAAGAGCCGTTGGTGACCGATGATCACCACTCCCCACCTAATTTTTTTTCTTTTTACTTTACTAATTTCTAACTTATAAATACCCCTTCTCATCTCTCTTTTTGTCACACAAATTCTCTCTTCATCTCAATTCTCTCAAATTCTCTCTAACTTTCAATTATTCACAACATCCAATTTATTATTTTCTTTTCTTCAATTATTCAATTACACCATTTTTTCATTTCTTATTCAATATTTCAATTATTCTCATTCTCTCTTTCAATTTTTCTTAATCCATTATTTTCTCACCATCTCATCCAATTTTTCTTATTCTCTAATTCCTTATTTTCTTTATTTATTATCTTCTTTAATAATTTCCTATTTCAAATTCTTTTTTCATACCCTATATTTTTTGCATTATACCATATTTTTATATATATATAAAAATGGCAAGTGGAAGTAGAACTAGTGGCAAAGGCACAAATAAGGTGGGGGAGTCCGATTATCCTCCTAGTCCTCGTGATTATGAAGATTGGTGACTCGAAGTTGATGTAGTTGATGAAATCAACATTATTCCTAATATGGAGCAAGTCCAAATGCAAGAGAATCTTCATCCTCCTACCGGTATTGAAGAAATCTCAACAACAAAGGAGCTGGAGTTTACATCCGACTTATGGGGACCACTTCATGAAGATTGAAAGATTTGATATAACTCCAAAAAGGTATGATGTAATTTGTAAACATTGTGAGATAAATTACAAATATATCGGTGGAGGCGGATATGGAACATTTAAACGGCATCTTAAGGCGAAACATCCAACCGAAGGGGGAATTGACACCAAGAAAGAACAAATTTCCGGGTACGCCAATCCTAACACCCCTCCTTTATTTCATTATAATGAAAAAACATATAAAGAAGAATTAGGTACATTTGTTTCCGTTGAACATTTATCATTTAGTTTTGGTGAAAGGTTTGGTTTTAATCAATTTATATAAAATGCATGTGTTCCACAAGCAAAGCGTGTTCCTAAAAATACACTTAAACACATAAATAAATATCTTTATAAAAAAAGGAAAAAAAAATTTACAATTTTTTTTTACGAATTCTAATAGACGTGTGCATATAGGTTACATGATAGCGATATTTGGAGTAATCATTGGCAAGTTCATTTTTATATGGATATAACATGTCATTGGATAGATAATAATTGTAATATTAAAAAAAGAATTATTGTATTTAGAGTTTTTGATGATAGGCATACGGCAAATAATATTTATAGATTAATTAGGCAAATTTTAGAAGAATATTATTTGCCCAATAATTTTTTTTCAATTGGTTTTGATAATACGTGGCAAATACCGCTTCAATTGTTGAACTAGAAAATATTTGTAAATCTTTTTTTTGTGGATAATTTTTTCACGTTAGATGTGCTTGTCGTATTTTAAATTTATCCGTACAATATAGTTTAAAAACTCTTGATATTTTTCTCTACCCAATAAAAATGGCAATTCAATTTTTATGAAAACATTCCCAAAAAATGAAAGAATGGTTAAAATTTTGTAGAGCAAATGGAAAAAAACCAAAAAGATTTCCAAGAGATGTTCTAAATCGTTGGAATTATACTTACGAGTTGCTTAATGAATCTTTTGCATATAAAAATTTATTATGTGCATTTATTTCAGATAATATAACTCAAAATAATTTACACCCACAAGAATGGGATATTTTAATTTTTTTTTATATTTTAAAATTTTTTAATGATGCAATTTATACATTGTCCGGTGTTTATTATCCTACTACATATTTATTTTTAATAGAATGTATTAATATTGTTTGAGTTTTTGAAGAAAATAAAAATGATTTAGAATTAAGTGACACTATTGGAACAATGCGAATAAAATGGCTACATTACTATAGGGAAATTCCTATTATTTATTTAGCTGCTTGTATTTTTTATCCACGTTGTAAATTAGATGGTTTAGGTAATTATTTGAATACATATTATGAATGTTTACATTTAATTGATGCGGTAAATATTAGAACTATACAAATAAGGGTTAAAAACGCGATAATAGAATTATATAATGAATTTTGTAGTATATATAATCTAGTTGATAGTGGATCTTCTCAATTTAGTGACATACAAAGTGGGAACATAGGTAAAATTAGTAGAGGGTACCAACTTATGTTGCACAGGCAAAAAAAGCAAAAGGGAGGAATAAGAAGTAATTCCGAAATAGAAAGCTCTCTAATCGTTTCTTTTGAGTTTGATGAATCTAAAGGCATCATAGATTTCACAATATTGGATTGATGGAAGAGGCATTCCACCCAGTACCCAATTCTTGCTCTAATTGCAAAACAAATTTTAGCAACTCCTTATTTGACGATTGCGGTAGAATAAGTATTTAGCGCTAGAGGCAATATTTTGGACGAACGACGTTCAAGATTAGCTGTAATATCTTGTCCCACATTGCCTAAGGAGTGATGTCTTGGATGGCTTATATGGCTAGGCTCTCCTTAGACTTGAAAGATGCGTTTTTCGAGGATTGTATGGGCGGCTCTTGGAGGAACAAAATCATGAGGAGTTGGCGAGCCTTGTACTGCACTCCAAAGATGACAATATCTTGTAAGTGACGCAACGGAGGCATGGTAGGCCTAGGCCGTTACGGTTGGTATCAGAGCCAACTTCCAACAGCATGTGGGGCTGCAGTTGGTGCCATTGAGGGCACAGCGGATACGCGGTGCCGCCGAGGGGAAAATTTGTAACATCTTGTCCCACATCGCATAAGGAGTGAGGTCTTGGATGATTTATATGGCTAGGCCCGGGAGTGAGGTTTTGGATGGTTTATATGGCTAAGCTCTCCTTAGACTTGCAAGATGCGCTTTTCGAGGATTGTATGGGCGGCCCTCGAAGGAACAAAATTGTGAGGAGTTGATGAGCCTTGTACTACACTCCAAAACGAACAATATCTCGTAAGTGACGCAACAGAGGCGTGGTGGGCCTAGGCCGTTACAATTGGTATCAGAGCTAACTTCCAACAGCATGTGGGGCCGCAGGTGGTGCCGTTGAGGGCACGGCGGGGATCTGTGCCGGCGAGGGGGAAGTATGTAACATCCCGTCCCACATCGCCTAGAGAGTGAGGTCTTGAATGATTTATATGGCTAGGCTCGGGAGTGAGGTTTTGGATGGTTTATATGGCCGGGCCCTTCTTAGACTTGCAAGATGCGTTTTTCGAGGATTATATAGGCGGCCTCAAAGGAACAAAACGGTGAGGAGTTGGCGAGCCTTGTATTGCACTCCGAAATGAACAGTATCTTGCAAATGACGTAGCGGAGGCATGGTGGGCCCAGCCTTGTATTGCACTCCAAAACGAACAATATCTTGCAAGTGACGCAACGGAAGCGTGGTGGGCCCAGGCTGTTACATTAGCTCCCGATTTGGTGAAGGCTCAAGCTTGTGTTGATGATTGGACAAAGGCTAAATATAGACAATAAGAGATATATCGCAATAATGAAGCCGAATTCTTTGATGACGGAGATATCACCGATCCCGGTATCGGGACGGATAGCGACAATTAAGAATGAGGTAAGTATGGGGTAATTAAGGGTAAGAGAACTATATTGGCTTTAATTTTTCTATCCCTAAGAAGATATGTAGGCGCTTAATGATAATTCATTAAATTCAAGCTCCCCTCCTTGTTTCCCTCCAAATTTGATCACAATTGTATTTGATAATTTTTTCCCCCAATTACAACTTGTAAATTACAATTTATATTTGATAATTTTTTTCCAACAATTTGTATTCTCATTACAATTTGTATTTGATAATTCATTATTTCATAATTTGATAATTCATTATTTTCTTTTATTTTATAATTTATTATTTGATAATTTGATTACAATTTTATTACAAATTCATTACAATTTAATTTTTAAACTCAAAAACTATAACGGAAACTTGAACCGAAACCGGAGGTTTCATTTTCGGTTTGGAATCGGAATAGGCCTCGAAATCGGCCCATAACCGCCAATTCAAAATCGGAATCGAAATCGCCACTTAAGGGCTCGATTTCGGTTCCCCCTAAATTGGAATCGGAATCGCCGGTTTATGAACCGGAACTGGTCGGTCGCCGGTCCGTGGCCATGATTAGTTGGATGATCCTTGCATTTGGCAATCGTTCTGTTTTATAAATTTTTTCTAATTTTATTTTTAGGAATAGTTTCCAAGTAGGAAAACACATTTGATAATTGCACAAAATTTCTATTTTCGAAATAAAAAATAAATAAAAATACATTTGATACGAACCTAAAAATTTTTATTTTCAATTTTTTTTTAGTTACAAAAATCTCAATAGATATGGCAAGGACCGGCGAGCTGCAGTAGAGAAGATCTGCGATCGTCGGCGGCGACCAACAATCGATGACGAGGGCATTGGACTCGTGGTTGTTAAGATGAACATTAAGTTACACTAAACTTATTTTTCTAAAATGACATTATTGCTCTTTTTATTTTTGAAAACAAAAAAGCTACTTTTCTTAATTTTTAATTTTATTTTCCAGAATAGAAATTTATTCCCGAAAACAAAAAATCAATTTATATTTTAAATAAATTTATATTCTTTTTCTGTTTCAAAGAATAAAAGAATAGAAAAACAGAAAATCAAAATAGTTACGCGTGCCCTTTATATCATGCTCTTTTGATAATCTCAATTTATCAGTCAATTAGAAGTAAATATTCGAACTAATCGGTAATTAGTACGTCTTTATTGATAAAATAATCCTCAGCAACCACGCTGTTATCACATGACGAACGGGCATGCGTTGCGATCACTTCGCCTCTCTCTCTCTCCCTCTCTCCCTCGGTGAATCTTATACAGCGACGAAGAGAAGCACACGGCAATTCTCTCCCCATTACGGAGCTCGCTCTTCTCTTCGTCCTTCTCGATCTCGCTCACGCCGTTGGGTCTCCGATCGCCTGACCGGCCTCGGATCGTCCACGTATGGCGAAACCGAGGCACTCGCGCTTCCCGCAGCGGAAGCCGCCGTCCTCGCAGCTGCTCCGCGCCGTGCTCCTCATCTTCGGCTTCGTCGTGCTGATCTTCCTCGTGCTTGGCGTGTTCTCGTTCCCCAGCAGCTCCGGTGGCTCCTCTAAGGCGAACGATCTGAGCTCGATTTTGAGGAAGAGCGCGGAGAGGTAGGTAATGAGGCCTCGGATTGCTAGAGTTGCGAGTTAGCTGGTAGTTGGGCCGCTATGTTTGAAAACGTTGCTTCAATTTCGCATCTGAAGGGGAATTCACTTTTTCCTGGTCAAGTTTGACTGAGAATTTACTTGACTCGCTTATAGATGGAGGAGGTATTAGCGACTTTTAATGTGGTTTAGATGGAGATGCAAAGTGCGTACTGTCTAAGTTGACTGAGAATGTGGATTTAATTTAGATGCAAAGTTGAGGTAGGTCATAATGATGTGAAAATGGACTTGCTGCATACTATCCAATCTGAATGTTGCTGCTGGATTTGCTATGCGACAATTATTTGAGGAGAAAATTGGTGTTCTTGTATGGTGATGCAGGAGTGGACTTGGAAGAGATGGAGACAGAGGCGAGCAGTGGGTTGAGTTGATCTCATGGGAACCTAGAGCGTTTGTATATCACAATTTTTTGGTAAGCAGGTTAGAATTGCGAAAGTTTTACTGCATATCATTTCATATATTGGTAATGCCATTTCCCAGTTGTTGGATTTTGATTTTAATAAGTTATTTTGTGTTTTAATCTGCCTTGCTTCTGATGTGCATTCTATGTGCCAATTTCAAAAATCGGCACATTGGGATGTAATTTGCTGTTCATGCTACTAGTCAGTCATCTTACTTCTATTTTCACTGATCTTTGAATGGGTCTCCATCATCAAGTACAATACTGCCTCACCGTCAGATTCTAGAGTTTCAACAACTATATGGACATCATAGGAATCATGTACTGAAAGAAAGTCAAAATACTAAAAGTACGCAGGTTGTTAGTTTTGGATTTGATTGAAAATCCTGTCAAGGTGGCAATTTAAATGGTGCAGGGTCATGTCCTCTAGCTGATACATTTTCAGAATCCAGTGAGATGGAATCGATTGAATAAGTTGAATTCCAACTCAATCATAGATCAAATGAGTCATCCTTGAGGCTTTTTATCCATTGGACAATGACCTTAATGTTTGCTACACCGTAATTTCCTTGTAAACCCGCCTAAGTAGGTAAAACCTGGCCATGAAACACCTCACTAACCTCATGGATTAGGGCTGTCCATAATTCAACAATGCTCAATCAGGCTTGACTGCAATTTCCTGACTAAAATCCTCATCCATTAGCCTAACATATGATGAGTTGGAGGAGTAGGGTTATATGAGTTAACATTTACATTAGCACATTTGTTATAGTCCTGCTCTTGGATTTTATAGCCTTTAACATTGCCAAGCCTTTTATGTGCAGTCTGAAAACGAGTGCAAATACCTGATCGAAATCGCCGAGCCCCATATGCATAAGTCAACTGTTGTAGATAGTGCTACTGGAAAGAGTAAAGATAGCAGGTTCAATTACCATCTACAAACATTGAGCTTTTAACACACCTCAGTTTCATCCCTCTTCATTAGATATTTGCTCAATAATGTATTCCTTTATAATCTCATTGTATGCAGGGTACGGACAAGCTCAGGGACGTTTCTGAAGAGAGGGCGTGATAAGATAATTAGGGATATTGAGAAAAGGATAGCAGATTTTACCTTCATACCCGCAGGTATGCAATGGAATTTTCTTAACCACCATCATAACCTACACATCAAATAAAAAGTATTGATGATTAGGATTGAAATACTTCAATTGCAGCTGTCAAATTAATATCTTGAAACTATTGTCTAAATCTGTCTGTTGGAATGTCCGCCAATTCGTGGATACACAGATATTTTTACAGGATAGATCTTTTTGCCCAAGCATCAACGACATTCTAGTAGCAACGCTGATTCGATTTTCATGTATTTAACAAACTTAGCAAATTGTAGAGCATGGAGAGGGACTTCAAATTCTCCACTATGAAGTTGGGCAGAAATATGAACCTCACTATGACTACTTCGTCGATGAATACAGCACTAAGAATGGTGGTCAACGAATAGCTACTATTCTCATGTATCTGTGAGTACAATGGCCTTTTAGCTTTTGCATATAGTTGTATTAGTACATACTGTGTTGTCCCTTTATGTTCGTTTTGTGACTTCTCCATCTGCATATAATTACAGCTCTGATGTTGAGGAAGGAGGTGAGACAGTTTTCCCTGCAGCCAAGGGCAACTTTAGTGCAGTACCTTGGTGGAACGAGCTTTCTGATTGCGGTAAAGAAGGACTTTCCGTTAAACCGAAAATGGGTGATGCACTTCTTTTTTGGAGTATGAAACCTGATGGTGTTCTGGATGAATCCAGTTTGCATGGTTAGTTGTGCTCTCTATTTGGCAGTCATGCGTTCTTGGTCATACCTAGATTTCGTAATAAAATAGCATGTCGAAGTCTGTACTTATTTACTAAAGTATATATGCTGATCTTGTAAATGAGTTATCGAATTTGTTCTCCATTCACTTAGCCATTCTGATTCATGTCAGGTGGTTGCCCTGTTATTAAGGGGAACAAATGGTCATCGACTAAGTGGTTGCGTGTGCATGAGTACAAAATTTGAGATCCTGAGCAGAAGGTAATTTTTTTTCCACTGGGAGCAGATGATTACGGTACAAAGGCTCTGTGTTTTAGTACAAGTATCATTTTCAACATGAAGTGGTTCATGATCGTGTTTCCTTGCAGTAGCGATTGCTATCAATATATGATACAGTGATAGGTTCTCTGCTACTAAGTGTATGCATGTTAGTAAGGTAATAGAAATTTCATTAATCTAACTTCTAACCATCTGTTCATTGCATGATGGATGAAATATTTCTGGTCTTATCTTTTGCGCTATTTTATGCACGCATAAGTTTATTAAATGGAGACAGATTCAGGTTACGTGAATTTGTAGCAGATGTTATGTTCAGTTCTAGGTTGAATGAATCCGAATATGTTTACTGTCTGGAAGGTGTAGTCTGCTGAGGCTGTTCATAGACATTTTGGAATGTTTAGAAAGGATTTAGGAAAGCGTTGGCTGGATAGGTTCATTCACCTAGTGTGTCGGTCATGCTACAGATAAGGAAGTTTGCCTGCTTATTAGATACTGCTTTCACTTATGTGCATGTATCACCGTGATTAAAACTGAATTATCGCCCTTTTGGTGTTCCTTCCAGAAATTACCTAGATTTTAAAAAATAAGTACTGATTATTGCCTGTTACTACTCCATCTTGCACCCGCTAATATGTGCTTCGTTTGCAGGTCCAAAGGTTTGTGAACTCCTACTGTTGTAACATGTGTGCATTCTCGGGCAAAAGCCCCATCTTTTGGGTCTCATGTCCATCTTTCACGTTAGCAACCAGCATGCGGGGACAGGCAATTTTGTGTTGTCTTCATAGTCCTAGTGTGGTACTGAACAATTAGCTTGTACCCCAGCCCTCGTCTGTCTGTCTGTCTGTCTGTCTCTTCCTTCTCTCTTTTCCAGAATCAGTTTAGAGCATGAGGATGCTGCCGAGTGCTATAATTGTGAACTTCTGGAAGCAATGGGCGGTGCGTTTTACCTTGCCCACCCGTTATGTACGAGTATAAATTTCATCACATAAGTTATGAATAGTCATTTGCCCTTCTAGCCAAGATGTGATCTCAATTGTTGCTCGAGCCGGAATCGGCAAGCATCCACAGAGCCCTTCCAATTTGCAATATGGGAATATGTCTCTGCAAAAAGTGTTTCATAATGTAGTGGAACGTCGCTGCCTGGATTTGGCCTTTGTTGGTACCCAAACCAATCAAAAGACCAAAAGGTCCTTTCGTTCTTACTCCGCTATTATCAGGAAGAGTGGTCCCGTGGTAAAATGCAATTCGGAACTTCCACATGGACACCCGACACGTGACTCCTAGTACATGTGGATATGGGATCTCCACCACCTCAATAATGAATTTCATGCGCTCTCTCTCTCTCTCTCTCTCTCTCTCTCTCTCTCTCTCTCTCTCTCACTTAATTCGTTTGTATTTACTGCTTTGAAAGAAAACGTCTCTTAGGTATGGATTTTACACCATTATCTTACACCAGAAGGTGGCAAAACCAGGAGAAAGCAAACTGCTCAGAGTAAATCACACTTCAGGACACAGTTGGAAAAACCTGTTGGTTTCTAAAATCCAAATAATTTGTCCGATGAAAACCAAACTGAAAGATTTTGGAATAAAATGAGAGGTGGCCAACAATTTGTCGACATATCATGAACACCAACATTGACCTCGTAATGTTAATTTATCTACCACCCACATCCAAGAAGGCAGAAATCGTCCCATTCATTCCCTCGATTTATTCCTATTACAGGCGGAGCAGAAGTCTCCGCACTAGATATTACTCGAGCCATGATGACCGGGATGGGATGGAAAATGCTGGGAACCCTGAGAAGACTCGGCTGGTGGAAGTTGGCTGGTCCCTCAATGTCTAGCTCCGATCAAGTTCCTGATGACGTACTGCAGGATGCCCCCATGATCGAAATAAGCCAGCTCAACCTAACACATGGAAGCAACTGAGACTCAGCAAGTAGACAAAAAGATAACGAATCTTCCAAGGATATAGAAAAGTGACAGATTAATGTTACCTCGGTGTCAAACCGTAGTGTGCACACAAGTGACTTGCCATTGTCAGTCACCACCGTGATGTCCTGGCCAGGCCTTATTTCGCTCACGCTATTCGGAAGATTAATGGTGTAGCGCTCATGGCCGGTCAGTCCGAGCGTTTCTGCATCCTCCCCAGGCTTGAAACATAGAGGAACAATACCCATTCCAACTAGATTACTTCTGTGAATCCGCTCAAAGCTCTTTGCTATGACAGCTTTCACGCCCTGATATGAATTCCAGCTTAGGGTGGAACCAAAGGTAAAAAATTGGATGGAAAATTGAATTGGAAAGCATCAAAATTCTCACCAACAGCATCGGACCCTTGGCAGCCCAATCGCGAGAACTTCCACTTCCATACTCAGCACCAGCCAAAATTATGGTGGCATGCCCCTCACTCTTGTACCTCTGCCATACAAGTGGTAAAAACTAGTATGAGCCACAATGGCACCGGTAAACAGATAATGAATCATCGATGAAGCCCCTACTTAGATAATGGAATATTAACCAGCAGGCGGACAGTTACAATCAGCTGATTTTCTTTAAAAAGTTCTCCCAATTAAGATGATATCACGTTGACCAGTCAAATGAATCTAAACTAACAGTGGGATGACCCTGAAGGATGTTGCCGGGTGGCTGGTCTAGTCGGCATTAATGGACTGGACAAAAAATCAGCTTCTTTCAGACTTGTCAAGAATTTGCAGACAAAAACTATTAAGTTGCATAATTCTCAGGAGCAATCGAAATAGAATGACTTATCCAACCAACAACTATTAATGATGAGGAGACGACACTATTGTTTGTGATGAGGTGTCTGTATTGGGTCCGCAGAGTGAAGAAAGTTACCATGGCAGCATCATAAACAGATAGTTTCTCCCCACTGGGGATGTGGATTGTTTTAGGTCCAACTTCTCCTTTCAGCAACTTGTTGACAAGGCGAATGTTGGCAAAAGTTCCTCTCGCCATAATCTCGTCATTCCCTCGGCGACTTCCATAAGAGTTGAAGTCTCTTCTATCAACCCCACGTTCCATTAGATATCTTGCAGCAGGGCTATCCTTGTGAATGCTACCAGCTGGAGAAATATGGTCAGTCGTAATGCTGTCCCCAAAGTTCAGTAAGCAGTATGCATCCTTCACGCCATGTGGGCCAGGAGGAGACATCGTCATGCTCTTGAAATATGGTGGGTCATGAATGTATGTTGATGTTGGGTCCCAAGCATAGAGAGTGCTAGAAGGTGTAGATAACTGATTCCACATAGGATTTCCTTTAGTGATAGCTTCATATGTAGCCATGAACATACCTGGAAGCACGTTTGATTGGACAACCTGAAGACAGGTTATACAAAAGAAAAGCACACAATCACCAATTATGATCTATCTAATTATTAGTCAAAGAGAAGATTTATATGAGCTCCTAGCAAATTTATTGGCTTACAGTTGCCACTTCTTCATTTGATGGCCAAATGTCTCTCAAGAATACTTTTCTTCCATCTTTTCCTTCCCCAATGGGTTCGGTTTCGAAATCAATATCTACCTGCAAAAGTTGTCTCCCATGAGGAATATGCCAAAAATTAGATTTGGAATAACAAAGAAAAGAAAACTCCGAGGATAATTATAAGTTTGGAGTAGATCGCTAAAAAAGAACTAATAACTGCAAAAATAACAGGATGTTACATACTGTGCCAGCGAGAGCATAGGCAACCACGAGAGGAGGAGAAGCTAGATAGTTAGCCCTTGTTAGGGGGTGAACACGACCTTCAAAATTTCTGTTTCCAGACAATACAGCTGCAGCTACAAGATCTGACATTGTGTACGAATTCGACAGTTCAGAGAGCTTATAACATTTCTTGATGACATTACGCAGGATTATGAATTAATCTCTACCATTTTCGGTAATAGCTGATGCAACTGATTCATTAATATCACCCGAGTTCCCAATGCATGTAGTGCATCCATAGCCAACAATATGGAATCCCAACTGGTTCAAATATGTCTGCAAGCCACTGCAAAAACAACACCTCTAGCTTAGCAAGAAGATCCACGAACATTGAAGGAATATCTGGGTCTATTAAAGGCACCTTTTCTGCAAATATTTTGTCACAACCCCAGAGCCTGGAGCAAGACTCGTCTTAATCCATGGCTTTACCTGACACGAAATTTACTTTGTTCAATTAAAATAACTACCTCATCCACAACCAAATGTAGCAACCGTTAAAAATTTTGAAATATGATGCATGGCTTCCAGATGCAACTGTAATGCTCAGGGATATCATACATGAGCAAAGAGTCAATTCAGTGGACAATAGAAAGAGTAAACTTTTGCAAAGGTGCATGAAGATGCACATGAGCCAATACTATCAGGTAATAGGTGTAGTAAATCCATATGAACATCAAGCGTATTGTTTGATTGCCTAATATATTCTACTTTGTCAGAATTAGAGTTTTTGTCCGCGAACCTCCAATCCTAAGTCACAAGCCTTCTTTGCTACCAAAGCAGCACCAAGCATTACACTGGGATTTGAAGTATTTGTGCAGCTAGTGATAGCAGCTATAACAACATCCCCATGCCGAAGCTGAGCTGGAGTCCCATGAAATGTGAACTCTGCAACCTTTCCCTGTGATTCCTTAGGTACAGCAAAGCCCTGCAAAGCCATGTAAGTATGTTAGTCAAAATCCAAAGTAAGACGCAGAAAAAAAAATCCATGTCAATAATATTCCATCAAACATGCCATTTTTGCCCATTTAAAGGCTCCTAAACTCTTTGACACCATAGTTCAGAAATAAGATGTAAGTAAGACAAGCCTGCATAAAGATTTTAACAAAAAAAGTTGCTCGTCATTCCACTTCTGTACAGTTAAAGCAGCACAAAGCAAAACAAAAGAAAAAAAGAAAAAGTGTGATAGAATCGATGTCATTAGTAAGAAAAAATCAAAATAGACACAGTTAGTTACCTATTCTGTCCTAATATATTTAACAGAGTACAAGCACTGCACAAGGAGAGTTATTCACTCCCTAAATTTTGGAACCAACAAAGAGCCCCATGACCATACACACCATGATCACTTATAAAGGGTATACAAGATTACATGAAGCCTCACCTTAAATCCAACCTTATTATCCAAGCATGCATGCCAATCAGCTTTCATTTCTTTCAGTGGAACTCGATCGTGTGGCCTGGAAAGCACTGATCCTTAGCCAATAGAAGGGTGAGGGGGAAAAACTAAACCTACTTGATGTTGATAAATTGTGTCCACAATGGATTACCTTTTGGGACCCGAAATACATGGTTCCACATCCTTAAGATCCAGTTCCAGATACGAGGAGTATGTTCTCTCTACTTGGGGCTGCTTCCAACAAAAAGATCCTTAGCAAGAAATACTGATGTACTGCTCTTAAGAGTCAAAAACATTCATAAAACTCACCTCATTGTAATCCACAAACATCTTATTCGCCCGCAAGTAAGACTCTATCATGAAAACCTATGAAGTTGCTTGAGTTAATACGAGTAAGTACTCAGTAGTCAGTACAAGTTATCATGATTATCTCCTTATTTACTTACAGTTTCAGCGCTTCTGCCTGTCAATCTCAGATACTGCAGAGTGACATGATCAACAGGGAAAAAGCCCATAGTGGCACCGTATTCGGGTGACATGTTAGCGATGGTGGCACGATCAGCCAATGACAGTTCGCTCATTCCTTCCCCTGCATAAGCAACACAACATTTAAAGCAACAGTAACAAGAAGGATTCGGTGGCTATGGATATCTTAAATGGGAAGGAGTGACGATGCAGGGGAATCAGAAGATGTACCATAAAACTCCACGAATTTGCCCACAACACCATGCTTCCTCAGCATTTGTGTTACCGTCAAGACCAGATCAGTTGCTGTTACCCCATCTCTCAGCTTCCCAGTTAATTTAAACCCAACAACACCAGGAAGGACCATGCTCATCGGCTACATCAAATTATGAGCCAAAAACTAAAATGCTAAGAAATGACTGCAAAAACTAATGGATGTCTGTTCATACTTCAGAAACATCCTGAAAAGGACATATTAGTGTCAAATGAAACAACTTTATCAGCCATCCGCAGTAGAAAAAATTCAGATATTGAGTTCTCTTACCTGGCCAAGCATTGCAGCTTCTGCTTCTATTCCTCCAACTCCCCAACCAGCAACTCCCAATCCATCTATCATAGTTGTATGTGAATCAGTACCTACAACACTATCAGGGTAGAGCATGCCGTTTGTGTTGAAGACCACTCTGCCAAGATATTCTAGATTAACCTGCAATAGATTCCAGCTCAGTTTGTCGACTCATTGATGCAGGTCAAAATTCCGGTAAAGCAAGAAAATTGCACATTCTTATAGAGCAGAGTATGCAATAGTTCCACCAGGGGTATAAACAGTTTTCTCCACTTCTTGTGTTAAAGTCATACATGTGATCAGTAAAATTTGACTATCTTCCACTATGCACTTGTACTACCTGGTGGACAATCCCTGACCCAGGAGGAACAACGAGCATGTTATGAAATGCAGTTGAACCCCACTTGAGAAAGCCAAATCTTTCCCTGTTCCGATGAAACTCAAGTTCCATATTTGCCTGGACAGCATTTTCTGACCTTGCCACATCAACCTGAACTGAGTGGTCGATAACAAGATCCACTGGAACCTGCATGATGATTCACATGTTCACAAACGATGGTTTAACTACTAGCATACATGAAAATAAACGTCCTTCAGCACCAATGAGCAGCTAAATGAGCTAAAGAGTTAAAAGGTCAAGCTAGAACGAGCGACATGCAGACACATAAAGCTTACCAGTGGGTTGATTTTATTTGGATCTCCCCCAAGGCTATTCATCGCATCACGCATGCAAGCAAGATCAACAACAGCAGGCACCCCAGTAAAATCCTGATACAAACGAAAATGCACTATCAAAATTCAAACATCGCAACTCTTCAAAACCTCAACTTGCATCAATGAGATGCGATGCACCGCTCTATATACCTGCAGCAGCACTCTAGCTGGCTTAAATGGGATCTCAACTTGTCTAGGAGAAGTATTTTCCCAGTCGATGATCTTCTCGACATCCTTGCTTTTGACCTGGAACTCGTCGCAGTTCCGAATGGCCGACTCCAGAAGAATTCTAATGGAGTACGGCAACCTATCTGAAGCACAAACAATTGTGATTGAATTGAACGTGTAGTTTCTGCTAGAATCCTAACAGAGCGTGGCACTCGCCACTCCTCTCCGCAACAGACGACCATCGACCTCGTGCGTACTCAGAAAAGCTCAAAAGCTAACTGAAAATGAAGTACGCCGTCACGCAAAACACCAAGCAAAACACGCAGTAACAAGGAAGGAAAAGAACACACTGACCAATCCGGGAATCGCCGAGGGCTGGAAGAGAGAAGTATTTGCCGAATTCGCCACCTCCCGGTCTCTCGAGCGCCTTCAGAATGCTCTTGAAAGGATTCTCGCAAGCTGATGCCGGGACGATCAGATTAAGGGAAGTTCGATTCGACTCCTAGACCCCCGGTTTAAAAAACGCAACACGCATGAATCGAAACAGAAACGGCTTACCCATGGCGACGATCGGACAAGAGGACTTCTCAGCTGATGGCGAGAGACAGGTACGAGATTAGACGAAGATCTAAATCAGAGAGAGAGAGAGTAGGGTTTTACAAATAAATATGTGGAGATATCCAAGGATCAGAGAGAGAGAGGGAGAGAGAGTGGGGGGGGGTAGCTGTGGGACATTGGGAAGATGAACTCTTTCTGTATCATTCGAGAAAATGGTGACGACCACAGAGCTGAGGTTGAGGTCACGTCTTTTAAGGTTGGTTTCCCAATGCCAAGTTTGGATTTTTCTTTTTTCCTTTTTTTTTATTTATGTTTTCCGTGTATTCTCTCTCTTTTTCAAAGGGTTTCTCCAAATCATTAGGGGTGAGCATGGTTCCAGGGTAGAATCGAGAACCTGGAACCGGAACCCGTAAGATCCGTTCTGGTTCCGGGTTCCAAGGTATGCGGGGTAGGTTCCGGATTTCAAAAATTGAGGAATCTGTTCCAACGGGTAGGTTCCAGATTCCACTACCTAAAACCCGGAACCTGGAACCTAGATTTTGAAATAAATTTTTATATTTTTTTTGGTATATATTTTTGCACAACCATATAATGTTCTTTAGCATCCGATGATGAATGTATAATTTGAAGCCAAACAATTTTTTAGGTTTCGGGTTCCAAAAAATGATAAACGTGTTCCAATGGATTGGTTTCGGGTTCTAAATGTAACATGTACTGAGCCTAAAATCACTCACCTCTATTTTCTCTTAGATATTGTAGCGTTCACTCTCATTTTGCTTAACTAAAAATGAAAAAATAAAAGAAAATAAAAGAAATTGATAGGTTCTCGGGTACCACGAAACCGACCCTAGAACCCGTGACGGGGTAGGTTCCGGGTTCCAAGGTGTGACGGGTAGGTTCCAGGTTCCAAAAAATAAGGAACCTGGAACCGCTCACCCCTACAAATCATGCCCCCCAGGACATAAGAGCACGTGTTGCAATACTTCTATTTCGTAAATCAACTTTTGATCGTAAGTTGATTTCTTTACTTTTTACTTTTAAAGTTGATTTCTGATAATAGAAAAATGTAACTTTTACTTTTGGAACATAAATTCGTCCAGTAATAATTGAAAATTTATACTTATGGAATGCCATTAGTACAAATATTCCACGAAAAATTATTATCAGACTTCAAATTTAATTTTTTTTAATTTCTTTAAAAAATAATAATTATTATTATAATAATAATTATTATTATGTATTTTTTACTCCAACTGCTAGAGATGGTGACCCAATGGCAACGGCTGCGGCGGGCAATGATTGTAGTGACGGTGGTGATGGGCGACAAGTGAGCAACAACGGGCGGTAATGGGCGGTGGTGGTGGTTGATGATGAGTGGCGGCAGGTGGCAACAACCGTCAATGGTCGCCGTGGTCGGCAATAGTCATGGGGGTGGTTGGTAGGGGGCGGGGCGGGCGATGGTCGGCGGTGGAGGCGACGACGGAGGCGTGATTGGGAGAGAAATGAAAATGAAAGAGGCCGAAATGAGAAAGATATTGATGTTGAGAGATTTACGTTTTCGAAAGAGATTTTTTTTTTAACTTTTAGAATTGGTTGAAAAACAACTTCAGAAGTAGAAATGTAATATTGCATAACTAAACAGATTTCTGCTTCAAAAATTACATTGCGAAATAGATTTATGTATTAGAAGCACTTCCGGAGCAAAAATTCATTTTCAAAAGTGTTACCATGCCCACCCATTCTTTTTGTGCCAGTAAAAAATTATTAAACTTGCCCATTTTGACGCGAATACTCAACTTTTTTTTTTATATCATAAAAAACCTCGAACTTATACTAGTGTCCTGGATGAAACCGTAGTAGACGGTATACATGTCATACATATATATGTTTGGGCTTTGTCGAGACAAAAAAAAAAGTTGAAGGGATTTATGTCACAGCCGGCTAGTCTCGGGTTTTTCTTGACACAAAAAAAAGTTAGAGGTATTTGTGTCATATTGAGCATAGTTTGAGGTTTTTCGTGGTACCATTTTTTAAAAAAAAAAATCGAAAAGGGAATTGGGATCTCCTAAAACCGTCTTGATGTTTAATTCTTGTTCAAGACGGGATATGGTTCGATATGATAAAAATAAAAAATATGGATTTTGAATCCACGTGTGAAGAGTTGGATAGAGGTGGATAGAACTTCTCGCAGAGAAGCAACAAAGGGTACAAGTCAATACATAACTTGTCGCCATCATCATCGTCATCGGGATTGTTGGATTTGTTGAGATTGCAGGTCCCATCAGCTCTTTCTTTAAAGAAGCCAGTCGCTTTTTATATACGAAAGGACAATGATAAGAGGAAAATCGACGAGGATCTCTTGAAAAATGTCTGTCGGTTGTCCTCAACGTCGAGTTTGATGCGGAACGTTGGCTTTATTTCGACACTACATCTTGATCGCAGGACGGTCCACCCCATTATAGTTTCGTTGCTCGTGATTGCAGGACGGGCCATCCCATCCGATGTTATTACTTATTATAGCTATTATGCTTCCTTTAGTATTCGCATTCCCACTCCATCGGTGGTTGGACGATCACAATACCTACTAGCAAAGGTTGCACCAATAATCCTAAGCATTAAGTCAATGTGCAATCTAGTCCAAACACATGTAAATTTGTGCAATCAAATCTTGAACGAAACTTGATGACACGGACTTTTCTTAATATGTTTTAATAAAAGAAAATTATCAAAAAAGTTCTAAACCTATTGCAATTATGCCAATTCAGTCCGAAACTTTTTTTTTTTATCAATTCAATCATAAACCTTTTGCTATTTTGTCAATTCAGTCCATTCGATTGAATCGCTCCCACTTTTCATAAGCAGATTTCTGCTCATTTGAGCTTTCATTCGTGAGTTCGGCGGGAGCGTCAACTCGTAATGCATGGTCCAAGTCCATGACCTCAAGAATGAGGCTTATTTGCTCTTTCCATTTCTTAAAATTTGCATCACTCGGTTGTTCAATAGATTAAAGATAACTTGTAATAGCCGCGGGATTGTATGCTAGATCGGTAAAATTATGCACATTAGTATCCTTCAGGAAATCCACAAAAATAAATAAATAATTTAATTCATCATCACAATAAATTGAAAAATAAACAGTTCTTCATATGAAAGGTAAAATACACAAAACCTTATATATAAAAAAAAAAATCCAAGAATCATCTATAGCCTTCTGTTGGGTTGACCATATACACTTTAAATGGATTCTTTCATAATTTACTCGCAAATTTCATAATGCAATAATAAATCAAATTAAATCACCATTGGGCGAAATTAATTCGAATTACATATTTGCAATTTGTCTGCTTATTAGATTATTATTCTACTCAAAATTAATATCTTAACTTTCCGTTGGGCCAATTACGAATTTAATTATGAGCATAACATAAGACGGTCTTATGAAATTATAAATCTATTTGAAACAATAATCTTCAGTTGGGCCGATTACGGCTCAAACAGTTTAGAACCGCAATAAAGAATAAAAATTCTTTCGAATCATAGAGTCCTATTTGACAAGTTTAACATAACCCAATCACCAAAAGAATATAAGCAAGTACGGAAAAAACAATCACATATGATGTCAACAGATTTATATCAACAATAATACTTGCTTTCCAATTACATGTGTGCCGAATAAAAGAAAAGGGTACAACACAGAATTATAATAGTATTTGGTGATTTCGGACAAAATACAAATCAAATCAAATATCTGATTTCATAGGATACTCGAAAAATTGATTATTATCGTATATATATATTCCATCATCAATAGAATACCATGAATCAATCATAAAAGGAGACGAAAGATCATAATTAACATTATAACTATGTCCGCGCGTTAAATAAACCATCGCTCTAATACCACATGTTAGTTTATTGGATCTTTCAATCACATGAACATAAATTGATAAATAAACATACCCGAATCAAAAGAAGCCACTATTGATCCGATGAGAGGGAAGATGTTTTCTTATGGATATGGATCTTGACCACTCTCCTCTATAATAATTATGATGGAGAGTGTATTTTTTCCTCTCAACGATCTCTGTGGGAAAAACGAAAGAGTAAGAACGTGAAAGCCATTCTCCACAAATAAAGATCTTATATAGAGGGAGTGATGGGATCAACTTTAGAGCTGCCAAATCTCAACTATCCATCAAAATTTAAAAATAAGGATTTTAGAAACTCAATTGGATGTAACAAATATATAATAAACATATGCTCGTAATATACATAATTAAATAATAAACTTGATAGCCCACATAATTGGGTGGATCTTGTCAAATCCACCAATTTAGTCATGAAGTCATGGCTAAAGTTGATGACACGGACTTTTCTTAATATGTTTTAAAAAGGAAAAATTACCAAAAAAGTCCTAAATTTATTACAAATGTGCAAATTCGATCTTAAACTTTTTTTTTGCCAATTCAATCTTAAACCTTTTGACTATTGTGTCAATTCAGTCCATTGGGTTGGCCGGTGTTGAAGTGATAATTTTTTGATATTTTTTAAAATAAATTTTCTAAATTTTTTGATAGAAAAAAGTTATTAAAAAATAAAAAATAATTAAAAATACCATTAAAAATTTGCCATGTCGGTGTCGGGCACCACTTCAAAGCACCGTCTGCTCAAATGGATTGGATTGACACAATTACAATAGGATTAGGATTGAGTTGGCATAATTATAATAGATTTTAAGACTTTATAGGTAATTTTCCTGTTTTAATAAAGACAGCACTAATATGACGTCACAAAAAGTCAAAACAATAAGAACAACAGATTACTAAAAGAAGTGGGGGGAGACAAACAGATTTTTTGTAGGGATAAGTGTGTTTGAAACCCTAAAACTTGTTACGAAAATGCAATCGAGTTCTAAAGTTTCTAAAAAGTGCAATCAAATTCTGACACTTGTCGTGAAAATTCAATTAAGTCCTAAAATCACAAAAAATGCAATCAAGTCATTCCATTAACTCTATTTAACTTGCCAAACAAAAAACGCTAATAAATCTTAGGACTTGAATGCATCAATATGAATGGTCAGGGCTGCCCTTAAACTCTTAAGCCCACCCACGGATAGGGATGGGCATAAGGCACAGTATCCTGCCTCGAGGCAACTTATATATATTTATATCCATTACTTTACTGAAAACATAATATAACTTAGATTATTTTTATTATTATACGCCTTACGATTCTATTAGAATTGGAAACACACGTCAAATGTTGGCTCATTAAAAAAAAATAGTCTTTCTTCTTTTAAAATATAGATTATTTCTAATACTTGTTTATCAAGCAACGTGGAACAACGCTATTTTTTATATCCTCACGCAAGTCGAAAGTCACCAGTCTTGCTCTTACAGGAGTCTTACAAGCTTGGAACACTCGCTAGAGAAACAATGTAGAACAATTGTTCGGCAAGTCATACCTTTCATATAGAGCTCGCTTCAATGATATAATTTTTTTTTTTCGATCATTTGAGTGCTATGATATTTTAAAATGTTTTCTGCAAATATCATGCTATGTTAGATTTCTAGTATGAACATTTTTATGAATTTATGGCGCTCAAGTGATCGAGAAAAAGTTATGACAATCAAATGTACGCCGTATAAAAGTTGAACGTTGTCCCACTTACTCTGCAAGTGAACAGGAGATTCTTCCAAATCAGGGGCAAAAAGCTGTTGAAGTTGTGTGACAATTGTATCAGAGCCAAAGTTGAATCGTGACAAGTTTCCACATATCATTGTGAGAATTAGAACGTTCTAGGTCCCACAAAGTGCCATTGCTGCAGTTAGTCCTCAAATTTGACTGGACACGTGCCTCCCGAGCAACTTTAATGTAGCCAATCTTGTGAAGAGTTGCACGCTGTAAGAACCACAGGAGAAGCTTTCTGATGCTGAGCAAAGGAGAAGCCCAAGATCTTGCGCTCTTATATAGTGACCAGGGTCGACCGAACCTCCGGAAGTTGCATTGGAAATACTGAAGCAAGATGCAGCTATAAATACAGGCAAAGTAACAGCTGTCCAAGGATGACTTGACACTTGAATGTCTGAATCCAAGGTCAACAATTTGTGAGGTTACCAGGTTCTTTAGATAAGGTTCATAGCTCAAACCTGTGTCGACCAAGTTTGAAACAAAAGAAGAAGATCCAGGAAGTTGTTGGCAATCTCCTTTCAGTGAAGAACCTTCACCAGAACCTTCAGTTTCAGAAGCTGGCAAAGTAAAGAGAACCAATCCAATCGACCACCTATGGCAACAAAATTGCCATATCTGACAGTGATGGACAAAAGTCCATTGAAATTCACTGGATCCCACATGTAAACAAAGTCAGAACCAGCTAATCCAGTAGAGAAAGCATTGGAACTGCCCCCATCGCCTCGTTTCACTGTTGAGTTGCAACATGAGATCAGAAGAAACTCTTCTTCTGATACACCAGTGATTGAACCCCACAACTTGTCTTCCCGATGAACCCGTCAAAAGAAATTGGCACCATTAATACCCGCCAATAACCGAGACAATCAGCAATTCAAACTTTCTAATTCTCAATTTGAGCTGAAACCATGTTCCAAGAAGTTCATCCTGTATCGAGCTTTTGATGTCATCAATCTTATCAGGGCGAATAACAATCTCTACAGAGTCACACTCCATATGTATTGATGTCTGTCCTACAGAAGTTTTTTTTCAAAGAATCAACATCTTCAAAAGCCACTCCAGTAATCAATTGACTTAAAAGACAGTTGAAGACTTCATATTCACGGCTCCAAAGAGTAACTACAGCAGATGATAAATGCAAATGCATAAGGAAACTTGAGCTCATAATTATCTCTTGACATATTTTAGAAGCAGTATCACCCAAATCTCTCAAAGTTGTTACAGAGGCAAACTCATATCCTTTACCTATGAACTTATTTCTGCACCTCTCCTCCGAAACTGGACCCTCCTGCCAAATCATACTGAATATGGGCCTGTTTGGTTCAACATTTGGCCAAGGGATTTTGAGAAAATGCAAATACTTTTGGGCTAAAGGCCTTTTCCAAAATGCAAGTAGTATTTGATAAATTGTATTTTAAAAACACATTGAAAAACAACTTTTTACTTAAATACTGTTTGGTGAAAAATGAACTTTGTAAAGTATTTTTACCTTTTGAAAAAAAAGCAGCGGTCGGGGGTGGTGGGAGGCGGCGGTTGGCGGCGGCGGCAGCGATGGCGGCGAGCGACGGTCCGTGGCGATCGGTGGTGGGTGGCAGGAGGCGGTGGCGGGTGACGGTCGGTGAGTGGTGGCAAGTGACGGTCGGCAAGTGGCGGCGATAAGTGGTGGGCGATGGTCGGTGGCGGTGGTGGGCGGTGTCGGTTGGCAGCGGTCGTCGACGGTCGGTGGCGACCGGGGGGGGTCGGCGGCAATGGACGGCAATCTGCGGCGGTCGGTGGAGGCAGCGGACGGCGGGCGGCGGTCAGGTGGGCGAGGCGGGCGCGGTGGGACGGCGACGGGTGGCGGCAAGCTAAGGTGATAAATTTAAAAGAAAAAAAATTAGTAGCATTTCAAAAAATCCTTTATCCCTAGAGGTACTTTGGGCTAAAAGACTTTGAAGAGCATTTAAGATGTAATTGCATCTCTCCAAAGTGAGCCCAAAAATGAACCAAACATCATTTACATTTGGCCAAGGGACTTTAGAGTCCCAATACTCATTCCTAATGCAGAACCAAACAGGGCCTATGGAAGAAGGTGCGTAATGGGCAACAAACAGAATCTTTAGAGAAGAAAATTTACACCCTTTAGCAGTGCTGCAGGACTTACCCCATTATTTAAGGCCCTCAGATGCACAGAAGATGTCACCATTGAAGAAAACCACTTCTTGGAATTTGAATTGCAAAAGGGTTCCAAACTATTGCCCTTCCGTTCTCTTGTAGAAAATCTCTGCCATCAAAACGAAAGCACAGAATAACTTTTGCATCAGAGACCGATAGGACACCCTGTAACCTCTCTCTCGAAGATGCGGTTGTAATACAAGTTCTCGGCCCTTTGTTCAAATACTCAGGAGATGCTTGCTTAACTTCAGATTGAAAGTCATTCGCGAAGTAGTTCGAGAAACTTCTCCATTTCCTTCACGAAAGCTAGCAGCTTAGAGAATAAGCCGGAAGTTAACCTGAAAAACAAATGGCAGTAGAGATAATGAGAATGACATTGGCCCTCTCGACCTGCCTTCAGACAGGCAAGAATTACTGGCTATTTGGAAATGAACAAGTCCCGAAGTTCTACGCAACATTATTCTGGTCACATCTTCCGCTTTGCAAATGGAACTTTTGGAGCAGATTCCCCAACTAGATCATTTTCAGGAACATCCATATAAGAGGCACGCGGAGGAGTGACTAGAACTTCTGCTTGCTGCCGGTAGATCCAAGCGATTCGGCCACAGATCCCATCCTTAATTCTCTCGTCACCAAAGAACATGCCATTGTCTCGATGACTTACATATTCATTCACCTCAATATGTTTGACTGTTCCTTCAAACTACAAAAGACATATCTGCTCTTTCAAATATTTTAAATTAGTCTAGCGGGATAAGGCAGAATACACAGGTTAAGTCAAAGAATCTGAAAGAGGAAGGTGTACAATGTCAAAGATATATCCCTGCATTCTGCACCTAGACAATGATAATCAAAGCCAACGTTTTCTTGATCATCATTCAACTCCTGAAAATTCCCCTCATCTTCATTATGGAGAGAGAACGTAAGAGACATTCCAGCAGTGGACGCTCTGAGATTAGTTTCTACATGCTGCTGTCCTGCACATAATTTGACAATCCAAAGTGGAACTTTGTAGGGCATTTTCTCTACAAGATTGCCTTCCATTTTGCATGCATTTTTTCTGAGCAAGAAATATCTCGTTTACCGTCATTGGAAAAAAGGAATCAGGAGATTTAATTGCACCACAAACGCTACATCCACTATATATAGGTAGAAGAATCTTTTAACTTTTCCCCAATGGAAAAGGTTTACAGCTAACTTGATAGTAAAGCAGTCCACTTTCTTTTAACATAATCTATCTTCTTAGAAGCATGTGTCCAACATAAAGCAATCAATCAGGCACGTATGATAGCTAGAGCTCAAAGCACACATACCAGAAGGTGTAAGCAACAACCCCAAAGCCAAGTTGGAGGCCGCAGTTTGTCCGACTGACTGAGAATTTCTCAATTCATCGAAGCACTCAAAAAATTGATCCACAACACTCAGCTTATCTTGAAACTATTTCTCACTGTAAAGGCTTTTAAAAGTAAAACGAGGATGCACTTTATGGAACTCCTACATGTTCCGCTCGTCCCTTTCCGACAACCTTAACATCCCGAGTCACTTGTTCCTGCAACGATACACATCCAGTATGTGCCTTCTGCGTGCGCAGAGAGCGAGTACAAAAATCGCTTGCTGGTCTTAGGAGGAGAGGCATCACGCGATGAACTCGGACAAGCAACAATCAGCTGCTGGGACCGGAAGGCTGCGAGATAGGCACCTCAACGGAGGACGACAGATCCGCAAGACGGAGTGGCCGCCTCAACGTCTTGATGGAAAGAGCACGGGCGCACGGGTCGTCGAGGCGAGTAGAGAAGTGTTTATTGTTAAGAAACTGAAGCCGAGGGAACCGTCGCCGCCACCGTTGCCATTGGAGTGAGCTCGAGCGGGTGGAAGAGGCATGGCGTTGGACTGGAGCTGGGCGGAGACAACGAGGGAGGGAGAGAGCTCGGGGAAGGGAGAGTGTTCGCCGAGGGAAATGGACAAGAGAGAGAGTAAGTGCGGGAGGGGTGGGGGCGTTTAATGGTAGAGGGTTCAAGACATGGCCAGTTAAAGGGGGAGGGTCTGGTCTGCCCGCCAATTCAATCAAATTTCTGCACGAACCAGTTCAAACAAAAACCCGAACAATTACTAATTCTATTGCGCTTGCCACTAGCGAAAGTCCAGAAATCCTCCGTGCCAAAAATCACGAATCATCAATTCGCTCGCCCCGCTATAATCCCGAATTTTTTAAATACCATTTAGTTTGGTAATTCGGTTGCCGAAAATTCAGGCCTTCATAGAAGGAGAACAGAAAACTCAATCGAATCCTCTATCCTTTGCTTTAGGATGCATTTTATGGAACTCCTTCACGTTCCGCTCCTCCCTTTCCGAAAACCTTAACATTCGAGTCCCTTGTTTCTACAATAATACACATTTAGTGTGTACTTCGCTCGCGTGTGCACAAAGAGAGTGTACAAAAATTGCTTGCTGGTCTTGGGAGGTGAGGCATCACACGTGATGAACTCGGATGAGCAACAATCTGCTATTGTTGATACCCGATTTTTAATCAGCTTCTCTTCGAAAAAAATCATAAAAAATAAAATAAAATTTTATAACATTTTAAAATCAACTTTACAAGCCTTGGCCAAGCCTAAGGAACTAATTTGAACAAAAAATATTTTTTGAAAATTTTCTCATTTTTTAATATTTTTCATATATTAGGAAAATGCCCAAAAAATTACAAAAAAAGCCTTTGTGGCCACAAAAATATGAAAAATATCCAATTTTTATATTTTAATTCTATTTTCATTTTTACCCTTTAAAATTTGGAAAATTCAATTTGGGGACACAAACGTCTTCATTAACATAACCCCAAATTGAGCAAAAAAATTCATTTGAGGCCCTTCTGGTCTTTTTCTGACTTGGTCCAAATTTTGAAATTTGATTCTTGCACCATTAATAGCATTTTGGTCCAATCAATTTCAATTTTCAAGCAGATTGTAAAATGGACCTATTTGCATTTTCAATTTAAACTCCAGTTTTCAATTAATGTCAAATTGGTCATTTCAAAGACTAACCCATGAACAAATAAACCTTCACCCATAGGTTTTTCAGCATTATAAACACATTGGTGAGGTCAGATTGATACAAATTGTTCATTAAGGGCCCTAATTGGATAAATTTTACATTCGTATTAAACTTGAAATTTGGGATTTTTTCATAAAGATGAATCAATTGGGCTCAAGCTTGCCACTCCTGGATGAAATTGCACGTTGTAGAATCCAATTTTGAGTCTAAATTTGCAAAAGTAGGTCAAATGGGCGTCGAATTAGACTAAAAAATTGTTAATCGGGTCCCGACCCGGTCAACCCATTGACTTCGTTGACCAAGAAGCCCCACACCACACACCCACAGTAGCATTTTCTTCCAGTTCTGTTCGTGCACGAGAAGATAAAAAAAAAAAAAAACCAACAGAACAGAAACTCACTTGGACTCAATGGACGGGCCTCTGAATTGATCACCAAACGACATCTTCTAGGAAGGTCCCCCCTCGTCCAGCTGGCCGTCCTAACTGGTGTAACAAACTCGAAGAACAAAAAATTTCAGTTACAGTAGCTATATACAGCAGAATCTGTTCAGGGAGGGTAGGGGTTTTTTCAGTTGGAGTTCGACCAGAAAAAACTACACAAAGACAGAGAGAGAAAAGAAGCGAACGTCGCCGCCACGGTGCGTTGGCGCCACCGCCATCCTCGACTAACCAGGTCAGTCCACGCCGACAATTTTGCCCTGCCTTGCTGTGGTGTTTCGGCTTGGTGTGGTTTGGTGATGCCAAGCTGAACTGATGAGTTAGGGTAGTCTATGTGAAGTAGATAAACATGAATACAAGTTCATTTTTGATCGATTCGATCTGTGGCCGAGGGATTTTTGTTTTGAAATGTTGCACGCTATATGTTCGTCGAAATGCCTAAAAGGGTTCCGAACCTGATTTTGAATCAAATACCCGTGCTCGCGTGGATTCTTCGTTTTTTTAGTTACGGATTGCATTTAGGATTAGTCCTAAATGCAAATTTTGGTCTGGAAAACCTTGATCGAGTCTTCCCTAACCTTGTCGGAGCCATGAACTGTTGGTCGCGAACGAACAATCCCCTATGGTCAAAATAGCTCAGGTACGTTCCCTGAACCTTATTTGATGCTTGCCTTGCATTTTGATTGCAAAATGACCAATGAAAAAGGGGAGAACGGGGAGAGTTTGAGCTCGCCGGAAACTGTGGATCTGGTCGGAGCTGGTGGAGGCCGCTAGAGGTGGCAGATGGGTTTTTTAGGCATATATTTAGATTTAGATTGTCGTTTTGTGTAGGATAGGTGAATTTGGCGAAAAAATGGCTTAGTTTGTACTGTTCCATCAATGCTTATGTGTCACCTACATGGCGCACACATGGCATACACATGTGCGCTGCATAGGATAATAGAAAATAATAGAGAAAAGAAATAAAATCATAAATCTGAAAAGTGGTCGGACGGTCACAGTAGAGACAAGTGTCGAAATCTGGAAGTTTCTGAATAAAATATCATTTTTGAAAATAAAAATCCTTCTGTGATTGTGTGGCCCGGGTTTGGCCACGCGTCACGATCTCAACCTTTCAATCCATTTTTTGAAAATTAAAAATTGATTTTCCGATCCAACGGCTGAGATATTGCGATGAGGCATATTCAAGCGCATAGAATTAAAGTGGGTGGAAAAATAGAAACAAGAATAAAAAATTAAAAAATTAAAGAATAAAAATTATGCAAACGGTGTTGTTTTGGTCTAAGCCGACTCGAGACCCGTACGGTTTGGGCCGTGCGCTTGCGAAGTGTGGGTCGGGTCGACCCGACCTGGTTCACATAATTTCTTTTTAATAGAAAAATTTGGAAAAATCCTAAAAATCCTAAAAATTCTAAAAATTCTCAAAAATTAGGAAATTGGTCATTTTAACTAGCCAATCCACATTTTGATGATTTTGCTTTTTGATTCTTCCTAAAATAATGATTTTGCCTCTCAAGAGCAAATAATTCAGAAAAAATTCGAAAAATCCCGAAAAATATTAGAAATTAGGAAATGAGCACATTCAACTGGCCAATCTTATTTTCGATTATTTTGACTCCAATTTTTTCCAAAATGACAATTTTGCCCCTTTGGGCAAATTGTCTCCAAATCTTTTCAAACTCATTCCAAACTCCAAACACCCCTTCTCTAAACCATTAGGGCTATATAAGGGATACCATGTATTGATTTCATATGTTTTATCCGCATGGTTTGAATCCTTGATTTGTGCATCTACTTTTATTGATTATGATTGATAGGCTAGATACTCTCATCTACATGAACTTTTAGATTTTAGGATTTTCCTCTTTCCAACTCATCCGGATGAAATCTATAGGTAGGAAAATTATTTAACTTAGGTATCGAAAGGGCATCAATGGTAATATTGGCATAACTAAGTCCCCGTTTCCAAATCTCTGGTTCCGTATGAGTCGTGTGACTTCTTCCGCCGCCCGACGAGATTTCCAATCTACCTTCCCTAAAGATTAGCGGTGACTCCGAAGCATGTGTACTTACACACATGTCACCCGACCACGCAACAAAGGTAGAAAATCCATTTAAATCTCGCCGTCACACGAGGTGAGCACTTGGGAGAATCCAATCGACCTATGGATGACTACGGATTCTTAGGTACGGTAATCACCTCTAAATCCTCTTTGAGGGTCACGACGATTGCTGGGACCTTGAGGTCACGAGATAGACACCTCAACGGAGGATGATAGATCCGCAAGATGGAGAGGCCCGTCGCAGCGTCTTGTTGGAAGGAATCTACCAATTTGGAGCCATCATGAAGAATCCATGGTTGCACACTGCCTTCTCTAGATTGAACTTGGGAGAGCTTAAGTCTAAGTGCAACTGGAGATCGCAACAATCTTCCATGTCTAACATCAATATAAGGAGAAAGAAACACAAAAATGAGGGAGATCGCAACAATCTTCCATGTCCGACATCAATAGAAGGAGAAAGAACCATAAAAATGAGGGAGATCCTTAACGCTTCATCAAAATGAAATTTGCTACTCTGCTTCTTTGCTCCCTAGTTTTCCTTTGCAATAATCACTTTTTTTCGATAATGTTTTCAAGCATGAGGTAGGTAGGATGCGTTTTTCAAAGATTATGCGATCTCATATAAGAAGTTCTCTGTTCGCCTTAAGTTCTTCGGACAATAAGGGAGTAGCGAATAGTATCGTATTGGCACAAGGGGCATTGGAAGTGGCAAGAGTGCACGGCCGTGGTGATCTTGAGCAACTGCTATGAAGCGCACAAGAAAGTGAAGTGAATGCTGCTTTTCGATTTCCTTTTGTGTACCTTCCACATGTTTTAAGCGACTTAGCGCCGCATGCTCCGTAACTCTTAGTCCAAAATAATAGTCGGGGCATTACCTTTTCCAATTGGTTAGTAAACAAACATGTTGTTTTAAGCGATGAGTTACATATACACGTATAACCCTTTGTATATGCATTTTATGTGGTGCTAGCACACATGAGAGGGATCCTTAGTGTTTCTTTCTCTTAGAGCCTTCAATCATGGTCATCCTTATCTTCCTATTGTCATAAATATACTGAGAAGAAAGTCATGCTAAATAGTATTCTTACCTCGAGTGCTTAGTCTAGCCGAAGTGCACGTAAAACTTTGGCCTTCTCTAGGGTCTTTCTCCACCTATGACAATTTTAGGTAGGATCCAATCGGCATTGTCAATCTTTAAAGTCATATATGAGGAGAGGTCATGAACTGTAAGTGCAGCAAATGACGATTTTCTTTGATATAATCATGAAATATCGGATATGATAATGACGAAGACCAAGGTATGAAAACAAGGTGAACCTCTAACAGTAGCATATGTGAATCCAATATCTAATGATGAATCCAGAAAAGAAACCACTATTTATATGTCGAAGAGCTTAAGAACATAGAAACTCGATATTAAGCTTGAAGAGAAAGCGAGGGATCATAATAGAGTAAGATATTTTAGTCAATTACAGCTATGTGGTTCGTCACAAATTTTGCACATGAAGATAACTAGAGTTTAGTACCTAACTGGCGGTTGCAAAGTAGTATAGATTTAACGACATCTTCAAAGAGCGAAGGAGAACGAAAAATTCGACCGAATCCTCTATCCGTGCTTTCGAATGCACTTTATGGAATTTTTTCACATTTCGCCTGTCCCTTTCTGATAACCTTGACATCCGAGTCGCATGTTCCCGCAACAATACATATCTTGTATGTACTTTGCTCGCGTGCGCAGAGAGAGAGAGAGAGAAAGTGAGTACAAAAATCACTTGTTGATCTTGGGAGGAGAGGCATTGCACGCGATGAACTAGGAAGAGGAACAATCTGCAGTTGGGACATGGAGGCTGCGAGATAGAACCCCAAAAGGAGGACGACAGATCTGCAAGAAGGAGAGGCCGCCACAATGTCTTGGTGGAAGGAATCCACCGGTTTGGACCCATCATGAAGATTTCATGGTTGCACACTACTTTCTCTAGAATGAACGTGGAAGAGCTTTTTTCTAAGCGCAACTGGAAATTGCAACAATCTTCCATGTCCGACATCAATAGAAAGGAAAAAAAAACCCAAAAATGAGGGAGATCCTTAATGCTTCCTCAAAATGCAATTTGCAACTCTTCTTCTTTGCTTCCTTGTTTTCTTTTACAATAATAACTTTTCAGTAATGTTTTCAAGCATGTGGCGGGTAGGATGCATTTTTCGGAGATTATGTAATCTCACATAAGAAGCTCTTTATTCGACCTAAGTTCTTCAAACAGTGAGGGAGTAGCGAATGGTGCCGTATGGGCATAAGGGGGCATTGGGAGTGGCGTAGGCCGTGGTTGTGGTGATTTTAAGCTCCTTCTATGAGGCACGCAAGAAAGTGAAGTGAATGTTGTTTTTCGATTTCCCTTTGTGTACTTTCTATATGTTTTAGCAACTTAACGATGCATGCTTTGTGACTCTTAGTCCACAATAATAGTCGGGGTATTACGTTTTCTAGTTGGTTGGTAAACAAACATGTTGCTTTGAGTGAGGAGTTACAAATACAAGTATATACTCGGGTTGGGTATATGCATCTTATGTGGTGCTCGCATACATGAGGGAGATCCTTAACGTTTCTTTCTCTTAGAGCCTTCAATCATGATCGTCCTCTTCCTCCAAATGTCATAAAAATACTTATAAGAAAGTCACGCTAAATAGTATTTTTACCTCGAGTGCTTAGTCCAATTGAAGTACATATAAAGCTTGGGCCATCCCTAGGGTCTACCTATGACAATTTTAGGTAGGACACAATCAAGATCGTCAATACTTAAAGCAATATGTGAGGAGAGGTCACGAACTATAAGCGCGGCAAAGGATGATTTTCTTTCATATCATCATGAAATATCAGATATAATAATGAAGAAGGACAAGGTCAGAAAACAAGCTGAATCTTTCACGGTAGCATATGCGAATTCAATATCTATTGATGAATTTCGAAAAGAAACCATTATCCATATGTCGAAGAGCTTATGAACATAAAAACTAGCTATTAAACCCGAAGAGAAAGCAAAGGATCATAATAGAGTAAGATATTTTAATAATTTACAACTATGTAGCTCGTCACAAATTTTACACATGAAGAGAGCTAGAGTTCGAGATTTAACCGACAAACGCAAAGGAGTATAGATTTGACATCTTCAAAGAGTGAAGGAGAACAAAAAACTCGAGCGAATCCTTTATCCTTCGCTTTTGGATGTACTTTATGGAACTCCTTCACGTTCCGCTTGTCCCTTTTCGACAACCTTAACGTCGGAGTCACTTGTTTTGGCAACAATTCACATCTAGTATGTATTTCGCTCGCGTGCGCAAATAGAAAGAGTACAAAAATTGCTTGCTGGTCTTGGCGGGAGAGGCATCGTGCGCGATGAACTCGGACGAGCAACAATCCGATGCTGGGACCGGGAGGTCATGAGATAGACACTTCAACGGAGGACGACAGATTCGCAAGACGAAGAGGCCGTCGCAACGTCTTGGTGGAAGAAATCCACCGGTTTGGAGCCATCATGAAGAATTCATATTTGCACATTGCCTTCTCTAGATTGAACGTGGAAGAGCTTCTGTCTAAGTGCAATTGGAGATCGCAGCAATCTTCCATGTTCGACATCAATAGAAGGAAAAAGATACATAAAAATGAGGGAGATCCTTAATGCATCCTTAAAATGGAATTTGCTACTTTGCTTCTCTGCTTAGTTGTTTTCTTTTGCAACAATCACTTTTTTCGATAATGTTTTCAAGCAAGTGGTAGGTAGGATGCATTTTTCGGAGATTATGCAATCTCACAGAAGAAGCTCTTTGTTCGCCCCAAGTTCTTCAGCAAGCAAGAGAGTAGCGAATAGTGTCGTATGGACACAAGGGGCAGTTGGGGGTGGTAGTAGTTGTGGGCGTGGTGATCTTGGTGCGCAAGAAATTGAAGAGAATGATGTTTTTCGATTTTCCTTTGTGTACCTTCTATATGTTTTAGTAGCTTAACGATTACATGCTCCGTAACTCTTAGTCCACAATAATAGTTGGGGTATTACCTTTTCCATTTGGTTGGTAAATACACATGCTGCTTTGAGTGAGGAGTTACAAATACAAGTATAACCCCGGATTGGGTATATGCATTTTTTGTGGTGCTTGCATACATGAGGGAGATCCTTAACGTTACTTTCTCTTAGAGCCTTCAATTGTGATCGTCCTCTTCCTCTAGTTGTCATAAATATACTTACAAAAAAGTCATGCTAAATAGTATTTTTACCTCGAGTGCTTAGTTCGGTTGAAGTGCATATAAAGCTTGGGCCATCCCCAAGGTCCTACTCCACCTATGACAATTTTAGGTAGGACACAATCAGCATCGTCAATCCTTAAAGCGATATGTGAGGAGCGGTCACAAACTATAAGCGCGGTAAAGGATTCTTTTCTTTGATATGATCATGAAATATCGGATATAATAATGACGAAGAACAAGGCTAGAAAACAAGGTGAGCCACTCATAGTAGCATATGCGAATTCAATATCCAATGATGAATTTCGAAAGAAACCATTATCCATATGTCGAAGTGCTTATGAACACAAAAATTAGATATTAAGCTTGAAGAGAAAGCAAGGGATCATAATAGAGTAAGATATTTTAGTCTAATATAGCTATGTAGCTCGTCACAAATTTTACACATGAAGGGAGCTAGAATTGAGTACTTAACGACAGATCGCAAAGGAGTATAGATTTGATGACATCTTCAAAATGTGAAGGAGAGCGAAAAACTCGAGCGAATCCTTTATCCTTCGCTTTTGGATGCACTTTATGGAACTCCTTCACGTTCCGCTCATCCCTTTTTGGCAACCTTAACATCGGAGTCGCTTGTTCCCGCAACAATTCACATCTAGTATGTATTTCGCTCGCGTGCGCAGAGAGAAAGAGTACAAAAATTGCTTGCTAGTCTTGGAAGGAGTGGCATCGTGTGCGATGAAATTGGAGGAACAATCTAATGCTGGGACCGGGAGACTGCGAGATAGACACTTCAACAAAGGATGACAGATCCGCGGGATGGAGAGGCAGCCGCAACGCCTTGGTGGAATAAATCCACCGGTTTAGAGCCATCATGAAGCATCCATAGCCGCACACCGCCTTCTCTAGATTGAACGTGGAAGTGGTTTCGTCTAAGTGCAACCGGAGATCGCAGAAATCTTCCGTGTCCAACATCACCATAAGGAAAAAGATATATAAAAATGGGGGAGATCTTTAACGCATCCTTAAAATGCAATTTCCTACTGTGCTTCTTTGCTCTGCTGTTTTCTTTTACAATTATTACTTTTTTCAGTAATGTTTACAAGCATGTGGCAAGTAGGATGCATTTTTCAAAGATTATGCAATCTCACATAAGAAGCTCTCTGTTCGCCCCAAGTTGTTCTAGCGGGAAGGGAGTAGCGAATGGTGCCGTATGGGTACAAGGGGCTGTTGGGAGTGGCAGTAGTTGTGGCCATGGTGATCTTGAGCTCCTTCTATGAGGCATGCAAGAGAGTGAAGTGAATGTTGTTTTTCGCGTTTCCTTTGTGTACCTTCCATATGTTTTAGCAGCTTAACGATGCATGCTCCATAACTCTTTGTCCACAATAATGATCGAGGTATTACCTTTTCCAATTGGTTGGTAAATAAATATGCTGCTTTGAGTGAGGAGTTACAAATACAAATATAACCCCGGGTGTATGCGTTTTATGTGGTGCTCGCATACATGAGGGAGATCCTTAACGTTTCTTTCTCTTAGATTCTTTAATCATGATCATCCTCTTCCTCGAGTTGTTATAAATATACCTACAAGAAAGTCATGCTAAATAGTATTTTTATCTCGAGTGCTTAATCCAATTGAAGTACATATAAAGCTTGGGCCATCCATGGGGTCCTTCTCCACCTATAACAATTTTTCGTAGGACGCAATCAGCATCGTCAATCCTTAAAGCAATATGTGAGGAGCGGTCACGAACTATAAGTGCCGTAAAGGATTCTTTTCTTTGATATGATCATGAAATATCGGATATAATAATGACGAAGAACAAGGTCAGAAAACAAGCTGAACCTCTCATAGTACATATGCAAATTCAATATCTAATAATGAATTTCGAAAAGAAGCCATTATCCATATGTGGAAGAGCTTCTGAATACAAAAACTAGATATTAAGCCTGAAAAGAAAGCAAGGGATCATAATAGAGTAAGATATTTAAGTCAATTACAGCTATGTAGTTCGTCACAAATTTTACACATGAAGAGAGCTAGAGTTCGATACTTAACCGACAGTTGCAAATGAGTATAGATTTGACGACATCTTCGAACCGTGATGGAGAACGAAAAACTCGATCGAATCCTCTATCCTTCGCTTTTGGATGCACTTTATGGAACTCCTTCACGTTCTGCTCGTCCCTTTTCGGTAACCTTAACATCGGAGTCACTTGTTCCCGCAACAATTCACATCTACTATGTATTTCACTCGCGTGCACAGAGAAAGTACAAAAATCGCTTGATGGTCTCGGCAGGGGAGGCATCATGCGCGATGAACTAGGAGGAGCAACAATCTAATACCGGGATCGGGAGACCGTGAGATACACTTCAACGAAGGACGACGGATCCGCAAGACGAAGAGGCTGCCGCAACGTCTTGGTGGAAGAAATCCACCGGTTTGGTGCCATCATGAAGAATTCATATTTGCACACTGCCTTCTCTAGATTGAACATGGAAGAGCTTCTATCTAAGTGCAACTCAAGATCGCAGCAATCTTTCGTGTCCGACATCAACAGAAGGAAAAGGATATATAAAAATGGGGGAGATCCTTAACGCATCCTTAAAATGCAATTTCCTACTGTGCTTGTTTGCTCCGTTGTTTTCTTTTACAATTATCACTTTTTTCAGTAATGTTTACAAGCATGTGGCAAGTAGGATGCATTTTTCAAAGATTATGCAATCTCACATAAGAAGCTCTCTGTTCGCCCCAAGTTGCTCTAGCGGGAAGGGAGTAGCGAATGGTGCCGTATGGGTACAAGGGGCTGTTGGGAGTGACAGTGGGCGTGGCCGTGGTGATCTTGAGCTCCTTCTATGAGGCACGCAAGAGAGTGAAGTGAATGTTGTTTTTCGCGTTTCCTTTGTGTACCTTCCATATGTTTTAGCAGCTTAATGATGCATGCTCCATAACTCTTTGTCCACAATAATGGTCGAGGTATTACCTTTTCCAATTGGTTGGTAAATAAATATGCTGCTTTGAGTGCGGAGTTACCAATACAAATATAACCTCGGGTGTATGCGTTTTATGTGGTGCTCGCATACATAAGGGAGATCCTTAACGTTTCTTTCTCTTAGATTCTTTAATCATGATCATCCTCTTCCTCGAGTTGTTATAAATATACTTACAAGAAAGTCATGCTAAATAGTATTTTTATCTCGAGTGCTTAGTCCAATTGAAGTACATATAAAGCTTGGGCCATCCATAGGGTCCTTCTCCACCTATAACAATTTTTCGTAGGATGCAATCAGCATCGTCAATCCTTAAAGCAATATGTGAGGAGCGGTCACGAACTATAAGCGCCGTAAAGGATTCTTTTCTTTGATATGATCACGAAATATCGGATATAATAATGACGAAGAACAAGGTCGAAAAACAAGCTGAACCTCTCATAGTACATATGCAAATTCAATATCTAATAATGAATTTTGAAAAGAAGCCATTATCCATATGTCGAAGAGCTTATGAACACAAAAACTAGATATTAGGCCCTAAGAGAAAGCAAGGGATCATAATAGAGTAAGATATTTAAGTCAATTACAGCTATGTAGTTCGTCACAAATTTTACACATGAAGAGACCTAGAGTTCAGTATTTAACCGACCGTTGCAAATGAGTATAGATTTGACGACATCTTCGAACTCTGATGGAGAACGAAAAACTCGATCGAATCCTCTATCCTTCACTTTTGGATGCACTTTATGGAACTCCTTCACGTTCCGCTCGTCCCTTTTCGGTAACCTTAACATCGGAGTCACTTGTTCCCGCAACAATTCACATCTAGTATGTATTTCGCTCGCGTGCAAAGAGAAAAAGAGTACAAAAATCGCTTGATGGTCTTGGCGGGGGAGGCATTGTGCGCGATGAATTAGGAGGAGCAACAATCTGATACCGAGACCGGGAGGCTATGAGATAGACACTTCAACGAAGGACGACAGATCCGCAAGATGGAGAGGCCGCCGCAACGTCTTGGTGGAAGAAAACCACTGGTTAAGAGCCAACATGAAGAATTCATATTTGCACACTGCCTTCTCTAGATTGAACGTGGAAGAGCTTCCGTCTAAGCGCAACCGGAGATCGCGGCAATCTTCCATGTCCGACATCAATAGAAGGAAAAAGATACATAAAAATGAGGGAGATCCTTAACGCATCTTTCAAATGGAATTTGTTACTCTGCTTCTTTGCTCTTTGTTTTCTTTTGCAATAATCACTTTTTTCCGTAATGTTTTCAACCATGTGGCAAGTAGGATGCATTTTTCAGAGATTATGCAATCTCATATAAGAAGCTCTCTATTCGCCCCCAAGTTGTTTTTGTAGCAAGAGAGTAGCGAATGGTGCCATATGGGCACAAGGGGCTGTTGGGAGTAGCAATAGCTATGGGCGTGATGATCTTAAGCTCCTTCTATGAGGTGCGCAAGAAAGTGAAGCGAATGCTATTTTTCGATTTTCCTTTGTGTACCTTTCATATGTTTTAGTAGCTTAACGATGCGAGCTCCTTAACTCTTAATCCACAATAATCGTTGGGGTATTACCTTTTCTAGTTAGTTGGTAAATAAACATGCTAATTTGAGTGACGAGTTACAAATACAAGTATAACCATGGGATATGCATTTTATGTGGTGCTCGCATACATGAGGGAGATCCTTAATGTTTCTTTCTCTTAGAGCCTTTAATCATGATTATCTTCTTCCTCCAGTCGTCCTAAATATATTTACAAGAAAGTCATGCTAAATAGTATTTTTACCTCGAGTGCTTAGTCCGGTTAAAGTTCGTATAAAGTTTGGGCCATCCCTAGGGTCCTTCTCCACCTATGACGATTTTAGGTAGGACGCAATCAATATCGTCAATCCTTAAAGCGATATGTGAGGAGAGGTCACGAACTGTAAGCGTGCCAAAGGATGATTTTCTTTGATATGATCATGAAATATCGGATATAATAATGACGAAGAACAAGGTCAGAAAACAAGGTGAACCTCTCACAGTAGCATATGTGAATTCAATATCTAATGATGAATTTCGAAAGGAAACTATTATCCATATGTCGAAGAGCTTATGAACACATAAACTAGATATTAAGCCTGAAGAGAAAGCAAGGGATCATAATAGAGTAAGATATTTTAGTCAATTACAACTATGTAGCTTGTCACAAATTTTACCCATGAAGAGAGCTAGAGTTCAGCACTTAACTCATAGCTGCAAAGGAGTATAGATTTGACGGCATCTTCGAAGAGTGAAAGAGAACGAAAAACTCAATCGAATCCTCTATCCTTCTCTTTTGGATGCACTTTATGGAACTCCTTCACATTCCGCTCGTCCCTCTTTGACAATCGTAACATCAGAGTCACTTGTTCCTGCAACAATTCACATCTAGTATGTATTTCGCTTGCGTACGCAAAAAGAAAGAGTACAAAAATCGCTTGTTGGTCTTGGTAGGAGAGGCATCGTGCTCGAGGAACTCGGACGAGCAACAAACTGATGCTGGGACCGGGAGGCTGGGAGATAGACTCTTCAACGGAGGACGACAGATCCACAGGACAAAGAGGCCGCCGCAACGTCTTGGTGGAAGAAATCCACCGGTTTGAAGCATCATGAAGAATTGATACTTGCATACCGCCTTCTCTAGATTAAACGGGGAAGAGCTTCTGTCTAAGCGCAACTGGAGATCACAACAATCTTCCATGTCCGACATCAACAGAAGGAAAAAGATACATAAAAATGAGGGAGATCCTTAACGCATCCTTAAAATGCTATTTGTTACTCTGCGTTTTTGCTCCTTTGTTTTCTTTTGCAATAATCACTTTTTTCAAGAGTGTTTTCAAGCATGCGGCAGGTATGATGCATTTTTCAGAGATTATGCAATCTCATATAACAAGCTCTCTGTTCGTCCCAAGTTGTTCTTGCAGCAAGGGAGTAGCGAATGGCGCCGTGTGGGCACAAAGGGCTGTTGGGAGTAGCAGTAGCCGTGGGCGTAGTGATCTTCAGCTCCTTCTATGAGGCGCGCAAGAAAATGAAGTGAATGCTATTTTTCGATTTTCCTTTGTGTACCTTTCATATGTTTTAGCAGCTTAACGATGCATGCTCCTTAACTCTTAGTCCACAATAATCGTTGGGGTATTACCTTTTCCAGTTAGTTGGTAAATAAACATGCTGCTTTGAGTGAGGAGTTACAAATACAAGTATAACCCTGGGATATGCATTTTATGTGATGCTCGCATACATGAGGGAGATCCTTAATGTTTCTTTCTCTTAGAGCCTTTAATCATGATCATCCTCTTCCTCCAGTCGTCCTAAATATATTTACAAGAAAGTCATGCTAAATAGTATTTTTACCTCGAGTGCTTAGTCCGGTTAAAGTTCGTATAAAGTTTGGGCCATCCCTAGGGTCCTTCTCCACCTATGACGATTTTAGGTAGGACGCAATCAATATCGTCAATCCTTAAAGCGATATGTGAGGAGAGGTCACGAACCGGAAGCGCGGCAAAGGATGATTTTCTTTGATATGATCATGAAATATCGGATATAATAATGACGAAGAACAAGGTCAGAAAACAAGGTGAACCTCTCACAGTAGCATATGTGAATACAATATATAATGACGAATTTCGAAGGAAACTATTATCCATATGTCGAAGAGCTTATGAACACGTAAACTAGCTATTAAGCCTGAAGAGAAAGCAAGAGATCATAATAGAGTATGATATTTTAGTTGATTACAGCTATGTAGCTCGTCACAAATTTTGCACATGAAGAGAGCTAGAGTTCGGTACTTAACTCACAGCTGCAAAGGAGTATAGATTTGACGGCATCTTCGAAGAGTGAAGGTGAACGAAAAACTTGATCGAATCCTCTATCCTTCTCTTTTGGATGCACTTTATTGAACTCCTTCGGGTTCCGCTCGTCCCTTTTTGACAATCTTAACATCGTAGTCACTTGTTCCCGCAACAATTCACATCTAGTATGTATTTCGCTCGCGTGCACAGAGAGAAAGAGTACAAAAATCGCTTGCTGGTCTTGGCAAGAGAGGCATCGTGCGCGAGGAACTCTGACGAGCAACAAACCGATGCTGGGACCGGGAGGCTGTGAGATAGACTCTTCAACGGAGGACGACAGATCCACCGAACGCAGAGGCCGCCACAACGTCTTGGTGGAAGAAATCCACTGGTTTGGAGCCATCACGAAGAATTGATACTTGCACACTGCCTTCTCTAGATTAAATGTAGAAGAGCTTCCGTCTAAGCGCAACCGGAGATCACAACAATCTTCCATGTCCGACATCAACAGAAGGAAAAAGATACATAAAAATGAGGGAGATCCTTAACGCATCCTTAAAAAGCAATTTGCTACTCTGCTTTTTTGCTCATTTGTTTTCTTTTGCAATAATCACTTCTTTCGATAGTTTTTTCAAGCATGTGGCGGGTATGATGCATTTTTCAGAGATTATGCAATCTCGTATAACAAGCTCTCTGTTTCCCCCAAGTTGTTCTTGCAGCAAAAGATTAGCGAATGGTGCAATATGGGCACAAGGGGCTGTTGGGAGTGGCAGTAGGTGTGGTCGTGGTGATCTTGAGCTCCTTCTATGACGCGTGCAAGAAAGTGAAGTGAATGCTGTTTTTCGATTTTTCTTTGTGTACCTTCCACTTGTTTTAGCAGCTTAACGATGAATGCTCCGTAACTCTTAGTCCACAATAATCGTTGGGGCATTACCTTTTCCAGTTGGTTGGTATGTAAACTTGCTGCTTTGAGTGAGGAGTTACAAATACAAGTATAATCCCGGGCATATGCATTTTATGTGGTGCTCGCATACATGAGGGAGATCCTTAACGTTTCTTTCTCTTAGAGCCTTTAATCATGGTCATCATTTTCCTCCGGTTGTCATAAATATACTTACAAGAAAGTCATGCTAAATAGTATTTTTACCTCGAGTGCTTAGTCTATTTGAAGTGCATATACAGCTTGGGCCATCCCTAGGGTCCTTCTACACCTATTATAATTTTAGGTAGGACACAATCAGCATCGTCAATCCTTGAAGCGATGTTTGAGGAGAGGTCACGAACTATAAGCGTGGCAAAGGATGATTTTCTTTGATATGATCATGAAATATCGGATATAATAATGACGAAGAACAAGGTCAGAAAACAAGGTGAACCTCTCACAAGAGCATATGCGAATACAATATGTAATGACGAATTTCGAAAGAAAACTATTATCAATATGTCGAAGAGCTTATGAACACAGAAACTAGCTATTAAGCCCGAAAAGAAAGCAAGGGATCGTAATAGAGTAAGATATTTTAGTCAATTACAGCTATGTAGCTCGTCACAAATTTTGCACATGAAGAGAGCTAGAGTTCGGTACTTAACTCACAGCTGCAAAGGAGTATAGATTTGACGGCATCTTCGAAGAGTGAAGGAGAACGAAAAACTCGATCGAATCCTCTATCCTTCTCTTTTGGATGCACTTTATGGAACTCCTTCACGTTCCGCTCGTCCCTCTTTGACAATCTTAACATCAGAGTCACTTGTTCTTGCAACAATTCACATCTAGTATGTATTTCGCTCGCATGCACAGAGAGAAAGAGTACAAAAATCGCTTGCTGGTCTTGGCAAGAGAGGCATCGTGCGCGAGGAACTCTAACGAGCAACAAACCGATGCTGGGGTCGGGAGGCTGTGAGATAGACTCTTCAACGGAGGACGACATATCCACCGGACGGAGAGGCCGCCACAACATCTTGGTGGAAGAAATCCACTAGTTTGGAGCCATCACGAAGAATTGATACTTGCACACTACCTTCTCTAAATTAAACGTGGAAGAGCTTCCGTCTAAGCGCAACCGGAGATCACAACAATCTTCCATGTCCAACATCAACAGAAGGAAAAAGATACATAAAAATGAGGGAGATCCTTAACGCATCCTTAAAATGCAATTTGCTACTCTGCTTTTTTGCTCCTTTGTTTTCTTTTGCAATAATCACTTTTTTCAAGAGTGTTTTCAAGCATGTGGCGGGTATGATGCATTTTTCAGAGATTATGCAATCTCGTATAACAAGCTCTCTGTTTCCCCCAAGTTGTTCTTGTAGCAAAAGATTAGCGAATGGTGCGGTATGGGCACAAGGGGCTGTTGGGAGTGGCAGAAGGTGTGGTCGTGGTGATCTTGAGCTCCTTCTATGACGCGTGCAAGAAAGTGAAGTGAATGCTGTTTTTCGATTTTTCTTTGTGTACCTTCTACTTGTTTTAGCAGCTTAACGATGAATGCTCCGTAACTCTTAGTCCACAATAATCGTTTGGGCATTACCTTTTCCAGTTGGTTGGTACGTAAACATGCTGCTTTGAGTGAGGAGTTACAAATACAAGTATAATCCCGGGCATATGCATTTTATGTGGTGCTTGCATACATGAGGGAGATCCTTAACGTTTCTTTCTCTTAGAGCCTTTAATCGTGGTCATCATTTTCCTCCAGTTGTCATAAATATACTTACAAGAAAGTCATGCTAAATAGTATTTTTACCTCGAGTGCTTAGTCTAGTTGAAGTGCATATAAAGCTTGGGCCATCCCTAGGGTCCTTCTACACCTATTATAATTTTAGGTAGGACACAATCAACATCGTCAATCCTTGAAGCGATATTTGAGGAGAGGTCATGAACTATAAGCGTGGCAAAGGATGATTTTCTTTGATATGATCATGAAATATCGGATATAATAATGACGAAGAACAAGGTCAGAAAACAAGGTGAACCTCTCACAGTAGCATATGCGAATACAATATGTAATAACGAATTTCGAAAGGAAACTATTATCCATATGTCGAAGAGCTTATGAACACAGAAACTAGCTATTAAGCCTGAAAAGAAAGCAAGGGATCGTAATATAGTAAGATATTTTAGTCAATTACAGCTATGTAGCTCGTCACAAATTTTGCACATGAAGAGAGCTAGAGTTCGGTACTTAACTCACAGCTGCAAAGGAGTATAGATTTGACGGCATCTTCGAAGAGTGAAGGTGAACGAAAAACTTGATCGAATCCTCTATCCTTCTCTTTTGGATGCACTTTATTGAACTCCTTCGGGTTCCGCTCGTCCCTTTTTGACAATCTTAACATCAGAGTCACTTGTTCCCGCAACAATTCACATCTAGTATGTATTTCGCTCGCGTGTACAGAGAGAAAGAGTACAAAAATCGCTTGCTGGTCTTGGCGGGAGAGGCATCGTGCGCGAGGAACTCTGACGAGCAACAAACCGATGCTGGGACCGGGAGGCTGTGAGATAGACTCTTCAACAAAGGACAACATATCCACCGGACGGAGAGGCCGCCACAACATCTTGGTGGAAGAAATCCATTGGTTTGGAGCCATCACGAAGAATTGATACTTGCACACTACCTTCTCTAGATTAAACGTGGAAGAGCTTCCGTCTAAGCGCAACTGGAGAACACAACAATCTTCCATGTCCAAGCATCAACGAAGGAAAAAGATACATAAAAATGAGGAAGATCCTTAACGCATCCTTAAAATGTAATTTGTTACTCTGCTTTTTTGCTCCTTTGTTTTCTTTTTCAATAATTACTTCTTTCAGTAGTGTTTTCAAGCATATGGCAGATATGATGCATTTTTCAGAGATTATGCAATCTCATATAACAAGCTCTCTGTTCCCCCCAAGTTGTTCTTGCAGCAAAGGAGTAACGAATGGTGCGGTATGGGCACAAGGGGCTGTTGGGAGTGGCAGTAGGTGTGGCCGTGGTGAACTTGAGCTCCTTCTATGATGCGCGCAAGAAAGTGAAGTGAATGTTGTTTTTCGATTTTTCTTTGTGTACCTTCCACATGTTTTAGCAGCTTAACGATGAATGCTCTATAACTCTTAGTCCACAATAATTGTTGGGGCATTACCTTTTCCAGTTGGTTGATACGTAAACATGCTGCTTTGAGTGAGGAGTTACAAATACAAGTATAATCCCGGGCATATGCATTTTAAGTGGTGTTCGCATACATGAGGGAGATCCTTAATGTTTCTTTCTCTTAGAGCCTTTAATCATGATCATCCTCTTTCTCCAGTCGTCCTAAATATATTTACAAGAAAGTCATGGTAAATAGTATTTTTACCTTGAGTGCTTAGTCCCGTTAAAGTTCATATAAAGTTTGGGCCATCCCTAGGTAGGACGCAATCAATATCGTCAATCCTTAAAGCGATATGTGAGGAGAAGTCACGAACTGTAAGCGCGGCAAAGGATGATTTTCTTTGATATGATCATGAAATATCGGATATAATAATGACGAAGAACAATGTCGAAAAACAAGGTGAACCTCTCACGGTATTATATGTGAATTCAATATCTAATGATGAATTTCGAAAAGAAACCATTATCCATATGTCGAAGAGCTTATGAACACAAAAGCTAGATATTAAGCTTGAATAGAAAGCAATGGATCATAATAGAGTAAGATATTTTAGTCAATTATAGCTATGTAGCTCGGTACAAATTTTGCGTATGGAGAGAGCTAGAGTTCAAGACTTTACTGACAGCTGTAATGGAGTATAGATTTGATGACATTTTCGAAGAGTGAAGGAGAACGAAAACCTCGATCGAATCCTCTATCCTTCGCTTTTGGATGCAATTTATGGAACTCCTTCGCGTTCTGCTTATCCCTTTTTGACAACCTTAACTTCGGAGTCACTTGTTCCCGTAACAATTCACATCTAGTATGTATTTTGCTCACGTGTGCAGAGAGAAAGAGTACAAAAATCGCTTGCTGGTCTTGGTAGGAGAGGCATCGTGCGCGATGAACTCGGAGGAGTAACAATCTGATGTTGGGATCGGGAGGTTGCGAGATAGACACTTCAATGGAGGATGACAGATCCGCAAGACGGAGAGGCCGCCGCAACGTCTTGGTGGAAGAAATCCACTGGTTTGGAACCATAATGAAGAATCCATATTTGTACACTGCCTTCTCTAGATTGAACGTAGAAGAGCTTCCATCTAAGCGCAACTGGAGATTGCAGCAATCTTCCATGTCGCACATCAACAGAAGGAAAAGGATACATAAAAATGAGGGAGATACTTAACGCAACCTTAAAATGCAATTTGTTATTATGCTTCTTTGCTCCGTTGTTTTCTTTTGCAATAATCACTTTTTTCAGTAATGTTTTCAAGCATGTGGCAAGTAGGATGTATTTTTCAGGGATTATGCAATCTCACATAAGAAGCTCTCTGCTCGACCCAAGTTATTCACGCAGCAAGGGAGTAGCGAATGGTGCCGTATTGGCGCGGGGGGCTGTTACGAGTGGTTGCGGCTATGGTGATCTTGAGCTACTTCTATAAAGCGTGCAAAAAAGTGATGTGAATGCTGCTTTTCGATTTTCGTTTGTGTACCTTCCAAATGTTTTAGCAGCTTAGCGCTGCACGCTTTATAACTCATAGTCCGCAATAATAGTCGGGGCATTACCTTTTTCTTTTGGTTAGTAAGCAAACATGCTGCTTTGAGTGAGGAGTTACATATATACATGTATAACCCATGGTATATGCATTTTATGTGGTGCTCGCACACACAAGGGATATCCTCAACATTTCTTTCTCTTAGAGCCTTCAATCATGATCATCTTCATCTTCTAGTTGTCATAAATATACTGAGAAGAAAGTCATGCTAAATAGTATTCTTACCTCGAATGGTTAGTCCAGCCAAAGCATACTTGAAGCTTGGGCCATCTCTAGGGTCCTTCTCCAACTATTACAATTTTTGGAAGGATCATATCGGTATCATCAATCCTTGAAGTGACATGTGAGGAGGGGTCACGAACTATAAGAGATTTTCTTTGATATGATCATGAAATATCGGATATAATAATGACGAAGAACAAGGTCAGAAAACATGGTGAGCCTCTCACAGTAGCATATGCGAATACAATATCTAATGATGAATTTCGAAAAGAAACCATTATCCATATGTCGAAAAGCTTATGAACACAGAAACTAGATACTAAACCTGAAGAGAAAGAAAGGGATCATAATAGAGTAAGATATTTTAGTCAATTACAGCTATGTAGCTCGTCAAAAATTTTACACATGAAGAGAGCTAGAGTTCGATACTTAACCGACAGCTGCAAAGGAACATAGATTTGATGATATCTTCAAAGAGTGAAGGAGATCGAAAAACTCGATCGAATTCTCTATCCTTCGCTTTTAGATGCACTTTATGGAACTCCTTCACGTTCTGCTCGTCCCTTTTCGACAATCTTAACATCGGAGTCACTTGTTCCTGCAACAATTCACATCTAGTATGTATTTCGCTCACGTGCGCAAAGAAAAAGAGTACAAAAATCGCTTGCTGCTCTTGGCGGGAGAGGCATTGTGTGCGATGAACTCGGAGGAGCAACAATCGATCTTTGGGACCGGGAGGCTACGAGATAGACACTTCAACGGAGGACAATAGATCCGCAGGACGGAGAGGCCGCTGCAATGTCTTGGTGGAAGAAATCTATTGGTTTGGAGCCATCATGAAGAATCCATATTTGCACACCGCCTTCTCTAGATTGAACGTGGAAGAGCTTCCGTCTAAGCGCAACTGAAGATCGCAACAATCTTCCATGTCCCTCATCAATAGAAGGAAATAGATACATAAAAATGAAGGAGATCCTTAACGCATCCTTAAAATGCAATTTGCTACTTTGCTTCTTTGCTCCTTTTTTTTTTTTTTTTGTGCAACAATCACTTTTTCTAGTAATGTTTTCAACCACACGACGACGACAAAAGAACACAAAAATTATGACATGCATGTCGAATAGGCTCACGTGAAATCACATATTAAACTTGTTGCGACCTAAAATTTAGGCTAATGGATTATCAGATTAATTAGATTAACTAACCTAACTCGGACCCTCCCAAGTCCTACCAAATCGCAACTTAGGTTCAATTCATGAAAAATTATTTAATTGGAGTCGTCACTAATCATTTACGGTAAATTGATTAGAAACTTATATAAAATAGCAGGAGAACTATTTTGTTTCTGCGTACCGGAGAAAATGAGTTCGGGGACTTGGTTACGCTAATTTGAAAAATTAACGCCCTTTCGGTTCCAATTTCATGAAAAATCCTTTTCAATTGATCGACGTGAATTTGATGATTTTTGATTTAGGAAAAATATGACATAGGGACCATATATTATGCACCTAAAAGAATGATTTTGTGTGTGTTTTTTCTATGGATTTTTCGCCAATAATGAAAGAAAATAAAAGGAAAAGTAATAAAAAAATTTCAACAAAAATAAACAAAAATGCCCATAATATACTTTTAAATTTCCGGTTTTTTGGAAAAATTCACTCATCCCCAAAGATCCGGGTTAGAGAAGAATTTTTATCCGCTATATCTTCGAAGATTCGAGTCAATATGCGGATAAGGGTATAAAACAACAATGTCCCTTTTGCCAAAGGGAAAGAACACGAAATTTTATACTAAATCACCATCTCATTCCATGAGATCATGGCTAAGGCGTGTGATCTAATTTTTCCGAACAATCTAGGCACATGGGAGCATATATTATGAGCATGCTTGTTTATATAGGTGCAAATTTTATAACAAATCAAAACAAGGAAGCACAACAAAAATAAGATAAAATGAGTCCATTGAGCTTGAATTCTTGAAAATTCAAAGAGGGGTGGCCGAATATGTGAAGTGAGGGCCCACCTTTCCTCATAAAAAATCCAATTCATTTATTGAGAAAATTATCTTTAAGGTTGGAAGATTGTTTTAGATAATTTTCAAAATTTTCAGTCTTTATCCACTCAAGCTCAAACTTTATCTCTAAACAATACATATTCAGATAATCTGCAAGAGATAAGATTAGATAATGCACCCAACTAACACAAGTATTACAGATGATTATCGAAGTTAGCAAAGCTTTATCCACAACATGAAGATAAGATAGAATCAACCATGGATAATGCCTTCCACCCAATCAAAGCAAAGATCAAAGCGACGCTCGTCCACTACAATGCATTATTCGGCCATGAGATGATTGTGAAGTAGCAAAAAATATTTTTGCATCATCAATTCAATTTTTGGTGCTAGCATGAATTTGATTAAAAAAAAAGTTCAACTTTCTTTACTTTCGATTGCTAATCAAGTATGTTCAAGACATTGTAAGAACATCAATGCAAATTTCCAAGCAAATATGCATAGATTAGCAACCGTAAGTTTAGAATAATTACCTCTTCAACGTCAAATTTCCAGCACCTTTGCAAGCTACGAATCACACCCAAAACAGTCCGCCTTCAGGCCTGTTTCGCTGCCAAAATATTCCGAAAGATCTAATGCAAGTGATAGAAAGGTTAGAGCTTCAAACAACCACGAAAGGTGATCGATCAACCTCAAAACGTTGCTGGACAGCAGCAAATTGTTTCACAAAACAACCGCTAGACTTGGACCCGAACGCGATGGAGAATTGCGCTCGAACAGAGGAGAAACTAGCCACCTTTAAACCTCAAGTGCTGACCAGCAAACCTTTTAAGATGCAGGTGACATTCGCAAAGCACTGGAGAAGAGAAAACAACAAAAAAAAGGTGAGGGATTCACCCTTTTTGTCCAGTTTCCTTCACACCATGGACGATTATTAAGTACTTTTGTGGACTTGCACAAGGAATTCAGTCGCTGACCTCTCTTTGGATTGCCGAATTTTCATACCTCTCCTCCAATGCCTTGTATGACAAGCTCCTTATATAGACTTTAGCGCACCAATCCTAGTCGAGATAGGAAATAATTGTGACCATAGGTTTAATATTCCTAATGCAAGTAGGATTGCTTTTTTACCATTGGATTTTGAGTTTCCACATCTACTAAAACTCTACCCAAAGCAAGAGTCCTAATTTAATCAAATTTTTCGAAATTTGAAGAGCTCAACCTATCTAAACTTCATTAGATTTTCGTGTAAGGCATGTGATGATGGAAGTGGTCGAGCATATCCTCATTCGTGGGCTTGAGATGCGGTCTTAAGCTTGATTGGCCTTCGATTAGTTAAATGATCATCTAAAGGCGTTATAAAATAAACCAAATTAAACTTGAATCAAGGTCCAAACCTACATGTAAATTTCGGCAGCCATGTATCTATGTCCTATTTGAATTTTCCATTCCAAATCATGGGTTTGTTTTTATTTCGGGCTCAAACAAGACTCCTTCTAAATAATGGATATTAAATTGAAAACCTCAATAATCAAATCAAGCTTAAATGAATTGAATCGAGCCCAAGAACAAGTCCAACTGATTTAAGCGAATTGGCACCCCCTCTAACTGTAGGCGAAACTCTCGGACCGAGTCCCAGATCCCATCGCCCGTCAAAATTAAGTTCAATTGACTCATCACTATCTTAGATGTAAATGACATGAATGACTGGCGAAAAATATGCAATGCATGAGAAATTATTTTTGTGAGAACTATAAGTAATTCTCATTTTATGCTTAAATGAACAATTTTCCTAAAAATCAAAATTTAGGTGTCAACAAAACTCAATAGGCATGCGGAACTGCTGAGAAAGGGATCGTGAGGTTGGGATGCTAGTATCATAGGTGAGGGGTTCGACTCCCGCGCTCCGCAAAGCGGCAGAACAAAAGTTTTAGAGAGAAGAGGGTTAGAGATAAGACAAAAAAAAATCACAAATTGAAAATAAATTAATTACGCAAAAATAGATGTGGACCTAAGATACTCTTTTAGACTTGACAAGCAATCAATCGCTTTGACCCTCCCGCATGCAATTAAAAAAAGAAGTACGAATATAGAATTGGTCTTTCAATACGTAAAAAAGGAAAAAAAAAGAATTTATCTTTTATTTGAGGTTGTGTTGGATTTGGCCAGACTTGGTGTCATAAGGATTTGATTAGAAAATTAGTGAAGGTAGAAAGACTTGATTAGACAAATTAAAAATACAGAGACTCGATCAACTAAAATGCAAAAGTAAAAGGACGAATGATAGAATCTCCTAACAAATTTTATGCGAGATCACATCAACATCATTTTTGTGATTCTAGTAGAGTAATTCCAAACTTACCTTTAAGGAAAATGGCGATTTATATACTTGTCCATATCTTGAATCACATAATTTTTGTTCCATATATTATTAATACATCCCATGGGAGCTGAAAGGGAAACCCATTAAGATTAGGGTGTATTTGTTATGGGAAAAACTTCATGATAAAGGAAAATGCTTTCTAGACATTCATTTTTCAGAAAAAATGTTTTCTACTTTTCAGGTTAGGAAATTCATCTTCCTAACTGTAAGGATGCCTATTTTCTTTTTTTTACCGCAAAGAGTTTTCCATTAACTAATTATACTTTAGCAAACCAAACGCGTAAAAGTAAAAAAAAAAAAATTAATTTACGGAAAATTGAAAGGAATCACGAAACCTAGTTGCCACGACACAATCCTAGGCCTGGGCTTGATGTTGTCAATTGTCCAAAAAGGGCTTGGGCTTGTTTCATCATTTGGTTTGGATTGAGGTCCAAAAAAGGTTTGAATGGGACGCGGCTCCATCCTTCCAATGTTGGCCGGCAACAATGATTTGGTGAGCACTAGATCTATCAAATGAAGGGGTTGGATCGGGTATATTAGGTTCGGACCTAGATTGACTTATTTCAATGCAATACAAATATAGTGACTCATACCCAACCCGATTTATATTGTCAAAAAATTTCTATAGTTAACCAAATCTAGAAAAATTTATACCCAAATTGAGGTGAAAAAACATAGTGTGCGAGCACAAGAAATGAGGGCAAGAGAGAGTCATAGAGATAGGTTGGGTCTAAGTAGGTTTTGAACCCATTTAACAATCATATTATTTTGGGTTTCATCATTCTGCACTCATTTACGACGCATTTACTAAACATAACTAGCATAAATAACAATCAACCCATCAAATATGATTAATAAATGGGTCTATGACCCATTTTGATAGGTCTAGTAAGCACATGGGTCGTCCGATCCAACTAAATTCTACTTAACCGGCTCTCATGTACAGTATGTGGAACCGTATCTCTCTTGTTATTCTTGATTCAACTCTCAAAGTCGCAATACATTAGCCATAAAACAAGCAATCACTAACGGTATATCATATGTATACCGACTCTCCGCACTTGGTCTCAACCGAATGTCGTAAAATTGAAAGAAAAATCGCTTTTCATAGCATTTCAAATTTAATTACGATGAATCATTGTAAAATCCTACGCAACCATATTCCTATCGTAGAAGATTTTGACAAAATATTACTGTCCATAGTATCCCTGGCCCAAAATTTAAATTTCGAACCACTAATCATGCGATAAAAGATAGTCACAGATTGTTACGTAGTATTAATCGAGATTTGTCGAGACACCAAAATCGAGAGCTATAAAGGATCCTTGTCGGGACAAACCCGGGCGACGACTTTACCGCTGCCGCCCATTTGAGTCTAGGCAGATTCTTTTGCTTTTGCTTTGGCAACTCTTTGATCCCCTATGCCATTTGATTTCATGTACATTCAGAAAATGGTGCATGATTGGTTTCACGCACGAACATCTTCTTCTTTTTTGCATGAGACCTCTTCGTGCATCGGTTACTGTTTTCCCCTCAGATGAATTGAATTATTATGAAGGCAGTCCAAATCCAAAGTTTGGTTATTTCTTGTTCACTCCACGATTTTCTCGAGACTTCCACAATTTGGTTGACTTATATATAGAACGAGGACATCATCCACATCTTCAACTTGATTGACTCTTGTAATGTCATTGATATTAGCTTACCCGCCAGAATTAATAATGGGACAAAAGATCGAGTCAGAGCCATGATTTTGGACCGTCCCAAAGGCCAATGACCAGCCACAAAGAAGGGATTCGACTAGACCGGAGGTTTACAGCAAATCTTTTGGTTGTTATGGCAAGAGATTTGTCCTTGCTTCTAGCACTCTGGAGAGAAGACAAGGCCATACGTAATCATCGAACCTTTAGTTCCCTCCATCCTCAGGCAAATTTGTTTATCGCATGTTGCAATTGAAAATGTGCCGTTGGTTTTGATTTGGTGATAAGAGACATTACCTCTTTCAAAGGGAAAATTAAAGTATCAAACATTGACACCGAAAAGTTATAAAATAGCCTTTAGGTGTAAGGGAATTAACCATGTGCGCTAACATCTTGTATTCAATAGAATGTGAAATGACGCTCTAACTCCCCCGTCTTGCATTCAATTTCGATTGAAACTAGTATGAATAACGCAATGCCGTGAAGGATGTGGAAATTTGACTTTGATACGATATCGAGTCTCATAAAAAAAAACATATAAACTGTATATTAGGTGGATTAAAGCTTTACAATTCAGATCCATGGAAATCTCTATATTCATAGGGGGAATTACACGAAGTATACAGGTTTGTTAGGATGGCTCAACTGGGATCTTTCTGATTCCCGTAGAATGAGTAGAAGAAAAAAAGAGAGGAATACCAAAAGAGGAAAAAATGAGCTTGCAAGAATTCGAATATTAGATTTATCAATGGGGAGTGCTAATCGTCATCGCGGTTGTTTTTACTATTAGGGATATCAAGAACACCCCTTCTCACTTTTTGTTCGTTATCAAGCGCCAAAATTACATTAACCGATTCTTTCATACTGCCCCTCCCTCCCTCCGCACCCGGTCTAGAGGTTGCCTTTCGTCACGACACCGATCGTCGAACGGTGAACATGAGCACAACGTAACGCGAGTCACGCTTTAAGCATGAAGTATTGAGCTACATATGCACGCGCGCGCACAAACATGTACATATATATAGAGAGAGAGAGGGGGGGGTTTACGATTATCGGCGGCAGCGTTTTAGGGATTAGGGTTTCGTGTCGGTGTGTGGAACTTTCGAAAGGAAGGGGAATGTGATCTTTTTGTTTATGTTTCAGTAAGATGCAAAGCGATAGTTTTGAAATTAGAGGAGCGAAACCCGCAAAAGATGCAAAACTAATGAAGGCGGGTATCGTCAAATTTCCTCCTTAACTACTTACATCATCATTAAAGGCAACGTGCGACTTATGCGAAGTGATACCGCGACTTGCGAACTTATAATCATCGAGCTAATAAATGTGTTTTGGTCGAATTACTGACCGATTGATATTGTCCACGTCTCGAACCTGAAGGACTCTTCCGGTTCATGTACAAATAGTGGGAGCAAAAAAACAAGTGAAATGCCATAATCTAGAGTTCCCCGATAGGCCAAGAATTAGCCAGAAAGAAGGAGGCGATTGGACTGGAGATCAAAGCAAATCTTTTTGATTGGTATAGCAAGAGGTTTGTCTTTGCTTCTAGCACTTTGGAGAGAAACTTCTTGTCTCAATTTCCAAGAAATTTTGTATCTTCCATGTTGCAATTAAAGATATCTACTCAGCCAGTTCTTGATTTGATTTGGTCATAGGAGACATTACCTCTTGTAAGGGGAAAATTAAAGTAGAAAGCACTCGTTCGGAGGGTTTTTATAAAATAGCCATTAGGTGGAAGAAAATTCACTATTTGCATCGAAATCCTGTATTCAAAGGGAATGTGAAATGACAATTTAACAGCTCTTCTCATATGTAAATTGGACTGAAACGACATAAACGATGCAACATCGTGAAGGGTGTGGAATTTGATTCTCAAATGACGTTTAAAGTCCCATAAAAAAAACATAATTTATTAGCCGAACTGAGAGTATTCATATTAGAGCCATATAAATATCGTATTCAAATGATGTAGTACACTAAATCTACCGATCTGTTACAATGGCTAATCTGGGATCTTGCCAATTCTCGAAAAATGAGGGGAAAAGTATCGAAGAAGTCCTATACCTATTGCATTTGTGCCAATTTAGTCATAAACTTTTTTATTGTGACAATTTAGTCCTAAACTTTTTGACCTGGGGCCCATTCAATCTTTCTAGCTAATTTTGCCCGTGGACGTCGGCCGACCTATGTGGCACAGTATTTGTTGGTGTGGACATTTTGTAAATAGTACTTCAATAATTTTTTATTTTTTGATTTTTTTTTTTAAATTTTTATCTCTTTTTTTCTCCCATTTTTTGTTCTTCTCTAGTGGCCGGAATGGCAAAAAAAAATTAAAAATTAAAAATAAAAATTATTATAATATTGTATAAAAAAATCCACGCCAACGCCCGTTATGCCACGTAGGTCAACCAAAGTTCTCGTCAAGAATATCAGGCTAAAATTAGTCGGAAAGATTCAATTGGCCCCAGGTCAAAAAATTTAGGACTAAATTGGCACAATCGAAGGTTTAGAATTAAATTGGCATCAATACAATAGGTTTAGAGATTTTCTGACACTTTTCCCAAAAACGAGGGAAGGTAAAAAAAATAATACAAAATAGAGAAACCAAAGTTACAGGACATTCACTCCTTAGATTAATTGACGGCCCTAGACTGACGGATAATAATTGTCATCGTCGCTGCGATTATTGTTTTGGATCTTAGGGTTTCCATGTGATTAGAGAGTTAATAAACGTTCTGTGGAACTTTTGAAAGGAAGGGCAATTTGATCTTTCTTTCTTTCTTTTCTTTTCTTTTTTTGTGTTTATGTTTTTTTGTAAGATGCAAAGTGGTAGTTTTTAATATTAGAGGCAGACAAGTGGTAAAGAAAGATGCAAAACTAATTAACGCGGGTTTCATCAATTTTCCCTTCACCATCTTCATTATTCATTGAAGGCAAAGTGCGACTTAGATGAAGTGATAGGATTGCTCGAAGTCTCCAACCACAGCGACTCGTGAACTTATGATTAATGAGTTAATGAATGTGTTTTTTGGCATGGATTATGGCACTAAATAAACACGTTGAATTGTGTTTATGTTGCCTTGCTCGGACGCAACATGCACATCAACAAAATGCGCGTTCGACTTGACTATTTTTCCTGAATAATTCACATAGTTGATGGTGCCCCACTAACCCCCTGCTCATTTTAAGTTCCAAAATTTCAAACAAATGCGGATAATCTGATTCAATAGCATCATACATACATACATACATACATACATACATACATACATACATACATACATACATACATAGAGGGGAAAATGGGATTTCCAAAATAGATAGATTGAATATAGAGGTGTTGCCATCCAAAATAATTTGCCTGTCGACAAAAGCACCTGAAACGTGAGGGAAAGGTATTGAAGTGTAATACCAAGATATGAGAAGGTCACGCGCCCGGCACGTGAGGACTCTACAGTCATCAATCAATTGGAGAAATTAGGAAGCCTAGCGACACTAACACAGATCAATGCCATGCACCCTAGCCAACTGCACATAAAGAAGGAAGTGAAATAACCATGAATATTGGCGCCGATTATAAGCGACGCCGCCAAGATTTTGAAGTATCACGTAGAAAGTGCGCTAGAATAGACAAAAACTCACTATTCGAACATCCGGTAGAAGAATGGATATAGATAGTTACACAAGCTCTAAAACAACCTCCTGAAGACTTGGTTTGAAGCAAAGATCGTGAGCACGATTGATAGGGGCAGAAAGAGAAAAGAAGCAAACCACTACGAGCAGTTTGAAGACCATCGACAATTACATAGTGCATCACACGAGTCGAAATAACTCCCTGAGGACCTAGTCAAAAGAGCCCGTGCAGAATAATGAACGTGGAGGTTATCGATAAGGATGCGCTGGAGACTGCAACCATCAGAAGGCAGTTACTAGTTCAACCATTGTAAAAACCATCAGGTGCCCATGAAGGAGGCCCCACGAACAAATCTACAAGTTACCTTTATCTTTATTTTCTGCACTGCACTTCATTTTCTTTAGCTGTAGCTTTCGAATTCTCGTGATCAAGTCAAACTCCAATGTTTATCTTTATTTTAGATACTTTGCCGTTGAGTCAAACTTCGTCAAGGTTTGAGTATGCTCGTCCTTTTGGTAGGAATTGTACTTGCTAAGCCACACCGCCGAGTCAAACTCCAATTTGGTCTACGTTTGTGTAGTTTCTCCCAGTTTTCTATGTATCGATTCTGTAGAACCGCATTATCAGAGCCTTCTTCATTCACATTACTGTAATTTGATTGAAATCTTTGCAAAACCTACATGTTGATTTTCTAACCATCTAGATCCCTCCCGTCTAGAATCGCCACATAACCTTTTTTTACATTTAAAAGCCGAAAAGCTAATTTCGATAATAGATATTTTGTGTTGGGAGAAATTCCGAGGAAACATCTTTTCTTGCAACAAAACCATCGTACACGCGTGTAACAATCAAAAGGGAAAAGCGATGGACATGAAACATGCCAATTTTCAGATCAAATTTTGAGAAACCCTCCACTTTACTATCTTGCAAAGGCACGAGGGAAACCATTATGCAACAAAAGTTTCCATGTATTTTTTATCGAAGAAATTCCAACATTTTAGAAAATAAGTTAATTTTCAACCCAAAAAGATTATTTTATAAATCTCGAGGACGGTTCAAAGAAGATTCACGCTTCGTCTTTCCATCGTTCCGTCCCTAACACATCGAGAGTTCGAATCCCATCGCCTCCTCCTCTTTATCGACTCTAACACCATGTGATATTTACCCTTGCACTTTTCTCCTAATTCTAAAAGTTATTATTCTCGGGGACCCGGGAATCTCAAGAACGAAATTTCTTCTTCATTTTTTTTAAAATTTTATTTTGAAAATATATCCAATCACATGTTAGAGGCACATCTCGTCTACTCCCCCAACTGACCCGGGAATGGAAATAGCAATAAATTTTATGCTTTTCGGGTAATATCCATTGAATCATTGCAACCAATTCTCAGAAATATGGGTCCAACCACAGCAGGACATAAATTCACCCTCCCCCAAAAAAATATTTTTTTTTCTGATTTTTCCTATTTCCTATTTATTTATTTTTCTATCTATTTTTGGAATATCTCATCATAACTACGTTTCACTTTGGTTCGGGTCAGTTGGGCCCTCGCCGAGCAGCTCCGCAGAAGATATTTTCGTGGCAACCCCCTAGAGAGAGAGAGAGAGAGAGAGGGAGCGCGCATTGGTCGGAACTCCACGTCGGAGGCTGTCAAACGGAAGCTTCTTAGTTCTTATCTCTCTCTCTCTCCTGCCTCGTGTCTTTGACGGCGAACATTATACGACTTTTGAAACACGAAAACGAAGACAAGAAGACCTTCCTTCGAAGAATACAGGTGGAGAGAGAGAAGTTGCATGAGCCAAGGAAAGGGTAGAAGGGAAAAGGTCTTAAATGTGAGTAGGTCGATGCGGTCGCTTTTCGTTTTCTCTTAAGTAGGAAGCATTTTGCATTCCTCTCATGTCTCATCATATATACATTTGTGTGTATATATATTCATGGGTCTTCAATAACCCCCTAATTTAATTCAGGCTTTGCAATCTCTCTCTCTCTCTCTCCTCTCTCTCTCTCTCTCTCGAAGATATAGTAACCATTTGGTGACGAAGGCGAGCCATGGAGTTCTACGCGTGTCCTTCTGGGTTTCGCCCGCCTCTCGCGTCCGTGATCGGCGATTCCCTCGAAAGGGTCTGCCGACTGTGCGGCGCCGCCGTCTCCGCCGTCGTGGGCAACGTCTTCTCTGCCATCTTCACCTTCTTCTTCGCTCTGGGTTTGTTTCCTTTCTCCCTCTCTTGCTTGTGATTGGGTGCGTTTCGTGGGGTTCCTCTGGGGGATGTTGTTGGTCGGTGATTTGCTCGGGTTTTGGTTTGGTTTTGATTTGGATCCTCAATGCGGCTTCTAATTCCGCGTTGGTGCACGGTGATGGGGAATGACGGGTGACGTGTTAGGGTTTCTGCAATTTTTGCTCATGATCTTGATTTCTCGATGTTCCGACAGCTGTTCAGGCACATGCCTGAATGGCGTGATCTTTTCGCAAGATGAAATTTTGAGGCTTTCTTATTGGGAAAGAATCCTCTCTGCGTGTGCTAAAAGTGTGTAATTTAAGGCATCTTTTGGTTTTGCAGTTGGTACCCTGTTAGGAGCCATGACTGGGGCTCTGATAGGCCAAGAGACCGAGAGCGGGTTCGTGCGAGGGGCTGCTGTCGGAGCAATTTCAGGGGCAGTCTTCTCGATTGAAGTCTTCGAGTCGTCGCTCGTTCTCTGGCATTCGGATGAATCGGGGATCGGGTGTCTCCTTTACTTGGTGAGTTAGCGCACAATTCTAAACTTTTAAACACCTTTAATTGATGATCAGTGGGGCTGGAATGTTGTTGTCACATCTGTTTCTAGCAAAGTAGATCATGGTTTTGTTGTGGATCTGATCCTAAGCTCTTCGGCCAAGAAGTGTAATGCTAATCAATGGTTCTCCCAATTGACCATTTTCCCCCCAAAATTGCAGATTGATGTCATCGTGAGCCTCTTAAGTGGGAGACTTGTTCGTGAACGGATCGGGCCAGCAATGCTAAGTGCAGTGCAAAGTCAGGTACTGTTCCTCTGATTAGAATTCAACACGATGATCCTAAATGCATTATGATTGGCATTGCTCGTGATCAGTTAGTTGCTTACGTCGTTGATGCATTTTATTAGATGGGTGCCGTTGAGCCAAGCTTTGAGGAGGTTCACAACATCTTTGACACGGGCTGCGCCAAGGGCTTGCCTGGAGATTCGGTTGAAAAGATCCCAAAGATAACCATCACTAGCAATGATATGGATGCTTCTGGAGAAAGGGTCTCTTGTTCAGTGTGCCTTCAGGTACAGTTGTCGGTCGCTTCCTTTGTCCCCTTAACTCACCTTTCATGGAAGTCATCAATCTGTGGTCATCAATCTCTGGTATCAGTAGGAAACTAAGTCAAAACACCTTCCGTTCTGTGCATTCAGGACTTCCAGCTGGGAGAGACGGTGCGGAGCTTGCCTCACTGCAATCACATGTTCCATCTCCCATGCATCGATAAGTGGCTCTTCCGTCACGCATCCTGCCCATTATGCAGAAGGGATCTGTAATCCTTTTACAAAACAGATCACAGTGGGAAAAAAAAATATGTTTCTTCTTTTAATGTTTACAGAGGCGGTCACTTTTCGGGAGGCTCTTCTCTTATACAGGATTGATTTGCTGTAGACTTTTGATACATTTTTCTTTCTGTAGTTCTTAGTAAAAGCCCCTGTTCCCCGAGATGGATCAGTGTATGTACAAAAGTTTTGAGTGAATAAAGAGTTAGCCATTTCTCTCTCTACACCGCGTCTTCTTTTATCTTTCCTGTCTAAACTCTCACTCCATCAATCTTTTGCCAATGAATTGCCACTTAGGAAATGGAAAAAAAAAAGCCAAGGCGGTTGAACCGTTCTTCGTTTCGTTTTTTCCAGGTCTTTCCAGAGTCTCCAAGGCAGATCAAGTAAGTGTGGTCTGGGATATTATGCAGTTAGTCTTGAAATCTTGACTATGGGCTGTACCGCAGTGGTGTTTCACGTCACTTGTGGGTTCATACATTGCATGACCCCAAGACCTAGAGTAGCTGACCAGCTGAATTTACTGAATCCTACCTATTTATTGTTAGGAACAAAACGGGTTTCCATATGGAACCTGTGATGAATGTGCATGTGCAGGCTCTCGGCAACTCATTCGGAGGGTGGAAAATATCTCCAAGGAGTTTGGCAAGAGAAGGGTAAATACCTTGGAATTTAAAACCATTAGGAAGGGAGACAAGGAGCAGGAGAAGATTGGATAGGTGGGAAGTAGGAAGTTTGGTGGGTATGGGGTTTGGCAAAAGATCAAAACTTAAATTTCCATCTTAAGCAGAGTTCGCTAACAGAGACCGATGATGCGGAGTTGGTGCATGACTCGGACTATTCTAGGTTAAAGTCCGATGCGGATCTCTCTGCTTGAAAATTATGTTTAATCATCCGAGCGAGTGTTTCCGACCGGCAGTTTGCCAATGAAATTGCCACGGCACTCGCTTCGTTTGCGCCAGATGCATTGCCATCTCTTGAATCAACAACCGTGAGAAGCAGAGGACACGGCTTCGAATGGAAAGGAAAACGCCCCGATCAATCCTCGGTCCTCAAAAGGAAATATCCATGCGTTTGCCCTAGGGGTGAGCATGGTTCTAGGGTAGAACCGAGAACTCGGAACCGGAACCCGTAGGATCCGGTCCGGTTCCAGGTTCCAAGGTATGCACGGTAGGTTCCAGGTTCCAAAAATTGAGAAACCTGTTCCAATAGGTAGGTTCCGGGTTCCACTACCTAGAACCCGGAATCCGGAACCTGGACCCTAGATCTTGAAATAAATTTTTATATTTTTTGTATATATATTTTTGTACAATCCTACAATGTTCTATGGCATCCAATGATGAGTGTATAATCTGGAGCCAAACAAATTTTTAGGTTTCAGATTCCAAAAAATGATAAACGTGTTCAAATGGATTGGGTTCGGGTTCTAAATGTAATCCGTACGGAACCTAAAACCACTTACATCTACTTTCTCTTAGATGTTGTAGCATTTACTCTTATTTTGCTTAACTAAAAATGAAAAAATAAAATAAAATAAAATAAAATTGATAGCTTCTCGGGTACCACAGGCCCGACCCTAGAACCTGTGACGGGGTAGGTTCCAGGTTCAAGATATGACGGGTAGGTTCCAGGTTCCAAGATATGACGGGTAGGTTCCAGGTTTCAAAAAATGAAGAACCTGTTTCGACGGGTAGGTTCTAGGTTGAACCTGTAAGAAATCTGGAACCGCTCACCCCTAGTTTGCCCCAACAAAATACTTCTTAATCATGGCGAGACTGCGAAGAACTCGTACCCCGATTGTCTCCAAGCAACAGCATTACGGGTTTGGACCAAACTGGGTCGATGGGCTTCAGGTGTTGATGACAACACAAGTTGGAATATGGTTCTGGGTACAGAAGTCACAGAACCAAACTGTACATTGTGAGGGGAGAGGGGTATGGAATGCAATCAGTGCCAAAACTCGGGGTAAAACGGGGACTCCCGCTGCTCCAACATGTAGTGATAAATACTCCGGGCCTGCCAATCAACCTCTCTCAATAAATATTCTCATCCGTCGCGGCTCTTATTATGACACAAGAATCTGCAATTTGCTACGGCAGAACTCTTTCTCATGTCAGACCTTTCTGCCGCTAAAATTACACTCACAAAGTCTAAATCGATATAAAAAAAAAAAAAAAAAAGAAGGAAGGAAGGAAGGAAGGAAGGAGGCAGAATATCAAAATGCAAGACCCACATTTTTTCCAATGTTAGAAACTGCATTGAATTTCCTTTGCTAAAAGTCGCATGTCCAGCTATTAGGGGTGTGCAAAGAAATCGGGAACTACGCAGACCGTCTAGAACCAGATCGGACTGGCCCCGAATCGGTGGATCGAAAGGGAGCCAATTCAGTTCCTGGATCCAATGGATGCCGGTCCGGTTCTAGGTGTGGAACCGTCCGCCCAAAACGGACCGGTAATATATATGTAATTTAGGGGGGCAAATGGGAAAAGCTCAAACATTGAGGGGCAATTTGTAAGATCCTCAAAAGTTGACGGCCAATATGTAACTTTCCTCATGAAATGCTGATATTTTTTAATGTAACTCCTACATTATATGATATCATGTGCTTAGAAGAATTCATGTGTAGCCCGAAGCAGGGAGTTGTTTTTTTGTTGGGGGGAAAAAGAAAAGAAATTTGGTGCAATCGGTTCATGGCTTGCTGGAAAACAAGCGGTTGGAAAATACCGCCAAGAATAGAAAGAAATGGAATTAAATTTCGAGACGTGATAACACTCTTTTTATGGATTTATTTGCTCCACAACATTATTAATGATTTCTGGCAAATATCCTCCAGGATACAACAAAATCTCGTGAAAATAACAACTAGCAATTCTAATATTTCTTCAGGATCTCTCAAGGAAAATAATTGGATAAAAAGGTTGTGTTTCTTTGAGAAATATGAAAATGAAAGTTATGATTATGAACAGTATAGTAATATGTATAACTATTCAAAGAGAAGACAACTCTTTTTTCCGAAAATAACTATATTTGAACACACCTCTTCATATCCAATTGGGACACACCTATTCATATTTGAACCAGTAGTTATGTCCGAACAAACACAAACACTCCAAAGGTTATAAGATTGTCGATTTAGTAAATATGTCCGAACAGAAAAAATTAACTTCAACTCTATGTGAATAGTGACACTGTTTCGCTAGGGCTGAATAGTTATTTTATCATTATACTTTCAATAATAATAATAATTGATGCATAGAGTCAATTCTGAATAGTGCAAAGTGCTCCTAATAATCAGGCACCTGCACGCGGGTATAATGAGTTCTAACCCACTTGTCCATTTCTCTATTTTGAAATACTATAATAACCTTCTAACTAATAAAGTGTTTCACAATTTCCCTTCTGTCCTATGTAGGATGAAGGAAAGGCAATTTATTATTATTTTTTTCAAATAACTTCGACACAAGTTATTGATAGTGTGAAGCTTGATGGGACCAGTTCTATGGGCCCATCCAATAACCGGACCGGTTTCAATTTTTTGAAACCGGTCCTTAGTGGGCAATTCCCAATTTACGTAGAAACCACCCATCTTAAAACCGATCACCCCTACCAACTACTCCAGAATGATTAGCAAGTTCAATTGAAAATTTCAAAAGAAAAAATCTCAAAAACCACTTTCACCCTTTGTTTTCTCCTTTATAATCATCTGGAGTTCCCAAAGAAATTAGACAGCTAGAGAGAGGAGATGAGCAAGTGCTAAAACTACTTCATATGAACTCTGGGAACTAAAATTTCGCGGTACTCCTTGTCTTACATGAAAGAAAAATATTTGTTTGGCAATTAAGGATGTAGGACATGCGAGCACCGACACGTTAAAATAAAGAACGTATCCGTGGAGCCCGCCATCACTATATAACAAACGGACAGGCCGCGAAGTCCCCTAAGGGAGAGAAATCTCCCTTCTCGAGTGAGGTGACCCAGTTAACCTTCACCAAGGATGGAGAGGAGACCCTGATTAACTCTCTGGAATTCCCAAAGAAATTAGACAGCCAGAGAGATTCAGGGAAGCCGTAGAGAATTTGACATCCGAATGAATCTCGAGTTTCTTCGACTTGTCCAGACTTGTTCTTCTTGATGCCGATGGTTGACTATGTGCCCGGGAGACTGAAGGTTTCTATCGCACAGAAAGAAGAAGAAGAAGCAGCAGCAGCATGAGTCCTGTGAACAATTATCGTTTTCCTTTTCGAAAACTCAATTCGGCCTTATTTTTGGAAAAAGAATAATGATGGGAACTTCCCAAAAAGCATTTAGGCTTTGCTTGTATTTTTCTGAAAATGATCGCCTGTATCGCTTGATCTTTTTAGCCAATAAAAAATATTTTTATTATCAAGAACGATTCATGTCTAAATATTTTTGTGGTTAGGAAAAATTTTCTAAATCATTCATTTTTGGGGAAATAAATGGAGCCTTAGTCTCATGTTCGATTCGCATCTCTATACAATTTTGTGGGACAATAGCTTATTTGAATAATTTAACACGTACCCTCACAGATAGACCAGAGGGCTTAAAATTAAGCGTGGCAATTTATATCGAATTAGGACCTCCTACTCTTATACTTCGAAAAATTTTGTGAGATCATTTGTCAATTATTTTAAAAGCTTAACCTAAATAGATGGAGAGGATAAAACACCCCCGCCCCTCCCCACACACACACAAATACATAGAGAGAGAGAGACCTGTAGAGAAGTAATTTAAGATACTTTAATACTCCTATCATGTGCAAATCGAATTAGCAACAACACGCCTCACACATGAAATAAATTGGGGCAAAACTTGGCTTCGACATCGTGTTTTGTATGACCACTATCAATTGACTTGAAATGTTGAGATGTTAGTGGAAGGCCGTTTAGTATTTAAATACGGACCCTAACGGTGAACGCCATCACAAAATTATTTCTCGTGAAGCCCTCAGTATGGATCCAACGCCGACTTTCAAATAAATTTGGACGATTCCCTAATTCAGTTCGTCACTCAAAAGTATTTTATCAGAACTCGCGAATTTCATGGATTTGCCTTGTTCCCTTATTAGAGTCTTATTTAGCATTATGCATAATCCGAGTTACATTGAAATCAAAATTTTTATTTATGTCATTTGACAAAGCCGGATTTTATTTTATTTGAAGTTATTGGTTAGCTTTTGTTGGGACCAAGCTGTCTTATTATAACCATCTTTTTTATACTTCGGCTGCAAAATTCATGAAAATTAAACTACTTCCTCCACATCTTGTCCCCCTGGTATTCCGGAGAATCTTCCAAGCAAAAGACAACCCTCACGAAACATCCAAAAACACGACAGAACGGTCTGAACCCAAATCCTCAAAAAATTAAGTTGCGGATGGCTACTCCTCAAATTAATTCTTTCTTTCTTTCTTTTCTACCTTTTTCTTTTATGTCAATCAAGACGGTCCAAGGAGCTTATGATGATGCAAACGACGTACAAATTGTATGCTCATTTGAAAAATCATAAGGAGAATTGTCGGGGCATGTATACCTAGTCAACGTGTATATTATAATATTTAAAAAATTGTCTAAAAAGTTTTATCAATTTAGTCATAAATATTTTGATGATTTGCCAATTTAATCATAAATATTTTGATAATTTTCCAATTTAACTATAAACCTTTTGACAATTTGTCAGTACATTCATCCCGGTTAATCATCTAAATAATATGTTTAGGACTAAATAGGCAAAACTTCAAAAGGTTTAGAACTAAATTAATATAGTTAAAAGGTCGAGAACTAGATTGGCAAAGTGTCAAAATATTTAGAACTAAATTAGCATAATCGAAAGATTTGAGACTAAATTGGCCCCTATAAAATAGATTTAGGACTTTTGGACAATCATAGTATTATCATATGCTATTGAATTCTACGTCACGTTGAGCATTGCAGATCCTTATCGAGACGTCGAACAATGTCTGGCCCCGACGTCGGAAGTGGTTTTCGATTAGAATAGATTCCGAGTTTCAAAATTCGTTCATAATAAAACTTGTTCGTCTGGCCTGTTTGCCGTCCGAAGACGAAGACCAGGTCTTGCACACGCTTGTCCTGATAATGACATGATGGAAGAACGAGACATCAAGGACTATCGACAACGTTAGACACATACAGTCCCGTTTTAATTATGCTGTTGTCTCTCTCTGCCGGCAATCCATTTAAGATCACACCCTCAAGCCAAACTACAAGCTCTCGGTTTCGGTTTCGAGGAAGTATAATTAGAATCCGAGGAAGGAGTGAAGCCGGCAGCGCCACCAGGGTTGGATGGGTGGATCACCGGGTTCTTCGCCGACCCCGATGCGGGCTCAGGACAAGCCTGGGCTGAGCCACTGGACGAATGTGTTGGGAGTGATGATCATAGCCATGTCCGTTCTGCTGACGGGCGTCACCTTTTATTTCTTCTTCAGGAGGAAGCTGCTCCCCGCCATCACGCGGCGCTGCCGTCGATGGACGACAAGCAAAGGTCAGTGATTCCGTGTCACAGTCGGAAACATTCCCAAGAAGAAAACAGTGTCGACGGAGAACGGAATAAGACGAAGAAAGATAATGAAGGGCAGTGAGAAATGAATTGGAACTCTGATTTAGAAACACTTCTAAGCATGATGCTTGAAGGCTTAAAGCGTGTCGTTCCGTCGTGTCGTGTCTTGGTCCAACACAAATCAAAACATGCATTCATATTTGTCTTACCATGTTCATTTGTAAGTCTGTTCCCAACGCATTCGTGCTTCAAGCTAGAAAAGCAAACCGGAGAACAGTTTGAAATTCTCAGTGTTGTGACACTGAGACCACATGAACCCTAAAGCAAGAAGTTTAGCCTGTAGCGTCGAAAGCTTAACGTGAACAATCATATTGTAATTCCGATTCATGATTCGTAAAGCTGAAACTCACGCATCGATATGAGAAATCATTTTGCTTCAGGGTCCTTTGTTGTTCGTAATATCCTCTCATTAGTAACAAGGTCTGAGCTTCGAATGACAATACATTGCAGCTGGAAGTAACTTGGAAGACGAGAAGATATTGCTGAGAAGGTTCCAGCTCGAGGAACTCGTGAGGGCGACCAACAACTTCAGCAAGGAGTGCCTGGTCGGATCCGGAACTTTCGGGAATGTCTACAGAGGGACGTTCCACGACGAAGGAATGCTAGCCATCAAGAAACCTCATGCCGACTCCTACCAGAGCGTCGAAGAATTTAGGAATGGTAATTTAGCCTCTCGACGTATTGTGCCGAGTATAAAATATGGAAGAATTATGTGTTTTTGTTCTTGAGGTCCAATTTGAGGATTATATCTTCAGGTGGCTGATTATTCTGCAGTTTTTTCTTGAACAGAAGTGAGACTACTTTCCAAAGTTAGGCACAGGAACCTTGTCAGCTTGGTGGGTTTTTGTGAAGAACCAGGTAAAAACATGCCCTCAATTTGATATTTTCAAATTTCGAAAAAGAAAATTGAAATATCCCACGTCGCTCGGTAATGGAATTTACATACTCTTTATGTTAAATTTCCATGTTTCGACGGGCATAAGCCTCGGAAGTGAAAAAAAAAAATCTGATTGAACATGTGATTGTACAGGAGCAAGAGAAGCTAAGATGCTGGTTTATGAGTATGTGCCCAACGGTTCATTGCTTGAGTACATCATGGGTAAGTTTGAAATGATGTTATATTATAGGAAGCTACTAGCCTGACAGTTTAACAGTAGTGTCGGTTATTTCTAATCACACGATCTCCCGATCAATGAATGCTTTATGCAAAATACATGCTGATGGTGTGTGAATCTTCGATTGAGATTGTACCGTTTCCAACAGTACTATCAGAAAACATTTTCCTATATAATATATGAAAAGGGAGAAAACTGAGAATCTTTCCTTCCTTCTTTGGCCATAAATAGGGAGAAGAGGGAGGGTCTTGACATGGAGGCAGAGAGTCAACCTAGCCATTGGAGCAGCTAAAGGTAGCTTCCACTCTTCCACTCAATTCATTTTTCACATGGATAAATAAGGCATGTGAGGAGACGAGGGTTCTGTTGCTGATATGCTCCAAATTTTGCAGGCATTGCTCATTTGCACGAAGAGGTCAAGCCGAGCATCATCCACCGCGATCTGAAACCGAGCAACATCCTCATAGGAGAAGGGTTTGAAGCCAAGGTTTCGGATTTCGGGCTCGTCAAGTCGGGGCCGATCGAGGATCAGTCGCACGTCAGTAGTCAGATCAAAGGGACACCGGGATACCTCGACCCTGCATATTGTTCCAGCTTCCATTTGACTCCGTTCAGCGACGTCTACAGTTTCGGCGTGATACTTCTGCAACTGGTCGCTGCCCGGCCTGCCGTTGACACCGGAAGGAACAACTCTAGGTATCATATTATAGAATGGGTAAGGATATTAGTCTCTTCATACTGTATTATCATTATATGTCTGCCATTAAGGTGTCCGATTCGGCGATCCTATCATTCGGTCCACGCACACATGAAGTTGCTCGCATAGTGTGCGTGTCGGTCCCCTACAAGTCGAGCAAGATTTACAGTTCTCGCACATAAGAATGGACTTTCAGACATTAAATAGCCAGAATGTGTCCATGCACATCTGTGTAGCTAGGTCGGCCATTCGGCTATCGTGCTTCCGTCGCGATTCAGTCATTTTGGATGTGTGCGATTCTTGCCCCTGAATACACTGACCGATCGGTAGGACAACTTCGACACGACTTGAAGGGATTACCGGAGATTCACACGGCGCGACCTACGCTAGCTAACTGAATACATTGTCTCTTAGGGAGTTAACACCATGTCGTCGTTTGAGTGCAGGCCAGACCAAGCTTAGAAAGAGGAGACGTGACAGGAATATTGGATGCCAATCTCCTCTCACAACCGTGCAACATGGAGGTGATGTTGAAGATGGGTCAGCTTGCTCTGAGGTGCGTGGTGAAATCGCCAAAACAGCGCCCTACGATGACCCAAGTGTGGCAAGAACTAGAAGAAGGACTTCGCGTGACCGACAGCAACTCTCTTAAACCGACAGCCCGCAGCGGGCCTCGCAGATCGATGGACCGTGAGACTTCTCAGAGCTTCAGCATCGATGGGGTCGGGTATCAGATATTCCACGTGGAAATGGACAGCCTCTCATTCCAGTCCACGAGCTTGAGGTGTTTGGATGCCGACAACCTCAGCATCGACTTCGACAAATGCAGTTTAAGAGGAATAGAAGAGGAGAAGTAGTTAACGGTTGCACAATCTCGAGGACCTCTGGCCTCTCGAGTTCGAAATTACCGGATTTTACTTATGTAACAGATCTAAGGTAGGCGGCACCAAGTGTGAAGTAGATGTGGCCTTGGAAATTCATTCATTGTTCACAACACCCCTTTCAAACTTTCCACCTTCACCCGAATGACATTACTAGACAAGCAGACTGGCAATTTCCTCGCCAAGGTAGCCGCTGTCAACGGGTCTATGGAACCATCATCTTCAAGGCAATGTTGCCAAACTGGACTCCTTGTATCCACCCTTATATCACCATCAACTTCAAAAGTGCTAGGACCAGGCCAATGAGTAAGCTGGAAAATTAGGCATGCCAACAAAGGCTAGCAGTTTGCATCAGAGGCCATGTAAGTGAGATCTTGCGTTGACCCGATATGTCACGACCGGATGAAAATAAAGGTCCGATTGTGATGGATCCCGCTCGCTGGCCTAATGCCATTCGATGACTATGTTAGTCCAAATACATCGACCCTATTCACGAGACAAAAATTTCACAGGAAAGCATTGAAACCTCAGCAGAGTTCATACTTTTACACCCCACTATGACTCTTAGCATCTGCGCAGCAGAGTTCAACTACTCGACAGAAGATTCGCAATAAACATAATAGTTGGAGATGCCTTTTCTTTTGCACCCTGGTAAGCATAACTTCATTTCAGGACCGAATTTTTATACCGATCTTTATGCCGTTCGCCACTGTAAACTACTCCAAAAGTGCTTGGATTAAGGGTATTACAGAATGCAAAAATTAGATCACTAGAGGGGAGAACAGATGCAAGTCAAAAGAGTTGCCCACAAAAATCTTTGCTGTCACTTTTGAAGCTTTCCCCCCATGATTCTTCCCATCATTGTGATCAAGTAAGCTGACATAAAATACAAGTCCCGGGTAAAATGTTACATTCTACATTAAAGAATTAATAATGAGCCGCACCTTCCCAATCTCTCAGATTCAACGAGTTGATTGTTACAGTAAATCCTAGTAGCATCGGTTTAGCAGCTTCATTAGGCAACACTAAACTTCCACTGGTGTTGCACAGGGGGCCAGAGTTTTTGCAGGTATACCTCCCCCTCTCAAGGACACGGTGGGTCCTTTGGTTGAGCTGGCTCTGCTGACTAAATTCGAGTCGAGAAATACAACAATGACTGTGATGTCGTCGTGGAAATGTCTGCGGACACCACGGTCAATTTTCTTCAAGTCGGAGTACCTCATCTCTCTTTTCTTCGCCGCTTCCTGCAAGGCAGCTTTCACAAGCCTCCGAGCAATTCCCTGGATGGAAGCAAGTGGATAACAGTCACATTAGATCTATAGCATTTCAATGTTGGAGCAAGTCCTACAGGTAAAATCAAGCAGCACTCAGGTATCCAAAGTAGTGTATATTCTCCAAGACATCAAACAGGTGTTTTCCACCCACGATCCCACCACACCTATCAGTCTCAAAGTTAAAACATCGAGAAGATGCATGGGCATGGAAATTAGCAACACCAAAAATTGCATGCACTATGTAAACTGAAGCCTCACGCCTAGCATTTCAATGATCTCGATTCCCACAGAAATAGATCATGTCAAGCAGATAGGAAAGGGCATGAAACTCTTACTAGTTACTGAAAATGAAAGAGAGACAGGGAATGAGCAGGACTGGGGAGCTCACTTAAAAAGAGAAAAGTCTCTGCAGGAAAATCTTACATTACGGGGATGATTTTGAACTATATCAACTGCTTCTTGGTTGTTAAGGTGCTCCCACAGTCCATCAGAAGCAAATATCACAAACTGATCAAGAGGCTGGAGATCATGCACTGATATAGATGGATCAGAACTTAAAATTGGCCTTCTAAAAGGTTCGCGAAGGCGAAACTTGGAATATAAAGGCGCCCTGTTGAACTCAGCCTTCTTCAGATACACATCACCAATGGATCTAGAAACCTGCAGAAATAAGTTTGTCAACCTAAAATCAAGACTACATCTTTCAAGGAAGAAAGAAAAAAATGACCAGAACAATTTAATTTTGACAGTGAATTTTGGTGCAGTGGAACTTCTACAGCTTAAACAAATCATCTTGAAAGCAAAACAAATAATTTTTTTCACAATTCAAGTAGAAAAATCACAAAATTGAAATAGATCCAAGGCACAGATAGAAGGTCCCGTTACTGTACCACTTAGCATACCCATCACATGAACTACTCCTGGTAAGAAATCTTTCTAAAACCACGACCAATTGCGATCTTAAATCAAGAGCTTGTCCACACCTTTTCTTTCACTTAGCGTTGACTAGGAGAATAGGAAGAAAAACGAAATGACAAACCCCCTCGAACAACTCTAGAGTTGACAACAAAGTACAAATAAAACAATTATCATTCACGTTTCATGCTCCCAATGTCACTGATACACTATTTTCCTGGTTCCGATTTCAAAGGTAGTACTGAGGCCGTAAACGCTTTGACGGAAAATTTATAGTCTCTCTTTAATAGCTCCATTTGGGGCTATGAGCTTTTATGTCCCCTCCAAAGAGAGGAATGTCACACAAACGCACATTACATCCCACGCCAATCTTCACAATAAGTGAGAAACCTAATTACAGTTATTGAAGTATGGCAAAAAAATAAAAAATTACAGTCATTGAAGGTCAAAACATTCAGATGTATCATCATGAATCAGCAACTATTCACTTTAACTACTACTCAATTTCAGTCACGTCAAGCAGCTCACCAATTGGACAGTATAGATGTAACATTTAAACTGAAGCCATTTCTCCCATCCCACAGAGCTCAGATGACCGTTCATGCCTAATTGAACTTTCCCGCTGACCATCCCTGGATCCCAAATTCACTAACCTAATGACTTTGTAGCCCCATACAGCACCTCATCCGGAAATACCAAATCCAGAAATGGGAAAGGCAAAAATGAAGACAAATGTTTTTCACCACTTTACAGTCAATAGACGTACCTGTATGAGGCCCTTTACACGCCATACTTTATGCTTTAAGACCACGATTTGAGAGTCATCTGGATGCAAAGAATGCATCTCCTGCCGAACGGACTCTATACACACATTATGCTCTGATGAAAGCTGGATGGCGAGGACCTCGCCGGTCGCCTTTACAGCCCTACCCAGAACAGCCCGAGAATCGCCCAAGTTGGCAATGTAGAGCGTCCCACCAGAAATAACACCAACCAGGCAGCACGATCCAACAGCAGCAATCTGGGGCTTCATGGGCCATTGTTTAGTAACAAGAGAGAAGAATCCCTCTTCCGTTGCTTGGTAAGCCTTCCTAATAGCATCTACGGACATAGATTCTTGCTCAGTTGCAAACACTGCAAATCATAGACAACGCAGCTGATTAATGATGGACAAAGAACATTGTCTGAATTGAGCACCAAAGAACATAATGATCACCAATAACAAAAAGGACCAATCAAGATAATATAGAACAGACTAGGCCTCATTGGAAGATGCTTCTTAGACTGAATAGAAAAAAATTGTTTATTATCTTACTCTTCAGATTCTGGAAGAGGTGATCATTAATGAAACGCGATGTCTCAGGTCCACCATGGCCATCATACACTCCAATGAAGGTGCCATAAGGACCTGAGTCAAGAAAACTCAAGGAGCCTGACTCGATCTGGCTCTGATCTTCGAGCAAATTATTGGCCTGAACAACCGCCATTGAGAAGTCCCCATTCAAGTGCTGCCCAGTGTCTTTGTACCAAAGAAGTCCATCTTGCCGGCCCCCTAAATCCGAACCCGTGTGCACATAACGGTCCGAGGACGGCCGCCAGCAAGCCCTCAGAAAATTTAACAACCTCGATAACATCCCTCATCTCACCTAAGTGAGCCTCCGAGTCTGGCTCCACATCCAATTCGGCTGCACCACCAACTCCAAACCCAAAACTGACAACCGCCACTCACCTGCAAACTGCATAATTATTTACAAGTCATATCCACTGCTTCACAGACTCAAAATCAAATACCAAGAACATTGAATTATTCATCCTGCAGTTTTGTTGACAGTAGTCTAGTCGCAAATGATGCCTCCGCTATCTACAACTAGCAAGCAATACTCCTATATATATATAGGAAAGTTTTAGGTCTACCGTCCAAGACCAATGACTTCTGCAGCTCAAACAGAGAGAACCCACCAAGAGCCCCATGAAACAGAGACTGACATCATAAAAGATAACGAAACACACAACCGAAACACATCTGCAACTAGTCGGTCAAATCCAACCGTCCCCATTCTAATCCTCGAGCACAGCAATTTGGCGGTCCACCAGAAAATTCAGTAACTAGACCACCAGAAAGATCAGCAGCTAGACAAAGACCCGAAGCGACCGCTCCCAGAACACCGATCGCTCAAATTGCGACGACACGAGACCAAGCGAAAAACGAAAAGGGGGAAAGATAGAAAGAGGGAGCAACTCACAGTACAAATTTAGGTTTGCGGCTGAATCGACACCGGACGAAAGCGATGGAGATCTAAAAAGAGGAACAGAGACAGAGCATGTGGGCGACCGCTCGAGAGCGTTAGATCCGTAGATCCACCAAATCAAAGCGCAATCGCTTTCCGCAAGCGAATTCGATCGCTCCTTTTTCCGAAAATTTACTCTTTTTGTCCGCCGTTCCCTCTCTTTTCGCGGACGGCGGGGAGGACGGCGGTGGCGGCCGCGACCCCGACTGGCGACGGAAGAAGAAGAAGAAGATAGAAGCTACGTAAGAAAACGAAGAGAGCCCCCCCTTTTTTTGTGGGGGGAGGGGGGGAGGAGGGGTCCCTCAAGCAGTGTGATTGAACCAGCCGACGAAGCTCTCTCTCTCTACACTTTCTCTCTCTAGAGGTCGAAGGTGCGTCTCAGCAGACAAGGCCTTCTTTAATCTCGCGCTATAAAAGAGAAACGAACAAAGCGGATGGCCGGAAGCCAGCAATGCATACGGGCAGCGGTGGGGCCCCACGTATAAAAACCCCCACTCCAAAAAAGAAAAAATTAAAAATTAAAAAAGGAGAAACTGCCATGGATCGATATGATGTGGCAGAGAAATATATATAATAATACGAGAATTTTACAACTGTAATATCGGGACCCATTTTTTTCTATTTTGTTTCACGCCGTTGACGACTTCCTTTTTTGGTGGTTTTTTCCATAGAAAAAGGGGCAGAACGTCCGATCTAATAAAAATTTAAATCGATAGATGAAGGAAAATCACGGGAATACAAATAGCGTATAAGCCCAGTAGACGAGCGATGCGAGATATTTTCACGTGGGATACGGGTATTTTTCGACGGAATGCCTACAATCATTGTAGGAAACGAAGAAATCATCGAAAGTACACGATGTTAATCTATGGATACTATTGAACGTTGATATATTAATTTTCGAGAGGATATGTTTTGTCCAGATTAGCCATGGTTTCTCGTATAATAAATTGGTGCGCCTCGACTAGGAGTGAGTATGAGTTCGAGATAGAACCGAAAATCGGGCCGAATCGGCTATGGTTCTAAGTTCTAGGTTCTAATTCCCACGGTTACCGATCCGATTTTTGGATCCAAAAATAGTGAAGCCGGTGTTGTGCAATTCGATCCCAATTCCCGAGTAAGAGTGGAATTGGGAACACCCAAGAACTAAATCGGAATCGGGAAACAATGAACACCGACTACGCGTTTTGAACTTTTTATTATTTAGTTTACTTGTCCATCTTTTATGGATTGTTGCTATTGAGAGAGGGGGGTTTTAGTAGTTGTGTTCACTATCGTTTTGCTTAACTAAAAACGAAACGGAAGAGAATAAGAAAAAAAGTGAAATGAAGAAAAAGAAATTGGTCGGTTCTCAAGCGGACCACGAAATCAATTGACATGGTAAGTTCTAAGTTCCATATTACGCAGATTAGATTCCAAGTTCTAGAAACTAGAAGATTGATTTCGACGAAGGTAGGTTCCATGCTCCAGTTGAAATTTAAATTCACTCCGAATCCGATTGCCCCTAGCGTAGAGGAAAAGCAATAAGAAGAGGTCGAGTTGTTCCTCGCTGTGATAAATTAATACAATATCTTATCTCAACTTAATCGTGATCTTAAGATAATGTCATCATTTGAACGAAGTAGGCTTTTTGCAAAGTTCATCATTTTTTTTCCCTAAACTAATTACTAAAAAAGAAGAGTGGTTCCCATTAAGGCGACCCTCCACTACAGTGCATACAGAATCCCAAAAATTCATGGGGGATCTTTCCCATAAACAGTCTCAAAAAGAGAAATGAACCAATTTTTATCAAGGTTTTCATATCCTTTTGCCATGTTACTATTTAATTATAACACATTCATATATGAGGAAATATATAACATATTGGCATAATAACATAATTTAGAGTTCTTTATCTATTAGTTAGCACACAAACATTTCTCTCGTTTTCATGATACACGGAATTCCATATGACGTTTACGGATTCCTATTTTTAACCCGATTACTTATCCCGCGGTCTCATGATTTGCGATGCAATGTACAAGGCCCTGTTTAAGGTATATTTTCGTACGACAGCGCGAGCAGAATGCGCAAATAATAGATAGATCCTTTTCATCTAATTTAAATGTTTCACGCTTAATTTCGGTACAAGAAGATTCAAAGGGTTCCAAGCTGGTCTTTTTTCCATCGTCGCTCATGTTCGACCCAAATTATTGTTGGTTCCTCGAGTATATACATTTGTCTTCGCTCAATGAGGGCTCCAGATCGCCGTGTAAACAAGCGGATCACATTCAATTATCAATAGTTACGAGACGCGTCACCTTAATTAATTTATCTTATATCCCCGATCTTAGTAAGACGTGTCATTTTCCTTACTTTTTCTCCCGTATATAAGATGGAAATAGAAGTGGGGATCGTCGATCCCTAGCGGTAAAAAGAGTTAACAATTTGTACACTTAGTGCCCCTACTCTCTCTCTCTCTCTCACACACGAACGAGCAATTCAATTTAGAGTAGCCAAGCTTAACGCGTGTCAAACTTTAATTTTATGTTCGTGCCATGGTTAGGTAAAGCCAAAAAAGATGCCGACACAACTTAGGTCAATTGCCCCTATGACTACGAGTTGCGTGCCCCATTGACGTTGTGGATATCTAAATTGATACTTCTTTTGATCGTGGGATGTCATTCTCATTCGAGTGGACGGTGCTCTCGCATTGTTCTAGTTTGGTTGGGAATAGAAACTTCCGAGTGAATTGAAAAAAGACAAAGAAAAAAAGGTGATGTGACCATTATTTTTCAGAAAAGAAGAAGAAGAAGGATTTAATTACTTTTTAGAAAAAAATTTTTTAATTTGAACCATTTTCAGTATGAGTACGAAGATAATTTGCGTATGGGCTCAACTTCCAACGTAAACAGCACGTGTAAATTCTTCCTTTCCCGCTTGAACGGGGAATAGATCGTATTAACGAGGATGCCCGGCACTGATCAACCATAATTATACACATAGCGATAAATACCAAAAATCTCCTAAGTGCGTATTTTACACCCTATGTCTCGTCCCGTGTACGGTGACGCACTTCAAATTATCCGTTAGGTATTATTAAGATGCACGTATGAAACGTGTTAAAAAAATCTCACGTCGAGAATTTAGTGCAATGCAGAGCGGTTGATATATTATTATTGGTCTATAATTCACGGGCTTAAGTTTTTGAACGAAGACTCTCCATACGAAAGATATGGAGTTTTTATGTGATATCCTTAAGATTAATCACATATTTTGCACGCATGTAGTGATTGTAATTTCCAATTCGAGGGGAGTTTTACTCCACCCAACTCGAAAATAATTTTAAACGGTTAATGAAAAAAAAGATGTGGTAAAAAAACGATTTAGAGGGATTGCGTGCTAATTGAGGTGTTTGTGGGGACCACCTATTTTGAATAGGTGGAGGACCGGGCGGGGGGTGGCGAGAGATCATTTAATGTCGCACGTAGGTGTCCATTTCGGAAGCCCCGATTGGACACGTGTCTGCCCATTCCTTTAAGCAAGTGGCGACAAGTTTGTGGATCTGGTGCGTGTCGGTTCGAATACTGCAAAAATTTCATGACCCACGTGTGACAGCAATTCGTAGCATGGTCACCATCTTGCCCCAGGAAAAAAAAAAATTTAAAGGAAGAAATTATTCAACATGTCACAAAAGAGATAAAATAATTAAGGGCTTAATTTTACCAAGAACCCTCTTTTCATCCACTTCTATTGATAGATTATAACATTGCCTAAGGTATTAAAAAGCAAAAGATAAAAAACACGTCGAACATGCTCGAAGGCAATTACCATCGGTCTAGACATGTCTCCTTCGTTCGCACTTGATCGAGATCCAGCTCGATGAAAACGGTACCACGAGTTTGATTTCGCTTGGCGTGTTCCGAATAATAATCTTTCGTTTTGTATTTACTCTTTTTTTTTTTTAAATTGGAAATCAGCCTCGCAACTGGAATTCGACTTTGTTTCTTCGACATGCCAATTTGTGAGGGGCTTATAGCTCCACAATCCGATGGCCTTTGATATTAGGAAATAGCACGGTAGGCGTACGAATCGCTTTTGGCTTTCTAGTGAACCAACAACTTATGGAGCAAACCCCAAAAAAATTGGGAAAGCATAAGTTTCAAACTTGGTAACCAAGATGCCGAATGAATAAGATGACTAAAAAAAGGACCATATAAGAAAAACTCATTAATTTTATCCCACGCACGTAAAAAAAGGTTAATAGACATGCGGTCTTACTGGTAAAGAAATTGGGGGTGGAGACGTTAGTATCATAATTCATAAATGTGGGGTTCGACTCCCGAGCTATGTAAACCGACGTAGTAAAAAAAAAATTACAAAATAGAAGAAGGATTCTTCGATTCTTCGAAATCATAAAATAGCTAAATAATTAATTTGCATTGAGGTTGGGTTTTAAGTCAAAAAAATCCGGTGGCTTCGGGATCCGCATTAAGACTAAAAGAGGGCGGCCGGTCTTTTTTTTTTGTGTTTTAAATTTCCTCGGCCGACCAGCAGAGGAAGATACCCCCGCACCTTCGCTGCCGCCACGACTTCCTTGTGTCAATCTTGTATTGACTCGATTGGCTTACGTGCGAAACCCGTCAGAAGACCCATTTTGAAAAACCTTCCCCTAATTTTTTTTTTCCTTTCGTTATATTTTCTTAATATACGTTTTTTTTTTGGGCCAAATTAATATATGTTTTTTCTGAACGTCGAGCATTGTGTAAATATCAGTAGCCTCTTCGGGAAGGTCAAATTTTGCATACCTGTCCATAATTTTTCCTTCCAATTTTTTTTTTTTATAATAAAAGGAGTATCTTGGATTTCTTTTTTCGAGCTCGCATGTTGAATTATCGAAGCCCCGCGTTTCGTGTCTGTCGTGTAATGGCGACATGACATTGTCTGAAATGCTTTCATTTTTTTTTTTTTTTGGGTTTATTGAAGACACTTTTCTTCCACCGTATTCGGTAAGGGGTCGAATGTCCGAGTCATATGCAATTTTTTTTTTTAATTATGAAATATTTTTCCGAAAGTTCGGCATAGCCAAATGAATTTGACTCTTAAGAATAAGATGGGAATGGAGCTTTCCGGCGATCTGTAACTTTGATCTCTTCCCTTTTTTTCCTGGTCAACAACATGCTTAATAAAGGAAGTTTTTCAAACCACCACCACCACCCCCACACCCCCCAAAAAAAAAAAAATGCTGAAATTACATATACGTGTGTGTAATTACAAAAGGTAGAATCTAAAAAGTCAAAACGCGTTGACTTTCTAGAAATGAATGCACACATGATTTTTAGGCTCTCTTGCCTTGTCTGCCACGTACCTGTTCTCGAATGGTCAAGTAATGGCCAAACTTGACACATAGGGAGCCCCGTTCGCGTCGGGACACGGATCGAGGATGCCGACAACGAGCTTGCCTTTCCCGGAATCTCGACTCTGGAGTAGGGATTCCACGAGTAATGTATATGACTCGAACCGAACATTTTGCAGCCACAGTACATCGGTGATTATTACGAACTACGATATGCATCAAATAAATATTGCTACGGCTGACCGCCTAGCTACGCCAATCATGTAGACGTTGCCGTCGAGAGGGGGGATGGAGTAAAAGAAGAAGCCCCTAGTGGTCACCTACCTATCTTAATCTCCCAAGCTCAAAGTGGGCACTAGTATTCTGTCAATTCGTTCCATATTTAAATCGTCATCTCCACAAAAGTTTATTGGGCATTGGTGCTTGCTTAGTGTGCAAGTAAAAGAGAGTCATGGTGGACGAAAAAGAGAGCAAAGTTCATTAAAGAAAAATGGGAAAAAAAATTATTTGAGCTGAAGGAGATTGTGTCTGTATTTGACTTTTGCTTAACCGCAAAGTTTTATGCATCACTTTCGTGGTCTAGACCCCGTTGGAGGTGGTCAACAACGTGTCGGTAACATAAAAAAAACACGGGGAATTTCAAAAGATTTTGGTCTGTGTGTGTTTTAGGTCCCAAGGTTTGGTCCTGCCGGTCGGTCGGTCGGTCGAGCCTTTCAGAGGCTGCAGTCTCTCTTGGAGTTTATTCCTTGATAGGCCGCGCCCCCGGTCGGCCTCTTTAGCGAGGCTTTGAGCCGCGAGTGACAAGATTGAAAATGTCTGGCTACAACAGTGGTGTGTCTCTCGAATCCTTAAACTGACCACACACGTTGAGATCAGAAAATTCACGTGAAATTGCTTCCTTGTCACGCGGCAATAACATTGCCGGTGAAATTTTATGGAATTAATGACTCTTTCCGACAAATGCTTCCAATGGTTATGAAGTGCATGTACCGCGGTCCATATGCTACTGTTGATACTTGATAAAACTGGAACCTCAACGAATTCCTCCAAGCTGTGGTTTGGGCTTTTAGCTTGTTTGTTATGGCCCAAAGAAGAAGAAACGTGGGGTGGGGATGGGGGAGAAGTGTCAAAAAAGTCTTAAACCTATTGTATTAGTACCAATTCAGTCCTAAACCTTTTTTTGATGCCAATTTAGTCTTAAACCTTTTGTATTTGTGCCAATTAAGTCCTAAACCTTTTATTGGTGTTAATTTAGTCATAAACCTTTTGTATTGTTGCCAATTTAGTCCTAAATCTTTTATATGTATACCAATTGAGTTAATCCGGTCAATTTTGACCGAAAATCGCTGACGTGGATATCGATTGTCCTCCATGGTACGGCTAACGCTAACTTGGATATTTTTTAATATTATTTTAATATTTTAAATAATATTTTAAGCATTTTTTTTTGTTTTTTTCAAAATTATTTTTAAAAATTATTTAAAATATCAAAAAAATATTAAAAAAATATCCACGTTAGCGCCAACTGTGCCACGTAGGATAATTGACGTCCATACCAGTGATTTCCAATCAAAATTGGCCGAATTGACTCAATTGGCAAAAATGTAAAATTTTTAGGACTAAATTGGCACTATTGTAAAAGGTTTAGGACCGAATTGACACTAATAAAAGGTTTAGGACTTAATTGGCATCAATATAAAAGGTTTAGGACTAAATTGGCATCAAAAAAAGATTTATGACTGAATTAGTATTAATACAATAGGTTTATGACTTTTTTGACACTTTTCTTGTGGGGATGGGGATTTGAGGCCCAATGATTATTTTAGCCCCAACTTTTTTTTGTTCTACAAAAAATCATCTAACTTTAACTTGAGTCTCCTCCATTGAAACTATTAGTTATGCAACATGACAATTCTACGTCATCAATATATCCACATGGCTTACCGACGTGGATTTAAGATACTATTCATCATCTTCTTAATAAGGAATCTGAAGTTATTTATCCGCTTCAACTTGGTCACGGGTTGAAGGACAACTGTTTTGAAACTTCAGGGAGGTTGGGCTCGTTATAAAAAAGGCTCTAGTTATGAACTTGACGAATCTCGTCCATGGCATCTCTCCATGGGTGGTAATACACATCTTTGGATTCCAGTGAAACCGTGAAATGAAGGAGGCGACGAACAACTTAACCATCGTCCTTCAAGCCGTGATCAAGGTGAAGCGGATGAACAATTTCGAATTCAGTGCTAAAAAGTTTGTGAATAGTGCCTTAAATCCATATTAGCAAGCTACATGGATTTATTGATGACGTGAAATTGCCACGTTAGACAATTAACGGTTCCCAATTAAGTAGGGCCAGATTTGATACTCGAATCACAGTTGGTGAATTTTTTACGAGACAAAAAAGTCCAGGTCAGAAGTCGGTCCTTTTCCAAGGAATTAGCCCCGATTACATTATGCCCGAGACTAGGGGTGAACGGTTTCAAGTTCCGGATAGGTTCCACCTAGAACTTGGAACCTACCCGCTAGTATAAGTTCCTCATTTTTTGGAGCCTACAACCTACCCTATGCACCCTAGAACCTGAAACCTACCCTATCACAAGTTATAGGGTATGATTCCAGGGTACCCGGGAACCCGTAATTTTACTAAAAACACTTAAGAAAAGTAGCTCCAACATCTACATAATCATTTTTAATCAAAGAGAGGGATTAGCAGTTGATAAAAAAAAGCCAGTACATTACCAAAGTGCAAGATTGTGAATTATAAAACATGAGACTTAGAGAATTCAAAGTATTTGCAATATACTAGCATGTCACATGTACAATACCTTTTTGAAATTTTCTCAAGCTCAAGTTTTCAATTTTTTTAGCTTGTTCTTATAAACTTGTTTCGCGTTTAGCTTGGCCTTTCTTTTCCTCCACCAACTTCAGAGCACTTCGCTCCCTCTTCAGTTTAGTTTGTTAAAAAAGTTCGAGTGGTTTCAAGATCACATTCCTAATTTCTATGACACATATACAAAACGCCGATTCCGGTTCCGCTTCTTGTTCCAATTCCGGTTCCATAGAGAATAGGGAATCGGAAGCGGTTCCTCAAAATACGGAATCGGGAATCGGACCCTATTTCACTAGAACCTGGAACCGGACTGGAATCATAGGTTTGGTTCTCGGTTCTACCTTGAAACCATACTCGTCCCTACCCAAGACGACGACGATGACAAGAACGCGTCGAGTCTAGGGGTGTAAATGAAAACTTTCCTTAAACTCCGTCTCCAAAGCGTAATTATCCGAACCTTCCCGCGAGAAGATAGCAACAAACAATGCGTCGAGGCCGGGGGGCGTAAATGAAAATTTTCTTTGAACTCCGTAGCGAACACGTAATTATGCGAATCTTCCCTGGGGGTTCCCTCTTCTCGGTCGTCTTCCTTGTCGCACGGGGCCAACACCAGCACACGAGCTCTCCTCCTATTCACTTCTCAGCGTCTCCATCTTCTCCTTCAATTTCCACTCCAAAAGCCCTAAAATTCCTCAATATCCAACTCTCCCAACCCATCACATGAATCGAGGACTTCACCATCTCTGTTCGTACCGCGAAAGCCCTAGATTTGCCGGACTCGCCTTCCCCTCCAAGCCCTAATTCGCCCAAGACTCGGTGGGCCCACCTCTCCTCCCATTGGCGACGCCCCCGATGGCCGATATGCTGGCCCCTCCACCGTCTCCATCCGCCTCCGGCGACGGCGAGGGGGCGGACGCGTGGTACGGAAGCATCCAGTACCTGCTCAATATCTCCGCCATCGGCGCATTCTGCTGCGTGTTCATCTTCCTCTTCCTCAAGCTCCGCAGCGACCACCGCCGCATGCCCGGCCCTGCGGCGCTCGCCACGAAGCTCCTCGCGGTGTGGCACGCCACGGGCCGCGAGATTGCGCGGCACTGCGGGGCTGACGCCGCGCAGTTCCTGATCATCGAAGGCGGGAGCTGCAGCCTTCTGCTATTAATCGCCATCCTGTCGGTCTTTGTACTTTTGCCGATTAATCTCTACTGCGGAGACGCGGTGTTGAATGATCAGTTCTCAAAGATGACGATCAGCCACATCACGAAAGGTTCGGGATTGCTTTGGGTGCACTTCTTCTTTGTGGTCATTGTTGTCGTTTTGGTGCATTTCGGTATTAATGCAATTGAGGGAAGATTGAGGGTTACTAGATTTAGGGATGGAAATGGGAACCCGAGTTATCCGGGCACGAGTTCGAGTGCTATATTTACCGTTATGGTGCAAGGTTTGCCAAAGACCCTGGGGGTTGATAGCCAAGAATTGCAGGAATATTTTCAGCACAAGTATCCGGGGAAGCTTTATAAGTTAATATTACCTATGGATTTGTCTGCATTGGATGATTTGGCCTTGGAACTGGTTAGAGTAAGGGATGAGATTTCTTGGTTGGTTGCGAGGATGGACTCAAGGCTTTTACCTGGAGATGGTGAAGATTTGGAACATGGGGGTGATTTTTGGGAGGGAGTGAGGGTTAGGGCTGTTTGGATGTGGAAGCACGTAAAGCATGGTTGGGATCAGGTGGCTGATAGATTAGGTTACACGGATGAGGATAAGTTGAGAAGGTTGCAGGAATTGAGAGCTGAACTGGAGACTGACCTTGCAGCTTATAAAGAAGGGCGTGCACCCGGTGCTGGTGTTGCATTTGTGATGTTTAAGGATGTGTACACAGCAAATAAGGCTGTTCAGGATTTCAGAAGCGAGAAGAAGAGGAGAATTGGGAAGTTCTTTTCAGTCATGGAGTTGCGCCTGCAGAGGAACCAGTGGAAAGTTGAGCGAGCACCGTTGGCTACGGACATATATTGGAATCACTTGGGGTTGACAAAGTTCTCTCTGAGACTGCGGAGGGTACTTGTGAATACGTGCTTGCTCTTGATGTTAGTGTTCTTCAGTTCCCCTCTAGCTGTCATCAGTGCCATAAACAGTGCTGGGCGAATCATCAATGCGGAAGCCATGGATAATGCTCAGTCATGGTTGGCCTGGGTGCAGAGCTCGAGCTGGCTTGCTTCAGTTGTTTTTCAGTTCTTGCCGAATGTCATCATCTTTGTGAGTATGTACATAATTATACCATCTGTGCTTTCTCATCTCTCCAAGTTTGAGAGGCATCTCACCATGTCTGGAGAGCAGAAAGCAGCCCTTCTGAAGATGGTGTGCTTCTTCCTTGTTAATCTCATCCTCTTGAGGGGTCTGGTGGAATCGTCACTAGAAAGTGCTCTCCTTCGCATGGGCAGGTGCTATCTGGACGGAGAAGACTGTAAGAGGATTGAGCAGTACCTTAGCGCATCTTTTTTATCAAGATCATGCCTATCCTCTCTAGCATTTCTTATCGCCAGCACATTCTTGGGAATATCTTACGATTTGTTGGCTCCTATCCCTTGGATAAAGAAGAAGATTCAGAAGCTTCGGAAGAATGACATGCTTCAGCTGGTTCCTGAGCAAAGTGAGGATCGTCCCCTCGAACAGCAGGAAACAAATAGTCTTCGGAGACCCCTCGTCTCTGAAACTGTTTATGACACCCCTAGATTCAGTGCTGTCGACCTACCCGGCCAGGATCTTACTGAATATCCGACCAATGGAGCCTCACCGGTGCCAAAGCAGACGTTCGACTTTGCTCAGTATTATGCATTTAATTTGACGATATTTGCCCTGACCATGATATATTCCTCATTCGCTCCTCTCGTGGTCCCTGTCGGTGCGATCTATTTCGGGTACAGATATGTGGTTGACAAGTACAACTTTCTATTTGTTTATAGAGTTCGGGGGTTTCCTGCTGGCAACGACGGGAGGTTAATGGACTCCGTGTTGAGCATCATGCGACTTTGTGTCGATCTCTTTCTCCTTGCAATGCTCTTGTACTTTTCAGTCCAAGGAGACTCCACAAAGCTGCAAGCCATATTTACGCTTGGAATGTTAGTAGTGTATAAGTTGTTGCCGTCCGATGGCGATAATTTTCAGCCAGCCCTGTTGGAAGGCATACAATCTATTGACAGTGTCATAGATGGGCCTATCGATTACGAGGTGTTCTCATGTCCCAAATTTGATTGGGATACTTATTATAGATAAGGCCGTTCTCCAATGCTGTTCATTAGCTCATTAACTTATTTGCACGCTCCCTATTCGCAATTTCTAACTTGCCGTTTTTGCTGCATTGCTTGGTCCCCGGTTTTACTTGTGTCTATACATATCTTGTTGATCTCATGTAGGTTTGTCCCTCCCTGGTATAAAGGTGCGTATGTTGTGACTCGTTTGGTTTACCAAATTGTCTGTAATGCCTGTTATGATTTGGTGGGAGTGATCTATCTGTCTGGTTCTTTTATCCCTTGAAGTGGGTCTTCTGTGGCAAGTAATGGGTAGGAATATTGTATACTTAACTGCATGGTGGTACAATTTTTGCGACTTCTAGTTCTCAAGGTAAACCATCTCCGGATGTTCGATCGAAGACTAGTTTGTCAGGAATGGACCATTTGTCTTCATGAAAGGAGACAAGGAATTCATGGTTTTACTTTCCTTCAATGATTGAGATAACTGATGAATGGTTTACTATGAATGGTAATGATATACAGACGCTCTACAATTTGCACGTCGCAGACGGTTCTTATCTCGCAATATGAGAAGTACAGGTATGGATGGTGATGAAATAAGATCGCCATTGAATTTGCAATTTTCGTGCCACACAAAGGTTTCGAGCGCTGACGGCTCTCATCAATCTGCGGTGAAGAAGAAGATGTGTCTCCTTAAATAGAAGAGGTCCGGCTCTAAAGTTACTCCCGAAGATAACCATAAACACTTTCTCAAGTCACGAGAATTGAACATTCTTCTGCTTTCAAAATGGTCTCCTTTAGATTACGTTTCTTCTATGTGGAAAGTTTTTTAACTTTTTTTTTTTAACCCTCTTTCAAGAGCAGGGAAGATTGAGCACGTTTTTGTTCACCTGAACTTCCTTCAAATTTACTCTCGTGTCACCTTATGAGCATGAGAATTTGCTAGGACCAAATTGAAAGTAGGCCAACACGAGGCGGAGAGAATTCGTAGGATCTCATGTTTCAACTGGGTCAAAAGTGAAAAAGACCAATCCCTATGTTAACTCGTAGCCAAGCAGACTGGCTATCTTCTTCACTTGAACTGGGTCTAACGTCCAATGTGGCTTCACCATAATCTCTCTCTCTCTCTCTCAGGTGTTTGTAACATGTGATTGATATCAATAAATAGGAGAAGTTCTAATCAGCCCCATACCCACAACTCCTAACACAAATTCAGTTCTGGATTCGATTTCGAGACAACAATGCACCATTTAGCGTTGGAGGTTGGTCTGGTCGATCCCACTGTGGAGATGAGAACTCGTGAGCTCGAGAACATGAAGCGGCCGATCTGTCCGAAGCCCCGACGGCTCCGGTCGGCGACGCCGGACCTCCTCAAGTCCCTTAGATGCAGCAAACACTGGTTCGGCACCCTTGCATTGTCCTCTAGGCTGTGAAAACTTCAAAAGGGGGTTGATTCAACCGCTCACTTCCAATTCTTTCCTGTTACGATTCTTGTTTTTCCGCCTGCAGCCAGCAGAATGGCGACGCAAGAAGTGCGACGGCGGACCCGGTTGGAGACAAGGTTGGCCTCGTTATCCAGACGGGTGACGAGGATGAAAGCCCGGGCGCCGGGTGTTCCCCACCGTGTGGCGTGGGGTCGCCGCCCACAAGAACTGATAATCCGCTGGTTCACGACGTCCGGTTCATCCGCCAGATGGAGCTTCTCTCGCCATTCCCGCCCACCAAGCTCTCCGACAAATTCAATTTTCCCTCGGCCTCTCCGGTTTGAGACTCCAACGTAGCTACCATGGCTCTAGCCCCATTTTCTTTTTTTATTTATTTATCATTATCGTTTTGGACAACTCATGAGAATTTTTCTTTTTTTCGTTTTCGGCTTCTTTTTCTTTTGTAAATATATGGAGATGCATGTAAGCTGGACAAACCGGAAATTGTGAGATCGTAGCCTTGTAAAGTTTTTTTATTTTATTTTTATAACTGAGGTTTTCCACGTGTAATGAACTATTCCTCGGAGTGGTGGAGGTTTGCCAATGCCACCAGGTAAATGCCCCAAGACGTAATTGTTGGGAGTCGAACTTGTGACCTCATCGGTTTAACTTTATAAAGCCCAAGAAGCTCAACCAACTCGTCCAACGCCGCATTGGACATGTGATTTATGCCCAACTCATTAGGGTTGGATTTTGACTAAGTTTGAAACTCAAATCCAAATTAGAGTAGGTTTTCTATTTTTAGTACTTGTCTTTGTTTATGATAAACGTCCCAATCGTGTCTTGTAAGCTTTTTACTTCCCCTACACGCTTCATTGATTTCCATTAAGAAGTTCATGTCCAATTCCAGTTATGGGGCAAGCATGGCATCCAAGAGTGGAGATCATCCGTTCCAATTCAAGAGTGTTCCTCGCAAGTGCATGCGTCGAGGGCGACATCGCTTGGGCAGGGCAAGGGGTTGCCTCGTGAGATTTGGTGAAGGCGGCCTCGCCCAATGCTCGCTGGTGGCCAACCATCACTTGAGATCGGCCACCAGCGAGAAGGAAGATAAATAAATAAAATAAGGAAAATAGAAAAGAAAAATGGGGAAATCAAAAAAAATGTAAATGTCGAAAATACCCTTCGCCAGGCCATTCTTTGAAATAACGAGGACGCTTTGCATGCTTATTTGAAACAAGGTCTACTTCAAACATTTATTTGAGAAAATGATAGTACTTTAGACCTTTATTTGGAATTTTTCCTTAAAACAATTGCATTTTGGCAACCACAACTTGATAAAAAGACATATAACACATACCCACACGATTAGTCTCCTACCAATCCGGACAATAAATCGACTTGGTTTATTCTGGTAAAACAATGGCAGATAGACATGTATATGAGTGGTGAAAATACATTGTAGAGAAAAAACCAAAATTAAGACTGCATTTGGTTGGGCTTTTACAAGAAGTTTTTGGGTGAAATGCAAAGAATTTTAGGCTAAAGGGGTTTCTCGTAATGTAAATATTTGGTGAAGCGTAATTAAAGAATGCATGGGGAAGCAACTTTGCGTTAAATAGTGTTTGGAAAAATCATGAGTGTAAAGGACTTTTGCTCTCTCTCTCCCTCCAACCTCAGGTGACTCGCAGTGAGGCTTCCATGGTCTCGCAGATCATTTGTAAGAATTCTGGCATTTCCAATTAGGAGGTGATTCTGCGACAACCGGCGCCCATCTTGTAGATCATTCGACGGAGCTTCTCCGGCGAACCACGTCCACGACTCGGAGAAGATGAATAATTCTTATTAGGGAAAAATCGGAAAATGAAAATATAGGTGATGTTAGTTTTGGGGGAAAAAAAATGATCAATCCTGAGAAGTGCCCTTTTGAAAATGTTGAAAAATCCAAGGCGGTCCCCAAGATGGTCACAAATTATTTTTTTTCCAAACGCCCGAATTATTCCCCAAGGAATTTTAGAGGTCCAAAACCCCTTTGCAAAGTGGTTCCCAAACGCACCCCAAGTACAAAAAGATGCTACTAGCACAATACTCTAGCAAAAGCATACGCCCAAAATTCGTCATGCAAACCAATTTTCCCATCGATTTTGGTACGTCACGACGCGTGGAGAAGTTAAATTAGGTTAATTAGAAGAGTCTGCTCACTAAGTCCCCTTGATTTGATTTAATGACGGAGAATTGAAGCCCCTTTCGACCCTAGTCACGCATTTCGCCTCTTTGAATGGTAAGCATCCGATTTAGTCAATTTCGTGCAATTAATTACTAGGTCTCGTTCTAGGAAGCTTCCTCGGTGACTTAACCCGCACGTTACGTTGGGCGGATATTTAGCCTGTTGACTCGACTCGACTCGACTCGAGTCTTCTTCAATTTTCCCAATTGATGAACGAACTTAGTACTTACCATAAGAACCTAAATTGGGCAAATACACTATCACGATAAATCTCGAAAACCCTAATTAGCCCCTGCCACTTGGCATCCTTAGACATATATCGGCTTTCGAATTCGAGATGCTTGCCGAAAAATTAAAATCATCGAGTAAAAATAAACCGTACCTGCACATCAGCATGATAAATTTTCCCTTCGAATGTCTAATTACCTCTTGATATAGCAAGTAAAAGTAGAACGCTCTGCGAGTAATGCCACACGGATTACGATTTTCCCCTTCCATAAAGCATGCTCTTTTAATTTTGAGAAAGTGAATCCCCCCCGCCGCACATCTGCTTTTTAACTTTTCTCGTCCTTTTTGACTTTAAATGTTCGATCAAGCATTAAAAACCGCGAGGCCTTTTCCATGTTTCTTCCGGAAATTGCGCTATGGCAAATTGGTCAATCATTCATGGCGTCTCCTCGGACTAGTTGGAGGAGGAAAATTGATGTCCAATTCTCAGCTTGACCTAGTATATGCATGGCCACAATTTTATAAAGCTGTGTCCGAAAAATTCTTAGACTTTTAGACGTGTCTCGAATATTATATGACGAGATATTTGACGAGGCTTTTGAATTAGCACGGCGCGTTTTAAAAATAATGAGAATACGAGCAAGTGATGATATATAGAGAGTGGAGATATCGGATTTTCAGATCGGGTAACCTTAAACTAGAGAGCTCGACCGTTTCTCGAAAGAGCATATGGGCACGGGCACGAGGGAGCTACGAAACTAAAAAAATAGCCACACACACACACACAAAAAAAACACGAACACCACGTCACTCGGTATAAGTAATGACGTGGGCCCATTCCTCGGCACGTCGTCGTTTTTGGGGCGAACAATTTCCCACCTGCTCTCGTTTCTCGCAAATGAGAAAACGACAGACAGCACTTCCGCTGCTCAAATTGACTTTGAACCCCCCTCCCTCTCTCTCTCTCTCTCTCTCTAACCGGAAACTGTCGTGTCCGAAAAGACCCGTCGTCCCCACCCTTCGACTCTCTTCTTCTCCATCTCCCCTCCGACTGACAAATTCCGCAGAATATCTTACGCCCCGCCCGCCTCCCCCACGAAACCCCGCGCGCTCTCTCTCTGTGCTTCGCGGCCTCGCGGCTCTGAATTCATGGCTTGTGCCACCCGCGGCCGCGTCTTCTTCTTGGCCGACTTGGTCTTCTGTTGCCTGACCGTGGCCTGTCTGTGCGTACGCAGCTGCGGCGGGGCCGGAACTTTCGGCTTCGACATCCACCACCGGTCCTCCGATCGGGTCAAGGCCATGCTGGCCGTCGCCGGTGAGGACGAGCTGCCCGAGAGGGGGAGCCCGGAGTACTACGCCGCCATGGCCCACCGCGACCGGCTAGTCCACGGCCGTCGCCTCGCTGCGGCGGGCGATCGGGCGGCGATCACTTTCGACGGCGGGAACGAGACGTACCGGCTCAAATCGTTCGGCTAGTACGTGCCTTCGTTCTTGATTTATCTAAAGTGGGATTCTCCCGATTTCACTGGGAGAAGGTTTTCCTCCTTCTGTTCTTATAGCTACCAGCCTAGGAGGGGATGCTGATGTTTAAAGTCTTTTGAGTTTTGGGTATTAGCTGCGAATTGTTGATTTCTGTGCTTTACTCCATTTTCAGTTTGCACTACGCAAATGTCTCTGTTGGGACCCCAAGTTTGTCATTTTTGGTGGCACTCGACACTGGGAGTGATCTGTTCTGGATACCCTGTGATTGTATTAGCTGCGTGCGGGGAGTGAAGTTGCCGACTGGACAGGTATCTGCCGTTACGTCCTGTTCATTTTGGCGCTACAAATTTTTGTTGGAGGTTTCTTTTACTTTCCTTTTCTGAATCTTGATGTCTTCTAGGATACTATTTTTGGCTTGCAATGTTACTTTTGAATTAGTAGTTTTTGATCCCTCGGATCCCGTTCTTGATCCAATTTATTTTTCAAGTTTGCTATCATTTTGCTGTTTGCATCAATTTGTTCTATACATAGTCCTTCAAAAGATTGTCATCCTTGATTTCAAGCAATTATGTGTACTAAACTTTCCTGGCTGAAAATCATGCCATAGGAGGTGTTCGAATGCTAAATGAAGTAGAACTTTCAGAAGGTACTGATACATTGATTCGAGCAAGAATTGCTTAAAAAAAATATTTTTTTGTCATGCAGGTGATATATTTCAATATCTACAGCCCCAATGCATCATCATCAAGTACGATAGTTCCCTGCAGTGGCGGGCTTTGCAGGCACCAATTCAGATGCTCTGCCACTCTCGACCGATGTCCTTATCAAGTTGTTTATGTCTCTAATGGTACTTCATCTACGGGGTTTTTGGTTGAAGATGTGTTGCATATGACCACAGACGACAATCAATCAAAAGTAGTTCCTGCTCAGATAACGTTTGGGTAGGTATTTGCTAGCTCTTTGGTATAACATGGCTGTATTCTAGAGCTTAACCACGCAATATCCAGATTTGAAGGTTAAGAGTGAAGTCTTAGACTCTCAGTTCCCAACTTTTTGTGCTACTTAAACTTTTCAAATAAATAATGTAGCTTGACCTTTTGACAAAAACAAGAGATGAGAAGATGAGTATTTGCTGGTTTCTAAGCGCTAATACAGTTTCTGAACGCAGTACTAAATTGAATTAATTTATGCATGTGTGTACCCGAAGTTCTTTGGCTGGTTATCTTCTATACAATGTCGCTGATCAAGTAATGCTGTCCCTTGCAGATGTGGTCAAATTCAAACTGGTTCCTTTTTGGAAGGTGGTGCACCCAATGGTCTATTTGGTCTTGGCATGAACAACATATCAGTTCCTAGCATTTTAGCTAAAGATGGGCTTGCAGCAAATTCATTTTCTATGTGCTTTGGGCGTGACGGCTATGGTAGAATTAGTTTTGGAGACAAAGACAGCTCAAACCAAGGGGAAACACCATTTATTGTTAGTCAGTTACAGTAAGAATCATGCTTTTCACTGCATGAAGCTAGTGGCACAATTGCTACATTTTGCAGGGGGAATTTCTATATTCTGGTTTCTCGACTGTGACCCTAAATACTTTGCTTTTACTTTTGCCAGTCCAGCTTACAATATTACTGTCACGCAAGTCATCGTGGGAGACGAAATTCATGATCTTGAATTTAGTGCTATTTTTGACTCCGGGACCTCATTTACATACTTGAATGACCCAGCTTACACTCTCATTTCCAAGACTGTAAGTTAACGGAGATATATCTGATGTTTAATTCGAACATCTAAATTCTTTGCTTTAATGCTTGAGTTTATCTGCAGTTTGACTCCAGTGTCCAAGAGAAAAGGCATTCTTCAGATCCCAATATTCCTTTTGAATATTGTTATGACATAAGGTTATCCTCTCCAGGAGCTTGAAGTTGAATTTTTCCTGTTCTTTTTTTATAAACAGCAAAAAATTTTCACAGAAACACCAAGGCAGGAGACCTCTACATGCTCCATAAGATTATGGTTCTCTCCAATTACATCTCTTGTATGTGCTGAGTCTTGATATTTATATGTATACAGCTCAAATCGAAGCCTCTCTCATATTTCTGTGTTGAACCTGACCATGAAAGGTGGAGATAGCTTTGGTGTAATTCAACCAGTAGAGTTGATCCCTGTGCTGGTAAGGCTTTTTTATCATTGCCCGTTTGCTGGCAGCATGGTGCTAATTACTTCCTTTCTTTTACAGGGCGGATTTGTCTATTGCCTGGCTGTGGTGAAAAGCGGCAATGTAAATATAATTGGACGTGAGTATTCACGACATAAATAATACTGATACTGCTTTTTAGGGAAGCTGCGTTTACCGACATTTTACTAGCGTTTCCTTTCAGCTTTATTGTTCGCCAGTTATTAAGGACCTAGAGTTCTTGAAATTCAATGCCATAAAAGAAAATTTCTCCATGCATGATAAAAAAGTTGGTACTTCCAACTTTTGTTTACTAAGTAGGCTACTCTTCTGGTAGTTGACATAGGCACTATGACGGTCATCTTGAAACATACATGAAGACGACATTATACCAATTACTGATTTAATCACTCTCTCAGAAATCTACTCTTGCTTTTGAGACTTAGGACTTGATGGGTACAGTGAAGTCAAGGCAGCTTTTGGCTCCATCTGTTCGTTACTTACTGCAGTGCCATGAACCTCAGTTGTGTATTTTTCCCATTTAGATGGAACTTTGACCATGTTAGAATTTAATCCCAATGCAATGTAAGGTTGTGGGAAAGCAAGGGTGTGATAGTAAAATATCTTCTTTGAGTCTTCTGCACGATGGACCATGTTCATATGGATGGCAACATTAGTGAAAGTTCTTCCTCAGATATTTCCTGGATGAATAAGCAAGCAAGCAGCCAATGTGCATGCACACAGAGGACCTTTTGTGCGTCTTCCTTTTTGGTAGTAACCGTAAGTTTATGGAGTGACGGGTTAAATAAACCTCAGCAGTTGTGCTTGAACTCTGATCTGGTTCCTACGTTAACTTGAAACGTACTGTTCCAATACTTTTTAATAGCTGCATCATGAGGTTGTTGTTCCGCATTGAGCTATTCTGGCACTAACAATTCTGTTCACTTTTCAGAAAATTTCATGACTGGCTATCGTGTAGTTTTTGATCGCGAAAGGATGGTACTTGGTTGGAAGCCCTCCAACTGTGAGTAACTCCGCTTGACCTTATGAAAACATTCAATCATACATCTTGTTGACAATTTGGAATTTTAACAATTCTTTTTCCAGGCTACGATGTGAACGGCACATCCACGTTGCCTGTCAACCAGAAAAACACCAGTGCAATTCCTCCTGTTGCCTTCAATCCAGAAGCCACTTCAAGTAGCGGTGGCAACAACAATCATGATTCAGCGGTGTCGCCGCCTCTGTCAAGTTACTCCTGGCGTTTGCATCCTTTTACATGTGTACTAATGACTCTCGTATATCCATTTTTGGCCATTTTTTTTATTCTTTTACATTGTTGAGGCCTTACCCGATAGCCGGACGATACTTATTAAGAGGCATACATCCTTAGGTAGAAACAGCAAATCTGAGTAAACTATATCGACTTCCACTTCTAGGATCCGATAGCAGAGTTGTAGTTATGAGCAAGATGAGATTGTCGCAGCGTCGTGATTGAGAATTGCTGTTGTTGATTCAGGTTTTGGGTGAGATGACTTGTTATCTAAACGGTGTGATACTCAGGAATGTTGCTGAGACATGCTTTCTGGGTCATCATCCTATTCTACTGTGGCTTTAAGAGATTCGTTTTCATTATCTAATCTCATGACAGAATTACTAATGAACTGAAAGTATGTATTTTTAATATGCGGAATGTTTCTAGTCTCAGTAAAAATAACGCTATAGTGTGTGTCGAGCACCGTCCCGCCACTATCATGTCAGTGATTTCGGCCAAATTTATGACTGAATTAATAAAAGTGAGATAAGTTTAGGACTTTTTAGATAATTTTTTTCGTTTTTTGGTCAATTTTCGCCAAGTAAATTTGGTTTTTGGCAAAATATATCCGATCCAAGATTATCTTCTCCACCAAAAAGGAATGTAAAATCAAGTAAGAACAGTGCATGATATAGGAAAATTTCGTAGCGTTTATTTAGACCAGGAAAAGAGTCATCTGCCCATAAACTTTTAAAGCATTTTTCTCTAGGCAACCAACCCGTGTAAAAAGTGAAGACAATTTTCAAAAATTCCCTTTTTAACAGATCAATGGCCTTATAAAAGATCTGGCAAAACCATTGACTGGTTCATTGGATTGGCCAGTTGAACTAGATCAACGTCGGATTTGCCCAGTTCTTGGGCAATCCAGGCTATAGAGAAAACTCAGATAGGACCGTGCTTCGATTCCGGCCGACCGTTTGAACCAGCCAATTCAAGATTTCTTGTTCAAAAACACTGATCAAGAGCGTTACATGAGTAAAATTCTGATTGTACCGGCCCATCAGGTCAATCAGAGAAATGCATCCTTAAAATTGTTAAGGGATGCACGAAAGCTAGCTCGAATATTCTCTGATCGCCAAAAAAAAAAAAAAAGAGGGAACAAGGCCATATGAAGTATTATACTAGCATATTTAATTTCTTAATACAAATAACATGTGAAGAAATTGCTAATACCAAGTCGAAGTTATTATTCCTCTAACAATGTTTCTAACCACATCAAAATATCACATGCCAGTATCACATGGTCACCACTTTATAGAGAATTCGTCAGTTTGAACGAGGAAGATGACTTCCACATGATTTTATACAGAAAAGATAAGTACACTTTAATTAGTTGCTAATTTTTATTACAACAAGATGGTCAAGTTGGCAAACAGAAAACTAAGCTTCTTCTTTTCGATCCATGAAAAAAAAAATTTTGGATCGATTAGTTTTCCATCATCTAAATATTGAAAAATCGAAAAATAATTCCAAAAACAATTCTCCCTCGAATAAATGAATCTTAAATGTAGTATAACAAAGAAGATGTCCCACAATCAAATCAAAACTGGGGATGCTGATTCTCTTATTAATTAAGAGGGGACAGTCAAAGAAAAAGACAAAAAGAAAAATGAAAACGAAAAAGAAAAAGAAAAAGAAAAAAGAAACAGAAGAGACAATTTGGAACACGAAATATGGAATACGACTTCCTTTCGACGATGACCCTGTAGGGTCGACCAGAGTACATTGACGATGCTGAGAATGATACAAGAATGTGTGGCCAAAGACATGAAAACCAGAAATAACACAAACCATTTTATCTTTCTGCACATTTACCGCACAAGATTGACAGAAATTCCTCCAAAGCTCGATAAGCGCAGCATAGAACCATGTTTCTATGCAGTAGAGCTTGCAGCAGACTGTCGTTTGGAAAACTCATCTCTCTATGTTGATTTCCATCAGAAACTCATTCCTTCTCTGTTGATTGACAGTAGTAATGTTGATACTCAATGTTCACCTTTTCTTTCATGTCTTCTAGACCGAACTTTGTCTACTTTCTTTGATGACTTGCTGTTGGAAGGCAACGGAACTCGCTTGGATTTCATCTTGAGTGATCTCACTAATGAAGACAACTCATGTTTCTCTTTCCTTGCGGCCAAGACATCCGATTTCGGAAGCCCACCTTTCCCACTCTCCAGGTCATTAGGTGGTAAGTCTATCTTGGCTGCAATTTTCTTAGCATCGTTCTCCACAGACTCTGGACGATCGCCCTTATGCTGTCTCTGTGCTACCTGCCGTGCATAAGCAGCACTCCTGCAACAAGCAAAACAGAAACTATGAACACCTATAGAAGCTATTAATTAATCAAGCCGCTCATACCAGTTGAAGATCTGTTTTCAACAACTATAACTAGCTAAGACTACATGTAACATAGAGCTACATTATCATCGAGATATCTACGTCAATCATGAATAGTCCCGCATGCATGAATTCATTATCCCCAAGGTACAGCAATAAAACAACAGCCTATTTTAGCAAGATCCAACTTCAAAACAAGCCTATCCTTGCCTTCTACACAACTGAATCCTGTTCTATGTAATCTTTGCTTTATGATGGAGATACCTCTTGAATTGTGGATCGGTGGGGTCCAAAGCAAAGAGTGGGGAAGTGAAAAGAGCAGAAAACCGGGAATCACTATAATCAACGGTTGGTATTTTGTCATCATCTGGCATTTGATCTCCCTTCTTCCCTTTGGTCTTTTTAGCTTTGATTTTATACCCCTTGGGTCCAGTATCAGCTCCATTCTCATCAGCAAGCAACAACTCAAGCTCAGCTCTGCTTGCTTCTCCTTCCCCATCTACATCTTGGTGCTCGTTCTCTGCTTTACTATTCTTCCGACGAGTTCCCTTTTTACTTCTCTTAACTGAAGGCTCTTCCACAAAAAAGTCGTCCTCTTGCTCAACTCTGTCCTCAACAGTGTCACTGCTCTCATCATCTGATGAATCCTTGGCCTTGTTCTTCCGAGCATTCTTCTTCTCACGTTGTTTTCTGAGCTGCGCGTCCCAAACTGTTTCAGATTTCTTATCTTTCTTCTCTAATATGCGTTTGCTTAAATCTTCTAAGCCAGTATTAAAAGTTATTTCCATATCCCTATTCTCGTCCTCCCCATCTCCATCAGAGCCATTACCTCCCTCGAGTAAAGCACGGTACATATCACGTTTCCTCCCCTTCTTATCTGGTTGATCATCCAAAACACCCTCCTCACGATCATAATCATATTCACTCTCATCGGAAGCCAAAAACTCTCTCAGTTCAAGATCAGCTAGCTGTATAAAACAGAAAACATGGAAATGCAAGCATTATATTCACATGCACCAATTATCAATTAGAAGGATACACAAAGGCGTTATAAGTAGATAATGATTACGCATAAACTACGCAGGCAGGAACAATGGATATGGAGTACCAATAAAACTAAAAGCACACCCCCATAAGTGCACAGACAGGCAGATTTTCCTCGAATGGCAAGAGCCACTGTTGCCTCTCTGTACACATAAGATCACTTTTATGCAAATTCGCAATGCCGCTTCAAATTAAACATTCCCAAGATGCATGGATACGCATAAACTGACACAATATGTTCGTGAGTAGACTTATGTTGACATTGAATATACTATAAGCATATCTGTTGGATGCACAGTCAGATTCATACATTAGAAGAGAACATCTCAAAATGATGACCTCCCTGCACTGTCTGTACTGATCTGATGCTTGATGAGAAAAGAAAGCTTCTTCTGTTAAAAACAGATCTATTACATCCTTCAGCTTAGAAGTATAAAAATAAAGAAAAACGGAATGTTATTCCGCGATGTATAACCTAAGTAAGAAGAAAATAGCAGCAGGCAGCGGATCCTGCCTACGCATTCGTCCCTTCACCACCAACTACGAAAAGAGAACATGCCCATTCACAGAAATGCCTATCAAAGGCCAAAATAATATCAAAAGGGAAAAGACCTATTGCATACACAACAAGATACATAACAAGGCATAAATACCTGATCAGCATTGAACTTTCGTTTCAGGGTCTTCACACGATCAGGCTCATCTTCATCCCATGTTAGATGGATTTTACTTTGCTGCAGAGCTCGAGTTTGGAAATCTACAGCCTCATAGTTTACAGGTGCCTGCAGTGAACCATGTTATTTTAAAATTCAAGACATGGCTGTCAGAAGCTATCACCTAACTAGTACCTCTGATTATTGAAAAAGAATGACCATCAGTCAGAATAAGATCGATCAATTTCTTCCTAATTCTGTAGCTTGGTTGATGAAGAGCAATGACTTAATCTGATTCCCATTTAATTGTCAGTGTCTTCAGCCGCCACTATGACTGAGGAACATACCTCTGTTGCAACATCACGAGGTGCGTGCTTAAACTCCATTGAGTCAGGAATGAATCTCAAATCAAGCATATTTGATGATCTTTCAACTTCAAGCCCATCGCAAGCATTGTAAAGGTAATCAGCTGTAGCACTCGAATCACATTCTACTACACCATAATAGTACCTGAATAGACAATAAGCACTCAACATCTGATAAGGGGAAAGGAAAACGAGTAAAATGTAATATCCTGCAATAGAAAACTAGAAACTTTAGTACTCAACAATAGTAAACTGTGGAAGTCTCTACACAAGTTCGCTATAATTTCCCTCCAACAAGTTCAAAAGACAGAGCTCAGTTTATTTGACATCCGCACAAGGAGGAATATCCAGAAAACATGTTAACATGGGAGCAGCCTGAGGCACAATATACATGCCAGGGTTCCTGGTCTCAAAATCACAAAAAGAGACTGCAGGAAACTCTGAAGTAAAGTCACTTGAACATCCAATCACTGCTAACAAAAAAAGGGTCATGCAGACAAACCCTTGGGCTTGAAATGATAAAAAAGACGTCTCTATATACTAAAAGCTAAATATACGAGCTACCAAGAGCGATTCTTCATCTCTTGAGATTGCCTTAGATAGATTCCCATACGGACAATCTTGTTTGTGCATTTGACGTTAAAGCAAACTAAGCTCATTGGAGAAGAATGCAGAAACCAGCAGCAAAGCTGAATGACTGAGCAAGAAATGGTACCAAAGCAATACATGATTAAGAAAAAATATGTACCCCAATGAATAGTGAAGTCCTTTGACTTGAAAGAAAAACTAAATACCCAGTCAGTTTGAGGTGCCCCTCTTATTCCTCTTACTTCAGGTACCATTTATAGTGAATATTCATGCATTACGCTTCCAGGATGACAAAGCCAGGAAGAAACAAAAAAACCGTGGAATATATCTCTTTCATAGGCATCAGCACAGACTTGTTGGCCCTGATATACAGTGGCACACTACTGGATATTCCAATATCAACTATGCTGATTTCTTTACTTTAGGTACAACCTACCATGTTGACTTCTTGACAGTCATTCCAATGAATAGGACAAATAGAAATTTCAGCGCATAGGCCATTAAGGACTGCCAAATCCTCATAATCAGCTTTTACTGACAAAAAAAAAATCCTCAGAGTCAGCATACTCGAGTCTAAAAGGAAAGGCTGTTGCACTAATTCATCAAGCAACAAGTGGAACAATGTTCTGCATCCAAGAAAACCCTTTTTCCTTCTGTTTTTAGAGAAACCCGCTTGACTATTCAAATATTATCTCCTATGAATATGGACGATTGTCCTTTGCAACACATGCTACCTAAAAGTTGTGGGCAACCAAAAGAACAAGAGAGACAGCATGAATAAGCTCAATGTCAATGCAAGAAACAGAGAATTGATAAGCAAGAAACGCAAAGTGTGATAAAATTATCACCTCAGTCTACTTTTCTCATATGCACGCAGTTTCTCGTCATTAATCTCACCATCGTCCTCATCCTCATTCCTATTGTCATCATCGTCAAAGAGCCCAACAGGGCCATGAATTTCTTCGTCTTTCATACGCTGGATCCCAAATTCAGATGGGTAGACAGCCACAGACAAAATTTGACCACCTTTGGGAAGGAAAGAGCTTAGAAGGACAAACAAGTCGACAGCCTGCAGTGGAGAAAAATGACACAATCTAAAGGCAAACCAGGACATTGCAAAGCCATGTAAATGACCGTTAGTAAAACTAGCCAAAGGAATCCAACCATTTAAGGACAACTATGACCAAACCGTCAATTGTCAGGCCACTGCTCTCGCTATCAAACCAATCTAAAGGCTTTATTTATTTCCATATGTAGGAAATTCAACTTGTATAAGCCACAATATTTAATCGTTACAGATGTAAGCTGCTTCCCTTTTTAACAGGGATAGTTCTCATTCAAAAGGGTCAAAAATGTGTGAAACAGTCATTCCATTACAGAGGTAACCTTCTATTTTCTTTTAACAAAGATAGTTCTCATTTGTGAATCAAACACTTCAATAGGGTAAAAACGTCTAGAACAATCATTTCATTACAGATGTAAACTACCCTTTATGTACAAAGATAGTTCTCATTCGTGAACCAAATGCTTCAACACGGTAAAAAATGTCTGAAATGGTCATTTGACATTTAAAATAGAAAAGTACCATCAGGCGTCGGTGAATGGAGAATACCAAACTCAAATACAGTACCTTGACATGTCTCCAGTCCATATTAAGAACAGCAAGCCTACGAGTTTCCTTGTCAATAGTTGGTATGTTTTCCTCCTGTTCCGCAGAATGATTGCAGTTAGATGTGAAAAGGTAATCCACAGAGAAACCAAAAACAAATAAGGACAGCACAGAAAAAGGAATAAGTTTTGCACGCTATTATCTGTCATATTACTGGGATCCCCAATAAACTAATTGTTCATGCCTCTCCCTTGGCAGTAAATCAACTATTTTACATAGAAGTGACAACAAAAAGCGTTTCTTTTGTGCTCATAAGTAAGTAGTGAGAGATTTTGTAAAGGACCATTCCCTTTCCTTCCATTGTCTGTTTGAGTAGATTATACAATAAAAATGTCAATCAATATCAATCTCATTCATAGTGTATAAAACATCAAAAAGCGTTAGGAAAAGAAAATCGAAAAGGCATACAATATGTACAACCAGCACCATCAGATAGTCTTCTCTTCTTGAGACAGCACTGCATCCTAACTTTTCTCATGTATTCACTAGACAAACTAGCCGCATCAGTTAACTGTTTATTCAAGAAACTGGATTTCCGGAAGTCGCAATCTTGGAGTTGCAAATTCCATCGTGAGCAGCATTTCCTTGTCACTGCAACCTATTGAGTATCGGCACCATCAACATCTTTATCCCAATGACATCAAAGTGCTTATTTTTTGCGTAGAGGGAGAACACCAGAACACGTGTACAAGAACGAAGCTACTCAAAATTCAGCCAGCAAGGAAGAACACAACGTTACCTGCACTTCAACGCCTTCTTCCTCATAAACATCCTCATCTCCTCCTTCATCAGTATCAGTAGTGGACTCCGACTCACCACCACCCTCCAGCTCAACCTCCGATCCCGATTCCAATTCATCCGCCGACTCTTCACTCAACTCAGCTCTCTTCGCCACACTCTCTCTCTGCTCCTCCACCTCCTCCTCTTCCTCCTCTTCATCAGCCTCCTCTTCTCTGCCCCCGTCTTCCTCGATCCGATAGTAATGGCGAAGCGAGTTCCGGGAGCTCTGCTTCTTAGGCCTGCCCCTCTTATCCAACGGAGCGGCGGACGAGGAGAAGCTCTTGTCGGAGAACATGCGGTTGAACCGCGAGTCGATGGCGACCTTGGCTTTGTGCTTCGGGACTCTCTGGAACCGCGGGTCCGAGTGTACGGAGGCGAACCTCGAGTCGGTGATGATCTTGGCGCCGCCGACAGAGCAGCCGCCGGCGGATTCATGGTCGTCGACCTTCGACTCGAGATTGGAAGGTTCGGTTTTTCGCTTGTTGTGCTTGTCCTTCCTTTTGGAGCCCATTTCCTCTTGGAGAGGAGGCTTGCGGAGAGGACGGCGGAGGCTGAATTAGGGTTTATGAGCGGAGGGCGAGGATTTACGAAAGAGACGACCGAGACATTCTCGTCGGGCCGAAGTGCGTCCCCCGCCTGCGACGGTTCAACCCGAAAGGAGGAAAGAGTAAAATTGCTGCGCGAGAGGGTCCTTATTGGTTATTGCAAATTGCAATTTCCAAGAAGTATTAATTTTTGCACGGCAGCATTTCCATCCCATTTTAACTAACACACTCATTTTTTTTTTCAATTAACTTATCGAAATACCAATCTCCCTCAAATTTATTAAGTTATTTTATCATGCTAACAAACAAACTGTCAATATTTTTAATCATCTCTCTCGTAAATTTCATCATATGGATGGTAAATTTCATCATATGGATGGCCGATTATATTCAACAAAAATTAGGTTGTTATATCTAATTTATGTTATCATACTTTTAGAAACAAAAGTTACATAAAAAATTATAAATATCTATGACAGCCATGACGGCCTATAAACACCAGAATAATTAGTTATTATTCAACAATCGATTTGATCAAAAATTTATTTCGTAGTAACAAATTGAAATTTAATTTATTTAATTCTAGCCCATATTGACCTTGTGAGTGTTCTTCCGAAAGAAGGTTGTAGGTTTCTAAAATCAAATATCGCTTATTTTATGCTTCTTTTTTCGCATTTTAATTTGAATTGCAAAATAGGAGTTGAAAATATTATTACACTTTCAAATTCACAACAAATTATTTCGGAAGAAAATTTTGAGCATATTTTAAACTTTTGATTTATTTACTCTGACATTGAATCGACAGTCATATGGGTTACTTTCTTCGAGGCAAGAGTAGAACATCAAGAAGATCCCTCTCTCCTTTTTCTTCACTTCTTGCGCTTACCTATTGTTACTATTTACGTATGTCTAAACATAAAAGTGTTGACCATTAGATCATGCTTCTAACGAATTAACCTTTTTTCAGATTTTGATCAAATTCACTTTTCCACTTTTAATTAAGATAGGCAGGATAATTAAATTGAATTTTTTAACTTTGAAATATAGTCATAAACAATTTGATGAAAAAATTTGAAAAAATAGGTAATTGAGTGTTCCTAACTCATCATAAATAGAAATTTATAATCCTTTGTGTAGCTTTTATGATTAGAAATATGAGGTCATAAATTAAAATGAATAACATTCTCTAGACAAAGGTAGTTTTGTTGGTTAGCCTAGCAAAAAAATAAAGAAAAAATGAAGAGAGAGAGTATATTAGTCACTTTAATTGAAAAGAATGAGTGCCCTAATCAAAATAATCAAAATAGAAGTAGATATAGCGCCGCCCAAGGTGTTCCGCTTTAAATTATTTTTCATATTTTGTCTGGTCTACCTGTGTACCGAGTTTCCTTTACCAACAATACAATGAAAGATATTAGATTGATATGCCGTCATCTACACGTTTAATTTTTCTACAAGATCATATATGCCTAGTGCAGTGATAAATCATAGGAAAACACGGCATCATATGCTGTCTGAGAAGCAAGTTCGATGAGAAAATCCTGGAGCCGTTGTCCTCTTGACAGAGCATTACAAGCTAAAGAAGCACAACAACCCTGCAAAGTTAAGTACCAAGAGATCCGCCTAGCAGAGAAAATACAGCATTAATTCCATGTTTTGGTCTTCAACCTCAGCGCCGCCATGAATACACATGTCCTTGCAGATGAAAAGTCAAATTCCCGTCAATACTTACAGGAGATCACACTGAAGAAGCCGCTTGTGCTGTTTTTGGGTCTGTTGGGAGCTTCACACCGACTATCAAGAGTCGCTTAGGCTGCGTATGGTAACGTTCCGGAAAAAGTATTTATGTTCCTAAAGTGTTCTCAGAACACTTTGGGAACAGAAATGCGTATGGTAAAAAAATGTTCCCAAAGTGTTCCGGGAAAATTTTTGAAAAACAGAAACACTTTTGGAGCAAAAACAAAAAACAAAAAACAAGAAAAACTTATTTACGTGCTCCGGGAACACTTTTGAGAAACACATTTGGAACATTTTTTAGAAACAATTGGGAACAATTTTGTTTTTGAACATACTTTTTTCTCTTTTGTTCTTGCACGATGTTGACACTTGATTTTTAATCATTTTATTTTAAAAAATTAATTAAAAATACCAAAACAATTCATAAAATTATAAAATCAACCTTGGAAGCTTTGGCAATCAACTTTGAACAAAAAATATTTTTCGTAATTTTTGATATTTTGCAGATTTATTTTAATTATAAAAAGAGCCGAAAATACGGAAAAATAGTATTCGTGGTCAGAAAAATGAGCAAAAATAGTCCATATTCTTATTTTAATTCCCTTTTCATTTTGGTCTCTTAAATTTAAAAAAATTCAGTTTGGGACCACATGCCTCTGCATTGAACATAATCCTAAATTGACTAAAAAATTTCATTTTAAATCATTTTAGCCAAAATTTTTACTTTTAGAGTGATGACATGAGATTTTGATACCTTGCATCTCATTTCAGTCCTCATGTTTGGAAAAATTGCATAATTGGACTAAAAGGATCTAAATGCACAAATATTTTTCATTTTAGTCCCCGATTTCACTCAAAGTGTAATTAATATTTTTCTAGGGTCCTCATTTAAAGGTAATCATATTTTTAACTACTTGGAAACATTTACGTATAACTCATAATTGTGATTTTTCCTATCTATAGAAAACATATTTGATGTTCTCGTTGTCTAATTCCAATTCGTCTTCTCGTTCAGTTTTTTTTTTTTTTATAGTTGATCCGTCTATATCATCATTTGATAAATCATGCATAAATTACTTATACATATATTGGTCCAATTTGATTTAGTAAATTGAACAAATGTGATTTAATTTGATTTAGTAAGTTAAAAAGATAAAGACATTTTAATTTTAATATATATAGTCCCCTTATTTAAATGAAAAAAATTAGGAATAATTTTTTTGTAGTTATCAAACATGTTTCTTTTCTTCTTCTTCTTTGTTCCGGAACATAAACTTTATACAGTTACCAAACGTGTTTCTGTTCTTTTTTTGTTCCGGGAACAGATTTTTTTTTGCAGTTACCAAACGCGTTTTTGTTCCCAAAAATCGTTGCTGGGAACAGAAATAGAAAAAAATGTTTCTATTCTAAAAGTTGTTCCGGGAACAAAAAAGTTACCATACGCAACCTTATTCACCATTAGAATGATTCACCATCAGAACAAGATGATGCTCCGGAATCCGAACTGGCTAAAGGAACTTCTCTCACATTTAACGATAAAGATCTTGAAGTTCATGCCAGCACTTTCTGCAGCATCTGATGTCAAAGGACGCTCTCTCCAATTACAGTATCGAATGGAGATCTGAACCACAACGAAAACAAAACAGTCAAACGGTTTTATGAATAAGCCCTAATCGAGTCTGAACAAATAGAAATGTCTGCGGTAGATATAATATGAAGCCAAGGTCTAGACCATTACAAACCAAGAGCCGGAACAAACTTGGGTTGGCTTACATTACGAGAACAGAAACTCACTGCAAATGAGCCTCAAAACTTATGGCAGAGGAGGAATGAAGAATATATATCTCAGACAATACAAGACGAAATGATGCTTAAGGGACCTAACTTCAGGAAAAAGGCTTATAAAAATCAGGCAAAATTGAACCAAGTCTCCTCCTAAACGTTTGGACCAATATGCCATCAAGTCTTAAACATTTGAAAAAGTGCAATTGAATCCGTTTGGTGATCACTCAGCCAATTCTGCTGACATGGCACGCCAGTAACTGATGCAGCATTAAATCTCTCCAACATGATTGCACATTGGGCCAATTTGACAACTGCTTGGGACTTTCTCAATCCCTTTTTACTGCTGGACATATTTTCTCAAAAGCTGTATATCAAATCTCTCATCTTATATACCACATCAAGCTCCATATCTTCGCACTTATGCTTTTCGTCCATCGGAGAGAAAGAAGACATCAACGAAAAGACTCGACATGCAATATGATCATGCTCCAATCATAAGCCCACTGCTGTTCTTTGCTAGAATCTAACGGCTTACAAGCATTTTATGGGGAAAATAATGAGCAGCACTTTCTTGCCAAGAGAAGTCGATGATACCTAGAGACCAAAAGCTCCAACCATGATTATGTTGGAGGAGAGGATGGAAGCCAGAGCAGCAATGTGTAGATACATCCGGAAACATATGAGATGCTGTCAGGAAACTCATTCTGCTCATTCTCCAGTCTCTTCCAAGAATCATGCTTAGTTGATAACACCGGTTGCCTATGCCTTATCCATATTCAAGGCTATCTCCGCCAACTGGATGCTGCCACTAATTTTAGATGCTTTGCTGGATGGCATGATTGAAAAGCCATCAAGCAGTTTTCTGCACTTCAACCCCCATTTTACCATCAAGAACTCGATGAGATGATGCCCGCTGAAGACCATGGAAACATAAACATTACTTTCCTTCTTTTTCCTTTTTCTTTTGGGTAGACAGAACTGGATAACGGAGCATGATTAAAGGGATCGGTACCTTCGATTATGATAAGTAGTAATGAAGACTGACCCTGGAGAATTTTGGAGAAGGAACGAAACCGTAGCAAAGAGATCGTCGAAAGCTTGGGAAAGAATAATACGCATGGACAAAAGCAGAAAAGCAGATAACAGGAGTGTCAAATTTGTAACTCCTAGTCTATTCCATTAAAAAAGCAAATAAGATGGTATCAAATGATCAATGTACCAGTACCTACCACTTGTCTCATACAAAACATCTGCTCCGAGTATAAACTGAGGGTATAAACTGAAGATGGGTTCATCCCAAACTCCCCAACTGAGCCCCATCACCTGCAGAAGATATGAAATTACATAAAAGTAACTGAGACGGGATGAAGAGGTAAATTGTTGCAGGATTCAAACTTTATACTAACAAGGTGTGCACCAAGAAGGCTACTCGTAATCACCACTAAACGTTCAAAGCCAACAATAAATTAACTCCTAGTTTCTTCCTCAACAGCAGTATAGAATAGCAGGAACTTACTTTACAACTTAAGTTGTTCAGTTGAGATACTTTTTTCATGTTGTCCAGCACCTGAAAGTTTTAAAGAAGAGGACAACAGATGATAACCCACTTAACTCTTATTTAAGACCAACAGTAAGTTAGATGTGTACAGCAAGTCAACCATCTGCAATGTTTGAAAAACAGATAAGATAAAACTCCACTTCAATTAGGACATACCTATAACAGGTAAGAATCCTAGTCCCAACTTATGCCTCACAGAATAACATTTTCATGAACATCTTGTCCTGTGTTTGGCAACAAAGCTAGCAAATTTTACCATTCCTTTTATATATCAGCATTTCGAAGGTACTGAATTTGTTAGTTAATGAAGCTACCAATTCACATTATCTAATATTTTTGGCTTTTACATATCACCAAAACTTTAGTTATATTGCTCCATGTGTGTGCCACCATCCTTTAGAATAATGCTCCTGTGTGTACGCAAGTGCGTGCATGCGAGCGGGTGTTAGTACATGCATGGGCGAGAGCAAAGGGGGAATCAAAACAATCATATGTAGCCAAATCCGAGAAGCACGCGATGTACAAAATCAACCGCACTACTATAAATTTGTAGGTCCATCTATCATCTGGTAGCAGTCCACGTATGTAAGTGAGAGTTTCACCTCAACAGCTCTCACTCAAATCTTCGAAATGATTGGGTGCTTTACCTTCATTGAGAATCTCACCCCTGTTCCACCCATTCACAACTACTTGCTTCGATCCTATCCCAAAGAGAAGAGTAGCTAGAACCAGCGTAGTTATGTTACCATCTTCCCATTATTTTCTGATTGTCCTCGCAGGAGGAGGTTCTTCTTCGTTAAAAACATCTGTGGATACAGTCATAATTTGACCTTTTCTAGACACGCGATTGCTTTGGTCTAGTATTACATAATACAGCCCTTGAACTTCACCACGGAGAAATGAAAATCAACCACAAAATGAACACATAGAACAACAAAAACAGTAGCTACTCATGCATGTTACCTCCAATCTGATGGCATCATCTGTAAGCGTAACATCGCAACCCAATCTCGCAGCAACCAACCCAGGCAGAGAAGTTCCAGCACCAAGCTAAAAAACAGGAATCGCAGAGACAAGACAACATGCACAGAGTAATTAATCCGCACCCCACGTTACCTTATCGAGATTAATCGAGCTGCTTCAACTCAAACACAGGCCAGTGCTTCGACAGGGAAGAAAAACTACAAAAACAAAAGATGAACTATGGAGAGGCGTACCTCGACAACGTTGGCTCCAACGAATCGCGATCTCTGTTGCCAGACGTACTCGGCGAGAACGACACTGCACGGCCATACGAATAGTCCGTAGTCTTCTTTCATGTTCTAATACAATCAGCAAAGAAGAAGAAGAAGAAGAACATGACTGACAGGCCTGAGCGTGTTTATTCCCCATACAGTTCTCTGTTGAACAGGTAAAAAGAGTGGAGGAACCTCGATAATCGAGATGGAGAAGGCCGGTTCGTCAGGTCCGTCGCCGAAGAAATGCCGAGACACAGTCTTCATGGACGTGGTTTTGTCCACCGATTCGCCATCGTCGTCGCCGTCGCCGTCGCCGTCCGCCATGTCGATTCGGCGAGTCTGAAGATTCTCTTTAGACCAGCAAAGAATGAGTAGAAGCGTTTGTGAGTGAACCCATGAAGCGCGTAGTATGTACAGCAATGTGCCTGCTGGGAAGATTGGGCTTGATTCCACCGGTTTAATCCGACCCGGACCTTTGACCCAAAAACCGACCCGGACCCTACCAACAAAGAGAGCACACCGAAGCAATTTCAGAATACGTTTTCCAATGAAAGAGACACTTCATTTTTTGCCATTCTCTTATTTTCTACACAAATGTGTTTGATAAGTGGAAATTATGTTTGTGGCTAATGCCTAATCTTATATATCACTGGAAAACTGAAATTGATATTATATTTTGAACTTTTCAAAATGAAATTAGAAATGTGAAAAAATATAATTAGCAAATATTTTTTTATAAGTTTCCATTTCTCTCGCTTTTTCATGTTATAGTATAGTTACATATATTTTTTCTCTCCATAATCACATCACTTTCATTGTAGAATTCTACTAGTAAATGATGTCAATCATTGTGCCAAACAAAGGTAAATTTATCATCGCAAATTAAATGCATAATGTAAGGTCAAATGGCATCCCTCAACTTCGGAATTTCCTTCCGATATTTTTTTAAATTACTTTGAGATATAATACTGCAATTGATTGAATTTGACATTTGATTTGATGAAGTTAGCCTAGAAAACATGTATTGCAAAGAACAATAATAAATGTTCAAGGGACGGTGAATATGTGGATTGATTTGACATAGTTCGAAATTATAAAGTTAGCCATTTTCATTATAAACAGATGAAATAATGAGAAAGAAATTTTAGAATATTTTAGGGCTTCATTTATTTCTAACTTAAAAGAAATCACTTTTTTCTTTACGTCCTATAAATGATTTCATAGGAAAATTAAATAACTCGACGTACTAATATTTAGATATATTGAAATGCTTTGATTAAGGATTCTGTATTTTTTAAGCAACTGAAATGTGAAAATAATACAATCTTTAATGTATTAATTTGTCTTGTGATAGATATTTTCACTAAAATAGAAGCAAAGGGATTTAAAAACTTGAAAAATTCTGAATCCATCATTGCTACTTTTTTTCTCTTTTGCCGCTTGCCCCACTTTCACTATCGGATAAGGGACCAGCTTAATCTACGCCCGGCTTGTCTACGTGTGGCACGTGTACGACCAAGAGACGACCAGCCCTCATCAGATAGCGATCAACGGTCCACGGTGCGAAGCCCAGTGGGCCACACCTAGACCGAGCCCATACAATCACCATCGCTTCACCTTTTTGGGGCCCAGTGGTTCCCGGGTTCGCTGTTCATTTCTCGTTCTCTCTCTGTTTCTCTTGAACTCTCTCGAGACAAACACCTCGTCATCGAAGCTCGCTCTCTCGAAGCTCAGCTCGCTCAGCTCAATCTCACCCTCAATCGGTCGCGCCGCCGCCTTCCCATGGCCCTCGCCAACCACTTCCTCGCAGCTCCCGCCGAAACCTCATTCTTCCCCAGGTTTTCACTGCCCACTCCGTCTCCTTCTTGTTCCGATGCGGATTCTCCGTCGTCTGCTCGCATTTCGCCCACTCGCTCGTCTTCGATGAATCGGAGGATTTCTCTGTGCAGAAGCTCCAGACTGCGCAGAGATAAAGAAATAGGTAATCGCAGGGTTCTCCTTGAGTAGTCCTGCCTTCCATCTGTTTGTTATTATTATTGTTACTATTTGTTCCCTCGGCCTCGGCAATAATTTCCTCGAGTCCTTCGAATCATGAGTTGATGATGCGGTGACCTTGCGTCCTGAAAGACGTAAGATGATGGGTTGGGGGTGTTTTGTGAACTACCTGCCTGAGTTATTTGTTTTTGGCATTCGTAGATGAGAAATAATGCACCAGCAACACAGAGTCAGTGTCGAAGACTTCTCTTTAATTCGCTTGTAGGATTTAACGGTGTATCGCTTGGGTTATCTGAGGTGACACTGAAGTTTCGTTGAATTCATGCGGTTTTCTCCACGGCAGCTACTCTTCTTTTTTTTCCTCACAATTGAGATGAATGAGTTCAATTACTTCTTGTGTATGTATAATGTAACATGATATATTGAGGCCATTATATCTCCTGTAGATGAATATCGCATTCGTCATGATTAGCAAAATGAAAATTAGTATTGACCCATACGATAGTTATACATGGTTAGTGATCCAAATAAATGATTGGAATAGTACTGCATCTGAAATTGTGGAACCAGATAAATCTCCCATTTATAAACCGCTTAGTTGACTAGAGGAGTGTTGCATTCAGGCCCATTTGCACGAGCCATAACATGCTGTGATATGAATCTAGTTAGGTGTGATATATTACGTTGCAAACAAGTTCTCATTGCTTTTTTGCATTTCACGCGTTGTTTAGGTTGCTTCAATGCATTGACTGATGAGTGTGAAGTAACCTGGTTTGCATTTTGCATTGATATCAGTTAAGGCCGCGCCTCAGGAATCTGAAGTTAGTACGGCTGCAGAAGCCTTCAACAATTTCAAGCACCTACTTCTGCCAATAACAGATCGAAATCCTTACCTTTCTGAAGGATCTAGACAGGTGACCACACTTCAAGGCACCTACTTATTGCAACTGCACTTAGACAACTATATTATATGGGTGTTTACCTGTTGAGCATCAATCCAGATAAGTATTGCTCCTGTCGAAGCCATGTTATTTATCAAGTTGGTAAATTTTCTTGCTACTGGACTACATGATTGATTATGCATGACCAAATTTCTCCATGGGAATCAAAGTTAATGTATCCTGTATCCTGGACCTGCTCGTGGTGTCTTGTTTCGTGTTTTCTGAAATTTCTATGATGCGTCAAGCATTAATGTATCTTCGGTGGCATTTTGTTGACTCCTTTTTAACTGTCCTTATGACTTGCAGTCACTGTGCACCACATTCCAATTCATGTGAATATGCACTTTTGCTCTGAATTGACAGGCTGTAGCAACTACTGCAGCTTTGGCAAAGAAGTATGGAGCTGATATCACTGTTGTTGGTACGGGGACTTGCTCTTTATTCTTCTTTTAGCACCGTACCAATGGGTTTTGGTTCTACAATTCGAGCTTCTAATGCAAGGTTGAAGAAATTTAGACCTTATTGTGCAGTTATTGACGAAAAGCAGAAGGAAACACTGCCAGAGCATGAGACCCAACTATCTAGCATCCGTTGGCATCTGTCGGAAGGTGTGCATCTGCATCATCCTACTTCCTGGATATTAGTCATTTGACGCTATTAAATCATCTTGGAAAGATATATAAAAATAGGACATGTAGCGTGTTAGGCCTTCTTTAGGTTTTGAACGAACGTAGAAGGAATTGAAGATGCAATAAGGTTTATTTGAGGTTTTTACGATACAAAATTTGTGCTTGTTTGTGAACTTAGATCAGTACATCACCTGGATATAAGACTAGGAGATTTAAGAAATTTTTTGTCAACTTGGTACCATGAAATTGAGCAAAGCTTAAGAAGATGAGAGGAGAATTGAAGGTAACGAATGGTCAAGCTTGGAATGACGAATTGAGTTTTTCTGTCTGTCGCTCGTTTAGAAGACCAAGTGAGGGGCTAGAAGTTCATGGACACTTTAATTTTCGATCGCAGCTGAAGAAAGTTTTAATATCTTTGGAATTCTGGAAGTGGTGATCTTTATGAAATTCCACATCCACTAATTAAAAATTTATTGTTATCAGTTTGTTGATGATTGTTCCTCATCATCCACAACCTTTTTTACAGGTGGATTCCAAGAATATAAGTTGTTAGAACGTCTTGGAGAAGGGAACAAACCAACGGCTATTATTGGCGAGGTCGCTGATGATCTAAATTTGGATTTGGTCATTCTCAGTATGGAAGCTATCCATTCTAAGCACGTGGATGCAAACTTGTTAGCAGAGTTTATTCCATGTCCCGTCATTCTTTTACCATTGTAAATTTGTCACTTTGCAAAGAACAGCAAGATAGTGTAACTTTATCCTCAAGCGACACTTTTGACCAGATGAGGGGTTTCTCCATTGATTTTGCTTCTACTCTTTATATTGTCACAGGTTTATTGTCTTTCCTCCACTGTCAGCCCTTTTGACTGAGTTTTCCTGAGGACATAGCTAATTGTTCTGAGGTCAGAATTGGTGAATTGCACCATTTTTCCCAGGGTGGACTGGCATTTTAGGTTGAGCTGGGAATTTCGGGTTGCAAGGTACTAGTTTGTTTGGACCGTCTGGTTGGGGGCAACGAAAATGTTTTCGATTGCTTCCATTGCCTTGGAGTTCCCGGTATGTGAACGATGGTTTTGTTAAGGCTGGATAGTGATTATTAATAGGCTAACAGAAATCGGGGACGGTAGTGGAGTCCGGGGCCGCCCGTCTCTCTTAGCAGGGCGAACAAGATCCTGGCTCTACTATGAGTTGGTCCCTGGTATTGAGATGGGGCGTTGCATTTCTGGAAGATGTAACGTGGAAATGCAGCTGGAAGAATTCACACTCACCGGCTTTCTCAATCACATCTACCGACAATAACAGGACCTAAGAAAAGGGTGAAGTAAAGAGATCGGAAGTACCCAAGACGGTTTGTGGCGCTCCCGAAGTCGCACATCCTAGCTGCCCGCAGCCAACTTCCATGTTGATGATCTCTGAAACCAGCTCTGTCGGCCACTGACACTCTCCTTTTATTACAGGCCTGTTGCTCATAAATTCATGTTGACTTCGTGAGTTTTTCTAGTCAAAGCATTCGATTGAAGCTCTAGAACCGTATGAGAAGTGGGCTCTGCATTTTCTATGTTGAACGTCTTGATTTTTGGACTTACAGATTCCAAGACTTGTTTTTTGTTTCACTGCCCAGAATTTGGACTTCAGACTTGAGGGCGTGGATTCCACGTCAACGACTTGACCTTTTACTATTAGAAATCCGTCAAAGAAAGTTAACGATGCTAGTCAAAATTAACCTATGTATCATCGGCCACTAGTTATAAAAAAAGAGGCTACAGGAAGATAATCAGCTTTTCAGCTGTGTCGCGACGCTTCGCAAGAAGGATATAAGCTTTGCGTAATGCTACGGTTCACTCCTAAAAGTATGTAATTGTGGTCTATAATGTCGCCTTTTCTTTGTGCGGCGCCGACTCGGTGATCGAACCGTGAAGTCGAATATGTCGAATCACGATTTTGGCTAAGTTTAACTGATTGATGAACATTGAGACTGTCAATCGTGTGCAGAACAACACGATGCTTCCGAAAGAGGGCATCAAGGCGGGAAGAACAGAATACCATCCATAAATCCTTATCCCAATGGATCTAGTTCACTGGCCCACCACATTCGCCTAGAGTGCGTAGGTATGCAAGAAAAAAAGCCCATTAATTAACAACTGATGAGAGTGGTATCACTTTCTAATTTTCGATCAATTTACCCGGGCGAGCTAATTTTTTTATCGAAAATAAATTACCCCGGAAACAGTTTAAGTTTTTTTGAACGATTGACACTGATCCTATTGAATTTCTCATAGTATTAGAATAGGAGATCCCGACTTCAACTCGGTATTGAAGACAATGTGGAGTGTTCTAAGATCGGTACGATTTCTTTCAAGCGTGACATCAAATCTAAGTGCTTTTGTTTTGTAGGTATGCCAAACTTAAGTCTCCCCTATAGCCTGTTGTACTAACACAAGGGTACACACGTAAGCGACTGCACAAATTGTTTTTTCTTTTTAATTTATTGCAGATAATTGACAAAAAAAATTATTATATTTAGGTGTGGCACCAAATTCAAAGTTGTGTTTATTTAATGAAAAACAAATTATTCGAAAAATTTAGCCTTAAGAATGAACACTTCTATCGTTTATAGAAATGCATGAATAAAAAATATTTTCATAACTCGCTAAAATATTCGGACATAAATTGTTATCGATGATAAAAATATTTTTTATCGACGAATTGATTCAAGCGATTATATTTAGGAAAATATTTTTCGATTTTTTTTTTTTTACGAAACAAACGGAGCCTAAGACCGACAAGTCTAGTGTGCGTACATATACGCATACATAGAAGAATAAAAAAAGAGTACACATGTATCCGTATGACACAAAAGCAAAAAAGATTAATGCGTGCAAAGAGATAAATATCAGAGAATTCATTTACAATTCGGAAAGAAACTCAAACCAACGGTTAAGATGAGAGAGATTTACTCCATTTCATGAAAATTAAGATAACTTATAATATAAGTTTGTGTGAAGTTGATTGTTTGAACTACAATTGAGTGTACGAGGGGCAATTTGAATAATCAAAAGATAGTAGAGACTTGCATTTGACTTTTGGAAAGTAAGATTTACCGAATCGATTAACGATTATCTTGATCCATCTTTTTTTTTTATAATGTCATTCGTTGTTATGTCGTTTAAATCTGTACCATCGATTACATTAAAACCCAAAAGATAAGATTTATCAGATTGATTAACGATTATCTCAACCACCTTTAATTTCATTCGTCTGTTACATCGTTTAAATATGCATCATCGGTTACATTAAAACTCGATAGCCACTTCAACATCAAATAATTACGAAAGTATTTGTGGAAAATTCGTTCTATAGTGGAAAAAGGCATGACCCTACACAGTAAGGATGAACGAAATTGTTATTTGAAATCAAGATAATTGGTAAATGATCAGTGAATCTTTTACCTTCTTTAATTTTCTTCGTACAAATCTTCATCTTTCCTTAGATGGCCATCGAATGAAATCACGATAAAGAATACCAAATATTATTCTAAAATTACCATTTTACCAACCCTCTGGCAGTATAATTACCCTTGCGAGGGGCTCTAACGTGGGAGGGTATTTTTGTAAATAGCCACCCTGTCCCTGTCAAACAAAACCTTCTCGCCGAAGAATTTCTTAGCTAAAACGAAGCTCTACAGCCAGAACGGAGAGACGAGGAAGGGGCGAAAAACACCAGACACCAGACGCCAGACTCGCCAGACTCACCAGACTCAGTGAGCTGGAGACGAGTGGAGCTCGATTCGACAACACCGCCAACTCGGAGTTTTCACCGTCGCGAACGATCGAAACTCTAAATCTCTGATCATCTTGGTTTCTGATCAGTCGTCCCTCGCTTCCTCGTCGACAATCTGTTCGACGAATTTTCCCTGAGAGGCACGCACTGCAGAGGAAGGATCGAGCCCTAAGTACATCAATCGATCGCTCTCTGTTCGCGCGATCATCACTATCCGTTTGATTTCTTTTCGATTCCGCTTCGTTGTTGATCAGCTGATCGGCAAATTTTCCCTGAGAAGCACACGCACTTTGGAGGCAGGTTCGCAACCCTAATCTATCGATCAAGCGCTCTCTGTTTCCGCAATTTTCCTCATCGTCCGTTGTTTTTTCGCTTCGATAGTTCGTCGATGAGCTGATTCTAGGAAGTGTCCAAATCCAAACCCTAGTTCATTTATCAATCGATCGGCGCTCTGTTTCATCTGTTATTCGTCCTCTTTTGTCTGATTTCTCTCCTTTTTCCTCGTCTATCCTCATCGGCGAACGCGCTTTTACCTTAGAAGATAAACATAATCTCTCTCTCTCTCTCTCTCATGGCTATCGTTACGGATACGACTAACGCTAACTCCATAGAAGCTAACAATCACTCTCCTCGCAATTCTGCTGGTGCTGTTAATAGTCCTCGATTAGGCAGACCGATGAGGACGACGGTCTCGCCACCATGGAATGAGATCGTCCGTGGAGAATCGGATATGACCGAGTCTGTTGATTTGTTGAGCAAGCTGGCGATTGCTGTTGCTCCAGAGGTTGTTCCATCTTCTTCTTCGTCGTCTCTGTCTTCGATTGCAGAGGAGGGGAACTCTGAGAACGGCAATGTGGGCAAGAAGACTGCATGGAAGCTGCCGTCAGATAGCCCTGGGCCCACTGCTGCTGAGTTCGGCCCAGTCATGGGGGCTGATTCGTGGCCTGCTTTGTCCGAGTCAACTAGATCATCAACGAAGTCGACCTCGGTGCCTGTGAAAGGTTTATCTGATGGATCATCATCTGTGCCTGTGACAGAGGTATGGTTTTTGCATTTTGGATGTTGTTTTTGTAAGAATGGGCGATTATATATTTTTCTCGTGGTTTGGCTTGGCTTGATTGTGGATTAAGTGTAGAGCGCGGAGGAAAAACAGTTTGGGCTATTTGGTTTTTGCTTATTCGGTCATACGAGATTTTGGAACCTAAGATAAGTGGTTATGCTTTCGGGTTGTTACTTGTTCTGTGTAATGAGACGTGTAAAGATTTTGAAATGACAATAAAGTTACATTTACTAGTGGGTTTTCATAATTGGAGTGCTGGAGCACATCGGAATCAGAGTAATTATCTTTTAGAGGGGAGCTCAATCTTTTTTGGACGTTTGAATAGTAACTAGAAGGCTTTTTAGCTCAGAGAACTATCATCTAAATGCTCTACTACATCTTCAAAAAAGCACCTTCAAAATATGTTGCAATAGCCAGGTCAATTAAGAGTTTTTTTACCCCCATTGAGCAGGTTTAGCTGAAAATACAAACAAAAGCAAGTTCCCCTTCTGTCTTTAGGGCTTTCTCAAGGGGTTTAATTCGGTGCTTCTTAGGATATGGCTCAGTCAGGCTAAAAGAGCATGAGAATTGAGCCTTCTAGTTTATACTTTGTCTCTTTTTTGTTCTCTTACTAGCTAGCTGTCTATGGAAATTATATCTGGTGAAGTGACCTTTGCCTTTAAAATATGTCAAGAACACATATAGCTCCCTCAAGTGGGGTTTCCTTTTAAAATTGAGATGGACTTAAAGCAGGAATATATATATATATATATATATATATATATATATATATATATATATATATATATATATTACGAGCACTTCACACATGATACTCAGGTGAAAGTAGAACTGGAAAGTTCCCTTTCTTTCTTAGAAACAAGATGACTGGCTTTGTTTTGAATAGAAGAGTTGGTGCTTTTCAGTTTCTTGTACTTGAGACAGGGGATGGTGCATTTGTTTGGTGCTTCTATTCGTTGATAATTGGAGACATCAAAATGACTAAATAGTCTGTGAAACCCAAAGACACAGATTTAATTGATTTGGGTGTTTATGATGTACAGAAAATAGACGACTAACTCTGTGTTCTTGCATATGCAATTTTTTTCTTCTTTGCATTCTTTACTCTTTTGTTTGTTTCTGTGATTTTCTGGATGGAACAGCGGAACAAATGGGATTCGTCTTTCTCCCCTATCTTTCGGTTTTTCAGTTTGGCAAATATGTTTTGCTGGGTGTTGCAAATGAAAGAGAATCTTTTGCCTCGAGCTGTGTCATTTCATTCTTCCATTGCATACATAATTCTCTGACCCTTAAAAATTGTTCATGTTGAAGGGAAACGGAAATGCCTCGTCCGTTTTGCAGAAGCAACTCACTGATAATAAGGATGCAAATTTAGCAACAAGCTCCTCCATTCCTGCACGTCCGAGATCAAGGAAGCAAAGTGGATCTACATCTTCTAGTGGCGGAGTCGCTCAGACATCAGCAATTGTAGCCCCTACAGTTGACCTTAGATCAAATAATCCTTCTGCCAGGGATCATAACCACAGGAGTGGACCTGTGTCGCATTCCCAAAATGGCAACGAGCACCCTCAACAGCAGCGCAGTTCCTTCAGGAGTAGAAATGGGGGTAATTATTCACGTGGGGATGGTTCTTACCAGCACAACTACGGGGTTAGGCGTGATCAGGAACGTGGTAATCAAGAACTAAGTGGTCACAGAAATTTCAACAATAACAGAGATTCTCACATGCCTCAGCAAAGAGCTATGCCGAGGTTTGGCAGGCCTGCAGCACCGCCGCCTATCTCACCTGCCACTGCTGCATATATTTCACCTGCTTCAGTTAGGCCTTTTGGTGGCCCTGTAGTTTTTCCTGGTAAGGCAGACGAAGTTAACTGTTGAAACTTATCATCTGAAAGATTTGCTTTGATGTCCTTTATTTTTTTTCAGATACTCCAGTGTATTATGTCCCCATTCCACCCATGGATCTACGGAATGTTCCTTATTATCAGCCAATACAGCCTCATATGGTTTATTATCCACCTCCTAATCAATTCTTGCATGCTCAAATAGTTAAGCAGATAGACTATTATTTCAGGTACTTTTGCCGTTTTTTCTTCCCTTTAAATAAATCACTCTTATTTCTCAAACATGTTGCAAGTTTTCATAACTTGACTGGAATCATCCTCCATATTTGGCTAGTGCAGTAACGAGAATCTTGTGAAGGATATATATTTGCGGCGGCAAATGGATAAAGAGGGCTGGGTTTCTATAGCTGTAATTGCAGGGTTTAAAAAAGTAAGTTTTCCTTGAATATCTCTGCAGTTTGCACTCTTGAACTTAATTTAGTTTTGTCTTGCACAATGCAGGAAAGTTACAAGCTGCATTATACTTTGGTTTTTTACCATTTAGTTCCATCTTGTATCAAGTCATGCTTTGTTGGCTGATTGATTAGAGTATTATTTCACCCAGATTCAAAATGACGTCAATTCTATTACCATTCTTCCAGAAGAAGATTTCGTGGCGTGTTAATTTATACTCTACTTGCAGACAATTGTACTCTATTCAGTCTTTTCTTCTTTTGTTGTATTACTTCTTAAATTTTGAATGCGGGAACCTTTAGCATCTGACTATTGATGCTATCTTGGCCTCAAAAGTGTTGGGTCCTTGGTCCCGTGCTTATAATTTAGCTAATTGGTTTCTTGTTGTCTTTTTGGTGAGGCCCATTGTAGCATTTATGTCTGGCTACCATTAATTGATTGTGTTATAGGAATGCTTTCAAGTTTTGCGATTGATATAGTTCTTATTTGGCTTTGAGATTGATAGTCCTTTTTGTCTTGAGCTAATTATAGACAGGTGTCTTAAACGATCGGGGGTCTCCTGTGACTTTTGCTATGCACTTGGATGGTATTATTTTGAATGAAGTTGGTGTACTTGCAAAAATGAAGATATATTTTTTTATACTGTACCACTTATAAAGACCATGCACTTCGAGGTCTGGAAGTCAACCATTCAACATTGCTTTTGATGAGTTATATGTTTTCGGCCTAAGTGAACGTGGTTGCAATTGCAAATGCACTGGAGATGGAAGTCCTCTTTCATTTCTGGACGGGTTTTCTGTTATGGCAAAGATTGGCTCCTCCAATCTTTCGACTTCCACACATGTAGTTTTGAAGATGGTGAGAATTTGCAAGTAATATTGTTTTTCCCCAAATCTTGCTTTTTGCATATCACATTAAGTGGGTATGGCTCTATGGAATGGGTTGGACCATCTTTGAGTTTTTTTTTTTTTTTAATGTTCAAAGAATTTAAGAAGAGAACAAAAAGAACTAGGGAAAAAAGGCTTGAGGCCTTGTGAATGAGTGTTGCAGGCCTTCTGACAGCAATGATGGAGGGAAATTTTGATGGTGGCAGAGTGCTACACTGTCCTTTCTGATGATTGATGGTCACTTCATTGCTCTTTTATTTCAATTATTTTATTGTCTGAGTTTTTATATATTTCACTACCTGCTGACATAAGCGTGCGACTGAACTCTGTGTTATATTGGCAAGTGGCAAGAGCACGTTAGCACCAAGCTTAAAAGTGTTCAGGTTTTGGTCAAACTGCATCAATTGCAAAGATACAGAGGTTTTCGTGCATTTGGTGTCGAATGAAAGTTCACTAATCTGATTGCAAAGTGCACCATAGTTCAGTGACCACCAGTGAAATTTTCCATCTTAAGTTTATTTCTGATGAAAGTGCTCTGGTAGTCCTTAAAGTTTCAAATTGCTTTGTCATTATTCGCTCCCATAATTCCAATACATCAATCAACATATCTTGTTTTGATGTCATGGTAGATGAGTAAAGCAATGATTAGAAATATCATGGCTGTATCCTTTTTCTTGGTGACCATGTTGCTATGCCTCGATCTGTTTAATTTCAAATGGAAAACTTGCACCAGGTAACTAGAATTTGACTCTGCTGTCAACTTATGACTTACTGGCTGCACACTTGGATATATTCACAATGGATTATAGGTGATTACAGTGTTGTTAAATCGAGGTCCCAATCCTAAATCATAAATCTCATTTTTTGAAAAGGTTTGGTAAAAAGGAATGCCATTTGCTTGCTAGAACATAGCCATTAGTTGCAAGAGCACATAAAAAAGCATGATATGGTAAATATTGGGGAGAAAATTTAGCTCTTTCGTTTTGGGACCTCGTTGACATAGTATAAACTTCAATTCGCATTTCTTGGGGAACTCTATGCAAACAGGAAGTCAGAGACTCATAACTGATACTACTCTGTTTGTTCCATACCCAAGTCAACTTGTAATGTCAAAAGAAATCGCTTTTTTAACTAGGATATTGGAGAGGCCTCCACAAAATTGAATCATAAGATCGAATTATTAAATGGTAAGCTTTTACAGAGCTTTTAAAATAGCGCAAAGGACATAATGTGTTTGATGCATACTATAACAAATGATAGTAACAAGCAAATTGATCTAGTACATTAGACTGACCGCACGAAATAGAGAAATATGGTTACAATTAGGATTATCTAGGAGAAAATTCGCGTACTACAAAAAACTTCGAAGCTTTATTATTTTGTGTTGCTGAATGGTCAAAGGTGATGGGGTGGTGATGAAGCTTTTGTGATGGTTGCTTGGTGATGAAGGGGATTTTTATGGCTGCTTCGTTGAATCAAGAGAGAGCTTGCTGTATTGTTCTGAATTGGGCATGAGGGAATTATTTTTCTTTATTTTATTTAGTTATTTTCTTTTCTTTTATGATTTGTGCTGATGAAACGAAACATTTCACTGAAACGTCGATATGTCCTGCATTGTTTTATTTGCTGTTGGGCCAAAAAGAAGCCCACATTTCCCAAGAAAGTGAGCTTGTGCTAATAAGCTCAAGGATTCTCACCTAGTTGACTCGCAATTTTGGCGATTTTGCCGAGTCAACTCATGGTTTTACTCCGACTTCACTCAGTACCAGATTTTGCGGCGAGTTAGCTCTATTTCCATTATTTGGCTCGTTACTGATCTGCAAGCTAAATCGCGCTATTTTAACTATATTTGCATTGCTTTCTACTGAAGCATGCAAAAGTGACGAGACTATTCTTACACACATGAGCTGTGAGTTTGTCTATGCTTATGGTTTATACAAGCTAAAGAGGTAGGTCAGAGGTGTCAGAATAGAGGAGGTTCAGATGACTGTCAAGCCCAAGTCAGAGGTGTTGAGAAGTTGAGCCTTCTCAAGAGTCCTCTGAGGCTCGACGGCTGGAGTTGGAGGCTATGACTGCTGGTCGAATCTTTGAAATGAATCATTTGATTTGGACCATGAATTCGAGTATTTCTACAACTCGGCTGGTTCACATAGTTATCTGCTATTATATAAATTTTGACCAAAAGGTGCCATTCCCTTTTCCCCAAAAGCCTTTTTCTGAGGGAAGATGCAGACTCTGCCTTTTACTGTGTGTGTTGGCTGGTTGACTGAACAAGGTTAATCAAAAGATTTTCCTACTCCATTTGTTGCTTTTATTTTTGTTTTGATAGCTTTGCATGATCCTTCTTTGAGATCTCCTGTACTGGTGGTTGATGATTTCACCTATAATGATTTGCTCCTGTTGGCATCTTTTGGTATTTAGTGACACCCCATGCTTTGATACGTATTGCACTATCTTTTTGAGACGAGAAAAACTAGTTAATTAGGAAATTATGCTACTATTTATCCTGGTCCTCCTTTGTTAGTTTAGGTCTTCCACACAGACACAGGATTTTTGCCAGGTTTACATGTACCATGCAAGGCAAAGATACTGTAGCTTATGTGGATGCCAGTCATTCTTGTTATTCATATATATATATATATATATTTTTTTTTTTAACTTCGTGTTCACTGCAAATGTTGCTTTGGATCCAGGTCATGGAGTTGACTACTGATGTACAGCTCATATTGGATGCTGTGCGAACTTCAGCTTTTGTGGAAGTGCAGGTATCTTTTTCGAGCAGTTCAGTAGGATTCACTCCACTTGTCTGTTAGTGTGGTGCTACAGAATTTTCTGTATAATTGCTTAACCAGATTTGATTCTCTTTTTCTCGGACTTATTGTCATTTTTATGCCTTATGTTATGAGCCACAGGGTGAGAAAGTCAGGAAGCGCACTGATTGGCCGAAATGGGTCTTGTCAACTTCTGCTCATTCTTCAGGCGTCGCAAGCCCTCGGTTCCCCGATTCTCTAAGTCATGACACTCTTGCATCTGGAATTGAATCGGTCTCTCTCAATGTCAGGGATACGAGATTTGACAATGTGGTCGGTCATGCCGATGCCCATGCGGCTATGTCTAGGAGGTTAGAGGAGCTCAATCGTATTGGTGAAAAAGGCCAGACTAGCACTGCAGCTACAGGAACAAGCACTTGAAGTACATGCTTTCGCATGTTTTACCAAGAAGGGATCATGGAGGATTTGTTATGACTGATATTATGCTTGCTTAGTAGTCTTACAGTGGCCTACAAATCCAGAGTAAAGGAAAGAAAAGGAGCAGAAGATACAATACTGTGAAAGGGTAGAAGAGCGTGCGGTTGAAGTCCTTGAGTTGAGCTGATTGCATGAGTATAATGGTTTATTCATGTGGTTTTGTGGAGATTTTCCGTAGATATTTATGGTCTAAATGCTGATGACATGATGAGGGGATTTTTGTCGCGTGTCCCTTTACTGCCCCTTAGTTCCTTTTTTCATTCTTTGGGGTCAGATTACATTTTCTTTCCGTGTGAAGAATGTTTCCGATGGCGGGAAGTTACCGATGGTGGACATCATATTGCTTGCGGCGACAATGGAGGGGGTTGGTGTACCGGTTGCGGAAGGTGTGCCGAAAGTCTTGGGTCCTTACTCATGTGCGACTTTCGAAGTTAGTGCTCATCTCATTTGTTAAATACGAAAATGTTTTTTTAACTGCACTTTCTTCCGGACCTCGAAGAATTTTTTGGTGTGTGGATTATATTCCTGAAACTTACTGATCTGATGCTTTCGGTGGTGTGTGGATCAGAGATCGGAAACTGTAGAAACGATTCTTTTTTCCTGGAACCAGTTGTGAATGTTATATTTGTACTCTTTTACATTGAGGAAGCAACTGACGGGGACCTTTCTTTTCATTACCAAAGAAGAAGAGAGACATGGACGTTTTTTCCCTTAGTATTTGCACATGTATTCACGTACGAAGCTCTACTCGGCCTTTTCTGTTCTCGTGAACTTCCGAGTAGGGCGGCAGGCAGTGTTTCCCATAGTGTCAAGAAAATGGTGGGGGAGATGTATTATTGTGAACTCTTTCTTGTCCCTGCTTGGAGGAAACTCCGTTTTCGAAATGCCAGTGGTAGGTAGGCGGGGGTGGTGAGACCCCGGAATTTGCCGATGCATTGGGAAGTTACCCAAGCTAGCCTGCAGTGTCGAGTTCACAGGATTCCTGATTCTTGAATTGCATTCCCGTGTGTAGGATTCGACCGCTTAATTGTCAAATAAAAAGATGTGAAAAATCGTGAATGGATGGATTGGATTGCAAATCAGTTGGCTCTCTGGTTGCGCGAACTATGTTAGAGTTGGAGGTGAATCTGGCATCGGAATGGTGAACCTGTTCGGGAGTTGTTCCGTTTAGACTGGATGGTTTCCTTGTTTGGTTGATAACACTTCTTCAAATAGGAGATGCTCTAGGGCTGGGGAAGCTTTTTGAGTAGGTGCACTAAGGGTGTGTTTGGTTTGGTTTTCGAGATGAGCTCTAGGCCTTCAAAGTCCCTCGGAAATTTTTTTTGAGCATTTGGCAAACTGTTTTGGGACCTCCTTGGTCAAAAACTGGCCTTGGCAAAACAGAAAGCTCAAGGCAGGCCTCTTTTTATTTTTTATTTTTATATGTATATTTTTTTTAAATAAAACTAATTGCAAACATTTTACTATTTTTTTTTTTTTTGTCTACGTTTAGGTAGATGAGACGAGTTTTCTTTAAGTTAGAATCAGCCTCGGGAGAAAGCATACAGTGAATGTGCCATCATACAATAAGTAACACTGTAAAGAATGAGAAAAGTTTTTGTTGAATTGCTTTATTTAGTGACCATTTAATCTAAATCTCAGATTTTATCATTTTCCATAGAATTTCTCCTTTTTCTTTCCCTCCGTCAGCTTTGCTCTTTCAATATCTACGAATATGCTGGGCCTAAAGTAATTAACCAAGTACGAACATGCCACTTCTGAGCATTTTATAGCTAATTATTCTCTTTATCTTCAGTAGTTTGAGCCTATCTACCAAGTAAACAAAGATGCTTGGTTCTTTCCCATGTCTAAAGGAGAATGGTTTTCTTGTTTTTTTCCCCAAAAAAATATGAAAATTTGATGAAAGGAGAAATAAATGAAAAACACCTAGAAAATAATTGAGAAAAATGACATCGAACATGCCAAATTCAAGGAAACGCAGAAAGAAGATATTATATCTTGCAAAGCTTGATCCTAAAACCGAATAAGACAGGCATGCAACCATCGAGATTAATCTGTCAAAAATTGAGACTCGATAAAAATCAGGGAAAATCGCAATTCAAAAGGAAAGAAAGGTAAAGAAGAAGAAGAAGAAGCATAAGCATATCTTAACACATTTATTTAAAAAGCTCATGATCTTATTTTCGAATAAATAAAAATTCACGAACAATCTTGAATTGACTTAGTTCCCTACGAAAGAACAAGGATTACTTGATATTTTGTGATGGTCAGTTGGACTCTTTTATTTATTTATTTATTTATTTATTTGGTCAGATATAGGTTGAATTGCCGTGCGGCATTATGACATCAACTAAATACATCTCTGCTAGAAGCAATTTGAGAAATCAAGCAAAGCTAAAATAGAAATTATCCTTAGATGATCGCTCTATAGACGAAAAGATCGTGGACTATCAATTTGTGGCTGATTGGCACATGGTATAGAAGCGACAATCTTACACGACGTGGTTATCTCTTTTATTTTTTCAGTTTATCTTTTTGAAGAAAACTATTTTTATATTTAAATATATTATTGCAGACCACGTTAGCATGAGTCCGTTGTCGTCCAGCGGTTAGGATATCTGGCTTTCACCCAGGAGACCCGGGTTCGATTCCCGGCAACGGAATTTTTTTTTTTTTTTTTGGGTTTTACCTTTCCACTTTCATCTGAACAAAAGAGACTCCCTCTCTTCCACCAAATTCCCGTTTGAACTCTCTCTCTCTCTCATGCGCTTCAGTTTCCTCTTTCTCTGTTTGGACAATTTCTTATGAGTACTCAATATTCGAAGAAGTCCAAAATTATTGAATATATCATCTCAAGTTACTTGAAAAGGCGTCTTCAGAAAATATTTTCTCAAGTAATTTGGAAAGACTTACTTAGAAACCAATGTAACGACAGAACCGATGAACAACTCAATCAACTGCTTAAATCTGTAATACTCAGTAACTCGAGGGTCAAATTGAATTCTTTCTTCAGACTTCTTTAGAATCCCCAACCGATGAACAACTCAATCAATTCTTACATCTGTAATAGTCAGTAACTCGCATGAAATCGATGTGAAAAAGAAAATGTCTGGCGATAATCTTGCAGACAGCAGTCAATGTCCCACCCCTGGCAATATGGACATGAATTCTGCAGCTTGATGCCAATCCCTGAACCACCATGGACGGTATTATGGTATTTGTTTGACCATATTCCATCCGGCGGGTCATTCAACACATGCGCAAACACGGTCAATAAACCGATTCAAGGTTCAAATGCACACATTATCATAATCAAATCAATAGGGCCATCAGACTGGATAATCTTAGTGGACATTGAAAGCAAACTGGAGTCCGAGACAGGCTCCCAACAACCAATAATTCCCGCCATAAAGAACCACTATCTACATTCAGGAGCGAAGCAAGTCACATACTGGATGTTCCAACGACTATAAAAGACTGACAGGGCAAAATGAACAGAAATCATCTCCATTGGCTCAAGAGGACACTTAAAAGAGATAAATCATTCAAACGCCCACTGGTTCTCCCGCCGCACCTCCTCCTCCTCCTCTGGTGTGAAGTCATTCTTGATGTTGAAGGTCTTGCGTATCTCCTCAGGGGTCTTGCCTTTGATCATGTCAGCCACTGTCTGGCACGTGAGGTCCAACAAGCTCTTGATGTTCAGGTAGTTTGCAGCCTGATTAAACACTCATTCTTACATGCATCAGATCAAGTAACAACTAATTGGATCAGCTTATGAGCAAAAAAGCCGGCGATGTGCCACCCACTCTGTTAGACAGACAAGCACTAGTTCTCTATTAGCTATGCTAAATGTGAAATTTAGCCATTCATTCCTCACTGGAAAAAGATTGCCTTTGATCATGTCAGCCACTGTCTGGCACGTCAGGTCCAACAAGCTCTTGATGTTCAGGTAGTTTGCAGCCTGATTAAACACTCATTCTTACATGCATCAGATCAAGTAACAACTAATTGGATCAGCTTATGAGCAAAAAAGCCGGCGATGTGCCACCCACTCTGTTAGACAGACAAGCACTAGTTCTCTATTAGCTATGCTAAATGTGAAATTTAGCCATTCATTCCTCACTGGAAAAAGATTGCCTTTGATCATGTCAGCCACTGTCTGGCACGTGAGGTCCAACAAGCTCTTGATGTTCAGGTAGTTTGCAGCCTGATTAAACACTCATTCTTACATGCATCAGATCAAGTAACAACTAATTGGATCAGCTTATGAGCAAAAAAGCCGGCGATGTGCCACCCACTCTGTTAGACAGACAAGCACTAGTTCTCTATTAGCTATGCTAAATGTGAAATTTAACCATTCATTCCTCACTGGAAAAAGATTGAACACGGTTTCCTTTTCCCAATTGTTTGCATGATTTATGACTCAATAACATAGTTCTAGTGGATGTAGGAACATCAAACCATATGATAACTAATCACACAAAAAGTTCCATACTCCTGCCTCAAAGGCTAACACGACAACAACAAAAAAATTAGCAACACTTAGCACAAGGTGCAGGTAAGGCATGGTCAACTACATCACCAATATCTGAAGCTAAATTTATGAGAGAAAAAAAATTAACAAATCTACACCGAGAGAGGCACTTCATATCAATGTTGCCACTTGAAGTCTCAGCATGTCATTTAAAGGAGCATACACATGACTCATAATCTGAACATGCTCCTAGAAGCTTATTCATTGAAAAGTAAATTATATTGTCGGTTAGAAGGTAGAAGTGTTTCCATAAAGGAAAAAAAGAGGATATGTGGAAGTGCTTCTCACAGTAAGTTTCCAACCCACTTGAATAAAGCAATTAAACAACTTCCTTTATATATCACATGAGCCATAAGAGAGATTAACAAAATAAGCAATTAAAGAAACATGGATTTAATTAATCTACATTGCATGCCAAAAGAGCCATTAATCCACGCATGGATTTATACGATGGGATGTATATTTATTTTTTGAGGGGGGAGAACAGGGAATTGCCCCTGCTACTTGAAGCCATTAATCAACATTAGTTCTTTGTATCTTCAAAATTAGCAATATAAAATGCAAAATTCGATATACAAACAAAATTTGCGCAGCTACTCTCACTTTTTAGACAATCAACTCTTCTACCCAAAACGCAAAAGGGTTTCCTATTGTACATAGACCGGTCCGTATACAGATGCTACCATGGATGCACATATCGTGATGCCTATGAATTGAAAAGAAAGTATCCAATTCCAGTCCTTGTGTACCGTTCAATCCCTTTAGCATGACGTTCTGTAGCTAACTAATCTTATTTGCCAGGCACAAAAGGGGAAAAAAAAGGAAAAACAAAAGAGAACAAGAACACATGATATAAATATCTATCAACAAATCAAACTTCACACACACACAGGCCGCACACCGAGCAAGATCAAACTGGAATTCCGTCCCCAGTCCTCTTCAGCCACCCACATTCAACAAATTTAACCGAGATCCCCCAATCCCTCATCAAGACCTGTCAATAACTACCCAATCTTATAAAAGAAAACCCTAATCTCCGATCAAACAGAACAAGCGAAAACCCTAATCTCCGATTTCCAAAACCTAGCCTCAACCAAATCCCCATCAAAATAGCCTACAAAACCTAATTCGAAACCAACACAACAATCTCCTGCCAACAGAGGCCCGAATAAAATAAAATAAAATAACCAAAACCAAAACGAGAAGGAAAGAGAAGAATCACCGACCAGGATGAGATCAAACAGGGTGGCCTGATCAACCTGATCCACCTTGATGAACGCGGCGTCCCAGGCCTTGAGATCCTCGTCGTTGACGCGATCCTCGGCCTTGGAGGCATCGACGTGCTTCTTGCAGTACTCGATCACCTTGGCCAGGATCTTGCTGGTCACGTTCGGCAGCGGGATCGCGTTGTCGGCGCAGTCGTCCTCGATCATGTGCTTGATCGTCTGCGACTCCACCGCCACCGCCTCCTCCACCTCGAACGACTCCCCGTCGGAGCTCCTCAGCGTTATCTTCCTCGACGACGCCATCGCTTCAGAAGGATCCTTGGAAGCGAAAGATCCTCTCTCTCTCTCTCTGTGAAGAATCTGCGAGACGGATTTCGCTCGTGCCTTGTCGTTTCTCTCTTTGGCCTTTTCGGAGTCAAAACTACGATCAATCGCGTCAGGTCAGAGGGCGAAGTAAAGGAATACGTATATATACAGAGAGCTTACGCGATCACGTGTGGCGCTCAGTAGGCCAACGTTTCGCTCAGGCCAGCGGGACGCCGACACGTGTAGACACGCCAACCGATGCGAAAGGGATACGCGAAATGTCATATCCAGAAATCAAATCGATTCGATTCGGATCTTTTCGAAATTTAGTTTCCGTTTTATTTGCTGTCATGAATCTCGCAATTTAGATTTTTAGATGCGTTTCACCTGTTGATAATCTTTGTGTAATCTTTTGATAGATTTTCCTTACTGCGCAAGTAGAATTTTTTACCCCAAAAAAAAGAAAGTTAATGGCAAGAATTCGATCCACGAAAAAAAAATTAAAATTAAAAAAAGTTGATAGCAAGAATGGTCATCTTGATCCAGAAGAACACAAGAACATAAATTGAAGGATCTCAATCACCCCACTGGGGTCACAAACTTTTGGGTATGAACAGACAGCGAAAACCGAATTAACAACACGGCAGGCCGGCCGGCGCCGGGGACTGTTCTATGATACACCAGCTATCGAGTTTCGAGAGAGATTTTGAAAGGAACTTGCTTTACAAATGTGTACATGTTGCCACCCCGAGAAGTTCCTGGAGGTGACTAGATGCCGCCCTCTATGTCGATGTTTCCCCCCCGAGGCATCCGATCCATGTCCGGCGGACGCCCTTTTGCTCGCGAGCGGCGGCGCTTTTAAGATTCCATGTATTGCGAGGGAGGAGGGCTTGTTCTCATCTTCTCAGGACCTGCGAGTCGGTAACATTAGGCTCACGCCATGTAAAAGCCTCTCCTTTCCAGTTTCAAGAACCCGTCATGATTCGAAATGCAAGTTAAAAAAAAAAAAAAAAACATGCAACAAGAACAGAGCACAAGAACAGGGCATTGCCACATAGAGATGGTTTCAAAGATTACTTCAGTTATCGTCTCGAACACTGCCGCTGCTCGGGCAAGACATGAGAGTTTGCGGACGAGGGAAGTCGAAGAACTTACCGCAGAGACCTCGGACCTCCACTTCTCTCCATTCTTGGACGAGGGCACAGCAGCAGCACATCAAATGGGAGAGGAAATCGTCAAACCAACCTCCCTGCCGAAATTAGACGAAGAAAAATTGAAGAATACAACATGATTGAGTGATTCTCTTTTCCTTTTCTTTCTTGGGATCCATTCTTCCATCACAAAACAAAATAAATCTATGGAAATTAGCATCAATTTCACACTATGAAAACTTTCAACTTTCAACTTAGTAAGCCCGAAATCCTGTAGAATCTGGCTGGAGGTTTTATGGAGCCACACCCACTATCTGGATTCTGCGGGACAGTTTGAAGATTTCGAAAGAAATTGAGATTGTTTCACGGAGACGAACAGGATCAAGTGGCAAGATAATACATTCGGCTTTTGTCATCGCTTGGTTCAGTAAATATGACGCACAATTACCCTTATGTTCAGCATCTTGCGGAGTTTCCTTCGAACGCAGCATGTGTAGCAACAGCACGACAGTATGAGTGAATATGCCAAAAGATCATTGCATGCTTCTCCAGGACCTGGTGAACAAGTGGAAATTTTTTCAATAGCATTCGTGAAATACAAGGAAGCACAGAGTTCTCGAGATTCTGCAGAGTGGACAAAATTATATCTGAAGAGGAAGGCTATGTCATATATCTACATGCTTAACTACAATCATGTGATTCCCCAGATTCACATTCAGACACATAAGCAGCACAGAGCATACCATACACGTTTTGAAAAGATGTACTCCAAACTCAAATTTCAACATCTGAAAGGCATCTTGTTACATGCACTAATTCTACAAGTTTATCTTCAGCAAATTCATCAAGCACATACAAAAAATGAAGAGCATTTGTTATCAGTTCGCTGTTGGTCAAGTTCAGGAAATCGCGATAAAATACCAAACGATTCGTGAGAAATTAGAGAGAAGGTAAAACTGCAATATTATAATTAACTTACCACTGCAGAATAGACAACTCAAAAGAAAAATTATATGTAAACAAATCGAGCTAAAATTGACAACAAAGGATGGGAGCAAGGAAGGATGCTAGCTTCTGAAGCATGAGCATAGGAGATTTTTCCAATGTTCTCGTGGTACAGTTCGGTCCAACATCACTAGAACATTCGATGTTTGCTTTTGCTGAAGTGAAGTTGTTAAAAGAGGCTATAATTGTGAAATGAGAAATATCTTGGTCTATCAAATACTAGGTGATTCCAGCTCATATGAATTAGACCGAGTATCAGGATACTGGAATTTCCATGCAGATTACCAACAAACCTCGACGCTAGTAAGCATTCAGTGTGTCTTTTTGGCGTGAGAGAATATTGAAGCTCTTCTAAAGTGGAAAGGGAATAGGCACTGGAAAATCTGAAACTAAAAGTTGTTCCACTTAGCACATGCCATAGTAAACCTGCAATTTGCAAGTTGGCAGTTTCAATGTAGGAACAAACTTAGCGTTCCTTGGGAGCACTCACCAATAAGGTAGCCATATGAGCCATACTAGGACTAATGGGTGGCAAGCCGACTCAGCTGACGGTCAATGTATATGACTATGAGCAAAAAAAAAAAAAAAAACTAAGCCAGGAGCAAGAGTGCCTCTGGAAATTGCTTCCACTTAAATGAAGTCTCCAAATGCATGGATCTTGTATGTTATTTGCCTTTTCAAGAAGTGAAACACTATATGTATAAATGAATCTCGACAGAATTTTGCACTTCAATTCATACACCTTTTCAAATAAGTCATGTATATGTGCCTCATATGATAGACAATTCCGTGGTAGATGGATCATCCATCATCTCATCAGGGAGTTGTCACTTGGGCCACTTACCAGACTGCTTTCTCCATCTCTCGATTCTCTCTTTTTCCTACGTTTCTTCTCTTTTTTATTTGCTTTGGGGGGGTTGTCTATCAAGTCTAATGCTAAATGACCGCACGACAGTTCACATACAATATGGACATGAAACATACGGTCAGCCATCTAACCGATTTTATAATCCATTACTGCTTATAAAGGAAGATAAATTAGTATATGACATGATATTTGCTTACTCATATGTCTCTTAGTTGCCACAGTAGCAATCTTTGAAAATGTGTCGCAAGGGCAGAAGAATGTTTTAATGCCTGCAAATCCAGATGAGTTGTCAGAATGCAGGGCATATTACACATAATTCAAGAACACATACTGAACAGTAACACAATCAGTATCGATATAGATAGCTAACTATTCCCCCTTAAATAGAAAAGTGTTGTCTGCATGTCTGGATCATACACAGTAAAGGACCACTGTGTGAGGAACAATAGACCACTCCAAGGGAAGGGAACTCGATCGCTTTTCCAAAAACCCCTGCTTAAAACTTCACTAAGGGAAGAAGGGATTGCTATAGTGGATAGAGGGATCGAGCCTCCTATGCCATCATTACCATATAAAAGGTCGCGATGATGGAGCCAATGTCATAAACACAGAACTCATAGGATCTGTGAATAAAGGAACACTGGGCAGAAGGGAATAAAGATTAATGGCTTTGGGGAGGCCAATGACAGGGAGATGTCGAATCATTGGGTTGAACTCACTGAGGTTTACTAATTTCTCACAGGTAAAAGTAGAGATGTCAAAATTTATGGTAGTCTCAAAAGAAATTGCACAGCAGGTCACTAGATTTTGCAGGAGGGAACTTACATAGAAGTGGCTCTGAGCAACAGCCCAGTAAATCAGTGTGCCATTCATAATGCCCATATGAACCTTTAGATGGGATCAGATCATGGTCCAAGGAGACTGATGATGTATTTCTGTCCAGCAAAAGAAGAAACAAATTCTCAAAGATCTTTCCAACTCCTCAAGCTGGACACCGAGCAATAAAATACGTGAAGCCTATTTGTAGGAACACCTCAGGCACTAAGGCACTTCGATGATAAGAACGGTTAAACAAGATAAAACCGGTCATTTATCAGTTTAAGTCAATGAAGTGATATGATGAAGAAGCAAAATTATCCCAACCAATGTCAGTTTGATGTTTGCAAGTGATCAGTCTTAAACTTAACAGACTTTAAGTTCATTAGCCTGACAGGAGTCCATCAAGGAGCCGATTACTGAAGGCAACAGCGGTGATGGTAATACATATAGGAGTTTCACTTCAAAGAAGACTGACCTCGAAGTTTTGCTCGTAGAACTTTTCTTAGGATATGTTTCACCAGCAGAATGTTCTCTATCACTATCAGCATCAGAGGTACTGTTCTCCTTTTTCTTGGATTCTTTGACAGGTGAACCATCATCAAGGAGTGAATTTGAGGCAACAGTTTCTGTGACTTCAAGTAAGCGCTGGATTACTTCACACTGACTCAAATCCAAATTTGCATGTGACCGTTGAAGTTCCAGTTGAAGCTTCTCGTTCTCCTTCTTCAGAGCCTCATTGAAACAAAGGTTTGGATAGGAACAGGACAGAGTTTTCTTCAACATCATGGTTTCATTTCTCGAAGGTTCATGCGTTAAGATTACACTTTGCACCTTCTGATCCTCATCGTCCAATGTGTATTCTCGTTGATCCAGCTCAATAACTTCCAACCTTTCCTGTAAATTAATGACAAAAAGAAGTAAAGCCCTCGATGCTAGTGTTTTTAATTTGCTTCTCAGTATAGTGAGAAAAATCCACCATGTCAAGCAAAACTTTCTTTCCCGAATGTGGACTTGGGGATATAGCAAGATCCTTGGAGGATTTACAGACAAGAGACGTATCAATTTTCGGATGGACCACCTGGAATTTCCTTCCAAATACCACTTCTCCCTCGCAGACTCAAGGGAGATAATGCATGCCAGTGATTGCAAGGCGCAATGGAATATGTCATATTCCTAAACAACCAATTCAAGGATTCAAAATCAACTTCTGTCTATTGCAGGACTTCTCCAACTACAACCACACACAACATTTTGACCAGAAGACCTGTTTCATGTATTTTAATGTCCAAGCAAAATTAAAGTGATATGAACCCTACTCCACAGGACTTGTACCTGGTAAGATAACCAAAGTCAAAACAAAATTTTGTCTGAGATCCATCATCAGTTGGCCAACTTGACCTGACTATAACTTCATTGCAATCAAGTCATCACTCAGAATGCTATTGAGAAAATTCAGTAACCTTGTTAATTGACACATATCATCAGCAATCTATGGACATAACCTTTTGATTAAAGACAGAGAATTTTTTCTAACCAACATATGCGAAGAAGCCAAGAGCAAAGAAAATCCTTACCCGAACTCGAGCATTGTCCACAAGAGTAATGAGGGGAACGAGCTTCAAGTACCGGTCGATCTCGTTCTGAGCCCTCCTGAACTGATACACGATGTTCCACCCCATGGCCAACAGATAGAGGTAACTCCTGTCCTGGCAACTGTTGACCAAGATGTAAGATCTCCGCAGCGCGTCCTCCAGCTGCTCCAGAGGCTCCCTCGTCTCCGGGTACTTCTTGAGCTCGGAGATCTTGAGCTGCTCCAGCAAGTTGCCGATCAGCTTCAGATGCTGAGCAAACTGCCTGCAATTCTTCTTGTGCATCCGCGCGGTGTTGGCGGCCTTCACGATCATCCCGATCAGCCGGACGGCGTCGAGGCCGGTGAGCTGGGCCACATTCGCAAGCTCTCCGAAATGTTCCCAAGAAGCCATGTTGACTACTCAGTACGAAGAATTGACTCAGTTGGACACGACCCAAGAATTCTACAAGCCCACCATAGGATCTCCGATTTGATGTGCTCGTTAAACTCTTCCGCTAAAAGAAGTCGAGAAGGTGCCAATACTTGTGTGGATAGATCGAAATCCACACTCAGAGACAGCAATTCCGATCCCAATTCACCGCATGCAAAGCCGAATCGAAGCTTCAAACCCCCTTCTTTTGCGTCTTTACTGCGAAAAATTTCGAAGTTCTCCGAAGATCATGTCGTTCTGGTCAGCCCAAAGGATTACAGAGTGGGACCAGAAGCCACTCTGCGAGATCTTCAGATAAACGACGTCGCAATGCACGATTTTTTCCTTTTTTCTGGATTCGAATCCGTGGTTGCTCGGGAAGTTCACCTGCAGCGAAATGGAGCGGACTGAGAAAGCTTCGTCCAACGGATTATGATCATGCGTTACGCTCGCTGACCAGCTTTTCCAACGGTGAAAAAGAAAACATATTCAGAAAGCAACGAATTGCTCGGCTCATTCTCGTCGAGGCGAAGCGGCGACATAATTAAAGAGAAACCGACCCGCGAATCATCACGAACAGCGCTTCCTCACTCGCCATCGCCACGACCTCGCTCTTCAGCCCAGAGCTCCCAGGACCTACACAGAGAAGTGGGGACGTGAAAACCCCCCCGCAAGATCGAAACCGGAAGTTCGGTGGCTCCAGCAAAAATGCACGTGAAGCCGTCGCTCATCCAGAACTCCGAGCTAATCGATGCGAAGCACAGCTCTCGCGAAATGCACATGGAAAAATTACCACTCTCTCCCTCTCTCTCGTGCAGAAAAAGCTTCTGGGTCCTAGTAAATTTTTCGTTTTTCCAGTTAAATAATGCTTAGCTTGAGCTTTTCAGGTGAAACAGACCTCCATGCAAGAAAAAGAAAAGGACAGAGAAAAGAAGAGTGCAGAGCAGAGAGCATTGGAGTGCGGGAGCGACAGACATTGCTTTGCGTAAAAGAGACCTTCCTGATCTGCTGACGATTTCTGCTCCTTCTTCTTCTCCTTCTCCTTCTTCTTCTTCTTCACCTGTCAAGGATGTGTGTACGCTTGTGCATTTTTTGGAGGATACGAGCAGAGCAAGAGACAGGGAAGAGCTTGAGGAGGTTGTCCAATCCTTAATGGCTCAGAGCATCGGTGTCCCCTCTCTCTCTCTCTCTCCCTCTGGCTGCAAGCGCAAGTGCACCACCCACTCCGGACAAAGCGAAACCGAAAGACACTGATTCTTCAGTTGCCGCTGGTGGATCCACGATTACCTCTGTGCCCCTGGTAGGTCGCTCTTATTACGGTGAATGCCACCAGTGAAAAAGGTTGGGCAGGACGTAACGAACACGGGCGTTGACTATGACAATAAGGTAGAACGATACAAATGGTCTCCCGATTTTGATCATGTGATTCTCGAATTTTTAATTCATCTAATGTAATCTTTGAAATTAGCTTAACATGAAATGTCATTTTTAAATTTCTAATTTATTCAATATAGTCTTTAAACTTTTTTTATGAATGTTCAATTCGATCTATGACTGTGTGAAAATATTTAATATTATCTCCAAACTTGAATTATCGTAAGCATATCATTAAATATTTTCATACGATCCATAGATTAAACTAAACATAGAGTAATGGTGTTTTTCAAAAATTTTAGAGATCACATAAAATTAAAATTTAAGGATCACGTTTGACGTCGTAAGATTTTCAAATTGGGATTTTGATAACGTGGAAGCGGCCAAGACTTTCACTTCTTGCAAGGGATCCGATCGCGGCGGTAAATGATTAGGTCGAAGTTTTGAGAAAAATCTCTACTTATCACGACGGCTTAGAATCGAGACGTGTTGATCATGAAAATCGACTTCACAATGTTCTACAATCGCCGGCTCCATATGAGTAGAGACTTAGAAGTGACATGGATGCCGAAGGTAGCGTTAGTGCACTTAGTAATCATTTCCTAAAAATCAATGTAACTCCATGCGAGAGGAATCAATTAATTGGTTTATGAGGCTAATTTGATTTTCTATGAGTTAATTGAGTCTCTATGTATAAAAAAAAAAAATAACGTTTGTCGAGATATTATTGCCTATGTCGAAGAGATGGACCGTAATTTCATGCTCATAAATTAGCAGAGAAAATAGCCCAAATGGATGACAAAAAATAAGGCAATTTTTTTTAACTTGCCTTAATAGATTAGGCTATATAAATTAAAATGGGCTCTAATTTTTGTTTACTCATATACATTTTGTGTGCGCAAAATCGATACGTGTAATGTTATAGTGCTCTCTTCGATGTCCATTCTAACTAATTAAACTAGTTATGTGGTCAGCACTTTGTGCGAGCGTATTGTGATAAACGTACTTTTACATGTATTTATTCCTCCTTTTCGTCATTAGGTGTCGGTAATTCTCGCATGTATATCTTTTGGGAGTGCCACCCACTCGGTGTAGAAGATACCAAAGAAAAGAATTTGTAAGATGGACATATAAAATGTAGCTCGAAAGTATAAACTCGAATTTTTTGCTAAATAGATGTATCGTACAAAAAGTTAGGAAAGAAGAGTTTGGAATATTGCTATCTTCTTTGCAAATTCAAACTTGCTGCCAATTGGTCAACTCTATCGCGGTACGTGAAAGTCAAACCCCATCATTAACTAGCATGTGCAGTAAATTCACTAGCTGGTTAGCTCCCTCGTTCATCGGCTTTAGTAAAATAAATTAAATTTGATTGCATTTACATGTCACACGTGTGTGTATATATAAATTTGTCCAATACCACCTCAATTAGTTTTGATGATATATTGAACTAATGGTATGTTTATTTTGCAGAAAATAAATGCTTCGGAATATATTTTCAAAAAAAATTGTTTGTATCACTTAAAATAAATAATTGATAAAAGAAATTTATGTTAAAAAATATTCTTAAAAAAATTTCAAGAACGATAAGAATATTTTTTTTCATTCATTGATTATATCAAGCGATGCAATTGATAGTTCTTTGAAAAAAAAAAATTCCAAATTGTTCAATTACCGCGGAAGAAATGATACCTAAATCTCTCTCCTCAAGCAAGTCGTTGAAGCCCATATTATGACATGTACCGTAGAATTATTTTTCCTTGTGATGGGAAAAAGTGTTAGAAGAGTTATAAACCTATTATAGTTATGACAATTTAGTTATAAACATTTTCACCTAAAGGTAATTCAGTTCTTCCCGCTAATTTTGACTAGATATTACTAACTTAGATACCGGACAGCTTACGTGGTGATCAACGCTGCCGTGGAAATTGTTTAATTTAATGCTTTTTATTATTATTTTATTATTTATGTCTTTTTTTTTTCTCTTTCCTCCTATGGCCGGCGAGGGTGAAGGCCGGTCGTCGTCTAGGCGAGGGTCTTGCCAACGTTCGCCCTCCTCGCTCGGGTAAGGCCAACCATCGCCGGCTACTGGAGGAAAGAGGGACAAAAAAAGAAAGGCACAAATAAAATAAAGAAAAAATAATATTTAAAAAATGTCCACATCAACGTCGGTCGTGCCACATAGGCTATCCAACGTCCACAAAGCAACATCCGGCGAAAATTAGCCAAAAGGATTGTACTGGCTTTAGGTCAAAAAGCTTAGAAATAAATTGGTGTCATTAAAATGTTTAAGACTAAATTGGAATCAATACAATAGGTTTATAAATTTTTTTATACTTTTCGCTCTTGCGATGTGATTGCCGAAGATTATATCGGGCAAGAATAAGACCAAGGCAATATTCTTAGTATCCTTTCGACAAAAAAATTCACTCATTTTTACCACCTTGTTGATCTTTACTTGGTAGGGTTGGCGCAACAATTCTATCCAAAATTAAACAAATTATATATATACATACACACGACAATCAATATAATATCGTTAACAGTATTATTAAAGGGTTAATATCACGAAAAATCCTAAATTGGTATCCCAGTGACAAATTTACCAAAAATTATTTGTTTTACCACAAAAAACTCCAAACTGGTAATACTTGTAACAAATTTACCCCAAACAGAAATACTTGTGATAAATTTACCATCCGTTAGTTTTTATTAAATATAACCGTCAAATTGCTAAGTTGAATGGCATGTGGCGGTTTACGAGTATACCAGTTTAGAATTTTTACCCTCTGTTTGTCACGCATTTATCAATTTGATATTTTTCGTTGTATTAATCGGGAAAATTACTAAAAAAGTCATAAATCTATTGTAATTGTACCAATTTAGTCATTTTTTTTTTCCGATTCAGTCCTAAACTTTTTGCAATTGTGCCAATTCAGTCAATTCGGTGAATTTTGGCCGGCCGGCGCTAACGTGGACATCGGCCGGCCGGCGACCTAATATTTTAATAATTTTTTTGGATTTCTTTTCTTTTCTTTTCCTTTTCTTTTTTTTTCTTCTTCCTCTTTCCTTCCCTTCCTTGTTCCTTGGCTTCAACTTCTTCTTCGCCTGTTCCTGGGTTTCATTCTTTGCCAGTTCCTAGGTTTCAACTTCACTGAAGAAGAAGAAGGACCCGAACCAACTGAACTAGACCCCACGCTCAACAAGACGAACTCGAACCTAAACCCCATCGTCTCCGCCTTCGCCCTGCCCCTGTACCTCCTCGTTGTAGTTGCCGCTGTGCCCCCATCGTAGGTCTACATGTCAAAGGCCGCCACGCTGATCCACATCATACACAGCTGCGTGTTTGCGGGAACTCGACGAGGCTCTCGTCGGCCTCGCTATGGCCGGGCAAGGCGACGCCGAGCCTTGCCGGACTAGATCTAGCGAGGCTCGACCTCTTTAGATTCGGGTTGGCGAGGTTAGCTGTTGTCCGGCCATGACGAGGCTAGGCCTCGCCCGATTTGACCATGGAGAGGCCAGTCGCCTGCTATTGGAAGTAGAATGGGAAAAGGGAAGGGGGAGGTAGAACATGGAAGGGGAAGAAAAAAAATTGAAAAAAGGGAAAAAAAAATTCATTAGAAATCAAAAATTTATTAAAATATTAGGTAGCCGGCCGGCTAAAATTCACCGGATGGACTGAATTGGCACAATTGCAAAATGTTTAGGACTAATCAGCCAAAAAAAAATTAGAGCGAAATTGGCACAATTGCAATAGATTTAGGACTTTTTTGGTAATTTTTCAATTTAACGGAGGCTAAATTTATCACAAGTATGTCAATTTAGGATTTTTCTTGGTAAAAAAAATAGTTTAAAATAAATTTATCAGAGATACACTAGTTTAGGGTTTTTTGTGGTCAAAAAAATAATTTTGAATAAATTTGTCACAAGTATGCCAGTTTGGGATTTTTCGTGGTAAAAAAAGTAGTTTGAGATAAATTTGTTATATATGTATCAGTTTGGGGTTTTCCATAATATTACTCCATTATTAAATTACTATTTTTAATTTTTTTACCTTTAAATGGGAGATGAAATGAGCACACGCGACGGAACAGGCTTTTAAGATTCAAACCGTCGACCTAATTACAGAAGCAGGGGCATATACGTCAATCGGTGGACCGGCATGGCACCAAGTGGGGGGATGGCATTCCAATCACGTGCCACGTGTCCAACATCTTGTTCTGTCCATGGAGCCCGTAGTCCCTCTCAAATCATTCTGTCCCTTACGATATAAGCCAAACTGAAATTTGACAAACCAACAACCTTATATTTTTCATGGATGACGAGAACATTTTCATTCCCTATTTTTTTTGTAAACTTTATAAGCGATCAGTTTTAGGGAAATATTTTCCTCACCGTTCAATTTTTCACGGAAAACGGAGCCTTAAATTTTGAAAGGAAATGAATGAAAAGGCAAAAGAAAAAAGGACTATGAAAAATTATATATCAAGTATGTTCACTAACAATTCTTACTTTGATAGACATTAGGCATCAACCCCATCACATAGGCGACCAAAAAAAAAAGAAAAAGAAGATAAATAGTTAAAGGAGAGAGAAATCGATAGAGTCAAAAACACGGGGAAAATGCCAAAAAAGGGCCCCAAAGTGCACTTATTTTCTCAACTAAGGGCCCGAAGTGCAGCTTGTGTCAAAGAAGGGCTCGAAGTGCCATTTTTTTATTCAAACAAGGGCTCGAACGAGGACACTTTTGCCTTTTTACATTTTGTGATTGTTTTCCTTTTTTTCTTTCTTGTTTCCTTTTGTTCTCCTCCTCGTCGCCCGTGGCCGTGGGCCGAGTGGCCAGAAGTTGCAGACCTTGCCGGTCCGGTGCCGGACCTGTCGGAGCACCTTCCCCGAGTCAACGTACCCGATCACCGTCACCTTGCTCTGCTTGGGGTCGACCTTCGCTTGAGTCACCCCCTTCATTCTTTCCACCGACTTCTGCACCCTCCTCTCGCACCCCTCATAGTCCATCTTCACCTTTATCTCCACCGTGTAGAACGAAAGAGAGAAACAAAAGACCCCATCTCAGATTAACTAGTTGCGAAAAAGAGGGCGAAGCTAAAATAAAAAAATGGGAGACATGGGCGGGACGAGGGCTGCCCTCACCGGCGTTCGCGAGGCCGGTCCTCGCCTAGGCGTAGCGAGGTGAGCCGTCGCGGCCGTTCCCCTAGCCGGCGGCCACAGGGCGAGCCCGCGCCCGGGTAGAGTAAGGGCTTACCTCAAGCAATCTGGCGAGGGCTCCCCTCGCCGGCAGCCGCAAAGTAGGCCCTCGCGTGTGGTCGGCGAGGCCACGCGGCTCACGACCGCCAGGTGGTGCAAGGGGAAGAAGAAAGAAAAAAAAGGGGAAAAAATAGAAGAAAAAAAAGGAAAACAATCACAAAATGTAAAAAGACAAAAGTGTCCCCTGTTCGGGCCTTTGTTTGAATAAAAAAAGGCACTTCAGGCCATTCTTTGACACAAGTTGCACTTCGGGTCCTTAATTGAGAAAACAAGTATACTTGGAGCCCTTTTTTGGCATTTTCCCAAAAACACGTGATGTTGCATTTGGTACGATGGAAAGGGATGCTATGGAATTAGGATTGATAATTTGGAAAACAGAACAGACGACATAATATACCGACAACAAAATAGTGAAAAGCGTATGGGAATTCAAACGTAGAATGGACAACTGGTATTACAATCAGAAGGTGTCCACAGTCGAGTCACTCGTTAAATTAAATTTTAGCCGGCGATCGAATTTCTCGAGGAAAAGAAAAGAAAATGAAGGGACATGACTCGATTCAAGGATTTGAATGGAAAAACCTAACGAGATAGCCACAGCTCTGTCACTGATATGGTGGAGCCGCCGACGGCAGTGAGCAATTCGAAACGCTTCCAACGCTGCCCCAGATAACACCTTCCACTAATCTTCCTTTCTTCCATATTGTTTTCATACTAACCTCGAATAAAATATTCCGAAAACCACCTAATTATTTATTTTTGTTATATATATATATATATATATATATATATTTTAGGGGGAGGAAAAGAACAAGGAGGGACCAAATCCCAATTACAATTTCAAGCGTTAAAGAAAAGTCCGAATCGTCAGTTTACGTAGGTTGGAGATCACACAAATTGTCGGTTTTATACTATGTTTCGGAGTTTTCGATGCGATTCCTGATTTCCTATAGACGTTAATTTACCACTTCTTTGTGCATGTCCTTTTCTGAGACGAGAGTTGTCTGTTTCCCCCACCAGCTTTATAATTTCTTCTTCTTTTTTTTATACTTCCGTTAGATAATAATAATAACAATAATAAATATTATTATTATTTGGGTTTTCTGAAAAACGTAATTTTGTGACTTTCACGAGTCATCTTATTAAGGAAAATTTTCAAAAAAAGGCCGCAAGTGCCTCATTTTATCAAATAAGAATATGAAATAGACCTTATTTCAAATAAGGGTCCGAAGTACTCTCAAGGCACGTATGGTAACGATTCCGGTTCTCTAATTCTATTCCCCGAAACAAAAAAAGGATGAGAATCATGTTTGGTAACGTAAATGATTCCGATTCTGATTTTGCTCTTAGGATTAGTTTTGGAGCAAAAACAAGAAAAAAAAATAGTCGATTTTGAAAAAAGAATCAATTTTGAGAATCACAAAACAGAACACATCTCTCACTTTTTCCTTTTAATTCTTTTATCACTTTTCACACAACCTAAAACGTAAGGATATCTCATTTTCAAAGAAAAATATATAAGATAATAAAAAAATTAAAAATTAAAAAAATCCAAAAGATCAAAAAAATTTCAAAAAATTCCTAAAAATAGAAGAAGCTTAGATTATGCTATTTTGACCTCATTTTCATAAATTTGAGCCTAGATTCCCTAGATTTCATATATTTTATTCTTTTTTACGAAAATCATAAACACTTTTGAAATTAAATCCGAACTACATTTATCTAAGCCCTTAGGGTTTCATTAGGATTTTATGATGCAATTTATTAATTTGATGACTCATTGATTACGCACGTGATTCCATTGCTCATGATTTGCCTATGTTTAAGTACTTTAGACTTAGTCTAGTTTTAGAAAAATTGAAAAAAGACAAAAAAATCTGCATGAACACTTAGAATTGGCTTACCTCATTAGTTAAAAATAAATTAAAATTTTGAATGAAACACGTTTAGAAAATACTTAACTTCGGTGTGAAAAGGGTGTCGGTGAAAACACCGACGTAACCAAGTCCCCGAACCCTAAATTTCTTTGATTGCGTAAAATCATATGGCTTCTTCCGACCATTCAATAAGGTTCTCAATTTACCTTCCTCAAAAACTGGTGGCGACTCTATTTGCATGTACACATACACATGTCATTGATCACACTATGATCGAATTTGATATTCCTTTGTTGTGATTTGGTATAGACCTGCGAGGGTTTGAGCAAATACGAAATCACACACTAACCTAACATGTTATATCCTTCTTCAAGCTTAAAATGACTTGTTATGGCATGATAATTAGACAGAATAGCACGAAAAAAAATATTATATGTAATATGCAATATGTTATATAAGAGAATAAATTAATATTCAATTAATTCGAAATGTTAGATGAAAATTCGCGAAGTAACTACGTAATTATTTGACTTAAATGACAAAAATTGGGAAGAGGGATTCTTTTCGGGAACAAAAATCTTGTGCAATTATCAACCGCGTTTTTGTTTCAGGAACAAAAATTTTGTGTAGTTACCAAACACGTTCTGATTCTCTAAAACTCATCCAGGAAACAAAATCATAAAAAAAAATTCTAATCAGAATTACTTTTTAGAATCAAAATCATTGTCATGCAAGCCCCCATTATCTCGTAGAAGGGCCCGAGTGCACATATTTCAAATAAAGGCCTGAAGTGACTATATTAGTCTAAAAAAAGGGCCTGAGTTACTTTAGTTAGGAGCATTTTGGTAATCTACTATTTTATTTTTCCTTTTTTTTTTAAGATATTTGAAAAAAACCGAAAAAAAATAAAACAAAGAACACAAACGGGAGGTCTACCGACCTCCCATTTGCAGCAGTTGCCTCGCCACCGGTGGGCCGGGGGCTATGGCTGCGCACTGTAAACATTTTATTCCGGAAAACCGATTCCGATTAAAATGACTTTTTCTAATTCCGTTCCTGGATGAGTTTAGAGAATCAGAACGCGTTTGATAACTGCCCAAAATTTATGTTCCCGGAATAGAAACGCATTTGATAACTGCATAAAATTTCGTTTCAAAAAACTATTTCTCTTTCTATTTTTTTTTTCATTTAAGTCAAATAACTATGTAGTTACTTTGTAAAATTTCATCCTAAATTGAAGACTAATTTCCAATGCACGCTAAAATAATTTAAAATACATTATTTTTTTAGCATCTCATAAATGAAACACAAATTTTAATACATTACGTTTGAAATTCGATTGAAGCATGGGACTGTTTTCATATTAAGAACTCATTTTTTCTTTAAATATTGCGTTGTCCAAAATACATACAAACACAGCATCTGAATAATCAAATTATCCACTGACAAAAAAAAAAAAATTTCTCCTTGATACGAAGTACAAGTCCTTCACTATCATTTTGCAATTTCTGTCCTAAATTCAAGTGGGCGTTTAGTTTCAACTCCACGTTCAGATGTTTTCATTTTGTGATGCACGGTTATGAGTATAACATGTTGGATGCCATCATCTTCTGTGACATTTTTTGTAGAATAGTGAAATCTATGAAATCTTGGAAATTTAGGTCCAAATTTATGAAAATGAGGTCAAACTAGCCTACTATAAGCTTATTCTATTTTTAGGGATTTTCTAAATTTTTTGTGAATTTTTAAAAAATTTCCATTTTTTTAATTTTTTTAATTTATTTTTATTAGGTTGAAGGAAAGTGATGAGAGAATTGAAAGGGAAAAGTGACAAATGTGAAACTTCATTTTATTTTTTGATTTTGAAAAGTGATTCTTTTTTCTAGAAACAACTTTTTTTTTGTTTTTGATTTTGCTCTAAAACCGATTCTGATTCTTTAAAACCGATTTTGGGAACAAAATCAAAATCAAAATTATTTGTGTTACCAAATGCGATTCTCATCTTTTTTTGTTCTCAAAATCAGAATCAGAGAATGAGAATAGTTACTATGCAGACCCTATGCTCGTCGGGGTCGCCGGCCCTTGCCGGAGCCGAGAGAGTCTCGGCAGCCTTTGTCAAGATACATTGGTCCAGTTTATGGAGTTATAATTTTTCATTGAAAAAGTCGCAATCGCTAATCTAAAAGTCACAAGTGTTTAAATTTAGTAATCACTTCATTTTGTAACGAAAAGCCACATTTTTCATACCATACGACTCAAAATTTTCTGTTTCGCTTTTTACTAGTTTTGTCGTACCGATCAAGTTCTAGGAGTTAAATAACTTTTCAATCTAAAAACCATGGCTTTTAATGATCGCACTCATCTAAAACTCCATTTGTTTCACAAAATATAACTTTTATGAACAAGTTTTTTTAAATTTTTTTACGTTTAATTCATGGAAGATGAACTAATCAGTGAAAACATTTTCCGTCACTGGAAAAAAATACTTTTACAGGTGGGGAAAATGATTCTCTCTTTTTGAAAAGAAAAAATAATTTTCGCTCCTCTTTCTTTCACCAGACGAAGCAGGTTCTCCTCCATTCACTTCTTTGGATAATTTTTTATTTTTTTTTCTTTTAAAATTCTTGAACTTTGAATTATTTTTAGGGTTAATACCATGAAAAATCCCAAACTGGTACACTTATGACAAATTTATCTCAAACTATTTTTTTTATCATGAAAAAAAACCCCAAACTGGTACACCCGTAACAAATTTACCCCAAATTATTTTGTTGACCGTAAAAAAGCTAAACCGGTATACTTGTGATAAATTTACCATAAACTAATTTTTTTACCATGAAAAATTCAAATTGGTACGCCCGTGACAAATTTACCTTTCGTTAAATTAGGCTAATACCATAAAAATTCCAACTTGATACACCCATGTTAAATAGAGGGTAAGAACCCTAAACTGATACACCCATGAACCGTCACGTGTCATTTAATTCAGCAGTTTGACAGTTAAATTTAACGAAAACTAACGGAGAGTAAATTTATCACAGGCGTACCAGTTTAGGGTAAATTTATCATAAGTGTATCGGTTTAAAGTTTTTCATGGCATTAACCCTTATTTTTGTTTGTATTGTTTATTTTTGTTCTTTTCTTTCTTTTTCTTTTTCTTTTTCCTTCTTCGGCCGGCGAGCTCGAGTCTTGCTAGATGCTGGTGAGGTCCGAGGCTTCGCCATGGCGAACTCACACTTACCCATGGCCGGGCACTGGCGGCCACCGTTAATTTTTTTTTTTGTACCAAATAGTTAAAAAAAAAATTTGCTCTTTTTAAACAACGGGAGTTGCTATTAGTTCGTTGCTTATTATATGTGGCTTTCTTTCTCTGTCTGAATTTCCGTCCCTTTCAACTGCAACTCAAGAAATCCTTATGGTCTTAATCCACTATCATTATCTTTATCTCAATTATTTTTATTTTTATTTTTATTTTTATTTTTATTTTTTAAAGTGTAATGATCGGTACCAGAACCGACCTTCCACCGGATAGATGTTCCTCAGTGCTTGTCCTCGTCCTTCCTCTGTTGTCTTGCAGGGTCATTCTTAATCAATTAATTATAATTAATTTCGAGGTTAATTATCATAATCAGAGTCTGGTGGAGCTCTAAATTGAGAGGAAGAAAGAAAAAGAAAGAAAAGTGGGGCAATGATTAACGTCACGGGGGGCGACAATCGACCGTGGTATCTAAGACACCCTGTGACACTAGATTCCGCACGTTCGTGTACACAGGCATTGTTGATTATATTATATTTGCTCATACTCCTTTTTTTTTTTTCTGAATCTGAAAAGGCCACTATAAAAAATTTAAACTATGCCAGTTTTTTGGCCATTGTGACACAATTATTTTAAACTTTTTTTTGTGACAAAAAACCCCGAATGTGTACCTATGCGATATATTTACCATCCGTTGAAATTCCGTCATATGATTTTTTAATTTAAACGATACCGTTTTTTATTTCACTTAAACCACATGGGTGCCATAATACTGTTTGCTATCTGTCGCCCATATAGGCAGATTTCTTAACGGTGTTCACCGACGGAGGAGGGTAAATGTGTCATACCGATACGAGTTTGAGATTTTTTGTGTCATTGAAAAAATTTACTGGTATATGTGTCACAAGAGACATAGTTTGATGTTTTCTTCTTGTGCGACTTTTATGTTCTTTTTATCAACTTGAAGCATTGTGGGTGAGAATCGAAGAACAAAAGTTGAACTTTTAATTTTGGGCCTAATTTTCTAAAAGATCCTGAACTTTAGGTCAGTTCTTAATTCCACCTTGATTTTTTTTTTTATGAAAAAACCCTCAATTTTATGTCTAGTCTAAAATCTACCTCGAATTTTTCTTTGTCTACGAAAATTACAAACTTTGAATTTAGTTTTAAATCTACCCACAGTAATCCTCGTCCTAAAATCACTATTAGTTATTTGATGTGACATTTTCATGTCGGTAAAAAATCCATATTAACAACGTGACGGTGAAAATTATCTTCAAAATGAAAGAGTTCTTTGATATGAAAATCAAGAAAATTAGTGAAACTTTTTTTGGTCTAAAGGAAAATCATAAACTTTCAATCTTCTTTACCAAAAAAAAAAAAAAAACTTTCAATCTAGTTTCGAATTTGCCTCGTTCACCCTTCGTCCAAAAATCGCCATCGGTGGTCTAACGTTACCAGTTCCACTTCAATAAAAAAAATTTACATTAGCAAAGTGGCGTTGAAAATTATTTATAAAATGAAACAGTTCTTTCATATGAAAATTAAGGAATTTTGAAACGATCGATAATAATTTTTGGACGAAAGGTTAATGGGGATAAATTTAATATTAGCGTTAAAGTTAATTTTTGTTAGGGGGTTACTTCGTGATGGACAGGACGTGCTTAGGGCTTTTCACAAAGAAAAAATGACATGAGTAGTCTCTAAATTTTGACTCAATGCATAATATGATTTTCGAACTTTTAATTTATTCAATGTAGTCCCGAAATTTTAATCCAATGTGTAATATTGTCCCTGAATTTTTAAAATTTTCAATGTGATCATTGGACTTTTGATACATATTCAATTTTAACATTAGACTACATGAAAATGATCAGTGTTATTTCCGAGCTTGAATCAATAGAAGGACAACATCGAGCATTTTCATGTAGTTCATGGACTAAATAAAAAATGTATCAAAACTTCATAGATTACATTGAACAAATTAAAAATTAAGGGGCTACATTCCACATTGCGGTAAAGTTCAGAGATCGTATTGTACATTAAGCCAAAATTCAAGAGCCATTTGTGTCGTTATCAATTTCCCGAATAAACTATTCACATCATTCTCTAGTTGAATCTCCAGGGAGGTTAACGAGATCGATCACCAAAATTAGAGCCCTCGCTCGCCGGGATTTGTGCAGCTCGACTTCAATGACTCGACGTGCCTGGCTAAACGAGTCCTCGGGCCGGGATGCGAAGAGCGGCGAGGCCACCAACGTCGTGATTCCGTCAGCAGGAAAATCAAGCACGTATGGGAAAAAAAAAAAAAAAGGCATTCGGCCGCTGGAGCGTGGTACGATGGTCGCGGGCTTCGCCGGCATGGATAGCACGTACCATATTGTTAGGTACGTGAAACGAACCCAATCAAAGCGAACAGAGGATGGGTCATTTGCATTTATCAAATCCAACAGGTATTAAGGAATATACCTGTTTTTGGTCGGTAATTAATGTGACCCATGTGGGTCGGGTTGTAAGTAATGGGACCCATGTGGGTCGGGTTGTAAGTACCAACAAAGACGACAGCTCACTAGAAAGTGGATCACTTTGGAATCCCACCCAATTTTTTGGACCCACTTAATGTGAAAATTAAGTGAAGGTTTAGTGCTCGCTAAGTAACAAAAAGAGCACTTGCCTTTGAGCAATTTTAAACCCTTGAAGATCCGCATGAATTTTCGTGTACAAAAAGACCCAATTGTTCATGATATATATATTTTACAACATTCCAATTGTCTACCCTAACGACCCAATTTTAAATTCAATTCGAAATCGTGTTCTAGTTTATCGGGCCGATCGTGGGGTGAACATGCCGAATTAAGTAAACTCTGCTTTTTTTCTCTCTCATTGAAATTTAGACGCGATCCGAGACGCGCGACTTCCTCCGGATCTGGGTTTAAGATGTTAAATCGAAGTCGAATTGAATATGAGGCTATATCCATCTACGTGCGGCGTCTTAGCCTTCCTAATTTCATTTAATGATATGAAATCTTCGACACGATAAGTTTCAGGACATGCAGAATAAGTTTCAGATCTCAAAAATTAAAAAATCGATTCCATATCCAAAATTCGAACCGATTCTAAAACCGTTCATCCCCATGCTAGGACTGGTCGCTGGATGTCCGCGTCATTGGTCTCGTGTTGCGCACATTTGGAGGGAGTTGATTGAATGATTTGTCTAGTCCCCACCGGCAAGACACGACCTCCAAAAGTGGCTTTCGTGAAGCCCCCATCATTGTACCTCGGCATCTGCCACTGACCCACCTCTTTTGCCTTCTTTCATTTTCAATTGATAACGAGGGTGTGTTGGTTTGAGTGGAATGCTGTCCGGAAATTCGTTATTTGAATTTATACTCTTTTGACGAGCGGAAAACGATAAGTCAATCAAAAATACTTTTCGACCAATGCAAGTATTTACGTATAAAATTATGAAAATGAATTTCTCAGTCTGAACGGGTGAAAATAATTTTCAGAATTACTCCGCTCGACTTTTTTTAAATATGTTAGTGTTTTAATATTTTATGATCTTTGCTTTTCTTTTTATCTTTTTGTCTCTTGGCCGGTTGCCAGACCTTGGCAATGGCCGTTGAGGTGAGCTTGAGCTCGCCCGGTGAGGTTGAAGAAACTAAAATAAAATGAAAAAATAACAAAGATAGTTTTTTTTTTTTTGGGTCTAAGCAACAACAACAACGAAGATAGTTTAAAAGTTAGAATTTATTTCTTGGCCTAAGACGAAGTCACGAGAATGAAATCATTTTCTCAAGGAGAGCCAAACATCAGAACCCGTTTTTGGTCATGTATCATTTTCTTTTTTCATGGAGTTTTTTTTATGAAATAAGCGCACCATAAAGATTTTCGTTTACAAAAATAGACTCGACAATTCTTTCGCTTCAAATGTTATTTTGCAGTGGGGGGTAATGATTGGATATTTCCGAAATTCGAAATTCACTTAAAGAAAAAAAAAAAAACAAAACACACCGTGAAATGAATAATAATGTTCTCCTCTCCATCTTTGTCAATGCGACTCATTGGGTCGGTCGACGGTTCATTTGGTTAGGTTTGACTTTCCAAGTGGCACCATCACGCGCGAAGGGTTTCTTCTGAGCTTTGGATTAGATCACCGGGCATGTTGGCAAAAGAGGCCAAAAAGCCGTGGCCACGCCCACGCGCAATGAAAGCCGGCCGGGACCATACGAGCTTCGTCCATTTCCATCTCTGTAAAGGTCAAACTTTCTCCTAAGAGCGTGCATTCGGTATGGTAAACGAAAGGGAAGAGCCGGAAACAAATTGGGCGGGAACGAAACGCCAGCCTGCTCGGCCTAACTCGTTTGCAGCTCCTACGGCTACGAAAAGGATCCCGCAATTCGTAGAAGACTCCGTTTATTTTACGAAAGATGAATGACTTGGAAAGTATTTTTCCCGAAAGTGATCTCTTCGTATCGCTTAAGGAAAACGAACGGAGGAATGACATTTTCGCCGTCCGTAGAAATGTTTAAGGCATAAATTGTTATCAATAACGAGAGTATTTTTTAGCGACAAATTATTTCAAGCGATACAAGCAATCATTTTGAAGAAAATATTTGAGAAAAATATCAAAAATGTCTTAGACTTATTGTACAAATGTCAATTTAGTCTTCAACATTTTAACTGTGCCAATTTATTCATAAACCTTTTGCATTGGTGACAATTAAGTCCTTCATGCCAATCTTTTTCCTGAAAATCATTGACATGTATTTTTTTTATAATCTTTAATATGCATATTTTGGGTTAATAACACGAAAACCTCAAACTAGTACATCTGTGATAACTTTATCCTGAACTAATTTTTGAACCAAAAAAATCTCGATATACCTGCGATAAATTTATCCCGAACTAATTTTTGAACAACAAAAAATCTCAAACCGGTACACCCGTGATAAATTTACCCCAAATAGGTACACGTGTGACAAATTTAACATCCACTAGTTTCTGTTAATTTCACCAAAATTGTTGAGTTAGATGAGATGTGGCAGTTGACGGATTTATTAGTTTGGGTTTTTTTTTTATCCCGAACTGATTTTTGAATCTTAAAAAATCTCAAACCGATACACATGTGATAAATTTATTCCGAACTAATTTTTGAACCACAAAGTATTTCAAACCAAAACACCCGCGACAAATTTATCCCAAATCGGTACACATGCAATAAATTTAACCTCCATTAGTTTATGTTCAATTTTATCATCAAATTACCGAGTTAGATGACACGTGGCGGTTGACGAGTTTATTAATTTGGGATTTTTATGTCACGGGTGTATCAATTTGAAGTTTTTCGTGGTATTAACTCAATTTTACGAGAACAACGGTAATTTGTCACATGTTATCAGTTTGGGGCAAATTTATCACAAGTGTATCAGTTGGGAGCTTTTTGTAGTGGAAAAATTAGTTTAGAGCAAATTTATCACATGTGTACCAATATGGGGTTTTTGATGGTAAAAAAATTAGCTTAGGATGAATTTTCACAGGTGTAATAGTTTGGGATTTTTCATGACACTAACCATATATTTTAGTAATATTTTTTTTTTTTATCTTTACTCTCTTTTTTAGATCGAGGGCTTGCGAGGTCATTAGCCAACTCATCCCGGCCCCAAGCGAGGGCCGGTGACCCTTGTTGGCACAAGTCGAGTGTGTTGCGGCCCTTGCCCATATCCTAGGAGGGCCGCGACGCCCTCACTTGGCTTAGATCGAGCAAGGGCGTGCGTTGCGGCCGTCACGAGCTCCGGGCAACAACCTCGTTGGTGACCAACAAGGGTTGGTCGACAACCCTCTTTGGCCTCAATCTAATATGAACAGAAATAAAAAAAATGAGAAAAAAATAAAAATTATTTAAAAAAATATCCACGTGAGAATCAGTCTTGCCACATGAGAAGACAGTGCCATGTTAGCGATTTTTGGTCAAAATTATCTGGATAGACTCAATTAGTATAAATGCAAAATATTTATGACTAAATTGTCATAATTAAAAGGTTTATGACTGAATTGGCACCAAAGTAATATGTTTAGAACTTTTTTGACACTTTTCTCGAAAATATTTTTCTAAGTCATTCCTTTTTTGTGGAACAAACCGAGCTTAAGGTGCTCAACAAATTTCTCGTGGAAGAGCTACAGCAGCTTACGACATCGTTTAGAACGCTATATTGCCTGTCTTTTAGGCACACGGCTAAAACCCCACACAACTATACCAAATGCAATAACCTCACAAAATCTCTTCTTTTATGTCGAACAAAGGGCTTGCTTTGGCCCATAACGGATTCAACCACCGCGATCGAGTATTTGCTGAGTGTACCAACCCAAGGCCCATGACATTAATCTCGTCAATACTGGACCCAGGTAAATATAAATTTTATTTATTTCGTGAAAAAATGAATCATTTAAAAAATAAATAAATAAACCCCATATAGAAAATTGAGCTAAAAATCATGCAATTACGGCAACAGAAAACAGCGGGACCCAAATTGCATGGGGGGACAAGATTGGAATGCATTGTTTGAGCAAAAAAAGACACCAATGTCTACTCTTTTCCCCCCGGCCGAACTGACATGACCGGCACTGATTATCTCAGAACATCTTGCGAGCATACTTGCTGAAAATCTGATCAACGAGAATATGGTAGGCCGCCTCGGTAGGATGGAAGCTGTCCCAGAACACGAACTCGGTGTCGTTGCCGCACGTGTCGGGGTGATCGAGACGGTTGCAGAGATAGCTCACCTCTATGTTCCCCGTGCCGCAGCACCCTTTTGTAGAGACTTTAAATCCTATACAGCAAAAACATAGGGAAGAACATGCCAAATTAGTAGATGTCGAACAACTCCATGCCGAACATCCGGACACCGACACGGGAAACGGGTCTTCCCTCGCCGGAGACGAAGATGGGCAAAGAGATCGGAGAGACTAGTCAATGTGTAGGATGGGAGAGAGTTGATTACCGAATCGAGCAGGGTCTTGGATGATGGCGAGCAAAGGGTAGTAAATGTCGACGTAGACAAGCCTAGCTCCGGGGAGGTCCTCGTTGAGGGAGTCGATCTCGGCGCTGAGCTTGGAGTTGAAGAGGATGGCCACTTCGTTGGCCGGGTCGAAGCAGTCCCTCTCTGGGCCTCCATGTAGAGTCCTCTGCGACGGGATGCACCCCACCGGCGGCAGGCTGAGCACCCCAATTCTCCTTGCCCCTAGTCCGTACAGCTCCTGCCCGCCACCCAAGTCATGAATTATAGACTTAATTTGCCTTAATTATATGGTGAAGCGAAAGTTGACAACTTTAAGAGAGAGTCTCCTCCAAAATATTAACAAAGCTATGAAAATCATTCGCCCGTGTTGTTACCCGAAGGAAACTCGAAGCCGAGCCAACCATGAGATCGGTGTAGGACGAGATGTCGTACTCGAATCTTCTCAACGGCGTTGCGAAGTAAGTGTTGGTTATGTCATTAGCGCCGCTGCACACTATGTACAAGCTCTCGGATGCGATGGCCGACGCTCTCTCCTCCCCGACCTCCGAACGTACGGTTTCCATGTACTTGGAGTAGAAATCCAATTGATCCGACAAGGATAGTACCATCTGTCGACAAATTAAACACAGACAAGATCGAGCTTTAATAGCCTGTGATACTATTTAGGGATTAAGGACCGAATTCCTGTGTTAGATTTAAAGCATTGCTCATATTCGATTCTCTAGACAATCAAATGTATGTAATAACGATATTTGGTGAATCATCCGGACTTTGACTTGCGTCTTATCCGATTCATTACTTCAATCGTGTATTGAGAGAGAGAGAGAGAGAGAGAGAGAGAGAGAGAGAGAGAGAGAGAGAGAGAGATTACAATTAATTCGGCAGAGAGAGGATCATATCCGTTGGCTCCAGAGGCAAAGCTCACGCCGGTGAGGAGGTCTTGGAGCTCCAAATTTGGATCCAGATAAGCTGGTAAGAGCTTCTTAACTCCCAATTTCTCAGCTATCAACAAAAAAAAAAGATTAAAAAAGGGATCTTCAAATTGAATTATCAACTAAAATTCATCAAAGGGTAATTGAAACTATAGCTCATGTGCTCAACTATCGGAAAAACAAAGATAGAACTAAAGTGTATCAAAGTCTAGTTGAATGAAATGTCTAATTGCTGAAACATGGCACGAGCAAGATCAATCAAAGTACCCATTTTACAATTCACTTTCAAAATATCCATATATCACAGAAAAATGACTGGAAAAGTCCTACATTTTTTTTTATTAATTCAAATCTAAACATTTTCTATTTATGTCAATTCGGTTCATTTGGCCAACTTTCACCGGCTATAGAGAATCAAGGGTGCTTTTAATTTCCTCGTTTAAGTCATGTGGTACGAAGAGAATGAATGAATTTTTTTTTTTAGGGGGCGCATTCAATTTCATGTGATAAATGATCTTTATCTCCAAAAGCAAAGCCAGGAATGCCATGCACGTAGACACATTGGGACACGTAGAGAAAGGGGAAATTACCAAAAAAATCCAAAACCTAATGCAATTGTGACAATTCATTCCTAATTTTTTTTTTTTTTGTTTAAGTCATAAACCTTTTGCAATTGTGCCATTTAAGTCCATCCGACGAATTTTGACCTGCTGGCACCGACGTGGATGCCAGCCAGTCGGCGACCTAATATTTTAATTTTTTTTTGAATTTTTTGAATTTTTCTTTCTTTTTCATTTTCCTTTTGTTTTTTCTCTTCCCCCACCCCTCCCTACCTCCAACCGGTCGCCGAGATGTCGCTGGAGAGGCCGAGCCTCGCCCGGCCCCAGCGGGGGTCAACCTCATCGTCGCTAGGCGAGGCAGCGACGGCAAGATTGAGTCCTGCCACGGCCGAGCGAGGCTCGACATGGTGGGGCTCGACCTCGCCCGACGACTGCAATGAGGTGAGCCATCCGGATCAATCCCGATGTCCTAAGCACGAGCACGAGGACTCGGCTTCTCATCCCCTTCGAAGATCTCCTTCGTCTCCATGCTCCACTAAATATCCCCAGAATATTTGCTTGTATTTGCAGGTCATGCTCTCCTCAATCAATTGCTTTTGATCCCCAAAAGTCAGTGACTTTTTCTTCCAAGGAGTTTCCTGCAAGACCTCGCTGGACACCAATCCAATTGCGAGCCTCGCCATTGCTGCCTCGCTCGGCGACGGCGAGGTCGACCTTCGCAGGGACCGGGCGAGGCTCAGCCTTTCCGACCTTGTCTTTGGCCGGTCGCCGATCGACAATCAGCTAGAGGTGGGGAGGGGTGGGGGAAGAGAAAAAAAAAAAGGACAATGAAAAAGAAAGAAAAAAGAAAAGAAAAATTATAAAAAAATAGAAAATTTTAAAAAAATATTAAAATGTTAGGTCGCCAACTGGTAAAAATTTGTCGAATAGACTCAAATGGCACAATTGCAAAAGGTTCAAGACTGAATCGGCAAAAAAAATAATTTAGGACTGAATTGATACAATTGCAATAGGCTTAGGACTTTTTCGGTAATTTTTCTCGTAGAGAAAAGGGCAAGTGATTCGACACTGGACTCGTGAATTCTATGCAAAGTTGAGAACGAGCGAGGCGATTCAATCCCACGACCCGGATCGGGTCGGCAAATACATATGAACCAATCATTCTTGCAGTGGGGTCGGTTAAGGGCTAATCTTTACTCATCTAGTCTCCACATTCCCAACACTATCCACAATAAAAAGCGAGCGAGCGAGCGAGAGAGAGACAGAGAGGAGAGGAGAGATGTGCGTACCCAACATGTCCGAAGGGACTCGGCCGTTGCTGAACCGCCCCATCGGCACGCCCTGGTCGAGATCCCGACCGTAGGGCGGGAAGTTGCACTTGGCCACGGTCGCCAGCCCATTGTTGTTCCCCGGGTCCACGATCGAGTCTCCGAAAGCATAGGCCGCCGGCACCGTCGCGTCGCGAGGAGGCGGCGACGCTATATAGGAGGCGGCCCCATGGAGCGGGGAGATGAGTGCTACCGCCCAGACGGCGGCGAGCAAGACCTTGGGATCGAAGGGCGGTCGCGGAGGACGGAGTCTGCTAGGGATCGAGCTCATTGAAGGACAAGGAGGAAGGGAGTGAACTTTGAACTCGAGGGAGAAGAGAAGAGGTTTTATGTCGTTTTTTGTGTTGTCTGGGAATGAGGAGAGGAGAGAATTTAAAGACGGGGGTGGCAGTGGCCGTGGGAGTTGTGGGTGGGGGTGCCGGGTTCTTCACGCACTTAACGTATATGTATATATATATACACACGTATATGTACGGTTATGTATACTAGAGAAGATCATGGGCCCCACGTGGGACTTTCGTTTGTACTCTGCTCATGGAAAGAGAACACATAGAGCCCGCGTCTCGCGGCTTTTCAAATCGATGCAATTTGTCAGTCGCATCTTTTCATGATTTCGCGACTTATTAATTCGGTTTTCGATTTTTCCTTTTCGTTTTTCGTGGTGACCCCTCACGGCCTAGCCTACGTCAGCATCGGTCGTGCCACGTAGAAAGACAGCATCCACATTAGCGATTTTCGATCAAAATTGGCTAGATGAATTAAGTTGGCACAAATGCAAAATGTTTACGACTAAATTGCCATAATTAAAAATGTTTATAATTGAATCGACATCAATGTAATAGGTTTATGAACACTTTTTCTAGAAATATTTTTTTAAATCATTTATTATTATTATTATTAGTAATATTTTGTTTTGCGGTAGAAAGGAAGCTTAAGCTTGCTGGACAAATTTCTCGTGGAAGAGCTGCAGCAGCTTACGACATCTTTTAGAAAGCTATGTTACCTGTCTTTTAGGCACATAGCTAAAGCCCCACGCACGACTTATACCAAATGCCATAACGTCACAAAGTCTCTTCTTTTATGCCGGCAAAGGGCTTGCTTTGGGCCATCATGGTTTGAACCATCGCGATCGAGTATTTGCTGAGTGTACCATCTCAAGGCCCATGACATTAATCTTGTCAACAGATGGATCCCGGGTAAACGTAGGTTTTGTTTATTTCAAGGGGAATGAATTATTTCAAAAATAAAAAAGACCTCATATAGAAAATTGAGCTAAAAAAAAACATGTAATTACAGCAACAGAAAACAGAGTGATTCCAAATTGCATGGGGGGACAAGATTGGAACGCGTTATTTAGCCAAAAAAGAGACCAACGTCTACTCTTTTCCCTCCTGCCGAACCTACTTGACCAGCATTGATGATCTCAGAGCAACTTGGGTGCGTACTTGCTGAAAATCTGATCGACGAGAGTATGGTAGGCCACCTCGGTAGGATGGTAGCTGTCCCAGAACACGTACTCGGTGTCGTTGCCGCATGTCTCGGGGTGACCGAGTTGGTTGCAGAGATAGGTCACCTCTATGTTCCCCGTGCCGCAGCACCCTTTTGTAGAGACTTGAAATCCTACACAGCAAAAATATATAGGGAAGAACGCGCCAAATTAGTAGATGTTGAACAACTCCATGCCAAACATCCAGACATCGACACGGGAAATGGGTCTTCCCTCGCTGGAGACGAAGATGGGCAAAGAGATCGGAGAGACTAGTCAAAGTGTAGGATGGGAGAGAGTTGATTACCGAATCTAGCAGGGTCTTGGATGATGGCGAGCAAAGGGTAGTAAACGTCGACGTAGACAAGCCTAGCTCCGGGGAGGTCCTTGTTGAGGGAGTCGATCTCGGCGCTGAGCTTGGAGTTGAAGAGGACGGCTGCTTCATTGGCCGGGTCGAAGCAGTCCCTCTCGGGGCCTCCGTGTAGAGTCCTCTGCGACGGGAGGCACCCCACCGGCGGCAGACTAAACACCCCAATTCTCCTTGCCCCTAGTCCGTATAGCTCCTGCCCGCCACCCAAGTCATGAATTATAGACTTGATTTGCCTTAATTATATGGTGAAGTGAAAGTTGACAACTTTAAGACACAGTCTCCTCCAAAATCTTAACAAAGCTATGAAAATCATTCGCTTGTGTTGTTACCCGAAGGAAACTCGAAGCCGAGCCGACTGTGAGATCGGTGTAGGATGAGATGTTGTACTGGGAACTTCTCCATGGCGATCCGAAGTAAGTGTTGGTTATGTCGTTAGCGCCGGTGCACACCAGGTACAAGCTCTCGGACGCGATGGCCGATGCTCTCTCCTCCCCGACCTCCGAATGTATGGTTTCCATGCACTTGGAGTAGAAACCCAATTGATCCGACAAGGATAGTACCTTCTGTCGACAAATTAAACACAGACAAGATCGATCTTTAATAGCCTGTGATACTATTTAGGGATTAAGGACCGAATTCCCGTGTTAGATTTAAAGCATTGCACATATTTGATTCTCTAGACAATCAAATGTATGTAATAACGATATTTGGTCAATCATTTGGGCTTTGAATCGCATCTTATTTGATTCGTTACTTCAATTGTGTATTGAGAGAGAGAGAGAGAGAGAGAGAGAGAGAGAGAGAGAGAGAGAGAGAGAGATTATACAGCTGATTCGGCAGAGAGAGGATCATATCCGGCGGCTCCGGAGGCAAAGCTCACGCCGAGAAAAAGGTCTTGGAGCTCCAGGTTTGGATCCGTATAAGCTGGCAAGAACTTCTTAATTCCCAATTTCTCAGCTATCAATAAAAAAAAAATTTTAAAAGGGATCTTCAAATTGAATTATCAACTAAAATTCATCAAAGGTTAATTGAAACTATAGCTTAGGTGCTCAACTATCGAAAAAAACAAAGATAGAACTAAAGTGTATCAAAGTCTAGTTGAATGAAATGTCCAATTGCTGAAACATGGCACGAGTAAGATCAATCAAAGTACCCATTTTACAGCTCACTTTCAAAATATCCATATATCACGGAAAAAAGACTGGAAAAGTCCTACACCTTTTTTTATTATTATTAATTCAGTTCTAAACTTTTTATATTTATATTAATTTAGTTCATTTGGCCAACTTTCACCGGCTATAGAGAATTGAGGGTGCTTTTGATTTCCTCGTTTAAGTCATGTGGTACGAAGAGAATGAATGAATTTTTTTTTCTAGGGGGTGCATTCAATTTCGTGTGGTAAATGATCTTTATCACCAAAAGCTAGGCCAGGAATACCATGCACGAAGACACCTCGGGACATGTAGAGAAAGGGGAAATTACCAAAAAAATCCTAAACCTATTGCAATTGTGTCAATTCAATCATAAATATTTTTTTGGCCGATTTAGCCCTAAACCTTTTGTAATTGTGTCATTTAAGTCCATCCAGCGAATTTTGACTGGCCGGCGCGTGAACTCGATCTGCCGATAACCTAATATTTTATCTTTTTTGAATTTTTATAATTTATCTTTTCTTTTTTTTCTTTCCTTTTCATTTTCCTTTTTTTTTTCTCTTCCCCCACCCCTCCCTACCTCCAGCAGGTGGCCGATCGACGACCGACCAGAGACATGGCAGGAGAGACCGAGCCTGGCTCGGCCCCGGTGGGGCCGACCTTACAAGCCCATATCTGGACCGGCGAGGTCGAGCGTTGCCCGGCCATGGCGGGGTTCTCCACACTCCACTGAATATCCCAAGAATATTTGCTTGTATTTGCAGGTCATGTTCTCCTCAGTCAATTGCTTTTAATCCCCAAAAGTCAATGACTTTTTCTTCCAAGGAGTTTCCTGTAAGACCTCGCTGGACACCAATCCAATCGTGAGTTTAAACGTCGTTGCCTCATCCAGCGATGGCAAGGTTGACCTCAGTAGGAGCCGAGCGAGGCTCAACCTCTCCTGCTGCGTCTCTAGCTGGTCGCCGATCGGCGACCGGCTGGAGGTAGGGAGGGGTGGGGGGAAGAGAAAAAAAAGGACAATGAAAAAGAAAGAAAAAAGAAAAAAGAAAAGAAAAATTATAAAAATTCAAAAAATATATTAACATATCAGGTCACCAGTCAATCGGCGTCCATGTTAGCACCGGCAGGCTAAAATTGGCCTGATAGACCTAAATGACACAATTACAAAATGTTTATGATTGAATCCGAAAAAAAAAAAAAAACATTTATAACTGAATTGACAAAATTACAATAGATTTATGACTTTTTCAGTAATTTTCTCAGTAGAGAAAAGGGCAAGTGAATCGATAATCGACTCGTGAATTCTATGCAAAGTTGAGAACGAGCGAGGCGATTCGATCCCACAACCCGGATCGGGTCGGCAAATACATATGAACCAATTGTTCTTGTGATGGGGTCGGTTAACGGCTAGTCTCGACTCATCTAGTCTCCACATTCTCAACACTATCCACAATAAATAGAGAGAGAGAGAGAGAGAGAGAGAGAGAGAGAGAGAGAGAGAGAGAGAGAGATGTGCGTACCCAACATGTCCGAAGGGACTCGGCCGTTGCTGAACCGCCCCATCGGCACACCCGGGTCAAGATCCTGACTATAGGGCGGGAAGTTGGACTTGGCCAGGGTCGCTAGCCCGTTGTTGTTCCCAGGGTCCACGATCGAGTCTCCGAAAACATAGAACGCCGGCACCATCGCGCTGCGAGGAGGAGGCGACGCTATATAGGAGGCGGCCCCGTGGCGCGGGGAGACGAGTGCTACCGCCCAGACGGCAGTGATCAAGACCTTGGGATCCAAGGGCGATCGCGGAGGACGGAGTCCGCTAGGGATCGAGCTCATTGGAGGAGGAGGAGGAGGAGGAGGAGGAGGAGGAAGGGACTGAACTTTGAACTTGAGGGAGAAGAGGAGGTTTTATGATGTTTTTTGTGTTGTCGGGGGAATGAGTAGACGAGAGAATTTAAAGACGGAGGTGGTAGTAGCCGTGGGTCGTGATGTTTGGGTAAATGTGGGAGTTGAGGGCGGGTGTGCCCTCTTTTTCATGCACTTAAAACCAATATGTACGGTTATGTCTCGTGGCTTTTCAAAATGACCAATCTACGACCTATTAAATTCGGTTTTATATTTTTCTTTTTCCTTTTTTCTTTTTTTGTGGTGAGGCCTCACGGCCTCACCTTGGTCTGCGAGGGGGACCGAGACTCCTCGCTCGCGGCCGATCAAGGCTTCGCGGCCCTCTCCGACGTCGCAGGCCTTCAGCCACCAAAAAAGGAAAGAAAAAACAAAAGTAAAGAAAGAAAAAAGGAAAAAAAAAGAGAAAGAGAAAGAGATTTTGAATTGAACCAAAAAGAACGAATGGTTACTTTTTCAATTAACCGAATCGAAAATTGAACCGAATCAAAATGCGCAAATTTTTGGTTCGGTCCAACTCGGCTAGTGGTTCGAGTTCGGTTTTTCGGTTCAATTCTAATACCCCCGGCGAAAGATGAATGGCTTGGAAAGTATTTTTCCCGAAAGTGATCTCTTCGTATCGCTTGAGAAAAACGAACGAACGAACAATATTTTCGCCGTCCATAGAAATGTTCAAGGCATAAATTGTTGTCAACAACGAGAATATTTTTCAACGACAAACTATTTCAAGCGATACAAGCAATCATTTTAAGAAAAATATTTGGGAAAAATATCAAAAATGTCTTAAACCTATTGTACATGTGTTAATTCAGTCCTAAACCTTTTTAAATGTGCCAATTTAGTCATAAACCTTTTGCATTTGTGACAATTAAGTCCATCCCGCCAATCTTTTTTCCAGAAAAATTGTTGACGTGGGTTTTTTTTTTTTATGATCGTTAATATGTATATTTTGGGTTAATAATACAAAAAACCTCAAATTAGTATACATGTGACAACTTTACCTTGAACTAATTTTTGAACCAAAAAAAATTTCGATACACCCGCAATAAATTTATCCCGAACTAATTTTTGAACAACAAAAAATCTCAAATTGGTACACCCGTGACAAATTTATTCCAAATAGGCATACATGTGACAAATTTACCATCCATTAGTTTCTGTTAAATTTCACCAAAATTGTTGAGTTAGATGAGACGTGGCGGTTGACGGATTTATTAGTTTGAGAGTTTTTTTTATCCCGAATTAATTTTTTAATCTCAAAAAATCCCAAATTGATACACATGCGATAAATTTATCCCGAACTAATTTTTGAATCACAAAAAATTTCAAACTAGAACACCCGTGACAAATTTATCCCAAATCGGTACACATGTGATAAAGTTAACCTCCATTAGTTTATGTTAAATTTTATTATCAAATTACTGAGTTAGATGACATGTGATAGTTGATGAGTTTATCAATTTGGAATTTTTACAACACATGTGTACTAATTTGGAGTTTTTCGTGGTATTAACTCAATTTTATGGGAACAATGAAGGGTTAATTTGTTACATGTTATTAGTTTGGGGTAAATTTATCACAAGTATATCGGTTGGGGTTTTTTGTAGTCAAAAAATTAGTTTGGGGTAAATTTATCGCAGGTGCACCAATATGATATTTTTGGTGGTAAAAAAATTAGCTTAGGATAAATTGTCACATGTGTAATAATTTGGGATTTTTCATGACAAGAACCATATATTTTTAGTAATATTTTTTTCATCTTTACTTTTTTTTCTTTACTCTCTGTTTTAGATTGAGGGCTTGCAAGGTCATCGGCCAACTCGTGTCGGCCCCAAGCGAGGGCCGGCGACCCTTGTTGGCACAAGTCAAGTGTGTTGCGGCCCTTGCCCAAATCCCAAGAGGGCCGCGATTCCCTCACTTGGCTCAGATCGAACAAGGGCGTGCGTTGCGGCCGTCACGAGCTCCGGGCAATGACCTCGTCGGTGACCAACAAGGGTTGGTCGGCAACCCTCTTCGGCCTCAATCTAACAAAAGAAAAATGTTCAGAAAAAGAAAAAATAAGAACAAAAATAAAATTTATTAAAAAAAATGTCCACTTGAGAATCGGTCTTGCCACGTAAGAAGACAGTGCTATGTTAGCGATTTTTGGTCAAAATTGTCTGGATAGACTCAATTAACATAAATGCAAAAGATTTATGACTAAATTGCCATAATTAAAAGGTTTAGGACTAAATTGGCACCAAAGTAATATATTTAGAACTTTTTTGACACTTTTCTCGAAAATATTTTTCTAAGTCATTCATTTTTTGTGGAACAAACGGAGCTCAAGATGCTCAACAAATTTCTCGTGGAAGAGCTACAGCAGCTTACGACATCGTTTAGAACGCTATCTTGCTTGTCCTTTAGGCGCATGGCTAAAACCCCACACAGCCATACCAAATGCAATAACCTCACAAAATCTCTTCTTTTATGTCGAACAAAGGGCTTGCTTTGGCCCATAAGGGATTCAACCACCGCGATTGAGTATTTGCTGAGTGTACCAACCCAAGGCCCATGACATTAAACTCGTCAATAGTGGACCCCGGTAAATATAATTTTTATTTATTTCGTGAAAAAATGAATCATTTAAAAAAAATAAAAATAAACCCCATATAGAAAATTGAGCTAAAAATCATGCAATTACGGCAACAGAAAACAGCGCGACTCCAAATTGCATGGGGGGACACGATTGGAATGCATTGTTTGAGCAAAAAAAGACACCAATGTCTACTCTTTTCCCCCCGACCGAACTGACATGACCGGCACTGATTATCTCAGAACATCTTGCCAGCATACTTGCTGAAAATCTGATCAACGAGAGTATGGTAGGCCGCCTCGATAGGATGGAAGCTGTCCCAGAACACGAACTCGGTGTCGTCGCCGCACGTGTCGGGGTGATCGAGACGGTTGCAGAGATAGCTCACCTCTATGTTCCCCGTGCCGCAGCACCCTTTTGTAGAGACTTTAAATCCTATACAGCAAAAACATAGGGAAGAACATGCCAAATTAGTAGATGTCGAACAACTCCATGCCGAACATCCGGACACCGACACGGGAAACGGGTCTTCCCTCGCCGGAGACGAAGATGGGCAAAGAGATCGGAGAGACTAGTCAATGTGTGGGATGGGAGAGAGTTGATTACCGAATCGAGCAGGGTCTTGGATGATGGCGAGCAAAGGGTAGTAAATGTCGACGTAGACAAGCCTAGCTCCGGGGAGGTCCTCGTTGAGGGAGTCGATCTCGGCGCTGAGCTTGGAGTTGAAGAGGACGGCCGCTTCGTTGGCCGGGTCGAAGCAGTCCCTCTCGGGGCCTCCGTGTAGAGTCCTCTGCGACGGGATGCACCCCACCGGCGGCAGGCTGAGCACCCCAATTCTCCTTGCTCCTAGTCCGTACAGCTCCCGCTCGCCACCCAAGTCATGAATTATATACTTAATTTACCTTAATTATATGGTGAAGCGAAAGTTGACAACTTTAAGAAGAGTCTCCTCCAAAATATTAACAAAGCTATGAAAATCATTCGCCCGTGTTGTTACCCGAAGGAAACTCGAAGCCGAGCCGACCATGAGATCGGTGTAGGACGAGATGTCGTACTCGAATCTTCTCAACGGCGTTGCGAAGTAAGTGTTGGCTATGTCGTTAGCACCGGTGCACACTATGTACAAGCTCTCGGATGCGATGGCTAACGCTCTCTCCTCCCCGACCTCCGAACGTATGGTTTCCATGTACTCGGAGTAGAAACCCAATTGATCCGACAAGGATAGTACCATCTGTCGACGAATTAAACACATACAAGATTGAGCTTTAATAGCCCGTGATACTATTTAGGGATTAAGGACCGAATTCCTATGTTAGATTTAAAGTATTGCACGTATTTGATTCTCTAGACAATCAAACGTATGTAAAATCGATATTTGGTGAATCATCTGGACTTTGGCTCTCGTCTTATCCGATTCATTACTTCAATCGTGTATTGAGAGAGAGAGAGAGAGAGAGAGAGAGAGAGAGAGAGAGAGAGAGAGAGAGAGAGAGAGAGAGAGAGAGAGAGTACAACTAATTCGGCAGAGAGAGGATCATATCCGTTGGCTCCGGAGGCAAAGCTCACGCCGGTGAGGAGATCTTGGAGCTCCAGATTTGGATCGAGATAAGCTGGCAAGAGCTTCTTAACTCCCAATTTCTCGCCTATCAACAAAAAAAAAAGTTTAAAAAAGGGATCTTCAAACTGAATTATCAACTAAACTTCATCGAAGGGTAATTGAAACTATAGCTTATGTGCTCAACTATCGAAAAAAACAAAGATAGAACTAAAGTGTATCAAAGTCTATCGCTTGAATGAAATATATAATTGCTGGAACATGGCACGAGCAAGATCAGTCAAAGTACCCATTTTACAGCTCACTTTCAAAATATCCATATATCACGAAAAAATGATTAGAAAAGTCCTACACCCTTTTTTTTTATTAATTCAATTATAAACATTTTATATTTATATCAATTCAATCCATTTGGCCAACTTTCACTGGCTATAGAGAATCGAGGGTGCTTTTAATTTTCTCGTTTAAGTCATGTGGTACGAAGAGAATGAATGAATTTTTTTTTCTAGGGGGCGCATTCAATTTCGTGTGATAAATGATCTTTGTCACCAAAAGCAAAGCCAGGAATGCCATGCACAAAGACACATCGGGACACGTAGAGAAAGGGAAAATTATCAAAAAAATCCTAATCTATTGCAATTTTGCCAATTCAGGTTCTAAACCTTTTTTTTTGTCGATTCAGTCCTAAACCTTTTGCAATTGTGTCATTTAAGTCCATTCGACAAATTTTGACCTGTCGGCCCTGACGTGGATGCCGGCCGATCGACGACCTAATATTTTAATTTTTTTTAAAAAAATTTCAATATTTATTTTCTTTTTAATTTTTTCTTTCCTTTTCATTTTCCCTTTTTTTTTTTTTTTTTTCTCTCTTCCCCTACTTCTCCCTACCTCCAACCGGTTGCCGAGACGCCGCCGGAGAGGCCGAGCCTCGCCCGGCCCCGGTGGAGGTCAACCTTGTCGTCACCGGGTGAGGCGGCGATAGCAAGGTCGAGTCCAGCCACGGTCGAGCGAGGCTCGACTTGGCGGGGCTCGACCTCGCCCGGCGACCGCAACGAGGCAAGCCATTCGGATCAATCTCGATGTCCTAAGCATGAGCACGAGGGCTCGGCTTCTCATCCCCTTGGAAGATCTCCTTCATCTCTATGCTCCATTTAGGCTATGTTTGGCGGTGATTCTAATCATCCTGTTTCATTCCCTAAAATAAAAAAGGATTAGAAATATGTTTGGTAATGAAAAAAAAATGATTTTGTTTATGGTCCCGGGAACACTTTTGGACCACTTTTCAGAAGCAAAAAAAAGATGATTATGATGTTTTGGAACACTTTTGGGAATCACTTTTTTGCACGATATACTTATGACTTATCCCTCATACTTATAATTAAAATTTTAATATAAAATGATATTATTTATAAAAAAAAAAGTCCACGTGGATTTTCAACTTTACATAAATTAAAATTCAATTTTAAAAATTGCTAAAAACTAATTTTCTTAAATTAAAAATTTTATTTAAGTTAAATTTAATAAAAAAAATTTAAAAATTTAAGAAATGGGGAAATAAAAAATATTTAGATTTTTAATTTAATAATTAAAAAATTAAGATGGAAAAAAGCTAAAATTTTGAAAAAAAATTCTTGTCACCGGATTCTTCGCCTCCCCTTTTTAAAAAAAATTAGTTTTTTTTGTAAAATTTTAAGCCTATTTTAAATTCAATTTAAACTTAAATGTAATTTAAATTTAAATTTATATTTAAAAATTATTTTTTAGAAAAATTTTAAATCTAATTAATTTTTTTATATTAAGGGACCTCTAATACGCATGTTTTTTTTCGATTTTTTAACTATTTTATTTTTTATTCTAATTAAGTTTGTATTTTTTTTATTTCCTATTATGTTTTTTCAACTTTTATCTTTTTTTATTATTAAAAACTAGACCCAATCTTCCGCGTCACGAACTAAATCTCCATTTTTTCTCCATTTTTCGAGCCGCACAAAAAATTTGTCAAGTTGGGTGAAAAAAAAATCAATGTAGTTGAGTTGCAAGTCTTGTAAGCTTGTACGATGTGTAATTACAAGAGTGCAAAACTATAGACAGTTGAACAATGATGAGCTTTTCTTTCATTTTTTTTTTTTTTGGTAATCAATCTAGAAGTCACAAGAAATAATAACAAACAAATGATTTTGACAAATTCTGTAAATGTAATGCGAATTACTTTTCAAACAATATAAACGATCGCATACTCATGACAAATCGACAAACGAATTGGGAACGGAAATTTTGTTGCTTTTTTTTTTTTGCTCCATAATCACTATTTGATTATTTTCCCTATTCTTTGCCATCAAATGTGATTATATAATTATTTGATTTAAATGACAAATTGGGAACGGAAATTTTGTGCAACTACCAAACGCGTTTATGTTCCAGGAACAAAAATTTTAAACAGTTACCAAACGTGTTACGATTCTCAAAAAATCATTCGGTGAACAGAATAAAAAAAATGATTTTGATTATAATCATTTTTTTAGAACAGAATCACTACTAAACAGAGCCTTAATATCCCAAGAATATTTGCTTGTATTTGCAGGTTATGCTCTGCTCAGTCAATTGCTTTTGATCCCCAAAAGTCAGTGACATTTTCTTCCAAGGAGTTTCCTGCAAGACCTCGTTGGACACCAATCCAATTGCGAGCCTCACCGTTGCTGCCTTGCCCGGCAACAGTGAGGTCAACCTCCATAGGGACCGGGCGAGGCTCGGCCTCTCCGACCTCGTCTGTAGCCGGTCGCCGACCGTCAATCAGCCAAAGGTAGGGAGGGGTGGGGGAAGAGGAAAAAAAAAAGGACAATGAAAAAGAAAAGAAAAAATAAAAAAAATAAAATATTAGATCCCCAGCCGGTTAAAATTTGTCGGATTGACTTAAATGGCACAATTGCATAATGTTCGGGATCAGATCGGCAAAGAAAAAAAAAGTTTAGGACCGAATTGGCACAATTGCAATAGGCTTAGGACTTTTTCGATAATTTTTCCCGTAGAGAAAAGGGCAAGTGATTCGACACTAGACTCGTGAATTCTATGCAAAGTTGAGAACGAGCAAGGCGATTCGATCCCACGACCCGGATCGGGTCGGCAAATACATATGAACCAATCATTCTTGCAGTGGGGTCGGTTAAGGGCTAATCTTTACTCATCTAGTCTCCACATTCCCAACACTATCCACAATAAAAAGTGAGAGAGAGAGAGAGAGAGAGAGAGAGAGAGAGAGAGAGAGAGAGAGAGAGAGAGAGAGATGTGCGTACCCAACATGTCCGAAGGGACTCGGCCGTTGCTGAACCGCCCCATCGGCACGCCCGGGTCGAGATCCCGACCGTAGGGCGGGAAGTTGCACTTGGCCACAGTCGCCAGCCCGTTGTTGTTCCCCGGGTCCACAATCGAGTCTCCGAAAGCATAGGCCGCCGGCACCGTTGCTTTACGAGGAGGTGGCGACGCTATATAGGAGGCAGCCCCGTGGCGCGGGGAGATGAGTGCTACCGCCCAGACAGCGGTGAGCAAGACCTTGGGATCGAAGGGCGGTCGCGGAGGACGGAGTCCGCTGGGTATCGAGCTCATTGAAGGACAAGGAGGAAGGGACTGAACTTTGAACTCGAGGGAGAAGAGAAGAGGTTTTATGTCGTTTTTTGTGTTGTCTGGGAATGAGGAGAGGAGAGAATTTAAAGACGGGGTGGCAGTGGCCGTGGGTCGTGATGTTTGGGTACATGTGGGAGTCGTGGGTTGGTGTGCCGGGTTCTTCACGCACTTAACGTATACGTATATATATACACACGTAAATGTACGGTTATGTATACTAGAGAAGATCATGGGCCCCACGTGGGACTTTCGTTTGTACTCTGCTCATGGAAAGAGAACACATAGAGCCCGTGTCCTATGAAGCACCGATACGCGGAGGGAGGGGCCGAGTCGGTGTCGGACACGTTCGGACACCCGTCCGACAAGCGGTCAAAGCGTGTCGACGGTCCGACACTTGGTCAGCGCGAGCGACACGCCGGGGACACGCGAGTCGGCGAGGAAGGAGGGCAGGGATGGCGGAGATCTCGAGGGCAGAGGTCGGGGGAGAGCCAGCGACGCCCGGCGAGCGCCCGAGCAGAGAATGGGCTTCGGGTGCGACGGAGTAGAGAGCAAAGACTGCCGGAGGATAGAGCGAGAGAGCCTCGGAAGAGAGACGAGGTAGCCATGGCGGCCGTCGGTTCCTTCGCGAGACGGAGAAGGGAGGCAGAGATTTTTAAAAAAGTAAAGAGGGAGGGGACCGGGAGGTTGATAAGATGCAAGATAGAGAGGAGAGAGAGCGTGTTCTGTGACTTCTGTCTAGTCTGACGTGTACTGGCTAGAGCAGAGCTAATTTTTCTTAATTAATAGGAGAGAGAAAAAAAAAGATTTTGGGAAATCTATTTTGGGCTCGTTCGGTGGCAAAGATTTTTTTAAAAAGTAAGCCGGCGTCCGATATTTTTTTTCATTGTCAAGTGTCTCGACTCTAGATCAAATTACGGATGTACCCATGATAGAAAATTTATTCTCCATATTTGTAAAACATTACAGAAATAATAATTATATATTTAATATATAACGTGTCGAAAATTTGTATTTTTTAAAAATGACGTGTCGGAGTATCGTGTCGCGTGTTGGTGCTACTTAGCCCGTATCTTGTGGCTTTTCAAATCGATGCAATTTTTCGATCGCATTTTTTCATGAATTAGCGACTTATTAATTCAGTTTTCGATTTTTATTTGTCCTTTTTTGTGGTGAGCCCTCATAGTCTCACCTTCATCAGCATTGGTCGTGCCACGTAGAAAGACGACGTCCGCATTAGCGATTTTCGATTAAAATTGGCTAGATGGACTCGGTTGACACAAATGTAAAATGTTTACAACTAAATTGTCATAATTAAAAAGTTGATGATTGAATTGACATCAATATAATAGGTTTATGAATACTTTTTCTAAAAACATTTTTTTTAAATTATTTATTATTATTATATATACAAATTTTTTTGTGGTAGAAAGGAAGCTTAAGCTTGCTGGACAAATTTCTCGTGGGAGAGCTGCAGCAGCTTACGACATCTTTTTAGAAAGCCATCTTACTTGTCTTTTAGGCACATAGCTAAAACCCCACGCACGACTTATACCAAATGCCATAACGTCACAAAGTCTCTTCTTTTATGTCGGGCAAAGGGCTTGCTTTGGGCCATAATGGTTTGAACCATCGCGTCGAGTATTTGCTGAGTGTACCATCTCAAGGCCCATGACATTAATCTTGTCAATAGATGGATCCCGGCAAACATAGGTTTCATTTATTTCGCAAAAAATAAATTATTTCAAAAATAAAAAAGACCTCATATAGAAAACTGAGCTAAAAAAAAACATGTAATTACGGCAACAGAAAACAAAGCGATTCCAAATTGCATGGGGGGACAAGTTTGGAATGCATTATTTAGCTAAAAAAGTGACCAATGCTACTCTTTTCCCTCCGGCCGAACCGACATGATTGGCATTGATGGTCTCAGAGCACCTTGGATGCGTACTTGCTGAAAATCTGATCGACGAGAGTATGGTAGGCCACCTCGGTAGGATGGTAGCTGTCCCAGAACATGTACTCGGTGTCGTTACCGCATGTCTCGGGGTGACCGAGACGGTTACAGAGATAGGTCGCCTCTATGTTCCCTGTGCCGCAGCACCCTTTTGTAGAGACTTGAAATCCTATACAGCAAAAATATAGGGAAGAACATGCCAACTTAGTGGATGTCGAATAACTCCATGCCAAACATCCAGACACCGACACGGGAAACGGGTCTTCCCTCGTCGAAGATGAAGATGGGCAAAGAGATCGGAGAGGCTAGTCAATGTGTAGGATGGGAGAGAGTTGATTACCGAATCGCGCAGGGTCTTGGATGAGGGCGAGCGCAGGGGAGTAAGTGTCGATGTAGACAAGCCTAGCTCCGGGAAGGTCCTCATTGAGGGAGTCGATCTCGGCACTGAGCTTGGAGTTGAAGAGGACGGCCGCTTCGTTGGCCGGGACGAAGCAGTCCCTCTCGAGGCCTCCGTATAGAGTCCTCTGCGACGGGAGGCACCCCACCGGCGCCACGCTGAGCACCCAAATTCTCCTTGCCCCTAGTCCGTACAACTCCTGCCCGCCGCACAAGTCATGAATTATAGACTTAATTTGCCTTAATTATATGGTGAAGCGAAAGTTGACAACTTTAAGAGAGAGTCTCCTCCAAAATCTTAACAAAGCTATGAAAATCATTCGCCCGTGTTGTTACCCGAAGGAAACTTGAAGCCGAACCGACCATAAGATCGGTGTAGGATGAGATGTTGTAGTTGGATCTTCTCAATGGCGATGCAAAGTAAGTGTTGGTTATGTCGTTAGAGCCGGTGCACACCATGTAGAAGCTCTCGGATGCGATGGCCGATGCTCTCTCCTCCCCGACCTCCAAACGTATGGTTTCCATGCACTTGGAGTAGAAACCCAATTGATCCGACAAGGATAGTACCATCTGTCGACAAATTAAACACAAACAAGATTGATCTTTAATAGCCCGTGATACTATTTAGGGATTAAGGACTAAATTCCTGTGTTAGATTTAAAGCCTCGCACATATTCGATTCTCTAGACAATCAAATGTATGTAATAACGATATTTGGTCAATCATCTAGGTTTTCACTCACATCTTGTCCAATTCATTACTTCAATCGTGTATTGAGAGAGAGAGAGAGAAAGATTACAGGCGATTCGGCAGAGAGAGGATCATATCCGCTGGCTCCGGAGGCAAAGCTCACGCCGGTGAGGAGGTCTTGGAGCTCCAAGTTTGGATCCAGATAAGCTGGCACGAGCTTCTTAATTCCAAATTTCTCAGCTATAAAAAAAAAAGTTTAAAAAAGGGATCTTCAAATTGAATTATCAACTAAAATTCATCGAAGGGTAATTGAAACTATAGCTTATGTGCTCAACCTAAAAAAAAAAAACAAAGATATAACTAAAGTGCATCAAAGTCTAGTTGAATGAAATGTCCAATTGCTGAAACATGGCACGAGCAAGATCGATCACAGTACCCATTTTACGCTTGACTTTCAAAATATCCATATATCACGGAAAAATGATTGGAAAAGTCCGCACCTTTTTTTTTAATTATTAATTCAGTTCTAAATCTTTTATATTTATGTCAATTCAGTCCATTTGACCAACTTTCACTAGCTATAGAGAATCGAGGGTGTTTTTAATTTCCTCGTTTAAATCACGTGATACGAAGAGAATGAATGATTTTTTTTTCTTGGGGGCATTCAATTTCGTGTGATAAACGAAAGCGAAGCAAGGAATGCCATGCACAAAGACACATCGGGACACGTAGAGAAAGGGGAAATTACCAAAAAAAATCCTGAATCTATTGCAATTATGTCGATTCAATCATAAATATTTTTTTGGCCGATTCAATCTTAAACCTTTTGTAATTGTGTCATTTAAGTCCATCCGGCGAATTTTGGCCTGCCGGCACCGACGTGGACTTGGTCGATCGATGACCTAATATTTTATTTTATTTTTGAATTTTTATAATTTTTATTCTTTTTATTCTTTCTTTTTCATTTTCCTTTTTTTTTTCTCTTCCCCCACCCCTCCCTACCTCCAGCTGGTGGCCAATTAACGACCGGCCAGAGAGGCCGAGCTTGGCTCGGCCCCGGTAGGGGTCAACCTTGCAAGCCCAGATCTGGGCCGGCGAGGTCGAGCGTCGCCTGGCCATGGGGAGGTTCAACCTTGCTCGGCGACTGCAACGAGGCGAGCCATCCAGATCAATCCCGATGTCCTAAGCACGAGCACGAGGACTCGGCCTCTCATCCCCTTTGAAGATCTCCTCCGTCTCCACGCTCCACCGAATATCCCAAGAATATTTGCTTGTATTTGGAGGTCATGCTCTCCTTATTCAATTGCTTTTGATCCCCAAAAGTTAGTGACTTTTTCTTCCAAGAAGTTTCCAGTAAGACCTCGCTGGACACCAATCCAATCGTGAGCCTACATGTCGTTGCCTCGCCCAGCGACGACGAGGACGACCTCAGTAGGGGCCGAGCGAGGCTCAACCTCTCTTGCCGCATCTCCAACAGGTCGCTGACCGGGGACCGGCTGGAGGTAGGGAGGGGTGGGGGAAGAGAAAATAAAGGACAATCAAAAAGAAAGAAAAAAAAAGAAAAATTATAAAAATTCAAAAAATATATTAAAATATCAGGTCATCGGTCGGTCGGTATCCACGTTAGCACCGGTCAGCCAAAATTTGCCGGATGGACCTAAATGGCACAATTACAAAATGTTTAGGATTGAATCTGCAAAAAAAAGAAAAGGTTTAAAACTGAATTGGCAAAATTGCAATAGATTTATGACTTTTTCGGTAATTTTCTCCGTAAAGAAAAGGGCAAGTGATTCGACAATCGACTCGTGAATTCTATGCAAAGTTGACAACGAGCGAGGCGATTCGATCCTACGACCCGAATCGGGTCGACAAATACATATGAACCAATCGTTCTTGCGGTGGGATCGGTTAACGGCTAGTCTCGACTCATCCAGTCTCCACATTCCCAACACTATCCACAATAAAAAGAGAGAGAGAGATGTGCGTACCCAACATGTCCGAAGGGACTCGGCCGTTGCTGAACCGCCCCATCGGCACGCTCGGGTCGAGATCCTGACCATAGGGCGGGAAGTTGCTCTTGGCCACGGTTGCCAGCCTGTTGTTGTTTCCTGGGTCCACGATCGAGTCTCCGAAAGCATAGACCGCCGGCACCATAGCTTTGTGAGGAGGCGGCGACGCTATATAGGAGGCGGCCCCGTGGTGCGGGGAGACGAGTGCCACCGCCCAGACGGCAGCGAGCAAGACCTTGGGATCCAAGGGCGGTCGCGGAGGACGGAGTCCGCTAGGGATCGAGCTCATTGGAGGAGGAGGAGGAAGGGACTGAACTTTGAACTCGAGGGAGAAGAGAAGAGGTTTTACGTTGTTTTTTGTGTTGTCTGGGAATGAGGAGAGGAGAGAATTTAAAGACGGAGGTGGCAGTGGCCGTGGGTCGTCATGTTCGGGTAAATGGGGGAGTTGTGGGCGGGTGTGCCGGCTTTTTCATGCACTTAACACCCATATGAGCGGTTATGTCTCGAGGCTTTTCAAAATGACGAATTTACGACCTATTAAATTCGGTTTTCGATTTTTCTTTTTCCTTTTTCATTTTTCGTGGTGAGGCCTCACGTCCTCGCCTTCGTCTGCGAGGCGGGCCGAGACTCCTCACTCGCGGCTGATCAAGGCTTCGCGGCCCTCTCCAACATCACAGGCCCTCAGCCTGCGACATTAATCTCGTCAATAGTGGACCCCGGTAAATATAATTTTTATTTATTTCGTGAAAAAATAAATCATTTAAAAAAAAAACCCATATAGAAAATTGAGCTAAAAATCATGCAATTACGGCAACAGAAACAGTGCGACTCCAAATTGCATGGGGGGACAAGATTGGAATGCATTGTTTGAGCAAAAAAAGACACCAATGTCTGTTCTTTTCCCTCCAGCCGAACTGACATGACCGGCATTGATGATCTCAGAACATCTTGCCAGCATACTTGCTGAAAATCTGATCGACGAGAGTATGGTAGGCCGCCTCGGTAGGATGGAAGCTGTCCCAGAACACGAACTCGGTGTCGTTGCCGCACGTGTCGGGGTGATCGAGACGGTTGCAGAGATAGCTCACCTCTATGTTTCCCGTGCCGCAGCACCCTCTTGTAGAGATTTGAAATCCTATACAGCAAAAACATAGGGAAGAACATGCCAAATTAGTAGATGTCGAACAACTCTATGCCAAACATCCGGACACCGATTCGGGAAACAGGTCTTCCCTCGCCGGAGACGAAGATGGGCAAAGAGATCGGAGAGACTAGTCAATGTGTAGGATGGGAGAGAGTTGATTACCGAATCGAGCAGGATTTTGGATGATGGCGAGCAAAGGGTAGTAAATGTCGACATAGACAAGCCTAGCTCCAGGGAGGTCCTCGTTGAGGGAGTCTATCTCGGCACTGAGCTTGGAGTTGAAGAGGACGGCCGCTGCGTTGGCCGAGTCGAAGCAGTCCCTCTCGGGGCCTCCGTGTAGAGTCCTCTGCGACGGGATGCACCCCACCGGCGGCAGGCTGAGCACCCCAATTCTCCTTGCCCCTAGTTCGTACAGCTCCTGCCCGCCACCCAAGTCACGAATTATAGACTTAATTTGTCTTAATTATACGGTGAAGTGAAAGTTGACAACTTTAAGAGAGAGTCTCCTCCAAAATATTAACAAAGCTATGAAAATCATCTGCCCGTGTTGTTACCCGAAGGAAACTCAAAGCCGAGCCAACCATGAGATCGGTGTAGGACGAGATGTCGTACTCGAATCTTCTCAACGGAGTTGCGAAGTAAGTGTTAGTTATGTCATTAGCGCCGGTGCACACTATGTACAAGCTCTCGGACGCGATGGCCGACGCTCTCTCCTCCCCAACCTCCGAACGTACGGTTTCCATGTACTTGGAGTAGAAATCCAATTGATCCGACAAGGATAGTACCATCCGTCGACGAATTAAACACGGACAAGATCGAGCTTTAATAGCCCGTGATACTATTTAGGGATTAAGGACCGAATTCCTATGTTAGATTTAAAGCATTGCACGAATTCGATTCTCTAGACAATCAAATGTATGTAAACCCGATATTTGGTGAATCATCGGGACTTTAACTCTCGTGTTATCCGATTCATTACTTCGATCGTGTATTGAGAGAGAGAGAGAGAGAGAGAGAGAGAGAGAGAGAGAGAGAGAGAGATTACAGCTAATTCGGCAGAGAGAGGATCATATCCGTTGGCTCCGGAGGCAAAGCTCACGCCGGTGAGGAGGTCTTGGAGCTCCAGATTTGGATCGAGATAAGCTGGCAAGAGCTTCTTAACTCCCAATTTCTCGCCTAACAACCAAAAAAAAGTTTAAAAAAGGGATCTTCGAACTGAATTATCAACTAAAATTCATCGAAGGGTGATTGAAACTATAGCTAATGTGCTCATCTATCGGAAAAACAAAGATAGAACTAAAGTGTATCAGAGTCTAGTTGAATGAAATGTCCAATTGCTGAAACATGGCACAAGCAAGATTAGTCAAAGTACCCATTTTATAGTTCACTTTCAAAATATCCATATATCACGGAAAAATGACTCGAAAAGTCCTACTCCTTTTTTTATTATTAATTCAAATCTAAACCTTTTATATTTATATCAATTCAGTTTATTTGACCAATTTTCACCGGCTATAGGGAATTGAGGGTGTTTTTAATTTCCTAGTTCAAGTCATGTGGTACGAAGAGAATGAATGAATTTTTTTTTCTAGGGGGTGCATTCAATTTCGTGTGATAAATAATCTTTATCACCAAAAGAAAAGCCAGGAATGCCATGCACGGAGACACGTCGGGACACGTAGAGAAAGGGGAAATTACTAAAAAAATCTTAAACCTAATGCAATTGTGACAATTCAGTCTTAAACTTTTTTTTTGCCGTTTAAGTCATAAACTTTTTGCAATTGTGCCATTTAAGTCCATCCGACAAATTTTGACTGCTTGGCGCCGACGTAGATGCTAGCCAGTCGGCAACCTAATATTTTAATTTTTTTAAAAATTTTTATAATTTTTCTTTTCTTTTATAATTTTTCTTTCATTTTTATTTTCCTTTTGGTTTTTCCTCTTCCCCCACCCCTCCCTACCTCTAACTGGTCGCCGAGATGCTGCCGGAGAGGCCGACCCTCGCCCGGGCGCAGCGGGGGTCAACCTCGCCGTCGCTAGGTGAGGCAGCGACGGCAAGGTCGAGTCTTGCCACGGCCGAGCGAGGCTCAACATGGCGGGGCTCGACCTCGCCCGGCGACTGCAACGAGGCGAGCTATCCGGATCAATCCCGATGTCCTAAGCATGAGCACGAGGACTCGGCTTCTCATCCCCTTTGAAGATCTCCTTCGTCTCCATGCTCCACTGAATATCCCAAGAATATTTGCTTGTATTTGCAGGTCATGCTCTCCTCAATCAATTGCTTTTGATCCCCAAAAGTCAGTGACTTTTTCTTCCAAGGAGTTTCTTGCAAGACCTCGCTGGACACCAATCCAATTTCGAGCCTCGCCATTGTTGCCTCGCCCGGCAATGGCGAGGTCGACCTCCGCAGGGACCGGGTGAGACTTGGCCTTTCCGACCTCGTCTTTGGCCGGTCGCCGACTGACAATCAGCGAGAGGTAGGGAGGGGTGGGAGAAGAGAAAAAAAAAAAGGACAATGAAAAAGAAAGAAAAAAGAAAAGAAAAATTATAAAAAATAGAAAATTTTAAAAAAATATTAAAATGTTAGGTTGCCAGCAGGTAAAAATTTGTCGAATGGACTTAAATGACACAATTGCAAAAGGTTCAAGACCGAATCGGCAAAAAAAAAGTTTAGGACTGAATTGATACAATTGCAATAGGCTTAGGACTTTTTCGGTAATTTTTCTCGTAGAGAAAAGGGCAAGTGATTCGACACTGGACTCGTGAATTCTATGCAAAGTTGAGAACGAGCGAGGCGATTCGATCCCACGACCTGGATCGGGTTGGCAAATACATATGAACCAATCATTCTTGCAGTGGGGTCGGTTAAGGGCTAATCTTTACTCATCTAGTCTCCACATTCCCAACACTATCCACAATAAAAAGTGAGCGAGCGAGCGAGCGAGAGAGACAGAGAGACAGAGAGGAGAGGAGAGATGTGCGTACCCAGCATGTCCGAAGGGACTCGGCCGTTGCTGAACCGCCCCATCGGCACGCCCGGGTCGAGATCCCGACCGTAGGGCGGGAAGTTGCACTTGGCCACGGTCGCCAGCCCATTGTTGTTCCCCGGGTCCACGATCGAGTCTCCGAAAGCATAGGCCGCCGGCACCGTCGCGTCGCGAGGAGGCGGCGACGCGCTATAGGAGGCAGCCCCGTGGAGCGGGGAGACGAGTGCTACCGCCCAGATGGCGGCGAGCAAGACCTTGGGATCGAAGGGCGGTCGCGGAGGACGGAGTCGGCTAGGGATCGAGCTCATTGAAGGACAAGGAGGAAGGGACTGAACTTTGAACTCGTGGGAGAAGAGAAGAGGTTTTATGTCGTTTTTTGTGTTGTCTGGGAATGAGGAGAGGAGAGAATTTAAAGACGGGGGTGGCAGTGGCCGTGGGTCGTGATGTTTGGGTACATGTGGGAGTTGTGGGTGGGGGTGCCGGGTTCTTCACGCACTTAACGTATACGTATATAAATACACGTATATGTACGGTTATGTATACTAGAGAAGATCATGGGCCCCACGTGGGACTTTCGTTTGTACTCTGCTCATGGAAAGAGAACACATAGAGCCCGCGTCTCGCGGCTTTTCAAATCGATGCAATTTGTCAGTCGCATCTTTTCATGATTTCGCGACTTATTAATTCGGTTTTCGATTTTTCCTTTTCGTTTTTCGTGGTGACCCCTCACGGCCTAGCCTACGTCAGCATCGGTCGTGCCACGTAGAAAGACAGCATCCACATTAGCGATTTTCGATCAAAATTGGCTAGATGGACTAAGTTAGCACAAATGCAAAATATTTACGACTAAATTGCCATAATTAAAATGTTTATAATTGAATCGACATCAATGTAATAGGTTTATGAACACTTTTCTAGAAATATTTTTTTAAATCATTTAGTAGTATTATTATTAGTATTATTTTGTTTTGTGGTAGAAAGGAAGCTTAAGCTTGCTGGACAAATTTCTCGTGGAAGAGCTGCAGCAGCTTACGACATCTTTTAGAAAGCTAACTTACCTGTCTTTTAGGCACATAGCTAAAACCCCACGCACGACTTATATCAAATGCCATAACGTCACAAAGTCTCTTCTTTTGTGCCGAGCAAAGGGCTTGCTTTGGGCCATCATGGTTTGAACCATCGCGATCGAGTATTTGCTGAGTGTACCATCTCAAGGCCCATGACATTAATCTTGTCAATAGATGGATCGGTTTTGTTTATTTCGCGAAGAATGAATCATTTCAAAAATAAAAAAGACCTCATATAGAAAATTGAGCTAAAAAAAACATGTAATTACGGCAATAGAAAACAGAGCGATTCCAAATTGCATGGGGGGACAAGATTGGAACGCGTTATTTAGCCAAAAAAGAGACCAACGTCTACTCTTTTCCCTCCGGCCGAACCTACATGACCGGCATTGATGATCTCAGAGCAACTTGGGTACGTACTTGCTGAAAGTCTGATCGACGAGAATATGGTAGGCCACCTCGGTAGGATGGTAGCTGTCCCAGAACACGTACTCGGTGTCGTTGCCGCATGTCTCGGGGTGACCGAGTTGGTTGCAGAGATAGGTCGCCTCTATGTTCCCCGTGCCGCAGCACCCTTTTGTAGAGACTTGAAATCCTACACGGCAAATATATAGGGAAGAACACGCCAAATTAGTATATGTGGAACAACTCCATGCCAAACATCCAGACATCGACACGGGAAACAGGTCTTCCCTCGCCGGAGATGAAGATGGGCAAAGAGATCGGAGAGACTAGTCAAAGTGTAGGATGGGAGAGAGTTGATTACCGAATCGAGCAGGGTCTTGGATGAGGGCGAGCATAGGGTAGTAAACGTCGACGTAGACAAGCCTAGCTCCGGGGAGGTCCTCATTGAGGGAGTTGATCTCGGCGCTGAGCTTGGAGTTGAAGAGGATGGCTGCTTCGTTGGCCGGGTCGAAGCAGTCCCTCTCGAGGCCTCCGTGTAGAGTCCTCTGCGACGGGAGGCACCCCACCGGCGGCAGGCTAAACACCACAATTCTCCTTGCCCCTAGTCCGTACAGCTCCTGCCCGCCACCCAAGTCATGAATTATAGACTTAATTTGCCTTAATTATATGGTGAAGTGAAAGTTGACAACTTTAAGACACAGTCTCCTCCAAAATCTTAACAAAGCTATGAAAATCATTCGCCCGTGTTGTTACCCGAAGGAAACTCGAAGCCGAGCCGACTGTGAGATCGGTGTAGGATGAGATGTTGTACTGGGAACTTCTCCATGGCGATCCGAAGTAAGTGTTGGTTATGTCGTTAGCGCCGGTGCACACCATGTACAAGCTCTCGGACGCGATGGCCGATGCTCTCTCCTCCCCGACCTCCGAACGTATGGTTTCCATGCACTTGGAGTAGAAACCCAATTGATCCGACAAGGATAGTACCATCTGTCGACAAATTAAACACAGACAAGATCGATCTTTAATAGCCTGTGATACTATTTAGGGATTAAGGACCGAATTCCTGCGTTAGATTTAAAGCATTGCACATATTTTATTCTCTAGACAATCAAATGTATGTAATAACGATATTTGGTCAATCATTTGGGCTTTGAATCGCGTCTTATCCGATTCATTACTTCAATCGTGTATTGAGAGAGAGAGAGAGAGAGAGAGAGAGAGAGAGAGAGATTACAAATGATTCGGCAGAGAGAGGATCATATCCGCTGGCTCCGGAGGCAAAGCTCACGCCGGTAAGGAGGTCTTGGAGCTCCAGATTTGGATCCAAATAAGCTGGCAAGAACTTCTTAATTCCCAATTTCTCAGCTATCAATAAAAAAAAATTAAAAAGGGATCTTCAAACTGAATTATCAACTAAAATTCATCGAAGGGTAATTGAAACTATAGCTTAGGTGCTCAACTATCGAAAAAAACAAAGATAGAACTAAAGTGTATCAAAGTCTAGTTGAATTACAATAGATTTATGACTTTTTCGGTAATTTTCTCAGTAGAGAAAAGGGCAAGTGAATCGACAATTGACTCGTGAATTCTATGCAAAGTTGAGAACGAGCGAGGCGATTCGATCCCACGACCCGAATCGGGTTGGAAAATACATATGAACCAATCGTTCTTGCGGTGGGGTCGGTTAACGGCTAGTCTTGACTTATCTAGTCTCCACATTCCCAACACTATCCACAATAAAGAGAGAGAGAGAGAGAGAGAGAGAGAGAGAGAGAGAGAGAGAGAGAGAGAGAGAGAGAGAGAGAGATGTGCGTACCCCACATGTCCGAAGGGACTCGGCCATTGCTGAACCGCCCCATCGGTACGCCAGGGTCGAGATCCTGACCATAGGGCGGGAAGTTGGACTTGGCCATGGTCACCAACCCGTTGTTGTTCCCGGGGTCCACGACCGAGTCTCCGAAAACATAGAACGCCGGCACCATCGCGCTGCGAGGAGGCGGTGACGCTATATGGGAGGCGGCCCCGTGGCGCGGGGAGACGAGTGCTACCGCCCAGACGGCAGTGATCAAGACCTTGGGATCCAAGGGCGATCGCGGAGGACGGAGTCCGCTAGGGATCGAGCTCATTGGAGGAGGAGGAGGAGGAGGAGGAGGAGGAGGAAGGGACTGAACTTTGAACTTGAGGGAGAAGAGGAGGTTTTATGATGTTTTTTGTGTTGTCGGGGGAATGAGTAGACGAGAGAATTTAAAGACGGAGGTGGTAGTAGCCGTGGGTCGTGATGTTTGGGTAAATGTGGGAGTTGAGGGCGGGTGTGCCCTCTTTTTCATGCACTTAACACCAATATGTACGGTTATGTCTCGTGGCTTTTCAAAATGACCAATTTACGACCTATTAAATTCGGTTTTACATTTTTCTTTTTCCTTTTTTCTTTTTGTGGTGAGGCCTCACGGCCTCACCTTGGTCTGCGAGGGGGGCCGAGACTCCTCGTTCGCGGCCGATCAAGGCTTCGCGGCCCTCTCCGACGTCGCAGGCCCTAAGCCACCGAAAAAGGAAAGAAAAAGCAAAAGCAAAGAAAGAAAAAAGGAAAAAAATAAAGAAAAAGAGAAAGAGATTTTGAATTGAACCAAAAAGAACGAATGGTTACTTTTTCAATTAACCGAATCGAAAATTGAACTGAATCAAAATGCGCAAATTTTTGGTTCGGTCCAACTCAGCTAGTGGTCCAGGTTCAGTTTTTTCGGTTCAATTCTAATACCCCTGGCGAAAAAAACTCGTTATCTTTCGTGGATGAAAAGTTGTGCCGGTCTATTCACAAGAGCTATGGTTCTACAACTTAAAGAAGTCACACCTTTTGGAGTGATTACACAGATGTAAGAGCCAGCCATGACTCTTTGCAATCGACCGATCCCTTCCCCGTACGTAACGAAAAGACATTATCTCCTCATTTTCCATGAGTCGCCGATCTTGTCTTCTTTTAACAGCAACATCCACGATAAATTTGTTCATGGAAAAATCTAATACGAAGGATCGCTAGTGAGTAAATTGGCAAAGTTAAAGTGACCAAATCAAAAGATTAGTATTGCTGGCTTAAAGTACGTTTTGAATGCTAATCACAAGATTAATTAATAATTGGATGGACGTGTCTAAAAAGAGAAATCCATCGACACAAACTTCAACGGGCGGGGTCCGATTAGACCACCTACGACAAAAGCCCATCAATCTCAAATGGACCGGGGTCTTCTGTTAGGAACATAGTCGAATGCCCACCAGCAGCAGGCCCCATCTAACAGAGAAGTTTACAAGTGCTTAACCAATCACATTTTTCTTTGGCCTAACACCCAAAAAAAAACTCCAACTTTAGCTTTTGTGATAATTAATTATATTCAAAAAAAAAATTTGTCTCGTAAAAAACCCTTAACTTTTACTTTTGTCTCAATTCTACCGGTCTAATAAAAAAAAACATCAACTTTACCATTTGTCACAATTATAACCAAAACTATTTTTTTTTGTCTTATAAAAAATTATCGACTTTTATTTTTATCCCAATTCTACCACCGCCAGTCTTCAGTCCATAATCACCGTTAGTTAATCCTACGTGGCTCGATTTTTCTCGCCAAACTTATCGATAAATTTTCGAAATTAAGAAATAATAGGTTTCGGGAACGACGAGGTTTTAGATCGTTAGTTCAAATATCTCCATGTTTAGCCTTTTTTGAGTGGCTGAGTGCCGGAGAGAATACGAAACGTGCCGTCTTAAGTGACTCTATATCTCCCGGCAATATGTAGAGAAAGCAAATTACGTAAGAGAGGTTCATGAGTTTTTTCATGTCGGCTTTACCGAAGTGTAATTCATTAACAACGTGGAAATGTCACATAGGATCAACTAATAGTGATTAGTTAACTATGCTAGAATTGGGGCAAAAGTAACAGTTTGAGGTTTTTTATGAGACAAAAATGGAGTTTTGGATATAATTATGATATATGCTAAAGTTGAGGATTTTTTTGGTACTAGGCCTGTAGAATTGAGACAAAAGCAAAAGTTTGGGATAGAATTAAAACAAATGTAAAAGTTGGAAGTTTTTTTTTACGGGACAAAAAAAAAATTAGGTAGAATTGTCGCAAATGTTAAAGTTAGAGTTTTTTTTTTGGTATCGAGCCCTTTTTTTCTCCGGGATGGTGTTATTACTACATTTCTTTTGCATGTAAGTAGATTCAGTGACAATCCACATGAATTTTAGTTAAAATCACTAATCTAACCTTTGTCAAAGTGAACAGGAAGGTAAGGAAAAAAAAAAAAAAAACCAAGACGCGGGTTTTTCTAAGAACAACCGTTACAGCCCTGATCTAATGTAACATGTCAAACTCGTGTAACATTCTCACATTGCATTAGCCATCAGTGACTGTACCTATGTAAAAGCAAATGCCGCCCCCGCATGGCCCATGCGAACGCCAGAGAAACGCAAGCACAAAATCTCCTAAAAACCTACCATTCTTCCGGGATTTAATCCCTTTCTAGAACACGTGAATCTATCCCCGTTTGGGCCAAGCAACGCTTATCTGATCCTCTTCGGACAATTAATCAGACGTGAATCTCTCTCGTCTTGAGGTTAGTGCGGGCGGGGAGGTGGAGCGGAGGGACACGCAATCCGCTTGTCGGAAGATCATTCATGCTTTCGCCACGACCCGGACCATCCAGCCCGCATCATTTCAAGATTTCTCATCATGAGCACCTTGAAATTAACCCGGCCCAATTACGGATTAACAATAACGCCTGCGTGCCCAATCCGATTATCGAAAGTCATCATTAGGCATTTGATCAGAAACAAACTTCAATCACTCATGATCAATAAAAAAATAATATCTTTCGTGAAGATCCTTTTTTTAAAGAAAACATTTAACGACTACCGTAAATCGATTAGTCCGTGGTGCGGATACTGAAAAGTCGAAATACAAGTTTGTCGGAAACAAGTTTCTTTCAATCAAACACACGGACTCCAAAGGTCGCGGCATGTCGGTACATATCAAGTCATTGGTTTTTCAGATCATCCATTGATTTAGGACCCGAAAGCGATTCTATCTATTTATATTTTTCTTATTTACTATCGCACGCGTTGAATAGCTCCGGACTTATGCATATGTAGTTTTACTGTCGTTATTTTGTGATCACCAAGAGGAAGTGATCTTTATCTGTGTTAAAAACAAACGTTAACTTTCAAACTTGGTGTCCAACCCTTCAAATGATCAAGGTAGGCACATTCCCCAGCTAAACGTTAACATTTGTACCTAATCACACTCAGTAAATCAAACGCGCGAAAATTCGAAGAATTAATTCGCCAAAAGTGTTTCCACTCATACGAATACACTCTAAATTATTCGGATTTTCTTGATGGAATTGCATGTCATTTCCTATTGGTTGATGACGAGAAAAATACACTGAATATCACTCTCTTTCATCAAAACCTAGAAAAAGGCTCACGACTCATATCCTTATTTCTTTTCTTTTTTTCTTAACATATATCGATTATTTCATATTGTCGAAATATATATATATATATATAATAGCAGGGATCTCAAGTCGTACAATATCCGCATACCCCAATTGTAAGGGGGGTCACGGGGCGTAGAACCTGAACCGGTCAATTCACAGCTCTCGGACAAGAAAGGAACCGTCGTCGGACGGTGAAGTGTGAAACGGCCCATGCCTCGAAGAGATAAGAGAAACCGTGGTCGGTTCCACCGGCCGGTCTCGCCTGGACCCGGTCAACCGGTTCGAACCGACATTTTAGCCTCTCGGCACTCGGCAGTTACCCCCGCTGCTCTCCTACTGATCTCTCTCCTGATTCTAGCGGCCCGTCCAGAGGAAAATCGGCAGTGCGGTCCCCACTTGTCCCATCCGATGTAACGAGAAAAGCGGGTCGGGCCCCATTTGATTCGGACGCACCAATGGTCGCTGCACCACATCCTGCCCCCCCTCCATCCCTCGTTACTATGACATGAGCATCCACCACTCGTCCACGTGTCGAGCCTCCACGCGTCCGGGCCGTGGATGGTACACGTGTCTCGTCGCAGCAGTTGGCGAGCTGGCTTATTTATACGGGACGAAGCTCGGCGTTTCAGTACTCAGAACTCGGAAGTTGGCGACCTTTTTTCTTCTGCTCTCGTAAAAAACAGCGATCGAGAAGAGCTGCGTGCCGTTTGATTTGATCCTTACAGGCTTTACGAGAGGAAACGACGGTCGTTTAGGAGCGATGGGGATTTTGGATTACGTCGCCGATGTCTTCTACGTGCCTCGCAGCGACAGGAGGAAGCTCAAGAAGCGCAAGCAGCTCCAGGTACTCTTAACGCTTCGATCTGTTTCAGCTTCGCCCTCTTTTCTGCAACTAGTTAATCTGAGATGGGGTCTTTTGTTTCTCTCTTTCGTACCAGACGGTGGAGATAAAGGTGAAGATGGACTGCGAGGGGTGCGAGAGGAGGGTGCGGAAGTCGGTGGAAAGCATGAAGGGGGTGTCTTCGGCGGAGGTCGACCCCAAGCACAGCAAGCTGACGGTGATCGGGTACGTCGACCCGGGGAAGGTGCTCCGGCGGGTCCGGCACCGGACCGGGAAGGCCTGTGACTTCTGGCCCTACGTGCCTTACGACTTGGTGGACCACCCCTACGCCCCGGGGGCCTACGACAAGAAGGCCCCGCGGGGGTTCGTTCGGAACGTGCTGCAGGACCCACAGGCCTCGACCCTCGCCCGCGCCAGCTCCGCCGAGGTCAGGTACACCACCGCCTTCAGCGACGACAACCCCAACTCCTGCGTAGTCATGTAGATATTAGGATCGGAGCTTCAGTGAGTGTGTATATTGATGGTGGTAGGGTTTTGTGTGTGATGTATTTGGAAACTTGGGAAGAGTCTGGGGTCTGAAGTTTGTGGGGTCAAAGTTTGGTTTAGTTGAATAAGAAGTAAAATTTGTAATGATCGTTCTAGGTTTGGTAAGGAGAAGTTCTGGCTTCTGTTGACTTCGCCAATCATTGTCTGTCGATTTCCATCCTCTGGAAAGTACGGGTCTCGTCTCGCAGGGTTTGGCCCATGAAGGGGATGAACCTTTTGGTTTCGTCTTCTTGCTTGCTGGGACGTGATCAGAACAAGGCGCGATGTCTGTTCTGTGATGTGATTCCAAGGTTCAAGAAGTTCGGAAGAGCCGAAGAACCCGTCGTGTTCGTGGCTCTTTCGCGAGCATAATATTTTGTGATGCTGAGTCGAACGACCTGACTCTCCGTGCTGAGCCCCACATCGGCTAACCTCGAGTCTGGGGCTTCGGCTTTGGGCCGGCTTCCGTCCTCGGCGATGATGGAGCGATCACCCGGCCATCATTGGCCGGCTCTAGATCGGCGTTGCAGCTAGGTCACCTCTCGTTTTTGTTTTTCGTACGAATTTTTCACCTTGGATGATCGTGTCCGCGGTTGGGCTGAAATCTGGGCATGTGAGATGCAAGTGCTTCACCATCGTGACTTTTATCGTCCATATTTGGCAAACTGGCCGATCGAGGCACGTTTGCAGAACGCAACTGATCGTTTGAGACAAATTTGAACATTTGAAAAATAATTAGCATTGTATGTCTAGAATATAGATAGAAACTAAAATTCGACGGCAATAAGTACCCTTTACTCTCTTGCGATCGAAGAACCAGACACTACAAAAAAACACGCCTTTTGCGACTAATTTTACAACGAAAATTTTGCCAAAATTCGTCGCTAATGTGTGTTGCAACGAATTTTGCGACGACATAAACTTTCGTCGCTAATACAGCGTCGCAAAATTTGCGACGGAAATTTGCATATTCGTCGCAAATTTCCGACGAATTTTGCGACGAACCTCGGGTTATCACAAATTTGCAACAGAAGTTGGGTTCGTCGCAAATTTGCGACGAAGAGTAATTCGTCGCAAATTTGTGACGAATTTTGCGATGAAAATTGTGTTCGTCGCAAATTTGCGACGGCGACCCTATTCGTCGCAACTTTGCGACGAAGGGTAATTCGTCGCAAATTTGCAACGAATTTTGAGACGAAAATTGGTTGTCGCAAATTTGCGACGAACGCAATTTTCGTCACAAATTTGTGACGAAGGGTAATTCGTTGCAAATTTGCAACGAATTTTGGGACAAAAATTGGTGGTCGCAAATTTGCGACTAACACAATTTTCGTCGCAAATTTGCAACGAATTTTGAGAGGAAAATGGGTTGTCGCAAATTTGCGACGAATAGCCTCTTCGTCGCAAATTTGCAACAAATTTTGAGGCGAAAATCGGTTGTCGCAAATTTGCGACGAAGACGCTATTCGTCGCAAATTTGCGACGAAGACGTTATTCGTTGCAAATTTGCGACGAATAGTAATTCGTCGCAAATTTGCAACAAATTTTGAGGCGAAAATGGGTTGTCGCAAATTTGCGACGAAATTTGCTATCGTCGCAAAATTCCCGGCAAAACACATTAGCAACCAATTGTGGCGAAATTTTCGTCGCAAAATTCCAAATTTTCGACGTACTTCGCTTTCCGTCGCTCATTAGTGACCGATATACGATTTTTTTATTTATTCTTTAGCGATGAATTTAGCAACGAAATTTTTTAATTTTTTATTTCCGAATTTAAATCTAATTAAAAGAAAAATTAATTCTAAAATTTATAGTTACCATTAATTAAGCAAGTAATAAGATGTAAATATTATAATAATATAATATAAGATACATTGATATGTTTCAATTACAAGAAACTAGGAGATCTCCTAGTGCTCTAATCATACAAGTGCATTGTGATAACTCAAAAGGAGTCTTGACGAGGCAAAAAGCAAAATGTAGGGGCATCGGGGTCTTTGATCCCCAAAAAGTCTCCTTCACTCAACATCGCTCGGATCCTCGATCATAATCGTCAATTTGACCTACAAAGAACCGGAAAATTTCAACAAGTATGCATATCAATCCGAACATAAAGTCGTTGCTAAAGCAAACCAAAGGCATTCACATCAATCATAAGTCCATCAATAGAGCACATGAGAAACATGATATTCTCAGAACACTTGAGAAAAAGGAAGTATAAATAGATTAGTTTCATAGATGTACCCGAGTTGACAGTCTAATTAACGCAGGGAAACAAAGTGCAATAATGGCGCAAAATAAAGAAAAAAACTTCAGCCGATGCTCAGGGTAATCTTCAAAAAATTTGGTAATCATCTGCAAGAAAAAAAAAATTAAGTAATCAAACAAACAAATAACCAAGGTAAAATTTTCAATCTAAGCTAAATCGCGCTCGAGTTTGAAATGCAGAAATGAAAGTCCACAACATTAGGTACAATTCCATCAAGTACATCCCATCAAGTACGTCCCAAACCCATGGCTGGGAACTCACAATCACTAGCGAGAATTGCCCTCTCCCTGGCTAAAGGCCATAAAATATCCACTACCAGCATATATCGTTGATTCAAAATAAAACACCAAACTTTAAGATCAAGTGCTACCCGACTTCACAAAGTAAAATTTAGGCTTAAAGGAGAGAAAAATTAAAATCCTAACTTATAAAAAAACAAAATACCTTCTTCAGAAATTTAAATTGATCGTGTACCATGTCTTCATCTCTACCTCCTTCCTCCACCTTCTTGTTTAACCATTGATAAGACTTCTAATTAATTCATCATCATCAGAAATCTCGTCCTCATTGTGTCGCCCATCATTTTGCCCATCACCTCTTTCATTAGTGGGAGGTACAGGAGGAACCCGTTCGTCATTTAGATGGAGGTGTTGCATGACCATTTGCATCCGAGACTACATTTGACACTCGAAGGATTTATGTCGCTCGTCCATTTGTTTGATTTGCTCATCTTTACGTGCAAGTTGGTCTTTGACCAATTTAATCTCTTCATCCTTCTCTTCAAGCAAATGTCTCGGTTAGGTCATTTCGTCCTCCATACGTGTCCTCTTTGAAGCGACCATACTGGAAGACGAACTCCCAGCCGCCTTTCCCGTGCACACCCTTGACATGGATCCCAGGCCATATATTTTCCCACCCATTGCCTTCATCCACAATGCCTGTTCGTCGATTGCTGAAAGTTCATCCGCACTCCCACTTTCACCGCCACTAGCCGTACTCATTAACAGCTCATCATATTTTTCCTACATCAACAAAATAGATATGAAAATTAAATAACTGCATATATCTAACTACCATAAACATTGAATGCATTCATGGTTTTCAAACCGTGTTTCCATAAAGTCAAAAGTACATAACCTTACATACCTTAATACATTTCGCTCGGTTGTTAGTTCATGTCTTATCTTTTTTTTGAAATGTTCGCTCAAATGTAGCGAAATACGTCGGCTCCATCCCCAATTCATGTGCCTACAAAATTGAAACACAAATGAGCAATTAAATTAACTTAAATTAACTGACCACATATTTATTAGAACTTACCATCCTTTTTCTATGCTCCGCAACATTGATGGAGCCCCGAAGATACGTCGCGGACCCTTCGGAAGAACAAGAAGCTCGATTCTTCTTGTTCCGTTCACTCCTTCCCTTATTTTTTTCACTTTCCCAACTTGTCTTCATTTCCGCCCAATCGTCACCGGTGATAAACTCTGGCTTCACGTTTTGTGTCTTTGCTCTATTCATCACATTGCGAATGTGATCACCAGTTTTTTTCTTAAAAATCCTTCTAATTTCGTCCTCATCCGATTCCTCCCATCCGAACTTTCGCTGTAATCAATGGGAAAACAACCGATTTCATTTATGTCGAACTTAGTTTGTGAGAAAACAAAAGAACAAAACTTACCTTGAACTCATTCCACCACAAATCCTTCACTTGTCTTGGAGCGGCACTATAACTAATCCACGACCCCCTCCAATAGTTATTCACAATTTTATTAAGTACCCGCACCACCCGCAGAGCGTCGTCGAATCTGCAAACAAGGACAATGCAATTCACATCCATATGTAAAACCAAACAAATGGATGACCGTAAAAAAAAGTACTTACGAATCTCCAAATGGCCTTATCACGGTCCGGCTATCTTCTTCGTGTGTGCTTCCCCCATCATGTGAGTGTTCCATCGAAGAATGTGGAACAGAAGCACGTGGAATTGAAGTAGATTCAAATCGGATGGGTCCTTCAGCATGTAGTGGTTGAGAGTGAGAGGAAAGGGCCGGGGACGAGCTAGGGGAAAAGGCCGGGGACGAGCTAGAGGAAGGCAAAGGTGAATGGGAAGCGCCCGGTCTTCCTTGTGAAGATGTACCACGGATGTGACCTCCACGCTTATACTGGCGATTAAAAAGGTTAGACAAACATAAAAAAAAATAAGAACATGTATTAAGGACACATAATGACGTACATCATGAAGCTTACCATTTTGTTTCGGAGAGTAAGTGAGAAGCGTAAGGAACTTGCTATCGCCTCTAATAAATACGAAGCTCTGACACCAAAGGAACCTATTGAAATCTTGTAGTCATCAGATTCGATGAACAATAAAGAGGAGCATATTACATGACATTATATACTTGCCTATCTTTTGTTTGGTTTTTACCAAACAAGCCCTTCAGTCAAAGAGAGTCATTGAATAGGGCTAACAATATCTCTCTCACATAGAATGAATACAATCCAATCGATAGTACCTTCGTTATTTAGTCATTATGTAAATAATTTAAAAAATTGAAAGAAATTATTTATCTCATAAGCTATAGATACCAAGATTGAAACCCGTGTTTTACCTCTTCAATGGTCAGATTTAGATGAACGTATATCACAATTGGCACTCCTATATAGTAAGTAGCTCTTCCTTCCGATTCAATCTCGACTCAAGACAAAGACTATGCAGCCAACACTCTCACAAACTTTTTTGGGGCACAAGGAAAAATCATTAAGTACTAGATAAATGTACAAAAGAATACAAGAACAAGCAGAAAATGATAACCATTTAGCAGGCACATGGGAAAATGGAAGGAAAATTTGCTATAAAAAAATGACCATTATCACAAGATGAAACGAAGGCAATTCAAAGCTGAGATGCTCATTGACCTTCCGTGCATGCTGCAACTAATTTTTCACGAAGCGGTGGTCCATTCTATGTATGTACAACTTCACTCTTTCATTGTAAACCATGCTTTAACACCATCATTGATTGCATCAGCTTCAACAAATAGAATGTATCAAAAATTGCATGGCAAAAAAGCGCGGTGCTTTCGACTAAAAGGAATTCGTCTTTTAATGCAAAATTTGTAAATTTGAATCCCAATGTATTTGCAACATCATTCAATCAGCTCTTAGCGTAACAAATACCATTTTTATAAACCGCAAACATCACGATGTTATAGATCTACAGAGCCAACAACAGTAGCATGAAGGAACTTGGGACCAATTCTCGAGTCCTATTTAGAGCGCTCCGCATACCAAAATTGACAGAAAACCTATGAACAAGAGCAAATTCGAAAATGAAAACCCAGTAATGGAGATCTGTTTTTTTTTTTTTTTTTGTCGGTAGTTGCATGCTAATTCACGACACAAAATTGATATCACCAGAGCAAAAGCTTTCACCTCAAGCTCGAACAATGCGGCGAATAGAAAGAAGAGCAACAGATTTCAAGAACATAATGCCTATACATCCATCCCAAAGTACCCACCAGATCCGACTCAAGTGAGAACTCATCGTCACAGAGGATCTCAAAAAGAAGGGAAACGATCGAAAAATTTTCAGATTGAATGCCGCAACACGATACCTGGTTTTCGTGTGCAGCAGAGTAGACCCACAACACCAAAACCGAGCGGCGAGCAACGAAGGAGATCGAGCGGCGAGGGCGACAGAGGTTGAAGGAGGCGACCCAAGGAGATTACCCGGTTTTAGGCACAGGCGGATCCGAAAAGGAAGGGAAAGGATCGAAAAATTTTCAGATTGAATGCCGCAACAAGAAATTACTTGGTTTTCGTGTGCAGCAAAGTGGACCCACAACACCAAAACCGAGTGACGAACGGCGAGCGGCGAGCAATGAAGGAGATCGAGCGGCGAGGGCGAGAGAGCTTGAAGAAGGCGACCCAAGGAGATGAGGTGAGGAGGCGAGCCGAGGTGGCAAGAGGAGGCGAGGTGAGGGAGGCAACGAGATGAGGGCCTGAGGGGAGGGTGGCAGCGACGAGGCGAAGATCGGCGTGGAGGGGACAGAGCGAGAGATAGACACGGGACAGAGAGGAGTTGGGGAGGAGACGCGCGACAACAAAAAAGAGAGATTGGAGAAGTCGGGAGAGTGACCTAATTGGGACTTAGCCCTCTTTTTTTTGCCACGAAATGGTATTTTCGTTGCAAAATTTGCGACAAAAATTGCCTTTCGTCGCAAACATTTGACACGAAAAGAGCATTTCGTGGGAAATTTTATGATGACATAGATTTTTCGTCTGAAATTTTGCAACGAAAAAATTTTTCGTTGCCAATGTTGCGACGAAAATGAAGTTCGTCGCAAATCGCCTTTCGTCGCAAAAATTTGACACGAAAAGCATTTCGTGTCAAATTTTTTGCGACGAGATAGATTTTTCGTCGGAAATTTTGCAACGAAAAAATTTTTCGTTGCCAATGTTGCGACGAAAATGAAGTTCGTTGCACATTTTTGCGACGAAATGCTATTTTCGTTGCAAAATTTGCGACTAAAATCGCCTTTCGTCGCAAAAATTTGACACGAAAAGCATTTCGTGTCAAATTTTTGCGACGAGATAGATTTTTCGTCGGAAATTTTGCAACGAAAAAATTTTTCGTTGCCAATGTTGCGACGAAAATGATGTTCGTCGCAAATTTATCATGACGAACATCATTTCGTTGCAATTTACTGCGACGAAAATAGCCTTTCGTTGCAAACATTTGAGACGAAAATAGTTATTCGTGGGAAATTTTGCGACGACATAGAGTTTTCGTTGGAAATTTGGCAACGAAAAAATTTTTCGTTGCCAATGTTGCCACGAAAATGATGTTTGTCGCAAATTTTTTTCCACGAAATTCAGATGTCGTTGCAAAATTTGCGACGAAATGCTATTCGTCGCAAATTTTTGTGATGAAGTGTAATTCTCGTGGAAAAATTTGTGACAAACGGAAAAAACAAAAAAAACCCTAGCTGCAGTATAAATAAGGCCCAACCAACTCTCCGCGTCACGAACTAAATCTCAATTTTTCTCCACTTTTGGGCCACACAAAAATATATCAGGTCCTTTACCCAAAAAAAAATATATATATATCGAATCAAGTGATGAACTGGACCAAATACATAAAATTCAAAACATATTTAACAATAACCATAATAAATTTATAATAATAACAACAACATAAAAGTCGTCACAAATGTGCGACGAATGTCCTATTAGTGAAAGTGTCAAAAATGCTAATCTTCATCTTTGTCTTCGACTTCATCTTCATCTTCGTCTTCATCTTCATCTTCGTCTTCATCTTCGTCAAGACTATCATATTCAGCCTCTGTCTCGAAATCAGATTCTTCAACACCTTCTACATTTGATTCGCGAATTTCATTTGGATCCACATCTATCACAGCTCCGCATGGATCTCGTAAAGTCGGAATGTTATATTCTTCAACTTCAATAATGTTACAAACTTCCTCTTGTTGATACGCTGTATCCTTCCAATGTTCCTCAATTTTTCTTCGTGCTTTGGTTTGACATACAGCCCACCAATCAGCTTTGTCGCGTTTCAAACTAGGATACGGTGCATAATATACTTGAATTGCTTGTTGTGCCAAGACAAATGGTTCATATTTCATATATTTTTTCTTGTGATTTACTTCAACCAAATTAAACTTCGTATGCACCTTCATTCCTCTGACGGGGTCGATCCACATGCACTTAAATAACACAACTCGCATTAATGGTCCAGGGTACTCTATCTTTATGATTTCATCCAACAAGCCATAAAAATCATCTTTCGCACTACCACCATTAGATGACCGAACACACACACCACTATTCATTGTGGTTTTTCTCATTCCGTACTCTCGAGTGTGAAAATTGTACCCGTTTATGAAATATGCTGGCCAAGTTCGTACCATTCTTTTTGGACCCCATGATAAATGATACAACAATCCTTGATCTTCAACTTGATCATGTGTACTGTGAACCCGAAGTCACACACGCAAAGTCAATCATATTTTTTTAATTAATGATTTATAAAATATTAATAACTTACTTTTTGTCCATAGACAACTTACATGTATTTTGAACCATGCTGCAAATTGTTCATCGCACAAACGGTCGAACTCATTTGGTGGTAGTCCATACATTGAAGTTCGAAAAATCCTATCAACAAATACCATATATATATTAGCGAATGTTTGATACACAATAAATATATTTGCAAAAGTACACTTACTCGAAGTATGGCTCCACTTCCGGACAGTTCAGCAAAATATATGTATGAGCTGCCCGACATTCTTCGTTTGTTAAGTAACGAGACTTACATGCGCCGCTTGATCGACCAAGATAATTGAAAATAGAGAATGATTTGCAATTGGGATCAATAGGCCCCTCATCATTTCTTCCCGCTCTCCGCCTCTTACACCGCACGTGCGGCTCAAAATAGTATGATGCAAATATTGTCACTTCTTCCATAATATATGCATTACAAATTGAAGCTTCAACACATGCCTTGTTCTTCGCTTTTCTTTTCAAATGATATAAGAACCTAGTTCCAATAAGGAAAAGTTCATCAAAACATAATAAGTGATAGAGTAATTTCAAATTTATTAAAAAATATATTTTACCTCTCAAATGGATACATCCAAATAAATTGGACGGGACTCGCAACTTTGGCCTCAAAAGGCAAGTGAACTAAGAGATGCTCCATTGAATCAAAGAACGATTGAGGGAATATCCTTTCTAAGTTGCAAAGAATGATTGGAATATCTCCCTCCAGCTTCTCCATGTGTGACACTTTTAATACCGTTGAGCAAATATCATGAAGAAAATTACTTAACTCTGTGATGGCACCCCATACAAAGTTTGGTAGAAGTTCCTTGAAAGCTATTGGAATTAGTCTTTCCATAAATATGTTGCAATCATGGCTCTTCAGACCTGTCAATTTGCATTCATTGAAATCAACACATCTCCCGATGTTCGAAGCGTATCCATCAGGAAATCGTACAGATTTCAACCATTGACAAACAACCCTTCTCTGCTCCCCGTCCAATGTGTAAATTGCTTTTGGTTTTGGTCCCCTACTGCTTGCATCCACATCTAGTGCTGGCCGATCACAAATAACTCTCATATCTTTTCTTGCATTCAAGTTGTCTTTTGTCTTTCTAGTACATCCATCACAGTATTCATGACATTATCGAAAACATTCTTTTCTATATGCATGACGTCAAGATTATGACGAATAAGATGGGTCTTCCAATATGGTAAATCCCAAAATATACTGCTCTTAGTCCACTTATGTGCGCTTCCGTACGCAATAGTTGTGCCATAAGGGTTTTCAACAACTGTCGGAAAATCATGCACTCGCTCCCAAATTTGATCACCAGTTAACCTCAATGGTGGGGGTGTTCTTTCAATCCTATTCTTGATGAACTCTTTCTTATTCTTTCGGAATGTATGATTTGTCGGCAAAAATTGTCTCTGACAATCAAAATAGCTGGCCTTCTTACCGTGCTTTAATCCGAATGACTTTGATCTCTCCATACATATCGGACATCCTAAGATCCCAACCGTACTCCATCCAGATAACATCCCATAAGCTAGAAAGTCATTTATCGTCCAAAGAAGTGCAGCCTTCATTACGAATGTTTGATCGAGAGAAACATCATACGTAAGAACACCTTCATCCCACAGCCGTCGTAACTCCGCAATCAATGGTTGCATATAAACATCTATCAATTTTTTCGGATTTTGCGGGCCGGGCACAATCAACGTCAAAAACATATAAGGTGTCTTCATGCACATACCAGGTGGCAGATTGTACGGAGTTAGGATAACCGGCCAACATGAATAACTTTTTCCCGATTTTCCAAATGGAGTAAATCCATCAGCACAGAGACCTAACCTAATGTTTCGAGACTCCATCGCAAACTCAGGATATGTTCTATCAAAATGTTTTCATGCTTCTGCATCCGAAGGATGACACATCAAACCCTCCTCGGTTTCATGATTTGCATGTCAATTCATGTGTTCAGAAGTGGCTTTAGACCCATAAAGCCTTTGCAATCTGGGGATTAAGGGCAGATAAAACAATTGCTTACATGGTCTACGCTTCTGATAACGACCCCGCCTCCTACTAATCTTGTACCTCGGTTGGCCACAGAATTTGCAAGATTCGGCATTTTCATCATCCCCCAATATAACATACAACCCGTACTACATACATCAATCCTTACCACTGGAAGACCTAAGTCATCCATTAGCTTCTTCATATCGTAAAAATCACCTGGCATGATATTATCGCGAGGCATTGCTTCCCGCATTACGTCAACAAAAGAGTTGAAGCAATTCTCGGACACATTATGCTCCGCCTTGATGTTTAATAGTCTTGCTGTCACTAATAACCTAGTGTGGTTGTCACAACCTGCCCATAAAGGTTCATCTGCCGCTTTCAACACTTCACAAAACTGATTAGATGTAAAAGTTTCATTGTGCACATTCTCATCAAAACCCGTTACTTCCGCCTCTTCCATTTGTGATGCATAGCTATTACCCACTTGTTCAAATGTAGGAGCAAAACTAGTACTCCCATAGTTCGATTCCCAAACAAAATTCTGACCAGCTGCATCAATCACCATTCTCCGATATGGGTTCAATTGATTATAATAGCTACATTTCTCTCTAATTGAAAATTGGTCACTTGTTCCATATCCTTCATCAAATATAAATTGTTCACCATGGCAAGTCCAATTATAATAGTTCGGAGTAAACCCAAATCTACAAAGATATTCTCTAACTTTGTCACACGCATGAAATTTATTATTACTGCACCTTTTACATGGACACCTTAACTTATTTCCATCAATCAACTCAAATTTACCACTAGCAAACCCAAAAACTGTTCCAACCCAAGATTTAAACTCATCGGTCAATCCTTGACGTCCAGGTAAGTTCTTATTATACATCCAAGCCCTCTCTCTTTGCATGGTGTCTGTATAATAATTAAAAAATCTCTTAAAATATTTAAATACCATATCTACTATTTAATATTCTTAATTAAAATCGTGAAATTGTAAAAATTAAAATACACTCAGCCACGAAACAATTACTTACAAATTGAGAAAAATGAAAAAAAAAATACCATTTAAAGAAGCGACTGAAATATTTATAATATAAGCGATCAATTTGATGAGATTGCAAGGTCCACTTGGATTGCGAGACCTTCAAATGGACACGTATCTTAAAAATTAAATTACTTCAGATTCATGAAGATTATGACAATTGATAGAAGAAAATGATGAAATAAATAACAATTTATTCTACGATTACCATAAGACGCGAATTTAGCGACTACACCCTAAAGCCATTGTTAATTTTGTGACGAATATTATTTGTTGCTAATTAGCAACGAAACAAGCGATTCATAGCCAATTAGCGATAAAAAAATGTCTTCGTCACTATATAGCGACGACATTCAACTTTCATCCCAAATTTTACGACGAAACTCAGCTTTCGTCGTAAAACAAACCGAGCCTATTTTGCGACGACAAACCGTGCTCGTCGTGAAATTTGCGACGTATTTTATTTTCGTCGCAACGTTTTACAACGACATACATTTTTCCTCGCAAATTTTGCGACGAAAGTCTATTTCGTCGCAAATTTTGCGACGAAAATCTATTTCGTCGCAAAACAACAAAGCATAGTTTGTAACGAAATTCAGTTTTCATCGCAAAATTTGCGACGAACCTGCCCTTTTCGTCGCAAATTCGCGGACAAATTTTCACCTAGCACCTACAAAAGAAGAAATTCATGCAAGTCCGCGACCCTATATGAACGTTTTTTCCGAAAAATGTCACAAATATTATCGCTAATCTTGCATTACTACACATACACGTTAACTTATGAGCTCAACTTTACTTCGCAATTTAAAAAAAAAAAGTTGCAATGTCAACAAGGCTTACCCAAGTATCTGCTTCAATATTTTGTAGGAGAAAGTGCTCAATTTGATGAAAATCACAACATTCGCTTGGATTGTGAGATCTTCCAATAGACACGTATCTAAAAAAAAGACAAATAAAAATTACTCAACTTTCATGAAGCTTGTACCATTTGATAGAAGAAAATGATGAAATAAAGAATAGTTTATTCCATGATTACCATAAGACACATATAAATGGACAAGCGAGAAGATAGAAGGCAAAATGAAGAGATGAGACAGGGGTCGAACAACAAGAGTGCAGACTGGAAAGAGAGAGACAATAGTGCGGTGAGAGAGAAGGTCGGGGAATTTTAAAGAGGGAAACTTTAATCAGCCACGAATTTAGCCACGAAATATTGCAATTTGCGACGCAAAAGTGTCGGTGGGGTTTAGAAATGATTTTTAGCGACGAAAACTGAATTTTGTCGCAAAACAATCGAGCCCAATTGCGACGAAATTTTGTTTTCGTCGCAACTTTTGCGACGAAATTTATTTTTCGTCGCAAAATTTCCCACAAATTAATATTCGTCACAAATTTATTGCGACGAAATTTATTTTTCATCGCAAAAATTCCCACGAATTAATATTCGTCACAAATTTTGCGACGAAATTTAGTTTTCGTCGCAAATTTTCCCACGAATTAATATTCATTGCAAATTTATTGCGACGAAATTCGGTTTTCGTCGCAAATTTTCCCACGAATGCATATTCGTCTCAAATTTTGCGACGAAATTTAGTTTTCGTCGCAAAATTTCCCACGAATTAATATTCGTCGCAAATTTTGCGACGAAATTTAGTTTTCGTCGCAAATTTTCCCACGACTTCGTATTCGTCGCAAATTTTGCGACGAAATTAGTTTTCGTCGCTAAATCCGTGACGAAATTGTTTTTTTGTCGCAAAATTTGTGACGAAAAAAAAAAGTCGTCACAAATGAGCAATGAAATGTTCTTGTTGCTATTTTCGTTGCAAATTTGCAATAAAAACTCAATTCGTCGCAAAATCCGTCGCAAATTTGCGACAAATTTTTTTCCGTCGCTAATTTTCGTTGCTAAATCAGTTTTATTTTGTAGTGAGAGATTAAACAACGTTTCTCTAGAGTTAAGACTCATTCGATTATAAAATACTACGATAATCAGAAATTCAACGTATACGAGATAATTACGTTTTGATTTTTTTGAGTTATGAATATCTTCGTGTATCTTGAGAACAATATCAATGTAATTTTTTGATTTGGCAGGAGAATAATATCTACTATTTTAAAATCTAAAATTTATTATTTGAATATTATTAATTAGATAGTTTCCTCTTATAATTTTGTTTTGCAATTTTAGCTAACAATTTAAAAAAAGAAAGAAAAATTGCAGTCGAAAGGTGAAACGATCCGGTTTCACCAAAATCAATTTGTGGCTACAAATTGACCGTCCCACCGTCAGAATTGGTGGGACGGTCATGGTATGGTAGCCTTCTTCCTCATCGCGCTCGTGTTGACATTACCGTAAGCCAAGTCGGACAAGATACGAGCCACGTCTTCACGACCTTGTTAACCAGAATTAAACGACAAATGAGTGAAATGTTTAGGACTTCTGCCTACATCGTTGGGCCGCGACCCGGGATTGGGATTGGGCCTTCTTATTCGGGCCGTGGTCTTTCGGCCCAAGATGCAAATCACGTTGCCCTCGGCCCATCAGCATCCTCGTGTATCCCAACTCTCTTCCTAAACGAAAAAGCTTTTGTCATTTCCTTCTTTTGCCCTTATTGGAAGCTTCATTGACATTTCCTCAGACCCCACACGGTCCACTCCGAGCTTGGCCCGCCGCGAAATTTCGCCGATGAAGGAAAGCGAACTCGAAATTCGGTGAAGCTTTTGACACGTGGCATTCTTACAAATTCCTTGAAAGTCGGTGCTCGAGATCGGCGCTCTTTTAGCCACGAAATAATACGCGTCTGATCGTCCATCGAAAGCTTTTGAAGTGTTTGCGAGGTGAGACGGCATTTCGAGCATGAGGCAAGTTAAAATGCGCTAAATTTATGACGGTCTTAGGACGGCGAATCGATCTCTCGTTCGTATTAAATATAAGCAATTCTTAATTTTGTTTCCTTGTCCGTATTTATAATATTATTTAAGTTATAGTTGTATATTTGTTTATTTATCCACGTTTTTAATTCTCGTGTTTCAAAATTAAAAAGGCTCGAAATACTTGCCCCGCAAAATTTGAATTAAGCAAAAACTATGAAGTAAATGTTGTGAAAAATTAGCCGGTCGATATTTGAAGGTAATACGCGACGCCTACGTTTTCAACTTCGTCCCAACGCATGCTTCGATTGCACCCAATTGACACTTGAAAATTAAGCAAAATCACATTATCAAAATGACAAGAAATTGCATGTAAAATACACGGTACGTTGAAAGAAATAATCGAGAATATTTGGTGAAGAAAAAATTTCAACTCCTCTCGAAAATAGGTCCCCCCCTTTTGCTTTATTATAGCAATTTGGACCGTCATCGCCGTCTTCTTATGACATTGTGCTACGTCTTTTAGGTGTTGTCATGGATTTCTCGCACTCATAAATTAAAGAAAGGGATAAGACTACTATCGCGGAAGTGGAATATAATTCTTAAAACTTATAAAAAAATACAGTAAAATCCTAAATTGTATTAAATTGGTGTAATTAAGTCATTCCATTTACTCCGTTCAACTTATCTAAAGAAAAATGTTGACTCGATTTTCTCTTTTTTTAAATATTTTCTTTTTCCTATGTAGCAATGGTGTGGCTAAATCGATGCGGGGAAGGGCCGATGATGGTGACGGTCACTAGCCCTCGCTCGATGGTTGACAACCCCCACGGCCCTCCTCCAAATTGGGCGACGGTCGCCGGCCCTTGGCTAGATGTTGTACTTGGATCTTCTCAATGGCGATGCGAAGTAAGTGTTGGTTATGTCATTAGCGCCAGTGCACACTATGTACAAGCTCTTGGACGCGATGGCCGATGCTCTCTCCTCCCCGACCTCCGAACGTACGGTTTCCATGCACTCGGAGTAGAAACCCAATTGATCCGACAAGGATAGTACCATCTGTCGACAAATTAAACACAGACAAGATCGAGCTTTAATAGCCCGTGATACTATTTGGGGATTAAGGACCAAATTCTTGTGTTAGATTTAAAGCATTGCTCATATTCAATTCTCTAGACAATCAAATGTACGTAATAACGATATTTGGTGAATCATCCGAACTTTGACTTGCGTCTTATCCGATTCATTACTTCAATCGTGTATTGAGAGAGAGAGAGAGAGAGAGAGAGAGAGAGAGAGAGAGAGAGAATTATAGCTAATTCGGCAGAGAGAGGATCATATCCGTTGGCTCCGGAGGGAAAGCTCACATTGGTGAGGATGTCTTGGAGCTCCAAATTTGGATTCAGATAAGTTGGCAAGAGCTTCTTAACTCCCAATTTCTCAGCTATCAATAAAAAAAAAAAGTTTTAAAAAGGGATCTTCAAATTGAATTATCAACTAAAATTCATCGAAGGGTAATTGAAATTATAGCTCATGTGCTCAACTATCGAAAAAACAAAGATAGAACTAAAGTGTATCAAAGTCTAGTTGAATGAAATGTCCAATTGTTGAAACATAGCACGAGCAAGATCAATCAAAGTACCCATTTTACAGCTCACTTTCAAAATATCCATATATCACGGAAAAATGATTGGAAAAGTCATACACCTTTTATTATTATTATTAATTCAGTTCTAAACCTTTTATATTTATATCAATTCAGTCCATTTGGCCAACTTTCACCGGCTATAGAGAATCGAGGGTGCTTTTGATTTCCTTGTTTAATTCATGTGGTACGAAGAGAATGAATGAATTTTTTTTTTCTAGGGGGTGCATTCAATTTCATGTGATAAATGATCTTTATCACCAAAAGCAGGGCCAGGAATGCCATGCACGAAGACACCTCGGGACACGTAGAGAAAGGGGAAATTACCAAAAAAATCCTAAATCTATTGCAATTGTGTTAATTCAACCATAAATATTTTTTTGGCCGATTCAATCCTAAATCTTTTGTAATTGTGTCATTTAAGTCCATCCGGCGAATTTTGACTGGCCGGCACGTGAACTCGGTCGGCCGATAACCTAATATTTTATTTTTTTTTGAATTTTTATAATTTTTCTTTTCTTTCTTTCTTTCTTTTTCATTTTCCTTTTTTTTTTCCTCTTCCCCCACCCCACCCTACCTCCAGCTGGTGGCCGATCGACGACCGACCGGAGACACGGCAGGAGAGACCGAGCTTGGCTTGACCCCGGTGGGGGTCGGCCTTGCAAGCCCCGATCTGGACCGACGAGGTCGAGTGTTGCCTGGCCATGGCGTGGTTCGACCTCGCCCGGTGACTGCAACGAGGTGAGCCATCCAAATCAATCCCGATGTCGACAGGAGAGACCGAGCCAGAGACACGGCAGGAGAGACCGAGCCTGGCTCGGCCACGGTGGGGGTCGACCTTGCAAGCCCGGATCTGGACCGGCGAGGTCAAGCGTTGCCCGGCCATGATGGGGTTCGACCTCGCCCCGTGACTGCAACAAGGCGAGCCATCCATATCAATCCCGATGTCCTAAGCACGAGCACAAGCACAAGGATCAGCTTCTCATCCCCTTCGAAGATCTCCTTCGTCTCCGCACTCCACTGAATATCCCAAGAATATTTGCTTGTATTTGCAGGTCATGTTCTCCTCAGTCAATTGCTTTTAATTCCCAAAAGTCAGTGACTTTTTCTTCCAAGTAGTTTCCTGTAAGACCTTGCTGGACACCAATCCAATCGTGAGTCTAAGCACCGTTGCCTCACCCAGCGACGGCAAGGTCAACCTCAGCAGGGGCCGAGCGAGGCTCGACCTCTCCTGACGAGTCTATAGCTGGTTGCTGACCGGGGACCGGCTGGAGGTAGGGAGGGGTGGGGGAAGAGAAAAAAAAGGACAATGAAAAAGAAAGAAAAAAGAAAAAAGAAAAGAAAATTTATAAAAAATTATAAAAATTCAAAAAATATATTAACATATCAGGTCACCAGTCGATCGGTGTCCATGTTAGCACCGGCCAGCCAAAATTCGCCCGATGGACTTAAATGACACAATTGCAAAATATTTAGGACTGAATCAAAAAAAAAAAAAATATTTATTACTGAATTGGCAAAATTGCAATAGAGTTACGACTTTTTCGGTAAATTTCTCGGTAGAGGAAAGGGCAAGTGAATCGACAATTGACTCGTGAATTCTATGCAAAGTTGAGAACGAGCGAGGCGATTCGATCCCACGACCCAGATCGGGTCGGCAAATACATATGAACCAATCGTTCTTGCGGTGGGATCGGTTAACGGCTAGTCTCGACTCATCCAGTCTCCACATTCCCAACACTATCCCCAATAAAAAGAGAGAGAGAGAGATGTGTGTACCCAACATGTCCGAAGGGACTCGACCGTTGCTGAACCGCCCCATCGGCACGCTCGGGTTGAGATCCTGACCATAGGGCGGGAAGTTGCTCTTGGCCACGGTTGCCAGCCTGTTGTTGTTTCCTGGGTCCACGATCGAGTCTCCGAAAGCATAGACCGCCGGCACCATAGCTTTGTGAGGAGGTGGCGACGCTATATAGGAGGCGGCCCCATGGTGCGGGGAGACGAGTGCCACCGCCCAAACGGCAGCGAGCAAGACCTTGGGATCCAAGGGCGGTCGCGGAGGACGGAGTCCGCTAGGGATCGAGCTCATTGGAGGAGGAGGAGGAAGGGACGGAACTTTGAACTCGAGGGAGAAGAGAAGAGGTTTTACGTTGTTTTTTGTGTTGTCGGGGAATGAGGAGAGGAGAGAATTTAAAGACGGAGGTGGCAGTGGCAGTGGCAGTGGCAGTGGGTCTTTTTTTTTTTTTTAGTGGCAGTGGGTCTTGATGTTTGGGTAAATGTGGGAGTTGGGGGCGGGTGTGCCGGCTTTTTCATGCACTTAAAACCAATATGTACGGTTATGTCTCGGGGCTTTTCAAAATGACGAATTTGCGACCAATTAAATTCGGTTTTCGATTTTTCTTTTTCCTTTTTCGTGGTGAGGCCTCACGGCCTTCCCTTCGTCTGCGAGGGGGGTCAAGACTCCTCGCTCGAGGCCGATCAAGGCTTCGCGGCCCTCTCCGACGTCGCAGGCCCTCAACCACCAAAAAACGAAAGAAAAAATAAAAGAAAAGAATGAAAAAAGGAAAAAAAGGAAGAGAAAGAGAAAGAGATTTTGAATTGAACCAAAAAGAACGAATGATTATATTTTCAATTAACCCAATCGAAAATTGAATTGAATCAAAATGCGCAAATTTTTGGTTCGGTCAAATTCGGCTAGTGGTTCAAGTTCAGTTTTTCGGTTTAATTCTGATATCCCTGGCGAAAAAATCCCGTTATCTTTCGTGGATGAAAAGTTGTGCCGGTCTATTCACAAGAGCTATGGTTTTACAACTTAAAGAAGTCACACCTTTTGGAGTGATTACACAGATGTAAGAGCCAGCCATGACTCTTTGCGATCGACCGATCCCTTCCCCGTACGTAACGAAAAGACATTATCTCCTCATTTTCCATAAGTCGCCTATCTTGTCCTCTTTTAACAGAAGCATCCACGATAAATTTGTTCATGGAAAAATCTATTACGAAGGATCGCTAGTGAGTGATTTGGCAAAGTAAAAGTGACCAAATCAAAAGATTAGTATTGCTGGCTTAAAGTGCGTTTTGAATGCTAATCACAAGATTAATTATAACTGGATGGACGTGTCTAAAAAGAGAAATCCATCGACACAAACTTCAACGGGCGGTGTCCGATTACACCACCTACGACAAAAGCCCATCAATCTCAAATGACCGGGGTCTTCTGTTAGGAATATAGTCGAATGCCTACCAGCAGCAGGTCCCATCTAACAGAGAAGTTTACAAGTGCTTAACCAATCACATTTTTCTTTGGCCTAACACCCAAAAAATACTCCAACTTTAGCATTTGTGATAATTAATTATATTCAAAACTTTTTTTTTATCTCATAAAAAATCATTAACTTTTACTTTTGTCTCAATTCTACCGGTCTAATCCAAAAAAAAAAAAAACATCAACTTTACCATCTGTCACAATTATAATCAAAACTTTTTTTTTTGTCTTATAAAAAATCATCAACTTTTATTTTTATCCCAATTCTACCACCGTCGGTCTTGAGTCCGTAATCACCGTTAGTTAATCCTACGTGGCTCGATTTTTCTCGCAGGGTGACTTACCCGGTGGCACGTGTGTGGTGGCTAGCACGTGTTGCCCTCGGGGTTTACCCTCCGGCTGCCGGCCGTGCGGGGGTTCCCTGGGTCATCAAAAAAAAAAATCGAAATTAAGAAATAATAAGTTTCGGGGACGACGAGGTTTTAGATCATTAGTTCAAATATCTCCATGTTTAACCTTTTTTGAGTGGCTGAGTGCCGAAGAGAATACGAAACGTGCCGTCTTGAGTGACTCTATATCTCCGAGCAATATGTAGGGAAAACAAATTACATAAGAGTTTTTTCATGTCGGCTTTACCAAGGAACAATTCATTAACAACGTGGAAATGTCACATAGGATCAGCTAATAGTGATTAGTTAACAATGCTAGAATTGGAACAAAAGTAACAGTTTGAGGTTTTTTATGAGACAAAAATAGAGTTTTGGATATAATTAGGATATATGCTAAATTGAGGATTGTTTTGGTACTATGCCTATAGAATTGAGACAAAAGCAAAATTTTGGGATAGAATTAAGATAAATGTAAAAGTTGGAGGGTTTTTTTATGAGACAAAAAAAAAATTAGGTAGAATTGTCACAAATGCTAAAGTTAGAGTTTTTTTTTTTTGGGGGTATTAGGCCCTTTTTTTTCTCCGGGATGGTGTTATTACTACATTTCTTTTGCATATAAATAGATCCAGTGACGATCCACATGAATTTTAGTTAAAATCACTGATCTAACCTTTGTCAAAGTGAACAGGAAGGTAAGGAAAAAAAAAAACCAAGACGCGGGTTTTTCTAAGAACAACCGTTACAGCCCTGATCTAATGTAACATGTCAAACTCGCGTAACATTCTCACATTGCATTAGCCATCAGTGACTGTACCTATGTAAAAGCAAATGCCGCCCCCGCATGGCCAATGCGAAAGCCAGAGAAACGCAAGCACAAATCTCCTAAAGACCTACCATCCTTCCGGGATTTAAGCCCTTCTAGAACACGTGAATCTATCCCCGTTTGGGCCAAGCAACGCTTATCTGATCCTCTCCGGCCAATTGAGTAGACGTCAATCTCTCATCTTGGGGTTAGTGCGGGCGGGGAGGTGGAGCGGAGGGACACGCAATCCGCTTGTCGGAAGATCATTCGTGCTTTCCCCACGACCCGGACCATCAAGCCCGCATCATTTCAAGATTTCTCATCATGAGCACCTTGAAATTAACCCGACCCAATTAAGGATTAACAATAACGCCTGCGTGCCCAATCCGATAATCGAAAGTCATCATTAAGCATTTGATCAGAAACAAACTTCACTCACTCATGATAAATAAAAAACAATACCTTTCGTGAAGATCCTTTTTTTTTAAGTAAACATTTAACGACTACCGTAAATTGATTAGTCCGTTGCGGAGATACCGAAAAGTTGAAATACAAATTTGCCGGAAGCAGTTTTCTTTCAATCAAACACACGGACTACAAAGATCGCGGCGTGTCGGTACATATCAAGTCATTGATTTTTCAGATCATCCATTGATTTAGGACCGAAAAGCGATTCTATCTATTTATATTTTTCTTATTTACTATCGCACGCGTTGAATATCTCTGGACTTATGCATATGTAGTTTTACTGTCGTTATTTTGTGATCACCACGAGGAAGTGATCTTTATCCGTGTTAAAAACAAACGTTAACTTTCGAACTTGGTGTCCAAGTCCAACCCTTCGAATGATCAAGGTAGGCACATTCCCCATCTAAACGTTAACAATTTGTACTTGATCACACTCAGTAAATCAAACGCGCGAAAATTCGAAGAAGTGAGTCGCCAAAAGTGTTTCCACTCATATGAATACACTCTAAATTATTCGGATTTTCTTGATGGAATTGCATGTCATTATCGATTGGTTGACGACGAGAAAAAATACACGGAATATCACTCTCTTTCATCAAAACCTAGAAAAAAGCTCACGACTCATATCCTTATTTCTTTTCTTTTTTCCCAACATATATTGATTTATTTCATATTGTTGAAATAATTTTTATTTTTTTTTATAATAGCAGAGATCTCAAGTCGTAGAATATCCGCATACCCCAATTGTAAGGGGGGTCACGGGGCGTAGAACCTGAACCGGTCAATTCACAGCTCTCGGACAAGAAAGGAACCGTCGTCGGACGGTGAAGTGTGAAACGGCCCATGCCTCGAAGAGATAAGAGAGACCATGGTCGGTTCCACCGGCAGTGCGGACCCCACTTGGCCCATCCGATGTAACGAGAAACGCGGGTCGGGCCCCATTTGATTCGGACGCACCAATGGTCGCTGCTCCACATCCTGCCTCCCCTCCATCCCTCGTTACTATGACATGAGCATCCACCACTCGTCCACGTGTCGAGCCTCCACGCGTCCGGGCCGTGGATGGTACACGTGTCTCGTCGCAGCAGTTGGCGAGCTGGCTTATTTATACGGGACGAAGCTCGGCGTTTCAGTACTCAGAACTCGGAAGTTGGCGACCTTTTTTCTTCTGCTCTCATAAAAAACAGCGATCGAGAAGAGCTGCGTGCCGTTTGATTACAGGCTTTACGAGAGGAAACGACGGTCGTTTAGGAGCGATGGAGATTTTGGATTACGTCGCCGATGTCTTCTACGTGCCTCGCAGCGACAGGAGGAAGCTCAAGAAGCGCAAGCAGCTCCAGGTACTCTTAACGCTTCGATCTGTTTCAGCCTCGCCCTCTTTTCGGCAACTAGTTAATCTGAGATGGGCTCTTTTGTTTCTCTCTTTCGTTCCAGACGGTGGAGATAAAGGTGAAGATGGACTGCGAGGGGTGCGAGAGGAGGGTGCGGAAGTCGGTGGAAAGCATGAAGGGGGTGACTTCGGCGGAGGTCGACCCCAAGCACAGCAAGCTGACGGTGATCGGGTACGTCGACCTGGGGAAGGTGCTCTGGCGGGTCCGGCACCGGACCGGCAAGGTCTGCGACTTCTGGCCCTACGTGCCTTACGACTTGGTGGACCACCCCTACGCCCCGGGGGCCTACGACAAGAAGGCCCCGCGGGGGTTCGTTCGGAACGTGCTGCAGGACCCGCAGGCCTCGACCCTCGCCCGCGCCAGCTCCGCCGAGGTCAAGTACACCACCGCCTTCAGCGACGACAACTGCGTAGTCATGTAGATATTAGGATAGGAGCTTCAGTGAGTGTGTATATTGATGGTGGTAGGGTTTTGTGCGTGATTTATTTGGAAACTTGGGAAGAGTCTGGGGTCTGAAGTTTGTGGGGTCAAAGTTTGGTTTAGTTGAAGAAGAAGTAAAATTTGTAATGATCGTTCTAGGTTTGGTAAGGAGAAGTTCTCTGTTGACTTCGCAAATCATTGTCTGGCGATTTCCATCTTCTGGAAAAGTACGGGGTCTCGTCTCGCAGGGTTTGGCCCATGAAGGGGATGAATCTTTTGGTTGTTTTCTTGCTTGCTGGGACGTGATCAGAAACAAGGCGTGATGTCTGTTTTGTGATGTGATTCCAAGGTTCAAGAAGTTCGTAAGAGCCGAAGAACCCGTCGTGTTCGTGGCTCTTTCGCGAGCATAATATTTTATGATGCTGAGTCGAACGACCTGACTCGCCGTGCTGAGCCCCACATCGGCTAACCTCGAGTCCGGGGCTTCGGCTTTGGGCCGGCTTCCGTCCTCGGCGATGATGGAGTGATCAGGCGGCCATCATTGGCCGGCTCGAGATCGGCGTTTCAGCTAGGTCACCTCTCGTTTTTGTTTTTCGTACGAATTTTTCACCTTGGATGATCGTGTCCGCGGTTGGGCAGAAATTGTTGGCGTGAGCTGTCAATTAGCTAATTGGTGTATTTTAGGAATAGATTAGCACCATATTGAAGGAATCGTTTTGTTATTTGTGAATATCTTGTTACCATATTTGTAGGAGGAAGTTTAGGTTAAGTTTGTATATGTATCGCTGTTAAGTAATTGCAATGAATGAGAAGAAGTATTCCTTCCCTTAGAAAATTCTTTTCTTCATGGTATCAGAGCCCTAGGGTTTGATCCTTGGGGTACTGTACGTCAATTATCGACTACGGTGGTCCCGGTGTCGTCGGTGTCATCGTCTCACGCGATCGACTTCGTCCCGTTGTTGTACGCCATGGAAGGAAAGGAAATAGCAACAACACAATCCAGTGAAGGATCGACAACCACAACGATCCTTGAAAGTCTTACGGTTGCGATGAAGCAACTTGCAGCACAACAAAGTCCACCATCATCGACAAAAAATTCTGCCCCTACGATCGCCATTAAGTTCAACGGCATGAATTATGGCTTGTGGTCCCAAGTTGTCGAGATGTACGTCTCCGGCAAAGACAAATTGGGATACTTGATCGGTGACATTCCACAACCTGCCCAGACTGACCCCGCTTTCCCGGAAGTGGAAAACTCAAGATGCCATTGTGAAAGGTTGGCTCATAAACTCAATGGAACCCGCGTTGATCGGAAATTTTATAAGATTCCCAACGGCAAAAGCAGTATGGGAGTCGGTGGCAACAACCTATTTTGATGGGATTGATACGTCCCAAGTATATGATTTGAAGCGGCAAGTGTCGCGATTGAAGCAGAATGGAGGACCAATTGAAACCTTTTATAACAATCTTCGGGCTCTCTGGAGAGAGATTGATTTTCGCAGACCAAACCCCATGACTTGTGCTAATGATATTGCGAGATATAACTCTACAGTTCAAGAAGATCGAGTATATCTCTTCCTTGATGGACTGGATGATCGACTCGACAAGGTTAGAGCTGATGTACTACAAATGCAACCATTCCCCACTGTAGAGCAAGCATATGCTCGAGTGAGACAGGAGGATGTTCGACAAATGGTGATGCTCTCATCCGGAGAACATGGAATCCCGGGTGGGGCTATGATCTCTCGACGTGAGGGGGTAGACTCTCGATTCCGTTTGACAACAAGAGGAACACCGAATCGAGATACTTGACAAAAAGGGGGTGCACAACAATCGATTGCTATCTCTGGAGGGTGTTCTCACTGTGGGAATTCACGACACACGAAGGATACTTGTTTTAAACTCCACGGGTATCCCGAGTGGTGGGAAGAATTACAGAAAAAGAAGAAGGCGGGAAAAGAGGCGGGAAAAGGAAGTGCTCAAGCGACTTTAGTCTCCGGAGGTACCGGTTTTTCGTTAGTACCGGATCAAAAACCAATTGAAGACGCCGAAGGTAATTTAGGTTGTGCTCTTTCTGTTTCTCACTTGGATAAGAATGCTGGATGGATTATTGACTCCGGGGCGACCGATCACATGACCTTTGACTCTCAAGATCTTGCAACAACAACTTCTCCAATGCGGGATTGGATTACAAATGCAAATGGTCACGGTTCCGATGTAACTGGAGCAGGAGATGTTGCACTCTCTAAATCTGTGTCTCTTTCAAATACATTGCTAGTGCCTTCTTTATCAAATAAGTTATTGTCCGTAGGACAACTTACCAAAGATCTACAATGTTGTGTTATGATGTATCCTGATTTGTGTCTTTTCCAAGACATTCGCACGAAGGAGATTATTGGACGTGGTACTAAGAGGGATGGATTATATTTCTTAGATGATTTCGGGTCGAAGTCAGGTCATGTTTTACATACTCGGGGTAATCTTGACAGAGAAAGACGCTTGGTTTTGTTATGGCACCGTCGACTTGGGCATCCTTCTTTTGGGAATTTGAAGATTTTATTTCCTGAATTATTTCGTCATTTTTCAGAGTCATTATTCACATGTGAAACTTGTATTCAGGCAAAAAGTCACCGTGTTAGTTTTCCTCCTAGTATCAATAAAAGAACAAAACCATTTGATTTGATTCATTCTGATGTGTGGGGGCCGTCTCCAATCTCTACAGGTTCTGGTTTTAGATGGTTTGTTACATTTGTGGACGATTGCACTAGGATGACTTGGCTATGTCTAATGAAACACAAGGATGAGGTTACTGCTATAGTTGAAAAATTCCATGTAATAATTAAAACACGGTTTGATGGAAAGATTCAAGTACTTCGAACGGATAATTGGCGGGGGGGGGATATGTGAACAACAAGCTTGATGCGTATTTTTATCGGCATGGCATCATTCATGAAACCTCTTATGCTCAAACACCACAACAGAATGGAGTAGCCGAGCGAAAGAATCGACATATTCTTGAGACCGCAAGAGCTCTTCTCATAGGGAGTCATGTTCCGAAGAGGTTTTGGGATTCTGCTGTAGTAACTTCCGTGTATCTAATGAACCGAATGCCCTCGCGGGTGTTAAATTTCCGAACTCCATTGCAAAGCCTTGCCGACCATGTAGAGCTTCCTGGTGTTTTGACTCTACCTCCGAAAGTTTTTGGATGTGTGGCTCTTATTCACTTGCATAAAAATCAACGGACCAAACTGGATCCATGTGCAGAAAGGTGCGTGTTTATTGGATACGGATCAAACCATAAAGGATACCGATGTTACAACCCCAGCACTAAGAAGATCCACGTCACACTTGATGTTACTTTTATTGAATCCGAGCTCTTTTATCCAGCATCACAATTGGGTATTAGTACTGAGGGAGAAGAGCTGGATAAAAATTGGTGGGATATTTCCAATATACCTTTGCCTGCGATAAACATCCCAAAATCAATACCTCAGCCTACAATGGAGAGCAGTATACTAGCACGACCAACGGTGGAAGTACCGCACCTTGCAATTGATGAACAGACGAAATCAAGCAATGGTGGGGTTCAAGCAGAATTTCAAGAGGTTTCAGAACAAGTTGATTCGGGAAAAGACCATAATGCTGCTATTGAACAAACTTCTATCCATCCATCTCCCTCTTTAGTATCCGACCAAGCTCCTGCGAATGATCCCGAGGTACCCATTTCTTCTCCACTCTGTGATAATTTAAATCGTTGCAACACATATGTCCATCCCGATAGGCACAACAAGGGGAGGGCACCCGACGTATACTCTCCCGAAGTCAAAAATCGAAGATCCAAGTATCCTATAGCCAACTATGTGTCAACAAGAAGATTATTAGAAACATACAAAGCTTTTATTGCCAATGTCTCACGTGAGCCTGTTCCCAAGAGAGTGGAGGATGCTATGAAGGATCCTAAATAGATAGCAGCCATGAAGGAGGAGATGAAAGCTTTAGAAAAGAATGGAACTTGGAGACTAGTAACTCTTCCAACAGGGAAAAAGGCGGTGGGTTGCAAGTGGGTTTTCACGATAAAGTATAAGTCGGATGGGTCCGTTGAGAGATATAAGGCATGACTCGTGGCAAAGGGGTATACACAGACATATGGAGTTGATTATAAAGAAACATTCTCTCCAGTAGCAAAATTAAACACCGTGAGAGTTCCGTTGTCTTTAGCAACTAATTTAAACTGGCCCTTACATCAGCTTGAGGTAAAAAACACATTTTTTCATGGAAATTTGGAAGAAGAAATTTACATGACAGTCCCACCTGGATATAGGTGTGATGGCAACCCAAATGTTGTGTGCAGATTGGAACGGTCACTCTATGGACTGAAACAATCCCCCCGTGCATGGTTTGGAAGATTTTGTTTCACTATGAAGAAGTATGGATATGAGCAGAGTAATGCCGATCATACCTTATTTTTAAGATGGCAAAATGAGAAGGTAACTCTGCTCATTATATATGTTGACGATATCATCATTACAGGCAATGATCATGTGGAGAGTACGAGACTCATGTCTAGACCGAATAGTGACTTTGAAATGAAGAATCTTGGAGAGTTAAAATATTTCCTAGGGATTGAAGTAGCAAGATCGGAAGAAGGAATTTTCTTGTCTCAACGGAAGTACGTGCTAGATCTTTTCTCCGAAGTTGGAATGCTGGAGTGCAAACCAGCTGATACTCCGATAATACAGAATCATAAGCTTCATGGCGGTCCGGATCAAACTCATGCGGATCGAGATCGATACCAACGTCTTGTAAGAAGACTAATCTATTTATCTCATACCGGGCCCGACATTGCATACGCTGTCGGTGTGGTAAGTCAATTCATGCACGCTCCCAAAAAGGATCACATGGATGCGATTGTTCGAATCTTGCGATATTTGAAGGCAGCCCCGGGAAAAAATTTGTTTTTCGGAAAACATGGTCACCTGGACGTAGAAGGGTATAGTGATGCGGATTGGGCAAGAAATGTTACTGATAGGCGGTCAACTTCCGGTTATCTTACTTTGGTGGGAGGAAATCTTGTTACATGGAGAAGCAAGAAGCAAAAAGTCATGTCCCTTTCAAGCGCAGAGGCCGAGTTCGGAGGAGTTACAAAAGGGATATGTGAACTGCTTTGGTTAAAAAGGTTGATGACCGAACTAGGTTACCCTCCAAGAACAGGGAATGAGACTTTTTGTGACAATAAGGCAGCTATAAGTATCTCTGAAAATCCTGTGCAACATGACCGAACTAAACATGTGGAGATTGATCGTAATTTCATCAAAGAGAAGCTGGAAGAAGGGGTCATTCAAATCCCGGTCATCAGATCAAGTGATCAACTGGCGGACATGCTAACTAAAGCAGTATCCGGGAGGGACTTCAAAAGCTCACTTGTCAAGTTGGGTATCAAAGACATTTTTTCACCCACTTGAGGGGGAGTGTTGGCATGAGCTGTCAATTAGCTAATTGGTGTATTTTAGGAATAGATTAGCACCACATTGAAGGAATCGTTTTGTTATTTGTGAATATCTTGTTACCATATTTGTAGGAGGAAGTTTAGGTTAAGTTTGTATATGTATCGCTGTTAAGTAATTGCAATGAAAGAGAAGAAGTATTCCTTCCCTTAGAAAATTCTTTTCTTCAGAAATATGGGCATGTGAGATGCAAGTGCTTCACCGTCAATGACTTTTATCATCCGTATTTGGCAACCTGGCCGATCGAGGCACGTTTGCAGAATGCGATTGATCGTTTGAGACAAATTTGAACATTTGAAAAAAAATTAGCATTGTATGTCTATAGTATAGATACATACTAAAATTCAACGGCAATGAATACCTCTTACTCTCTTGCGATTGAAGAAGCAAAGATTAAAGAATCTTTTTCCCGAGTTATAACTTATTCGATTACAAAATCCTACGATAATCAGAAGTTCAAAGTATACGAGATAATCACATTCCGATTTTTTTAGTTATGAATATCTTCGTATCTTGAGAACAATATCCATGCAATTTTTCGATTTGGCCGGAGAATAATATCTACAATTTTAAAATCTGAAATTTATTATTTGACTATTATTAATTAGATATTTTCCTCTTATAATTTTGTTTTTCAATTTTAGCTAACAATTTTAAAAAAAGAAAGAAAAATTGCAGTCAAAAGGTGAAACGATCCGGTTTCACCAAAATCAATTTGTGCCTACAAATTGACCGCCCCACCGTTCAGAATTGGTGGGACGGTCATGGTATGGTAGCCTTCTTCCTCATCGCGCTCGTGTTGACATTACCGTTAGCCAAGTCGGACAAGATACTAGCCACGTCTTCACGACCTTGTTAACCGAAATTAAATGACAAATGAGTGAAATGTTTAGGACTTCTTCCTACATTGTTGGGCCACGACCCGGGATTGGGATTGGGCCTTCTTCTTCGGGCCGTCGTCTTTCGGCCCAAGATGCAAATCACGTTGCCCTGGGCCCATCAGCATCCTCGTGTATCCCAACTCTCTTCCTAAACGAAAAAGCTTTTGTCATTTCCTTCTTTTGACCTTATTGGAAGCTTCATTGACATTTCCTCAGACCCCACACGGTCCACTCCCAGCTTGGCCCGCCGCGAAATTTCGCCGATGAAGGAAAGCGAACCCGAAATTCGGTAAGCTTTTGACACGTGGCATTCTTACAAATTCCCCGAAAGTCGGTGCTCGAGATCGGCGCTCTTTTAGCCACGAAATAATACTTGTCTGATCGTCCATCGAAAGCTTTTGAAGTGTTTGCGCGGTGAGACGGCATTTCGAGCATGAGGCAAGTTAAAATGCGCTAAATTTATGACGGTCTTAGGACGGCGAATCGATCTCTCGTTCGTATTAAGTATAAGCAATTCTTAATTTTGTTTCCTTGTCCGTATTTATAATATTATTTAAGTTATAGTTGTATATTTGTTTATGTATCCGTGTTTTTAATTCTTGTGTTTCAAAATTAAAAAGGCTCAAAATACTTGCGCCGCAAAATTTGAATTAAGCAAAAATAATGAAGCAAATGTTGTGAAAAATTAGCCGGTCGATATTTGAAGGTAATACGCGATGCTTACGTTTTCAACTTCGTCCCAACGCATGCTTCGATTGCACCCAATTGACACTTGAAAATTAAGCAAAATCGCACTATCAAAATGGCAATAAATTGCATGTAAAATACACAGTACGTTGAAAGAAATAATCGAGAATATTTGGTGAAGAAAAAATTTCAACTCCTCTCGAAAATAGGTCGCCCCGTTTGCTTTATTTATAGCAATATGGACTGTCATCGCTGTCTTCTTATGACATCGTGTTGCGTCTTTTAGGTGTTGTCATAGATTTCTCACACCCATAAATTAAAGAAAGGGATAAGACCAATTGAAAGTCCCGACATTTTATCGCAGAAGTACAATTTGAGTCTTAAAACTTACAAAAAAATGCAATAAAATCCTCAATCATGTTAAATTGGTGCAATTGAGTCATTCCATTCACTTCGCTCACCTTATCTAGAGAAAAATGTTGACACAATTTTCTCTTTTTTTAAATATTTTCTTTTTCCTATGTAGCAATGGTGTGGCCAAATCGATGCGAGGAAGGGCCGGTGATGGTGACGGTCACTAGCCCTCGCCCGGTGGTTGACAACCCTCATAGCCCTCCTCCAAATTTGGTGACGGTCACCGGCCCTTGGCTAGATCCGAACAAGGGCATGCAAGCTCTTGCTTATAGTTGATAAGGGTTGCCAACCATTTCCCACCATTGCCGATCTTTCTAGGCGATGGTGGAGCAACGGCAGTGAGGCAGACATGGTTGTCCGCTTTCTCGTATTTAAAAAAAAATATAAATACAAACTTAATTCAAAGTAAAAAAGCAAATTTAAACCAAAACGGCATTGTTTTAGCATTTTTTCCAGCTATGTTGGGGAGAGAAAATGTAAAAAATTATTTTTCGTTAGCTAAGTTAGACGAAACTAAGGAAGGATTCGATTGCACGAATTTGATAAGTTTTATATTTCGATTGCATTTTTTTTTAAAAGTGCATTAAAAGTACTAAAACTTGTCACGAAAGTGCATTTGAGTCCTAAAAATTTCAAAAAGTGCGATTGAGTCCTAAAACTTGTCACGAAAATGCATTCGAGTCCTAAAACTTTCAAAAAGTGCAATCAAGTCCCAAAACTAGTCATGAAAATGCAATCGAGTCCTAAAATTTTCGCGACTAGTTTTAGGACTTCATTACACTTTTTGAAAGTTTTATAACTCGAATGCACTTTCGTGACAATTTTCAGGACTTGATTGAACTTTTTGAAAGTTTGAGGTCTCATTTACACTTTTGTGATAAGTTTTAGGACTTCTAGTGCACTTATCATTTTTATTTTTTTTTGTAAGTTTTCGTACTCAATTGCTTTGATGAGAAAAGAAAAGTACTCAATAACGAAATCTAAAACTTTCAGAGTATTTATTCGCTAAAGAAAATATTATAAATCTCATAAAAAAAGAAGAGGACTATATATTTTAATTGATGAGATCGAATGGAACCGAAATGCAAATGGCAGTTCGCCCGAGCTTATCCCCTCAGGGGCACACCGCAATTCAGCTTGCCAAACACTCCAAGATCCCAAAAGGCCCCACAGCCAATAGGAATCCTTGTCCAAGCAGGACGATGCAACTATTCTCGTATCCAAACACGACGGTTCCTTCGCACAAAGGCCAGATCTCGCACTATAAATTCCCCCTCGAGCCATGCGTTTGGGGGTTGTTTTGGATCTCAGGCCTCTCTTCCGCTCGAGCTCTGAATACCCTCCATCTCCCTCTCTACCTCCCTCTCTTTCTCTCTGCGTGACCTTTGTGCCTCGTTCGAATCGGAACCGCGCGGGACGGATCCGTGCTTCCCCTACTTTGGAGCGCAATTTCAGTCCCTAGTCGATTACCCCTCGTCTTTTTTTTGGAGGGGCGACCTAGGGTTTGCGTCCGATTGTTGTTGTGATCTCTTCATCGAGAGGTTTCTTGTTAATCGATTGTGTGTTTTCTAGGATGTCTCGGTGCTTCCCGTACCCTCCTCCTGGGTATGCGAGGAATGGGGTCCGCGACAAGGCGTTGATCGAATCGATTAAGGTTCGTTCAGCATTCGGTGGTAGCTTGTGCTTGTGCTCACTGTGTTCCGCTTCGCCGGAACTTGGCTGGTTTATGCTCTTTGTGATACATGCGTATCGTGCGGCTGTATCTTTTATTGGTGAAAGAAGGTAGAATTAAAAAAAAAAAAAAAAAAAAAAAAGGCCAGATAAACTGTGTTTAAACTGGTGCTTGGCCTTTTGGGGCCACCGAAGAAGGATAGAACTAACTGGGAAAATTGATGAGACGCAACGACATACGATGTGGAAATGTTCTATGGACAAAACGCGTGTGGGTTTGTGTGAAGCACTAACATGTGGAATAAAAGGGTTCATGTTGAAAGTGGACAATGTGTGTGTTTTTGGAGCAAGTAATGGCCACATGGTTCAGAGGAAATTATGCCTCTTTCAGTATATTGGCTGATGGTTTTAGAAGGAATAACAAGGGCCTGCCTTTGAAAAATTGTGACCCTGAGTTGCATTAAAGTGTTTGATATGCTGAGTCAATTAAGTAAGAATCCTTGGACCCACCAAGTAGCGGTTGCAAATTGTGACATGAAGTTGCATTTGCTCAATTAAGTTCTTGTATTTGTTCAGTTCATGTTCTGAGGATACTAGAACCATTTGATGCATAATTGTTCCAAGCTTAAGTGGTGATATGGTTGCCCGGAGCTGTCTAGTTGCCAGATATGCATCGCTTTGTTGTGTTACTTATCCCCAGTTGCTACAACTTAGGCAATGCTATATTTATAGAAGTAATTGAACATGTTAAAATGGTGTTGGATGGTGTATGAAACACTAGATGATATTCTTGCGGAAGAGAATCCTGTGTCGAAATTATAGAATAACTTTTTAAATGCTCGATAGGATGGAAAAACTTCCTATTTCATAAAGGGAATTGAACCACAGGACTTTCTCTGATACATACATTCTGAAAGCAATAGATTGACGACTGAATTCAGCTATTATTAAACAGCAGAAGCATTTGATATGACTGATATAGTGTTGGATTATCTGGTTTTTCTTGTGGTATGATTTTGGTGGAAGTGGAATTCATGAATTTGAGCTTGCCTTGCCATTTGTTAATTTCTGATGAAGTATTATCTTAGCAAATTCTGAGCACTCAATCCACGTGCTATGTAAACCCTTGGTAACCATAAGAAATTTTGGGCAGAGGACAGGCATGGTGACGGTCTAGTTTTGAGTTTCATGCTGTTTATTGGCGAGGCTTGGTCATTGACAAAATGAAATAGATTTTTCAGTTCAATGTGGTTTTGTCAATTGAATGCTGTTTTGCATCATAAAAGATTATTTTGATAGGACAAGCATCACAAGGATCAGAGTGTCGTAACTTTCTAGTTAATGCGAGGAAGTCGATTTTCTGGGAGTTTGTGAACAAATGGCGCATTATCATACTAATAGAGTGCCATTGCCTACTGTCTTGCCTTTACAGTTTAGTCACGCGTAGGAGATCAAAACATGGAGCAATGTTAGTTGTGGTGTGAGAAATAAGGGTTATGAGCAACTTGTTTCTAGTGAAGTATCTTGTTTGGATAGAGCTTACTCTAGTATAGGGATAGAATAACCGATGGTCTTCTATAATTCAGTGTCCAACAATCTAGTCAGCACTCTCCTTGAAAAGGGTTGACTCAATAGTGGATTTTGAGTTAATTCTTGCACCAAACTCCCAAACCTGTTTTTGACATTTGGCTTGTCATCATGTTGCTTGTCTTGTTTTCCTTTTATCTGCAACTGTCGGTATACTGTTGCTCCATTAAGATACCTTTAGTCTTGGTTAGGCTAGTCTTTTGTTGAGATAGTCACAGTGGTAGACTTGCTTGTGTTTCTCTATATCTATGTTCTTGCCTGTCCCCGTCTGTTCTCAATATTCAGCTTGTGCTTAAACTCATGGCTATCCTGGTTCTATGTGGATTTAGAGAGAAGTAGAGAAGGCGAAGAAAGAAAGGAGAAAAGAGAGAAAACTGGAAAAGAATGAAAAGAAGAAGGCCCTGGAAAATGGAAAGAAGGCCCTGGAAAATGTAGGTATTAAAGACAAAAAGAAGAGCCATAAGAGAAGGAACGAGGGCAAGCGGACCCAAGGTGACCAAAAGGCGGGGGACCGAGACCATCGCAAGAAAAGAAAACACGACACTGAACACTTTGAGAGGAGCAACCTCACTGAAGAACACGGGAAACCTGTCAATTCCCTGAATTCTACGGACAGCACAATGAACAGCAGCAAAAAGCAAAAGCAAATCTTGCCTCCAGATTGTGGGCATAACCCTGGTGAGTGTGTTCATTTTTATTCCTTAACTGGGGCAGGCTGTTCACTTGTTGGGTTTCTACACTTCACATGGTCATTGATACGTGTAATTCAAATTCTTTTTATTAATGTGAAGCAAGCATTATTCGGATCCGGTTGCCTCTACAAAGGCACAAAGATCCAGAAATGCTACCCAGCGGGGAACAGCCTTGCTCTGCCCCAGTAAGGACGGATCTCTTTGGTCACGAGAATCATGAACATGCTCCTAGATCTAGTACAGATCAGAGAGAATGTCCCTGCTCAACTTCTCCGAGTTTGGGCGAAGGTTCTGCTTCTAAGCTTGGCTCGACAGAGCAGCGTCCCTCTTCTGGAATAGCTGAAACATCTTCCCGAAAGAATGGGACTTTGTCGTCACCGAGCTTCGATGACCGTGGCCTCTCTCCATCAGAACTAAAATACAGAAATCTGATAGAAAATTGGGTGCCACCCTCATTCGGCAGTGGATGCGCTGATCTTGATGATCAGGAATGGCTTTTCGATAGAAAGCAGCTCAATTGTGATGGTGGATGTAAAGCTGATTACGATGGCTTGACATGCGGGAGCCCGAGCCCATGGCCACGCATGCATTACTTACCAGAGGTTGATATGTATGCTCTACCGTACACTGTGCCCTACTGAAATTCCATCGGAGGCAAGATGAGCCATGGGGTATTAACTAGCTTGCTGGAATGGATGAAATGGTTGATCTTTGGATGTTAACTGTTTCTTGCGATCTTACCTGTTTGATCTCTAAAGCAGTCCCAATGGTATTCAGAGGGCGATGATTTTGCAGGAGGGTTTCTTACGATGGAGAGGAAAGCTGAAAAAGGCTGCCAGCGGATGCTGAGTTTTCCTAATTGTAACCACTTGACACGGCTCGGTTTTTCCCCCCATATCGGTGATGATGATGATAGAATTACTCATAGCTTTTAGGTTTTCAGTCACTCGCAGTTTGATTTTTAGCTATATCTCCCTCTCGTTTCACAGTGTTGTGCATATCTTCCATTTTCTGTCATTGCTACTTTACTTGCAATGGTAGCTAAAAATGCTGTATCTTTGCATTTGTTCTGCATCTGCAAAAGATGCTTGATTGGTCTCGTGGTCCTACTTAAAGACAGTAATTACAACATGTTTCATGCACTAGTATATAGCTAGTACATAAATAGTTTAAGAGATTTAATCATCTACTTATTTTTTTCTTCTGATTACAGATGTTCGATTTTATTCTTTGAATTGCGGATGTAAAGAGTCGCCAGGGATTTCAATTTCTTTTATGGGTACATATACAAAATTTTGTCATCTACGTGACCTAAGTTGTATAATAGATGCCATCTAGATGGCTTCATTTTTATGATTATGCTAGTAGAAGCCTAGGAGGGATGCACACAACATGTGATATGCTTTTGATAAATCGGACTGTCCAACATAATAATCAAAAGCAAAAGAACATATAATGAATAAATATATTGAAAGTTTTAAAACTTGTCAAGAAAGTGCAATTGAGTTTTAAAATTTTTAAAAAGTACAAACAAGTCTCAAAATGTCACAAAAGTATAATCATAATTGAGTTTTAAAATTTTTAAAAAGTGCAATCAAGTGTTGCAAAAAGGTAATCGAATTCTAAAATTTTTAAAAAATTTAATCAAGCCTTAAAATTTATTAATAGAAGTACTCGATTTCTCCAAATTCGACAAGTTTTAAGATTTCATTGCATTTTTTAAAAGTTTTAAGGCTCGATTGAACTTTCTGACAAGTTTTGGGACTCAATTGTATTTTTTGAAAGTTTTATGAATTGATTGTACTTTCGTAACGAGTTTAGGAATTCCAACGCACGAATCTCAAAATATAACTATTATATAATTGAGTAATAGGGACTTCATTATTTCTTATTGATTACTTACCACAATAGTGCGTAGTTTGCTTCCTGTCCAACAAAGAATTACATGAAATTCGTCCAACAATACTATGTTGATTGATATTTGAATGAAATTTGTGAACACATTGGCCGATTGTTTCATAAGTGCTCAATTGAAAAATCCCATTATGCTGCTTAAAACATCTTTTTATAGGAAAGCTTTGTTTTTTTGAGGGAAAATTCCAAATAAGAGCCCTAAGTGCTTTTGATTTCTCAAATAAAGGCCAAAAGTTGAACTTGTTTAAAAAAAAGCCTGGATCAAGGGCTTTTTTTTGTCAATTTACAATTTTAACTTAATTTTTAATTAAATTAATTTTAAAATAAAAAATTCAAAGTAGAAAAAAAATAGCGTATCTAGGCGGAAGGGGCTGCCTTCCGCTTGTGGCTGCCGCCCCAATGCCGGTGGGGCGGCGACGATGGGTAGGAGGGTTGCTCTCTTGCTTGGGTTTCTGTCATTTTTTTTTTACTTTTAGTTTTTTTTGAATTTTTGGAAACAAAAAAAATAAAAAAATAAAAAAATAAAAATAAAAGAAAATTAAATGACAAAAATGCCCCTACCAACCGGTGAGCTCAAGTCCCTTTTTGAGACTATATGGCCACTTCAGGCCATTATTTAAAACAATATCCATTTCAAGCTCTGATTTAAGACAATGATGGCACTTCAGCTCCTTCTTTGAAATAAAGTCAATTTTAAGTCCTTATTTGAGAAAATAAATGCACTTGGAGTCATTTTTTGAAAAATTTCCTTGTTTTTAAATGGATTGATCACCTCCACATCAAATTTCGGGTAGATTTTAACTTTTCATTGACTACTGGGCTCGAATTTGATTAATTAGAATTTAAGTCAGGAGCTCGCAAAAACGTTTGATGAAATTTAGAAAATTAATTCAAGCAGTTGCGAGTTTGACAATTGCATTGAAAATAATTTTATTTTTTGGGTCGAGCATTGGGAATTTTTTTTTTTTAGGCTCCAGATCGAATGCGAAAATTTTCAGATGGAAACAAGGGAGGAGGCGTACCATCCAATGAACTCGACGTCAAGCGCAACGCTGGTCCATCATAAGGAGAAGCACCCCGTGGCGCTCGATCCCAGCCAAATTTGCTGCGACACATCGTTGGAAGGCGAAACGGACCCGAACCGAAAACCAAAAAACAAAAAAGCCAGAAAGAAGCAAGTCAAAGAGAGAGAGAGAGGGGGAGACGGAGAAGCGACGATGATGACCGGCGTGGCCGAAGACGAAGACAAATGGCTCGCGGCGGGCATCGCCGGCCTCCAGCAGAACGCCTTCTACATGCATCGCGCCATGGTAATGATATCGGAGCTCGCTCGCTCGCCCGCCCGCCAATTTCTCTTCAATTCAGCGGTTGAAAGACCCTTCGCCCCGCGTGGCTAAACCCTAACCTCGATCGCTATTGCATCAGGACTCGAACAACCTCAGGGACGCTCTCAAGTACTCGGCGCAGATGCTCTCCGAGCTCCGCACCTCGAAATTGTCCCCTCACAAGTACTACGAGCTCTGTAAGTGCCGGTTCTCCGATCTAATGGTTTTTAATTGTTGAGGCAAAATGCATGTTGTTTTATGGATTTTTGTGTTCCCGGTTTTTTTGCTTGATCGCGCCAGATATGAGGGCTTTCGATGAGTTGAGGAAGCTGGAGATGTTCTTCAAGGAGGAGACGAGGCGGGGTTGCTCCATTGTGGATCTCTATGAGCTGGTGCAGCACGCAGGCAATATTTTGCCCAGATTGTAAGTGATAGTTTAGCTGCATAATATGATGGATTTCGTTGAACTGTTTTTGCTGGGCTTGAAAAAGTACGATTTGTTCTCTTTGCTGCACTTACTTGGATTTTAAATTGCTCTGCAGTTTGGTCTGTGCACATGGATATCTTTTTGTAATTTCAAAGTTTAATTGGGAAGCATGTTAAGGATTTGGTTGCTCATGCATTGCTATGTTAATGGCTTAAGCAAATATGTGCTGTTAGAGAAATGATGGTGTCAGGAGTGTAGCAGCCACGGGCAGATTCTTGGGAAGGAAGAATTTAAGTTGATGCTCAACAATGGGAGGATTGCCTCTTTCCCCTGCTTGAGGGAGCGACTGACTCCAAGTTCGAAATATACACATAGATACAGGAAAATTGGAACCCCAACTCAAATGGGATGGCATTTTCATGTTAATAGGGTAGAAAATAGAGATAATGGGGAAGTAAGACAGGACGTGAGAGTGTGCGGATTAATTGAATCTCATTCGATATCGACTGCTGGAAATTTTTCATACATTTTCTGTAGATTGTACAAGTTGATGGAGATGTATTGCTTGGATATTCAAATTGATCTTCTCATTCTTAATACTGGACGTGGAGTTCGCATGTTGGAAGGTACTTAGAAGTCTTTGGAGCTTAAGAATAAAGTGAGGAGTAAAGGAAGCAAAATAGTTTAAACTCTTAAACTGAATGCTTATCGCACGGAAAAATGAGATTTAGCTGATTAAAGATCAGAAAGTCAAGCACTCAAAGATCTGAACAATTCCCTGAAGAGGAACTTTAGATGACTTACCATGTGCTATCTAAAAATCTAAATATATGGACTAGCAGAAATCATTGTGTTTTCCTGGTTTATAATTGTATCATGGTGATATTTTATCCTGGTGCATTCTTCTGCGATTATAAAGATTTCTTCGTTCGCTTTAATCAAGAGCATGATTTGTCATTTTAGGATGTTGGGTGTAGGAGACTTATTTCCTCTAAGTCGATGGCAGATTTAGTGATCTGTTGAGTTAGGTTATGAGTTTTTGTCTTGAACAATGTGACAAGCTAAGAGAGGCGAGTGGCTATGCATTTGTGCGCACCACAATTTGACATATGGCTGGTCTGCTACGTCCCTGTGATTTTCATGTGAGAATCTTTGGTTTACATTTGGGTTTGTTAAGAAGCATTGATCAATGTAACTCTTTACTTAACTCTCACCTGTCATTGTTTTCTACTTTAGCTATAAACCTACCATTCTGGCCTTGTCAGGTATCTTCTCTGCACTGTAGGATCTGTTTACATTAAATCTAAAGAGGCTCCTGCCAAGGACATTCTAAAAGATCTCGTGGAAATGTGCCGAGGTATCCAGCATCCTTTGCGTGGACTCTTCTTGAGGAGCTACCTCTCTCAAGTTAGTAGGGATAAACTGCCTGATATTGGTTCCGAGTACGAAGGGTAAGAGAATTGAACAGGAGTACTGTTAGATTTGAAGTTGTTTTACTAAGTTCATCGAATTCACTGGCATGTTCCTGGGTTGTTTTCTTGTTCTTATTCTGGGAAATCCAGTTGCAATTCCAATCTGACTTTGCAATCAGATAATTATGAAGCTTCTTCCATTGGATATGGATTGTGCTAAAAAATCTCATGAAAAAAACAAAAAAATGAATTTTGCAGGGTGCTTAGAGCCATGTATCCATTCGGTCAAAATATCCTGTACATTTGTTTGTGTGTGTCCACAAGTACATGTAGAACAGAGACACAACTAGGCACCCAATTTTATATCCTTCCAATTGCATATCATCTTGATGCTATTCTGTTTCTGGCTTTCTGGTGTATCTGCCAATATGCTAAAACTTGAGCCTTGCTGTACTGGCTTTCTTGAATCCTGCAGAGATGCTGATACAATTACGGACGCAATGGAATTTGTACTCCAAAACTTTACCGAGATGAACAAACTTTGGGTGCGGATGCAGCATCAGGTTGGTACAGCTACTTGCTGATTGCTACATGTTCGGACATGCTTAGAGTCAATGTATTTGCATGACAGGAAGGTAATATGGTATCGTGAGGGCATGATTCTGGTCATGCAGGTGTTGTAGTGCTTATGTATGATTCATACTCTTGGTGATCCTGAGTTGAGGCTTGGTGTTGGGCTTTCTCGTCTGCAGGGACCTGCTCGGGAAAAGGAGAAACGGGAGAAGGAAAGAAGCGAGCTGCGTGATCTTGTAAAATCAGAGACCAGTGATTGGTGATTTTGACAGCTGAAGTTGAGTATGTGCTCACTGAATATGCTTTTTTCAGGTTGGGAAAAATTTGCACGTCCTTAGTCAGATAGAGGGTATTGACCTTGACACGTACAAAGATACTGTGCTTCCTAGAATCCTGGAGCAGGTACATCTCTGATCATCAAATTCATTTCTCTTTTGATGCTTAACATGCAAATCGTACTTGTTTACCAATATGCTACTTTTTATGCCAAACACAGGTTGTCAACTGTAAAGATGAGATTGCTCAGTATTACTTGATGGACTGCATTATTCAAGTATTTCCTGATGAGTATCACTTGCAGACACTTGAGATCTTGTTGGGTGCATTTCCCCAGCTTCAGGTAACAAATCTTTGGTAGGACCTTCTGCCCCCCTCCCTTGTCCCTCTCTCTCCCGCTCTTTGCATTCTGGTTACTACGAGTAATTGCACTAAAGTAGTCACATGCATATAATACCCTTCTGAGCTTGATTCTGAATTTTCTATCTCATTCTCTCTTTTATGTGGTTTTCTTTTTCAGGCATCTGTTGACATCAAGACGGTGTTATCCCAGTTAATGGAAAGGCTTGCAAGTTATGCTGCTTTAAGTTCTGAAGTGTTGCCTGAGTTCTTACAGGTTGAAGCTTTCTCAAAGTTGAATAGTGCGATTGGGAAGGTAAATCTCGACTATCGGGCTTGTCGGATCGAAGCTATCTATTTTTTGTAGCATAAGATAACCGAACATTTCAGAAATTGGGAACGATTGTCTTCCTATGCTCATATTTCAGCAGATGTTGCCACTTATCAGTGAGATTGCCCCTATAGCGATAGCATGGATAGATAATCTAGTTTTGACGATATTATGGATATAATCACCTCCATGTTGGTTTAGGGCTTTAGCTCATCTAATAAGGATAAGGATACTTGGATGATATTGTTAGAGAAAGCCTTAAGTGATCCCATGGAGGATCAAGTTGCACCTTATTGTGATTAATCTAAGGTTTTCTTAGTCACTGGTTAAAAAGAAATTAGGTTTTTGTGAGTTCCGAAGCGATGCACCTTCTAATGGCTGTGGGACTAATATTGATAGTTTGACAACTCTCCCTCACCACGACGATGCATCGCCCTTCTAAGTCGACTAAAAATCAAATAGGATGTTGCATTTCTCCTGATATATTTGGCCAGTTGTCTGTGTTTTGATGTGTACATCAGGTTTTCTTTATCTGGACAAAGCACTTCTTACATGCTGGAACTAGTTTTGTACCTGCTTTTATCTCATTGATTGATTATTTCGGTCAGCGGCCTATATTTTCCAAGCAACTTAAACCGCGCTTCTGTTTTTTGCACAGGTGATAGAAGCACAGCCTGATATGCCGGTTGTTGGAGCTGTCACCTTATATTCATCTCTTCTGAAGTTTTCTCTCCATGTCCATCCCGATCGACTTGATTATGCAGATCAAGTCTTGGTATGATCTACTGCGAAGTGAACTTTATGCATCAGTTTGCTTTGTCCTCCCTCCTTATTTTTTTCCTCATTACTTTTCTTTTGCTGAAATGCTATCTACGTTGTTTAAGGAAGAAACACAAGTGTTGGGGCAGGACAAGCTACCCCCCAATTGTTAAACCAGTAAATTACAGTACGAAGATGGGGCAGGTCTGGGAAGATTTCAGCATTTTTTGAGGGGAGAATATAATCGGCTGAAGCTAACAAAAATACTTTTATCCAAGATCTTTTTCCACAGAATAAGTATATTTATTTGGTTAAACTATGTTGTAGTACAGAGGCTCTTATTTGTACTTGCACCCACGTAGGATGATTCCATGATTACTTGTTTCTTCTTTCTCGTTCTTTCTGGTGTTGATCTTCTTAAATTGGAGAATGAGCTCGCATTGTATGTATTAATGTTTTCGGGAATTATAGTAGTGCAATACTTTATTAAAGCAGATGTATATTTTAGTTTACGCTTCAAAAATGGACTTGCTTCAAGTTGAATCGGATTGTGCGGTCAGTTTTTTAGTAGTTGCTAGAGGCCTAATTTGGGACTAACGCTATGGTTCCATTCCAACTTTCTCTTTCAGGGATCATGTGTCAAGCAGCTCTCTGGAAAGGGGAAGATTGAAGACAGCAAAGCAACAAAACAGATTGTTGCTCTTTTAAGTGCTCCACTTGAGAAATATAATAATGTGGTTACTGCCTTGAAGCTTTCGAACTATCCCCGTGTTATGGAGTACCTTGACAATGAAACAAATAAAGTGATGGCAACTGTTATAATTCAAAGCATTATGAAGAACAATACATGTATTTCGACTGCTGACAAGGTATGCCTTTTTACTTGGTTTAGTTGACTGTGGATTTTCTGAGATGTGATGCAAATTGCTTGTTGTGTAGGTTGAGGCATTGTTTGAACTAATAAAGGGACTTATTGCGGATTTGGATGAAACTCTTCATGACGAGGTGATTGAATGTCACACACCATTAATCTTCTTTTGAGCTCTTAGTGTAAATTGTCACTGTCTGCATATTGTAGTTGGCGCTGATCTCTCGTTATATACATGCTTTGACTTATCAAACTACTGAAACTAAGGAGTATGCACCCCTGCTAAAGCAACATTACCTCTTAGGTCGATGAAGATGATTTCAAGGAGGAACAAAGTTCTGTTGCACGTCTTATTCAGATGCTGCATAATGAAGATCCAGAAGAGATGTTTAAGGTAGTCTTTTCTTTTCTATTCTTCCATCTAGATTTTATGGGCTTAATGTACCCTCTTAAGTCATCTAAGCACTATTTGCTCTTCTCTCCCTTGTCATTGCCAATTTGAAGCTACTCTAAATATGGAAGTTCTATTCTTTAATAGCTCTAGCGGTCTTCAACCTGAAATTTTTCTCTGCTATGTAAATGTATGTACCTGTGGCCTCCCTGCTGCTCTTTTTGCCTTCTGTCTGTCAATGATAATTTGACAAGCTACTTTTAAGAAGTCATCAAGGTAAATGAGACAATTTCTGGTTGTTGTATATCAAGAGGAAAAGGCAATTTGAGGACCTGTCTCTAATCTTTCATTTTGTGCATGTAAGTAGTTTCTTCGATGGTATCTTTACTGCCATTTGGTGAGTTCCTGATAGTTGCTTTGTACTGAAACAATTCAGTGACCCAATTTCATCCATTTTTGGATAGGTATGATTAGTTCCAAAATTGAAGACTTTGCTTAATGTGAGAATCACTGCCTAAGTAAATTTATTGGATCGAGATTTTGGACTCGTTATTTGGGGGAAAAAAAATTCATTCTGTGCTCAACTAAGTAATTTTGATCAGCATTTCAAAAACACATACGCAATTAACCAAATCAGAGAGTTTAATGGAGAGGAATTAAAACCACCCATCCATGCGATTACAAAGAAAAATTAGTTCTTGTGCAAATCAGTTGGCTAGTCATTCAGATGATAATCTTCAGATTTCTACAACTTAAAGTGTACTTTCTACGATGGTTCTTTGGCAATAGCAGGCAAATCATTACAAAATTGATGATAGTGTGATGGGCCAACTGTTGCATCCCAAGATAAAGAAAAAGGGGATTTGTCGAAGGGCGGTGGATTTTGTGCATAATTGATAACTTGTTCTCGGATGTAGGTTTTTTTATTTTTTATTTTATATATATTTTCTAATTTGGCTGAGTTGGAATCAATAAAATGTCCACAAAGGGAGTAAACACTCTATGACTTGTAGTGAATCAGAAGATTGTAATTCTGTTAAAAGCGCCTATTGTTTTATGTATTTGTAGCTCACTTCCACTTCCACCACCACCACCACCACCCCCCCCCCCCCCAAAACAAAAAAAAAAAAAAAAAAAAAAAAGAAAACCGTATTTGTTGGTCACACTTAAAACTTTTGTAAGATTTTCTAACAGCGTAATAGTTGGCATATCTTTGAATGACTTGGAGGATCTCAAAGTGTATTACTTTGCTTACCATGTCCAATGCAGTTCTATCATTTAATGCACTTAATCTTGGTATGTTAATCTGTAAACATGAGATCGTTGCAGTACTGCTAGCCCTTTTCACTTTCTACAAGTACTATACTTCATCAGTGACAAAACTATGCTCCTTTGATGTTCATATACTTCTCTCTATTGCAGATTATATGTGCCGTGAAGAAGCATATCTTGACTGGAGGGCCAAAACGCCTATCCTTCACTGTTCCTCCACTTGTTTTTTCCTCTCTTAAGGTGTGCTTCTTCTTCCTGTCTAAGCTGTGTTCTGCTGAAATCTTTCAATTTAAAGTAATTAACAGTTTTAATGGTTTTCCTTTCGGTTGGATCTTCATCGTTGCATTGTGGGTATATCTACCTGTTGAAGTATATCCTACGTTGCTTGACAATGGGTCTTAAATGCTATTTATATTCATGTAATCTCCCACCACCTGTTAGCTTAAGCTTTTGGGTTGGATTTATTAACATGGTATCGAGCCGAGTACTATACCTTCTGCGAATGTGCGTGGTAAAGTTCCACGTGAATGTGCTTGTCAAAATTCCATGTGCTCGCTATCCGGCTCACCAGTGAGAGGGGGGGTGTTAAAGTATATCCCACATTGCTTGACAACGGGTTTTAAATGTTCTTTATGTTCATGTAGTCTCCCTCCACCTATTAGCTTAAGCTTTTGGGTTGAACATGCTAACACTAACTCCTAGTCCCATGTGTGTGGTCGGGTGTTTTGCATGTAGATGTCCGTGCATGTGTTGCCATTTATGTGTCTACGTATGATGGGAGTGTAGCTTTCTGGACAATTATCATGTTCGCAAAGCATTAGCATTGTTCAGAACTGAGGGGAAAAAAAAATTGTAACTACAAGAGCTGTTACAAACAAGGACCCTTATTGATACTACATTGTCTGAGGTGTCCAGTTGGTCAGACAATTGCAAGGCCAAGATGAAAACCCTTTTGGCGATGAGGAGTCAACTTCAACCAAAAAGATTTTTCAGCTTTTGAATCAGGTAAATATCAGCTATAATTACGATTTTTGTGTTTTTCTTAAATTCCCTACCAACATCATGCGTAAGAATTGGAAAGATGTTTCACACTATTCAGGAATCAAGTATGTACACTTGTTGGGATAAGCAGTCCTCCAGGGGTCCTTAGCCTGCGCTTCTTTCTTTACATCATGCTTTGTCTTGACAGATGGTTTGGTGAAGGCATTTGATGTAGTGCATCTTGTAGCTTTATATACTTACTGAGCTTCCTTTAATTTCCCTCAGATTGTTGAGGCATTGTCCAGCATTCCGGCACCTGATCTGGCATTGCGGTTGTACTTGCAATGTGCTGAGGTATCCCAATCATAATATACTAATAATGAGGGTTTTGTCAAGATCAGTCTCTCACTATGTTGGTATCCTCTCAGGCTGCAAATGATTGTGACTTGGAGCCGGTTGCGTATGAATTTTTTACTCAGGCTTATATTATATATGAGGAGGAAATTTCTGTAAGTTGGCAGCAACCCTTGGAATGATTATGATCTCCTTTCCCTTGGGGAAATAAAATTTTACTTCTGTTCTTGTTGATAGGACTCCAGAGCGCAGGTGACTGCAATTCATCTAATAATAGGAACTCTTCAAAGGATGCATGTTTTTGGTGTTGAGAACAGAGATACTTTGACGCACAAAGCTACAGGGGTAGTTAGCAAGTTTCTCTTTAAAAGTTATAAAGTGCCCTACCTTATGTCTGATGTATCCTAACATAATCCTCTTTCGTGGGCAGTACTCTGCTAAGCTATTGAAGAAGCCTGATCAATGCAGAGCTGTATATGCGTGCTCTCATCTGTTTTGGGTGGATGATCAAGACAACACGAAAGATGGAGAAAGGTTTGTCATTATTTGCTCTCTGCTTTTTTATTTTGCTTTTTCCTTGAAACTTGTACTAAGAAGTCGAGCCATGTGGTTATCCCGATGTTGAAGAGTCACCAGTTTGTATGTTCTCTCTTGCCAAGTTTGCCCTTTTCTCTTCTTTATGGTTATGATCCTAACCTCTGTGTGTTCTAAAAGCGTTCTTGAGTGTCCTATCCAAATGCTCCTCTCCTGTTGCAAAGGAAGAATAAAAGAGGCCTATTCAAACCTGTTGGACCTTTTTCCGAAGGACGAAATATGCACGCATGGAGTGTTACCTGCTATGTTGTATAACGGTGCATTACAACACAAATTAAAAGTTCTGCATTTCCAATCTTTGACTAAAGGGGAAGGATGAAGACAAGGAAGAGGATAACATAGATTGTTCTAGTCAACATGCTCTTTCTTTAGAATGTATTTGTTTGCTTTTGATTATTACCAAAATAGAAGACCTAGTTGACCAACTCCTGTTTGTTTAAATCATGGAAGAAGATATACAGGGGCTTCATTTGGATCATTATTGGCTTAATGTTTCCTATTTTGTCTTCCTTTGTTTTGTTTCTTTCAGGGTCTTGCTTTGTCTAAAACGTGCATTGAGAATTGCGAATGCTGCCCAACAGATGTCCAATGCAACAAGAGGGAGCACTGGTTCAGTGATGCTATTTGTTGAGATTTTAAACAAGTAAAAATTTACGGTCATTGCACATTTCATGGTATTTTTTTTCCTTGTTTATATCTATTTTAATTCTCGGAGTTGGGCCATATTTCATCCTTGGCAGGTATATATATTTCTTCGAGAAGGGGAACCCGCAGATAACTGTCGCATCAATTCAAAGCCTGATGGAATTAATTACCACTGAGATGCAAAGTGACACTACTGCCCAAGATCCAGCTGCCGATGCTTTCTTTGCCAGCACGTTGCGTTACATTCAGTTCCAGAAACAGAAAGGAGGTGCCATCAGCGAGAAGTATGGGACCATCAAGGTGTCAGATTCTTGATAACTTGATCTGCTCCTCTATCGGCTACAGTTGTCATTTTGCTCCAGAGATGCTGCTTTAGTTTGTCTGCTACAGCATGGGTTTGACCACGCGTAAATAGATTTTGTGATAGGACAATCCAATGCCGACCCTTTAGTGCAGCCGGGGACTTAAAAGAGAGTAATCCTACCTTCGTTTGTCAGCCAGAGTCACCCCATTTCTACGAAGCAGATAAGAGGGGTTGCGGCAAATATCTTCCGCCGCTGTGAATACTGTTGTTGTTCTCATGTTAGTTTTCTTTTTATTTGATAGTTGAAATTCTGAGAGAATTCCACATTCTTAGCTCTTTTTGATTGCTGAAGCCTTGTGTACATTTCATGCGCTCGGTGTTTAGCGTCTAAATATTTTTTTCCCAGGTTGGTTACTTATTCTCGTCAATGACAAGGCGCTACACTTTGTGTTGAAACATACTGTAAACCCAGTCTTTCCGGTACCACCTTGCGCGTCCGTTTGTGGCTGCAAACCATGGAATTAACAAGCCTGGAGAAGACATTCTTATTCCTTTTTCTATGAAAGGGTTGTCGGGTATTCATTAGCAATTGACTATAATTCGTCGCAGGGTGTGTCACTCCTATAGAATCTGCAAATGGGGCGATGCGAGCCTAAATTCGGAGCTGGTGCAAAGAAGGCGAACAAGCTTATGGCTTGAGAGAGATGATGTTTGTTGCAATAGCAAATCTTGCTGCTCTATCATCTCGCTCTTCTCGTCTTCAATTTTTATTTTCTATCTTGGTAGTTATGGCTTTTCCAAGGTTTGATATCCGGGAGTTTTGAAGGCCCTGATCTTGCCAGGTAGATGATTTTCTTTTTCACTGAAAGACAAACGAAGGAGCAAAACTCAAGTATCCCTAGAGCCGTCAAATGATTGGGTCGAGTCGGGTCGCAAATGGTCCGATTCACATTGACTCATTTTTATGTTATATAAATCTAGTGATCCACATTCGATCCGATTCATACTGCTAAAGTACTTATTTTATTTATGTTTCACCGAAAGAAAAATGAAGGAGCAAAATTACAGTATCCCCCTGCCCCGGCGGTGATTCAAGCGGGAAAGAGCGAATGAAATTCCATCATCTTATTCGGAGCTCGAAAGTCAAAAATCAAGACCCCAGAAACGACACTAGAGAATCGAATCTGAAGAGGCCTTGTAACTTCCAAAGCACAATTTATTCTAGTAAAAGCGACTTCTTATCTATTGCCCCTCTTAATCTTTCTCGATCATGAACTTCTTCAGCCCATGGCATACTTCTGAGTCCAGCTCCGGGCCATGGCTTCGTATTTGGGTCTGTTGCTCTCGTACATGTGAGCGATCTCCGGCACAAGCGGGTCGTCCGGGTTCGGATCCGTGAGCAGAGAACATACCGATAGCAATACCTGCTCATGTTCATGGGATTCAGTTTTCACAATTGCAAAGGATGTGCAGCTCAATAAGCATCTGTTTTGTTTACCAATACAGACTCAAAATTAAGGGCAACGGACATCTGGATCGGACTCATGAAGACCCGACCGAGTCGAACTCCCGGCTGTATATGGTCGGGTTGAGTTGAATCTAGGATACCGCAACAGCTCGTTATCGTCAAATCCACGGTTTTCTTTTTCTAATGAATCTGGGACACTTGCGGCATTTCCGATGTGATTAGTCTAATTTAGCGAAAACGGATCAGAACTAATCTGTTCCCTGAATTTTTCCCAGAGCATTACAAGCGTTAAGTAATAAAGATGGGATTTTTATGGAGGAGTCACCTTGGATATAGTGAGGGCCGGACTCCATCGCTCCTTGAGGATGTCCAAGCATATGCTCCCGTTGCTGTTGATGTTTGGATGGAATACTTTGGTCCTGAAAGCTACCTGCTTTTCAAGAAGGGAAACATTAAAACTCAATCATTTTGTTTTGGAACGAGAGCGCAAAAGAGTATTCACCTTTGGAGGCTTGAAAGGGTAGTCCGGCGGAAAATGAATCTTCACCCGAAAAACTCCGCCGGAATATGGACTGTCGTTCGGACCGACGATGGTCGCTTGCCAATGGAACATATCTTCAGCCACCGGGCCTAAGTCCAACACTATCAAAGCGAGTCCCCGGAAAATAAGAAACAAACCCTCCGTAAAAAACTATGGCACCATACAACATACATCATGATATTACATCTTGCCACCATTTCTTTCACTCCACTAATTCATCAAGATAAGCCTTCCATGGGAAAAGAGAATGACAAGAGGCTCTTGCGCCGTCACGGGTCGGTACCGATTGAGTTTTTGGAGCATCAAGATCACATGCAAGTAGGATGAAGGGATTGTACATGTTGAAGGATGAGGAAATTTCAAAAAAGAAAACCGCTGGGGAGGTTGTGTCTGATAAAATGTTGAAGGAACCAGGAGCACCTTTACTGCATGAAGTTGGAGGATCTCCCTGCAAGTCCCGGAGCTCTTTGAGGATTCTCTTCGATGCCATCGCGGAAGGAACTTTTTCCGTGGACACTGGGAACGCCGATTCGCCGATTCAATGGGACGGGCGGCAAATGTTCCCACTTGGAGACAGGACCCTCCGGCTCACAATGAACCTGGATTTATAGCTTTATATATGAAGCGTTGAGTGGTTGTGTGGTCCAGTGGAATTAGAAAGAATGAATGAGCCCAGAAATTGCAGGCATTCCTAGAGAGGGTATAAATTCCAAAGGGAGCAGCAGCAGCACCAGAATCCAAGACAGCCTTTCTCTTCTCTCTTTCCATGGTTATATTTCTTTAAGAACAAAAAAATAGAGAAGATTTGGGTAAATTCTCAACCGTCCTCAATGACCACCTTTTGCCTTTGCGCCGTTTATTCTCGATCAGTCGACATTGATTAATATGATTTTTTCATCAGGAAGACCGTTGGCAAAAAAGATTGGTTCTTAAAGAGGTGTTTGATTGGTTCTACCACTCACTTATCTCATGTTTAACGGGGTCGAAGAATCATTACCTTGTGGTCATGACATGAACCATGTATGTCCTGTTAGCGCGAAAACGATGACTCAAGAACACTATAGCTAGAATCTAGAAACAGAACACTATAGCTAGAATCTAGAAACATAGCAATGGCTCTGATTTTCGAATCCATCGTGACTATCCAAAGCTCAAGCTCCAACGCCCTCTCTATCACCGGCTCGGTGAGACAGCCCCTCGAGAGCGCTCACTTTGTGCCAAGGATAGGATCGGAAAAGAGATTTGAACGGTTATTTATAGAGTTTTCAGTCGGACATTCTCATCATGGGCTAGGCTCAACTCAGCCCACACCAGCCATACCTATATTAGACGGATTAAGAATCTTTTATATTTTATCTTATTTGGCAAATCCGCAATCTTAATTAACGTAGCTCACATTAGAAAAATTCTTATATTCTCTCATACATGGTAAGGTAGAAGGCCTCATACGGTTCATATTCGTTGATTATTAGACTCTCTCGGGTCAGTAATTGGCGGAAGAAAGGTAGAAATCTCCACTCATGTCAAACTAGTACAAAAATGGGAAAAGTACACTGGAAGTGCCATAACTTTTGTACGGCGTTCACTTGAGTGCCATAACTTTCAAAATGTTCACTTTAAGTGTCATAATTTTTAAAAATCGTTCACTTGAGTGTCATGTTTACGTGGCAGCCGGAAAAGCCGACGTGGCGACCAGAAAAGTTACTGTAGATACCAGAAAAATTACTGTAGACGCCGGAAAGATGACGTGGCACGTCAGAAAAGTTCTTGTAGCATCAAGTGAACGATTTTGCTCCGACATAGCATTCAAGTGAACGATTTTTGAAAGTTATGACACTTAAGTGAACGTTTTGAAAGTTATGGCACTCAAGTGAACGTCGTACACAAATTATAGCACTTCTAGTGTACTTTTCCCTACAAAAGTTTTCACCCAAAACTGTTTTAGCAAAACTCCGCAACTTTGACAGAAGCTTCGGCTCAGGACAGGGTGCAAATGGCCAAAGGCAAATCCGCTTTAAATATTCCTTTTGGATCTTTATCTAGAATGCCAAACCCGCCAATGGATTCAATGAGCCTTTCACAGATGAAGTTGACGTTAAAGTGGGAGTATCCATGCACAGGGGCCTGTCATTCCATCACCATCAACGATTCCAGTTCATTACCAGAAAGGCCTAAAAGAAGGCGAATCGCGCTCAGCCACGAGAACACCAACAAGCGAACAAACCATGGAGGACTCGCACGGATTATTTTACCATAAACTCATGGACCGACGAAAATCTGTGGATAGAAGTTATTCGACATCCCAGAAATTCAAACAAAATACAAGTTTACCAACTGGACATAGAAATCATAGCGAGATTGCGACGGAAAAAGAGTCGAATAATTGATGCATAAATTTGCATAAATTTTGAAAGCTCCGTTCGTTTTGGGCGTCTGATCTCATCAACTTTGCCATTTTCAGATACCATGGAAGTATGTCGACACCATACACTTATCCTAAAGGCCTACATTTCAACCATTTCATATCTCAAGGAATAAAAGCAGACCCACAGAGAGAGAGAGAGAGAGAGAGAGAGAGAGAGAGAGAGAGAATCACTTTCTGATCTAAAAGAAAAGGGATGGTCAACGGATGCTGCTATAAAGATGCACCAATATGTCATCATAAAATGATCACGAGCTGTAGTGATAGAAAAGCATAGACGTGATCCATGGAAAAAAACAGGTTTTTTTCTCTCATTAAATGCGGTTCATTAACACATAGAATTATCAAAGTCAAGAATTGCAGACGACACGTGGACAAACACAAGAATTAGATCACCAAGACGACACTCGAGCGGTACTGGACGATTTGATGCTTCACAAAGAAAGTCTTGTCACTTGGCACAACAAATCAGTAACAGCGTCCTCTTTTAAGAGCAAAGCCAGAATGGAGGAGATACAGGCAGAGCAACAGGCTGTTCTATCTTCGAGCTATTATCAATCACAATATGGAGCAGGCTTTTTGGGCTTTGCTCTTCTTCTTCTTTTGTTTGGGTGGTTGAAGCACAACTCTTATGGCTTGATCAAACACTGCCTTCACATTCTGCAGTCACAAAGTGCGGCCATGTCAAAAGAGGCATTGCAAAAAAAGAAGTTAAGTTTTACTTTACAAGCACAAGTACCTGCTGTGTCTTTGAGCTGCACTCAATATATGCAGGTGAACCGATCAGCTTTCTCAACTCCTCTCCCTTGAGAAAGGACAGATCAATTATTAGAATGCAGAAAGGGGACAAAAGTTGGAAAGAGAAGTCACTTGTGAGAAAAAACCCAGCATTAAGAAAATACCTGAGCTGTAGTAATTGGCACTGCACCAGGATGATCTATAAAAAACTGCTTATCATCTCGAAGATCTGGTAAGATTTCATTCAACACCCGAAACAACCAAATTATTTACGATTAACAGAGCCACCATAAAAAGACAGATTAGAGTTTCAACAATTTCTGAAATTTGTAGACTAAATCTAAGCTCAAAGTTTTTCCTCAATCACCAAAGAGATAAATGCTATCACAGGTAGAGAGATATGACATTTGCCATAAATAAAACTGGTGTCATCTTCCCGCAACCAAAAAATACTTGCAGTTTCTCAAGACACAAACGTGTGAGAGCAAAGCCATAACTACTATGGAAAAACATAAGGTTGCATGATAGACGAGTCATTCATCTTCATCAGCATTCCATGCTACCAACCTATTCAAGAATTTGAAAGTCGTAAAAATTTATTGCCTTTGTCATATTGACAATTAGAAAAGTGATTTATGCAACTTTTGACATTTTCTAAGTAATGTTCATAAATGGAGAGCAGTGACTTCATGACAGATACCACCAGGATCCTGGAACCATCAGTCTAACTGTTCAGCCGAGAGTTACTAAAAAATTGGCTGGTGCCTGAGGCACAAAGTGTCTTCTACATTTGTGACCAGTCTTGCGCAGACAAATCATATTCAAAACAATAAAATCAGATTAATGGCCTCTAGATATGACATAATTGGACACCATAACCTATTAACCGAATCAAAGTATGAAAGAAAAAAATCAAAATGATGCCACAGAAGGAATGCTTTGGGTGTTCTGACTGCATAAAGCCAATCGATGCACCGTCCATTCTTGAGAGAATGTCAACGCAATGAGTTAGAGAATCTAAGTTCACAAACTAAATTCTTTTTTTATTTTTTGGTCGAACACAAACTAAATTATAGAAAATGTGAAAGACGAATAAAATGCACGAACACAAAGCAGTGATAACATGACAAAGGATGGGTCAATGATGCAGAATTGGAAACCCAACCATATCATCATACAGTTCAAACCAACTAATCCAGAATAAAGCTTGTGGGCTTGTGGATCGCTATCAAATCGATTAACCCCAGAAACACTTCATGAAAGGAAATGAAAGAAAGACAGAGTAAGTGAGACATAGCGTTGCCGCAATGTATAGATACAGATGGAGACATGTACTAAGCAGCATAAGAGGAGAAAAGCAAAGCTGCCCCTGTGTGGTAATGAGAAGTGGTCTTACCAAGCTTTGTCCCAACAAGAACAATTGGGACACCAGGCGCGTAATGCTTCAACTCGGGAATCCACTGGTAATGAAACCAAAGATACAGACAGTTTATCAGCAATGGAGAGCGAGAGAGAGAGAGAGAGAGAGCTTCATTTGTCTAACCTTCTTAGAGACATTTTCATAGCTGGCCTTGCTAATGAGAGAGAATGCTAGAATGAAAACATCTGCCCCACGATAACTCAAAGGTCTTAGTCTGTTGTAATCCTCCTGTCCTGTTCCACACAAAAGAAGAATTAATCCAGGAGGCAAAAGCAAAATATCCAAGCTAACAAAGAAGACACGAGAGTCAAAGAAAATGACCTGCAGTATCCCACAGTCCCAGGTTCACAGTGGCTCCATTGACAACCACATTAGCACTAAAATTGTCGAAGACGGTAGGAACATAATCCTATTTTCAACAAAAAGTCCAGTAAGAAGATGCCAAAGGTCGCATTTTGAAGGAAAAACAAGATTGTGTTCTGCGTTAAACTCATCCAACGACACAATACTAATTAAGCCAAATAGAAACACAAGTCCGCGACATGATTAGTTGGCACACACACACAAACAACCCGAAGGCACGCATAAGCTGCGGGTGTATCCAAAAGCCCCCATTAATAATGGGGAACCAACCAATGAGCCTAGACCTAGTTCCAAAATTCACCATATTTCTTTACCTTCAACGACTAATCTTTTATAGAACTGTCACAGGGAAACAGAAGCATTTAAATCAGCTCACCAAATAGTACCATTCAGATAATGCTGCCATCAACTAAGACAAAAGAAGCAAAAATCTGCCATAAGCCATATGCGCCGGCATCAGAGTTCCATTCGATGACATCCAAACAATCTAATCCACATCTCAGATTTCCAAAGGAAGACAACAAGACAAAGGGCATAAAACAAAAGCCAAAATCTTCAACAAAGAGAGAGAGAGAGAGAGAGAGAGAGAGAGCATACAAAAAGAAAAAAATGTTCTGTTTTTCCCCCTTGGTTCATTCAACCCCTCAATTACTGATAAAGCTACAAAAATTTAGAAAATAACAACAAACCTGACCTGCATTCGCAAGAATCCCAAAAAAAAGGGGCCACTATAAACTCATCAAAAGAGCACATTTGAAAAGATTCAACCAGAGCTCGACATAAAAAGAAAAAAAGAATGAGGTCTCACCGTGGGGAAGGTGTTGCTGGTGTAAGAGATGAGCAAGCAAGTCTTACCCACCGCCCCGTCGCCGACCGTCACGCACTTTATAAACCTCGACGCGCTCATCTTTCAATCCAAAAAACACACGGAAAAAAAGAGAAGGGGAAAAAAACAAAAAGGACTCTCAGATCTTCTCCCACGAGCGCTCGAAGACCTGATTCGAATCACGCGAGAAGCCCCAACTCCTCCTCCTCCTCCACCTCCTCCTCCACATCTACAAAAGGAAAACGACAAGAGCGGAACGCCGAGCCGAGCTCCGGAAGGGAACCCTAGCGAGACCCGAGAGACACTCTGGAAAATGCAGAGCGGAGAGCGGGGATGCGATCGAGGCGAAATGCCGGGGGGGTGGGTTGGGCGAAATCAAATTGCCCTAAAGCAAGAGAGAGAGAGGAAGAAGAGAGAGAGAGAGAGGAGGGGGGTTCGTTGTGCGGGAAAAGATGCAGTTGAAGCGTTCGTTGAGCGAACCAATCGACGCCAACAAATCCACCCGCTGCTTCTACTCTGTCTTTCGTCTGTCATTTTCTGTTTTTTTTTTTTATTTATTTCTCTCCCATCTTTCATTTTTATTTCTTGTTTTTGGAAAAAAAAAAACCATTCGACTTTTGAGCACCATGGGTTTTCAATTTACATGGTATAAATATTTGGAAAATTTCCAAATAAAGACCTCAACGAATCTTATTTCAAAAAAGGACATGGAATGGCATAACATGTTTTGAATAAGGGCCCGAGGTGACGATGAAGTTTAAAGACAGCCTTGGCCTCAAGGGCATTTTCATCATTTTCATTTTTTTCCTTACTTTTCTATTTTTTAAAAATTTTAAAAAAATAAGAAAAAAAAACACACACACACACACAGGCGGGTGAGGGCCGGTGACCCCCCGCCCAAGTCCGAGTGAGGGCTACCGACCCTCGACTAAGATTAAGGAGAGGGTCGGGCCTTCTTCTCGATATGGGTGGGGGTCGCCGGCCTTGCCTTGTCCTTTTTACCTCCGGTAAGAGGGGTCGCCGGCTTCCCCCCCTCCCCTCGGCGATGGTAGGGCGTCGGCCAGTGTTTGTGTGTTTTTTTTATTTAAAATTTTTAAGAAAAAGTAAAAAGATAAATAAAAAAGAAAAAAATCAAACAAAGGAAAAATGACGAAAATCCCCTTGAAATCAAGCCATTTTTTAAGACTTAATGATTACTTTAGGCTCTTATTTGAGATAAGATTCACTTCAAACACTTGTTTGAGAAAATGATGGCACTTCAGACCCTTATTTGAATCAAGGTTCAATTGGGGTCCTTATTTGAGAAAATAAAAGCATTTCGGACCTTTATTTGGAATTTTTCCAAAATATTTTCCTAGCCCCATCGATTAAATAACCAGTTAAATGAATTTTGCAATTTAGAACAATTTGGAGGTTGAACAATTTCATATTAGGTTAGATTTGACAACTTGAAACGCTTTCCCAGCATATTATCTTCGATAGAATAACAGGCGGGACTCCTCTTTGGCTGTTTTGAGTGAACGGAGATCTGCGCACGAGCACGAAAGTTATTTCTGTCTCACTTAACGAAAAGAGAATTAGCAGATGGATTTTAAATATAAAAAAAATGGATAAGTAGAAATTATCACGAAAAAATATATATTTTCCTATTTGTTTTCATCTCTTTTGAGTTCCATCTTTAATTGATTCCAAAAGAAAATGTAAAACACTTTGGAATACATTCTTTGCCGCACAACGCCGGAATCAATCAATAAATTGCAGATTATTGATTTATAATTTCCAAAACTTTATCTCTTTTCGACTCATCCTGGACCGAAACATTCTCTTTCGACTACTACATCTCATTAACTTTAATATTAATAAAGTGAATAAATGGATATCTTGGAACAGATTAATTATTTTATTACAAGTATGATAACATTTTTTTAAATTAAGAGTTGTGTAACTTGACAACCACCTTTGAAAAGAGGTCCGAAGATTCTAGGCAGAGAGTAAGGAGGCTGAGGGAGGTGGCGTGTTGACTTCTCATTCCGTATACTTTTGTCCTTCTCTCGTTCCCTAGCTCGATTTTCAATACTCTAAAAATGGTTATTATATATAAATTTAGATGGTGTATCGATGAGAATAAAGTTAAAGAGTTTTAGATTGTTGTACTACAATTTTATTCTTTTATCTTTTAATATGAAGGAAGAATAATTAACGGATAAAGAGAAGTGATCTTGACATTAGAAACTTTCATATCATGGAAAAGAAAAACAATCTAGCGTTTCATATATCTTCGAATGTGTTCTTAAACGACATGGGGTGCGTTGAGGGTGCCTTGAGTTTTCAGCCTTCAAAAGGCTGACTTTCAGTTAATGGCCTTTCAAAAATATTTCCCAAACACCTGAACTTTAGCCCAAGGGGTTTTGGACACCTAAAGCCCCTTGGGAAAGCACTCCCCAAAAGTAGCCGCAGTCCATTTTGATAGTAGTTTCTCAAAAAAACATATTTAAAATCTCAAAGAAGTTTCTTAAATTTAAATGAAATAGTTACAAAATCCATATAAGACTATTTCTAAAACTTAAACTAAGGTAAGTTCTAAATTTATGTTTATGCCCGATGCTTAATATCCTGAATTTATGAGAAATTCCAAATAAGGGCTCAGAGTGTCTTCATCTTGTCAAATAATGGTATGAAATAGTCTTTATTTCAAATAAAGGCCAAAAATGTCTTTATTGTTTCAAATAAGGGTTTGAAGTGGTCATTGCTGTTTCAAATAAGGGCCTCACCTCACCGACTGTCTAAATATTTTAACCAGTTAAGAAAACTTTCGTCAAAATACAAATTTAACCTAATTTTTAGTTAAATTATATTTAAAAATAAAAAACTAAAAGTCAAAACTAAAAAAAATAGAAACGCAGGTGGGAGGGCCTCTCGCATGCGTTTCAACTGCCCGCCCGTGTTTCTATTTTTTTTAGTTTTTTTACTTTTTTAAGAAACAATCAAAGGAAGAAACTAATAAAAAAAGTAAATGACAAAAATGCCCCTAATCAACCTGTGAGAGACCTTTTTTGAGATTGATATGACTATTTCATGCCCTTATTTGAAACAATATCCATTTCAAACCTTTATTTGAGAAAATGAGAGCACTTGAGACCCTATTTGAATTTTTTTCCTGAATCTATAATGGCCTTATTTATTTTAACATTACCTGCATTTAATATTTCCCAAGCCAAAGATATCGTTAGGAATTTCGTATGCTATTTAGATTATGTAAACATGCATATTTTAGGTAATTTAATCCGTTAAAAGGCGATAAGTCACTTTAACTAATTTGCGAACCATATGAAAATAATTGGTAATATGAGAAAAGAGTCGATGAATTGCCAACAAATAACCTAAAGAAAAATCCCAGGTCATTGCTTTTGAGTAATTTCTTGACACTTACCAATATTTATTGCAATTTATTGACACGAAAGAAAGAACGTATTTTTGAATATGAAATGATGTCAATAGGTATGCGGCCCTCCTGGTAAAAGGGTCGGGGGTTGGGAACGCTAGTATCGCAGAGCAAAAGTCATATAGAGGAGATTTAGAGATAAGACTGAAAAAAAAATACGAAATGGTAATTTTTTTTTAAAAATAACTTAGGTAGTTCTCTCCACTAAATTCATAGGAGCTAATAAGCCTCCACAAATTCGGATCGCTTCTCGACCTGGTCATCTCCCAAATTTAGCGCGCGCGCGAGAGAGAGTACAGACGCTTGGAAGAGGAAGAGGCTCCCAAGCAGAAACGGTATAAACGGAATTTTACAAAGCCATTCACTTAAAACATGACAAGATCAACGCCCTCCCACCCACCTCTTTAAATTATTTTCTTCTTCTTCTTCTTCTTCTTCTTCTGCATCACCTTTCCACTGTTTTCAGCATCCTCACAGCTTCAGGAGATGATCTTTTACATGGCAGTCTTCTGGGTCGATCCGTTCCGCTGCATCTCCATCTGACCCTGCAAGAAAGTTTCGATCTTTCCCATCAGCGACAACGCTTTTTGAAGGAAGAAGCAGCAGCGGACATTTTAAGCAAGGATTAGTAGGTTTATTCCTAGGATGCAAGAACAGACAATGTCGAAACTAGGCCGAGTGTTTCTCGCGGTGCTCCTGGCTTCTTTCACTCCGGTGCTCCTACCGGCAGTGGCCGACGAAGCTCGAGGTGTGAATTATGATGGGAGGTCTTTGATCATCAATGGAAGCAGAGAGCTTCTCTTCTCGGGTTCCATCCATTACCCACGTAGTACCCCCGAAGTAAAAGTTCGCAGTGTCTGTTTTCGCTTACTCGAGGTTGTTTCGCTCGGGTCCGGAACTGATGGACGCCGTTCTTTTCTCCTGCCAGATGTGGGGAGACATTCTACAGAAGGCGAAAGAGGGGGGTCTCAACGTGGTTCAGACTTACGTCTTTTGGAACATTCATGAACCAGCTCAGGGTCAGGTAACGCCTTAGGTTTCGATGGTTTTCCTATTTCGTGAGCTGTTTCTAGGATTTACGATGCCGCGCGGTATGAGCTAATCCTGCAGTACAATTTCAATGGGAACTACGATTTGGTCAAATTCATCAAAATGATCGGCGAGCTAGGAATGTATGCAACGCTAAGGGTCGGTCCTTTCATAGAAGCTGAATGGAATTTCGGGTATGATCTCATTTCGCTACGCATTTTCCTCTAAGGACTTTCGGCAACCAAGTCTTACGGAGGCGTTCTTGTGCAGAGGCTTCCCGTATTGGCTAAGAGAGGTACCGAACATCACGTTTCGGACCGACAATCCACCGTTCAAGGTAAATTGTGCCCTTCACAGTTCTCTTAGAGGGAGTGAGCATGCCTGACGAGGTTCAGCGTTTCTTCCGATTTGCAGTATCACATGAAAAAGTTCACCAAAGTAGTCATAAAGAAGATGAAGGATGAGAAGTTGTTTGCTTCTCAAGGCGGCCCCATTATCTTATCTCAGGTCGAGCTTTACTTTTAATTGGGGAGTGTCGCACTTAAAAGAGATCCAGAAGACCATATGCTGGATCAAGAAAATTTAATTTTTGTGGTTGAAGAGTGCAGATTGAGAACGAGTACAATAACATTCAGCTGGCCTACAAAACGCAAGGAACTCGATACATCCAGTGGGCCGGAACGATGGCCGTGGGGCTCAAAACGGGAGTTCCGTGGGTTATGTGCATGCAGAAGGACGCTCCCGATCCCATGGTATGATACTTTTGTTCGTTCCTGATGTGTGTCATCTATTGACGGCGAATGCCCAAGCATTTTGTAATGTGCCGAGAAACAAACATAAAGCGCAGATCAACACTTGCAACGGCAGAAACTGTGGGGATACCTTCACCGGCCCAAACAGTCCCGATAAACCTACGTTGTGGACCGAGAACTGGACTGCTCAGTAAGTATTTTGAAAAACATCAGATTTTTCTCCTCCATGTATGTTTCACTGCCTTAGCAGATAAAAATCGGCGTAACGGAGATGCCACTCTTTAACGATGCATAAGTTCCGTACTGACTAAGGAAGAGCTGTTTTAGACTTGCTCCACATATGCCTTAACCAAGTCAATGGCCAAATAACAGATACAGAGTGTTTGGTGACCCCCCATCTCAAAGGTCTGCCGAAGATCTCGCATACTCTGTCGCTCGTTTCTTCTCCAAAAATGGCACTCTGGCGAACTATTACATGGTATGTTAAGCCCATCTACACAATATCAACATGAACTGTACTAGGTCAATGTGGTTTATGATCCTTTTGGTACGACGGACTACGTGTATCGTTGTGTCTGGCAGTACTATGGTGGAACAAATTTTGGGAGAACGGCTTCCTCTTTTGTAACAACTCGATATTATGATGAAGCTCCTATGGATGAATATGGTTAGTCTTCCTCATTCTTTGTTCGGTTGAATCTCTGTCTGTCCACAAGAAAAGAACTTACCGTTGTGCCAATTCTGCTATCTGGATTGAACGGTTCTGCCTCAAAAAATTTGTTCTTTCCACTGAATAATCACCGACAAAATTCGTAAAGCTTACTAGCTGTGGCGATTTATTTTCTTTAGCATATGTCTAGGTTGAATTATTGGATAAGCTTCTGCTGAACCAGTGATTTCCTATATGTAGGTCTGCTGAGGGAGCCGAAATGGGGTCACTTAAGAGACTTGCATTTGGCTTTGCGATTGTGTAAGAAAGCCCTGCTATGGGGAACTCCCTCGGTCCAAGATTTGGGAGAAGGACTCGAGGTATGGAAATAGGAAACCAAAGCGCGAGCCAAAACCCGAAACCGTATATATTCAGTAGATTCAGCTTACTCTTGAATGGAGACGGGACAAAGCTGAGCGAATTTTACATTGCAGGCCCGAGTCTACGAGAAACCAGGAACTAGCATCTGCGCCGCCTTTCTGTGCAACAATAATACTCGGCTTCCCAGACTGACCATGTTCAAGGGCATCAAGTATTACCTACCGCAGCGATCTATTAGCATCCTTGCCGATTGCAAGACAGTGGTCTATAACACAGGAATGGTACCATTGGAGATGAGATCTTGTTTCTTTCACTTGAGTGGATATTAGTGAGATCTACGTAAGGTGTAATATGTCCGCGTGTTATCAGGTTGTCGCGCAGCACAGTTCGAGAAACTATCATCAATCAGAGACAGCTAACAAGAATCTACATTGGGAAATGTGGCGGGACAATATTCCAACAACCGGTGATGCTCCTATTAAGTCGAAGAGTCCTCTAGAATTGATGAGCACAACAAAAGACTCGACGGATTATCTGTGGTATGCCACCAGGTAAGCAAGTGAGCATTACTCCAAGAAGAAAAAATTGTGCAGCTAAAATGCATCCTAAGTTACCTTACTCCTAGAACTTCAACATGTCCTTGCTTGTTGTTTGACAGCATTAAATTCTACCGCACCGACTTACCCTTTAGAAAGGACATCAGTCCAGTCCTTCAGGTGGCAAATCTCGGCCACTTGATGCATGCCTTTGTCAACGGAGAGTATATAGGTACTGCGTTCTATACATAGTCTTGTTGTTTCGATGAATTTCGGCAAAAGGGCAACTTGTCCAGACATTCTCTGGACATCTGGTACAGTCCTCAAGGAGAAGGATGTGAGAAATCCTCGGTTATCTTTAACTTCTCACAAGTGCATTTCAACTGCTTCCCAGGGTCCGGTCATGGAAGCAACATAGAGAAGAGCTTCGTCTTACAGAAAGCAATTGAACTAAAGCCCGGACTCAATAACATCTCTCTGCTGGGTGCGACAGTTGGTTTTCCGGTATTAACGCAGTCGAAATCCTTCTACTGTCTTGGTGGCTTTTTCCCCTTTACATCGCATACATGATGTGACAGACGTGTTGTCCTTCCCAATCTTCAATATGCTTCAGGATAGCGGAGCCTACTTGGAGCACCGGTTTGCCGGAGTCCACGCAGTGACACTCAAAGGCCTCAACACCGGGACCCTCGATCTATCGCTCAATGGATGGGCGCATAAGGTAATCGATTCATTGCTATTTTTTCACCCGAAAATCTCGGGACATGAACACAATCCCAAGCTCAGTTCTGATGCTGCAGGTAGGCTTGGACGGTGAAAAACTCCGTGTGTACACACAAGGAGGCTCGCACAGGGTACAGTGGGCAAAAGCTAAAGGACTCGGGCAATCTCTCACCTGGTACAAGGTACATCAGAGACAAAAATTTCCCATTTATTGTTCTATGAAGAAGAAGAAGAAGAAGAAGATTCATGTGAAAACGTCCTGATAGATTTTAACCAATTCCTAGGCTTATTTCGATGCTCCTGAAGGAAACGATCCTGTCGCGATGCAACTTGGAACGATGTCGAAAGGCATGGCTTGGGTCAATGGCAAGAGCATTGGCAGATACTGGTCTTCTTACCTGTCTCCTCTAGAAAAGCCTTCACAGGATGTGTAAGCATCTCTCTGATTCAATCAAAATACGCAGAAAAAACACAAAAAACAGAAAATAGACGACTTCTTTTGCAGGTACCATGTACCGAGAGCGTTCCTGGAGCCGACAGATAACCTTCTCGTTCTGTTGGAGGAAATCGGAGGAAATCCTGAAGGTGTTCAGATCTTGACAGTGAACCGAGATGTTGTCTGCAGCTTCATCAGCGAGAGCAATCCCGCGACCGTGAAATCGTGGAAAAGAAACGGTGGTCTGATTCAAAACATCGCAGATGACGTGAAGCCGAGGGCCCATCTGCAGTGTGCGGAGGACAAGAAGATCGTCCAGGTCGAGTTTGCGAGCTACGGCAATCCATTTGGCAGTTGCGGAAGTTACAGCCTCGGCAATTGCTCGGCAGCTGAGAGCCAGAAAGTTGTCGAGCAGGTCCCTTTCTCTCGCACTCTCACACACACATACACGAACGGCGTGTGCCCCCATTAATCACTGTTAGTCTGTCACAATGTGTCAAATCCTCCACAAGTAATTCCCACATCAATCTCGTGTGCGACCGACTTCATGACACTATACTCTTGTCCACACATTGTGTGTTTGAGCAGCGCTGCCTGGGAAGAAGCAAGTGTTCCGTGACGGTGGAGCAGAAGAATTTCGACAAGGCGGGCAATCTGTGCCCAGACGTGTCGAAAACGCTGGCCATCCAGGTGCGTTGCGGCGATGGGAAGAGTTCGCCAGGCAAAGCCAGAGAAGGTAGTGATTCGTGAAGAGCAGGACAGGACCACAGGACCACAGGACCTCCAGGAATGAGTTCATTGTAGCTCATGGACTTTGGGAAAAGTTGGAGCAGAACAGTGTAAGACAGGGCTCACGAAACTTTCCCAAGAGGTTGTCTGAATTTCAGCTCCGACGACCCCACATTGAGATCTTGGGTGAGGGACAAATTTTGTAGGATCTACGTGGACTAAAAGTGTTTTATTAAACATGCCTTATGAAGAAAAGTTTTGATTTGCAACACGCTAACTACGCATGAATGACAAAAAATAGGCATCTTCATGCTAGGGAACCGGGTTTAGCTCAGTGAGTAAACCGGACCGGATCAACTGATTTAAGGTCAGAATAGGGAGAACTTATGCAGTACCAACACTCTCCGGAGCTTTGGTGTCGTGTCCGACACTCCGATACTCTTTGACATGCCATCAACAAGTGATCGGCATTCCATACACGCTAGCGACAACGTCCAGCATCCCGACATCCCATTTCGACAGGCACGGGGTTAATTTTAAGCATTTTCAATGAATTAGGAGTCAAAATGTAAATTTATTAAAAATATATATACTTAGGTCATATACTCAATTACCTCAAAATTAATATGTCCAACCTATTAAAACAAAACATAATTATGAATCTCTTACGGAAGAAAAAGAAACTCACAACTGATATATATACACATAAAAATATATATTTAATATACAACGTGTCCCAACATGTCCGATTTTTCTATTTATTTTTTGAGAAATTAAGTATCGACGTGTCATGTATCGCATATCGTGTCATTACTACATAAGAAAGAACGAGCCCGACTCTCCACCTTGGAAGCGGTTCGAACTAGTCAAAACCAATCGTACTCTGGATCGAACCATAAACTTCGACATGAACGAACAATAACAAAATCACTTGATCAACTTACGTTTTTATTGTTGAATGATGCAACGTTTACGTTTTATCATAAAAGCTCGACTGTCTGACGCAAAATCAAAAGTGGGCCCAGTTATGGAACTGCCAGCCGATCGGCTCGGCTCGGATCGGCTCGGCTCTCAATTCTAGATTTTTGGGTCGAAGAGAATCCCATAGGTTCAAACGGTACTCCCGTTGCACACCCGAACGGAACCCTCGCATCGGCTTGTAACGTACGCCTCTCGAAAGCCCGCGCCTCCCTCTCTTTCTCTCTCTCTCCGATCCCGCCATTTCCCACTCTCTCTTCAATCGCCGTTCGCTTCTCGCTCGCTGCACGGAATCAATCCAGCCATTTTCGTTCTTCTCTCTGCGTTCCACCGCGCGATTTGATGGGTTTTTGCTTCTGCAGCGAAGTGACCTGACCGGAGAGGCGTCGCTCCTTTGCTATACGAGAACCTCGCCCCTAGCGTCGGCGATGTCGTGAGCTACGTCTCCGGTGATCGGCGAATCTTGGCGTTTGGTGATGGGGAAGAGAGACACGGTTGTTGTTTTGTCGTCGGACGATGGAGGTGATGAAGGTGAAGGTGAAGGTGAAGGTGAAGGTGTAAGTGTGTTGAGCTCGAGTCGGAGCCGCTCGAAGCCGACGGTGAAGTCGCTCGTTACTCGGTCGGAGCCGAGAAGAGCGAAGAAGCCTCGGGTTTCGGGCTCTCGATCCCGATCATCGTGTAGACGGTCCTCTATCGTAGACGAGGTATGGTTGCTCCGATGTCGTTCTGTTTCTTCGTGATCGTCTGTTTCTTCCGACTAGGAGAAGGCTCTACCTCCTTTGTTCTTTTGGTGCATTGGAACTTAGTATGAGTGCGCGTCTTTCGCTTGGTTTCTGGTTCTGAAGATTTATGGTCACTGGTCAGTGGTGAATAGTGAGACTTAAGCTGCTTGGAGGATTACCCGCTTTTAGCACCGCTTCTTCAACACACTTGCTTTGCCGACAAAAATGGAGTGATAGTGTCACTTTTAGTCTGAATAAGGAATGGCCGCAATAGAAGTAGGTCATGAGGTGAAATGAAAGAAAAATTGAAACTGATCCCGCCACTGGAATTTCTGAAATTTTTGGTTTAACCTATTGCAGTTTCAGTTTTTAAAGGAAGACTTCAATGAAGTATTCACTGGTGCCAAGGTAACAACGGGTATGCCCTTGTTTTTCTTTTAAAAATATTAATCATGCCCTAGTTTTAGTATGCGCTATGCTGTTGCTTGGGAAACATTAGTTGTCGCTTGCATATTTTGTTTCAGTGACATATAGTACTTGTGGAAGGCTCTCAGAGTTAAGCAACTGGAATGGATTGTTTAGTGGTCAAGTGAAATGTGATACAGAGCAACGCAACTTTGTAGGCCTGTTGTTACATCCTTAGCTGGTCTTTCGAACAAGACTCGATAGAGGGTGAGCCTCGAGGGGGTGAAAGTGCAACCTTAGAAGAACATTTTTAAAATGCTGAGAAAGGGTTATGATAGAGATGATTTAGTACTGTCATCTAGGGTATTCACTAAACAAAAGCTTTACTGTCTTTGATTGTGCTTTATACTATCATTCAGGTGTTTAAATGGTATTGTTACCTTTTTTTCTCTAAGTTCGAGCTTCAGACTGTATTTTGTTTCACATATCTGCTTCTGTTTTTTGTGGTGCATTTTCTATTTTTTACTTTATCCGTTAGCCCTTAGTTGTTCTGAAATGGTATGTGGAGCAGGTTTTGGTAGGAGCACTGCCAAGGAGTCATGGGTTGATAAGTATAAACCATGTACTTTTGAAGAGCTTGCAGTACACAAGAAAAAGGTTGATCCTGTTCGTTCAATTTTTGCGTATGAGACTCAAGGTCATGATATTGATTATTCTTTGATTGTAGGTTGAAGAAATCAAATCATGGTTTGAGGAAAGATTGATTACTTCAAAGGTACTTCAGTTATTCATGATAGCTACCAATATGACGTGTCCACCCTCTGGAAGGACACACTTAGTTGTAAACTTGTTCTGGACAAGTCTTCTTAGCAATACTTTTGACAAAGGCTTATGAACTGTCGTGATCTGGCGCTGTCTTTGCATGTGGGCGTGTTAAAGATTGATGGGTGATTCTGCTGCTGTTGAACTTAGTGATGGATGGTCATAAGAGTGTGTATAAAAAGTGTAAGCTGTTTTGACTTTTCACCTTATGCTTATCATGAGAAAATGTTTGACTACCAGCGTGGGTACAAAATTCACGTGCACATAAACCGAAGCTTCGTTAAATGACGGCGACGACCGTGGTGATGGTGATTGTAATGATTGTTATGTTACATGTGGTTCTGGTGTCTTCCATGAAATATAACATAATGGTTTCCATTCCAAAGAAAGATTTAAATCTCCAAGAAATAGGATGGTTTGGAAACAAAGTTTTGCAAAATAGAATAATCACTTCAAGGACAACCTGTGGAAAAATATTTCTCCTTTCTTTTCCTTGTGGAAGTTAATGATCCGCAATCTTAAATTGCAGGATAACCTTGGCGATCATGTTCTTATTATTACTGGGCCAGCTGGTGTAGGAAAATCTGTATGTCTTCCTCTCTCTTATTTTAGATGTATATCTTAATGAAGATGTGAGCTTTAGTCATATCTCCAGTTCAAGCATACTTGTTGATATTTCATCAGGTGAATATATTGATGCATTATCAGTTCAGCATTCTTGCGTCTAAAGTGGTGTAGTTACGAAGTTGGACACGGAGACACTAGTTTCAGACCACAAACATTGTTAGATTTGACTGGTTTGTCCGTGGTTTATTTATAGTCTAATGTGAACTTGGTCCAAGCCTCAGAAATGTTTTGCTTTCGGAAACTAGATGTGCCCACGAAAATTATTCTCTCTTTAGTCTCTCAGGCAGGTTATGCAGAAACCGCTTCGACGATTTTATGATGCCTAGCTTTAAGGGCTGTTTGGATAGACTTTTGCTTACTCTAAATCTGGTGGCGGGTGCACTAGCACTAAGCGCCCGAAACTTTCATGATATACAAATATTGACACATAGAGTCACATGTATTTTTTCACAAACTTGTTAAAACTTTCAAATTTTGGCTAGAAAGCCAAAATGTTCTTTCTGCTTGAACTTAATTCTAAACGAACATGCCTGTATTATCTCCCTATGATTGGACCTCTACCTGATAGTATGGACAGGAACTGTAAAAAATTATGATTGTTAATTTTTTACATGTTTGACATGGACTTTTCACTAACTTATTCTAAATCTGGGTTTGTTGTTCATAGTGCAGCGTATTCATTTTTGAGCTTTTAAACTGGTCTGCAGCCATCTGCTGAATAAATGCACATTCTTGGAATTTCCTATATTCCCCTGAATCTGAGGAAAAGTGTATTATGTGGCATGCACCTAACATTTGGCATAGTGGATAATGATACTTTTTGTCTGCCCCTGCCCGCATTTTATTTTTCATTTGATTCTCCTAACCTTCTGGTATCCGATGAAGGAAAAGATGCCCTTTTATTTGTCACATAAGTCTCATGACTTCTGCACTTGGGGTTGGCACCTATAAGTTCAAGCATTGAATGTTGAAATTAGAGATCTGTTGTGCAGGCTACTATTTTTGTTGTTGCATCTCACCTTGGAGCCACATTGTGTGAGTGGAACACACCTACTCCAACAGTCTGGAAGGAATATATCCATAACAGCAACACAGGTATATCAACCTCAATTGGTTTATCTGATCTTTTATGGTTAAGTTCTGTCTGTGAACACATGTCACTCCCTCTTCTTTGCCTGGACTCTCTCCTGCTCAGAAAAAAACTTATGAACACGATTTTGCTCCTGCATAAGGGTAAAAGTATGTGGACACTGTTGTCATACTGGCATTTATGATATGTAAAAATTTCCTCCTTTATTGATGAGTTATTTTGATCTACTGTCAGGGCAGTATGTATCTAAGTTAGATGAGTTTGAAGCTTTTGTTGAGAGAACAAGAAAGTATGGACTGATTTCTCAATCATCTGCCGGAGAGTCAAAATCACCAGCAATACTCCTCATTGATGATCTACCTCTGACACATGGGAATGTTGCACGCAGAAGACTGCAGAACTGTCTACATCTTCTTGTGCAATCTACTCATATACCAACAGCTATTCTAATAACTGATTATGGTCGAGTGGATTCAGCTGACAGGGAAGCACGATTTTTAGAGGAACTTCATTTGTCCCTTGAAAGTGCTGGAGCTCGTAAAGTCAGCTTCTTGAACTACTTCTACAATTATCCTTGGATAATACACATATTTTGCTCATGCGTGCCTGACGTGTAGCCTATCTCCTTGAAATTCTCAGATTGCATTTAATCCTATCACCAGTAATGCCATTAAGAGGATACTTTCCAAAATATGCAGCCAGGAGCTGTGCAATGTGACTTCTGAACAGATCGATTTGATAGCGAGGGCAAGTGGAGGTGACATCCGACATGCAATCACATCCTTACAATTTTTCTGTCTTAAGGCAGACTTGCCATCCTTATCTTTGTCAAGTCCAATGACGGTACATGGTCCTCATCTTGGCAGAGATGAGACGATCTCTCTCTTTCATGCCCTGGGAAAGTTTCTGCATAACAAAAGAGAGAGTGCCTGTCCATTGGGTAAGAGTTGATGAAGGCTTGAGATTCATTGTGATTTCCTTTGGATGTATCTAGCTTTGGCCCCATGATGGCACTGTCCTCTCCAGTTGCTGCACTTTCAATCGTCTTATCATGATACGCCGATGGGAGACATGTTTCCTCGTGCTTGTGCTGTCTACGTGTGACTAGTAGATTGTAGGCAAGTTTAATGTACTGCATGGCATGTTTCTGTGAGACTCCCTGTGTGCCAGCTTTTTTTCGTTTTGTAGTTAAAGATGCACATCCCATGCAAGAGAAATTCATGAGATTACCCTTAAAGATGGATGCTCCAGAGAAGGTCCTTTCTCAGGCACATGGGCAAGCAAGGCCAATTGCTGATTTTCTGCATGAAAATGGTACTTTTCCCTTTCCAACGTAGCTATACTCTCTTGAAAAGCAAAGACACAAGATTGCTAGCAACGACCATACTATTGCTGATGGACTCTTTCTGTAACTCCTATTGCAGTTCTAGACTTTCTTAATGAGGAGGCTGTGGATGATGCCTCAGCTGTACTTTCTTATTTGGGTGACGCTGATGTGCTCTTGCACAGTTTTCGTGGAGCAGTAGCTAGAAATTGTGAGGCAGAGCTTGTTGTACAGTCTGCTGCTGCTTCAATTGCTGTTCGAGGGGCACTTTTTGGAAACTCACATCCATTGCCCCCCAGGTTTCCCTTTATACATAATAAGCCTTGCTATTTATGTTTGGCTTTTTTTTTTCCTGTTTTCTTTTTGAGTAATTTCAAATGTTTACACGAGCTACCTGCCAATTCTTTATGAGGTGCAGGTGGCATATCATTCGTAAGCCAAAACTCTGGCAGAGTGAGAAATTGTCTTTACACAATAAGGTATGCTTGGCCTTAGTCCTTTGTATCTTCTGTTCGTTCTATCATGGAATTCTCTCTTCATCCCAATGGTTGTTAGTCTACTGTTTTTTGGAGGACTTCTATCATTGAAAATCTCACAGTCAGTAGAAGCATGAAACGTGTCCTTCAAGTGAATTTTCTTTTTACTAAGCTTGTAATCTTCACAGATTATAACTCCTTTGGCATGCTTGCGGCTTGTTTTGTGCGACTTAAACCATAACATTCAGTCTTTGTATCATCAAGAAAACAATCCCAAGTTTGCTGGGTCTACTCGTGCTGCCTGCATCGTTGGTGGACTTTGCAAACGTGATCTTTCTGCTTTTTTCATTTGAACTTCCTTGAATAAGTCACAAGTAATTCCCCACTGTTCGCATGGTGTAATACCTGAATTTCCTATTGCTGTTCTGTAAACAAACCCTGGACCTTGAAAGCAGGCAATGCTTTTGTATTGTTGCTTTCTAAATCGGCTATAACTACTATACTCATAAGGGTCAGGGCCACTTATTTCGCTCTAAAATATCCGCTGATGTCGTCCCCACTCCATGGTTGGCATAGAAAGCATGTTGGATGAATATTTACCCATTATTTTTCTGGCCATGCAAAATTTATTCTTCGAAATTGTGTCACGGTTTGGCTGCAGGACGAGATGTTAAGACAGAGATTCATGGTTTATAACGGAGTTAGCTCAAGTGATGTGTCAGTAATAGCTACTGAGTACATGCCTGTGTATAAATGGCTTCAGCATAGGTTTCCTAAGGGACACCAAGCTCATGAAGTTATGATGCTGAGCACTGAGATTGAAGATGGGATGAGTTTAGATGATCAAGATGTGAAGACATCTGATGATGAGATCGAGGAGTGGTGAGTTGGAGTCTAGTAATATGCAAGAGCTTCGCGGTTTGCTTCCCCAATATGTACGGTGTCCTCATATGCATTAGTCATCCAACTTGTAATCACGACCCAATTGGAAGAGTGGAGCTCTAGCGAGCTATATCGCCGTGCCAAGTGGAGCAATTTGCAGTGTTCTTTGTATAGAATTAGGTTGAGTAAAATTTTAGAGTTTTTCTGTGTATTTCGTCTTTTACTTTGATGGAAAATTAAAGTTTATGTGGAGCAAAATGGAAAGGGAAAATCAAATCGCAGGTCTTTTTCGATCTCGATCAGTTTATGAGTGGATGAGCTAAAATCCTTTCTGGAGCCATCTTTTAAAACGTACTACAGCTGCGTAATGCTGGCGAAATCTGCTGACTGCTGTTTCCTAGCAAGACGTGAAAAGTGCATCATTCTGTTCAGACCATTGTGTTGACACTTCATGTGGAAAATCAGCGCATGGGAAAGACGAGATTTAGCTGCAAATGGATAACCTTGGAGCTGTCTCATTGCCAATTTGCCGTTGATCGGCGAAAGGAGTGATGATGAGAAACCCTCGCACGCATTGGTAATGCCTTCGCTAGAATCACTCTGTCGCAGCCTTCTGCAGCAAAGCCCGCATTCAGCATATACATTGCCTGCCGCTCCTTTTCGAACTTCATACCGCTATAGATGAAGGCAGGCACGTACCAAGTATCAATACATGAACAAAAAAAGAACAATTCATCTGGCGAATTCACCTTCCACTGAGAAAATTATATGCCCGGAAAAGACGAAAAAGCGCGCGGGCCAACTCAAAGTGAGGGGAAGGAATCGCCCGTCTACATGGAATATATTTGATCTTATATCGTTGACTGACTCGAAGCAGCAGGATGGCCTATTAGCTCAGTTGGTTAGAGCGTCGTGCTAATAACGCGAAGGTCGCAGGTTCGAGACCTGCATGGGCCAAGCGTTTCCCCCTTTCCTTTTTAACCTCCGTTCAAGTCTCTTCTTTTGGTAATTCCCCTATTTCATGGGCCTATAGTTTATCTAATGCGTATCATAGTAAAAGTGTGCATGAAAGTATGTAACGGCGTGACACAACACCTATGTGCATGAACCATGAGGTGGCGAAATCTACCATACAATGTGTCGCCATGTTCATTCTACTAGACACATCGAAATGCTCAGGTTATGGAGACATTATGTGTTAATTGCTGTTACATCTGATTTCAATCAAAATCTTCATTCGACAATGGTTTTCTTCTGGAGAATATTAGCTTTCTCGTTGCAGAACTTTCGGTGTAACTTGGAAGGCATCCCCGTTGCAACGCGTTCCAAAAGAAGCAAAAGCCGATGAGGCTATAACCCAATCAAACCGTCACTGGCACGTAATGCTGTTCTCCAATAGAACTTCATGGCATGCAGATAACAGACTACATTTCAGGGACCAGTGAAAACCGGCTTCCCCACACACGATCACAAGTCCTTAACACAACTATAAATCAGAAGCAGACATGTTTGGGACATTAAAAGCTAGGAAAGCATCCTCAGTTTGCATCTAGGGGCAGTAGATGAGTAGGAGAGGGAAAAACTATTGGAAAGTCACGGGCCACGAACAAATGGCATACAATCAAGTTTCCTTAGGAGGGGCCTTCTTTGCAGCCTCTGCAGCAGCTTTCTCAGCCTCGATTTCAGCAACAATGGCATCGATTTCAGCTTCTTCGAGCTGTCGCAGGCCATGCTCTCTTGTCATCACAGCAATCTCTATGTTCTTTCCCCCACTCTCGACAACCTGAAAACAAATACAGGGCTTTTACTAAGTAACTATTTGATCATGCAACTGTTGAAAACGTAAAGCACAATGTCAGCAGGCAAACTCATTATACAGCTTAGAAAAATGAAAAGACTGAAAATGAGTAGCTTCAAGTATAACAATGCCCACGGAGCCAAGTATTAATAGAATTTGCTTGGCCAATTACAAGTCAGGGCCATGCACTCATATATTGCTTTTGACATCTCAAAGACATTGTGAGACAAAACAAACATTATATTAGGCATTGTCTTTGTAAGCCGTAGTTGATATTTATGGAACATCTATTCATCCAAAACTTGATCAGTCACAGTGCTGAGCAGTCACCGGGATTGCTAAGGATAACAACTTAATAACTATTGCCAGGATACAAGCTAGCTGAAAAGCAAAAGGCAAACGGAAAAACTGCTACAAAAGTACAGGCTGAGCAAGCACTCCCCGAGGATAAGTGCCCGAGGCTGAGAGAGAGATAAAGGGCGACATAGATAAGAGGAAAGTCTGTTCAGATGTATGTATCAGTTGGAAAACAGGTGGGTTAGGGGATGTAAAACTAATGCCCAAGAGCAAAACAGCTGAAAAGACAAAAAGCAACTGCCACCAGCCAAATACTAAAACTTACATAAAGCACTCTCGAGTTCAACCAAAATTTACATATGAATCTGCAAGACAGTCTATATGTCCATCTCCGAATAAGGCAAAGAAAGTTACCTCAAGTAATGCACGAATAGCAAGTTTCACAGTTTCCTGCCCTGAAGTTTCTTTGTAGTTTTTCTCCAGGAATTCCCGTATGGAATTGGAATTTCTGCCAGTGGCATTAGCTTTCCAGGCTGAAAATGTCCCCGAAGGATCTGTCTGATACAGTGATGGTGCACCAGTGTAGGGATCAAAACCAATAATCAAAGTTGAAAGACCAAATGGTCTCACACCCCCGCTTTGTGTATACTTTTGCTGAAGACCAGCAATGTAACGCGTGATATATTCGACGGTCACTGGATCTTCAACTGTAAGCCTATGACTCTGGCATTCAATTCGCGCCCTATTTATTAATACACGAGCATCTGCTTTAAGGCCAGCACAGGCCAATGCGATGTGCTGATCCAAGTTAACAATTTTCCTCACCGATCTGCATACAGAGGAAGCATACAAGTCAAAGAGCATAGTTCAACCAACAAAAAAACAGAAAGAGCAATATGAAAGTGCTAATAACAATTTTCAGCTGTAAAGAGGATTTATATACTCATGTGGGTATAAAACGAGAATTGTTGAAACTAGCATATTGGAAGATCAATTGGCCAAAATAACCATAAGCAACTACGATATTATAAGTTTCTTCCTCTTGACCGAATCTATAACCTTCATTAGCAGATTCATTTTTTGTGGTTTCCCCGATCAAACTAGAGGTTACCAAGGAACCATACATAGCACTGAATAGGGAGCCGCCGAATACACCAGCTACGCCTAACATGACGTTTTGTTGGTAAAGGAATCTTTTTCTCGAAACTCGAGAAAGGAAAAGGATAAACCTATGTACATAGGTATACATACTGAATACTATTTCAAATGATTAATGACGACGTGAATTTTTTAAAAGGGACCTCCCCAGAAGGTAATTTTAATGTGGCCGATTGCCCCTCTTTTGCAATTAGTTTCACTACAGCACCTGTTGCTCTAGCTAATTGTCCACCCTTTCCTCATCAAGATTCATAACTGCTTAGATTCCACTGGAAATTTGCGCACTTAAACTCGGTTGCCTTAATAAAATTTTAACTACTTGAGGACAAAGGGTCATGTCACCTTATCTCATGCACACCACCAGTCCATGTGGTAAGATGTCATAATTAGGTCAATAAGATACCAATAAGTCATGGTGAACAACATAAATCAATCTAGCACAAGCTTCTTTAGTAGATCAATTAGAGCGTCAAACATTTAAAGGGGTTCACCAATTATGATATATCACCTAACTAACAACCCTAACCCATAAGCTTGATAATTAACATCCTCCAATATTCAAGCACCAGCTACTAAGCACGTGAATCCTCTCAAATTCAACTGGACATTTTACCCTTAAGGCCTTGACACGTGTTCAAATGAACAAAAAAATTCAGACAAAGTTGAAGTCAACTAAAAGAGAGTGCCAACCATTGGGTCATCTTTTAGGTCATGACCTTAAAAGATACATGACATCATTGATAACTCACTTAACCTCGTAAACTGAGTAATCCTACAACCTATACAATAGGTTTAGTAAAATTGTCCTTGCATAAGAAAATATAACCACAACTTAAGCTCCAACTCCAAAATCTCGACAGCAAAATTCAGTTCTTTCTTGTCGAAACCTGAATATACCATTTCCTTCTTACTCCATTCCTCCTCTGCTAAACCTTCCCACTCCCGAAACCCGAAGAATGTGAGACTCTCTCTTAGAAAATATCTTATGCTATCCGACCCAACCCACCTCGTGCTCTGGTCAAATGCACGACAATCATTTTGTAACCGGAGAATTCACAAGGCATAATTTCCAAAAGATCTGATCCCAGCTAAAAAACGAAGCGACAATTCCCGCTTCCCCAGACCTAAAAGCCCTAATTGACTCGTCGACTCAGCCAATCCTTGGTATTCAACGAAAAACATTCGGGAACAATACAATACATGTGAACCCTAGCTACTCCGCATTCTCCAAAACCAGATCAATTTGTAATTCAAATGGCCAATCTCATGCACAAATACGCAACCATACGACCGCACGGAGAGGAGTACCTGGAATCCTGGAGCTTGGCGGTGGATTTCTTCTCGACACCCAGGACGATGGTGTCGGTGCCGCGGACTCCGACGGCGGCGTTGCCCTTGCGTACGGCCTCGAGCGCGTACTCCACCTGGAATAGGTGGCCATCGGGTGAGAACACGGTGATGGCTCTATCGTATCTCGCCATTGCTTTCGCTTCGAGCTTCGAGCTTCGAGCTTTCTAGCTTCGGAGTGTTGCTAGGTTCGATCTCTGATCTCTCTCTCTCTCTCTCTCTCTCTTTGAGTGCTCGTTGTCAGCGAATTGCTTCTGCGTCGACTCTCTCTTGTACAGAGTGACTAGGCTTAGGCATCAAGAAATATACAAGACCCTTTTTTTGCTTGGACACATTTTTGGTCCCTACAGTTTTGAAAATTTCACTTTTGGTCCCCATACTTTATTCGATTACAATTCTAATCCTCAAATGATTTTTAGAAATTCTTCTCCCAACATTTTCGTTCAAAATTGGACGGAAATTGCTGACTCAGCTGCGACTATTATTGACACACGGTGGCTACGAGAACATGCTTCTTAAACAACTGCACTTTTGATCCTCTTACTTTCAATGAAAAACTTGATTACTTTTATTGCAATTCCATCCAAAATTCTTTTGAAAATCACATTAAGACCGCTTATTAATCGGCGATTCTTGCGTTAATAAATGTGTCCCATTTGCTGAAGTTACATTAAGGCTCCGTTTATTTCCCAGGAGATGAATAATTTGAATAATATTTTCATAAAAATGATCACTTATTTATTTTTATGAATGAATGATAATTTTTTTTTATTAATCACGAAAATATTTAGAAATAAATTGTTATAGGTAATGTTAATATTTTTCGTTAAGTAATTATTTCAAGTGACGCATGCAATCATTTTTAGAAAAACGTTTTCAAAATCATTCATTTTTCATAAAGTAAGTGGAGACTATGATTAATTCCATTATATTTTTGATATATTTTGAACGGAAATTTGATGGTAGGACTTGAAATTTCCTTCGGAAAAGAGAATGAGGACCAAAAGTGAAATTCCCTCGAGCTACATGGGCCAAAATTGCAATTTCCACTATTTTCGCCAGCAACGGTGAATCCTTACTCTCCTCTTACAGCTGTAACATTAACTTATGGTGTTCCAGTGTTTGAGCTTCATCGTGATGTGTCGTATCGATCTCGAAATTTCTTTTATGGATGTCTTCGTTTCGAAAAAATGAAACTTGAACGTGGAAACTTCGATCAACAGCTCTTTAGAGTGAAGCTCGCAGTGAAGATCCGGTCTTTTTTATCGCTTCACCAATAGCTACTCGGACTTCTACTTCAGAAAAGTTTGCAAGACAGTTCTGGCGTTCTTGCGGATCTTGATGCTGTGTTTCTAGTGCTTTGCTTTGTAGCTGTGATAAGTGAAAGTTTGAACAGAATCAGATGATCACTGTTCCCTGAAATTCATGTCCAAAAGATTCTCGGAAGTAAGCTAGAGAAACTCAGATATCTTTACAGATTGAAGATGGGGTTGCGTGTCTTATCAAGCTCTTTTAGTTCACTTCCTTGGTGAGAGACAGGATTGTGGACACCATGAGCTTATAGTCGATTGGCTTTGTCAAGTAAGCGTCCATTCCCACCTCCAAGCACTTGGCTTCATCCGACGACATGGCGTGTGCGGTTAGCGCGACGATCGGAATGTGCAGGCTGCTTCCAGCCTCCGATCTTCTGATTGCTTTGGTCGCTTCGTACCCGTCCATCTTGGGCATCTGTATTTTTTTTTTTTTTTGCAGGAAACAGATCTAGGATCAAGAGACGGTTGACGGGCAGTGCATGGCAAGGAAGAGAGAATGTACAAGCAAAGGAGATGAAACAGATTCAAGAGTATTGTCTCAGGACGACACAATGAACAAACAAAATGTACCCTTTTCTAGGAAGAATCCCTGGAGACTAAGTTTGCTATCGTTTTGGAGACAGATCATTAATTCTTTTTTGTCGTGCTTGAGTTGGTTCCTTTAGTGAAAGCTTGCAAATTTGGAGATAACACACCAATAAATATGGTTCATGACCAAAAGAAAGAGTCATAGAGCATTCATCTCTTACTTGACAGTCCATAAGGATCAGGTCGTAAGGTTGCCAACTCCGTGTTCCTGCTTGAGGTATCCTGTCCTCGTCTTGCAAATGCAACGTCTTCCTGAAGTCTTCTGCATCTATCTCTAGTCTGCTGTTCAGGGCATTCACCGCCTGCAAGCCGTCTCCGACAGCAATGACTTTAGCCCCCAACTTTTCCAGCATGATCGTAGCAACTCTCTGAAGCACTGGCGTGTCTTCAGCAAGTAGTATGCGCAGGCCGTCCAGAGACCTTTTCTGGTCCATTTTTTTATCGGAACACAAATTGCCTTCAGCTTGAGGACGCTTGCTGACTAGCAATTGTTCTTGTGCTTCTGAATTTCCTTGTTCCTTTTCTTTTGAAGAAAACATGCTCCTCTTGCACTTGAGTCTGCCTTCGACATTGTTCGGGCGGTCCAAAGGGGGACTAGTTTGACATGCTTCTTCTTCATTCCCCAAATTGTTATGGCTGGAAGACAGATCGAATGAGTGATAGTTTGATGTCCTGTGTTGTAGAGGAGGGGGGGCTTTGATCCCTTCCTGTTGCTTTTGTTCTCCAGGAAATGTATTGATACAACCAGTATGTGAAGTTTCAACTGTGTCCATTTCATCCGAGCTCACTCCCTCATAGTGCTCAGAGTCGATTTCTAGACACTCATGCAACTCCCCTTCTTTATTCACGCTTTTTGAAGAATGGGAGCTCCTCTTCAGGAGTTCTGAATTCCTCTCCTTTATGGCAGCATCCAGAATTTGAACCATCTTGGCCTTGTATAGCGGCTTGTTGACCATCAGTATGTGTCCTTTCCTTCGGAGCTCCACCTTAATGGCGTTGGAGGTGTCATGGTTTAGCATCCACGCGAACCTTGCCTTCACGTGGTACTTATCTAGGCAATTGAGCTGTTCCTTCCATATATCTGTGTTTAGGTCAAGAAGTCCTATGTCCACGACAATGATAAGGACTTCGTTTCGAATCTCTTCGAAATTTGTCACTTCTGATCTCGGCAGTTCATGTGCATGTTCCACATCGATGATCCTATATGGATCACCTGGATTTCTGCCTTGGAAGAGTTCCTGAAGAATCTGGGTCAATTCATTCCATCCAGATGCTTCCAGGGTGAAAACTCCATTTCTGCGCAACCACCTGGACGTTATAAATCTGCCAGTGCTTCCATGAAGTGCAAGTAGCACCTGCATTCAAATTATGGACCAATGCTATTAATGAAAGTTGTCTGCTGTGGATTTGTTCTCGCCTTTGATCTATGTCAAAGTTGAACCGTTTTGTGATCGCCAATCTTAATTCTTTTTTTGAAGCACCTGAGCCTTTGTAATAGTTATAGTGTACATGTAAGGATTGAAAAATCAATTGCTGTTGCTCTAGTGGAGAATTTTGGAAAAAACGGTACGTACTGTTATGCTGTCCTTGGCATAATCCACTGAACAGTTATGTTCTGTGCCATCAACAGGCGCATTGAGAAGTAAGTACAGTCTCATGAGAGTTCCCGGGCCATTCTTCTTGATGATTTTGATTTCTCCACCCATCTTGTTGACCTATAATCACGTGCTTGTAAGGTGAGATTCTAAACAAACGCTCATTTAAAAATCCGAATCTGTTATGGTGTAGTTGGTTGAGTAAGTGTCCTTTATCCTGATTTTTGTCTTTGGTTTTTCTTCTTGTGATCTTTCTTGTAAATGTAAGCATTCTTTTTTTCCACCTCGCCATCTTTTTGCTGCACATGACCGAGATTTTATGAGAAATCAACTCACCAAGGTTCGTACGATGCATAGGCCAAGACCAGTGCCGCCATGTCTGAACATATGCAAAGAAGAAGAGTAAGATTTTGCAAAAGATCTATATTTTAGATGATTTGAAGAGCTCACAATCTAGTTGTTGATGGATCAGCCTGCTCAAAGCTTTCAAAAACAGATTCCCATTTGCTTGGATCGATTCCTACAAGAAGAGAAAATGCTCAATGGATATCCCGAGCCAAAAAAATGAAAGAAAAAAACTACGCCGATGCAGTATGGTATGGAGAAACTTAAGAGACCTTACCACAGCCAGTGTCGTCAACTTCGAACCAGAGAGTCACTTTGTGGTCATTCTTGGATGCCCTTCTTGCGTGACTACCATGTTGCTTCAACTTTGTCTTAAGGGAAGAAATGGATATTTTATGCTCAAGAGGAAGCCTTACATAGTCACTTAAGGTCCTTGAGTTTCCGCACCATCCTCGAATGACAATATGACCCGCTGGCAATCACCGCAGATGGTAAATTACTCTTGATACAGAAAGTTTAGGTGTTCTTTATGGTGTTTTGCAAACTCATGTATATTGTTCTGAACTAGTCTCAGATTCTGGTCCCCTGAAATCCTGATTATAGATTACCACTTGCTGTTTCTTTATGTTGTTGTTTAATTCCAGCATGCAATCAGGCCTTGTGAGACTAGCAATACTCACATGCAGTAAATTTGAGAGAATTGCTGATAAGATTGGCGAATATTTGGACAACCCTGGCAGAGTCCCCTCGAACTAACTTTGGCATATCGTCTGCGAGGAAAAGAAAATTGATGAGGCCTGCTGCGTGAGGATTTTTCAGCATACTAGTTGCTGATAGTAGAGTTCCTGCTTAAAGGTCATACCAGCAAGATCTAAGATAGTCTCCACGTTGTGATTGATACATTGCACTGAGAACATATCGACAAGTCCTTCAAGTTCTCGTGCTAAATTGAACTCTGCCTCCTCCAGCACTAGTTTTCCAGACTCCACCTGATAACATAGAGAAGACAATTAGAGTGAAAAAGTACAATGTGTGTGTTTCATCCGCAACTTATACTATCATCAACATTTGCAAACGCTCGCTCATTCCTGCACAAATGTGTGCTACATATTTGTATAAGTGCACGTATATTTGTATTGCTGCAGATACTTGCAAAAGGCAAGATTTAGCTCTTCTATGTATCTGACCTTGCTAAGATCCAAAATATTGTTCAGCAGCCTAAGCAGAGCGGTTGAGCATTTTCGAATTTGGGTGACCGTTGAGTATTGTTCATTTGTTAGGCAATCATCACAAACAAGAATGTCCAGCAATCCGATTACTGCAGCCATAGGCGTCCGCAATTCGTGGCTGTAACAAAAGATATATATGTATCAGAAGGTAGACTTAAGTATGTGCTCATGACCTTAATAGTCCTAGATATCATTCCTATTATTGCCAGCAGTCAATAGAAGTTAAGAAATCCATTTCCACAGCGCCCGCTTTTATCCAAATAATGAAACAGCCAAGTGTCTTTTAAGTTTCATATATTCTCCCTTTTCCCATCACCATTGATGCCCAAATTGATGAAAGAAAAACTTTCTGAAGATTAAGATGGAGGGTCACCTCATATTTGCTAGAAATTGACTTTTGTAGTTGCTTGATGCCTCGGCTCGCCTCCTTGCATCAAGGTGGCTTATCAGTTCTGCTCTCAGTTTCATTTCCTTTGATACTCCATTTGTCAGTATAAAAATGCACAGGCATCCGATCACCAAGGTACATAGCGAAGCAGATATGAGTATGACCAATGTTTTGAAGGCTCTTTCATCCACCTTCCCAAGTATATATTTTCTCGGTATGATGATCACTCCCACCTGCAAAAATTGTTGCTCAGTTCATTCTCTAGTGAAATGCTTAAAGTGATAGGTGTGCATTTGGACAAATTTTGTGGGAAAGGAGAGCACAATATGGAGAAATTCCCATCAATTTGGTCACCAATGACCTTATATTTGTCAAGTGTACAGTGTATTATGCACGTACATTTATCTTTAAGCTTACCATAGGGAGTCTTTTCAAATTCAGAAAGAAGGAATCAATGTAATAGTGCTGTCGGTCGAGTTTGGCATTCTCTACATGAACTTCATGACCTGCAGGAAAATTGTTTCCGTAGGTCCTCTGCAGCCACTCGGCTCCCAACTGTATGACTTGATCCTGAGAATGGATGGCCATCATAAGCTTTGGCCCGTTCGTCGAATTGATCAAGAGAGGAGTGTTGCTAGAGGTGGCAAGCAAGTAACCTTCTTGAGATGTCAAATAAATGTGCCCACTATGAAACTCAACAAGCTCCTTCATTAGCTGGCCGACGCTATAAAGCGCTGTGGTCACGCCCACGACTGCCACTATACTCTCATTGGAAGGATCCCACACGGGCAATGCTGCCGAAAGCAGCGGCGAGTCTGAGTATTTGCTCACGGCCACGTGCCAAGATGCTACCCCATCAGGGACTTGAGAAAGCCCAGCAATGTTGATGAGATCATCAGGCAGTATTGTCCTTGCTTTGCCTATCTTCTCGCCTGTGATGGGGTCGAGAGGTACACGGTACCAAGTTGCTGACATGTTGCCGTGGATCATTTGGTCGTTCCATCCCTGGAGTGACGGAAGCGTATCGAGGCTGGAAGACCCGCTGCTGCTGATTGAATAGTTCATCAGATCGGAGTATATGTAGAACGTGTTGTTGCTCCTGTGATCTCTATGGAAAGCCTGGACAAAGCCGTTCCGGTAATTGATTGTTATTGCGTTGAGCGCTTTACGGCTCACAAACAGCGCCCACGTGACATCTCTCATTGCCTCATACAGCTGCCAAAGAAATGGACTAGTTACTGACAAGGGTATTATATGCCTAAGAAAACCAGAAGTTTGTTGGATGGCTTCTGATAACAACCAAAGGTTGTCAAAGACAAACCTGGACTTGTTCAGCCTGAGTGGCAGGTTTGTTGTACCGCCGGATCACATATTCCGAGAGCTTAACCTGAGCGGTTGTGATCTCGACGGTGGAATTCAGGATGTTCCACATCCGTAATAGGGGACGCTGTAAGAGCTCATGACGCAGTCCATACGCTAAGCTGTTCAGAGACTTTGTGGTATAGCTTCTGGTGATATGCCACGTTAGTATTGTGAGCAACCCAATTAGAATGGCCAGCATAACCTGCGAAAACACCACAATCCGCAATAATCGATAGCTGAGCACTTGCATTTTCTTTCTGTTCACATTCATGAGACTGTCTAATAGGACTAAAACTCACTGTTGGTCAAGACAAAAAGAAAGAATACGTATCAGTAGCACCTCTAGAATCTCAGAAATGGTTTGAGAACAGAGGAATTACTATTGTCAACTAAGATTTCACCGTTAAATCCTTAACATCAAGCTCACAAAAAGCAAAACACTTGGAGATCTCAGACAATTTTTTAGTTCCCCGGAAGTAAATAATAGAACTATCTGATCATTCACATCAAACTGTCAAAAATCTTAATGCAGTCATCATTTTCCAGAGTGTATGGCCTAAATTAGTTCGCATGATCAGCTAGTCGATACAATACAAGCGGCATGCGATTTATGAATTCGGCATACCGGTGCCACAATCCAGAAAATGTGCTTTGGAAGAACTTTTTTCTTGGCGCATATCCAGAATCAAGGCAGCAAGGAGGACTTAAAGAGTTCAGGCAGCTGAGAATTGGACAAATTCTTCAACTATTTGTTATCCTCGTTGATTTTACCAACCTAATGGCCATGCTCATTCAGATTTTACATTTACTTGCTATTGGCAACACACATCACACGGACAATGACTAATATCATACTACACAGCTGCTCATTTCATCGAAAATCAGTCACTTTTTTGTCAAAGGACATGATCACCATTCATCACACCATTGAACAGACCCTGTAGTAAGAAAATTTTACTGACCATGATGGCCAAGCGAGCCGCGAAGACGCTGTAGTACGATGACAGGCAATGAGCGCTTGAATACTGGAGCTCATCTTGCTGAACATCTCTATGAAAAACCCGGCGGCGGCCCTGCAGCGCCATCCCCCTTCTCCAAGGATAGGCAAGGCCTGAAATCCTCTCGAACACCTTCCTTAAAGGCGTCCCCATCGGCGTGACGGGCGGGGATGAGCAATCAGAGCATATGGTCGTTGGTGTTGCAGCACCAAAACTCTCTGCCATGATGACTCGCTCACTCCTGAGTCTTATTAAGTGTGCATTTCCAGAGAAAGAGAAAGCTTTTTGCTCTGTGTATGCGTGCGTGTGCGTGTGCGTGTGGTGTTGTGAGTATACTGCTTCTTGTGTCATTTCCCACTTTTTGAAGGCAAGGCACATCTTGGTGGATCAAATCTTTTTTTTTTTTTCAAAATGTGGAGGGAGTGGTGTAATATTATATTCCTCATCCACCCACAAACCTCTTTAGTGCAAATTTCTTTCAGTGCACGTTACTGTGCTCGGCAAATTCGACTGCTGGAGTCGAATCGGAGGTTTAGTGTAGCCGAAGTTTCATCAGTAACATTGTTTATGACCATGACACAGACAAGGCAAGGTTACCAGCTTCCGCTTGGTGACCACACAATAGTGCCAAGCTTCTTGTACCTAGTTTCTTTTAGCTCCAACAGCTTAAAAAGATTTTACCATGTTGTTCTTCGGAATACTCAAACTCAACTAAGAGGAAGGTGGTTGTGTCTAGATTTCTCTTCATTCTGGTTTTGAAATTTTGATATCAGAATGTTTGGGACGAGAACACTTTCTGGGCATGTGGAATTTATCGTTACGTTGCTTCTTAAAAGCTGCCGAAATAGATCGAGAATGTCAATGAACTTCGTGAACATATCAATATTATCAACATCAACATCAACATTACCTTTATCCCAAACTAGTTGGGGTCGGGGGTTGATGAACCTAAAAATAAATAAAATAAAAGTAAGACCAATTGAGAGAAAAGAAATAATTATATAAAAATAAAAATATATATAGGGAAAAAGGACTAAAAAAGACAATTTGGAACATAGAAATTTTGCCCCTTCCACAATGCTAATAGCTTTCATCCACTCCTTCCTAAGACAAACCTTATGCCAATCCATTTTCCACTTCATTAAATCTTGTTTTACTACTTTCCCTCATATAAGTTTCGGACGACCTCTTCCTTTTTTCATGTCGTGCTCTCGGTAATAAACTTTTGTCCTTACCGGAGCATCTAGGGATCTTCGAAAAATATCTCCAAACCATCTCAATCTATGTACTCTCATCTTTTCCGCCATCGGTACTACTCCAACTTTCGTTGAATATCTTTATTTCTTATCTTATCCATCCTTGTATGATCATATATCCATCTTAACATCCTCATTTATGCTACTCCCATTTTATGCTCATGTTGCTTCAGTGCTGGCCAACATTCAGCTCCGTATGGCATTGCAGGCCTTAATGCTGTTCTATAAAATTTTCCTTTTAGCCTAAGAGGCATTTTGCGATCACACAAAAATCCTGATGCACTGCTCCATTTCATCAAACCTGCTCTGATTCTATGGCTTACGTCCTCATCAATCTCCCCCTTTGCAATATTGATACCAGATATCTAAAAGCATTTTTCTTGCGTACCTCCCGTCCGAGTATATTCACGGATTCTTGATCTCCTCCTCTTGCCGTGTTGAACTCACGCTTCATGTATTCGGTCTTACTTCGGCTTAACGTAAATCCTTTAGATTCTAACGTGCTTCTCCGTAATTCTAATTTAGCGCCAATCTCAGCCTTAGTCTCATCAATAAGCACAATATCATATGCAAATAGCATATACCATGATACCTCATCTTGGATATCTTTTATTAGCTCATCCATAACTAGGGCAAAAAGATAAGGCTCAAAGCGGAACCTTGGTGTAAACCTGCTGTGATTGGAAAATAACTTGATGTGCCATTACAAGCCTTCACACATGTAGTAACACCATCATACATATCCTTGATTACATCTACATACTTTGAAGGTACTTTTTTCTTCTCAAGAACCCACCACAGAACTTTTCTTGGAATCCTATCATACGCTTTCTCGAGATCAATAAACACCATATGTAGGTCCTTATTCTTTTATCGATATCTCTCCATCAACTGTTGTATCAAGAAGATAGTCTCCATGGTAGATCTTCTTGGCATAAATCCAAATTGATTTATAGAAATCTTGGTCCTCTTAAACGATGCTCAATAACTCTCTCCTACAACTTCTTTGTATGGCTCATCAGCTTAATGCCTATATAGTTGGAACAATTCTGGATATTCCCCTTGTTCGTGTAGATAGGTACAAGCATACTCTTCCTCCATTCATCAAGCGTATTATTAGTTCGGATAATCTTGTTAAAAAGGTTAGTAAACCAACTTATTGCCACATCCCCTAAGATCTCCACACTTCAATAGAGGCACCATCGGGTACCAAGGCTTTACTAGTCTTCATCTTTTTTAATGCCTCCTTAACTTTATGCGCTCTAATTCTACGCACAAACCTTCTGTTTAAATTATCAGAAGTGTCCTCCAAATCCACCTCACTTCTATCGTTCTCTCCATTAAAAAGCTTGTTAAAATAACTCATCCACCTTTCCTTAACTTCTGCATCTCTTACTAAGAGTTTTTGATTTTCATCGTTGATGCATCTAATCTGTGTCAAGTCTTTACTTTTCTTGTCCCTTATCTTTGCAAGCCTATAGATACCTTTTTCTCCCTCTTTACTCCCAAGTTTTTTGTACATATCGGAGAAAACCTTGCCTCTAGCCTCTCGCACAGCTTTCTTGGCATTTTTTCTCGCCAATCCAAACTTTTGCAAATTCTCTTCATTAGGACATTTATGCAAACATTTGAAACACTCCTTCTTCTGTTTAATTGCCTCCTGCACCTCTTCATTCCACCACCAAGTTTCCTTTGTTTGATGTTCGTTCCCTCTACTTTCCCCTAACATCCCTCTTCCCACTCTCTGGATGTAGTTAGACATCTCGCTCCACATCATATTTACTTCGCCCTCTAGTTGCCTCGGTCTTTCCCGAAGCATTCTTTCCTTGAAATCTGTTTGTTTTTCCTCTTTTAACTTCCACCATTTTATTCTAGGGTTCTGAGCACTTCTCTGCATTTTCTGTATTTTGTTATACCAAACCTCTAAGACCACCAACTTATGTTGCGTAGCTACACATTCTCCAGGGTAGATTTTGCAATCTACATACGAGGCTCTACCCTCTTTCTAGCAAGAAAGAAATCAATCTGGTTACAATTTTGATCGTTGCGAAAAGTGATTAGATGTGACTCTCTTTTCCTAAACAAGGTATTTGCCAACATCAAACCATAAGCTAATGCAACGCTCAAGATGTCTTCGCCAAACTTATTTCTAGTCCCATAGGCAAATCCTCCATGAACTCTGTCAAAACCTTTACTACTTTGACCAAACATGTCCATTTAGATCTCCTCCTATGAATACTTTCTCCTCGCGTGGTATCCCCCTAAAAATCTCCTATGAACTTCATGAATAGATGTCTAGCAAATAACGTTTGTTATGTACAATGTCTTGGGCAGAACCATCATGCTTTGCCCCAACAGTTTTCACTTTGTCTAATCATTAGATAGTATCAAAATTACACCAACAGAAGAGGGAGTCAATCAAAACTTTTGTTTCCTGAGAACAGGAATCAATTCATGGAGACAAAAGTCAAAAGCCCGTCTCCTTTTGGAAAATCAATGGACAAGACTGAGGGAGAATCTTGGTCTGAAATTTTCATCTTCCTATGGGGAAAGAGGGAAAGACATGATAAACAGATAAAATCACATAATGAACAGTAAAAAAACTAACGGAAAGTTGCAACTTCATCTTGATTTGGAATCCAAATGAGAACCAATGTACCAAATTGTATCTGATTTCAATTGAACTTGCACTTGCAGGCGCCTTCAAGCAGTCTGAACCAGTAGAATTCACAATTTAGATCCAATTTTGAGCAACCTTTTCCTTTTCTGTTAAAAGAACCAAAGCTGCATTTTTACGTTGCTGACTTGACCGTCGAACGGCCGTTTTCCGAAAACGGTTAAACTGGCAAGAGACGTGCATACACCAGATATCGAAAATACGTAATCATGTCTCATTATGTGTAAGCCGGACCTTACGCATGGAAAGCCGGATGTCAAGGGAATCCCATCAAGCAATGATAGAGAGAAGTGTTAGAGATCTAGCTGGGCCGTTCTTCTGCAGAAGTTCAACCAGTTTTTCTGATCAAGGTCCAAAAAGAAGCAGCCAGAGGCATTCTCTATCAGATAAAGAATTTTCAAGTGCATGCTTCAGTGTTACATGTCTCAGATATCATACTAGGGGAACAGATGGGAATTGGCAAGTGAAAAAAAATCAATGCCTCCTTTTTACTTTTGCTTCAATCCAATGTCACTGGAAAGACTCCACTATGAGGACATATCTATTGTTCTTATCCAGTCACACCAGACATGATCCATATGGGGTGTTAATAAACAGCTACACTCGTCCTCAACCACATGAATTCTTGCCAACTTGCTAATCTCATGTTAATTGAGAAAAACACCAACTTTATGATCTAGTGCATGCAGAAAGGTGGCGAATTCATTAAGGATTTAATCTGTCATGCGCGGATGATGCAACTCAGGTTGGTCCTTGTACTGGAAAGTAAAAGGTGACAACGATCAAAAGTTAGTGTCAAGAAAAATCTTTCGAATAGATTACATTTAATCACTGAAAAGAAGCATCTAAAGCTCAGGACCAAAACCCAGAAACAATAGTAGAAAATGATGAAAAGAAGGCTTATAAAGATTGGGTTAGTGGGTGGTTAGGTTCATGGCAATCCAAATATCTGAGGACTAATGCCCTGGGCGGCTTGATAATATTTGATTAAGGATCTCTCAGAGAGATTATTGCCTTGTGGTTGTTCTTTAACACGCCTTGGACTTGGCACATTTCACCCTCTAGGATGCAAGTTTTGTGACTCCACATCACAAACCACATATCCAAGACCCAATTTGTGAGTTAGCTCATTGCTTGAACCAACAGTTGGAAAGGAGGAACAAGGAAGAGCAGCCATTTTACGTGTAGTGTACTTCTGGTTTGGTATGTAGATATGAATTCAACCGAGTAATTTGTTTCCGAAAGTGACGTGGCAAACTGTAATTGGTACTGGGGATAACTTTCTTATGACTGAATCCCAAGAGACCAAATATGTCTCCATAACAATAAGCATTCCATCCTAGTACGTGGTGAGGAGAAGAACATGTTCCTAGTGAAAGGAATTTCGATATTATAAAGCTAGGTACTCAATTTCTCGACTCAGATTAATCTCCCCATGCATCACGTGGAGCGGCTGGCATGACTCTTGTGTTAATCCGGTGGCAAAAGCTTAGGGAACTTTGAAGGGTACAAGAACAGCAGCTATCTTATCAAGGTGCTTTCGGTTTCATGCTCGCAACTAGACTTTGTGTTGATATGATAAGATTACAAGAACCCCCAAACAGTTCGCTCATAGTCAAATCTATCAAGTTCATGATCAAGACTCCCTCTCCAACATATCTTCCAAGATCAGCTCCTCCTAATCAGCATCAGACAAATCGGATCGACTAGAGATGCTGCGTTGAACACAATCAACTCAAAAAGCAAGATTTGATTCGCTGAGGTAAAGACTCGCAAGCTCAGAAGAACCAAGAAGAAAATCTTGGGCCATGGGAGAGCGAGAGCTAGTGGAGCAAATTAAAGGAACAAGACAGACCCCATCCCACAATTGTCCGTACCGTACGATGTTGGCGTTTGGAGCATCAATCACAAGAGTGTCGAATAATAGACCGAAAGTCTCTTGGAACAATGTAACTACCGCCATGCTTTTAAATTTCCGGAAGATGGATGGAATCGGTTCGAGCTCAAATCACAATCCATTCGAGCTGGCTCTCGATTAGGTTCCATTCATGTGATGATTAGAGAACTGAAACGTACTAGATGCAGTCCTATTTTTCTTAGATTTTTTTTTTTAAAAGAGAAATAAGGCTAGCCACAAGATTCCACATCACACGCCTTAACTTCGTGCGCAGAGACGCACACTTCCACAAAGTCGAGCAAGGCATTGGCCATTTTCCAGAATAGGGGCATTACATGACATTGGTGGGGGCAGAGGGCGTCTGTTTGGGAGCGAGAGTGGAAGCTCCATTCATGGCGAGTGTCTGAGTGGAGCCAAAATTTACATCCACTGTCAAAAGGAGCTCTGGAGTAGAAGCCGCATTAACCATTGCCACCCAATTGGGTGGTCTTGATGGCGATGGAAGTGAAGCTCAAGAAGAGCAAAAACCATTCTAAGATGTGAAGATTGGGTTCTGAGAGAGTGATGTCTGCTTATTGACCAATGAAACTGTGGGATGCAAAACGGAAACATCAGTTCTTGTAGCTAGAACAAATAGAAGAAAACGATGATCATGCTCCACACTGTCATTTTTGTTTCTTCCCCGTGCCGGTTCAGTCATGGCAGAGCATTCCAGAGACTTCTATATACAAGAACAAAACCATGGGGGCTACCCAAATTACTATGGAAATAATCAAAATGGAACTCCCAACTCTCTAACCTAGATCAAACAGCTCTGCAATCTTTGCTCCCATCGATACCCGACGCTCTAATCTGTCACCTGTTTCTGAAGCATTTCCAATACAACACAAGCAAAATCGACCGGTCAACTGTCCATAGTCCACATCCTCCCATGCATTGATAAATAATGAACACAGACGCCAACATTGGCAACATGCTTTTGCACGAGTAACCTTGATTCCCTGATGTATGCGCGGTATATCTCTCCAGCTGACATATTGTTCATGATAAAAGTAGATGAGACATCTATAAAATAGACAATTCCCTGCATATGCTTGCTCATCTTCAGATTGTGAAAGTTAAGGGGGCTCACTTTTGGAGAAGAAATCCATTTGGTAACATAATTTCTGGAGCAGAAATCCATTTGGTTACGTAACTTTTTTATTTCTACTTCTGTAGATTTTTTTTTTTTTGCTCTAGAAATAGTATTAGAGCCACTTGAAGAAGAAAAAGAAGTTTACTTCTTTCCAAAAGTAGAAAAATAAACTTTTTTTGGCCAGAAATTGATTTCTAGAGTAGAAGTATTGCTTTGTGCACCCTGGCCATAAGTTAATTTCTAGAGCATAAATGTTGTCATGCGCGCCCTAAGGGGCGCGTGGTAACACTTCTAAAAGTGGATTTCTACTCCGGAAGTGCTTCCGGAGTAGAAATCCGTTTGGTAATATAACTTATGAAGCATAAATTCGTTTGGTAAAAACTTTTACTTTTCACTTCTGAAGTTGATTTTTCCCCAATTTGAGAAGTTAAAAAAAGTAGCTTCTCAACTCAATAAGTGCTTCTTGGACAAAAAAAAAACAGAGACCTCATAAAGTACTTCTCGCCTCACTTTCTTTTCATTACGCCATCACCGCCGATCATCGACACCCACCTCCGCCGCTTACAATCGCCGACCACCGCCCATCGCCGCTTGCGACCACCGCCAACCACCGACCATCGCCCGCCCCTTCCTACCGCCCGCCGTCTGTCGTAACCGTTGCTCGCCCCCCGTCGCCGGCCGTGATCGCCGACCGTCGCCCACATCCCCCCACCGCATGCTGCCGGCTGTGATCGCCGACCACCACCGCCCTCCGCCGCCGTCGAGTCGCCATCTCCGGCCACCGGAATAAAAAATAAATATTTTTTATTTTTTAAAAAATAAAAAAATTATTTTTTAAAGAAATTTTTCGATGGTCTATAATAATTCTTTATAGAAGATTTTCTGTTAATAATGTTTTAGAAGTAGAGCTTTCAACTATTACCAAACGAATTTCTATGATCAGAAATCAATTTACGGAGTAGAAGTAGAAAAATCAACTTATGCTTCTAAGTAGAAGTAGAAAAATCTAACTTCTGATCAGAAGTTGATTTCTGAAGCGAAATGATTATCATGCACGCCCTAAGATGCCCGTGAACTAGGGCACATGGACTGAGAAAACAAAATTGAGCACAAAATTGCAAAAGCCTCTTCCTCGACCAACCAACATGTATACATATTCAAAACTCCGCCAAGTCATAAAGCTTCAGATGTTTTTCACCCATCATAGATATCAAAACAAGTTTCTTGCTTAAACCTCAGCTGGAGGAAAATGCTTTAACTTATAGCTCTTTCTTTCTTTTTGACCAATATAGTCAGACCACAGGGCATCATGAAAGCACTTTATCTAACTACATTCTCTTGACTCTGCCTGTGTTCAAGACCATCAAAACCATCAAATGCCTGAAAATCATTTTGGTAAGATAAATTAATGCCAATATCCCGTATAGAAGAGAATTCAACAAACATTAAGAAATTTCTTATATTATTCCTAAAATCCATCACATCTAGCAATTTCTCTACGGTTCCTATATCGACTTACAACCGATAGAACTGGCAATGGGCAAATAAAAGTTAGCTACAAAACCAATCATGCGTCACCTACTGACAAAACCGGGGTACATGACAATTTGCTTGGATCTTAATTTTGATTTCAGCAAAGAAGAAGGCAACACAAACCCTGCGAAGCTGCATCTAACCTATCACCAATTCAAACTCTCCATAAAGGAATTACTTAGATTTCTTGCTTTTAGCTTTCGCCTCAGCAGCAGCAGCTTTAGCAGCAGCTTTGGCAGTAGACTTGGCAATGTTAGAAGGTTTAATAACACTCTTAGGGTTCAACGCCTTTCTTATCTTAAAAACAGCCCATGCTGCCCCCACAGCATGCCCTGCCGCATGAAGCCCTTCATGTGTTGCCTTGCCAGCTTCTTCCCCATACCTGCAATGTAGACAACTTGCAAAATTAACGTACAAAATTTACGGCCTAATACCCTAAAAAACCTCTAACTTTAGCCCTTGTCCCAATTCTACCTTTTAACTCATAAAAACCTCCAATTTCAGGTCCAGTCATAATTCTACTCTAAACTTTTTTTGTCCCGTAAGAAATCCTCAACTTTAGGTCCTATCACAATTCTACCCTAAAGTGTTTTTGTCCTATGAAAAACTCCCAACTCTAGGTGTTGTCCCAATTTTACTATCCAGTCTAGATTTGTACAGTCTTATAAAAAATCACAAACTTTTATTTGAGTCATAAATCTACCACTATTAACCCTCCGTCCAAAATTTCTTATTGACAATCGAGAAATGGAAAACTCCCAAGAATGAGCTACTTGAGCGCGAGCTCTCTAGAGCTGGACATCCCCGAGCATGAGGGATCGCAAATCGAGCGCAAAATCAATAAGAGCGATTTTGATGGAGGGTTAATGGAGGCAGATTTATGACTCGGGTAAAAATTGGTGATATTTTATGAAACAAAAAAGAATTAGAGTAAAATTGAAATTGGAGCTTATGAGACAAAAAAGAAGAAGCTTAGGATAGAATTTTGGACCTAAAATTGAGGGTTTTTTTACGAGACAAAAATAAGTTTAGGGTAGAATTGGAGCTATACCTAAAGTTAAGATTTTTTATGGGAAAAATAAAAATTTAGGATAGAATTGGAATTGTACCTTTTTCTATGACACAAATGGTATAATTAGGACAAGAGCTAAAGTTAGAGGTTTTTTAGGGCATTAGGCCCAAAATTTTCTAAAACAAAGCAATGTGATTACAGAATGATTGGGCTTGTAGCAGGGTTAATCTCCCCAGTGTTGTTGTTTATATTGATAAAGACATTCGTTTTAACCCAAAAAAGAAACCTGGTAACAAGAAACTATTTATCCTCCTTATTTTATGATATATGCCACTGTCATGGGAATTTACAACATCGAAATTTTAATAATGGGTGAATGGAGATAGTGGGTTCCAAATTTCCAATATGTTGACCATGATGTATACCATCCATGATAAGGTCAGCAAACACCGGTAAACCACAAAAATCATCACAACCTACATTGCATTTCATAACCCGTAACTTTACTAGTGGCTTACTTGGCTTTCAACAGCTGAACTATGTCTATGGATCCTATCCCTTGATATTCAAACTAACCACTCTTCAAAAGATATTATTGAACAACAGTTTACCTATGGGATACAAGTCCAGTTGTCACAGTAGAGGATGTAGCCATGACATTCCTTCCAGCCACTTCAACCGCATCACACACCTTGTCTGCATTACAGTAAAATCGCAAATGTTGATACTCAAGATTAATAAGAAAGAAAATTAGTAGTATATCTGTAAGAATAGAGTGCTGGTGAAGGCTTGAAGCATTTTCTGACTTGAGCAAATGGATTCAACCCTTATCGCAGGATCTTCAGTGAGACTGATTAGTTGATTGTCAGAGTGAATAGTGCAAGGTAGAAAAGACGGGCTAAAAAAGTGATGAAAACTGACAGAACTAACAGACAGGAACAGATGCTAGCAGAGTATCTGCTTAAATCACATTAGCAGCTTAAACACATTCACTTACTAAATCCGTCAAGTGAAGCCAGGACCATTTCCCCTGGCAGTAGACCAAAAAATTTCTTGCCCACTGTAGAATTTGCCACTGAACTTGTGAAGTATCCGGAGACTCTAATAACCCCAGATAGAACACCTAATGCCACTTTCTCGGTCATCCTTGTCATCTTCTTTACCCTAAAGGGAAAATGAAGCCACGTTACTACAAATAATCAATTGGTATTTATCAAGGCAAGCACTATTCCATGAACTTGTTTCGATATGAAATTCAAAATGGCTGCATTAATATCTAATATGAAAGTATGTATTGAAGTGGTCCCTACTCACAATCCACCAATAAAAACTATAGACCGAGATTTTAAAGTACAAATCTAGAATGCAGCCAAAAACACAGGTATGATTGCTCAAAAGCTAATGCAATTCGATACCTTTTTAATCTCTTAAGTGTTTTTTTATCGATCTCAGCCTTCTCTCCAGGAGTCAGCCTCTTCTTCATAATCTCATTACCCCAATTCAATCTATCCACAGTCACATCTCCGCACCACAAAATACCCTTGATTAACTGTCCAGACCCTGCTGCAATTAACTTTGCTGCAGTCCCACTGTAATCCTCAACATTCGGCGCCAATGTCGTCCAATATGCCCTGCACCTATCCTCCATGATCTCCTTCTTCTTCCCGTCCAATTCCAATTCCGCCGGTGAAGTCTCCTTTGCCACAGAAACATCCAAAGCCTCTCCTTTTTGCGCCTTTCGAGATACTTTCTGTATAGAGAACGCACTGTACTTCTCCAAAATCGCGTCCAACTCCCTCAGCAGCCCCTCCTGCCCCTTCGATGCGAAGGTCAAACCGTAATTCAGCGGATCATCCGATGCCCCGCTTCTCTTCTTACCCTCATCATCGCTCGAATCGGACCCAGACGAGGACCCAGATTTCGTCTTGTCCACCGCGCTGAGCGAGAAGAAATAATGTGAGTCATCGACCTTCACCGTGGCCTCGTCCTTCGTCAGGGGCCACTGGGCCTCGTCCGCCACGCTCGCGAGCACCACGACGGCGTTCTCGCCCTGGCGAAGGGCGACCACGGAGAAGTCACCGCACCCGAGCTCGACGCTGTACTCCTTGTCGATGAGGTGGAGGATCGCGCCGGGGACCCGGATGAGGACCTCCTCGGTGGAGTCGGGAGGCGCGGACGGCGACCACGGGTCGTCTCCGACAGGGTCGCCGCCATGGCGGCGGGAGGAGGGATCGTGGCCGTAGTGGTCGGGGAAGAGGTTCTCGACGAGGTCCTTCATGTCGAGGGAAGGGTAGAGGTTGGACGAGGAGGAGGGATGGGGGTCAGGGTTAGGGTTCGAGACGAAGGGGGAAGAGGATTCGGGGTTCGATCGAGGGACTTCCGGGTAGAGAGAGGGCTTGGAGGCGTGAGAGGACATGGCGTCCCCGGCTCGTCGTCGACGTGAGGGATCGATTTGATGATTTGCGCGATGAGAGAGACTTCACGGTGAAGAGGAAGAAGAAGAAGAAGAAGATGAAGATGGCGAGAGAGCGTCGAAGAACGTGGAGAGACCGCGGGAGAAAGAGGGAGAGACAGAGGTGGGGACGGTGGTTAAAATCAACTGTCCCGTCTCGAGAGCTTCCCGCGCTTTTACCGGTGAATTCTTAATGGCCAATCAATTGATTAATTAAATAGAAAAGAGTGGGGGATGTCGGAAATCTGTGAAAAAAGCCACAGAGAGAGAGAGAGAGAAGAGGAGCGCGGGGGGGGGCACGTGGCAGCCAATCAATGGATACAGCACGGCCTACGTGGCATTCATCAGGCATAAATTCTTCTCTGGTTTTTGGATTGATCGAGTCACGGCCTTCCATATTTCGCGACGGTTTTTTGAGAATCAGACCAAACAGTGATTCCAGACAAAAACTGGTTTGACTTTTGGATTTGTTAAGGATTTTGCTTTCGCACGGTTTGACCCTACAACTGCTGTCCAGGTCGGAGTAATTCATGGTGAGTTACTTCTATGGCTTTTCATGCTTGCAAAGGTTTGGACTTGAACCACTCATCAACGATTGGAAGGTTCGTACAAAGATGGATTGGGTCTGGAGAAAAGATTGAATCAGAAACCTGTTGATTCTCTAATGACGATTAGAAAGTGGACTGCAACTGTAACGAAGCTGTTAGTGTCGTTCGCCGTTCTTCTCACCGCCGCCCCCCGAGCAGTCATCGGAACTTGAACTGCAATGGTAAGGATCTTCCGAAATAAGCTCTTTCGGGGTCTCGTGGCTGCCCCAGGTGGATAGTGCGGCCTCACGGCGTGGGATCTTGGTCCTCAAAGAGCCGCCTCTACTCGTCGAGAAACTGGAGGTCCTGGCCTGCTCGTCTAGTGAGCAGTTCGTTGACGTGGCCAAGGTCTCGTGGAGGAGGGACCAGCTGGACGATGTGCAGCTACTCCTGGAGCCGGCCCGCAGCTTCCACATGCTGAGCGATCTCCTCGCGTTCTCAGAGATCAGGGCCTGCTTGAAACTTGAGCCCATCTGCAGCAATATAGAATTGTCGGAATTCTTAAATGTTGAAACGTCACGCATCACTTGACAATGGGTTTATATGCTCTTAATATACACATAATTGCCCTTTTACCCAGCTTAAACTTTTAGATTGCAATTCCTAACATGGACTGCCTTCTATTCAAGCCGGATAGTCTAGATTTGGCAAGTGGTAAAGCATCTTGTGAAAACTGCTAATTTCAATTTTGGAATTGCAGAGATCTTGACCGGTCGTGACGCTGGTCAATCTGATGATTACGCAGCAATCATGCGAAGTCTGTCTGTCGGCCTCTGTTCATGTGGTGATTTTTATGGGAGCCATGTCTGGCTTAGTCTATGATATCGTCGTGGAAGTGTGTCCTTGATACCAATGATGACATTGACGATGGCTATTGAGAGAGAGAGAGAGAGAGAGCAAACCTGTGTGACCAAAACGTAAAGAGGGAAAGTAATGAAGCTGCACCAGAACTGGGAAACGACACTGCAACAACTTTCAAAGAACGGAAAGTTTGTGATGAGTCTGAATCAAGCACAAAAAATAACTATAATGCTATTATTATGTGCGGTTCCTGAAGATCAGAAGTGTCGAAAATTAAAGTAAAAGCAATGAATATACCCGAATATTAACCGGGTCACCAGGAATCTGTCGTTGTCCATGAAACAAGAAGCACCCTGAATTTCCCACTGAAACATGGTAAAGCAACCCCTAAAGCCGATGTATTCTCTAGAAAGATGAATTGCGGCGATTCTTTCTCAAATAGGAGTCTTGAAAGTTCTCTGAGTTCTTACCAGGGACCAGATAAAAGTTGCCATCTCAAACGCGTTCTGTCAGTTAAAGAGGAGGAGCAGGACTTGAGCTTGCATCTAAGAGTAGTCTTTAGTTTACGGGGAAACAGATAAGTTCTCTAGATGATATTTACCTGAAAGGTTATGAAATGCACCAACCACAAGAGAAGCTTCGGTTTGCCGAACCAAAAGAGCTCGTCCCGCAGATTAAGATGATGATGATGATGATGATGATGATGTCCTGTGGATGGGCAGCAGTCCCTGATCTCGACTGCCAACTTCGCCACCACATGGTGTAGCTTGGTGCCAACTAGAAGGATCAGCTGTTGTGTCCCATGAACAAAAGAAAGCAAGTTATCGAATTGAACAAGCTCCGTGCAGTCGATCGTCATATTTAAAGCAGAGACCGTGTTAGGATTGGGACATTACAATTGCCGGAAGGAAGGAAAACCAGAAGTAGATGTTGGTTCCTGCAAAAAGTACGTCAAGAGAAAAATAACACGTCTGATTCAAGCTTTAACAAGCAACAACAACACTGGACTAAGCCTTTTCTCATTAATTGGGCCTGCTATAGATATCATTCTGTTATTCCTATGAAACATCGAAAATGAAAAAATTGGAAAGGGTACCGAATTCTCCTCAGCAAATTTTTTTTTTCTTTTACAGAGAAACGAAGTTCCTTGTATAGATACTTCATACTTGTTGGTACAGAAAGCCTTTGGTGAATAAAAGAAAGAGCCAAGTCGAAGTCTAACAAGTGAGACCGAATCCGTTGTATTGCTCCAAACGATTGTAAAGCCTCCAAAGATATGTGAGCTGACCAGGAGAGAATTACCATGAAAATTTAAGAATATGCAGAATATCGCGTATATCCAAAAGGGCAACCTGCATTTAAAATCCAAAAAGACAGCTCCAATTAGCTCAGGCAATAAGACTTGCTGCAGCTACTCCCGAGAGACGAAGAAATCTGCAAAATGTGAAGCTGCACTGAAGAGAGGAACAAGAGTGGAGTGGATCGACCCCTAAGTACAAAACTAGGCCATGACATTCATCTTTAAAGAGTTAAGCACAAGTACCTTCTATAACTGCCGTGTATCTTTGTTTCGATACACTCTTTCACATTAGCTTCTCTAGAAGTACGTTATTACATGTCTGAGAGCTGGTTCCAATTGACCGTGTTTTTTTTTTTCCCCTCTCCAGTTCTACAGTGTGTTCTGCTATTTGGTTAACTCCTTATACACAATCAATTGAGTTCTGTTTGGTTTCATTTGAGACTTGTAGATAATGCCTAGAGCTATTTTCGAGTATAGGAAACTGCTGCAGCTATAGAGATGTGGTGTAGGTAACAACTTTGCTGAGTAAAATTGGACTGACTTAAATGTTCTATCCCGGCTATCTCTTGGTCCGATTGTCGAATAGCATCTGAAGAAACACTACTTGTCCAAATAGTTTAAAGTTCAATGTAATCAAGGCAAAAAGAAGCATCTTTTGGTTCACACACCACATCCTTAAGCTTAAGCTTGATGATCGGAGAACAAGATTGGGCATTTTGAGCATATGAAGAGCATGTTATGCAGCCTTCTAGCAGTGTATCCATATGGTCAAATTGGTAAATCAAGTAAAAGTTTCACACTGTCTGAAGTTACAGCAGACTAAGTCAGTACAAACCTTAAGCAGAGAGAAATAGGTTACCTAATGCCAACAATATCGCGGAATTCCTCCTCCATGCTCCGGACCACATAGTTATGGAAATCATAAGATAGGGGAAGCTTATGAGTCTACAATTCCAGAAAAGTTAGCTGTCAAAATGCAAGTGTCTAATTGACACTTTGAAGCCTCTCTTAAAGTCTTCAGTATGGCAAATGAATTCTCTACAATTCCTTAAGCCTTAGCATTTTCAGTAATGAGAATGAATTCCACGCGACAACTCCGATTAAAAGTAAGTTTCTTCTTTTTCAAAAAGGAAAAAAGACAGCAGATTAGTCCAATTGCAAAGCGTCGAGTTTATCATTATGTACGGTAAAATGAATTCATTTGCTTTACCTGAACGATAACCAAATTTGTGCAAAACAAATTCAGACAAACCGTCGGAAAATAAGGCCAGGAAGAGCAAGAGATGAACTTCAGTTTAAGAGTCAGACCATACAAGAGCTACAAGATAACCACTCAGCCACTCTCCGTCTACTAGTCAAATTAGCGGGAGAACTTCACCTCTGCTGATAAAAGCACTTACAGTAATGAAGCCCCACCGTAAAGCCATGTAGTCCACTCGGTTAATAGAACTCCAGAATTGGCGGCTGAAGCAAAGCTGCGAACAAAGTATGACTGCCAATTGAGATATCTCGAGGTAAATGTCTACAAGTCAAAGTAAACCATTTGGAGCAATGCCATTGCAGATGAAAGTTGTTTGGAGAATCGTTTTATTAGCATAGAAACAAGACAAGCTTTAATAACTAAAGAAGGAATTTCAAACCCAAAAGAAAGATAAAACATAGGCTATGTACATTCACATGCCATGTGTACTGCTGTATGTGTGAAAGATTGGTTATTTGTCTCGATACCAGCCAAACAAGAACTCTGTCCTTGCTCCATGGATGCAAGGTGTGGTGGAAAATGAAGGTGGACAATCTCATCATCCTCATCTTGTTTGGAGATCCTGGACGATACGTGAAGAAACGCCTCAGCATGTAACCATTACCCAAAACATTACTTCAGAAGATTAACTGCTCCTGAGGGAAAATAGGAGCACCTTTACCTTCCTTAATGGCCATTCTCTTGGCGTGGTTTTCCCATGTTTGCCAACTATATATCTTTTCAGCGGAAATAGTTTTCAGCGAAATGAAGAACTCTTATAAAAACTATGGGATTCAACAAGAAGTTATCCCCTTGACAACATTGATTACCTTAGTAATTGCCAGGGTGATGGCTGCGAAGCTGTAAGATACATGAACAATGACAAGGGCGAACAGTAGGCGGTGAAGCTGCTTGAGACCTTCATATGAAACGAAAGGCTCGTGCCCCTGAAGAAGAATTCATATTTTTTTTTCTGAGTAAGGTCTCATAGACAGACACAGAGCAAGTAGATTATGATTTTACATCACACAAGGGAAACTGTCACCACCTCTTAAGTTATATCGACTTCTATGATGTTTAGACTCAGACACCTGCAGCTTGCAATGGCTCGAGAAGGCAAAATAAGATGGTTTTTAGGACTAACATTTTCAAATGCAATTTCGACTTTGAGCAGTGCATCGGTAGCTGTACCATGGCTTTCAAGAATCAGAAGTACAGAGAGAAATAACATGTTGAACAATACAGCATAGTTATACACAGATCATGAATAATATAACCCAATGGATGTGGCAATATGAGTGACCTTAGGACAATGATTCTTTCTCCCTATGACCACGTCAATGCTATAAACTGATTCATTTAACTTCTTCAAACTTGGGAAGACGACACTCTCCAGCGCCTTGATTACATCTTCTCTCACACAAGGATAGAACCGGCTGCTCGAGGTTGAAGATTTGATGCAAATCTTCGCGACGTACATGATCCAGTGACCCATCAGCAGCGAGAGAAGCCCGAAAAGCATAAGCTCTGTTCTGGGGGAACCTCGTTAGGAGCACACATTCCCCCAAAAATGAAAGGAAAAGAAACGAAATGAGGGCAATTGTGAGTGTTTTGGTGGGCTATACCATCCTTGATCTTCTCTAGAGCAGCAGCCAGAGCTTTCCTCTTGTTCTCTTCCAACCACTGAGTACAAGGAAATAGACATGACATCAAACTAAGGGAAAAATCAGGACAGAGACACTTCTGTCCTCGAATGTACAAGGAAAATGATCATCTTCTAGATGGTGATAATTGCTAACCTTTGCAGACCATTCCAAGGAAGCTTGGAAGAAGGTGCCGAGCACTATCATGGCGCTGATCACAATTGCGACCGCATAGGTTGGTGTTTCGGCGAGCGATGCACCTCCCGCTTCCTCCATACTGATTCAAGCTCTATCCCAAATACACAGATTCGCCTAAAAAAGGACTAAAAGTTCAAGAACATAGACTGACAATAACAAGTTTTGAAGCTGAAACTTTTGCGCGAAGACGGATCATCATTGCATTATGGCAGATCAAGAATGGTGGCATTACTTTGGTGGGTTATGCCTGAATATTACAAAATGAGATCTCAAACACGAGATGATCAAACAAGTTCTTGATTCATGGGTTGTTTCTGTAAGTAAGTAATGATGGGAACGGGTCAGTGTTAAGGTTGATGAGATATAACTAGCAAGACAATAGGAGAGTTCGGTGCACTAGTTGTGTTAGTACAATGCGTCCTAGCCCGTGCCAGCCCGCGGGCCGGGCGAGGCCCGGACCGGCCCGGGCCATTTATAAAACAAAGGTTCAATCTTTCTTCGATGCAGGCGGCGTCCGCTCGTGGTTGGTTTCGCCACCTCGCGATTCCGATGGACGAAGCTCCGGGCGCGCCCTTGCCGCGGGAATTCCTCGACTTCCTCGGCGAGAACGGCCTCGACCCTTCGATCTACGCCTCCGGCGACTGTGTACCTCGTTACATAAGGTAAGTAATTGGTCGCTGTTGTTGCTTCAATCTTCACTGGAGTAGCTGTCCCATTTGGGCGATTCCTGTTGCTATAATTGTGTTCGATTGTGGAGTTAGGTTGAAACCTGGAAGCGAATCGTGTCTCCGAGAGCTCGAAGGTGAGCTTGCGTGTGAGCCGGAGAGAGTTGATTGGTTGCCTGGTTTTTATTCGCTTCCACCAAGGGTTCATATTGCTGGTACAAAAGCGTACCGTGAAGGCAAAGTAAGAAATTGGCAGGTTTAATTTTATGGGTTGCTGATAATTTTGTGCGAGGATTAGGTTCTAGTGATTGATGCTTTAGGTGTAATCTGGTAATGTAGCTTTATGGGATTGATGCTGCCTCTGGAGCTGCTGTTTCGGCTTTGAGCATAACTGAGGGAGATCACGTGCTCGATCTTTGCGCTGCTCCTGGTGAGCATTTCTCTATTCATCTCCATCAATTTGTATGCTCGAGAAAATGGCGGGTGTATGCCTTATTCCCACAAGACATTAGTCAAAATGTTTTATTTATGGTTTAAAATGATTATTTTGATTCGCCACGTATGAGCAACTTGGTTGCACGTGAAGCTTCTGTCTGGCTTGTGCTTGTGCTTTTGGGGTTTTGACCATAGTTTCATCGAGTAGCTGATTTAAGTCGGGTGGCATCATCTCACCTGATCTGATCAATCACTGACCTTGTATTTTCAGGTGCTAAACTTTGCATGATTCTGGATGCTCTTGGTCATTCGGGGTCTGTCACTGGTGTTGATGTTTCTGAACACCGTTTGGCAGCTTGCAGAACAATGCTGCAGAAGTATGATCTAGGTGACCGATGCCGATTATTTGTTGCCGATGGAACGACATTTTCTGTGATTCCTGCTAGGGTTCATTCCTACAAATCATGTAATCCAACTGGAAGACATCCTGAACATGTAGTACATACTGTGTCATGATACATATTTGATGTTATATCCTGTCTAGTGTTATGCAGGTGAATCCACAACAAACGAAAAGGTTCAAACGTTCCAAGAATGGACTTCTAGGAGGCCATGGAAAGAGAGGAAAAGAGAAGCAAGAGCCCGACAAAGTGGTACTTCCAAGTCTCGCCTAGGATTTCAATATCCTGAGATTATATTCTACGGGAAGCATTCTGGAGTTGTCGGCCTCACCAAAGATGAGTTGCATCAGACTGTGTCCAACAATGAGCCCCTGAACTGCGGCTATGACAAGGTTAAAAGCATATCTACATCCTTTTCCTCCTCTTCAAACCAACTAATTCCACCTTCCTTCTCTTATCTTCGCGCGAGCTCGCTATTGTGAAACGTTAGTTAATGCAACCAATTGGTTCGACTTGGTTTTAGGTTCTTGTTGATGCAGAATGCACTCATGATGGTTCGATAAGGCATATTCAGAAGTTTGAGCAGTGGGGATGGGAAACTCTTCAACATCGTGTACTGAATGCAGAGAGAACAGATAACCTGACATTGCTCCAGGTAATTTGATTAAGATCTCTTGCTAGGTTTGGTACAGGCTGGGTGTCTCCTTCTTTTCTCTCTTTTCACACATTAAAATTTTACTTTGGAAAGATTAGAAGGATTACCTAGACGGTTATAGGATACAAAACAGCACCAGTATCTTTGGAATTTTCTTCTGATGTTATGTCTGAGGATACGATAGAGCGAAAGAGTAACTTCTTGAAAAATCTAGTTCTGGTGCTTGCTGTTGTTTTTTGCATCTTTATGGACATTTATAAATTCCAGTTGCGGGATTCTGGGCCAGCTGGGCTTTGTTGGCATTTTGCAAGCAATTGTAAAGTTTTGGGATCTGTCAACGGCACACGATTTGTCTCTTGCAGTTAAAGCTCTTAATCAATGGCTTCAGGTTGCTGAAAGTTGGTGGGACACTCGTCTACAGCACTTGCAGGTTTTTGCAATTCTTTTACCTATGGTAAAACACAGCCTTGGTTCTATCGCTTAATTGTTTTTGTTCTTGCTCTCAGTTTGACTGTTGCTCAAAATGAAGATGTGGTAGAACGATTCCTCAAGGAAAACGCGTCTGCTGGTGAGTTCCTTCTGCACCGAAGTCAAAAGTATATGGGGGAAAAATTGATGACTGTTGATGACGTGGTCTTTTTGTGATAAATACTTAATGACATTATACTGGAAGGAAAACCTTTATTCTTTCAGCAGTTCAGCTTTTCTTCCATTGGCAGTGCTGCAGGAGATTGATGCTGCAGCAAGTTGGCCCTGCAAGAGTGGGAGGTTACCCAAGACTTTGCGCTTCAATCCTTCTACTTCTCAAACCAGTGGACTTTTCGTGGCAAAGTTTACAAAAGTTGGCTTATGATTAGGAGGGAACTAGACTCGAGTTTATATTTACCATTCCTATACCTCAGTGCTCAACAATGCAATGGTGATGGATCAGCTGATTATTATACCTAATAATTTGAAGTTTCCATGAGCTGAGAGCCCACAAGTTTTGTCATTCTTGTCAAGGGATGATGCAAATTGGTGTAACTTTTTCTACACTTGATGCTTTATAAAACAGTCTTTGAAGTTTGTACTTAGATTGTCAGTTGCATGACTGGTCCCATCGGATGGTTTCATTTTAACCAAGCCAGGTGAGATTGACTCTGCTTTTCTGGGGTGGAAGAGCTGAAGTTGGGTAGGGCCAAAGATCAGGGCTTGGAGCATTTCCTCTTTTTGAGGTCCATGCATTATTCTGTTGACATCTAAATTTTGTTTTTTTTTTTACATGAAATTAGGGATCGACAAAAAATCATCTATTGCATATAGATAGTAGGAGCATTTGCATAAATTTGCACATTTTTGGACCGGCGGCAGATGGGCTGGATCATATGAACTTAATCAGATTAAGCTTGCGAGATAGTAATTATCGACCTAATCCCAGATAGTCTTCATTTGGAATGAAACAGAGGAGATACTAAGGTGAAAAATATTGAGCCAAATTTGATTTAGTGACCTCTTTCATGTGATCGTGTGGAGCAAGAATCTGTCGACGAGGAAAGGAAAAGTTCAGAAGAATTGGTATCTTGGTGGATTATTATATGATTTTCTCATATTCATATATTGACAAGAGAGGAAACTGGATCTTCATATATTCTTTGAAGGCCCTAGCTTCCCTACCTATAAAAAGGAAGACCTAACATGCAATGAATGTGTGTGTGCCCGTGGGGGGGGGACGACGTTTTCGGGACGAAAAATCCTGCACTGGGGAGCGACGAGTATCCGTGTGAGAAAAGGAGAACGAGGAGCCCTTGAGCACCACCAATCCTGCACGTTGTAATCCACTACACTATTTGAGCCACCAACCAGGCGTGTTTGGAGCTATTGCCCAGGCTGTTTCCAGCTCTGTTCGTGTGCAAATTTAGCCCCTACTCGGTGCGGAATTTGCTACTGTTCGGAAGGTAGTTGAGCCATTGTCCAAAGGAGTTTTCATATGTAATCAGTCCAAGTTTCACGCTACGAATCAAGGTAACTTTGAGCACAATTGATAGATGCTTCAAGCACGTTTTCTGTGTAATTTGATTGCTGTTTCGATGTTGTTTCTACATTATATACATGCTGTTTGATCCGAAAACGCCTACGTTTGCTTGGTTTATGATCACAAACTCACTAAGGTTTTCGCAAGCGCCGAAAAGATTTTTTAGTTGTTGATCTGCATGTATTTGATGTTGTTCACACGTTCTTTATTCAATTCAAGTTGTCTTTGCCTATTCCATGACCTCAAATCATGCAGATCTTAGCCCGAGCGTAAAGGTAGGTATTTTACCTTTTTTTACGCTGATTTGCATAGATTGAAGACTATTTACTGTTCCTAGATATAGTAAAATTTTTAAACATAATTCGAGAACAGTCTTCACACTTCAAAAACTAAAAATTGGATCTTTTTGGGAAGTGAAATCCTGATTTTTTTAGCTTGTTCAACAATTTGATCAAATTGTGGCACTTTCAGGAATTGATTAAGTTTAATGGCGAGCTTACCTTTTTTCAAAGTAAAGTTTACTCAAACAATTGTAGGAAAAAATTGTTTTGGTTAAAGAAATCAGAATTTTTGTTGAATTAGATAAGGAATTTTTTGACATATGCGCTCTTACTACCTTGGATGGAATTGCAATGTGTGATGGTAATGATCCTTGTTTCGTTCTTGTTTTGAATTGACTGATTTGAACCTATCTTTTTTGGTCGTTCAATGACATCTCATGCTGTAGATAATGGTTAATTAAATTGGACTTTATCTAAATAAGTGAGAATTTCTTAATTGGATGAAGTTTGAGTTGCCATGGATATTCTTCTCGATCTTGTGATTATCTATACCATGTTAAGTTGGTTGGGTTGTTATCTTATCTTATCCCTTGCGAATTTTCCGATGGTATTTGATTGTTAGGGATAGGATAATGCTTGACTGGAATGAATAAAGTCTAAATTCTTGAGGGTTATCCGAGATCAATTAAATTTTCAAATATTAAAGATAATTTTCTTAAATTGGATTAAATTTTGAATGAGGAAAGGTGGATCCCCAATTCATACTTTCGGCCACCCCTCTTTGAATTTTTGAAAATTCAAGCTCAATGGACTTATTTTTATTTTATTTTTCTCGTGCTGTTTGTTTTTTATTGCTATAAAGTTTGCACAATTTTAAATAAACATGCCCATAATATATGCTCTCCAATGTGCCTAGACCCTTCGGAAAATAAAATTGCACACCTTAGCCATGATCTTATGGAATGGGATTGCAATTTAGTATAAGGCTTCGTGTTCTTTTCCTTTGACAAAAGGGATGTTGTCGTCTTATATCCCTATCTGCATACCGGCTCGAATCTTCGAAGTTGTAGCGGATAAAAATTCTCTCTGACCCGGATCTTTGGGAATGAGTGAATTTTTAAAAAAAAATCGAAATTTAAAGGTATATTATGGGCATTTTTGTTTAATTTTGTTCAAATTTTTGCTTGTTTTTGAATGTTCTTTTTTGTTTGGTATTTAATCCGAAAATACAAAAAAATATAAAAAAATCAAATCATTTTATCATGCAGTTCTCATGTCACATTTTTCTAATAAAATCAATCAAATCACGTTGATCAATCGAAATGAATTTTTTTCATGAAATTGTTACCGAAATGACATTAATTTTTCAAATTAATGTAACAAATTCCCCAAACTCACTTTCTATGGTTCGTAGAGATGAAATAGTTCTCCCACTATTTTATATAGGTATCTAATCAACCTATCGTAAATGATTAGTGGCGGCTCCAATTTAATAATTTTTTCATGAATTGAACCTAAGTTGCGATTGGTAGGACTTGGGAGGGTCTAAGTTAGGTTAGTTAATTTAATTAACCTTATAATCTATTAACCTAATTTTTAGGCCGCAACAGTTTGGTGACTCCGCTGGGGACGAAATTTTAATTTTTCAGAAATTAAAAGAGGGTCAATCGAAATTTTAATTAATTTTCGAAAATTAAAATTAATTTTCATATTTTAAGGTTGATTTCGGAATTTCCACTCAATTCCCCTTAATTTTCGAAAAAATCAAAATTTTTGTGGACTTAAGCCGTTGATTTTCATGATCTATGCCTTGATTGCTTGATTGTGGTTGTTGATTGATCGATTTTTTTCTTCGACTATTTGGAGCTTGATTGATTTTGATGGCATTTTATTTGAATGATCATGTCCCAATATGCTTGATTCTTCTAATCATTTTCATGCAGGTTTACTTAATTTTTGGCATTTAATTTAATTGCTCTATTTTATCGCAAAATGCCATGATTGAGTGAATTAACCTGTCGCGCTTGATTCATGACATTGCATTGGATCCTAAAATGCTAGTTGAACCTAGAATGGTGTTTGGGTAAGGATCCGATTGGCCTCGGGATAGAGGAATGGATGACTTTGCCCTCGACCCCGATCATGTTAAGAATTCCCCGCTCCGGCTCGAATACGTGGGCATGAGAGAATTTCTTGGCATCCCCCAAGCTCAAGAGGCGTAGGATACGACTTAGATCTTTGAGTCCGATTCGCCCTCAAGAGCTCTTAAAAAAAAAAACTTGGCTAATAAAGCATGCATATATCATTCTGCTTGTCTTTGAACCTATGAGCATCATGTTCGTATATTTTTTTTTTTAGTCGATCCATGCCTATTAGGTGCGTCGTCGTTTTGATCTGTCACTTCATGGGGCACGGCAACATTCGCACTGTAGAGATCACTAAGGATGAACCGATCGATTGCCTTCCCCAATTGGACGAAGTCACCCGTCATTATGTGAAGAGCAGATTGAGGAAGCTCATCTTGTTGCTGGATATTAAGATTCGTATTGGGATGATTCAAGCTCTCGCTCACTATTGGATTCCTCGGGCTGCCACATTTTTGCTTGGTAAGTACGAGCTTACCCCTACATTGGAAGAGTATAGCGTGCTCATTGGTAAGTCCCTTGACTTTGAGCTTGTTAATCCATACTTGAAGGAGGATGCCTATGGGGTTTTAGCCGATTTCTTGAAAGTTGAATTACCGATCGTTTAAAGGGTTTTGAAAGGAAACTATGGGGCATTGTTCTTTTACTTTTCTGATCGATTGTTTTAACAATGCCCGATCCTTGCAAAAGAGCAAAATCTTTTTATTGGCATTTTTTAGATTGATCGTTTTTCCTCATCACAAGAATTTTGTCAATTCTCACATGGCTCATTTTGTGTAGCAAGTTTGTGAGGGAAGAAATTTTGTGAATGCTATTTTGGCTGAAACCGTTATTTCCTTGAACAAGTATCGACGGGGCAAGGATAAGGTCTTGCGAGCCCTTGCCGAGCTTTTGCAAGTATGGTTTTTGTCTTATATAAAAAAATGTCAAAACTTTGTGTCGACGGACACATTGAGAAATTTTGCCCCGCTATTGGTCATCTTTAAAGAAAAACAAAGTAAATGCCCGGATTATCACTTTTTCGAATGGTTAAAACTTGTGAGGAATCCTTCCACCAAGTCCCTCAAATGGCACGCTAGTTCGTTTTAATGTAAAGAGGCTCGCTTCACCTTTGGCCGATTTGGACCGGTCCCTCTCTTGGGTTTTACTGGAGCAAATGAGTATTATCCATCGCGAGTCATACGACGGTTTGGGTGTATTCGGAAGATGCCTCCACCTCTACCATCCGACCGGATCCATCCGAACTTTAAGAACCTCATCTCGGATCACGAAGAAATGGTCGTCACCGCTCACTACCTATGGGTTGTTTCTCGGCCGACCAAACTTTGTTTCTCGAGGAAGCCGTTGGAGCCCGCCGAGGAGGCCTATCAATCCACCAAGGAGTACCGACTCAAGCACTCCATCCCCGAGGAATGGCGTCCAAAGCCCCCAAATATTACTCCATCCCAATTCGTCAACAATGAGCTTAGGCGTTTGTTGGCCGAAGCTAATGAGGAGATAGCCATGGCGAAGAAAGTCATCAAGCGCTTGAAGGCACAAACCGGTCCTTAAGTCAAGAGATCCATGGATGGAGCTGGGCCCTCGAAGTGATAGACATTTATTGAGTCGTGTCGTCGTGTTTTTTCTTGCTTTCCTAGGCCTCATGTTAGGAGTTTTTGTCGGGTTTTAGGGATCTCGTGTCTTATTACACTTTTATATTAACAAAACAGTTTTGTTTTCATTCTAACCTTGCTGTGTTGTACAAATTTTTACGCCCCTTTCGTGTTGGATTCAATTTTCTCACTTCAAACGAAAAATGTTCGTAAGATCTTGAACCATCATTTTGAAAAATTTCGTGGTAATCCAATGTGTTTTCTATTTATTATGGAATTAATGGCCGGAGTCGAGCAGGCTGGGATCTCACACCTTTTCGGACTAGTGATTCATTTTGCGATTTAGTACTAGTAAACGTACCGTATTGCTAAATTTCTTAACATGAAAGTTGTAAATCTATGTTTCAACTAATGGCTTGAAAAATTTCAGAATTAAATTCACAATTTAAGAGGGTCCTTCGTTCTTTTAATAATAGGCGGACATAATGGTTTTCTGATCATGATTTTTCTGAAAGGTACATTAAACCGATTTGATCCACTCGTTGTTCATCAGCCTCTCGACTATAAGCTCATAAAATTTCATACCATCTTGATTACATTATGATTTTTCACGAATTGTTTGCTGAAATCCGAGGAAACTGGAATTTCCTGGTTAGGGTCACGAGTCAAGTTTGAGTGGTGTTCATAAGTCTAGATTAGCCATGGATCGACTCAACGTCTCTCCCCTATTGTACTCATCACATGATCGTCTCTTTTAGGTAATTTATTACGGATCCTCCACACATTATTCTATCGGTAGTGAGGAAAATGACCAACAGAGCAGAAATCAATGCTGTTATTCAAGAGGCTCTAGAAGAACGACTTGACACACCGACCGAGCGTTTCGAAGGGATGATGTCACAGAAGATGAAACAGATTATGGCTAGCTTTGCTGTCAAGCTACAACCATCTAGCTGAAACTCTTTGCCTGTCATCTCTATTCTACCTTCGTTGGTAGAGAATCCCGATAAGGCATTCGAACGAGTTCCTTTTCGGTCTTTACCATTGGAGAATGTTATCATTATAGGTACTGGCTTGAACGCATCGCCATCAATTCTGATTCCCCAAGCTAGCCCCGTGGCTACAAGACCGAATGAAGAGACGGCCAAGCGGTTAGTTCAAATGAAACAGAGGATTCGAGAAATAAAAGGTACCCATAACATTCCCCAAGTTGATTTCTCTACCTTCTCGAAGGTCGGTGTGCTCGAGAAGTTTAAAGTGCCCGATTTCGAGAAGTACGACGGCACTTCTAACCCAGTGCAGCATGTCCAGATGTACCAAGCTAGGATGAGCAAGTATGCGGCTAACGGTCCTCTAATGATTCGGACCTTCCAAGCCGGTTTGAAAGATGCAACTATGAGATGGTATACGGACTGTAAAATCTACAACATGCGGAATTGGGAGAAGGCTGCTAATGCTTTTGTTAAGCATTTTAGCTTCAACTTGGATGTTCTCATTTTTAGGGAAGACCTAGAACAAGCAGAGATGAAGAAAGGCGAGACGATTAAGCGATGCGTTGCCGGATGGAGGAACGTGGCATCTCACCTGAAACCGGTACCCCATGAGCGAGAGCTCATGAAGTTGTTTGTCTCCACTCTACCTCGGGCAATGTGGTCACGAATCCTTGGATCTGCTGCAACGTCGTTCAGTCACCTCATTGCGATGGCTGAGAAATCGAGAATGGCTTGAAGAAAGGGTGGTATGGAGATAGTAGTACTAGTGCCAAACAGTTCACAACAAGAAAAGACAAAGAATTCGCTCCACAAGTGAATGTCACTTACACTCATAAGCCTCGAGTCCAAACACCCAAGGTTTAAGTCCCTAATCAGCAGTAGGAAAATTTCAATACTCAAGGACAAAAAGGATACAAGCGCAACCGACAATATACACCATAGCCTGGTGCTCTTTCTTAGGTCTTGGCCGTCCTACGTAAGAAGGACTTATTATTAACGTAGCCCATGCGGCTGAATTATGCAATCTTTGCAAGGTACGACCTGATTAAGAAATGTGACTACTATCGAGGAGAACTCGGACATGATACGAATCGTTGTTATGTACTCAAGAATCGTATCCATGACTTGCTCAACTCCGGGACATATTCATTTCAGAATAACGATCGGTCCAATGTTCAAAATAATCAGTTGCCCAATCATTCGAGCAATGTTTGAGAAATCATTGGTGGAGATAGGTGTTGGCCCTCAAGAGTAACTATTTTTCAATCGTTCATTTCTCCAATGTGGGAACTTTTACTATTTTCTAGAATTTCCCTTTTCATTCCATGTTGCACTTTAGGACTCCCTTTTTATTAGGATGTAATTCGATTGATTTAATATCAATAAAATTATAGATGTTTTTCATTATATTTTGAATATTATCGAAGTATCTCAAACTAACCTAATGACCATAATCAACGATAAAAAAATATATCATATATGGTAAGTACTGAGGGTTGGGTTTCTTCAAGATCTATGGTAAGTACCGAGGGTTGGGCTTCTTCAAGATATCTCGTCCCGAGGTTTTCTAAAATCGAAATGTTTTGTAAAATTTTCGAAATAATGCTATGTGCTTAACCCTATTTATCTATTTGACTCATTTATTAGATGTTTCAGGAATTTCCAAGGGGCAGGCAGCAAACCGTGTATCAAGCCATTAAACGATCGAAGCTTAATCATTGGACCATGTCCCGACATGCGTCCCAATCTTAAGAGGAACCTATCTCTCACCAGGTTTGGTCATTCCCGAAAAATAACGTCCCATTTTCCTCTTTGCGGGATCAATAGAAGAAGCGATTATCATGAACTCCCAACTTGGGGCACATCCGGGGCACTTCCAATCCCCAGATCATGGCAATACCATGACCATTGGACATGATCAATTTTGATAGAAAATGGGGCAAATCGACAGCAAACTCCGACTTGGGAAGGGAAGTATCTCTTTCTCTATCTTATGTTATTCTCAATGTGACACCATTTTTCCTCCTTGCGGGAGCACATAATAAGCATAGAGTCATCTCCGAACAGCTGGAGCATCTCGAGTCCTCGATTGATCGATCTCACGTGCATTTCTCTTTATACGGGGGCAATCCACTGTCTCCCCATTCCTTGATATTTCTTTCACATCTAAATATACTTGATTTGCACTCCTTTTTTTATTGTGCATAACTAAATCAAATTGAACTTCATGAATTTCATTTCATCAATTTTTTGTCTGCATTGCAAATCTTCATCGGGAGATAATTTAAATCGGGCAATCTCTATGGTCCAAATGATCATATTGAATGAGAAAATCTCGGGATGACGAAAGGCAAGCTATTTCCATACACATCCCGCATTTCTAATCCCCGATGAGCTGAGTGAGATTTTCACACTCACAAGGTAAAAGGTTATCTCGCGAAAAGTATGACGACCAAGATGATATGATGCATTCATTTCCTCTATCCAAACACTATAGGTTGTCCGTTGCTAAATCCCTTTGAACGGTGGTTTAATTTCATACCCCTGTCAGGAACAACCCCACACTAGGGCAATTCTCGGATCGAGAATGATTAAAATTTTCTTGCTTTCACTTGCATCAATCTTCAAGTATATTTATAACATGCGAGTTTTATGTTAGCTCAAGTGTCTTATACATGACGAAGAGCATTTCATTTCTATACCATGCACGTTTGACCCTTTGTTGAACCCAACTTGAGCGGTGTATTCATTTATCAAAACCCGATTAGTGATCATCCCGGCAAGGAATCATTTTAAACCATCCGACAAATGAGCAAAGCATCTTGGGGCAAGGTGAAACTCAAAAAGATCTATCGGCAAAGAATGCAGAAGATTCAGGTGAGACCTCTCCTTCCTTTAAAGAAAAAAAGCTCAAAAGAAAACGAGAGTAAGGGGTAAGAAAAGCAAAGGCTCACCATGCAGAAAATTTGGGGCATCCGAAAAATTCTATGCTCCCAAAAAGAGAAAAAGTGTAGCGTGAAAGAAAAGGGCCCACTCCCATATGAAAAAAAGAGAATCTTTGGATGAAAGGAGGTCTCAACTGAAGTTGTTCATAATATGTTCCTCATGGATAGTTATTTTTGAAGTAGATCAAGAGAAATTACTCGCTCGGAGCGATATCCACGCCCAAAGAGATAAGGATGGATGATCACCGATCTCATCTTCATACACCTCTTTTGTTGTAAATAGGCCTTTCATTTCCAAGCCTTCCCCGAACCTACATTACAACCCTTATCAAAGTCTCTTCAGATTATGGTACTTGAGTTAACATATGATCTCAAATGTTTATAAATGTCGCTCGAAGAAGTGCGAGTAAGATCATTTTATCTCGTTTTGCGGGTTCCCGACTTATAAACCGGATGCAGCTAATGAAAATTCCATTCCATTTTATGACCAAATAACTCACATGAGTCTCCTTTATTGAACCTTTGACCAAGCCGGAATTACGGTCTTTGCAAAAGACCTCACGCATTTGTCCGGTCATATTGATCGCGAGAATACCCGGACCCTTGTCCAAGGTAAAGATGACGGTTACGAGGGATCCTTATGCCCACATTAATGGTTGGGTCTTCAAAAAGCTTTTCATGAGAGTGAGCGAAAGTCCTTTCCGACTAAAATTTCTCATTCAGTTTGATCGAAATTATAAAAAAAAAAAAAGGGTCAGATAGATTCCCTCATTGATAGAATTCCCCGTTGAAGCTTTATAATGCAAACAAAAAGCTCACAAATTTTGTTAACATATGATGTTGCATTTGCTCATAATCGCACGACAAGTCATTATGTAGGTATGACGTAGTCAGCCTAGCACCCTCATGTTCGTTGCTCAGAAAATCCAGCTAAGTTTTATGAACCCTTTTCAAAATTAACTTTAGTTGTCATTTTGACCTCTTGTGTATTGACTTAACTCATATCGGGTGACACATTTCTTCAATACTGACTCGGTTCGGGTAATACACCTCTTATACTTATGCTTTTGGTCCACGATCGACCCGCTCTCGTGGTACCTTTATCCAGTTCATGATCTCAATTTGCTCTTGTGGTCTAGGTACCTATCCTACTCATGATCGACCTGCTCTCAAGAGGTATTTATCAAACCATTGATGGATTTGTTTTCATGGTTTCAATAAATCTTTATCAAGTTCATTGATGTTTTTGCTCTCATGTTCTTGATTTCTTTTATTCGGATCATAATCTCGATTTGCTATTGTGATCTGAATAGTTTTCCAATCTGTGATTTGAATAGTTTTCCAATCCATGATCTTGATTTGCTCTTGTGGTCTGAATCTTTATTCAACTCATGATTAACCTTATGTGATAATTTATCGAACTAGGATCGATTTGCTCTCGTGGCATCGATAAATTTTTATTCAAGTTATAATCTCGATTTGCTCTTGTGGCTTTCATATTTATTATTGCTCTTGTGATTTGAATATTGTTCTGGGTTCGTAATCTCGATTTGCTCTTGTGATCCCGAAAAAGCATATTTTCAACACTACACATATTTTGTGTTGTCTCGGTCAAGGAGAGGTCGCCGATAACAGATGGGTCCAGTACCTTGAAATTCTTGTATTAGAAGCTTGAAAATTAAGAGAATTATCAGCTTATGAGGTATCCGGTAAAATCGGTATTCTCGTATGCGATCTATGTGCGGGTTTCTCTAACATGGGAAAAAGAGAAGTTTTTGCACATGTTATTTACAGCATTGCGTACCATGCATAATTTCCTTTGCATCAAGAAAATGGGATTAGAACTCCCACAAAAATCATTATTCATCATTTTCATTGGCAAAATTTAGATTTTAATTTTGGTCTTTGAGCGAAACCTTTGCAACCTTCCACTCAAAGAGGGGTAGCTATTGACATCTAAATTTTTATTTTTATTTTTTACATGAAAATTAGGGATCGACAAAAATCATCTATTGCATATAGATAGTAGGAGCATTTGCATAAATTTGCACATTTTTGGACCGGTGGTGGATGAGCTCGAGCATATGAACTTAATCGGACTAAGCTTACGAGATAGTAATTGTCGACCTACCCCGTTGAGTAGTTTGGGGGCTGAAATTATCCGTAAAATGCGCATGGGATAGTCTTCATCTAGAATGAAACAGAGGAGATACTAAGGTGAAAAATATTGAGCCAAATTTGATTTAGTGACCTCGTTCATATAATTGTGTGGAGCAAGAATTTGTTGACAAGGAAAGGAAAAGTTCAGAGGAATTGATATCTTGGTGGATTATTATATGATTTTCTCATATTCATATATTGGTAAGAGAGGAAACTGGATATTCATATATTCTTTGAATGCCCTAGCTTCCCTACCTATAAAAAGGAAGACCTAACATGCAATGAATGTGTGTGTGGGGGGGGGGAGGGGACGATGTTTTCTGGACGAAAAATCTTGCATTGGGGAGCGACGAGTATCCACGTGAGAAAAGGAGAAGAGGAGCCCTTGAGCACCACCAATCTTGCATGTCGTAATCCACTACACTATTTGAGCCACCAACCAAGTGTGTTTGGAGCTGTTGCCCAGGCCGTTTCCAGCTCTGTTCGTGTGCAAATTCAACCCCTACTCGGTGCGGAATTTGCTACTGTTCGGAAGGTAGTTGAGCCGTTGTCCAGAGGAGTTTTCGTATCGAATCAATCCAAGTTTCGCACTACGAATCAAGGTAACTTCGAGCACAATTGATGGATGCTTCAGGCACGTTTTCTGTGTAATTTGGTTGCTGTTTCGATGTTGTTTCTACATTATATACATGCTGTTTGATCTGAAAATGCCTACTTTTGTTTGGTTTATGATCACTAACTCGCTAAGGTTTTCGCGAGCGCTGAAAAGATTTTTTAGTTGTTTATGTATTTGATGTTGTTCGCACGTTCTTTATTCAATTCAAGTTGTCTTTGCCTATTCCATGACCTCAAATCATGCATATCTTAGCGGGAGCGTAAACGTAGGTATTTTACCTTTTTTTTTTTTTCTGATTTGCATAGATTGAAGACTATTTACTATTCTTAGATATAGTAAAATTTTTAAAGATAATTCAGGAACAGTCTTCACACGTCAAGAACTAAAAATTGGATCTTTTTGGGAAGTGAAATCCTGATTTTTTTAGCTTGTTCATCAATTTGATCAAATTGTGACACTTTCAGGAATTGATTAAGTTTAATGGCGAGATTACTTTTTCTCAAAGTAAAGTTTACTCAAACAATTGTAGGATCAAATTGGTTCGGTTAAAGAAATCAGAATTTTTGTTGAATTAGATAAGGATTTTTTTGACATATGCGCTCTTACTACCTTGGATGGAATTGCAATGTGTGATGGTAATGATCCTTGTTTCGTTCTTGTTTTGAATTGGCTGATTTGAACCTATCTTTTTTGGTCGTTCAATGACATCTCATGCTGTAGATAATGGTTGATTAAATTGGACTTTATCTAAATAAGTGAGAATTTCTTAATTGGATGAAGTTTGAGTTGCCATGGATATTCTTCTCGATCTTGTGATTATCTATACCATGTTAAGTTGGTTGGGTTGTTGTCTTATCTTTTCCCTTGCGAATTTTCTGATGGTATTTGATTGTTAGGGATAGGATAATGCTTGACTGGATTGAATAAAGTCTAAATTCTTGAGGGTTATTCGAGATCAATTAAATTTTCAAATATTAAAGATAATTTTCTTAAATTGGATCAAATTTTGAATGAGGAAAGGTGGATCCCCAATTCATACTTTCGGCCACCCCTCTTTGAATTTTTGAAAATTCAAGCTCAATGGACTTATTTTTATTTTATTTTTCTCGTGCTATTTGTTTTTTATTGTTATAAAGTTTGCACAATTTTAAATAAACATGCCCATAATATATGCTTTTCAATGTGCCTAGACCCTTCGGAAAATAAAATTGCACACCTTAGCCGTGATCTTATGGAATGGGATGGCAATTTAGTATAAGGTTTCGTGTTTTTTTCCTTTGGCAAAAAGGATGTTGTCATCTTATACTCCTATCTGCATACTGGCTCGAATTTTCGAGGATGTAGAGGATAAAAATTCTTCTCTAGCCTAGATCTTTGGGAATGAGTGAATTTTTCAGAAAAATTTGGAATTTAAAGGTATATTATGGGCATTTTTATTTAATTTTGTTCAAATTTTTGTTTGCTTTTGATTGTTCTGTTTTTTTTCTGGTATTTTATCCAAAAAAATATAAAAAATCAAATCATTTTATCATGCGGTTCTCATGTCACATTTTTCTAATAAAATCAATCAAATCACGTTAGATCAATCGAAAGGGATTTTTTTTCATGAAATTGGTACCGAAAGGGCATTAATTTTTCAAATTAATGTAACCAATTCCCCAAACTCACTTTATAAAATTGTTTTCCTGCTATTTTATATATGTATCTAATCAACCTCCTATAAATGAATAGTGGCGGCTCCAATTTAATAATTTTTTCATGAATTGAACCTAAGTTGCGATTTGGTAGGATTTGGGAGGATCCGAATTAGGTTAATTAATTAAATTAAGTTGATAATCCATTAGCATGATTTTTTAGGTCGCGACAAATTCAAAATCCGATTCAAGAATATGCTTAACTTAAGCTCAATTAATATCTGCGATATTATTAAGATGGTTTGTTCCAGAAGGTCATGAGTTCGATTTAGGTCGTGAGCAAATATCTAAACAGTTATGTATTGCGTGGTTTAGCTGTAGCATATCTCGTATAGAGAGACTTCTTGATTGCTAGCATTTTTGGTGAAACTTCAGTAATAACCATAGTTGTACTGCGTTGCTTGAATGTGTATCCCTTGTGGAGAGATTTTCTAATTGCTTGCATTTTAGTGAGATTTCGATAATTAGCGCGCCAATCTCGAACCTCCTCATCAATATTGTCTATTCATGTCTTACATTTGGATCTGAGTCGTTCAGTTTAGGTAACTAAAAAAATAGGGAGGAATGGAAACTGGGGAAGAAATTCATAAAATCTGAATCTTCCTCCTCTCGTTCTCATTAAAATTTCAAAAATTTCTCATTTTCCACCAAAAATTGTCCTATCGATCAGACATGGCGCCTCGTAGAATTTAGAAACTCAGGATATAAAGATAAAAAAAACTGTACTGTCGAAGAGAGCAAAGCAGTTTCTTTACGGAGCGTCAACGTTGATCTTGACGATGATAAATCCATAAAACGTGCTTGTTTAAGGAAAAACGTTTCAATAAGATCGGCCGGGCAAAAAAAGGCAAGAGACAGGTGAAGAGAGTCGGTTCTGTCCCATGGACAAAACGACAGAAGCTTCTCCTTCTTCTCTGCGATGGAGAATCCTGCGGCGAGCACTCCTCCCCCATCGTGTCTCCCAAGAGGGTATGGTCTGTCATCGCCATAAATTTCGCGAACAATCCGCTCAAACGACTGACAGATTCTTTTCTGCTTCTTCTTTCTTTTGTTCTTTCAGATAAGCAGTCTCGAGCTGACATAGATCACATTTCGAGGAAGAACAGTCGGGGCTTCAAGTTGATACCCTTTGAAGCAGTAACCCAACAAGGCGATTCAGCTTCTTCCTCGAAAGCAGAAGCGAGACATGCCGTCGTTCGCTACACATTGCCCGTCGATGGTTCTCCCAAACTGTTGCTTACGTGTGTTCTCTGAATTCCTCGTCCTTTGTTCTTTGTCCCTAAACTTCCGTTCTTTCTTTATGATTGATTAGGTATTGAGAGTCTGGTTGCTTGAGGCTGTGTCTACGTGGTGACGTTAAAAATTGGATATTTGCCCTTCTCGATTTTAATTTGTTTCACCCCTGATTGAGAGCTGAGAGCTCTTCATATTCATCTGGGTTTCTTGAAGATTATTTTTTTTTTCTTCGATAAGTAAGAGACAATTTAGGATCACAAAAGCATAGGAGCAATACTGCTACAAGCTCAAGAATTACACTTCAATAACGCCCCAATCACAGCACAAGGCCCTGTATTTGTCTGATGAAATTTGCGTAGCAAATTCAGTGTTTTTAAATAATCTATTCTGAATAGTTCTGTTGATTTTCGGAGCAATCTCATAGCGACAGCACTAACATTTGTAGTTAGCAGATGAATGTACCATTCCCAGTACTACAATTCCAGAAGACTTTTTGTTTGCCTGAATTGACTTCAAGTCATATGATGATCCGTTGGACTGTGTACCTTTTCTGGTTCTTCTCCAGAATGCAATGTTTAGGAGGTGACGAGTTCGACTCATTAATGACGCCTCTATTGAAAGATGGCGCTTGTGGGGTTAAGTTAGAGGGTGAAACCTTCTGAAGATTAGTATAGTGGAGCCCTCTTTGTCGGTGAGGATCAGGAGTACTTTGCCAGCTGATGTTTCTAGGTTCTGTTTTTCATGCAGTCAGAGACTGGAGAACCAAGCCGATCTTCATGATTTTGAGATCTGCAATACGCATAATATTGACAACACTGGGCTTGTCTGTGAGTTCTTTCTCCTCCATTAACTTTAGAATGCATATTTTAGTTCTTCCGAGCGGCTTTCTTCTACAGCTTAGTTTTGTTCCCAAGAACTCTGATGCATTGGAGACTTATCGTAGATCGGGTGAAAAGTTTGCTATCCATCTATATTTGGATGCCGCGGTATAGCAAAATGTTTTGGATAATACTGTATTAATGTTGGGTCGACTGCATCAAAAGCTTTGAGTGACAATTTGAGTGACTGGTCCATTTAAGGTAGGTGCTCTAGGAAGCACCTAGCTCCTGGTCCATAGTCCAAGGGAAATGGTGCAAATATCTGGCTCAATATAAAGAATAAATTTGTTAGACTTATTGTTTGTCACTTGATATTGTAATTTCCAACCCGTAGGATCTGCTTTAGTGGTTTAAGGGATGGTCTTGTAAATATGGTTTAGGCGCATGGCATGGATACACTTACCCATAACAACAAATGCAAACAAGTATGTGTCTTGCTACCCACCTAAGTTTGACTTCTTTTGATAAAAAAAAAAAAAAGTTTGACTTCACGTTCTATGAGGTCAATGGGACATTTATTATCCCGAGGTTTACGCACCAAAGTATGGTTTCTTGCCACTAATGAGTAGAAAAAGAAGATGATGAGTCTTCAGATAGAAGGTTTTACAAGTCAGATTTCATTTATGTAACCATTTTCCCCTTCGTTTTTGCTCGTGGCTGTAGAAGTGAAGCAACCAAATGAAATTGAGGAGAAAGTATTGTAGATTCAAAACTTCATAAACTCGTTTCATGTCTGTTTTTTTATTGAGTACTTCCTCCATTCCTCTTACATAAACTTATGCAATGCAACTCTGTGAGTTGAGAGTTGCGTTGGGGAGGGATAGACTCCCCTGGAATCATTATTTTTGAGCATTTTGAGTCTAATCTTATAGCTATACTGATGATATCTTCCATTTCCTCATCAATGTCAGGTCCATGGCCATCAGAAGAAGTACTCGCTTATTTTTGTCTGTCACATGCAGACATGTTCCGGTTGGTAATCTCTGTACTGGCAAACCACTTTGCTGAAGCTGCTTGCTTCCTGTGAATTTATCTGAAAACTGATTTTGAAGTGTCTTACGAAATTCTGTAGGTGTAAAAAGGTTATTGAGCTCGGTTCAGGCTATGGCTTAGCTGGGTTAGTCATTGCAGCAGCCACTGAAGCATCGGAAGTGGTAATATCTGATGGAAACCCTCAAGTAGTTGATTGTATCCTTCTTGGCTGATGGTGCTCTAAGATGAAACAGTAATGTTATTCTAAATTTTTTAAGTCTATCGAGAACAGAACAGTGTCTCTTGTTCTTCACTGTACCAGAACTAATTGGGAGCACTTGACGGGCACCTATACCTGCTTGCTCCTTTTTTATCTCAGTAGTGCTTACAATAGTAATGTGTTCTATCTTTAACATAAGTCAATTCAGAATGGAAGTAGTACAGAAATGATGCTTTAACCTAGGTTCGTTTTATCAGTACCATTAATAGCAAGGATCGATGAACTCCTAAATGAGGGCAGAAGGAAAGGACGTGTATTTAATCTTATGATGCTCTATATTGCATGAGAGAAGTTGTACTAATGACAATTTCTTGTTTGGTTGAAAGTGTGGTTGCCACTAATATGGTTGATTCAATCGAGACCGAAAGTCTCACTCCTCTACTATGCTTCATGATTGTCATCTATCTTTTTCCCTGAATTCAATAGGTGACTTTATTATCTCTACATTCTGTTTTTTCACTGTTGGTGTTGGTCCTTATCATCCAGATATCAAATGCAACATTGACGCCAACTTGAAAATGTTTGGTGGAACAAAAGTAATGCCTATGATGTTGCACTGGAATCAGACGGGAGTTTCTGAAATCACCAATAGTTACGACATCATTGTCGCTAGCGACTGGTATTTTCTATCTTCTTTCGTGGTATATTTGGTTGGTTATGAATATAACAATTATTTCTAATCCTGATTAATGGCACAAAAACTTTGTATTTGGTATATGCTTCCGTTACTCCAACGTTGTAAAAAGTATAGTTCTTATAAATGTGATTATATTTCTTTATAATGGTTGCTTGTCTGAATCCTGCTTGAGTTACTCCACATCCTGACTTTTTGTGCGTCCTCCTCCTATATCACAGTCGATATATCAATATTGTTCAATGCTTGATGACCAGGCGATGTCTGGATTTGTGAGCAATTTCCAAAATGAACTACGCACATTGGTTCTTGTGCATTATGCATAGAAGCTTGCTCTATTCATTTTTGTGCCAAGGTTATATCTCCTTTTAAAATCGTTGACGTGGCGCATCGCATTGGCGCAGCACCTTTTTCAAGGATTTCCACTCTGGCCTTGCTCGGATGATCAAATCCCTATTGAAGCGACCTGGGCCATCGGAGTCTATACTTCTCAGTCCAAAAAGAGGAGACTCGCTGGACAAGTTTCTGGACGTAATAGCTAAAGAAGGCCTACGCTTCAGCGTTGCAGAGAACTACGACCCAGAAATTTGGAGACGTCATCAAGGCTTCGTCAATGGTGATAACTCCTGGCCTGGCTATGAGAAAGATCATTGCTATCCATTACTTGTCAGAATTATGCCATGAACCTCTGGAGCCCTTTTCCTAGTCCTCTCATTCTCCTGCCTTTACCAAGCCAGAGAAACTATTGTCCATTGGGTGATCTGTGGAGAGATTCATGAGTATTGGTCTTGTGAATAATCTATTATTGCTTTGTTGCTTCCGCAACTCTGCGGTTCCTTGAATGTGCTTGGCTCATTAAATCATAGCATCACTAGTTATCTTTTACATAGTATTTCCTAAGTATCCCAAACCTTTCATGAGATTGGAAGAAAGATCATTTTTTTTTCTAGGCTAATGCCGTTCTTTTACCGAAAAGATGTCAATGTAGATCACTTTCAGGAAAGCTCATCCTTTTCTAGGCTAATGCTGTTCTTTTTCTGAAAAGATGTCAATGTAGATCACTTTCAGGAAATGGATGAGCAAATGTGATTCCTTCGTCGTGGTGGGAATATGCTATTTGCTCCTCTATTTGACTTGCTGAAAGTGTTGAGTTGCCTATCGGCTTGGCTTTGCATTGGCCCTTACTGCGTAACTCATCGAATGGACTTTTATGCGATACACAGTTCATGAAAGAGATCGATTCTCACAGCCAGAACAGATGCATGACAATATGCACCTTTAATTTGGCGAGTAGATTTCGATTTGAAGTGTAGCCTTCACGAGAATATGTTCACATATGGATCACAGGTCAGGGAAAATCAATTGTTCGGCAGATGGTAACGAATTGTATATCAGATTCTTGTAAGAGCATACTGCTTTTCAGTCTTGCATCCAAACAAAATGGTTTACATAATTTAAGACATGATGAAATGTAAAGCTATAATCATCGGTTGTCCATAACTAGGAAGTGGGTAGTTTACAATCTGGATTCAGCTACTTTCTCCTCATCAAAAGGCAATCAAGCCAGCTCACTTTGGCCTCTTCTATGTACTCTCCTGTCTGGCTACAAAACTTGCAAGAGGGAGAAAGAGATGGCCACATTGAGTGAGAACCCAATAATCGAGGAAGGAGGACAGCGTGGCGAATCGCCTGTGGCCAAATTGGCCAGCCATGAAGTGGTAAATGCTGTGTCTTGGGTTGGATTCGAATCCGACCCTGATCCGGACCCGGCTGTTGCTGAGCTATCTGTAGCTGGTGTTGTGCTCTTGGGAGAGGAGTCTGTTGCAGATTTGATGCTGCAGAAGGAACATGGTTTTTGAATCAAATTTCAATGGCAATGACTTCTCTAGAATGCAACATTCACAAGCCTACAATAACTTTTTGAAAGCTTTTTCCACGACCACCGTCCCCATTGCGGGAATAATCTTGAGCTCATGAAATATTCCGTTTAAGTAATTATCAATTCCGTGTTGGTGCTAAGGTGTGCATTCTTTGCAAAGATACGGACTAATATGAAAGCAAATCGTTCTCTAATTGCTGAGCTGGTGACAAAGCGGATTTGCTGTCTTTTGTTTTTGTACATGTCATATGACACTGACAAAAGAACATCTAAAATTCAGTCATGATGTCAGAAAAGATACAAACATGACCAGTAACTGAGAAGATTACACTAAGGCAAACAACTGTTTTAATCAAACAAAAAGGTCATCTAAATGACCAAAGAATTGTGGAGAGATGATGACATACCTCGGTGAATTGGGGCAAAATGTGATGGTATAGTCCGCGCCGGTACAGGTGAAAGTACTGGTGGCATCGTCGTAGGCGTAGCTATATGATCTGGGACAAGCCGTCTTGAAGATTTGGGAGTAGAGAGATGGCTTGCAAGCGGAAGGCGAGTTGTATGTGCCGCTGCAACAGTACTCGGGGCTCCTGAAGGCCTCACAGGCGCTCCTGCACGCTGCGCCTCCGCCGGCCCTCAGCTCTGCCGGGCACTGGCGGTTGAGGTCCGTCACGCACCCCGTGGACGCGCATTTACCTGGCAAAAATAACAGACTATGCCGAATCGGAACCTGTAATCTGTGAAGCGGACACAAAAACTAGGCTGTGCATAAAAGGGTCAATCTACTAATGTCCTCACTGTGTCATGCTGTCATGCCAGCAATGAGATGAGAATAATGCAGCCAAACTCTAGGAAAGGAGGAGATTCAGAGGCATTTGGCTTTTGGCATTACCTGAACCACCAGTGCCATCAATGACCATGGGCAAATTGTAACCATCAACAAGACTAACATCATAGAAATCTTGAGACACCGAACCTCCTAGAGTGAACTCCGCCAGGGTGGCTGGAGGGGCTGCGCCGCCCCCGTTGCACTCGACCTCGCCCGAGCCGCAGTCGGCTGTGGCGCACGAGCCCCGGCCCGAGCCGTCGAAGGAGCACCCGCTCCGGCCCCAGAGCCGCCCCGACCATCCACTCGGTGCCTGCACGGAGCGGGAACCCCCGCCCTTGGCGAGCTCGAACCCCGTGGTTTCCAGCGGGGGGCTGCCCGACCCAGATAGGATCCCGGGCCACACGGGGAAGTTGCATCTGTTGACAAAAGTGAAGGTGGCGGCGCTTGACGCACCGGGGAGGCAGAGCGGCATTGCCAGAGAGAGGCCCAAGAAGAGAGCATGTAAGTGGAAGCAGCAAGAGGAGAGGCGGACAGCCATTTCTCCAATGTAACAGGACAGGGTGCAATTTAGAGGGACTGCTGCTAAGTGTTGGAGGAGGAGAGTGCATGCAGCTTTGGAAGGTGGGCTAAGTGAGAAGTAGTGGAGGGAGTCCAAATCGTCTGCATTTCCACCCTTTTTATCGGGAGAGAAAATAAGAAAGGTTACTCAAATTAAATTATTAAAAAATAAATACACACTGTATATGCTCTATTTTATATGTATTGAAAAATATAGTCAATAATTGTAAGCTTACATGCTAGTAAATCTGAACGTATAAAGATTAAAGTAGAATTTCGTACCAACCGATGGTCCGCCACTTTCTCTTTCTCTATCTTAAATTCTCCTTTTTAACGAGGAAAGGAGAACAAAGGAAGTGTAACGTCATCGGTGAGTTTGAGCACCATTTTACGCAATTTTGTATTTAAATTAAACGAGTTGAATATGCACCGAGCGTTCCTTTTTTGTTTTAAAATCTTATCTTGATTCGATTGCACTTTTTTCGCACTTAAAAGAGAGCAATAGCTCTAAGAGCTCTCTTTCCGACTCAGCATGGGTCATAAGTTAGCCGGTCATACCGCTTACGTGCTGTTGTCATCGGCAAACCTCCCGTTCAGGGGGCCAAGGATCCATCCACAGCGCCGACTGGTGATAGTCGTCTTCCTTCCCGTCTCCTCTCGGCCCTTGTGCGAGGCCTTTCGAAACGTCGCGATCCGAATGGAAGGAAGTTCGCCCCGAGTCTCTCTTTTTTTTCTCTCATTGGTCCAGGTTTCGAGCCGAGCTCGCGACAAGATCATTTTTGGTCCCCCTTATGGAAGGGTGACCTTGCACGATACAACTTTCCATGCTTTTCGGACAGCGAGGAAGTCCAGGTAGGCCAGTGACGCGGCACGACATGGTTGGCCATCTTTCAAGCAGGGACGGTTGGGGGCTTCTTTGGAAAAGTTTGATTAGGGACCACGGTTGGTTGACCGATGTCAACACTGAATCATTAGGGAATACGTCACACACGAAACTTAACAGTATACCACTTTTACGAAATGACCCCGACGTTCATTCTGTATGGGCTTCCAAAAGAAGGCGTTTGGTAACGTGGAGTGACTACATGCAATTACAGAGAATCGACCTCAAATGGGGAAGGAAGTTGTCTATGCCCCTCTTGCAAGTACCTTCAACGAATTTTCTTTGCTCAAAATGAAGCAAATAAATAAAGCGTTTTCTAATCTTTTATGAATGCAAGTTGGTATCTTGACACTATCTTGACAGTCCGATAGTACCGTCTTTATTTTTGACTCCACGATTTTTCAATTAATGAGTGCTTTATGCAAAACACGCGGTGATGATGTGTGGATCTACTGTCAGAAATAACTGGCGATCTTGTCGGACTATCGGAGAAGTATTTTCCTTTACGAATAGACAACTTTCATTGGGTTCGATTGTCCAATACAATTGATAAGACTAACGAGACTCTAGTTCGGTACATCTTTTTGGTTTATCGTGCATACCCCGAGTATGTCAAACTACGCGTACCATTCGCTTTTTCCTTTTACGAGGAATATATATGAAAATTTATGTTAAACTTTTTTCTTTCTTTTCTGCGGAAAATTATGGAAAGGTTCCAAGATTCCCACATGGGTGATGTCTGAATAGCCTTAGGACATAGGGAAATGTCTCAATGCGTGTTGAAAAGCAAAAGCTTTTAAGGTAAGGGAAAGGATTCGTCACATGAAGTCCACAACACCCACTCGAGGAGGCCCATTGGTTACCCTTTTGACTCTCTACTCCTATTTTTCTCATCATCTTTGCTTCCTAGTGGGGGCATAATCATATCTCTCACTCACCCATTGAAGGCTAGATTATTGCTCTCTCCGATAACTTCTATTTTGAGAAATTACAAAAAAAAAAAAAAAAGGATACTAAACATATTGCACCTATGCCAATTCAATCCTAAACCTTTTAATTTGATCAATTAAATCGTAAACCTTTTGATGATCTGCTAACTTAGTCATTGCGGTTAATTTTGATCGAAAACGATGACGTGGAAAATAGCCGTCTTACGTGGCACGACCGTCACTAATATGAACAATTCTAATTTTTTTTATATAAAAAGTCTGAATTATTTAGTATTGTTTTATAATTTTCTTTTTCATTTTTTTTCATTTTTTTCCTTTCTTGTCCTTTTCTTTTTCCTTCTAAAGCTGGCAAGGGTTGCTAACCGACTTTGCCAACCACTGGGCGAGGATCGTGGCCCTTTCTTAGATTTGGCGAGTGCTTTGTGGCCTAGTTACCAATGTAGAAAAAAAAACGCGGAAAAGAAAAGAAAAGAAAAGAAAAAATCACAATAATAATAAAAAAAATTATTCACGTCAGAGCCAATCGTCCCATGTAGCACTTTCGGCGTCCATGTCAGCTTTTTCACCGAGCATCATTAATAACCTATCTCACATGTTATGTAGATTTTTCATTCAACCCATCATTGAGAAAAAGAAAAAAGCACAATTTCTTCGAGGTGCCAACAAGCATGCGCTCATCTTCACCGCACATGTATTCATCGAAAACCTAGCACTATTTTCTTTTTCCTTTTTTTGGTATGAATGGTACTTTCGACCGATGAAAGACAGAATAAAGATTCAAAATTACATGCTTGTTTGCTGAGCTTCGCCAATACTTGGAAAGTGGTAATGACAACACGAGAACTAATGAATAATGGCTTTCTAAGCTTCTAATGAGAGACTTAAGCTCTATTTATTTCGCGAAAAATGAATAATTTGAAAAATATTTTTCTAAAAATTATTACTTGTATTATTGAAAAATAATTATTCAATAAAAAAAATATTATTATTATTATTATTTTATATTTCAACATTTTCCTGGACAACAAACGGAGCCATCTGCAAAAAGAATTTTTTTTTATTGAGAGAGGATAATGTGTGCTAGGTGCCAAAAAATGATTTGGTAGGGCTTAAATTTGACATGATAGTGCTATGATGCTTTGTCATCAATAACATTCCAAATGGCCGAGTAATCATAGCCGCACAACATTTTTAAGCATAGGTCCAATCCTCTACTAACCGACCGAATTATTATGCATCATCAACTTTGCACACGCAAACATATGTTCACGTACTTTCCTCTTGCTTTTCCAACAATCATAAATTAACAATGTATGTCTACTTTTCTGCGTTTGGAATTGGGGTTTCATCACGTTCGTCGCAGGTAAAAACCCCCTAACTTCTACTTGCATTTCGCTAGCGATGCTCATAATGCAATAGATTTATTACATGGTGATATGCACTATCGCTAATACGCCAAAATCAAACAATACCTATATATGTATATATGGAGAGCTAGAGCGTGCATGACAACACTTCTTGAGTATAATTTCTGCGCTTCTAGAGCAGAAATCCGTTTTGGTAATGTAGTTTCTGGAGCAGAAAGCCATTTGATTACAACTTCTAGAGCATTTTTTTTTTCCTCCAGAAGCAGTTTTGGAGCCTCTTGAAAAAGTAGAAAAAAAATTATTTCTCTCTAGAAGTAAAAAAATCATGGACATGTTATGGGGCCTTACATCCATTCCATTTATGAGGTGTAAAGTATCAATGGATAATGTATTTTTTCCCCCTTTTGGGCCCTTGTTTTTTTTTTTTTTCCCCTTTTCAATGAGAATCAAACCCTCCTTTGTTTTTAATAAATCTCCGGCATTCTCTCTTTATCTAACAAAGCACTAACGTCAACCACTATGGTTGATGTTGATAGTTATGAGAAAGCATTTTGCCCAATTCCCTTTTGTCTGCACACACATTTATTGCTTCCTTGACCGAATTCTAGGCACAGAGCTTGGCTAAGTGTGGTTATCCTCATTGAAAATTGAATTTAGGGTTTAACACGTTAGAGCAGACAAAATGTGGGTTTGTGAGGTTGGAGAATGACAAAGCAAGTAGGGCAACATGGGGAAGGAATTGCCAAAAGTTGATGGCCCAAATCGATTGGGATGATGTGGAAATGGACAAAAGTACAAAAATGCATCTCTGGCAAAGCCCAATCGAAGATCGTTTCTCCAAAGTAACTTTTGTCTGGCGATTATGTTCACCTTTGCAAACGTAATTTTCTTGATTATTGAAAGACCTAGCTAGTCCTGGAATTTCATGATTTCTAGTTAGCTCCATGATAGTTGTTGCCATTTCAATGCGAACAGATGTTACAAGAATTCAAGTTTATGTTTTAGTTCATGCACTCTAGAAGTTGCATGTAAATAAATTATTCGTTGGACGTTATCGATTTTTTCTGGAGCTTACAAGAATATTGGTAAGATAGAAAATGAATCCCCGTCCCATTTTCTCATAGGTTAAGCTTTTAGAAGAGAAGGCCTTGCTAGGTGAGTCTGGTTTTTTACACCCCTCTCACCCATTTTGGGATTTCCTTCAAGTCATTTTACAGTGGGAATGTTAAGACACAAAACATATCTCAACGTGTCTGTCCACTAATGACTCAACCTTTCAGCACTGCGCGTCTATGTTCTTGGTTGCCGTCAACTTTAAGAAGTACAATCACATAAAACCACTTTAGGACCCTGATAATGCAATGTTGCATCAATGCAGTGCTTAAAATGGACCTTGATGATGAGTCAAGAGGTAGAAAATAGTTACAATTTGGGAAGAAAATTCTAGAGGTGTGGCAACTTTCATGCGGTACTCACTTGTTACTTTCCTAAAAATGACCACTTCAATGTCATCGATGATTTGGGTTGCCTAGAAATCCGACGTACTGATATTTTATTATTCAACATCTGATGGGGCCCGTCAACAAGATAAAATCAATGATTAAACTTCTAAACAACGTCATTTAGAGATCTATTTACCCCAAATTAAGGAATTGGGGCAAAATTCAATGTGTTCTTTGAGAACCCTAACCCTAATTCCTCAAAGTGAGGTAAAATCACCGTATCAAAAATCCAACATGTGGAGTTCAGGAAGCCAATGCCGCCAATATCCTCAGTGCATCAGAACAAACGCCAAAGGTGGTGGTGAAGGAGGCGGGTAGTCCTGGTAGAAGAGAAAATCTACTACGTCAATTATGGGGAACCTATCTCCGCGAAAGCTCCGGAGGTGGAAAACCAGTTAAGAATTACGACGAGGACAATGGCGTAACCACCGAAACGGAGAGCGCCGGATTGAAATTGAGCTATTTGCTGGTGTTAGAAGACATTTAAAGCGGAGGATTCAAGGTTTGCCATAATTTATTGCCGGAGGTGCTTAAGTGATTGGTTTGTCACCAATGTGGTACTCAAGTAATCGCTCGAAATATTTTGGAATTAAAGTGATAATCATAAGAAAGTTATGACAGGCTCCATTTGTTTCACGGAAAACATTTTCCTTAATTTCCGGTGTTTGGAGGGCGGAAAATGAGTGGTCAACAGAAAATATTTTGTGGTCAATAGAAAAAACCTTCTAAAGCTGTGGAAAATGATTTCCTCATTTTGAGAAGAGGAAAACATTTTCCTCATAGTTTCTTCCTCCTTTCTTTCACACTTCTTTTGTTTAATTTTTTGTTTAATTATTTAATTATTTTTTAAAAATTCGATTTTAAAATTTTTTACAAATTAAAATTTTTTATTATATTTATATTTTTCCTTCTTTTCTTCTTCTCTTTTCTCCTTCTTCCTCCTTCCTCCTTCCTCCGCCTGCTTCCTCTGCTTGCTGCTGCTCCTTCCTCCACCGATGATGGACCTCGGCGTCGGCGGCAGCCTAGTGAGGCAAGCTCGAGGCTCGGCGACCGTCGGCCTCGAGGGAGGCCAAGCTCGCGGATCCGGTTAGGTCGGGCACAACCTCGAGCGAGTGAGGGAGCCAGGCGAACCGTCCCCAGCCCCGATCGAGGCCAAGCTAGGAGTCACCGGCCTTGAGTGAGGCCGGGCCGGGCATTGCTGGCCTTGCGCGAGGCCGGGCCTTGCCTGTGGCGGGTCGTCGGTTGTCGTTGTGGTCGGCAACCGGCAGAAAATAGTAATTGAAAAAAGAGAAAAACATAAATAAAAAAAAAAGAGAAAAGAGAAAAAAGGAAAAAAGATAAATAATTAAAAATATTTAAAAAATTCAATTTTATAAAAAATAAAAAAGGGAAAAACAAAAAATTATTGAATGAAGTGCCTGGAGGAAAATTTAATTTAATTTTTCTTAACAAATAATAGAAAATATTTTCCTATTTTTTTTAATATTTCAATCAAATATCGGAAAATATAGTCATTTTCTTGAAAATTGACTTCTCGGAAAATATTTTTCAAAAATGACTCATTTTTTGCGAAACAAACGGAGCCTTCTAATGCCCTTTCTTTCCTAACATTTCCTTACTTGCAAGATTGAGTCACTTTTTAACTTATTTGAATCCTTTAAGTCGATGCTCAGAGTTATCTAGCAAACTTATCACAGTCCATTCTAATTTGTCTTTTTTATTAGCAGCACCTAATTGAGGTCACCAAATATCGCCCAATGGGCTTACAAATGTAGCGGCCCATCTCAAATTCTTCTCAATCCGGATTGGACCGTCATTGAACCTCAGCCAACGGGAGGAACAATGATTCTTTCGTGCTTCACAATATCCCATTACATTTCCCTTACGATGTCATGCAATGTAACGCCTGCGATGGACCAATGTCGGAATAAGTTGATTATGTAGCATGTAGGCGCATAATGAAATTGTGAGATTTTTCTAATGTGGACTTATATTAATTGAGGTTGCAATTTATCATTCTACGGGATTAATTTATAGTTTACGGGGTTGGTCTAATAAGGTATGATATAAGGATTTTTAACCATTCTAATATGAGCATGACATTGTGTGGGTGGAGTTGAGTCCAGCTCTTGATGAGAGAGTCTAGTTGAAAACTTCATAAATAGCGTTCAAGTCTCTCCTCTACCCATGACGAACTCATAACAACTTCACATAAGGAGCTCATATGAATTGTCATTGTTAAGGAGCTATTTCACTTAGCCAGGGATACAGAGGATAATAGAAGAGAAGTACTTGAGTTTTGGATTGTAGCTATTATTCATCAAGAACGATGAATCCCAAATCAAGTGTACAAATTCCTTTAAATCATTATTGTGTTTCTAGATTCTAGCCATGGTGATCTATTGTCATAAGGTTTTTAGCAGCTTACATGAAACATCCCATGCGAATCAAAATAATCGCTTTGTGAATCGTTTCTCATATCTCCAACCTTATCATTTTCGAAATGGATTTGACAAATGAAGCAAAGAAATTTTCGATCAATTAACCTCACCGACTTAATTTCAAAGAGTTGTTTGAGTCGTAGAAAAGTCGATACGTAACAAAACAATTCACATATAAAGTATATAATGAGTGCCGATTTCGAGATTTTGGCTATAATCCACTCTCTCTAGGGGGGTGTGGATCGTGCGGTACATGCATTTCAGGGCTTGTTAGTCGAAACGGAATTGGAACATAGATCGTCATGGTGTGGAGGCCACCGAAAAGTTGTAGCGTTGATATCTCGGTCCAACCTAATAGATGTTAAGATTAAATGCACAAACACAGAGAGATAGAAAATAAAGGGCAAGAAAGAGAAATCGAGGTACAATGTTTATCTCAGTTCACATTTAAATTAAGGCTATATTCAGCAGAAGATTTCACTATAATTAGCATCTCTCACATCTTTGTTACAGCTATCCATTACAAGAGAAAGATATTATATATATAACAACAATTATTCGTTGGTTCAAATCCAAACTACCAACAAAATATAGGCTAAAACTATACGGACCCTCTAGCGTCTCAAGGGAGCCGCCTCCTTGCAACCCCTACCGAGGCGGCTCTTCCGAATCCCCGTGCCTTTCTATCGATAGAGAGTATGAATCGCATCCCAACAGTAGAGATTTGAGATGACGACAACTAGGGTGTTGTGCCGAGTGACCTCTCGTAGATCGCTCCGATCGAGCATGTCGTACATTGTGTGTGTATCAAGGCAACGGAATAACTCGCCGAGCTTGCGAAATCCTATGTCACGTAGAAAATGACAAGGCAACATAAAATAGGACACAAGATATCCGAACCAAGTAACTAAATACCAATGGGGTCTTCATCGGCTTTCTTTTAGCTATAGCTTTCGCTATGTATACTTGCTTAAGCGGAGACTCCCATGTCCCACTCCATCTTGAAGTATATATGTCGCTTTCTTCTTTGTCATTTATGCAATCTATTATGCAGTGTTGATTTTAACAATTACTATTTTTAATACCTTAGTATATAATAGGGAAGATTACCAAAAAAGTCCTGAACATATTATAATTATGCCAATTTATTCATATATGTTTTATTTTGCCAATTAATTCTAAACCTTTTGCATTTACGCCAATTCGGTCTATTTGGCCGCCTAGTGCTAAAGCGGCATTGTTGGCGTTGACGTGGACTTTTCAAGTAATATTTTAATTCTTTTACATTTTTTCTTTTTTCTTTTCTTTTCTTTAGGCTTTTTGTTTTCCTAGACCCTAGGGGTGGCAAGGATCGCCTAACCCCGGGCGGGGTGAGGGATGCGATGCCATTGCCGGATCTGGCCGGGCAAGGGAGCCGCAGCCCTTGCCCAATTTGGCCAAGCAAGGTGCTCGCCGCCCTTGCCCAAGGCCGCGACGCCCTCGTCCAATGGTAGCGAGGGTCGGCGCCAGCCCTAGGGTCCAAGGAAAAAATCTAAAGAAAAGCAAAAATGTTATAAAAAAACTCAAAATTTCACTAAAATATGATTTAAAAAAGTTTACGTCGGCGCCGGCCAGTCAAATGAACTGAATTGACACAAATGAAAAATATTTAGGACTGAATTGATATAGTTACAATAGGTTTATGACTTTTTTGATAATTCTTCCATATATAATATGCCGTGGATCACTCTTAATACTCACGTACTTTCCCGGAAATTGGTTTCCTATAAGCAGGGACTCGTAGAACATCATGATCACATTTTTAACCCACTGCATGCTACTTTTGAAATCTGGGTATATCCCATTTCGACACGAAATGGAAGGAATAGGGATGTTTCTTGGTCAAACCCTAGACAATACAAAACTTTAATTTGAAGCAAGCAAAGAACCAATTTGGAGGCATAGATTGTGATTGGAAGATGGAGTCTTTCGTTTCCACAAGCCAAAATAATGAAAACATCTTCATGATGACAACAACGTCTGAGCTTACGGACAGCATCAACTGGGTCTGCAATGAAGTATATGATTAGTAGCAGTTTTTTTTTTTTGGTCGAAAATAGTGGCAGATGAAGTCATTTGAATTCACGTGAGAGTAATCTTGGTAGAAATAATCAATTTTAACTACTTTTTTTTCTTTTTTAACTCAGGATGAGTTGCTCAAATTCAACGCAATAGTAGGGATTATTCGTGCGTCACGCATCATCTTTCGTCTGATTGGTCTTAGGACATAGGAATCGGATGTAAATCGTCGGTAAGACAATATCGTATCGGAGACTGTCCCTTATCCATTTTCAGGTCATATGGCAGGAGGAGGCGAAGGTTCGTAGGAACCAACGAGCCGAGAAGGAGTTTCAACGCAGAAGTTCGCATGAATCGATCGAACGTCGACGACCAGATAATGACATGAAAACTAATAGGATATTTCGATTTATATTATACAAACACAAATCCTATCTACTACTACTACAAAAAAAAAAAAAGGAAGGAGATTGACGCGACGTGAGAGTCCAATGACACGCAAGATTCATAGTAGCCCAATCATACGTTAAGCTCTCTCTCTACCTAATAACGTTTGAGTTTCTCCCATTGCTTTGTATAAAACATAAGCAAGCGCCACCTCCATCCCCAATCCCGGTGACCACAGCGTCATTGGTTCTACCCACCTATGTAGCACGGACGCTCACCGACACTCTTCGACATGCGACGGATACGTGGTCAATGCTCCGGATACACCAGCAATACGCGAATCCAACATTTCGACACGCCATTTTTACATGCAGTGATCAATTTTAATCATTTTTAATAAATTATGGGTCAAAATGTAAATCTATCAAAAAATATATCCAAAATTAATATACTCAGCCAAAAAAAATAATAATTGTGAATCCCTAATTGAAGAAGAAGAAAAAGAAATTTACCGCTGATATTTTTATATATACATAATAATTTATCATATATATAAATATACATTTAATATACAATGTAAATCAACGTGTTGGAATTCTCAATTTTTTTAGAAATCGCATGTCTATATATCGCGTGTCGTGTCAATGCTACGTAGCTATCCACCGCTGCTGGCACCGGCGGCAGGAACTTGAATCGATGACAAAATCTACTATTGTTGGAGCAATGGATAATATATGTAAACCAACCCTTATTATTAATTTATACAAAGAAGGCCGAGAACTGATCGCAGCCCGAGTCGAAGCGTCTTCTTTTTTATGAATGGAACGTGACCCATGACGGATGATCTACGTGCAACATGAATCCCTCCCCATCACATCTTCCCAAAAAAAATCATTACAACTATTTTACCAACTCCAAATAATGGGAAATCACATAAAACCAAAGCTCGCCGGCCATTCATGCAGCCGGAAGCCAAAATCAAACATAGAAAATGACAATTTCGATGACGCTGTGGTGGTTGTCTTCTCAAGTTGGGCCCCCGTCCCTTAAATAAATCGTACGGTCTCTACGGGGAAATAAGAAGGTTCGGAGTAAAACGGCCGGCCGAACGTCGCCTTCGCCGCTGCCGTGAGCAGTGATCAGAGACGAAGTAGTTGCAACAGCTGCCAAACTGCCGCCAAAACGAACGGAGCGACAAAAGGTGGGGGTTTCGGTCCTCTGCGGTCAGATGCGGAGGCCTGTAATGAGCTCAATGCCGCGGGGGCCGACGAGTCAGATGCCGGCGCCACCCCAGACTGCTGATCGGCCGCCGTCTTCACACTGCTGGAGCCCCGACCGCCAACAACCGTTCCAGGGGATTGTCAGAAGATGGGTCTAAACTTAGTTCTACGAATGTCTTTAATATATGGAGGTTACACTTTTTCAAAAAGATTCCATACTGAATTGAAATCTTAAGATGGATTCAAAGGTCGAATATGTAAGAATTTACCTGGTCGACGGCGAAGGACAGAAAGTGACGACGTAATCGGCGGATGCGCAAGTGAACGTGCTCGTCCCGTCGTCGTACGCATAGCTATAAGCTCTGGGGCACTCCCTCTTCAAGAACTCCGAGTACACGCTCGGCTTACACGTGTCCGGCGTCGCGTAGGCCCCGCTGCAGCAGTACTTCGGGTCCCCGAACGCGTCGCATGCGCTCCGGCAAGCCACGCACCCGCCGTTGACGTTTACTTGGAGCTCCTTGGGGCACCGGGCGTTCATGTCAGCGGCACAGCCCGTCGCCGTGCAGTTACCGCCCTTCCCGCCCCGCGGGTCCACCGACATGGGGAGGTTGTAGCCGTCGACGAGGCTGACGTCGTAGAAGTCCAGCCTACCCGCGCCGTCGAGGGTGAACTCAGCCAGCGTGGCGGGGGGCACCGCGCCCGACCCCAAGCACTCGACGGTGGGGGAGCCGCAGTCCCCCGTGGCGCAGGCAAACCGGCCGGAGGTGGCATTCTGGGCGCAGAGGGTGCGGCCCCAGAGGCGGCCGGACCAGGACGAGGGCACGGAGATGGCCTCGGACCGGCCAGGCTGGAGGGCGAACCCGGTGGTGGAGAGTGGCGGGGTGCCAGCTCCGGAGAGGATGCCGGGCCACACGGTGTAGGAGCACTTGTTGAGGATCGTGAAGGTTGCTGAATCCACCTTACCTGAGAACAGGAGGACATGGAAGAAGAGCAGGAGAACGGAAGCAATACCTCCAGCTTCAGACATTGAACTTAACCAATCGGAGAATTTCTTCTTTTTGTACGAGAACAATGTCTCTCTCTCGAAAGGTTGAAATCTGTTGGGATTGGGAGAGATTTTGGGAAGCGGCATCATCGGAGAGCAGGTGAATTTATAAAGGGAGGGAGGGAGGGGAGAGGATCGATCGTGTTGCATCGTGCATGGGAGTTGCAGTCGGTCGAGGTCGAGCGATACGTCGTCAAAGCGGGCCCAAAACCGAAGCATTTTAGCAAAGGAGCACGCGCAGCCTCAGGCTCAGCCACAGGAGAGTCCAGTCAGCTCTTTCGCTTTCGCGGAGAAAATTTGCCCGACCATCTAATCGTTCAGTAAGCTAATTCGCCAACTCGCGAAAGATATTCTCCGGAAAAAAATTATTTTCCAGACATTTGATTTGCTTGGAAAATTAAGTCGACGGAAAATATTTTCCTAATCAGCGAAAAAAAAAAAAAACATATGCTTAAATTCGAAAATAACAACTCTTTCGAAAATTGAAAATTAATTTTCTAAATATGACTGGATATTGGCTCTTGGATCCGGAACCTTATATGCTTGGGCACAAAATCCCCAGTGCCGGTTCCTGGATCCTCGTCATCCAAGACCAGGTCTCCAGGGCCCGGGCTTGAGTTCGTCGAGGTCGGGCCCTAGACCTCGGTGACAATGCCCGGATCCTCGATGCTCTTGTCTGGTTCCACCGAGGCCAAGGCCAAGTCCCCGGCGCCCGTTTCCGATGCCCCGGCAACCGAGCCCGGGTCCTTAAAGGCCGAAAGTGGGATCCTAGTACCCGAGTTCAGATTCCCAACACCTAGACCCGGGTGTACAAAGGCTATGCTCAAGGCCGGGCCCAAGACCCGGGTGCTTGTCGGGCCTATCGAGGCAACGCCCGGGTCGATAGCAAGGTGCCCATGCCTTGATCCTCGGCACCGGGGTCGAGGTCCATCGAGGCCGGGCCGGGGACTCTACCGCCTGTGCACGCTTTTCTAGCTGCACATGCGCAAGTTACTAGCTCTTGAAAATTATATGTCTATTAAGGAAAATCAAATCAGATTTTCCATACCAGATTACAAAAAATATTTTTCAGTTCATTTTTAAGTTTCAGCTAAATACTATAAAAATATTATTATTTTTCAGAAATATCATATTTTTCCTAAAAGAAAAAAAATCACATTATGGTGCTCTCGAGAGAAGTTTTAAGACTGGTATTGCACTTTACAAATTTACCCCTGAATCGTGAATGAAACGATAGAGAATTGTGGTAACAAGGGTATGTCTTCGAAGGTCAAAACTCAAAAGCGTCCGCCGAATGGCTTAGTTTTCATTGACGGGTGGTGGCGCGTTGCTTTAGGAATATTAGAGAAGAAGTCGTGATAGCCAAGGGATCTTGACAACTTCAAGGACAGAGCAACAATTGAGAATGGGCAAAGTCATTGTCGGTTGATCTGTCAATTGTTTACGTCATTCGGCTTCTCGGGGTTACGGTTGTCTCCTTCGATCAGATCGAAGATGGAAGTAAGGGAATGGAGTTGGCCATGCAACTGCGTCGGAACAGACATCAAGTCTATACTTGAACGTTTTAATTGTGTTTGAAGGGGAAAAGTGTCACAAAAAAAAAAAAAGTTCTAAACCTAATGTATTGATGCCAATTCAATCGTAATTTTTTTTTTTTTTGTATCAATTCAATTTTAAACATTTTTTATTGGTGTCAATTTAATTCTAAACATTTTGTATTTGTATAAATTGAGTCAATCTAATCAATTTTGGTCGGGAATCCCAGACGTGAACGTCGGTTGTCTTACGTAGTAGTACTGCTATCAATGATGTGGATTTTTTTAACATTATTTCAATTTATTTTTAATAATTTTTTTCATTTTTTTGAAATTATTTTAAAAAAATATCTAGGTCAACGCTAGCCATGCCACGTAAAATAACTAACGTCTAAGTCAGCAATTTTCACTCAAAATTGACCAAATTGACTAAATTTGTACAAATACAAAAAGTCTTAAGACTGAATTGGCACAAATGCAAAAGGTTTAAGATTGAATTGGCATCAATAAAAGATTTAGAACTGAATTAACATTAATTCAAAAGTTTTATAACCGAATTGGCATAAAAAAAAATTAAAACTGAATTGGCATCAATACAATAAGTTTTGGACTTTTTGAACACTTCTCCCAATATTTGAAGTTGTGTTTTATCCATTGAACAATAGGATTAGGGTAATTACAGAATACTATTGTAGGTTACAGGTACTCAATGGGAGCTAATGAATTAGGAGGAAGGGTTTAAAAGTAAAAGAAAGTTCATGGTACGGAGTTTGGTACGACGTTAGGCGTTCCAAACTTGTCTCTCCGATGGGCATCCTGATTAAATTTGCACAATGAAAAAGTTTAGAATTGAGATGATAGCCATATGATAGATCTAGAAGTATCGATACGTCGTGTCTATCTAGACAATGAGAGCAAACATGGAGGAGATGGCCCGAGGACGCGGGGCCATACACCTGCTTCATGTTGTGGAGCGTCGAGCCATCACCGAGGTCAAGGCAAAAGTGACTGCTAAGACAGAAGTCGATGTATACGGAATTGTAGGATTAGTGGCGAAAACCGCATGGGGTATCGTTGATTTGGGTGCAGCCTATAACTTCACGGATGTGCTTGAAGGCCAGGCAACTTTTACATGCAATGGAGCATGACGCGAGTTGGATGAAGACCGTGAACTCTAAGGCGGTATCCGGCGCGACCAAAATGGGATCCGCCAAGACCGGGGAGAGGGATGCTCGCTGTCTCGGCTATGCCTTTGCGTGACCTCTCGATCACTCATGGGATCGAGTTCTCGAGACAAAGCGCGTGTGTCGGCAATGTGGTTCGTGGATTCTTTACTTCAATGGGGATTGATCGTGCATTGCGCTCGCCCGAGGGCCTAGGTCAAGAGATGACAGTGACCCCGAGCAAGAGTAGCAACCCGGTGATGATGTCCGGACTTCGACTTGAGCATGGGTGAAGCGCCAAGAACCAACGCGCCTTACTTCAAAAGAGGATGTGGCTAAGACAATTTCAAAGGAGATGGGATGTGTTACTCATCTAAGATGCAAGACAAACTCCCGAAGGGATTCCCGTGGACCGTCGATCAGCAGATCATGAGACGGAGCTTGTGCCAGGAACTAGACCACCTGCCCGAGTGCCTCATTCGATGGCACCCTCCAAGTTAAGCGAGCTGAGGAAGCAACATGATAAATTGTCGAAGGTAGGTTTCATCCGTCCGGGCGTGAGATTTTGTGGAACCACTGTCAACTGTTCTAAAAATCTAAACTATTAAATAAAGATGGTGACTTAATATTCAAATATTGTAATATTGGTAGGAATTTAAAACTTAAACTTCTGCACTTTTGCACGACAAATTCTCAACTTTAGAACTAGGCTCCCCGGAACATTACCAGCAAAAACAGGCAGGAATTTAAGACGATGTCAATAGCCCCAAATCATTATTGTCTATCCACCCCAGGACTTTTCTTGTCCCCCTTTCATACGTTCCAACCATCAATTGAAAGCATTTCTCTAACAACATCTATTTTGCTCTACCCACCCTACACTTTCTAATCAATATTAGGTGGGAAGAAGAGCGGCTCTAATTGTTCCGTTGTCGCTAATCTCCTCAAGATTCTTCCTAAAACGTAGAAAACATCGTATTCGGAATCCATCTTATATGGCTCCACACCCTTATCTGTTGTTTAATATGACATTACTCCAATCCACGTAAGCTAGACAATGACTTGAACCCTAATGAACCTTAGGATCTAGTGAAAAAAGTCAACGACGGCTCATGAAATTTGCCTCTTCCAAGTACTAAAATGAACTTCAACCGAAAAATAAAGTACTAAAATGAATTTCGACCAACCCCCCAAAAAAAAAAAAAGACGGCCTTAATGTCCTTTCAATGTTAATTAATCTCTTCAATGTCATGTACATTGAACTTTTCGGTTTGCTCATCAGCCATGTTTTTTTGCTCCACTTACACAAGAAAGCAACTTGGGTAACTATTGACCGACAAAACATGATTAAAATATAATAAAAAATTACAAATTGCATGTTGTGAAGAAGCCATTCTTTGAATAGCTGAAGAGGCATTTTAGTTTCTGGGCCGTCTTTGATTTTCAGACATAGTCAAAAGTCAATCTTCTTGATGACCCTTTTTTTTATTTTTCCTTTTTTTTTCGGCTAATCCTTTGCTTGGTTTCTTGGAGGCCCGTGCAAGTGATGAGAGTCTCATTTGATTAGAGAATGCCTTTTTATTTATTTATTTATTTATTTATTTATTTATTTTTTGCGGCCCTCCTCATTCAAACATGAGGCACGAATAACATATGCTTCGGCGTGATGTCGGTGGCTACATATACATATATATTTATAAGAAAATCTTGCGGCGCGCCGAAATCGCTATGCCCTTAACCCACGGGATTGTTAAATCAACCGATTGCTTGTGAGACTTCTTAGTTTGTCGCGTGATTTTTTTTGTTCAGATGAATTCAAGCTTCAGCCCTAGCTAAGAGTTTGGTTCCCTAAGATGAGTAAATTGCACGTGAATTTTCATAAGCACCTAGCCCTTTGGAGTGCGAGGATACCCCCGACCAAGTCCAAATGCATGCACATACCATAATTACCTTTTTGCCCCTATAGCTTCCATCATTCACATATCAACCCAAGCCCACTTGTCAAGAATGACCCCTTTTTTGTCTTTTTCCTCTCGAATCAGTCCCTCTCGGTGAGAGAGACGTTTTCCGTAAACAGGGGGATATATCCATATTATCCACTGTCGGCGCAATTGCACCCCCTAAAGTTTGTCCCAAAACACCAACATGTCTTACGTTGTGCGGTCGCTAACATGCAATTTGAGAGAAGTTCATCAATTTTGAAAGGCGCATCAAATTTGGCCTGCTCAATTTCTCAAAGAGAAGTACTTGGAGAATCTACTTTTCTACGTTTCTCCCCAATTTAAACGCGCGTCATAAGTTTTCCAACAGGCAAATTTCATATTCACTTTTACCTCGGCAAAAGTACATTTTTAGTGTCAAAAGTTATGTATGGAGATTACTTTAATGCCAAAAGTTTCAAACAGATCACTTTAGTACCAAGTTGGAAACAAAAGGATTACTTTGGTGCTTCCGACGAGAAATTTCGGTAAAAATTAATACGTGGCTATTTGGAATTAAATTTTTTTGCTAAGGTGGAAATTTTTGGAGAAATCCATCCACCTGGACTAGAGAAAACGACACCGTTTCTTCTGATGTGGCACCACGTCTAAAAACGGCGTCATTTTCGTCGATGAAGATGCTTATCTCCCACTTGCGACGTCGTCTAGTCCTTCCCCAAACAGAAGCCAAATTTTAGTGTCTCCTTCGTGAAGGAGAAGCCGAAGTTCGCGACGTCGTCTCCTGCTCATTCCCCTTCACGGTCTCGTCGCTCGTTGGCCGTCGGTTGCTCCGTCGCTCACCATCGCACTCATCGGCTGTGATAGGAATGTAGCTTCATCGATTGCTCGCGAAATTGAATGGAAAAGATAAATTAGGGCTTCGATTGTATAGAAAATTGAGGGTTTTTGGAATTGGAGCAAAATTAGGGCTCCGTAGGGCTTTCTCTATCGCTGTGGTAGACTGAGAGGGGATGATAGCACTCTGAGAGAATTGCGCCTGAAAGTAGGGGTCGGTGGGACATCAATGTGAAAAAAAATAGGGCTCGGTGGTACACCCAATCTATTGCGCAGAAAAGATAGGGCTCGGTGGGGGACTCGTGAATTTCAATTATTGTCAATTGTATTTCATATCGTTGACCATGTCATTGTTGTTGTAGCCTGGGTTGAGTACCGAGCTTCTTATCGCTCAACACGGCCTAACTCAAGAGTCTAGTACTATGCAAGGGAAGAGTGCTCTAAAGAAGAAAAAAGCTGTCGTAGCTCCAAAACAGCCACCAACTACTAGAGCTCGTGCCGAAAAGGTACATGGAACAACAACAGCGGTTCAAATACTTGCACCAATTAAAGAACTTGCACGTGATGATGATGAAGCACCCGCAAGCCCAACTGAAAAACCTCGACGATGGGTTAGAAAGAGTGCAAGGATCATAAATCAATTCAAAAAACCATCGAAAGGGAAAAAATCTAGGGGGGTGGTGAATGTTGACTGAGTTTCATATTGTTATGTCTTTTTTTGTTGCTTTTTCACATGTTTAGTTGGAGGTGAACATTGAATGATGATGGAAAGCTTTTAAGATGGATGTTTTTGTTCGTGGAGGATCATTTGGCATGACTAATGGAAGTTTTTGTTTCGGAATTATCAATTGAATGTCAATGGCAATGAAATTTTCATCAGCACCTTACCTTTTTGTCGTTGTGTTGTTATTGGCTGATGTGAGGTTGCTAGTGTTATGTCGTTGGGATGATGTTGTTGAAGTATTTGTCTGTGCAAGTTGGGTTATGCTTGCTCTAAGCAGTTGTTGGTGTATGTGCAATTTCGCACTGTGCACCAGAATCTGCTGGTTCTACTTGCACCAACAACAGCACTTGAAGCTCATGGTACTGCATGTGATGCAAGTTTGCACCAGCAGCAACTCTTGCCAGGTCCAAGTTGTTGCTGTTGTACCAGGTTCGATTGGCATTGAAGTGGTCATAATCTAACCACTATTGGCACCGAAATGGCCATTTTCACTTAAACTTGGCATCGAAGTGATCATTTTAACAAAAACTTGGCACTTAAGTGATTACTTGAGTAAAAAATTGGCATTGAAGTATTAATTTTTTAACCTCGACTGGTATCGAAGTGATCACCTTCAGCAAACCACTACTCATTCATTTCACTGCGTTTGCAGCAAAAAATTGTAGCAAACTCAATTACTAACAACTAACATCTCATTCACAAACAAAGCAAAAGGAATTGATAATACACAATAACTAATCTCAAGAAAACTTGTAAATGTGCACACGCAGTGAATTCCAATCTCGACTTCAAACAAAAGTAGATAGCAAATTGTTGTTCCATACAACAATTAAGGAAAAACATCAAATTAATAACACAACTACAAATTACCCTTTTACAACTACATGTTTCATTCATTTTCAACTATGGTAGACTGAGAAACCATTCTCATCAGTCCCTTTACATTTGCTTATGAAATAGGCTATACAACGAAACAACAAGACAATCAACATGCGAGAACAAGTTCTTTCAAATTTGATGCTTGAAACTTCCTTCTTCAAATGGTTAGCCAAAGATGCTAAAGTTTTATTCTCGGTTTGCATTGATTAAACATCAACATCCTCCAACTCATCCAAGAATGTAGGAAAAGGTTGATGTCGTCCTTCAACAAGCTCCAATATCACATCGGTCGCTCATCCGGAAAATTTCACATCGACCCATTTGAAATATTTGCACTTCAAACCTTCTTTATACCTGGCGTATCCATTGAATTGTCTCCCCGGACTCAACCAAGTCCAAGATATTCTTATTTGACTCGGTAACCCACAAAAACAATAACACTCACCTTCTTCGCTTCGAGAAGAATTGATGTTGGGGGTTGAGGCGTTGCCGAAACCACTAGTGCCACTTGTGAAGCCCCTCATTTCCACGTTTGAGCTGTCTTTTTTTTTTTTTTGGACAAACCGAAATTGGGGTTAGTCGGCTTTGAAATTGGAGATTTTCTTGAATTGGCTGATTTAGGGTTTGAGGCACTCTTGAAGCCACTCGTGAAGCCCTCCATTTGCAAGTATGACTTGTGATTTCTTTGAGGCAAATCGAAATTGGGGCTAGGGCTTCACATTGGGAATTTTTTCCTTCAATCGACCGATTTAGGCTTCTTATTTGAAGAACCATGTCCAAAACGACGTCATAAAGGCTTTGTACTGCTAATTGGACTCTCCAACAGCCACATCGACTTCTTTTATTCATAAAATAAGGTCACGTCCGCTTTTCGATCGACCAAATCAAACTTAGCACTAAACTGATCGTTTTTCAAAAAATTTGGCACTAAAGTGATCCGTTTGAAACTTTTGACACTAAAGTAATCTCTATACATAACTTTTGGCACTAAAAGTGTACTTTTGCCTCTTTCATATTCTTCTTGAGAGTTATAATGTGAAACTTTGGGCATCTAATTTCGATCACATGTGAATTTATAGCACCTTACATTTAGTTTAGCGTAGCATTTCCACTCCTTCAAAGCCCCGAGTCGATCACTCTATGCTTGAGCGTGGAATCGAGGAACGATCTGGCTGGCTCTTCAATCGTCCAAAGTTCGGATCGCCTCGGGGCATTGTCGGCTCTTTGTCAATACCTTTCTTGGCACTTCGGCAGACCGGATTTTGTTACTTGGAGAGAGAGAGAGAGAGAGAGAGAGAGAGAGAGGCCATGGAAGTTGGTCGAAGTTGTCATCCATGTATAAATGAAAGTTATGATACATGGGATCTCAACAGTACCATCCTTTGTAGAGGCCAAGGCAAACATATTCTGCTTGTATTGAAGTAGAAATATGCAAAAAAGAAGATAGAAATATTACAGTAGACTTTGCCTATCTACACAAGGACTTTGCAAGTTGAGAAACCGAAAAAGAGAGAGATCTCGAGATTAACCGGAAGGATCTAATACACTTCCACGTTCCATTGCTCAGACTTCTTCAGCTGCCTCTTGTACTCCATCCAGTCAATGCCTGGAAAGCACAGGAAAAGAAAGTTACAAAACGATGAAGAGGTAAGAAAAATTCCAGGGTCAGGGTTGAACATCCAGGAATCCTTGAAAGTAAGTTTGCATATGTTCACCATCTTTGGCAGCCAATGAGACCATGATGTCGTCGATCCCCTTCTCCATTCCCTTGAGCCCGCACATGTAGACGTACGTGTTGTCCTTCTTGAGCAGCTCCCACAGCTCTTCGGCGTACTGCGCCATCCGGGTCTGGATGTACATCTTCTCGCCCTTCTCGTTCGTTTGCTCCCGGCTCACGGCGAAGTCGACCCTGAAGTTATCTGGGTGCTTCTCGTTCATCTTCTCGAACTCCTGGACCACAAAACATGGGTTACAAAACTCTGCATTTTGATCGAGTCTGAAACGGTTCCTGGAGACATTAGAACAGCAATGGTTGCACGGAATGAGCATGTCTCACCTCCTTGTAGAGCAGAGAGCTGCTTGTGGGTACACCCAAGAATAGCCAGGCCAAGCCGTTGAACTACACATCAAGTTCAAAACCGCTTGTCAAACAATTTATCGAGGAAAAGGATCGGACACGGACTGAATATCTTCTCTTGAGGTTTCTCTTCATGGTCGTAAAACAAATAGAAACCAGATGCTTATAGGCCATTTCAGCAGCCCCAGAATCCAAATGAAGATACCGAAGGACGAGGCGGTTTGCAGCTAAAGGTGAAATCAGTAAAAATTCGCGAGTGAAGGTCTATTCTGCTAACCAAATGCCCCATATTAATCTTTCAAGAATTGAAGCTTTGCCAAATATTATACTCTAGCTAGAATAATGTCCAAATTAGATTGGATGGGAATGCGCAGAGCATTCTAGTTTGTATGTAACCTTGTAGTCGTCGTGCTTCTCGAAGAACATTTTCCACAAGAAAGACCTGAATGGAGCAATCCCGGTACCAGTGGCAAGCTGCGGCAAAGAAATCAGGCAAGCAAGTTAACATGAAGTCTCTACGTCACATAAACATACTAGATCAGTATAAGGTCAGGTGAGGAATATACCATAATGATGGTGGCATTAGGATCCTTCGGCATAAGCATTTCTTTTCCAACCGGTCCTGTAATCGTGACTTCTACCCCGGGTTTCAAGTCGCCTGAATCAGGAACAAGTCGGGGGTCTTTGAATCCAGTCAATGCAAGAGAAATGAATCGAGTTCGGACTATTGATATGCACAATCCTTACACAAGAAATTCGAGCAGACTCCTTTCACGACTTCTCCGTTTTCGTTGGTGTAAACGAGCCGTTTCACGCAGAGCGAAACCTATTTGCAGAAACCACTTCTTCTTAGTTATCGAACCTTACATTCATTCCCGGATGGAGTAGATAGATTAATGATCAATAACTATGAAACTTTCACTGGATGATATTTCACTGGTAGAAACTTACAGTCTTGGAGTCTCCAAAATCACCAAGGGCACTGCTGGCAATTGAGTAGAGTCTCAGCTTGTGTGGCTTCCCATTCTTGTCAAGACCGTCAGCAATGACCCCAATTGACTGCCCTTCTCTGTATGGCACCTCACCTAAGTAACACCCATTTCACCAATCTCAGAAAAAACACTAACTTTAACCCCAAAAAAAAAACAAAAAATTCCACCCTTTCAACCCAGAAACACCAAACGGGTCTTGGCTAAATCACTCAGATGGTGTGTCGTGTGCCCAATTAAAGAAACGAATCCACTTATGCGTGATCTGATCATGTTATGACAATGCACATACATACCCTCGGTGCTGAAGACCATGTGCCAGGTCTCTCCTGGAGCATCATCACCAGTGATCTTGGTGTTGAGGAGGCACCTTCCAATGTAAGGGTTCTTGGGCTTGAACTTGTTCACAACCACACCCTCATCCATCTTCTTGGACTCCTTCTGAACCTTAGCTGGTGCCTCTGTGGTCACCTGTGCCCTAATGGCAGAGACCATCCTCCCACCACCGCACACATCTCTGTAATGCACAGGGACCTACAAAAAAAAGAAGCAGGGAAAAAAAAACACATAACCCAGATGGAAATTTTGATTCTTTTTCAAAAGAAAAGGCAGTTGGTTTTGTCTAGATGAGGGAATTCATCTTGAGCTCACCTTCCTGAAGTTGATCCTTTCAGTGGAGATGATGGAGGTTCTGCTGGCAGGGAGAGAAGTGGACTTGGAGGAGGAAGGAAGAGAGACTGAAGCAGTTATTGCAGCAGCCATTGTTGCAGAGCTGGTCCAGAACAACAGCAAGAAGAAGATACAGAGGTGGGGAGAAAGATCTCCACAGAAATGAGAGATTAATTTTTGGGGTGTGGGTCAAGGAGTGAGAGGTGAAGAATGTGAGAGAACAGGATCAAAAAAACAGGGAAAAGTTTTTAGAAGCAGAGAGTGGATCATGGATTGGGTGGAGGAGAATTTGAGGCCAATGCGGTGGCGGAGGTGTGGATAAGTTTGTGGTGGCGTTGAATTGAACGTATGGCTCGTTGGCTCTCACCCTCTGCCGTGCTTAAAACCTCTTGGCGGCCACTGCTACAGGGCTACTTTTTCTTTCGATCCTCGCTCGTGCTTTTGATATTTTGGTTCATGAAGAGAGTGAACGGCCCACAATGCCTTTTAGGATTACCCACGGAAAATAAAATCTAAAACTAGGACAAGAAGCTTGTGGCAATTTGGCCCGGCTGAGGGGTTGAAGGATGCGTTTGGTTTAGCGTTTTCAAGGACAGAATTTGCCAAAGTTGAGACGTTCGTTTTGACCAAAGATGGAATTTTCAAAGTTCCTCAGGTCAATGTAATTCCCACCTAGTATTTGCTAGGGGTGAGCAATTTCACGGCCGGTCTAGATTCTAGGTGGAACCAACCATTTGTCGAATCACCCCACTTAGTTGTTGGTAGTAACGACCTTTTTCGTTCGAACGAAATAAGTTCGAAGCCCATATATTGCATGCATGATGTTTTCGTGTATCGAGTGGTTGGATCATAATATCTTACCATAAAAATAGCTGCATACATTCTAAGCAACCGCTTCATTGACTTATATCCACTTATTTTGGAAAAGTTTTTGTCTAATGGAAAAGTTATGCTGGTTGTAAATTTAGCCTTTTGTATTTGGATCTTGTTAACACATAAATAAAGAGAATTTGTCATATTTCCATCCACTCTTCCATCTTTCTCGTTCTATATGTAATCGATGTTCTATATATGTAATGAATGGGCCCCTTTGTTTCAATAAAAAGCTACGTAGGCCCAATAAACTCAAGCCCAACGTATCGCTTAAGCCCATGAAACTGCAGCGTAAGCCCTTTTTATCACTGTTTTTGCAAGCTGTTGCTAAATAGAAAGAAGAGGAAAAGAAATTTTCTTGATTAAACTGCTATTTCGAACCAATTCGGGCTTTTGGGTTGCTAGGTTGATTCTAGTAGCTTTTGAGATGCGAGATCAATTGAATAGGAAGAATTGCGATATCATGGAACTGTAGTATTTTTACAGAAGTTCGGGTTGTGGTTCGGTCGATGCCGAATTTTGACGCTTGTTGCGCTCTGTTGGATCATATTCGACCCTCTGTTTTGCACGCCGGCTTTCGCCTATCTCCGGCCATCTTTTGGGTCGGAAGTGAATTTCGCCTTTTTAAGTATATCGACATAGCTTTCCAATAACTTACTTGAGATGGCGCTGGGAGAGTTTAAACGAACCGTTTTGAATTTGGCGCGCAAGTTGTCACTATTCGGCGGGCAACAAGGGTTCCTCTATTTTAGCAAGTTTGCGAGGGCTCATAAGCTTTGTTATGATATCGAATAAGCTTAATTTTTTATTTTTTGGTCAAAGAATAAGCTTAATTTAGTTGGGTCTTAATTAATGTATTTATCTACTTCATTTTCATATTTTTTTCTTACCTAATGCAATTCCAATTTGTCGTTTCGAGGTAATTTGCATTATTTCGTTTTGGTATAACTGGTGAGTAGTGCTTATTTCTTCTATGATTTGGAAAGTCACGTCTTGAAAATTCGCATGCCACGGTGTTTCTTGGAAAGGGCAAGTGATTTTTGTTTTTATGGTCGAGGAAAAGTGATGGTTTAAAGTATATTATTCTCGACACGCCATGTTCTGATCGAATCACCGACTAATATACGTAAAGACTTTTGCTTAGAGAGGGAAATTGGGTAGGCCTCGTCACGGTGTATCAAGTGCAGCCATGATTTGGCATTGATTTCTAGATTGATTCGTTGGATGGACCATTCATGTTTGCTCTGACATTGTTGCTTGAACGAGTATTTTTCGATATGTTATAGAATTACGTAGAAGAGATGTAATTCATATTTGATCTTGTACGTATATGAACATGTTTCTGGTACTATTTACGAGTGCGCATTTGGATCATCGATCTACTTTGAACAGATTTGTACAACTTATTGCGCGGTGGTTTGCTCATACCATTCATTTTAAGAGCACGGCAGGAGCGGTATCGACGAGGGACTTTTGGTATTGTTCAAGGGCAGGACTGCAAATAACTTTAATAGTAAGCCCACATCCGGAAATAAACACATCTCTAGGCCTTGGATTTAAAAATATTAAAGAACAGCATAATGGGTTTGGGTTGAAAATATGTTTTCTATATTGACTTTTTAAGTTTGTCGTTGCCCAAAGCTCGTACAATGTGGAATGGGTCCTCCCATGTGGGGGTAGATGACGATAGAATGGTATGCCAAATTTGCAATCACGCCGTCAATTCACTTGCATCAAACCTTAAAATGGGGCAATAAGACCTAGTAAAGACCGGTCAAAAGTACATAGTCGACGCTTATTTTGACTTAGTAAAAATGGCATAAACCGGTGAAGTCGTGTCAAAAGGTTTTATCTGCTTCAATTGATTTAAGCGAAATTTAGAGAACGAGACACCAAAACTAAAAGCTAGTTCGCTCAATTGGGTACTCCGATTTCTTAATGATTGATCGATGCGATTGATCTAGAAACACAAGCCAAGTAGGTTTTCGAAGAGTTGATTTTGGATTATTTCGTACATGGCAATGCATTCCCACATCGATAGTACACAAGTGTCGTCGGAGTTTAAACTGCTTCTTACAAATTTGAGGTTTTCGAGTTCGAGCTTTCTCCCAACAACACAAACCCGGATTCCGATTTTCCTCTAGCCATAGTTTTGAGCACGTATTTTGGGACGATATGCTTCATCTTTTGCGCGGTTGACCAGTAACAAATTACACATCGCAGAAGTCGAAAATTCTAAGTCGAGGACCGCGAAACAACAAAGGGTGTCGTGGTTGAAAGATCCTTCGAAATCGTTGAACTTGCCCATCCGATGACAAGACCCGAGGTTCGATCCAACCACCCATCATCATTCTCGGCCGACCTTTCGAAAGTTCTTGATCAAGGATTAATCAAGAGACTCCTCGTCTCATTTTCCAAGGCCAAAACAGAGCGATCCGAACACACACTTTCTCCGACAGCGCGTTGACAACATTATTGTGCGACCAGCTGTCTAATGAAGATGGCTGAGCCACCATCTATCTGGAGATGCCTGTCTCCAGTTTGATTTCACATAGCTCCATTTTAACTTATCTTGAATCGCGCTTGATTATGTGGTCGAGCTCCGATCCCCGCGATCTCCGGGATTTCTCTAGCGAGAAGTCGGGACTTGTGATGCTACCGGAGCTCGGCTGGGTCTGCCTCTGCTGGTACTCATCGCTTAACAAGATTGTTCCACCAAATGTCTGCTGAGAAACCGATGATGCGGGAGACGAAACGAATGACTGATTCGGTCCCCAGGCGTGCCCGCTTTAGAAATTGCTAAAAACCATGCTGTGGAATCGAATCACAAGCTCGCCGTTTTCCCCCTTTCTCTTTCGGTGACCCTTTTGAACGTGGTCAAACTCAAAAGAGAGGCTGGACTTTCTTCGGCTTTTTTCAGAAAATAGAAACAGAGGCCATTGAAAAGAGCATGGTCAGAAGAGAAAAAAGTTCCTGGGCTTGATTATGAGCGTGCACCCATTAAAGAGAACCGACCAAAACCTTGGTTTCTCTCGCAAGCGACTCGAAAACCTTGGCAGCAGAGAAGAATGTCAATTGCAGAAAAGAACAGAACAGAACAGAACGGGGGACTCTGCCTAGTTAGCAGTTGCAGGCAAATGCTGCCGATGGCTCAAGAGATTCTTCTAATCAATTAAAGAAAAATCATACTCTTTATGTACACTAATCTTGGGCAACCCCAAAAAAGAAAAAGAAAAAAACAGAGTTAAGGAAAAAGAAAATAAACCAATTTTGTTTTATTTTCTGGGTTCTTTTGGACAATGATCAAACATCTGCACATTTATCGGGTGGATTCAATGGTATAGTAACCTTGATCCTCTAGACTGGTAAAGCTCCAACCTGCTCTTGGCATCCTGCAACAACGCCTCAATTTTCTCGTCCTGATTCATGTGTGACTGCTTGGAGGCCCACTCGAGCACGGTGAGCACCTCGGCCCGCGCAAGCTCCTCGCTGTCCGGAACGTGCTTGGCGGTGTAGCAGAGGAGGACCAGCGCGTGGAGCTGCACCACCTGCTCGCCGAAGTAGACCAGCTGGATCAAGTGCTTCGCCCCGCCAGCGACTATGATGGCCTTGGAGTGGTCGAGGTGGAGGTAGTTCTCCGTGCCCGCAAACTTGGCGAGGGCGATGCAGGCCTCGCCGGACACCTCGGCCTCCCGCTCGTCGAGCAGGCGCACCAGAGGGGCGATCATCCTGGTCTCCGTGGCCCGGAATGTCCGGGCTAGGTTCCCGATGGCCTTGATGCAGGGGATAAGGAGCTCTGAGTCGGCTTTCTCGATGACCTTCAGGATCTGGTCAACCACGGCCTTGCAGGCGGGCGAATTCGGCTTGAACGCGGATCGACGCAATTCCGTGTCCCGCTCGGCCACGGCAGTGATCTCCATCAGGGCCATAGCGGAGTTGAACCGTACATCGTCGGGCCCTTTCTCGAGGAGCACCGCGAAGCAGAGGAGCGCCCTCGACTCAGTGATGCTGCGGCAGATCGGGGAGTTCCCTTTGGCGAGCATCCAAAGGGCTCGTGCGGCCATGGCCTTCATGTGGGCCTTGATGGCCGGGTCCTCTGATTCCCTGCCCTTCAAGTTGGCCCCGGACACTGAGTGGCTGTGCTGGTGGTGCCGGTGCTGCAGTGACGGTAGCTGGAAATTCTGCTTCCCGTTGGCGATGTGATTGGCCTCGGCCAGCTTCTCTGCCTGCTTTGCCGCGGCATTCATCGCCATCGTGTGAGCGACCACATTGTGCATCTGGCTCGCTCGGTTGTCAAGAGGATGGGGGATCAGACTAGCGCCCTCCTTGTCCTCATCGAAGCCCATGGCCATTTCCGTCGCCCTGTTGGGCCCGCCCACGGCCGCCGCTGCTTGGCTGGTGTTGCTGCTGGCAAGGACGACGGCATGGAGGGAATTGGCCTTGAGTGTGGCGATGGCGTACTTGCTGTGCTCCTGTACGGTCTCGAAAGCGAGGTGGCTGACGAGGAGGCGAATGATGTTGTGCTGGGCGAAGAGGTCCTGGCACTTGGGGTAGTGGGCGGCGAGCTCGGAGACAGCCCAGGCAGTGATAGCCTGGACCTTCATGGGGCCCTCCTTGAGGATTTTGGCGAACACCTGACAGACGCCGGCGTGGATCATGTACTCGACGCTCTCGGGGTCGTGGCCGAGGAGGCCGATGGCACGGGCAGCGTTCTCCTGGCCCTCGGGCTTGCCCTCCTTGAGGAGCCTTAGGAGGGGGCCGACGCCGCCCTCCTCGAGGATGAGCTTGCCGTAGCGGTCGTTGTCCCTGGCGAGGGAGACGAGGGAGGCGGCGGCGTCGGAGCGCTCGTCGGGGGAGCCGCCGTTGTGGAGGATGGCGATCTGCTCCCAGATGAGGCAGAGGATGGGCTCGTTGGCGGCGATGGGGGGGAGACCGAGGTAGGCGTCGTCGGCGCGGTCGTCGGCGGGGGCGGAGACACGGAGGAGCCAGGAGACGTCGCCGATGGAGTTCTCGAGGAGGGAGGAGGTCTTGCGGAAGGCGGCGGCGGGGATGAGGGTGAAGACGCGCTTCATGAGGCCGTTGGCGCGGCACTTGAGGACGAGGGCGAGGGCCTTGCCGAGGGCCTGCTCGGTGTCGTCGACGATGCGGCGGGTGGGGCGCTCGTAGAGGTCGGAGCCGGAGCGGGCGGCCTGGCGGAGGAGGGCGGCGAGGCGCTCCGTCTTGGACTTGAGCTCGGCGCAGTCCTGCTTGCAGGAGCTGGCCTCGTCGGCGGCCTTGGCGACCTGGTCGGCCAGCTGGATCGGCTTCGCCAGGATCTGCTTCACCAACAAGTCCGCCATACCCCCCGGACCGGCTGGCGGACTCCTGGATGGGGCGCCGGAAAAAGGTGGTCGCTTTCCGACCAAATCGAAGCGCAGGAAGAGAGAGAGAGAGAGAGAGAGAGAGAAACGTGGTCAAGAACTGAGATTGGAGCAGAGAGAGAGAGAGAGAGAGGGGATTAGCTGGATGGGAGTTAAATGAGAGAGTGATGCATGTGGGTGGGGGATGCTTTCTAGAGAGAGAAAGAGAAGAGAGAGTGATTGTGGGGGGTTTGTTGAGATGAGTTGCAGAGTTGTTTAATCTTCTTCTTCTTCTTCGTCTTCTCCCCTGTTTTTCACAGATCGCAGAGGAGAATGGTAATGGTGGCGGCGGAAGAAGGAAGAAGGAGGAGGATGGTTGAGGTTGAGGTTGAGGTTGAGGGGTGGACGGGATTACCAAGGTCAAAAACGCGCTTCTCTTTCTCTCTCTATCTCTATGTCGACCTTTTGCGTCTCCCGTTTGGCCTTTCTTTATAGTCATTCTCTCCTCCGTCCGTTCCTGTTTTTTCTTGAAGCGATTGTTTTCATGGCGATTCGGGTGAAACATACGTTAGGGTAGAGGGGGCCGGTTCAACGGAACCGCCGGTTCCGGTTCAGGAACCGGCGGTTCCGGTTCCAAAAAAAGGTGGAACCGGAACCGGCCCTTGAAGAGCCGGTTCCGGTTCCGGGTTTGGAACCGCTGGTTCCGGGCCGGTTCGGTTCCGGTTCGGAATCGCTGGGTTCCAAAGCCCAATTACTCTTTTTATCAAACCTACTCCTCTTTTTTTTTTTTTTTTTTTTAAAAACCGGATTGGAACCGGCCCGAACCGGCGGTTCCGGCCGGTTCCAACAATTCTGAACCGGAACCGGCCCTTGAGGGCCGGTTCCGGCTCCGGGTTGGAACCGTGGGCCCGGTCAACGGGCCGGTTCCGGGCCCACGCGTCCATTTGGCACCCCCTACGTTAGGGAACCAACCCCGTGTTTTGACCCCCCCACCACAGCCCCTATGTCCCCCTCTAAATCGAACCATCTTAACTCGTACTCCTTCTGACCAGAAAAAAAAAAAAATTGGTACTCCTTATGACCAAACACAAAAAAAAAAAAAAAACAAAATCTCGTACCTTTTTTTTTTAATATCACAAAAAAATCCGAAATTGATACGCTTACAAAATTATCCAAAATTATTTTTTTATCATAAAAAATTTCAAACTAGTATATCCGTAACAAATTTATTCCAAACTATTTTTTTTTATGTGTGGCAATTAACGGGTGTACCCATTTGGAGTTTTTACCTTTTGTTTATCACAGATGTATCAATTTGAGATTTTTCATGTCATTAATTCAATTTAACGAAAACTAACAAAAAGTAAATTTGTCAAGAGTGTACCATATTAAAAATTGATGATAAGCGAAGCGCATTCTTCCACTCAGAAGCTATTCCCAGAAACGGAATCAGAAGAAAAACCATTCATGCCTATTACTTATTTTCGAGAATGGAATTGTTACCAAACAGGCCGTTGCACGTTGAAGTTTTAGTATTCCTGTCAAAAACATTAACTTGACGGGGACGACTCCACCGTTCGCTTGCATATGTTGTATACGTTGTCTAATTACCGTGTCTTCGCAAGCTAATGACAAGTCCCCGAACACATGATGAACGGTCGAGATGCATCTGTACGAACCATCTTCTTCATCGCCCCGAACCCCAAAGAGAAATGAAAAGAGTCCACAGGAGAAATTGGGTTGGTTCAAATGCGACCCCGGCTAAAAAAATTTTGGGATTTGATTTGGTGGGTCACGTTCCCTTATGCGTCGTGCCCAACATGCACCGACGAAAGGATTACCAAATCCTTCACACGAGAATTTATTCACTTGGGTGTATTGGAATTCATATTTAGGTCGTCGAACAGTGACGTTTCTGATTAATCCATGTGCTAAGTCTTTGCACCAAGAAAAAACAAAGTATATCGTATCGTTATGATATCGTATGGCGCCTTTGAACGCGATATAATCAAAACCAAAAAATGACCAGATGTTTACTATTATTATGTAAAAATTGGAGGATATGATATTACTTTATTTCTTATGAGTATTCAAAGTACATGATAGCTAATACTTTATGAAAAGATATCGGCTAGAATAAATATAATACAATATATATCCTTAGCTATGACTTTTACACATGGAAAAATAAAATTCTATGTATAAAGAAGGAAAAGTATTTGTCAACTTTGGAAACTCTCGCTGCACTTGCCAAGAGTATCATAATTGCTTGACTGGTCTTGATCTGATTGAGACCAGTCTTTGAAATTGCTTTGTGGTTGGGATACACTTTCTCCAATACGCCCCCACAAGAGAGGTGTTTCCGTCGCGAATGCTGATCTTGGACCGTAAATGAGTAAACCGTTGTCGTGCTAGAGGTTTTGTTAGTGCATCCGCAAGTTGATCATGGGTAGACACGTGACCCACTCGTAACAAACCTTTGTTAACCATGTCACCAACAAAGTGGTAATTAATGGCAGTGTGTTTCATCTTGGAGTGAAAAACAAGATTAGCGCACACATATGTAGCACCAATATTATCGTAATAGATGCTAGGTGTGGTCGAAGAAGATACTCCAAGTTCATGCAGTAGAGATTGAATCCATGTGAGCTCAAACGCTATCACAGCAACTACGCGTTACTCGGCTTCGATTGATGAACGAGCAACGGATCTTTGCTTTCGAGAGCACCACGATATAGGATTATTGCCAATATAAACTATGTGTGCGATTGTAGACTTACGATCATCCCGATTGCCTACCCAATCAGCATCAAAGAATGCACAGAGAGATGGAGAGGGACTACTTTGCAAGTGTAGGCCTAGATTTATAGTCCCTTTCGGATAATGTAAAGCACGTTTAATAGCACTCCAATGCAACTCTGTTGGTTGGTGCATAAACCGAGAGAGTTTGTTGATGACAAAAGCAATATCATGCCTTGTAAATGCAAGATATTGAAGATCGCCAACGATCTTCTTATATTTAGTTGCATCCGTACGTGGTGATCCATCAACAAGAGTGAGAGAGCTCTCGGTAGCCATTGGGGTGGTAATCTCCTTGGCTTTTAACATGGTGGCTCGATCAAGAAGGTCCCTTATGTATTTATATTGTGTGAGAAAGAGACCAGACTTTGTGCAGATCACCTCAACTCCCAAGAAGTAATGTGTATCTCATAAATCCTTTAATGACAATTTACCTGCAATAGCATTGATTAACTTTCGCAAAATATTCGCATCACTTTCCGTCAAGATCGGATCATCTACATAAACCAAGAATTAAGCAATGATGTCATCATGTCTGTATATAAAGAGCGAGGAATCTGATTTGGATTGCATAAATCCAAGCGAGATAACAAAAGAACTGAGTGCTTGATACCACGCACGAGGAGCTTGTTAAGACCATAAATAGCCTTCTTTAATTGAAATATGTGATTAGGATGTGATTGATCGACAAATCCCAGTGATTACTGCATATAAACTTCCTTCATAAGAGTGCCATGTAAGAAGGTATTATTGACATCCAATTGTAGAAAGGGCCAACTATTGGATAATGCTAGACAAAGAACGACTCGTATTTTGGCGGGTTTAACAACTGGATTAAACGTGTGACCATAGTCAAGTCCTGGTCGTTGGTGGAATCCCTTAGCAACAAGTTGTGCCATATATCGAGCTATGCTACCATCCGAGTTTCGCTCGATTCGAATATCCACTTGCAGCTAATGATATTATGATGAGGCTCCGGTGGTACAAGTTACTAGGTACCATTTCGAAGAGTTGCATTAAATTCCTCCGACATAGCTACGCGCTACTTTGGATCTTTTAAGGCCTAAGAGATACACGTTGGTTCAAGTGATGGAGGTAGAGAATGTTTGGAGGGTGAATGTATTTGTTCGGGGTTTGTAAATATTGCTCTAGGAGCGAGTGATCATCGGATGTGAACGTGTGGGCATTGGTGGAATTATGTTTGAGGAGCTGAATGAAGTGTTTAAGTCCATGGGAGGCATAGATGGAGCTTCGACAGCTGATGATGGATCTACACTCGATGACGTTAAATTGGTGTTTTCCACCAAATTTGTATGGCCATTTGAATGTTGATCTAGAACTTCTCCAACTATTGAACTTGAAGGACTTGATTTATCATGTATTGGATGACTTAGCTATCTGGTGCTGGAAGAGGTGACTGAATTCTTTATTAAAAAATGAGAGGGTGCATGGGTACTTTGAGATGGTAGAGACGGGGATTGAGAATTCGTATGATTGAGTGATTTAGCGTGTTTGGAGTAAGGAAAAATGGACTCATCAAAAATCACATGATGTGAGACAAAAACTTTGTTTTGCTCAGGATCATAACACTTGTAAGCACTTTGATTGAGAGAGCAACCAAGAAAGATACAAGGTTTCGATCGATTTTCAAGTTCGTGTTTTGCATATGGTTTAAGCCAAGGATAACACAAACAACCAAAAACTCGAAGTTTCGAGTAATTTAGACATGAATCGAATAGAGACTCAAAAGAAGTTTTGAGTCCTAAGACTTGTGTAGGCGGACGATTTGTAAGAAATGTTGTGGCTTGGAAAGCGTGAGAGCAAAATGAAGGTGGAAGAGACGCTTGATGAACCAGTGTAAGACCGGTTTCGACAACATGCCTATGACAACGTTCAGCAATCCCATTGTATTGGGGTGTGTAAGGAGGTGTTTGTAAATGTGTAATCCCATGAGATAAGAAAAATTCTTTTAATTTGTTATGCTCTCCTCCACCATCAGAATAAATTGATACAATGGGATTTTGAAAGTAATTTTCCACCAACTTCTTGAATTTTGGAAATAGAGAGAAAATCTCGGATTTCTATTTGATTGGGTATAGCTGGATATATTTGGTATAATGATCCACAAAAATAACATAATACAAAAAGCCATCTATTAATTTCACTAGAGCGGGACCCCGGACGTTAGTGTAAATGAGATCAAGAGGTCGTCGACTAGACAATGCGGAATCACCAAACGGAAGTTTATGACTTTTATTATATTGACACGACTCACACAAAAATCTGGAACAAGACTTGAAAAGAGAAAGAATTGACTTTGACTTAAAAAGAAACTCTAAGATCCGATGAGAGGGATGTCCAAGACGTCAATACCAATCATTGGAGGATGCACGAACACCAATCATAGTTGAGGATGGTATATGAGTCACATGGAGTGAAGATGGAAGTTCATAGACATCATTGTTATTCGGGCCTTGTGTGAGAATCGCCCTCGTGCGCAAATCCTTCACCAAAAAATGGTGGGGAAAAGATTCCATGGACATTTGGTTATTCTTGCAAAACTTTGAAACAGATATAAGATTTTTACTAATGTCGGGAACACATAGAACATCCGATAATGAATATGAAGCAAAGGAGGAGGAAAGTTTAGTTGAACCTATGTGTGTTATATGCAAACTTGAGCCATCACCAATAACGATTTCGTCCGCGCATTTATAATTAGAATGCAAAGAGAGATTTTCCAGGCTTGAAGTGACATGATGAGATGCGCCAGAGTCCATGAGCCATCCTTCTTTGACTTGGCGAGATAACACTATGCTACTTGCAGTAGGAGGAGAGGAGAAATATTGTTTGGCCCGATAGCATTGCTTGGTCGAGTGACCTACCCATTCACATAATTGGCATCGGACTCATGCTTTTTGAATGGGCTGGTTATGATCATAATTGTTGCTCCTTCTCCCATGAGGTTGTCGCGTAGATGAGTAGGAGTTCAAGCCTCGATTCGAAATATGGTGTTGGTTGGTGTTCATGTGAAAACCTCTCTTAGAAAAATTTGTTGTGATAATAGTCGATTCACCTCGACTTTCTTCCTTTTTTAGATATTGCTAGAAATTGACAAGTTTATCATGGAATTCCTCGAAGGAAATGGGTGATTCATGTGCTCTAATGGCAACAGAGATTTCCATGAATAAGGAGCCAAGCCCATTTATAACGTGTATTATTAAATCATCATCACTCATGGGAGAATTGATGATGACAAGTACATTAGCAATACCTTTGACAACTTCCAAATACTCAGCTACTAATCGAGCATCGCGTTTTGTGAGCATTAAGCACTCCTTGAGACTCATAACATGCGAACATGTCGTGTTGGCAAAGAGATGTGAGAGTTTGTTCCATGCCTCATGTGCTGTTTTGGCAGAAGCAATGAGAGGAACGATTGAGTCCGAAGTGAAAGCTATGATCGCATGAAGCAATGGTTGATATTGGCGTACCCAATGAGAATAAAATGGATTTACAGTAGTTTTTCCATTAGTAATGATGGCGCTGGATGGACACAATAGTGTTCCATCTACATACCCCATTAAATCGTAGCCTAGGAGCAGAGAATTAAATTGAGCCAACCAGGACGAAAAATTCATCGAAGTTAACTTGAAAGGTAGTTACACAGCTCATTGATCAACACAAGCATAGTGGCGTTATTTGAAGAAGGGCTAGTGACTATCGTAGGAGTGTTTGAGGATTCTTTTGCCATTAAAAAAAAGTGAACGATATGCTTGTGAGCTGTAGGCTCTGATACCATGTAAAAATTGAACAAGATGGTATTACTTTATTTCTTACGAGCATTTAAAGTACATGATAGCTAATAATTTATGGAAAGATATCAGCTAGAATAAATGTAATAGAATATCTATCCTCAGCTATGACTTTTACACATGACAAAATAAAATCTTATATTCAAAGAAGGAAAAATGTTTGTCAACTTTGGAAACTCTCACTGTACTTGCCAAGAGTATCAAAATTACTTGGCTGGTCTTGATCCGATTAAGAACAATCTTTGAAATTGCTTTGCTGTTGAGATATACTTTCTCCAATATACTAAAGGGTATCAAAGTTAGTCAAAAAAGCAGAGTTTGGTCAACAATAAATAGAACGGGAGAATTACAAAAAAAAAAAAAGTCTTAAAATTATTGCAATTATGCCAATTTAGTCATAAACATTTCTTATGTGTCAATTCAATCCTAAAAATTTTGTATTTGTGTCAATTCAGTCATAACGGCCAACTTTGGATAGAAATCTCTAAAGTGAATGATAGCCAGCGTTGGCGTGGCTAATGTTTAATATTTTCAATTTTTTTTATATGTTTTCCTTCTTTTTTTCCCCCTTCCATTCTTCTTCCTCTAGCCGGTTGCCAGACCTCGGCAACCGGCCAAAGGGGAGGGCCGGCTAGCAAGGCTCGACCTAAGGTCGATGAGGTCGATCTCGCTTGCTCTCCCCTTTAGTTGGTCACCGAGGTCCGGCAACTAGCTAGAGGAAGAAGAAGGGAAGGTGAAGAAAAGAATAATAATAATAATAATAAATAAATAATTTAAAAATATTATTTAGAATTGGTCACGCCCGTGCCGATCGGCGTCTACGTCATTGATTTCCGATCAAATTTTTTTAGAAAAATTGAATTGACACAAATGCAAAAGATACACAATTACAATAAGTTTATGACTTTTTTGGTAATTTTTTGAATAGGTTTAATCGACATATTTGCCAAAGAAGTCATCGACAACATCCTGTGGTGAAAACCTTCGTCAAGGCTTGAGGTTGATTGACGAGGCCATCGATAGTGAGCAATTGATATAAAAGTATGAGAATTGATTATATAAAAGTCTTTGGATGACTCTTACGCTAATAGTCTATTTTAGACCACAAAAAATAAAAACTAATTAAAAATTATTGTGAGATCTCCTCATTTAAGAATTTATAACTCACAGCATACTATTATTCTCATAGTCACCCAAAGACTGTTATGCAAAAAAAGTCCTAAAAGTATAATCGTTGGATGGTTATGTCTATCGCCACCAATTTAGAAATTTGTTTTATGAGTTTTTGTAACCACCGATGAGATTAAAAATGATTTCTTTATTTAAATTCATTAAATGTTGTTTTTTACCATCATATGTCACTCTTAGTATAGGGTCGTAAATATACTCGAGTAACTCTTCGTAAATTATTCTATCAATCACATAACTCAACATTCTTTTCCAAATTTATCTATTATCGTTACTTTCATGTAATTTACATGGCTAGACATGATTGCCTCCAATCTCCGTACCTTTAAATTTCTATCGCTTATTTTCATGTCCAACCTTCGCAACATTTGTTGATCCATCCATATTTTGAAAGGCATTTCATCGAAACTTTTCGGTAAAATATCTTTTTAGCATGCTTAATGAGACACATTTTGTTGATTTGAAAGGCATTTCATTGAAACTTTTCGGTAAAATATCTTTTTAGCATGCTTAATGAGACACATTTTGTTGATTTGAAGAGACTACAATGGCAAAACCCGAAATCCATAATGGTCTGACAATGTTGTTGGCACTAGCAATCTAGTGCCACAAACTACTGATGATCTTGCTGCGCATTTTAAGACTTTGGCCATTGGAAGAGCGACGAAAGACAGTTGGCATGAGAAGGTTGATCTTCCGATGCATCACACTGATGAGCAATTGAGGGAGGTTGCACCAAATGCCAACACGGTGTCAACCTTGGAAAGAATATTCGAAGAGCAACATAATGATATTGCCAATTAAATTGTCAGTCATATATCCGACATGATCAAGCCGATTGTCATCATTAGTGTGAATTACGTCCTCTTGAGACCAAGATTGTTCGACGGGTACGTTCCTAGTCTTCTTCATTTCTCGATGCTAGCAATTTTGGTAAGAGAAGTCAACCACTATATGAATTACGCAAACACCTAAATCTTCTAATCAATGTCCGAATAATAAGAGTAATTAGGCTAATGTTGGTCAAAATAACCAAATTGGTAACAATAATTTCACAAATCAACCTAGTCGACAGGCCGATCAACTGCCAATCGCTGCAAATGTAAGGCGAATGGCCCCAAATGTTAATATTCTTAACAGGTATAACATGCCAATTAACATAAATAATCCAGCCAGACCAACATCATCGCCCAAAGGGGCAAGATGGCCAATCAAATAAGTCACATTGTGAAAATTATGGACAAGCCTTCATCAAGACCTGAGGTTGATCAGTAAAGTCATCGATAATAAGCAATCAACATAAAATATAACCGATGGGTGGTTATGTCTATTGCCACTAATCACATTACTCAATGTTTTCTTTCTTTCTTTTTTTTGAAATTTTATCTTTTATCGTTACCTTTCCTGCAATCTATATGGTTGAGCACAATTGTGTTCAGCGTCCGTACCTTTAGATTTATTGTCATTTAGTTTTTTGTCCAAAATCAATGAAGGACCATTCGTTACCTTTGTCAATTCATATCGATCCATCCATATTTTGAAAGGTATTTCATCGACACTTTTTATTGAAACCCTAATTTGATGTCGTGAATTGAACCTATGATGCAATTATCCCAAAATTGTTATGCATGGGCATGAAAGTAGTGATGTACAAAAACATTCCTGTGCAACCGTCGCGGTCCTTTGTCTCTTTACCCTCTTTTCCCAAGCAATTCAATCGAACGACGGCCAAATCCTGCACGTGTATTTGCGCTTTCAACGGAAGTTCGGCAAAGTCAACTTCTTCTCGTTTCCAATTTTTCCTTCGTGGGTATGTACGAGATTGAGCAAAATCCCAGAGAAATGAGCAAAGAAAACGCACGTGGTCATGCGATTCGCAACAGAAAACCAGTTTCTCTTTTTTTTTTTTTTTTTTTTGTCGAAACAGAAAACCAGTTGGACCTTGGTTTAATTCAGTGTTCTTGAGATACCAATCGATCTAAAAAGGATTGTGTGATGAGTAAAATCTTTCTACGACTTGGATTTGATCGTGCCATGCGCGTCGGGACATGCGCTTTCTATTTCGAGTAGCCGAACTCTATCGGTCCGTGCTCGAACGAGGTGGATTTTATTCATTGCGGGTAAATTCGAAAAGTTTAGCCATTGATAACAAAAATATTGTTTATCGATTAATAATTTCAAGCAATACAAACGGTCATTTTAAAAAAAATCTTTTCCCAATCGTTCATTTTTCAAGTAATAAATGGAACGTAAATTAATATAATTACTAGATTGTGCATGTTGAATCTGTTTTCCTTTTGGAAAGACGCTATCCTTTGCCACGTGGCTACGACGTCCCCGTGCAAAGTGTAATGGACAGCTCTAACATGCCAATTTCAAGTAAAGGGTAATGCCTTGTTGAATTTCGAGTTTATGGCAGGGGGTGAGTATGGTTCCGAAGTAGAGCTCGAAACCTAGAGAACCGACAAGTGGAAATAGGTTGATTTCAGATTTCAAGGTATGCGGGGTAGGTTCTTGATTTCAAAAATTAGGGAACCTGTTTTGATGAGTAGGTTTCGGGTTACGTATAAATGGAACCCGGAACGAGTTGTTATGCTTTTCTTGGTATATATCTTCGCATCATCTTGCAGTATTCCATAGTGTCCCATGATGAGTGTGTAATTTGGAATAACTTTATCATCGAGACTTTTATTTGGTTCATGTTTCACATTCTTCATATGTCTAAATATGAGTTGTGGTCAATGGATTATAGAACCAATGGCTAGTCATTAAATGTGACGCTTCGCTGCAATCGTTCAATTAAGAATACATGTGGCACCTAAGTATAACTTGGAACCGACCTTAGAACCCGTGACGAGGTAAATTTCAAATTCCAAAGTATGCATAGCAGGTTATAGATTTCAAGTGGAATTTCTACGGAACTCGAAACCGTTCACCATTAATTATGGGGATTATTAACCAAAGCTGTCGATTTTAGGCCAAAGGAAAAAAAACAAAATAGAATGTGCGTGTATATATATATGGGATTCTTTCAACACGTTTTGCTTCGACCGGATTGCAATCAACCTTTCTGGAAAGAGAAATTCTTAGTCGGTCTTCCTATTCTTATATAAAACCAAGTCCGCAAAAAAATCCGCGAACAATATGGCGAAGAAATTCCTTTTAATATCCTTTCTTATGGTAAACTCGTTTCTTATGTTTTTAAAACTGGATTTGAGATGTGCAATAACATTAAAATGCAAAAACAGCTTAAGAAAGATATATATATATATATATATATATATGTGTGTGTGTGTGTGTGTGTGTGTGTGTGTGTGTGTGTGTGTGTGTGAAAAAAATGGCTTTGTCGCATACGATACATATACGGTCTCCTTCGAAAGTTGCAACATGGAGGCCACTCCTTATTACATTATTAAAAAAAAGTTAACATAGAGTTGGCAAATCCTCATCGCCACCCGCGATGCATTGCCGAGTTTGATGGGGTCAATCCACTCTCTCTCTCTCTCTCTCTCTCTCTCTCTCTCTCTCTCTCTCTCTCTCTCTTTTTAATTTCCATTTTTTAAAAAATTAGTTAACCAATGAGCTTATCTGTCATCACGAATATTTTGTACGGATCTTAATGTTTAATTTCATAGACATTGATTACATTTTTACTATATTCCAGGTGCTCACTCTCGTTTTAATCCAAGCCGGTTACGAAAACATGTGGCGTGATATCTGCAACTATTGATAAGTAATATTGATACGGGGCTCCGTTTATTTCTCCAAAAAAAATAATTTTAAAAATATATTTTTTTTTAAAATGACCGTTCATATCGCTTACAAAAACAAATAAACTAAAAATATTTTATCACCTACCGTATTATTTAAACATAAATTATTGCTAATTTTATTATTATTTATTTATTTCGAGCGATACCAACGATTATTATTAGGAAAATATCTTCTAAATTATATATTTTTCGTAAAACAAACGGAGCATTAATTTTGGAAATCGGGATACATCACCCGAAACATGACCATCACCAGACACATCGTAACATTTCATTTGAAATACATTGCTTTTAATATGACCATAACCTTTGAATATCTTAAATGTTATGTTAAGTGATTGATGCGCGACATTTTGTTAGATAAGTCGACCTTCCTTAGGATATATTTTCCCTCGCTATCATTTGATAAGTTCATAGCTTTATTATTTCCAATTAGGCTCGGCTGATGACGTTGTATAGCGAGGCATGCTTAGACTCTGTCTGTTTCGCAGAGAAAGAAGGATTTAAAAATTAATTTCTGAAAATCAATGGCTTGTGCCACTTACGAAAATGAATAAATACACGATATTATTATTGTCTACGAGAATGTTTAGATATAAATTCCTGTCGATAGTGAATTTTTTTTTCATTGACTAATTATTTCACACAATGCAAGCAATCATTTTTTTTTTTCTGAATATCATTCATTTTTCGTGGAACAAACAGAGTCGTAGATTCGCAATCAAAAAATATATCGAAAAATGGTCAAATTACTTCGTGATTTCATTAATTTTTTTTATTAATCAATTATTTTGAGCGATACCAGCGATTATTTTTAGGAAAATATCTTATAAATTATATATTTTTTGTGAAACAAGCGGAGCATTAATTTTTGAAATCGGGACACGTGACCTGAAACATGACCATCACTACTAGACACATCATAACATTTCGTTTGAACTACACGAAATTACCATACATCGCTTATAATATGACCATCACCTTTGAATATCTTAAATGTTATGTTTGGCGATTGATGCACGATATTTTGGTAGATAAGTTGGCTTCCTTAGGATATATTTTCCCTCTCTATCAGTTTGATAAGTTCTTAGCTTTATTATTTCCGGTCAAGCTCGGCTGATGACGTTGTATGGCAAGGCATGCTTAGAAACCGTTTGTTTCGCGGAGAAAGAATAATTTAAAAATTTATGAATAAACGCACGACATTATTATTGTCTACGAAAATATTTAAACATAAATTACTGTCGATAATGAAAACGTTTTTCATTGACTAATTATTTCACGCGATACAAGCAATAATTTTTTTGAATATCATTCATTTTTCGCAAAACAAACGAAGCCGTATATTCGAAATCGAAGAATATATCGAAAACCGATCAAATTACTTCATGATTTCGGCCGCGTTTGGTTCGAAAATGCTGAGGTCGCACCACAGATCATCGTACGGCTCTATACGTAATAGCTTTCTATTTTATTTGTTTTGCTGAGTAGATAGAGTGAAAGTCAAATAGGGATTGTGTCACTTTAAATTATTTTTTTTTAAATCGATAAATATACTTCTCTTTGGCTGAAACCATAGGATTGCGTTGTTGTCTATTTTAAATTATTTATTTGCTTCTCCAGAATAAATTGCCATAATTAAAAGAAAGAATATTCTAGAGAAGATGAAATCCAGTGAACAGGACCGGGTTTCGGATCCTTATTTCCCCGGTAATAACCCGGTTCGGTCTTCTTGCCCGATCTCTTCTCGATTTAAAATGTCTTTTTTCATTTTCTGATTTTGATTTTTTATTCGGACCGTTGGTGGAAATAGATATTTTTCCGAATTGATCGCATTGTACCTTTTTTTAGTACTTTTTTACTCTTATGTTTCATAGAAATCACATTTCGGAATTTGTGGAGCGATTGCGAACCGAGGACGGGCTTTTGAAGTTAGCCACGGGGCACTCCATACGGAGCAGGCAAGTCTTAGGGATGAGATGTCCGAATGGGGCATTAGTTCTTTCTTTCGTTTTTGAGTCGATCGAAGTGGAAAGAAATCAAATTTTTCGCCAAGAATAGCTAGAGGCAGAGCCAAACACATAGTTGAAATGAAATGGGCGTTGAATCATTTCCAAAGATCTCGATCAGAGCTTTTAATTAACTATCTTTCGCATCCGACCAAAAAAAAAAAAACTTATTCGTGCGTGATATATTGTTCAACATTTTCCCACTCTTGGGGTATTCAAAAAAATGAAATTGAATTCGGGTCCGGAATCAAAGATGTAAATTCATTGAAAAATCAAAACTAGCCCGAGAACGACACCCTTCTTTCCGAAGCCTTGAGCTAGCCTCTTTATGTGGTTCCACACTATGAGGATTTTTGTGGGCCCATATTGATATCGTTTGCAAATACACGACCAAATAACATTTGAATCAAACTTCTTTCTGGCATCATCCCATTTCGAGGACTTTCGAAATAAATAGGACCGTACCACATCACCTATTTGTACCACTAATTCCTAAATAAATACATACACCTGTACATAACACATATAGTACAAGAGAATTGAATATATATATTTCTAAACCTTGTTTCCCCTTTTTTTTTTCAAAAAGAAAAAAAAAATCATTGGTGAGAAAGTGCCAAAAATATTGCAATATGGAAGCTTATATGAGAAGAGGCAAGGCAAGATGGGGACTCCTCATATAAAACCCATTTTGTTGGTTGCCTAGAAATTTCTCAAGAGAATCAATTTTTAGTGCGTTTGTTTAGCAGGAAAGTGAATGGCCTGAAATATATATATATATATATAGTATTTTTTATTAACTAATTATTTCAAGCGATAAGAGTAAAATATTTTCTAAATAATTCATTTCATGAGAAAACAAACCAAGCCTTAACTATACAGTGCACACGACATCATCAATTAAGACTAACCGCCTGAGCTGACGGGGACGACTCCATCGTTAGCTTGCGTTGATTGTGCGGTTCGTACACATACGTGTCCTCCTAAGATGATGACAAGTCCCCAAACATGCAATGGACGGTCAAGATGCATCTAGATCACCCATCTTCGTTATCGCACAAACCCTAATCCGCTGTCCCCCCCTTTTTTTTTTTTTGGGGGTGGTCGGGGAGGGGAGGTGGGGGAAAGAAAAACATTTGTAGCCCCACAAGAGTAAATGGGGTTTGGTCCAAACGCAACGCCGGCTTAAAAATTTGTGGTGGATCAGGTGGTCATGTTCCCCATGCGTCATACCCAACATCCACCCAGAAAAAGAACTACTAAACTTTTCGTAAGAATTTCTACAATTGATGGTCCTTTTTCTTTTTTTTTCTTTTTTTTGTGGTCAGGCTTCAATTGGGTCTTTGAAAAATTCAATTCTTCGGACGTTTTTTTTTTTTTTTTTTGGGTCGAAAAATTCTTTGGTCGTTGAGCGGTGCCATATTCGCTTAATCTCCACGCTATGTCCTTGCACTGGAAAAAAAAAAAAAAAGGGTTCATGCTGCGTAATTATGACATCGCATGTTGAGCAAATCTGGGCAATTAGATGTTGTCGAAACTGCCACCGCGCGACGCGATTATTGCAAAATCCGACGAATAAAAAGCAGCGATTTTTTCTGACCAAAAAAAGAAAAGCAGCGATTTTGACTAAAAACGAGAAGTAGCGACGGACAAAAGCACGCCTGATCTTAACCGTCGAGGTTCTTTGTCTTATTCCCGGCCCTCTTTCCCACGCGCAATTCGATGGAACGGCCAGCCATTTGCCGCACGTGCATTCACGGTGTGAACGGCAGCCCGCGATCGGCCGAACGAATCGGCGGAGTCAACCGGTTCCCCGGTCGTTCATCCATCGGGGTTCGAGCCTTTTGCTCCTCCTAGGCAAAGACCAAATGGCAGTACACTTGAAATATTACCAAAAAAAAAACTACCAAACTTATTACAACCGAGCTAATTTAATTTTAAATCTTTATTTTTTTTTGGGTCAATTAAAACCTAAACCGTTTTTGCATGTATATCAATTTAGTTCATCCAGTCAATTTTGATTGAAAATCACATTGACGTCAACCGTCTTACATTGCACGACCGACTCTATCATGGACAATTCTTTTAAATGTTTCTTTATAATTTTCTATTAGTTTCCCTTGGCTATTGGATTTGCTGTGAAAGCTCTTCTCACTTCGGGGTCAAAGCATATATGACTAATCCATTGGAGTCCGGGGGAAACTCTTCGGCCCCCAAAAAATTATTGAGAGGAGTAGGACATGGACTTCCCGCACGAGACGACATCATCAAAAAATCGAAGTAACGGGGTCGATGCGGTTTCTCCGTGGAGAGGGGCCGCTTGTTCGATGCAAGATAGATTGATATTGAAAATGTGTGTTGAGTCAAAAGAGTAGAGAGAATACCGGATCAAACATGGCTGACATGGGAGAGAGTGCTGCTCTAGCCATCTCCCAATCGTGCCGGTACTTTGACTACTAGGATAGGAGCTTTTCTATTAATTTTTTTTTTTTTTTTGTTACTTGTTGTGGCCGGAGAGTTGTGGCCGGTGAGGATTGTAGCGCTCACTCAACTTTGACAAGATGAGGACGAGGGCATCGTGGCCGTTGGTGAAGCCGTCTCGCCCAGATCTAGACATTTACTAACTCTCAATTTGAGTTACTTAGAAATGTTTTTCTACAATTCGTTTTTTCAAATAGACCAATTTTTTTTATAAGGTACGAATTTTTATTTGTCTTGGTTAATAACTCCTTGTATTCACTTAACTCTTTTAAGAGATTACTATCTTAAATTAGCTTGGCTCACTCATTTTTCTATTGTTAAATTAGTGCATAGTATTAGACTACCAATCCTCGTATGTGTTGACTTTTCGGGTTTTTCTAACAAGGAAAAAAAATAATTTTTTTTAAATAATCAAAAAAAGCGTTTGACCAAACGGGATAGAAAATAATTTCGCCTCAGTTAAACTCCACCATCTACAATATACTAAGTGCTCCGAACCAAACTGAATTCCAGCTTTTTGGTGACCAAATTTATCCTAACTTGTTGACATAAAAAATGACAAAACTTTTTTTGTTGTTATCGACGGCGACAAACTCGGTCTATAAAGACAGTTTGGCCAGAACGATCAACAACTCACCAATAAAATCATTGACAATACACAATGGAAAGAGAGGCTCGTTTAAAACTTCGGACGTTGATGGACAAAATCATTGGTAGCGAGCAATCGACATGAAAATATAATTACCGGGCGCTTATGTCTATTGCTGTTAAATTAGGATTTTTATAACTTCTCATAGATAAGTGTTCTTGAATAACTTCTTGTAGATTAGAGTTGCATGGAGTAAATTCTCCTAATTGCTATTAGGAAGTTATTCATTTGATTTAAAAAAATGTTGTTTGTAGCCCTCGATATTGGGCTATAAAACCCCCTTGGACTCTTTGCAAAAGATCCCAATCAATCACGAAATTCAATATTTTTTTGCAAATTTATCTTTCATCTTTACTTTCCTTCATTTTACATAACTAGTAACGATATTTTCCAATGTTGTACTTTTAATTTCATATCATTTACTTTCTAGTACAAACTTAACAAAGAACCCTATGCAACCTTTATCGATTCACAATGATCTATCCATATTCAAGAACGGATTCCATCATCAACATTTTTCAGTGAAACAGACTATAGGTGCTAATCTAAGCATTTCTAACATCCATATATGACACACCCGACGTATATTTCCAACTACTTAATGATATTGTAGACATGGTATAGCTAAATAATGAATCCTTCTCATTTAATTTTGGCCTAAACCATCGAAACATTCGATAATCCAAAAGCAGCTAATACATTATTATCAATAACTCGTTTCTAACTCACTCGCGGTGGCTTCTAATAAATCTCTTCCCAAACTATTTTTTTAGAAATGGACATGAAACTGAGCTTGAAATATCGAAATAAGTTGACACATCCCACACACCGTGCATCTCGAGTCGGCTTTTCTTTGAAAACGCCGTCCTTCGCGACGAGGCGACCAAGTCCTGGTACAATGTGTAAGGGCCAGTTCTAAACCCCCGAAAAAAAAAAAAAACAAAATGCTAATTTCTTTACGTGTGTATAAACAAGTGTGAATGCATTTTGCTTTTGAAGTTTATGGGGATTATTAAAAAAAGCAAGCTGGCAACTATAGAAAATTGCAACCTCGGGGCTGCTACTCATTACATTATTCACAAAATTTAATTATTCTTTTATCAGTTTCACAAAAGCTTAATTAAATAGTATGTGAAGGAGCTGGCGAATCCTCGTCGCCACCCACGATGCGTTGCCGGGTTTTGACGAGGTCAATCGACTTGAAGAGTTTGAAACCAATGAGCTCTACTTGCCCTCACGTATGATTTCGTGGGGGAACAATGTCAATTACCACGAAGATTAATAATGATATTCCGAGATAACTCCAGGTGTTAAGGGTCTCGTTTTCATTGTCGAGGACGATTGCGAAAACATGCGGCGTGATGTCCACAGCCGGAGGGTCCGGAGGCTCTAGCACATGGGTGGACTTTCGGGCATTAAGTTAATAGTGTCGATTTCGAATTTCCGAAATCATCATACGTCACCTCGGATAGGACCGCCACGAAGCGAAATCTCTTAAACTTATTGGCGCCCTGGCATGCACATCGGGCGGCATATCGAGCGAGTGCATGAAGGAAGGAAATTGAAGAATTGGGTACGGAAATAGATGGAGCGAAAGGTCGTGGGAACGCGTTAATTTCATCTTGCATGCTATGTAGGGATAAGTACACTGGAAGTACTAAAATTTATCATTAAAGTTCGACTGAGTCCTGAAACTTTCAAAAAGTGCGATCAAGTCTCAAAACTTATCACGAAAGTGTAATCAAGTCCTAAAACTTGTCACCAAAGTATAATCGAGTCTCAAAACTTTCAAAACGCTCAATAAATATAAGTACTTGATTTCACTAATTAGATAAGTTTTAGGATTTAATTGTACTTTTTGAAAGTGTTAAGACTCAATCGCACTTGTGCGATAAGATTTTCAGGACTCTCAACGGACTTATCCCTACTATTTAATGCAGCAGTAATTCGGGACACTAGTCAAGTGATGATTAAAGAGTGAATCGGGTTCGTAAAACCTAATGAAATGATGATTATTGTGTACGGGTTACGACGCGTTCAACAAAAATCGATATATTATATTTTTCTTTGGCTCAAGAGAATCGCCATTATTATAAAAAAAAGAGACAATATTCAAAGAGAAGAAGGAATCGGGTGAAAGGGACGGGTTTCCGGACTCCTTGTTTTCCTGGTAAACAACCCGGTTCGTCGTCTTCTTCGCAGATCTCTCCAAGATTTTGGAGCCACTCGGGTTCCCCAAATCGCAGGGAACTGTAGATTTCTGCTCGTACCCCCTCAGTGAAAGTTACTTGTCATTTTAGCCCCTAAATCGTTGAGAATTACTTCATGTTTAGGGACCGATCAACGGTATTTTCCTTCTATTTCAATCCAAAAATCAAATGTCGTAGTTCATCCATTGATTTCGATATAAATAGGATTATAAGGTGTAGAAATTTTCCAAGAACAAGTGGGAATTACATGCGTAATATCAAGTTGAGCCCGTCATACGTCGTACCACCGATTTATAAATCGCGCGATCCTTTCGAATGACTTGCGACCGTCCGGCCAACTACTTCTCGCCTTTTGCGTATCAGCAGGTCAATGGATATGGAGCTGCGCAGTGATGGGTTCAACTTTGTTTTGCTGGGATCCAGAACCGCACTACTCTTTTTCCTCTAGGGCGCATCGTCGGCGATGGCTCTGATTGTTTCCTTTTCCCCATCCTTTTTTCCGGGGACTCTGAAACTTCTGGCAACTTGGATTAGCGGAGGCGGGGGTTCACGCCGCCTTCGCCAGGCCCGGCAAGGGATGTTGGAACCTCGCCGTTCTTGGGCGACGCCAGCAACCGGATGGCGGTCGCCCACGCCGGCCCGGTCCTCTCGTCCCTCCCTCCCATCTCTCTCTCTCTCACTTAGGATTTTTCATTTTACTTTTTTAATTTTTTTAATATTCTTCCAACCTAAGAAAAATTCAATTTTCCTCTTCTTCAACCCATGTTGGCATTATGGCAAAATAAAAGTCAATTTAATCAGCGTCGATGTGGTGCCAATGTGATATTTCACGTCAATTCTTCCTTTTATCCGTGCGACAGAGAGACGAACACGAACAAAAAAAGAAAGTATATAATTTACCTACCCAATTGTACAAAAAAGGAATTAAATGATTTGATTGAACATTTTACAATTGCTTAACTTACTAAGTATCACTTTTGCCTTTTACCCCTAGTCAAAATTCGACTAGGGAAGTTGGCTTACACGGTAATTAGATCGAACATTGCCCAACTTAGACAGTTCGGCACTCAATTTCTTTTCCTTTTACGAAGTATTTTCCTCCACCAAAATTAGGGGCGGGCATAGTTCCACCAGTCCGGTTCTAAATTTCAAGGTATACATGATAAGTTTTAAGTTCTAAAAATTGGAGAACATGTTTCGACGGATAGGTTCTAGGTTTCGGGTAGGTGCAACCTGGATCTTGAGACATGTGACAATTTTTTTTTATGTTTTTCTTGATAGATGTGTTCGCGTGATCCATGGAGTGTTTCATGACGTCTGATGATAAGTATGTAATAAGCTGTTCTTGTGCTTGGCTTTTCCATTGTTGATCACGTCGATTTGCTTGATTTTTCGATTAAAGAGTAAAAACGAGAAAGAAAAATCGAAACACGAGGTTTATCATGGTTCATCTTTAAATTAGGATTACATCTAATAGATTATTTCAATGTAATAAGCATATCTCACTTCTCTATTACGGCTTTTATTACAAAAAGAAAGATGTTATGCATAACAATAACTATTCATGTGTCAAAGCTTAAATTATCAATAAATTACGGGCTCAATATATAAAAACCTTATGGCGTCCGGGGTGCGCCACACTGCCCTCTCGAGACCCTCGCTGGAATGGCTCACCCGGATCTCTCTCCCTCTCATTGGGGAGCGGCTGCGTTTTAAGAGGTGTTACGAAATTATTACTTCGCTAATCGTGTCTTGCCATGTCCCGCTCAACTATAGTAAATTATAAGAACGCTCGGGAAGATACCAATTAAATCACTGACGCCCTTCTTGAGCGACGTGGGGACTGTCGGGGCGCCTTTTTGGCTCCATCATTGGAGAGTCACATGAGTGAAAGTTTTGGCCGCAAATTTCTGCCGATATCCTCACGCAAACGCACGATGAAACGTGTAAAATCTATGGAGGGAGGGAATATGTACGGCAAAGGTGGAGCTCGTAGGCAGGGGAAAAAGTGCCTTTGATGGCTTCGATTCGCGAGCGATTCTTGGGGAAAAAAAGGTTGATTGAGATATTGATGATGAGCTTTGCTTCGATTGATTGAGCGCCTCGTCTCCTTTCCTTTGCCAAAACGCAAGTTCACACCAAACCCTAATCAGGAAATGATCAGCATGAGCGATCCTTTCCTCCATATAAAAGTGAAGGAAATATTTTTTGTGAGCTATGGTTATTAGCATGAATCGAGGAGAAGCTATGTGTGGAATTGATCTTGGTTGTCGTCATCTTCAACTTCGACAACATTTGTTTTGCAGAAAATGTTTTTTGATATTTAATTGAAATATGAAAATAGACTAAAATATGTTTTTCTCCATTGGGTATGCAAAAACATGGTTCAATTTTTGTTCTTTTTATGTTTTCTCCTTTCTTGGTCTGCAGCTGGCGACATGCGACAGATGAGCTAGCCCAAGGTCGGTGAGGCTCGAGCCTCACTAGAGGTCGAGGAGCCTAGAGCCTTGCCACAACCGGCGAGGCTTGAGCCTCACCGGTCTTGGGTGTGCTTGTCCTCGCCCTGTGGTTGTGACCATAGACTGACCGAAGAAGAAGGAAAAAGAAAAAGAAAAACAAGAATAAGAATAAGAATAAGAATAAAAAAATTAACTAAAAACTCGATTTTTTTTCTAATCTATATTATGAGAACGAGAGTTTCATTAACTAAGGACCCGAGTCCGAGCGTCGAGGACCCATGCATGGCCTTTGTGGACTCGGACCCGACCGCCGAGGACCATAGCTCGAGCATTAGGGACCCGAGCACTACCTTTGAGGACTTAGGTTGGGTTTCCGGGCATTGGGCAAGGGCATCACCGGGGCTTTGGGCTGTCCTCAATCGACTCGGGCCCGGTCCTTGGAAACCCGCAATTTGGACTCCGAGGACCCAAGAACCAATGTTGGGGTTCCCGTGTCCAAGCATAGAGTTTCGGGTCCAAGTGCCGATTCTTAGTCATATCTTGGAGAAATCTTTTCCATTTTCCAAAGAGAAAATCGTTTTCTTGAAATTAAGCATAAATTGTCTGTTGACTCATTTTCCTAAGCGAACCAAACTCCAGAAAAAAAACAAGAGGAAATCTTTTCACGGAAAATGTTCTCCGCGAAATAAACGGAGCCTTCATTTCGCGTATTTATAGGCGGGCGTTCTCTTATTAACCCTTAACTCTAGACTTTTTTACTAATTTAAGTTTCTATGCCTCTATTGCGGAGGCCGGCCAAAAAAAAAGTAATGTGGTGGTCCTCAATCTTTAATGCTTGCTAAATATGATGTTGTGCATTGCAATATATACTCACTTACTCCTATTATATTTGTGAACCTAGTAAATAAAAGAACAGAAAAAAAAATACCCTAATGTTCAGAAGAGGAACTTAAACCTTACTCAATGCCATTTCGAAGAGAAACTCTAGAACCCTAATCAATGTCATTTAAGGAGAAGGGGACAGAAGAAGACTCTTGCGGTCCAAACTCCATCTAATTTTTCCAACAAACCCTTCTTTGCTCTAGACTTTGTCCCCCCTGCGTCGTGGCATAACGCTCGAAGACGACATGCACAAACCAGCCCATGTGAAGCTGTCGCGTGCGAGTTTGTGATGTTCAGAGACTTAAGTCTCTGGCAGAAGCTCCACGGCTGAGTCCCCGTTTCGAGATTCTCTTCACGGGGGAGAAAGCGTTTGGAATGCAAAAATGCACTGCATCCGTCGCGGGAAAGTGAGGTAAAATTTTATCAGCTCGCTTTTTGCGCCTTGCTCGCCATGGATTTCTAGAGAGAGAGAGAGAGAGAACGAGTGCGTTCTTCTGAAGTTTCATGGATGCTTCCAAGCCTTATAACAGACAAGAAGGCTGACGTATCCAGAACAGTGAAGAATGTACACCAAATTCTGTTTTGGGATAAATATTGGGTCCCCCGCTAAGATTTCCCGGGAAGGCTGACATGAAACCACTTAACTCCCCACAAGAAACCACAACAAAAGAGTTTCAGTCACTCTCTCCTGTTCCTAAGTCCACGACACCAGTAATGGATTCACCTTTAAGCTAGAAATGGCTTTATAGGAAGCAAATGGCACTCATTATTGTTCAAACATCTCTCTCTCTCTCTCTCTGCAACATCTTGTTTTCTTCCTTCTGGTTGTTACGAGTTGAACCTAGAGTATGTCGCGATCCGAGGCTATATCATGCTTTTTCCTTTCCCCCTTCTCACTCAACACGAGAAAGCCAGGAGCAGACGCAGAGGAGTACAATGCGAATGTCGGGCTGATTCGCACTAGGGAACTTCAAAAGAAACGTCGCTTTAGTTTACGTCACCTCCATTGCAGCAGTTGGTACCCTTCATCTGCTTCTAGTATGGACTAGCCTATAAGATTATTCGTAAGAAACTTATAGGTGAAGAACAAGCGCCATCTATCTGAACTTTTCCATGAATAATGCTGTGCAGCCACTTTTCTTCTTTCTAGCTTCCGGACGTGTATCCCGGAACTGAAGGAGGCGAAGGGTACATCAGTCAATAATTCCTTATTGTTTTGATAGGCTGTTCATGTAGCCATTTGAGGTGTACAAACTACAAATATAGCCTCCCATTTGATGATAAGTCTCCTAGGGAAGACCTGTCAACAGATGAGTTGGGTCGTGTCATAGATGATCCGATCCAAATGGACCCATATAATCCGTTTATGACCCATTTGTTGCAATGCAAATTTATCAATCCATATCCAACCCGACCCAAATACTTCCATATCTAATCCAATCTAGGAAAACTTGTTTTTTTTTATCAATTTTTGAAAAATTATATTGCTAAAACACTTTGGACAATTTTTATTTTGCCCTTTTTTTCCTTCTAAGTTCAGTGAGGGTCACCGGTCGACCCTCATCCGTCATAGGCGAGGGCTGGTGAGGTCCGTGAAACCCTCGCCGATTGCGGCCCTAATCGGATTCCATATAAAAAAGAAAAAGAAAAGAAAGAGAGAAAAAGGAAAAAATTATAAAAAATAAAAATGACATTTATTATGCACTCTTAAAATAGTAAGGTAGCCAACTCATTAAGTTATTAAGTAACTCATTTATGACTCATTTAAGCTTATTTTTAAAGTTAAGACATCATTTATGACATCACCATTAAATATGGTTATATACCCATTTTGCCACCTCTTATCCCATATTCTTAAACTTATTTTACTCATTTCAAACTAAATCACGTGTCCATCCAATATCAAAGCCCTAAAGGTAAGTGCTGAAAAAACGCATCCAACTCGAGAAATTCTCGAGATGTGTTGATCAGATAGCATTAGGATTAGGTGCATAAATACAACTAAATGAAGAGTAGAAGCGAGAAAGAAAAATCGAGACACAAGGTTTATCTTGGTTCGCCCATAAACTAGGGTTCTTTATGATTTAACTATAATTAGCACCTCTCGTATCTCTATTACAACACTAAATTATAAGAGAACATGATTTTATATATATATATATATATATATATATATATATATATATTATTAACTATTTATGGATCCAAACCCAAACTACTAATAAAATATGAGCTCAAACTATAAAAGCCATTTAGAGTCCCAGTGACACCGCCCCCTTGAGACCCCCGCCGAGGCTACTCCCGCCAGCTCATTTGGGAGCCGGATCCCGGTGCTTTATTGATGGGGAGTATAAATCACACTCCAATAGATAACAAATAATGTGTATTGATCGCAACGCATCTTACAAAGAGTAACTTAACTGGTCATGTCATCGGGCACCCTATGCATGATGTCTTTACCTAGCGCATTGTGGCCGGGGGCAGCTTGTGTGCATGGTCGAGGATTTGTTCGTCCAATCAAAAGTTCCAATAATCCACATTATCTAAACAAATTAAACAGCCAATGCAGCAGCTCAAGGTCATTGCATATATGAAATACGCGTCTAATGCAATCTGCTATGTTATTACATTAATACAATGTCGTAAGCACAATCTAGTTCACTTCTCTTCTCACCATGCTAGCTAATAAACACATTGGTTTTGTCCATACACAGCCGACACGAAATGAGTTCTGCGCATATATCATTAATGCCGGACCCAAGGAAAGTTATGGCGATGGTGATGCATTAGCTCTCTCATCCTTGGATATACCCAATACTTCATCTTTCAAATAATTCTTAACCATCGAATTCAAAGAAATACTGACATCTCGAAGGAACGTTGAAAGAAGATGCGTATACCGTGTTTTCCATCCATTCTTTGGTTGGAAGAAGTTTCGTCCAAGCAATCTTGATTGGCGGGTTATAGATAAGAAATCACCCGCATCTAAGCTTGATTAAAAATAAGAGATAATGATCCAAATGGCCCATAAACTTTGATTCAATATGCAATGTGGTCCATGAACTTTTAATTTGACCAATATGGTCCTTGAACTTTAGCCCAATGTGCAATATGATCCATGAACTTTTAATTTGATCAATATAATCCATGAACTTTTGGAATATGTTCAAATTAGTCCTTGAATTATAGGAATATGTTCAATACGGTTCTTTCATTAATTCAAGTTTAAGGACAATTTTGAACATTTTCTTATAGTTCGAGAACTAAGTCGAACATGTTACAAAAGTTTGGCCGGTTTAGTCATTCCCACCAATTTTGGCTAGAAATTTGTGACATGAATGCCGACCACTCCTACGTAGTGCGACCGGCATTGGCATGGTCAATTCTTGCATTTTTTTCCTTTCTTTTTTTTTTTTTTCCTTTCCTTTACCCTGTAGTTGCAGCCACCAGGCCATGGCTCGGTATCGGGCCCTAGCGAAAGGAAAAATTGAATTTTGTTTTCCGAAAAAGTGAAAAAATTATTTACTTTAGGACCGATCACGCAATGTCGGTGATTTTTGGGCACTTGGCTAGAAAGACCACAATGACAAATTATCAAAAAGTGTATGACTAAATTGGCACAATTAAAAAATTTAGAACTAAATTGATAAATCGTCAAAAGGGTTTAGGATTGAATTGGTAAATCGAGAAAATATTTTGGAACTTTTGGATAATTTTCTCGAATACGGACTCACCGTGTTTTCATCCATCCTAGGTTGAAAGAAGTTGGGTTATAAACATGGAATCACCCACATCAAAACTCGATTACCAAACATGTCGGATGATGTGTGTACACACGTTCCGCATCGTTCGGACTGCCAGTCCGATGGAGTTCGCTTCCACAAACGATAGAGAAGAATATATCCTATCTAGTATCTGGATTTAGGGTAACATGGGTGGCGACCAATCGTTCACTACATGATTTTTTGCATGCAAACAACAAGGAATCCACTTTCACGTGTGGCTGTGGGTAATGTTTCTGCAGAGTCTACGAGGACTTGTCCGGATTGATCATGCCAAGCTGACTATGATCCAGTAAAGTACACACGTGCATCGTGCGTGCGTTGGCGTATTGTCAGAGGTGCCTGGGAAATTTCCCATGCAATGATCACGAATCTCAGAGGGGGTTGAACCTTTCACGTGTGAAACAGCTTGCCATCTGAACTAACACTATCGACCTTCCTTCTGCACCTTCGATGAAATAATACCAGGAAAGTTCCATAGCCGAAAACCGCATGCGCGAGCTTTTTCCATGAAGGTAGAGACGAAGGTTGCGAGCGCGAGAACGCAGCAAGGATTTACTCGTCCTCGCCTTAGTCGATCGGCAATATATATATATATATATATATATTATTCTTTTGGTTTCAGTATACACGAAGCGATGAGGCGGATCCAGGGTCAAGAAAGATTGCTCCAGTCCAATTTTACGAAAGTTCATTCTCAAATCTGTATCGTTGCTCGCGGGAGTGACGTCGTCCCTTCTGGCCCGACGCTTGGGCGTGACTCGACGAACGTCAGTAGTCTGAAATGTTTCAGCACTCGCCAATGTCGTGACTTCCTTGGACTCTGAGCTAACCGCCGATTCTTTCCCTTAGAAACGTCAAACGAGGCATCTTCAGAGCGGGGAGGAAACCCTAGAACAGTCCAAAAGCCTGTCTTGGACACATTACCTCAGACCGATGCCGCACCAAAAAAAGAAAAAAGGAAAAAAAGAAGAAGAACGAAAGAGGAAGTGTCTCAGAAAAATCCATTCGAGGGTTTTATGTTTGCTTTCGTGGGGGAGGACACACACACACACCACGACGTATCACTCCGACAGCCCCTTCTGCAACTGGGCAAGAGAGATAGCTTATCAAAATGTCTTTTCATCATTTTCGTTTCTTATCTCGTGTTTTTTACGGTCTAACTTGTTATATGAATTAGTAATACCAAATGAGTTTATAGCGATGAAATCGGAAAAAAAATAATGTAGGTGTCGTGTGGGTTCACGTCCAGACCCAACGCACACGAATTTCTCTCCCTATTCGTTCGTTACTTCATGGGTTTTTTTCGTGATCAGACAAATTCATAAATCATATATATGTGATGTCTGCACATGTGGATTGTTCATTTTTAGCAGGTCCGTTCGTTTATGCGAAGACTACTTACATGAAAGATCCACCATTTTCTGGAGACATAATTATATTGATCTATCTAAGTCGATACAATCGGAGGACACGCGAGTCTAAAGCCAAGTCGCTCTCCATAAGGCACAGTTTCATCCTTGTGCTTGAGCTAGACCTGTTAAAAGGATGGCTATGATTCGACCCAAATTGACCTATTAACCTATTTATGATTTATTTATTATAATGCAAATTTTTCGACCCATACCCGACACATACTATTAAAATACTTTCATATTTAATCCATTTTATGAAAATTAAAAAATTATTAAAAAATTATATTGCTAAAATATTGTGGACAATTTTAATTTTTTTTAAAAAATAAACAATCAGAATTCTTTTATATATATTTTTTTTAATTTTGGTTTTTTTTTCCTTTTCCTTTTTTAGTTTATTTTTTTCTCAAAGTTCGGCGAGGGTTTCGCGGCCCTCACTTATCGGTGGCTAGGGTCGCGGCCCTCACCTAGACTTGGCAAGGGTCACGAAGCCCTTGCCAGACTCGTCCTAAAAAAAATGTAAAAGAAAAGGAAATTAAAAAAAATAGAAAACCACTTTATGACTCACTTAAGATAGTAAGGTAACTCATTAAGATTCATTCAAAACTCATTTAAGACCCATTAAGTTATTCAGTAATCCATTTATGACCCACTTTCATTTGTTAAGCAACCATTTATGACCCACACTCCTAAATGTGGGTTAAGATATGGGTTCTTGACTTATTTACCACCTCTAGCTTGAGCATGACTAGACTGGGAAGTCTATCTGCCCTACTCTTGTTCTCCACATACGTAAATCTCCTAAATAGGACGTTCTTGAGGGAAAATACCAAAAAAGTCATAAATCTATTGCGGTGGTGCAGATTCAGTTTTAGACTTTTCAATTGGACTAATTTAGTGCTAAACATTTTGTATTTGTTGCAATGTAGTTTATTCGACTAATTTTGACCGGAAAGCGCTAACACGGACACTAATCGTCCTACGTGGCATGAATGACACTAATGTGGACAAATTTTACTTTTGAAATCTGTTTTTTAAATTATGTTCCATTTTTCTTTTTTATTTTCCTTTTCTTCAATATGGCCAGCGAGTGCCTGCGAGCCTTCTTCGGCCGTTGGTAATGGTCACGACCCTCACCCAGGCCATTGCTGGGCCCGAGAAAGGCCCAACCCTCACCCAAGCCATTGCTGGGCTTGGGAAAGGGCCGCCAAGCCCTTGTGAGATCTTGCAAGGCGGCCCTTGCCCGGTTGTGAGCGTTGAGCCCTCACGAGATTTGGCAAGGGAGGTGACATTCGCTAGCCAAATTGAAAAATATAAAAATTAAGAAAAATACTTTCACGTTACTTCCGATTGTCCTACATAGAATGGACAACGTCAATTTCAGCATTTTCGGCCAAAGATTGACCGAATGTACTACATTGACACATGTTTAGAACTAAATTTCTCCAATTGAAAAATTTTATGACTAAATTTAGACCATAACAATAGGCTTAGTACTTTTTTGGTACTTGGCTCGACGTTCCTGTAGCGTGTAAACGGTAGCATGGTGACTGCTATTGCGCTGTCAATCAAAATCCCCCGTATCGAGCACGAGAATCACGATTTCCTCACAAACCAACTCAAGCAAGTTATCATAGTACCGAAAACCTGACCTTGGAAGTAAGGAAACAAAATAACGATCGCCATCCGCTGGTACATCCAACACGATACCCGTTAACGGGACATCCTGATTGAGTCGAGGATGGCGACTTCGACGTTCCGGGCCTGAATTTCCGAATCTGAAACCGACACCCGACATCACCTCATCAAAATTCAATCCAAGCTGGTCATCGGGGGCATAATGATTGATCCGGCCGACCGCCATCGGTAGACGGCCTCGTGATTCATATTCACACTTCCGCGAAGCATCCTCATGGGACTAAATAATGAACTTTTTACCCACACGATGAGCAAACAAAAGAAAACTGAATGAGAAAGGGGAGCACGGCGGTGTTCCATGAACGACCTTAATTTTGGGGGCCAAGGAAAGGGCTGATCCTGAGCTGTACGTGATCGAGCTAGGTTCGCCTGCTTCCATGCTGCGTACAATTGGGCTCGTCGTACTTCTGGCCCATCGCTGGACTGCATGTTCCGGGCTTGGGCCGTGTGATGACCTACCTGTCCTCCGGCCCGCTTGCGTGAGGAGTTTCTTAGTTCTCCAACGGGGATAATTGTCGACATAGCCTTTTGACGCTATGCCAATTGAGTTCTTAATATAGTCATTTCAGACGTACCTTATATTTTCGTCAATCGAACCCTATTGTCATGTGGCCCTTGAAATTTGACTGGCGGAGGCCAGTTTAGGACTCAATCGACCGGAATTGGAAACATTTAGGATTTTTCTTATAAAAATAAAAAATAATAAAAATTGAAGAGGACTCATAGATCAATAGACAAAATGTTTAGTGCCATGATCTTGATTACGGTTTATGCTTCTCGTTCTAAATTTGGGTTCAAATCACCACGCTTAAGCATTATCTTGAGGCCACTCTGACGAGCACAAACCTATGCGTCTCCGATAATTAACTAGGGGACGAGAGAATCGTCACATCGGAAGTGAATAAGCCGGGTGCTTAAGGAGTCTTGGACACCCATTAGCAGAAGCCAGTTGATCAAGATTCTGCCGCTCTAGTCCTCCATCTATGCTAACTTGTTTTCAAGATGTGTAATCGAATTATCCTTTGTTGTGTTAATGACACTAGGTTCTTGAAAACACATATTCTTAAGGATCTTGTCGATAAATGTCCCCAAGGCACATTAATTAAAAGTGGAAATTACAATCTCCAAGACACCTTGAAAAGGAAAGAAATACACTTTTTCATACAATCATTTCCTTTTTGACCCAAAAAAAAAAAAAAAGCCATTTACTTCGAGTAATAAAGGAAAGATTTCAAATAAAGATCCAAAGTGCCCGACCGTGACGCAGCGACAGCTCACTAGCGGTTTAGATTCGGAGGAATATCGCCAGAAAAATAAGTTGGTAGTTGGTGTCGATTCTTGGACAAGTCAGACGTTAGAATCGGTCATGAACTTGGTTGCATGTTCTTGAAGGGCTCGCCATAATTTTCGCGGAATCCGTTGGCCCCAATCATTTGAACATATGACAAGTCATGGTCATCACGGGCCTTGCCGGTGCTGTGTCTACATTATTGGATGGGATAGTCAACGGTGGTGAAATTTTTTTTTTCACCTGAAAATCTCAAAAATACCCAAGATTAACATGATACGGGATAAAAAAAAAAAAACAATAATGTGGCTACAATTTATTCGAAACCGACACGATTCAAGATGGGTAAGTCCAAAAAATAAAAGGAAAAATAAAAGTATGATTACATCGGATTTTAAGTTAGGTCCGCACCGATATATGAAACAACACTGTTAACCATCGTGATGAGATGACGCCAAACCGTGTCGTTATGAAGGCATTGATGAATAGGGTGCTACTAAAAATTTACCTGCTGTTTACATTACGAACTAATCAAACTTACTTAGGCGGCATATGTAATCTTAGGTTCCGTTTGTTTCGCGAAAAATGAATGATTTGGAAAATATTTTTCTGAAAACGATGGCTTCTATCTCTTACAAAAATAAATGAACAAAAGATATGTTCATTCGTTCGTGAAAATATTTGGACACAGATTATTGGGAAGAATTAAATTATTTTTCATTGACTGATTATTTTAAGCTATACAAATGATTAATTGTATGAAAATATGTTTCAAATCATTTATTTTTCGCAAAATAAAGGAACTTGTATCTCTCTTTAGGAAAATTACCAAAAAGGTCATAAACCTAATTCAGTCCTAATTTTTTTTTTTTTTTTTTTGCTGATTTGGTCCTAAACCTTTTGCAATTGTACCAATTCAATGCGTTCGATGCTGACGTGAACGCCGGCTATTGCTGGCCCTCGGAAGTCATGGTATTTTAATATTTTTTTTGAATATTTTTATTTTCCTTTCTTCCTCTTTGTTTTTCTTTCTCTCTTCCCTCTTCTTCTTCTTCCTCTGACCAACGAGGTTCACTTGGTCGTGGCCTCGCACAGCCTAGATCTGGTGAGGTCAAGCCTTGTCCCATAGTGCAACCGCAACATAGTTGATAGCCATTCTATTCACGCCAATTCTTGCCCAATATAGAGCTGAGGGTTTGCAAAGAACCTCCGTCTTTAAACTAACAACAGAAAATAAAGTCAACTCACTTAAGGAAATTAACAAAAAAATAAAAAATAAAACAAACAAAGGCAGAGGAGTCTAGCTAGGGTGGCTTGGACTCCATGATACATGCATGTTGGTGTGTCATACGCGGCCTATTTTTGTTCTCCACCTTCACGGATTTATTGTAATTGCACATTAGAATGTCCAAATCAAATCTTAAGTTAATCCACGGAGGGAATTAAATCACATGCATGACAAGAGCATATGGATGCCTAAACCATGTGGGATATTTTTAATTCTTCCTCTCACGTGCAAGTCGCTGCGAAATAAACTGGAGTAGAACGGTCTTGACTCCTATACCATTTTAGAAAATTTTATGTTAATAAATAGAGAGATGCCGAGTCATTTGAAAGCTTCGAAACCTTGACAAGTTGAATAGGGTACAAATGAACAAGGGTAAATTGGGTTTTTTTTATTTTTTTACTTATTTTAGATAACCGCACGGAAGCGTAAAAATTCTTGCAATCACGTCCCGGAATTGGCCCATTTCTGTGCATTTCGCTCCCTGTCTCTGCGTTGCATCGAACGGCATTTTTTTTTTTAAAAAAATTTTGTCCATTGGGCAGTGACATTGTCATCCATTTCATTTTATTTTCATTTTAGGGTTAGGGTTAGGTAGATGCACATGCAAGGCCCATAATACATTATATCTTGTAGCTGTTATCTGGTGCAATTCTAAGCTTCCATACATATACATATATATATATATATATATATATATATATATATCTGCACAATTATACACACATATATATTACCAATTGCAAATTTAAATGTTTTCGCGTCCCTTTTTAATTTGGGATTACCAAATCAAAATAACTTCTCAATCAATGCTCCATCTCAGATTCTTCTATGGGTTCCATTGATAGAGTATTGTGCCTGCACTAATCAAACGATCGACTAAATAGATTTACGATTTTCATCGGCACCATCTGTTTTCATAAGATCCGTAATCTCCGTTTTTAGAGAACTTTGCGGTTTTGAATGCTTGTTCGTGAGTTATGTGTACTTGAAAATGGGAGAAATTATCAAAAAAATTTCTAAATCTACTGCACTTTCATCAATTCAGTCATAAACCTTTTAATTATGCTAATTGAGTCCTAAACCTTTTGACATGTGTTACGATCATCGTCTTTTATCACCCGACCCACCCTTTTTAAGTGTTTTTCGATTTTAAATTTAGCTTCTCTCGACGGTTTTGCATCGCGCGTCTGGGCGGAGCAAGAATAGCAGAAAAAAGTCATGCAAATAGATACCGGCATCAAGTTGATTACAGTATACATCTGCATTCAATTGGGATCGACGAAGATGAACGAATAAGTTGATCACATCACGAGATAAAGAAAAGCAAAAAAAAAAACCACTGAGTAGGTGGTACCTGATGTCATTTCTGTAGTGGACGGGTGCAATCGAGATGATACTGACATCCAGATTGATGTGGACACAGTTGCTCCTCCCTATAACGATCACTTTTTCATAAGGTGCTTTCAGATCTCCAATGAACGTAGACGGATATTCGGCAATCAAATTAAATCCAATTGGACGATCGGATAGAAAGATAAATGATATCCTAGACCCATCAAATGGTTGAGGTTGGGTCGGATAACAAATGGTCCGACTCAAATAGACTCATTTAACCTGCTATGATCATTTTATTGCAATTCAAAGCTAATGATTCAAATTATTGCGAGATGCCCTAGTGGTCACCCTTCCTACTTAGAAAGGAGAAGGTGGGGAGTTCGATTTCCTACCTTCTCGGGGGGGGTTGGGGGTGGGGATGCGTGAGTGAGGAAGAGGGTTTCGCAACTAGTACACAGTACATGGCGTGCACAATGTGGCTTGTATAATAGAAAGGAAAAAAAAGCTATTGACTCATACTCGATCCGACTCATACTCGATTCATATTCCTAAAACAATTCCATATTTAATTAAATTTAGGAAAACTCAAATTGAGAATTTAGGAAAACTTATAGCCAAATTGAGGTGAGAGTACAGAGTGAAGAGTGTGAGATCGAGCGAGGGCAAGAGAGATTGAAGAGGGAGTTATAGAGGTAGGTTGAGTTTAAATAAGTTATAAACTCATTTATGATTCATTTACGATCCATTTAACACTTATATTACGCTTAAACTCATTTGTTAGATATGACTAATTTATAAAACAACTCAGCCCACTATATGGGTTAAGCAATGCGTTTATGACTCATTTGGACATGCTTAACGACTATCCTTTTCAAGGAGTTAACTAAGTGGTTAAGTCCAAAAGAAAAGATTCTCTTTGGGGGGTTAAGTTATTGACCAATCAAGGCAAACAACTCTTTGGACCTTAACAAGGAGAGACTAGAATTGTCTTCGCGCACCCAAACGATTGTCCCTCGAGCCTCTCACGAAACGGCACCTGAACGATTCCAAAACTCACATAAATCGATGAATGACAACATGACAAAGGCCATACGATGCCAAGATTCTACGAAACATGTGATTGGTTGTTACTAAATAATGCCTTAGATTCTCGGCGTCGCCCTTGTGCATTTCAACCAAAAAACTAAAGAAAAACTCCGGAGGACTTCGATAGACACCTTGAATTTTAGAGTTTTAAGTAAGAAAAAGAGTTTTTGAAGTTCTTTCGGCCTGTTTTTTTTTTCCCCTCTCTCTCTTTGAGATTGAAGTGCGATCGCGATTGTGCCCTAAACCAACCCTCACCCAACATGATCAAGCGGGCCGCTGGAAAAAAAAATTTGGTAGCACAAATTATATGATCATACCTAAGTCGAGGAAATGCAATTATTTCGCTAGAATCAATAGATGGAGAATCAAATTTAACAAAATATAATGTCATGACAAGAATGAACAAGAAATGGGAATCGAAATTGCTGTCCATTTTCATTCTCATTCCTCCACACCCATCATGATCTTATAGCGCTCTTACGATATTACAATCTCTTGACGGTTTTTAGATATTTTTTAGCTTTCAAGATTTAGCTAGAAGATTATCACTTTATCGATCGGCTTACTCCACGGATCTTTGATAGAAGTGAATAAGTCGATTGAGTAATGCTAGGTATATAAAGATTGGTGTATGGAATTGATTACAACTCGTATCTGATTAAGAGTCTGATATATTACTTTATGTGCTAGCTTTATAAACTAGCTTTAGAGGAGCGGGGGAAACTAATGCCTATAATGTGGTTTCCTTTCTCATAAGAAGGTATTTTGCGCGACGGGTATACGATATGACAATAGCAGGTGTAGCGGACCAAACAAAAGTGAGGTGCATACACCCGTTGTGCCAATTGCCAAGTAGGACGACATTTGTAGTGCACCTAGCTTAATTTCATGCTGGTCGGACGCCGTAAAGGTTTTTTTTTTTTTCCAAATAGTATGAGTTGAATTTCAAGATATACTGAAAGAGAAAAGAAAATATTACGATTTGCATATGCTTTGACTTGGAAGGCTAGCCGGAAACTTCCACTAAACGAAGAAAAAGTACACCATTCCCCCCGACATGAGAAATCCAAGACAGGTTTCCCAGATTATCAGGGCTTCAATTCTACGTTAATTTTTACGAAAACAAAAAGGCGTGGGCCCCAAAATTTGTACAACAAACCAGTGCTCGGAAACTGTGTCGTTTAAGTCAATCAAGTCATCGACGATCAGGTCACTGCGACAAATCGTCATCAAGCTCAAATCCATGGTCGTCGAGCCGGTGCTGCTTCACGAGGAAAGCTTCTCTCTCTCTCTCTCTCTCTCTCTCACAAGTCTCAACCAACCTATCGTCTTGACGCTATCAATCCTCCTCGGTCTCTTCTAACTCGGGAAGCTGAATCGGTCGACCCGGCGAGTCGCAGAAACTGGCTGGCTACCAACACTGATCCGTCTCCCAGTTCCGCCCGCCGTACGCGGAGGCGCCGTCGACGACCGCGACCGGCCTGTTCCTCTTCCTCGCCAGCAGGACCCTCCGGTCGTAGACCGATCGCTTCTCGGGGTCCAGCAGAGTCGAGTACGCGTCGTGGAGCCTGATGAACCGGAGGTCGGCCGAGGAGTCCCTCGCGGCGTCGGGGTGCAGGACCCTGGCGAGCCGCCGGTACGCGGCCTTGATCTCCTCGCTCGTGGCGCCGGCGGGGATCCCGAGGATCTCGTAAGGGGTCGCGAATGGCGGCGAACGGTGAGAGAGCCGCGGAGGGTGAGGGTACTGGTGCTGCTGTCGTGATTTCGAGGTGGCGGAGGACGTGAAGGTCGCGGCGGAGATGGCGGACGGTCGCCGGGCTCGGACGCGAGCGGTGGCGACATACGGAGGGTCGAGAGCCGGAGAGGAGAGAGAGAGCATGGCGAGGGGTGCGGGTTTGGGTTTGGGTATGCGGAGTGGAACGGTGCAGAAACAACGGACAAGAGACGGGGAGGTTTTGGGTTTAAATAAAGAGGAGTAGGTGGGAGACTTTCGTGGCTGAAATTGAATAATAATAATAATAATCTTTTTGTAAGGTTTGTCTCCAAATGATAAAAGGGATTTTTTTTTTTTTTGGCGTCGCGATTCCCTCTGACCGTATTTTTGAACACTTTCAAACTCGTATTTGGCCCGACACAACCTAGTAGCCTAATTCGAGGGGGCCATAGTCCATGGTCTTCCCCAACACCGTCAAATCAACTGCAATAACTCCCTACAAATCATTTTCACAAAACAATCTTGTTTCGATTAGGGGTGAGCAAGACGAATTGATCGAATCGGGAACCACTCGAACTCGTTCCCAATTCCATAAAGTTGAAACCGGTAATTTTCGACCTGGTTCTCGATTTCAAGAAGGAATCGACTTGTCTAGACCGATCTATTCTTATTTTTTTTAAATGTAAACTTAATAGTCAAAGTCCGTATTGTTCACCCCCTATTAATAATTCATTGATTTTATTGGACTGTCTGAAAATCGGATCGGAGTTTTTGGGACACCAATCTTTCCGATCCGATTTCTGATTTCGAGACGAGACCAGAGGTGAATGGAAATCGGTTATTCCTAGCTTCGATCGACAAAAGAAGAGAGTGTCGCCACAACTCTTCCAAAACATCAAGAACGGTCGGGTGCTCTCTTTTCTGCAAATGCACGGTATGGGTTCGGGTCACTCGAAGTTATGGAGTCGGACTTTCTAGAAGATCCGACTCCAACCATTACAAAACAGAAAGGATAAAATTAATAAACAGGTGGTCACTAACAAGCCACATGGCCGTCGTCTGCTCAGGGGCTCGACAATAGAATATGCAGCGATGGGAATATTCCTTGTCGTTGCCAGACCAGAAAAGACAGCGAGCACGACAGAATGACATGCCAAAAGTCAGCGCTATGAAGAAATCCATTGGTTCTCCATATTGACTCGCGTATGATCCTTCGTTTTTCCTAAGTACTTCTATGCCGGCCCGTGATCGGGTCTAAAACATACAGAGTCTATTTCGCTAGGATTCAACTCCGCGACCAAATACTTTTCTTCGGAAGAAGATAATTTCTACGGCGATTCCGGACAAAAAATCGTTGCGAATAGACGGGGTAGTGGATAACTTCGAACGGAGCTCCACCTATAGAAAATGGGCCCGAATTTAGTCTACGACAAATACCGAGAACGTAAAAATGCAAAGCCGAAATTTAATCGACGACGAGTCACCTAAATATATAACAAAGATGCACGCATAATTTAATCGACCACGTGGATTTGGAGACTACAGTTAAGAAACACGCCAAAATTTAATCGATTGCACGAATCTGGGAACTATAACTAAAATGCGGGAATGGAAAGGTAATTGAAAGATAATAGGGCAAAGTGTCCAAAAATCCCTAAACATTTTGCATTTGTATCAATTCAGTCCTAAATCAATTAATTGTGTCAATTTTGTCCTAGTTTTTTTGCATTTGTACCAATTTAGTCCATCCAGCCAATTTTGACCGGAAATCGTTGACTTGAAAACCCGTCGTCCTACGTGGCGCAGCCGGCGCTGATGTGAGCATTTTTTAAATACTTTTAGATATATGCCCTCACCCAGATTTTGGTCGAAGTCCGTGGCGGCCCTTTGCCCAAAAAAAAAAAAAAAAACCAAAAAAATTACTAAAACATAAAAAAAATACTAAAAAATATATATAAAAATATCCATGTCGGCGTTAATTGTGCCATGTAGGATGGCCGGATCTACATCAATAATTTTCAATCAAAATTGGTTAGATAGGCTCAATTGCAGCAATGCAAAAGGTTTAATACTTTTTTCACACTTTCCCCAAGATAATATATTATCTGTTTGTGCGCGGAGGCCTCCGAAAAGTACGATGTGGCTATTTAGAGCCTACAATCCATGATTACCAACAGATTTTATAAATGAACGTTACAAATGGAGGTTACAAATAGTTCCTAAAAAAGAAATAACTTCTTAGTGGTTGCAAGAAATTACAACAATCCTAAAATAGTTGCAAAATAACCAACCAACGGTTTTCCTCTTGTCAATTGCTTGCTATCATTATTAATGACTTCGTCAATCAACTTCAAGGTTCTCATCGATAATTTCACGTTGTGTCGTCGATAACTTTCCTAACAAGTTGTCGATTCTCTCCGAGTTATCAATAGTTCTATTTATAAATGACCAAACTTTGCTCTCATCGACTAAGTCTATCATATATTGATAATAGCCAAAAGTTTTTCATTTTCTAATGCAAACAAATGCCCCCTTCACAAAAATGGAATGATTTATCGTTCATTTCATTAATTTAAATTAGATAATTAAGGGCCATCATGAGCTCGATTGTTATCGACAAATTTGATTTATTTCTTTCCGAATTTTATATTGGTCGGATTCATCATATAACTCATATTTTCTCCACGAAAAGCACATTTTGTGTAGAGTCTTCACTTGGTCTTTCATCTATGTCCTTAAGTAATTACTCATACTTGGACAGTCTTGTTTCCAATTGAAATAAGTCGATAAATTTGGTCCTTCAAATTCTTCTATAAGATTGAATTTCAATCCATTGAAAGCCAAATTTGTGAATTATTTCTCTAAGAGTGAAGTAAGACATCTATTCTTAACCCTCTTAAATAATCAATACAATACTTCATGTGTCGTTCTGTAAAATTGAGAATGAAATAGTATTTTTATCTCAGCTCAAATATGGATTGAATTAGGAGATAAATTCATGTACCGAGTAAATGCATTTTTTTATAAAGATAAATAGAACAATCTAACTCTTAGGAATTCACTCGTTCTTGTCTCTCTACATTGGTTAATAAATTAACCAATACGTTCAACAGTCGACTGATCATCTTCGCCATTACAAACAACAAAGTCAAAAGTTTTGAATTTTCTTGGGTGAGTATAATGTTAACCCAATTAGGATGTAGCATCCTTTATACTAGCCGAACCATTCATTTGTCAACATCTAGTTATCGTAATGCAAGTTCAACCACTTGATTAGGATTCATAAGTTGGCACCTTTCCTTCTCCCTAAGTTCAGGGTAGATAGAATTTTCATGCCTTTTAAAATCTTCACTAGTGGTGGGATTACTTGGCCTAAATTATCCTCGTCATTCAATTGATTAGAAAGCCGCCATGTTCGGTTTGATAGGTATGGACTGGTTGAATGTCCATGGCCTAGAGATGACTTCGTTGATTGCATTGACGACCATCAACTTGATCACATCAAAAATGTGTCTTGCTAAGTGATTCATCATCTTATTTTGTTGGTCCTCAAACTGTCTCTTCATCGTAGTCACTAAAGTAAGGATTGGTGCTAACTTCCTCACTTGCTCCTCCGTAGAGTGCCGCAAGATATCGACGCCTAGGACTGGGTAGCCGTGTCATGGGGGTTCTTGCTCGCAGCATGATTAGGCTATGGATGATTCATTGTTCTCGGTATTGTATTTCCTTAAATCCACCAATGTGGCCCCATCAGTGCAAAAAAAGATGTTTCGCCAGAATTTGACTTTGCGATAAAATACTTTTCACTATAAGTCGTTCTTCGATTTTTTTTTTTTTATGAGACAGGTTTTGTGGCAATTTCGGATAGGAAATATCACAAGTAGACAAGAGAGTCTAACTTCAAACGGAACTGAACGTGCACAAATTGTGTCGGAATTTAGCCAATGACAGAACTTGAGAACATAATCACTTCAAATGGAACCGAACTTACACAAAGTACGCTGGAATTTAATCCACTACAAAGTTTGAGAACACAAAGATGCAATGTCGAAATTTAATCGCTTATGAGGCACCCGAGATATACAATAAAGATACACCACGTAATTTAATTGACGAAGCAGATCTAAATACAACAACTAAGGAACATGCTTGAATTTAATCGACGACGCGAGTGTGTGAACTATAATTATAGTGCATGATTTGGGAGATAATTCAAAGATAATTGAAATATTACATGGTTCCTTGTTTGTGTGCTTTTGGGAGGGGGGGGGAGGGAGGGGGTTTCCAAGGACTACGATGCGGTTGTTTAAAGCCTACAATCAACGGTTACCAACGAAAGTTACATATCAAGATTACAAATGGTTACTGAAAAATGAAATATCCTCATAGTGATTAAGAGAAGTTACAACAATCCTAAAATAGTTACAAAATAATCAATCAGCGGTTTTCCAACCTAGTTGATTGCTTGATGTCCATACCGATGATCCTGTCTTCAACTTCAAGATTTTCGTCGATAACCTCACTTTGTGTATTACTTTAGCTATCGATTCTCTAGCGATAATTTCATTCATAAATGATCAAATTCTGCCCTCATCAATTAAGTTCACCGTATGTTGATAATAATTAAGTGTCGATATTTTTTGGTGCAAAAAAAAAAAAGTCAATGAGACGGCAGGTCCCCATTTCACGACATAATTCATTATGAGCAGCATTAAAGTAAGGTAAAGTACTGTATATTCTAGATGCAATCATTTGAATTCGAGGACAAGTGGCCCAAATTTAACTGTTTAGTTTTATTTGTTAAGAGGGTTGGAAGTCTATAGCGCTAAATTAGGCTATCCAAGAAAAACATATTGTTTCAGTTTGATACCGTCAAGAATAAGAGAAAATTAAAGAAATTTCTTCGTAACTATTTACATTCAACCTAGTTTTTCTTTCTCAATAGGCAGGTTAAGTACAATGTGCGTAATTGTGTGGTTAGAAAGAGAAAATATATGCAGGAATACAATAACGTATTGGTCCCGAATATACCGGTCCTTCGGGAATTCTTCAAGCTTTAGCAGATGGGAGAAAACTTATTTTTAAATCGAATTTTTTTTCCATCTAGAGGACCATCCATAGTTGTTCTAGATATGTGACTACGTCTTTCATAGAAGAGAATACACGAGATGCGCATAGGCGTTGACCTAAATTCTTTCTACAATTTTATTTTGTTGTACTTTCTTAGCTTCTTTTAAACCCCTACAACAACAATTCAAAGACAACGATATAACTCGGGCACGTTTTTAAATTTAGACCAAGAGCGAATCTTATTTTCAAAGTCAATTAATGCCGGCAAAATTTACTCCAATTCTCCATAAACTTCTAGTTGTAGTGATACCGCAGGCATTGATTAACAAGAAATGAGCATAAGACCGGCGCTTTATTCTAATATTGTCCGGAAATCAATAGGATTCAAATAGAATTGGGAAATATGCATATATCAAATTAGATCGGACTTATGCTAAATCGCTGTCGAACACGACATTTTTGTTTCTTTTTTTTTTTTCCCTCATGGCACAAGAGTGCCCATGAGTCGGAACCGACCCCGTATTGGGGTCGGCCGATGTCACACGACACGGACGAATAAACTGGGTTCTGAATTTTTCTAGTGGTCATAACTTGTGCCAGCACATTAAAAAAAGCCCTTTGGCATTTACATACGTCCATGATGAATATGATATATGCACTAAAATAAGCAGATCCGACGTCGACCTATCATTAAACTAAAACTAATCCGCCCGACAAATTACACCGGCCAAGTCATGCCTTGGTAAACAAATCACCACCCATCCTTTGCTCAACGATCATTTAATTTTTTATTTTTTTCTAATATCTCCTTGATTTTGCAACAAATAGCATGGTTTTGGTCCATATGAATTACCAAAAAAGTCAAAAATCTATTACAATTGTGCCAATTCAGTCATAAATCTTTTTTTGCCGATTAAGTCCTAAAATTTTTGCAATTGTGCCAATTTAGTCCAATTGGCCGGCCGATGTTGACGTTGTCAACAGCGTCCTACCAGTCCATACCCTAAAAAAAAAAGAAATAAAGAAATAAATTTTTTTAAAAAATATTAAAAAATTGCCACATTAACATCGGCCGGTCAAATGGACTGAATTGGCGTAATTATAAAAGGTATTGGACTTTTCTAGTAATTTTCCTTTGTTTTGACGCTGTTGTTCTTTATTATTATTATTATTATTATTATCATCATCATCATCGTCTTTGTCTTTATTAGCTCATGGTGACTCTTGGGACAATTCCAAATAACAAATGAAAAAGATACTTTCGTCTTGGTGAAAGGTCGTGCACTTTATAGTAATAAACGGCATTTATATTGTTGTAAATCGCATTTCTTAATGAATTCCAATTTTTCCATCTGAGATTTGGATTTCTCAATTGTTATGGCACACCCATAACGTTCGAGTTAAATATGATATTTGCATTCAATATAAGTATCTTGCGACATGATTATCAATTATTTACTTTTGAAGCTGAGTTTTCCATTTTTAAAACTAATTCCCGGGTCATTTTAGTTCTCAATAAGATAAGTCATGTCAATTATCTATAGTCTATTTCTAAATCCACCTTTTTTTTGTTTTGTTAATATCCTAAAAAAAATAACATTTATTTATTATTTGGACCTTTCCATCAGAAAAGTGAATTTCCTTTATACTTCATAAATCGACAATGCTATCGTTTATTTATTATCCAATTCAATTGTTATTTTTATCAATTGGGCAAAACTTATAGCTCGAGGAATCTTGTGGAAAATTGTCCACAAAAATCCTAAACCTATTGCGGTTTTGCCAATTTAGTCCTAAACTTTTCACGTTTTGCCGGTTGTGTTCACCTAGTTAATTTTGGCTGGAAATCGTTAAGATGGATGTCGGGCGTCCTATGTTGCACGACCGGTGCCGACGTGGATAATTTTTAATAATATCTTCTTCTTTTTTCGAAATTTTCATTTTTTTTTCTTATTTTCTTCTATTTTCCTTTACTTTTTTCTTCTTCTTTTTTTGTCTTTTTTCTTCTCTTCTACCCTCTGCCCGCCTCACGCGAGGGACCCCCGAACCCGGGCTGGTAAGGGCAGCCCCCGTTGGATCGGGCGAGGGCTGCTCTCATCGAAGGCCGGTGACCTCCGTCGAGCTCGTTGATGGCCGACAAAGGGAAGAAGGGAAGAAAAAGAGAAAAAAGAAGAAAAAAGTAAAGGAAAACATAAGAAAAGAACAAAAATGGAAATTTGTAAAATAGTAAAAAATAAATATATAAATATATAAAAAATATTAAAATATTATTAAAAATTGTCAACGTCAATGCTGGTCATCTTACTTGCCAAGAAGAATGGTTGGCGTCCACATCAGCAATTTTAAATCAAATTGACCGGGTCAACTCAATTGACAAAAAGTGAAAATATTTAAGACTCAATTAACAAAATTAAAATGTTTAGGACTAAATTAACTGCAATAGGTTTAGGAATTTTTGGATAATTTTGCCTATAATTTTGTCTAAGTCTTATAGTTGGTACTTTTCCTTTATGGATGGTAAATTAGCTGTAAAGTTCATAAAATGAGAATCCTATCACTTAACAACTAACCAATACCATGCCAACTCACCTCAAATTATCATATGACATCAACTCATAACAATAATTAACCTTTATATTCGTAGATTACCTCTTAGCTTATGCAAATGATATTAGTAATGCCCCTTAAATCACCTCAAGTTCTTGTAAGTTGGAAGGTCCTAAACCTAGACGACCGTAACTTCCCTTAATACATATTAAGCAACCTCAATTTCTCAAAATTTTCTTTCTACCTTTTCTCAATGAATTTACCTAAATTAACGTAATGTCCCTTTCGATTTTGTGAATTAACCAAACCTATTTAATTTTATCGCAATTATCATTGGTTGCCGAAATTTTTCGAAATCAAATGTAAATTTAACAATCGTACGGTCAATAACAATCGTTAAGCATCGGTAAGTCACCGGTTTGACAAGTCAGAAGTGATACCTTTTTCTCACGGCATGAGAGAGCTCACGAGCAGCAACCGACCCCGTATCGGTCGGCCAATGTCCCATGACATCGACAAACTAACTAGTTTGGAATTTTTCTAGTGGCCATAATTTGTGCAATCGCCATTATAAAACCCTATGGCGTTCACATTCATCCATGATGAGAACGATCTTTCGTACTAAAAAAAGCAGATCCGACGTCGACCTATCATTAAACTAAAACTAATCCGCCCGACAAATTTCACCAGCCAAGTCATGCCTTGGCAAACAAATCACTACCCATCCTTTGCTCAACGATCATTTAATTTTGTATTTTTTTTTTCTAATATCTCCTTGATTTGGCAACAAATAGCATCAGTTTAATGCATACAATTAAATTAATGGGGCGCCGTTTTGACGCTGCTGTTCTTTATTATTATTATTATTATTATTATTATTATTATTATTATTATCTATAAGATAAGGTGCGCGACCTTTTAACAAGACGGAAGCATCATTTTTCATTTGTTATTTGGAATGCTCTTAATAGGTTGGGATATACCCGGATCAGATAAGAATTTGGTAGAAATAATGACGTGCGAGCTTCCATGCTGAAGACCGGCGCGCAACGGCCTCGGGGGACCCTAGATTTGGAGTCGCCTGAGGCTAGATCTCGACCCGGGCGTCCGTCGTGGCCTCTGTGGTCACGGCCAACGCAGGAGGCAACATTCATCTATGGCTTGTAACTAATCATCACAAACAGAAAATTACCTTGATGTTTCGAAACTCTGCAATGCCATCAGTTAGTAAAATTTGAATAATATTGTAATTTTTATCAGGTGGACATAACTTATAGATCGAGTAGTAATCATACCTTAATAATTGTAACTTGTCGAATGTCTTCATAGTTTCGACCGAACGTATAGTAATTTAAAACTTTTCGATTAATCAATTGAAAAGTTATCTCGATGAAAAAAGAAGAAGAAAAAATTATCGAAAAAGTCCTAAATTTTTTTATGACTTGCCAATTTAGTCCTAAACTTTTCAATTGTGCCAATTTAGCTCTAAACATTTTCACGATTTGCCAATTTAGTCCTAAACCTTTCAATTTTACCAATTTAGTGCTAAACCTTTTGACGATTTGCCAATTTACTCTTAAAATCTTTGGCGATTTGCCAATTCAGTCTTTTTGACCAATTATCACAATAATAGATTTAGGACTAAAGTGGCAAAACTTCAAAAGGTTATGAGTAAATTGGTAAAATTGAAAGATTTAGGATTAAATTGGCAAATCATCAAAATGTTTAGGACAAAATTGGCACAATTGAAAGGTTTAGCATTAAATTGGCAAATCATAAAAAAAGTTTAGGATTTTTTGGACAATTATCCCAAAAAAACAACCACTCCATTGTTATGGTCGATTCGGATTATCACAAAATTCGACGTGGAAATAATTTAATATTTTCCGAACCGACTGTGGGTCGTGGGCATGAATTGCCCTTAACGACGTCGTCTAGCACATTTTTGCCCCCAAGTTGAACGAATTGGGACAAGTTAAGCCAATTGAGCCCCCTCTTCAAACCCTAACTTTAGACCTAGGCATTTGGGCCAAAATTACCTGGTGAAGCGGCTCAAGATGGGGTCAACAAAGCCCGGACGAAGGTGAATATTGCCGCCATTGCGGGCTCAGAAGTCCAATAAGAACATTTTTTTTTTTTGGGGTCAAACAATAAGAGCAAGTTGGACAAGGTGAATACTGCAGCCATGGTGTTATTGCAGCTGTTGATCTCGACCAGAACACTGTTCCCGATTCATTAGTATTGATTTCTGGGTTGTGCAACTATGTCGGATACACATTCAACAGTTAGAAATGATGTATTGTCCAGGTTACGGCAGTACCGGTAGGCTTGCGAGCTTGGCGGTCAGGGATTGGCATTCCGGTGCTCCACGAATCGCAAATCGTTAGCGGCGTCGTTTTCGTGAAGAAGAGCCAGCTCATTTTGAAAAAGCCACGGAGGAAGTATCCATTCTATTAAAAAAATCATGCAGGGCTCTTTGCTGAAATTTATTGTCAAATGCACTTAAGTGATGGTTTTTTTCTCCGATGTGGCACTCAAGTGGTCGCTCAAAAAGTTTTGACGCTAAAAGAACGTATAACAAAAATTAAGAGAATTATCAAAAAAATTTCTAGACTTATTTTAATTGTGCCAATCAGTCCTAAACTTTTTTTTCCCCAATTGAGCCATAAACCTTTTGCATTTATATTAATTCAGCACATCCGGCTAATTTTAGTTGGAAATTGCTAACATGGACGCCGGTCTTCCTGCGTGGCGTAGCCGACGCCGACATGAACAATTCTTTAATGATATTTTATTGAATTTATTTATCTATATTTTATTTTTCTTCCCTTCCTTCTTCCTCTAACCGGTCGATGGACATCAATGACAGGCTAGAGGTGAGGGCCGGCGAGGTCGAAGTGACTGGCTCGAGGAAGAAGGAAGGGAAGAAAAAAGAAAGAAAGAGAAAGAAACAACGAGTCCATGCTAAACCTAACCAAATGACAAGCCACACCAGAAGAGTGCTCAAGTTTAGAACCAGCTTGCTGAACGTGATGTGGCTCGCCCAACCCAATGATGCGAGATGAGTAGCATAAAGTTTTTCCTTTTCTGCACAGAGAAAGACAGAGAGAGAGAGAGAGAGAAAGGCATGTGAAAGCAAGCTGCCACAAGACCAGGATAAAGTATTCTCAAGTGACTAAGTGTCACTGTACCTTATCGGCACTGCCGCAGTCTGAATCAGCAAAAGTTCAAAACGTAGCGAATTCACTCGGAATTTGTGGGATCATGACGAGGCCGATATGGCATAGGTGTTAACATTCATGGCACAAGCATACAGACAGTAAGTTTTACACTTCGCACGGCAGGAAGATTGCCATTAAAAAGCATATCACATGGCACTACGCTTCACATCCAATTTCCAAATAGCATCATCTTCGACTGTATACACAACAGCTAAACTCAGCATGATGCCGCCTATTCTACAATCGAATTTCTGAATGCGGAACCGGGTGCATAATTGAAAAGAATTACGACAGAAGCCGGGCAAACTACAGCTAGATACGAAGCAGTCAAAAGTTGTCAGTCAAATGGTGGTCAGTCAGCATCATCCTCGATATTTACTGCTTCGATTTTGACGAAGCCCATTTGAAGAAACTGCAATTTGCTTCAGGATTGGAGGCAGGCCCCTGAAAGAGGTAAATGAAAAATGAGAGATGCCTTTCCATCAGAATTGTGCAGATTCGTTCCTGAATCACAATAACAAGGTGCATTCTCAAAGATCAATCTATCTGGAATATATGCATAGCGAAACAAACCATTACTATCGAAAAGGAGAAATTGGTGAAGGATATTTACTGGAAAATAGTTTTAAGCCAGGAACAAGTTGAGGTAACACTACGTGCATCATCATTCACTCATTAGAAGTTACTCGAGACAAGTCACGAGTTTAAATAATAGGTCATTCATTTTTTTTCTGCTGTTTCCTTTGTTTGTTGATGAACCTCCTACAGTAGATAGATAACTATTTATTCCCTACTCTGCGGGTTTTTGCCAAATATTTAACAACACAGAACTATAGAGTTCCACCCGAAAAAAGATGAGGTACCTCAGCACGAGGGCACGTGTAAAATCTGCGACCAAAATTAGGACCTGCCTTCTTTACAACACGAGAGACACAAGGTTCACTATGGCCCTTGCAAAGAGGGATGCTATTCTGCATCAACTGCTGTATTCTTTGCCACTCCAGTAAAGCCACATTATTTTTTCCTTTCCCCACAGACGATTGATCAAGAGGAGAAGCACTTATGTTCAAATCATTCTGCTGGATGCTTCTGCTATCCTCATCATTTGCAAAGTTACAATTAGTCTGATCGTCGGACTTTTGTGTATGTACCACATTGAGTGAAAAATTTCCACTAGACTTCTCATCCTTGTTACAACTGTCTGAGCTTCTCTGGAAGAAAGACCGCAATGATAATTGAGATCCTTGACCTTTCTTAGCTTTTTTCTTAACTTCACTATATTGGTTACCATCTGCAATGTCAGATGCACCAACAGCAGTGACATTGTGAGACTGTTCGTGTGCTTCCAAGTTTACAGAACCAGACTTTTGGTTTGAGGAAGCACAAGATTTGCTGGAGAGTGACCCGGATGGATCACAGTCGTCAAAGGATATTTTCGTTCCCCTACTACAACTCCTTATCGTGACATCTTCCTCTAAACATGAAGTTGACATTCTGCATACTTCCACTTGCTCGGAAACTTGTCTCTTCATTAGCACTGACACTGCACAGATTAAGCGATTATTAAACATAGCAACAGGAATTTAGAACAAACAGTTACAGGAGAAAGACAAAATTGCACCACAAAATTATAATAAAGCGGCGTTTGGTCGTTAGGACAAGAATTGGACAGGATAGAATAAGATCGAATAAGAAATACCCCGGATTAGAGAAATGGACTGATATAACCCTATCAAGTGTTTGGTGGACTCAGGATAGCAATGAAAACAAATCAATTAAATTTATGAAAAGGAGAAAAAGAGAAACACCCTAACTCTAAGCTGCAGCAGCCACCGTGGCTAGTGCCACCGTCTGCCGCAGTGGACCATTGTCACCAGAAAATCAGAGAAAGATGGACTCAATTGAAACATCGGGAGAACGCGGACACCCATGGTGGTGCTCTCTTGAGGACAGAGACTCCCGAGGTGGTCGCACGCTGTCTCGGATCTAGATTTGAGTCTGCAAGCAACAGACATCCGTTGGGGAGGGTTTTTGGTTTGTTGTGGGGGGCGGGGGGAGAGAGATCTGTGGCACCCACTAGTAGGATATAAGAACCAGAGGTTTTGTTCCTTTTTTTTTCCATTTATTAATTTTCTTTGTCTAATCCACATCTCTACCCCACTCCTGTTCCCTTACTTCGCATCAGAATCCAGACATATTCAGGGTTATCCCATCCAGAGGAGGTCACCAAACACTGATAGGATAACTTGTGATCCTATCCAGGCTCCTGTTTAGGCTAGTAAACGAAGCCTATGACGATTGTAATTTACTTTTCCAGAGAACAGGCAGAAATCGAAGGCTTAACAAGTAAGAACATACACATACAATAATTTCAATTATTGTAACAATTATCTGATATCATCACGATACTCTGTCTAAAGAGTCACATATTCAGGACAGTCAATTACATAGCAACGTCTGACCCAAAAAACAAAAAGATTACATAGCAACATCTTGTCAGTATTTCTAAGAAGCAAGATGTAGCATGTAAGATAAATCGTCATGATGACCTATGTGCAGACATTCTTCATAGGAAGTGTCCTCAGATTGTCTAAAACAAATAATCCACAGCTCTAACAAGCATTTTCTAAATAGTTATATTCATCAGAAGAAGACACACTGACATTCACGTTAATCGACATAGATTTCTAGACTGAAGAAAAAGCAAACTGAGAATTAAACCCTGGTACTTTCATTCCTAGATATGACTTTTGGATAAGCAAAGTTCCATTACCAATTGTTTGCTGGATGCCACGAATTGTAGGAAAATATCTAGCAGAAATTGATGGAGTGTCATGTTGGGACACGTCAACAATTCCCTCTAAACAAACATAGACAGGAGCATGATCAGAACCTTCCAGTTTTGTACTCCATCCTCCTTTCCACCTACAGATTAAAAAGGAGAGGAAGTTAGGCAGTGGATGCTGGGAACTTTACATGCATGCATGCATGCATGCCACCATTTCCTCAGACTTCCATGTAGTAAAACTAAGAAAGTGCCAAGGAAAACGAGAGCCACACATTCAGAACATACAGAATTTTGGCGTTTGATATCTTGTTTAGTAGTTACAGAGTGCAAGTAAAGTCAAACTTGACTTTACCTGGGGGTATTCCCAGGTTTCCACCGTTTGTATATTGTAAGTATGTCACAATCCTTGACGTGGCAAGCTACAAGGTTGTGACCTAGTGGATCACAGTCTTCATGTAAGCAGGATCCGGTGCAGAGGATATGATCAATTCTCGAACCAAAATTAAATTGTTCAGCACCAGTATTTGAAGGCCAGCAGGTATATGCATCTTTCCTGAGAATTGAAAATAATGTTGGAGATAAGATGCAAGTGAACAAAAATAACCACCATATTCATGATTTGATGACTCTGGGTGAACCAGGAAAATACACAATTAAATGTAAGATTTGAAAACAAGAACAACAAAATTTTAATATACTATATGATGACCAGTAGCAGCTCTTACAGAAATGTCACACCTATCAGGATGTTTGGCTCTGAAAATGTCAAAGAAAGGGCCTCCATTTCCTACCAACATAGATCTTAGCCATTTTCTAAACCTGCGAGGCGAATGAACTCAATGACTTTCACGTTAGCCTCAACTACAAAAGCTATATGAGCAAGAGTTATGAAAGCATATCCATCTGGCAGTAGGCATATAAGGGGATAAAACCAATGAAAGGTTAGGAACTTACTCGTTCTTCTCAAAGTCTGGACCTGCCTCACACCGATCTATAGCAGCAGGCGCTATGTTCAAATCGCCTACAACAAATAATCTTCTCCCCTGCTGCAAAAGATACTCCCATCTTCTCTAGAACAGTAGTTAAGTATGTTAGCGGAAAGAATAATATATACAATTATAAAAAAGTGCCTTCACCTTAGATTGAGGATTCAAAGAAGGAAAACAGATAGTAAACCATTCATTCTCCAGAAAACCACTTGAAACCAAATTGGGGATGCAGTAATTATAGTAGAAGAACAATTGCTAAAGTACAAATTAGTTCCCGAGAATTAATGTGTATTAGAATCATAGGAGCTGACAAATTCACGACCAATTGAATGCCATTGCCGATAACATAATAAGCAAGCTGTGATTCCCATGTATTCTTCACTTGATTAATCTGTAAATCCAAGACTAGCAAGAAGCCACCCACTGAGAGATGCTATAGAAGAAGCTCACCTAGACAATAAATTCTAAGGCTTTCAAACTCTTGAATCTCATCTTTTTTGGGCAATTCTTTTCTTTGATTCCGCATTACTTTCCAAGGGTAATCTCATGGCAAATTAAAATTTACTAGAAAATTGTTCATTAGAACACATCTCCCATTATTTCTCTTGTTTTTTTACTTTTCCCGTATATGTGTCTTTCTAATAATCTGTCCTCCGAGATTGTGTAGAAAACCAAATTCTAAGTTCTCCAGAAAACATAAGCAATTTACCTGTAATATCTTGTAAAATTTGAGCTTGAAATCGGTCCTTTCAGCATCATCAGAATCAGCTCGAGGCCCATATATATTGAATAGAACTGCACAATTAATCAGTTAACATATCAAAGAGTTGGCAAACAGACTTGATGCAAACTGCAACTTGATGTTAGATGTTAGAGTTCCAAAATTCTATAGCATTCATTCAACAATATGAGAGCATTGAGGCTCAGTACTTTAGTATCAACATGAGGATTCTACTATGTCTCCCATTTAAGATGCTAAGAAGTTAGAAAAGAAACCCACCAAAGTGGCCGTGATCCGTGATGACACAACGCCCCTCACTATCAACTTGAAGAAGATCATCCTCCGCAAAATCCTCAAGGCCTCCTGCTACTCGAGTTTGATTTTCATCCTTTCTACCGTTTCGAAGGAGGCCCGTAAAGCCTTCCTCCGCCGCAACAGGCAAAGCCACTTCTCTGCTTGAAAAGGCGGACCTCACCCGGCAAAACGTTGCCACCCCTGAATTGTCGTTAAACCAAAGGCCAAATTTAAGCAGCATAATCATTGCAAGCACCGAATTATTTAAAAAAACACAAAATTGAAAAAAAGGGAAAAGGAAAAGGGAAAAAAAACAATGCAGTAAAATCCTATGTCTCAATTTCATAAATAACAGACCCACTTCTACTTGGAACTTTTTCTCACCGGCAAGCAATTATAGACTCCAACGTCAATTTTTCATTAACACGGAAGCAACCCCCAGCTCAAAATGGAACAAAAATCTAAATTTTCCGAAATATCATTTTGTCAAACAGCGAACCTGCATACCCAGTGCGGCCTTTATCCGACGTGCGCGTACACGAGAAGAAGGACTCGTACCCCTCAGCCATCACCACATCCGCCGTAAGCTCCTGTCTCCTCAGTTTCGTCTCCTGTCCAAACACAACACAAACGAAGCGGATTTAGCCCCAGAAGGAAGAAAAAGAAAGCAACTCAATCAATCAAACACGGAGCGGCGAGTGTCTTGGTGGGGCGCGGAAACAGAGGACCTGAAAGCAAATGATGTCGGCGTCGAAGGAACCGAGCAATCTGAGGAGCGAACCGAACTGGGAGATTCGCTGCCTCAGGCCGTTGACGTTGTAAGTCACCAGCTTCATCGTCCTCTCGCCGTCCTCCGGCGCATCGGAGGACATCGTGGTGGCATCCGCTTTCCGAATTCTGATGTGACTGCTCGAACCGAAAATGACAAGCGACCGGGGTGCCGAATGTCTAAGTCCTATGGATGTGTCCGAGTATCCACATCCCTTGCTCCTGACAGAGGTATTCTCTACAACCGATCGTACTGAGTCTGCTGTAAACTCCAACCAATTTCTGCTTTTTAATTCTTTTCTTTTTTTGGTCGAACTGCTTTTTAATTCGAAAAAATGAAACAAATAGTTCGTCAAAATTGAAAAAAATTCTAAATAAGAGCATGAAGTGATCTCATTTTCTTGCATGAAAACTTTTTTTTGTTGTCGAACTTAAATAATAACTTTAACTGGATATTGTTTCAAAAAATAACCCGAATTACCCTAGCTTGATCAAAGAACATTTTCATCATTTATTTATTTTTCTTTTTTTCTTTGCAGTTTTTCATTTGTTTTTTTCATTTTTCCTTTTTATTTGCATGTCCTTCTCACTGGTGGCCTGTCTCAAGCACCGACAGGCTTCTAATGAGGGTTTTGCCTAGGAGAGGCAACGGTAGCCCTCAACGGCCTCACGCAGATTGGGCGAGGGCTAGCTTGGTGAGGCGAGGTCGACGAGGGCCTCACCCGGACAAAGCGAGGGCAGCCCTCACGAGTCTTGCCGGGGCTAGGCGAGGGCTGCTCTTGCCACGCTCGAGCGAGGCTCTAAAAAACAAAAAGAAAGAAAGGAAGAGAAAATAAAAAGAAAAGTAATTAACGAAAATGTCATTGATCATGCCTTTATTTCAAACAAGCTGCACTCCATCGACAAAGTGCCCTTATTCGGTTTTTCCCCCGAAAATTAGCCCAATATATAATGCAATCCTTGAAAGTTTATTATGATCAATGTAATCTCTAAACAATAACTTAATATGCGATGTGATTTAGGAAATTTTAATTTACTTAACGTGATTTCTAAACATTTGGTACATGTTTAATTTAGTCTATGAATTATATTAAATGTTACCCCTAAACTTTCGGGGATTGAGTTGGATATGTACCAAAAGTCTAAACATCATCCCGAACGGATAAAAAATTCATGAATCACATTATACGTCGAGCTAAAGTTAATGGGCCATATTGAACAAAATTAAAAGTTTATGAATCGCATTTTTCATTGAGCCAAGGTCCATTAATTATTTGTGTCATTACCCATTTTAAATTGCGGTAGTCTAGTTTCTTGTTGGCCAAATGTTGGTAAAAATCAACGGTCACGATGTGGTCCTCAATAGAGAACATCCACGTGCACTTTACACGATAACCGCCCTTTTAATATTTATCGAAAAAGATTCCGAATTAACTTTTTGCTTCCAATCCTTGTGGCCCGTGGAGAGCACAAGTTGTTGCAGGTGCTTCCACACTCTCTCTCTCTCTCCTGTGCTCGGCCGAATCAAAGTCCGAGAACTAGGTTTCAATCAGCGAAGCAAGAAGAAGAAGAAGAAGAGCGAGATGGATCAGTGGACGACGGATGTGGGAGCGTCGACCTCCGTCCAGCACCAGTCCAACGGGTTGCCCAGCTCGCGCGACGAATCCAGGTTCTCGCGCTTCAGTTCCTTCTCGTCGCGCTTCTCGAGCGCGTTCGGGCTTTCCAATGTCAGATCGTCGTGAGCTTTTCGGCTAGCGAAACCGTATTAAAACATGTTTCTCCTGCGCGACACGGTTAAAAAAAAAGCATGGTGATCTCGTGATCGGTTGTTTGGATGCTGTGTTTGATTGAGTATGTGGTGTGGCTGCTCCGGTAATGAATTCCCCGACTGATGGTTGCTTGCTTGCGCATGTTGTCACGAAAGCTGGGAATTGTCATGTGGGTCGGGGATGAGTATTCTCTAGAGCAGATAAACGCGTGTGATGCCCGTGAATTTTCCCGAATGCTTAAGGTAATGCCTGAAAGTATGTTTTTTTTTTTCACGGCCGTTTGATGTGGTTTCCGTCGCAGACAAAGGGAGGAAGAGGAAGTCAAGGATCCTGTGGCTGCAAGGAAAGTCCAAAAAGCTGACCGTGAAAAGTTGAGGCGGGATCGTCTAAACGAACATTTCCTTGAACTGGGGAGTGCACTAGGTATATAATGTAGCTCGTAACATCTACCTGTTTTATCAACCATGATAAGTTTGTGGGCTTAGTGTTTTTATTGCTTCTTAGATGATGAGGTAGTTTTCCAGGGAAAAAAAATGAGAATGCTGCATTTCCAGTTCATTATCCAATTATGCGTGGCATCTAAGTATGGAAACAGTGAAGTAACTATTTCAACGCTTCAACTGCCAGTAGGCATGACTCTGCTAACTTTTGTGAAGGTCACAAAAGTCCATAACTCCATGTTGAATCTTTTTTTTTTTTTTTCTAGAAAAGTGCTTGCGTGGCCCCACACGACACGTGAACATGTTACATGTGTGAATATGCGACAGGCATACGGTTAGGAGTGGATAGATTGTACTGATATCGACATTTAGAGTTACTTTCATCGTACCCTGAGAAATATTTTGAGTGTACTCGTACTTCTCAATTCTCGATACTTTGATTCCTCTATTAGCAAACACTTTGGGTAAGGCAGGATGATGACATCATGATCCCAATATATCAATTGGAACCATGCTATTACTTTTCCCCAAAATCTCATGTCTGTTTGAGAATTCGATCCTTGTGTGCATCTGAATTTCCATTAGCGTTGCAGTTCGAAACTTTTAACTCAGCTGTATAGGATAAGGTCAAAACCTCTCTCTAAGATTGACCCTTCTCGGTCACTGATCCATAAGAAATTGGTAGTTTACTTGGGCAAAGTTATTGCAGCTTGGGATGTTATGAGCATCTGGTACCCCTCATTTCGTCTTTAAGCTTCATGTGCCAAAGAGAGATGTGGTGGAATATCCTTACAAGCATGGAGCCAGAAGCTTATCTCTCTGTTTGCTGTTCAAGGGAATCAGTGAAATTTGCAAGTTTCTTGTGTGTAGTTGAATTTCACAGACAGGTACTGGAAATAAAAGTAAGCAGTGGGGTATCGAGAATGACCAATTCGCAAAGAGGACTAATTCACTTAGTTGTTTTTGTGAGCATAAACATATCCTAACTCCACTTGTTTTGAATATCTTGGATATTGGACAGGGTTCAACTTTCTTGCCTTTTCTTCTTATGGTAGATGCCATGCACTGGATTATATTATCAAGCATGTCCTGTTTGTCTGTTGTTGGGGTTCCAATTTGTTTATGCAAGACGTAACAATTGCTTTGCCTTATCTATTTGATCTACAGATCCTGATCGACCTAAGAATGACAAGGCAACCATTCTCACCGACACAATCCAGGTGCTGAAGGATTTAACCGTGGAAGTTAACAGATTGAAAGCTGAATGTACAGCTCTTAGTGAAGAATCTCGAGAGGTCATTTCTCTTCATCCAGTATCCTGAGGGATTAAAGGTGCATCCTTTGTCTTAATGCTAATATTAACTTTTCATTGCAAGCAGCTGATGCAGGAGAAGAATGAGCTCAGAGAAGAGAAATCATCTATAAAATCTGAAATTGAAAATCTAAATGTTCAATACCAGCAAAGGATGAGGGTTATGTACCCTTGGGCTGCCATGGATCCATCCGTCATCATGGGTCCAGCCTATTCTTATCCAGTTCCAATACCTGTCCCTCCAGGTCCGATACCCATGCACCCACAGCTTCAGCCTTTCCCTTTCTTTGGAAATCAGAATGCAAGTGCTATTCCTGCTCCATGTTCAACCTTTATCCCATATTCAATGCCTGCCAATCCCACTATTGAACAGCAGTCAACCCAATATGCTTCCAGTTCTCATATGTCAAGTAAACAAGACTGCAGAAGCAGGTCTTCAGATCATCAAATGGGCAGCGATGCAGAACAACATGAGGATTCAAATGACGTGGCAACGGACCTTGAACTTAAGATGCCTGGAACATCATCACAGCAGGTCATTCTTTCATAATTCTGAGCCGGAGCTAGAGCTACTCCGTAAACTCGCACAATATGCATAACAGTATAGTTTATGCAGGACTTAACATCCGGAGAAAAGAAGGGCAAGCAGACCCAGAGAAAGGAGATAGGTATTACTGACGGGAGCTCGTCGGGCAAGTTTTCTTCATCTCAAGCTTTTCCAGATAGTTCGTCCAATAGTGTTTGTGACAACCCAGAGTCCAGTAGGTGAAGATTTGATTCCTTATTCTCTGTTAAACCAACACTAACGCTAACTTCTGTAGCTTGTATCTTAGCTGTTGCATCATGGTTGTAGTTTTTCTGGCTCAAGAAAATTTAATGTGCAGGTAGCCATAATTGTTAAGGAATTAACGGGACTCAAGAGCTTGCTGACTATTTTTCATTTTCTTTAATCTGGTTCTCGAGGGGTTGGAAGGTTGCTGGTTTAACCTATTAAAGTATGACGCAATTTTCTTTTCCTGTTATAGAGCCTAACTCATCTTCTGGTCCTCTTGTAGTTTGTACTATGGTTAACTGAGGCTAGTCAGTTGTAAATAACATTGCGTTTGCTTAACTCAATTCTTTTTCCTTTTTTTTTGGACAATTGCTTAACTCATTGAAACAACTAATTTTTGTCTTCTCTTCGGACTTCAGAGCACATGCCTGAAACTTAAACAAGGATGGCGCGTTCATTGCACTCTTTAAGGGTTTACTCCGGCAATTCATAACATAATTTATTTGAGCTCAGATTTGTTGTAACAAATGCGAAAAGTAAACACAGAACACAATGATTTATGTGGTTCGATTAAGGAGATCTACGTCCACGGGCGAGGCAAAACAAGATTTCACTATAACCAAAGAGAGGACAAATTACAGAAGTTAGTCTTATTGATTGAATAAAAGCGCACAGTTCACGAGTCTCTCATGTAAGGAAAATCCTTAAAACTAAACGAAAAAACTCTAGCCGCAGTATAAATAGAGCCAAAAAAAATTTTCTCGGGGGCGTTGCCTCCGAATACCCATAAAGATCTGTTCACACCGCTATAGAGATTTGTTCGTTTGCTCCGAGTTGGGCCTGTCGGCCCAATTCTCCGCATCACAAATTAAATCTCAATTTTTTCTTCACTTTTGGGCCGCACAAAAAAATACGTTGGGACGGATGATGAACCGGATTGAGTACATAAAATTCAAGACATATTTAACAAGATTTTGCATCGAAACCATTTTTGGTGTCTGCTCAAGTGCAATCGACCTTGTCGTGCGCCTTTTGACCTGCCACGAGGCAGTAGCCTGATTGTACTCCTGCATGAGTTATTCGGATCGGGTAGTAGTGGTGTCCTGGTGGTTACTAGATGAAAAGAGTCTAGGACATGCTTTTGATAAGAGGTAACTGAGTCAGTATACCGATGAAGATGCGAGCTAGCACACGCTCTTGGGGATTCCTATCACCATTGACCAGAGGAGAAAAAGGCGAATTCTTCATGTTAGGCGCATCGCCTACTACATTTGCTATTCTATTGGCCATGATTTAATATGATGACGAATGGCGCTCTTGAGTTGAAACTAAGTAGTGTCACCCTAGCAGTAGCCTTAACCAAAAAGCGATCAACTTATTTTCCTTAATAGTTGTTCAGCATGCATCTCTAAATCATTCACAGACGAAGCAGGCGCATTGCCTATCTCTGAGAGAGACTTAAAATGTCCACACTTCCATTATTTGCGGAGCGAATAAAATTGGGAAAAGAGAAGGCCTTACAAAGTAAAAAAGCATTGCACATTCTGGAATTGAATAGGCCTACAGTCACAACCTACACATCCCACACTCATTACAAGACGTAGCCCTTCCCTCTTACCAAGTTATCGAACACAGCCAGCGGTCTCTCCAAACACTTCCTCTCGGCTAAATCTGGGCGCACTGCAAAGTCCCTTAACCCGGTGTCTTAACTTTTGTAGAGGGCTTTCCACTCGCAATGGAACGAAGCAGAGGCGGTCATCAGGATTGGCTCGTTATATCTAGAGTAACCAAAATGCGTGACACATCTCGTGCTTCCCCTTTTCTCTTTTTTAACTCCCAGAAGCTCCAGAATGGATCTATACCTTCCTTGAATTCCGATAACCAGATGGGCTCGGCAAGTTTCGAGAGCCCATGCTTGCAGTTCTTAACAGCCTTCTGAACTCTGATAAACTTATTTTCCCATCTTTGTCGATGTCGGCTTCCTCTAGTAGAGGATCGAGGGAGCCTTTCAAACCTGTCTGCTGAAAAGGGCATGGGAGCATCAAGGTCACGTGCTAACACGCTGAACCATTTCTTCGTACCAAGCAACATAAAAAAAAAGCTAAGCCACTAGTTTGTGCCAAACACACAACAAGAGGCAATAAAATCTGCTAGTATTTTCAGATGAGACAATAACCAAATTACCAAGGTTACATGCTGACAAGCTGCACAGTTTCTGTAGGTCAAGTTGCAACAGTAAGTAGCTATGCTACCATTTTATGCCAAATGATGCAAAAAGACAGGCGACTTATCAGCTGCTATTGTCAGAGAACACGATAACCAACTTATCCCAACTTTTGGGTAATTTTGCAAGAAGCAAACCTCAAGCTTCCGGGAGACAGGATCCAAATTCAGTTACAAATCATAACAAATGCATTTGGCACTGTCTAAGTACTTTAATTTTCATTCTACCCATACCCATAGTGACACGAATGAAAACTAGAGGAAAATGAACGTCAAAGGGATAAATGAAAGTAGGCAGGCAAACTTACCAGTCTAAGTTCTTCTGGGGTAATATAACCATCTCGATCGATGTCAAATTTCTCAAAAGCAGCCTGTGACCGCAGCTGCCACTTCTCTGAGTCATGTTCCTCCATTTGATGCACATGAAGAGTTGCTGCAACGAACTCAGTAAAATCCACTAGCCCATCCGTGTTGCTATCGATCTACACGAAGGAAAAATAAGAGATTCTTATGCACCATTTGGGACTCACATGTTTGTGCAAAATCTGTAAGCTTGGCAGCAGCTCATCAATATGAGCGAAAAAATCAGTTCAACATTGCACGAATAACAACACAAAAGCAAGTTTTTCAAATGACGGAACATGGATCAAGAAATGAAAGTTATAAGCATCAAAGATGAACAAAAGAGAATCACCAAAATAATGAAAGAACAAAGTGAAACTGACAGAAATGCTATTTCATAAATCCACCAGAAAACCACATCTCAATTGCCAATACACAGGGAGAAAACATGGACATAACAAAGGTAAAGGAAAAAGTTACCGCTTGAAGAATCTCTAAGACACGTGATTCCTTCAACTTCCAGGGAAGATCCTGAGCAAGGGCCTGCATGCATACAACACTCATGATCACAATGTAATTAAAATATTCATCAGAGTAAATGTGGAATGAGAAGGATATAGATACCTGTCTCATTTCTTCAAGACTAATAGAACCATTTTTATCTACATCAATTGCAGCAAATTGATCCTTGAGGTCAGCAAGTTCCTCTTCATCAAGCGTGCTTGCCAGTGCCTGCAAGGAATAATTGTTAGACAATGACATGATCTACCATCCTTCCCTCCTTGAAGGAATCGTACAGAGCATTTTCATTACCCGTAAAGCAAATTGTTTCAGTCGACTGTACTTCACAAATTGTCTTATATTGTTCAAAACAGATATATCGATAGGGATATCTGATGCACTTCCTCCTTCTCTGACCCATGGATGTGCTGACAGTTGTAACAATGAACAAAAATTAATGCCAAGAGGAAACAGAAAATCCATAGTTCCAAAGAAAATGAAAACCATGAATAACAATTAATCTAACAATTCCCTCATTCTCTTGGCGAGAATCTGGCATAGCAAGAGCAATGCAAAGAAAAGCCAAGAAAAGCATTTCCACATCACAATAATTCTAGACTTATATTTCTCATTAGAATTCCCTCATGGCATATCAATCAGCTTTCATATCAGATACCAATAGAAAACTTACAGAGGGCTTGAGCAGCAGTAAGTCTTGCCCTGGGATCCTTCACCAGTAGCTTCTTCACAAAATCTTTAGCACTGTTGCTTATTGTTGGCCATGGTTTGCGATTGAAATCAGGTTTCTTCTTTAAAACCTGCATCACAAGCAAAACGTCAATAAGAAGTGGCCACAGGAATGATCAGATATCTTTTGGCAGGCACAGACATCAGCTTCAGTAAAGGATGAGAAAACTATTATAGAAACTATACCATGAAGAAAATGACGAGAGTAGGAACTCAAAATTCCATCTTATACAATAGCTTTTCTAGAACATGTCTACAATTGGGGCAGACGATGATAAAGACACTACATGAGAAACAGCCATTTGTACCACATTGGTATGGCAATAAAATGGCAGCACTCAAACAAGGAAAAAAAGTAGGGAAAGAGGAGAGTTAGATAAGGCACCTCCTTGAAAATACCATCTTCAGTTTTATCCCAGAAAGGACGCCTCCCACAGAGTAGTATATAGGTAATAACACCAATACTCCATACGTCCGATTCTGGGCCTGACTTGCGTTTCAAAACTTCAGGAGCTACATAATAGGCACTGCCAACAATATCTTGAAACCTTTTCCCTAAATACATTTCGATCAAAATTAAGGAGTTATTTAAGCAATAAACTAATTAAAGAAAAAAAAAGTCCCCAGAGACCTGCAATGTTCTAATTACCACTCCAATACAAAAAAAAAAAGAGTAAGTACTAAACAGGTTCATATTAATCTTTTCGGCACTCTATTCCATTGAAGCAGAAAGGGAATGGTAAAGAGACATCTAGAGATGAACTTGCACTGGATAATTTCACTCACCAGGTTTTATGAAGTCAGACAAACCAAAATCTGTAGCCTTCAAGGGAGAATCCTCTTTGGTTGATTTAAAGAGAAAGTTCTACAACAAAATACATATTTCAGAAAATTTTGAATGCCATTACTTGTCATTCATGATAATAAAAAAAAAAAAAAAGGGCTGAGTATACCTCTGGCTTCATGTCACGGTGCACCAAACCATGCAAATGACACTCTGCTGCAACCTTGAGCATCTGCCTCACAACAACTGCTGCATCTTTCTCAGTGTAGCGGCTATCCTTCCTGATCAAAGGGAAACCATGAAGACATGAAAAGGGAAAACTAATTACACCCGAAAATAAGCTGTAGAGAAAAACATTAAAGTTCCTTACTTGGCTAGTATCCTGTCCAACAACTCACCACCTTCGCAGTACCTGAAAGAGATAAATCAAGAAGACAAGCGCCATATGAATTGATGAGGAATTAAAAAAAAAAAAAACTATTCACAGTTCAGGATGAAACTAAAAGCCAGTTATAGTTAGAAAAAGCGAACAAAAGCATATTCTAAATAAAACTCTCCAAGCTAGATGTAGGAAAAGTTCAAGGAACAGAACATACTCCATGGCTATGTAAACATAAGAGTCGTCCTCAAATGCATCATAAAATTGAACGACATTCTCATGGCCTGTTAAGGCTCTCAAAATCTTGACCTCTCGTTTGACATCTTCAACCGCAATGGGAAGCACCATCTGTCACCATTATCCAATGATCTGATTTGAGATATTGCAATAAGGACATGATAGGAAGAGAGAAACTCATTGTGGAAGTACGCATTCACATGGTTTACTGTCCTAGGAGTTTATGAGACATGGAAGAAACAAACTTATTCATTGAAATAGAAGGTTAATTAGAATAGAAGACGCATTAACACACCAAATCCCCAAAAAGGAACACCTTGTGCAAAATGCAGCAGATTTATCATTTGTGGAAGGATATTCCTTCTGATGAATAAGCTAAGTTGAATTCATCCATGATGAATATCAAAGCACTCAAAAGCATGACAGTTAGTGGGAATTATGAGGAAGCTTGAAGCTTTAATTTTCTTTCAAACTTCATTCTGGAAGCACAAACCAAAGGGCCTGTAATACTGTTTGGACAGCTTCGGGTAACAAAGTATGACATTGTGCATGAATGTGGTCCCGACCACCGCGAGGCATAGCCCCAAGTGTACCAACCATTGAAAAGGTCCAATAATTCCTAATGCAGGGCAATTCGTTCCATAACACAAACTCATTAGCACATCCCAATCTCGAGCATTAAAATCTGCAAACTGCAGCCAACACTCTACCAACTCTTGAACATTAGTCTATAACATGTGACTGGGAGAGATGAATCCTTTAAGCACAACAATAGTATGACAGCATGATCCTCTCGCTTCATATCCAATAAGAGTTGTCCATGTACAGAGCAAAGAAACTGAAAAACCATCGGGAAAAGGACTCTCTAAAGTAATAGCATCAGAGTTACAGGAATTTACGTATTATTCTTAGTATAAGGATGTCAACACAGAGTTTCGCAACTCAATCCTAACCCAAAAAATCTGCACTCATATTTATTAACTCGTCAAAAAATCAGTTAATTAAGATCATTCACAGAAAAGTTCGTGAGCCGCGCTACGGCGATTACATATTAATTGAAAATATCCTACGGGAGATCTACGAGAGACGTCCCAATCACACAGAAACAACAATTTTCACCATAATCACGTAGCCATACCTCAGAAAATCCAGCAGCATTATCTTAAACAGGCCCTATAAGCCACAATTTCCTCACAACTCGCCCAACAAATACGAAAACCAATCCTCAAATTGGAGCGAAAAAACCCAGAAACTATCACCTTATTCTTCTCAATCCTCTTAACCGCGACTCGATCGCCATTGGCCCTGTCAATCGCGACGTACGTGTAACCGAACTGGCCATGCCCGAGCAACTTCCCCAGCGAGTACCGCTCGTCGAAGTCCTTGGCGTACCCGAAGTCCGTGCGCTTCCCGCAAGGGACCGCGCCGCTCTGCTTCCTCTTGTTGCTCTTCAGCTGCCGACCGTCCGTCGGCTTCGTATCCGCCTCGCCCGCCTTGCCCTGATCCCGCTCACGCCGCCGATCCGCGTCCCGGCGCGCCGATCCCTGCCGAGCCGCCGCGGCCTTCGGCCCGCCGGACCCGGCGTTGGCGCCGGCGCCGGAGCCGGAGCCGGAGCCGCTGACTTTGGTGGTGGAGACGCAAATTCCCATGCTCGTGCCGCGAGGCCTTGGGTTTTGTTCGATGTCTTAAAAGCCCTGACAGATCAAAAGCAATGGCGGATTCCGAAATAATATACGCAAATAGGAAGCAGCGGATTGCGAGGAGGGAAAGTTGGTAGCAGAGAGGAGGAAGAAGGAAGGAAGGCTCTCGAGAGGGAGGGGGGGGCAGGTGGTCAAACGGAACAAGACAGGAGGAGGAAGAAGGAGAAGGTCAAATCTGATATATTTTCCTCCTATTTTATTTTATTTTATTAAGCATTTATTTATGTGTTTTTATAAAAAAAAAAAATTAAAAATAATTTTGTGCATGGAAATAAAATGCATGTGGGATGATCTAACTTTCTCCTGATTTTTTGGGTCATGCAGGTTACATGGGCAAGGTCTCTCCCTGGCCATTTCACATTGATGATCTTCATGCGAAAGCCGTGGGAAAATCTAGCCTGAAGCGCTCTCTTTTGTTTCAAAGAATAATCTGATCGAGGGTATTTTAGTCATTTACACTTTACGAATATTTCACTTTTTCTTTTCCTGCTCTTCTTTTCTGTTTTTTCTTTTTTCTTTTCAAGGAAGGGAGAAATGACCACCAACGCGATGGCCGACCATCCGCAAGGGCCGGGCGGCCTCACTTTTGACCGTCGAGGGATTTGGCGAGGCCTGCTCTCGCCGCCCGGCCCTCGTCGGTGACCGTTTCCCTTCCTTGAAAGGAAAAAATAAAAAAGGAAAACAAAAGATAAGGAAAAAATTGAAAAACATCTTCTTTGAAACAAAATTCACCTCAAGTCCTTTTTTGAGAAAATAAAGGTGCTTCCGACCTTTATTTGGAATTTTCTCAAAAGTTGTCGATGAAGTTAAAAAAAAATCTTTTTAATTTTTATAAATAGGGAGAATTTTTTTTTTCTTATTCCAAAAGACAAGTGCATGAAAATATCCATCCTTAGAAGAAAAAGAGATTTTTTTTGTTTCTCATTTGTCTGTTTATAGCTCCAGCTACTGCAAAAGTAATTTTCGATTATTTATTTTTTTTCGAGTATTCATATGAATTATTGCAATTAATAAAAATGTTATTATCTTTATTATTTCCGTGAGACGATATCTTTTCTCGATTTGAACTTCACAGCATGTCTTCCATTCGAAGATGGGGTAAGGATACATATAAAAATTACGTCACATCGTTCGTTTTGTGACGTGGCAAACATGTACGGTCCTCGTGGGCGACATAATTTTATTTTCCTTCTTAATCAAGGCATGTGGAATGTGTCTCCTTTTTTTTTTTTTTTTTTTTTGAAGCATAGTCATGCACGCGCCCTCGATCTTTCTGTACTAATTTGGATTCGAATACTCAATTTACTGGTTCAATCAAGTGGATTCGTGTCTCTGCTCTTGCACTCGTCTCCATAAGGTCGATCCGTTGAATTGTTACAATTCCATTATCCTAATTTCGACCCTTCAAGACTAATTTTTATTATCCAACACACCAATCAACCACCATTTTCAGGATAAAAATTGATCGGAATGACTATAATTGAATTTCGCGTAAAGATTTATGATTCAAATCAATAAGATCGAAAAGTTCGGGAATAAACTGTCCTCCATATAATAAATTTACGAATAATTGAGTTCGATCTTTTTTTATTTATTTATAAATTTGGGACTGAATTGATGTTTAATTTTTGAATTTGCCGGTGTGAATATTCGATCCGGTGGACATTTCAGTGGATAAGACTTGTGTCAATTCCTGCCACTTAAAACGTGAAGTCGGGTTTGGGGGAAGATCGGATCGTTGTTCCATAGAAGTCGACGTCAAACCAGTCGACGGTTGACCTGGTCTTCTTTGACTTGGACCTCCTGTTTTTGTTTTTTTGGTCGGGACTTGGACCGGTTCAAAAGCCTTCATCTGATCCGGGCATGACGTCATCGGGTTGTTTGTGGGGGGCAGACAAGCCCGTCCAATTGAAGATTTCTTGATCAGCTCTCACAAGTTTGGGAGGATTCAGTCCGGTTCTTTCACATTCAAGAGTAGACTCTTATCTAATGGAAAAAAGAAGAAATTTTAGAAGGAAAACAACAAATTTTTTTGCGTGTGCTCGACCGAAATTGCGCCGAGAAATCCTTTTCGAAAGCGTTACTCAATGTCCGTGGAGAGCGAGCTAGCAAGAGCTCGTGGCGAAACTCTTCGAGGCAATTGCGGGCCAATTGGATGTGATTGGGATTGCTGGGGGTTGACGGGTGGTGGAGGAGACCGAGCGATGGCGGCAGTGGTTATAGTCGACGGAGAGAGGTGGCGGTCGCGAGCGAACGGCGGCCGCCGGTGGTCTGGTCTCCGCGACAGTAGATTGACGGGCCTAGTACATGTTAGAAACATAGGGCGATTTTCTTAAAAAACGAAAAATCAAAGATAGTATCCGGGCAAGTGGGGCCGGTATCAAATGGGGTCGATTGGCGAGTCCCTTCGCCTGGCTACTTGCTGAAGCTCCCCTACTTGCAATTTGCTGCAACTTGAGTCCATGGAGTGAAGTCTTGCACCTTGACCGAGAGAAATATCATCATCCAACTTGATGGGAAAGTACCGAAAAAGTACTTTAAACCTGTTGCGCTGGTACTAATTCGATCTTAAAACCTCTCAATCGGATCAATTTAGTCGTAAGCATTTTTCGCGTTGATACCAATTGAATTCATCCAGCCAATTTTGATCAAAAATTGCTAACGAAGGACGCCGGAAATCCCATGCGGTAAGGCCGGCGTTGACATAGACATTTTTAGCAATTTTTTAAAAGAAATGACGTGTTTACTTGTATGTTTTGTTTTCTTTCTTTTTGTTTTCGGGGCCATCGCGGGCTCGCCGGGCAAAATCAAAGGGAAAAGAAAAAGAAATAAATAATATAAAAAAAAAGAAAAACAAAACAAACAAAAGGATTATAAAAAAATTGAAAACGTTATTAAACATGTTAATGTCGGCGGCGATCGTGCCACGTAAGACGGTAAGCGTTCGCGCCCGCGATAAAATTGGCCGGATGTGAAAATAATTAGGACTAAATTGGTCCAATTAAAAAGTTTATGCCTGAATTGGTGTCAATGCAATAGGTTTATGACTTTTTTTCGTATTTTTCATGACAACAATCACAGCGCGCACATGATATATGACTTTCAACCATATTTTATGATTTAGTCTTAAGTGATGTGCGGACCGCTTCAAATCTGAGTTACTAACGTGTATGCATGTGTGTGTAGTAGATCACAATTTTGCAAATAAGTAGCATCACTAATCCTAACAATTCGACAAAAAAAGAAATCCTAATAAGCAACGCATCAAAGTATAAGATTCTACGATGATCTTGTCATAATAAATTTTATGGCAAGATAATATGGAGGGAGATCGTTGCATTTGATGAAGTTACAATAGCATCCAACTCTTGATAATTAAAAAAAGTATCAAAAAAGTCTTAAATCTATTACATTGGTACCAATTTTGTCCTAAACCTTGTAACATTGAAGCTAATTCAGTCTATCCGGCCAATTTACATTGGAAATCACCGACGTTTTGATATTTTTTATAATTTTTCTTTGTAAATTTTTTCTTTTCTTTTTTCCTCTCCTTATTTTTTTTTGCCAATGGCTGGCCAGCGAGGGTCGACCTTGCCGAGCCATGTCCGGGCACCAACGAGGCCCCCTTTGCTAGATCTAGAGAGGCCGATCCTCGCCCAAGGGAGGTGCCCTGGCCTAAGTGATGGTCGGCCTCGCCGGTGCCTAGGCGTAGCCTAGTGAGGATGACACTCGCTTGTGGCTAGCAAGGGTCGACCTTGTCGGGCCATGTCCGGGCACTAGCGAGGCTTCCCTCGCTAGATCTAGAGAGGTTGATCCTTGCCCGGGGGAGGCGCCTTGGCCTAGGTGATGGTCGGCTTCGCCGATGCCTAGGCGCAGCCTAGTAAGGATGACACTCGCTTGTGGCTAGCAAGGGTCGACCTTGTCGGGCCATGTCTACTTTCTAGGCACCAGCGAGGCCTCCCTCGCCGGATCTAGAGAGGTTGATCCTCGCCCAAGGGAGACGCCTTGGCCTAGGTGATGGTCGGCCTTGCCGATGCTTAGGCACAACCTAGTAAGGATGACACTCGTCTATGGCCGCCGAGGGTGTCCCTCATGACAAGACCAACCCTCATTGGCCACCGGTAGAAAGAAAAGGGAAAGGCACAACAAGGAAAAAATGAAAAAAATCTTATTAGAAAATTTTAGAAAATGTCCACATCAACGTCGGTTGTGCCACGTAGAACGGTCGGCGTCCACGTGAATGATTTTAGGCCTAAATTAGCCGGATGGACTGAATTTGTACCAATGCAAAAATGTTTTGGACTAAATTGATTCGATTGAAATGTTTAAGACCGAATTAGTACTAATGTAATATGTTTAAAATTTTTTTTGAAGGGTGGTGGAGGAGGTCGAACGACGGCGGTAGTGGTTACGGTCGACAGAGAGAGGTGGCGGTTGCGAGTGGACGGCGGTGCCGGTGGTTTGGTCTTCCCGACAGTAAATTGATAGGCCTAATACATGTTAGAAACATAGGGCGATTTTGTTGAAAAGAAAATCAAAGATAGGATCTCTCGGACCGGTGAATTCTTTCTCCTTGACAAAAAGAGGCGTTTCAAACTTCATTAACACTCGTTAAATCTGTCTCTTCACGGGTTTTGCAGTCTATCTCTATACAATGTCTAGAGAATAGTTGTCAAAGTACGAATACTTTTGCAAAATGGGAAAAATTCAAACGATTTTTTTTTCTTTTTGTTAAATTTATGTTGGTCATAATACTATAACATTTGACCAAAACAAAAATAATACTATAACGTTAAATTTAAAAATAAGATAATTGATTGAAGTATAAACTTAAAAATCCTTCTTTGGCAATTGTCGCTCCGTTTTCTATTCACTCCCCACGTCCAAAGATAAGACTTGGGGATAAGAGTGAGATAAGTTGATGCAAATGGATACCTAGATTAAGGACAGTAAATCTAACACTGTAGCTCATACGTAAAAGGGAGATTATTAGGATACACATATAGGTTGTGTTAGAGAAGTCCCACGTCGGAGAATTGATATAGTATTGAGCAGTTAATCTAGACTTAAGCTTTTGAGTAAATGTAAATCCAACTAAATATGTTGACCAGCTTAGACTTGGGCTCTCTCTTGGCAATCTTTCCATGTGAATGTATTGGACTTCTAGCACGCGTTCCCAACAATGTGGATATTTTCAGTAATTTTTAAAATAATTGAGTTGTTGTTTTTTTTTTTTTCCTTTTTGTTTTATGGGCCATTGCAGGCTCTCCAGACAAAATGAAAGGAAAAATTAAGAAATAAATAATAGAAAAATTAAAGGAACAACAAAACAAACAAAAAGATTATAAAAAATTAAAAATATCAACATTAACGACACCGTTCCACTTAGGATGGTAGGTGGCTCAATTAACAAAATGTGAAATTTTTAGAACTAAATTGATCTAATTTAAAGATTTAGGACTGAATTGATACCAATGCAATGAATTTACAACTTTTTTGGTACTTTTCCCGAGAACAATCACAGCGCGCATATGATATATGACTTCCAACCAGATTTTATGATTTAGTCTTAAGTGATGTGCGGGACCGCTTCAAATCTGAGTTAATAACGTGTATGCATGTGTATGTAATAGATCATAATTTTGCAAATAAGTAGCATTACTAATCCTAACAATTCGACCAAAATAAATCCTAATAAGCAACGCATCAGAGTAAAAGATTTTTACGACCATCTTGTCATAATAAATCTCATGGAAGGATGATACGGAGGGAGATCGATGCATTTGATGAAGTTACAATGACTTCCAACTCTTGATATTTGAAAAGAGTACGAAAAAAGTAATAAATATATAGTACCAATTCTATCCTAAATCTTTTTGCATTAACAACAATTTAGTTTATCCGACTCATTTAGATCGGAAGCCATTGACGTGGACATTTGCTATTATTTTTTTTCCTTTCTTTTTTTTTTCTTTCCCTTTTTTTTTGCTAGCGGTTGGCCGACGAGGGTCGTCCTTGCGAGGCTGACACTCACATGTGACCGATGAGGGTGTCCTTTGCGGCAAGACCAACCCTCGCCAGTCATCAGCAAAAAAAGGAAAAAAAAAAAGTGAAAGTCAAAAAAAGGGAAAAAAGAAAAAAATATTATTAAATTTTTTAAGAAAATGTCTACATGCCACCCGTGCCATGTAGGACGATACGTGTTCACGTGAGCGATTTCAAGCTTAAATTAGCTGGATGAACTAAATATCAACGCAAAAATATTTAGAACTAGATTAGTTTGATTAAAATGCTCAAGACTAAATCGGTACTAATATAATAAGTTAGGACTTTTTTGGTACTCTTTTCCATGATAATTAAATGACAAAATTTTCTGTTGACTCATGTCAAAAAGCTAGAGCAGAATTAGGTCATATCGATTTGGAGAGCTTGATCTATTTAATTGGGGATCAAGCTAGAGCAAAATTGGGCTTTCTCACAATATATTACATGGTACAAGAGTATGAGGTCCTGAATTCAATTTTTTCCAAACTCCTATTTGTCAATCCCGATCAAGAGGGAAAATTACCAAAAAAGCCTTAAACATATTGCAATTGTGTCAATTTAGTCCTAAATCTTTTGCATTTATGTCAAATCAGTTCTTTCGGTGAATATTGGTCGTTCGGCACTGAAGTGTACGCCGGGCTAGCGCCGACGTGGCCGAATTTTAATAGCGCTTTGATTTTTTTGTGATTTTTAAATTTATTTTATCCTTTTCTTTCTCTTTTTTACCCTTCCCTTTTTCTTCCTCCAGCGTGTCGCCGAATTGGCGACTGGCTAGAGGACAAAGCTTGCAAGGGAGAGGGCGGCCTCACCCAGATCCGGCAAGCTTAGCCTCGCCCTTAACGCGGAGAGGCGACCTCGGGAAGAAGGGAAGGGAAAAAAAAAGAGCGAAAGAAAAGAATTAAAAAAATACAAACAAATAAATAATATTTAAAATTTGAAATAATACAAAAGGAAAGACTTTTTTTTGGTCATTTTCCCCCAATCCGGATGTAGTGACGGTCTTAGATATTTAGGTCAAGGGCGACCAGGATAGTCGTGATTCAAGGTGAACACTTCGTAACGATCATCAGACTCTCTACAATATTTTGGAAAACGCGAGGTCAAAAGAATTAGAAGATTTGGCGACGCCCTTCTTTGTATTCGAGCAAATGCATTTCTCCTACATAGAAACTTATAGTGTTTAATCATCATCATCAATCACAGAGGTCCTTGCTTCTAGAAGTGATCATTTAAATATCGCTAATTAAGGAAAATAGTATTAGGCAGATAATTCGATAAACAAGCTTTTGCAATTGTAAGTTGTAAGTTGTAACGAAGGAAATTTACCAAAAAAGTCATAAACTTATTGGAATTGTGTCGATTCATTCCTAAACTTTTTTTTTTCCAATTCAGTCATAAACCTTTTATATTTGTGCCAATTTAGTCGGTGCCATGGACAAAATTTTGATATTATTCTGATTTTTTCATAATTTGTTCCTTTTTTTCTTTTCTTTTTCTTTTTTTTTCCTTAGACTTTAGGGCCAACGACCCTCGCGGGGCCAGATTTGACGAGGGCTGTGGCGCCCTCGCCCGGACCAGCGAGGACGTCCCGGCCCTAAAGTCCAGGAAAAAAAACGTAAAGAAAAGGAAAAAAATTGTTAGAATTACAAAAATTATTGAAATATAATTAAAATTTGTTTACGCTAGTGCCGGCCGGCCAAAGTTCGCCGGATGGACTGAATTAGCATAAATATAAAAGATTTGAAACTGAATTGACAACCAAAAAAGGTTTATGACTAAATTTGCACAATTGCAATAAGTTCAGAATTGGTAATTATCTTATAAGTGAAATCGTTCGAACAGCCTTGTACACCACATTCCTCAATTAAAAGAAAATGATCGTGCACGACTTAGCAACTAAATCTGGGTCTGGTTTCCGTTTTTCCAGGGCCTCCGAAAGGTTAGCACCTCTCTTCAAGAGCTTATACGTTTGATTATGGTCATTGCCAGAGTGGAAGAGTGAATAAGAAATATCACATGACCCACTACAACCAAACGCCATTCTGAAATCTTGTAGGCTGTGTTCCTACAAATAAGAGAAAGTAAAAGAGAATGGAGGGAAAACAGATTTATTGTCAAAGTAGTTGGTAATTCGACAGCATTAGTATATACACTTCGCATTCAAGGAACATTCGTCGAGAGTTAAACCACTAGCACATAATACATGAACATTTATGATTCACTAAATGGGAAAAGTTCGGACCTCAGAAGCTCAAAGCCGATCTTTTCGGTTGGGACTTGGGTAAGCGAAAACCGGGTAACGGCCAACACAGGGCGGATCCATGTACTTACTACATGCAATTAGGGCAGCTCCATCATTTTGCGAGAATATGTAACATCACATTTCCACACAGAAAAGGCGGAGTTGTATATTAGTTCTAGTATGATGAAAGCATGCTGTGACATGAAATTTTACTGGTGACAAGTTCGTATTTCAGTAGTTGACATTCCTTTCCTCTTACTTCAACCTAACACATTATTGAGGGCATAGGTCATGCATTGATGATTATCTATCTTGAAAGAGTAACTATATCAGCACGTCTCTGACCTAGTTCAGCACACAAGAAAAATGACACAAAGCCATATCCCAAACAAGTATTTAGAACCTTCATAGATTCAAGCCAGGAGCTTCTCCATAGGCTTCTATTCCAACTTTGCTGTGTCTAAGTCATTCAATTGCTGCTCCTTGGCCAGTTTCTTTAGCGTAGCAAGTTCAATGTCCTTGCTCATTTTCCTCCTGTACATCTCTGTAAAAGAAATAGGCTCGTCCAGCACAGGTTCCTCTCCTTCCTGGATCTTGAGTGGGTACACAATGGCTTCGGATGCTGGGTTCTGGAATATGGCTATAGACAACTGGCTGTAGTTGGAATTCACCACCACTTGGTGGTCCGCACTCTTGAACCTCCCATTGCTCAGATACTGCACAGAAAGAGCAAATAGAGTGAGAAGTGAAACAATACAATAGAACATCTGGTGAAATACTGATTTTGCCAATTATGGAATGCATAGACAGTCAACTTCAACAGCTATCTAGTGTGAATGGGTTTAGGCAGCCAAACTTTTCCCTCGTGCCAGCGTAACAGCTCAATGTCACCAGAGATACTAAGTAGGGATATGTACCGACTTATTGATCACGAGTGGAATTCATCATGACATAGGCTGGCCTGGCCTGTTCATCAGTATTCGACTGTTGAACTAGGCTAGTTCAAGCCAGATTTAAACAAATGTATGATGGTCCAACCTGGCTAGTGTAAAAGTAGTTCAACTATGAACATTTGACCTAAACCTACCCAATTGTTCGAGGACCTATCAAGGGTAATTTAAAAAGGGATAAATGTTCCGGAAGTCCTAAAACTTGTCATGAAAGTGTAATTGATTCCTAAAACTTTCAAAAAGTACAATCAAGTTCTAAAAATTCTTAGCATTTTCAGTTAAGTTGGACGGAGTTAATGGAATAACAGGGAGAATTGCAAATCTAAAGATATAGAAAGAAAGTGGTACACTGTTTGTTGAATTGTGAATCGAATCATCTCTTATAAATGCTAACAAGTTTTAGGACTTGATTGCACCAACTTGACAAGTTTTAGGACTTAATTGCATTTTTTAAAAGATTTTAGGACTCAATTGTACTTTCGTGAGAAGTTTTGGGACTTCTAGTGCACTTATCTCTTTAGAAAAACTTTACCAAGAAGCTTCAGGATCCATGATCAAAGAGCTTAAAAGTACTTTTGTCAAGTTTTACTACTTCAGGTCAAAGGACTTTGACAGTTCAAAGCTGCTTTCCAAAGAATTTGCAAGTTTACCCGACTTTGTAGTGATTAAGTTTAGCCATTCAGCCTAATTTCATGAAACAAGCAGGCAGAGTTAGGTACATGTTCTAACAGTTCCACAATGATTTTCCATGACAAAATCTTTTACAGAATGAACTCACATGTCCATAATCACCAAGACTCACCACGAAGGCCCCCTCCACTGGCTGGACAGTTATCCACGTCTTGCCACCATCCCTTGTGGCCTGGAGTCCACCCACTTCATCCTGGAGCAGTAGGGTGATGATGCCTGCATCAGTGTGCCGCTTGAGTCCAAGAGTTAGATTGGGCTGTGGATACTTCGGATAGTAATTAATCACAACCTTTTGATCCATTTCAATACATGCCCCCTTCTCCAATCCCATAGCTTATGATAGGACTCCCAAGAGCTTGTGCGCAAGGCCCATCAACTTCTCACCATGCTCTTCAGTAACGGTCCTCCATCACTCAGGCTTGTCCGGCCGTCAAGAGTAATCTCGGCTTTGAACTGGGTATGAGAGGTATATCATTAATTCACGCCAGTCTTGGACAGCTTCTCCCTGCATTCATCACAAAATTGTCGTCTGTCAAGAAGCTATAACTTAATCTTGATGCAGTAACATAGCTGAGAATTATTGCCTAGTAAGTAGTAACAGTTGCTCACCAAGGAAAGAAAGCACAGATGAGATCAAAGCAACATTAAGAATATGGGTGGTGGTTTCAATTAAGGAATCAGAAACAAGAAGAATAGTGAACAGGAACGTAAAATAATTGATAACATATCAAAGAACATCTAGTCTTTGGCAGTAATCAATTCCAGAAAAGCGTCTTCATTAATTCGTACACCATCCTATCAGTTTTGCACCTGCGTTGATGTGTAAGCCAAGGTAGATACATATCGACAGAGAGAACATCTACACCTACAACCCCAAAAGGAGACGACCACCACCAACAACATAAATAAATTATACAAAGAACACAGTAGCCAGGGCAGTCGAGACAACAAGAGAGGTGATTGTTTCGAAAAAAAACATTCTTGCCGCCAGTCATATCATACCTAAGCTTCTCCTCGGCAGGCAAGACGAAGAATCCATGAGCGAGACGATACATCTCACCGATCATCTTCCCATCAATTCCATGATCCACAACCTGGAATATCCCCCACTCCTCACAAGCCTCCACAATCTTCTTGCATATCTCTCCCCTCCTCCCATCAATCCCAGCAAGCGATATCACCGGAACGACATTGTTGAACTGATTATAGGGCACAATGGGACGCTCATCCTCGTCGCGCACAAACTTCTCCGGGGAGGGTCCTCTCCTCGGCCAGCGCAGTGAGGGTCAATGGAACCATGTCAATCTCGGGTCCCCTGTTTCTCTCAGGAATTTCACCAAACACTTTCTGGGTCTTCTCTTTCCGGGGCCAAACACCCGGAAGCCAGCGAGAGTCGAGTCACGGAGAGGAATTTTATGTAGGGTGGTGGGAAGTGAATGATCAGCATGAACTACCACCCCCCTGCAGGCGTCAAGAATGGCCATCTAGAAGCAACCGATCTCGCGCCCTCTGTGTGGGGCTGGACTGTGAAGGGAAAGGGAAAAGAAAATGGGGGAAATGTGCAATAATTGAGGGTTTCTTGAAAAGCTTCGATTTCGATACGGATTCGACGATAGATGGACAAAGAAGAAGGAAAACTTTCAGGCTTTGGGTGGGTGATGGCGATGGTGGGATAACTACAGAGATGGCGGAGGAGCTTTCAGCTTCGTGCCCACGAAGGCGACCTAACGAACTAAATAACCGTCGTCGATTCTCGGAGCGTACTAAATGAAGCTGGCTGTTGGTCAATGGTCTCTCATTCACAAAGGGCAAAGGCCGCAAAAGCCCACGCGTTTACAATGAACTTTTTTTGTGACCTCAAATTTGAACACGCGCGACACATTTATCATAAATTATTTTTATGTGACATAAAAAGCACAAAACTTCACCCGTGCGACACATTTACCCCTCGGTCAAGATTCCGTTTAACCCACTGAAAATCTTATTTGGCTGCCTACATGGATGACGAGAAGCAAATGATACTGATGTGATACTCATCGTACATTTTTTTCCCTTTTTTTTTTTTTTTACTTTCTCATTTGTTTTCTTTTTTGGTTTGGCGAAGGCAAAAGCGACGGTAGCAATGAAGAGGAAGAAGGATGGACAAAAAAAAGTAAAATGAAAAAAAAAATCTTGATAAAGGATAAATGAGTCGCGTGATTCGAGTTTGAGGTTTTCCATAAATTTTACTTTTGAATTTTTTGTGCTATAAAAAATACTTGGCGTAAATGTGTCATAAGGGTACAAATCCGGGATTTTGGTGTTGCGGACAAGGTTTGTGATAAATGCGTTACACGAATACAAGTTCCGATCAAGTTGTCGCACAAGAAAAAGTTTGAGATTTTTTAATGTCATGAAAAAGTGTAAGGCAAATGCGTCAGAGTGGGTATAATGTGGGGTTTTTGGTGAATTTTATCCTTTTATTAAAGAAACGGTGCTCTATTTTTTTTTCGAGAAAAAGAAGAGTGCTATCTTTTATTTATTTATCTTTTTTTAATCATTTTTTTGTCATAATCTTTTTTTAATCATTGACAAATAACATTAATACATACTAATGGAATTTACTCAGTTTCAAATGGATTTAACCAAATCCGATATAAAACGCGTGATGAGAGGATGCTCCTTCGCCGAATATCGTCATTACGAAGATTGGATCGTGTCGGTTGTTTCAATCCGCATCGGCTTCTTTATTTTGTTTATTTGACCTAGGTATTCAAATTGATCTCGATAGGCTTTGAAAACATCACTTGTTATACCAATTTTATAAATGGAACTTGCATAAAAAAAATAGTGTCGATATATGAAAAAATGAGTTAAACGTCGTGTTTATAAAGTGATATGATTATGCACTTAGGTGAGCGGGTTATATTCGACGGAAACACTCGACACGAGTTTAAACACATTAGTTTGCGGATTAATTTTGTGTATCCACCTTAATAAACCTATTATTGTTGATTTGTATGAATGAATTGTGGACATATAAATAAGGAAACCAGGTAAGTCGCTGGACTTTTCAATGTGTTGGCTATGGGATTTTAAAGGTGTTGATCTTGTGTCCCTTCCAAATGCCCTAGAGTAGTGATAATTAGTAATTCCAACTCTAGGGTTGATGTTTATACCCACCAAAGAGCCAGTCATTTATGAATTAGCTAGCACGTTATGTGCATAAATATCGTACAATAGACCTATATAGGTATTTACTGATATCCAGACTGGCGATATCTAAGTCGCGTTTATACGGACCGATGAGCACACGTACATGCTTCAGTACACGAGTATATGTACACGCTCAAATAGGACGGTGCCGACAGTGTTGGAAAATCATTTGTAAGTAGGATATACAACCGAAGTCACACGTCGGAAGTGCAAGTCTAAATGCCAAACAAGCTTAGCGCACAAGCAACGAAAGTAGAATGAATATGACCACCCTTATCTACTGAGCTCAACTTTGGGAGCACAGCTCTAAACCTACGCTAGAGATGGAGAGAGAGAGAGAGAGAGAGCGCTTATGTACCTTAATCGGAGCGTCAGCCGGCGATCTCGGATCTCAGGAATAAGTTGGTGCAACATGGACACCAGATCAATGATCTGATCGTCGCTGATCCTGGAAGACCCGGACTGCCTCGACCTTCTGCTGGACATCGTCGCTAAGTCGGTTCAGATATAATTACGACAACACGCACAACCTGTTAGATATCCCCAGAGAGGGACCGGAGTCTCTAATGGAAGCGAGAAAGATGTGCTTCAAGCGGAGGAGGAAGGAAGGAAGGTGGAGCGAATGCAGCAGCAGCTGCTGCTAGCTACTACCAACGACGAAGAAGTTATAAAGAACGAGAGCCATGTCGTGCACACAGCTGACGTTGACCGTAAATGGCATTCTAGAGACTTATTTCATCATGAGCACCATAATTAGGGCATGACTTTACTACAATCAAATCATATGTTATACTGAAATGGAGAAAATTTTGGGGTCAAGGGAAAAAAAAAAAAGGCCTAGGCAAGCAACCGAGATTATTTTCGATAATCAAGAATATCTAAATAAGTCAAGATTCGTTATTACCTTATCGAGATATGTAATGACTTAATATTTTGCCATATGCAAGATGATACCATAAATCTCGTCCCGTAATGATTGAAATCTTTAGTTTCCTTAAAAGCGTGCATCGAGTGTTTCTTCACCTCTCACCAATGTAATAAGTTTTGGACTTCTTTTTGTACTTTCTCCTTCAAAAAATTGACGAACCTACCTATCCCAACAAAGTGAGTTCCACGGAACCTGAACCGATCCTGGAACATCTCACCCCTAGCCACGGCATTTGCTCGAATCGTCCAAAGTCCGGGGAGAAGAATGCCCTGCGCAGCGATGACGAAGGAGAACGCACTAGTACGTCGTCATCAGCTCCAGAGAGTAGAGACCTTGAGGGTTCAGCTGTTCTGCGTTCTGTCATCAACATCATGGACTAAACTCGGTGCGATACGATCATTAGGTCAATGGACTTAAAGCCTTCGACATCCCTCATCCGCACAGAAGGAATATTGAAGCCTTTGACGGGTTATCGAGGACTTCGCCAATTCGCTCGAAGGGTTCCGTCTTTCTTCGGAAACATGGTGCAAGCCTTCAAGGTCCTGACATCGGCGTTCCGATATCTTCCAACCCTTCTGTCGGAACATCGGAAGGGTTTGAAGGACATTGAAGACCTCGCCATTTCACTATAGAGATCTCCCCTTTGGCTGATTGCAAAAAATCTTATGGAATCTCAAGTCCAAGATAGGCAAATCAGGTTTATTGTCATTCTCGGTTTTATTCAGCGTTTTGCATATTTGCCGTTCCCGATGAGTGCTACGGCTTTCAATTACTACCAGCATATTGCGCGCCGCTGCCGGAAGCAACACCAACGTGTTCTTTTACTTATGAGCTTGACATTCTCGAGGACAAAGGGGGGCAAATCTTGGATGGACTGATTCTCCATCTGAAGGACCAAGCAAGATTTCTTGCACCTTTTCACTTGTACAATACTATTAATCTCACAAAAAGTCCACCCACCTCCTATGAATGTCTCCATTTCCTAGCCTGTGGGAATCCATAGCATGATGAAAGCCTTTTGCAAAAGTTCTCATCTCTCATGTTACAGGAGGAGTAAAGGAGCTCAATCCATGTATCGGTATGGTTGCGCACTTGGCTATTCGATCAAATGCCGAACTGGGTGTTCAAAACGAATGCAGGAACTCGATCCTCTCTACGAAAACAAGCGCATCAAGGTTTGCGTAGTTAGGGGATGCTTGTTGCAATTCGAGAGCCGTTTATCTTGTCTCCTGAGGTACGAATCGGAGAGGTTGAGCAGCGGTATCGGTATCTTCACTGACCAGAAGAGACTGGGAGACAGCGTGATAGGATTGAGATCACTTGCCCAGAAACCTGTTTTGGCTGAAGTAAATCGGATCCCATCACCATCATCTCTCACACTCAACCATGAAGAAAAGGAAACACAGTGAGCACATTGTGCAAAACCATGTCAACCTACACTTTCAGAGATCATAATTTCAACCGATTGATTAATAAATGAATGCTTCTCGGTTTGCAGACGGATAAAACTGGAGCACCCGCTCCTTCACCTCCAGCCCAAAGATCGTGGGCCGGCTTGCAGGTTGCTGCGAACCGCGCGAATGGGGCGCGGTCTTCGAAAGAATCGGTCCATGACATTCTATTCCACCCCCCGCCGCGGGGGCGGGAGAATATTCCGAATTACCATTACTTAGCTTTCAATTTACCTTCAGACCATCCCCAATGCTTTATTTCTGTCGTAATTGATCCTGATTCGACATTAAAACGTATATTGATTTTTCCTTGATTAATGTGTGATATTCCGAATCCTCGTTACTAATGGAATCGGGTCTTTCAAAATTCCATAAAATTTTGGAATGAAAATAAATGAAATGAAAAGTAATCCAAGATTCGCTTGATTTTGTGCATATGATTCAACATTATGTACCTGGGGAATAGTTGCTTCAAAGTGAATTTTTCCTAAATATATCTATTCAATTAAATTTTGGATTTATTTCGAATATATAAATTATGGTCAAGTTTAATCAAATGCCCATTTCGTCCTTTTTTTTTTTTATAAAAGAAACTAAAGACAAAAAAAGGACAATTTCCAATTTATTCTTCAAGAAATGGGTTATGAAATGCTTTTTCTATTTTTAGACTGTCTTTCCACGATACTGCAGGTCTCTTTATTAGATTTTACTTGTGGTGCACAATTTTGTGGAATGTAGGTAGTGGCCATGATTGATTCCATAGAAAAGAAGGAATAGTGTGTATTTTTCGTTGGGGGATTTCCCGACAACGGCTTGCGTGAGTTGCTGCGCCAAGCGAAACCGCGTGCCACCCCCGACACGGCCGAGAACCAAGAAACCGGTCCTTGCTACATGGATCTCACAGCCCGCAACTTCATCCGCAAGTGCCCGTGAAAATCAAAATCATTCGTTCCGTGAATCCATCAAACTTCTAGCATCGATGAATGCTTTAATTTGACCACCATATTCAAAGAATTCAAAAGGAAAGCAGCCCATGGTTCAAGAAAGGACACTTCTAAGGTACTTTTCCCGTGGTTCAAGAATCTAAGTCAAATCATTCATTGAAACAAATCGACGTCGTACGCAGATCTAAGTATATGATTTCTGGAGTTAATAAAAGGGAAAGTGGACATTTTACAACTTGGTCAAGTGAATCTGAGCTGTTCATTGGTCAACGCCACCTCGGCGGTGTCCCGGCCTATCCATAGGTCCTCCGATTCATAATAACCGTTGATTATACATCTCCCGTATGATCGACAGCTGCGATCCGCAATACTCGTCATAGACCCGTACGTACGGGTAGTGTGCACGCACGAAATAATAACTGAATTTTTATTTTTATTTTGGGTTCGAAATCACCGAAGTTGAATTAACGAAGAAAAAGGAATCGGGCCCACATCGGCGAATTTCTCCGGAGCCGATTGCTTTCCACCAATCATGTCCGGTTTATTAGGATTTTTACTTTCGATAATAAAGCGAACTTTTTCTTTAAAAAAAAAATATAGATAATATACGAAGCCCGAACCATTGAGAAACACGTGGACCAAGGACGAAAAAAGACGGAATACTCGTGGCGTAAGTTGCGCGTTCGGTTAATGAAAAAGTAAATAATTTGAAAAGGGCTTTCTTAAAAATAATCGTTCATATCGATTACAGAGAACGAGAAATATTTTAATCGTCCACGATAATATTTAGACATAAATTATTATTCATAATGACAATATTTCTCATCGATCGATTATTGAAAAATATTTCTCGGAATATTCTCTTTTTTTTTGTGTGAATCAAACGGCCTTGTAATTTCATTTTTTTTTTCCCTGTTCAGATTGAGCGAGTGGAAAATACGAGGCAAGAAATTTTTTTGTTTGCCACTTTGCCCTCGGGAAGGACGTATTCAAAAATGATGGAAAGTCCAACGGCTAGTTTTTACAGGAGTGGGCATACGCTCTAACGGTCACCTAATACCTTCTGAAAACGCCGTTCCACACACTCCCTTTTAAAGAACACCTCCCACCTTCGCTTTCTTCGCATTCTCTCTCTCTCTCTCTCGCTCTCTGAATACATTTGATCTTTCTTGGAGCTTCTTTGCACGACTTCAATGGAGACCCCTTCGTCAAACAGGAGAGTTACGAGGTCTCAAACCGCCGCTAGTAACAGCAAGAACCTTCCAATCTCGAGTGAGTCCCTTCCATTCTCTCTCTCTCTCTCTCTCTGTTCGCTTCTTTCAAAATCGAAACTTCACAGTATCTTGTATGGCGTTATCGTCTTAAGGGCGTGACTCTCCTTTTGGAAGGAAAATAGGTTCGTGGGTGTTCTGCCTATGTTTGTTTCTTGCACGTCGATGGTGACTTGCGACATCTATCATGATTAGAATCGTGGTTTTTTGGGGTTTCGAAACGGGTTATGATGATAAGATGTTTGATGAAATTCCAGGGAAGTTGGAAGATTCTGATTTGAGGCAAAGGACTAATGGGAAGCAGCAGCAAGAAAGGTCTGCACTCATCGACATAACCAATGATTCTCCAATCGTTGGGGTCGCGGCTGGGAACAGCTTGCGGACCCCGTGCTCATCAATTGCAAATAAGAGAAGTAACAGAGCCAAGAGCACTCCTGGGTCCGGGGAGGCACTGTTAAGGGGTCAAGTTAAGATTCTACTACAGAAAGTAGAAGAGGAGGCCGTGCTTTCGAGGATTTCTATGGGAAGCAGGCCTTTGCTTCGCCTTCAAGGGTTGGTTAACTCTCCAATGGGGCTTCTTGCACCAACTCCGGCCAACACGCCACAGGTGCTGAGTCTATCAGATGATGGAAGCATGAACAATGGCTTGGTTACCTCAACTGCTTTAGTCGATGTTGAAGAGCAACTAATTTCTCAGGTCTGATTAACTTCTCCAGATATATAACTTATTGTTGATTCAAATTCATCCTTTAGTCGATGTTTTGTAAAGGTTATTCAAATTCGTGATGTTTTGAAACACTTGGCTTATTGTGTTCCTTATTGATGCATACAGCAGGTGGCAAGTGACATCTTTGATGAAAGGGAGCAAGAGAGTCTTGAGTCACAAAAGAGCATCATAACTCGGTCTCTGCTGTTGGATTTCTCTGAGAAATCCGAACTTTCTGACTCGTCTGAATGCTCGTCTGTGCTCACCTGCCTAGGAGGACCAGAAGGAGAGAGTGGATCCAAAGAGAAGTCATTGACCACAGACGATGGCAACGCCTCTGTTTGGTCCATTCAGGTCAATGCGAGTGCCCATGGTGAAGATGAAGACGAGGGTGCATTCATTGAAGGAGAAGGAGAAGGAGAAGAGAAGGAGGAGGAAGATGAATACGAAGAAGAGGATGGATCTCTAGTGGATGAACTGTGTCGAGGAGTGAGCAAAATGTGGGTGAGCAGCGAGAAGAAAATGCCCGACTTTGCAGGAAGCCACACCAGGTTCGTTTACAACAGCGATGATGAAATCGTTGGAGAAGAAAAAGAGGGAAGTGATGGCAAGGGTGATGTTTCGCCCAGTGTTGTGCGGTTGAAGGGACTGCCTACACCAAGAGGAAAGCACTTGCGTTTTGCTATGGAAGGAAATACGAGTGGTGATTGAGACACACACACCCCTTTTGCTTTACTAGTTTTCTTGTTCTTGGGAAGAATGGTTGGGATGCTGTTACTGGTTATTTCATCAAGTAGATGAAAAAGTGTGTGAGGATATGTGGTGATGTCCAGAAACTGTTGTTTCTTCTAATAATCAAATCGAAATTTTGCTATTTTTTTACCTTTCGCATGATGAATATCTGTTGAAGATGTCTCACGTCTTTCGACTGCTGTTTCAAAATCTCATGAAAACTGCAAGATGATATACCTAGATAAAAATTTAAAACCCAAAACTGGAATTGTTTGCAAAATTGTCAAAGAAGCTTGATTTTTGCTGGTTGGTTTAGTGTTTGGTGTATTTAATTGACTCGTTCTGTGATTTGATGAGGAGAATCTAGTAAGAAGATAGCAGCAAATTCCTCAGCTGCTCTTCCGGGTTCTTCTTCACATGTATAAAAGAGCCCCCCCTACCTTGAGGGTCGTTCGGAAGGAGATGAAGAGCTTCGTCGATTGTCATTTGGTGATTCAGTCGTGTAATGCGCGGTTAACCATGGCCAGAAAGCAAAATGCCTAGGCTTCAAAGAAAGATCAGTCTCGCAGCAGAAACATCGAACTGCAGTTTTCAATTACTTGATTACACAAGGCCGGCAATTATGCCGAGCAGCCGGAGCTCCGATCTCTACCTTGCCTCCGGAGCTCTGATCTACCTGGTCGCCATCCACACGTGGCTCGCGGCCGGCAATTTTGCTGATTTCCTGATTCAGCTTCTTTGTATTGAGACAATTGATTAAACCTGCTATAAAAATCTCTCTCTGCGATTTCATGGCCTATAAAGAACAGGATTTGTGTTTCTGGTTTTTGTAGGCTCAGAAATGAGGGTTTAAATTTGGGCAAACATGCTAACAGATTTTTTTTGGACAACAAAATAATAAATTAATATTTCGTACAAAAAAAAATCGACAATGACACTTCAATAGACCGAAATGCCACTTAAGTGATCCGCAGATAAATTTTGACACTAAAATGAGCCCAGTAAGAAAGTTACGACTTTGCATCATCAAATTATAGCTCACAATGGTGTCAAAAGTTAGTATCCAAACCTCAGCTGCAAGGGATGTGCAAACTGATCAACGCTATCTGTATAACATAATTTACACCCTAAATTCGTAATCGCCTGCCCCCATGGTGATGTACAGTCTTAGTTTCTCCATTATGTTAGCTACAACTCAAAACCACGGATGCCACGTTGGATCCATCATGCACAAGTTCCTCGGAGTCAAAGCAGCTTCGACCAGTTCGGTGACGCCCCTTTGCACCGATTGCGGTGGATCCATTGGATTCTCATCCTGAAAGTGGAACACGGAGGAAACAGGTCATGACCATTGCCAGAACGTTGTAGATGCCAAATTCAAATTAAATGATCAGCCAAAAGATACATACACACACACATCTCTATTTTTTGTTGGAGGCCAAATAGTTACCTCTTCAGAGTATGACTGTGGCGCTATCCCGTTGATCCGGCCAATAACATTCTCAACATTGGTAGTAATCTTATGTTTGAAGTCAATTGGGTTTAAGCTACCACCAGCAGCCATTGCCGCCAAGGGTATGCCCAGTGGTCTTCTCCAAGACCAAGACAGCAGCTCATCGCGGAAGAACATTGCTAATTGATGCCACAAGTGCTGACTTTGCTGCAAAATGTCACATGGCTAAATCAACTGTGGGGCCTCCAGCATAAATCACAATCCACTATTCAATTAAAACTCACCTTAGGTGATATCACAGCCTGTGCCGCAGCGCACATTGCAGAAACGATGAGACCTTCAACGCCAAAGTTTGAGAAGAAGGCCTGCATATTCCTCGTTAAACGGAAAGGTACAGGCTCGCTGAACTCGATCATCCCATTCGCATCGTAGGCTGGATGAAAATCAGTCTGAAATATTTTCCCAGTGTTTTTAGCGAACAGAATCTTATTGGGAGACCTTCCCCCAATTTGTAGCATGAAGGACATGAAACTTGAAAGGGCCAGCTGGACGGCAAATTGCTTTTTGAATGCCCACATATGATTGCCATTCAGCAGAGTTTTGTACATGTACTGGGAAAAGATGTTGTCATTTACAACATTTTTCATTATATCATTATAAGCTTGAAGTCGCAGATCTACAACAGCTTCTGGAGATACTTGGCCAGATATGGCTTGGTTTAACTGCTCTTTAAAAAAGGTAATAGGGAGATCAGCCTCTCTGTCATTCCTTGCGCAATGGTTCTCATAAACCTCAAGAAAGGTGTTATACATCACATCATCTTCTACCATTCGAACCTGTTCAGGCAGTTAATCGGTCAAAATCAATATTTTCTACTAGTTTATGTGGACAAGAACTAAATCACCATGACAGAGAGAAACTGAGTAATAAGTTTTAGCTGTATGACGCACATGACATAAAATTCTAGGAGATATAGATACAAGGGTGAAATCTAGGCCATGCTAAAACTTCCTTTATGCATGACATGCGTGAGGGAATGGAAAAGAAAAAACAAGTGACGCCTCTGGAGAGTAATGTCCTCACCTGGGACCAAACAGGAATGATGATCGGCGTGTGAATGTATATGTGGCGTCTCCTTGACTCCTTATGCTTATCAAACATCTGGTTCATCACGCGGAAAAGCTGAAGAATGCGCTCATCACTTCTAGCATTAGGAGTCAGAGATGTCTGAACAATAAAATGCCTTTGTGAGCCATCAGATCCAATCAAAGTCAAACGCCGGAAACTGCTTCCATGCCTTCGCACAGTCGGAATATCAGCTCCGACTCTGTCTAACTTGACAGTGTGATCGGGCGCAATTTCCTGCAACACAGATTTTAGAAGAGTGGGACACAACACCTTAAAAATAGTGCAGACACACACAATCAAGCAGTAGGTATGATGAATAGAGTTCATTCTACGAAGCAAACTTGTACAATCGAATGCTGTTCACATTTGAGATAGTATTCACCAAGCTGACACAAGTTGGATTTACCTGATCACTGAAATACTGCCCCGGAACCTCAACATCAACGACGTGGAAATCACGCAAAACCCTGCTTTCTTCTTCCAATTTCAAGACAGCTGGAAACCTGTCCTCGACATTGCTCTGGAGAACGTTTTTCCAATGTTTCAGACGCTCAGTCAAATCTGCAAGGGTTGCTGGGAAAGTGGCTGTGCTTTCTGGATCAAGGTCCCGCTCAAATTCTTGCTTGTACTCTTTCACAAATTCAACATGCTTAGTCACAGCATCAGCTGAAAAGCAAGCCTTGCATACTCCAGAAAGCTCCTTCTTGAGAGACTGGGGAACCTCGGCGGTAGTGGCGGTGGGATACTTATAGCAGCGATGAAGTAGTGCATTAACTACAGCAAGTAGTCTCTCTTCTGGCAAAGTAACAAACCTTGAACCAATCTCTGTAAGCAGAATCTGTACCCAAAGACAAACTTATCAGAAAGCAAGCCACTGCCTTCTAAAATGCGCAGACAATTCACACCAAGCACTGTACAGTAAACTAGTAATAACAGCAACATCACAAGACAGACTAGGGCAATCTTCTACTACGAATGAACTTAGCTGGGAATCTAAAATACTAATCCAAGTCCAGCCTCCAGCTCGAGCGCCATAAGATTCAACATTTGCATTCTACCACGTAACCAGAGACATTTATATGTAAAAAAAAGAAGAAAAAAAAGGCATCACCTCAAGTTCACTGGCAAGATTAGTGTGCTTGCTTCTAAGAGCCTCCATTATATCTTTGGCAGCATCAAATGCGCTGGCAGCAGAAGCTACCAAACCCAAAGCACTATTACGCCTAAAAGCAGTCTGACTACCATCATTTATGTTTGAAGAACCTTGGTGCATAGGTTGGTCGTTTCCCATGTGAATGCTGCTTTCAGTTACTGCAGATCTTTCAGATTCTTGTGGATGATTTCCACCTTCATGAGGCCCAACTCCAGTAGATTGAGGACCTTGATGGACTTGATTTTCGGAGGCTAAGGTACTCCCGCCATGGCTCTGAACCCGAGCATGTCCATCAACCAAGCCAAGAGAACCAGCACTAGGCACAGAGGCATTTTGCTGCCTTTGTTGAGCAATTGCCATTCGGCTCAGTTCAGATTTATTGGCCACATCGCGCCTCTCCAGTAAATATGTGCGAAGCCAGTAGTAAAGAGCCTGAGATTAAAAACAAGGTTAATGATGACCTAAAACCATCCACACATTCATGATAAAAGCAATATTAACCTGTGGATAGACTGTGGCAATCTTTAGCAGGACAAGTTTGCAATGAGGTGCTTCTGTCCTCTGCAAGGAGAGTAGCAGCTGTGGAATCCATGAAAGCCAAACCCAATGGGGAATTTGGTCCAAATACTTATCAAACGCCCTACCGACAGGCTCGTTGGGAGTGTCAAAACTAAGGAGATATAAAACACGAGCCAAGTGACTTCTAGAGTTGGACACACCAAACCTGATACCCTGAAGAAAGCAACTGACTGCATACTCAAGCCAAATTTCATCATGAGTCTCTCTGTAAGCCTGTAAAAGTAGCTGCTAGGTCACCACTGTTCCAAGCTGTGAGCAAAATAAGGCATGAAAAACAAACAGAAGGATTAATACCATGTCACAATAATTTCCCCAGCTTATCCATCCTTTTGGAAGATTTTTGAAGAGGGAGATGGCATTGGAATATGCAACGTTAGCGGCTTCAGAATCATTTAACTTTAACAGAAAATCTCCCTTGAGACGAAAGATTTCAGCTTTATGTTTTGGAGAAAAATACTCCAGATTGGTACTGCTTGTCAAATTGAAACCACTAGTGAGCTCTCCCTTCATCTCCAGATAAGCTTTTGCCTGTTCTCTTATCTTAACAAATGCCTCCTGCGAAGATAACATTTACCATAGATACTACCTGTTAGCTTCCTTTCAACAGTGAGGACAGGAGCAGAAAAGGAGTATGATGCCCATTGAGACTGCAGAGAATCCAGCTCACAATAAACAATTTTATATGCATACACATATCTGTGCGCGTGTTGCTCATTATGCACTACAGAAACAGTATATAAAATCATTGATCAAGCTTCCGGATAGAGATTTCAGTATATGTTTCAAGAGCCAACAGCTACAAAATTTTGGGATACAAGTTACCATCACTTTTTTTTGGGGGAGGGAAGGCAATATGTTTGCTACTTTGTGAGACTGGTACATACCTGAACTTCCATGGTTGAATGGCCATACATCTTGTCAAGTACTGTGACGCAAACATCGTAAAGTCCTTGCTTACGAGCTATGTGAGCAAGTTTATTGACATTCCATGCTTTGTCACGGTAGCCAAGGTGATGTAGTTGAGAATTCGTGTTGCCAAAATCCTTAAATGCATCTATAACAACATTATACATTTCATTCCTCCACTGAAGTAGGTCATACCAAATAGACATGTTATCCCATTCATTCGGTGTTCGTAGTCTCCAGGTCTCCAAAATGTCTTTCAAATCTGCATACATATTACCATGTGCTCCAACAACAGAATTGCCTGAATGCTTGTTTCCATTAGCAATGTCCACATAAATTCTGGCAGACTCCTGAACTTCAACTAGCTGCTGAAATTGCTGAAGAAGAGGAACCCTTGCATGAACAGACATTTCAGGTAACTGCCACCACTGTTCTAATGCAAGATCAACTCCCTTCGCCACAATGTTTTCAGCATCTTGCACACCATTTGTATTTCTCTCATGAAGAGCAAAAAATGCTTGGATTAGACGAAGTTTCGGGGATTCCTCAACTTGCGCTTTAGGAATTACATGATCCTTCAAGTATCCCCAATCAGGTAACTTCCAAAGACTGTCGAGAAGTATGTCGTAGTTCTCAACACTCTTGCCAAAGTCCACCAATGCCTCCCACTGACTAAGCTGGGTAGCGCAATAAAGCCATTGCTCTTCCCAGAGACACATTTCTGCCTTTGGTACGGTGTTATTATAAGTACCTTGAGTAGCCTTAACCATTGCTTGATAAAACAGGCTTTGAGCACGTTGCCAATATCCATGTTGAACCAGTGATAGCCCCGCCTTAGTCTCTCCGGTGACTGACTTCTTCTTCCACAAACCACACCTCATATCTTCCTCATTGAGCAATCGATAAAGCTCCGCCAAAGATTCAGAGCATTTTGTATCATTCATGAACAACACAACATGACTTTCAAGCAGAGCCAACGCAATATGCCATGCATTATATGTTTTTCCAATATATTTGATTAGCTCACTAGGCATGCGAGGTTGAGGGTGGCTCAACTGAAGACCCTCCAAAAGTGCTTGCACAACATTTGGTCTGTTTGCTTGTTGCTTTTTATGATAATCCTTCGATAGGAGAGTAATCATTGGTTTAGCCAGGGCTATCTGTTCATCCTTGAGCAAGGTGACCCAGACAATTGGAAACACCAGCACCCACAAATGGTATGCAACATTGGCATCAGTGTGGGCTAGCTCTCTAAGAGGCACAAGCAGATCAGCCACCTGCGAAACGGAAAAAGCTAACCTCAACATACAATTTTTAAAAAATACTGATAGTGTTGAGCTATGTATCATCATTCTTGTCCAATAGTGATTGCAAAAATACCACAGATGGAACAAAAGAATGCCAAATATAGCAAAATTCCCAAAGTGATGCTGCAAGAAATATTCTAACTGATATATACAAAAAGATGCTTCGAGAGAACTTGCCAACACGATATCTAGAACGTATGAAGTTATAAGTGCATAGAACCAACTCTCATGATGGTGATGCTGCAGTCAATTAATCCACAAAAATTGAAAAACCAGGGATAGTGGGGAGAAACATTACAAAGTGAACTCAACTGCTGAGGTACATTATACCCTCACAATGTCTTCAGCAAGAATGTATGATTTTATGAGCATTAAATCAAAGGAAGCAGCTCTATGGTAAGAACTTTTATTCATAAAGACGAATGATATAAGAACCTGAAGTCTGCTCATATCATTGAGAAACTTTGCATGCTTGAGAACAAGGCCTTCAAATGTTAGAGGAGCTTCCTCAGGGCCCTCTGGCAGATCAATAGCCTGTGCCTGTGGCAGTGAACCATCAGAAGAACCTGAAGACACAAGTGCTGGCACCCTGGCAGAATTTGAAGCCAGTGTAATAGGTTTATCTACTACTAATACTGCCAGAAGAAGATCAAGCCCTTGTTTGAGCCAGAAGACATCACCCAAAGCTTCCCAGTCCTGCAACTGGATAATGTATTGCAACCTTGCGAACAATGTTTTTGTAAGAGAGGCATTGTAAAGAGAAAAGAACTTATTCCTCATTTCAGGATCTGTTGCTCTTAGGCCAAGCATGTATTGTCTTTCTACCTTCTGAAACACCTCCTGCCGTAGGGTGAGTGGAAATCTGCAATGAATAAATATATGCCGTGTTAGATGCCAACCAAAGAAGAGTCCAACAGAACGCTGAATACGCGACTTACTTTGTCTCATCAGAACAAATTCCATAAAGAATTAGAAGATATTTACTATCCCACTCTTCCAAGGCACTGGGAGGAAAGTTTTGCTTATCGACCTGAGAGAGCTTCTGAAGGAAATTAACTATTTCTTTTGTGGAGAGAAAAGCACATGATGAAGCAGTTGCACCAGGCTTGGTGAAGTAATCCTCAATCCACCCCTTGATCACATCAAGTATACCAAGTAGCACACTAGGATCAGCACCTTTCTCTGACAGTAAGCCATTCAATGTCTGAATTATTAATCGTTTGCACTCGGGAACAAGCATGACCCTTTCATTAATAAGTTTCAAAACAGCCTTCAGATTTGTCACAACGGCCCCAATATCAGCACCTTGGCGTGAAGAAGTAACTGCTGAATCTGCATCGGTCCTCTGACCCTGTAAAGGAAAAGATGTTAAGTGACATGACTCCGAAAAGATCAAAACAAAGGAAAAACCCAAACCAGCAAGGAATTTGCCTCATAAAAAATCAGAGAATCTGACAGCGCATTGAGAGAGAGTTGCCACCAAACAAATCATAAATCAGGAATTGGGAGCCAATTTTTACACATCGCACAAGGCTGAAGACAATTGTAGTGATATCATCAAAAAAGCCTCAAAATATGGTGCACTTTCATATACACAAGAGGAATAGCTCTCTCAAACATTTAAAGAAAATAAAAATCTAATACAGGAAATCTGATATAGGTAGGATATAATTCCAGGACACCGGAACAACCTCTTAAAGACTACCACCTAATTAATGAAGAACCTTCAATCGGTTGGTATTCCTAACAACAAGACAATGATCAGGCCCTGCAACAACCACTTGAAGACTTTACCACCTCGGCGCAATCTTCAACTTAGGGTATTCATTCATTACATAATTAGAGCCAAATATTTCATCCCCATCAAATTATTTGAGACTTCAGATTTTTAAGAGGAAGATAAGAACCTAACCCCCAATTTGATACCCAGTAAATATCTCAGCTCAACATCCGGAGCGACTCACAGAACTTTGATGAGAAATCGTTAAAGATAAACTTCGATGAGAGATCATTAAAGATAACGAGAAGCCATGACACCACAACATGATTATCAGCAGGAAGGAAAAACAAGTTCTTCAATGCAGGACCTGAGATTGAGAAAATGTGTATAGAAACCTGTCAAAGTAACCAGATGAAATTATGAGGGGCATACCTGTCTTAAATGAGACCCTACAGATGAACCCATGTCCCGCGCCAATTTTTGCAAAATACGAACTAAGATAAGGGAATCAACAAAGTTTTTGTGCACTTCGGTTAATGTTTTAATGACAAGCAACACAAAGCTGATAGTAATAGAGCCATCTTCAACAGATGCCTGGGTGGAAGTGACTGCATTAATATGCTTCTGTATCAGTTCATCGACCTTCTGGTATAACATCTTCACTTCCGGGGGCGTTGTAGCTGCGTCTAATGGAAAAGCAATAGAGACCATCTTGAATAGATTGCATAATGACTTCCCTGCGTCCAGCATTTTGTATTTGAAACACGGCTCAAGAATCTGAAATATGGAATAAAGAAACAAGAAATGAAAAGAACATTAAGCATACACAAAGTTCGCCACACTCAACCTCTACAATTGATTTATAAAGAAATAGCATAGAAGAACAAAGGTTCATGACATACTTGTGAAATTTGGTTGATGTTATTTCTGATGAATAAATGGGGCTGCTTCTCCAAGACCTTGTTCATGACGTCCAAGCCTTGAGCCAGAGCAGTGGAAGGATCTTTCGATTGGGAAGGTTGAATACTACTCAAAAGTTTCTCTAAATAGTTAAATTTAACATTGGCATTTGGCCACACTTCCAAAGCTTGTGAAAGGAGATCTAAAGCTTGTTTGTACATACTGCTTGCTTCCTTGTCCTTGGGCTCTATGACTAAAGCAACCTACATTGAAAAAGTAAAGCATCAGGATGCAGTCATATGCAACATGGATGTGCAATATACAATTTGCAGTGCCACAATTAGAATTAGATCTAACCAGTAGACAGGGATACTCAACTACACAACCACAAGAAAGAGTGACAACAACTCTAAGGCTTATGAGACACTGTTCAAATGGTCATTGTGGAGGAATTAACAGCATAATGAAGAAAACTGCAGCAAAACCTTACAACCGGTGAAAAGGACACATATTATAGTAATTATAGGTCATGAAATCGGTAAGATGGATAGTTCAAATATTGAATGCCATAAGGCAACATATCAAGGTCAACCAATTAGAGTTGATTAAGTCGAGAACCTCCCCCACATCCCACCCCACCCCACCCCACCCCCCCAAAAAAAGAGAATCATAAAGCATCATAAGGAAATTCGATACACCACTTAATATCTAACAGCAGAAGAAAGTGACAAGCAAATTTTGTGTTTTAATAGAAAAATCTAAAAGCAGCTCTGCATTCTCAACAAACACTATGATGAAACTGCAAGCCAGATAGAACTCAACCCTTATGAGAAAATTGATTATCATTTCTTCCATAGCAGCATTAGGCTTGAATTCTTCATCAGGCTGGCCACCAGATCCTGGAGTTTCAATATTAGAGATCGACGAGGCACCCCCTGGTGACATGACACAGAGTGACTGCAGACCTGGCTCAACTTTAACTCTCTTACTAGGGTCTTCAGAAAAAGTAGACCCATCTACAGAGCGCTTGGGATCAGCTCCAGCGGACAAAGTACCAAATCCATCAGAGTTTTGACCAGGGACATCAGCATCAGCAGCTACTTTCATTTCATTTTGTCTTTGCCTTTCCCAACCAACCACCAATCCAGCTAGTTCAATGGCTAGACGCCTGTTTTCAGCCGTGGTATTGTACGGTAATCCAAGTCGACTGAGAGAGTTTACCATTTGAGGCACAAATTGCGCTCTGCAGCTGTAGAAGAGATCTGAATGGCGTACAATGAGTTGAAATATATGAATTAGGTTAGGGACAGAGTGACCTTCCTCTACAAGAATCTTTTTTGTGTATCTTATCCAAATTGGCATACGCGAATCCCCAAGGGGTAACCTCCGCGGCAATGCAGGCATCAAAATGTCAAGTGCCTGCTTAACCAACATCTTATTTTCTGGCTGGCATGTTCTAAGAAGTGCAACAAAAACCTGCAATTTACAACTGCACATATCAGAAACTATACCCTAATTGACAAATACACACACTTATTTATTTATTGACTGAGAATACGCTGCCTTCTCGACAAAACAACATTCTGAACATGTTTAGAAGATCCAGAGAGCTAAAACTTCAAAGCATTTAATATAAGATAGTCTTCTTTGATAGAGAATCAAGAAACCAAAGTACCTGCAGAATTATCTTTTCTGGGGCCTGGTACGCCTCTAAGAAATGGCAAACATTGACAAATGCCCACTGCTTACTGGCACTATCTTCACGTTTTAGATGATTCCAACCGAACTTGATAAGTTCTTTCCTGTGTTGGACAAGATCATTCTGGAGATATTTAAGAAGCAAAGTCGCAAGCTGTAGAAGCTCTATCCTTAACGGCTCATCGTATTCGGCAGAAACCTATAAAGCAAAGTATTGGAAATACAACTCAAACACAACCATCAACTGACTTCAGGTTTCACACAACAGGAACTGCTGTGAAGACGGCATCACAAGATCAAAGTGAACATAAAACCAAAAGGCACAAAATATCACCTCCTCTGGAGGATCAAGAAGCTTGTCAACAATGGTCTTCACGATGGTTGGATCAACTACTTCCCAACTCTGATTATTTTGAAAAGCATGAGCAAGCATGGGTAGAATAAGCATTTGCATCACAATCACCAAATGATCATGATTAAGCTGCTTAGATTGAAAAAGGTTGAGAAAATGCAAAAGAATTGACTTTTTCATGCTGGGTTGGTAACCTTCTGCAACCTGGAAGAAGAGATGGAAATCACTTACTTGTGATCACTCGAAATGAGGTGAAAAATGAGGCAATGGACATTAAAGAAACTTGGAAAAATTGAGATACCTCGATAATGTAAAATTCCTTCAAGAAAGTGTAGTCTATACGACTATGGTATAAGAATATGGTGAGGATATCGAAGAGAACACTTAATTCAGGTTTACCATGCCGTAAGTAATTTAGAAAGCACTTGACAAGCCATTTGCTTTCCTTCACCTGCATACACATCCTCATTAATTTAGAATATGCAATGTTGTACCTTGATACATGAACTAAAAGTAAAACAGCGAGCCATAGCTTCAAATGTAATAGCACGCTCATTGAGAAACTTGCTGGGCTAAAGTTCAATTATCTAGAACTGACATGGAAACATCAAAATTATCAGCTTCACCTTAAGCAAGTATATGGTTGTTTCCTTGATAGCAAGACCACTATGCATAGAGTATAATGCTAAGATGGTTCATACCAAAGGAACTTACAAGAAATAGTATGCATAAAAATGTAAACTTCCATTATTTAGACATTAAAACAGTAGACAATCAGATATGTTTCACATAAAACTACCAGAGACAAAAGAACACAATCAATTTCAATCAAGAATGACAATAAAACAGGTATCACAAGCATCTTAGTCAGCAAAACCAGATCAATCAAGCAGCAAATATCATATAATCCATTATAGACGAAATATATAAAGCCAACAGGAGATGGAATATTTTTAGAAGTCTAAAAGAAGCAAACAGTGTTGAGATTTGAACATCCATTTAGTAGCTGAAGAATGAGTTATAAAAAATATCATGAGAATGCATGATGGAATTAGGCGGTATAAAAATGCATAAGCCGCACACGTCTGAAAGTTCGAAGCACAGAGACAGTGAAAAATTTCTTCATACATACAATCAAAGAAATCTATACACAAACTAAAAGAGAGAGAAGTCTGAATAAAACTTACTTGCACCAAGTCCAGTTCCTGTTCATTGCGCAATCGGGTTATTCTTGCAGGTGATTTCCAAAGAAGTACAAGAGTCTCAAAGACAATACTATTACTCTGCAGCCAGCCAGGAATCAACTTAACCATTGTTTTTACAAGAGCAAGGCCCTGAAAGTACCCATCTGAAGTTGCAGCGGAGTTCGATGAAGGCAAGCTAGAACTATCAGGTGGAGGGACAGAAGAAAGGACTTCATCACTCAAAGACACAGGAGTAGCAGTTGAAGATCCAGCAGTCACAGTAGCTTCAGGTTTGGGCATAAATTCAGGAAAAGCACTGGTGAGTATTTTATTCGGTGACTTGGCCAGTTCATCTCTTAATGGCTGGCCAGCATCTGATCGAATGATGTACATAAACCTGGATGAGAACCTTAATCAGTACTTATTCAGTATGTAATTGAAGTGTACCCTTTTATGCCCATATTCTTACCGCCTGAAGTATTTTGGTCGACTTAATCGAGCAAGAAAATAGTCTACGGCTTGCGTTGCATATTTATTCAGAAATTTCGTCAGTGGAAGTCGATATGGACTATTGATTTCACTATAAACTTGTCCCAAAGGAAGAGCGCCTTCCAACTCAATTGTCAAGGTCACAAGTTCATCAAGGAACTTTGCAGCGGCATTGGGAAGCAGGTGAAAAAGTTCAATTATGGCTGCAGATAAACAAAACCTGATATAAGACAACATCTAAAGTGTGCATATGCCACGCAGATCTGCAGAATCAGAAACTTGTTCAGTTAGATACATGCTTTACCTGAAGCGATTTTTGGTTCTTCACCAGCCTTCCATGATTTCTGGCTTTGTGCGAGTTTTTCAGGTTCCAGCCATTTCTTTAGGTGCTCCAACAACTTGCCACCCAAAGTTACATTGAACCAGTTGGATAGGAGCTCAAGAAGCCGGGCCAAACCTTGCAAAAGAGGCATGCTAAGATTCTTGGTATGCGCCAAATTGACTAAAATAGGCCTGAGGCTGCTTTGAAGAAGTTCTTTGGGCATCCTTTGCTGATTTATGACCTAGAAGAGAATGGTCAGAAGAGACGCATCAACTCCCAATTCCAAAACGTCATGAGCTTAATTTGACACAACAAAAAGAAGAGAAATAGAATTAGGAATGTTTCTAGCAACTAACACACATGAAATTGTTTCCACATCCTCAACCCCATTCCGAAATTCACAATTGTTTAAGCATGATTGAAATTATCACATCAAGTAGACAACACAGAAATATGTCTACCAGTTCTTTGGTGTTAGGATAATATGTTGTTTTCTAGCAGTATGTATCCCTATTAACAGTTGGAGTTGGTGGCCAAGCAGAAGTAGACAGGAGAATGAGGTAATGGATTCTCTCCAGATCACCATTTTTTTTATTTGCATAGTGTTGAATCTACAGACCATTATGGCTAAACAGGTCCCTACAGTAAAGCAAATGACTCCATAATAGGTATTGTGTTAAAACCTGTCGAAGACCTTCCTTCGCAACTGCAACAATCTCAGGAGTTCTGCACGTCAAGGACTTGAAGAACATTGATATGATCTTAGCACGCAGCTCTGAATGATTTGGAGTTTTAAAATCTGCCCAGGCCATCGTAGTACAGAGTAGCTCAATGCAAGCAGTTCGTAGTTTGTTCAATGATGTAGCAACTTTTGGGTTCATATATTTCACAACCCACACATTTTCATCAGCCTCAGCAGTTTGCAGAGCTTCTTGAAGAAAATTGACTAGTTCTGGAGTCAACTTAAGGAGCGGAGGCCTCAAAGCTAGGCAGAAATTCAAAGCAGTGACCGTGCCAACCTATAAGGCAACACTGGAGTGAGTACCAACCGTATATGATAACTCTAATCCACAAAACATTCCTTACCTGTTGATCAATGGTCTTGGATCGAAGTGGCCGCATTATGAGAGGCTGAAGCAAAGGTTGGTATAGTGGCTCAAGCAGCTCAGACACCTCACTACCCGTTCGACTAGCCAAAAGTGCTAAACACGTCTGCACATTTTTCCTCACGCTAATGGATGCATTGGAATTGAACAACTCTGAAGCAAGAAATTCAACTGCCCCTTGAAAACTTTGCTTGCGTGTTTCACTGTTTGCTTCATCAACATTATTCACCACACGAAGAACCTGTGTAAGCACTTGACTTGTCTCTTCCTGCTCTTTAGTAGCATAAGCAGGAAGTCTTTTTAGAACATACACCAGGCCCCTCACAATTTTCACTTGGAAAAAGCACAATGTCTCAACGGTGACCTTACCAACTAGAGCACCAAGGCCCATCACACCACCCATTTGTGCTTGCCACATATTTCCATAACAACAGTGCAAAAGACGGGGCAGAAGTTGCTCGAACACAGGGACCCTAACACTTGGTGGCGGTGAATATACAGGATTCATGGAGGGACTCGAGACAATCATAGGTGTGCTGGGGCCTCCTCTTGACATAAATGCATCAGAATGTTTCGAACGAGCAAGGAAAAGAAGCATTTCAGCAAATACGTTTAAGGCGCTAAGGGCAGCCTTTGCGTGAAACCTATTCTCATCTGCAAGCACATCAACTAAGGCGTCCAAAAATATTAAAGGGTCCAATTCTTTCAAATTGGAACTTCTATTTTTTGACCTTCCGCTGACATTGGCACTTGATGAAAGAATAGGGCCGCCAACAGCAGGAGTTGCATGAGAGGTGTTGCCTGATGAATTCTCGATATGAAAGATCATTGCAAAGTGACGACATATATTAACAATGAAATCATCCTTTGGCTCTACAAGGTCTGGTTCCGCACTGGCTGCAATAACAGTCATTAACAGCACCTTGAAAACAGATTTTTCAGCCATGAGTTGAGTCTTTGTCTTCACACCCAAATCTGCCTGCACGAATCAGTTATATAGGTCAAGCAGCCATAGTTTTTCTCAATAGTAGTGTATCAAATTTTAACCATTCGACAGCAGGTCCAAATGAATCTTTTTTCACATCTCTCTTTGCCCCCAGCTCTTAAACTGACCCACAGCACATTAACAAACTAAAAGCCAAAAAGTATGAAAGTTTGTCAAACGTTCAATAGAATTTAAACATAGGAAAGGTGATAGGTAACATCAAGGATAAGAAGTAAATCACTTGAAAAACAAACACAACCAGCAAACTTGAAAGATGCAAATCAGAGTCAGCATTAAAAAGAAATACAGCTCACTACCTAGAGGAAAATTTGGACACGGAGAAGTCCGGTTAAGCACATAGTTAGCTGATTATGGGAAATATTCCAGAAGTTACATCTAAAGAAACATCCCAGGACTGGATGATATAGCTGACTGGAGCACCTCTAAGAAAGTACACAAATGAGTAATAATCATCAAATAGATTGGCCAGAGCAAGCCAGTACTTTCAGAGATAAATAACACATGACTAAAAGGCGCATGACAAAAAAACTAATGATTAGACTCCCCACCCCCCCCCCTCTCTCTCTATCTATCTATCTATCTATCTATCTATAACATCTTAAACCCTCTAAGAACATTGCAATGTCACTAGAACCGTTTAATTCGAGCTGTCGACATTACCCTATCAATGAAGATAAATGGGGGCAAATAATTGTTACAAACCCACTATCTGAGATGCCAAACTCAGACCAGGAGGAAACAAAAGAAACAATGGGGATGGTGCTAAGCTGAAGCTTCAGTTGCCAAAATGGAATAACAGATATTGGACTGAAGGTTCACATAAAGGATAAGTTCTGTGATCATTTCTCTCTTGAAGAAGCATTAGTTCGAAGGAGATTCACAAATTTGGGAGATAAGACACAAGCTGGTGTAGGGAAGAGAGTAGGTGGAGGGGAGAGAAAATATTGTTGGTATCTTGGTTACTTAACGTAAAAAGAGTGGTTAAACCAAAATGAGTGTGGAAAAAGCTCCACCTAACTAAATCATTAAAGAGCAACTGGACCATAAACTTACATAGCAAAACGATTAAAAAAAATAAAAGGTGATGGACTGTAAGCTCCATTATATAGCCAATGCACTTGTCTCTCCCACAGAAATTTCACAATGGACCAAAAATTTTTAGCTCTTTTTTGTGGGCTTCCTAGACTCAATTTGCAGACTCAAAGACTGACAATGGGACATCTAACCTCCTTTAGGAGTATATCAATATCTGAGATGTGACACAACGTTCCTAGTATGCAGAATTTAAGGCGAAGATGTTTTTATCATCATGTCGATTTCTCAGTTTGTGTTTTAAACGATGGGACCTTCATCTATTAGAATATAGGAGTCAGCCCAAGCTTTTTAATGAGTACGTGAAGCATTAAGCTACCCTATCCTGAAAAGCAGGATTGCCTTAAGTCTTTGGCATACATCAACATTTCACCTTTCTAACTTGTTTGCCTTCTATTTCATTTCTAAGGTCATTCTTTAAGACTATAAACAATTATTAATTTCTGTGGAAATGGATCAATAGGAATTAAACAAGCAAGCATTTATATAATAGTGGAGTTGACATTTGATTGTAAGAACGACCACCTCCACCACAAAGCCTTTTCCCACTTAGTAGGGAACCCTACATAGATTGTTTACACCATTGAGCATTGTCCTGTGCCATTTACCAAAAAGTTCGACTGTAAGCCAAAAAAAGGGGCTACTCTTAGTCCATTGCAAGGTGATCATCTTCTAAGAGACCATGAGAATCAGTTCAGTGCACAGCCAGCAGTGTAACTGCATGTTGGGTGGCAAGCAAGAATACGTCTAATAATCAAGTTATTCTAACTTCTGTTTCAACTATCCATAACAACCTTAAAAAATGTGAAAAAAAAACCCTCCCAATTAACATCGCTATGTGAATGGCAAATACTATAGATCGTGATCCTTGCAGCACTTAGACCTCGACTTGCCTTGTTTGGCCTAAGCAAACCTTCCTTGCTCTTGCTGGCACACTCACACTCAAGGAATGGAATCCTAGAGAAAGAAGTTCTCAAACATGTTTGTATTGCTCAAATACTTACGTGATTACAGATGAAGGAGAGGGCACCCCCATATATTCATGAGCCTCTCTTTACAATCGAAATTTTCAATCCGATCTAATTGGGAAGATCAATGGGAAGCCATAGATTGTAAGTGTATAAATACTCTTATTACCCACATGAATGTTCTATAGTCCCCATAGAAAACCCTAGATACAATAAGGTGCATGATTACATGGTTCACTTGGCCAACTCATGGCCATCTTAGCCCATTTCCTTAGTTGGAGCAGCACGGTCACCTTCGTCAGTGACATCTTTGGCCAGTAAACGATCACAATAAAAATTAGAGCAAGACAGGAACGACAATAACTCGACCTAGTGGTGATCCAATATATCCAACACTTGAGTTGACTTTCTACCTTCCCATCCCGTACTCACTTGACAACTGATTGAACGGCACATCCAAAATATACAAACACAAATATATAAAAAATGGGTCGGAATCGATTATGTCACTGATTAGCCAGCTAGTTCGGAATGATGATAAAGACAGAGGATTTAGGAATCAAACATGTGAAGAAAATATTACCACCACACTAACCTTTACATCTGAGGACTCGGACCGTCGCCAAGAAGCATCACCGTTCGAAACCAATATAGTGGACAACTGCTTGGGAGTATATCCTTCATCCATAACATTTCCCGGCAAATTAAGTTGAGATAATAAGCAAACACGAAGGAACCTCAATGCCTGTTTCCGGTAGAAAGCATCAATGCCACCATTTTTGTGCATTACAGCTGCTATAGCAAGATTTATGAATCGATCCAAAGGCACCAGAAATGGGGTTGAGGGCTCAAATGTAAGTATCAAGCGAAGTCCATGTTCAGGATTCTCCTTGCAGTCAAGTGCAAGGGGCTCTTTGAGAAAGCGTCTGTTGCGACCACCTAACTTGCCAAGAAGTTGCAAAGATTTTCCACCCCACGGATATGGCGCAGGTCTCAAGTGGCCCCATAGGGCTAAAATCACTTCCGACATGACATTAGCCATACTTGGTTCCAGGAAATCGGGATTTAAGCTATCAACCCAGAACTCAAGTGTTCTCAGACCTAAACTCACCAGTTCATCACTTCCCCTCAGACACAAGACAAGAGGCTTCATGAGACGGGGCAAGTGAGGCAATAATGAGCTTAATCGTGCAGGCAACGATAGGCACAACTCCAGCAATAGCTCCCTCATGTCTTCTCCAGTCGGACCCTCAAGCATGGTTAAAAGCATGTTTAGGCAGGGGAGCAACATGGGAATCAACTCCCGAAGTAGGAGCTCAAATTTGCAGACAGAAAGTGCTCGAAACATCATTCGAAGAAGTTGCATGTAACCAAGAGGCTTTTCAACTTCAGTAGCATTTTTCATGCAAATTTCCATAATAACAGGGACGTGAGGCTGCAAAATTCTTTCAAAATCTGAAGGAGATTTGGTAATAGCCCTAAATATAAACCCAAAGAGCTGCAACACCAGCTTTGCTGCCGGAGATTCTGGATGCTTCAAGACGTCAAGTTTGCTGCTCACAAGAAAATTAATGAGCACGTCCGCAAATGGTTTATATACTTTACTGGCTTGCAGGAGGGTGGAGAAAATAAGAACCAATTGAGTGTTTGAAATCATGCAGTCAAAAAGCTCTGGCATGCATAAAGAGAACATGTCCATAAGATCCCGTGGTTCCATGATTGACAAAATCTGAGAAAATAGATGCATCATCTCTCTTTCCTCCTCCTTCTCTTTGAAGAGGGCTAAGCAATGAACACCACTCTTCAGAACACCCGCAGCTTTGCAAACCTATCAAAAAGTGTAGTTAAACCAAATGACCAAACCCTTCGTACCTAAAAGACAGAGCCTTTACAATCATCTTTTCCGTACCTCATCCTCACGCATCCCTTTAAATACTTGAGGTGCTGGTAAACTAGACGAAGCTGATCCAACAGTCTGTTCATGTGTTCCATGTACACAAGAAAAAACCTTATTATTATTGTTAAAAAAGACCTAAATTGCATGACAGAAAAAGCGACAACTATGAATCTGATGGTCAAATCAGACAATGAAAAACCTGCGGACGGGGGATGTGTGCATGCGTGATGCTCCAAATGATTGTCTTCATTCCTGTCAGCAGCACAAATAGCACAAAAATTAGATCAAGCCATTAGGGGGAAAAAAGAACACTGGGGGCTCACAACAAGCTAAGACAATATAACTGCTAAGAGAATGCAAGCCGTCAACATGAAAGTTTTATTACCCATAACCAATGTCTTGATCAGATGCTTACAATCATTGACTTCTTTAGCATGTTCCAGAGGGACCTGCATGTTCAAAACTGCCTGCAAATGCGTAATAGGTCATTTAACAAGAAGAGACAAATAGAACCAATATGTCAATTTTGAGAATATATGTCCTATTAACTTGCTTATATCAAATGCAAAGTATAACAATTTGGAGAGGATGCCTTTGCAATCATCAAGAGACATCTGTGCACATTTCAGAAGTAGTGAAATTCCAATTGTAGGTGTCTAATACCTGGTCCCAGGATTCTCAAGTAAATGTGTTTCCATTTTGGTCATACTTATTCTCTATGTGAAGTGCCTACGGCCAAAACATCAGAACTTGAAGACAGTCAAAACAGCCTCGCACCCCACCCAAAACAAAACAAAAACAGCAGAAGAAAAAGAAAAAAATAGAAAGAAAGAAACAGTTACACCACAAAAGACGAAATATCTAAAGGGAAATGACCAAAGCCCTGCAATCTCGCATAAGCATCTATTATAAGCTGATCCAGTAAGTTAAGTAGTCTATTCAAGAAAATGAACAGTCGCCTAGGATCAACAAAATCTAGAAGAATATTTATGATCATGGTCACACTACCTGACCAGGATCCCTGACTTTAGAAGCAATTTAACAAACACAAATCCCCCCCCTTTTCTCTCTCTTCCTTTAGAAGCAATTTACTCTCAAACAACAAGTTATCATAAGAACCAACCACAACGAGGTTTGAGAGAGGGTATTTGATAAGCATTGCCCTGAGATTGTCAGCCCATGCACTCAGCTTATCACTAATCCAGATTGTCACCCTGATTAAAGAAGCTACTTTAATGTATCAACGGATAGCAAACCCAGGGGACAAAAGAAAATGTACAGCTGTGAAACAACCTGCACTGGAAGTTCAAGTTTTGCCCTCAAAGTAGCTCGCTCCTTTCCATCTTCTCCTTCTTCCAACAGCTATATAACACAAAGAAAGAAGAATCTAAAAAACTAAGAAAATTAGGCAACGAAACAGAAACTAACAATTAACAAAGATTGCTTTTCCATATGTAATTATTTACATATTCTATGGACAGGTGGAAAGTGCAAATAAATTGTTTGCACGTGATTGAGAGCTATTTTCTAAAGCAAGTGTAATGGTAATTTATCAAAGCAAAAGATGATTAAGTCAAAAATACGGGGTTCAGCAGAGTGAAAAGGCCAATCCTGGGAAAAGGCAATTGACAGGAGACTGCTGTAAATTCTCAATCAAGCATGCTATAAATCGGTCAAAGAAACTGACATTTCAAGATTTACAAAGATTTATACCCCCACCACCCACCCAAAGAAAAAGTTGACCATCCGCCCCTCCACAAAATTTTGATTCTGCTTCAACACCGGAGGGAGAAAGACAGTCTGCTGCAATACTACCATGACCCACGAGTCACAATCCTTGCAACCAATCCTCCCCCTCAGTACAAGCTCAACCAATAAAAAATGACACTAAAAGTGCAACCATGATTTAAAAAAAAACAATTACCTGTGGAATGGTACGCTTGAAAGTGCTAAACTTCCCAACAAAAGCATCCAAAATTCGACCCTGTAAAAAGTAGTTAATAAAACCATTTCCCCACACAAAACAGATAATTAAAGCAAATGAAGACGAAGTAAAGAAGCTCAGACCAGTAGATTCCGGGCTTCATCCATAGATGGCTGATCAACACCTTTCTCAAAGATGGGCTCCACCTTGTTCCCACAAAACCAATTACGTAAAAAAGTCAACAAAGGATACATAATTTATCAAACCTGTGAAATATAGAGAAATATATGCCACAAGAGGACTGAGGACGTTAAAAATGCTAGAATTGGCAAGGAATAGCATAGGCACCAGATTCAACATCAAGCGAGCACAAGTCGTGTGAATGTTAAGCGACAGCGAAGCATCATGCATGTTGCTTGAAAATAAGTATATGATCCTTGATAACTGCATTGCAAAAGAAAAAACAATCATTGGTGAATATAGGTTAAAACATGAAATATAAAAAGAGCTATTAGGGAAATAAAACAGAATAGTAGCCTGAAATCCTGGAGAAAATAGTAGTCCCTATCACAAGGTGCTCAAATAGTAAAAAGAAATTACAACGAAACAAACTGACTGAGTGCAGTATCGGACTTCGTAGAAGAAGCCTCAAAAGCATCTTCTAGAAATCGAGCAAAATGATTGTTGCAAATCCAAGGAACATACTCCAGATGTTATAGTGGCATGCTTCAGTAAAGTGTCACTGAATAGATCCTTGTCAAAAGAATCGGGATTTTTTTGCAATAAGCAGGAACACCAAGAGAGAAAATCAAGAACACAAAGATGCACAAGCGCAGGTCATAGTAACAGCATGCACCTAATTATTAAACAACTCAAGAATACAATATATTCGTATAACACTAAAAGCTCACCTGTGTCAAAGTAAGATCCGACCGAACATGATGTACTATCTCCGCTAACAGACTGTAAGCCAATGGCCTCAAGGTCTCAAAGCATGCCCGACCAGGTCCTACTAGCACACTGACCATTTAGGAGAGAAAAAGGGTCAACCGAGCATTCAGCAAGAGGACAGGTAAGATTGTTCTTTTAGTTTGCCAACGGAAAATATAGCTGAAAAACAACAAAGGTCCTTCCATATTCTTCATAAGGAATGCGGGGGAAAAAACTCGTTTCAAGTCATGCATAATATCATATAAGTTGAGACAACATTAAAACAACAAACAGTTGCACTAGTTCAGACACAAGGAGCTCCAGAAATGTACTGGTGGGAACTAAAGCAACCACTGGCATCTCTTTTCTTATTTCCAGAGTAAGTTACTTCAGAAAACTGAAAATAGTAAAGCCAATTCACATACGCGAATCACTGAACTACAACAATTAAGAGCTAAATCTTAAAATAAACAGGCAGCAGTAAAATGAAATTTTGCATGTAAAAGAAACTATATAGAGCTGACAATGAAATTCCTTGATGTGTAAACACTTAATGATAAGTTAGGATTATACCAACAAGTTACGGCAATATGATCACCAACTTAGAACATCACAAAGAATGAGGAGAAGCCGCCAATCTTTAAAATCATTGATGCACCATTACTCTTCCTCACCAAATAAAACTATTTGGCTTAATTAACTAAAGATTCATATGTTTTTTTCCAATTCTAGCCCAAACTTAAAGAACTTCCAATTCTAGCCCAAATGCTAACAGTTGTTTTCAAATTGACCCTGCCGTGAGTACGCATACAAGCACATGTTATTATATGCCACAAATTTGAACAGGTTCACTAGGATTTAGTACCCACAAACAAATAGGATAGATTTTCATAGTTAGAGACCATACTATTAGCCAAATGGCATACATTATGTAGTTCTCCACTTCAAGACATCTGACCACATTAGTGTCACGATAAAATTAACAGCTACTCTAGGAGGAATGTTTTTATGCAGTGTATCACAATTGTTCCTTGTTATCAATCAAATCATGCACCTAAGATAGAAGAGAAACTGACATTGTAAATCATGGTAGAATTGAAAGTTCTCCAAGGACAGGGTAGCATTGATAAGGCTCATAAAGTACATGGGTAATTTAGGTACTTACACCAAGTAGTATTACTCTTGAATTTAGAGATTGACCAGTCTATTATTTTTTTTTATTTGCAGCATCTCATTTTTAATTCAAATCGGAAGAGAAAAACAAAGTCTTATCTTTTTGCACATCATGTTAGGTCTTTCCCCTACCCCTTTAACCTGAGTTACCATCACAAAATAAACCACCTCAGTTGAGCAACTAGTGAGAATTACCCTACCTACTCCTTGAAGGCCGTACATGGTAAGGTTTTGTCCAAGGGATGCACTAAATCCAAGAGGTGCATCTATGTCAGAAATAACTTTAATGAAATTTTGCATCTCATATGATGACTGACATTTTTTGTTTTCTACAACCAAATATGGCAGTAATTCAGTGAGAGAGCCCACTCCAAGTGACCATTTTTGGACTATCATCATTGGTCCTGTAAAGACATTTGAACAGAACATAAAGGTCTTCAAGCACCCCCTCATTTGCTTTTCAGTGGAACTGCACTTTGGAATTATACTCCCACAACATATTGAAGAAGGAACTCCCTGATACACTCCGAAATCTAGAAACTAAATTTGGAAACTATCCATTGGCAGACTACATAATAAAAGTATCAGACAACTAAACGCCCTCATTGCCATCTGCAAAGGGAATAGGCTTGACTGCAATTTTCTCGACCTATCATACCTATATTTAGCAGTAGCTAACAGATCCTTTTCCTGAATGATCATTCAAAAAATCTTTTTCCTACATGAATCTCTAAGAATCCAGTTGACATATGGAAGCTCTACTATACACCCCATCAACAAATGACACTTAAATTATTCTTCCACATTCTCCATTAGAATCTTTTTCCTATATCCTCTTGTTTGTCCACAATAGCAAAGCAATGGGAAGATAGACATAGAACAATCAGACTAGACAAAGTGCTCCTGACAAAGGTGAGCCTCACGCCTTGAAGCTGTTGATTCGTCCACCTTAATAGTTTTCTTTGAAATTTCTCCATTGGTGTCAAGCACATTCCTGCTTTGGCAACCTCTTGAGCTGAGAAGTTTCAAAGGGGCTTTTTATGGGTTGGTTTATGCAAAGAGAATAAGATTCATTGAGTTGATTGGAACATTGTCTCCTCTCCTCATTCTTCAAGAGGTCTTGGCTTTGGAGAGGAGACTCTTTTCGGTGAAGCTACTCTTAGTAAATGGTTTTAGAAATTCTTGTTTGATCAAGTGTGATTAGTGCCAAATATGGCTTGCTTTCTGGCGGTTGGTGCTCCAAAAACATTGATTGTACACAGGTTGAACTTTGGAAACATCCGAATGAGATATTTTTAATCATTGGACTAGATTGGAGATTGGTGACAGATAAAGTGTTCTTCTCTGACACGATTTTTGGTGCAGCGCTCTATCTTAGATCCAGACTCTTCCCACTTCTAATGATCAAAACAATATAATTTCTGACTTTTGGTAGGTCAATTCTATATCGAGATTCCTATTTTTAATTGACACTTTAATGGTTGGGAGCTTAAAGTGTCCAGTCCTCCCATCATTATTGCCTTCTATTGTTGGGCAGCTTCTTAAAATCCTCACTTCTAAGACTCTTAGGATTTGGAATTCTATTTTGGTTTATTGGTGTTACAGGTGTGAAGTGTTTGGACAATCCAGAGATCATTTGCTCCTTCACAGTTATTTATTCAGCAATTCGGACATTGCATTTTCAATTCTCCTGGTATATGTAGGATAGGAAGTTAGTCAATGCTAGAGCTTTTCTTCCTGCTCTCACCTGTCCAAAAGGCGTCAAGCATAGCTCCACTTTGTCTCATGCATTGTATTCCAAAGGAACTAAATAAGAGATTGTTAGAAGGAACTCAATCTTCAACTTATTCTGTTTTTGTAGATTTTAGGCGCTTATCAGCTGTTTTGTTGTTTTCCGATCTGTTCTTGTATATTCAAACACAATGGACAGCTTCTTTATCAATGAAATCTTATCTTTGCCAAAAAGAAAATTTTGTATCCATCCATGCACTTCTGTCCATAAACATTGCTCATAAACATTGACATTTCCTTATTACCTAAACTGCAAATTACATAGTATTCCTTAATAATCAAATTATGACCCTACCAATTCAATGGTTATTAAAAGGACATCCTCTACCTTTCATCCAGTAATTTGTCAATCAAAGGAAATAATCCCCGCTTGAAATCTGTTCCCAGTACATGCTTCAGCGCCACCAACAATTCCTGTATCCCAAAATTTAGATCAACTCTTTATTTGGAGAGAAAATAAAGAAATGCAAAGAAACGGAAGAGGGACAAACATGGAGTTCCCACCCTTCTTATCGTTACAGAATCAGAGCAGGTAACCAGCAGATTGACTATACTTCTACAAATGCTTTCTTCGTGGGGCCTGATGTAATCAGTGCAGCTCTTTAACAAATAAGTCAAGAAAGAGACCGTCTGCAATAATTTAAGGAAAGAAAGGGATTAGAATCCAAACATAAATCCAAAAAGAACAACATAAAAGGTACCAACAAGTTTTGTTACTGAAGTTCATTTCATTTTATAAGCCTGTGAGTCTGTGACATTATAATTTTTCTAGAATCAGAATGACATGTCTCGTTTCCAAGATTTGGCAAAGAAGTGGCTTCAACAGTGGCACGAAGTCCAGCCTGATAGGTGTAGGGAGACTACATACATGAGTATAAAGCCCTTAGAAACCCCACAGACAAGAATGTGAAATACTTTTAATACCTCCCCTATTGTGCAAGCCAGATTAGGAATAACACATAAAATTTATGAATGGAGGAGAGCACACATGAAATAAACTAGAGCAGAATCTAGCCCTGATACAGTGTCAAAAAATCCAACCCAAAAGCTTAAATTGATAGCTTGAGAGAGACTATATACATGAATATAAGGCCCATTGAAACCCCATAAACAAGCAATGTTAAAAACTTTACAAAAACAGAATCTGAGTCAAAGGTAAGCCGATAGCTCTACCTACAAAGTCGAAAAGGTGCTATGTACGATTTAGAAATTCTGAGTTGGCTTATTAAGTTCCACCAGGAATATAGCTTACGACTGTTTAATAGAGACCAATGTGTATTTGCATATAATGATCCCATCATTATCGCTAATTATAGAAACTTTTTATCATGTGATAGCAAATTCACACCAACAGCACAGTTAGTGACCTCAATAGAAGACAGCTTTCATTGTCAGGAACTTATCCTAACATTAAGACTAGAGCATGATATAAAATCTTAATGCAATCAATTAGAGCTCTCAATATTTAACTTTCCACCATAAGCAAACAGCAAAGTTCCAAATATCCACGATGAGACAAGCATTTCCATGCATACCACAAAAGCCAAACGGAATGTATGAGTGTATCAGCTAAATTTCACGTGAACGAGGAAACTTAATATATTGAATCGATCTTAAAACTATACTCAGATCAGCTGAGTATGAATCCTCCCAAGCCTCCTCAAAATCCACAAGATATCAGATGCATCACACAATTTGTAAAATTTAAGATATAATACGAGAGGGAGGAAACACAATTGTATGACTCCTTTTCGTTTTTGTTTGTCTCCGACTGTTGTTCACTATTAAGTAAACCATAATACATGGAAGAAACTCAAATGAGAATAGTGGCCCAGCTAAGCAAGTATGAAGCCAGAGAATTTAGTAAAGCTGTTTGAAGCATTAACCACATTCTTGAGAGAGAAAGAAAGCAGGTAGATTGATCCTTATTTTTCCCCATACTAATTGCAATTGCATAAGCTGTCAAATAGTTACTCTTTCCAACTCAAAACAAAACTCAAGAAAGAGGCAGTGAGGGAGGACAACACCACTTTAAATGATCTACAAAATTAATTATCGGAACATCTATATTTCAGCTAATCCTCATGCCATAAATCAAAGTTAGCGCACGAAATTTAAATAAAATAAGAGGTGATTCCAAGTTCTAAAATATGTTTCTCTTCCTCTCAGTTCAGAAAATAATATTGCTCTAGCTGTCTGTTTAAAGGGTTCACTGATCTTGTAAGAGATGCAACTATGAAAGATCAAGTATGTGATAGCAACCTCAGAAACTTACACGTCTTATTATTCCCTCCATCCCCATAACTGTTATGTGAATTATGAATGTTTCTTCCGTGATAAAAACAGGAAAGAGACAGTACAGTATTATATTATAACTAACATCATTCACTTAAACTTACGACAAATCTTCATGGAGCATCGATTTGATTCTAGGCCTACATTGCTAATGTCTCTTTGGTATAGCTGTGACTACATCTCATAGCTAGATAAGAAGACGGCTTCCAAAAAGCTGTAGCAATTCTGATGAGTTAGCCAAACCTCTCATAAAACCAAAGCAACCATTCATGGAACTCACTATTGAAAGAAGAAAAAGTTCAGAAAAAGAATAAATGCCGCACAATGAAGATATAACCAACCTTAACCTGAGCACCCTTCAGCTCAATGAACTGAGTTTTCAAATGGGGGAGAACCTTTTCCGGTCCAGGAACAGATATGGCAGCTACCATCAGAGGCAACAAATGAGGAATGTTCGTTTGAACAAGCCGACTGTACAGCTGGAATAGAAACATGACCACAAGTGGACTTTCTGTGACTATCTTGAATGACCTAGTACTTGGATTCAGCTGCCCAGTCCCCCCATATGCACCTGTAGAAATGCCATGATCTGAAGAGCCAGTCTCCATTGGCTTGACATCTTCACCACCTAATGCTCCACTTTCAAAAAAGTGGCTGACAGTTGATCTGAAGTTCTGGTAAATCTTGCATACGAAGTCGAGAAATGGTTGCACCTCGTTCTCCAATGTTGGTCTGAAGTTTCTTAACAAGTCAAATATAATGCGTATACAAATTAGGCCATTCTCTTCATTATCGGTCGTGAGAACTTGCATGGCGACCTTTAGAAGGTCCTGAACAAATGGGCGTAGGACTTCACTATGAGGTAGGCGGTTCAGGATTTCCACGATGATATTTCGAAGCTTGTGCTCCGGGTTATCAGTAAACTGAGGCTTTGTGATTTGCAGTAAAATTAAAGAGAATGCCCTGAAGTAGCATTTTAGGAAATTTAAATATTCTGCAGTATGGGCTATCTCCAGACTGTCGCGTACCTCCACAGCCATCACTAGCCTCGTCTGAATGGCTGTTTTCAAAGCAACGAAAACCCCATGTTCAGAGCGGCAGATACTTATTCCAAAACGCGGCATGTGAAATGCAATTTATAAAGCCACTTTTTGAAAATAAAGAGCAGAAACCCTCTAATGAACAGATAACCCAGCAAACAATTAGATGTCTAAACCTAAACCCTAACAGAAGTATCACACATACATAATCCTCTGACCATATTATTACGACTGTAATTTATCAATTTTTCCTTTCCGACATAGAAAAAGTTCTCGCACCTAAGCTCAAACCCCAACATTCTTCCTTAGCAAAGAACAGCCTTCCACGCTTACAACACACTCTATGATCCTTCCCACATAATATATGTGTGTGTGTGTGTGTGTGAATACCTGTGTTTATGTAATCATGCTCATGAGTGAGTGAGTGAGTTTATAGAGAGAGAGAGAGAGAGAGAGAGAGAGAGGGAGGGAGGGAGGAGTACGTAGATCAGGGTCCACCAAATGGCGAGAATGCTGCTCGAAATTCTGAACTGGACTCATTTTCTACGCGAATTCGCCTGACAGCGTCGCTTCACGCAGCTCTTCCAAAGCGAAGCAGCACCAGACAGCGACAACGGGTTACGCTTCCTTGCGCGACAACCCAAAGCGCCGCTCCTGATGATGGATCATCCGCCTGAAGCAGCGAGCTTCCCCCGAGCGGGGAGCGTACAAGTTAGCCTATATACAAGAGTAGTGGGTGCACCTCGTGCTTGGGAACGAGCTCGAATTCTTCAGTGAGGAAGGAGCTAGGGTTTATGAGAATCTCTCTGAAGGTTTTGAGCGTGTGCTCGGAAGCAGAGAAGATCTCAGCGATCTCCCTTTCTCGGGTCTGAAATCCTCGCTTCCAGTCTCTACCTCTCGGTGAATTCGATTCTCAGGTCCCTGAAGGACTTCGAGGATTCTTGGGTGGGTTTCATCGTGTCCGGGAATTCGTGGGGAAAATGTCAAGTTTTATAGACTCGGCAATCGGGGGACTGCCAGGGGCCATGGATTCCGGTTCGGTTGGACCGGAGTCGAAATGCGAACGACCGGGTTTGACCGGCCAAGGCATCGTCGTCGGCCCAACCGGCCCGAACAATCAACGTCCGAATACGACCAAAATCTCTTTCTCTTTTGTTTCGTAGGAATCAAAACCATGTTATTAGCTTTGGAAGGTTAGTTATTGCAGCTAATGGTGATCGATTTCAAAGTTAATAAAATCTGGACTGAAAATCTAGAAGTTACCTTATCAGAGTTGGTTCCCAATTCTTTGAAATGGGAACCAAACTAGTCGACCTTAAAATTGGCCTAGAATCAAACTCGTCGATTTCAGAATTAACTTAAGTAGGATAGTCGGTTCTCGATAAAGAGAGAATCAAAATGGTCAAGTCCGCTTCCCGAATTTTTCACTTAACAACCAAATCGGTTCTAATGTGAATCGGCCCGGAACAAGTCATATGTGGCTGGTTTAATTGGGTTCCCGAGTTGAACCGATTTAGTTGCTCACCCCTTATTGCGGTTAGGCTCGATCAATATACAAGCCTCACTTGTGCTTATCTAGAAAAAAAATGAAAAAGAAAAAGCCTCCTAAATTGGCTTTCGGGTAAATAGAGCCCAAGTCTATTCATAATTAAGTAAATGTGTCAAAATAGATATAAACTCATTATTTAACTCGTTTTTATGGGCTAGGTTGTAAAATGAGTTTGTTAAAATGTTAAAAACAGCTTAAAATGGGTCCAAGATATAAATGCCTAACTATGCATGGGTCTAAATGGGTTCCATTGTCGTCATTGCATTAAAAAACCCACTGTCGGCACATAAAGGCTATGCTTAGTCATCTAGATTTCTAGTCATGATAGGATATGATAAGACCTAAAATCTAAAGATTTTGCGATATCATATTAATTGTTTGGTGAATCAAGTAATAAAGTTGGGTTTTTCACATCCTATCATGTCCATTAGTTAGTACAAACGACATAGTGTAAATAAACCTAAAAATTGCATAATAGAGATGATAAGATCCCCGAGGACACTCTTACCTACTTCATTTTTATTCGCTTATTTTTTATAATTTTTCCTCTATCTTGTTAATTCTTTTTTTTATTTCTTTTTCTCTTTCTATGATTCTCTAATATTATCCAAATGTACCTAAAATACTAGTATGTAGTAAATATAAATAGTACATATATATGTATTTATATTGAGTTTATATGATAAGATAGAAAGAAATTCAAATGTATATATAAAAACATTAATAAATAAAAATGGAAATTTAGTTATTTTTTATTATTTTGAATTTATTTAAAATATAAATATTATTTACATTTGAATATTGACTTAATTTTACTCATTTTAGAAGTTTGTTACTCGAGATAAATAACATTTATATTATGGATAGTAGAAATCCTTACAACCATTATCTCACCTCTCCATTGGAATGATTTCATCCTTTCTATCCCTCTTATATCCGATTTTATCCTATTCTAGATTTGATCCCGACTACCAAATGCAGCCAAAGCTGCTCTCCTCCTCCCCCATTCCCGCTCAATTCGGCGATTCCGAAGTAGCAAATCCTAGCATTAAGTAACAACTCTGCCACGATGATGCTCAAGCTATTGACGTTGTTGCAAACGAACTCCTAGACCAAGTAGATGAATTTCCTAGAGATTAAGGCACCTAGGAGCTTGGTTATTCTTAAGTGCCGGCTCTTGTTTATGGCAAAGATGTTGCGAAAGAGATGGAGTAGGTCAAGTGGTCACATGAGGCAATGGTAGAAGACAAAATCCTCCCGGCCGAGAACAAGACAGTGCCGGGAGGAGGAGAGGCTGCTCAAGAGGAAGTTGTTGATGGGAAGGCAGAGATCGAAGAGGTTGTATTTGAAGGGGTCTCGGGCATGAATTGCTTGAGCTTGGATAGGGAGTATTGTCAAGGTTGAGAGGAAGGGCACATTAGAGGAAAAATTAAAGCTATTTAAGCAAGATGGGTTGGAGGAAGAGTTGAATGATTTGGAAATCTTTAGGCTATGTTTGGTCATTCGGATAAAACTCATCATATCCCGTGTTTGGTAGTTGTCCATAATAGGATAAAAGTGATATAAAGGGGATATTGGGTGATAAAATAATCCTAGGGGGAGATGGGATAAAGTCGGATGGGATTGCACTTATCCATCACTCAAACCACTCGCTCTCCACCACACCGCATCCGCCTCTCCTACCGAGGGCGGCCTCTCTAGCAAGTAATTTTTCCGATTTTCTTTGGTAGTGTAATAAAGGAGGGACTTCATTACATTAGAATGGTGTTCGGCCTCAAATGAGACCGAACATTTTCTTTGTGTCTACATAGACTTTTACTTGTTCCAGTCACGGATCGGGATTTGTTGGCTTGCAACTACATCAATTTAAGTTATTTCGATAAAAGATTCTGCAAGATGACGCCAAAGAACTATCTCTAACGGTTCTAAAACTTGCTGCATGAAGGTAATGTTTGCACAGATAATTAAATGATCCAAACCTATTCTAGATTTGCACCATTGCTCATATCACTTAACCATTAGTTTCCTTTTTCTGTCTTTTTTTGCGATTCAATTGCCTTTGCTCCATTCCACGGACATGGAATATGATCAAAAGTAAGAAGTTCGAGACCCTTTCCTACCTTTCTCCTCTATCGGACGATTCGGTTGCCAATGAGATCGACTATATGCTTAAGAAAGGATGGATTTCATGCCTCGAATTCGATGAGGTACTTGATGTAACTAAGATTGCAAATCCTATAATCCGTATACTCCTGTAAACAATAACTAGATTCATTAAAGGTTTGAAATGTATGAATGTTTGTACCGTTTGATGTTCCCCTCGAGTTCCAACCCGACGAATGACCACAAATCTACCGCATCGACTCCGGAAAAGGCCATTCGGATGGTACAAGTTAATAATCATTATATTGATAACCGGTTTCTACCAAACAATAGATACAATAGGATATAAAGATATCTCACTTTAAATCCACAGTTCACCAAACGATAAATAGAATATGATCAAATCCTTAAATTTCTTATCCTATCATATCTAGTTCTATCCTAACTAGAAATCCGAACGAGAAAACACAGCCTTCGGGATTTGGATAACTGGTGTTGTTTTGTGGCTTGTCCGATTGCATTGCAAATACTTTTCATTTTCCCTTCTATTTGTTTGTTGTAAGTTTGCAATTTTAAGGAAAGCAAACATAAGAAGAACAAGAAAAGTGTTAAAAGTTTCGTACGATGTTCACTTTAATGTAAAAAATTTTCGTCGGCTCACTTAAGTGCCAAATAGGAGAATAAACGATCGCTTAGGGCTTACATGGCAACCATTCTATTCCGAAAAAGTGATTCTGATTAAAATAATTTTTTCTGATTTTATTTCCTATATGTGTTTTAGAAAATCGGAACGTGTTTGATAACTACACAAAATTTTTGTTCTCGAAACAGAAACATGTTTGGTAACTACACAAATTTTTTGTTCACATGAACAATTTTTCATCCCAATTTTTTGTATTTAAGTAAAATAATTATGTAGTTACTTTGTAAAATTTCATCATAAATTGAAGACTAATTTTCAATGCACACTAAAATAATTTAAAATATAATATTTGTTCTTAGCATGTCATAAATGAAACACAACTTTTAATACATAATGTTTAAAGTTTGATTGAAGCACGAGACACTTTCCCATATTAAGGATTCCTTTTTTTTTGCTTTAAATGGTGCATTGTCCAAATACATACAAACATAGCAACTAGATAACCAAATTATCCTTTAATAAAAAAAACCAAATTATTCTCCTTGATACGAAGTACAAGTCCCTAATCCTTCATTATCATTTTGTAGCTTCCGTCCTAAATCCAATTGGATGTTTAGCTCCGGCTCCACGTGCAGATGGTCACATTTTGTGACGCACGGCTATGAGTATATATACTACCATTTGCACGTTGGATGCCCTCATTTTTTGGAACATTTTTTGCAGCTCTGCGATCGCAAAAAATGAGCAAGAGGAGAGGAGGCGGCAGGATAGAGAATAGCAAAAGAAAGACGCAACATGAGTCAATACACTTTCATTAGCAGATTGTATCTTAAATACATCATAATAAATGTTTTACTTGCTACAATAAACATAAATCTTGCAAAGTACTTACAAAATAAGATTACAAAAATAAAAAATACAAAGTCATGGAATTTCAGCCATTTTGTTATCGCTTGCCATTTCATTTGCAATATTTTTCCTAAACGTCTTTATCTTAGTGGCCTACTCATGAGATATATCATCTGCAATCTCTTCTTATATAGTTTTACATGGGTACTCCGGATCACCACATCGGGAAAAGTTTTTGTCCAACATGTCTTGGTCGCGAATGTAATTATGAAGAGTACAACATGCAATTATAACACGTTCTTGCTTTCGAACCGTAAATGGGGGCATATGTCTCAAAATGAAAAAGCGATTTTTCAATGCCCCGAATGACCTCTCAATGACATTCCTTAGTGAAGAGTGCATATGGTTGAACATTTCTCTTGCTTTTTTGGGTCGTCTCCCTCACCCCTATAATCGTTTAGATGATACCGTTCACCTTTAAAAAAAATTAAAAATCCTAAAAGTGCTGCATAACCAGAATTTACCATGTAGTATTTGCCTATAACAAGGTATATGTACATTTGTTATGATATGTAGTTGCAATACAATCATATAGAAAATTACTTCTCATGGACAAAACAAAAATACCTAGTGGTGGTCGAGGAAATTACAGCCGAGGAGTCTCCAATGCTACCGAGAGGAATCGACAATTATTGGCGAGTCCTTCCCACCCAGCATACACGAAAGTATATTTCGTATCAAATGAACAAACACACAACATATTCTAGGTGGTCCCTTTCCCGCATTTATACGGGATTTACTTCGATACAAAGATAGAAGCGTTAATGTGAGGACCATCAATAGCACCTATGTAGCCAAGTAATGATCAACTGGTGCTACTTAGCTATTAGACTCACTATTTTGTCCCTCTTCCATAATACATATGCCATCACACAAATACAAGAACATTAATATAGATAACTAGGAAAAAAACTCAATAACATAAATTGTAGAGTGAAAACAAACCAAATATAACAATCCCATGCAATCCATCATACCCATACCACCACACAAATAAAAGAGTTTCAACATGAATATCTTTAAAAATCAAATAACATGGTAACATAAGTCATACCGTAAAATTAAACCAAACATAGAAATTCCACGCAATCCCCAATACATTTTCCAACATCTACTAAAAACGTCGGAGAAGTTCATTTCTCTTCTCGGCTGGAGTTTGGATGAAAGCCTCCCTCCATATGGTAGTATCCATTGCTCATTCCAGTGTTTAGTGGCAAAGATCCGAATCCACCTTAGACATGCTAAGTATGGCATTAATCACAGCAGATACGGACAAGGGGTCAACAAGTGGTGCGGTGACCTATGAGGTGGCAGCATATTCCCTCTATTAACTTGCCCTAAATTTATTCATCTTTTGTAAGGCTTTGTATGTGTTGGCAATATCAAATGCTTTACTCTTTCTTCTCCTTTTGCTATTTGGAGTCCTATCCAAGTTGTGTTGTCCACTTGTAAAGACTCACCAGTCAATGGTGTTTCACCGAAGTTGTTTAGATCATTGTCTAGATGACCACCACGATCATCGTCTTCCTCTAACTCCATTAGATCTTAGACATTTCCTATATCTTGCTTGCCATTAGTGTATGTATCACCAAATACAATAGACAGCTCGGAACACTAAGGAATCCCATCCTTCTTGAAATTTGCCCACTCAATATTATCCTACAATTTTCACAATAATGACACAATTCAGCAACATAAGCAAATCTTTTAAAACACACATATATAGTGATCTCAAAATAACAAAAAGTTACATGATACCTTGATGTGATATTCCCATATACTTGGATCATCGACAACAATTGTTTTATTTACATTATCCCAAGCAAATCTGAATGGTGTCAAAAGCTCCTTAAAACTTCCAAACTATCTTCTTAGTTTTTTCATCTTGTTCTTCAATTGTGATTGCTTATATTGGAGTCCTGCCCGAGTATTGAATTCAACCAGTATGGTATTCCACCCCGCTTTGTTGAAGGTACAAGAGATGCGATTTCCCTTTTTTACCTCTTCTTCCGTCAAACTTATAAAGAGATTGGTGAAATGATCGATCCATTTTGCATTAAATGTATCTTTCTCGGATGCCATTAGCTACCACACGCAACCATAACATAGTCATAACATTGTAACAACCCAACATTGGATCAAGATGTTAAGAAAACTTTAGTAGAAGCAAACTGAATCAAGAAAAGCTTCAAATAAACAATGAATGCATATAAATCTCTTTTGACAATCAACAAAGACTCGAGGAAGCAATGCTCGGTATACATATACCCCCCAAACACCTATTTGACAACATGAGCAAGTTTGTACAATGTACAAATAAAAGCAAGTTTGAGATTATGTAGGCGATTAACAAGCTGTTCATGGAGCAAAAGTTTGAACAGAATGAGCCACTTTTGAAATATTAGTGTTCGGGCCATAAAAAGAGCAACCGGGGAGCCATTGAAAGTAAGCCTCAAGTAGCCAAGGTGCTTTGGAATAACAGACAAGGAGAGAGATTTGACTCTATGATAATAAGAGAGAGGGTGACAAATAAAGAGTTGGGAATGCTTACTTGCATTACAGAGTTTGCTCCAAGTGTTGTATGCAATGAAAGTGAACAAACCGTAATAGCTACGCTGTGTGAAGTCTTACACAAATTGACATCAACGATTATTCATTATTCCACTTAGCATATGTGCTCTGTCCATCACTATTTCACTTGACAACATCGCGTTGTGCACTATAGGGAGTTCAACAGCTGTATAGTGATGTGGTTTTATGTAATATGGGCACTTTATGGTCCGCAATCCTAGATATATGCATTACCATCTCATTTCTCTGGTTTTCGGTGTTCATCTCATTTCCGTCCATCTCTTGGAATGTAGCTTATATCCACGAGATTGTCAAAAAATTCATCCAAAGATGGATTCTCCCAAAGAAGTCGGGATTCATAGCCCATCCGGAAAAACGAGATATGAGCACAAGGGCGGACAACACGAGCATGAGGGAAGTGAAACATGAGCACGCAAACGAAAAGGAAAACAACAAGAGCACGAGGGCGACGACGACGCTCGCCCAAGCCAGATTAGGGTGGCCCTCACGAGGAAACAAGGGAAAATACGGGGTTGTGCGAACTCACCGGAATCGTGCTATGAAGAGGTGGATAATGGTAATAGAGTTCGGGAGCGGCGGATGCGGGAGCGAACCGAGAGTCGAGAGCCACGGACGAGAGAGTCTATTATTTTAGGTTGAGAAAGGTGACAAAGAGGAAGGACTTTGTTGTTTTATGTTTATCTCACAAGAACGAGTTTATCAAAAGTGGTTCTTTTTTCAAGAACCAAAATTTTTTTTGTTTTAATTTTTGCTTCAAAACTGTTTTCAGAAACAGATTCAAAATCAGAATCATTTACGTTACCAAACATGATTCTTATCCTTTTTTGTTTCGGGAAACAGAATTAGAAAACTAGAATGATTACCATGCACACCCTTAAAGTGCCTCTAACGAGAAATTCCGGCAAAAAAAAATGACGTGATTTTTATAATTAAAAGATTTACCTCACGTGACATGTTTTTAAAAAATCAGTCCACATGGATAGAAAAAACAACGTCACACAATCCTCCATCATCTTTTTAAGCCATCTCTCTCTCTCTCTCTCTCTCTCTCTCTCTCTCTCTCTCTCTCTCTCTCTCTCTCTCTCCGCCACCCATAGAGCCACCACCCACCATGTCAAGCACCGCCTCCTCCTCCACTACCGAGATGAGTTTGGCAATCGCGGCGAGATCATCATCATCGACCCATCCATTTCCTTCAGAACCCCCTACGTCACCCTCTAAACCCTAAAGCAAGCCGTCATCTCTGACCTCAACAACTTCACCGCAACCGGGTCGGTCCCTCCATCTACGAGTCACCCTACGTCTTCTACTCCCTCGCCCCCAGAGACATCAATCTGCATTGTCGTCGGTGCTCAAATGACGGAGGTGACAATAGAACTTCGGAGTTGGAAATCAACATCCATCAAGTTGTCCATCTACATCGAGGGCAAATTGAGTATTGGGGTTGTGGTCGATTTAGTATTTTCAATTTGGGAATTTCCTTATAAGTTGCAATTTAAGGTTTATATTTTGGGGCAAAACACGTAGACAAAGTCATTTTGGGCTATATATGCTGACTGGGTATGCCAGTGAGTCACGTCGGATTTTCGATGACCCAAATTGGAGGTGACACTTAAGTGGTCATTTTTTTTAAAGACTCACTTAAGTAATTCGAAAAAAAAAATTAACACTAAAGTGTGCATAAACTTTTGACACTTTTACTTTTTTCTTGAGGGTGATAGGTTCCAAGGTATGTCCAATCACCCGGGAACCGGACCGATTCCCGGGTGGATGCATGCAACCGGTACCATCTAACACTAGCTTGTTTTTTCATGAGTATCATTATGCATATTTTCATGAGTATCACCGATACTCGCTTATATTTGCACGTGATTTTAAAGAGCTTCAATACTGATGGACATCCATTGTTAATTCTGTCACCCAATAGAAAAAGAAACATAAATTTCTCGAATTACAACAAATTCCAAAAGGAGAAAAGGTCAAAGGGGAAGCTTGAGGACCTACTTTACACTTTGCAAGCATCAGCTTCATAGACAATCTAGGGATCATCGACAAAGGCGAGCAAGAAAATTCAATTCCTTGCTTCATTAGAGAATGCATAATCAAATCTTGTTCACAAAACTGACTAGCTCGAGAAAACCACAAGTAAAGGCGAGGTGAGGCGACCACGGAGAGGAGAGATGAGACGAAACAACTGCCGAGACGCGAGAGAGTTGAGAGGAGGGACGAAGAGAGTTGACAATCGTTGAGAGGCTAGGGTTTCTTTTCTTTTCTTTTCTTTTTTCATAAAGGTTCATGTTAATGATTTCCAGTCAAAACGGGCTCAATGGATTGAATTGGCAAAATGAAAAAATGTTTAAAACTCAATTGGCAAAATTAAAAGATTTAGGATTAAATAAGCAAAAAATGCAGCAAGTTTAGGAATTTTTGAACAGTTTTCCTTTTTCTTTTCTTTTTTTGTAAAGGACAATTTTCCCTTTTGTACACTATCAAAGTCAAGCAAAAATTTGGAATCTTTACCAAAGTTAATCGGTATATCGAGGGTCCAAAACCGGATAAATTTTGTGTGTAAGTGTCATCCCAAGAAAGTTCTTAACACCACATAAAAGGCCTTTGGACGCGCAGCCACCTTTCTCTTTTTTTTTCTTTCTTTTGCTCTTTTAGCTTTTTTTTTTCCTTTACGTTGTAACTTTCTCAAGTTACAATTTCAATGTTGCTTACGAGCGTTTGTGGGTCTGAAATTAAAAATTAACCGTTCCGTGTATTTTGGTTTAGAACATATGATCATCGGTACTCCTATCGCACCGCATCGGCAATATACTAAGGCCCCATTTGGTTCGGTATTGAAAATGAGCATTGGGGCTCTAAAGTCCCTTGGCCAAATACAAATGATGTTTGGTTCATTTTTTGACTCACTTTAGGGAGATGCAATTGCATCTCAAATGCTCTCTAAAATCCTTTAGCCCAAAGTACCTATTTTGCGAAATGCAACTAATTTTTTTTTATATTTTAACTTTGTCACATTTGCTTGCCGCCACCTGCCCGCCCCCTGCCTAGCCACCACTCGCCACCGCCCGTCGCCTCCCGCCCATCGGCCCCCCCGTCGTCGCTCACTCGCTGGCCACCCCCCATCGCCTGCAGACCGCCACTGCTGGCCGCCATTGTCGCCGCTTTTTTTTTAAAAAGTAAAAATACTTTACAAAATTCATTTTTCACCAAACAACATTTACGTCAAAATTGCTTTCCAAAAGTGTTTTTAAAATACATTTTATCAAACACTACTTGCATTTTGAAAAAGGTATTTAGCCCAAAGGTATTTGCATTTTCTCAAAATCCTTTGGTCAAATGCTGAACCAAACATGGCCTAAGCACGTAAAACATCCAAAACCGTTTCATCCCCGGGTCAATTGAGTCTCATCCGATGTTGGTCAATAGAGTGCCGAACCTCCTAAAAAAAACAAGAAAAAAGAACCTGCGATCAAGTCCTCAACTCGTAATCAGTCCAACACGACTTGTTCTAATGCCGACAAGCATCAGCCGGCGAACACATCATAGACCCCGATTGCATGTTTTACTGAGCGGTTTAGGGGGAATCAATCCATCGGAACCAAACATTCAATACTCAATCAAACGCGACGAATTACGGCTTGGAAGCATAAACGTGCCTGCTAATTCAAATAACCCCTAGCCAGTTTATCAGACAGCTCGGGCCATGTCGGATGGGAAGCACTTAGAGAAGGAGGGAGGTCCTAATCAAGACGGGTCCGATCGGAACCAGCGAATCAAACCTCAAAGGATGGTCCAACCACCATTTCTTTTGTCATCTTCTTTTAACAAAAACTCCAGTGTGTAGTGGACGCAAAGGAAAAATTAACCCCTCTCTCTCTCTCTCTCTCTGTCTTTCTCTCTCTACCATGAAAATTTTTGTTCAACTCCCCATTAAAGATCATCGACCAGCCACCTTAGCAATCGCCATTAGTACCGACCTCATGATGAGCTCCTATCCATCCGCACTGCATTTTATCCACACATGCCTCGGAAAACTTTGTACTTAAAAGGTGGCTCGATGAGACCCTTGGCATTGATCAACTCGCGCCTCTCTGTCTCTCCATTCGGTCGATCGCTCTCGACCACATCACGCTTCCGCGGAGGATAAGGGTCGGAGGAGGATGGATGGAGAAGGAGGAGGAGGGGACGGCGGAGGCAGCGGGGTGGTGGTGGTGGTTGGGCGAGCAGAGATCGACACGAGGCCGCCGTTCAAGTCTGTGAAAGAGGCAGTCGCTCTGTTTGGGGAACGGGTTCTCGCCGGGGAGATCATCGCCAATAGGCTCAAAGAGGTTCCCCATTACTTCTCTCCTTCTAGAGTATTTCGCCGGACCAAGTTAGTTCATATGTACTTAGATTCATGCATCCGACGCATAAGATCCACTTTCCGGACAATGACTCGGATTTTACATGACGTCCGACGTACCTTGTATGTACCTTTGGTTGTAATTTTATGTGCCAGATGCGGGCCGGAGCTGGCGAAACCGCCCGAGCGGCTCACTCTCAAATCGCGGCCCTAACGACAGAGGTCGAGGATACGAAGCGAAACCTCACAAAAGCCAGAGAAGACAACAACCGGCTGGCCAACGCCATCGCAGCCCTCAAGGAGGAGCTCCAGAATGCCAGGAGGGAGGTGAAGCGACTGAAGGCGGCGGCATCTCCGAAACGCGCTCTCAGCCCCGAGATCGAGGACGTCAAGTTCATCGAGAACGTCACCAAAGTTGGGAGAGCCAAGAAGAAGTCGGCCCTGACCAGCGCAGAAGAAGAAGAAGAAGAAGGCGACGGAGACGACGACGACGAAAGGGAGTTCGAGTTCCACAGGAGGACGAGGTACGTGAAGTTCGCGAGCCCTCCGTCGCTGACTCGAGTGATCGAGAGCGGAGAAGAGCGTGAGACCGCGCTGGAGAGGCCGCCGCTGCCGTGGGCGAACAAGATGAAGAGCAAGAAGGCTCTCGTTCCCATCGTGGGGTGGCTATTCGCGAAGAAGAAAGGCGGGCCGGATCACAGCAAAGAGGATTATTAGTTCGTCGGCGTTTCCCCTTCAGAAGCGAGCGTGCTCTCCAAGGGTCCTTTCAGCTGACCGCGAAGTCTTTCTCATCATCTACTTCTGAGCACGAGAAATTTGCCGCAAGGAGCATCTTCGATTTTCGTTCGATTAGTTGAATTTTTCCATAGGCTGTGATGTACTTAGGTAGTGATGGTATGTAGTGTTGTACCTTATAATATCAATATGTGCAATCACGACTTGGAAATAAATAGTGTTCGTCTCGATCAAACGCGTTAAATGGAACATTCCGACAGAAGATTTATGTGGATAGGAATTCGATGCTTTCTATACTAGTTTTTAAGTACTGTCCTGTCTGTAAACAACAGCACCATATGAATGTTTAATTTCGTCCGCTACCACACATGAAGAAACACTAGCCGCCGCCGCCGGCCGCCCCCGCCACCGCAATTGAACCGCACAGTAGCTCTCAATTTCTCTCTCTCTCTCTCTACCACTAAGGCCGTAGTCGCCAACAGTGGTGAAGCTTGACACCGCTTCGAGCTCCCTCTGGGTTGGTGAGGTCGGGCTCGCGATCGTGACGCTTTTTCTGTTTTTCATCTACTGATTTCAATAAGTCCATAGAAGCCCTCCCGGTTGGAGCCGATGCACCTTACTTGCCCCGCCCCAAAAGCTCGTTCAATATATATAATATATATTCAGATTAAAAAAGAGTCCCAAACCTTTATGCCTGCACCTCCGTACAAGTACAGCGTACAAGTTTTGGCCAGAATAATTGGGAAAGATCAAACCATTTGAACCGCTCACATCATAGTAGCAGTAGATTAAAGGCTGTAAGTCGAGAGGGGGAGGGGGAGGGGGAGGTGAGGGGCGGGGCAGGGCGGCGGGCCATATATATATATATGCCAAAAAATATTAGTTCGCTTTACATTTCTCCTCAAATTCTTCGATCTTTCAACTTAAACATCAGAAAGTTCTCTTGAAGTAAAAACTCGAGAGGAGGGAAAAATGTCAAAAAAGTCCTGATCATATTACATCGGTGCCAATTCAGTACTAAATCTTTTTATTGGTGCTAATTTAGTCTTAAACTTTCTACATTTGTGTCAATTGAGTCCATTCGATCAATTTTGTGTCAAAACCACTTACGTGGATACCGGTCATTACACGTGGCACGACCAGCGCTAATGTGGACATTCTTATGTATGTTTTATATTTCTTTTATGTATTTTTTTTTCTTTTTATTGTGGACAAGGGTCACCGGCTAACCACACTGGGCGACAGTCGCGACACCCTCGGCGGTCGCTAGGTGAGGGTCGTGACGCCCTCGCCCGGTACCGGTGAGGGTCGCCGACCCTAGCATAGGGCCGGTAGGGGTCGGCCGGTGACTCTTACCGGCCCTAAAAAAAAGTGTATAGAAAAGAGAAAGAAGAGAAGAAGAAAAAACCAAAAAAATTATCAAAATATTTAAAAAAAAACATAAAAAAAGAGGTCCATGTCAGCTCCGATTGTGCCACGTTGGACAATCGGCGTCTACGCCAATGATTTCAGATCAAAATTAGCTTGATGAACTCAATTGACACAAATACAAAAGGTTTAGAACTGAATTGACACAAATAAAAAGTTTAGAACTGAATCGGCATCAATGCAATGAATTTATGACTTTTTTGACACCTTTTCTCTATGGAGTACTCGTTCTCTTTGTAGCGTGGGGGCATAGATCCCGCTGAATGAGCATTGGTAAGTCTTTCTCTTTTTGGGCCTGGTCCAATCAATTTTTTCGTAAAGTTTAGTGATTCATACATTAATTATGGGTGCGTCTTAGTAAGGATTTTTAAGCTTAGTTCAAGGGCCAGCACACCTGACAGCCCAGCTTTAGCCCATTTGTTGCATTGTCATAAACTCACTGTACGTGCAAGTGCAATGCTCTTGTGCTCGACTCCCCCAAGGCAAAACATCCTGACTGAAAAGTGTAATGCTTAGTGCCACGGAAAAATTATAATAAAAAAAAAAATCCTAAACACGTTATATTTGTATCAATTTAATCTTAAATCTTTTCTGAAAAAAAAAATCCTAAATTTTTCAATTTGACCAATTCAATCCTAAACTTTTTAACGATTTGATAATTTAGTCCTTCCGAAATGTTTTGATCGGAAATAGCGAATGTGAAAACCGGCCGTCTCACATGACACGACCGACACCGATGTTGACAATTTTTATAATTTTTCTTCTCTTTTTTCTTTTCATTTCTTTTCGTTCCTTTTTTGTTTCTTCTAAGTCTGGTCAGGCCATCAACAGGTTTAGGCAAGGTCGAGACCCTCACCTTCACTGCCCTTTTCAATGGCCAGTGACCCTTGTTGGACTTCATAGAAGGAAAAAAAAAAAAACATAATATAATAAAAAATCATAAATGGTCCCATGTGGCATTGCTAACACCACGTCAACACTTTCCGATGAAAATTGACCGGAAAGACTATATTAGCAAATCGTTAAAAAGTTTAGGACTAGAATAACCAAATTAAAAAAGATTTACGACTAAACCGACACAAATTTAATAGGTTCATGACTTTTTTGGTAATTTTTCCCACTAAAACTCGTCTATTATATCATAACACATAAGTAAGTAATCGTTTAAATTAGTGGGCCAATTACCACCCAATGAGAACTTGCAATACTTCCCGATAAACAAAATTTGGTAGACGAGTGACAAGTCGTTGTGTGTCTAGCATTATTCGCTAAAAATCATGACGAACAGGATACTCGATCGCTGCGCCACGTTCATAAATTACCTAGACTTTACCTCCCGAGCTATGTGGATGTTCTCGGAACACGACGTTCCTGTCCATTCGAGCTCGAAAAAGATTCAAAATCACACAAAATGGCGTTATCAGCATACGGGTAATGTGAATTCCAGGGAAAAATTACATGCACGGGGCAATATAAAATCTTGATCCTGCGAACCAAATTCCTGTGTCGCGTTCATTGCACGAACGAAGGGTTCGATCGTGGTCGGTAAGTCGGCGGAATTTAATTTCGCGCGGGTCGAGTGGTGAAGGGATGATGGAATAAAAGGGCAAAAATTATAAAGCCCAGCACATGTGACCATGTGAAACTCTGCCAAGTACAGACAAAAATCTTGTGCTGCTGCTATGCGCCGCTCTTCGGCTCGGCTACAGCCCCCAGCCGAAAGCCAGCCGATTGGGGGACGATCCTCCTTTCATGTAATTTTTTGGCCAGAGTGAAAATTATTTGGGTGTCATTTCAATAAAGAGTATTAAATGTGTTTAAAGTGTCTCTAGCCTTGTCGGATGAAGAGTGTTTCGGTAGTCCCGATTCTGTCCCGAACTTTTTTTTTTCCCAAAAAGGACCTCACACTTTTACGTCCAATTTAAAATATGCTCCGAACTTTATTTTTGTCTAACAAAAAAACACTAACTTTAACTTTAGTTCTAAATCTGCTTCCCTTAGCCTTCCGTCCAAAAACAGCCATTACCCATCCCCGATTCCTCTAATTTTCATATTGCAAAACATGATTTTGTCCTTGAAATAATTTTTCACACCACCTTGCTAACATGGAGCTGTTGTCGCCATCGAAATGCCACATCAAACAACTAACGACGATTTTTGAACGAAGGGCTAAGGGAGACAGATACAGTATTAGATCGAAAGTTGGTGTTTTTTCCAGACGAAAAAATTCGTGATGGATTTAGGACCGGAGTTGAAGTTGATGATTATTTTAAAGATGAAAAATAGCTTGGGGGCATATTTGAGATTGAATCTAACTTTTTTGTAGAAAGTTCGGGGTAGAATCGAGACCGAATCCAAAATTAATTTTTTTTTAATTATAGAGAATTAGGCCTAATTTGAGTAAAAAAGTCAAGACTTGAAACTTTGTTGCGAATAGTGACGAAGGATGCGGTACAAGTGACGAGGGGAGCAGATCGGGAAACGCTGCAGCATTTCTGGATGATCTCGAGGGAATGTTTCTTTTCCCTAATCCGCGGACGAAGATAGCGACGCGTCTTTCATCTTCCAAGGAACGAGATGAAAGTTGCGCGTGACGGGCCTTCTTCCTCTAGGCCATTAACCAACAAAAGAATTTTGACGAAGGATCGAGAAATTTGGGGGAATCATGTGATCCGAAATCGAACTAACTCTTTAGGAGAAAAAAAATTGGTCCTCTCGTGAAAATGAATGAAATCCGTCCATACCGATATGCTTAAGCGAAATCTCGCGCACAAATTTGCCAAGTCCAACCCAAGTAATGACTTAATTTTCTAGATAGGTTAAAAATGGGGAGAATTACCATAAAAGTTCTAAACATATTGTAATTGTGCCAATTCAATCCTAATTCTTTTAGGCCAGTTGGGTTCTAAAATTTTTGCAATCGTGCAAATTCGGTTCACTTTATTGGTTGGCGCCGACATGGACAATATTTAGTAATATTTTAATATTTTTATTTTTATTATTTTCCTTTTTTTTCTCTTTCTTTATTGTTCCCTTCCTACTGCTAATGTGGCTGGCAAGCTCTAGCTAGGCCCCTCGCAATGACCTCGCCCACTTCGAAGGAAGATGGCCATGGCTTAGTTAGCCGTGGGCGACAAGCTGCCTTCACCTACGGCCACCGTGGTCTCGCTTAGGCTAGGCGAGACCGGTTGGGGGTTACAAAGTCCTTGCTGGCCCTAGTTGTAGTAGGAAGGGACAGACAAAGAAAGAGAAAAAAATAAGAAAAAAATATTTAAATTTCAAAATATAATTAAAAATAAGTCACGTCGGCGCCGGTGATACCACGTCAAGACCGACCGACAAAGTGAACTAAATTGATACAATTGTAAAATATTTATGACTTAGTTGGCCAAAAAAAAAAATGTTTAGAATTGACTTGACCCGATTGCAGTAGGTTTAAATTTTTTTCTTGATAATTTTCTGTCGAAAATGGGTTCAACTTATGACCCATTTTTTACCCCGTCCGATTCAACTTTTAACTTTTTGGATCCATTTTAGCCGGTCTTTAAAATATTATAGCCCATATATATATATTCTATTTGTGTAAAATATGAGTCAGAAAATGAGTCATGAATCCACGTGAGACGGCCCTATTCAAAAGTAGGGCATAATTTATATATTCATCTCAATTTTTGTGTCGACCATTTCTTTCTTTCTTTTTTCGAGGGGTGGGTTGAGTGCTTCAATAAGCTCGGCCCACCAGCTAAGCTTGTAGCCGCCCAGCCGAGGTCTTGCTCTCACGTTACGAACCCATTATAGTCAATATCTACTCAATATTTATGAATTACCTTACCTGTCTCAAAAGATTCTTGCATAAATACCCTGAAGCCGAACCATATGATCGAAATGATTCGCAACACAACACAGCACAGCACAGCGCCATCGAGAAGAAGGAAGGAAGCCAAAGAGACAACAATGGAGAAACAGCTGAGAGAGGAAGAACAGTGCAGCCCAAGGAGAACGAAGGCCCAGTGCATCCCCCGCCTCAGAGCCCCCGTGGCCAGCTCCTCCTCCTGCTCCGCCCGGAGCCACCGGTTCGCCCCCTCGTCCCTGATCGAGCGCTTCCGAGAGGCCGTGTTCCGCCTCATGATGCTGTCCGCCCTCTCCAAGTCCCCGCCCCCGCCCCCGCCTCCCCCGTGCCGCCCGTACTACCCCGTGGACGACCCGCACCACAGCGAGGCCGTAGCCGACTGCATTGAGTTCATCAACAGGAAGAAGGCGGCTTCGGACGATGCCCCCGACGATGTCTCCTGCGGGCCCTTGGACGCCCCGGCGGAGATGGTCATTCCGGTGCCGGTCATGTGATCCGGACATCTAACAGTTTCTGCAGCGTACATCGATTTGTGCATGGAGAAACAAAAATTCTACAGCTCATCGTACGAGGGGGGACTTAAAAAACGAAATCTTTGACGTACCCTTTTCATGTCTTTTCGTTTCCACGAGGATTCCGGACATCGTTCCGAGGATTGTCCGGGGCGTGATCTGTCTGTATACGTCGTCCATGTTTGTAAATGATTGAAGGTGTGCACAGAGCTGCTCTGCCTCGGTGCCGAAGTTGGTTTACCGGGATTTCTTGTAAAAATCGTATTTTTATCAGATGAGGTGACAAGACTTCGATTCGGTGTTGATTCGAGCCCGACCGTTTTGTTTTTTGTAGTTGAAATACGAAATCATATCAGCAAAAAGAATCTAGCAAAAGCAAATAGCTGCTGCTCAAAGGGACGATAGCTCGTAAAGCTGTTTTTCTATTTCAACTCTTTTGTGCAATGGAATCCGTGGTGCGTTTTTGTTATGATATTCGCAGAGCCTTTCGAACCTGTGAAGCCGTAGGACCATGTGCATGGTTCGACGCCTACCCAATGTCGGAAGGTCAAGGAACTCAGGGACCCAATGACGGTGGAGCCAACGCCTGAAGCCTCGGTGAGCGGCAGCTGCAATTACAATGGGTCTAAAGTAGCGAAAGTAAGTTCGATTCGCACGAAAAGTTTGATGATACAGACAAAAATCGAATTTGAATGGAGCTGAACAACAGGCGAAATATGACTGATAGAAGAAATCATTACTCGACGAGTGCTTCTTTCCATAGGAATTCTATTAGATCCAGAAATGATACATTTATAGGAATTTCGAGAAAAAAGATGTTGCTGGACAACTTCTTTTTTCCCTGTAAACCGGACTGCAGAGAATTAGAAGAAAAAATTTGACCAAAAAAAGAAAAAAGAAATAGAAGAAATCAACCATAGTTGGATCCATAAGTATTTGCTAGCGGCCCGGCCCGGCCCGTTCTGGACAGGAACATGAATTTCGATCTTCATGGACTGTTCTGGCGATTCCCTCCGCCCCTTACCGTCTCCAAACCTCTCGCCCTGTGCAGCGAAACCGTCGGATCTCTCCATCGGAAATTCCCCGGTGATAATCGACCATGGGCGGTGCGTCGCAATCAGCGCTTACTCGAAGATTTTTGCTTCGCCTCTTCTTTTTTGATGTTTTTGTTTTCAGTGGCTGTTTCGATCGAATTTCTTTGCTTCTCTCTACCTCTCTCTTAGTTCCGGTTCTTTCTTCTTCTTCTTCTTCTTCTTCTTCTTCTTCTTTTGCAGGCGTGCAAGCCGAGAGAGAAGACAAGGACAAGGTCTCTCTGGAGCTCACCGAGGAGATTCTCCAGAGCATGGAAGTTGGCATGTCGTTTAGAGACTATGTGAGCTGCTCTTCTTTCAGTCCAGTCTAGCTTCGACTTTTGTTACGAACAAATTGTACCGCACTCCTTGTAATTTAGTTGGATTGCACAAATACTCAGTTCTTTATAGGCACCCAGAAGCTCTTGTCACCTCGAAATGGGGCATTTTGATGTGGGATTATCATTGGGTGGGGTTGCATAATTTTTGGAAACCAAGACAGAGGTTTTCTTTTACATGCTTTTATGTGGGAATTGGGAATTTTGTGCCCTCCTTGGTGACTTTGGTCCGAGTTTGAAGCCCCAGTTTGAACATTTGTCAGCATGATCTTATGCTCGCCGATGTTGCTTTCTTGGATTACTGATGGTTTCACTCTTGATGTGATTGCTCTTTGCAGAGTGGCAGAATCAGTTCCATGGATTTTCACCGGGCGTCGAGCTATCTGGTGACAGCCAGCGACGACGAGTCTATTCGCCTTTATGATGTGGCAAGCGCAACGTAAGCTCTTTCTCCATGTGGTTTCGTAGTCAGAATCAAGTTTGATGTGTTAGTTGGTTCGTCTACAGTGAATCTCAACGTGAGATCTGCTCAAGTTTGCTGTTATCATGTTTTTTATTGCATCTCGGTCGAGCGAGGTTGTTTTATATGTCATTACAAACTTTGGATTACTTCTGTTGCTCGCGCAGCACTCAGCACAAGTACGCGCATCACTCAGCACAAGTACGCGCATGCTCAATAATTGTCCAAAGCATGAAATCTATATCGGTGACTATGAAGGGTAGGCTGGGAGTACTAAGTGCTGGAGGATAAATTAAGAGATATCTAGTTGCATTTTTCTTCGCATCATGTCTACCATAATATTCATGTGCAAGTACCATTCGACTTATTGACTGTTGTTGTATTGGGCATTTAGAAGCAGTGATGCCCTTTATTTTCTTGTCCAAGACAGATTCTCATGCATTTTATTATTGTAACGTATCAAACTCTTAAATAGAGTAACTACTTAAACTTGAGGAATATTGTCATCTCCAGATGTCTGAAGACAATTAATAGCAAAAAGTATGGGGTTGATCTGGTCTCATTCACTTCTCATCCGACGACTGTTATATACTCCTCAAAGAATGGTTGGGATGGTATGTTCTCAGAACACAGAGAATGTTATATTTGTTCCAAAATAGCATACTTACATTTCAATCTTCCCAGAATCACTAAGGCTATTATCCTTGCATGACAACAAGTACCTGCGCTACTTTAAAGGTCACCATGACAGGTTTGAATATGAGACTACTACTAGTGGTTCTTATAGAAAAGTGACTGCTTCTGCATATCCTCTGTGTAAGAGCAGTGTTGTTATCTTTTTTTTTTTCCTTCAGGGTTGTCTCGCTTAGCTTGTGCCCGCGCAAGGAATGCTTTATCTCTGGTTCTCTGGATCGCACTGTTTTACTCTGGGATCAACGAGCTGAGAAGTGTCAGGTGGATTCATTGTGTCACTTCTAAATCTTTTCTGCTTTAAATGAACTCAATTGCTGAAATGTTCCCTGCACTTATAGGGTCTTTTACGTGTACAAGGAAGGCCTGCCACAGCTTATGATGATCCGGGCCTGGTTTTTGCAATTGCTTTTGGAGGATGCATTAGAATGTTTGATGCTCGCAAATATGAAAAAGTAAGTATTGTGTGCAGAATGATGCATGTTAATCTTTCATGACGCCTTAAATCTTGGGGTTATCAAGCACTGCTGCAGAAACTGATTGTGGTGATATTTGAAAAAATAGGGTCCTTTCGACATCTTTTCTGTTGGGGGAGATGTGTCCGATGCAAACGTTGTTAAGTTTAGCAATGATGGAAGGCTTATGCTTTTGACTACCACGGAAGGGCATATTTATCTTCTCGACTCATTCCGAGGCACACTGGTTAGAGTTTTCTCAAATCAGTTATAAGATAACTTATGTTCTTGTTCTTTAAAGTCTGTTTATATCTGTCCTCATTTGGTGAATTTCAACCAGTTATCCACTTTCAACGTCAAGCCTACATCAAGCAAATCCACCTTGGAGGCATCTTTTAGCCCTGAAGGAATGTTTGTCATTTCGGGTAAACCATCTTTTGCTGGGGTCACCATTTGAATATCGTGTTGGTTAATTCCATGTCAAACTCTAATTGCTAGTTACTTTCTTATGACTCTTGTTTTTTTCCCGGCTATAGCCATATCATACTTGGTTTGTCTGTCCTCCAGTTGGGTTCTGATTTCTATTCCTTTTAGGGGACCCACATACGAATGATTTTACCTTTATTAGCATAGCAGTTGAACCCCGGATTAACCTTTGCGGAGCGTAGATGGTATACTGGTCTGTGGTCACATGGAATAACTCATTAAATGGAAAGAATTGCATGAGGAGCCTCTTCTTCCCTTGTTCTTACTTAACAACTGTTTGCCACTTCTTCGGGTGACTTGACTTATATATGAATAGCAGCCTTGCTCTTTCTGTCCTGTTGCTTCCATAGAAAATTCATTTTCCCTTGCTACCATTGAAATGACTGCTCAATTGGCAGGTTCCGGAGATGGCAGTGTCTACGCATGGAGCGTAAGGAGCGGGAAAGAGGTATTTCTTGGTGTTGATTCTGTTGAATAATTCAATTGTATCTTTGCTTGGGATCTCTACACGTGGAGAGGAGGGGTTCCAATTCTGGTCTCTAGCCATTGGGCGCTCAATATGCATTGTTTCCTTGTGCCATGTTCATGATGTTCAGTTGCCTTGACATAGAACATTTGCTACATATCCTCTCCATGGTGTCATATATTCCTTTGGCTGACGACTCTTCGAAGGAAACATATAGCTGCTTAAAGTTTGAACTTACTTCCTTCACTAAGATAGTACTGCTTGGCACGTCTTCATTGGAATATATGTGAACGACAGTTTTGTGCAATGCTGTTGATAGGTCCTGTGAACTGAGTTTCCCTTTGTTTAGGTTGCAAGCTGGGTAAGTACTGACACTGAGCCTCCCGTCATAAAATGGGCCCCAGGAAGCCTCATGTTTGCGACAGGATCGTCGGAATTATCATTCTGGATTCCCGATCTCTCTAAATTGGGAGCTTACGTTGGAAGAAAGTAGTCATTGCTCAGGTGCGATACAGTTGCAAGCCTACTATTCCCACCGCTTCTCAGTCGGAAAGAGTTTAAGATGCTGACTTATCCAGGAAAAGGTTGTTTATACACATAGACAACGGAGAGACAACTGTACAGGTGTTGTAGACATTCTCAATGTGAGGGTAATTTTGGAAGTTGAGCCTTCACTTCACCGCTCTGTAAATAGTTTAGATAGTTAGGTCGTTTCTTGTTTGGTAGGAAACTGGAATTTAATCTCCTCTTCCATCCTACGAGTCTGTTATCATAAGTCTCTATGACCTTTTTAATGTAAACTTGTGAGACTTGGAATCACATGCTTTGGAAGCTGTTCTCTTGATCTGCTGAACACCTTCGGAGCTTATATGGTTCATGGCCTTCTTTCGAAATTTCCCTTCTTGCCGGCTTTCATGTCAAAGGGTGCGAGTGTTCATATCCGGTGTTGTTGTTATGTATGGAAATGGATCCCCTAACATTGCCAATTCAATATTAGGGGTGACATTGATCAAATTGGGCCGTCCAAATTAAAATGGACGGCTTGATTTGATCCATGTCACCTCTTAAAAAGGGAGGAAAAATTTTGGCCTGGAATTTTTAAAAATTTTGAAGAGGTAACATGGATTAAATCGGACCTTCCATTTTGATTTGAACGGCTCAATTTGATCAATGTCACCCTTGCAATGTTAGGGGATCCGGATCCGTTATGTATTGGTAGAATTGTAAAGGGTTGTGATCCTTGATAATAAATTGTCAATTGTGTTTATAGTTTTGTGTTAGTAACTTCCACTTTTGCGCATTATAACTTCCATTGCTGGACACCTTTGGAGCTTAGTAACTTTCCAAACTCCGTTAAAAGAAGGCGATAATTTACCAAATCAATTTCTGTTCCAAGCCCGTTACAAAATTTTTTAAAAGAAGTAAAATAAAATGGTTATTATTTTTTTCCTTAATCTCTTCATGGTATTTTGAAAATTATTAATATGTGATTATTTGGTAATTTTATAATATTTTAAAAGAAAAATTCTAAATAAGGTCTTGAAATGCTTTTATTTTCTTAAATAAGGGTTTGAAGTAGACTTTGTTTCAAATAAAGAATTGAAGAATGCTTGTTTTAAACAAGGAATTGAAGCGCTTTTATTATTTCAAAGACAGGCCCGACCAAGAGGATTTTTATCATTTACCTTTTTTTTTTTTCTTTTTTCCCCTTTCTTTTCTCTAGTAGCTAGTCTCGGGTGATGGCCAGCCACAGGCAAAAGTTGGGCGAGGATGTTCCTCGCCCGTGGCCATCGAGGCGAGGTCGCCCTAGATGGCCGCGAGGGACAACCTCAATTAGGCAAGTCTGTCCCTCGCTTGTAGCCGTTGAGGCGTGGTCTCGCTTGGGTGAGCCCTCGCTTGATCTGGCAAGGGTTGCCTCGCGATTCTTGGTGAGGGCATAAGCGAGGCGACTCTTGTCAACCGCAATAAATAAAAAAAGAAATAGGAAAAATGAAGAGAAAAAATGAAAACAAATAAAAAAGTAAATGACGAAAATGCTCTCTCGGGTTTTTTTTTATACAATAAGTATATTTGAGATCCTTATTTGAAAAAATAAGAATACGAAGTGTCTTATTTGGAATTTTACTTATTTTAAAAGACGCTAGAAAATTTTCAGTCTTGTATACAATATTATCAAATGGATAATTTAGAAGTCGGAAGCATCAAATCCATCCACTCATTTTCCCTCCCTCCCTCCCTCGAAAACACAAAGCCGAACACCATGGAGGCTGGGATCCTCCATTCCCTCGCTCCTAGTCCTAAATCACCGCCACCGTCATTCTTCGCCTTCACAACCACCACCACCGCCACCACCACCTCTCCTCCCCTCCTCCTCCTCCCTCGACGCCGGCGTCCCATCCCCACCGTCAAGGCCAGCGCCACCGGAGGCTCCGGGGACGACGAGCGGAGTAACCCCGCGCCGCCGACAACGCCGCCGGACGCGGTGGAGATACGGTTCCGGAGGGGGTCGAGGAGGAGGAGCAGGCAGCAGCAGAGGGAGGACGGAGCGGGCGGGGGAGCGGCGAAGGCGGCGACGGAGAGGGCGACGGCGACGGCGACGCCGAAGAGGTGGGAGGAGATGAGCGTGGCGGAGAAGGCGGTGGAGCTGTACGTGGGGGAGAAGGGGCTGCTGTTCTGGCTCAACAAGTTCGCCTACGCTTCGATCTTCATCGTGATCGGAGCTTGGATCCTGTTCAGGTTCGTCGGGCCTTCGCTCAATCTGTACCAGCTGGACTCTCCTCCTCTGTCGCCGACGTCCATACTCAAGGGCTGAGATCGTCTCCAAAATTCACGACTGGGTTTCTGCTCCTCAAGAGAAACAGATTTGATTTCTCTCTCTAGTTACACAATGCCAAATTCTTGTGTGCTGCTATAAATTTGGATGAAGGTCCTAAGTATAGATTGAGATCAGGTCATGCTTGTCCAAGACGGGCCGAGAACTCAATCAATCCCGACCGAATACCGTATTTTTGGATCAAGTTAGTGCAACTTCGACAGTATCGAGAATTCGATTAATCCCGATCAAATACTGGAATTCTGGGTCAAGTTAGTGCAACTTTGACAGCATCGAGTAGATAAATCAGCTGAATTTGTGAATCTATGTCACCAAAATGTGCTTCACTGAGGACCCTAGCACTAGCTTCATCAAGGACTGGATCAGCATGAGCTTCAAGAACAATCTGCTAAGACCACATTCTGGAATTACTGCTATACTTGCCGCTTCCCAGTAGAACACATTTCCTTCTTTGCAGGATCTAACTATTGATGGGCGGGCATGACAACACTTTTGCGTCAGAAATCAACTTTTGACCAAAACTTAATTTTTCTAGAGAGATACTGCAATAGCTAGATCCTGCAAAGAAGGATACTGACCCCGTTTGAGCATTGCAAACAAAAGCTGCGATCATGATGCCGACACCGACACCGACACAACATACCTTTTTTCCTCGGCCCACGTAAACTCGAGTTTGTGGCAGCGTGTTCAGAGCTCGTGCCCGAAAACAATGTCGAAACCTTCCTGAAAGATTTTTTGTAGCAGCTTATCATTGTTTCATAGAAGCACGGCCTTCAGCCACGTCAAATGCTTCTCTTCCTTTGACAAGACCAACATCTTCCTCCATGTCAGGTTCTGAAACAAGCATCTGGTGCTGCCTGGAGAGACCGCAACCAAGTCCTAAGGCCGATCCGCTGAGAAAGCATGATGTACTCAGATAATGCATCTGCATTCAACTTGGCTTTGCGAGCCTTGATCGAGATATCCTCTGTTTCATCCAAATGGTCGATTGGTCATCCTGGCTTGAAGTAGGCACGAAGCAATCATCACAAAAGGGCTTCGAATTTGATCAATTTCTTGATTCAACACACTTCCACTGTAGTGTCCGAGCAGATATCTTACTTTTGACCTCGCCGGTCCCTCTCTTTTCTCATCTCTCCTGTACATTTTGAGCTTTTCGATTGGACCTCACTCATGCACTATTGTGGATGTGGCTTGTGCCGACAAACCCGGGTTACCTCCTGCCTTCCGACTCAGTCATGAGACATTGCTGGCGTACTCTCTATGCCGAAGCTCAGAATGCACCTGCAAGTTCCCGGAGAATCAGCTCAACTCGAACGGCAATCATAAAAGCAAAAGTCTCGTTAATGTCTAGAACAAACGAGTTTCACCTTTAACACATTCACTTACGGAATCGATCCGGACCACCTTACCAGCCACCGTGTTTGTAAAGCGTCTTCACTATCCTGTATGTTTCCCTCAACAAGGCGAGATGTCTATCGAGCTCGAGCTTCTTGTGCTCCGCACCCATCTGCCAGGTCAATTCTTCACGCACGTGATCCAGTGAATTGTCATTAAGATCGAGGTGCGCGCGTCAAGATGATTCCCCATTTCGTCAATTAGCAAATTCGGAAATGTTCTCTCCGAATGGCACGCCAGTTCAGGTTCCGCCACACGTACTCTGACCGATCCGACTTTTCATAGAGCCGTTCGCTCTTACATTAGACATTAGGTAGACGAGGCATCGTTGGAATCGAACATGTTACTCAAGTGTACGCAATCCCTTTCACTGGGACAACCAACCAGGATTCAAGATGAAGCACTCAACAAGCTGAAAACTCTCAATCTCTCTGTTATATCGAGATTGTCGTTTTACCCTCTGAGTGAATCACGAAGCCACATATAGGTGGGAAGTCAGTCAGCACGTCGGATTCGTCGAGTTTCGAGGGCCGTGTCGTTTTACTGCTTTCATCTTCCTTTGTTGCTCCGGCTATCAAGTAGAGTCAAACTTCATCCTATCACTGTTAAACTTCCCATTTCCTTACCAATTTGAGTGTACTTAAGGACTTGTCCCTACTACAAACATCAGCCTTTGAAATTTAGAGGGCTGCGGTAATGTGTACGATGAGCATGTCTGTTCTGGTTATGAAACCTGGGCCTTTATTTGACACGCAGAGAAAGATTCAGGACGGAGAATCGGGGCCCAGGTTGAGGCCCAGGTTTATTTAATCAAGCTACGGCCCGAGAACAAATCGGCCTTTAGTTCCACCTTAACAACTGAATTTTAAACGTGAAAATGTTTCGAACTCAATTGATACAATTAAGAATTTTTGGACCATTTTCTCGAGTTAGAGTTGAGGCTGTTATGAGTTAAAATAACCATTTACATAGGACATGGACCTAATTAAGGTTGACAATATGTGTTCACATGTCATATTTTAGTTTTATAACCATTTCAAGTCGCATCACCAAAAAACCACCATCTCGTTAATTATGCAACAAAACTAACGCACGATTCGGGTCTAACACATGAAAGAGACCATGGCGTGAATGAACAGAACGTCGACGAATGCTAAATTTGTAATAATGGTACGATGTTTCGTGCTTTTTGGAGAGGGTTAAAAGTTTTGTGATTACATTTGTATGAAATGATTTAATGTTGTTATTTTTTAAGACATACGAAACTAACCGTTGATTCTACAATGTAAAAAGGTCGTGTATTTACTCTCCCTCTCTTTCCTTTTTCTTGCATTTGCTAATTGGTCGATCCCAATTACAGCTCGTATTATTTTCATCGACCTGGTACTACCAAATCAATCATGTCACTGTCACACACCATTTTATTGTCGTGGTCTTTAATGGGTTTCTCAAAGTATAATCCAAATAGTATCATCTCCACACCCGATGGAGTTATGTTTTAAATGAAGTTAAAAAAAACAAATTGGGGTCCACGTGGCACTCAGACAAATTGTGGTTTTTTTTCTCAGCAAGCAGTCACTTGCCTTCAGCTTCTTCCAACAAGAAAAACGAAGCAGACTCCCTGCCGTTTCGTCTGTCAGGATCTGCAGCCCCGTTGGTACTTGTCTCCGATTCCATGGTGGCATCCCTCTTCGGCCAGATCTCGACCCTCCGTTCCACGTAGACCTCGATCCAACGGCCCAACACATTCCGGATACCGGGTGACGACGAATGGAGCGAATCTGTCACATAAACATTGGTATGAAAGAGGAAAGATAACGTTAAACCGGATGGCATCCCGTTCCCCAGATTCAACTGACACAGTTGGTTTCTTCTCTGCCGTTAAGCCCACCAATTTCATCTGGTTCTTGGTTATGTCTTGAGCTCACCAAGTTTAATCTTTCGAATTTCCCCGGATCAGCTGCGATGTATCGCAGTAGGATCGAATCCTCTGATCGGAAGGAGCGAGCGACGACGATTCGAATATGAGCGCTGAGCACCTGGAAGATGAAAAATGGTTTTTTTCCCCCCCACTTTTTGCTGTGTTCTTTGAAGAAGAATGAGTTCTGAGGATTGGAGATGGAGACTAAGACGGCTGGCAATGTGAAAAAGTCCGAGGGATGGTTTTGGCGGGTTTCAGTGACTGTCATCGGAGCTCTTGTGATTGCGGCGGCTGTGCTCACGATTCTGGGGGACTTCCGTTCCAAGGCGCCAAAGGTCCACAGCCGCCACGGTCCTGTCGTGCAGAAATATGCAGATGCTCTCGGAATCGCTATGCAGTTCTTCGACGTTCAAAAATGTCCGTGCACTTGCCCTTCTCAAATGAAGAAAAATAGTAGACGTAGTTCATTTTCAGTGTTGTCGATGCGGATGGGCAACAGGCTCGGCATGAATTCAAACATCCGGTTGTAGATGTTCAGGCAATCGCATCCCGCTTTTCGCCCTCCGCTGATAAAAAAAAAAAATCATGGTTAATAGTTAGCAAAATGTTGAAAAAAGGAGATTAGCAATTCTTTCTCTGTGAATTTCTTCATATTGGGATACTTTTCTAAGTGGAGACTTAAGAGATACTATGACTTATGTTCCTGCAGCTGGTAAGTTGGTGAATAACAGGATTTCTTGGAGGGGCGATTCGGGTCTCACGGATGGCAGCGAAGAAGGCTTAGATTTGTCGAAAGGAATGTACGACGCGGGGGACTCGATGAAGTTCAATTTCCCCATGGCGTTCACCGCGACGATGCTATCGTGGGCGATACTCGAGTATGGAGATCAGATGAATGCGGTGAAGCAGTTGAGACCTGCACAGGACTCCCTCAAATGGATCACTGATTATCTCATCAACTCCCATCCTTCACCAGATGTGCTCTATATTCAGGCAACCCTATTCCTTAACCCTATGTTGAACGTTATAACGTCACAATATTATAACTTGTCTTGAATTTTGCTGCAAGGATAGTACTTGTGCTTGCATTTCACGACTTCTCAGATGATTTTCTGAGAGGATCAAGCGGATGATGATATGGTCATCGGTATCTATCATCGATTGCCTTCTATCAACTACAAAGCCTATCTTGCTTGCTTTCCTTCCCTAATTCTGTTCTCTAGCCATTTTTGTGCTGCAACATGAAACTCGTTGCAGGCGACTGGAAACACGACTGATAAGCCAGTTTGAATTGTCAATAGGAACTGAGATTCTCACTTCAGTATCCCTAGGACGTTCTCAACCGCCAAATTGGCCAGTCTATTATGGGCATTTGCAGTGCCTGCTTGTTTAGGATTTCGATCCTTCCTTTTTCCGCTTAAACATTTGTAATCTTGTGCCGTTCTTGAAGGTGGGTGATCCTGACTTGGACCATAAGTGTTGGCAAAGGCCCGAATCCTTGTCCTCGCAAAGACCCCTGACTCAAGTGAACACGTCGTTTCCAGGAACAGAGGTTGCGGCAGAAACTGCCGCTGCAATGGCGTCTGCTTCTCTGGTCTTCAAGAAGATCAACTCCACTTATTCAAGTTCGCTGCTGATGCATGCGGAGCAGCTGTTTGCTTTTGCTGATACCTACCAGGGTTCATACAGTGTCACGGTCCCCAGTGGGCAAAGATTCTACAATTCTTCAGGCTATGGAGATGAACTGCTTTGGGCAGCTAGCTGGCTCTACCTTGCGTCTGCCGACAGATCGTATCTAAGTTATGTAACAGTCGACCATGGGCAGGAATTTGGTAATTGGAGACGACCGAGCTGGATTAGTTGGGATGACAAGCTTCCAGGAGTCCAGGTAAATGTCATGATAATCTTTGGTCATTTACCTCACGGAAGTGGATAATCGTGTTTATAGTTTGCACCTGTTTGTCAAGCTAGAATTTCATGACTTAAAGAGGGGTGGATCTTTGCCGTACGGAATGCAATACATGACTATTTGTGATCTTCAAGCAGGTGTTACTATCGCGCATAGATTTCTTCGGAGCAAGCGAAGTTCCGATCGCTGAGAATCTCGCGCTCCAGATGTACAGGGAAACCGCCGAGATGATGATGTGTAGCCTTCCGCCTGATTCACCGACTGCAACATCTAGCAGAACGGAAAGTAAGTGCCTGAAACAAATAAAATAAAAAAATTCCTAGTCATAATTTATCTGGATAACCCTCTGATACAGAGATTTTCAGTAATTTGAAGCTCCTTCTTCTTGAAGCAAAACGTGATTTCAACAGGATCCTGATTGGTCCTGTCTTTGGTATTTCTTTATATGAGGAATGAGATTGTCCTGTGATCCAGGTGGGCTAATTTGGGTGACTGAATGGAACTCGCTGCTGCATCCTGTGGGTGCGGCATTCCTAGCCATCCTTTACAGCGATTACATGCTCACTTCCGGTACCGAGGCCTTGGAATGCAGCGGGAGATCCTATAGCCCAGGCGAACTTCGGGATTTTGTGACTTCGCAGGTACACTTTGATGCCGGAAACGTGCATTCATCGGATGGTTGTGGCTAGGACTTGTGGAGTGTCAACATTGATATCCAGGATTAGTGATCCTGAATTCTTGATCTGGCTCTCAGGTTGCGAAAATCAGCAAATTCAAGGCCCTCATTTTGGGTCAAAAACCTTTTATCTTCAAATCAATGAAGGGCTCAATCCGATATCGGCATCCTGGTTTCTTTGCTTCTTTCCAGGACTTCTTCATGAACCTGGACAATGTCATTGAAGAAGATACTTCTAGTCAACATAAACCATGATCATCACAGTAACTATTTCAATGTGAATCATGCTCACTTTATTCACTCCTTGTTCTCATTTCAAATTTTCGCAGGTGGATTATGTATTGGGTGAAAACCCGATGAAGCTGAGCTATCTTGTCGGGTTTGGGGAAAACTACCCTCAGTATGTACACCACAGAGGGTCTTCCATCCCGGTCGATGCGACCACCGGGTGCAGAGACGGGTTTAAGTGGCTCAACTCCTCCGCTCCCAACCCGAACCTAGCGGTCGGAGCGCTCGTCGGCGGGCCCTTCCAGAACGAGACATACAGCGACTCTCGTAACAACTCGATGCAAGGCGAGCCGAGCACTTACAATAGCGGCCTCATAGTTGGCGTCCTCTCGGGTTTGGTCACGAGCTCTCCAGTGGCGAAATCCTTCCTATAGGGGTAGCATATCCTTGTAAGAATGACCGGATGTCGTCTCCTCCGGCGAATCGCGACGCGTCCATGTAGCACGGGCTACTTACTACTCGTTAGGAAATCTGTTCTGTTCCTGTTGTACATCTCTACTTCTGTGCCCATTCGAATCATGTGTAAAGAGCCTCTTCTTAACTGAGATGGGTCAGTTTCCAGAATGTTTAAAGTCTTTTCAGTTGGTATCTATCCATGACATGGCCCAAAGTGTTGCCTGATGATAGCTTAGGGCAAAAAGACTGTCTTTTTCTATTAAAAAAAATGGTTATTTTTTTTTTAAATATAATCACTTTTAGTTGTATTGTCTGAAATAACTAGTCAATAGAAAATATTTTTGTTATGAGCAATAATCTATGTTTAAATATTATCGTGAATGATGGAAATATTTTTTGTTCACTTATTTTTGTAAGTAATACGAGCGGTCACTTTCAAGAATATATTTTTAAAATTATTTATTTTTCGTGAAATAAGCATGCCTTTTGTACTCAAATCATACCCAAGGAGATCATAATTGGAAACTGAGATTATCATATAGAAGCACCATTCGAAATGAAGACGGGGCGGATCATATTTTTATGACCGGACCGGAAGCTAATTTAGGATATTACCCGACTTTTACCCGGAAGAAGAAGAAGAAGAAGAAGAAGAAGAAGAAGAGAGAAACGAATATGTGAATAAAGTAATATGTAATGTTCACGAGGAGATTTGTTAATTTCCGAATGTGGGTATTGAATGAAAATTACTATGAAGACTTAGGGGTTGATTGTTTCTTAAGACCATTGCATTGCATTGGAGTTTTTTCGCATTTCACTTGAGCAAAACAATGTGTCAACGAGCAATAAGAAGGAACGATGGCACAAATGATCTTTGAATTTAGATCCAACGTTCAATATAATTCCTAAATTTTAACCAAATGTGCATCTTGATTCCTTAATATTTAATTTGATCAATATAGTCATGGAATTTTTGGAATATGTTTAACGTAGTCCGTGAATTATAAGAAGATATTGAATGCAGTCCTTCTATTAATTCAAGTTCATGAACGATTTTGTATATTTATTTTTATATTTTAGAGGCTATATTAAATATATTTCAAAAGTTTGGGATCATATTTAACAAATTAAGATTTTATGGATCATATTACATATTGAACTAACGTTTATAGATTATATTAGTTAAATTAAAAATTTTAAAAATCACGTTGCATGTTAAGCTTAAAGTGTTCGGGGATCATATGCGTCATTTTCCCACCGTAAGAAAGAAAAATCGAATGATGAGGACAAAAAGAAAGAAGTAAAAATGAAAGCAACGCTACCGCCGAAATGGGAGAGCCGGAAGGAATTAAGCCCCGTCAAAACCCTAATTCCCAATTATCGCTCGACGTAGAATTTCTCGGTCGTCGAATTCTTCAGCGCGAGCAACCCGAATTTCGGTTCAGAATCAGGCAGAACAATGTCCTCGAGGAAACAGGGCGACATCCAGCCCGAAGATGGCGGCACTGGCTTTAAGCGCATCAAGATCACAAAATCTTCGGAAGATCCCGAGAAGAAGGTGCCATTCGCCGTCCCTTTTCTCTTTCGCACTCTAGATCATCTTCCTCGGTAGTTTAGTCTCCGATAGCCAGAAGTTTTGCATGTGACCGGAGGTTTGTGTTCCCCGTGTGAGGAAGGGTCTGCGTTCACCGGCGAATGAGTGAAGTGATGGGTCGGTTAGTTAAGGTGCTTTAATTTTTGAATTTGATCTGGATGTTGTTGCTCCTGGGTTTTGTTACTAGGGCTTAAGCCGGAGGCTCAAGGATGCTGAAATTAGCTTGCCGATCGTGTACGGAACCATTGCGTTCTATCTAGGTAGAAAGGCTAGTGAGTAAGTATCGATCTTTTTATTTCGTGTCTGTACTGTTGGTGGCTTGATGTTGGCTATATCATGTTGCCCTGATGTGTTGGTAATAACCGGTTCTTTTGTGTTTCCCATGATAAGGTCCCAATCGCATAAATGGACGGTGTATGTCCGCGGGGCGACAAATGAAGATCTTGGTGCGGTGATCAAGCGGGTTGTGTTCCAATTGCATCCCAGTTTCAACAATCCTACGAGAGTTGTCGAAGCTCCACCTTTTGAATTGACAGAATGTGGCTGGGGTGAATTTGAAATCGCTATTTCCCTTGTCTTTCATCCTGATGTTTGCGACAAGCAGTTGGATCTGTGAGTTCTTTGTGCTGTTACTCCATCGATTTCTCCTTGTTGGAGGCAGCTTTATTTACCCGTTGTTTCACATGTAGTTATCACCATTTGAAGCTGTACCCGGAAGATGAGTCTGGTCCTCAATCAACCAAGAAACCAGTTGTTGTTGAATCTTATGATGAGATTGTCTTCCCCGATTCTTCAGAGTCTTTCTATGCCCGGGTTCAGAATCATCCAGCTGTTATAGTGCCACGCATGTCCGCCGGTTTTAACATTTCTGCTTCTGGTAAATCATCATCCTTCTGTCTTCTGATTATCTCTGCTGCCCTTTGGATGTTTTGTTTATTCTATAGACCCTGCAGTACCCCCAGAAAACTCTAATGAACGGGAGAGAGGCGATACTAAAGATCATCCTCTTAGTCAATGGTTCTTGAATTTCTCAGAGGCAGATGAGCTGCTGAAGCTTGCTGCAGCTCGCCAGCAGGTCAGAAAGGCCTTAGTTTATTCTTGTTTGTCGTTCATTCTTAACTTTCTTATGCTTCTTCTGAAGTTGTTGGGCATGGGCATCCGCATTCATTTTTATAAAGGAATTAGGATTGCACTTTGGAGCTTTTATGTGTTGGCTTACATCTATGGTGTATTCAGGATATGACGTGGGGTGGCTGGTGTTGAGTCAAGCAATTTTGAACAAAAATCGAAGTAATGAGAAATGACACATTTCATCAGCATATTTTAACAAGCACCTGACAAGAGGGCAGCTGCTGCCACCAGCTTCGCTCTCCTCCTCGTTTCTCCCCCTCCATCCGCTTCGACACCCACACAATCTAAGTCTCAATTTTCTACCTGGCACCATATGGATAATAATTTTTCTCTCTCATCTATTTGTTGAAACTGGAATTTTGGATAGTCTCTGATGTCACAAGCAGTTGGAATTTGGAAATACTCATCTGTTCAGTTCTCAATAATGCCTCCTTACTTGATGTTTGTTTGGGAAGGAGGTTTAAAGGCTGGGGAGTTGTGTTAAAAGTTAACATTGTTTAAACATGATTTGCATTTAGGTGCAAGCTCATATTATCAAGCTGAGGAGACAACTTAGTGTGATGGATGGGATGCCTCAACTGTCAAAGCCAGCCTCTGCTTATGAATAAATATGTCATGTGAGACTTCTGAAGTTTCTCCTTCAGCTTTCTCATGCAGGAACTGATAGATGACATGTCAGATAGTGGAGTGGCGTAATATTGTGAAGCATTCTCCTTTTGTTGAGTAGTTACTCCTGCAAGAGTTTTTTCAGAATTTGAGAAGCTGAAGGAAAAGGGTCAAACCATATCTTAGTGAAGAATCTGACTAATGAGGAACAAACAAATAAATTATCACTATGTTTATTCCTTTTTCTACTTCTTCCAAGTGCGTGTCGGTGAGGGATACACTTACCAGAGCAAAGTAACTGGTTGGAAGCTTGATATCAACCTCCATTTACATCTCTTTGATAACTGTCTGCAATGTGGAACTGAATGCAGAGTAGAGATGCCACTTTGCCATGTCTGGTAATTCTTACGTTACTCAATCTGATAGAATGTAAATATTATTTCACGGGGTTACAAATGAGTCAATTTTCTGGAGTCAATTGAACGTACCAAACAAAATTTAGAATGACCAATTTACATACTTAGTGTTACCAACTTTAGCCATGGAAGCAGTGTACTCTCATCCTTGGTCTATGGGGAATCCAATCTGGATTGTAATTTTTGGAACATTGTCTCTGGTGCATCCGTTCTAATCGTGCCTCTTCTCTATGCCTATGAATATTTTCATATGCTATACTTCATGGAGTGATAGTCAAAAACTGTGTAGGCATGGCTTCTTTGTCATTGGCCAATGATCACAATGAGAAATAGTCAGTTGTAAGTCAGAACTACTGTTCTGGAAGTTCAGAAAAGTTAATGAAGACAGCTAAATATATATATATATATATATATATATGTATGAAGGGATATTGATGAGGGAAATGTAATTACTCGTTACTTACAATTTCCAATAATATTTGGAGCCTTTTGTTAAACGCTTTTATGGATATCCCATATTTTAGTTTCATGGGATGCTTGTTCTCTTTCCAAATAGTTGGTAGCCATTCATGGAGACGATGTATGAAAATAGATGGAGGCTTGTATTTACAAGGAGATCTTCGGACGAGGAAGATATTGCTCTAATGGTAAGGTTTTTTTTTTGGTCAACTAATGGGGCAATGATGCAGCTAGTGAGGTACTAGTGGTAAGTTTCAGATATTCAGTTTTGCGGGTGAAGTGTCCATCCATTATCTAAGTAAGAAGATTGTGGGAATGACTAGTTCTTAGCTTCATGCTATCTCGGTAGTTGTGTTTTAGTAACAACATGGCTCGCATTTGTCCATAATTCAACTTTGGCATTGTATGCTTCATATAAGTTTGCAATATTCAATTATCGCAAAACATCTTGCAGCCATCGACACGCGAAGAAAAGTAGGAATTAGTCTTATTTCCGATAGTTTTAGATTGCCAGTCGTTTTTCTTCTTTTGAGGATTCCTCATTTATCTCCACTTTGTATCTTCTTTTTTATTTATCGCATCTTGGCACATAGGAATTTTTTTTAGAGGAAGCTTAACTCCGTTAGAGAAATTCTTGAGTGGGTGGTTGTTCTACTTTGCTATCCCACATAGCTTATGTCTTTAACTTGGGATGATCGGATATTGGGAACCATTTGTCAGAATATTTAAATAGTAAATCACGCCATCACCTAACAGTTTAAAGTTTTGAGTTGAAAATTCTACCTCGGAGTATAAGGTCCTAAGTTCAAATTTTCCTAGCCTCTAATTTGTCTCTACAATTATATATCCTCACACTTTAGTCTTGGGCGAAATCCAAGCCGGCGGAGCATTTAATATTAGACCACACCTTCATACAATAATGTCCACTTCCAGAATAGATGGCAGCGGTCCCACAAACTTGTTGACCATTTAATGGGAAATGCTGCTCTTAAACCGAGATTCTGCATTGTACACGAGATTTATATGTCCAAGTGTGATAGATATTTAGGGGATTCTGCTGCTTCATTCCATCTAGCATTTCCTTAATATGGTTGTTATAAAGAACAACAAATTGTGCAAATACCTATAGTGGCAGGTTTCCTAGGACAGCTATTGTTATTATAACTGGTGATTACTTTTAATTTAACTTCTCGTCGTAACCTAGCTTTCAAGGAGGTAATCACCATATATATAGTTATTGGGGAGTCTAATTTATGTCCGTTGTTACATGGCCGTAAGACAAGTTAGGAATCTAATGTTCGTGTTTTCTGTCATAATTCCAACCTGTCTTAGATGCTAAATGATACTGTGTCAAACACTTAATTTGTCAATCCTTTTAAAACTCTTTTGAGTCATTTTGGTGACTTATGGTTCCGTATTTGCAACCATCGATATGTCTATGTCGTTTTTTTTTTTTTAAATTTTTGGTCGGACGTGTCTATGTCGTCGCGGACATCATGTTTGTTGATTATTATTATTGTTATTATTATTTTTTTTGTATCTTGTGTTACGGGGATAAGTTGTTGGAAGCAAGATACATGATTTTTAATTCTTTCCGATTGTCAACGGTAATTAACTTTATTTGATGAGAAAAACAACGTATATATACAAACTAAGATAAAACTCCCAAAACCCACAAGCCCACAAAGACAATTCTACCCTTACTCTTTAACACTCCCCCTCAAGTTGGAGCATGGATATCAAGTATGCCCAGCTTGTTACAAATATACTCAACCCTACTACTTCCTAGAGATTTGGTGAAAATATCGGCCAGTTGTTCACCGGTCTTAATATAACTAGTAGAGATAACTCTAGCTTGAAGTTTCTCACGAACAAGATGACAATCAACTTCAATATTTTTGGTACGCTCATGGAATATTGGATTAAAAGTAATATGGATAGTTGCTTGATTATCGCACCACAACTCCATTGGTGCGGGATCTTTGAATCCGAGTTTAACTAATAGCCGACGCATCCGGATTAACTCACAAGTAGCTTGAGCCATAGCCTTATATTCTGATTCCGCACTTGATCTAGCCACAACACTTTGTTTTTTACTCTTCTAAGATACTAGGTTTCCTCCCACAAAGGTGCGGTAGCTTGATGTAGATCTTCTATCTATGGGAGATCCCGCCCAATCGACATCCGAGAAGGCTTCCACTTTTCCGTGACCACGATCCCTATAAATGAGCCCACGACCTGGGACTTTCTTCAAGTATCTCGGAATTCTAATTACGGCATCCCAATGTGAGGTACGGGAGAAGACATAAACCGACTCACAACACTAATCGGAAAGGAAATATCGGGTCGAGTGATAGTCGGATAATTTAGCTTTCCAACAAGTCTTCGATACCTTTACGAATCCTCTAATAGTTCACCATTCTCTGCCATCAACTTCAAGCCCACTTCCATTGGTGTATCCAATGGTTTAGCTCCTAACATACCGTCTCGCATAAGTAAATCCAGAACATACTTTCGTTGTGAAATATGAATGCCTTTCTTCGCCCGTGCCACTTCGATACCCAAGAAGTATCTCGGTGATCCTAAATCCTTTATATGGAATTGCTGCTGCGGATATAGTTTTAACTCATTAATTCCCGTAGAATCATCTCCAGTTATGACAATATCATCCACATAAACTATAAGAAATATGCGACTAGCTCCAGAAACTCGGTAAAACATCGAATGATCTCCAGTACATCTACTCGGTCAAAACTGGAGTACCGCATCAGAAAACTTCCCGAACCATGCTTTGGGAGATTGTTTCAAACCGTATTAAGATTTTTTTAAGCGACAAACATGGCCGGACTCCCCCTGAGCAACAAACCCGGGTGGTTTCTCTATATACACCTCTTCCCGTAAATCTCCATGAAGAAAGACATTTTTAACATCAAGCTGAAACAGAGGCCAACTAGCAGAGGTAGCCAAAGAAAGTAAGAGACAAACAGAGGTCATCTTAACCACCGGGGAAAAGGTATCACCATAATCGACTCCAGAAACTTGTGCATACCCTTTAGCAACCAATCTCGCCTTAAGACGAGCAAGAGAACCATCAGAATTAACCTTGACAAGAAATACCCACTTACATCCAATAGCCGTCTTCCCTGGGAGTAAAGAGACAAGATCCCAAGTTTGGTTTTGGTCCAATGCCAATAGTTCCTCCTCCATAGCTTTCCTCCAGCCTGGACTAGATAATGCTTCAGCAAGAGTTTTAGGAATAGGATGTGTATCAATGGTCATTAGACTAGCACGATAAGAGGCAGATAAACCAGAATAGGAGACAAACTGTGCAATAAAGTGTTTCGTACAACTACGAACTCCTTTTCGATGTGCAATGGGAATATCAAGGTCAGTATATAACTAACTTACCTCGGGTTCGGAGGACAAAGAAGACGAAGTAGGCTCAGACTCATCTGCAGGGGGCTCCACATGCCGACGAGGACGTCTACCGTAAACATAATGGACAGGTGGAGGAGTTGGAGGTTCTGAAGTTGGTGTTGATTCCATAATGACATATGTCAAGGAATCATCATCCATTGTAGGAGGCGCCATTGGAATATCGGAATAGACAATAGACTAAAAAAATGAGACATCTCAGGTAGTAAAATACTTATGTAAAGAGGGACAGTAGCACTAGTAACCCTTTTGTGTACGAGAGTACCCCACAAAGATGCATTTAAGAGATCATGGATCAAGTTTAGAAAGTCCTGGATGATGATCACGAATATAACAGACAACCAAATATACGAGGTGGCAGATGAAATAAAGGGTTGGAAGGAAAAAGGAGAGAGTGAGGAATTGCACCTTTAAGAACAGAGGATGACATGCGATTGATAAGATAGCATGCGATCATAACTGCGTCAGCCCAAAAAGATTTATCTATTTTCATTTCAAACATCAAAGAAAGAGTAACTTCTAATAAGTGACGATTCTTTCTTTCAGCTACACCATTTTGTTGTGGTGTATCCGAACAAGAAGATTGATGAAGAATGCCCCGTTGAGACATGAATTCGGAGAAAGGCTTAGAAAAGTACTCTTTGGCGTTGTCACTTCGAAGAATACGAACAGAGGTAGAAAATTGAGTATGTACTTCGTTAACAAATGCACAAAAAATAGAGAATAATTCAAAACGACTTTTCATTAGATATAGCCAAGTGGCTCTTGAATAATCATCTACAAAAGTAACGAAGTACTTAAAGCTCAACTTTGAAGTAATCAAACAAGGACCCCAAACATCAGAATGAACTAACGCAAATGGTCGAGAGGCCTGTTTATTGACTCTTGGACTATAACTAATACGGTGCAATTTCCCAAACCGACACGACTCACACTCAATATGAGACAAAGAATGAAAACGAGAATCTAACTTCTGCAAACTTCTCAAAGAGGGATGTCCCAAGCGACAATGAATTTGATGTGGGGAAACTGTCGAACAAGCAACACTTGTGGTATCATCAAACACATTTAGCCCCGCAGACATGTGTCCCCTACCAATCGTCTTCTTCGTCTTCAAATCCTTAAAGACACGGGAACATGATAGAAGGTTACGGAACGGTTATATTCTTTGGTAAGATGGCTAATAGACATAAGGTTAAATGGAAAATTTGGGAGGTATATGACGGAAGATAAAGATATGGAGGATGTTAGGGGAACTGTGCATATCCCTTTTATTGTGGATAAAGAACCATCGGCTATAGTAACATTGGAGACAGACTCATGAAAGGTAGAAAATATACCCGAAGATCCGGTCATATGATCCGTAGCACTTGAATCAATGATCCAGGATCGAGAGATAGATGAGAGACATGCTATTGCATTACCTGTCCGAGCAAAGGTAGGCGTGGAAGAGGAAACTGGTTGAGAAATCTGGAACCGATTGTACCTAGCAAGTTCCTCTTCTGACATTCTGATCAATGTTCCTCCCTCGGAGGACCGAGAAGAAATAACAAATTCAGTTGCATTAGTTACATTTGCTGCAACGGAATGAGGGGGCCTTCCATGAAGTTTATAGCAGAAACGCTAAATATGTCCAGGCATACCACAATGATAACATGTGCATGCAGGTCTAGTATTACTTGCCGGGTCACCGGAGGTGCTACTAAATGATTGTGATTGACCTCTACTGAACCCATGGCCATTACCACTACTACTAAAGGCTGCGACCACTCGACCACCACCACGACCTCGACCACCACCTCGGTTCCCTTGGGCTGCCAAGGCAGAGTTATCACCTAGGGGGGATATATCTTTAGATGATTCACGTGAGACCCTTAAGACCCGAGAAAAGGTCTCCGTCGGTGAGGCCACGATATCTCCTCCAAGAATTTGTGAACGAACCGCCTCAAACTCTGGTCCTAGTGCTCCCAAAAAACCCATAATGGCCAATTGTTCTCATTGCTCCCGCATCTTCCTAACATCAGGGGTAATTAGCAAAAGATGATTAAGTTCCTCATACATTTGTTTAAAATTAGCAAAGAATTGAGTAAGAGGCCGACCCTTTCTATCGGCTCTAAAGAAATCTTGAGAAACTTCATAAATTCTTGACAGATTATTTTCTCCAGAATAGAGGACATTCAAGTAATCCCACGGCTCCTTAACCGTAGTGACATGTGTAACTAAGGCAGCCACATGAGATTCCATAGAATTCCACATTTGTCTAAGAATTATGGCATCCATTGTATTCCATTTAGTATCGGCATCGGTTCGTTCATCCGTCAAATGATGATTCAGCTCTCTTCCAATCAATACTACCATCACAATTCTTCTCCAATGCTGGTAATTGGAGACACCAGCTAATTTTGCCTCTGTCAAACGACTAGAGGATGCGGATACGACCTCGGTCACTACTCCTTTGCCGTCCGCCATAACTCAAGCTTCCGAACAACCAATAAATTAGAAATCAAACACCCCTTCCAAATCAAGAACAAAACTTCTCAGATTATCACAATACCACAAATTACCAATTAAATTAGTACCAATGATCAATAATGAGGACAAAAATCAACAATCGAGACCCCCACAATCTTCTCCTTAACCGTTAAGATCACCAAAACCTTCCCGGCACAAACTAGCTTCCACGTAAACACTGCACACCTCAACTCAGCATAACATCCATAGGTACCACCTTCCACAAAAAACAAGATTCGGTTTCAGCAACACTTCACGCCTCCATAAAATCCGACATCCATGCCACTTACCCGTATTTTCACCTGTGGGGGCATCAGGAAATCAGCCGGAGAACTCCTTCGCCTCAACAGCACATCAAAAACACCAACCCTAGAGAACTCCGGCTTGAATTGACGTTGGAGCCGAGCTGCGCCGACTCACTGGGTTAGGACGACGCCGGAGAAGAACTTCGCCGGCCTAGGTAATGTCCGGCGACGTCAGATCTGGCTTCGCCGGGCCTAGGCGACGCCCGAGAAAGACTTCGCCGGCATTTAAAGTGGTCCGAATGGTGCCAATACGGGCATGCTGGTAGTCTAAGAACCGTGTATCCAAAAGAGCAATTCTGGCTACAACAGGGAGACCTTTACGGCAATGGAAGGAAAGAGCAAGTCCGATGGCTTCGAAATGAAGATGGGTAAACCCTTGTTGGATCCACTAGAGTGGAAATTCAGGATGAATTTGGAGTGTCACAAATCGTTCTTGTTGCGTAGCAAGAATATGATCTTGGTCAAACTTGGAGGATCGAACATACTCTTTGACGGAGCGGGGAGTGTGTCGGATAAGGTGTTTGATGGAGCGGATTAGGGAAAAGGAAGTGGGTTTGGCAAAAGCCGAATATGGATTAATTAGGGGAAGATGGGTTTCAGAGATTTTGTTGTCTTCGAAAAAGGCTACCTCATAGAGATAGTCTATTTTGGATGCGATAGATTTTCGTAACTCTGGGGGTGATGCAAGAGAGAGTGGAGACCGATGCTGTATGGGAGTAAGCATGCTTTCTTCCGGAGTTTCCATGGTGTATAAAAATTTCTCTTCATCACAGATCTTCAAACACTAAAATATCAATATTAATCTATCTTCAATGGCATATGGCTCTGATACCAAAAAGGAGCGGAAGCAAGAACTTAATCCGAAACAAGTATGCTATCCCACACGGGCTCTCTGGCCACTCAAGGGATCGCTTTGTTAGTTTCCGGATCTCGCTCTTGGAACTAATCCTTTAAGACATCGATTTCTGATCCACAGGATCCACTATTCATTACCACCATAGGTTTATCCCGATCTTAATATTGGATAGATCCAGCGCTCACTTGCGAAGTTAATTAACAAATGGAGAGAGGCCCCGCCGGACTCTACATGCGCTTTAACCCAATATCGGATCTAATAAACTTTCCGGATGATTACGTAATTTGTGGCAAGTGGAGAGCATACTGAACCAACCATCGTAATAGAGAAGTAGAGACATTTTAACGCAGAAGAATCTGCTCGAAGAGAAAAGAGGAGAATTTTAGAAACTCATGAAGCAAACTTTTACTTGGATTCTACAAAGGAAGCCAAGTCTTGGCCTTTATAAGGGGTAAACATGCCTTATATAGGCGGACTCACAAAGGAACCTCTATAATTGAGGTCCGACAAGCACACCTAAACAACAACAAACATTGACTTCCGAGGAAGCCATTATTGCGAACAAGCACACATAAACTCTGCTGCCTCTCTTGACTTTTTACAACGCGGAATAGGAGAGCAGGTAAACACACGTCTTCTTGGACTTTTTGCAACGCTGTCTGATGGATTGGAGCAGGTGAAGCAGGTGAACGACTTATCGTCTTCTGTCTGGGTCGGGATGATAATTGGCGTCGTCTGAGTCGGAGCTGCCTGGTCCATCATAGTCGGAGGGGCCGTCTTTTTGACTTCTGTAAGCTCGTAGTAATTGTTCTTTTTCATAATCCGAGATGATTTGGTCTAAGTGTGGATCATGAGGAACGCCCGTGGTGCTTCTAGATGAGGAAGGGACGTCGGGCATGACAAGTTGTGGGTAGCAGTATGGATCTTGTGACATTTGTCCACCCCATGGATCAAAGGATGGAGTATCTATATCCATGGAGGAGCTTGGTTGATTGTTGTTGTACTCCTTGAGTGCTTCGAATACATGAGGATGGGTCCTGGGTGTATCCCAAGAGTAGCTAACTGAGCTATAAGGCTATATCTCGGGTAGTATAACCTTATTCTCTTGACGGAGGATTAGCTGGAGTTCTCTATATTCATGAGGAATGTCAAATACGATGCTGGAGTACGTCTTGTGAATCTTGAAGACTTGATCTTGGAGTACCGGCTTGAAAGTGGTAGTGCCAGATTCTGCAGCATTAGATCTTTTATCTCCTGCGGGTCCATTGAATGACCAAGGATGATGAAAGAGGACAACCTGTGTGTCGATGGGTTACGGTCTACCAACTTGTCTTTGGAGGACGAACAAGTGTTTCCATGCTTGAAGGGGTTGGAACCAAGTGAGGATATCAAGGAAGAATTTCCGGGGATGGTCCCGATAATTTCCAAAAAGGGAATCGAACAAAACCTTGATGATTTCGTCTAAGGGAAATTCTATAGCAACTTGGTAGAGGTGAAACATGAACCAAAACATCCATTTTAGATCAAAAGGGAATGGGATGGTAGAAGACCATCTTAGGGGATGTATGAACGGATAATCACAATTGAGACATGGTTTGAGGAACAATCCACCATAGTCTTTGAAAATGACATAATGATAATCCCAAAATAGTCCGTGAAAATTATCAGAGAGGGAATTTTGCTTGAGAAGAGGAGGAATATCAAGTGGATACTGGTGTGATGGCCACTGGTGTTCACGCATATTCTGGACTTTGAAGGATCCCGAAAACTCTTTTCGGATAAACATGTTTATGGATTCGAAAGGTTCGTTTGGCCTAGAAAAGAAATCAGCCAAAATATTTTTCTTTCCAGAAATGTGTTTTGAATCGAAAGAGTATTTGGAGAACCATTCTGCCCAACGCAAGAGTTGAGGATAAGGAACTTGCTTTTGTTTGAATTTGAGCATCCGAGGAAAAGAGGACATGTCCATTTCGACTAAAAAATGATGACCGATGAGATGAAATTCAAATTTTTTTATTCCATTTTTTACAGCAAGAATTTCTTTGAATGTGGAATGGTAATGCATTGCCGTTGCTGAAAACTTTCCACTTTTGTATGCACAAATTCTTCGCTTACCTTTATGTTCTTCAAGGAGGATAGGCGCCCAGTATTTGTCACTAGCATCCGTCAGGAGGATTCTGGTTCCAGTGGAAGGGATTTGAAGAGGAGGCAAATTTTGCAGTATTTCTTTTAAAGTTTTAATGGAAGTGGTTTGTTTTTGTGACCAAGGAGGAGGATTTTTTTTTCAACATCTTTTGCAGAAGAGAAAGGATCCGAGAAATTTTTGGGATGAAATCTCCGAGATAATTGACGATTCTTAAAAAGGATTGAACCCGGTGAATTGAGAGGTTTTCATCTAGGAATTTCTGGAGATCTTTTGCAATATGTGGACCTGGGCAATAGGTTCCATTCTTCAAACGCATGCCGAGAAATTCAATTTCTCGTTGAGCTATGACCATCTTCTTCTATGAGAGCATGATGCCATGAGTATGCACAATTTCAGCAAATTGCTGAAGGAGTTTTGCATGAGAGTGTTTATCATGGGAAAATAGGAGGATATCATCAATGTAGATCTGGGCATTGGCAAGGATAGGTTGGAAAATTTTGCACATGGCCTTTTGGAATAAGGACGGAATGCTTTTAAGTCCAAAGGGAAGGACTTTCCATTGGAAGTGCTGGTTAGGGATGCAGAAACCAGTTTTGAATCTGTCTGAAGGATGAATTCCTAATTGCCAAAAGCCCGCCTTAAGATCGAATTTGGAATAGATCTTGGCTTGGACAAGACCGGAGAACAAAAAGTTCTTATGGGGCAATGGGAATTTGTCATCTTGTATGAACAGATTGAGAGGCTAGTAATTTATGACTAGACGCAGCTTTCCACGATTTTGCTCCGCTCTTTTGTTGACATAAAAGGCTTCACATGCCCAAGGGGAGTCAGAAGGCTCAATGAGGCCTTGAGAAAGGAGCCGAGCACATTTTGCTTGTGCTAGAGCAAGGTGATCCGGGTTCATGCCCGAATGACTTGCTTTGGTAGGATTAATTTCTCCATTTTTCTTGAAGGGAATTTTGACAAAAAAGTCAGAATTTTGCCAAAGAGGGTTGGAGCAAATTTGAGCAAATCATTGGTGAGATTCCGAACAATGAGAGAGAAGAGATTGATAGATGGGATCAAGGATTTCCGGTTGGATGAGAAAGAGTCTCCGGATTTCAACAAACTCCTGGAACTTCTTTTGGAATTTTAACCCCTTAGGGTTAATCTTGAGTTGTGGGAGTTTAGAGAAAATATCCCAACCGATAATGAGATCCTTGTCATGGGATGGACATCCAAGGATTTGAGTGGTGATTTCACAACTAGGGAGAATATGGATGGTGAGAGGTTTACTACGCAATTTGGTAGTAAAAGTTTCTCCCGAGGCCGCCTGGAAATATCTGGTATATGGTGTCCAGTATTCTTCCGGGAGGATTTTGGTATCTAGCAGAGATGCGGCTGCACCAATATCAATGAGGGCAATAACTTGGATGGATTTGGTGTTTTCTGAAAATTGAAGTTGGACTGGAAAATGCGGGGGATGGAATGTTGGGGAGTGGATTCTGAAGGAATCGGTAAGAGGAAAGAATGAGAGAATATCTCCTGGAGAAGAGTCCGAATCAGAAGAGTAAGTTTCAATAGCACACAAGGTGTCCGGAGACGGCTCTTCTTCAATGGAGAAGATGGATTCAACGTCTTCATCACCGAGAGAAATCCCAGCAACGTCGGATCAGGCTTCGCCCGGCCCGAGCGACCTTGGATTTGGCTCGCCGGAGCCGAGCGACGGTCGCAGAGCTTGGGCGACGCCGGGCTAAGGTCGCCGGCCTTGGGATCTGTTTCGCCAACCTTCGCCGAGCCTAGATCCGGGTTCGCCGGGCTTAATTCTTCAATTAGCGGTGGTCGGTGATAATTTTAGGGTTCGGATCTAGGGTTTAGGCCTAGATCTAGGGTTTAGGCTCTGATACCATGTCGACAGTAATTACCTTTATTTGATGAGAAAAACAACGTATATATACAAACTAAGATAAAACTCCCAAAACCCACAAGCCCACAAAGACAATTTTACCCTTACTCTTTAACACTGATGAATTGTAAGAAGATGTGGCCTAAGTTTTGTCTTTTTAAAGTACTTAGAACATTCTGACAAAAAAAAAAGAGTACTTAGAAGACAAGAGTAACATGGTCGTCACATGTTTCTACTCCATGGTTTCGCCATCTCTTTGGAATTGTTGAATCGTTAATTAGCAGATGTTTTTCATTCGCTAAATGACAAGGATAGGTTATCCTGTACATCTTGTCCTTATTTATGTTACCTATTTTTCCTCCATAGAACATGGGTAGCTGCCTCTGCAGACAACAACCTGCTGGCTTCCAATGTTCTCATTATGTTTAGCTTGGTTGACGTTCCTTACTCAAAAAGTTTGTATTAGAATTGTGTGCAACGTTGATTTTTAAGTTGATTTGGCAGGTTCTGCTAGGACTTGGTAGTTATGTCCAAAATTTGGTATGTGTTTAGTGCTCACTCTTGATTTAATTTTTGTTGATTTGATCTTTCATGAAAAGCAAAAAAGAAAAGCTCTGTGGGCCTCTCACCTCTTGTCCAGTTAGCATAAGTGGTGCTTGATTTTATGAATTTTAGATGTCCTTGAAGTTCTGTACTGTGTGATTGTGGTGGCTCGGAATTTGGCAGGACCATGTGGGTAGGCAGTCCTTCAATGCAGAAACAATCGTCATAACTAACCGGAGAGCGTGAAAAACTCGTGCTGCATTGTATCTGAATACTCTGATGATTCAATCGGGCATCATGCCCTTTGGAACCTTATTGCCTGGGTGTCCTACTGAGATGATGGGCTTCCTCGTCGTTTTCTTTTTGTTTTGACATCCTAGGTACTTGTATTCTCGTCGGATGGAGGCATTTTTACCTTTTCCATGTACGATTGGTGCACAAGGGTAATTTTTTCCTTCCCTCCCTTTGACAAAAATTGCACCTTGAGATGAATTTAATAGTATCCAGGGATGTTATATGCATCTGATGCTGGAATCATTCCTTTGCTATAATTGGACATACCCATTATGAGGTAATTTCTTGGTTTTGTGAGATTTTGATGTCGGGGGCCTATTCCCTAAAGCTCTTGAAAAGGACTCTTACCGTGGCTTTTGATGGGGAACCTTGGAGACAGCTTCCTTTAAGGTCAGGTGGAGCCTGAAAGAGAGAGCAAAAAATGTATGGGTCAATCTATTGGCCAAAGGGTACTTTCGCAAGGAACAAGGTTGAAAAAGTTCTTGAAGTCTTTGTTTCTTCATAGCACTCCCTCTTAAAGTTTTGCCTTGCTCAGGCATATTATTTTTATTGGGCTGACCTCTATTGGACCCCAATTCGCACAGTGTGGAGGAATTCCATCTCTTTTTTCTGGGACCGACCCAATTGTAGATTTGTCTGCAAGCCAACTATAAGGATTTGATTGATGGGGACAAGTCAATTTCAAGAGCTCGGCTGCGTACCCATTTTGAGGACATCTAAGGCGATTTGACGTCATCAACTGGATTGAAGTTGACTGCATTGACCTGGGACCATAGTGGGGAAATGCCGACGAGCCACGTAGCTTCTCAGGTAAATTTACTCCGGGAGCTATGGCTAGACACCCGAATATAAGGTCCACTGGCCGGATCCGTCTTAGTCTTCCTCTTATGTGTATAGATGGTAATAGTACAAACAGAGGCATGGTCTCTCTGTAAAAGCGTAAAGTATCTCATCGCTCGAGTCCTCAAAGGGCTAAGTCAAGGGACATCTTCAGTTACAATGCGCAAGCTTGAGGCATTCGGGTAGCATCAACAGACTATTTTTTGAGAAAAATGAAGAACATATGCATGACTATTTAGTCAGGAGAGCATAAGCGGGTCTAAAGACAGCGCAGAAAGAAAATGACGACGACAGAGGTTGTACTCAAAATAACTCGAGTTTTGATGTTTTAATCGACCTCAGCACGCGGTAAAAGCAAACTTATGTCAAGTGTTGTTTTCCCAATCTTGGGTCTTGGTGTCTAATTTCCATCTCTTGAGCACTGAATCACCAAAGGGGGATTAATGCGGAAGAGCTCAGAGAACGAAGAGATCACCAGCTTTCAAGGTTACCAATAGTAGACGAATTGCGATGAAGTAAGAATTTTGTCGGACTCTTTATGTTAATCACGCAACATTACCGATGTTAATATGTGGCGGTGTTATTGTTCCGCGACATACATGGTTCACGAGACTGCAATGTAGCTCAGGCAATCGCTCTAATACTCGACCAAGTACACCAAGTGCTATAAAAAGATTAATGGTTGAGGACGACACGGGTTCTCTATCTTCGACCCTTCCCCTCAGGCCAGGAGAAGATGAAAACTTAGATCAAAGGTTAGGGAATGTTGGAGTAAGAACAGAGAGAGAAGATAACAAAACAGTCTCCATCGTACTTGGGTGGCCAGTTCTTAGTATTGTTGAGGCCATTTGCCAACTCATTTAAAGAGAAAGAAGAAGAAGACGGCGACGACAACAACAACACAAGGAAGAAACGAACAAAGAGAAAATGCAACTTCGTATCTCAGCTCTCCCTGGATGTTACATTGAAGTGGCATGTCCAAATGAGTTGCCAAAAGGTATCCTAGTCTTTTTCTATCTCTCTCGAGTACATCTTCGGATTGACGAAATGTGCTTCCCCCCATGTGGATTACGAGCCAGTTTCGTAAGAACCCAATGCTTGTGGAAGCACAATTCGGCTGGCCGACATGTCGAGCTGAGACCATCAAAACCTAACCAATCATAGCCTCCATTGGTCTTGGTACATACTTGGCTAATATGTGAACTGGTCATGGCCAATCTCTCTCTCTCTCTCTCTCTCTCTCTCTCTCTCTCTCTCTCTCTCTCTCTCTCTCTCTCTCTCTGCTACAGGTACTAGTATTCATTGGATGTGAACAGTCCCTGAGGCCTGAGTGAATGGGGATGGGGACACCAACCATTGCATGGAGACGAAATGTTAGACAAAGAGGTAAGGGTCCCCTGTTGCCCTATGAGAAAGCATACACTGCAGGGAGAATTACAAAAAAAAGTCATAAACCTATTGCAATTGTGCAGAATCCAACGATATAATATTTTAATATTTTTTTAGATTTTTTCATTTTATATTCTTTTTCTTTCTTCTTTTTTTCTTCCATCGTCTTCCTTTAGTCGGTCATCGGCCGCCCATCGGCGACATCGGCCTCGCCAGGGGCTGACGAGGACCTCGCCCGGCCCACGGCGACATCGGCCTCGCCAGGGGCTGACGAGGGCGACCTCGCCCAGCCATGGAGAGGACAAGTCTCGCTAGTGGCCGGCCTTGGTTGGGCGACTAGCTAGAGGAAGAAGAGGGTTGAAAATAAAAGAAGAAAGAAAAAAAAAAGGAAAAATAAAATAAAATAGGAAAATAAAAATTTAAAAAAATTAAAATATTATGTCGTTGGATGTACTGAATTAGCACAATTGTAATAAATTTAATTTTTTTTTTTGTAATTTAGGGCACAACCCCACGGCACATTGGCATTGGCATTGAACAGTTTTCCATTGCCCTTGCTAAATTACACTTAGCCCAGCAAAATACCAAATAGCTTCTCCCCTTCTTTCCTTTTTTTTTTTTTTTTGTTTCCTTCTGACATGTCACATGACATTGACTATGTTCCAAATTGGCGCCCAACCCAAAAAAATTGAGAGAAAAAAGAAGAAGAAGAAGAAGAAGAAGAGAGAACACTCCCTATAAATACCTCTGCATCTCTTCTCTCCTTCCCCCACCACCATTTTTCCCCCCCAAGAACTCCTCTCCAAACCCTCTTTGGCTCTCTTCCCAAAGAACGCCCCCAGAGAGAAACCCAGTAATTTCTCTCCCTCTCTCCAAGATCAAACATTGGACTGCCCATATGGCAATGAGGAGGAAGTCAAACAAGCTGCCTCAAGTAGCAGCAATCAAACAGATCCTCAAGAAATGCTCAGGCCTGGGCAAGAGATCCTCAAACGGCTACAACAACAATGGGGGACCTGGCCCGCCTGAGGATGTGCCCAAGGGTCACTTTGCGGTGTACGTGGGAGAGAACAGGAGCAGGTATATCGTGCCCATCTCCTGGTTGGCTCACCCCAAGTTCCAGAGCCTGCTTCGGAGAGCCGAAGAAGAGTACGGGTTCGGTCATGACATGGGAATCACCATCCCTTGTGAAGAAGTTGTGTTCCAGTCTCTAGCTTCCATGATCAGCTGATCAGAGAGAGAGAGAGAGAGAAACTCTTTGGGGAAGATTTGATTTGCATTTATAGAGAGTTAGTTTCCGGAGGATATATGACAAATAACTCATCCAGTCCTTCTAGGGAGGTCTTGGTTGGTTCTGACCAATTTGTTATACGGATATCCGTAGAGTCGTGTTCATCGTTTGCATGTTACGTTTATGAATGAAATTGATCAAGAAGAGCTTGACATTATCAGAGTAACCAAAGAGCAGTGTCCCTTGTGCTCTTCATCTTTCTTCCTGCTGATCATCATCCTAATCCTATCCGTTTTCTATGATCAATAATGTCCAGATCAGAAAGGAACACTGTAAGGACATAGAGTGCTTTTCTTCAGCAATTCAAGTCGGAGACAACATCACCGAAAAGAGTGATGCCAGTTCGACTGAAACTGGTTTATAAATGTTAACATGCTCAGTTCGTGACACTGTGTCTCTCCCTTCTTACCAACTGGTGAGTTAGACAGGAAAAGTTCGATTGTGGAAGCTCGTGCAGGGACATTTGGTGTCAAAAGCATCGGCCTTTCGCCGCCGTGCAGAGAAAATATTTCTCCCTCTTGAGGAAGTTTAGCTTCGAGACGTGAAAGGCCTGAAAGAATCGCTGCATTGTTCGGATCCGGCAGTCTTTATGGCAAGGGATGAGTACCTATATACCATTTAAGCTAAATGAATCTCGGCTAAAGGAACGAGGCGATAGAAACAGAGTTTGTTTCGAAGAGAACCACGTAACTCGAAGTCGACGAGTTCATGCCCGACAATGACTCAGACATGCAAGGAGCAAGTCTCCGGTCCCGAGTTTCGTCGCCATCAGTATGTTATTGGTTTGCTAATGACCTTGTGGAGGTACAATTCTTAGTCTTCAAAGAAGTGATAACAGCAGTTTCTGTCCGTTGCTCTCACGTAGTCCCCCCTCCCCCTCTTTTCCGGCATGCACGCGAGATGTTAATACATTTGCTTGGTCGAGTTTAATGTTGTTTGTGCCGTAAGCGAGTAACTTTCCTATTATATAACCTAACATTAATGTATCCGGCGACAAAAAAAAGGTTGACTCTCTCGATCCATTTTAGTACACTTAGACACGTCAAGATGACGCTCGTATTACTTCTGTAAACTTATTGACATTGGTGTCGTGCTTTGAGTATTGGTAGATTCTTTCCAGGAAAGTTTACACCCCAAGAACCCTACTTGTTGAGAGAGAGAGAGAGAGAGAGAGAGAGAGGGGGGAGGCGTGGGCTGATGTTCGAGAGTCATTCGTCACGTTAAGTTTACACGAGTGTTACGTAGAAGTAGCGGTGAGCATGATTTCAAGGTAGAACCGGAACCTAAGAACCCATTCGGTTTTAGGTTTCAAAAATTAGAGAACCTATTCCGACATGCACGTCCCAAGTTCCAGATGGAACTTGGAACTTGTCTTGGTGTTTTTCTTGTTTTATGTTTTCATGCAATTCTACGGTATTTCATGTCGTTTGATAATGAGAGTGTAATCACGAACCACTAGCCCGAGATTTTATTTCCGGCGACATCGTGGATCGAGACTTTTACTCCGTTAATATTTCATATTCTTCGCGTGTCTGAATATGATTTGTGGTCGGCGGATTGTAGTAGCAAATGATAGTCATTAGGGGTAAGGATCACTAAAGAATACGGGTGGAGCTTGGGTAGAGCCTGGAATCGACTTTGGAACCCGTGACTGTAGATTACAAGTTTCAAGGTATGCAAGGTAGGTTTCAAATTCCAAAAATTTTAAAAATCAGTTCCGATAGTTATAAGCTTCAGATTCTAGGTGTCGTCACCCCTACATAGAAGCATGTCGAAAGGAAGGGCGAAGGAAGTTTTTTTCTTCTTATCGGAATCGACGGGTTTATTTTCCTTCATCCCCGATCGAAGAAAACATGATCTATTCTCGCTTTCGGTTGGCGGGGCTGGCTATCACCCACATCCAAACTTAAATTAGAAGAACGATAGGAGGTAATTTTCTCCGATCAGGGGAAAATACATGGCGTCCCCCTTAAAAAGAAAGCGTAAGTAGTAGTTAAAAGGGTCCAATGTTTGATGTTGATTGTAGGATTGAGTTGAGTTGACTGAAGAGGTTACTATTTGAAGAGCTTGGTTACTTTGATGAAGTTCCTAACTTCAGAGATGGGAGACAAATCCCACATGGGCTATCTGTGAATTAATGGATCGAAAAGGAGTCATCCTCCTTCACTAAAATTGTGTCTATGCATGCTTGGCGTGAATCAATTATCAAGGTCGTCTTACTCCATATGGCACGCATTTTTTTCTTTTTTTGTGGCTAAAATCGACACTTTGCGTGAATCAATTAGCTTTTTTGTTATTGTGGGGTTGTTGACAGGACAGGCATTAACGTGGGGATCAGGTCTCAATAGGGCGTTCATGGTTTCATTCATGCATTGTAACTCACCCTATCCCTTCTGCTCTTTGAACTCGATGAGTGTAAGACGTTTCATGGTTTTATATTGTCTTTATGGTAGCAAAAAACTTTTTTGTGCATTGCGCCGTTGGGTTGGATTGCGCCGTGGGAATGATTGTCCAAAAAGTTTTAAATTTATTGTACGGTGGTTAATTCAGTCCTAAATCTTTTGAGTTGATCGATTTAGTCCTAAATCTTTGGATAATTTATCAACTTTGGCCGGAATTTGAGGACGCGAGCATCGGCCGTCTTGTGGGGCATGGCCGACGCCGACGTGGATAATTAATTATAATTTTTAAAAAAAATTTCCTGAATTTTTTTTATAGTTCTTTATTTTTTTTTTTCTAATATACATTCTTTTTTCTTGAAGGGTAGACGGGTGTCGGGGCATCGACGATGGCTAGTGACCCTTGTCAACCACAAGTGACGGCCATGACGCCCCCTGCTAGTCGCGAGTGAGGGCCGCAAAGCCCTCGCCAGGTTTGTACGAGTAGGGGGGGAAGTCACAACAGCCTTCGCCTCTGTGTGAGGCGAGGGCTATCGTGGTCCCCTACCATGAGACCCTTGACGACCGCTTTCGCTGGGCCTTCGAGAAAGAAGAATGATGAAAAAAGGAAGAAAAGAAAAGAGAAAAAGATTATTTTTTTGAAAGTTTTATGACTCGATTATACTTTTGTGACAGGTTTTATGACTTGATTGTACTTTTTGAAAGTTTTTAGGACTCGATTGCACTTCCTCGACAAATTTAAGGACTTGATTGCACTTTTTAAAAATTTGAAGACTCAATTACATTTTCGTGATAAGGTTTAGGACTTTCAGTGTACTTATCCCGATAAAAAAAATGATCAAACTATGCACGAGTTTCTAAAATAGAACACACACACATACACAAAAGACCTAAACATCAAGGCACAAAGGTTGTGAAAGTAACAAAGAGGGCAGGCATGCATTTTACCGAGACTACAGAAATCTTCCTCAATCGTTAGTATTGATTTCTGTGAATCTTGAGATACTGGTGGCCTCAACATTTTTTGAATTTGTCTGTGAATCTGCAAAAGTCAGATTTCCCTGTTTTCTCACTCTTATAGCTGAAAATAATCATCATCAATTCACTTCATCTTCTATACGTGGATTTATTCCTCTCTCTTGAAAAAATTACCAAAAAAGTTATAAATTTATATTTTTTTTGTCGAAGGTATAAATTTATTGGAATTGTGCTAATTTAGTTATCAACTTTTGTTTTTGTCAATTTAGTCTTAAAGGTTTTGCATTTGTGCTAATTCAGTTATTCTAGCCAATTTTGACCAACAATCGCTAACTTGGTGCGACCGGCTCTTCCGTGGCAATTTTTTACAATATTTTTTTGATTTGTTTCTTTTCTTTCTTTTTTTTTTCCCCCTTTTTCTTTCAGCTTGGCAACCGGCCGGAAGCCGGGGCCGGCGAGGCCAAATCTTGCCTGTCCTAGCCTCTGGCCTATCGCCGAAGCCGGGCAATCAACTGGAGGAAGAAGAAAAGAAAGAGAGAAAAAAAAAAACTAACTTCGGAAAATATTATTAAAAATTGTCATGTTCCCGATTGCGCTACCTCAGCGATTTCCGGCCAAAATTGATCGGGGAGACTGAATTGGCACAAATGCTAAAAATTTAAAATTGGATTGACAAAAAATAAAGGACTATAATTAAATCGGCATAATTACAATAAGCTTATCGGATTTTTGCTTGGAGGAGCGTGAGTTGGGTGAGATGAGTTGGAGGGGACAGAAATGTTGGGTTCAGAAACTGCGACAAAAGGAGAGACCCCTCTTCGATTATGTCGAGGGTTTGCCGCCTTCGTCTCGTTCACTTAAAAACTTCTCAAAGCTCTGTTCGCCACACAATTCAAGGCCGAACTCTGGAAATCTTCCCGACTTGGCCAAGCCGGACTCCGAACATGTCCCAAACACGTTGTCTCCCAAAGTTCATCAGCTGTGTCTCGTGAGTCTTCTCAGGCTTTTTGTCCTTCCGCACTTGGTTTGGTACGTTATTGTGTCGGAAAATGATTATAAAAAAAAAAAAAGGTCTTAAACATATTTCACCGATACCAAATCAGTTTCCTAAACCTTTCGATTTGGCCAATTTAATCCTAAATAGACAAATTTTCAATTGAGTTCTTCAGGCCAATATGAGCCGAAAATCTCGCTAAGTAGATACCGATTGTCCTACGTAGCACGACCGGCGCTAACATGGACTACTTTTGAATTATTTTGATTTTTTAAATGTTCTTCATTATGGCGGGCGAGGGTGCAAAGGGCTAGCAGCTCTTGCTGGCCGTTAGCGAGGATAGCGGCCCTCGCCCATGCTCCCGTTGGTCGCAGGCAAGGGCGCGAAAACCTAGTCTAGATCTGCACGAGGCCATTGCCGCCTCGCTGGCTGCAATGAGAAAAATAAAATAAAAATAAAAGAAAACAATAACAAAAAAATTGTAAAAATTATTCACATCAGCTTTAATCGTCCTATGCGTCTACGTCAATAATTTTTGACCAAATTGATTGGAAAAATTAAATTAGCAAATTGTCAAAAGGTTTAAGACTAAATTGGCCAAATTGAAAAATTTAGGATTAAATTGGCGCCCGTACAATAGATTTGGGAAAAGTACAAAAAAAAAAGTCCTAAACATATTGTGTTGGTACCAATCCAGTTCTCTTCAGTTCTAAACCTTTTTGCATTGGTATCAATTGAATCCATTCGATAAATTTTGAACATAAGTTGTTAACGTGGATGCTAGCCATCCTACATAGCACATTCGACGCTGACATAAATATTTTTAATAATATTTAATGGATTTAGTAATTTTTTGGGTTCATATTTCGTTTTTCTTTTCTTTTATGTGCTTCTTTTCTAGTTCATTTTGTGGGCTGGCAAGGGCCGCAAAACCTTGCCCTCGATCCGGGGGTCACGGCCCTTGCCGAGTATGGGCGAGGGACCGCACGAACCCTCGCACTAGTAGCCGACAAGGGCATTGTGACCCTTGCCTAGAGTTGGCGAGGGCCACGAGGCTTTCGCCCAAGGCCAGCATGGGTTAGTTGGCAGCCCTTGTCGACCAACAACCAAAAAAGAAAGAAAGAAGTAAAGCACATAAAAGTTCAACAAAAAAAAAAGGTAGAAAAGAAAAGAAATTCAAAAAAATTCAAAAAAATATTTTTTATTTTAAAAATATCCACGTCAACACCGGCCGTACCATATAGGACGGTCGGCATTCACGTCAGCTATTTGCTGTCAAAATCGGCTTGATTGACTCAATTGGTACCAAAACTAAAAAGATTATGACTAAATTGATTCAATTAAAAGGTTTAAGATTGAATTAGTACTAATACAATAGATTTAGAACTTTTTTAGTTTGCGGAAAAATAGCTCGATGCCAGGATGATAAAAAGTGTAACACATCTCATTCTTATTACTACTTTTTCATATCTATTAAAAAAAAAAAAGAGAGGAAAAGGTTAGCTTCATCGGCAAGACAAGATGCACTCGTGGTGGCTAAAGACACATTTGGCATGGTGCTCGAACCTTGTTCAAAGATGTTTTTACTGGTATTGACCCGAATTTGGATGCTCAATGTGGTATGGTTCGGCAAACTACCGCTATCGAATTATTTGGTTCCACTCGTTATTAATGGGACCAGGGATATTTTCAGCAAGAAATATATCGAAGAGTTGGTGCTCAGCTCTTTCCCGATAAAGCTAGAAAAACCCAGCACGCGCGCGCACACATATATATGTATATCCTTATTGGGTTAGCCATATACTTCACATGTTTCTAGCGATTCATATGATATTATCAAATGATCCAAATCTCGGATAAGAATCTAATTTTTTTCTCGAAGTATCGTATGCAGCCGTTGCACATCGTGATACACAGGCCAAGGGCCATCACAGATGTCGCATGCACCGACCAATGGCGATTTATTTGAATTCGCGAGAGTCAGTCAAGTCTAAGGTTTTGAACGAAAATTGACACCATCTCCTTCTTACCGGAGGCAGCCCCCACCGGCCCCACTATATAATCGTCATTGCAATTTTTGTGCGACGACGTATATCTTCCACTCTACTACTCCAAGACTACTCACTGAATAGCTCTTCTTCAAGTGTTAGAAAAAGGAAAAGAATACGTGATCGTCAGCCACAAAATGCTCTTATGCTTCTAGTTTATCGATCAGGCATGAGAGCCTAACACCGTTGCATTACCATATCACCCGTAAACTTTCTGTACTAAAAAGTTCTATTCATTAATATGTAATTCTGTCGAGGGTACCTTATCTTTTGCTTGGTTAAGTTTCAAGGTGAGGCGTTGAAGGGTGGGAGTCCGATGTGAGTCACAATGTGCCCCATAACCGGTACACCAGGTGCATTTCCGGTCCTCTCGTACTAAGGAAAGGCCCTCTCAAAGCTGATGCCTTCCGATTTATGTGAACTTTTACTTGTCGAGCGATAGCCCTTCCCCTTGGCACCGTGAGACCACTGAGGCCGGCTTTCAATGTCTATACACCCGAGAAAGAATTAGCTAGTTCCTTTTTCCACCCTAACCGCTACTAGATGGGAAGATTCATGAGCAAAATAAGATGAAAAATGCGCATATAACCTAGACTTATATTGTCTATGGACGTGATAAATCAGCAACTACAGGATTTCAGTAACCAAGCCATTACAGGACCCCAGTTAATTATACGACTAAACTCACAAGAGAAGTGATTGTCAACGATAATGTAACGTGAGATTGATCTACAAGGGTGTAAATATCTTGAACGTGTCAATCACAAATTGTAAATTGCCAGGCAAGATTCTACGGTTCTTACGGTAGCTTAAGTCCGAGCAAGGCACCATGAGAATGGACTCCGATAGAAGTCTGTCAAACTTTGTTGATGACATGATGTGAATTAGCATGTTTATTCTGTCATCCCGGAATAAGTTTGTTGGCTAGCATAGACTTGATTATTGGGAAAAAAAAAAAAGGCAAATTACTTTGCGTTCTTTAACTAAGTACGGTAAACATCGGTCGCTACATAATAGTCTTGCATTTCCAGAGTGTGGAAACTAATCGCATGCAATGGAAATCGGGAGGGCTCTTCCATCGATGCTCGCCACTCCCTGAAATCAACACTACACAGTTCAGCTTTGATCATATTCATCTAATCTGTTGAGGCGGCCTCTTTCATTTTTCATCGAAATGCTGTCGTCTCGGCTTAGCCTCTACAAGCTTTCCTCCGTTTGCTTCTCATCAAATTTGAGAGGCCTTGCTTTCTGGGTGGGGTTGCAGAGCCGTCAGTTGCTTGCTTAGAAGATAAATGGTATCTTGACACTCTGCAAGCTTCTGTGCTGCTGCGGCTATCTCCTCCTGCCAGAGTATTAGAGAAAATGCAAAATTGCTGACAGACTAGAAAACATGCATTCACACCTTTCAACCACGAAAAACGATTATTTACATCTCTGGATGTAGTCATTGAATGGTATCAAGACTGGACAGACAATTGGAGATCAAAATAAATACATCTTTCTCAATGCTTAGCGGTCTACACTTGAATATGAAGCTGATCTATTTTGTTAGGAGGGTTGAAAAGAGCAACTGTAATGTTGACTACAATCTAATGGCGCAGTGGAGTTTGTCCTATCAATGGACTTTGAAATAAGATAGATCCATTTGACGGACATGTCCGTTGGTGAGGCATGTGATCGATAGTCCATAAACAAAAAGGTACAAGACAAGAAGAGCAAATTAACAGCTACTAGTTGACGATGACAAAATTGTCATCATATTCTTCCTGATCCTCAATGTATGTGTATATCAAAGATGTGTGGCGCTTCGTAAATGCCTCTGCACCTTGCAATAATAGGTATGTGTCTACCATGACTCTTTCCAATTTAACTTACTGAAGATAAGAAGCAAGTCTAAGGAAGACTGTTAATTAAGATTAGGTAAATCTACCGTACCTGTTTGCTCTTGATATCAAGATCTGCTGCAGATGATGAGCATGTTGTGCAGTTCTCCTTCCTTTGAAAAGAGATAGAGGACATGTAAGATATACTTTTGACATCAAGTTAAAAAAAAAAAGGTCACAATGAAAAACAAGCTGCTTATGTATGAAGTTGGTAGCCTGAATAGCATGACAATTACTCAGAAGCGATGAAAGGCAGCTGACATTAAAGTACAACATTGGAAATTGCACAAGCATGACATTTATCTCAGGACATAGGCATGATTTTTATCAGCTCTGATCGGAGGGCATTCTCCAACTAAGAAATTGCAAGACATTCCTTTCAAGATTTTTTTAACCTTGAAGGAATTCCAATGACCTGGCTGATATGCCTATGGTTATAGGGTACGAGCAGGAGAAAACAGCAATCTACAAGTCCTGGGTCTAAACGTGGGTTTTATCTGACCTCAAGCCCTAAAAAAAAACAGGGAATCACCTCCACTCAAAAAGCCTATTTTGGAAATGAACGATGATTAATTTTTATTCTGTAAGTTCAACCCTGGGACAAGTTAATCTTAGCCGACTGTAATATCCTTCATTTAAAGGTGAGGCAACAAATTTCGACCTTTTGATTTTCTGCTGAAGATCCTCACACTTAGCTTGAGTTTCCTGATGATGGTGCTTTTCTTCAGCAAGTTGCTCCTCTAACTTCTCAATCTTGCCATGTAAAAGTTTCACTTCAGCTTCCAAATCATGTGCCTGCATTTCTAATGATTTGTAAGACTCTGTCATGCATTTTAGTTGAACCTCCGCTAAGCTGTGTGAGTTTTGACATGATTCTAACTGCAATTTCAGTCCTGTAAGAAGCTTCTCTTTTTCCAGCAGCTGAAGCTTTGTAGTCTCAAGATCAGTGCACCTAGATATGCCTGATACGATGTCCTCTTTCTGTGACTTTAACAGGTTCACACCCTCCTTCGAATATTCGTAAGATGCAACCTTTGACCCAATCTGGGAGCTCGTGTTTTCTTCTTGAAATCCCTCAACATAATCCTCAATATTAGAAGTAGAAGGGATATTGCCACATTCATCTGCAAATGTATTTCCTGACAGCTTTTCCTCAATGACCTTGCTCTCCAGCAAAGCAACCTTGTCTATGCATTCTCCATCACTAGTATCTCCCTCACAACCTGTGTAGCTAATGATGCCAGATTTTAGTTCACTAGCTTTACCAACGATATCTGAAAGTTCAATAACAAAGTCAGCCAAGGTTAAGTTGTTGCATGCAAGGTTCTCAACAGAGGTGGAGAAAGATTGTATCATCTTTTCCAACCCATGCCCATAACTGGAAAAATCCTGGCATAAGGCTGCTTCCTTGCCTAGAGAAAATACAAACTCATGTATCTGAGAAACTGCCTTTTCAAGGTTTTGCTTTCTGATATTTATGTTGCTAGTCATAGGGCTACCCGGAATGGCTGATATCACACTCTCTGCAGTCTTCACTTTATCTTCAGCAGTAGGACGCTGATCATATCTATCACTTGGATGAGCTTCCTCTAAGATACGACCGACTGAATGAAGTAACGGAGAATCTGGGATCTGCACAGCATGTTTTATATCTAGCAAAACTTTTCCTACATCAACATCTGGAGCATGAGACTCAATCACCATACCGATTTTGGAAAGCAGATTAGGCAATTGCAGATCCTCTGTATGGGGCTTGAGCTGTCTGTTTAGAGGACAAGCATATGGCACCTCCTGATTCACTGATGAATTTATGCGAGGATCCTGCTTAGGAAGGAGATTTGCATCCTTGGAATTTGTACCATCTGCCGGTGCTACACATTCTATATTTGCTTTGCTGGCAGAACCTGCAGTTCTAACAGAGGAACTGTTTACAAATGTATCATCAGATGAACAGGCCAATTTCTCCATTTCAAGAAAGTCATCCATTAATTGTCTGTCGCTCTCATGTGACCGCTCATCAGATTTGTCTATGCTCTTAGCACTCTTCAACTGAGACATGCTGCAGATATGCGGACCCCAAGATTCAGAGGAGCTTCCTTCTTCTTCAATTCCATCTTCACAAGTAGAACTGGCACTTGGCGGAACGCTTGCAATTTGACTTGAGAAATCTTCAATATCCAAACCCATGTTGGACTCAGGGGACCGTTTCAGTTCAACTGCCTGAATCTGAGCTCCCAAGCTCTTAAGCCTGCCAACAGTTTTGGCACACATGTTTCTCAAAGCCTGCAATTCTGAGTCACGAGCAGCCAAAGTTTCTTTCAACATCTTTGATTCTTCTTCCGTTGCCAGCAAATGTTTACTGAGAAAATCAGATTCTTTGTAACATAGCTGAGGACGGTCAAAGGAGATTTCAGTCTCACAAGGCAACCTAGAACTAGGATTGCTAGCTGTATTCTTCCTTAGCCAATTGTCACTGGAGATTCGGCCTGAGCTCCCAACTTCCAGCTTCATTTGAGCTAATGCAGCTGGACCAGGCAATTTCTTGCGAACAAGGCCACGTAGTCTTTGGCATTCTGCTTCCAGTTTTGAGATTTTTTTGACATCCTCCAAATGCCTGTGGTTTAAAGCTTCTGCTGATTTCATGCTTATATTCTTCTCCTGATTTCTAATATCAAGTTCTTTAGAAACCATGTGCAGCTCATATTTCAGTGAGCTCATGTCCTTCTCATATACCTTGATATCCTGCTTAAAAACTTCAATCTGCAAATTAGCTAGAGATTTTTCTTCATTGACACTTAATATTGTGTCGATATGATCCTGTAATGACCTGGAAAGTGCGGCATTTTCTGCAGTTGCCTGAAGAAGTCGACAATCTAGTTCAGCTACCTGTGCCTCAAAACCAAGTTTCATTTCGTTCCATTGCTTGGCTTTGGTACGAATTACTTCTTGCAAGTTTCTCTCACTCTCCTCCTTTACATTTCTTGTCTGCCTCATGCACTCCTTCAAAGCACCATCCAAGTGGGATGCCCGGTCCTCAGCAGTGAGCTTCAACAGCATAGTAGATTCAAGTTGCTGTCTCAGTGCAAGAGCTTCTGCATCTGCCTTCTCCCATCCTGAGAAAAATGAGGTAATGTTGTTTAACCTATTTAGCGCCTCACACTTTTAAACAATTCAAACCCCCCCTGGGCAAGACAACTGTAACGTAAATTTTGGTATTACGAACTCTATTGCTTAATGCACCTTCCTGTCCTCACACAAGTCAAGCATTTTGATTGCATTTTTTATGAGTTTAAAGAGAGGTAAGCACCACTACATATTTATCAAATTCATATGTGCACTGAAGTAATCTAAGTGAACATGTCAAAAAGTCATTGATAAATCTGACAGAGGAAGTGCTAACTATTGCTCTTATCTGCATGATTGGGTGGAGATAGAGAGAGATATAGAGATTATTTAAACTACTTAAGCCAAGCAGACTACTAGGGATTTGACCTGAAACAGCTTCTTCAGCAACTTTGGCATGTTGTTTGACCAGATTCTCCTTCAAACTAATCTCCAAATAAGCTGCAGACAGCTTTTCTTTCAAGTCCTTAACTTGAGACCCCAAAGTAGTAACTTGAGACTCCAAAGTAGTGACTTGAGATTCCAGTGTAGTGACATGACCTTCCAATCCACTCAAATGCTTATATGAATCCAAGGGTATCTGAACATAGCTTACCTTCACACAGTCCTGGCCATGAAAACGGAGAAACTTAGGCAGGAGTTATTTGACCAAGAGCACAAGGTGATTTGCTAAAATGTTCATTTTAAAAAACATAAAAAGACTACTCCCTTGATCCCTGGCACAAGTAAAACTGACAATGATGAATGAAGATGAATATGTTCAGTTAAAATTTTCATGCAGATATGGACAGCTTTCTTATGCCTGCCAAATTATGCTTTCGACCCCAAGTTCAATGAGCATACCTCATGTCCCAGCGATGCTGCTTTAGACAAGGTAATTGCAGGATCAGGTGGGGCAACATCTTTGTCGGACAGGTTCTTGCCCAACGATTTCTTCTTCCACGGCCAGCCACGATGGTCCATTTCAGGATATGCTTCCTAAGTTCATAATACGTAATTGTTATTAATTACCTATCTATTCTTCCGGGCAGGGGGCATAGAGTGAACAACAAAAATGAGGAGGCAAAAAAAAAAAAAAACAACTAAATGGAGGGCACTCAACAGATGACCTATGAGAAAATAAAAATGTAAATTTTACTAGGAACGACCTTGAATTTTGCGGATGCTAATCATCTCAAAATCACAATGATATTGAAATAGACATGAGAGCGTGATCATCTGATGCCAAATTTATCCGAACCTCCTGCAAAAAGATCAATTCTCTCCGTTCTCAGTCATTAATTACTCAGTAATCACACAAAAGCTCAGAACATTTTTCTCAATGGCTCGAAATTCTCACTCGTGTCTAGGACAAACATTCGCCAAGAACAGAGTGGGTTCTTCCACAGTCGTAGAAAAAAAATTCACCAAGAACAGAATCAGCCAACATCATTTGGAAAAATGCTAAACGGCTAGCAAATTATTGCAGCTCTGGACCAACCACCGAAATAACAAAAAACTAAAGAAATAGAGCTAACCAACCGTGTGTTGTCTAAACGGAGGGAAAAGAAAACTTGAAACGAATAGAGCGAACTGGAGCCAAACAAAAAAAAAAGCACGATTGTCGTTCAGTAAATTTCATCAGTCACAGTCCAATCCTTCATTGAAACCACTCAAAACGCAAAACGAAGCAGCAGGATCAATGGCCGAGTCTACTTCACTCGCTCCTACTTACAGAGAGAGAGCTTGGGCCTCGCAATGACATCCATGGCCAAAACTAGAGGAACAGAAACGAAGCAAAAACCAGAACGAGCTCAGCTACACAAACGGCGACAACGCCAGGGACAAGAAATTTCATAATCCGCGTCTAGACGGCTCACCCCCACGATGCAGCCCCGACGACCTCCTAAAAAGCGGACGGGAAAAGCGACTTCTACTCGGCTAAACACTCGGAACGCAGCGGAATCTACGTAGCTTGATCGCGAGCAAAATGCGAGCGAGCAAACGAACGTGAGAGAGATGTGGAAAGCGAGGGAAAACCAGAAGCGCTACTTCTCTCTAACCGAAACTCACCGGAAGAAGCGGCGACGAATTTGAGCTCGACGAGGTCGATCGAGCTTCGACGAGTGTGCCGTCTCTGTGGGGAGAAGCGAGCTTGGGATGAGCGCGAGGAAAGCGAAGAAGGCGACGCGAGAGAAGAAATAGGAGGGAGCTTCAAAAAAAAAATGCGTGCGACGTCTCAATCAGGAGACGCTCCTCCGAGAAAGCCAGCGAAAAGCGGCGACGCCACGTCAGCCGCATGTGGGGCCCGCGGCTATCTAATTACCGTTTTGCCCTTGCAACAGTCGGACTCATTAACGGTTGGTAGATGTGTCAATATGGGTCTTGGACCTCCTTTTTAACCCACTTCCATTTATTTAGGTCAATTATGGATTCAATAAATTTAAAAAATGAGTCAAATATGGATTTAGATTACTAAAGCCTCTACAAATATGAGTTTTGACTCAATCCATTTTTGATTCATTTTCGACCTGTGACCTAAACTTCGCAATAACACTTTTTTTTCAACCGAAAAAAGAAAATGCCGCCAGCCCACCTTCGTCACTTGTTGCTGCCGCTCGCCACCACCGCCTGCCGCCACCGCCCACCTTCTCCCCCCCAGCGGCCACCGCCGTTGCCAGCCACCCACCGCGTGGTCATCATCTTCTGCGATGAAGTTGAATTTAGAGCGCAGCGATGATGATTGGCCATCGCCAATGCTGTTCTTCTGCAATATGCCCGTGAAAATTTTCTAACTTCTCTGGTGGAACCGATCATGATGGCAAACAAGCAGCGTGCTGTGTATAAATACACTCATGAATGGACGAGTGAACGAACTTCAATTACTGTTGGGGGATCGTGCGCTGTCTCGCGTATAAACCAAGCCCATGCATGCATGAACAGCCTTCATCAATTTCATTTATTGGACAAGATGAATACGAGAGAGAGCCTAATAATTACAGGGAGGTTGTGGAATTATTGGCTCGTTCTTCGATTCCGAAAAATCTGGTGGACTTTAGGAATACCGAGGATTCTGGGGCTGTCAAACTCAAACACGAATTCACTTGGCAAAAGCTCGTGATACACGGGAAGGAAAATTGTTTCGCCGATCGCCCACCGCTGCCAGTTGTCCACCGGGCACCACCCCCTACTGTCGCCCCCACGCGGGCCCGTCCAGCACCGTCGCCGCCGCCTTCCCACCACAGCGGTGTGGGCGGGGGCGGTAGGCGGGCAGGCTAGCCAGCCATGGAGGCGGCGGTGAGCGGGCCATAGTGGCGAGTGATCGACGATACGCTTTTTACATTTTTTAATTTTATGAAATAAATACTTCATGATTTGATTAAATATATAAGTATTTAAATTATACTAGTTGGGTCGGGTATGGATTGGGTCCGGGTTGGATCGGGTTTGGGTGACAAAATTTGTACTGTATAAAAATGGGTCAAAACGGGTTAAATTGATCAATATGAATCAAATCATATTTGACCCGATCCAAATCCAACCCGACCCACGCGTTTGACGCCTCTAACAGTTGGTAATAGTCAACGCCCAAGACTCGGGTGGCGGGGGACTCTTCCATTGGAGTCAAGTTCATTCCTTTTCGGGCAAGTTTGTCGTAACTCAATAGCCTTGAAATTTGAATTGCAGCTTTGATCTTTTCCGTTACTACCACGTAGCAGTCCTAAACTTTGTACCATATAAACACTGTATCTCCAATATCCACACAGGATACCAAACTCATGATAGAATAGATTAAGGATGCCCCACCGGATCTGATTCATATGGAAATCGAAGTGAATCGGCTTGGACTGATCAATTCAAGGCCAACCTTAGGGAGGAATGGTTCGGTTTCTAAATTTGCAAATCTAGCTCTGACCTGGAACAGGTATTCTCGGTTCCATTCGGAAACCGGTTCAACTAATCTGGTTTTTATGTTAAACTAACTTTGAGGTCTTTTTCACCCAAAGTGAAAAATTCGTACCTATCGGGACTTAGAAAGTTGAACATGAAGAAACCACAATGCCATCACTTAACCTAATAATATTTTTGAATTATTTTAGTTTTTTACGCAAAACATAATATGGATTAGTTCCTTAGTTGAACCGGGAACAAATCATAACCTGCCGGTGCCGGTTGAAGAACGGACTTTCCCAGAACCAACCGGTTCGGTTCACGATCTCGCTATTTTTGAATCGGGTCACAGGAGTTGAGAAACCCACCCATCTCGAATCGGGTCGTCTCTAAAATAAAACCATACGAGATCTCGGCTCTTTTTCGGGTCAGGGCCCATTTGGCCCAAACCTCAGACGAGGAAGGCCCAAGTCACTCAACTCAAGCCCAAAAGGACAGCTTCTTCACTCTTTTCACTACGCTAACTATATAAGCCTCTCACACAAACCCTAGCAACCCTCCACCTTCTTCTTCTTCTTCGTCTCCGACACTTGCACCCAGGCACGCACGCCTCCCCTTCGCCCGCCGCGAGAATGGGTCGGGTCATCCGGGCGCAGAGGAAGGGAGCGGGATCCGTCTTCAAGTCCCACACCCACCACCGCAAGGGCCCCGCCCGCTTCCGCAGCCTCGACTTCGGCGAGCGCAATGGCTACCTGAAGGGCGTCGTCACCGAGATCGTCCACGACCCGGGCCGCGGCGCGCCCCTCGCCCGCGTCTCCTTCCGCCACCCCTTCCGCTACAAGAAGCAGAAGGAGCTCTTCGTCGCCGCCGAGGGCATGTACACCGGCCAGTTCGTCTACTGCGGCAAGAAGGCCACCCTCGTTGTCGGCAACGTCCTGCCGCTGAGGTCGATCCCCGAGGGTGCCGTCGTCTGCAACGTCGAGCACCACGTCGGCGACCGCGGCGTCTTCGCCAGGTCATCTGGGGACTACGCCGTGGTGATCAGTCACAACCCGGATAACGACACTAGCAGGTGCGTGCGTGTTGTTTCCCTTTTTTCTGGATCGAATAGGATTAGGTTGTCCTTTTAGTGTGTTTGAGCTGAGGGAATGAGGTGGTGGTGAACAGAGCGTGTAGCAGATACGAGTTGTGATTGCCTGAGTCGTGGTGGACTGTTGGATTGCTCTTGCTTGTGGTTGATTTGATTTGAAATGGTTAAACTTTTAGTAAGATGTATTATTCGTAGGCCCCATGTAAGCACAGTTGTGCGCACTAGAATCGAGCATTTGTTCGTATGGTAAGAACTGAATAGCGGGGTGATTTCGTTACTTAATAGAACAGCTGATGATTATCTTGATTGCATGATAATTCTGGCTTCTCTATTCTGTTTGTTGGTGTATTTCAGCAAGGCCCCGAAAGAAAAATGTCGTTCTTGTCAGGTTATAAACTTGTTTATGTTCATTGTATGGGTTTCTGCATAAAATGTTTAAACTCTTAATCTGAGGCTGTCACATCCAGTGGAGATATTTTAGTATGTTTCACTTGTTTTTAACTTTGTTCTCTGTCAAAGTTATTAGTCCGTACGGCAGATTCTATTGGAAAAATGTCATTTGGTGAGGCAAATGATTATATAATGCTCACATACATTAAATTTTGGTTCCCAGAGATAAGAAAAATGGCTTGCAAGTGTTGGGAGTTTCACTCTTGTTCAATTTGTGGATGGTTTTCGATATTTTGCTTATATGACCTACATTGTTGGAGTCGGTGAACTTTTAGCCCACTAAAATCCCAAGAAAACATGCAAGGAGTGACCCTGAGATGTGGATCATCCAAGGTACATTGTTTTCACTCCTTGCATGTTTTCTTGGCTTTTATGTCAAGTCATCTACTGCTAAGGGGATGGGAGCCAATTGGAGGGGGTAGGTATAGTAGAGTTGATAAAGTGAAGGGATTAGCCGATGATTTGCCTACATAAATGCAGCAGTGATGCTCTTGGGAGGAAGGGAAATCCCTGACTATTTTCATGGGACAAGGAAAAATTTGGAACTTGGAATTCTGTTTGACATTTCAGTTAACAAGTCCTACACGGTGGGAAGGTGATGACATGAGATATTTTGACATGACTTTGACCTATCAAGTCTTCATATTGTGATGACATGGTGTGCACGTTATGGTTAGAAATTGCATTATCAGATCTTAATTTGCTTGTGGTATCATATTAGTTCCCACACCCAATAAGTGAAGCTCACAAAATAACCTATGAGCTCGCATTGTTTGCACTGGATGGCAGAATCAAGCTCCCTTCCGGTTCTAAGAAGATTGTTCCAAGTGGGTGCCGAGCAATGATCGGGCAGGTCGCTGGTGGAGGGAGGACTGAGAAGCCTCTCCTTAAGGCTGGTAATGCTTACCACAAATTCAGAGTCAAGAGGAACTGCTGGCCTAAGGTACGTGGTGTGGCAATGAACCCTGTCGAGCATCCCCACGGAGGAGGTAACCACCAACACATTGGGCATGCGAGCACGGTCAGGCGCGATGCTCCTCCTGGCCAGAAGGTTGGTCTTATTGCTGCGAGGAGGACCGGTAGGCTCAGAGGTCAAGCTGCGGCTACTGCTGCCAAAGCCGATAAGACAACTTAAGGAGCATTGCTGTTTTATCTTTGCCTTATTTTTCTTTCTTTTGGGATTGACTTATTGGGGACCTTTTGTAGTCCACTTCCAAAGATTAGTTGGCGCCTTTTGTAGACGGGGTACCAACAACTTCGAGAGTTGTGGTTTTATATATGATTGTTTGTGTTGCTTGGGAGCTTTTTATTATGCGATAAGCTGAATAACAATTGCTTTTAGTTCCTACTTCCTTTGCCTCTGTTTGGCAAAATATCTTCCAATGGCTTGACCTGACTCCCGGAGCTGCAACGGCTTGGGTGTGGTGGATTGGTGATGGTGGTATCTTTGACAGGTTTATTTTTTGGGTCAAAAGTGGAATAGGCTGTCGTTAGATGGTTTTGACTGTTTTATGAATCAGAACTTGGTTTGGTTGCTGCTGGCCATATCAGAGGAGAGAGAGAGAGAGAGAGAGAGAGAGATGGTGGTTGGTGGTGGTGGACAGTGGCGGAGCAGCACAACAGAGGGCTTTCGGGGTGCGGATGTGGAAGCTGTACCTCTACTGTGGTGTTTGGCGATGGATGGTGGAGGTTGTGATGCGGTTGCAGTGCTATAAATGAAGGTGGAGCCATGATCGGTCTGCCCTAGCTGTGCCATCAGGGAAGGATCTACTGGGAGCCTCCTCTCCTCTGCTCTCCAAATGGAGGCGCCGTTTCTGGGTACATTTGCCCAGCTCCGGTGTAATGTTTATAAGGTCAGTGCTTTGTATAACGTCGTTTTAGTTGATTGAAATGCTTTAATCCGGGTTGATGTGAGTACATGTTCAAAATATGCATTGTTTCAGTCATCCATACTTCGTTTGGCAATCCGAATTTGAGTTTGTATATGATAACTTGTTTTTCTTATCCTAAATATGGGGACGTCATTTGAACCGGACAAACTTGGATATGGCCGAATAAAACCTGGGAAAGAAATCCGTAACAATGGGTAAGATAGACTTGCATTGGATAACATTAAAAAAAAGGAGAAGTGTGCTGAAAGTCTTAAAACTTGTCAAAAAGTACAATCAAGTTTTGACACTCGGTGCAGTCAAGTCTTAAAATTTTCAAAATGTATAATTAAGTCATAAAACTTTTAAAAGTGCATTGAGTGGAATGATTTGATTTCACCAATTTGACAAGTTTTATGATTTAATTGTATTTTTTGAAATTTTTATGACTTAATTGCACTTTCTGACAAGTTTTAGGATTTAATTGCACTTTTTGAAAGTTTTGGGATTCAATTGTACCGTCGTGATAAGTTTTAAAACTCTCGATGACGCACTTATCCCTTAAATAAAATACGTAACTTTGACGGTGGTGGTAACCTTCACAAGACAAAGAAGAAGACCTTTGCGCTCCTTGATGAAGATTTCTACACGATAAAGACGTACCGCTGCATGGCCGTGCATAAATGACGCTCGTGATCACCTGAAATCCCGTCGTCTCCTCTCTCTATGGTGATCTCTAATCGGTGGATTTGGACCACACTCCACCAGCAACAGTCGTGCAGAGAAGATTCCTCAATCTCATATCTATGGATTCGATAATCACGATTCCCCAACTCATTTTCTCTATTCTTGCTCACGCTCACGTTCAATCACTCTGATTTCGTTGTGGTAGACCACCATGAAAACGGCTGTGTAGAGGTCAGGTAAGCGGTCGCCTTCTTCGATTTTAGCTACTGCGGCGGCGGCCGCCGCAATCTATGGTTTTTCCTTTTTAGTTTTTTTTTTTAAATTTATTGAAATTTCTAGTTTTACCTTTTCACTTTAATTGAATTTTTTTTTTACTTTTCAATCTTCTTTTGATACTTTACCAAACATTCATTTGATAGGAATATATATATCTACATTTTTTTGTGTCATATATATATCTACATTTAGGTCCCATTTATTTCGCAATATTAATATTTAAAAAACATTTTCATTAATTTCCCGTGTTCTTTTTTTTTTTTTTTTGTCCCCAAAGGTTAAACCTCTAGTTCAAAGTGGAGGAAAATGACTTTCATGGGATTAGGATCTTGCATGCGATCTTGGCGAGCCTTCTTCTCTCTCTTTCTCAATAGGGGAAAATAAGACAAATATTTTTCCTTTTCCATATTAGAAAATTCATTTTCCTAACTTTAAATATACATGTCGTCTTCTTCTTTTTTATCTTAAATGAATTTTCGTTAATTAATCATTTTCAATAAACCAAATGGGGTGAAAATTCAAAACAAAAAAAAATTAAATTTTGAAAAATTCTCACTCGAACAAACATACCCTGATTTTCGTTAGTCAGTGATGCTTCCCATAGTTTTTTCTCGTCTTGTTGCTTTTTTTTCCCCCCTGATCGGAATCTTGGGGCTTTTCAATCTGCTATGGTAATCACGGGAGGTTGCCTCACTGCCTACTTGGGAAGGGGGAGGTCGGGATTTCAATTCCCCACTTTCTCAGGGGTGAGAGGATGTGTAAATAAGGGAGCAATACACGGCATATAGCGCGTGGTATGACTTGTAAAATACAATAGAACCAGAAAAAAGAAAAAAAGAAAGAAAGAATAAGTCAGCTGTGGTGGCCATGTTTCTTCAATTCTCTATCGGAAATCAAAAGCTGTTTAGCTGTACTTGTGAGCGTTATTATTTAAATAAACTGGTTTATTCACAACCGGCGCAGATGTTTTTTTTTATTTTTATCAATTGATATGTTGGCGTTCTGCCCAAGCTCCAAAAAATTCTGTCATTTTCTAGAAAAAAGAGAGAGAGAGAACTTCTCGAAAAATATTTTCTTAAAGTATCACATTTTTCGCAAAAATAAACTAAGCCTTACTTTCCGGATCTTTTATCAGGGTCTCGACGCAGAATTAGCATATACGGACCGGGGCATCGGAAGTCCAATTATCTTTTACAGCCTCTTTTATCGCCTCTTACCAGAACAGGAGACCCGAGAATCCAATCGCAGTAAGGGCAACCTTTTCTCGGCGGGGTACTGGGAATCCAACGTAGGTCTTCAAAATGTCGGAACAGATTACCAAGCCGTTATTCACGCGCGGTCTGAATTTTCAAGAGGTGAGAAAGGTCCCGATGATGGTTGACCGATCCATTCGCACGTCCCCATTAGAAGTCTGCCAAATGCTTGCTGTTCAGCTTGACGATCACAAGAAAATGACGATTCCAGGTGCGAGTTATTCCTCGACATATGACTTCCGACAACGCTCCGACAGAATTTACTAAGTTACCGTATTTGCAAGGCCAATCCATTAATGATAAAATTCCAACCAGCTTTAAATGTAATCGCTGCAGATACGCTCAACCCGAAAATTAGTTTCCTATGATAAAAATCCAAATCCAACCAACGATGAATGTAATTGCTGCCGATACGCTTACTCCGAAAATTAGTTTCCATCATATGAAATATGCAAAAGGCAAGCAGGGATTCCAGTCTAACACACCCAAAGAATCAGAGTCAAATCTGCTCACGAAATAATTTAACTAGGTAATAAAATTGGTCCTCCCTCCGGTTCCGATTAATTAATCCTTCTATGATCCGACAAAGAAAATACTTGTTCTTACGTCCTTACCATTCTCATTTACTCATGACAGCCATCAACTCCCAAAACTTTAACCACCAAATTTCATCCTCTTTGCACTTTGTTCCCCAGCTGGATCGTCACTCCCCTGCTGAGGAGGCATTTCATGCAGATAAGAGCAATTGGACCCGTTTCGGCAACCCTTCGCAGTATTAAAGAACATGCAAATCATCTTCTCATTCTTGAGTGTCATCGCTTCATTAGGTCCTAGATTTTGATCCATTTTCAGATTTTGCAGTTGATTCTGATTTACCCCATTTGGTGCAATGTGCACCAAGTTTTCTGGCTTCTCTCCTCCATGTTTTCTTACCAAGTCCTTATAGTAGTTAGCATCTTTCACATTGTGTGGTCTCACTGCCTCCGTAGTTGGGACAGAAGCAGGACTTGGTAGCGTGCTTACCTTATAAGTGAAAGGTGGCCGTGCTGTAGTGCTGGAAGGTGGTATTGGCGGAGACAGTAAAGCACTCCCAGGATGTGCTGTTGGTGCTGTTGGTGCCCACATAGTGGGGTTGGGAGTAGGACCAGGTAGAATACTCACCTCATGAGCGAAAGTCGGCCGAACTGGCATGGTGCAGGAAGTTGGAATCAGCGCAGTCGGTAGAACATCCATAGGATGCGCTCTTCCTGCAGCCATAATTGGGACTGGAACAGGAGTCGGTAGACGACTCGCTTTATAGGTGAAAGTTGGTCGATGTGGCACAGCCCATGAAGTTGCTAATGGAGGACCAGCAAACTGAATGGGGGGAGTAGAACTCTGAGCGTTCACTCCACCTAACCCAGGCAATGGAACAACAACTGGCCAAGCTTGTGGTGCCCTGAATGGAGGTTGCATCTGGTTTGGTACAGAAAAGATTGCATTAGCAGGGGTCGGCGGCAGAAATTTCAGAGACGGACCAATTGGGGGAGTTATCCGCTTTGGTTCAAACAATAGCAGCTCACAGCTTGACACAGAACTTGGTGGACATGTTTGCTTGGGTTGAGGTAGCGAAAGCTCGGGGCTTGATAGAGGAATTGGAGTTTCTTGCTTTGATTCGGTTAGCAACTGTTTGGGTATTGAAATGGGAATCGATGGACATATTTGTTTGGTAACAGGTTGGGAAGCTTCAGGGCTTGACGGAGGTATTGGTGGAAGAATATGTTGTGACACGGGTAACACAACTTTGGGGCTTGCTGGGGAAGTCAGTGGTTGATTTTTCTTTGAATGGAGGAGCGACATATTGGGGCTCGATGGAGGAGCTAGTGAACTTTTTTCCTCTGATACAGGTATAACATGTTTTGGGCTTGCCAGGGTAATTGGTGGGTGACATAGCCTTGACTTGGTTACCGAAGGTTCTGAGTTTGACAGGAGATTTGGTGCACACATTTGTTTCAACTCAGACGGTAAAACTTCGGGACTACCAATTAGCTTTGATTCGGCCGGGGGAAGTTCCGGGCTTGACATGGGAAGTGAAAGAGTTGTCTGCTTTGACTCTGGTAGAGAAAGTGGGGTACTTGACTGAGAAATTTGGGGAATAGCTTGCTTTGACTCAGGCGATTGAGTTTCATTCTTCAAAAACTTCCCAAACAGTTGGGGGTCATTCAGGAATTTGACGAGCAGATCGGTGTCAACCTTATTTCCCTGCTCACTGTTCTTCACGAGGACAGTGAAAAACATCACCGCTGCAGCAGCAGCTAACTCTGCATCTTCAACAGATAACTCTACATCTCCAACAGAGATAGTCTCAACTCCTGAACTTTTCATCTGCTTCTCTTCGATAGAAGTTTTATTTTCCTGTTTACCTACCAGTAGTTCCAAGGAAGGAGTTTCAGAGTCTGACAGAAGTTGGAAAGAAAGTATTGAAGTTGAGGTAATAAAATTAATTTCCGACCATTAAAAAAAAGGTAGTAAAATTAATGCTGAGTGTTTCCAAATCAGGTGGAGACTCACTGGTGTCTGTATCTTCAACACCGATGATGGGAATGATTGGTGTGAGGGTATCATCATAGTCTTCGCGTGCGACATCAGATGATACAAACGGGCTAAGAATAAAGAAAGAAAAAGAAGAGAAGAATGAAAATGCAGAATAATATAATCCAGAAAAATGAGTGTTCAGAATAAAAGAGTATATTTACTTAGTTGGTATATATATTGACTGCGGGTAAAACTCCTCGAGCACTCTCAACGCTCGACCGTCTTCAGCTCTTGCCTCTTCACTTTCTTCACCAGTGGCAACAAGCCAGTTGCTTCTCACAGCAAACTACAAAATTATTCAAAAGGAAATACCAGGAGTGTAAATTTAATTCAACAACAAAGGGCACCGAATGCATTCAGATAAAACATTAATTAGCCACAGACCATATTTAATGCCCGAGAAAATATATAACGATAACATGAGCTGAAGATATCTTAGAACGGAGAATCTTACTTTGGGAGGGCAGCTCCAATGAATGCAAGGGACTCGAATACGCTCTCTTGATTGCTTTGTCGGAGAGCTGCCTCCATATCCCGGGGGCACGGCGTCAAATTTCGCACCATTCAAATCCGATATCTGCAGCAACTTGCCAGAAAATTATGCTTAGCGTTCGGTACAACCTGTGAAGGACAATTCCTCGACAAGGACTGCACAAAACTACGTGCAAGGACAATCTTCTAAGGTACTCAGGTTTGACATAATAACAACCACTTACAAATAACATTGTCGCATATTCTTCATAACAGTAGAAGAACATCAGCTCATTAACAGTATTACCTCATAACATAGTTGAGAAGCTAAAGTTAGATTAACACTCACTAATTAGATGACCAATGTAAATCATCTTAGGAAGATACTCCTCCAAATGAAGTTTGAATGCTATTGGAAAAAGGGAAACCTTCTTTTAAGAGCTTTTTCACCAATCCTTAGTAATTGCATATTTTGGCACATCTTTAAACTCCCGAATCTTCCTCACAGATTCATAGTCCTTTAGAGGAAGCTTCTAACTAGCTTCTTTCTGCTATCCTTAATAAAATGCATACTCAGCAGTTCATAAACTTCTCATTGCTTCGTTTAAGTCTTTAATAAGGTCCTGATCTTGTATACATCGCAGTTTGCAAATCTTATAAGTCCCGTTAGTATTCCCGCAATATCTTAGGACTTTGCCAACGAACTCCGAAGAGGGAAAAGCTTATCACTTGCTTAATCCATATTCTAAACTATGGATAATAATCCTGAAGAACCCTTTAAAATGTACATCATTGAACATGCAAGGAGCAGAGCAGAGAATCATCAAGTCTTTTCACTTAATTGTTATTTACAGACCTACCTGTATCAAAGTTGTACACAAAAGAATATACATATACATTGTCATATTACTTTCATGTCCAAAAGTCGATTTGTAACCCCATCATTGCTAGTCATCAGTAATATGGAAAAAAGTACTCATGAGAGATTTATACATGAAAGGCAGTTTTAAAGTCAAGGCCCCCAGACTAACAAAAGATCAGGGAGAACAATATGACTTGATATTCACCATGGATTACAATGTGTGTCAATCATGCTAAAGTTTAGCTCATTAAGCTATTTATGTACGTCATTTAACCATTCAAGCAAGTGATTCCAGTTGAAAATTTTACCGACTGCCATGCCAAGAAGTCAAAGCCACTCCAGAAGACACAGCAGTTTAATATGGGATGGCAAAGTTCTATTCCAAAATCTAGATCATCAAGAAAGCTTATTTTTGTCAACCCACAAATACTTGTTACTAGCAGAACAAGTTGACCTGCTTGATTAAATTAGGGAATGTTATCCTAAAAAAAGGCCTGGAGGAGAAAAATTCACAAGCCGCCTGTGCATTGGTTGTACCGACTGAATCTTTCAATAAATAACACAGAAAATGCTCAGTCAGTGCATATAAGGCACACTAAATCAGAGAAAATGATTAGTTCCCCCAAAATGTTAAATCAAGATAATGGACATTGCATTGAATGACCAAGCATATGCAAGTCTTCGAGTAACACTGTTTAGAGAAGCTTAAGGTTTGTAACACAAAAATATGTCTTTAACATGAATTTACAATCTCAAGTCTTTGTCTAGACTAAGAAATTACACCACTGCAGATTCATCTAAGTCAAGCGATTGTCTGGGGATAGCTGCAATCAGCTTTCTTATGTGATACAATTCAGAAAGTAACTAACAAGATTGGGAGATCCTTTACCTGCACCTGAAGTTTATAAACGGCTCGTAAAACCTCTCCTATGCAGATTTCGGCACTTATTTTTGACATTCTGGCAGACTTTCTCTTTCACAGAGTATTTAGTCTTTGTAATTGGTAATAACGCAATCAGAGCAAGGAATAAGTTTCCATATTTCATTATACTCTATGGAGTAATCTCTCCATGAATAACCGTGGTGCCCCAAAACAACTGTAAATCTGATCCCCCTTTGCAAATATGTTAAAGACATCCCACATAAACGGATAGCAATTGAATGCCAACTGGAGCTGTAAATATAGCTCGAGTTATTCTTTCCAAAACGCTGATTTTATACACATAAGTAATATATAAACTCCATCTCTCGGGAAATATGGTTCTTGCTCATAGGTCACTCCGTACGCTTATTAGAATTCTCACTTGTCTGTTCCTATGAAATTTAATTTGCACATAACCACACTAAACCTACAAAACTGGCAAGTCGTTCCGGAATAGTCTTTTATAAGTACACTCCACTTAAGTCGAGATCCACATCATATCGTAGCTTTAAGCTCGTTTAACATGAAGTCTTAGATTATCGAACATGGAAAATTAACAATGCGATCATCGTACCGATGAAAATATCTGCCACTAACCGGAAAAATAGTTCAACAGAGGACAGCAAAAATCTGCCACAATTTACCCAAGCACAAGCAAGGTAATCTTTTCAAAAAGCTTGAAATTGAACAGAGTGGAAATCAAATCATCAATCAACTAACTAAAAGCGAATGCATTTTACCGTCCGTCAAGCAGAGACTTCGGAATGCTGCCTTGAACGGACGCAGCAATTTACCGTCTCAAACTAACCAATCAATTTCGATACGCACTTCTCTAAAATGCCAAAAAAAGAACTCTTCAAGCACAAGGAAATCAACATCTCAACTCTTTTTGTCCTCCATCCTCAAAATCGAACTCAATTGATTCTTCGCCAACGGAAAATGTGTTAACCCCATCGCAGTACCTGACAAAGCTTATCGCCCGAAGCCCACGACACGCGCTTCGAACTCTTGGTCCTGCTGCTCTTCATGTCTTCTCGACGACTCGCGAGTCACCGAGCGGACGATCTCCAGTGCTGCTAGTCACTCCGTTCCTCGTTCTCTGCCGGCGGCGATTCGGAATGCGAAGCAGGGCGGACCGATTCATGAAGCTGGCTTTATATACGAAACCGCCGCGGAACCCTAGCGAGAGCGGGAGGGGGAGAGAGAGTGAATGAGGAACGGTGCTTGTTTTGGGAAGATGATGAAGCGACGCGTCTGTTGGCGAGAAGAAGAGGAAGGATAATCAAGAGCTTACCTTCGTTGCGGTTGTCTGAGTGGATGTCCTACTGTTGCTGATGAAGTTAATGATTTGGATGACGCTGGCCTTGTTTTGGAGGGAGGCGAGCGACAGCTAAGATTTTCCCTTCCTTTTGACCTTTCTCCTATGGCTAGGGTTTGCTGCCTTGGCTTGGTGACGAAGAAAAGTGCTGGCTACAAATTTTTTTTATTTTTAAGTAGAGACGTAGATGTACGGCTACGCCGGACGACGCAAACTCGAATCGCCGGGAGAGCAAGACGAGCGTCGTCTGCTAGACATTGGACATTTGCAACCCATGCGAACGGCACGTGGGATGGTCGTAAGCGGTGACTCGAGATGGCTACGGTCGTAAACAGTAGCCCATGAGCAGCAAGCTGCGATGGCAACAACGGGCCGGCTCTTTCTTTACCCGAGGAAAAAAAATCACAAGGAGAGCAATACAAGTGTCGTCTTGCTAGACATTGAATACTTGTAATCCATGCGAATAGCACACGAGACCGCCATAAGCGGTGACCCGAGATAGCTATGATTGCAAATAGTAGCCTGAGAGCGGCGAATTGCAATGGCAACGATGGCCCGGCTTTGTTCTTGCCAGAAAAAAAAAAATCGGCAAAGAGAGCAATACGAGCGTCGTCCTACTAGACATTGAATAGTTCTCATCCATGCGAATGGCACATGGGATGGTCATAATTGGTGACCTGAGATAGCTACGATTGCAAATAGTAGCCTAACAGTGGCGAATTGCAATGGCAACGACGAGCTAGCTCTGTTTCTGTCGCCGCCGCGACGATTGCAAATCATTATGTTCGGAAAGATTTGTTCTACTAGGGTTTAGATTTAGGGATTTTTTTTTTTTGTCCGAAGATTTAGGGATTTCAAGAAGAGGAAAAAGACGAAAAGAAAGAGAGAGGGAACAAATCCGTGGTTGGATCCAAGCACCTTTATATAGAGGAGTCGAGAAAACATTCAATGGTTGCAAAAGTGCCACGTCAATGGAAGACGTGATACGTGTTTTTTACTCATTCCCAACAATAATTAGACACGTGTTGGATGAGTTGGAATAAAAAATAAAAACATGATTTTCTGTTTTCCTCTACCAATTTGGTTGTCGTCCACGACAGCCGACGGTTCCTCCTCAATCATAGAGCACCATCTCATTCAGCGACCATCTCCACCCTTCCCGGTGTTGCTTACGGTCAACCCAACCTATCCCTCCGTCATCACTCGCCTTCGGTTCGTTACTCATCCAATATGGCCTCGACCATGGCCGCAAGCTTTGCTCGTCCATCCATCCATCGATTGCAATAACAATGGCACCACAAGAAGCCGCGACTAGAGTTTGCCCATCTACCGATGACAACAAGTGAGCAACAAAGTCAACATATGGTTGCCGTGACTATAATTGCAAGCAACAAAGACAAGCGACAAAGTCCATGTCTAGTCTCCATAGTCTCCATGATAAAGATTGCAAGCAACAAGTTCAATTCCAGTTACCATTGTTGGGACTTTGGTCTTCAAATCCCATAATAAGGTGAATGAGAAGTGAGGGATGGAGCAAATTCCATATTGGAAAGAAGAGGAGTTGAGAGGTGGGTTTAAATATAGAAATCTCACATATGAGTTTGGGCCCCAAGGGGCATCCCACTTTTGTGGAAGGGAGAGCAAAGCTTGACTCACACACGCGCGCCGCCGCCCACCGGCTCGGCTCTGGCTTGGGCCTGGACTGGGCTGGCCGGGCTGGTTCCTATTCTTTTTTGGAGCCCATCAGTTTTTTTTATCCAAATAGACATGTTTGTCTGGAAATTTTTTCTTTGAACAAATATGTTCATTTGGAAGATATCTGTTCGGGTTCGTGACTCTTCATTCTTAATCGCTTCACCGCCTATAAATACAAACATTGACTGCCTCGAATTAATTCAATTTTTTTTTCACTTTCGGCATTATCGTCATTTTGTCATTCTTTCTCATCGTCATCATTTTGTGTGATTATTCCGCAAAGTTGAGTTCGAAGGTTTCCTATTGGAGTAGTACCGCTTCATAGGAAAGGTAATCTATTCTATCCCGAGAGACAATTGTCCAAGGACCTTGAGTACCAGTGGAGGGGACAAATTTTCTTAAGGACACAACGTGAATTCGTTGGGCTCGGATTATCCATGCGCATTCGGATTACTCAACTGCATTCAATTTCAAGTTTGTCTATCAACTCTCTTATGCGTATACATACACATAGGTTCAAACAATTTTAAGACAATTTGGTTTGTATCGTTGCTTTTCGTTGCAAATTTTCTGTTTTCATAACAAAAATGGCTACAACATCGGTGACACCTATTGCTTATGTACCAACTCATGGAGAGATGCCAAAAAAGTTCAATGGGGCCGATTTCAAAAGATAGCAATAGAAAATGTTGTTCTATCTTACAACATTGAATCTGGCAATGTTCCTCACAAAGGATGCTCTTAAGTTGGATGAAGGAGAGGCGGACAAAAAAAGTTTGTTGTGATAGATGCGTGGAAGCATTCTGACTTCCCGTGTCGCAATTACATCCTCAATGGTTTGGACAATTCCATCTATAACGTTTATAGTTCGTTGAAAACGGCTAAAGAATTATGGGAAAGTCTGGACAAGAAGTACAAACAGAAGATGATGGGTTGAAGAAATTCATCGTCGACAAATTTTTATGGTAGATTCTAAAACTATCTTAAGTCAAGTTCGGGAACTTCAAGTGATCATGCATGACATTCATGCTGAAGGTATGATTGTAAGTGAATCATTTCAAGTGGTTGCTTTCATTGAAAAGTTACCACCGTCCTCGAAAGGTTTCAAGAATTATCTCAAATATAAGATAAATGAGTTATTACTTCAAGACCTAATTGGACGGTTGAGGATACAGGAAGATAATAGGTTTTCCGAGAAAAAAGTTGACAGCAAACCGGAGGTTTGAAGGGCCAACGTTGTTGAAGAATGATCAAAATCCAACAAGAAAAGGAAAAGGAATGGAGAGGGATCCACCCAAGACCAGAAAATTTTTTTGTGATAATTGTGGAAAGTCTGGACATCGTGCCAAAGATTGCAGTGCCAAGAAAAGAAAGAAGACTCGGGCAAATGTGGTGGAAGAGATTTCCAGTAGTGTTGATAATATCAACCTTATCGCTATGATATTCGAGTGCAACATGGTGGAAAACCTCAAAGAATGGTAGGTTGACACTAGAGTAACTCGTCACATTTGCGCCAACAAATTGATGTTCTTATCTTACACATTTGTAGGGGGTGATGAAAAACTATACATGGGTAATTCATTAACATCTAAGGTTGAAGGTGTTGGAAAGGTTGCTCTGAATATGACCTCTAGGAAAACAGTGACACTAACCAATGTGCTACATGTGCCGGACATACACAAAAATTTAGTGTCCGGATCTCTCCTAAGCAAGAATGGCTTCAAGTTGATGTTTATATATGATAATTTTGTACTCTCCAAAAATGAGATGTATATAGGAAAGGGATATCTTAGTGATGGTCTTTTCAAATTAAATGTAATGACTGTTGTAATCAAGGATGATATTAATAAAAATAAAGTTATTTATGCTTATATGCTTGAGTCTCATGATTTATAGCATGCTAGATTAGGACACGTTAATTATAAGTTAATAAAGAAATTAATGAACATGAAGTTATTGCCAAAATTTGACTATCTAAATGAAAAATGCCAAATGTGTATTGAGTTTAAATTTTCTAAGCCTCAATTTCATTTTGTAGGTAATAGAAATGCGGAACCTTTAGATCTAATATACACAAACATATGTGATATGAAAACAATACCATCTAGGGGTGGTAAGAAGTATTTTATCATATTTATAAATGACTATACAAGATATTGTTATGTTTACTTGCTTAATAGTAAAGATGAGGCTGTGAATGCATTTAAAATTTATAAGTCCGAAGTTGAAATTCAATTAAATAAGAAAATAAAAATAATAAGAAGTGATAGAGGATATGAATATAAATTTCCTTTTGATGAAATCTGTTATGAATTCGATATCATTCACCAAATCACCCTTCCTTATGCGCTACAATCTAATGGAGTGGTGGAAAGGAACAATTAATCTTTAAAGGAAACAATGAATGTATTGTTGAATAGTTCCGATTTACCACAAAATATGTGAGGGGAAGCTGTTTTGACGGCCGCTTATATCTTAAACAGAGTATTCTACAAAAAGACATAACAAATTCCCTACGAAAAGTGGAAAGGAAGAAAGCCTAATTTGAAATATCTTAAAGTGTGGGGGCGTTTGGCTAAGGTTGTAGTTCTTAAACCTAAAAAGGTTAAGATAGAACTAAAAACCGTTGATTGTGTTTTTATTGGTTATGCTCTTAATAGCAATGCATATCAATTTCTTGTTCATAAGTCTAAGGTCCCAGATATATATGTTAATACGATAATTGAATTAAGGGTCGCTTTGTTCTTTGAAAATATATTTTCATATAACATAGTATATGAGTCAAAAGATAATAATAAGAGGCCTCGGGATACTACATCTAGAAGCGATTCTATAGAGAATGAACCTAGACGTAGTAAAAGACAGATGACTTCTACATCATTTGGACCTGATTTTCTAACATATTTATTAGAAAATGAGCCTCGGATCTATAAGGAGGTCAGAATATCCCCGTAAGCCCCGTTCTGGAAAGAAGCTATCAATAGTGAAATTGAATCCATCTTGTCAAACCATACTTGAGAATTGGTTGACATCCCTCCCGATAATAAACCACACAATGTAAGTGGATTTTCAAGAAGAAAATGAAAGCGGATGGTACTATTGATAAATATAAGGCTATGCTTGTAGTAAAAGGCCACAAGTAACGAGAAGGTCTTGATTATTTTGATACATATTCGCCTGTTGCAAAAATTACATCTATAATGATGTTAATTGCCGTATCGTCGTTATATAGGCTTGAAATTCACCAAATGGATGTAAAAACGGCCTGCTTAAATGAGGATTTATAAGAAGAAATATATTTGGAACAACTTGAAGAATTCATTGTTCCAGGACGAGAGAATAAAGTATGTTGACTTATCAAGTCTCTCTATGGCTTGAAACAAACACCGAAACAATGGCATGCCAAATTTGATCCAATCGTGTTATCGAATGGTTTTACAATTAAGAAGTGTGATAAATGTATATATGTTAAGAACACTCATAATGGCTTTGTCATTTTGTACTTGTATGTAGATGATATGCTTATAATGAGCAGAAATAGTGATGTTGTCAAGGCAACCAAACGCATGCTCACAAGTAAACTTGATATGAAAGACATGAGGTCGCAGATGTTATTTTGGGAATTAAAATCCATAAAATATATGAAGGATTAGCACTATATTAAAAAGATTCTTGGAAAGTGTAAGAATCTAGATATTATACTAGTAAAGACTCCTATAGATATTAATTTACATTTTTCAAAAAACACCAGTGAAAGCAAGACTCAAAAAGAGTATGCTAGTATACTAGGCGCTTTAATGTATGTCATGAACTGCACAAGGTTGGACATAGCTTGTGCTATGAGCAAGTTAAGTTGGTTTACAGTTAGTCCAAATGAAAACCATTGGAGAGTTATGAAAAGTGTATTGGGTTATTTGAAGCATACTCAAAATTATGTTTTGCATTACATAGAGTATCCAACAATGCTTGAAAGATACAGTGATGCAAATTGGATAACCGGCACAAAAGACATAAAATCCACATGTGGATATGTGTTTACACTTGGCGAGAAAGCGCTCTCTTGGAAATCATCCAAACAAACCCGTATTGCGAGGTCTATTATGGAAGCATAATTTATTGCTATGGATAAGGCCGGTAAAGAAGCAGAGTGACTTCGAAACTTCTTAGAGGACATTCCTAATTGGCCTAAACCAGTGCCAGCTGTGTATTTTCATTGTGATAGTCAAGCAGCAATAGGCAAGGCAAGGAACATAATGTATAATGGTAAGTCTCGACATATATGTCGAAGACACGATACCATAATACAACTACTTTCTAGTGGAATTATTATGATTGACTTTGTGAAGTTAAAAGATAATGTTACGGATCCACTAACAAAATGCCTAACTAGAGAGATAGTTGTAAAAACATCAAGGGGAATAGGTTGAAGGCTTATAAAATAAGTCATCATAACGAAAACCCTACCTAGTTGATTGGAGATCCCAAGATCTAGATTCAAAGGGACAATCAAGTTATGTTGGCGGTGTAGAGTACTGACAATTCTCACCCATGTATTAAGATAGTACTAACATGTGGAGGTTAAGCATAAGTTTTTAATGATTCTGAATCGGGTATTTGGTATACCACACATTCGAAAATCACCTATGTGAGTGTGACGTGAAGGCCACTTTTATGAGAATTTGAAAGGCTGAATTCTCTAAAGCACTCATGAAATAGGGTGGTGTTCATGGCCAAAACGAACACAACAGTGAGAATTAACTTTGTTCGAGACATAGTTGTTTGATTTCTATTGTCTAAGCTTACACCAAAGGTCGATGGTTCAAGGACATCAAGTTTATTGATTGATCGAGTAAGTCCGATAGGTCTCACTAGGGAAAGTTCAAAGTCTCAAACTACTTATCCCGATGCAATAGTCTCTCATTGAATAATCGCACACTGTGCATCTTATGCATTTACGAAGAGTCATAATAACCGAACTTTTCATTCATGTGGGGGATTGCTAGGACTTTGGTCTCCAAATCCCATAATAAGGTGAATGAGAAGTGAGGGATGGAGGAAATCCCACATTGAAAAGAAGAGGAGTTGAGAGGTGGGTTTATATATAGGAATTTCACATATGGGTTTGGGCCCCAAGGGGTACCCTACTTTTGTGGAAGGGAGAGAACCTAGGCTTTGCTAGGTTGACCCACACGCGCGCGCCGCCGCCCGCCGGCACGGCTCGGCCTCCGAGCCGGCTGGTTCCTATTCTTTTTTGGAGCCCATTGGTTTTTTTTTTTCATCCGAACATACATGTTTGTTTGGAAATTTTTTCTTTAAACAAACATGTCGTTTCAAAGATATCCGTTCGGGTTCGTGACTCTTCATTCTTAACCGCTTCACCGCCTATAAATACAAACATTGATTGCCTCGAATTAATTCAATTTTTTTTTTCGCTTTCGGCATTTCTATCATTTTGTCATTCTTTCTCATTGTCTTCATTTTGTGCAATTATTCCGCAAAGTTGAGTTCGAAGGTTTCCTATTGGAGTAGTATCGCTTCATAGGAAAGACAATTCTTTCTATTTTGGGAGGCAATTGTCCAAGGACATGGGTATCAATAGAGGGGACAAATTGTCCTAAGGACACAACGTGAATTCGTTGGGCTCGGATTATCCATGTGCATTCGGATTACTCACCTGCATTCAATTTCCGATTTGTCTATCAACTTTCTTATGCGTATACATACACATAAGTTCAAACAGCCACGACTCTAGACTACGAGTGATGCGGTAAGACGACATCGCTGTATCCAAGCCAAGCACCCATCATCATTCTTGCTTGCTCATGGCAGGTGCTTCCCGATCTAGCCCGACCCGACCAAACTTTTACATCTTGAACCATGGTCGCGAGTGACGACGGTTCGGCCGTGACTCCATACCTAAGGATTGGGAGTAACACAATCCGAGTCGAGCACCCCATCGTCGTCCTTGCTCACCCATGTCCGGTGCTCACCGATCGTGCCCGGCTGAACTTTTACATCCCGTGCCATGGCCGCAAGTGACATCGGTTCGTTCGGTGCCGAGGGCCATGGACAACTTCTCTAAAGAGTCGGCAAAAAAGATGCTCTAATGTGGCGTCGACCGCCATGGACGACAACCAAATCACCGACGAAAGTGGGTGGTGGAGGATGAAGAGAAAAATCAAATTTTATTTTGTTCCACCTCGGTTGATACGTGTCAATTTATTATTGGATATAAGTGAAAAATGTGCGCCACATCAGCGATTAAAAGGAAAAAAAAAAGTGGGTAAATTCCACGTTGCAACTCAAGGAGCATCCAATTTTTTTTTTCCTTCACCTAGTTTCATCTCCGAAAGAAAAATATTTATGAAATTTCGAGAATCATTATCCAAGGATAAGTATTTTGGGGGCATAAATTTTAAAGGTGGACACCATGAAAAGGAATTATGGCGACAAGATAACGTGATATATATGTTGCAAATCATCTTTCATGCGATGACATAGACGACTGACAAAAAAAAAAAAAGAGTAAGATTTCTTATTTAATCGGAAAAAAAAATCATGTATATAAGATTGATCTCTTTAGTAAATTAATTTCATGGGTAAGATTCACAGCACATTGATTTGATTACAACTTGAATTTTCACGTAAGTTCCGTTTATTTTACAAAAAATAAATGATTTGGAAAATATTTTTTTTAAATAATCGCTTGCATAACTAAAAATAATTAGTCAACTAAAGATATTTTCGTTATCGTCAATAATTTATGTCTAAACATTTCCATAGACTATGAAAATAATTTTCGTTCTAATTATTTTTGTAAGAGGTATAAGTGATCATTTTTTTTCAAAACTATTTTATAAATTGTTCATTTTTGCGAAATAAGTGGAGAGGATTCTACGTGACCACACTCATTTTATTTATTTATTTTGGTCAGAGCCCACACTCATTTTGATTTGCTATTTTCTTCATTAATCGAAGGGAAAATTTCAAAAAAGGGTCTCAAGTGCTCTCATTTTCTCAAAAAAGGGTATGAGTGGACATTGTTTCAACAAAAGGCCCGAAGGACTCGATCATGGGTATTTTGGTCATTATTTTTTTCAATTATTTTTCCCTTTTTTATTTTTTTTTTCTATTTCCCTTTTCTTTCCTTTTTTCGTTTTTCCCCCTTCCCTCCCCCAGGCCATCACCGGTCACCGACGAAGGTCGTCACCTTGGGCGAGGATTGCTCGCGCCTACCCGGCCCAGGCGAGTGCGATCGTCGCTCGACACCGGCGACCTCAACCCTTGCCCTCGCCTGGGCTCTGAAAGAAGTAAAACATGGAAATCTCCCTATTGCTCAGAACGCACAACTCAAAGAGGAAGGCAACGAAGCAATGCAGCGCCAGAAGCAAATCAATGATCTCAAAGCAAAATACAAATCGAAAAGGGGGAGGAAAGGGAAACAAGAAAGACACCAAAAACGACCCGAAAAAGATGCGAAGGTCAGCGAATCAATTTATTGAAATCATGTTAATGACCTCTGTCGAACTAATAATTTGGAGTGCCAGCCCACACAAGGGCGAGGGCCACCTTCGCACGATCTGGCGAGCTAAGCCCTTGCCTGCCCAGGCTAGGGTCACCGGATGCTCGCGAGGGCATCCATCGCCCTTGTCGGATTTGGCGAGCTAAGCCCTCGCCCGCCTAGGGAAGGGTCCCTCGATGCCGGCCTTCGCTTGGGGTGAGTGAGGCAAGCCCTTGCGGCGTCATGCGAGGGGAAGAGTAAAAAAGGCAAAAGGAACGGAATAAAAAGAAAGAAAAATGGGTAAATAATAAAAAAATGTAAAAAGTGAAAATATCTTTACTGAGGCTCTTCTTTAAAATAAAAATAGCACATTAGACTTTTATTTGAAATAAGATTTACTTCAAACCTTATTTGATAATTTTTTGGGTCCTTTTTTGGAATTTTGCCTTAATCGAAACAACGGAAATCACGAGTCATAAAAAGGGCCCACAAAAAACAAAATAAAATCATGCATGACCCCGAAAGGTACTGCCCGGAACGGCGTCGTGGGCAACTTCTGCTCGTGGATAAACCGCCGGGCTCCCGAGCGACGTCATCATTTGTAGCTCGTATCAACCAAATCGCCATAGCAGGCAGCACCTTCAACCCTTCACTCTCGACCTAATTCGGTTTCGTCTTCTCGCGTCCCTCGCCATGAGGACGAGAAACGCCGACGCGCCCAAGCCGGCCGCCCCTAAAAGGACGCTGCGGGCAAGGAAATCGGCCGCTAAGGCCGGCCCGGGTCCGAGCTCTGACCCGAACGACGCAGCGGCGGGCTCGGCGACGCCCCAGGTCGGCGAGACGAAGCGTGTCTCCGCCACGCGGGCGAGGCAAGCGAGGAAAACCGCCTCCACGCCGGCTAGGAATGAGAATGAGGACCCTACAGCCGAACCTTCGCGAGGTATATTTTAGCCTTTGATGATGGTAATTGCTTGTGGCTTTTCCGATGATTAGGGATTAGTTTGGCCTAGCTGCTAGAGTTGCTTGGACGATGTTGGAGACTGTTGTCGGGAACTATCTCAGCTGCTACTTCGATGAATTATGCTGGAAGTTCATTTGTTTCATTTCGTTGGCCTCTGGCTGTTTGCATATATCGTTGTGTTTGGCATGTGCTATCTCGCATCAAAGGATCTGGACGTTTTAGTAAGGATAAGTAATCTGGTAATCTGTCTCTTATGCTTGCTAAGCTGCATGAAGTGTGCAATAGCAATGAAGCAAAGGTTGTCTTTGCGTATATAATTTCCGGGTTTTCAAGTGAGAGTAAATTGTGTGTCACCATTGCCGTGCATAACACATTTCTCTCTTTACGTGTTTAATTGTTTGATTGCACGTTGGCTCACGTGAATGTTATTATCTTTGGTTTTCAAAACTTTGTTACAGCTGAAGAAGTAGAAGCATCTGCTAATGCTGCTGCCGAAGTGAAACCAGTGACAAAAGTTAGGACAACTCCGAAGTCGACAGGGAGGAAAACAGCAGGACGCACTAAGTCTCCTGCTTCAACCAAAGCTTTGTCCTCTCAGATGCCGAAGTCGCTTGAATCTGTTGAAGTTCCTGTAGAGGAGACTTTTGAGGAGATGGTGGTATTAGCTGATGCCCACGGGGAAGATGATAACTCAAAAATTGAATGTGCGCCTAAGTGTGTTGAAGAGCCTTTAGGAGGGGAAAAAACTGATTTGGCAATGGTTGAACCCCCCGAAGATGTCATTAAGCCGGTGGACAAGGAACAGGCTCTTGTACAAGTGGAAAAAGCTGCTATTGAGGATGGTGGGCATCTGGTGGATAATGTAAAATCTCCACTTGCCAATTTTACAGTATTTCATGAAAGAGAACAAATGCAAGTGGAAGTTGAAATAGCTCCTCCTCCTGGTGGTGAGGAATCTCTTAAGGAAGAGATAAATGCTGAAGCGACTTCAAAGCCATCAGATGATCGTGAAGTCTGTGAAGTGAAGCAGGGAGAGGAAGTTATTGAAAAAAGAGATTTACTGATCGGAACTAATGCAGGGAGTGTAGAGAAATCCCAAAATATGAAAGAGAATGTCCAGGAGAAGTTTCAAGGAGATTGTTTGCAGACTATAGATGATGACTACCGGGACGATGATGAGGGAATGGAGGAGTATGGTGATCGATTGGACTTTGGAGAACCTGGAGAGGAAGACATTGGTGAGGATGATGGAGATGAACCTGCTGAAGAAGCAGACACTTTAGAAGAGGAGCATAAGGAACTATCAGCTATTGCAAAGGAACAAAAGATTAAGAAAGAGCATGAAATTTTTGTTGGTGGTCTCGACCGTGATGCTGTAGAAGAGGATGTGAGGAGGGTGTTTGAGAGGATTGGTGAGATAGTCGAGATCAGGTTGCATAAAGAGTTTTCAACCAATAAGAACAAGGGATATGCCTTTGTTAAGTTTGCAAACAAGGAGCATGCAAAGCGGGCCCTGGTAGAGATGAAGAATCCTGTTGTAAGAGACTGTTAATACTATTTTATCTTGATTTATTTACTGGTGCAAGTAGGCTTTCTACACACTATTGTCCAGAAACTATTTTGATCAGTTATAGGAATGAAAGGAACTTAGGATGCCTTTCACTTGTTTTTACTTGCAGATTCGTGGAAAGAGATGCGGCACTGCACCCAGTGAGGACAATGACATATTGTTCCTAGGAAATATCTGCAACACATGGACAAAGGAAGCTGTAAGTGTTGAAATGTTCGCAATAGCTGTTACTTAAGTTCAGCTTCTGGTTGTTCATTTGTTTTGTGATGGCAGATAAAACAAAAGTTGAAGGAATACGGTGTTGAAGGGGTAGAGAGCATAACTCTTGTTCCGGATGCTCTACGTGAAGGGTTGAGTCGTGGTTTTGCATTTCTTGAGTTTTCTTGCCACTCTGATGCAATGCTAGCATATAAGAGGCTTCAAAAGCCTGATGTTGTTTTTGGTCATTCAGAGAGAACAGCTAAAGTTGCTTTTGGCGAACCACTACGTGACCACGACCCGGAAGTCATGGCTCAAGTGAAATCGGTTTTCATTGATGGGCTTCCTCCTTATTGGGATGAGGAGTGTGTAAGAGAGCAACTTAAAACTTTTGGAGAGATTGTGCGTGTGGTCCTTGCTCGAAACATGTCGACTGCTAAGAGGAAAGATTTTGGGTTTGTTGATTTTTCTAGCCATGAGGCAGCTGTTGCTTGTGTTGATGGAATCAATACTTCAGAGTTAGGTAATGGTAACACAAAGGTACTCCCTCGTGCTTATTATTTTCTGCCTTTTGGTACTTTTTTTTTTTTTGCTGAATATGTGGAAGAGATATATTTACATGAAATGAAGAGATTTTAATAAAATTGTGAGCCGTTTTTTCCCCTTTGGACATTTAGATAGGTGGTCTTCAAACTCTGTTGATTAATTTCCTTAAGTTCTGTCTCTTATTTACTGCCTCTGTCTCCCATGTTGATTGTTTACAACAATAAAGATGCAGAATGCACACAAATCACCAACTCTTTGAACAATTGCTTGAGTGGAATTGTGCTAATGTTGTTTATATGGAGATTGTAGGCTAAAGTTAGAGCAAGGCTTTCCAATCCAATGCCTAAAACTCAGGCAGTGAAGGGTGGAATGTCCGGTGGATTTCGAATTGGTCGCGGTAGCGTTAGCACTGTTCCAAGACATGGTATTTTCTGAAATTTGCTGCCTCATAATTTTTTTTTTTCATCCCATCTCCAGCTTACTTGAACTCTTTTATTAATAGGAAGGGGATTTGGGTGGGGAGGACATTCATACAACAGAGGGAATTACCATAGCTGGAATTTCCATCAACGTGGACATGATCAAAGCAGCAGAATGCATTTTAGCTATGACCACGAGTTTGATAATCCATACTCCGATTTTCACAGGAGGCAATCTTCTGGGGGAGGTTGTTGATTTGGCTTTCTTCTCTTAGTAACTTCTATGCGGCTAGTGTTGTTGGTTTGATGTCCTGAGTTAATGCAGGGGGAAGAAGGGGCATATCACGAGGTGGTCATTACATGTCTGGTCGTCATGTCCCTGTAGGCACGTCTTCGAGACCACCTATTGACAGACCATGGCGTGGTTATCCCGACAGAGGCCCTGGCATGCATCTGCCTTCTAGGCGGTTACCTTACTCTCCTGAAGAACAATACAACGCACATTTTGAGGGCAGGCAGTTTGATGACCACCACTTCTATGATAGTGGTGCCCATGGTTTGAAGCGTCCCTTTCCTATGACAGTAAGTATCTCCACTGTTGTTCCCGTTTTTTTTTCTCTTCATTAACTCTTCTTCTGTTATATCATCATGTTTATCTGATGTCTTCTACTGTAAGTATCATCTTTCTCTGAGTTCTTTTGTATCCAACCTTTTTTTTCTTCTTGCGTTGTCAGGATCAAAATGCGGATTACATGGAGCCAAGTAGAGTACGTCCTCGTTTTGATTTTACGGATTCTTCATTACCACTGCATGGAAGTGTTTATCGTGGTATGTTTTCTGCTAGCAACATCAGAATCTTCTGATTCTCACTGATATACTGCTTCTTTTTTTTCTCATCACTTACTGGCTTATCTGGTTTCCTGCTTCAGATGCTTTTGGAGTTGGAAGTGGGCCCTATCCACATGATTATTATGGTTCTGATGTAAGCAAAGCTGTAGCTTCCCAATTAAATATTGGTCTGTCTATAATATGCTATGCTGACATCTAGGAAATGCTGCAGTATGGTCGAGGTCCGTATCCATCTTATTATGGGGATGATCGCTCTTATGGAGGTGGCTACTACTATTAGATTCAAGTTCCAAGGTAACCCATTTCGTTCATGAGCCATTTTCTTGTATCTGAATGTGAATTATGCTAATTTGGTTATTGAAGCGTTCGCTTTATTGTTTTCAGGTAAGTTTGGAAATGCAGGAAATGCTTCATGGTAATGGAGAAAGGTTCCCTGTTGCGAGAACATCTAAGTTTGATTACCTTTCTCCTATAGGATATATTGCTTTAGTCTTTTACATCACATCTACTGTCTAACATCTTTTCATATCTATCCGCATTTCGTCAGGGATTCCCTATAGTTGTTAGGTTATGTCAAGACTTTAGAGTCTTTAGATAAGGTGGCTTGAGGATGGGACCAAATAAGTGATATCTTTTTGTGTGAAAGTAGAAATGCATCCTGCATTTGCACTACGTATGAGGAGTTTGAGGTCTTCTACCACTTGAAGTGCAGATGTTGTACTATGCCTCATGGATATCATGTACAGCTGGTCATTTTTAATGTCTTGGTTTAATGAAATAAATTGAGTGAATTTATTGGCAGTCCGAAGTTTTGGGAGTTCAGTTTAATTGATGGGGAGCTGATTTTATAGTTAATGATTTTGGTGGAGACTCATCTAGAGACAATATTAGCTGCTTTTAAGGGAGCTCAATTAGGATTTGAATTGTGTGCAATCGGCGGTTATTATGAGTGAATACAGCAAGGATTTCTTGCTTGAGGTGACTTCCTCCATCAGCTTCAGGGGATCAAGTTGTTGCCTCCATTAAAGATGGGCAGGTTAAAGCAGAAATTTTGGTAATGTACTCCATAGGCAATGGTGCTCCAAACATTAGTTGGTTAAGTTTTCAGTGTATAGCTCAGAATCATGTCAACTAATGTATCCGAACTTCTTATGGTTTCTGAATCCTTTGCCATTTGACATGGATAATTGCATGAGCGTTTTAGGTGGATGCAGATTCCTGGGCCCATTGATTTTGGTTCATGGATGTTCTCTCTAAGCAGAATAGTAATCTGATTCAGTGGTCTGTTATTCCATTTACTTCTGTATGTTACGTATTTACTGTGTATCTTTCATGGGAATATATTTCAGTAGATGGAAAAGTCTGCTCGGGTGCCTTGGAGTTTAGGAGCTACGAAAGTCAGTCATGTGCTATGGCTTATGCATTGGGATTTAGAGTAGTTGGAGATTTTGAGAAAACCTTGTCTCACCCATTCATTGTGGGAATTGGGAAGAAATAAGGGCATAAAGAATTTGGAGAAACTTCTAAGCGTTACGTTGACAGTGGGGTATCAAATGCCACGAATTTGCAAGTTTAAAGTTCTTTCATGTGTGATTGTTCATCTATAGGTTATGATATGATTCGGAGGTCACTTGTAATGACTCTGCAAACTTTGAAGTTGACTATCATTGGTTTGTCGATGACAAAGTCCTTTACACGAGATTTGACATGCTCATTATGATGTGAATGGCGATAATGTGGAACTAGTTTGAGTTTGGGTTTTTCTATAGGATAGAAGTGTTTGTGCTGGCTTTAAGAATGCTCGTGTTTGTGATCATCATGATTTTGATGTGAATAATCACTGTGGATAGTTAGGCCATAGGAATGTTGACTTGGTGACTTTTGAGGACAACAGCACCTGTAGTTTCTCCCTTATTGTTTGGTATATGCTCTAACTAGACTTACCATATATATTCCTCACGGGCATTGTGGTAAGGCGCATTAGGGAGAAATAGAAAGAGTTCTCAGAGTACTTGGTGTAATGTGGGGTCACATAATCTTTGGTACGTGGTGGAATATCTGTTGTAAGTGGTTTTGGGAAACTTGAATATTTGGTGAACATTATTGAGGTGGCTTTAGGCATTCACATCTTTCATTTACTGAGGCGATTTTGGGATCTTCAGTTAGCATTACAGTTTAATTGGTCTTCCTAATCTTTGCCATTCCTCTTTCTTCATATACTGTAGGCAGAGTTTTTATTCTTTCTGCATTGAAGTTGCTAATATTTTGATGGCCTCTCTTTCCTTTTTAAATGGTTTACTCATGTATCATTTGAAATCTGCATCTTATTCGTCCAGAAGCTTTTTCTTTTTTCTTCTAAAGATCCGTTCAAGAATCTGTGTTTTTAACTGCCTTGATCATTTATGGAAAAAGGAAGTTTCTAAAGGAATAAGACGCAGTTTACTTATGGAACAGTAGTTTCTTCGAGACTAGTGATTTTCATCTGTTTCTATTCTATGTGCATCAGCTATGACGTTTGGTCAACTGTAATATATTAGGAGTACCTTATAGCTTTATGCTTCTAGATTTGGACCATTTACTTTTCCATTATCTATACCTGGTAAAGTTGTAATTTCTTGGCAAGTTAACTGTAGCGAGACTGATAACTGCAAGCTGCTGAGCCATGTTGAATTATTGGTTTTCATACATTCGTTCTTTTAACTGGGTCCATACATGCTGTTGTCTCATTTTTTAGACAGTTAACTGGAAAGATGTTTTAGCTGTATCATCGGCAGGCATCAACTGTTATTTTATACTAGTAAGAGACTTTCGGTAGATTTCTTAGCATGCCTAGTGTTTTCCATTAACTATTGTGTACGCTAGTCGGAGTGAAACCTGATAAGGATAATCCTAAAGTATATTAAGGTTTTGTTTGCAAGCTGATGTCGCATTATTATGTGATTCAATTTTGTAAATCGGCGCATCGCTTGTACAGGAATTCTTCTCTCTTTTTTCCTGAAGTTAATTTGTTTTATCAAATTGGGGTTAGTGCTAGCTGACTACATGGTTATCGTGAATAAAATGTATTTGGTTAGCTGACTATATCTAGTGAGGTCTTGTGGACGCTCGACATGCATAGTGTAGAGTGAGAGAATTTTCCATTGAGCAGAATTTAATAGGGAAGAAAGAAGCTCACTGTAGGGAGCGGACTTTTGGTGTTGCTTTCACTGCATGCGTTTCAGACATGTCTTGAGTCTGTGGGCGTTATACGTGAACTCCTGTTGGATAGATTAGGATAAGGATCGTGTTTTTAGTGTTCTTAAATTTCGATAAGAAGTTCAAATTCGCATGGATAAGAGTTTCCTCTATTTATATTGCAACTTAAACAAAAAACCCCCTTTATGAATGTCCAGAGTCTGTCGTTTCCACTCTTTTTGTCCAAATAAGGCGAATTCGTAATACAACTTGTTGGGCGATGGAGTTTCGTGTTCTTGCCATCTTGATTCTTGCTTATGCGTAGATCTATTGCATATTTTCACGATGAATAGTTCGTGCTGTTGTTCTTTTTGTGAGATTACAAAATTGTCTTAACAAAAGTAAAATCTGGCCCGTGGTTTCGAAATATGTCTTAATTAAATTGGTTCTTCGTAGATGCTTGGTTATTGCGCTTATTTCCTTGTGATCTAGTTTGGTTTGGTCGGAAAACCAGCACTTAATTTGGGCAGAATACCTTTATAAGATCTAGTTGTATAGCAGATATTCTTTAAACTCTGTCGAGTTTCATGTACAGGACAAGCCATGTGTAGTTTTGGAAGAATAAAGATAATTGATTAAATATGTAGACTTTCTATGACATAACAGACGGCAGCAAAACAAAAAGGATTAGGTGCATTCATTGTGATTTATCGAATTTGAAGTGTAAATTCCTCAAATATTTATACCAGTCAATTTTGTTCTTTTAAACCCGAAAATAATCAAAGTATGCATATCTTTTATGTATCAAACTAAAATATTATTTGGTCTCACTTTATATTCCTTCCAAAACTACCCTTCACAAAATAATAAGAAAAAGGTAAGAATTAATCTCGACGCACCATCTAAGCACTTGCCCCATTCAAAAAATATGCACTCGCTTTCCTTTTTCAATGTATCTTTCAATTTATTAGTGTTTCCTTTTATATAATAATTGAAGTTCATAAACATTTTCAACACCAGTCACCATTTAAGGACCAAAATAATCATTCTCAATGCGCATTATCATGCCTGTAAGAGTGTTTGCAATTATCAATTTTTTTTTGGCCAATTGAATCATAAATCTTTGTATTTGTGCTAATTCAATCCATTCGATCAATTTTGGCTAAAATTCCTAACTTGGTGTGGCATATGCTAACGTGAATAATTTTAGATAATATTTCAATATTTGTGGAAATTTCATTTCTTTCTTTTTTCTTTTTCTTTCCTTTTGTTTTTCTTTCCCTCCTTTCTTTAGTTGATCGTTGGACTTCACCGATCGACAAGAGGCGAGGGTCGGCAAGTTCGGCCTTTGGCAAAGCTCGCTCCTACCGACCATTGGCAAGGGCGAGCCTTGCCATCTTTGGGCAAGGTCGGCCTTGCCACCATGGCCGAGTGAGGCTTGTCCTCACCAGCCGCAAGCGGGCGAGCTTTGCTAGAGGCTTGCGAAGTCAACCTCGATGGCCCTCACCTCTAGTCGATTGGCTGGGTGATTAGTCGGAGGAAGAAGGAAGGGACGAAAAGAAAAAAATAATTAAAATACTACTAAAGAATGTCAAGGTCAAGATCGACAGTAACACATTAGCATCGATTGCGCCACATTAATGATTTTCGACTAGAATTGGTACAAAAATAAAAAATTTAGGATTCAATAGGCAAAAATAAGATGTTGATGACTGAATTGGCATAATTGTAATAGATCTAAACTTTTTTGGTAATTCTCTAGAAAGAATTGCTTGTAATTAATTGAATTAAATGTGTTGCTTTGCTAGCAGGGGAATTTACTTCTGTTTTTGGGAAAAATATATTTATTATCAATTATAGAAAGATTGGACTGAAATTTTTGGACTTTCGCAAATCAGATGAAAGCCCAGAATTTAAAATACCCACTTGAGATGGGATAGGATTGCATCACGACTGACTCGTTAGTTATGAAGATGTTTTATGTTGCAATTTGCTGATTTGGTTTCCAACCTGACAAGTTCGGACGTTCGACAAACAATAACGTCACACATGAATTATCTACATATGATATTAAACTAAAATTAGAATATAATAATTAAAGTCATAGAATAACATGGACAATTATTTTTTCAAATTGAACAAAATTTAAAAAAATCGCAACAATTATTTTATTCTAATTTAGAGTTGGATATCATACGTGGATAATCTAATCCACGCATAATGTTTTTTTTTTCACCATCGAAATGTGCTGGATTGGACACCAAACCAGCAAAGAACAACATGAAACATTTTCATGAAGTCCAAAAGTTAAATTAAACACCTACAAAAAAGTTTAGAGGCTACACTGTATAGTGGGTAAAAGTTTTGAGGATTGCATTGAACAAGGTAAAAGTTTAGGAGTGACATCGTACTTGGGTCCAAAGTTTAGGGATCGGTCGTGTCATTTTTACCTCAATAAAAAAGTACAAGGAAGTTTCAATTATTACGGGGATGTATTTAACTTCATTGGGTATTTGCATATCGGTATAATTACATGTAGGTTTTTATTAGAGCCTGACGTAACTTTTACAATGAACAAAGGCACGAACGAAAAAGAAAATGCAGCCGAAGCGACCGTTCTCATTTCGCACCTTCACGCAGGACCCAAACCCCAGCCATTTCCGATCATTCAAATCACATTGAAACCTACACTTTCTCGGCTTCAATCCCATGTGAATTTCGTCCCAAGAATTGAAGCAGAAGCAGTCGAATTTGGCCCCAAAGCCAGCAAGAAAACACAACATCCCTCTCTTCTTCACAAAGGCCAATCTCCCACGTCCACGGCCGAAGAAATCCTATCCCCTTCTTTTTCCGCAGTCGCCAGCCCCACCCCCGAACGCTCGAAAATTCCCGTGGGGGCGAGAACCGGAAGCGACCGTCCGATCCTACACCACGTGTTCGGCCCAGATATGTCCTCCTCCCGCCTGGCGATCCCCGGGCAGCTGAGACGGACCAATCAGAATCCACATTCGATTTCGTCAGAGATCCTTCCTTCGGTATAAATAGCGCGGAGGCCATTTCGAGTGTCGTCATCGTGTTTCTTTGCACAAACAAAACCTTTTCGAAGTTTCTAGTGTTGCTACTGCTGCTACTTGCGAGTCCATGTCGACCACCGCAGAAGGCGAAGCACCGGCCGTCGAGCAGCCGCCGGCGGAGGCTCCGGCGCCGGCGACGGAGGACGAGAAGCCGAAGGAGGTGGAGCAGGAGGAGGAAGCGAAGAAGCCGGTGAAGGAGAAGAAGCCTCGGGCTCCGAGAGAGAAGAAGCCGAGGCCGCCGAAGACCGCCTCGCATCCTCCCTACTTCCAGGTACTGATTTTTGATCGATCTTAGCTTCGCGCGATACATCGACTAGTATCGGCAGAGCGTTCAATTGACCGATGCTGTGGACGTGATGTGACGGATACTGGTTTCTATTTGGAACAGATGATCAAGGAGGCGATCCTGGCGCTGGACGAGAAGAGCGGGTCGAGCCCGTACGCGATCGCCAAGTACATGGAGGACAAGCACAAGGCCGTGCTTCCCTCCAACTTCAGGAAGATTCTAGCGCTCCAGCTGAAGAACTCTGCCTCCAAGGGGAAGCTGATCAAGGTCAAGGCCTCGTACAAGCTCTCCGAGACGGGCAAGAAGGAGAGCGCCAAGCCCTCGTCGAAGCCTCCGAAGAAGACGGAGGCGGCCGCCAAGAAGCCGAAGGAGATGGCTCCTGTTCCGAGGGCCAAGCGGACGAGGAAGTCGGAGGCGACCAAGCCAGTGAAGAAGGCTGCGAAGAAGCCGGTGAAGAAGGCCGCGGCAGCAAAGCCGAAGCAGCCCAAGTCCATCAAGTCTCCTGCTGCGAAGAGGGCTAAGAAGGTAGCTGCTGCTTGATGTAGGAGGGACGGGGCAAAAAAGGAGAAAGAAGTGTAATGTAATTTTGGGCTTTTTGATCTTTTTTGGCGGGGGGGAGATGTGAATGTGAATGTGAATATGGGATGGAACGTCGCTGCTGCGTTTGGTTTAAGTTTCTTCTTCTGTCAATAAAAACGGGGTTGATGAAGAAGATGGGCGGTGGTAATTAGGGTTTATAAAGAGTGTTTGATGTTTACCGAATGGGTGTGAAAGCTTGATAGACCACTTTGATCTCTCGTCGCTTCATCGGACGGACGTTTTTCCTCCCGGTGAAGGGATTCGATGCCATTTGCGTTTCTTTTCCCCCCTCTTCAAAGAAGAAGATAGGGTTGAAGTTCATTCCAATCCTTTTCCCACTTCGATTGAAAATCGAATGTCCAATTTATTAATTTTACCTCATTTTGTCTCAATGTCTTATAAGTTAAAACTTCACCACCGCCACCACTTTCTGTACTTAGGGTTCGAAACCTTGACCTTGTAATAATCAATCCAAGTCTTTTCAGGCAAATGCTGGGATTACATTCACGATGTCCAAGTCTCACCCCAGTAACGATAGTTAACCCAAGAAAAATAGAGCTAATTCATATTAAGTAGAATAATATAAGTCATGTCGTTAATCAAGATGTCATGGCCCATTCCGTTAAACGAGTCACATGAGTTCCGCCCGGAACTCGACCCGTTTTATTAATCGTGTCAAAGGGGTTGACACGATTATAGCATGAACACCATTAGCATAGATTCGAGCAGGGTAACTACATGTCATGTTTTTGAAACACAAACCCCCAAAACCCAACCAAAAAAATCGTGCCCTCTTGTCGGAAATTTGCATTTCTAATCAGGTGGACCCTGATCCACGTGATCAATCGAAATTGTATTCATTAAAAAAAAAAAATTAAAAAGCTACTTCATCTCATCTGAGAAACAATCTATTCAAATTTGGTTTGAGAGGAGGAAGTTGCCATTCTATCACCACCCAAAGATCCTGGGCCGTTATCAGTTTGCAGTAACATATTAGTCCAAAATCAATCTAAGAAAACTCGTTCAATGAGCCTAATACATTATTACATTGCGTATGGATCGTTGACGGATCCCATGTGGATCTCATCGGCTCTAAACGGTCTGACTAAGGTTGAGGAAGTTAGGACCGTGTGGATCACATCGGCCGATTCAGCCTTTGCTCCAACTCCAATACGTCATTTTCATGGCGGGACTTGGGCATGGGCATGATCTATTGAAGCCTAATAACCTTTGGGCAATCCCCGGCCCGACTGCTTGCTAAGCATTTGAAATTTCGCAAAGGCCGGCAAACCTTAGCTTAGCCCATTCATGTGGTCTACTGACAGGTGTCAGCAAGTCTCGGTTCTGTGTGATCGTCGACGAACGGGATAATTACCGTTTGATGAATTTTTAATTTCTTCAATGTGGTTCATGAACTTTGATCCAATATATAATTTTGTCTCCGAACTTTTAATTTGTTCAATATGGTCCATTAACTTTTGGTAAATGTTCAATTTAGTCTTCAAAATGTAGGAAAATGTTCAATATTGATAATATTCATATAGTCGGTGAACTAAATTGAACTTGCACCAAATGTTTAGGGATCACATTTGAACAAATGAAGAGTTTATGTACTATATTGCACATTGAGCTAAAGTTCGGGAATCACATTGAACAAATTAAAATTTTATGGATTACACCGCACATTGGAGTAAAGTTCGGTGACCTCATTGAACATATTAAATGTCGGTGATCACGTTTTATATTGGGCCAAAATTTCGAGACAATTTATGTCATCTTCACTCGACGAACCACCAGGCGTTTGTTAGGACAAAAGAACAACAATCATGGTGAACGTCTGTCTAGACTCCGTCTATTTAGGTCTAGCGCACACCATTGGCTGCGGATATGTATTAGGACATGAGACATTGCGGTCTAAATGTCATGTGGCATAGGTATGCCATGTTGCTCCAAAGACTCCGATAACGCATGATCAGTCCGTGGCTTTCTAAATTATTTTCCTGTCGTGATCTTAAAAGAACCTACGCTTGCCCAAAGTAGTCTCCGTCGGATATGTATAAACAGTTATCTGGAATTCGAGACCACTCAAGGGTTCGATTGCGTTTTTTTTTTCCTTCCTTCTCCCTATCAGCTCGATTTCGTATCGGAATTGCTCCGGTCATCTGATGGCCGGGCTCGCCGCGACTCGTCTTGGACAGCATAGAATACTCAGGGGGCACGGGACGCAACCATCTCCAGTTACTTATGGCCGTTCGACTCGTCCGTTGGAGCGCTTCGAACGCAACCGGCAGACGTGAATTCGGCTCAGGAAGGGCTCGCCATCCGCAGTTCTCTTGTGAATTCAACCGGCGCCTTTCTCTCTCTGCCCTTCTTTTGAGCTAGCCCATAACGGCAGTTGCTGCTAAGTTACCATCGATGATCGAGGAAACCATGTGATGTCTCTGTTAAGTTCCCGCAGGTCCAAATCCAAAGTGGAGGGAAGGGGAGCTACAGCATGCATGCCGTGAAAACTTTTTCTTAGTGGTGGTCTGTGCATGGCTCCGAGGGGACATGTGGAACAAGGACACGCGACACGAGTAAGCATGCCTAAGCCGGAGCCACCAATTGGTTCCGCGCATGCCGGACAACCCTCGGCCCCATGTTCCCTACTTCATTCTCATTCCTTTTTGTGCTCCATTTCTGTCTTCGGGCAGAGCAAAGCGCAAAGGAAACGAACCCGTGTGCTTGTCAAACAATGTACGGACATTCCCTAGCTCTCTTCCTGTAACGGCGGGATTAGAGTTAAGCTCTCGCTCTTTGAATTAAGACAAAGCATGTGATTCAGACAACGACTCGCTGATACCATAGGATAGAGAACAATCTCAGATAATGGATCCCCATCCCACTTGCTTGATTTTTCCCCTTTTTTTTTTTTCTTTTTTTACCAAGGCTTTGGAGATTACCGCCATCGGGTGTCTTTATGTATGCCGCGCCTACATCGGTTGCCGGCGCTATAGTTAGCATTAAACTTGTCGAAGGATGCCGATTTCGGTACAATCGGATAAGGCTAGCTCAAATGTTTCATACCGAACATTCCGTAGCGGATGTGAGACCTTTTCGATAATGTTTCAAAATGACACAACTTGATAACTTTTCGGTCTGTTTCACAAAAATCAACCTGCCGTCGATATGAATTAAGACCCAAATTATTTTTTAAATCCGAGACGAAGTGGCCCACTGCATCAATTTTCACAAATTACAAGAAGATGTTCTTCTTGAGAATTCTTTGGGCGTGTTGTGCACAAAGAATTGGTAAAAAAAAAAATCATATCAACTGAGGAGAATCATATTGTCTCCTGCAAAAGAATATAAACTCTTTTCTTCTTCTTTTTTTCCTGGTAAATTTCTATTCGTATCGATAAGTGTTGGTAAAAAAAAAAAAATTGACTAGTGATTTTCTTCTAGAAATCTTGTTAAATTTTCAATATTCTTATGAAATTACCAATGCGTTTTTTTATAGTTTGCAAATTATAAGTTTATAGATTAACTTACCAACTTTTATTTACATAACTCGCATACAACTTTGATTTGCTAACTTTTATTTGAAATTATCAACTCCCATTTGAGATTACTAACCTAAATTAGTGCCACTCACTAACTTTCGTCTCACTAAATTACCACGTCATGTCAGGTTACAAATTCTTTACTTAAGCTACTATGCAACATTTATTTGTGTGTGCGTTTTTTTTTTTTATTTTCCGACTTTTCTTATTCTTTGGAATTTGTCATTTGCATTTCCAACAGTTCATTTCCGGAAATTACCAACAATAATTATACTTATCATCTTTAGGGGATTATCAAGTTTTTCACCAACTTAGCTACCAATTAATTTGTTGTTACCAACTCTCCTTTGAGTTACACATCAAATTTATTTCTTTAATTACAAATTCTTGTAGGGTCTGCATGATAATCATTTTCATTCTCCGATTCTCATTCTGATCCAAAAAAACCGATTCTAGTTTAAATGAATTTTTTGATTCCGTTCTTGAATGAGTTTTAGAAAATCAGAACGTGTTTGATAACTGCACAAAATTTATGTTTTAAAAAAATAATTATTTCCCTATTTTTTTCATTTAAGTCAAATAACTATGCATTTAATTTATAAAATTTCATCCTAAATTAAAGACTAATTTTCAATGCACGCTCAAATAATTTAAAATACATTATTTTTTAACATGTCATGAAGGAAATGCAAATTTTAATACATGATATTTAAAATTCTTTAAATGTTGCGTTTTCTAAATACATAGAAACATCTTGTGACGCACGGCTACCAGTATGCATATTGGATGCCCTCATCCTCTGCAATATTCTTTGTCGGAGATTGAAATCTATGAAATTTATGAAATTTAGGCCCAATTTTATGAAAATAAGGTCAAACTAGCATAATCTAAGCTTTTTCTATTTTTTAGGATTTTCTAAATTTGTTGTTATTTTTTAAAAAAATTATTTTTATTTTATTTTATTTTATTTTTATTATGTTGAGGAGACAAAATGACGAGAAAATTACAAGGAAAAAGTGAGAGATGTGAAACTTCATTCTGTTTGCTATTTTCAAAAGTCATTCTTTTTCTAGAAGCAACTTTTTTTTGCTTCTGGATTTTACTCTAAAACCGATTCTGATTCTCCAAAATTGATTCCGGGAATAGAATCAGAATCAGAATTATTTACGTTACCAAACAACATTCTCATTTTTTACTGTTCTGGGATGAGAATCGGAGAATGGAAATGGTTACCATGCGGACCATTAGTCTTTACTATCTTTTTTATTTATATTTCTTAATTATGCCTCGGATTTATGAACTCTTACATGAAATGACTGACTTCAATTTGAGTGACTGTTCACCCTTTCTCCATTGAAGTTATGAACTAATTATGAGTTACTAACTCTCACTTGAGTTAGTCAGCGATGTTTATTTGCTTTTTCCATTTGCCGACTTTTCTAGTTGGCTAATTACTTTGGTGGGATGTAAAAGAAGTCGACCATTTTAAAAGAACCAAATGAACAGTGGTAACTAACTCAAATAATAGTCACTACAAAAAAACACAGATTTAGCCACGAAAAATTTGTGACGGAAAAAATTTATTGCTAATTTCCGACGAAAATAGCGACAAAATGAATATTCTTCGCTATTTGCGACGAAAATAGCAACGAAAAAATTAGTCGCTAATTAGCAACGAATATAGCCATGAAAACAAATACGTCGCTAATTAGCAACGAATATAGCCATGGAAAAAATTTCGTCGCTAATTAGCGACGAATATAGCCACGAAAAATAATTTGTCACTAATTTGTGACGAAAATAGCCACGAAAAATATTTCGTTGCAATATCCTTTGCGACAACAATACGCTTCGTCGCCAATTAGCGACGAATATCTTCTTTTGTTGCAAATTCTTCTCTTAAAAGTTAGCGACGAAAATCAACATTTGTCGTTAATTAGCGACAAACGTTGATTTTTGTCGCAAAATTAGCACTTTGAATAAAAATAACAAAGAAAATATTAAAATTACCAACGAATCATTATTTTCGTCGCTAATTTTAGCGACAAAATGTATTATTCGTCGCTAATATGATAGAAATAAAAATAAAAAAGAAAATGGTCAATTTAGCGACGAATGAGCTTTTTCGTCGCTAAGGTAGCGACGAAATTTATTTTGCGTCACTAATATGATATAAATAAAAATCACAATAAAAATAAAAAATAATTAGCGACGAGCAATGTTTTTGGTCGCTAATTAGCGACGAAATCAAATTTCGTCACAAATTTGTTGCTATTATTTAGCGACGAAAACCTATTTTGTCACTACTTAGCGACGAACCACGTTTTTCGTGACTAATTTGTTGCAAATTCTCTTCTTAAAATTTAGCGACGAAAATTGCTGCTCGTCGCTAATTAGCAATGAACGTTGATTTCGTCGCAAAATTAGCACTATGAATAAAAATAAAGAAGAAAATATTAAAATTAGCGACGAATCATATTTTTCGTCGCTAATTTTATATAAATATAAAAAAAGGAAATATTCAATTTAGCGACGAATTAACTTTGTCGTCGCAAATATGCTATAAATAAAAATAAATTATTAAAATTAGCGACGAATTAGCTTTTTCATCGCTAATTTAGCGATGAACAATTTTGGTCGTCACAAAATTGACACTGTGAATAAAAATAAAAAAAGAAAATATTTCAATTGAGCGACGAAAATAATTTTTTCATTGCTAATTTAGTGACGAAATGTATTATTCGTCGCTAATATGATATAAATAAAAAATAAAAAAGAAAATATTAGCGATGAATTTTTTTTCCGTCGCTAATTTAGCAAAAAATTAGCTTTTTCGTCACTAAATTAGCGACGAATTGTTTTGTTCGTCGCTAAATAAGCCACAAATTATTTTTTTCGTCACTACATTTCTCTCTCTTATCTTACTAATCTTTCTTTTAGCGTTACTTTCTAAAAGCCTCCTGCCCTCTCTCTCTCCCGCTTGTACGATGTCTTCATCTGCTAGTACGACGTCCTTATCTTCCTTTCTTTTTCTTCTTCTGCATCTTCTTCCTTTCTTTTTCTTCTTGTTCTTCCTTTCTTTTTCTTCTTCAACCGAGTGACCCACCTCCACCTGACCACTACAGCCTACACCACCACCCTCCGTCCACTCCCGTCGCCAGCTACGCCTCACGGCCACCGGGCCTCGCGCGAGCCGCAACCAGCCGAGATTGTCGCCTGGTTGCCAGAAACCCGGGACCTTCGCCCATGACCCTCCTCGACCCGAGCTCCTCCGCCATCGATCACCGTTACCCACCCACCTCCAACTACGTGAGCTGGTCGAGACCCACAGATTTGACGATGAGCCTCTTGCGACGACGATTTGAGCTCCCCGCTCGTGAACCCGACGCCCACCCAAACCACCGTAGCCACCGCTCGGCTTGGCCCTCACTTCGCGGCTCAGCCGTACCTCTCCGATCGCCATCAACCCGAGACCCTCACCTCGGGAGCTCTGAGATCCGCGAGGCCCAAGTATCGACCCGCGAGCTAGCGGCCCCGCCGTGCTGCGCTATCTTCCCCAACAGCCCCGTCGCCGTTGTCCAGCCACTATCCGAGCCCTAGCCGTCCGTGGCGTGTCGACCAGCTGCTGTCGATCGTGGAACCGGGAGCCTCGCGACCCAAGCCCGTTAAGTTGACCCAACTCGAGGAACCCACCAACTCCTACGGAACCGTGATATTATTAAGTGCTAAATCAATGTTAAATATAAATTGCAGAAATTAAATTTTCTTTTAATTAAATTAAAAATCGAAAAGTAAAAGAAATGATTTTATCATATGAAAAAAATAAAATTTCGTCGCTAAATTGGGTTTTGCAACGAATTTTGCCACGAAAAAAAAATTCGTAGCTAATCAGGCGTCGCTAAATTTAGCAACGAAACATTGTGTTTCCGTCGCTAAATTTAGCAACGAAATTTATTTTCGTGGGAAAATTCGTGACTAATTAACGAGGAATAAGTTTCGTCACTAATTTGCCACTGAGGGTAATTCGTCACAAAATTCGTGGCCAATTAGCGACGAAACTTATTCCTCGCTAATTAGCCACGGATAGGTATTCGTCGCAAAATTCGTCGCTAATTAGTCACGAATTTTTTTTTTCGTCGCTAAATTTTGCGACGCCGAATTGGCAATGAATATTTTTCTGTCGCTAATTTTCGTCGCAAATTAGTTTAGCGACGAATTTTGGTCAATTTTTCGTGGCAAAATCTGTGGCTAAATCCTTGTTTTTTTGTAGTGAGTGAGGAAGACAAAAAATTTATGGGTAACTTAATCGTAAAATAGCGTTTGGTAAGCAAGACAAATAAATATCGTAAATCAATAGACATACTAATAAATAAATAATAATTAAATGAAAATCAGTAAGCAACTCAAATGAGAGTTGGCCAATTAATTGCTTGTGCAGCAGTTGGAAATTTCCAACTGAGGTGTGTGGGCTAATCTTTCGCCATACAAAACAAGCTCTACCTGACTTATACCGAACCATGTTCTAACGGGGTAGCCTACCCAATCCTCTTCATTGCCAAAAGTAACCGTGGGTTTGGTAGTCGGGATAAAATTCAGGATATGTTAAAATTTATCTTATCTTGCGTTTGGTGCTTGCCTAGGACGGGATAAAATGGGATATATAAGGGATATAGCCTGGATAAAATTATCTCATGAGGGAGGTGAGATAAAGGTGGATAGGATTTCTAATAATACTAATGCATAAGTTACTTTTCTCGAATAATAGTTTTCTTAAGTTAATACAAATAAAATTGTATTCGATTTTAAATAATATTCGATTTCTAATAAAAAAAATTCAGAATAAAAAAAATATAATAAACATAATTTCATTATTATTTATTCCTCATTTTTACTTATGCATTTGAATTTTTTTCTATCTCATAATATGAATTCAATATATATATATATATATATATATATATATATATTTGTATTTATTACATATTTTGGTAATTTAGGAATATTAATCTAGTTTAGTAAAATGTTATTAGAGAATGATGGAAGGGGAAAAAATAATTAAAAAAATAAAAGGAAAAATAAGAAATGAGCAATAAAAATGAAGAAGGCAAGAGTTACATGAGAGATTCCTACCATTTTCGTTTATGCAATTTTTAGATTCATTTACAGTGATATATTGTTCACACCAAACAATAGATAAAATAGAATGTGAAAATATCCGGCTGTTTTTTGCGAGTCATCAAACAATCGGATAGGATATAAAAAAATCCATGGATTTCATATCCTATCTTATCCAATCTTACCATGTCTAGAAATCCCGATGACCAAACCTTAGCCTAGCCAACTCGTTTTCTCCACTTCCTGCTCATTTCTTACTCCTAAGATTCACATTCAAAAGTGAAAGCACATCCCAGTTATCGGCTCTTTGCTCTTATTCAACTGGATGTGTTTACACCAAAATCCGCCAAATGGATGCGAATTCCTCAAGGAAGACTCCCCAATGAAGGCTAAACTTGAGATCGACAAATACGAAAAAAACATTGCCCTCGTATTATTGATCAAACGATTTATAGCGTAGAAACAAAGGCAAACTAAGCTTGCGGGTGCTCGAAACTGAAGCCCGACACCACAAGTTTCGAGACACACTCACAAGAGCGAGAGCTTGGCAAAATGGAAAAACCAAAAAAGGAACGAGGAATCGAATGAAATAAGTAAAATCTTGTGATCTGGTAGAGTGTGATCAGTTTGTTCTTTGAATCTTAATCTTGCTTTTATACATTTTGTTCCTTGCCTGCCACGCCACGAGAAATTTCTAGGCGCCCTTTATTTTATTTTTTTCAATCTAGTTTGGTCTCTTTCCTTGTTCCTAAATCTTCGTACTTGGCGTAGAAGTGTTTCTGTGACTATTGTGCAGGTTTGGAACATTCCCTTTTTGTTTTGCCGTATTCGACATTTTAGGACTTGTGCCATTAGATAGTGAATTTTGGGATTTTAGGGTTGTTGTTCATGTATGATTTCCCTCAGGCTCGCATCATCGCGGTTTGGTATCATTTGCATACTTTCCCGAGATTTGGGATTTCTCATAAACTCACTCATTTTGGACTTACACCTTTTTAATGAAATCACTCGTCGCCCATCCTTATTTTCGCTCATCGACGAGGAAAATTATCAAAAAGTTCCTAAACCTATTGTAATTGTACCAATTCAATTTTAAACTTTTTTTTTTTTGCAAATTGAGTCCTAAACCTTTTGCATTTGTGTCAATTCAATCTATCCTATCGAAAATCACTGTCTTGGATGCCGATCGTCCTATGTGGTTTAGCCAGCACTAACGTTGACAAATTTTAATGTATTTTTTGTAATTTTATATTTATCTTTTATCTTTTTTTTTCCTCCTCTTCTTCCTCTAGTCGGGCGTTGGATCTCGGCACTTGACCGAAGGTCGAGGCCAGAAAGGATGAGGCTCATCATTACCGGATTTGGCAAGGTCGACCTCGCCCGCTTGGCAATGGTCGGCCTCGCCAAGTCTAGAGAGAGCGAGCCTTGCCTAGTGACGGTGAACGACTCTCGCCTTTGGCTTGTCACCGAGGTCCGATGACCAGCAAGAAGAAGATGGGAAGAAAAAAAAAGAAAGAAAAAGAAAATAAAAAAAAGGAAAACTAAAAATAAATAAATAATTGGAAAAGTATTAAAATATTATTAAAAATTACTCACATCAGAATCGGCCGCGCCACGTAAGACGGCCAACGTCCAATTCAACGATTTACCACCAAATGAGCTCAATTAGCGTAAATGCAAAAGGTTTATGACACAATTGGGACAAAAAGGTTTAGGACATAATTAACATAGGTTACAATATGTTTGGGATTTTTTTCGGTAATTTTCCCCTCATTGATGCCCGAGGTTTTTCATGGGCTAGCCATGCCAATTCTTGGTGCCAAAAATGAGGGATGTGGAATTGACTATCAATTCTAGGACTAGCATCTACAGCAAAATCGATTGCATAAATTCCACGATTGTCGAGGTACAATGTCTAAGAACCGATTAGGCATCGAGTGGGGTGACGATCACCTAGATTTTGAGCATAAACCTTTTTGCGTAGCTTTGACTCAAGTAAACTATATAGTATGACTCATCTTTTATCGTAGCTTTGACCGTAATTATTTTATCTTAGAATTGATTCAAATGCTTCTTTCTCAAAGAGAGAGAGCGAGTTACAAACTTTCACAACCCATTTTGTTCAACAGAAATAATATCCACTCTTCATCATTCAACGTCAGAGGTTCATATATGCTCTTATCATATATAAAGACTTTTCTCTTCCTTACAGATTCATAGTTTCTCAAATAAACATATTCCCGCGTCGCATTCGGCGCCGGAAGTCAAGAAACTGTTCGGCTTGGTCGCTTCGCATCCTCGAGCACTCTCCAGCAACATCAAAGCCATGTCCGAGCTGTCGTGCTGGTCGAAGCTCGCCGTTATTCCGTCACCCTCGTACCTCTCCTCTTGACTCAACTGAGAAGCGACGAACTTGTCAAGGGCCCTCCAATCGGTCACTCTCCTATTGGAATCATCGTCGTTGTGTTCCTCTAAGCGCTCATTATTGTTACTGTTGCGGTCGTTGTTGTTGATCTCCGACATTAGCGAGACAGAGCTCATCGGCCTCTTCACGAAGGGAAGGGACGGGCTTTCTAGCTGAGGAAGCTGTAGGAAGTAGCCGTCGTCCGGATTGAAGAGCTTCAGGTTCTCCGCCACTTCTCTCTCTTGCTTGCACACGAAGCTCGAGTTGGGCATGTAGCCGAGGACCGGCCTCGAGATGCATTCGACGGGGTCAATGACCGAGCTCGCACCGCTTTGCTCGTCGTAGAAGTAGCTTGTGTCCCAGCCGTCGAGGGCACTCTTGGTCATCCCGGTGGTCCGTTTCTTGAACGCTCGACAAACCACCCATCCTTCTTCCTGAGAAAAAATTCGGCCCTAATATATCAGATAAGCAAATTCATAAAGCAAGAAACTTGTGCATCATACTAGATATCTCGAACCAGTCGCCCTATTGGGAATGAAACATTACCAGAGTGCACGATATTTGCGAGGATGTAAGTATAGATGTGGACCAACTTAAAAGCAAATGAAGAATTTGTATAACAGAGAGAAATGCAAGAAGAATTCAATTCAGTGTCCTATGTGATATGTTTCTTTAATAATTCATGATTTGTGCAATAGAAATCATTTGGTGATAAACTTGATGGTTGAATCAAATATCGAACATTCCGAGGAACTTTGATGTGTAACCAGTGGATTTGTGCATACCGTGTATAAATACAATGAAATACACGAAAGGCTTCTAAGAGCCTCACAAGGTCACAAGTTCTAGTAATTTATCCATCCCCATGGTAGAAAGTGCAATCAATTTGCACATCGTGCGTCGACAAAGACTCAGACAAAACACCGACTCGCAAGGAATGCGCGAATCATGCCTAACTTAAAAAAGGTGAATGGACGACCAAGAAAACTTAGCTCTCCTTCCTTTCTCTCCCTTGTCCCATTTATAGCATCATATTCTTCTTGATTCAAACACTTTAGTGAGCTTCCTTTTTGCTTGATAAAGTGGAGGAGGAGATAGTCAATGGAGAGAGAGAGAGAGAGAGAGAGAGAGAGAGAGAGAGCCTAGGAAGAGGGGAAACGGAATATTTCTTTTTCGACAAGCACATCGAGTGCAAAGTGCATACCGGGAAAGGGAATCGAATGACAAAGTCGTGCATGCATTTTGCTTTTTAACACGGTACCTTTTTGACTTTGTTACGGTGGTGGAGGCCGATTTGCACTCAAAACGAACCCAAAACTTGAGCAGATTGAAGCTATCTACTGGTCTACTCAATTAGATTGGTGTGTTTAAGTGATACACGGATCTAATGTATCAATTTAGTAAATCGGTCTTGAATAGTATATCGAACTTTGTTCTATTTTCTTCAAGAGTAAAAGCCACCAAAACCCTTAAACCAAGCCCACTGTGACACATTTATCCCAATTTTTTTTTGGTAACACGAAAAAGCCCAAACTTGTACTGGTATGACAGATTTAATCAAAAAACTTTTACTATTATGATATATTTATGTCAGAATTTTTATTGTAACACCAAAAACCCTAAATTTGTATCAGTGTGACACATTTACCTCAAAATTTAGGGTGAATATATCACACAAGTAAAAGTTTTGGGCTGTTGATCTCACAAAAAAAGTTATGAGTAAATATGTAACATGAGTACACGTTTGGGATTTTTTATGTCACAATAAGCATGATTTAGGATTTTTTGTGGCTTTTTCTCTCTATGAAAACGAAAAAATGGGGCATTATTTGGAGCTTGGAAACACTAACATAAGCTGGTTTCTTGTGAGGAGCTATCATCTTCCCCCGGGGGAGAGAGAGGGGAGAGAGAGAGATATTTTGTCAACCCATGCTAGGTCAAAGGCACTGTTTAAAAGCTCATGCTGTACATAATGATGACTGTTCTCCCTTATCCACTCGAATTCACATGCTCAATGGAAGTGTGTTGTATGTGTTCATGAGAAAGAAGAGAAAGAAAAAGCTTGTGCAGAACAATGCGCAATTTATTGACGTGATATCACTGACTCAATCATATGTCCGTCGTCGTTCATTTGTCAGTATCTCCCATAGAGATTAAGAATGCAAACCCTTTATATTGATGGAATGATGTCAAATTAGCATTCCCTATCTCGGGGTATAGATGTTACTGGAGAGAGAGAGAGAGGAGCAGATGTATACGGTACTTGCCTGAGGAGGTCCATTCTCATCGGATTCGAGCCGATACTCATGCATGATCCAGTCGGACTTCTGACCATTCGGAGCCCTTCCTCGGTAGAAAACCAGGGTCTTCCTCATGCCGATCAACTTGGCCTTATCGTAAACGGCCTTGTCTCTCCCAGTTGCTTTCCAAAACCCAGCAATGGTGGCTCTGTTGGTCCTCGTTCCTGTTGGGTATTTCTTGTCTTTATGGCTAAAGAAGTACCACTCGTTTTGCTCTTCATACCCAATCCTGCATCTCTCTGTCCATCCATAACCAAACACACAAAAAAGGAAAAAGAAAAAAAGAGAGAGAGTTAAAACAAGTCTAATGGGGAAAAAAAAAAATGCAAAGTAGGGTTATCAGTCAAGAGGTTAAGTATGTGTGGTTTTATTGGTGATCATGGCAAGATCTAGCCATTCTGCAGCTAGGTTTTATTGAAGGACCTCCTTCTTTTGCTTTCAAATAAGGAACCGACATGTTTATACATATGCGCAATATGCTCTTGAGGGTTCTTGAATTGGATCGGTCTCGATTTAAAGATCCACATGCTCACGTAGTTAGCGATCCACCTCAGGAAGAAGCTGACTGATCTTTGTACACACCGGATCATGAGCTTGCTCGATTTAGATCATCTATATATACTAGGAAAGCATTAAGATGCTATTACCTTGCAGATCCCATGGCTCGATTCTGTACAGATCGATGTCTCTAATAACGTCGAGGTCGATCTTCTGCGAGGCTACCTTCTTCCTCAGGTAGTAGCCGACAAGCTCCTCATCAGTCGGATGGAACCGAAACCCTGGCGGCACGCACGACTCCATCGACTCCATAGTCACTCAAATTATCTCGCTAAACACACTGCATCAAATCCACCACCACGACATAAAGCTCCTGTTATCCTTTCACAACTCTTAAATCGTGATTGATTTGATCTAACTTGAAGAGAGGAGGAGAGAAACAGATCAAAAAACTAGACAAGGGAGTTAGAACTTAGAAGGAGAAGAAAATAGGAGAAACAATTGCAAAAGGAAATGATGGGCCCTTTCAGAGGAAGGTGGCAATTGCTATAGGAACATTTATGGAATCATAGCTCATTTGGTGGTGAGCAATGTTCACCCATTTGTTACCAACAGTAAAGAGAAATGATAAGAGCCTAGTAATTAGCAGGTTGTTGGAAAAACAGAACCACACCCATCATTTTTATTCAACAATGATATGCGTCTTAGCTAGGGATAAAAAGAAGAAGGGAAAAAGGTGTGGGGAAAAGGTAGAGAGAGTATGCAATCATCATTCATGAAAGTTTGGTTTTTTCCTTGATGAAATCTCCGAGGCTAAGTGGGGAGGTTAACAAGGGTTTTTTGTGCAGGCGTTGCAAGCTAGTGGTTTGTGCTAATGATGTTGTCTTGTGTTGGTGAATGGTGGGAATGATTCGTCAAGAACGGAGACTCCACTAGAATAATGCAAGAAAATTGAGAATCAACGGCAATGGAATGAATGCGTCTAGGAAACTTTAATGAACATCAGACGTAGTAATAAACATTCCGAGAAGGCTAGCTAACAAAACAAACAGTTACTTTTTCTGGAAGGAGCTTTTTTATTTTTATTTTTTTCTATTGGATATGGATGTACAGTGAGTGGAGGAGATAACCTAAGCTCTCCCCACCCCCAATAAAAGAAAAAGCTTCATTCAGCTTGATCGAGACGCGAGAGAGAGAGAGGACGAAGAGGATGACGTCATTACTGGTTAAGCACGCGTTGTTCCTTCTGAAAGCAAAAAGGTGATCAAGGGATGAGAGAGAGAGATAGAGAGGGGGGGACACCATTCTTGAATTTCGAAAGAATGAAGAGAGAGAGAGAGAGCATGAAAGGGGCTTTCTGAGAGAAAATCATGCAAAGAGCTTCAGAGAGTTCTGTCTGCTTGTCGATAGTTTGGGTTGCACACCATCTGACCTATCTCTATCTCTGTGTTTGCACTGCTAGAGAGAGCGAAAGTCTAGTGGGCGGTGAGGGATTCGTCAGCAGAAGTAACGCATCACGACTGTATACTTTCTGATACTCATCTGCCACTGGCCAGCTCAGAGAGAGAGAGAGGACTCTTACCCTGCATCTTTTCATGACAAAGCTTGCCATTTTGAGGTAATCTAACGTTCTGGGTGTGAGCTTTCTACAGTTGAATGTTCATGCAGATCAGACCAACGGCCTCGTGCTGATGACTGAGAGAGAGAGAGAGAGGGAGAGGGAGAGAGAGAGAAGAGATCAAAGAGCAGCAATCCTGAAAAACTGGAAGCTCTATCAAAAGCGCTGGTGAGACCGAGGATATCAGAAAATGAGTTGAAGCTAGGATTGGAATCGGATGAAGAGATGAACAAACTCAGGCTCAAGAAGAAAATGACAACCATACAAAAGAGAACGGAAAAGCAGAGAAAATTAAGACCCAAGTGATCCAAACCCCGTCCCTCACCTTGGACGAACTTCACAAGAAGAGAGATCAACTCGCAGAGTCGGTGCAATTACCAGTTAGAGACAGAAGCTCTTAAAGAAGAAGAAGACAAAGGAAGGTGTGAGAGAGAGAGAGAGAGAGAGAGAGATGGAAGGGGAAGGAGAGTGGGTGGAGAGAATATAAAAAGGGAAGGAAGAGAGGACCGCTCGATTGCGCATGGAGGGCTATTATGGTTGGTTGTCCCCCCGCCCCCTCACCCCAGCTGCTTACGTCATCCCTCCTCTACCTTTGTCCTTCTCGGCTCGTCAAGACATTTTGGTCCTTCCTAGTTAAAAATGACTTTGGGACAGAACTTTCTCAGTTTCCCATTCCTTTGGACGCAATTATTCTCGGATGGGAAAATTGCAAACGAGCCAAAAAATGATTTTGGGTGACAACACTTTTCTCAACTTGTCTTCGGAAATGACCCGTCATATTTCATTTCAGTTAGAGGAAATTCCCTCCACTCACGGAAACCCGAACATAGATATGAATTATTTTAAATAAGCTAAACTTGTACATGGTGTCTGAAAAACATAATTGTGATAAATTTTCTCGACAAGGGAAGGAAGAGGTCAGCTTGCTTTTGTCATGCAAAACATTACTACACCGCTCCAATTTATCGTCTAACAATCGCGAGATACCGATATATTAATTCTCGAATCACCCGCCACTCTGGCACAACATGAAAACTCCCCCATGCCACGTGTCGCCAACAAAGGAACCGCCCCAACCAACGCACGAAGGGTGCCGGTGCTCAGAGCTCACATGGCCGATGGCTCATCCCACCCACTTGGCGGCTTCGCCTCCGGTTCTCTCGTCAATTTACCACGTTGCCCCTCAACGATGTCGTAAGTGCTTCCTTTGCCTAATGAAAGGATGTATGAACAACTTTTCGAACTGAATTGACATGATTGCATTATTTTAAGGCTTTTTTTTGGTAATTTCTCCATTTTACAACCCCGGTTCATGATTTAGATGTTCAAACGTTTAGAAAATTAAATCCATATTCGATGCAGTAATAGTCAACATTTTGATTCTCATGTAGAATTTTTTTTGTCTTTTGGGTTTCGTTTCGTTTCAAGTTTAAAGATGTGTTATTGATGTCTGGAATCTTGCGCGACACTTCTACTAATTGGGCTAGAGAACTTAAATCCAACATAACCCGCATAATACACTGGGTAATTCCGACACTACTGGCATGACTTATTTCATCCAATTGGTCAGATCGAATCAAACCAACTTGAATTTTTTCAAGACGGTGTTTTCGTATGTATGGTTTTCTTTCGTGATAATAATCTGCTTACTGTGATTTTCACAAAAAAAGCAAATTTAGAAAAAGGTAAACAAAACTTATCCGAACAAAACATATCCGCTCATCCTTATTTGTAAAGGGCAGAAAGATCTAGCTTTCGGGCAAGTAGGATCACTGGAGGTGGCTCTTGCGGTTTACGAGGTGGTCTCTATACTGTAGCATTTTGATATACGTTTCGAATGGGTTAAGATAGTTCTTATTATTATTTAGTATTTTACTATTCTTTTTTTTTCCCTTAATTGAAGATAATTGGAAAATAAAACAGCAAGTGCAGAGATGAGTAATAAACCCCGGTAGAGATTGGTACGATTCAATTCAACATTTTGTTCGTTCGGATTTGATTGTATTGCTGCTTTATAATTTGTATTAGATTTACTGTTGGATGAACTGCATTGCTGATATTGACTCTAAAAAAGAAACGGTAGGTACAGCTAATCCATTAACAGCTAACCATCGCATTGTTAAAATTGGATGATCCACAGAGACTGTTTTACACAACTTTTTCTTGGTACTGTGCAAGTCGGATTACGAGTGACACATGGAATTTGACTAATGAAGTGTGGATGCAGATCACGAAAGAGCCTAGCACTAGCTCTAATTCCATGTTAGAATATCTAATCCAAAACCTTAAACCGATGGATGAAGGGACGACATGAATATAAGGAGCGTATAATTGTCAAATGATGCGAGATGATACTTCAACGGTAACACAACCGTGATGCCACCGTAATTATACGGAACCCGAAATCTATGCTTTCACATCCTTTCGACCCAGCGAGATGCTCCGATACACAAGATGTTATGCTGCTTCTTTCCATAACTTGAAGATTTCCGAGCCTGTCAAGCAAATCGCTGGAGTAAACGTCAACCGTGAGCTGAACTCCCAAGCTAAAGGCACAAGTTGGAAGGAGCAAAGAGACTGATATCGCTTTCAAAAGAGGTTGGTTTGGTCAAAATGGGAAGATCTAACCATATCAAACGCGCTTTCTACAGAAATCGATCTCACGCCTGACAAGTACTCCCAAGAAGGATCTTGGTATAACAAAATAAAGAAAGAACACGAATGAGAAAAGGCATGTCGACGTGTAAGCCGGAGATTGGCTGGTGGAACACAGTACTTTACGTAGAAGATAAACAAAGCAAGGACAGGGACGATGTATTCTGGTGTTCTGTAAGGCCGGCTTTGATCATGAGGACCCCCCACTTCCACCTCCCCTTTGATGTACTTTATTTTCCCCTTGAATTCATATGTTGGTACATACTCAAGATTACTCAACGATATTGTTTGAGAGGATATTTTATGAGGGTAATATGCTTCATCATTAAGAGGATGCCATCGGTATGTTTTTAGCGTTGTAGAAGAAAGTACTCTTTACACTTGGTTCATCACCATGTGTAACAATCTCGACTTAGAATTATGATGAGCCACATCTTGAATGCGGCAGAACCCTATTGTTTTCCGCACCCAATAACATGATTTTTTTTTTGGTTACTAATATATTTCAATAAGTGTCGATTAGTATCGAGAATGTATTGGTGGAGGGTTTTTTTTTTTTTTTTTTTTGGCTTATCAACATTTTTTGCTATTACCATTTTTTTCACAATTTGCAAATTAACCATTTTTATATCAACTTACCAAGTTTTCTTTACATTACTTACTAATATTTCGAATTTGTTGAATCTTTTATGAGATTACTACGAACTTCCATTATATTTGATATGGGGCCATTTTAAGTTACTGACATTTGATTTACTTGCCAATGTTCGATTGTCATTTTTTATTTTAACATTTTTCTATTCTATTATCATCTTTTATTTGCCTAAGTTAGCAACCTCTTATATCAACTATTTTTTTTATAGATTAATGACCTAAATTAGTGTGGTTCGCTAATTTTTCTCCAGTTAAGTTATCAGCAAGTGTTGGATTTGAATTACTTATTGACGTTCATTTTATTATTCCAAATTTGTCCTATTGTTTATAAACTATTATCTACAATTCTTTAGAATGCCTTGAATTTACTAACTTTTCTTAGAAATCAACAATATCAATTAAAGTGACTTGCTAACTCTTCTCCCATTAAGTTACCATTTAATTTTTTTAATTAAAAATTTAATCTTCTTTTAATTACAAAATTTTCTTACCTTTTAACCAACTTTTGTACCTTTATTAAGTACCTCTTATTCTTATACCAACTCTTAGATGAAGCTACTAATCTTAATTTAAGTGAATTATAAAAAAAAAGTTCAATTGATTTATCAAATAATTTTAGGTTATCAACTCTTATTTGAGTTAGGTATTGATTATTCAACCAATTTTCTTTTTAATTTACCAACTTTTCTACAGTTGGTAAATGACTTAAATAAAAGTTGTCAAATAATAGTTAGATAGGAGTAAAAATTCTAAATCAAAAGTTGGTTAAAGGCGAGATGAGTTTTTTAAACAGAAATAAGAGAAGTTGTGAATACAAGGAAAAACAAATAAATATGGTAGCTAAATTTAATAAAAGCTAATAATGCAAAACTAGTTAGTAATCCGATTATAGAAAGGGTTTGTAAGTGAGGCAATTAAATGCGGTAACTTAATAGAATAGTAGTTAAGAAACTCAAATGAGAATTGATAACAAAAAAAAATAAAAAACTAATTGCTAACTTGATCGGAAAAAAAAAAGTTAGTGAGCCACCGAACAAAGATCGTCAATTTCATGTAGTAAGTGGAGAGCTTGAAGAAATCCATGCTGAATAAATAGTCACGTTTATTTTATAATTGTTTACAGCATTTGTACACACAAAGACCGGGAGCAATAGTAAACCCCATGCACCAAACTATAGTAACCAAAATCACCCATTCCGAGATTGATTTAGTGGTAAGAGCATTTCCGTACTAAAACCGATTATTGTAAGTCCGATCCCTACTCCGGAGAACTCGAAGTTAAGGAGGCAGCCATGGCAGTGGATTGTTGTACTAGTTTCCCTTAATTAGTCGGCTATTGTCGCTCTCTCCATATCCATGCACAAAGAAAAAAAAAGAAAAAAATAATAACAAACAGCGTTACGTGGTTCAAATTGATGAACCTTTCATCCCATATATCATAATTTGCTAATGAGGCAGGTGTACCTGAATTAGACACCGACTCTAGCATGGTGGCAACGACCACAGGTTTAGGTTCGGCCTCAATGAGAAAATAAAATGGAGCACCTAATGACGTATCTTCACAGACTACAAAAGTAGTCTTGACACATAATTTTTTGAAGTGATTTTGCAAAATTTCAGATGGATAACGCGACATGCATACTGAATAGGCAAAGCGCAAATTGATGATCTGAGCACTCCAAGCAACATCATGATCTTCAGATGCCGCCTAGGTCTATAAGGCTTGATACATAATTTTTTTTGACTTTAGTGTGCAAATTATTGCTAATCATTGAAACAATGCACGCACGTGTTTTCCACTTTTCGTTCTAGATGGGAAGAAGCTAAGGCTCTCTATTCCATGTCTTGCATGCAAAATTTAGCAACATGGAGATTTCATGACCATAAATAAGTTCAAATTAGCATCCAACCTTCTACGTTATAGCATCTCCGGTCCGGAAGGGCTTTGTTTTGCCATCAGTAAAAGGAAGTCGGATTTAGTATGGATCGTATAGGAATCGTAGTTGGAGCCGACGACCCTCTTAGGGTTCCCTCATATGAGATCCTCAAGAAAGATGATCGAGTTGGCCCCTTGCTATGAATAACTTAAAATGCCACGTGAGTGACAAATATTACTAACCAATAAAATGACCGGAAGTTCAAGCATAAATATGACGCGAACGATATGTAATGGCCGATACAGCATCAAGGAAATCCTTACAAAATGCTTACTACGTTCCCTGCTATGATGAAACGGGCATATAGAGGCCAATCTAGCAGAAGCCAGCCATTAGAGATGCAGCTCCATGGTGACAATGCCAAGGATTTCTTCCTCCAACGTATGATATGGGCAATGATAATGCGATAGCCAATTTGGTAGAATCTCGACATAGTGAAAGGATCCGTGTTCGCTACGGTGACCCGAGATCATTGTTTGGATCTTAAAGATCAAATTGCAATGATGAAGAGTCATGAGTTGAAGACAGAGACAGGAGATGAAAAATTTCTTTTCTTCTATTTTCATTTTTTGTGCAATTTTCTATTTAGACATGAAAACCAAATGAGACAAATTAACTAATTACCATATCAATGCTGCCTAAAAGTTCATGCGCACATATTTGCTAATTATCTGGAGTAAACCCAAGATTAATTCTAGGGTTCTAATGTAGTTGTAGTGTCATAACATGCATAAAACTGATTGAATTCTAATAAAGAAGCTGGTCGAAAACCTTGGCTTCCCCAAACAAAGAGACATCTTTTTCCTTTAGAAGAGTACCAAAGACTTTGGGGGCCAGTCCTAGTGAGTAACATTTGTTTTTTCTCGTGGACAACCTAAATTCTTAGTAATTAGGGTGATGATACTATGTTTGAGCATACTGGCATGAGGTCAACTCTGGCACACTAGATTGAACACGTTTTGCATCTTGTGTTGATGGCCAAAGCGAACCTTCCATGCACGCTGATAATACAAGGTTAAGTGACGACTAACTTTCTCGTGATCCAGCTATATTAAAAGGTTACGTTGAGAAAGCACCGAGGCCGAGACCGAGCCATAGCTCAAGACCGCACGATTAGTGGGGTTATATAAATACCGACTAGTATAGCTATCCAACATGCGGACAATCACTTGGGGATTTACATATGTGCTCATAGTAATATTAAGATTGGAGAGCTCGCATGCTTTCAAGGTTTAATGGGGTGAAATTTATCAAGATTAAATGGCGTAAGACAGGGTTGCAAGGATAAGGCAATTAATTAGACCTAGTGTCATATAATACAGGCTACACAAAGGGAGGCGGACGGTGAGTCCGTAGGCGGTGGTTGTCGGCCGTGGACACACCAATCATGCGGCGGACCGCATCATTGAAGTCATGAGACTCTCCGCGGTCCCCACTCACCATTTCCACACACCTCTCATTTTTAAGCTGGGGCGGTGAGAGCTCAACTTCAAGACTCTCTCTCTCTCTCTCTCTCTCTCTCTAAACCCTAAAAGGTGGTGTTTCAAATTTCAACATGTCGATAAAGAAACCATCTTTCCTACAAAGCTAATAAGCATGGGACGGGGGAAAGTAAACTCTAAGAAATTGGTAGAGTGGTCAAGCGCTTTTCTGTGTTAAAATCACGGCATCTCCCATTTCGAACAGCTTTGGAGGCTGCGTTTATTGTTTAGTAGACGCGACTTTAATCGATATATGTGAACGAAGGCATTTCTGTTACAGCCATGTAATTCAATCGAGTCGAAAGATTCGAATATCAAGAATTCCGACGCACTTTTTTGCAAAATGATTGGCCTTACTTTGTCCTTGCTCATATAATTTACATTGAATGGATCTTTTATCACATTTTTCATTCTTGGGGGAGGGAGATAGAAGAGTTAGCGTAATCGGCAAAAGGAGATCCTTGGCGGGTCCAATTGGGATCTTTAAACCTTTTTGACATCGACCCTCCTCCAAACCCCTCTCTCTCTCTCTCTCTCTCTCTCTCTCCCTCAATACAAGAAGAACACCTTACCCTTCATTATTCATATTAGTTAGCTCCACGCAATTCTTGATTTTGTGGTTGATCTAGGTGGTGGAAGATAAATGGCCCTGAAAATTTTCTTTTTTTTCCCTTAAGATAACAAATCAATAGCTTTAACCAATCTCTTCAACATCACTCCTCTCTCTCTCTCTCTCTCTCTCTCTCTACACACCAAGAGTTGTGAAACACAAGCTTCTGTCAGGGGGACATGAACCATGATAGCGCCCCACTGATGAGTACCTTCTCCCTTTGAAAATAACCGTGCAATGTCCATCCCCTGTTCATCTTCTTGAGTGTGACTTTGGGGACGGAAGGTAAGAGAGGGAAAAAGAGAGCGAGAGAGATGCCGAAATGATTCGGGTGGATACGTGATACCCTTCAACAGGAACTCTCTAGCAGTACACCAGTAGGCACGAAAGAGGAGAAAAAGAAGCAAAAAGATATAACCCCCAACTTTGATTGAGAAAGAATATTGAAGACTATGCAAGCCCCCGATGGCGATCTGCATCGAATGGCAGGACGACGAATGATAATGGTGATGATGATGACGGAGACGGTGGTTGGTCTTGGCTCTGCCTCGTGTTTGTCCGCGCCATGGCCGAAGCTTTTCCCTTGGGGGAGGGGAGAAGGGGGGGTCCAATTGCGAAATCATGTTTGTGACATTGGGAAATTAACAAGTTAATTATATGCGTTTGCTTGTGCTGCTCGACAAGCCTCTTTAGGTTCTAGAGACTCTTCTCTTTTGCGTTTGATGAGGAATGATGTCTGTGCTAATTTGACAAAAAAGGGTTGCGCTCTTCTTGATGCCCTAAGCTTTATCTATCCTTCCTTTCCGCATTTATTTCGTCAAGATTCTTCATTATTTGGCTGGTTACTCACGCGTTAGTAGTCACGTCGAAAGTACACATGGGAGATGACATCATTTCTCAGCATGAATTGCAGATATATTGAAGTCACAATATGTTCGGTCTAGTATTAAGTGTCACCCCTCCGTATTATCATCACGTTAGAGTCGCATATGCTAGAAAGTACTTAACAAGTATCGAGTTGGATTTCGACGTGTCATGTCAGCAAAATTGACTCAGCGATCGCCGAAAGAACTTGATTGTAGAGGCTCGGAATCGTTGGGGACTTGATTCCATATTTTCACACATTTAGGACTTAAATTGCACATTAGGCAAAACGTTTGTGGCTATTTGGTGTAATTTTCCCGTTAATCAAACTAATATATTAGACCTAATTCATGGGCAAGCTAATTTATATTAGTGGTAGATTTCTTATTTTTATGTGAAATACTTTTTGTGAGGCACAACATAAGCTCGATACCTTCGTTCCAGAAGAAGATCACCTAGAGAGATGCCAAGTTTGAACCCATTGTTGTATTCAATTGAACCTAAGAGTTATGGCCGACTTAACATATATTGGTTGCTTCACACCACATTCCACGCGAGACTTCTTTCATCTAACACCTTCACACGTGCATCTCGTCTAAAGTAAAAGTGGATTTCCTTCACGGTTTATCGAAGAAGCCACGCGAAATGATTATAAATACACCTAGTTGCCATGTCCACATATACTTCATACTCATTTAACCTTGCGTTACCTCCATCAGTCCCGGTCCCATCTTTCTGTTCAAGCCTTGAGTGAACGGCAATCATTTTGAACGTGTGTCTCAGTCTCAATACCTCCTTTTGGCAAAAGTTTATTGCCCTTCCACAAAAAAAATCTAGGTATTTTCTTATGGTTTTGAATGATCGAATACACTTAATGCGAAGACGATTTGTCATTTCAATTGAATCAAAGGTTCTGTGCCATCGGAAGAGGAAAATGACAAAAAAGCCAACCTTTGTTTTGCCATTGACATGATGAATTTGTGCATGCAATACAAGTTCTTGCTAAGAACATTAAAAAAAGGCAAGAAGTGACGTGTGTGAAGGATCATATCTCCCATCGGAAACATGATGCATTTGCATCGTTTTCGATCTTGAAGCTTTGACACGTCTCACATGAAAGCAATCCATCACAGGAATTATTGTAGCTAGGGTTTCTTTCTTCCTTTTTTTTCCCTTTTCCTTTTGTTTTTTTTTTTAATGACACGACAAAGCAAAAAGGGGAAAAAAAGCTAGGTTGTAAATGTTCGATTGGAAGGTGTTAGGCCAGGCCAATCCAAGCTTGGGTCCTATAAGTAAAATTGATTTGACTTTCGAAAAAGCCTCTCCACTTTAGTGAAACATATAGCTAGACGGGTCAATTTTAAGCAAAAAATTGAAGAGTTTCGAATGGATTTGGTGAGAAGAGAGTCCAGTAATCTCTATACGATGAACTAGAAAACGAGTTAGCTCAAGTGGTTCTTCTTGCATTTACGAACTTCTCTTCACCCAGATGACTTCAAGAGCTCTCTCTTCGAACCTAGACATGGATTTTTCAAAATTGGTTGAGAGATTATTCGTGTGCTAAATTAAACAGAGACGACATATATAACAAGGTCTGCTCTCGAAATGTAGTTTTCCATATGTATGAGCCAAATTATCTTCTTCAAGTTATGTTGGGGGTCGGGTTTGACTCGAATCCCCTTATCTTTTTTGTATATAGAGTTATTGTGATGGTCGACAAATCCCACGCTACCTCGGGAAGGTCGCATTTTCAAGCCATGCCTGTGTCGGCAACCCTCGACAAGAAATGTCGTGAAGGCCCGAGTTGGGGCAACCAATATGGACGCATCACCCGATATCCGTGTTGTTGCACTCATAGATATATAAGTCTAGGGTGCCTTGAAAACGAAGCATTTTAAAAGCAATGCGGGCATCGGGTGGGGTGGCCTACAAGAGACATGATCTTTTTTTTTGTCATTTTTAAGGAGCGGCCTTAAAATGAGTATCTTTATCCATCCAAATCAATCATAAAATACGTCAAGTGTTTTGATTACCTAATGTCTTTTCAAAAGTGACGACACTATCTGAATAGTGATTGATTGGATAGATAGAAATGTTGTATTGTAAGAGCATCTAAAAATCTCTCTTAGATTTCTAAGGTTGTTGCTCGTTCTTAATCTCATAAATGTAGCAAGCACTTGGGCTACATCTTATTAGATATGGGACGCATGTGTTGCAAGTCTAAAAACTTGTAAACTTTGTGCACTTTAGTCATATAACTCATGCATTTAATTCCTAAAATTTGCCAACTCCTAGCGCTTCAATCTTTTTGTTACCTTCATTGGGTTTTAAGCTAGTGTACAGAACATACCAAGTAGCTTTTTAATTATTTTTTGATAATACGTGGCTTTTCCAATAATTTTTTCAATTCTTGCACACAAAACGACATGCCGCATCAGAAAATTACAAATATAAACTAAATAAAATAAACATAGAAAATAATCCAAAAAAATAACGGATGACAAATTGGGGTAGTGGTGTAGGGGAGAAGAGGGGCGACGCCGCTTCTACAATCAATCGGCTCTCATAAGCCACCCTCACTGGGGTTGCGACGGCCCTCACCGATGGTTAGGCAATGGTCGTCGGCTCTCATCATGCCCTCGGCAGGGAAATGGGGGGCCCCCAGGTTGCCTCTACCTAGAGGGGGCCATTTGGGCCCGTGGGCCCGGAACCGGCCCGTTGACCGGGCCCACGGTTCCAACCCAGAACCGGAACCGGCCCTCATGGGCCGGTTCTGCGCCGGTTCGGAACCGCGAAAATTAAAAAAAAAAAAAAAAAGGGGCCCGGGGCAAAGAGCCGTTGGGCTCTCTGCCCCCGGACCCGCCCGCCACTACCCCCCTCTCTTCTTTGGGCCGTTGCACAAATTAAAAAAAATTAAAAAAAAAAATTAAAAATAATTCTTGTCTATAAATACATATGATTCCCCTTTCATTTTTGTCACAAATTCTCTGAACAATCTCTCGAATTCTCTCCGAAATCCTCTCAAATCGCTCAAATTCTCCCAATTCTCTCAATCCCGACTCAATTCTCTCAATCGGATTTCCGATCAATTCTCTCAAAAATGGCAAGTGGAAGCAGAAATGCTGACAAGGGCAAGATGACTATGAAAGATTCCGAGTATCCCATTCCCGAATATGATCCTCGTGAGTATGCAAGTTGGGAAGACGACGACGATAATATCAACTATGTCCCGATTCCGAACGTCAAGCACATCCCAACACAAGAAAGTCTTCATCCTCCCACCGGTGTTGAAGAAACGTCAACGGCAAATGAGCCGGAACGGAAGGGCCGAGATAATACATCGGACTTGTGGCTACACTTCGACAAGGTACGTGATGAAGTCGAAGGTAAGTATAATGTAAAATGTAAATATTGTTCGCAAACATATAAATTTACGAAAGGAGACGGCTACGGAACATTCCGTCGGCATTTGACGAAAAAACATCCAACGCAAGCGGGGATCGACAATACGCAACAACAAATTTCCGGGTACGCCACTTCTAATCCTCATCCTTTATTTCGTTTCACTGAAGCACTTTATAAACAAACATTAGGTGAATATGTTGCCCTTGATCATGCTCCGTTTAATATTGGTGAAAATTTTAATATGAAATATTTGATAAATACTGCGTTGGTTCCGCAAGCGCCAACTATTCCAAAAAATACTCTTAAACGCGAATTTTTTCATCTTTATAAAAAAGGAAAAAAATCTTTAGCAAAATTTTTTGCGGAATTCAATGGACGTGTGCATATAGGTAGTGATATTTGGAGTGATCCTTGGCAAATTCATTCTTATATGGATGTCACGTGTCATTGGATAGATGACAATTGGATGATTCAAAAAAGACTTATTGCATTCCAAGTTTTTGATGAAAGCCATTCGGCTCATAATATTTATAGAATAATTAGGCAAGTTTTAGAAGAATATAATTTAATAAATAAAGTATTTTCAATTGGTTTTGATAATGCCGCCGCAAATACCGCTTCTATTCCCGAATTAGAAAATATTTGCAAACCCACTTTTGGCGGACAATTTTTTCACATTAGATGTGCTTGTCATGTTTTAAATTTATGTGTACAAGATGGTTTACGAACTCTTGACACTTCTCTCGCCCCAATAAAAAGTGCAATTAAATTTTTATGGAGTCGTCCCCAATGTATGAAATCATGGGGAAAATTTTGTAAACAAAATGGGAGAAGGGCAAGAAGATTTCCAAAAGATATTCCGACTCGTTGGAATTCTACGTACGAGTTGCTTCGGCAAACTTTTGAATATAAAGATTTATTATGTATGTTTATTTCACAAAATATTCCCGAAATTACTTTACTTCCCCAACATTGGGACGTTTGCAAGAAAATTTTAGATATTTTGAAAAATTTTAATGATGTTATTAAGACTTTATCTGATATTTATTATCCTACAACGCATTTATTTTTAATAGAATGTGTTAATATTGGTAGTGATTTTAGTGAATATGAAAATGATACCGAATTAGGTCGAACTATTTTAGTAATGCGAGAAAAATGGTTGCATTATTATTTGCAAATTCCTCTTGTCTATTTAGTTGGTATTGTTTTTGATCCACGTATTAAATTAGAAGGTTTACAAGATTATTTGAATGTGTATTATCATGATTGTTTACATTTGGAAGATTCAATAGATATTTCAAACATATTAGGACATGTTAAAGAATCTATAGTAGCATTATATGGAGAATTTTGTAGTAGATATGGTTTAAGTGATTCTGGATCTTTACAATCTACTGTCTCACGTAGCGAAGGTGGTAGTTCACTTAGTAGAGGGTATAATATGCTTAAGAGTAGGCAAAAAAAAAAAAAAAAAAAGGGGCAACATGTAGTATTTCTGAATTAGAAAAATATTTAACCACTCAATTTGAGTTTCGTGATGCAGAACATATTACAGATTTCGAAATCCTGAAGTGGTGGAAGAGTCACCAAATCGAGTATCCAGTTCTCGCCCTCATCGCTCGTCAAATATTAGCAACCCCTTCTTCAACGGTTGCAGTTGAACAAGCATTTAGTGCTGGAGGATTAATTTTGGATGCTCGCCGTTCAAGATTAAGCCCGGACTCTGTGGAAGCTCAAGCTTGTGTCGGCGATTGGACGAGGGCGAAATATCGACACCAAGAGTTACATCGTGAACACGAATTTTTTAGCAATGATGTTGGAGATACCACCGCCACGGGTACCACAACGGGTAGCGACGATTGACGATGAGGTAAGTTGGGGTTCTCAAAGGTAAAAGAACTACATGGGTTTTGATTCTTCTATCCCGAAGAAGATATGTAGGCGCTTAATGATAATTCATTAAGTTCAAGCCAATTCCTTCTTCTTCTTTTTTTGTCCATATTTTATTACAATATACAATTTAATTGTATTTTATAATTTATTATTTATTATATTTAATTTATTATTTATTATTTTAAAAATTATTATTAAAAAGGAATCGGAATAAACCGGAACCGGAACCGGCCCGAAACCGCCGGTTCCGGTTCGGAACCGGAACCGGAATTATACACGGCCGGTTCCTGAACCGGAACCGGCGGTTCCACCGAACCGGCCGTGTCTGCCTCTACCTATCCCTATGATCTTTTTTTTTTTTAAGTCTTCCCTTTTTATTAGATAATCTTTTACTTTCTAATTTTTTTTAGAACTTACTTTTAAGAATATTTTCTAAATTTTATTTTATATTTCTTGATGTGGCACAAAAAAAATGTCATTTTTGTATTGAAAGCGCTCCGTCACCATATAAATGAGCGCATAAGATTGCAATAGGATGAGCCACGTGGCATATTCCATCCACGAACATAATGGAAGAGCCTAAGTGCATGAAATTGACAAGTTTTGAGACTAAAATATACGAAATAAAAGTTCTAGAATTTTTTTTTTAATCTAGTTCTATCCTATTCTATTCTACTATGCAAGCTACACTATATGAGCTGTGTGCCGTATGCAACTTGCGAAACCTTGCTCCCTCTTCCGCGTCCCCACCTCGTCTCTCCGAAGGTGGAGATTTGAACCCCCCGCCTTTCTCTTCCCAAATGGGAAGAGTGGCCACTGGGTGATTACTAGGGGATTGGCAATCCCCGGTGGTTAAGTTCTAGAGTTAAAATGCGCAAAACCGACATGTTTTAGGGCTTAGTTGTAATTTTCACATGCGAATATATCCCCGGGCCTGTACAGTATTTTCTTGGCTCACTCGAGATGGCCCGCTCAATCTTTTCTTTTCCCCCACTAAACACGACCAATGAGAATTATCGGTTCATCTAAAACAAGTCATATCTTATTTAAGCCGGTTGAAATGAGTCAATTTGTGTCATACGTGATTATTTCATATGCTTTAAATATCATATAGAACGATGTCTATGTAATCAAGCTATGTTCAAGAGCTTGAGTTTAGCTTGATTGCGAACAGGGCATATGTCTTATAGATAATTTGGTGGCCCATTCACTTATATCTTTTATCCATAACTCACTATCTCATAATGGATTTATTTATTATTAGTTCTCTATTGGATAATATGGTCATCTCTTCTAACCTATAGCTTTCTTAGTTTGCATTGATCTCTTTTGAATTTACCACTCGTGATTGTGGTGATAGTGATGGATACTTTGTGTGGAATTAAAACAATTTGGTGAAAAGTGTTGAGATGTGGTTTATATTCCTCAACGGCAGCATTCTCTGGACACCATAGGGTTTTTACTATTTAAGTCCATAATTTTTTTATTAATAATTTGGGTTTGGGCTCATGAATAGTTATTGTTATATACATTCTTTTTCGCTTGTAATTGAGGGATGTAACAAGAGGTGCGATGTACTAATTATAGTGGAATCATCTGTTGAACATAGCCCTAATTTTAGAGTGAACCAGGATAAAATCTTGTGTTTCGACTTCTCTTTCTCACTTTACGTTTTATTTCGATTTGATTGTTTTGGTATCAAAGCGATGTTTGATGTTAGGGTTTTCTTGGTGAAGAGAGATTCGAAAAATTGAATCTTGGGAAGATATCGGTTGGTCAATCATGGATTGAAGTAGAGAAGTTCGGAGGAAAGGGTTTCGAGCTATGGAAGTTGAAGATGGATGCTTTGCTCATGAACAGAGATAAGTGGTACATGATTGAAGAAGATAAACCTGAGGTGATTACCAAGAAGAAGGCGAAGGAGGAGGAGATTGCGTCTGCATCTAATCAATTGAAGGCGTAGATCAGCAGCAGTGATCGGAATGCGCGAATCCCGATCTATCTATATCTCGCCGATAACGTCTTGATGAAAATGATCTTTGAGAAGACAGTGAAGGATCTCTAGACGAAGTTGGGAAGCATTTGTCAGAGCAAGTCACTTGTGAACAGGTTGTTTCTGTGGAAGCGATTGTACAACTTTCGGATGAGTGAAGGTGATTTTTTTTTGTACACTTAGACGAGTTTAACACTATCTGTGGACAGCTTGCATCTATTAATATTAATCCGGATGGGGAAGATAAAGCATGCACTTTGCTGTGTTCACTGCCAAATTCATGGGAACATATAATTGTTTCGATTAGCATTGGTGTTAGTGTATTATCTTTTGATAAGGTTGTATATGCGTTATTGTCCGAGGAGATGAGAAGAGCAGGTTTTGATAATGCAAGCAATGAGGCTCTTGAAGAAGGATTGCAGAAGCAAAAGTGTGGGTCTAGAGAAACGAGATGAGGCACCATCTCTAGTATAAAGAAGAATGATGATAGTAGCACAGGAGACATGCATCTTGTTTGCAACTCATCTCGGGTTGATCACAATGGGTGGATAATTGATACTAGGCCATCTTTCCATATGATGCCTCATAAAGATTGGTTCTACTATTATGAGCCACATCAAGAACGCGGAAGGCACGATATGAACGGGAGATGATACGATGCTTGATATTGTGGGTCGTGAAAGGGTACAACTGAAGATGAAAGATAGGATAGTCAAGAATCTTCCGGATGTGAGGCATATTCCTGGTCTTACTAGGACTATTATGTTTGTGGAAACTATGGCGGATGCTAGCATTACTTTTAACAGCAACAAGTATTCATGCAAGCTAACCTGTGGATATATGGTGATTGCTAGAGGCGAACGACGTGAAAAACTATGAAAATTATTGGGAAGCACAATGATCAGTAGTGAGAGCTATATCACGGAGCAATTGGAAGAAGATCTCGCAATGCTGTGGCATCGTAGATTTGGTCATATTAGTGAGAAAGGACTAGTAACCCTTACTTCAAAGAAGATGGTGGATACATTGTCTACATGAGAAACAAAATCAGGTATCTATTGAATCCATAAGAGAAAGAGCGAAAAGGATTTTGGATTTAATCCACAGTGACATCTTCGGTCCTACACATGTGCATCGTTTGAAAAATCAAGGTATTATGTTTATTTTACTGATGAATTTTCCAAACATGTGTGGATATATTTCTTGCAGAGAAAAGATAATGTGTTTGAAAATTTTCATGAGTTCAAAGCTTTGGTGAAAAATCAGTTTGATAGAAAGATTATAGTTTTACTGGACCGACAACGAAGAGAATTCTGTTCAACAAAATTTGATCAATTCTATACCACCAGTGGTATTGTAAGGCAAAAAACAACGCCTTATTCACCTCGGCAGCAGAATGGAGTGGCAGATATGCTTAATTAGTTTCTCATGGAGAAAGCGGGGATTATAGCAGCTGAATTTTAGGCAGAATCAGTAGCTACTACGTGTTATCTAAAGAACAGGTCTCCCACATTAGTTTTGAAGGATCAAACACCATTTAGGGCACTGTTCAGCAAGAAGCCAGACATATCCCATGTTAAAGTGTTTGGTTGTAAAGCGTATGTGCATATGTCAAAGGAAAAGAGGAATAAGCCCGAGAGCAAGTTAGAGAAGTGTTTCTTCATTAGGTTCAAGAGTAGTATTAAATGGTATAAGTTGTGGAATCCCGATACTAACGTATTATCTATAGTGGGGATGTGGTGTTCAGAGAATTTATGATAAATTAGATTATTTCATAAGCTCCCGAAGAGCCACATACGATTGAGTTAGATGTTGGTTTGCGGGGAAAGACAAAGGCTACACAAATTGAAATAGAAATTCAGATTATGAAGCTCATGAGCCCGATGTGGAGGATGATATTGTAGATTATGATACTAAGTTTGAAGTTGAAGCACCACCTAAACCGGTTTTAATAAGGTCCACAAGGTAGAGAATACCACCTAAGAGATGTATACCTTATTTGCCAATAATGAAAATTGTGCTCTAACTGTTATAGGTGATGATCCAAATAATATTAAGGACCAACAATCTGCAGTTGATGCCAAACAGTGGGAGAAAGCCATGAAAGATAAGATGGACTCATTAGATAAAAACAGAACGTAGAGTCTAGTAAAACTACCCGCAGATCAGAAAGCAATTGGTTGCAAGTGGGCATTCAATAAGAAGATATCTGCAGATGGAGAAATATAATGATATAAAGCTCATTTGGTTGCGAATGATTACTCGTAGATAGAAAGAGTCGATTATGGTGAGATTTTTTCTCCTGTTACTAAATTAAATTCCATAAGACTTATCATATCCGTAGCAAATGCATATAATCTGGAGGTATAGCAACTTGATGTAAAAACAACATTCCTACATGGTGACTTAGAGGAGGATATATACATGAAACAACCAGAAGGGTTTGAGGTCAAAGGAAAAGAAGATTTTATTTGCAAACCGAACAAGTCTTTATATGACCTGAAACAATCTCCAAGAATGTGGTACCAAAAGTTCAAGTCATATGCCTTGAAGCTTGACTTTGTTCGTTGTGATACTGATCATTGTGTCTATGTGATGAAATTAGATTATGATTTTGTTATCTTAACCTTGGATGTTAATGACATGCTGCTACTGGGGAATAATATAAGAATGATTAGCACTGTGAAATAACCGTTAGCAAAATAGTTTGAGATGAAAGATCTAGGCCCGACGAACTTCATCTTGGGCATGCAAATAAAAAGGTAGTTTGAGAATGGAAAGTTGTGGCTAAATCAGAAGAAATATGTTGAAAGTGTGTTGAAGAAGTTCAACATGACAGATTGTAATTCAGTGAAAATCCCCACGTCCACAATTTCCAAGTTATCAACGCTCTAGTGTCCCAAGATTGAAGAGGAAGTTGAAGAAATGGCAACAGTTCCATATGCAATTGCGGTTGGGAGCTTAATGTATGCCATGATGTGTATTCATCAAGATATTGCTCATGTAATGGGAGTATTGAGCAAATATATGTCCAATCCCGGGAAAGAGCATTGGATAGCTGCAATGGGTGTTTCATTATCTTCGCGATACGTTTGACTTTGAGTTATGTTATAAAGGCATAAAACTCGGAGGGACAGCAATTGTTCGAACCGAAGTGTTTTGTTGATGTTGATTGGGGAGGTGACATTGATAGTAGGAGATCAAATAGGGGTTACGTTATTTCCTTATTCGGCAGAGTTGTGAGTTGGATGAGCAAGAGACAGAGCACGCTTGCTTTATCTACTATTGAGGCAAAGTACATGACTCTTGCTCATGCTACCAAGGAAGTGATCCGGATGAGCAGTGTCACGCCGCGATCCTTGGGTACACAATATTCCTACCTAAACGCCTCAAGTTATAAGAGATAACGTTCCGGGCACGTTATCAATCCATTGATTATAATTTTTAATTATGCATGCAGAAACGATTTACTCTCATACAACACATCAAAGCAGAGATAATAAAGCGGGATACATGACAATAGTTCAACAATAGCAGATAATCTTTAATCCTAAAGAACTATACTTATACAACCCCATACTTCAGGGCGGCTCCCTACAACCAACAAAAAAATAGGCTGGTTAGGGCGGGGTTAAAGTCATATCTACTCCAAAAGAGGGGCTATGTCACCCTCGGCACTCACATTAACAGGTCTCTCCAAAAAGTCTCCAAGACCACAACAGCCCATTAGAAATACTCGAGCGAAGGTACGTAATTCGGATCGTTGTAGTCCGATTCGTGCTCGGGGTCCTCAACCTCCCCGTCAGGAGTATTGATGTCCGTCGGATCCCGGACTCGGCTCGCAGAGATCGCGCTAGGCAGTCCTTCGAACCCACAAATCAGTCCATAGAGAGCATCACCGTCACACACGAACCAGGCCTTGAAGCAATATGGCACTAAGTGCTCCAATCCCTCCTCCACCCATACGATCGTCACATGATGCTTCCGGACCCGATCTGTATCTAAAAATGGATAGTAATCGATATCAAATGACCGGTCGATGGGGACTCCGAATTGGACGAGACGGTTCTCCATTACCTTGGTCCCGAAAACGATCAACAAAAAACGGGGTGAGAAATAAATCTCAATGAATCAACACCTCAACTCAACTAGGGCGTTGATTCGATCGGAGCGGCCTAGTAAGCAACACGGATCCAACAATTTATTCAACCACATGCAAGCTTACAAGTCATGAGCCACACGTAAAGCAATGCTTGACACGACACGACAATCACATCAATCGATCTACTGGTAAGGCATCACATCAACTTGCATACACAGAACACCACGCGCAGTTCAATTATTAATGATTAAGACCACTCGACCCAGCACACTAGATAGTTGGGGCTCTACTGGGGGGACTAGGCATCATCCCATTACTTCGATGACGGCGACTACTAGGTCGGTGTGATTCCAATCAACACGGTACGACGTAGCAGGCATTCCTATAAGGAACGTCGATTGTATATATACGTATACCATATATACCACACCAATGCACTTAGTAGTCAATTAATAATCACCCAACCACGCAATTGATGGTAACAACTGAATATAAATAACTATTCTGACTATAATTATTAATACCAATTTCATAAGGTCGAGTCAACATGATCCAAATTCATCTAACAATCGATCGCCTACTCGGCTCTAACTTATCGCTCGCTCGCGATCAAATAATTACAACCGATCAATCAATCCGATCTAATCACCAACTAACCACAGTCCACCTAGCTATATAGTCCAACTTATTTAATCGTAGTCATTTAACCTAGATCGAGTTTCTAACTAAACAGATCATAATTATCTACCTAAACACCTAATTATACTAATTAACTAACTCTAATCGTAATTAGCGACCTAACCGAGAGTTAGGGGCTAACTCATAACTAATTGCGACAACGACAACTTGGGAGGTGGCGGCAACACAAGGGAGGCAAACGGCGGTAACGACGGGAGCTCGGGTCCACGATACTCCGATGGCTCATGGAGAGGAGTGGCGACTCCTCGGCAGCCTTTAGACTTCGTGGTTCAGCTTGGCAAGAGGCGATATGAGCAGAGGGAGCTCTTGGGTGGCGGGGCAGCGGTAGAGACACGGCGAGCTCGGAGCGGCAACCAGCGACGGCGGCATGAGACATGGGCCGGGGAGCTATCTGGGGTGGTTAGGGGTGACAGCAACGGGGGAGTATGCAAGGTGGACGGGTCGCGTTACGAGAAACCAAGAGGGGGAAGAGAGTGGAGTCCGATTGCAATCAGAGGGGGTCGAGTCGCCGAGCTATGCGGTGGCTCGCGGCAAGGCTACGCAGCAGCTAGGGACGACCCGAGGCAACCGGTGGTTGGTAAAGTAGGGCCGAGTAGAGGAAGGCCGAGAGAGAGACGGGCGGAGGTCGAGAGCTCGGGAACGAGAGGGTGAGGTGGCGTCGGGGCTTGGGGAAGCTCGGCCGTGAGGTGAACGACGGTGGCGGTGGTTAAACGGCGAATGGCGGTGGCCGGGCGAGACGGACGGCAAACGGAGCGGCGGAGGAAGGTGGTGGCATGATGTGGCCGGCGGGAAACGAAAGGGAGGAGGGGTGTCGGGCATGCAAACAGGAGGGAGAGAGAAAGTGAGGGAAAGAGAGAGAAAGAAGAGAGAGTGGACGACATGACTTTGAGGGTTGGTAGGTGGGGACAAGACAAATGGGGTCCACCAATGGGTCAAGTCAATTTTGAATATTTTTTGCTTTTGTGCATAAAAGCAAGGGAAAAATTTTCATTTGATATTTCGAAACTGGTTGGACATTTGGCACAAACGATTGAGGATATTTTGGTATTTTCGCAGCTAGGGTTCGGTCGGGGTCGGCTCGGGCGCAAAGGGTTCTAAACCTATTGCGCAACGACTAAAATGCTTGAAATTCAAATTTTCATATAATGACTTGGAATTCAAATTTAAAACTTATATTAAATCCAATTATCTTACAAACGTCGAAATTCCAAGGCGTCACAAATAGATTGTGTAAAGAGTTTGGTTTTACACAAGGAGGAGTGAAGATTGGGTGCTATAGCCAGAGTGCTATATTCTTAGCTAAGAATCTTGCATTTCACGCAAGAACAAATCACATCAACATACAATATCACTTTATTCGAGAGAAAGTAGAACAAAGAGTTGTAGTGCTAGAAAAGGTTGATACACCGATGAATAATGCAGCTTTTTTTTAACCAAGGCAGTAAGTGCAGAAAAGTACGAATGATGTACAACCGAGTTGGATCTAAAGAAACAAGGGAAGTATTCACCAAATGGGAGAATATTGGGGTGTAATTTATACTCCATAACAACAAGAAAGCAAATGGGTCCCGCTCCATACTGAGTGGGCGGGGGTCCGGGGGAGTCGCGCCGGCGGGGGTCTTAAGGAGACAGCATCTCTTGGACAATATAGGGTTTTTACGATTTAAACCCATAATTATTTCATTAGTAGTTTGTGTTTGGTTTCATGAATAACTACTGCTCTATATACTTTTTTCGCTTGTAATTGAGTGATATAACAAGAGGTGAAATGTGTTAATTATAATGGAATCCTCTATTAGACTTAGCCTTAGTTTAAAGGTGAACCAAGATAAAATATCGTATCTTGAATTCTTTTTCTCGCTTTATGTTTTACTTCAATTTGATTGTACGTCGAATCCATACAAAAAGTTACAACTTAACGCCAACTAGTGCTCCATTTATTTCACGAAAAAACAAATGATTTGGAAAATATTTTTCTGAAAATGATCACGTATATCACTTGCAAAAACGAATGAATGAAAATTATTTTCATCACCAAAAAAATATTTAAATATAAACTGTTGTCGATAATGAAAATATTTTTCCATTGACGAATTATTTCAAGTGGTCATTTTCGTAAAACAAACGAAATAAAGTAAATTAGTCCACTATTAACCAATGGACTAAGACGTCTCAAAATGTATAAATATACATCAGAGCTGCATAGCTAGCAGTCTATTTTTTAAGCTAATCGTCATTCTTTGCACAATTGAAATTTATTGAAACATCACCAATTAGTAAAATGAAAAATAGAAAAGGGCTCAACTCAAGGTCTAAAATTTTCCAATCATATATCACATTAAAGGCTAATAAGCATCACAAAAATGATGAAAATGATGCCAAGTTATGAGATTCAAGCTTAATGATACTTAGGTGGCATCTTGGACTAATGGGGATAGTGGAAATTATCCAATAACTCCTAGACCTATTGTACAGATGCCTATTCAGTCATAAGCTTTTCAATTTTATCAATTTTGTCCTAAACCTTTGTGCAGAATTCCAATATAGTCTTTTTGACTAATTTTCGTCGGAAATCACTAACGTGGCGATATGCCACGTAGGATAGCCGGTGATGAATAAACTGTCATGTGAGCGTTTTCCGGTAAAAATTGACTGGAAGAACTCCATTGGATTTCCCCACAAAAATTTATAACTATATTGACAAAATCAAAAAGCTAAAGTCTAGATTGACACTCGTACAATAAGTTTAGAACTTGCTGGGTAATTCTTTCGATGGATATCTGACTTAGCATCCATTTTGTCAATGCTTTGGTGATGTGATTTACTCAGAATATGGGATTGGAATCTAAACAGCATAAAAGCTTTCGAGAGAAACGTACCAATGATCCAAAACTTGCCATCTCAAAGCTAATTAAGCATTCATCACTTGTTCAAAATTGGATAATTTGACATAGTGGCTAACCAAAAATTGTGGCTAACCATAATGTTTAATTCATTTAGTATTCTTGATTAATAAGATTCATTTGATTCAATCCTTCCATTTAATTTCAAGGCAATTGACTTACCAAATATCTTGAATCTTCACCCTATAATAGGAAAAACGAAAAAAGAAGACCTTACACATTTCCACTTATTCAAAAGAAAACCTCGTGTTCTCATGGATACATTTGAAAGCTTCTTTTGGCCCTTTAGGGCAAGAATGATAACCATTTTGTTCCTCAAAATAATTTATGGTCAAAAATAAATTTTTCTATTTTTATTTTTTAAAGGAGAATAGAGAAATGCCTTTGATAACGACTCAAAATTTCTATTCCTGGAGCAAAATTTCGTTATAAGATAAAATTTCTACGGCTACGACAATCCGCAAACGGCGGAAGGCGTGTAGGGACCGATGACGAGAAGATCTTTTATTTATGTACATATTCCAAACTTATTTCTGAGCTAAAAATTTGTCTCGAAAATAGAATTATGAAATTGCGTTGCCAAATGATTTTCCGTTCTCAATCTGTTCCCAGGAATAAAAAAAAAGAGAAACAAAATGGTTGTTACGTGTGCCCTTAGCCATGCACTTGACTACTGATTAAGCTCGAGATCACTAATTATTAAAAAAAAAAAACACAAGCATCTGTTGTGAAGTTAAATACATTCATCACATTGGTAAGGGCATTTTATTTAATAAATATTCACCATATAATTTTAAAACAACATTAATAACAAAAAAATTCCAAATTTATAACCTATAATGGGTTAATGGCCAAAACTCACTTACATGTGTCTATATATGTGCATATGTATTTGTGTGTGTATGTTTAAGTTAAGATTGTAGGTTTGAAATTTAGTTGGGTTGGTTAGACTAAACTATTTTGGGCTGAATTTTTGTGGCCTAAGTACGTGAAATAATTAAATTTAATCACACATTATGTATTTAGAGATCGTCGGCCCATGTCTCTGTTTCATTAAGCATCTAGCCTAGATGCTTCTGGGCCCAAGGTCGGCCCAACATACTAATGTCCCGTGAAGCCCAGCCATTTTGCCTCCAAGTGCAAATAACTAAATCAGGTTTCTCCTGTAACAACCATTAAAAAAGATAATAATGATTGATTTTGTCCAACACAAAACTTTTTCTCATTTTTTGGATTTCCTCTATTGGATTACGGTGTATGAGCTTATTACCCATCATGCGACTACGAAACGCTGTTGTAGACCTGTCGAAATAAGTTGTAAACCCATTTCTTTAGTTGTTATATTGGTTAGTTATATTCAATAAATGAGTCATAAATAGGTTTAAACATAATATGGATATTAAATGAATCATAAATCGATCGTAAATGAGTCAAAACTCAATTTCGATATGAGTTTTTCTAAATTGGATTAAATATGAACGTATTTCCGGAACATGGATCGGGTTGGGTCGAGATGATTCACTATATTTGTATTGGAATAAATGAGTCATAAATGAGTTAAACAAGTCTATTTGAATCGGAGCATTTATGATCCGATCCGATTCATCCGTTTGACGGATCCACTTCATTGGTAATCGAGTTGATCGAGCGTTCTTACTCAAATGAGACCGACCAATCGACTAGTGGACCTCCACCGGGTGCCAAATGCAGCACCGCGCGGCCCCTAGAGCTAAGGGGAACCGGCTCGGACCGCGACAGGACGAGATGCACGAAATGTCAAGGGTAACAAACGCAATAAAACGAACCGTATGAGGTGAAAAGCGAGATTAGAATTGCAAGTCATTAACGTGTCTTGTTTTTTTTTTTTTTTGGGGGGTGGGGGTGTGGGGTGGGATTCAAGTCATTAACGTTGGTGATCACTAAAACCCCAAATTTAAATCCCTTATAATTCTCCTGGATAAACCTATTTGATTTTCATGGAACAAAAAAAGCAATTTCTGGTTCAAAAGTCTCTGCTTGCGGGTCCACGTGTGCACGCATGCATGGCAAGGATACTGTGGCCCTGTTGATGTTGATGCTGGTGTCGGGCAATGGCTGATATCGTGATTCCCCCGTGTCTTCTTTCGATGGTCTTTCGAGCGATTCTATCGTGCCAAAAAATTAAGATCTGTCACATGTACTTGTTGCTAATTCAGGGGAAATTCATGTAGATGCGATTGCATTTTTCGTGTGTGTTGAATTCAGCTGTTCATGTCATGTCTTCGGATCCTTTTACATCCTCAATCCGCGTCGGCTCGTTTTCGCTTTCGGAGGCAAAATATCGGTCTTCTTACGATCCGACCAACGCTTTTGCCGGGGGTGTGTGCTGCGGGATGCTCGAGCCTCTCAGATTAATCTGTCGAATTGAAGCCATGAGAGGACTTCCCAAGGGCATAATTTGGCATTGAATCTTTACCCCGATTAGATTAGTTCCTTGGAGTTTAAAGGCTAAGCTCGGGTCTTTGATTGATTGAGTCTGCCACGTTTTCCTTACTCGATGATAAACGACAAGCGTACTTTGTAATAATTTTGTTGGACCCTTTTGGTTAGCAGGATGACCCAATCTCAAAGAGAAATAGTCATGGAGAGTGATTCTTTTCATGAAGTTAGGTAGTTGAGGACAATTTGTGTCATAAAAAGAACAACGTGGAACCTACAATCGATGTCCCATTAGAAAATGCGCGGCATTGTGGATATTATTATTCTTTGACCTTCCGCTTGGACAGTAGCGAGTTTAAGACAAGATAACGAAATGGAATTTAGAAAATTTAACATTTGGGCGTAAGCAATGTAGGGAGTTCGACTCCGACAAACGCCAATATGTTTGGGATAATCTCATCGAAAATCTTAAGTCTTCACTGCACGTCAGACTTTTGAACTGCTACGCATGATGTCGCGTCGGATTTTAAAAGGCTGTGTAGATGGGAGAGTACTTATCGGTCATTGGTACAAGCTTGGAGGCACCGGTGAGACAACCAAAAAAAAAATAAAAATTTAAGAGTCTCTTTTAGATTATCCCATTGAATTTTAGCGAACACGAATTCAAAGCCGAGATGAAAACTTACAGGTAGAGTAGTAGGTAAGTGTTGGTCCTAAAAATTTATGTTGCTAGAGTCACTGCATTTAGTATTCACACCTATTGCATACATTTATGATGGAAAACCTTAGGCCCAAAAAAGATTTGATTTATCAGTGAAAGCGAGAGGAGGGTTGAGACAAAGCAATTTTTCCAACCACCGCGCTTTTAACTTTTCACCAATTCACGCTTTCGGTCATCATTTGTGTTTTGTCGCGTTGGTCCCGATTCAATTCATGGTACGATCTCTTTTGCTACTGTTTAACAACTCAAAGAAAGTTTGATAGCGAGACATTAAAATCGTCCATGCCGTGTCGGGGGCTCTCGAAAAAGACATGGCGTGAATTGAAAAAAAAAACCGACGGGGAGGTCTTGCGTTCAAATTCCTTCCGGCTCCTTAGACCGACGCCCTTTAAATTAGGTCTCGTTAAGCTGGTGCTGAAACATTTGAATGTCGGACACGCGTATTCATCTGAGGATCCAACATTTTAGGTTGACTTAGAAGCGGTCCTTAGCCGGTACCGCATCCATCTTTAGATTTGCCGAGACGATGAAACCGCGAGACTGATGGGTCGTGATCGTGGCGATCTGTGGTACGACGATCACGATAGCGAAACTGGGAGGATGGAGAAGAAGGAGAAGGAGAAGGAGACGTGCGATTAATACTTTCATATGGGGTTGAGAGACGGGGAAGTTTTTTTTTCTAAGGGTTTGTGCGATGGATTTCCATTTTCATCAATGGCTGATGTGAAGGTGGGGGCGCGTAACGAGGACTGGTGCTAAAAAAGGGAAGTGGGGAGGGATGGGGAAGGTGCGGGTAGTAGTAAGATAGAGACGTTTTGACGTAGGTAGAAAGAGACGTCTTTTGGCTTTGCGCACTTGGCTGCTTCTTCAGTGAGAGGTGAACCGAATCAAGCAATAAAGGGTTGCATTTTGTGCGTTCTGGACGAGGGAAAATCACACTAAACTTCAATGAACAGAATGGGATTAAACCCCCACGCGTAGCTTCGAGGGGAAATCGCATCTTTGGGGTTCGGATTCATTTTGTGCAAAGTTGGGTTGTTTGGCTTCTTGCTGATCTGAGGTAGTGCGATAAGCAGGACGAGATCGAAATCACTTCTTCTTTGGTTCACAGAGTTTCTAAAGCAGTCTTAGGCTCTGTTTGTTTCGCGAAAGATGAATGATGCGAAAATTATTTTCTCAAAAGTGATCACTCGTGTTACTCATTTTGTGCAAAGCTGGGTTGTTTGGCTTCTTGCTGATCCGAGGGTGTGCGATGAGTAGGATGAGATCGAAATCGCTTCTTCTTTGGTTCATAGAGTTTTTAAAGCACTTTTAGGCTCTGTTTATTTCACGAAAGATGAATGATGTGAAAATTATTTTCTAAAAAATGATCGCTCATATTACTTGAAATAATTGATCAATAGAAATTTTTATTCATTAGTAACAACAATTCACGTTTAAACATTTTGTAGCCAATGAAGATATAGTTTATTCATTCTCAGAAAAATAGTTATCAAATCGTTCGTTTTTCGCGAAACAAACACACCCCTAGTAAGAGTCCAAGAGAGAAATTTAATATCAGGTACGTCCATTGGCCATTTAAAATCCCATTTGGTACATTTAGGGAGAAGTGTCAAAAAAGTTTTAAACCCATTGTATTTGTGCCAATTCATTCAATCATAAACATTTTACATTGATGCCAATTCAATCCTAAATCTTTTGTATTTGAGGCGGTTGAGTCAATCCGGCTAATTTTAGCTTGAAATCACCGACGTGGACATCAATTGTCTACGTGACACAGCTAGTCTTGACGCGGATATTTTTTAATATTATTTTTAATTATATTTTAACATTTTATTTACAATCGACGTGACACGACTGGCGCTAACTTTATCATTTTTCAATATTACTTTAATATTTTTAAGCATTTTTTGGTTTTTTAAAAAATATTTTCAAAAATATAATTAAAAATAATAATATAATATTACAAAATGTCCATTTCAAAGTCGGCCGTGCCACGTAAAATAATCGACGTCCATGTCAGCGATTTCAAGCTAAAATTAGCGAGATTGACTCAATTGGCATAAATGTGAAAGGTTTATGACTGAATTGGCACTAATAAAAGATTTATAATCGAATTGACATAAACGCAAATGGTTTAAGACTTAATTAGAATAAATACAATAGAATTAGGACTTTTGACATTATTCCCTTCTCTTTACTATAGAAGTTCCCAATTTTCAGGGAACATTAATGATAGGCTGGCTCGTAAATTACAACATTGGATGCGCTGAAAACTGTTGTGTTTAATGAATTAGTTGCTTAAAAAGCCAGACAAGTCCTTTGGCTCAAGGTCCTAAGCAAAAATCGCGTGAAGGGAATAGGAATAGTAGCCTAAGGGGCACATCCAATAAATGTGTGTGTGCGCCTGGAGAATCCCTGAGACAGGATTATCTTATCATCCGGCGAGCAACAGCAATAAACTACTGCAGGATTAAACAAGTGGTGCAGACAACTCAACGGTCACTTCATCGGATACGACATCGCTTGTCCTGCCCCCAATTACAGTAAACAATCACAGCGACGAGGGAATATCTTGGTTTTTGCGACATATGTGTAAAGATTATATGTTCATAAATCACGCATGCTTTGCGGGAGAAGCAAAGAGAGGAACCTCCCTCGTGGGATCAAAATGGGAGGTCTAACCAGTAATTTGCTAACAACTGGAGGGTATTTCAGGGAATCGAAGATGAAGATGAAGGGGGGGAAAAAAAGCGATTTTCAACCAAACAACAACCCAATTCCGTAAGTCAGGAATAGATTAAGGGGAAATAAAAAACAAGGAGATTGTGGGCCCCACGAAAAAAAAAAGGTTTCGAAGACGAATTGAGGTGGTGAGAGCGCGCCATCTAACCGTCTCCCGCTAATAACAGTAGCTCTCCCACTCCTCTGCTCTGACTTCACACCGCCGTTGGGGCCCAACAAGCTCTGGGCCCCACGGAGCTCCACGTGGCGGCCGGTTCCATCGAGCTGTGCCCCCACCCACCGAGTCGAAAGGCTGACTCCCCAGTGGCTCTCTTTCCGGGAAAGAGACAGTTCTTTTTAATTCACGCCGGGGCCCACCGCAGCAACGGCTACATTTTCTCTGAAGCTCGGAGCTCGAGCCACGTGACAGAGCCCCTCTCCTCTCTTATTTAGCATTTGGCGGGAGCCTGCTGCCACGTGGGGGCCCACCCTCGCCAGTGCCGAATAGTTGACTGGCAAATGCTGACTTTTTACTCCCCCTCGCTGTCCCACAAACTCCAAGGCCAGGGCGGCAGGCACCAGAATCGCCCAATGGAGTGAACGAGCGCGATAGGGCAAAAGCGTCGAATAGTAAAGGCAACAGATAACCCGGGGGACAATTTTGGCAAATCCAAAAACAAAAAAAAAAAGAGAGCGAAAAAATCAGCTACCGTTACTGTTACATCCTAAGAATTGAGCTGGAAAATGTGATGTTAATAGATGATCTTGTCTTTGTGGCGGTCATGCCGGCGAGTGATGGGACGTTGGGTCGGCCGATGACGGGATGTCGGGTCCGACTCGGCAGCCTTCAAGCATGAAAACGACATCGGACATGGTGGGCCGGCCGAGCGGGTCTGGTGTTGTGCAGAGTAGTCCGACCTTCACTCCTAGCAAGAACTCCTCCCACTCGGACGATTCCGGGTCGAGTTCGAGTAGGCCCGGCTCGAGCAGCTCCGTGATTTGGCCCTTCTGGAGCTGTTTCTTGACCCACTTCACTATATCTTCATCTTGTGTGAACATCACAGGCCTCTTCCCAGTCAGCAGCTCGAGCAGTACTATGCCGAAGCTGTAGACATCGGATTCCTTGGTAATTTCCCCAGTAAGTATGGCTTCTGGCGATACATAACCCAGCGTGCCGACTGCAGTAGAAGTGGAGGTTTCAGCGGGGGTCGCAACAGTTAGCCGATCAAGACCGAAATCTGACAGATGGGCTTCGAAATCAGCATCGAAGAGCACATTCTGGGGCTTCACATCCCCGTGAACCATCGAGCAAGAGTGGAGAAATGCTAATCCACGGGCAATCCCCAGGGCAATCAGATGGCGCATTGGCCAATTGAGGACATGGCCGTCTTGGTGGGATGCTTCTTGAAGGAGTGTGGCCAGGTTTCCATTGGGCATATAGTCGTAGACCAGAAGCCTCAAGTCGGGTGCCCCTGCATAGTAGCCACGAAGAACTGTCAAATTTCTGTGCTTCACTTTGCCGAGTGCTTCAGATTCTTTTCTGAACATGTTCTCATCAAGCGATCCATCGGGTAGTCTTCGGATTGAGAGCACCATCCCATCATTGTAGCAGGCCTTGAAAACCAAGCCATACCGTGTCCTGGCTAATACATTCTCTTCGTCAAACTGCCTAGTAGCTTCAATTGTTTCCGCGAGGGTGATTTTGTTGTTGAACATGACAAGCTTCGGAGCTCCATTATCAGTGCTTCCACGTCCTCCGCTTGATCTAGAACTTGCTCTGCCTGGGCTGGTTTTCTTCTCACCGGCTGCCTTTGCTTTCAGCCTCTTGCGCCATCTCAAGAGGCTGTAGATGTAGAAGCAGCAAAATAAGGTTAGGAGGCAAGCTCCAGACGCGATCACAACAATTAGCAGAATCAACCTTTTCCTCCTCTTCCTCTCAGTTGAATCCTGGCACTTCTTTTGGAGGGGCTTACCACACAAGTTTTGATTATTGGCAAATGCTGAAGAACTGTTGAATCGAGAACCAAGCATAGCAGGAATCTCGCCTTCAAGATTATTTCCCGATACGTTGAAACTTGCCAAGCTTGAAATCTGTGTAAAATTGGCAGGGATTTTACCATCGAAGTTGTTGGTGGAGAGATCCAATGTTTTCAGGTTCGATAGCTCTGTCAATGAGTCAGGAATGCTGCCGGAAAGATGGTTCGAGTCCAGAGACAAAGAAGTCAATGACGAGCACTTTGAGATCTCTTTTGGGATTTCTCCGGACAAGTTGTTTCTCCCTAAATCAAGTACCTTCAGACGTGACAACCGAGAGAGATCAGAGGGAATATGGCCAGAAAAAGAATTTGATCTGAGGTCAAAAACTTCAAGGTCAGAGCAGTTTCCTAGCTCCAGGGGGATCAACCCATAAATCCGGTTGCCCGACAATGAGAGAACCACTAGTGACCTAAGGAACCCGAACGTCAAAGGAAGCTGACCAGAAAAGAAATTGGAACGGAGATTCAAGTAACGCAAACCCACCAAACTACTAAACCCTTCAGGAACATCACCAGATAACTTGTTCTCCTGCAGAGCAACGACTTGCAAACTGGGCAAACCTGCAAGCTCAAGAGGCAACTCGCCAGACAAATTCTGCTTGCTCAAATCAAGGGTAGTTAGCTTAAAAAGATTGCCCAAACCAGCTGGTATCGACCCGGAAAGATCATTGTCGCTCATGTTCAAGACCACTAATCTGCTCAAGTTCCCAATATTCGCAGGCACCTGACCTGAGAACTTATTTCCACTCAGGTCCAACGTAGTCAAGTTGCTCATCCCCATCATTTGCTCCGGCAAAGTACCGATAAAGCTGTTGCGCCTTAAATTCAAAGTTTCAAGCCCCGTGAGATTACTGATACTTTCAGGAACCAAACCTGAGAACAGATTACCTCCGAGGGACAAAATTCTCAAACCTCTAAATTCACCTAAAAATCCAGGAACCTCCCCAGTAAGTCTATTCCCTTCGAGATCAAGCACCTGCAAAGAACTACAGTTTTGGATCTCGACAGGAATGGCTCCACTGAAAGAGTTATTCCCCATCCTCAGGTCCTCCAATCTAAACAAATTTCCAATCGCACCCGGAAGAGAACCAGAAAGCAAGTTCCTCGAAAAATCTAATGCAGTCAAAGTGGATACATTGGTTAACCATGAAGGAAACGTGCCTGTTATTAAATTCTCCTGGAGATCCAAAACTTGCAAGACGCCGAAACACGCCATGGTCTTAGGACCAACAATGTCCGTGAGCCCATTAAAGCCGAGTTGAACGATTCTAAGAGACGGCGAATTACCTGACACGTTGCAGAACAGTGAAGCCGGCACTGAACCGGAGAAATTATTACGTGAAAGAGCGACCACCTGGAGCTTCTGGAGGGCGCCAATGGCCGAAGGTATCACTCCACTAAGCGCATTACCCTCGGCGCTCAAATGCACGAGCGAAGAACAATTAGCGATGGCAGAGGGTAAAGTTCCATCCAATAGATTGTAATCGAGCCAGAGATACTCTAACTCCTGAAGCTCGCCGAACAGTGCAGGAATCTCACCGGTGAAGTTGTTATACGAGAGATTGATGAGCTTTAACAGAGACAAGTCGGATAGGCTTCGCGGAATGGTACCGGAGAAGGAGTTGGACGAGAGATCGAGATACCGGATGCTGATAGGGAGGCCGCCGGCTATGTCGCCGGAGAGGCGATTCTGCGCCAGGTTCAGGACGTGAAGATCCGTGAGGTTCGCTATCTCCGTGGGGATGACGCCGGAGAACGAGTTGTACTGCAGGAAGACGGCGGTCAGGCGACTGCATTTGGCGAGGGAGGCGGGGATGGTCCCGTTGAAGGAGTTCGACCTGAGGCTGAGCTTGCTCAGCATCGCGAGGCCGGAAATGCGGTCGGTGAGCCGGCCCGTGAGCTGGAGCCGGGGGAGACGGAGCTCGGTGACCCGGCCGCTGGTGCAGGTGACGCCGCGCCAGTCGCAGGGAGCCGACGGGGTGGACGGATCCCAGCCGTCCAGCGCGCCAAGCGGGTCGTGGAGGCCGAGCTTGAAGGAGGTGAGAGACCCGATTTCGGCGGCAGCCTCGACGCTCCGGGCGGCGCCAGCCAGAGGCGGCGCGGAAAACGCCACCGCGACGAGGAGGAGGAGGACGAGGCCGAGGAGGAGGAGTGAAGAAGCGGCCATAGAGAGACGCTCGGAGAAAGGCAGAGCGAAAAGGGGGGAGGGGGAGGAGGAGGAGGAGGCTAAAGGACGCGTCGCGGAGAGGGAGGCTTCGTCGTCGCCATCGCCATTTCTGAAGCTCGAGAGAGCGAGCGCAACACTGCAGAGAGAGAGAGAGACAGAGACAGGTTTTCACTGCTGTGGGGCTTTTTGTTTTGTTTCTTTTCCACATTTCAAAAGCCCGAAAAGGTTTCCCGGTGGTGGGGCCGGGTCGGGTCAATCCGTATATTTTTATAATATGGGAAAAAACCTCCATATGACGAGATGCGGGCCGAATCATTGAGCCCGGGGTGTCATCTTATCTTTGCCCTTAGTAAGCCATGATTAGCGAATTTAACCGATAATTGACTGGCGCCACTCATTAAATTGATCCTATTTTAGGGGAATTTTGGGGCCGGCTCTATCCGCAAATGGAAGTTAATTTAGGATGCGCATGGTAACACTTCTCGAAGTAGATTTTTACTCCGTAAGTACTTTTGGAGTAGAAATCCGTTTGGTAATATAACTTCGAAGCGAGAATCCGTTTGGTAAAAACTTTTACTTCTAAAAGAAATTTCTACTTTTGAAGTGAAATTTACTTCTAAAGTTATTTTTCCTCCAATTTGAGCTAAAAAAAGTAGCTTATCAACTTAAGATGTACTTCTTGGAAAAAAAAAAAAATACATCACAAATTACTTCTCGCCTCACCTTTTTTTCATTACACCCTCACCCTCTTTTCGATTAGGCGCACTTCCGCCGACTTCCGTCGCCGCCCACCGCCGAACTCCTACATCAACCGCCACCGCCGGCCACCATCCATCTCTGCATGCGACCACAACCGATCGCCGACCATCGCCCGTCGCCGGGCTTGACCCCCGCTTGCCACCCGCCACCCATGATCGCCAACCATCGCCCACTGCCCCCCACCTCTCGCCACCCACCGTGATCGCCAACCACCACCGCCCCAAGTCGCCATCTCCGGTCGCTAGAGTAAAAAGTAAATAATAATTTTTTATTTTAAAAAAGTAAGTAATATTTTTAATAATAAAAATTATTTTTTTAAGAAATTTAAGAAATTTTTCGATGGACGACAATAATTCTTCATAGAAGATTTTCCGTTAATAATGTTTTAGAAGTAGAAATTTTCAACCGTTATCAAATGAATTTCTATAATCGGAAATCAACTTATAAAGCGTAAGTAGAGAAATCAACTTCTGCTTATAAGTAGAAGTAGAAAAATCAACTTTTAATCAGAAGTTGATTTTTGAAGTAGAAGTATTATCATGTACGCCCTTAGTGTTTCATGGACCTCTTCTTGACATGGCTTTTAATACTACTTTGTGTTGACATGGTGATGTTGACGTCCTTTTTTCTATTTTTTCTTTGTTTGGAAAAATGACGTGTTCATGAATTTCTATTTCGCGTAAGATAACCTTTTTTTTCCCCGAATTAAATTAAGACGCGGACGTTTGCGAAAGAAATGCCCAGCTTCTTGATTTGCTTGGAACCGATAAAAGAGCCTTCTCTAGTTGTAGCGTAACCTCTTATGGACAGATGTCTTGGCCGCGGCGACGGGGCTCATCAACTTAGCATTTCGTGGTGCGGGGGACACGAGCGATGCAGGGTAGCTATGCCTCAAACTCTTACATTCTATGACGGGTGTGACGCCCTAATAGCAATGTCCAAAAAATGATTGCTAGCATCGGTTGCCATTTCCCACCCTTTCACTAATGGAAATATATATATATATATATATATATATATATATTATAGCATGGCCGCCCCCTCTCTCTCTTTCTCTCTCATGAATGGAAAGTCAAAACAATTACTTTGTGCAGGAATGTTTCGAAGCGACTATGATTTTCAACTCTTTCGAACCAAAAAAAAAAAAAAACACTCTTGCTTTTTATTTGTTTTTCTTTCATTTTGAAATTATTATCTAAAACCATTTCGTCGGTCTTTTTCCGAAGGAAAGCCCAAAAAAAAAAAAAAAAGAAAGAAAGAGGAATCATATTATCCGAGCAATTTTTTTCCAGCCATTTTGTTCTGTTGCATCCTGTTTGAGATTGGAACATGCAGGATTAAAGAGCCATTTTGTTCTTTTGCTGGGCATTGAAAGAGGTTGCCCCATTCTTCAAACCCCAATTACTAACCCTAATATTCAGTCGTGTGAGAATTTATAATCTCATGCCCCCCAAAAATTCTAATCATAAATAATTTCATGCGTGGATCAAACCCTAATATTCCTCTTCAATCATCATTGACGAGAGGGAAATTAAACCTCTGCTGCTGTTGCCGACATGCTGTCGTTGTCCCTCCTTTTGACTTTCTTAAGGTAATGTTTCGTCGTCTGTTTCTTTCCATTGGTGCTTTTACGCTGTCGTTTGACCGGACGTCGCTTTCTTTCTTCTCCCTTTTTTTTTTTTTAAACAAACCCCAAAATTTTGCAATTCGCTGTATCTTTTACTTCGTGTGATTTGGGTCAAAGATTACTATAAAGGAAGGGGGTGTTGGGTTGAGTACAGGTGAAGGAGAAAATCCCATAAAGAGTGCCATCATTCCACACCCTCCCCTTTTTCGAAAGGTGATCAAGATCAACACTTAGAGCCATGGAGGGAAGCACGGGAACAGTAAAAAGGGGGAATTTGAGTTAGGTTTTTCAATTTCGCAAGACAAAAGATCCTTTGGTGGGAAGGCGAATTCCCGCGGGGGCGGAAATTCGTTCGAGATGCGAAATCGCGGGCCGACTTGACTGGCATGCGAAACCCCCCCTCGTTCTTGACAAAAAAGCAATAACGGAATATGTAAGCGGTTCTAAATTCCTTCCAGGTTCCACCCGGAGCCTTACATGGCTGAATCGATTCCCTCGTTTTTTTTTTTTTTAACTTGGAACCTACCATGTCTCAGGTTTCGAGAACTATCCAAATTCCACAATTCATATTCATACATATAAAAAAATGAAAAAAAAATTAATAAAGTAAAAGTCCTAATCATGAATATCGCCGGAAATGAAAATTCTGACTCATGATTCCAAATTACACACTCATCACCGAACATCATGAAATATCGCAAGATCGCGCGAGTATATAAAAAAAACACGTAAGACTTATTCCAGATTCCACCTCCCGAAACCCGTAACCTACCCATTAAAATCGATTCCCTAATTGTTGTACTCAGGTACCTGTAACCTATCTTGTTTTCACCGGACCGATTCTACCCCGAAACCATGGTTATCCCCAGAAAACAGTCTCAAAAGGAGAATGTAGCACGCTATTCCATTAATTCCAACCTAGTGGTCACACACTGCTTAGCAGGAGTAACTACTGTAAAGGGTAGTCAAGTGAACTAATGAGTTGGTTAACTGTCAAAGCCCAAGACACCTTTGAGAAGGAGAGAGATAAGAATCATAAAAGGAGGTTCAGTGAGAACGTGCCGGGTCTTTAAAAGCCAGAAGAGAAAAAGGTGAAGGGTTTCACTCCATTAGTGAGGTCATGCTGGTGATGCGCCCTTTTCGGCATGCAGTGACAGCTATAGGAATTATTGCTCAGGCGCAGCTGATATGACTCCACACAGATCCTTCTTCCTCTGGCATATTTTCATGTTTAGCTCACATGTGCATGGTTTCTCTCTCCATGTATGGAGCACGCGTTCTCTCCGAACTGGCCCCGGCCCCGGATTCGCAAAGTCGTAATCCGACTTCTCTTTGCCTCGTGTTCTCGGTCGGAGCTCTGTGCATTCGCATCGCGGCGACTGCCCGGAGAGGACAGCACCGGACGGGGCATTGCCCCCACGTCGACGTAGAGGAATCAATTGGAGCCAAACTGGAGGGTGGCAAACTATTGAATTAAACTAAAAAAGCAACACAGAAACATAAACTAAGTAGCACGAACCCAGAATTCTGGGAGAAAGGACAAAAAACCAAAACGAAAAGACGAAAGGAGTATGTCTATCGTGAGGCGAGTTAGTGGGGATGTTTCTGGTTCGATCCAAAGCAAGGCCCACGCAGACAGACCTGAAGTGGGGCATTATTGAGCTTAAAAGAAATCAACAGATCCCCTGTTTTTGTGGGGGAGCATTGACCCAATTAAAGCACAGATAGTTCCAAACTTGAATCATGAATGCTTGCAGATGTAGTTCCGGTGAGACGAGTTTCATTGTCCTCAACTATCGAAGTATCTGAAGTTGTTCGAGCTCTTATCGCGACCTCCTAACTCGTACCCGCATCGAAAATCAACAAGGTTGGAAGCCCGAGATTGCCACGATCCCCCCCTCCGCTTTAGTCGACGCCGGGCGGTGGGAGGAGCCGGGCATCTTCATGAACCTATCAGGGTCACTGAATAAAATGTCGGGCTTGTTCCGGATTTCACACACTCTCTGCCATGTTTGGCTTTCGGAATTCTATAGGACCATATTCAGCATACTGAGCTCGGACATTATCAATTTGGGCAAACCTTCTAAATTGTGTCTAATGTGACGCCAAATATTCCAAACTTATCAAAAACCCCAACTCAGTATCGGTGTGACAAATGTACCCTTCTTCATATTTACATCCAAAATCCTATGTGAAGGCTTACGTGGTCAACGACTAGCGAATGGAGCTGACGTGGATCCGGCGCTAAAGCTAGCGAAGCTGAACAACGTCGTTTTCGGAGGGAACCGAGAATTTACGGATGGAATGTGAAAAGACTTCCATGGGGTCGATGAATTGCTTGTGGCATGGATGAATCTTTGCTTTATCAATCAGTAAATTTACTTTAGCTAAATGATATGTATGGAAAGCTTTGTGCTTCGGACGGGGACGGCGATTCCAATCCGATTCGGGCCAACTTGAGGTGACCCGATTTTTTGGCCCATCTAGGGTTCGGTTCATGCTGAAACTTTCCTGGGTATATCATCCATTTGATTACAAATTGAAGTTCTGGATTTGGTTCCACACGTTTAGACCGTCGGTCCTCACCGAGACAGTTCAATAACTTCAAACAAACCAATTTTGGATTTGGATGTAGCGGGTCGGGTTGATCTGGGGGAACCCGGATTTTCAGGTGACTTCTTGCGAGCGAGCGAGTGTGGTGTTTGAAAATGTTCGGCCCATTGGGCCTATAGCGGCCCGAACTTCGAAGAACTTTGTTCTACTACAAATGATGTGGCACAAGTAGCCCTTCTATCACACGAATTTTGTGTGTGTATTTTTGAGATTATGAGTTTATTCTAGGAAAATAGAAGGAAGTTTTCATTTCCAAATGATGGCAAACAGTTTCCGGCTCATTTTCAGATTTCAGCAAACATCGGAACGTATTGTCATTTTTTTTTTTTTGGAAAATGTTTAACCATTGTCTATAAATGTCAAACTTTTCACGAAACAAATGGAACATGTACATGTGTTTTCTTCTAATTGAGGATGTATTTGTTTCATGAAAAGCTTTATGTTAAAGGAGATGGTTTCGCCGAAAATTCATTTTCTAGAAAAGTAATCGATTTTCCCTTGTTTGGTTGTAAGTATGAATTGAGAGGGAAGTAGTTTGCTGGTGTTTCGATTTTATTTCAAGACATGATTTCCTTAATCATAGATTATGTAATGTTATTGAACTATATAAAGGAGAATATAAATTATAAAATGAAATATGAAGCTACAAATTCACAATTGTTGGCATAGAGAACATCGGGTGAATGATAAAAGATCCACGAATTTCAAATGAAGTGCTTTTAAAACGAAACTATGGAGAAAAAAAGAAGTTGTAAAGTCTAAGTAACTCCAAACATTAACATACATGAAGTTATTCAATTTTTCTTCATTTTTTTCCCTCTGATTTTGAAGCCTATGTTGGAAATAAGTGAAGTGGTAAATACAATCTACTTTGACACTTTAACAAATACTTTTTAATGCTCTTCACTTCAATGACATGAGACAATTAAAAGGTAAAACCATTAATTGTAAGTATCAATTTCTTCTTCTTAACTTTCCTATTTCCTTTCACCGATCTAAAGAGTCGGCCATGACCGACGAGGTTGCCGGCCACGAGACAAGAGAGCATTACGGCCCTTGCCGGCCATGACAAGGACGTCATGGTTCTCCATGTGGCCAATGAGGGCGCCCCAACCTCCACCGGCCATCATCGAGTCCTAGAACCGGCAGAGCGATATAGAAAAAAGAAAAAGATACAAAAATTACAACAATCATCCATGTTATTACCGATTGTGTCACGTAAGACAGCTGCATCCACATAAGCATTTCCTTCCAAACTTGGCGGGAAAAACTTCATCTGCTAAATCCAAAAAAAAATTATAACTAAATTGTTTGTCGTATAATAGGTTTATGACTTTTTGGATCATTATCACTCTATTTCCAGTAGGTCCCCTATATTTTTTTTTTTTTGGTAAGTTTTCTGCTTGCCCCAAATTTTTAATATGCTTTTCAATAGAAATACTGAATTTATAATAAAAGAAAATTGAAATCTTCATCACCAAATTAGATATGCAATTTGGGTGGAAGTCGATCCAGAGGTTCGAGATGAATTAAACTTCTTTAGATGTCTCTTTTTTTTCTTTTCTTTTTTTTTTTTTTTTTTTCGTGTTTTGAATGTCTCCGGTTATGAGTCATTCGTTAATAGAGGGGAAAAAAGGCACTAGAAGTACAATAACTTTCATAAAAATGCTTACTTTGGTGCCAAAACTTCTCGCCAGGTCACTTAAAGTGTCGAACCGGAGAAAAACGACCACTTAATTGCCCCCAACGTCAAATTTCAGCAAAAATCTCACGTGGTTTTTTAAATTATCTTTTGGCTCACACGTGACATTTTTTAAAAAGAAATTGACCTTGCTATGAAGACGAGATCATGAATGGGGGGGGGGGGGACTCTGAACACAAAACTTATGCGATGAAGATGAAGACAAGGCCAACGAGACTCATCGGTTGAATCCACGTCCCTGCGAAATCTCGAGAAGATCTCGAAGACCATGACGTAGCCAATGAACGTTATCCGCGCCTAACGACCCCCGTCCTCGGGCAACCACGGGAAGCTTTACATAATTTAACCCCTAATTTATCAATTTTGGGGGAAAAAAATGGCAAACAACAATCAATTTTTTTTTTATGCCGATTGAAATTGTCCGGTGAGGCCACGTCAATTAATTTATAATAAACCGATGTCACGTCGGATTTTCGACATCACAAATTGAAAATGGCACTTCCGTGGTATTTTTTTTTTTTTTAGCCAAAGTGGCAATGAAGTGATCCGTCGAAAAAATTTGACATTAAATTGAGCACCGTACGAAAGTTATGACACATGTAATATTTTTTTCCTGTGTGCGTGCATCTATGTTATAGGATATGGAGGTTGGTGCGAACCTCGTGTATGTATATACATGGAGATATAATGTTATGGACCTCTCCATCTTCTCATGATATTCTAAAGAGTTTTTAGCTTAAATAGGTCTATGCCTATATGATGTGCTATCACACTATTCATCAATTTTTTCTCTAAAGATTGTTATGTTGTAAGACCTCGTTTATCTCACACTATCGTCATTCATTCGGGAGTGTTCACAATTCATTGTTGGACTTCCCAATGGAAAAATTACCAAAAAAATCTTTAAACTATTGTAATTATGCTAATTCAATATTAAACATTCTTTTTTGTGCCAATTCAGCTTTAAATCTTTTGCATTTGTATCAATTCAGTCCATTCGGTTGGTCAATGCTGGCATGGCATCATCGGCGTTGACGTGGCAAAATTTTAATAATATCTTATTATTTTTCTTTTTCACTTTTCCCTCTTCCCCACTGTGGTCGGCGAGTTGTGGCCGGAGCTCGGCGGCCACCGGGTGAGGGTCGATAAGCCCTTGCTTGGCCTTGCCTATGGCAAGCGAGGCACTACATGCCTTTGCCCTCGCAAGCTACGGCCGTAGGCAAGGGCCACCGAGGGCTTTGCGGCCCTCGCACGGTGGCCGACGAGCTACGACGTCCCTCACCTGTCACAATTCGCCGACCACAAGGGAAAAGGGAGAAAATGAGAAAGAAAAGAAAAAAAGAAAGAATATTCAAACATTATTATAGTTTTGCCATGTCGGCGCCGGTCAATTAAATGAACTAAATTGACATAAATGTAAAAGAAAAAGATTTAGGATTGAATTGACGAAAAAAAAAAGAGAATTTAATACTGAATTGACATAATTACAATAAATTTAAGATTTTTTTGATAATTTTTTCCTTCCCAATTGGCAATGGAGTATTACTAGGAAGGACAACAACTCTTCTCGTATCGTATGTTTTCCATTCCATTCCGCTCGACTCATGCGTAAGTCTAATCCTATATCTTAACAAAGAATCACACAAGGGAGCCTCTAAATAAATTACCCACGAACGGAGCACCGAGCGTAGTCAGATCGGAAATAGAACGAAAGCTTCTGGAAATTCGAGAGGTCGTGCGAGACAACACGAGCCGCGACACGTGGCCAGCCTAACGAGATTGTGGTTCCTTCTGGCGTTCGCCCTCCTTCAGCATGAGCAAAGACAGAATGATCAGACACAAGAGAGGCAAAGGGAAAATGACAATGCTGGGGCCCTGGGGGGGTGTGAGGGAGGAGGGGGAGGGACCCAGACCTGGGTCAGATATGAAACTGGTGGGCGAGAATGCTCCGGAGGCCATTGTCACACCCTCCCCACACTGCCGCCTGAAAGCTTTGTGGCTCAAAACTGCCCCCCCAAACACCACTCTTTGCCACTTAACCAAAGTCTTGATTTTGACGAGTCTTTTTGACGAAAGAAGGAGAGAAAAACTCACACCTGTGAAGGTTGTGACCAACCAAATCATTATAATAATCCCAGCAAGCGTTCTCGTTCTGGAATCTGCTTTTTTGTTGGCCAAACCTCCTCCTCCTCCTCCTCCTCCTCCCCCCCCTTCCCTCCTCCAACTCCATCCAAGGTTGGCTTTCGTCTCTCCATTCCTGGTTTCCCCATTCCCACCCAACAGCCATATAATCCATCATCCCCTTTCAGTCAGTCCATCAAGAGAGTTGAAAGTTCTCTCCTTTTTCTTGGGTTTTCCCCCCCTTTGAGTTGTTGGGTGGGAGCATTCTTCGTTTTCTTGGGTTACTGTTGTTATTGGTTTCCGTTTTCTTCTGGAGAAATGAGAGTGGAGGGTGGTGGTGATAACAGTAGGCATGCGGACCCTTTGTGACGCTTGCGAGAGCGCCGCCGCCGTCGTGTTCTGCGCCGCCGACGAGGCGGCTCTTTGCAGCGCCTGCGACGACAAGGTCTCTCACCCTTTTGTGTTGAATTCTTCTTCTTCTTTTTCTTCTTTTTCTTCTTCTTCTTATGGGCTCTTGAATTGGGTTGATGTATTTAGATGTCCTTTGCCGTCTCTAGGACTGGTGTGGTTTGGCATGTAGAATCGATTTGCAGGCGTTGACTGTTGATAGTTTAAGAGCTTAGAGATGGTAATGGTGGGTGGTTCAGTAAATCCAACGTCTCTCAGACATTGCTGTCGTTTATCTCCAAATGACTTTATCGGTGGATCATACTGGAAGAGTTAATAAGCCCCCCATTGAGTGTGAATTCGTTTGTTCAAGTGCTTGACCGGGATGATCGAGAATCTTGTCTGGTGGGTTCATGGCTGATGGTTAGGGAGTTTCTTCTGACATATGCCTTCGCCAAGCAAACCCCCCCCCCCAAGATGACATCAGTACCCAAGCAAGTATTCACATAAACTGCCTCGTCCACTTGCTTCTTGTAATGCTCCATCAACATGGTGATGGGGGTGGCCCTAGGGTTACATCGGGGCCAGTCTGGCCCAACTGGCTAGGCTGTGAGTTGGATATGGGATCTGTTGCATCCAGACCAAACGCTTCACTGCCAAGCACTCTTCGTGGTTGGAGGTCGAAATAAGCTCATGATTTTGTAGGATGCCTTGGTTTTTCCGCCTCCTGATATTCGGATGTGTTTCTTTGCGCATCCTTTTACCATTATCAGTGCAAGAATCATTGTTGGAGTGAACGTGTGGGCTTAAATAGTTTGACTCTGATCTGGCATCGATCTCTCTCGAAGTTTGATGGAAGAAAGCTTCTTGCTTTGTCCATGCTTTGTACAACTTCTGATTTATGAATTAATCGCTGGTAATGGACCGCAGGTGCACATGTGTAATAAGCTAGCTAGTCGGCATGTCCGGGTTGGCCTTGCGACTCCCAGCGATGTTCCTCGCTGTGACATATGTGAAAATGCACCTGGTACTCTTTCCTTCGAGTTTTGTCGTGTATATGCCCCATTGTTTTCTGCTCAAGACATTCGATCCTATGGCATTCTTATTGAACTGTTTGTATAGCTTTCTTTTATTGTGAGGTAGATGGAACCTCGCTTTGTTTACAATGCGATATGATTGTTCATGTTGGAGGCAAAAGAACGCATGGAAGATACCTTCTACTAAGGCAGAGAGTTGAGGTTGGTCACACATTCTATTGCAAGTATCAGCATCAATCTCTTGTCCGTCTGTTCAGGTTCAAAGTATAATCTTTTCTTGTAGTTTCCGGGGTATAAATCTGCCCACAGTGATGAGCAGGCTTTGCCATTGGTGGATCAAAATGAAAAAAGAGCGCAAAATCAGGGCCTTATAGTGATATCAGATGAGAATCATCAAAATCATAGACCATCCAGTGTTCAGGTGCCTGATGCTGATGCTGATGGGCATGCCAAGATGGATTCAAAAATGATCGATCTGAATATGAAGCCCCATAGAATGCACGATCAAGCTTCCTACAATGAGGTTAGTGAATAATAAGGAATATGCATGTCTCGGTTGTGATATTTGGTTGTGCGTATTGATCTTTGTTAACACTCCTTGTGATTGGCTTTTAACATCTTCCAAGTATGTAACTAGTAACAAAAATGAGAGACACTGGCCTAAATCTGTGATCTGTTGTCTCATGAAGAGTCTGGTCATATAGGTTTTGGTAATAGTTGGAAGATTAGACGTGATACCTATTGTTGGAGCTTTGATGACATTTCTCTGCACATTCGTGTGATGGTTATGTGTTGTTGAATAAATGCGTTTGCAAGAGGACAGTCACAAGCATTGACGCAAGTCATGCAACAGAGGTCTTATGTAAAGCAAGAGGGGGTAGCAGAAGCAGTCAATGGCTCTAACTTGATTTCACTTAAGACTTATTGTGAAGGCAAAATACTAACCTGGGTCCTTGTTTCGCGTATGAACTGACCAGTAAATGACTTCACTAATCTGACTTAAGTGGCAAGTTCATTTTACTTCTCATCTGTGCATTAGATTCATTTTAGGAGAACATCTGGGGCTTTTCCGTAATAATACTTCACATTTTTCAGTCAAGAGATGTCTTTTTGAGGAAAACATCCACGGTACTCTAGTTCTTCATGGACTTGTGTTCTAAAGATCTGAAAATGGTGACAATAGTGAGAAGGACGAATGCTTAACTGATCTTAGTTCTCACTCAAAGGGTGCTAGTTAAATTGTGTGGGCCATTTCAATAAATATCGAGACTTAAACTCTTTCTAGTTCTGACTGAAAAGCTGGCAATATGACTCAAGTTTCCTGTTTTGGAAGCACAAGTTGATACTAACAACTTTAGTCAAATCTTCACTCAATTCTGCCAGTTAAATGTTAATGCGATTCTTGCAAAGTCAGCATATCCCTATACTTAATGTGGGCTACCACTGAGATTTCGTATTCTCTCAGTTTGCCCAGTTGACCCCAAATACATGGAAGAGTCTAGCAGTCAGCGTGACTGCTTGTTTCGATATTGTTATCAGAACTTCTATTTGACTAACATTGTTTTGCTTGTTGTGCTTGGTCCTTCCTTGTTTGCTCATAATTGTCATCATACCTGCTGCAACTTGAAAATATCTCATTGTGAAATGGTGTAGCGGCAACTATTAGATTTCACACTGTCACTGTTCTTGGCCTTTGAGAATTGGTATACGTGATCCCCACACCTGCTTGCAATACCAGAAAAAGAAAGGCTTAAAGACTAGATTTTTCCATTCTTCCGAGATATCACCCCGCTTCCCATGGTTGTCTCTCATATACGATTCCCCGACATTCCTAAGCCACCAAGGATTCTGTTTTGGCAGCAATGACAATAATCATTACCCTGGCGAAGCGGGTTTCGGTGGAAGCTCAAACTACGATGCGGGAAGTGCGATTTACAGCCCGGTCTTATTTACAGGGCTCCTCTCTGTGCCTGATTTTCATCTGCTCCTCCACCTTCCCCTTGGTGAAAGTTCCTGGAGACGGGTGAATCATGTGTTTTTGGACTCAAAGTCATAGTCTCAGTTTGTCTTTTGTCCAGACCAGGAGGTCAATCGTTTCCTCTTTTTGGGAGAACCAAGGGACATTACAAGTCACTGCGGGTAATTGCTTGTAACTTGAAGATTGCCCGTGCCACGCACGGTTGCAACAATCTAATATAAGTGAAGTCATCTTTACTATTTTTATCTATGAAGATGCAACATTTATTACTTTAGTCACATATAATAGAAGCTTGGTAGATAATATATTTCAGAAAGATTCACTTATGCGGCGCTTCTATAGCTTAATAAGCTTGTGTGATTCTTGTGATTCACATCAATTCAATCGGTTATAGGCAACGTGTAACCTTCCATGTGTTCCACCATTTTGTACACTTCGTTATGATTTTAAGACAAATCTCGATCTTTGTTTTTCGATGAGTAAGTTCTAGGACATGCTAACGTGTCCAAATAGGGTATTGACATTGAAGAGAATATCTAGAAAAATATTCTTAGATTTGGTAGGTTGGATGTCAAGCTTTGTCGTATGGAAAACAAACTTATCATCTAAACCATAAAATTAGAGAAAGAGTTCATCAATCTCTCCATATTCAAGGTAATAAAATTGGCCAACAAAAGCTAATGATATCCACATTGATATAGACTGAATACTTGATTGAAGAAATTTATTAGAACAATAAGATTATGAAAAAATAAAATAAAAATAAAAAAGACCCAAGAGGCGTTCACATATTGATGTTTACTGATGAGACATTAGACAGTTTCAGACCAAAAGGCCTGTTTTGCGTGAAAAGACAGATTATCAATCCTCCTCCTGAGAGACAGGTATGTTCGTAAGTTTCTATTGTTCTTGGGAGCTTTATATCTGACGTTTTAGATATTACCCATGGCAAGAGGACACCTGAAGTGTTAATATTTATGTAAGACGATTATTTTAGTGTCAATATTTTTTCTTGGATCACTTAAGTACCAAATCGGAGAAAAAACAACCATTTAAGTGCCGATTCTGCCCAAAAAAGATTGCTTAAGTGTCAATTCCAACGAAACACTACACACGATTTTTTTTTTTAATTAATTGCTTAATATTATGTGGAATTTTTTTCAAAAATTCTTGGACAATTTTTCTTTTAAAATTCAGTCTACGCGGACTTTTAAACTAAAAATTAGGTTAATTTTTTTTTAAAAATTAGAAGTAAATAGAAAAAAAAAACTTTAAAAAAAGAGGAAGCAAACTTGCAATTGTAGCAACAAGGGCACATTTTTTTTTATTTTTTTATGTTTAGCTTATTTTTATTTTTTAGTTTTTTTAATATTAAGTGAATTTGTTTTATTGATTTTTTATTTTTTTTTGCTGACTAGGATGCTCCGGCGAATCATGTAAGCGCCACATATGATTTCTGATAAAGTTCACCGAAATTAACACTGAAATGACCGTTTTTTAAAAAAAATTAACACTTAAGTGATAAAAAAAATTGATACTAAAATAAACACTGTACATAAATATTGATACTTCTAGTGTCTTTTTGCCGATTACCCACCTAATAATCCTTCACCTAGACTTCAGTTGGAAGGAATTCCAATCAAAACCACACAGCACCAGCGGGAAATGTTTAGTTTGGTGAAAATCTATCGCTCCGACTTGCTCTGATCCCCATTACGAAACTTCTTCAACACAGATTTCATTCTCATGTACTAAAATTCTCAAAACAAAACTTAAACGAGTCAACACAACAGAATGAGAAACGGAATGGAAATCAGGATTTGCGAAAATGTCAAAGATGTCAATGATGATAGATTATGATTACATTACATGCAAAAGCAGAGAGCTAATAGAATGAATAAACTATGTACATTGATACAGAGCTGTACAATTTTTCCCCCCAAGCGTCCAGCTGTCCTGCCAATTATTGGCCAAATCGGCAATCAACCGAAGTCAACTGTACAAATTTACGCCAGTTTGAGCGGAGTGCCTGCATAACTGGAACCACAAAATATTGTGAGCTAAGAGAAAATCAATAGCCACTCAAAAAGTAAATGATTTTAGCAGTACTAGCGACTTGGAAAATCATCAAGTTGCACCATAATTCCCCATAGAGCGAACAAATTGTTAATAAGCAAAGACATTTAAAAGGAAGAGCAGGACTTACAACAGTAATCATGACTGGAAGAGAGTCACAGTTGCTATATAGCCATTCTTCATCACCTGCTTATTCAGAGGAAATCTTCAGCAATCACTCTTTTTTTGCTTGAGACAAAACAAACATCTCTCTCTCTCTCTCATGTCAAAGAAGCATGCTCACAAAGTCCCCCAAGTAAATGATGCTCTAAAGAGCTCTCCCTCTCATAGTTGAAGAAATGAGGTATCCTTGTAGCTCATGCTCACCTCGAAAGCAACATTCTGATAACCATACACGAAAGTAGATCCAAATGGATTGCTAGTAGAACCTTGAGTTTGTATAGCAGCTCGACCACAGTCTCCAAGGATCTCCTACAGATGGGTTTACATTGTTTAGTTAGGTGTTACTTCATGTTGAGCAATAGAGAAATACAGAAAACAAACAAGACAGAAGCCAACTGAAGCAGCATGCGAGGATAGCAGTATATGACAAACTTCCAAGTTCGAATGTTCTATTGAACACACGAAGACATAAAACACTTGACAGAAAATGAAAAACCACGAAGCTAAGAAGGAACCAAAAATTGGTCAAGAGAGAAACAAAACTTATTTTTTCCAGATAAAAAAACATCATAAGACCTTTTTTTCCCTCTTAAGAGTACTGAGTCCTTGTGCAAGTGACTATCTTAATGCTGCAATGGCCACAGAACAAGAGACAAAAAAAATATGATTTCCTCAATCTATTTCTAACAGGATTTTTCTTCAAGTTTGTGTTCTGACAAGAAATAAACCTTCACTTGCTCCCATTTTGTGCCTGGAGTAATCCTGTTTTTAGAACCATTCACTTCCTGGAAGGAACCACCAACTGCAAGCAGAGAGAAGAATGTCAGTCCATCAAAAAGTATCCTCCGCCTAAGTACAGGGTAAACTGTTTGTCAGCCCATCAAAAAGTATCCTCTGTTTAAGCACAAGGTAAATTGTCTATTCCTCTCTCACCAATAGAATAAAACCGTCTGTTCCTCTCACTTCCCATTGATTCCTTTAACTTAACTAGACCTTCAGCAGATGCAGCATATCCAATACAAATGGAAAATTTAAACAATACAAATGACATGTTATTTAACTTGGAATTTATTTAACTGGTACTAGACACCACATGGATTAAATCAGTGTGCAAAGATTATGCATCGCCAAGTTTCTTACCAAAGAAATAGGTAACATAAGAAGTATATAGAGCTTAGATGAAGCAAGGGACATATTAGTTGAAGAAAGAGAGACTTTTAAGGTCCCTAATGTGCTGGTCTGACTACCAAGAGAATGAAAACAGAAGTGACCATGCAAACATCCACAGAGAACTGGAGCTTTGACAAGATAATGTATTTATCTTAAAAAATTAGCAATGAATGTCATGTTTTAAAATGAGAGGAGAAGGTGCAATTCACATTTGTAGTTTTTCAAATTTCAAAGGTCTGATCACCTCTTACAAAATGTGAGCAGAAGCACACATGGGCAATTTAAAATTTGGCAGTGAAACTAAGTAGAAATTTACTTCAATGCACTTGGTTGCGACACTTAAGGAAGTTTTGCTAAGTGGCAAAACTGGAACTAACTAAACGAGGGACGAAATCTTGTTTTCTGGATATAGGAGTAGAGATAGCTCTGTTTCAACAGCTGAGGAGAGCAAAAGAACTTACGGTCGGAACCATAGACAATGAAGTTGCATTTTATATATGAATTGAAATCCGCATGCCCAGGATAGTTTGTATGCAATACAAACTTTTTGATTTTGTGAGTCTGCAAATTTATAAGAGCTAAATGAGAAAGGAGTATAAAAAGTAAAAGGTTAGGATCAAGACACTAGGAATGTATAAACGGACCTGGCCATCAAATAAGATATCTAAGCCTCGAGTGAAATAATTGTAGAAATAATCCCCGCAGAGAGTTGTCCTTGGACGTGGGTCGGAGGCAGAGTGTATTACCATTTGATCAACCTGTTAAACCAACAGAATAGCCAACAAAAGTACTGAGTTCCTATTGAGCATGTTACCCAACTTTCCAAATAAAAAATGCTCAGTAACACTCCTACGAGGAGAGCAGAGCGACAGTGATGACCATGACCATAACCAACTAAAACCTGGGGAAGCAAATTATCTGATCTGCATGTAAATAAACAATTCCTAGTCACCTAAGAGTTAATGGGAGCGAACTATATCCCTCACGGTTCATATCTCACAGCCATGAAAGACTCAAACGTCTGACACCCCAGCCAAGACCCATTACACAGCTAATTCCTATTTTAATTTACAAGCAAATCCTGAAAATGTTGCTTCGACTGCTAACACTCGCTGCAATCTAACCTCCCCCCACCCTGCAGGCCTCCCGCGAAACAGACACAAACAAGTATGCAGTGACGTGTACAGATGTCTTTCTGGTAGATATGTAGCTTTGTTTTCGGCTTAAGTTAATATTGACAAATGATATAAGACAAAGGACTGATTCTTGCAAGCAACTGAAATTTCTGAAAGAAAAAAGATGGACATCTTTTGACCTGTTTTTGATAAATTCCACACGGACGACCTAATTCAGTCCACACATCCTGCACAAAAATCATGAAATCTTAGAGCACATACCAGAGTAAAAACATATTAAAAAATAATATTCGTCGACTCAACACCATAACTTATCGTTATTATTCATCAGCAGTTCACCACCTTAATGTCACACAACAATCAAGCAATCACAACTTCTTAAACCACCGCAATGGGTTCTCTATTCCAATGTTTTCGTGGAAGCATAAACTACATAATTTGAACCAGAGTGGATGTATTGCATTGACCAGCAAGTGAACATACACCTCAGCAAAAAATCCCAAATTCAATGTGCAACACCGTAATTTACCTGAGGTGATGCACCAAAAGGAATACTTTGTCCACCAACGGTGAAATGCAATTCCTCTCCAAGCTGATAAACCAAAACACAACAGCTTAAAGTCACGTTTCCCCATAAAAAAAGACATCATAAATAGAAGCAAACCAGACAACCAAACTTGACTTATTTATACAGGAGGACCTTCCAGATCAACGATTCTTGTATATACACCATATTTGTCAACAAAGGTTAGCAATAAGGATGACACACACAACCTAATTCCTTCAGTAGTCATGAAGAGCCATAAACATAAAAACACAACACCACACATAGGCACACATGCACAACCTAATTCCTTTAGTAGTCACGATGAGATCCAAATCAAATTACAGTTGAAAGAGAGTGATATCAAACCTTAACATGAACTTCCTCCATGTAGAGACTACCGGGAGGTAAGGGAGGGACAGAAGCTTTATCCATTAAAGATCCTACACCAACTTTCTTGTCTGTGGAGCTATCATATATAGACACGCGGCATGTTACTGGAGTGGTGCCATCAGGAAACTCTAGGGGCAGTTCCGCTTTTTCAAAAAACAAGGATGAAATCAAACATCAACAATGAAATATCTCATGAAACTTAGTATATATCAACTGAACCACAAAATACCTTCTCTGTCATGGCAGCAATCTGTATATTGGCCGGGAATAGGAAAAGCAAAAGATAACCCCTGACAAAAAATAATAAGCTTCAACTAATGTCCCATGGACACAGAACATTCTTGAAAGAGTAAGACAGTGAATTCTGGGTTTCCATACACTTACCGGGTAGAAAAGAGTGTAGACACCTCTATCTTTGTCGTAGATTCCAGGAAAAGTTGGTCCAAAAAGTGCGTAGACAGCTACAAATGTGGCAAGAGTCGATGGTCCTCTACAGTTGAAGAAGTAAATGGATTAAGCCACTGTAATTGACATGAAAAGCAATATAACTAAAAAAAAGATCATAACCAACCCAATGAGGGAATTGGAGTAGCGCATCTGAAGCCTCTTGACATCAAAAATCTCAATCAGGCGTAACCTCTGAAAGCAAGTTCAAGGAAAGCTATGAGAAACTTGATCACACCATTTTATGACGACCAATATGCCAGATAGCATTTGTTAATCAAAACATTACCGAATACGATGATTCCTAGGATGCCCATGCGAGTTCAATTAAGTTGAGGTAAAAAGATGCACATTGCACAATGCCTGTTTAAGTTTAAATAGAAAACTGTGATAGTATGCATTATGAGAGGTCAATCAAAATATATGGATAAATATAACAACGGTCTTTCAGAGAAGTGGACTCCTTGTGAAAAGGAAGCCCTCTACAGCCTAAAGCAAACAATAAGGCTTCTGCACAAGGTTTACCATAAGAGTTTTGCCTCATTGGAAAATGCAGTAGGTTGTTCGTATAGCAGAGTTCCGCATAACAAGCACGAGATACAAACATCAGCCCCATTATCATGTCTCAACAAAAAGGACCATGGTTCAAGAGCGTATATCCTTTGTTTCCAAATTCACTACGGGATTCCAAATCAGCTATTTAAATCAACTATGTAAAAACCCTATATAGAGGATAGGCTGGTTTGTTTGAAGAGAATGTTTTTCTATGATCTATGATCAGACCCAATCATATCGTATATGAAAACCACACAAACATTCTGCAGAACAAATGACTAAAAATGGTTGCCATCTCATTAGTACCAACCAAGTCGACCACATTGGTTGAGTTAGAAATGCACAATAAAGATAAAAAAAAAAAAAAATTCAAATTCAGAACATACCTGCGACCAAGGATCGAAACGAAGATGAAAACCATGATCGGGAAAACTGATGACGATATCCAGCTTTAGTGGATCCTGCACATGATTGTGCTTTCTAGGTGATAATCACTCTAAAAAACACAGCCCATTGTTACAAGCAATATTTTCTAAACAGTACACTAGTGCAAACCCCAAACTCCGGTGGAATTGGAAACTTTTAAGACACACCAAAGTACTGCACAATAACGGAGCTTTCAATTTGATCATGATGAAACGCCATAACGTTGACCAGTTGTATCGGACATCGAGTGTACCATAGAAGTGGCCCATTGAGCCGAGGGCACTTGAAATGAAAGGCAAATAAAGAGAAACAACGGCAAGTTTAGAACATTGACCTCGTCATAATACTTGACATGGACGACATCGTAGATGTTCGGTTGCTGCTCAATCTGCGCAAACGCTTCGCATATCGGCATCCCTACATCGATAAAACACATGTACCCCACCATCAGACAAAGTTTGTAACAAGTCCAGGAAACGATCCATTCACCTGAATAGTAGTCCCACGAACGAGCTGAAAAAAAATATATCAACTGGGTTTCGCTAGCGAACGTACTTAAGCATCGGGCAAGCTTACTACCATCAGACATCGAACATGAACTAAGTAAAGTGATTTTCAGCGTCGACAGAAATATAAGCATAGGCCAAAAATCACGATTACTGCCTACGATTAGCTAAAATATCTCCACAATCAAACTAGACAGAGAACGAGACGAGGAAATGATCAGCTCAGCAAACCGTAATCGCGATGATCAGACCAAGTCATGCCAAGCAAAGAAGCAACCGAACTCGATTAATCCCAATTCGAGCTTGAGCCAGGAAATTACCGAGGGAGAAAGGTCCGATTCCGAGGCCGGGGCGGAGGTCGAGGGTGATGGCGCCCATGGCAGTGCCCTCGCAGCGACGTCTCGGTCTCTGCAACATCGATCGGGTCGGATCGGCTCCTCAATCGCGTCGATTCTGCAGCGAGCGGAAGGAAGGAAGGAAAGCGAATTCGAGAGGCGTTGCGGGAGTCGACGAATCGAATGAATGCGTGCGGCCGGTGGAATTTCTGGCCATCGCTTTCGGTGCACGGAATCAATTTGGGGGGTGTGCGTGCGTCAACTAACCCGGTCGGGTCGGGTCGGGTCGGGCCCCGTGCCGTAGAAGAAGCTGGATTATGTTTGGTTTTTTTTACCAGATAATAATTAGACATCCTCACGAACTAGCTCTCAAATATAAAAACTAGAAGAAGAAAAAGAAAGCATCTGATATCAATTTCATTTTTTTGCAATTGATGGTGATTATAGCAAGCTTGAATCCACAGTTTCCACCTTTGAAGGCTTGGAAAGTGTTTTGGTACTTAATTGATGCCCGCTCAATTTCCTTAAAAGGCACCGACTTTAGGTCGGAACCTAATTCTAACCCGAATTCTCTTTTTATTCACATGTGCGTACTATCTTTAGGTCGGTCTTGATTTTGGCCCAAACTCTCTTTTTTTTCTTTTGTCTCATTTTTTTTTTGGTAACCTAAATTCAGCTCCCGTCAAATTTTCTTCCGATGATATATTTAAAAGTCCGATGTGTCATTTCACGTGCGAAGAGAATGTGTGGCCGAAAAAGTAAACAAAGGAGTGGATGAGTCGCCAAAAGAGGAGGAGACTGGATGAGTTTGATCGAAAGGCACGGTTCCAAGCCAAAAGGAAAAATGACACAAATGGTCCCTAAACTTTGGCTCTATGTGCAATGTTGTCCATAAACTTTTAATTTGTTTAATGAGGTTCTTCCACTTTAGCCCACTATGCAATGTGGTCTTTGAACTTTTAATTTGTTTAATGTGGTAGTCTTTGAACTTTAGCTCCACGTGCAATGCAATTCCTGAATTTCTAATTTGTTCAATAAATTCTCTAAATTTTTTGCACAAGTTCAATTTAGTCCCCGGACAATAAAAAATGTTCAATGTCTATGATCTTAAATTAATGGAAGGGTTATAGTGAACATTTTCATATAGTTCATGAACTATATTGAATATATACCAAAATTCTAGTATAGGTGATCGGTTCTCGATTTAGTTAGGTTCTCGGGCGGTCTAGTGGAACCGGTAAATTGGAATCTCAACTCTTCTTATTCGGAAGTCAATGGTGCCATCCATTTTTCCTTTACTAAAATGTGCACTTTCGTCCTTCCCGGGTCCACGAAAATTGATTTCTTGTTCGCTTAAGGGCGCATATGGTAACACTTCTGCTTCATAAATCAACTTCTCGCAAGAAGTTGATTTTTCCGCTTTTACTCTAGAAGTTGACTTTTCATCAGAGAAATTCAATCGATAACGGTTGAAAATTTCTATTTCTAAAATATTATTAACACAAAATTTTCTACGATAAATTATTGTCGGCGATTGAAAATTTTCTACTTCATTTTTAATTTTTTAATTTTCTTTAAAAAATAATTTTAATTATGAAAAATATTATTTACTTTTTAAAAATATAAAATTATTATTTATTTTTGCTTCGGTAGCAGGAGATGGCAACTCGGTGTCGGCGATGATGGTGGCGGGGGCGGTGGTTGGCGGCGGCGGTGGTCGACCGGGGGATGGGGCGGTGGTGGCTAGTGGGTTGACAGGGGTCGGCGGTGGTTGATAGCGAGTGGCGATGGCTTGTGGTTAGCGGTGGTGGGCAGCAACAACGGAGACGTGATTGGGAGAGAGAGGCGTAATGAAAAGAGGGTAAGGGCATAATGAAAAAAAGGCGAGTCGAGAAGTGCTTCTTGAGTTGAAAAACAACTTTTTTTAACTTCTCAAATTGGGGGAAAAACAACTTCAGAAATATAAATTTCTTTCGAAAGTACAAATTTTTACCAAATGAATTTGTGTTTTAGAAATTGCATTACCAAACGGGTTTTTGCTCCAGAAGCACTTTTGGAGCAGAAATTCATTTTCAGAAGTATTACAATGCACATCCTAAGCCCCTAAACCCGACTCACAAATTTGTCCATCTTGACTAAGCCATTCCATCTTGATCACCACTATGTCCCGTCTTCGATCCCGTGTTCGGCTTCCTCATGGACTTTGCGAACGAGGCCGAGACCATCGTTCCTCGGCCTAAGCGCAGAGCCGCTGTTGACGATGAAACCACCGATGGAGTTGATGTCGACAAGGAGGAAAGGTAGTACACAAACAATCGCTTTTTGTATGAGAGGGATAGATGAGAGGGATGGTGGGCTTTTTCCACTCGTGCTGGAGGGATGGGTGGTGGATCGGTGGCTACCTATTTTAAAATAAATTTAATTTTATATTTAAAAAAATAGAAAATGGTTGGTTTGGTTCCCTCTAGAATCGGAAATGGGACAGCCTAGACGCCGGTTCGATTTTTAGGAATCGAGAACCGGATCGGAGCTCCCCAGAATCGGACCAACCAGTCGGGTTCGAGATCCAATGGATCCATTATGCTTAGCCTTAAATCCTAATTACCATATTAAACATTAGACTAAAGTTCAAGGGTCATATTGAATAAATTAAAAATTTATGGATCGCATTACATATTAGGTCAATGTTCATGGATTAGTTGTGTCATCATCTCATGCCAAAATAAAGATGCTACCCATCTAGAGAGAGTGTGTTTGAAATTAGGGCCCAAGATCCTGAAAATGGGCTGGGCCCAAGAAGACCTGATAAGAAGGAAACTCCCTCCGATCATCGTCACAATTTGTCGGCATCACCTGCATTGTTTTTAAACAGACACGAATGTTGTTGCTTGTTAGAAGTTGAAACCCACCAATCAATGATAGGAGGAAAATAGAGCACGATAATTATCTCAAAAGCTTTAAATATATGTTACTGCAGCCAATTCAATCCTAATTTTTTAATATTTTATCATAAATATTTTAGCAATTTGTCGATTTAATCCATATAACCTTTTGATGATTTGATAATATAGTCTTTTAAGCCAATTTTGGCTAAGGATAGCCGAATTGATAGTCCCATCAATGTTGGCACTCTTATATGGCACCACCGCCATTGATGTGAATGTTTTTCACAAATGTTTTTTCGAATTTTTCCTTTTTTTTCTTTTCTTTTTCCTTCATTGGAAAATAGGGATTTAGAAATTTTAGTAATAAGGATAGATATCTACTTGCCTCGATTAATCGAGAAAATAGGGATTTAGAAATAACAATCAACAGACGAACGAACAGATGGGCGAGTGACCTCGGTTAGGGCGGCGAATGGTCGGCCATGGCGTCGACCATAGTGGCGCGGTTTGCGGGTAGCGAGTGGGGATGAGGGCGGCGATCGTGGATATAGACGTATGGCTAAGGGCGGTCGGCTGTCTCGGAGGATTATGGAAGCATAGTGACGACGTTCTGACAATCATACGACAAATAAACTGAATCTAAAGGTTTATATAGGGGAAGCAGCTGAAGAACAGTTATCTTAAAGTGAGTCGACTTACGGTGGAGTCGACTTTGGACGAGTCGGCTTGCATTCGACCACGCGGTGACACGTGTTGCCCGCTTGTGTCACGTGTCCACCATGCGTTGCCCCCACATTGACACGTGGCACCGCCTTGCCACGTGCGTTGTGGCGGTGACACATGGCTCCTCACCAGTTGCCACGAGTTGGCACGTGGCCCTACACGTGTCCACGTACGGCCACTTGTCCTATCCTATCCCCGGTTGTCCCAATATCGCACATAATTGATCCGATAGGACCTAAATCCAATATAGTGTCCCTAAAAATAGTACCGGGCCAATAATAATTTCTTAAAAATACCCTTGGGTCCGGATAAAAATTCCTTAAAGTTTCTATAATAATCCGAACTCATTAAATACTAATCCACTCATAAACTGGTGAGGTTTTCAAGTCATCTCAATACATATACTCAAGTTTCTTTTGACTTCATGGACTATCCTTATCGATATATATTTCGGAATCTCTGAACTTATGAAGTTATGTCTGAAGCATCATTCGGAGTTGACGTGAAATGAAAATTCCACGAGAGAATTAGTAAAAGTAGTTGTGAAAGCATGAGAGGTTAATTCGTTTAGACTACTGAATACACCCCGAGGTAGTTTGACATTTGCGTGTAGAGGAGCACCACAGCCTAATGGATTCGGTAGTGGAATTGTCACAAGAAAGTCCACAGACAGACGTTCCTGTATCAGCTCGCTTTTTGCATAGGGAACTGCAGTGGTTTGTTCACCGTATTTGTCTTTTGTCCTCTTTAATTTACATTTACACTGATAGGTCTCCATTTCGTTTTTTCTGAAGATGTTAGGACATGTCATATCTCCTTTACAAGTAGGCAAAGTTTTCGCTATGGCTTTTGCTGTACCCGAAGGCAACAGGAACAACGATACATGGTTTCTGATGCTATGAAGAAGACCACATTCATGACAGCCACAATAGCTCGAATATCCTCTGTCTCTGCGATTTTGATATTCTTGTCTGTATTAACTTAACGTCATGCCACAGAGGACTTCCTCTACTCATTGCGTAGACAAATGACATGAGGTTCACTTTTCTTTTCCTTTTTTGATCTCTATGTTGGTGGGTTAAGTTCCTCTTACTCTCGTCCTGGCCAAAGTGGATTTTTATCCCATTATTTTGATGCCTTCATCCATTGTCTTCTCATTCGTGGTTTAGCTTATATGTTGAAATGGTTATATCCAATTATTGGCGTGGCCTCTACTGTCCCCTGAAGATTTGCAGACTAATAACATTATGTGCCTAATAACATGAATTCATTTTAGTATTGGTTAATTTTAATTAAGTGTTTTTCCTATAAGCGTTGGTAAATATATAAAATATATATTGTGAAAAAGATGACCAATGATTTGTTTTTATTATTTCAAATAACTTGTTGGTAATTTATCAATATTTAAGAAATCATCGATTTTCTTTAATAATTTGCAAATTAACAATGTATTGTATTAACTTACAAACTTTTATTGCACAACTTACCCGTCAAATTTACTAAATATTACCTTAAATTACCGAATTAATTAGAGAGCCTTGCTAAATTTTGTCAGACTAATTTAATAACTAGTTTTGGAGTACCAAAATCTAATTATTTTATTCATTATACCAACTTTTCAAGCGACTTACGACTTTTATTTGTGTAGATTAGTAACCCCTTTAATTTACCTACCCTTTTTAAGTATTACTAAACCAGAACTTTTCTCTTGTTAAGTTTGGGATAAGAACAACAGAGGTGCCATAACTTTCATACGGCATTCAATTGAGTACCATATATTTTTTTTTTCTAACTTAAGTATCACATCGGAGTAAAATCTATTATTTGAGTGTCATTTCCAGTAAATCATCCAACGTGTATTTTTTTACTTAATTTTCCATTTCAATGTGGAATTGAAAATAAAAATTACAAAAATTATCCACGTTAGTGCTGGCGGTGTCACATAGGACAACCGGCATCCACATCGGCTTTTTCGGCGAGCAAAATTGTTGATGGTACTTAAGTCATCAAATTTTCAAATTTATAGCACTTAAGTGAGTGGAAAAAGAAGTTATGGCTATCAAGTGGGTATTGTATGAAAGTTATGACACTTATGCTATTTTTATGCCCATTTTGAGAAGATTAAAAAAATTCAAGGGATAGAGCAAACATATTCAGTCCACTCTATTTGCTTTCTCTCATGCCGTGATACGGCAAAACACAAGAGCTAGGTGCTAGAAAAATTTGAACTCAAAACTTCCTACTTCAATATCATGAGATTATGTGGATACCACTGCCAACTATTCTAAAAATTTAAAAACTGTTAAATAAAGACGTGATATAATATTTTCATATTTTAACACGATCATTCGACGACGGCGTCGGGATCAAAGCCTGGCCAAACACCAAATGGTTGGAGGTATTCAATCGCACCGGGTGGAGCTTTAGGAGGATTTGTGGAGGGCAATCGGCGGCAAGCAGCGGAGGGGCGACAGGGCGAACACAGGCTGAATTTGTGATTTCTCGCGAGAGTTCATTATCATATTCTCCTTGGAAATCACAATGCAACCTCTGTCTTTTATCCTAGCCCGACTCAAATGTCCATCAAATTGTTATGTCATGGCCATGTCAAGTCAAACGAAGCAAAAGCTCACCCAGGATTGAAAAAAAGGGCAAAAATAAGAAGGAAAAGATTGTATCAGAAGAAAAGAGACTCCATGCAAGGAGCAAAGCACATGCAAAGCCAGCCATTTCAACACATTTCGCACCAAACCCTCGGTTCGGTCAACGCCTTCCCTCAGTACAAGGGGCACAGCAACCTCGGGCTCGGGATCGCCACGAGGCGGTGAGCCCTTGGCGCGGTGAGCCCGAACATGTCGCTCATGTCCATCTCACCAGGCTTCATCCCGTTGGGCAACTCCCACGTGAAGCAGTGGAGGAGGTCAGCCACCGCGTACTCAAGCCCGTAGAGCCCGAGCTGCATGCCAGGGCAAGACCTACGGCCCGACCCGAACGGGATGAACTCGAAGTTGCTCCCCTTGAAGTCCGGAGCGCCCTCGCTCAAGAACCTGGAGGGCTTGAAGGTATCTGGGTCCTCCCACGAGCTCGGGTCCCGCCCGATGGCCCACGCGTTGATCATGACGCGCGTCCTGGCGGGGATGAAGTAGCCGGAGACCTCCACGTCCTCCGCCGTCTCGTGGAGGAGGAGGGGGATCGGCGGGTGGAGGCGGAGTGTTTCCTTAATCACGCATCTTAGGTAGGTCAAGTTCTCGAAGTCGGACTCTTTGACCCGGCGGTGAAGGCCCACCACATCTGCGAGCTCCTTCTGGACCTTCTTGAGGTCCTCGGGGCTCCTCATTAGCTCCGCCATCACCCATTCGATTGCGGACGCGACCGTCTCGGTCCCACCAAACATAACATCCTACATGATTTATAAATATTAACCAGGACATGCACACACATCTATAGTCGAAATACTTATCCTAATCTTAATTTGGTACTAGATGTTTCTTCTTACCAAATGCTATCCTAAGACCCTCTTTCGGTTTGCCTCAAATGATTGCCGGAAACTCGAAATCCATGAAGAGAAAATTGTCAAGACAAATTGCCGTCGATCTTACCATAATTATGGCTTTGATGTTGTCCTTGGTGAGCTTGATGGAGTTCTCGAGATCCTCCGTCGTTTCCTCGCTGTAGATGGTGAGCAAGTCATCCACCATGTCCGTCTCGGCCTCCTCGCCCGGGGTCGTGTTCGCCTTCTTCTCCATGTGGTCGTCCACGATCTTGTCGATGAACCCGTCGAGCGACTGTCGAGCCTTGACGAGCCTCTGGTTGATCCCCTGCGGGTCGACCCGGCCGAGGCACGGGATGAAATCCGCGAGGTTAAATGCCCCGAACAGCTTCGAGAACTCCTGCAATATCCCCATGAACTCGTCTTGCCTTTCGGTCGCGCTCGCTCCGAATGCTGCCCTGCAGGTTTAAAGACAGTTTCATGAGCACGCGGCGATTTCGCTAAGTAACATGGAAATTCCAATTTCTTTTGTGTAAATGGATATTAAAATTTCAAAGATAAAAATTTCGTAATATTAAATTTAAAATCAAGCTAGAGATTTGATTATTAAATTGAAGAAAAAAATCTATCAAATCGAACCACTTAATAAATAAGAACAGAACTCCCACGAGGAGGAATTTACTCTCAATTTTTTTTTATGTCCGATTTCGTCTTATCCGACACTTGAGAGGAAATCCACGTTTGCACGAAGGTCCGTAAAACTATGTGATGTGTTTGGCTCATCCCATTTCTGTGCAACCAGAGAAAGAGGGAGAGAAAAATAAATTTTACGACATGCATAAATCATGTAAATCTTCAGAACGAAAAAAAAAAAAAATAATGTAAATCAAGCCTACCGGTACGTGATGTCCCGGGTGAGCGCGAACACCAGCTCCCCTATGTTCACGGTGGTGCCGATGCTCCCGGCGACGGCCCGCACCGTCACGTCCACCTCCTCGCGCACTGACCTCCACGACTCAGCCCGCTTGCGGCTGAACACCCGCATGACGCAGATCTTCCGCATCTGCCGCCAGAACGGGCCGTAGTGGGCGAAGGCCATGTCGGCCCGGTCGTACGTGAGGTAGCTGATGGCGATGGTGGCCGGCCGGTTCGCGAAGGCGTGGTCCTGGACCTGGAGGACCTGGCGGGCGTGCTCGGGGGACGACACGGCGACCATGTGGAGGGATCCCATCCGGAGGTGGAAGAGGCCACCGTACTTGCGGGCTAGCCCCGCGAGGCCGCGGTGGGTCATTTGGTCGAGCATCAGCATGTTGCCGATGACCGGGAGGCCCCTGGGGCCGGGAGGATAGGGGAGGCGGCGGCAGGAGCGGAGGGCGAGGGCTAGGGGGAGGAGGATGAGGGCAGCGGCGGCAGAGACGAGCGAGGCCGCGGGGAGAGGCTGGTTTTGCAGAGCCTGTAGCAGAGAGTCCATGGCTTCTCTCATCTGTTTCCCTTCTTCGTGCGAGCGGCGCAACTGGGAGAGAAGGGGTTGCGGGTCTTCGGGGTGGTGTTATGGGGGCTTATATTCAGGAATTTTCTTTTTGTTCTTGAGAATGTTGGAGATAGGTTTTGATGGATCAGATTGATTGTGTAAATCGTGGATTGATTGATTCAATCAATCCATAATATTGGAAATTAAGTGTGTAGAATAGGAAAAGATTATTTCCTAATCAATCCATGATATTGGAAATTAAGTGTGTAGAATAGGAAGAGATTATTTCCTAATCAACCCAAGATATTGGAAATTAAGTGTGTAGAATAGGAAAAGATTATTTCCTACTTCTGTATTTCCTTATACTATATATATATATATATATATATCCGTGTACATGTAAGAAAAGATAAGAAATACAATTTCCAATTTCCTAGTTCTTTCTTTTTCATTTCATGTGCAGAGAAAGGTCGTAATCAAGGATGACCAACCCACAAATCAAAAGCGAACAATTGATCTTCTAAAAGGAAACAATGAAGACAACAACTCACGGAATGCCACGCCCCTTCGGTGATCATTTCAACTTCAAAAAATTATTACAACGACGTGAGTACTCATCATTCATTGCACACAAATCCTCTGTCACTCACTACATAAATCCAAAAACACAAAGAATGTCATGTTTCTTCTTGTTCCCATCCCGAGTTTGTTCTCGCATGTCCCCGACAAACACGAGAGTATCCTGGATTACATATGACCGGATCTTCTTCTTCTTCTTCTTGTCTCTTTTCCTTCCGTTGAAAGGCGTCTTGAATTTCCTGCACATCCTTCCTTGTAGAAAGAAACACATGACTATCCTGCAGGAGGAGAAACATTGAACATTAATTCCTGAAAGCTCTCAAGTCACAAACAACCAGTGAAACATTCAGCATAAGAAAGCTCAACCAGAGAATTTCAGATGAGGTCCCCAGAAATATTTTGGCATAGAACCATAAACAAATGGGTACTGCTGCATGACAATTCTACAGAAATATTTTGGCATGTGCAGGCAAAAGAGGCCATATAGGCTGAACTGAAAATCCACATAGCCAATTGAGCAAACTCCAAGTGGAGCAGAGTTTTTTTTTTTTTTTTTGTCCAAGTGGAGCAGAGTTGCATGCAGCAGAAAATAGCATTATTGTTGTTCAGCAGAAAACAGTATTATCGAATATATGCTCTCTTAACAGTCTAAGCTCCAAATACCGCAGATTGCCCTAGCTCAAGCCTCAACGGTGGGCAATTATTTCAACGCAAGTCAGAGAAAACCAGCAATCATTCGAACTTTGAACTCCTCTACTTTGTGCCGGCACATACTATTACCCTTTAGTACATTTGACTATTAGAATTGGCCATACTCCGTAAATATTAAACAGCGCATCCCTCCAGGACTCCTTTTCTCTGGAATCAGCCATTATTGCATGCACTGAGTTTGTGTATGACCACATTACCTCAAGAGATAAAAACAGATGCTGCAATACATTTAAAAAAATTCAGAGCAATAAATGTGAAACACCCATATTACCTCGGCTCAAATTGCTTCGACTTTCTTAGACACCGAGAGAACTCTGTGATATGTAATCAAAAGCACCAAATGACATATCTAGCGGACGAAACCTGCCATGGAAAATGCTAACACAGTGAGATCAACAAAGGCTACTGCAGCATCTCATCCCAGAAAGTATGGAACTGCGGTGGTTTAACATCTGTTCACCATATTAGTCTTTTGCCCTCTTTAATTTACACTTATATTGTTAGGTGTCCACTTTATTTTTTTGAAGATAGTGGGACATATCATATCTCCTCTACAAGTAGACAAACATTTGGGGAAGATTTTGTAGAAAAACGCAAAGATATGCTTAAAAAGGCAGGGCAATGAATGAGGGTCATAGTTTTTGCGACGGCTTTTTCTATACCCAGAGGCAATAGGAACATCAGTATGTGGATTTTGATCGCCATTAAGAAGACCACATTCATGACAGCCACAATAGCTCTGATATCCTCTGTCTTTGCGATTTTGATATTCTTGTTTGTATTAACTGGACGCCATGTCACAGAGGACTTCCTCTACTCATTGCGAAGGCAAATGGCATGAGACGCGCTCTTGCTATTCTTGTACTTTTTTTGAGAAGATAAAAAAATTCAAGGGATAGAGCGAACACATTCAGTCTGCTCGATTTGCTTTCTCTCATCCATATTTCTCATATATAAGGCAAAACACGAGATGCGCTAGCAGTTGAGAAATTCGAACTCAGAACTTCCTGTTACGATCTTGTGAGATTTTGTTGGTACCACTATCAACAATTCTAAAAACTTGAAAACTATTAAATAAAGATGTGGTATAATATTTTAGTATTTTAACATGACTGTTCGGCGAGGACATCAGGATCCAAACTTGGCCGGACACCAAATAGTTAGAGGTATTCAATTGTGAAAGGTTAGGGGTAGGCGCATCGCACCGAGTGGAGCTTTAGGAGGAGATGTGGAGGGCACTCCGCGGCGAGCAGCAGAGGGGCGGCGGGGCAAACACAGGGCGAGGAAGTGATTTCTCGTGAGAGCTTGTTATCATGTGCTCCTTTAAAACCACATTTCAACCTTTGCGTTTTCTATTCCAATATTCTCTCCCTCGACTACAACCCCCTTCTCTCTCCACCCTCCCTAAATCCTAGCTACCAGTAATATTTTCTGAGAGAAAGAGAAGGACTCTTCCTCCCCGTCTCCCTTTTCTTAAGTTATTTTTATTTTCTATTTTTTTCTTGCTTTCCTCCCATTTAGGAGTTTTTCTCTTCCGATTTAGTCTAGATCTGAAAGTTTTCTCTCTCATTTTTGGGAGATTTGTTTCCCAATCTAGTTTAGATTTGGGATTTTCTGCATGTATATTTTCGGGGTTTCGCTCTCCTCGGATTTCATTGGTGAACAAGTCTATTTTTGAAAGACATCATAGAAGCTTCATGAAGGATTCGCTCTCATAGGTGTCAAATCTATGCTTTTTCAACGTTTTCACTATGCTCAATGATAGTGCTGGGGACGCTAACCCTAGGCACGCACCGTCAAAAGGCAAAGCCATAGCAATAGATAGAGTTCTCGATGTGTGCTTATTACTGAAGACGAATCCGATGATCGGCCGGCAATTATGGTATAAAGAAGTCATAGATGTGCTCTTTGAGCGTGCAATCCATTTTCTTCTTTTGATGATTTCTCTTGTTATCTGGAGGTTGTTTTATTTTGAAGTTGTTTAGGATATATTTTGATTTGCGGTTGAACTGCAATATTTCTATTTTATATCCCGAGGAGGAAGTGAATGAAATGGGGATAAGTACACCGTGAGTGTCATAACTTTTGTATGGTGTTCATTTGAGTACCACAACTTTTTTTTTGTTCACTTGAGTGCCACATAGGAGTAAAAATGTTCAATTGAGTGCGAATTCCGGCAAATCATCCTACATGTAAATTTTAAATAATTTTTCAATTCCGACGTGAAATTTTTAGAAATTACTAGAAGTTCAGCATGTAAAATTTTATCCATTTGTATAGAAGAAACGACGTCATTTCTTTCTCTAATAGAAACGACGTCGTTTCTCCATCTGTTGAAGTACTTGCGAGAGAGCCAGAGTTAGGACAAAATTAGTCACGATTTGTCTCTATCACTGTCGCTCTCTCTGTCACGCGAATTAGGGTTCCTATCGGGCTCAACTCAAGCAAAGCTCTCTTGATTGCTCTAGTCTCAATCATCAATCAACCCGTCACTCAACAGCCTTCGAAGCTCTCAAGCAAATAGGGCTTGTGAGGCGAACGAATCTCGGTTAATAGAGAGTAAAGGTTAGTCATTTTTATTTTCTATTCAATGACAACAAATGGGTGAAAAGTGTTCAATTGAGTGCTAATTCTGGCAAATCATCCTACACGTAAATTTGAAATAATTTTTCAATTCCGACATGTAATTTTTAGAAATTACTAGAAGTGCAGCATGTAAAATTTTATCCACTTGTATAGAAGAAACGATGTCGTTTCTTTCTCTAATAGAAATGACGTCGTTTTTCCATTTGTTGAAGTACTCGTGAGAGAGCTAGAGTTAGGGCAAAATCAATTTTGTCCCGAGAGAATTAGGGAAAAATTAGTCACAATTTGTCTCTATCGCCATCGCTCTCTCTGTCGCACAAATTAGGGTTCCAATCAGGCTCAACCGAAGCAAAGCTCTCTTGATTACTCTAGTTTCCCTCATCAATCGACCCGTCACTCAACGGCCTTCGAAGCTCTCAACCAAATAGGGCTTGTGAGGCGAACGAATCTCGATTAATAGAGGATAAAGGTTAGTCATTTTTATTTTCTATTCAATGACAACAAATGAGTGGAATCCCTTACCAAAAAAAACTTTCCTTACCAAAAAAAAAAATGAGTGGAATCTCATTCAATGTCGTGTTGGTGACAAAATGCAAAAGCGGTGAAAATGACATTGACCGAACACTCAAAATAGGGTTTGTTGCCATAGTGTAAAGGTGAGTGCTTGATTTTGTTCGCTGTTAAAGTTTGTCATTTTGGGTGCACTAACGGACACCCCAAATTATTATTTATTCAAAGTGTTATAGTTGTGAGGACCGATTGTTAAAGTTGTCCTCTATCCCATTATTTATTCAAAGTAATGCGGTTGTGGGGACAGATTATAAGTTGCCATATGTCCCATTGTTTATTAAAAATGCTACGGTTGTAGGGACCTATTGTTAAAGTTGTCCTCTGTTTGTCTTGTGGTTCCTCCTATTTAAATTATTATTTTTCCTTGGCTGTAGTGTGAATATGAATAATATAACATCTGCCTTTAGAGTTTGGAAAAGTGGTAAGTTTGTTTTTGGGGAAGAGTGCGAATATGTAGAGGAAATATGGATATTGTCCTCATGGACGTCAGTAGGCTGTCATATAAAAACCTTATCAAAGATATAGTTGAACATGGGGCGATGCAAAGTATGACAAGTACACTATCAAATTTCTATTAAAAGTCTTGAGGATGGTGGGGAAAAGTACACTATAAGTGCCATAACTTTTGTATGACGTTTACTTGAGTGCCATAACTTTCAAAACATTCACTTAAGTGTCATAACTTTCAAAATCGTTCACTTGAGTGCAATATTGACGTGGACGTCGTGTGGCAGCCGGAAAGCTAACGTGGCATGCTAGAAAAGTTCTTGTAGCACTCAAGTGAACGATTTTTGAAAGTTATGGCACTTAAGTGAATGTTTTGAAAGTTATGGCATTCAAGTGAACGCCGTACACAAGTTATGGCACTTCTAGTGTACTTTTCTCAAGATGGTGTGAGACATGTGTATGATGATAATGGTGTGAGAGATATTGTTTACCAACATTTGCATGGTGCATTTATCCGTATGTTGAATACGATGGTGATGAACATCAAGAAATTGTGTTTGAAGCTAGTATTGAAAGCCAAGTAGCCGATGATGCATTTCATGGAGATCTTAGAGGACATGAAGTTGAGGCTTCTCACACAACTTGTGTGTTAGAGTTATATGCGCAAGCTCGGACAAATGGTGGCATTGCTGACGGTGAAAACTCAGTACTTGATGAAGAGAACGAGATAAACTTGCTATATTGGGATGTTGATGATGAAGATGAGGAAACACTTGTGCATGTACTTTGCACAAGTGATGTTGATGATGAGGATATTGCCCAAGGAAGGGTTGAAGTAAGGGAATATCAACAAAGGAGGAAACAATCATTTGGGATAGTTGATGAGGGCACTTGAAGAACAGGGAATGATGAACCTCATACAGCTAATGGTGATGATACAAAATATGATGAAAGTGGTGATGATGACAACGGTAGCTTAGAAGATGAGGATAATAATGTTGTAGTTCGGTGTAAAAAGAAAAGTAAATTTTCCTTTTATTATTCAACTAGTACAAGTCCAACATTTTGTATATCCATGAAATTTGATGATGCAAAACAATTTAGAGATGCTATTGTGAGGTACTCAATCGGTGAACAAAGGAATGTTACATTTACTAGAAATACCAAGGATTTTGTTTGAGCAAAGTGTGCACAAGATAATTGTCATTAGAAAATATATGGTACATTGAACAAGAGGTCCCGTTCATTCCAAATTCGCTCACCGCAAGAGGAGCATTCATGTGGTATTACATTCAATAATAAAGGAGTCGCTACTATTTTTTTGGCTAAGCATTTCTTCAACACCATTAAGGTAATGCCGGATATTAAGGGCCATCAATTGAAACAACTAGTGAAAGAGCAAATATGTGTGAATATTTCTAGAAGTCAATGCAAAATGGCTAAGTACAATGTGATGAATACATTGATGGGTATCTACAAAGAAGAATATGCATAAATTTGGGACTATGCTAGGGAATGTAGGGTCCAGAATCCTCTTAATAGAATTCATGTAGAAGTTGTGGAGGAGCCATTGCCTAGTGATGGGGATACGATTTAATATGATGTATATATGTTTCGATGTGTGTAGAAATGGATTCCTAGCTGGCTATAGAAAAGTGTTAGGGTTAGATGGATGTTTTCCGAGGGGGTTATACAAAGGCAAGGTATTGGCTACCAATGGGAGAGATGGAAACAATCAGATGTTTTCAATAGACTGGGCTGTTGTGACGGTGGAGAACAAGGATACTTGGTCCTAATTTTTAAAAAATCTAATGGCTGACCTTGGCATAACCGATGGAAGAGGTTGGACATTCAAAAGTGACCAACAAAAGGTATTGTCCTTGAACTTTTTAATTTGTGTTATCATTTAGTAATTGCAACTTACAAATGTTTGTTGAATTTGTATGGACTTGTGCCGGTAATTACTGAATTGATGCAATATGCCGAGCATAGAATGTGTGCTCGACACATATATGCTAATTGGGCTGAGAAGCATAAATGATAGCAATTGCAAAGGCCATTTTGGCCAAATGTACAGAGCACAAACATGGTAGATTTTAGAATTCATAAATAAGCTTATTTGCCTTGTCACTTGAAGTTTTTAAAGTATTGTTCCAAACTAAACCAAAGCGTTGGCGTAAAGTCTTCTTCGGTGAAGAATTTAAGTGTAACACCATGGACAACAAACTTTGTGAGGCATTCAATAGCGGGATTATAAGAGTTAGGTGCAAGTCATTCATCGGTATGCTGGAAGATATTAGACTAATGGTTATTACCAGATTGCAAAGGTTGAAGATGAATGCTCAAACTGTACTAGACAACATGGGCCTAGGATAGTGAAAAAATTGGAAGACAACATTGCCGACAATAGGTTTTGTCATCCAACTTGGAATGCGGACGATGGTTTCGAGATAATGAATAACCGTGGCAAGTATGTGGTCCAATTAGAGACGAGAAAATGTTCCTGTCGAGAATGGTAATTGACTAGAATACCTTGCTGTAATTCTATTTGTGCTATCTATATGAAGCAATTCAATCCCGAGGATTATGTAGACAATTGTTGCAAGAAAAGCAAGTATCTTGCTTCATATCAATTTATGATGCAGCCTACGAGAAGTAACATATTACAAATCATCAACCCACAAAACCTCTACCATTAAAGAAGCAAGTAGGTAGGCTAAAAAAAAAAAGCGATTGCAGGATATTGAGATTTCTAGTAACAGAATGAGCAACGTTGGTGAAACAATTCGATGCCCATTATGTTATGGAAAATGGCATAATAAGACTGGTTGTCCAAGAAAGAAGCATCAACAAGGAGAACGGGATAACACATAGAGGAGGAATGATGCAAGGGTAGGTGAGGGCACCATAGGAAGTAATAGTGTAGGACAAAGCGCGGAGACAACTCAATCGATACATAGGAGTAAACTTCAAGTAAGTCGTTTGATTAGTGATTTGCCTTTTTTTTTTTTTATTCTTGTTGTTGCATTAGATTAACTATGTTATGTCATTTGCAGTTAAAAGAAGATAAAGTCAAGCTGCGGGAGCAGGTAAGGGCACCATAAGAAGTAATGGTGCAAGACAAAGCGCGAGGACAACTCGGTGTACACAGAGGAGCAAAGTTCAAGCAAGCTGTCTTATTGGTGATTTGCCTTTTATGTACTTATTTTTGTATTAGATTAATTATGCTATATCATTTTCCAGATTACAAAAAGGCCAACTCAGGTTGCGGGGGCAAGTGAGGGCACCAAAGGAAGTAATGGTGCACGACAAAGCACATGGACAACTCGGTTGACACGGGGAGCAAACTTCAAGTAAGTTGTTTGATTGGTGATTTGCTTTTTTTTTTTTTTTATTCTTGTTGTTGCATTAGATTAATTATGCTTTATCATTTTATAGGTTACAAAAAGAAAAGTCAAGCTGCAAGGACAGGTGAAGGCACTGTAGAAAGTAGTGTTGCAGGACAAAGCGCAGGGACTACTCATTTGACACAGAGGAGCATAGTTCAAGTAAGTAGTTTCATTGGTGATTTGTCATTTTATGTATGTGTTATTCCATTAAATTAATTGCGCTATGTCATTTTGTAAGTTACAAAAAGACCAATTTAGGCAGTAAGGGCATGTGAAGGCAATGTAGAAAGCAATGATGCATAACCATATGTGGGGCCAACTAAGTCAAACAGTGTACAATAGATGATGAGCAAAGATCAGGTGCGATAAAATTTAAGTAGAACTTACGATTACTGCACCATATATACTTTCATTAAGTAATTCTGTTATGTCATTATGCAAGTTACAAAAACTCAAGAGGTTTCAGAAAGTTCCGCACCACGACGAGCACATGGTATAATTGTGAAAAGGATAAGAGAGTATGGTTATGAGTTATTTACAGATATTAATACTAGCATGGTTATTTTCAATGTAAATTTTTTGTAGGTGTTATGCATTTATGAGTTATTTCACTAACATGGTAACTACTAAAAGGTTGTATTGTATTATAGCTTGAGAGACGTTTAGAGGTACCGATATCTTAAGGATGCCCAACTCAAAAATCTGTTGCACCTAGAACATGAAGCTAAGTGTATGCACTAGCAAAAAATTCAATGATAACGATTCGTGCACAATCGAAAAAGCTCCCAATGATAGTTCCAAAACAAAGGATACCCAGGCCACCTCGAAAGCATGCACCAAAAAAGGACGTAACATCAGCTCCATTTGGATCAAATGATCATCCAATAGATAAGACAGTTCAAGAAGAAACAAGAGCGAATGATGATGTGCTTAGAGTTCCAGTCCGGAAAAGTGCAAGGCTCATGAATAATTGGAAGATAGTTGGATGTGACCGGGTTCTTGTTATTGTCGGTTTATGTTGTCTGTCTATATTTATGTTTACGTTGTTATATGTCAATGTATGCTCCAAATTTTGTTGTTAGGAGCTGTCTGTTTATGTTTTCTTGCTACATTATATATTACGAATGGTTATTAGAGGGGATGCTGTTTAGGTGTGATAGTGTGCACTAGATTTTGTTGTTAGAACGGCTATATGTATATTAATTGCTGCAATTTTAGCTAATCATATGTGAGATATAGCAATATTGTTCATTAATGTCAGAACATGATGATGGTTTTAATTTTAGAGAACGTAATTTTGCCTATCCAAATATGTGCAATTGTTGAGTTTGATATAAATATAATGCCATTTGGTGTGAAACCACGCCAAGGTTGGATGTTACAGGATAATGTTAATGAAATGCATATCATTTGCTAAATCTATCATAGTATGTATTTGACAAAGTGATACCAACATGCCACTTATTAACAAGTTAACGCACCTAACTGTTCACTTTTACAAAGTTGATGAACTTAAGTGTTTACTTAAAAAAAATTAAGCACTCGCATGACCATTCACAAATTTATTGAGACTTGTATTGTACTTGAATAATCATAGCACCATAGCCCAACCAAGAAAATACCCAACACAAATGCAAAGAGCGTCTATTCTTGCTGCATAAACTGTTGTAGACATGATGCAAGTCATTTATCCTACTTTATAATCCAAAAATAATGCACAAATTGCATCACTAATATCCAAACCAACCATTGCTCATTCATCAAGAGCACCATTTCCACAAAACAAATGCAAAGAGTATCCGTTCTTGCTGCAGAAACTATTGCGGGCATAATGAAAGCCATTTATCATCCTTTATAAGCCAAAAATAATGCACAAATTGCATCATCCAAACCAACAATTGCTCATTCAATGAAATCATCAAGAACATTATTTCCACAAAATCGACCACATATGGCCATTCATACCCACTCAACTAATACTCCAAAACATTCCATTCAACTAACAGTCATTGTTCGGTTTGGAAACAACATCTAACAACTAATAGTCATTGCTCCAAATACTAAAACATATTTCATTGTTTTTAAACCATGAAAGACTCAGTTGGTTCTTCCGAGAACCGATTTTACATATGAACACAAATCAGACCACACTCGATAACAACGCACGCAACACTCCAAAAATATCCATTTGAATTTTCACCTTGAAACTTGTTTCTTCGGATGGATGATCAAAGATTCCAGACCCTTGATTTCTGCTTGCATTGAGCCAGCACCGTCTAACTCATTTGTTAATATAGGTTGAGCTTTATGACATCCTTCCAAGAGCTGTAAGATTATCTTCGTTGCTTGGTTTGGAAAATTTTCATCAATTCACCTAAATTATCCACAGTTGAAGCCTTCTCTATAACTTGCGTATCCAACAAACCTTTTTTCAAGATTATCTCGCTTCCAAATTGTTCTTGTTGGACTTCGTTGCTTAAAATAGCAACGATTTTGACTTCCATCTTCGCCTTGCTCGTAAAATCTTAACCCACTTCTCCAGTTTACGCTTCCCATTGCGAATGTAATGAGGTGAAAAGCTTCCAATTGAAAGAATTTCAAATCGGAGGTGGAGTTAGGGTTAGGATTCTTTAATGATTTCTTTTCTATTTGCCCCAATTTGTTCAAGAAGTTAAGTTCTCAATACAAGATCGTTTCGCATCTCCAATGCTGACTTCGGTTTCCCGACGCGTGACGTAGGATGGTTTAATATTAAAATAACTCTACATCGAATTTTCGGCAAGCCAAATAAGCGAGTGATACTTAAGTGAACATTTTTTTTTTAAATTTGTATCACTCAAGTGAACAAAAAAAAATTATGGTACTCAATTGAACGCGCTACAAAAGTTATGGCACCCATGGTATGCTTATCCCGAATGAAATGAAATGTTATTTCTAAACAAATAAAAAAACCTCTGTCTTTTGTCTTACTTGACTCAAATGTGCATCAAATTGTTATGTCATGGCCACGTCAAGTCAGAGCCAGCATTGCTCGAGAATTCATGGTGGTTAATGCACGACTTTCTATGACAACAGAAAAATAGGGGATAACCACCCATGATACCTCTCTACTACTTTAGTGTGTGCAACCACCCCTCCACTTCATTGTACTTGTGTAGAGAGAGAGAGAGAGGGAGAGAGAGAGAGAGAGAGAGAGAGAGAGGAGCAGTTGTAAGTCATGATTTTCTGAGTTATTCCTCCGTACATTTTTCTGCGTTTCGCGTCAATGGTGTTTTTGAGGGGTTTGGGATTATCCCTTGTAAGGGGAATCTTTGGGTATACAATATCTCTATGGTTATGAGAGTTGTACTGCGAAAAGGTTCTTAAGAGTGCGACTCACTGTTTGGTATTTGTCGCGTTGAGAGGTGTACGATGTAATTTCCCGGTGATCAAAGAGAGTTCCGTGTAATTGTCCCATGGACGTAGAGAGGCAACTTATCGAACCATGTAAATCTGTGTATCACCATCTCTACTTTGATGCACTTGTTTTGTTTATCGTTTTATCCAATGCAAGCATCGATTATGTGTGAAGAATTATCGCAACAAGTGGTATTACAACCGACAGTTCGAGAAGCATGTGCCGCACATGATCAACGTCCATGTACGTGTTTCAACCTTGTGCGATGGTTATATCAACTTCTACAAAGTTTGAGGTGCCAAAATTCGATGGATCCAACTATGCATCGTGGAAGTTGAAAATGCAAGCGGTGCTAGTGAAAGATGGTTGTGTAGTCGCTCTTGCCGGTAAAGATCATAAGCCGACAGAGATGAAAGATGAAGATTTTGCACGTAAAGATCAAACGACAATGGTGGACTTACTTCTGGCATTAGATGGTTCTGTCCTCTTCAATGTCTCCGATCAAACTATCGCTAAAGGTTTGTGGGACAAATTGAAGAATCTCTACAAAGGGAAAACAATGTCAAACAAAATTTTTCTTTGTCGACAATTATACAATTTAAAGATGAAGGAAGACTCCTCTTCCCAAGAGCGTCTAAACAGGTTCAACACCATGTTAAGCAAATAGACTTCTATCGGCGTCAAAATCGAGGATGACAAGAAGGTAACACTTCTTCTATGTTCTATGCCCGATCCATGGGATCCTTGATCATGAATCTCGGTACAGGAGCAGATCTTGACATGGATTCGATTATTGCTATGTTATTGACAGAAGAATCTCGTAGAAAAACTCTCGAGAGCACTTTTGGTAATGTTATAATGGCCAAGGGAAGATCCATGGACAAGGTTCCAATGGGAGAAAGTAGTCAAGGTCCAAGTCAAAGAGGCAAACGTTGGGTCCTTATTGGAAATGTGGACAAAAGGGTCACACGCGTAAAGATTGTAAATCCAAGGAGAATCAGCAAATGCAAACTTATTTGAAGATGGCAAGGTAATGTCTACAGATTCAATAAAGAGCCTGCAATATCAATGGATTTTAGATTTGGGCGCTTCTTTCCATTTGACACCACAGGGGATCGGTTCCATACATATCGGTCATGTGATGGAAGTACAGTATACATGGGCAATGACAACCTATGTCACGTTTGGGGATTGGAGATGTCCGTGTTACCATGTTCGATGGCATCATACATATAATATTGGGTGTACAGCATGGAAAAGTCTATTGTGGTTGGGAAAGTTTGATGAAAATGGCTATAAAATTACTCTGGAAAAGAGACAATCTAAGATCGTCAAAGGAGCACTTATCGTGGCGAAAGGAGAATTGATAGGTGGTTTATACAAGCTAATTGGAGAGATCGTAGTAGGTGAAGCCATAGTTGCCAATGCTTTGACAGAGTCGGCAACTATCGGGCACAAGCGTTTGGGACACATGAGCATGCATGGACTAAAGGTACTTCTTGATCGTGGTCTTCTTCCTGGTTTAAAGATTATGAATTTAGACTTTTGTGAAGATTGCATATTCGGAAAGTTTCATAGAACTCATTTTCATCATTCGAGAGCAAGAAGTCAGAATATTTTAGACTTGATACATTATGACACTTGAGAGTCTCCTGATGAGTCTTTGGGTGGTACCAAATATTTTATTTCATTTATTGGAGATCTTTCCAGAAAAGTTTGGGTTTACATTCTTAAAAGGAAAAGTGATGCTTTTGCTTCTTTTAATAAGTTTAAAGCATTGGTGAAAAATAAAAAAGGAACAAAAATAAAGTGTTTGAGAACCAATAATGGAGGAGAATATATGTTGCAAGAATTCTTAGATTTTTGTAGCAAGCATGGCATTAAAAGACATTTCACGGTTCCCGGAACTCCATAGCAAAATGGAGTGGCTGAGCATATGAATAAGAGTTTTTGGGTTGAAGCTGTATGTACGGCATGTTAGATAGTACTTCGTTCCCCAACAACGGCTCTTAATGGACAGATTCGAGAAGAGGTATGGTCTAGAAAACCTATTGACTATTCTTTCTTCCGTGCTTTTGGTTGTAATACTTATATGTGGGTTCCTAAAGAGCAAAGGACTAAGCTTGAAGCAAGGTCCAAAAAGTGTATTTTTCTTGGCTATGCAGAAGGTGTAAAGGGGTACAGATTGTGGGATCCTACTACCCGCACATTCGTTATTAGTCGAGATGTCATCTTCAACGAAGATTCGTTGTAGAAAGACAAAGAAACGCCCAATGCTGAGCAGCCGCAGATATTTGAACTTGAATCATCAAACGAAGTTCAAAATCAATTTGAAGAACATTTGACTGATACAGATGAAGCTAGTGGAGATGAAACTGATAGAGAGAGCACATAGACAAAACTGGTACCGAAACTCAACATGACCAAAGTCCTCTTAGGAGGACTACTAGACCTCCGGTTTGGCTAAATGATTATGTGACAACTTATGCTTGCATCACCGAAAAGGGAGAGCCTTGTACATATTAGGAAGATTGTGAATCCAGCGATGCTCCTTAATGGAGGGCATCTATGGAGGAGGAAATGGAGTCCCTACACAAAAACGAAACCTAGTTCTTGTCAAGTTCCCCGAAGGACGAAAGGCTATCGGTTGCAAGTGGGTTTACATGCTGAAAAGAGACACTAACATAAATATTGAACGATACAAATCTCGTTTAGTGGTGGAAAGCTCTACTAAAAAATTAGGTATTGATTTAAATGAAATATTTTCTCCAGTTGTTCATCTAATTACTATTCGTGCTATGTTGAGTGTTGCATCCGTGCTTGACTTAGAGCTTGAGCAATTGGATGTTAAAACAATTTTTTTGCATGGAAATCTTGATGAAGAAATTTACATGACTCAACCTAAAGGTTTTTTTTTTAAAGAAAACTAGAAAGGTTTGGTTTTTCGGCTAAACGGGTAGCTTTATAGCTTGAAACAAACGCCGAGATGCTGGTACAAGAGATTTGATTCTTTCATTGTGAGTTTGGAGTTCAAAAGATGTGAAGCGGACCATTATGCCTATGTTCGCAATCATGGTAATTGTGGCTTTATAATCTTGTTGTTGTATGTCGACGACATGTTAGTTGCAAGTACTTCAAAAGAAGGTATTGCAGACCTCATAGCTCGTTTGGCGAGGGAATTTGATATGAAAGATCTAGGAGTCGTAAACCGAATTCTTTGGATGACCACACTCGGAGATCGTGAAAATAGGAAGATCTAGATAACTCAAAAAAGCTATGTTGAAAAGGTTCTGCGGCGCTTCAATATGCAGATGCCAAATCGCTTAATACCCCACTTCCTATTGGTTGTAAATTGTCTTACGAACGTAATCCTAGCACAAAAGCAAAGACGACAGAGATGACTCGAGTACCATATGCATTGTTACAACCTAAAATTAGGCTACTGGATTATCAGGTTAATTAAATTAACTAACCTAATTTGGATCCTCCCAAGTCCTACCGAATTGCAACTAAGGTTCATTTCATGAAAAAATTATTTAATTGGAGTTGCCACTAATCATTTATGGAAGGTTATTAGAAACCTTAATAAGATAGCGGGAGAACTATTTTATTTCTGCGAACTAGAGAAAATAAGTTCGAAGACTTGATTACATTAATTTAAAAAATTAATGCTCTTTCGGTACCAATTTCATGAAAAATCCCTTTCGATTGATTGATGTGAATTGAGTGATTTTCTTAGAAAAATGTAACATGAATTATGGGATATGAAAAAAAAAGTGTGTTATTTCCATTTTCTCGGCAATAACAATAAAAGGAAAAAGCAATCAATAGTCCGAACAAAGATAAACAAAAATGCCCATAATATACCTTTTACTTTGAATTTTTCGACAAATTTACTCATTTCCAAATATTTTGGGCTAGAGCAGAATTTTATCCTCTATATCCTCGAAGATTCGAGTCGGTATGCGGATATGTATATAGAATAACAACATCCCTTTTTTCAAAGGGCGAAACACGAAATTCTATATTAAATTATCATCCCATTCCGTAAGATCATGGACAAGACTTGTAATTTATTTTTTCGACGAGACAAGGCACAAGAGAGCATAAAGTATGGGTGTGTTTGTTTATAAATGTGCAAATTTCATAACAAACAAAGAATCAAACATGAAAAAATAAAAATCAAACCATTTGAATTTCGAAAATTAGGATGGGTGGCCGAAAATACGAGATTGGGGATCCACCTTTCCTCATCAAAAATTTAATCCAATTTAAGAAAATTATCTTTAAAGATCGAAAAATTATTTCAGATAATTCTCAAAATTTTGGATATTATCCAATGAATTCAAATTTTATCTCTAAACAAATAAATTCAGAAAGTTGCCCAAAAAAAAAAGTAAACTCAGAAAAAAATTCATGATGGATAAGATAAGACATATATCAGATAAACATCCCAACCAGTTCACGTGTTACGGATAATTATTGAGATAAAAAAAAAACTTTATCCAAAATAATCGAACATTATCCAATTATGCACGACGCTTATCTATAACATGAGATAATCATCAAATAATTAATCAGATGAACTTCATTCAACCGGTTCAAGAGTGAAAATCAAAGTGAAACTCATCCATAATACTTAGCAAGTTCGGCCAATGTGATGCATGTATGCCGAAATTCAACAAAAATTCTGATTTTTACCGATCGATCCAATTCGACTCTAAATCGTTGAATAGTTCGTTAATTTTGAGAAAAAATGTGGTTCCAAATTTATTATATCAATTCTAAAAAAAACAACATGGAATTCAACCAATTCATCAATCAATTTATCTTCGAAGAAAAAAAATCCGATTTTTTTGAATTTGCATCAAGAACATCAATTTTCAGTCCTAGCACAAAATTGGCAAAAAAGATTCAACTCTTCACTTTTAATTGCAAATCGAATACATTTATCAAATCATTAAAACATATATCCAAGTCTTCCAAGTAAAACAAGCATGAATTGAGATTAAAAGTAAAAGAATTTTACCTTTTCAAAGCATATATCCAAATTTCCAGCACGCGCGCGCACTTGATGAAAACCGCACAAAAACAGTCCCTTTTTGAGTCGATTCGTCACTAAAATGACCCAAATGATCTAGCACATGTGATAGGAAGATTAGAGCCTTGAATAATGAAAAAACAACGGTCAATTGACCTCAAACTAGGGCTGATCGGTGGCTCAAAACCGGTTGAACAGCAACTGGACTTTTCGAGTTGATCAAGCAACACCGAGAAGGACAACTATGTCCGGCTTGTGGTGGATCACGAGAATAGGGACACCGGGGTGCCTTGGACGATGGCTGTGGTACTGCGTACGAAGGAGCGAAGGATGGCAATGAGGCGTTTGGTGGGTGGGGCTCGACCGAAGAGCTCAATTGAGCTTGGAATGAAGAGGATTGCCTCGACCAGCGGGAGAGACAATCGGACTCTCAGATTTTCACTCTACCTTGCCCTATATGTTTCGAAATTTTCAGAGTTGCCGAACCTCTTGAGCTTTGTGTGATGAGTTTCTTGTTTAGACTCTTGCCGACTAATCCTAGAAGGAATAGGAGTCTTTAGGGACCGTTGGATCAAGAGTCCTAGTTAAATTGGGAATTATCATGAGCCATTAGAATAGAGGAGTCCCAATCTACTAAAACTCTCTGTTATTTTCAGCTGCATAAGAATAGAGTTTTAACTTCTTAGAACACTCATTAGGATAAGACCCCTCAACTAATGAAACTCTTGAATCAATTTGAATCTTGAAAGAGTTCAATTCCCTTTAGGTCTTTATCAAATTTTTGGCCAAATGGGGGGAACACATGGGCTGGTAGAATTCTCTTAGCTCCTGTGGGTTTGTGACGACATCTCGGGCCTAGATTAATTAAATGAATAATTAACTAAAACCTCACATAATTTAAATAACAAAAATGGGCTGATTTGAATATGAAATTAGGTTCGACCCCATATGTAAATTTCCGCAGCCCCTACCATACCATGGCTGAATCTTATGAGTGTAAATCATGGACTCATCTTAAATTTTCATATTCAATTAAGGCTTTTTCTTTAATAATAGATAGTTAATTAAAACCTTAATTAAATAGTTTAGCTTGAATGGACTGAAATGAGCATGAAAATTGGTCCAATTGGCTTTAATAAATTCGGCACACCCCTATTGCCTCAATCAAAAATTTCAGAGCGAGTTTGGTCCAGTTGCTCATCAAATTGAAGCTTAATTACTCCGCCTCCGGTCCGAATCCAATGATATGCATGACTGACGAAAAAATAAATATGTAATGTATGAGAAAATTATTTTGGTGAGAACTATGACTAATTCTCATTTTAATGCTTGAGATGGATGATTTTCTAAAAATCAAAAGTTATGTGTCAACATGCATCGACAATAAGGATTCTTATGTTTGCCATGGTCCGTACCGGACCGGACATTGCATAAGCAGTGGGAGCGATCAGCAAGTACATGGCAAATCCGGGTCGAGATCATTGGACCGAAGGGGGCCTCTGACATGGCTATTTATAATAGTAGCCAAAATTTACAGTTGGTTGGATTTGTGGATGCAGATTATGCAGGAGATCGTGATGGATAGAGATCTACCACTTGGTACTGTTTCTCTTTAGCCAATGGAGCAATTAGTTGGATGTCTAGGTCACAATCTATGGTTGCGTTATCTACTACAGAAGCGGAGTATATTGCAGCAATAGATGCATGCAACAAGAAAGGCATTTGGTTGAAGAGATTGCTTGACGAGCTAAGAATCAAACAGAAAGTGATCGCTATTCATTGTGATAGTCAGAGTGCGTTGCATTTAGCTGTTAGTCCAATGTTTCACTCTTGTATGAATCACATTGACGCCAAGTACCATTTTATTCGTGATGTAGTGGAAGATGGAGTTATCTCTTTGTAGAACATTCATACCAACGACAATGTAGCAGATGTGCTAACAAAGCCTATTGCAAGAGAGAAGTTTATATGGTGCAGAACTTCTCTTGGGTGCATAACTTCTCTTGGGCTTGCAGTTACCAATTGATTGGTGATGGTTGGGCAAATCGGAGTTGTGAAGTCTATTCAAGAATTCTTCAAGTGGGAGAATGTGACAGCAGAAAAATAGGGGCTAACCGCCCATGATTTCTCTCCACTACTTTAGTGTGTACAACCACCCCTCCACTTCTTTGTACATGTGTAGAGAGAGAGAGAGAGAGAGAGAGAGAGAGAGGAACAGTTGCAAGTCATGGTTCTTTGAGTTATTCCTCTTGTACTTTTTTTCTGCATTTCGCGTCAACAATATTTTTAAGGGTTTGGGATTATCTCTCGTAAGGGAAATCTTTGGGTGTGCAATATCTCTGTGGTTATGAGAGTTGCACTACAAAAAGGTTCTTGAGAGTGCGACCCACTATTTAGTGTTTGTCGTATTGAGAGGTGTGCGTTGTAATTTTCCTAGTGATTAAAGAGAGTTCCGTGTGATTGCCCCGTAGACGTAGACAAGCAACCTGTCGAACCATGTAAATCCGTGTCTCTCCACCTTTACTTTGCTACGCTTGTTTTATTTATCATTTTATCCAATACAGACATCGATTACGTGTGAAAAATTATTGCAAAACTTTCGTCCAACATCGAAACGTCACTTCCCTTCTCTCACTTCAGCTTCAATTATTGCTCCGTCACTTGGAAGTTCGACCATACCTACTTCGATTTTCTTAAACGTTTCTCATTGTGGTTAGGAAATCCAACATGTCTTGTCTTTTTGTCCCTTTCCCGTGTCGCACTTAGCCAACGTTGCACATTATATTTAGAATTATATACATTGCTTTGATTGAATCTCCCAGCAAAAGATTTTCATTGGGCCAACATATCTTAATTGAGTGACAAAACGCTAATAATAAGCAAGTATATAATATAGAACCAAGATGATGTCTATAATTTCTTTTTTATTTGCACAAGCAATACAGAATTTTTCCTTTACCCAAATTTTAAAAGCTTTCACTTTAGTTTGGGGACGATTATTTGAATGGACATGTGAAGGAAAAACGAAGCAAAAGTTCACCAAGGATTAAAAAAAAAAAAAAAAAAAAAAAAAAAAAAAAAGTAAAACTAAGAAGAAAAGATTGTATAAGAAGAAAAGAAACTCCATGCAAGGAGCAAAGCCTTCGTCTCAATACAAGGAGCACAACAATCTCGAGCTCGGGATCGCCACGAGGCGGTGAGCCCTCGGTGCGGTGAGCCCGAACACGTCGCCCATGTCCATCTCGCTGGGCTTCATCCCGTCGGGCAACTCCCACGTGAAGCAGTGGAGGAGGTTGGCCACCGCGTACTCGAGCCCGTAGACCCCGAGCTGCATGCCCGGGCAAGACCTACGGCCCGACCCGAACGGGATGAACTCGAAGTTGCTCCCCTTGAAGTCCGGAGCGCTCTCGCCCAAGAACCTGGCGGGCTTGAAGGTGTCCGGGTCCTCCCACGAGCTCGGGTCCCGCCCGATGGCCCACGTGTTGATCATGACGCGGGTCTTGGCGGGGATGAAGTAGCCAGAGACCTCCACGCCCTCCGCCGTCTCGTGGAGGAGGAGGGGAATCGGCGGGTGGAGGCGGAGTGTTTCCTTGATCACGCATCTTAGATAGGTCAAGTTCTCGAAGTCAGACTCTTCGACCCGGCGGTGAAGGCCCACCACATCGGCGAGCTCCTTCTGGACCTTCTTGAGGTCCTCGGGGCTCCGCATCAGCTCTGCCATCACCCATTCGATCGCGGACGCGACCGTCTCGGTCCCACCAAACATAACATCCTACAAGATTTATAAACATTAATCAGGTCATGCACACACATCTATAGTTCACATACTTATCGTAATCTTAATTTGTTACTAGTTTTTCTTCTTACCAAATGCTATACTAAGATCCTCTTTCGGTCTGTCTCAAATGATTGTCGGAAACTCAAAATCCATGAAGAGAAAATGTCGAGAAAAGTTTCTGTTGATCTCACCATGATTATGGCTTTGATGTTGTCCTTGGTGAGCTTGATGGAGTTCTGGAGGTCCGCCGATTCATCGACTCCTGCCTCTTTGCTGTAGAAGGCGAGCAAGTCATCCACCATGTCTGTCTCAGCCTCCTCGCAGGCGAGGGTCTTGTTTGCCTTCTTCTCCATGTGGTCGTCCATGACCTTGTCGATGAACACGTCGAGCGACCGGCGAGCCTTGACGAGCCTCTCGTTGATCCCTTGTGGGTCGATCCGGCCAAGGTGTGGGATGAAATCCGCGAGGTTAAATGCCCCGAAAAGCTTCGAAAACTCCTGCAATATCCCGATGAACTCGTCTCGCCCTTCGGTCGCGCTCGCTCCTAATGCAGCCCTGTAGGTTTAAAGGCAGTTTAATGTTTAGTAGCACTCAGCAATTTTCATGGAAGCGGAAGTGGTCGAATTCAATTTCGTCTTATCTGACACTTGAGAGGAATAAAATGAATTTGTCGATGATTGTTGATAAAATAACATGACAGTGCATAAGCAGCGTCAGTTCTTATTTTGGTTCGGTATATATATACTAGAAAACAGTTCGGACCTTAGTTTGTCCTAAAACTGCTACATCTAAAGCTCATTTGGAGCTCAGAATCTATTACATGTAAAATACATAGAGGGTATTCCCCGTCTACAAAAAAGAAAAAGAAATAATGATAATTGGGAGTTGACGGCAGAGATGGTAGACTCTATGTTAGCTCTGGTTGGTTACTGCTAGGTAGGATCGTACAGTAACATTTTGCATCCGGAAAGAGTCATCGAAGCTTTGGCTCTTGGGTTATCAGCACGTGCTTCGCGCGGTGCGTATTAACCAGCTTGGTACTCCTAATTCTTATTTTGGTTCGGTATATAATAGAGAGCAGCTTTTGTCAACTTTTATTACTCACTCGATCAATCCATTTGAAGGCCTACCTGTACGTGATGTCCCGAGTGAGCGCGAACACCAGCTCGCCTATGTTCACGGCGGTGCCGATACTCCCGGCGACGGCCCGCACTGTCACGTCCACCTCCTCGCGCACCGACCTCCACGACTCGGCCCGCTTGCGGCTGAACACCCGCATGACGCAGATCTTCCGCATCTGCCGCCAGAACGGGCCGTAGTGGGCGAAGGCCATGTCAGCCCGGTCGTACGTGAGGTAGCTGATGGCGATGGTGGCCGGCCGGTTCGAGAAGGCGTGGTCCTGGACCTGGAGGACCTGGCGGGCGTGCTCGGGGGACGACACGGCGACCATGTGGAGGAACCCCATCCGGAGGTGGAAGAGGCCGCCATACTTGCGGGCGAGCCCTGCGAGGCCGCGGTGGGTCATCTGGTCGAGCATCAGCATGTTGCCGATGACCGGGAGGCCCCTGGGGCCGGGAGGGTAAGGGAGGCAGCTGCGGGAGCGGAGGGCAAGGCCGAGGAGGAGGAGGAAGAGGAGGGTGGCGGCGGCGGAGACGAGGGTGGCGGCGGGGAGAGGCTGGTTTTGCAGAGCTTGTAAGAGAGAATCCATGGCTTCTCTCATCTGTTTCGCTTCTTTGTGTGAGCGGTGCTACTGAGAGAAGAAAGAGTTGCTGCTCTTCGAGGTAGTGTTATGGTGGCTATATACACGAATTTTTTTTATTTTTGGAGAGAGAATAAGCCAAGTTGATTTTTTTTTTTCTCTCTTTGGGTGTTTATCTTTTGGCGAATTTTATAATGAATAAACAGTTGGAAGCGGGGTTGGTGAAGGTTTTCTTTGCTTTATTTTTTTTTTCCTTGGTAACTTTTGGTGATTTTCATGATAATCACCCCAGCCAGCATGAGCCGTTTTGATTAAGCTTTTTTAAGGTTACTTTTGAACTTTCGAAGATTTGCGGTAGACGCTGTCCGTAATGAGCTCAGTCGATCCTAACCTTATCATAACGTTCCAATTCAATGTTAAACTTTTTATTTTGTCAATTTAATTATAGCTCTTTGAGAGAAATTTCAATATAGTCATTTTGATCAATTTTCGTCGAAAATCACCGACGTAGCGGTCCAAGAAATTGACAAAATTTAAAAAGCAAATGTTCTTCTAACGATCTTGTCGGAGACAATACAATCTCAAGTATAAATCCACAAATCATCGCTGCTTGTTTTATATAAAATACTCATTGATTGGAAAATCGTGTGGTCAGAAATAACCGACGGTGCTGTCGGATTGTTAGGCTAACAATTTCTCTATTATCTTTGAAGCTATAACTTTGCACTTTGGTGGAGGTTTGCATGAGCAAAAAGACCAAATTGTACACCATTCATCCGTAAAGAAGCACCCGCCGACTTGTAACTCCGAATACCACCCAAAACTGTTGCTCTCAAAGTCTAACTTGTCTTCCGAACAAGAGAAAAAAAGTAAAAATTGTCTAACTTGTCTCTCCGACCCCCCGCCCCCCAAAAAAAAAAAAAGTCTAACTTGTCTGTATGACAAAAAAAAATATCTAACTTGTCTCCTCCACTCACCCCTGGCCATCGACCACACGTGGGAGAGAGAGAGAGAATGGGGGTGATGACGGTGCTAGTAATGAAGGCGGCGGTGGCGACTCGATGGGGGAGAGGCCACGACGACTCGAATCCGAGGCTTGCAGTGCCTCCGATCATAGGCCACCCTGCCGCCCCCGTTCGAGGCTGAGGGTTCAGATCCGCGGCTAATGGGATGGCGAGAAAGAGAGGCGCGATGGACTGCGCAAGACGGCAGCGTCGAGGGTGGCGGTGAAGGATGGGTTCCGCAGCAAAGAAGAATTAAGGCACAAATGGGAAAGAGGAGAAGATGGAAGATTGAGTAAAAAGTCAAAAAAGATACATTTCGAGAACGTCTATCTAATCCCGACGTGAAGTCATTTTTTTGCCTCTCTAGCTAAAAATATGGACTACCACGTTCGAAAAAACTTGGCAGAATGACACCGTAAGTGTCTCAAATTTGTTTACGATGCTTATTTTAGTGGCAAAATTTTTCATCGGCTTACTTAAGTATCAAATCTTTAAATAAAAAAAAAACTCACTTAAGTGCCTTTGGTTAGAAATTACAGAAAAAAAATATATGTGACATTTATAATTAAAATATTTTAGTGACATGTTATTTATAATTAAGAAATAAGTCTATGTGGCATTTCTTTTTTCAAAAAAATCAATCCACATGGACTCCATGTGGCAATTTACTAAAAAAATCAGTCCACTTGAAATTTCTTTGAAAAATGCAGTCTTAATCTTAAAAATAAGCAAAAAAGCAAAAAAATAAATAAAAGTTAAAACAAGAAAAAAAAAAAAAAAAAAAAGGGAGTTGCTGGCGGCGGTGAGGGTTGTGCCGCCCCACCGACGCCGGGCAATGGCCGCGAGCCCTCGCCAGCGGTCGGAGGGGTTCGCCGATCACTTGGGCAAGGGTTGGCCTTGCCCCGGCCCAAGCGATGCTTGTCATTGTTGTCTTGTCATTGCATTGGTCAATCAAAGCCAATGCTGATAAGCAAGGCCAACCCTTGCCAAACGTCACTTAGGCCAGGACGAGGCCAACCTTCACCCAAGCAACGCCCGATGAGGGCCACCCTCGCGGGCCATGGACGTGCTAGCCACCAAAGGAAAGAGGAGGAGAAAGAGACAAAAACAAAGAAAAAATTTAAAAAAAAGTATAAAAAAAGGTTCACGTCAATGCTAGATGACGTCCACGTCACTCATATCCGGCTAAAATTAGACAGAATGATTAAATTCGCTCTAAGTCAAAAGGTTTAGGATTAAATTGGCACAATTAAAAGATTTAGAATTGTACCAATGTAATATGTTTAGGATTTTCTTTTACACTTTTTCCTAACAAAAGGGTGACATCGAAAAGTTTGGGTGTTATATTGAATAAAATAAAATGAAAAAAAATTAGGGATCCATGGTATCATTCTTATTATAGATAATTAGGGATCTCATTTGATAATTCTGTTGATCCATGCATCTCTTTAGATTGGGCGTATATCTCTCTTTAATTGTGCATATCTTGATTGATATATCTTATCTTCAATTGTTATCTCATAAAACCTGCAAACAGGCTGATGAACTCTTCATATTATATATATATATATATATATATATATCAAAATATTCAGAAAATTTCTATTCCTCCTAAATTGTACCTAAGATAAAATATATTTTATTCACTTTCATCTCCATTACACGTTGCAGGCACGCACGCACGTCTATGTTTGGGCAAGTCATATAATAAAAGAACATCATCCTTCCCATGCATTTAAATAATTTCGTGTACGATAGCTGGTATGTGCTTTTTCCATCATAAGATGAGTGTAGACATTACTAAGACGTGCCCGGTTGGCATACAATATCGAGCCTTGTCCAATGAGAACGCGCCATGTGTGGTGGTTCCTTTGGACACGCTTCTTCCTTCTTCCAGCAATTTCTTGTGTATATACTTGGATTAAGGATATTAAACTCCTGATGATTAATTATATTTAGACTAAACGAAGGCCATTATGAAAACCCAGGGCGGGCGCACCTGATTGGGGCGCGTTAGAGAGTTTCTAACTTTGGAATTAGAGGTCGCATGTTCAAATGTTAACAGCCAAGTACGAATTGCTCCGGGAAATCTATGGAGGCAAAAGACCTAGACTTAATTAATTCAAGAGACTTGCGTAGTTTTTCACGAGTCTCCAAAATGAGTATCGGATTCCTAATTAACTTCATGCTTATAGGGAAGTGTCCTTAGGGGCTTGAAGTACGATCCAATATTGTCGTCTATGAACACAAGTTAATAAGTCCCATGCACCTTAAACTAACACGACGCGTTTCAAAGCCGTACGGACATTGGGCAGGCTGCGAGACCGGAGCAAACAATATCGCGTAGGGCCTCGGGCGGCACCTTAGCGATGTCGTCGGTCTATTCTAAGTTGTACGAGATACGGGTTGTGGATTTTGGGTTCTGACACCTCTGTGATTCCGTATCACATGGATGTGGTCATTGGTTACGCAACATTAAACTAGCACGATCCATTTTAAAGTCGTGTAGGCACAAAATGAACCGCTCCTAAAGTGAACATCGAAACGGTCTTGATTGATACTGCTGGCCTTCACTCCTCGATTTGTTAATTCTATGCTAACAAATAATGTGGGAATTTTTCTTTCCGCAGCTTATAATCAAGCCGGTCCCATGAGACATAGACCTAGGATATCTAATGATGCAATAACTTAATGATCTTCTAAAGCAAAGCCATTTGGTCCTTTTTTCTCGTACTTTATGGGTCGCTATCGCATTTAGACAACAAAGCTCAATTTGTCAGTCGACCTTTTCTTTTCGTTCTCAAAAACCTCAATTAATAACCAATGATTGTCTCTGTTTATCTTTGTCTGAAAAAGAAGCGTCGAACGAGGCGAGATGGCGTATGTTAGTCGACACCATGACGTCATGCCAAATTGGCATCTTTCGTGATTAATTCTTGCTAACACACACAAATTGAAAAGTAATTGCGCTGTTACACAAGTAGAATTTAGAAAATGACGTATTAACGATTTATGCTTTTGGCAAAACAGACTTAATTCCATAACTAAACCGATGTGTTTTCATTTTAAGATTGCTTGTATAGAAAAATTGGAATCTGCATGGGTAGTCAATGTAATCAATTTAATCATTTGTTAATTGGACATACGCCTCTTCACTAATGAATATAGCTTGGGATCTTTTGGACCACAAAGTAGATTGGCACTAGAACGATCATGCCGTGTGTGGATCGAGCAGAAGGAAATCTTCCGTGTTCCTTACCCTCAATGATTTGTCAATTCGTAGTTTTGAGAAGTCTTTGTAATCATTTATTTAAGAAAAGGACTCCTGCTCTTTCGACTTTCTTCAACTTTTATTAGAAATGGACAAGTTAAACCTTTGAATTTGAGCAAGTTTTGGTTAACAAGAATCCCCCAGTCTCGAAAAGAAAGAGAAGAACCCTTGTTTTACACCTTTGCAAGTTACAACCTAATCTTTTTCGCATTATAAAAGCGATTCCACTTCGATCAGAAGCCGTATAATGTTACGCTAGGTGAAACAGATGGAAACTTCATCGAAGCGAATTCCGTGGTCCGATTTTTTTCTTTTTCTTTTTTTTAAGATGAGAGGGTGAGAAAGGATGATCAGCACAACAAGCGAGTCGCATCTTCTACCTATTTACTAGCAATTGAAGGGAGATTCATTGGTTAGATCGAAGAAATGATACAGATGGATGAGCAAGATTTGTAAGAAAAGAAGAAGAAAGAAAAGGACAAAAAAAACAAGAACATTAACTACATTTTTAGGGAGTTCAAAACCTTTGACCAATGAAAAAGAAGTCCATGTTGCTGAGGCAATGAGAAGTAGGTGAGTCCAAAGGTGAAAGTGAACCCGATAATGGCATCATAGATCATGTCATGATATCACGAGTTACTAATCTTAGTTGTTTCTTCTTGAAATATTTTGTAAGATGACAACTAGTTATTTTAGAAGGTTAACATGTTAGAAGAAAGAGTGATTTACTATGTAAATAACTTAACACTCCTCCCCTCACGTGTAAGTTGGACTTTAACCTAAAACCAGGCATGAAAATATGTAATAAGTGTTGAGGTTGATGTCTTGTATTCTGTTATTGAAGAAATTATGAGGCGGTTCCGAAAGGCCCCCTACGACCGGACAGCACGGGGGTCCGGGGGGCCGCCCCGGCGGGGGTCGCGGGGGCGGCGCCCCGAGCCGCCTGAGGCGTTTTATGTTCGGTTATAGAATGATTTCTATGGGAAAATTAATATTTTAGGCTATGTGGGTAATTTTGTAATTTGTACCATGTAGGGTTTCGCTATATATGTTTAGGGCGAAACAGGTCTCTATAATAGAGAGGGTGTGAGAAAGAGCGGCTGTACACTTTTTTACGTTATTAGTGAAACAGATCTCATTTCCCCGTGGACGTAGGTAGGCGGAACATCTCCGCTGCCGAACCACGTAAATTCTTGTGTTGTGCGAATTTCCATTACTTTCTTGCATCGTTGATAGGATCGAATTTAGATATTCGACAATTGGTATCAGAGCCGGGTTCGGCAAGCTATCAAGATGGCGGGAAAGGGTTCGAGTGTCAAGTACGACATCGAGAGGTTTAATGGAAAGAACAACTTCACTCTCTGGTGACGAAGAATGATGGATCTTCCGATTCAGCGGGGCCTGTCGAAAGTGCTTCTGGGGAAAGGGAAGAAACCAGAAACGAGTGATGAAGATTGGGCGAAGATGGAGGAAAGGGTGGTAAGCGCCATTCGATTGAACCTATCCGATGAGGTTCAGCGGTATGTGGTGGATCTCAATTCGGCTCCGCAGGTGTGGGCGAAACTTGAGAGCATCTACATGACCAAGTCCTTAATGAACAAACTTTTTCTGAAAAAACAGTTATACTCTCTGCAGATAGAGGAAGGCTCGGATCCTTTAGAACACATTAACACGTTCAATCAGATTACGAGTAAACTTGCAAGTCTGGAGGTTTCAATGGAAGATGAAGACAAAGCCCTATTATTGCTATCGTCGCTATCGGCATCTTATGATCATCTGGTGACGACACTCTTGTATGGAAAAGAGATGCTTGAGACGGATGAGGTCACTGCTGCCCTATTATCTAATGATACGAGAAAGAGGGTTAACGGTGCTACGGCACGGGGTGAGGGTCTCATCGGAAAAGTCAAGGAGCGAGGAACGGGGAGAACAATCCAGCGGGGATCCGGGAATAAGGGTCGATCGAAATCAAGAGGGGGTAAAACGAAATTCACTTGTTATTATTGCAAAAAGGAAGGCCATCCGAAAAGAAACTGTTATAAGAGAAAGGAAGACTTGAAGAAGCACGAGAAAACTTCTGATCAAGCAAGTGTGGCTGATAGCTCGGACGGCGATGATGGAGATGTTCTCTCTATATCATCGAGTAAGAATCGGTTCGTTGATTCATGGATTTTAGATTCTGGATGCTCTTATCACATGTGCCCGAATAGGGATTGGTTTGATTCATACCGATCATATAGTGGCGGATCTGTTCTAATAGGGAATGATGTGGTTTGCAAAACCATTGGAATAGGGACTATTAAAATCAAAATGTTTGATGGTATAGTCAGAACTTTGGTGGATGTAAGGCATGTTCCGGATCTAAAGAAAAATTTGATATCTTTGGGTGCGCTTGATGTGAATGGCTGCAAGTACGCAGCAGCGGGTGGAGTTCTCAAAGTTATCAAGGGAGCTATGGTTGTCATGAAATGAGAGTTGACTGGAAGTTTATACAGGCTCATAGGGAGTACAGTAACAAGTGGAGCATCCGTGACTACAGCTGCAGAGTCCGATACAGATGACACTCATCCGTGGCATATGCGGTTAGGGCATATGGGTGAAAGGGGTATGATGGAGCTTCATAAAAGGAAGCTGTTAAAAGGTGTCAAAAGCTGCAAATTGAACTTCTGCAAATACTGCGTTTTCGGGAAACAGAGCGGGGTTAGTTTCAGAAGCGCAAAGCATACGAGCAAGGATGTACTTAATTATGTACATAGCGATGTATGGGGTCCCGCACCGACCAAATCAAGAGGTGGAGCCGAATATTTTGTGACCTTCATTGACGATTACTCAAGGAAAGTCCGGGTCTACTTCATGAAACAGAAAAACGAAGTCTTCTCCAAATTCAAAGAGTGGAAGGCTGAAGTAGAAAGCCAGACAGGGAAAGAAGTTAAAGTGCTTGAGAACGGACAACGGAGGGGAATACGGGTACACACCATTCCTAGAACTATGTAGAGCTGAAGGGATCACACGTCACTTCACAACATCGGATACACCACAGCAAAACGGTGTAGGCGAGAGGATGAACAGGACACTTTTGGAAAGGGCTCGGAGTATGAGGCTGAATGCAGGGCTGGGTAAAATTTTCTGGGCGGAAGCGATTAATATGGCATGCTATCTCGTTAACGGGTCTCCATCTACATCCATTGAATGCAGAGTTCCCGAGGAGGTATGGACAGGTAATCCGATTGACTATTCCGGTTTAAGAGTATTTGGTTGTCTAGCCTATGTTCATGTACAAAGTGGACATCGTTCCAAGTTAGATTCAAAGTCTAAGCGGTGCATCTTTCTTGGCTATGAGAAAGGTGTGAAAGGATTCAAGCTATGGGATCCAAATGCACGGAAGACTGTGGTTAGCGGGGACGTTGTCTTTAATGAATCTGACATGATGAAGGCAAGTAACGGTTCACATGCAGATGGCAAAAGTGAAGAAGGATCTACGTGCGGGTGGAGTCGGGTGAACCAGAAATAGCGGAAGGAAGGGAATCATCTAGTAACTCACCGGAATCACGGGAGACGGTAGAAGATACCTACACCATCGCAGAGGGTAGAGGAAAACGTACTCACAAAGCACCTGCGAGATATGGGTTTGAGGATATGGTTGCTTATGCCCTTACGGTAGGTACGGGCGATCCATCTTCTTATCGGGAAGCGATATCCGATGCTGATAGTGATAAATGGATGTCGGCTATGATGGAAGAAATGGAATCCTTACGGAAAAACAGGACTTGGAAGATTATGGAGAAACCTAAAGGGCGAAAGATCATTGGGTGTAAATGGATCTTTCGCAAGAAAGAAAGCGATGTCGAGAATGAGCGGGTAAGGTACAAGGCTAGACTTGTAGCTAAAGGGTATGCACGTAAGGAAGGGGTGGATTATAATGAAATATTCTCTCCAGTAGTAAAGCACACTTCCATTCGGGTTCTACTTGCCTTGGTAGCCATGTTTGATTTTGAGCTGGAGCAACTTGATGTGAAGACGGCGTTTCTTCACGGAGACTTAGAGGAACAGATTTTCATGGAGCAACCTGAAGGGTTCAAAGTGCCGGGAAAGGAAGATCACGTTTGTCAGCTTAAGAAGTCACTTTATGGCCTTAAGCAATCTCCGAGACAATGGTACAAGCGTTTTGACTCTTTTATGGTGAAAATTGGCTATTCAAGAAGTGAGTATGATTGCTGTGTTTATTTTAAAGTGTCGGATGATAATTCGATTATTCTTTTGATGCTTTATGTTGATGACATGCTCATTGCTGCTAAGGATATGCATGATATTGTCTCTTTAAAGTCCTTATTGAATAATGAGTTTGAGATGAAGGATCTTGGTGCTGCTAAGAGGATCCTTGGTATGGAAATTCATAGAGATAGAAGTGCGGGTAAACTCTGGGTATCTCAAAAGAGGTATGTTGAAAAGGTGCTTGAGCGTTTCAACATGAATAAGGCTAAACCAGTGAGGACACCATTAGCTAGCCACTTCGGGTTATCCGAACAACAATGCCCCACAAAACATGAGGAGATTGAGGAGATGTCTCGAGTTCCCTATGCTAGCGCGGTTGGGAGTCTCATGTATGCTATGGTGTGTAGCGAGCCAGATTTATTTCATGCGATCGGTGTTGTTAGCGAGATACATGAGTAATCCCGGGGAAGGAGCATTGGAATGCGATCAAGTGGATCTTTAGATATCCGAGCGGGGCTGCAGATTTGGGTATTATGTTCGATGCAGACAGAGGTTCAAAGGAGCTAGCGGGATATGTTGATTCGGACTTTCTTTGGTGATCTAGACGGGAGGAGGTCTACTACGGGATATGTCTTTACACTAGCTGGTGGACCTATCTCATGGAGGGCGATGCTCCAACCCACAATTGCATTGTCTACTACGGAGGCAGAGTACATGGCGATTACTGAAGCTACTAAGGAAGGGCTCTGGTTGGCCGGGTTGGTTTGTGAGTTGGGTTTAGAGCAAGCAGGTGCGGTGTTACATTGTGATCAGTCAAAGTGCCATACATCTCGCCAAGAATCAAGTGTTTCATGCAAGAACAAAGCATATAGATGTGAGGTTTCACAAAATTAGGGAGCTTGTGTCGGATGGCAGCATTCACTTGAGGAAGATTCACACGAATAACAATCCTGCAGATTGTTTTACCAAGCCGATCACTATTGAGAAGTTTGGGTCCTGTTTGGACTCAATTAATATAACTCGCTGTTGAAGGTGAGGGACGCACTCAATGAGTGCGGGAGTGCACCTCTTATGGAGGTACGGGGATGAAGACATCTATATTTCATATTCTTTCACGGGTGGCTTTACGTAATCCAAGCCAAGGTGGAGATTGTTGAGGTTGATGTCTTGTATTCTGTTATTGAAGAGATTATGAGGCGGTTCCGAAAGGCCCCCTACGACCGGACAGCACGGGGGTCCGGGGGGGCCGCCCCGGCGGGGATCGCGGGGGCGGCGCCCCCGAGCCACCAGAGGCGTTTTATGTTCGATTATAGAAGGATTTCTATGGGAAAATTTAATATTTTAGGCTATGTGGGTAATTTTGTAATTTGTGCCATGTAGGGTTTCGCTATATATGTTTAGGGCGAAACAGGTCTCTATAATAGAGAGGGTGTGAGAAAGAGCGGCTGTACATTTTTCTACGTTATTAGTGAAACAGATCTCATCTCCCCGTGGACGTAGGTAGGCGGAACATCTCCGTTGCCGAACCACGTAAATTCTTGTGTTGTGCGAATTTCCATTACTTTCTTGCATCGTTGATAGGATCGAATTTAGATATTCGACAATAAGGGGGACAATTAAAGAGTCCGGAAAAATTTTCAGCTCAAGTAAAAAAAAAATTGTGGGAAAGTTGCCAACTGTTCGGAAAACTTTCACTGTTAGATGAAAGTGTGGTTTAATATTTAAATATTGTAACACTTTTCTTATATCAAGTTGCCTAACCTTTGATTGTTCCATTTAATTAGTCATAAGATGTGGTCTTCATAGGACGATTTGGACACTTCAAACGCATTAATCCTCCATTTTCGAAAAATGACTACATGCATATATTTACTTTCTCAAGTTAGGTGTATCTAATCCCTTGTCTTTTGCCAGTTGGTAACATCGATGAGATCATATGCGAAAACAGATAAGCCTTGGGCCATTAAATAATGGGAAAAGGGAGAGTAGTCATAGCAAAAATTGCCGACAACATTAACCTATCATCTTTTCACATGACAAATTTCAACACCACTTGCGGGCATTAACTTGCAAACAAGGAAAAAAAACAAAACAAAACAAGAAGGGCACGAATGACGTTTGATCCAAAAACTTAAATTAACGGGTGAAAAGAGACGGCGAGTCTGTAATGAGCATATAATTTACATTTCTTTTTTAATCGATGCACTTTGAACCGAACTCCGATCAATCTATGCACCAAATGCCAACTAAGAGACGATAGGGAAATGACATGGGGTGCAAAAATTTGGCCAAGCGTTTGTCACGCTAGCAGTTTATTCAAAAATTGGTCGAAACGTAATCGTTTGAGGAAGCCTTTAGAGAGAGCGAAAATGTCGTTGTTTGAGAAGCATAAGAGAGTCATTTCTGTAGAGAAAACATTTAGAGGGAAGGAGAGAAAAACGACATATTCTTATACTCTTGTCATTTTATACGAAGATTTATCATGTTGAACTTCAATTTCTATTTGAAAAACTACATCGGAGTAAAAAATTAAGAAAGAGAAAAAGGTCACATGAAACGATTTGCTGAAATATGCACTTAAGTGAACGATTTTATACAGATGTGACACTCAAATGAGCAAAAAAAAAGTTGTAGCAATCAAGTGAGTGTCATACGAATGTTATGGCACTGCTAGTATTTTCTTCCCATCTAATTTGTGTAAGGGACGGCTTGAGCACCATGTGGGATTGTCCGCATTTTAGTGCCATTGCTTCTTGCATCTATTACTTTTCTTCTTTTGTTTCCAAATTTTCATGCGTCCACAATAATCAAATACATTTTTTTCAAACTCAATATTACTTTTACATTTGGTTTCCATTGACTTAGAGATTATTAAATATTAAACATATCGTCAATTTTTCGTTATTTCTCGGGATAATTAGTTTCATTTTTAGATTAGGATGGCTAATTTATTTATTATAGTCAGATTATTCCCTTTCCTGGATACATTATCCCTATACAAAGCCAAGTAAGGGAATAATCCCTTTCCTATCTTTTCAGATCTGACTGCGTCCCTTGCCCTCGAGATTCATTTCACCAACCATTGATTCCTCGTCCTTTGGTGTCTTTAGAATTTGCGCGGTCTGCTCGAGCTCGTGCCCGATTGATTTATTCTTTCCATGGCCACGTGATTTTATAAAACTCTTTTCCCTTCGTACTCACGGGTGAAACTTAGGAGCAAGGCCATCATATTGTTTTGTTTTACGTTGTTTGTAGCTAAACGACAACAACATGTGTGAAGTCGAAGCACGTTTTGGCCTAAGCTTTTGAGGCAGGAGCTTCAGACGACAACATGTTTCGGCGCTATCTTTATTCGTCGCCAAATTTCATTCCCTGCCTCCCACATGCTTTTGCGGCTGTAACAATTTGGCAGCTTTCTGATTTTATATGCAAGAGCATCTATGGAAATCCACCCCCGTGTTATTTCTATAGAAAGGCGTGGCTTCTCGTTTGATGTTTTTTCCTCGGCGAAAATTATCAAAAAAATTCATAAACCTATTACAATTTTGCAAATTAAATTTTAAATATTTTGCGTTTGCGTCAATTCAGTCCGTTCGGATAATTCTGTTTGCAAATCGTTGATGTGGAGCTACCGACGCTAACGTGGCAACTTTTACTGGCCGGAGGAAGAAGAAAGGCAAAAAAAAAAAAAAAAGAGAAAAGAAAAGAGAGAAAAGAAAACGAAAGTTATAAATAAATAACTTAAGAATATTCTATAAAATATTTAAAAATACTGCTAAAATTGTCACGTCGGTGATTTCTGATCAAAAGTGGCTAATGGACTAAATTGGTACAAGTGCAAAAAATTTAGGACTCAATTGACACAATTGCAATATGATTACGATAATTGAATTGAATGCGTTCAAATACAAGTGGTCCCTAACTACTTACGTATATATTATATCGAATCATATATGTATTACCATTAGACATTACAATAAATTATACAATAAACAAAAAAGAAAAGAATAGAGAAAGAGTATTTAAAATACGAGATCTAAAACCATATCTTTCCGTGGCACTAGTACTAAGTACCATATGGTTTGAGGCTATAGCAGGCCGGTCTTTTGATGGAGATCAATTGTTTGATCGTCCCCATCTGCTATTGATCTCGTCTCGATCGAGGCTTGTCGAAGATAACTATCAAGTCCTCTATAGTTGGACTAGACTAGATTTCGAAGATTGAGGGGACGTATCATACGAGAGATCCCACTCAATATCTGACCATGACTTTCTCCGGGATAAAATGAAAAATAACTCAGATAGCTCTCACGATATGGAATCCTTTAGACTCGTGTTGGAGGAAATTATTCGTGGGTTACATGGTTATAGGTAGACGATATTTATACCTTCACTTAAATCTGATGGGAAAAGTAAAAGAGTAAATTGAAATGAAAATGAAACCCCTCCAACGATCCCTCCCTCTCACGTCTGAATCCATCGATTCATCGGCGGTCGTGGCCATTGTGACTTGGGTCTGGTCTCAAGGGGGCTTAGAAGCTGCAGCGGCGACCTGAACGGCAACCCATCTGAAGTTGCGACCTCGCCTGAAGCTCGCGAGGTCATTACAAAGGTTGCGACCTCCTTGCGAGTTGCAGTGGAGGAGGGACGATTGCGAGGACTTACTGCCTCCTCCATAATGGAGGCTCACGGTCCCCACCAATCGGGGGGAATTTTCCGAAAAGTCATAAACCTACTGTACAACGGTTAATTTAGTCCTAGCCTTTTATGTGTGCCAATTTAGTCCTACATCCTTTGATGATTGGTTAATTTAGTCCTAAATCTTTTAATTGTGCGAATTTAGTCCTAAATCTCTCAACGATTTGTCAATCCGGTCATAGACCCTTGACGATTTGTCAATACAATCATTTTGGCCAATTACTTCAATAATAGATTTAGGACTAAATTGGAGAAATTGAAAAGTTTAGTACTGAATTGACTACCATGTAATAAGTTCATGACTTTTTGGATAATTATCTCCATCAATAGGAAGTCCAGGTTGAATAAATATGTGACCCGCATTTATAAGCTGCTCTAAAAGAGGAGCCTTTCCTGTTTCTTGTTATATATACACCCTAATGAAACAACATTTTTCATTTTCAAAATTTACACATTGAAAATTATACTGAAATATGAAAATACTGAGCATGACTAGCAAATGCTCCAGAAGCACTCGTTAACTCGCCATTTTTTGTCCGAAAAAAAAAAAAAAAAAAAAAAAAAAAAAAAAAAAAAAAAAAACCTCAACATTTTTTGTCCGAAAGTGATTACTCAACAAATGGAAGATGAAGTGAGAGACTGAAATTCTGAGTTTCAAATTCAAGTAAGGGCTTTGGAAAGGACGACCATTATGGAATTTCCCATTAAATTGTGAAGTGTTGATTACAAGGAAATGGTCTCTATCAGCTGGGCTAAATTTCCAAATCTAAGACTCCCTTTGTTTTGCGAAAAATAATTTTCAGAACAATATTTTTCGGATTTTTCGGCATATGGTTCATGAAAATAAAGTTATTCAACGAAATTTTTTTCCACCCACGGAAAAAACTCCTTCAAAAGTGGAGAAATCTTTTCCTCTTTTTGAGAAGAGGAAACTATTTTTCTCATCTTTCCTTCCTCCTCTCTTTCACATTACCTTTATTTTTAATTATTTATTTACTTTCTTTTCATTATTTTATTTATTTTAGATATTTGAAAATTTTATTTTTTTAATTTTTAAGTTTTTAATTCTTTTCTTTTCTTTTCTCTTGTTCTTCGGCCGGCCACGACCATGGACGGCGACCGGCCAAGGGAGAGCGAAGCGAGGCCTTGCCGGCCTCAAGTGACCTTGCACGAGGTTGGCGAGGCTCGGCCGTTGGAATCTGACAAGCTTGAGCCTCGTTGGCTAGTGGTGCAGCTCGATATCCGGTCGTTGTGTCCGTTGTTTGCAGAAGAATATGCAAAAAGAAAAAATAAAAATAAAAGAGAAAAAATAAAATAATTAAGAAATTTGTTTTTTTACAAAATAAAATAAAAAAATTATTAAAAGGACTGTACAATGAAAATTGATTTTCCTTACCAAATGGCGGAAATTTTTTTCTAGTTCGTTTTAAGTTTTTAGCCAAACACAATTTTTTTCCTAGAAAATGGTAACCTGAAAAGTATTTTTCAGAAACGCCAATTTTTCGAAACACAAACAGAGCCTGAAAAATTAAGTGGCGCACAACATCAAGTTAAATAAAAAAGGAAGAAGTCAAAGGAGATAGGGCCCCAAACGTAGATGCCAACTCCTGAATTTATAATTTGTGCTCGTTGACTATCTTTTAACTATTGGCGGATCAAAGGCAAACTCAAACATGTATCCCGCAGGGAATAGCACGAACTCTCGAAAGTCATAAGTTACAAGATTCTTTAAAAAAGCAAACATAATCTTTTCAACAAATGCGGCCGTGATTGGTGATGATTACGTTCAATTTTTATCCCATTTTAATCTAACCAAATTGGCAGAGTGAAAGCAATGTGGTTTACCATTTTTCCTAATAGATTTGGTGGTCCGTCCACGTCAAAAATATCTTAATTAGCGCCGCAAGAGTCACTTTGTTTCGATGGGGGCGACCCTTTCGGCCGACATAATCTTTATCTCATCGAGAACGACAGGGTCCAATAGGACCATCCTTCAATTGATAATGCTTACTGATTAACGAGGATATCCCCTCCCTTAGGAAACCCAAAAGGACAGCCTTCTCGTCATTCTTGTCTTTGAGACCGCTCACGTTGTTGTTTGCACTGAATTGAAGTCGTGTGAACATATCAGGTTGGATCCACTTTCATTCAAAAGTTTAAGTCAATGAGTTATGGACCGGCATGAATATATTAACTACTCCACACCACATCAATTTCTCAATGTGGAACTTTTCTAGCACAACTCACACGCGCACCTCAACAACGATATGATCCGTTAGGATTGTAGCTCACCTGCATCGGCGGGACTTTCAAAACTGACCATGCATTTTTTGTGAGTTGGCCGCGACACTTATTTAATTGCGCAACAGCCTCATGGATATGTACACATGTATCTCCTAAGTCCATGTACTAAATAACATCATGAGTAAGGTCACCGTGACCTCACATCCATTTCACGATTGTTAATTCCATTTGCTTGTGTTGGTGCCACAAGTGGGTGCAATTTGAGTTGATTTGAATATCCTTTGCACCTCTCTCTATCTATCTCTCAAAGACAAAATGAATTGTTCGAATTTATTAAAGAATGAAAGCGTGGAAGCAATTAATTTTTCAGACCAAGTTGTTATTTGGAAATCTATAGTTTTAGATCTTTTAAATTTGATGTTAATGCTAACTTATTTAGACGTGCAACATATCATTAAATGTTGTTTAAAATATCTTTTGACGTGACGATTTGCATCTTAAAGCCGAATCATTTCAATCAATTTTTTTGCGGGGACGATGTTATACTTTTTAAGTAGCCAATTAATCTGTTTTTGTTCTTCTCCTAAGTTTCCCTTTCACATGTGACTTAAACCAAAATTATTAGCTCGATTAAGATCTCTTAACAATAGTTCGTCCTCATCTTCATAATTTTATATGAGCATTCTATAATGTGAGCTCTTCTCCGCTCACGAAAATAAATAGATAAAAAAAATAATTTCTCCTGCCGACTTGGGGTGAAGCACGCAATCTCGGCATGTATTTATATTTAGTTAAATTTACATAGAGGCGATGTCCATAACTTACAATCCACCAATTATTAGGGGTGAACCAGCTTTTGATCTATCTTTAATCTTATTTGAAAATATTACATCGACGTTGTAGTAAAGGAGATTCAATCCTCGGTGACTTCGAAAGTCTTGAAATGCTCCGACAATTTTGCTGAGGGAAGCTAATGTAATAACTATTCTGAAAGTAAGTTTAAACTTCCTTATAAATGGCAAAAAAGAAACTTGCAACTTGGTCACTAGGACTGCATTGTAACCGGCCGATTCAACCCCAGGCCGGTCCAAAGGGTTCCCCGTCCGATTCATGGTTCCAACAACCTGAAATAGACCGTGATCGGGTAGGTTGCAGGCTTTCAGCTTGGAACCGACCTACCCTAAAATCGAAACCGTCCCTACCAATTAGAGGCATGGACATGGTTGGTAGAAATTTCCTCCGCTCAAGAATGGGGCATTATATCCGGCCATATCGTTTTGGAAGACAGCCTATCATTGTTTTACCCGTATATCATTTTCAGTGTGTAGATGCTTCCTTATCAATACGATCTTATGTGCCTAAACCATAGAATAACTTGGAAAACTCTTATCAATTAATTAGTCTATTGATAGGATTTAGGACTGAGAAGCACTTGACCCAATTTTGGTGTACTCTACACTCAAACTCACAAGTCGTTCCAATAATATTGGAATGTCCTTATGATAATGGAAAGATAGTGTAAACTGTTGTATCTTTCCTTGAACCAAGTCGACCGTATGCCACATCAATGTATGTGAGTCCACTTCTTCCACCTAGCAAGGAGAGGACAGCAAGACCTACACAAACCTCATTCTTCATGAACGTATGAATCATAAGTTGCGTATAAACTTCGGCGATAAATCCCTGCCAAACTCAAAGTTACGATAAAAAGATCACGCCGACAATGCGACGGCATTCTTTGTCCTTTCCTGGAAGGGAACGGGATTGATCAAAGAACCCGCAATCGATCTTGGACGTTATCTTGTCATCCCTTGATCGGGTCAAGCCAGAGACCCTCAGGTTATGAACAACTGTTGCAGTGAGCATGGAGAGTTTGGTGAAGATAATGACCCGGCGGACTTGATTGAGTTCTCTCCATTTGGTTTTTTGACTTCGAGAGGATTCATTCGCTAAAGGATAAGCTACAGCTTGTTAATTAATTTCGTCGCGGGTCACGATCTGGAAAGAGAGTTCATACCCTCACGTTCGACTTCTGAGTTATCCAGAAGAAACAACCCCAGAAGAGGAAGAGGTCAGAGTTGACTCCGAAGGTTGAAAAGCTGGCGGGAGTACGTAGACTAGCTTCATTATTGCGAAGGCGAGAAAATATTACGATTAGGGTTTGGAAAAGGATAAGAAAAGGATATGTTTTGGATTATTATGCTATCGACAAATATAGCAGTCACCAAGTCATTTTTAGTGAATGCGAGCGATTTACATGTGGAGTTTGTTAATGTTGGGAGCTTTGAGCACCTAACTTATTAATCTTCACCGGCTATACCAATCATTTTCAAAGGATACTCTTGCTTCTAGGGTGACTCCAAAAGATGCGCAAGTGCCGTGATTCAAACAAAAAACACTGAGCGAGAAAAGTGAGTATGCTCACCGCTCGAGCAATCTCTCGGGATAAATAACTATAAAATTTTGTTGGATCACGACCAAATGTTGCATAAAAGCTTGAACTATTAGAGTTAAGGCGGGTTTTGGCCTTGCCCTTGATTAAACTATGGAAGCATGTAACTGGGGAGGTGAATAGTGCCGGGAAAAGACTTGAACTCGGGACCTTCATGCCTTAATGCCAAGCAAAATTTTATGGGACCTCAAGCAACTAGTTTAAAAGTTTAAGCCATTAAATGAATCCTCTGCTTAACATTCAATTACTGTCATGTTAACATGTGTTCATGATGGTGGATTTGCTGATAAATTTCTAGTCAATTAGATATTAACTCAATCAATCAAATTTGAAGAGTTCTATACTTGTTGGAGCAAGTTATGTGCTCGTACGAATTCGGTTCCTATTTTCCCTCGTTTGCAACCGCATTACGAAATTTGGAACAAAACAAGGCCGATAGATATTGACAAGACAATCCTAATTAGCGGCATGAAAACTCTAATGTCTTTGTGTACAAAAAGGAGATTTGCTTGAGTGCTTCGGAGCTTCGAATCCAAGACGGAATATGGAAGGAATAGTGGTGGGTCGGAAGCAAAGCTTTGGGTCTAGGCAAACCGAACGGTCCAAAGGAAGCCAGAGAAATCGGTGGTTTGTACTTGTAATTGGTTTCGTAAACAATTTATGCAGTTTTCGGCCCAAAAAGAAGAAAACAATTTATGGAGTTACAAAGCTACATCGTTTAAGGTCCTACATGTACTCAATGTGTTTAATTACCTATCGGGTAAACAGGTCATGTGAAAGATTGCCAACCCTAGGTTCACTAGTTTCCTATCAAATGACATAATTCGACAGTTCGCATGTCCCCAAGTAAATGGGTCCATCGATTCACCGGCGCCGTGGCATTGTGATGGCAAATGGATGCACGAGTAATTCTCGGGTGAACCTAGTGCATGAGAGCCCCGTTAAATTTGGCGGCCGGTTTATGCACACCCTTTATATCCCTAGACCGTGTATTCGATGCACAGTTTTACTGTAGAAAGATCCATGATACCCTATGTAGTATTCGAATAAACATATACAGTATACCATTCGTTATTTTCCTATTTCCTTCACAAATTTTACAAACCACCTACAGGGTGGTACACTAGTACAGATTCACCAAATAACTGAAGGTGGGCGGGCTTGCCCTATGGAGATAATGACCAGAGAAAAAGAATGAGATCAGTGATTCGCAAGGAATGATATAGATGACGACATTATTTCTGTGAACGTGACCCGATGGTCACATATGGATCTCTCCTCTTGTAGCGTTTCTCATTCTTCAAGTGAAAGGTACGGCACCGCATAGATTAATTAGAACATTTCCCAGGCTTTCTTTAAGACTGTATCTAGCTCTAGTGTTGTAGTCTTTTGTTCTTTTGAAGAAGAAGATATCAGAGATAGATGATAGATAATTTTGGGGTGTGATTTATATTCTCCATCGATAGAAAAACACTGGGATCTCAAGGACCGGTCTTCCCGGAGGGAGTCTCAAGGAGGCAACGCCCCTTGAACATCGAAAGGCTTTTTATAGTTTGAGCCCGTACTTGTTAGTAATTTGATTTGGGTTCATGAATATCTATAAAATCTCTTTCTCTTGTAATTGAAAATTGTAACATAAAGGTCGGATGTGCTAATTATAGTGGAACTTTCTACTAGATGTAGCCCTATTTTAAGGATGAATCGAAATAAATCTTTGTGTCTCGATTTCTATTTCTCGCCTTTACTCTTTATTTTGTTGTGATTGTGTGCTTAATCCTAGCAGATAATAGACTGCGAATTGACTTAGAACATGCATATTAACCAGATAACAATGGGGCTAAGTTCGGAGAATGGATCCGAAACATTTGAACTCTAAATTTGGTCCCTCGAAAAGGGTGGTCACGCATTCATGTGCTCGTACCAAATGAGTCTTCCTCTCCATTCCGTTCAAGGGAAGAGTAATGGAAAAGAAGCTTCAATCGAATGACTTGGGAACTGTCTATGAACGTAGCTGGGAGTAGAAGGGATTATTGAGTTTGGTCAGGCCATGGTGCTCATTCCTTCCCTCGCACTATCCACCTTTTCTTGAGTGTGAAGATATGTGCATAGGTGGGGACAGAGTCTATGTACTGCAACCATAGGCATTTTAATCAGGGCTCTGCAAAATGGACCAATCGAACCGAGAATCGCTCAGATTGGACCGAACCGGCAAGTTGGGTCTGGTTCTTGCGAGCTCTGATAAGGTTCCCAGTTCCATAAAATTGGAACTGGAGGTTCAAAGGCCAATTTAGCGAATTTGTGGATATCCCGTGGTTCTTTGTCATCCAATTGGAAAAACTAGATCCAATCATGCAAACCCTTCTAAATGCTTGTGCAGACTCTCATTCTGAGTTCACCCAGAAATGTCCAAATCCTCTATGGACCGATCAATATTTTTATTAAGAAAATCCTAAATATAAATCTAAATCTAAAACTAAGTTGCTTAGGATGCTTAGTATGATTTTCACGTATAGCGACAACATGATACAATTAACGAGAGATGGTCCTGTGAATATGTCGCTAAGGAGAAAAATTTAACAACATATCTCGACAACAAAAATGCGACCGGTCCAATGATTGAATCGCCTGGGAACCATACCGGCCCTCACTTTCAAGATGGGATCAGACTAAATAGAGAACTGATCATCCTTAATAGTAATATGGGAAATTTTAGGTGCACTTGATTCATATGAGCCCAAATTATATGCGCCGGATGAGTTGAGATTCACGTCGGACTCATCTAATTTATATTTAAGTATAGATGCAAGTTGGGATCACGTGATCCGGGGCCACAACAAGCTACAAGCCAACTTAGCCAAGCACTCCATCATCATCACTCACTCTGCTTGTTCTTTTGGCAGCTTTTTTTGTGAGGCAAGAAATTCTTAGGGTTTGGTAGTACTATTCTCTGCAAAATAGCTGTCAGTTGTCCATTATGGGGTTGGTTCGGCACATGCAGAAGTGTATAAAAGAGGAAGGTGCAGATTGATTTTTGGCAGTGACAAGTTCAACTTAGTACCTTTCGGTATGGAGATCTCGAGCTTCGTCGGAGCTCTGCTTACGTTGTTACTAGCTGCGGGGTCGCTGAGTTTCCCGAGCGTGACCGAGGGGTTCCATGTCGCCGAGGTGAGAGAGGGAGAAACGGAAGTCAACGCAACTTCCATCCACGAGACTCCGCGTGGAAGTCGTGGTGCTTTCGTTGACAATGTGGAGGCAAAGGACAAGAGTTCGGCTTGGCAGGATGCAGTGGCAACCGTGTCTAATGGTGGGGGCGGTGGAGGAGGAGGAGGAGGAGGAGGAGGTGGCGGTGGTGGCAGTGGACGGGGTGGTCCAGGAGGTGCCAAGAAACGAAGCACGATGCACAAAAGGAAAATGAGAAGAGGCGGCAGTGGTGGAACCGGAGGTGGTTCAGGCACAGGTGGCGGTGGAGGCGGCGGTGGCGGCGGCGGCGGCGGAGGAAGTGGTAAAGGATCTGGATGGGGCAAAGGCAGCGGTGGGGGAGGTGGAGGAGGAGGGGGAGGTGGTGGGAGTGGAGGAGGGGGAGGGGGAGGCGGTGGCGGTGGCGGTGGCGGTGGCGGTGGCGGCGGCAGTGGCGGGGGAGGTGGAGGAGGCGGACAAGGAGGAGGATGGGGTTGGGGTGGCGGAGGAGGCAGCGGCGGGAAGGGCGGCGGCTGCTGGATGAGGCCGGGCTGCGGAGGGCATGGATAACCTGGTGAAGGAAGAGCAAGAACTACAAGCGTGAGGGACCGTGGCCATTGAGAGAAGGCAAAATGGACACAAACGTTTGAGATTTATTTGATCTCGTTTAGCTTCTTACGGTTAATACATAAATAACATTGCATCTTAAAGCAAGTTTGGGTTTTCCTTGTCGTGGAAGGACAATAAACAGACTCTAAACGAGTATTGTAAGTCATTTTATTTTTGGGTAAGGCGTGAAATCAATCTGTTACAATGGATTTTTTTTTTTAAATTGCTCCTATGGTTTTGCTCGTCTATTAATAAAAGTCATGGTTATGAATCTTCATTTCGCGTCAAAATTGCTCACATTTTGATAATTCAGCGTTACATCTCATTGTTTAAAAGACAAACGAAGAAAATGCAGTCGGTCGTAAGAGCTAGCGAGAGACTCGCATGGTGATTAAGCTCGGGCCAATCGAGTACCAAATCGATGGAGTGAAACCGATCCGATAACTCGGCAGGTCGAGTTTGTGTTTTGTGAATCCCGATTTCTGATTGCATTGAGATAATCTCTATGACATTACATCCCTCCAACATTAAGCTAGACTTGGGGTTAGGCCACGTGTGGGGAGAACTCGGATACCGAGCGCGCAATCACAAGCGACTTAGAATAGTTGATAAATTAAAAATCGACGGCAGAGCGAAAAACGTCGACACGTGAATTTACATGATCCGCAGTGTGTTCACGTGCACGAGCAAAGGAGGGGAAGGAGTAATATGCATGTTCCGGGCTACAAATTCTAGAAGGAATAAACCTGACAATAATTTTAAATTTTACATCATTTTTTTTTTCCCAAAACGGGTTGATAATCTCACAAAATTAGGGACAGCGACATAATCACTTCTCTAATTGACAAAGGCTTTACCCATGCAGTATCAGCAAGCGCCGAAAGCAATCATCATGTATCTCCATTTGTCTTCGGGTTCAATTTTTCTCCTCTTGATTATTGTCTCCTTTGTTATTTTGTTGGCATTTTTCCATGTGGCGTCCACCTGGTGTCACATCAGTACTAGGATTGAGCATGATGGACCGCCCGAGTCGAAAATCACTCGGACCAAACCGAACCGGACCGGGTCCAATTCTCTGTTCCTAAAAATGGAACCAGTGTCCAGGCGGAATGAAAAATTCTTCACATGTGATCAGTATAACGATATTCTTCACAGGTGAATCCTTTTACTCGTAAAGCTTCAGTAATGAAAAATTCTGCAGAAGGTGGACAGTAATTGATGAGTAATCTTTAGTCTGTGGTTTATCTGATAAACTCCATAGCTCGTGGCATAAAAATTAGAATTACATAAGGCTCAAAGTGCTGCCAAAGTACAAACTACAAAGCGTGGCCTCGAAGCGATGTGCGTCAAGATCTTTCCATTTGGCCTGGCCACTTCCAAGATGCAGGGCAACGTATAGCTGACCAAACATATGTGTGACATGAACGTGACCTTTGTTGGGTTTGTACTTTGTAGGCTTAATTCCTGTGATGTATAGGAGCTTTGGAACTGAGAAAATAGGAAAATAGTGAAATTATTCGCTGTATACCGGTTCCCGAGACTTCCGGTCTAGTATCCGATTCCGGAAAATGGGAATCGGAACCACCGGTACGGTTTCCGATTTCTAGGAGAATCGGAGTGGATAGGAGTCCAATCAGCCTTGATCAGTACCATATATCCTCAATAGTATTGACAAGTGCAAGTCAACATTCTTCACACCATAAATTAGACGGAACTAATAGAAATCATTGATGATTTGATTGCGCTATTTGAAATTGTAAGGATTTTTTTGTACTTCCATAACGGATCTTAGAACTTACAATACGTTTGCTAGTTAATCTATGAAACTTTTGGTTAGCACAAGTCTGATAAGAATCGTCGTCCATCTTGGTGGTTCTCTTGAAATATCACAAGTGATTTGGAGAAAATATTGGATGGGTCTGCCCCTTCACATCACCATGGGGCCAGAGCAACCGACACGTGACGCCACGTGGCGCCAATGGATCCCACGGACAGAGCCTTTCTCCCTCTTTTTCTCTCTCTATCCACTATTCATCCTCCTCTAAATGCAACTTTTCTTTCTCGTCAGAGATTTGCGGCTACTTGGCGGCGAAACTTTTTAAATCCGACATTGTCATCCTCGTCGCGGTCGATCAAAGAACATGAATGAGAGAGAACAAAAATGGAGGTCCCTCCGTTTCTGTGACGAAAGTTGCATCTGAAGCTTTCTTATTATGATAACCAAGTTTGGGTTTTCCTTTATTGTGTAGGGACAATAAATAGACTTTAAAAGAGTATCGTAAGTCATTTTATTTTTTAGTAAGGCGCACTACAAAAAAATATGGATTTAGCCACGAAAAATTTGCCACGAAAAAAATTCGTCGCTAATTTCCGATGAAAATAGTGACAAAATAAATATTCGTCGCTATTTGCGACGAAATAAGCGACGAAAATAGCCACAAAAAATTTTTCGTAGCTAATTAGCGACGAAAATAGCCACGAAAAATTTTTCGTGGCTAATTAGCGACGAAAATAGCCACGAAATTTTTTTCGTGGCTAATTAGCGACGAAAATAGCGACGAAAACTTTTTCGTGGCTAATTAGCGACGAAAATGGCCACGAAAAATTTTTCGTGGCTAATTAGCGACTAAAATGGCCATGAAATAATTATTCGTCGCTATCTCCTTTGCGACGAAAATGGGTTTCGTCGCCAATTAGTGACGAACGTCCTTTTTCGTCACAAATTCTTTTATTAAAAGTTAGCGACGAAAATCGACTTTGTCGCTAATTAGCGACGAAAATAAATGTTCGTCGCGAATTAACGATGAAATTTTTTTTTCGTCGCAAAATTAGCACTATGAATAAAAATAACAAAGAAAATATTAAAATTAACGACGATTCATTATTTTCGTCGCTAATTTAGCGACGAAATGTATTATTCGTCGCTAATATGAAGGAAATAAAAAAAAATGTTCAATTTATTTAATTTGTGACGAAAAAACAGTGTTCGTCGCTAAATTTGCGTCGAAATGTTATTTCGTCGCAAATTTATTTAATTTATTCTGGAAATTAGTGACGAAATTATTTTTTCGTCGCTAATTTTTTTTCTTTTTTATTTAATTTATATCAACAATTTGCGACGAAATGAGAATTTGTCGCAAATTTTGCGACGAATTTCATCTTTCGTCGCAAATTTTTTTTTTTAAATTAACGACGATTCATTATTTTCGTCGCTAATTTAGCGACGAAATGTATTATTCGTCGCTAATATGAAGGAAATAAAAAAAAATGTTCAATTTATTTAATTTGCGACGAAAAAACAGTGTTCGTCGCTAAATTTGCGACGAAATGTTATTTCGTCGCAAATTTATTTAATTTATTCTGGAAATTAGTGACGAAATTATTTTTTCGTCGCTAATTTTTTTTCTTTTTTATTTAATTTATATCAACAATTTGCGACGAAATGAGAATTTGTCGCAAATTTTGCGACGAATTTCATCTTTCGTCGCAAAATTTTTTTTTTTAAAATTAGCGACGAAATTATGTGTTTTGTCGCTAATTAGCGACGAAGGACTTTATTTCGTCGCTAAATTTTTGAGGGAGCTTTTGAAATTTTAAGATTCCCACTCTCTCCTCCCGCCTAATCCCATTCTATAAATTCTTCCGCCCCTTTCTATCATTCCACTCTCCACAGCATTCAATTTCCCCCACCTAACCCCACTCACCTTCTCTCTCTCTTCGTCCTTCTCTCTCTTCCCCCCACTCACCTTCTCTCTCTTCGTCCTCTTGGTGCGAACAGGCCCCCCTTCCCCCTTGTTCATCATCTTCTCCTTCGTCTTCTTCTTCTTCTTCTTCTTCTTCATTCGGCAGCCTCCCCCTCACCTTCTCTCTCTTCGTCCTTCTCTCTCTTCCCCCCACTCACCTTCTCTCTTCCTCCTCTTGGTGCGAACAAACCTTCCTTCCCCCCTGTTCATCATCTTCTTCTTTGTCTTCTTCTTCTTCTTCTTCTTTCGGCAGCCTCCCCAACCAACGCCAGCCTCCAGCTGACCACCACCCGCCTTCGTCGTCACCCCGCCGTTGCGGCCATCGCCGCTCGCCCACCAGCCCCGCGTAGCCGTCGTCGACCTCCACCCCACCGCCTCTCTGTTCCCCACAACTCAGGCCACGACGCCCACAGCCTGCAGCCATCCCTCCAGCTGTCCGCCCCGAGCCCGAGCCCGAGCCCCCGACCTCCATCTCCATCTCTCGGTCTCTCTCCCTCTCCTTGTCCCGGCATCCCGACTACCCTCCTGCTCTACTCCTTGCTCCAGCTGAGACTCACCCCCTCCGCCACCGTCCAGCTCGCCAGCCCCGTCGCCATCCACCTCAGCCCGGGGACTCCCTCGACCCGCTGCCATCCAAGACTCCCTCACCCCCTATGCCATCGAATAAAAAGGAACACTAAAAAAAGAAACGTGCTTTTTGCGACAAACATCTGCGACGAATAAAAATTCGTAGCAAATTTGTGACGAATAAAAATTCGTAGCAAATTTTGCCACGAAAAATTCGGTAAAATTCGTCGCTAATTGGGTTTTGCGATGAATTTTGCCACGAAAAAAAATTCGTGGCTAATCTAGCGTCGCAAAATTTAGCAACGAAAAATTATTTTGTCGTCGCTAAATTTAGCGACGAACAGAAAATTCGTCGCTAAATTCGTTGCTAAATTTAGTGACGACATTTTTTTTTTGTGGCTAATTAGCGACGAATAAGTTTCGTCGCTAATTTGCCACGGAGAGTAATTAGTCGCAAAATTCGTGGCTAATTTGCGACGAAACTTATTCGTCGCTAATTAGCCACGGATAAATAGTCGTCGCAAAATTCGTCGTTAATTAGCGACGAACTTTATTTTTTCATCGCTAAATTTTGCGACGCCGAATTGGCGACGAATATTTTTTCGTCGCTAATTTTCGTCGCAAATCGGTTTAGCGACGAATTTTGGTCAATTTTTCGTGGCAAAATCCGTGGCTAAATCCTTGTTTTTTTGTAGTGGCGTGAAATCAACGGATTTTTTTTTTATTTGCTCCTATAATTTTGCTCGTCTATTAATAAAAGTCATGGTTATGAATCTTCATTTCGCGTCAAAATTGCTCATATTTTGATAATACAACGTTACATCTCTTTGTTTGAAAGACAAACGAGGAAAATGCTGTCGATCGCAAGTGCTAGGCAGATGAAATCCGATTTTGTCACCCCTTATAAAGTGACTCGCATGGTGATTACGCTCGGGCCAATCGAGTACCAACTCGATGGAATGAGATCGACCCAACAACTTGGCAGGTCAAGTTGTGTTTCGTGTGGGGGACTTCCAAACGAGACCCCTAGGGTTTCTCTCTGCCTCTGTGCCGCCAACCCTCTGAAGCAGGCCTCCCTGAGCAAGAGAGGGACTCCCTTCCCTCCCCTCCCCCTCCGTCTTCTTTTCCTTGTTTATTTCTTTATTTTTCTATCTTCTAGGTTTGTTCTTCAATTTTGTGGACGACGCAATCGTGAAGATCGAAGCATGAGTGTTTCGAAAAGATTATGCTCGCTCCGACTTCGAGTACTTGCTTCGGGTAGTCGAGTGCTTCACAAATCTTCGAGGTTTGTTTGCTACTTTTTTGAATAGTCGGCTTATCCGAAAGTGATTTTGTGATCAACGGCTATGTATTTGGTGGCCCTTTTCTCCCGATTTAGAGTTACGTATAGATTTGGGTGCTCATCTATACTGATCTAGAGATAGATTTAGGATTTACAAGATGTTTTTTGAGCTCTTTCAACCTTTGGGCATTGTTATGGTCTCCATACGATGATGGTGTTGACAACGTCGAATCTAGGTGCACACCGCCTTTTGACAAAATCGCAATTATTGGAGAGGAATTTCTCGGCGTGTGCTCAATAACGATGCGAGATTTGGTGATCGGCCGCCGTATGAGCTTTGATTTTCCAATATATCCATCTTTGGGAAATAGGCCAAGGTTAGTCTTTACAAACAGTACAAAGTCGATCCACTTTTCAGATTTTCTTGTTTTACTTAGTTTGTCGAATTATCTTGAAGTTATATGCTACTTTTGTCATATGAAATGAAGATTTTCGTTTGGACAAAAAAAAATTATGTTTTATGAATCCCGATTTCCGATTACATTGAGACAATCTCTATGACATTACATCACTCCAACATTAAGCTAGGCCGTGTGCGGGGAGAATTCGGATACAAAGTGCACAATCACAAGCGAATTAGAATAGTTGATAAATTAAAAATCGACGATAAAGCGAGAAACGTCGACGTATTCCGCAGTGTGTTCAAATGCGCTAGCAAAGGAGGAGGGGCATTCATTTCCCTATATGATCAGAAGAATTGACAAGTGATAATTGGAAGGGATTTGTTGCATAACAATTTTTTGGTTACTGTAAAAGTAATAGACATGTTATGGGCCATAAATTCTTAAAGGAATAAACTCCACAATAATCTTTGATTATTTATTATTTTTTTCTTAAAACGGGCTGATAATCTCACGATGAGTTAGGGATAGTCACATAATCACTTTTCGGATTGAAAAAGGCTCTACCCATGCAGTCTCAACAAGCGCCAATAGCAATCATCATGTATCTCCATCTGTCTTCTTCGGGTTCAATTTCTCTTCTCTTGATTTTCGTCTTCTTTGACATTTTGTTGGCATTTTTCCGATGCGGCGTTCACCTAGGGGCACATCAGTACTAGGGCTGAGCATAATGGATCCCCCAAATTGGAAAAGGCCTGAACCAGCCGGTTCCTAATTCCTAAAAGTGAAATCGGTGTTTGGGAAGTCCAATTCCCCATTCGAGGGGAAGAACCTGATCGATGGACCAACTTTTTTTTTTATTATAAAATATAATCCTATGATTTTAAGGCAGCTGAAATATAAACCGACAACTTCTCTAGCAGAGAGAGAGAGAGAGAGAGAGAGAGAGAGAGAGAGAGAGAGGTTAAGGATAACGATATTCTTCATAGGTGAATCCTTTTACTCGTAAAGCTTCAGTAATGAAAAATTCTGCAGAAGGTGGACAGCAATTGATGAGTAATACTTGCATGGTCTTTTTTTTTTTTTTTTTTGGTAAGGATACTTGCATGGTCTTTAATCTGTTGTTTATCTGATAAACTCCATCACTCATGGCATACAAATTAGACTTAGACAAGGCTCAAATTGCTGCCAAAGTACAATGCGTTGCATGCCTCGAAGTGATGTGCGTCATGATCTTTCCATTTGGGCGGGCCACTTCCAAGATGCAGGGCAAGGCAACGTGTAGCTGCCCAAACATATGTGTAACATGATCGTGACGTTTGTTGAGTTTGGGGGTTGTGTTTGGTTCTTCGTTTCTAACCACTGTGTAGTGTCTAAGTAGTTTGTAGGCTTAATTCCTGTGATGCAGCGGGGTTCTGGAACTGAGAAAATAGGAAAATAGTGAAATTATTCGTTGTTATACCGGTTCTCAGGACTTCCGGTCTATTCTCCGGTTCCGGAAAATGGGAACCGGGACCACCAATCCGGATCCTAGTTTCTGGGAGAATGGGGCTGGATAGAAATCCGATCACCCCCGATCAGAACCATATATCCTCAATAGTATTAACAAGTGCAAGTCAATATTCTTCACAGCATAAATTGGATGGAACTAACAAAAATGCTTGATGACTTGATTCCACTATTTAAAATTTTAAGGATTTGATTGTACTTCCATAATGGATCTTAGAACTTACAATATATTTGCTAGTTAATTTACAAACCTTTTGGTCAGTACAAATCTGTTCAGAATCACCGTCCATCTTGGTGGCTCTCTTGAAATATCACAAGTGATTTGAAGAAAATATTGGGTGGACTTACCCCCTTCACAACATCATTTGGCCAGATCATTCAACAACCGACACGTGACGCCACGTGGCGCCAATGGATCCCACGGACGAAGCCTCTCTCCCTCCTTTTCTCTCTCTATCCACTATTCATCTTCCTCTAAATGCAACTGTTCTTTCTCGTCGGAGATCTGCGGCTTCTTGGCGGCGGAACTGTTTATGTCCGACATTGCTGTCCTCGTCGTGGTCCATCAAAGAACAAGAATGAGAGAGAACAAAAATGGAGGTCGCTCCGTTCCTGTGACGAAAGTTGCCTCAGACAAAGAGGGAGACAAGCTTCATCCGTCGAATTACTCTTTCGAAAAAGATGAGACCCGCGCCACGTGACACCACGTGTCGATTGCTAAATGGTCTGGCCCCACAGCGACGTGGAGGGGCCGGCCCGGCCACTGTTTTCTCTGTAATTAGAGGCAGTGTCCCATAAAGCAAAATCAAACGCAAAAGGCAATGCTCTCATCTTATCCCACATCAATGTCGTAGCCCAAGACCAAAACAGGAAGGCAGGCCCACAAAATCGGTGGCATGCCGAAAAAGAAACGTAAAGGCAAAGGCACATTATGAGTCTGCATCCCAAGTCAAAAAAAATGGTTATTTCGTCATTTGAACAATACCTAAAAAATAACATATTTTTTAGGCAATGGCCAATGAAAATAAAAAGTTAATTTTGGTGGAGTTTGGTACAATCACCACTGCTCAATTGTCGATGCTCCGCGGGTAACGCTTAATCGAGAGAGAGAGAGAGAGGAGAAATCGAGAGCCGACATATGCATATCCGTCTTTCCTCGTGCAAAACACGATTAAGAGTAGCGCAATCCTGATTCCAATGAAATCATCGGATAGAATAATGTGTCTCTATAATTAGACTCTATAAGCAGTATGGAGAGCCATCACGTCTAGTCTGGAGACCGGCCGCTCAAAATGTCTAGTTTTACTCGAGAGGTAACTTCGCATCGTCGTTATGGGGAGGTTTAAGCAATTTTAAGGGAATTGTGGGAGTCAAAACACTAAAATAAGATACAATGAGTTTGTCCCCGTCTATTTATCCCGTCAAATAAGCAGAACACTTTTGTTTTTTTTTTTTTTTTTTTTGATGACCCAGGGAACCCCCGCACGGCCGGCAGCAAGGGGGTAAACCCCGGGGGCAACACGTGCTAGCCACCACACACGTGCCACCGGGTAAGTCATCTCGCGACGCCTCCGGGATTTGAACACTCGACCTTTTGCGAGAGGAAGAGTGCGCAAGCCGGCTACGCCACCCAGGTGGGTGGTGCAGAACACTTTTGTTTCCTCTTCGAGATTTTGAAAACAAAAGAAATGGCATCTCAAGTCCTTGCATAATTATGGAAAATAGATTTTTCATATTGCATTGTTTATATGCTTCGAAAAGATTTTAGATATTTGGCATTTAGTAAAGTCGAATCTCAAAAGCTAAAAAGAAGAGAGAAGAGAGTAGTGGTCTAATCGTGGGTAAAAGTCACTTCAAACTCACGTGTTTGGGACCTAAAAACTTTCCTTAGTGAAATCCTCAAACAAGCTTGCAAGAGTAGCGGGAAAATTGTACAAAAAGTCTTCAATTTATTGCACAGCAACTAGTTTAATTCTAAATTTTTCAATTGTGATAATTTACTAATAACCCTTTTGAGTATTTGCCTATTTAGTCCAAAGTATTTTGACTATTTGTCAATTTAGTGTTACACCGTCTTATAATTTGTTCATGTTGTCCTTTCAGTCAATTATCCAAATAATAAGTTTATGACTAAATTGACAACAACTTCAAATGGATTAAGACTAAATTGACATAATTGAAAATTTTATGACTAGATTGATAACTTATCAAAAAGATTAGGACTAAATTGGCACAGTTGAAATGTTTATGACTGAATTGGTCGTTGTGCAATAGGTTTAAGGCTTTTTGGACAATTCTTACTAAGAATAGCATGGCTAATCGCATGATCATGGTAGATAATACGTGGATCGTATCGCTTGGCTTATTGTTGACCCCAAAAATGTTTTTTTTTTTTTTTGTTATAATCAACAAGTGATAGACTTAGTCGACAGCAGCAAATTTTGGTGAACAGCAAAAGTCATGGACACCAATATTAACATATTAACCGATGAGTAGCAATGTTTTCGGGATCAAGTGTTGCTAGAGATAATAGGAAGCTGGAAAATTATTTAATTATTTGCATTTATTAATCTCCGTTTGTAACAGTCGTTTGTGAGTTTTAAATAGCCACAAGTAGACATGGCCACGGGTCGTGAACTACCGGTTTCGGTTCGTGGCCATGCTTGAACCGGAATTGGCTCTTGAAGGGGCGGTCCTGGTTTCGGGTTGGTTCAAGGGCCGATTCTGATTCTGAATTTTAAATTTAATTTTAAATAATAAATTATGAAATAAAATAAATAATAAATTATCAATTATAAATTATAGTCAAATTGTACATTGTAATCAAATTTGATGGGAAAAAAAAGGGAGAGGGAAGAGGCTTGAACTTAATGAATTATCATTAAGCGTCTATATATCTTCTTGGGGATAAAATAATCAAAGTCCATGTAGTTCTTTTACCTTTGATAACCCCAACTTACCTCATCGTCAATCGTCGCTACCCGTTGTGGTACCCGTGACGGTGGTATCTCTATTATCATCAATGAAGAATTCATCGTCTCAATCCAACTTTTGTTGTCGAAATTTAGCCTTTATCCAATCATCGACACAAGCTTAAGCCTCCACAAGTATCCGATTTAATCTTGAACGGTGATCGTCCAAAATTAATCCTCCAGCGCTAAATGTTTGTTTAACTACAACTGTTGAAGAAGGGGTTGCTAACATCTATTTTGCGATGAGAGCAAGGACTAGGAATTAGGTTGAATGAGTCTTCCACCACTGCAGAATTTTGAAATTTGTGCTGTGTTCAGAATTACTGAACTCAAAAGCAATGGTTAAATAGTTATCTAATTCAGAAATATTACCTATTGCTCCCTTTTGTCTTTTTTCCTACTAATGAGCAAATTGTACCTTCTACTAAGTCTACCACTCTCTTTCATTTGTGAGGCACTAGGTTAAGAAGATTCACTTTCACCTAAACCATATCTACTGCAAAATTCATTATATAGTGCTACTATAATGTCGTTAACCTCTCCTTGTATCTACTGTTTCATTCAAATTTAAACAATCATAATAATAATCCTTTAGATAATCATACAAACCATCTAATTTAGCATGTGGATAAAAAAAAATAGCAACCAAATAAACAAGAGGAATGCAGCCATAATAATGCAGCCATTTTGCTTTCATTACTATAATAGTCGAAGCTAATTGAGCATCTTTTTCATATTCACAAAAAACTCCAGCAATATTAACACACTCTATTAAAAATAAATGCGTAGTAGGATAATAAAATCAAATAAAATATAAGTTGCATCATTAAAAACTTTCAAAAAATCTAAAAAAAATTTGCAAACAACCCAATATTGCAGGAGTAAACTAATTTGAAAACATTATTCGAAATAAACGCACATAATAAATATTTATAAGCAAAAGATTGATGAAGCAACTCGTAGGTAGAATTCCAACAAGTCGGAACATCTTTTGGAAATCTTTTTGATTTTTGTGCATGTGCTTTACAAAATCTGCCCCATTCTTTCATAACTTAGGGACGACTCTATAAAAATTTAATTGCTCTCTTTATTGGGGTGAGAAAAGTATCAAGAGTTTGTAAACCATCTTGCACACATAAATTTAAAACATGGCAAGCACATCTAATGTGAAAAAATTGTCCGTCAAAAGAGGGTTTACAAATATTTTTTAACTCGAGAATGGAAGCGATATTTGACACGGCATTATCAAAACCAATGAAAAAATTTTATTAATCAAATTATATTCTTCTAAAACTTGCCTAATTATTCTATAAATATTATTGGCCGTATGCCTTTCATCAAACCCTCAAAATGCAAGTACTGTTTTTTTAATGTTCCAATCGTCACATATCCAATGACATGTGATACCCATATAAGGATGAATTTTTCAAGGATCACTCCAATTGTTGCTACCTATATGCACACGTCCATTGAAATCGGTAAAAAAAAGTTTTACAAAGCATTTTTTTATTTTTTATAAACCCTAAGAAGTTCACGTTTAAGAGTAGTTCTCGGAACGGGTTTTGTTGAGTACATGCGGTGTTTATCAAAAAATTCAAACTAAATTTTTCACCAGTAGTAAATGGTAAATGTTCAATGGCAACATATTGAGCTAATATTTCTTTATAAACTTCATCACTCTAACGAAATAAAGGAGAAGTGTTAGGATTGGCGTACCTGAAAATTTGTTGTTGGTTGGTGTCGATCCCCGCTTGCGGTGCATGTTTTCGCGTCGGATGCAGACGGTGTGTTCCATAGCCATCTTCTTTATTAAAATTGTATGATTTTGTACAATATTTACAATTTATCTTATACTTGTCTCTGTCTACATGTACCTTGTTGAAATGTTGCCATAAGTTGGATGTACTCTCCCGGACCCGCCTTTCCGGCTCCTTTATCGTCGACGTTTCTTCAATGCCGGTAAAAGGATGAAGACTTTCTTGCGTTGGGACGTGCTCAACGTTGGAAATATAGTTGATATTATCATCAGAGTCTACCCAACAAGGATCATATTGATCATGAGGTTGAGAATAATCGGATTCCCCCATCCTCATTCGGCTCTTTCCCCTATTACCGACTCCGTTTCTACTTGCCATTTTTTTTTTAGAAAATTGAGCGGAAAACTAATTTAGAAAATTGAAAGAATTAAGCCAGGATTGAGAGAATTTGAGAGAATTGAGAGAATTTGTGAAAAAAAAAAATGAAAGGGGGAAATGGTATTTATAGAAAATTTAGGATAAATTAGTTAATAAAAAAAAAAGAGGGGGATTCGGCCTTTGGGGGGGAAAGAGTTGTGGCTCTTTCCCCTCTTTTTTTTTTTTTTCCGGCTAGCCCAACGATTATAAGGTGATTCGGAACCGGCCCGGAACCACCGGTTCCGAAATTTTTTCCTAACCGTAACCCGTCCGTGAGGGGCTGGGCCGGTTTCGGGCCCAAACCAGTCCGTGACCATGTCTAGCCGCAAGGTACTCTTTGCAAACTTTCGCCGATCAACCAAAGAAATCAACGTTCTCACAAATTTATCTTTAACTTTACTTTTTCGCAATTTAAGTATCTTTCAATTCTCGTACTACAGGGCGTCCAATGTATATCGTATATCACTTGACAGAACATGTTGTGCTAGGACCGACATTTATCACAGTTATGCTGCTGCCTAATATGATATCAAAGTCCAGATTACAAGTTCTACCCATCTAACATCCTCCAAATTACTATGCTATGTGTTGTTTAGTTTATCGTTTGGCGACCCCTCGTTATTCATTTTGACGATAGAGCATCAACATCAAGATATAGTTACACACACACACACACACACACACACACATATATATATATATATATATATATTGAATTTAGCTTAGTGACAACTGAAGCTTCTGACCAAATTGGTTTCACGACATGCAATATTTCTTCGGAAGAAGCCACGAAGGATCCAGAGTTGTTGGGACGGATGCGATACAGCCGTCACGTGAAAGCCACGAAAGCGAAACGAGGTTTTTTTTTCTTTTTCTTTTTCTTTTTCTTTTTCTTTTTCTTTTCCTTTAAATTAGGATTGCCGCATTGGAATTTTACGTGCCAACGGAATTTCTTAAGCGTGTTTTCTTATATTTTTTTATATACTTTTTGGGTAGCTCGAAGTTGGTTGAGACCTGATGTATCCAATAAAGCCATGCGAAAGCATATCTTGTGAACAACCGCCCATCCATTTTCCCACATCATCCCCCGATTTGGACGGTAAATATTAGTACAGTGATAAGTGGAGGGAGATTATATATATATACCCGTTAAATGAGTGGTTTTTTTTTTCCCTCAATTTGGACTAGTGGGTTGAGTCGGTTCTTAAATAGGCCCACCTAAATTAACTTATTTAACCAGTTTGGAACTATTTCCACGCAATACAAATTTAGTGATCGATACTTGTACTCATATCGACTCATATTGTTTAAACATTTCTATATAACCCAATCTAGAAAAGACCATAACCAAAGTGAGATGAGAGCACGGAGTGTGCCATGCAAAGAGCGATAAGAGAGTCATAGAGGTGAGTTGGGTCTGTTATGATTCGGTACACAATCACAACGAAGTAAAGCATAAACACGAGAAACAGAAATCGAGATACAAGGTTTTGTCATAGTTCATCTTTAAACTAAGGCTACATTCAGTAGATGATTTTACTATAATTAGTACATCGCACCTCTATTTACATCCATCAATTACCAAAGAAAGATATATTATATAACAAGAACTATTCATGAGCTCGGACCCAAGTTACTAATAAAAAAAATATATATGAGTTCAAACTAGAAAAGCTATATAGTGTCCAGGGGGCACTATCTCTTGGAGACCTCTACCGGGCCGGCTCTCCCGGACAGGCCCCTTCAATCAGAACCCCCGTTTTTTCTTAAACCCATTAAATGTGGGTTTAGAAATGGGTATATGACCCAATTTTGACAGGTCTACATCTAATGCAATTTTCAAGGGATATGAGAAATTTCAATGTCCCTTTTCACGTGCAAGCGGGATTAGTAATTGCACGTGGAAATTTGACTATCGAGGTAGACACACGTGAAAGGAGTAAAAACCTAGTCTAATATTATGTTAGAATGTCCAAATCAAAATCTTAAATTGATAGATAGAGGAAGACCATATTAACATAAAGAACATGTATCACCCATTGGCAAGTGTGTTGGATATTTCTAAGGCACGAGACAAACATTTGTAGCCGATAAAATCTTTCCAAGTTATCGAAATCGAAGTCCGAATTTTCTTGGTGTTTCATCCGAAAAACTAACTCGGTAAACTTATTTCTCCGTTTTCATTGTCGGGCTTCCGTACGGTTTAAGTCGGGATCGGGTTTTATCCAATAGGTTCAAACTCGAGATATGATCACGACACATGTTTTAACATTTAGGGTTAAGACGGATCGAATCTCTTTTTTATCCTGAAATTCAGGGCAGACAACTATTTGATGTGGAGAACCGAGCATACCCACGAAGCCGACATAAGCTAATGCCACAAAACTCGAGTGGCTCAGGCAATTTGATTGTAGCATAGTGATTCAAATTCAATGTATATATTGTGTCGAGACAGGGAAAGAGCAGTGAACTGATAGCTGACATTAGTGGTGGGCTTCCCAATGGACGAAGAGAGCAAGAAAATTCTTTGCGTTTTGTTTATTTAGCAGAAAATAAATAATTTAAAAAATAATTATTTATATCTATTACAAAAAAATATTTTCCTAGTCCACAATCACATTTAAACATAAATTATTATCAATAAAAAAATTTATTTTTTATTGATTAATTATTTCAAACGATCATTTATTGAAAAATATTTTCTAAATCTTTCATTTTCCGTCGGAGCATTAAATTTTGAAGAGACTACGATCGTTGGTCCTCATCTCACGGTCGATACCTCTTGTGATTTCCGTCGATTTATATCCATCGTCGATTTTTAAATCACGTCATCCAAGATTTCGGGGATGCCTCGTCAGTTTTCTCGCCGCACAATATGATGCCCTACAATCAAAGTTGTCATATTGGTTCTCTTTCTAGTATACGAGTGTGTGTGAACCATGGTTAGGATGTCTTAATGTGGTTTAAAGTGTAAATTTACCGTAGTTTATTTTTATTTGTGTAACCAATATTCGTTTCTCTTTTTCTTCTGAATTCTGAAAAGTTGTTAATCCTTAAAATAGGAAATCGGATTATCAGTGGTAAACGGTTGTCTCAATACGCAACCAAATTTTGTAATTATTAAATTGGTACAATCAAATGCTAAATTTTTTTTTATTGGGTGCAAAATAATCCTTTCGGTACCCACCCATCGGTGGCCGCGATGGTTTGAGTCCGGTTCCTTTCACGAGAGGTCCCGGGTTCGAAACTCGTAGGCGTCGGTGATTTAAGCGGAGGGTCGTGGCGGTGGGATGCTGCGCTAGCCCCCCCCGAGGAATAATCGTGCTCCATCGCTAGTTTGAGCCATAGTTCGCCGACCGCGCGGACACCTCGATTATCAAATAATAATAATAATAATAATAATAATCCTTTCGATGAGCTCACAGACAAAATTGTTTTGTTTGACATGACACCCATATTCCGATGTGACTTTTTTTCTAGTTCTCATACCGGACTTTGCACTGATATGTCCGAAAGAATCAAAAGTTAAAAATAAAAGTCCGCGAAAACAAGAGAGAATAAGAACACAAAATTGGACAAAAACCAAAAGGCCAAGAATCAAAAGTTTAGGATATGGTTGCGCAAATTCAAATGTTTAGGACTTTATTACATATTGGGCCAAACTTTTTAAAATTGTCGTATGCCTTTCCGGGTCGTCATCCTCACTACAGAGACCCTTTTTTTTTTTAAATTTTTCTCCGAGCAGAATATATCATTTACTGATTTATAAAGTGTAGGAATTTGTTTATTCTGACAAAAAAAACAAGTGTAGGAATTTTCATAATTTGTTTCAAGGATATTTCGACAATGCTCAACCCTTGGTAATTTTGTATGAATGAGGAGTAATGCATCAAAAAAATGCATGCATGCATCTTGATTATCAAACATTGCTGACTAATTTCAAATCGCACTGAATCCAAAACAATCTCAAAATCATTACAAACCGATCTACCCACATCAACATCCGAGAAGAATTTGTTTCATCTTAGTGCGCAACGCATTGTTTATTGAAGATATACATAATAATCTTTCTCTATAGAGATCGAAATACGTGCATCTTTTCTCTGGAACGGAATAGAAAAGAAGTAAGTAACACTTTGGGATGATTGATAATCTTGATAATCCTGACTACTGCAAATTAAATACTACTAATTTTCCCGCTATCTTGATTAACAAGCACCGTGATTTCCCACCATATTAGCATATAGCCAATGAGGGTGATTAACTTTCAAAAGTTTGACAACCCAACGCCCAAATTAGGACAAGAGACAGGGGTGGTCCACCTTCCTTCACACGAGCAACCGAGATCAATACATTGTCCACATCGAGATATTTCACAAACCACCAAGATATCTGCCTCCATCGCCTTTCCTTTCCTTCAAAGCATTCGACCTCAGACACTCCACCGCTGCCGCTGCCGATGGCGGGGTGTCAAAGGTTCACGGTTTCTGAAAACCCAATAGCGAACCACACCGATAAGATGTGCATATGCTTTGACCCGAATCGAATATGATCTAATCCAATCCGAAAACCCGATTCCGCTGCCAATTTCATACTCAGCCTAACGTGCCCATTAGTAGTAATGAATGTTGAGGTAATAAAACGAGTTGTGATCGTGTCTAATCCACACTGCTTATTTTATTAGTTCGACGAATCGGGCATGTTGTTCATTCGGAGTTTCATTGATCAATCGACTGGTTGACGATGCTGAAGTTAGTATTCACTACCATTGTTAGAAACAGGAAGTCGGATACTGTCACCTATAATTATAGATAGATAGATATGCAAAATCAAATTGATGGGCAGAAAAACGACAAATCAAATTGAAAGCTTCTTAATCTGAAAATTAGTGAAAGAAAGAAGGTACACTAATGAGTCACTCTCCCTTCATGGCCTAGACCTAATCTAACGCATTCGTCCGCGGAAATTAATGTATTGTAGTGAATACCGACGGACCTAACTCTCTCCGGTGGGGGACCTAGCGGACCGGACCGAACCGAACCGGTCCATTCTTCTCAACTATTGACTCGAGCGCTGCAAGGGGAAAATTTCAAAAGCTGGGGACAGCCTGAGCGGACCCGGTTGGACCCAGCACCTCCTTCTTCCGCCGCATCTCCAGCACTTTCCTGTGGTGGTTCGAGTGCATCTCGCTCGAGAAGGTCGGGCTACAAGCGGGCCTATACTCTGGAAACAGCCGGCCCGACTTGAACCGGACTCCGCAGGCGTTGCAGAGGGTCTTCGCGCCGAGCGGGCCGGCTCTCCACTGCGGGGTCTTCTGCACGCCGCAGTGGCTGCACCGCCGCGTCGGCTGGGTGGGGCCAGACGCCTGCTGGGCCGGCCTCTTCTGCTTCTTCGCCGGCAGTTTCGACTCCAAGTAGGTCACATTCTCGAGCGGTTCAAATCTCTGGACCGGGTGGGTCGTGCAAACGAGCCAGTTACTCGCCGGCGAGTTGGAGCTCGTCGACGACGACGAGCAGCTGCTCGAGGAAGCGTCGGTTAGAGACGGCGACCCGAGGGACCAGACCCGACCGCCTGTCCTCGCGCGCTTGCTCCTCCTGGATTTAGCCTGAGAGGGAGTGGCGAAATGAGGCGTCCCCAAACCCAGAGCTTCCGGTCCGGACCGGTTCTGGTGATTTTGCGGATTCCGAGGCTTCTCCGCCGGGAACCCGGCGGGAAACGGAGAGGAGAATTTGGTGAAGGAATCGTCTACAAAATGGGACAGCCATTCAAGGTCGGCCAAATCATCATCCTGCAAAAAGATTACAACTTTCGCTCATCAACCATTGACCACTTCAGAGAAAAACCCAAGCAAAAGAAAAAGTGAAAAAATGAAGAACCCATTTTTGGACAACGACAGAGGATTGTGATTGTTACCGGAACGCTGAGTTCACTGGCGGGCAAAGGCCCAAGTTCGTCTTTTTCGGCTGAAAACCGCTCTTCAGCTGAGTAAGAAGCAGAGGAAACTAATTTCGCCCCTTCTCCTTCTCCTCCTCCTCCTCCTCCTCCTCCTCCTTCTTCTTTTGGGTTTCGCTCTTCCCCTTCCTGCTCTTGCGCTTGGGCTAAGCCTTCGTCGTTCGAGAAGTCGAGGAGGTCGTCCACGAGAAAGTCGTCGGACGACGAGGCGTTCTGCGTATTATGGGCGGCGGGCCACACAATCTCATCCGAAACGAACGGTCTCGCGGCCATTTCCATCCTGAAACTCGTCTTCAGAGCCTCCATTTCCCTCTCGACCTGGGCACACACGAAAACCCAAAACACCCACAATTCAAAACCGGCCAAAAGACAAAACTTTTCTCTCCGGTTTCCGCAAACTCGCATGCAATTGACAGATTCAGGAAACAGAGGAGTCAAAAATCGTTCCTTTCTCCCCTTGGGTTACCTTGAATGGAGAAGCAAGAAGACGAGGATAAGAGAGAGAGAGGGGGGGAAGGAATGGGGGAGAGAGATGGGTGGTGGGTTGGGTGAAGCATTGATTGGAAGGGGATGGGGAAAGAGTCCGCCTCGGGCTCAAATAATTTCTTTCGATTTTTTTAACTTTTTTTTCAACCTCTTTCTCTCTCTGCTGTTTCCAATTTGTAATTCGTATTAAGATTCGTACATTCCTATGTTGGATCATGGATAACGGGTCTTCCTATTAAATACTTCCGGATCTTCTTTTCCTTCTGAAATTACGAGGTTCGCCCTTTGCCTCTTTTTTGTTTTTGCTGTCCGTTTTCTTTGTTTGAATTTGAAAGTGTTTGAATATTTGAAAAAAAGGGGGTTGGGTTGCTTTCGTTTCGGGAATTCGTTGCGGAAAGATTCTTAGAAATGACTCTGCTTTTGCAGAAAGAAAGATCAAATTTTGGTTCATTTTCCACCGGTGGCGAAAACCCATTGTCCTGATCTAATCGATGTAATTTATTGATCAAACGCATTTGCAGTCATTTGTTCGCATCGTACATAAAAAAGATAAAAAAATTACTTGCTTGTTTTTATGTCTCTTTATTATTTATGTTAATGAGTTCGATTGGATTCACCCTTTACTAAGTGATGAATTATAAAATCCGAACATGTGAACTTAAAAAAAAAATCCCAAAAAAAGGACTCGAAATCCTCTCATTTTCTCAAATAAAGGCATCAAATGAACTTTGTATCAAATAAGGGCCTAAAATGGAATAATATTTTTAAATAAGGGTTTGGCCTAAAGGGTATTTTCGTCATTTCTCATTTTGATTATTTATTTATTTTTTCTTTCTTTTTTTCCTTCTTCTAGTTTTTAAAAATGAAAAAACAGCCACACCTACTGGAGGACTGCCCCTCCCACCTGTGGTAGCCGGCTCACTACTACTGGGGGGTCGGCGAGGGAGACGAAGGCTAGCGAGGTGGTTGGTGCCTTCACGAAGGCCGACAACCCCACCGACTAGAGGTAAGGGCCTATGACCCTTTCCTAGATGTGGGCAAGGGCCGTAAACCCCACCCGGGTCGGAGTGGGGATCGACGGCCCCCGTCCAAGACAGGGCGGGGATCGACGGCCTCTGTCCAATACTAGGCGGGGGTCAACGGCCCTCACATTAACCGAGGTGCGGGATACCGCGCCTCACTCGGTTAGGGCGAGGGCCGGTGACCCCCCGCCTAGATCCGAGAGAGGGGCCGACCCTCTCCCTATTTTGGCAAGGGCCGGTCGACCCTCATCAAGGGGCTAGAGACCCCACCAACCCTCGCTACCCCCTCCCCTTGGGGCAATGGGGCAACGGCCAACCTCTCGCCTCTATATGTTTTTTTTAAAATTTGTTTGTTAAATTTTAAACAAATAGAAAAAAGTTTAATAAAAAAGAAAAAAATAAATAAATGTAAAAAAAATCGAAATATCCTTGAAATCATGCGTATTTTTGAAATTTCATAGCCACTTCAGGTCTTTATTTAAAACAACGTTCATTTTAGACCCCGATTTGAAAAAATATAGACATTTCAGGCTCTTATTTGAAACAATGTTCACTTGGGGTCCTTATTTGAAAAAATAAGAGGATTTCGAGCTTTTTTTTTGGAATTTTTCCTAGCTTTAATGAATGAATACTTGTTTGGGCAGGTTTTAACTTCTATTTACTTTGGTCTCTCTAAAATTTGAATAAAATTCAGTAAAACACTTTTCAGAGTCTTCAAATATTATACACAGTTTTTTTGAAAGTTTCTTGGGTGTTTCTTATTAACTAAAAATTAAATAGAAAAGTCAACCAAAACACAACTCGTAATCGTAATGCCTTCTCATGTCGCCTATTGACTTTCCCACAAATTTAAACTCAACCCTTTGCGTGCATGACATCAATGAAGAAAGAACATGGGCCGTGTCTTTATGAAGCCTCTAGTCCTTGACCCTAGAGGTGGCCAAATGGACCTGTGGGCCCGGAATCGGCCCGGAACGGGCCCGTGGACTGGCCCGGAACCGGCCCGTTGACCGGGCCCACGGTTCCAACCCGGTTTTATAAAAAAAAAAAAGGAAGTAAGTTGAGTGAAAAGAGCAATTAGGCTTTGGAACCGGCGGTTCCGAACCGGAACCCGAACCGGCCCGGAACCGGCGATTCCAAACCCGGAACCGGAACCGGCTCTTCAAGGGCCGGTTCCGGTTCCACCTTTTTTTGGAACCGGAACCGGCGGTTCCTGAGCCGGAACCGGCGGTTCCGTCGAACCGGCCATCCCTACTTGACCCTGTCCACATAATTATTTAGCTTTCCGATCCCGTTCATTTCGTGAGGAATGAATGATTTATGAGAAAAAAAAAAATTGATCGTATGTACCACTCAAAAATACGAATGAATGAAAAATATTTTTGTCATCCACGAAAATATTTCGACTTAAATTATTATCAATATATAACAAAAAATATTTTTTATCGATCTATTGTTTCAAACTATATAAATAATTATTTTTCATAGCATTCAATTTTTATTTTGTTGTTGTTGAAACAAACCGATGCCGTTCTTTTCAGAGTTTCGTGATTTCGAAGTTGGACAAGGAACCGCACTTCGCGACAGCAAAATCATGTTGGTGAATATCCCGAGGGAGAAAGTGAACAGCCGCCCTTTATCGGTTTTTTCTCAATAGCTCTTTTGCTTTTCTTCTTTCGGTATTTTTTTGGCGGGGGGACCAATCGCTTTTGACTCCTTTAAGGTAATTTCCCCCACGCAAATAACGCATTCTTCGCCGCTGATTTGCTAAGTTTTATTACGTATCTTTCCCGCTAAGTCTGTTCAGTTTTACGAAAGTCCGTGATTAACCCTATATAAATATTCATTAATTAGACATTTAAACCGAACCTTTATCAATCGGTTTCTTTTTCTTTTTCCTCGTATTAAACTCTTAGGCTGCGTTTGGTCGTCCTTATAAAACTCGGGATAGGATATGTCTTATCCTATCCCGTGTTTTGTAGGTGTCCCGAATAGTATAATGTCGGATATAGAGGAGATATAACTCGGATAAAAAAATCGGAGGGGAGGGGGTATGATAAGGTCGGATATGATTTCTCTTATCCGTCATATAAAAGCTAACTTTTAGAATGATGACAACTTTCTTGTCTCATTTGTTTCTATTTTCATTTTATTTTTTATTTTTTTTTGCAAAGAGGTTTGAAAATCTAATAAAATGTGTATATTTTCAAGTTTTTTTTGTGTATGAGAACGTTATTTTTATAGTAATAAGATCAGAATATTTCATTAGCATCACGTAGGGGCATATATGTCATTTATATTGATATGTAGTTTCTAACAAATGTAGGATATGATAGGATATAAGAATATCCGACTTTAAATCCATGATTCACCAAATAGTGGATATGATATGGCCAAATCCCTAGATTTCTTATCTTATCCTATCCAATCCTATCCCGACCGAAAATCTCGACGACCAAACGCAGCCGTGCTACTATTATCATATCTCCCAATCAGGTGATGGGACATCCTTAAGAAATGTACGAAATCTCCCAAATAAATGAATCCTAAGCAGCATCTCTTATTGTCCTTGACTTTCTTTATCCATATCCGTGCTATTATTATCGTATCTCCCGGTGTGCTTGTTCGATATAACCATGTTCGTATTTTCTATTTTCACGCGTAAGGCTGGGCTTATCACGCAAAAGACTATATACCGAATTATATTTTGTATATTGTTAACTTGTTTACTAACGGTATGAGTTTTGAAGACAAAAATATTGTTTCGATAATTATGATTATGATCTGACCCATAGAGACCGGCCCCACAAACATTATCATTTTCACAAAAAATTATCAAGTGTTTCCAATCTAATTATATGCTTCAAACTAACAATAGATTTCGCGTTTGAGGTCCAAGTAGGAGTAGCCTCATGTGAAAATCTAGCTGCCTACTCGCTCGATAAGGCTTCGTTCGTTTTTCAGAATTTTTTTTTTAAATTCATAGGAAATATTTTATAAGAAGTAATTTTTTAGGAAAATAAAAATTATTTTTCAATGTTTAGTTAAAATCTATAAATGAATTGGAATTATTTTCCATCGTTTGGGAATGAAAATGTGCTTTTATTTTCCTAAATAGACAGGCACCATTTGATTGCTAGTAACTTGGGTATAGACAGTGGGAGAATCAGGCACATGCACCGGAGTCTCGAGACCTAGGTGCCCTTGCCTAGGTCCTCGGTGCTCTGGCTGGCCCACATCCATCAAGGCAAGGACTAGATCCATGAAAGCCAAGCAAGGACACCGATGCCCCATGCTTGGATCCTCGACGCTCAATCCCGAGTCCATGAAGGTCGGCTCAAAGTCTACACAGGTTGGACCGAGGATCTCGGTACTAGTGCTTGGATCCCCAGCCCCGGGTCTATCAAGGCTCGGCCTAGAACCCCGAGCGTGTTCCACACTTGGGCCCGATCTCTGTGGACCCGGGCCCAAGTACCGAGGACTCGGGCATGGACATCGGGGTCTTGGCTCGCTGCCAAGGACCCGAGAATTGGTGTTGAGTTTCTCATGCCCAACGTAGAGTTTTTGATCTAAGTGTCAATTATTTAGTCACATTTTTAAAACTCATTCCTGAATTGTTAAATATGAATTATTTTCAATACCAATTTTCAATTGGCTCAATTATTTAAGCGATCTAGGCGCTGAAATACGAGGAAATTATTTTTTTTGGAAAATAAATTTCGCGAAACATGGAGCCCAAATATATAATCAATGGACCGCCAATTTTGATTATGATTGTCACGTTTTCTCTTTTGGATGCTACTATTTGCTCATAATATACTAGTTTACATTTCTTTTCCTTCTTAATTTAATGACTGCTACATTAAAAATCGGCTCAGATTAATTGTGTTTGGGGCCCCAACTAGCGGGAAGACTGCCCTAGTTCATGCATTTAATATATCACACCTATTCTTCCATCTTTGAAAACTCTTGCATTTGTAAAACTTTTAATTCTGAGCTCGTGCTAGCCTGCTGGCAAAATAAATGTCTACATTATAAATGCCCTTTACTGAATTATTTGACTTCATCTTAACAAGACAATACAATTTAAAAAAAAAAAAAAACGTAAGTACCGCAGACAGAGTTCGAAAAGAACAGTAGCACTTTCTCGAAAACAGCATCATTAAAAAGGTCACGTTAACAAGCGCCGCGTAGATACTAGTCAAGTTATCTACAAGCTAAAGAACATCGTGTTTGAACACACGTCGAGAATTGAAGAACTGTACATTTTAGCAACGTCATTTACGTAAAATTAGGAAATTAAATGTCCAAAACATGCTTAATGAGATTTAAGAATTGCCCAATCAACACTCTCCTCCTCCTCGTCCTCCTCGTCCTCCTCCTCCAACTTTTTGCATGCTCAAAACTTTGCAGGCCCTTGTCAAAAAGTGGGCAAAAAAAGGTCGTGAAAAGCAATGCAGGCCGAGGTTAAAAGCCAGCTCTTTTTTCTTTTTTGGTCGCCAAATGTCCCAACTCCCATGATTCCCTCTCTCTCCCTCCACCGAGAAGAGACATCATTCGAGTCATCCGATAATTCGATAGCTATGGATTTGCCCAACTCATTCTGAGATTCACTCGCTCGTTTCGTGCGTTATTGCCCATGCATGCGCGACAAAACGAGAGAGGGAGAGAGACGAATTCCTTTCTTTCTAATCCTACGTTAGGTCGATCATCAAAGATGGTTAGGAGTTTTTTTAAGTATGTGATTTGACTTAGTGTATAGAGTTCTACACGCATCTTTGCAAGTCCGATGTTCGCTATCGGGAAATATCGCGATTAGCAGCCCCGTAACGGAACCGTATTAACTTGCCCTCTTGGTTTTCCTCTTAATTTGGGTGTCCGCTATATGGTGATACCTGAATTAGGCCTCTTCCGTCGTGTCGATTTGGCTTGCCCAATTTAGTCCCTGATAAATTGCTCGTGTGCGCGATTAAGAAGTTTTCAAATGATATTTATGCCAAGAGAGTCTCAAAAGCAATTTTTATTTTTTTTTTAAAAAAGGAGACTCGAACAAAAGATGGTAGGTTGTTGATAAGCATCTCGGTTGCTCAAAACTATACCCCTTCTCGTATGCACATCTTGACAAATTTTGATTTATAATATAGCACGCGCCGTATTGGACCGAAATGGAATTACGATCGTTTGGTGATAGACTCATTTTGAACGAATACATACTGTAATATACAACCCTTTTTTTACATGGGGTCATTGTTTTTTATTTGTGCAAATATGACTTTATGAGTTAGTCGGGATATTTTAATTTATTAGGAATTTAGGAGAGAACAAAACAACTACAAAACCTTAGATGAGACGATTAAGCGTCTCACATTCTCACGGTTGACGGCTTTTGTAATCGGACAAACAAAAGCTTGAGTTCTCGAGAAGGGCCGGCTCCGAAAAGTCGACATCGGTTGCCCCCGAGCCGTTTGTTTCACGTGTCGTGTCGTGTCGTGTGGCGATTGGACGATGCTCTTTCCACGTGTGAAACCGGTCTTTTTTGAACCTCCTTACTTTCGAGGAATACTTTGCTCTTATCCTGTTTTTCGATTTTTACCAAGAATTTTGAATGTTGAAGAACGGATTAGCAAGAGTCAACGGGGCATTCGGTCCCGTCCATGGAGGGGACATAATAAACAATGAAAACGGCCCTAATCGTCTTTAATTGACCTGCTAACGTTTCAAAAAAGAGTGGCCCATGCCCAAGAAACATGTGGCCAATATAAAGACAATTAACGATCTTTACACTCCCTATCGACGTGTAAATGTACTATCATTTTCCGACTTTTAATTCGTATAATTAAATTCAAGGAATATTTATCCGACGCCTTATGTCTTCCTTGAATTTTTTTTTATCTGCTCAATTGGGTCCATGAATTATATTTAAATGTGCAGCGCCCACTGTCTCGTTAATAATAAGGCTGGCGTGAACGGGAAATATTTCACGCGCGAATTAGACGTTGTGACATTTCATTTTGAAAATGCCAAAAAGTAATACGCGTTCACATCTGCTCCAAGAAAAGAAAAGACAAAAAAATCATAGGAAACAAGCATGTATAAAGCAAGCAAGCCAGGATAAAATTCAACAAAATATTGAACTTTTGGTTTTTTATACTTTAGGCAAAACATAAAAGCAAAATACATGTGCAAAGAAGGAGGAGCAAAAAATAGGATGCACCAGCCGGGAATCGAACTCGGGTCTGTACCGTGGCAGGGTACTATTCTACCACTAGACCACTGGTGCTGATGGTAAGAAAGGCGATTTAAAATATATTTATCAATTGACGACAGGGCCTTTTTCATTTCTGTTCCGTTCTGTTCTGTTCCGCCTCAGCAGGAAAACAACCAGCTAAATGACATGCTTCACTTGAAGAACAGTGCAGGAAGCTGAAAGCATTTTGGACTGGTAACATGTGATGTGAGTCTGACACGATTTGCGCGAGCAGGCACGTTTCCTGAGCAGTTGATATGCTAGAATGCGAACAAAATCGAGAGAGAAACGCGCCGGAGACGTCGCTTATGATGAATGTAGAGCTGGTCATGTATGTCGATGCTTTGCCCGTGTATCCATTCTGGTTTTAGTCGAATGCCCGGAATTGGGATCGGTATGAATTTTATTCGAGTCGAAAGCATCGTCTGCGAGTTCTGGCATTATGCAAAATGAATGAAACTGATACATTCTTTAGGACACCAAAGGAAGAAGGAAAAGCTACAGCTCTTTTCATCAGTTAATACATGCTCAGTGTATTTCACTAAGCTCTTCCTAGTGCAGTTGGTGTGGAACCTATCCTATGGGCTTCCCTTGGACCGTCGTTATTGAAAGAGCGAGAAAAAAAAAAAAAATCCGTTCCTACGGATGAACTATTGATGATTACAAGGAGGAAGAGGGGCGCCGCAGAGTCCTGGATTTCCCGAAAAGGCGGATGCGGGAATATTGGCCTTATGAGGAGGGATTCTGCCACCTAACAAATTGTCCGAAACGTCGAACTCCTGGAGTCCCTTCAAGTTCAGTACCTCTTTCGGGATCCCGCCCCTCAATTTATTCCGTGAAAGCCGAAGTGTACTCAGTGCCGTGGCATTGCCAAGTTCCACTGGTATTTTGCCCGATATCCCATCATTCACAAGCTCCAATGTCATGATCTGGCTCAACTTCCCCAAGGACTTTGGTATAGATCCTCCCAGCACGTTGTCGGACAAAATCAATGATGTGATCGAGGTCATTGCCTCCATATCTCCGACATTCTCATCGATCGGGCCTCGGAACATGTTGTTCGAGAGATTGATGGAGTTGAAATGCCCGAGAGGGTTCTGGACTCGTTTCAGGAACACGGAGTTAAGGCGGCTGGTGAACCTGTTTGAATGGAGATCGAGGTCCATTAGGAGGGTAAGATTCTTGAACTCACTTGGAATTGGCGAGTGGAAACCGTTGTTTGATAAGTTGAGAAAAGAAAGGTTGCTCATGTTTCCGACCCATCGTGGCAGCTTCCCGGTCAACGCGTTGCTCGATAAATCCAGCGTGGACAGAGACGAGGATGATAACCACCTCGGAAGGGGGCCCTCGATCCCAGTCTTTGCCAGAAGCAGACTGAAGAGCCTCATTTCTTGAAACCATCTCGGTATGGTCACTAATCTTAGTGGATTGCCAGAAAGGTCTAAGCTCTGCAGGTTCTTCAATTTCGATAGCTCGGTCGGGATCGGGCCGGAGATATGATTTCTCGATAGATCAAGGCTCTGGAGGCTCTGTAGGTTCCCGAAGCTCGAGGGTATTCGTCCCACGAAACGGTTGCTAGAGAAGAAAATGTCGGTGAGGGTCGTGAGGTGGCCGATTGTGTAAGGCAAGTTGCCACCGAGCATGTTGTTCTCTAGGATCAGTCGTTGAATCTTGGTAAGGTTGCCAATGGAAGCCGGTATTCTTCCCGTCAACTTGTTTTCCGATAACCGGCAGAACACCAAGGACCCGAGTCCTGAAATGGAAGACGGGATGCTTCCGTGTATCTTGTTGCTGTTAAGGTAGAACAACACCAGCGATGAAAGCTCGCCGATAGAATAAGGAATTCGTCCGGTTAGTTGGTTTTCGGACATGTCCAGATACTTGAGATTCCTGAGGTTGCCAATCTCAGAAGGAATACCACCAGAGAATCTGTTCTGATGAAGATCAAGCTTGATCAGCATTCCCAATTTCCCAATGGAAGACGGGATTTTCCCAGACAATCTGTTTCCCGACAGGCCTAATTCGACGAGTGACCTCAACGATCCGAAAACAGCCGGAGGAACGGATCCTGAAACACGGTTATCGCTCAAATACAGCTTGTTCAGCCTGCGAAGGTACTGGAAAGTCCCCGGGATCGGCCCTGCGAGCTTGTTCGAGTCGAGGAAGAGATGGATGAGGCGCGAGAGCCTCCCGAGCTCTGGCGGGATCGGGCCTTGCAAGTCCTTGAGATTGCTGAGATCGAGAAGCTGGAGTGAGGTCAAGTTCCCCAGGTACGGGGACAGCGAGCCGGACATGTACGTGTCCACCGGGAAGCCGTCGTCGCCCGAGGTCAGGCCCGGGCGCGAGACATTTACCACCCGGCCGGAGGAAGGGTCGCACGTGACGCCGGCCCAGGAGGCGCAGCAGTCGGACGACGGAGTCCACAACCGGAGGAGATTGGAAGGGTCCGACGTGATCCGGGACTTGAAGTGTAGCAAAGCTTCTCGGTCCGCAGGGTGGCATGATTCCACGGTGATCAGGGCGCGGAACAAGGTCGCGGAAACCGCGAAAAGTAACGGTATCGGCGACATCTTGGGGCGATTGATCGAAGCACGCATCTTGGAAGGAGATCTGGAAGCGTTTCGAGCAGCGACTGAAAAAGGGTGTGGAAGATATGTGTGTGTGCGCGTGTCATGTGAGATTGGTTAATGCGCTGAGCAAGTGTGCCATTTTTTGTCTGCTCTGGCCAAGAATCACGAGCTCGCTGCCGGGATTGCAGTAAAATAACATATCTTTGGCCTAAAGCATGAGTGTTAGGTACGACTTGGAAGGAGGAGGAGGAGAAGAAGAATTCCCTCGGTAAAGACGGAGAATGGAGGAGGAGGAGGACCAGACCAGAACCATTTTTAACAGCAGATGACAGTAGTTTCTGTCTGCATTCTCTTACTCAGGTTTCGAGGAACTGGGCTTGACTTGGTGAATAAATAAATTAGGTGGCGACATTACTATTTGCCCGAGCATCCTCACGAGGATCTTGAGCTTCCATGACCAAAGAGACTTCTCCGGGAGGAGCAAAACCCTATAAGACTGCTGCGTTTTGCTGGTGCAAGCAGGAGCAGAACCTTAGCCTACATTGTCCAGTGTAATTTCCTTTGCTGTTCACGAGGAAAGCCTGGGTTCCCTTGTCCTCGCGCGGCGGTCGCCGGGAGAGGGAGAGAACAAAAGGGTTCGGGTCCTCGTGAGCTCGAGGCGGGTCGTGATCGGGGATCGATGGACCATCATCAAGCATTTTTTTCCTGGCTTAGGAAGATAAAAAATTCAGGTCTTTTTCGGTGCTGTTGTTGTTGCTCAATCCGCACTACAGGGTTGGTTCCCAATTTATTTGCGAAACAGAGGGTGGTGTGGTGAATTTGGGGAATGAATCTCGGCGGTACATACTCCCATACGCTCAATTGTCAACACATGCTGCTGCTGCTCTTCTTACGTCTTGGTCTCGTGTGATTTGATTTTGCATGATCTGCTCACTTGACCAATTGATGTTACGTGGGAAACTTTATGGTCGAGCAAGTCAATGGGATTGCTTTATGAATTCCAAGTTCGAGATGATCACGCGACTTTTCTAAATTCTTCAAAAGATTAAGGGAAAAAACCACCAAAAATCATGAACTATGTCAATTGTGACACATTTACCCTAAACATTTTTTTTGTGACACAAAAAATCCCAAATTTTTACAAAATATTTTTTTGTGACATCAAAAATCCTAAACTTATATTCGTGTGACACATTTACCTCAAAAATTTGAGGTAAATGTATCGCACGAATATAAGTTTGGAGTTTTTAGTGTCACAACAAAAAGTTTGGGGTAAATGTGTCACACAAGCACAAGTTTAGGGTAAATATGTCACATGCGTACAAGTTTAGGGTTTTTTGTGTCACAAATAAAAGTTTGGGGTAAATGTGTCATAGCGGATATAGTTTAGGATTTTTAGTGGCTTTTTCCCAAAGATTAACGATATGTTTCAAAGATTTCAAAAAAAAAAAAAAACTTGTTATGCTAGCAAAATTCTTTATAATTTTTTTTTTTTTTGAAAAATCCTTTGTAGTTTACCTGCCTAACATGATGAGCTTTTTTCATTGCCCAATGATGAAGAAAGTCCAAGATAATTGCGCTCTCGTTTCCAATATTATGGCGTGAAGTCCTATTAACAATGTTTTTTGTTTTGTCCTCCAAAATGGTTCCTTGAAATACAACTTTAACGTGGATTTTGAATAGAGGTGAGCAACTGGGCTTGTTCAAATAGGGAAATAGACCGAACCGCCCTTATCCGACCGGTTCCAAGAAGAAACGGTCCAATTCTAAGTTCCGAACCCTGGAACCGGCCTTTAAACGATTTGGTTTCGGTTCTTATGTTAGAATCGCAGGTTCAACCCAAGAACAAAACTAGTCTTATACGCCTTATTTGAGCAAAAATAAAAAAAAAATAGTGAGATGTGACTAATTAAACCTTACTAATCATAGGAAAAAAAAATATTTTTTAATATCACGTTATAGGATCATTACAAAGCAAACTCGATTCTCGGTTAGAATCTGGAATTGGCACGAAACCAACCAGTTCGGTTCTAGCCAGTTTCCAAATATAACCGGTTCGGTCCTCTAATCCATTTTTCAGAACCAAGGCCCAAAGAGTATGGTTCGGGTTCCGATTTCAAAATTGACCCACTTTGAAACCGATCACCGTTAATTTTGATGTATTTCAGAAACACAAGAACCTGATGACACTATTATCCTGTCTCAAATGTGCTTTTTTTTTTTTTTTTTCTCTAACAGGACTTCCATCGTGGGAGTCCGAGGCTGAGGTTGAGCAAAATTTACGTGAGGCCTTGGAATGATAAGGTGGAGACTATGTTGGAATAAACGGAAGGGTATAGAGAGGATACAGTCAGGATGTCGAATTGCAATATCGGAATTATCCGAGAGCACATAAGTATGAGACTGTCTATGTAAGATTATATCTCGCCTTGCATGCAACGGAGTTGTCGGAGTAACCCCATTTTTCTTCAGAGCACAGGCTCTTGGATAAACCGTGGGCCAGCTTTCCGGGTTGATTGGGCCCACAAGTTATTGGGCTCTTACCATGATGGGCCGTGGATCAATCCCGAGGCAGAGGGTGGGGCCCAGGATAAGGATATATATCAACAGGACACACAGTCCGTACCGGCCCGTGCTCTGACGCGCCTCGTATCGCGTCAGAAATGACAGAAAGTGACAAAAAGAGAGGCGTCTCTCCTTTTCATGATTACACCAGCATTACCGCACAGAATCTTCGTAAGTCATTTAATTTAATTTTAATCCCGAGATTAGCGTAATTCTCGCTTAATTTTGCTCTCCCCACTTCCAATTTGGCCCCAGACTCTTTGCTTGTTCTTCTTTTTCGCCCACAAACGGAGACGAAACGAAAAACCGAAAGGATTATATCATACATTATCGCCGACCACGTAGACGTAGACGTACACAGAGTTCAAGGAATTACAGGGCCGAAGCTCTTGCACTCCGCCTCCGACCGCTGATCACCGCCCTGACAGAAGAAGAACCGGGCCGGGCATCTGTACAGGCAGTTCCCCGCCAAGCTCACCCTCACCTCCTCCTCGCCGCCCCCTCTCAGCCCCAGCAGCGGGCCAGGTATCGGCCCCATCAGGTAGTTCCCGCCCAGCAGCAGCCTCTCCAGCCGCGCCGCCCCCTGCGCCGGCACCGCCGCCCTCAGCGCGTACTCCGTCGGTATCAACCCCGAGAACTCGTTGTTCTCCAGCGCCAGCGCCGACAGCCTCGGCATGCCCGCCATGAACGTGGGGAGGAACCCCCTGATCCGGTTGTTGCTCAGGTCGATTGCGATGAGCTCGCTCTGGGGAAACAGAGAGATCGGGGATTGTATGGAGTCGAAGCCGTTGGAGGAGAGCGTGAGCTGCTGGAGCGACGGGTGTGTGAAGAGAGCGGAGGGGACCGGGCCAGCGAGCTTGTTGTGGCTCAGGTCGAGGACTTGGAGCGAGCTGGCGAGCTGGAGGGTGTCGGGGGCTAGTTGTCCCTCCAGGGCGTTGTTCCTCATCGTGAATTGGACGAGGGATGGTGGGAGCGATCGTGGGACTTCGCCGGAGATTGCGTTGTCGCTTGCGTCCAGGTAGAGCAGGCTGCCGAGAGAGCTCAGCGCCGCCGGCAACTCGCCGTTGAGCTTGTTAGATTGAACCTGGAGCCGGGTCAGACTCGAGAGGGCGCCGAGGCTCGCGGGGATCGAGCCCTCGAGCGCGTTGCTGTCCAAGTAGAGCTCCCCGAGGTTAGAGAGGGAGGAGACCGAGTCGGGAATCGGGCCGGAGAGCGAGTTGCGGGACAGGGCGAGTCGGCTCAGCCGTGTTAGGTTGGAGAGAGAGCCCGGGATGGGTCCAGTGAAGTAGTTGCCCGAGAGGTCGAGGGTCTGGAGGTAAGGGAGGTCCCAGGAGACGGAGGCGAGGGGGCCCGAGTAGCCGGCCTGGTCGAGGGCGAGCTCGGTGAGTCGGCTGGCGCCCGAGTCGTCGGTTGCGTCGCAGCGGAAGCCGCAGGTGAACTTGTCGCTGAAGAGGGCGTCGCAGGGGTCGGCGGCGGCGAAGTCCCACGAGGCGACGCACGAGCCGGGACTCACAGAGCTGGGGTCCAGCGCACTCTTGAGCTGCCTCAGGACCTCCGTGTCTCCCCAGTAAGTGCCCGCGCTTGCTCCGAGCAAGAGCGACAGTTGGGTCGACAGGAAGAGCAAGATCACGGAAGCTCGAGAGAAATGCGGAGTACCCATTTTTGGGCAACTGAGGGGCGATCAGCTGCGAAGCTCCTCCACAAGGAAGAAGATAAAGAGTAAAGGCCAAGAGTGCTCTGCTTTTGCAGTAGAGAGAGAGAGAGGGGCGACAGGAGAGGGAAGTGATGGGCTCTGGACCGTCCGATTGAGGAGGATAGAGTGGGGAGCGAGAATTTAATGGGTGGCGAGAAAAACAGTACAAACTACAAAGTGGGGAAACAGCATTGGCAATGGCAGAGGCAGAGGAAGAGAGAGAGAAAGAGAGATGTCTTGAACTCAGTGATCTTTATATGTGAGTGGACTCACGGGAAAGTCTGTCAGAGCCCTCTCTCTCTCTCTCTCTAGTCCTCGAGCTCAAATTGCCATGGTGGATTTGAACTTATATGTGTGTCTTGTAGCGAGGAGAGGAGACGAAGAATAATAAAACAGAGGGTGGTGGGTCATAGAGGGGACTGGTCTAAGTGGCGGTTCAATTCAAACTTGGGACTAGGAAAAAAAAAATAAGGTTCTGTTCGAGTTGTCTCGAGGGTAGTTAGTGTAACCACCTTAAATTTTCTCATTCATAATGATGCGAGATTATGCTACCTACTGGGCCCACGACGGGTCCCTCATTCATGGCCTGGAACATCAGAAGTAGTAGTAACTCCCCACACAGAGAGGAAATGCCCACAAATGATGCGAGAGGAGGAAATTTGGTCATGCTCTTTTGGTTATAAGATGCTTGACCTCCTTCTTCTCTCGATTCCGAAATCGTGTTAGTATTTTGGATCCAAACTTCCGAAGTGGATATATGATGGGGGGACCTCATGGGATTGAACATTCGACATGAGGGGCTCAGCAGCGATGGAAAGTGCAAATTGCTAATCCCCCTTTACCAAAAGAACTCAACCGGATCCTCATGCCTTAACTACTTCTTTTCGATCCATACTGTTCGCTTTTTCAAGCTTGCATGGCGCTCTCCCGGCCCAGCGACGCCACAGCAAACAAGCCCGGCGGCAATATCTAATCACTTTTTCAACCGGAAGGTAACGTTGCGTTTCATTTACCCTTGCTCTCCCTTTCTCTGGGTGGGCTGAGACAATAGAAAAGGAGAAAGGCCGAATGATTGAGTTGGGGGTGGATGTCTTATAATCGAACCACTTCTCAAAGGATCCTTCAAGCTTATATGAGTCCTGATTCCAATACCTAACGCTCCGGAAGCTGCTTGGACACTCAAAGCAAGTCTCATCATTGAGACTTTCAATAATTGGAATTAGAGTCCCGTTATGGGTGTTTCGCGAAAAAAAAAAAAAAAAAAAGAGCGATTTAAAAAATATTTTCATAAAAATAATCACTTACATCGTTTAGAAAAAATTATCAAAGAAAAATGATTTCATCATTAAGAACAATCTATGCCTAACTATTTTGATAGGCGATGAAAAAATTTCCTATTTATTTATTTTTGTAAATGATATAAGCGGTTATTTTTCGAAAAATATTTTTTCAAATGACTCATTTTTCACGAGACGTACGCAACGGTATCTTACTTTTTTTATATTCTTATTACAAAGGGATCCGGTGCCGAATACCATGGGTCCCCGTCTACAGCTATTCTTGGCTGTATGTCGATCGGATATACCCCGAAATTCCGATTTCTTGTTTCTCTGATTTGGAGAAATACCCTGCTTTCCCTTTGACTCTGCTCTTGACTTTCGATTTCGCGCGCTGCCGAAATCTAAGCGCGACTCGCGAAGAGCACATCGGTTTTGCTTCTCATGTCGAATACCCATCACGTTTCGAAACTTAAACGATTTTTATCCTTACTTTAAATTAGCATCTCCCATTTGAATGTGCCCAAATTACCCCCACCCATAAAATATCCTACCCACCCATTCTTTCCCCCTCTCCCAACACCCGCTCCCACCCGTAGGTCCAACACCGCGCATGTCCATGTAAAGTGGGCAAATGCGCGAGGGCAAATACGTCTTTTCAGGTTGGGAAATGCCAAAAAAGAGTGTGACCATAATATTTAGGGAAAATTCCAAATAAAAACTTGGAGGACTATTCTTTTCTCAAATAAAAGCCTGAAGTGCCCATTTTATTTCAAAGAAGGACTTGACCGAAGATCATTTTTGACTTTTACCATTTTAATTTTTTTTTCTTTTCTTCTATTTTCTTTTTTTTTCCCTTTCTTTGCCTACTTTTTCTTTTTCTTTTTTCTTTCCCCTTTCCCAACCAACACCGGCCTCGGGCGAGAGCCACCCATGCCGCTATCCAACGGGGGTCGCCGTTGCCTAGCCCTCGCCCTCGCCTGGGATGGCGAGGTCGGCATCGGGCGAGGGTTACCTTGTCGAATACGGCGAGGCAACCCTCGCACGACACCGCCCTAGGGGAGGACGACCCCCGCCCGATAGCAACGTGGGCAGCCCTCACTTAAGGCCGGTGATCGCCGGGGAAGAGGAAAGAAAAAGGGTAAAAGGAAAATGAGAATAGAAAAAGAAAAAAGGACAAAAATTTTAAACGGTAAAAGATGAAAATATCATTCGATTAGGCCCTCTTTTGAAACAAAGAACGCACTTTAGGCTCTTATTTGAAATAAGGTTCATTTCGGGTTCTTATTTCAGGTTCTTATTTGAAAAAATCAGAGCACTTCAATCTCTTATTTAAAATTTTCCCTAAGCTTGACATGGGAGGAAAAGTTGAGATGGGTGTTAAAGGTCCCAAGAGGTCAGATCGAAAGCGTTCTCTAAACGGAGTGCATCTATATCCAACTCTAGAAAGGCAAAACTCAATGCGATGCTAACATCACAGCAAATAAATTTCATGCATCCAATCCTATCCTCGTTCTTCATATAAGAGTGACATAGGCAAAAATCTAGAGAACAAAAAAAAATTCATTAACCTCTAAGAATGAACTCAATGATTGACCATATGTATAAGAAGAGAGAGACGTAACTGAGTATCGTCCACTATCAAAAAAAGATGGCCAATGCCCAATTGCGCATCAAATAAGAAGTGTTCCTCGACCATTTCTCTTTGCTTTTGTCTTTTGGCCTTGAAATGACTGCACATTCAAGGCAAGGGATCTAGATAAATCTGTCATCTTGGCATCTTGTCTATGGAAGTATCGAATAGAGAGTAAATTTCCTCCTCTCATCAAAGAAGGTTACAAGCAGATGAACTTACCCATCATCAAACCATATTGCTCGGGGACCCCTATGGTGACCACTCAAAGATGCGATTTACTCCTCGGCTTTCTTTGGCGAGCTTCGCCAAGTGGTGCCTCACAGATCTTGCATTTATTCCAAATGATAGTTTCATCCCTTTCACCTGTCAATTATTATTGGAAGCACAACTTTCAGTGAAACTCGCAAAAGCCGGCCCTTTGATACATGGGCAGAGCGTCCATTTGCAAAAGCGGACCTACAAATATGAGTTCAAGCAGTCCAAAACATATTCCAAGGACGATGGTACCTCAATCAAGCAGTTTGTAGTAAGATGTACGTGATTTCCACCAGAAACTGTTGTCCCATTCACAAATATTGAACTCCTTCCGAGATTCTTTAAAAAGAAAGTACCATCTCTCTCCAGCTTGATAAGAGCCTGAGTAAAGTGAATATTTTAGTCATCCAAATTTCCAGATTCGACTTAAAGAGCAAAGAGACGTTTAAGAGCTACATGGACCTATGAAACAGAAGGATATAGGAAATTGATTCTTTCACTCTGTAAACCATCAAGCATCTGTGAACTGTAAAGACAATTACCGATAAGCCAATACCTATTATCACACCAAGCAACCACATTCAAATAATAAAAAAATAATGTCTATCCTGTGCTTACAAGTGCCAAGAGCATATGAAAGCTAGAAAAATAATGAAAAAGGGTGTGTGTCAAAAGCATGAGATAGACCAAACTACTCCACCTGCCGTCTAGATATTTTGTTAGTTCCTCCTTCTCTTCCCAAGTCAATATCAACCTGAAAATCCTCTGTTTCCCTGCCAAGTACGACCTGAAAAGCAGAAGCATTTCTCAATTCAATATAAAGAAAGGTGACAATCAACAGGCCAATAAGGAGTTGTATTAAGCATACCGACCAGGCTAACACTGCATTACAGCAAATAAGAATGTTTCACAACTGGTGCAGCCTAGGACTTTTAGAACCTTAGAACACCACAGTTAACATCCCACCAATTATATAGTTAATAAGCTGATAACTGTCAAAATGGGTAAGTTCAAATAAGGCCATGTGGCACCTAACAAAAACTTTATACTAAAAAAAAGGAAATGGTAGAAATTGATCCGTTAATATGCATAAGAAACTTTATCACCAGAAATGTGTCCCTCAACATGTTATAACCTGTAGAATCTGGTTTGTTCTGACACTTACAGCTAGGTCTGGTACCATGAGCAAGGTCTGTCTTGCAGTAAATATTACATTATCAGCTATACTATGAAACATTCGACTGCTTTGAACATGTAACAACTTCATCAAAAAGCTTACAGTTCCAATGTCATGCATGGGCACAATAAAGAAAACTGCAGACGGGACGGTGATGCTGCAACAAGCAACACAATTCATTGCTAAATAGTTTCCTGTACAATGTGGTCAAGGGGATTGTTTTCGTTGCTTTCCCACCCTAGACTGCTTAATCTTGCACTATGCTTTCTTGGGGTTTCTTTGAAATCACAGTGCATATAAAGATTAAATGAAATTTCCAATTAAAAAGACTCACTAAGATCTGATTGAAGAAATGCTCCACTTGACATGTTCGCAAGTGCTTTATGCGGCTCAAAGCAATAAATGTAGAGGATACTTCAGGTATCAGATAGCATTAATCATAACTCAAATCGAAGGTTCTAAGTTTGAATGTGCAAAACAATCTTAAGTATTCACACAAAAGCAGATTATCTTAGTCCCAATATTTAATGGACGTGATATAACAGCATAGATTCCAGTTGGATATGTAATTTGCTGTTACAGGACAAATCGTATTGAGAAAAGGAAGTAACTCCATATAATGCTTACAAGCCCTTGAGTTAGACTATCTGCAAATAATGATCACCTCATCCTTCCTGATATAATGCTTTGAATTCTGGCCATATAAAATTGCAAGTGGACCTCCTGAAGCAACTGCTTTTTGTATGGAAGATCGAGCACATCGCTCCAATCGAATGATGGACTCCCTTTTATCCTCATGTTGATACCTGAAGACTGAAAACTTAAACAAAAAGAAAGAACTGAGTTTTTGTTGTATAGCACGGTTTCCTTTTCCTATGAAAGGGAAAAGAAAGCTTTAATAAACAGTCACTTTTGCGATAAAATCTGATCATATTTCAATTAGTAACTTGTACAGTTGCTGAATCCTTTGACTAGAAAAAGCATTGACGAATACCGGTTATGAAATTAGGATGTGTACTGGGTGACAAGGGAATGAATGTCTACACATGGAAGTCCCTAGGGAAGCCAAAAGCAACAATGAACTTTGTTGTGCCCAAATCCAGCTGTGTTACCTGCTCCATTAACATAAGAATCTTGATCATCTGGATACAAATCCATGCTATGTATCTGAAATTGAATGTCAAACATTTGAAAGAGGTGAGACATATATATGCAGGTATGCAGGCATGAGGGGGAAGGCAATAATGCACAAGGCGGATTGCAGTGCCACAAGTGAGCATGCACTCTGTCTGCGCGCTCGCACTCTTTTTGTGCATGAGCATGCGTGCGTGCGTGCATGTGCGTGTGTGTGTGAGAGAGAGAGAGATATTCAAAAGTGCAATCATCAGAAAATACCATTTCCCCAATGTCGGGAAGCTTAGAATCATCATAATCACTTTCGCACTCTTCGTCATCGAGTCTTGACAGAGTACTGTCTAATTCATGAATAACAGATAAACTTGAAGATCCACCACCTGAGAAGTCATCCATTCGATTACATTCTTTGAGGGACTCGCCCGTTAGTGATTGCTCTGTAAAATTTTGATCTTCAGGTTCTCCGTATAAGGGACTTGCCTCTACAGGAGCATCAATTTCCTCTGTGGTAACCACAATAGCACTTTCAATATTGGGAAACAAAGTTTTGACTACACAACTAGCAGGGAGCTTGCTTGAACCTTCATCTGGCAGTTTGTGTTGTTCCACTAATTGATAATTTATGGAAGTATCGGGTGGATTTTCTTCTGCCTTGAGGAGGCTTATTTCTTCCTTGCTTTCATTGATAGCAGGTGTGGAAGCATCACTCTTGGAGTCTTTATGGCTTTGACAAATTACAGATGAAAAAGGTGCCATGGATGAGGCTAAATCATCATTCCATGGAATGTGTGGATCCTCTCTGTTCAATGAGCATACCCTCATTTCATGAGAAATTTCTCCAAGAACACGAATAGATAATTCATCAACTTCTAAAGAATTCAAACTGTATTCTCTGCATTGAGCAGGCTTTGATGCGTCAGAGACAACAGCAGTTGCTGAAAATTTGAATTCCTTACTTCCAAGACACATCTCTCTATCCAATTTTGGATCTTGAGCTAAAAGAAAAACATCTCCTTCGTGTCCATCATCATGATGGTTCATCGCATGCCTGTACAGTCTATCAGAACAACCTTCATCATCATCTAAATCTATTTCACTCGCCATATTTAATACACAATTTGAGAGATCAACGTGGTCATTTTCTGAAGTAGCAACAGATACATGAACTTGACCATTGGTAAGCTTGTCTGGCAATACCTGTCCTGAAATTACAATCTTATCATGCTTTGATGAACTTACGTTCAGACTGTCCAACTCATCATGAAGTGCATTCCTTTTATCACCTGCAATCACATTCAACAGCTCTTGAGCTAAAATTTCCTCAGTTTTTTTTGACGAGTTATGGGAGGAGTTACTCTCTGGGTGCGCAGTCGGTAGACTTGATTTACCACGAATAAAGCAATTCCTGAAGTCAGCACAATTTTCACATATAGAACCACAATTATGAGCATCGTCTTTTTCAGAAGCGTAATCACCATCACTTTTTCCTGATTGCTTGACTGAGAGGAGTGGAAACTCTCCAGGATGACCAATGTAGTAATCCTTTCCAATAGAATCATTTTGCTCACTTGCTTCAGTTGGATCAGGATTCAGACCATTTATCTGCTGCTGGATGCCCATCTTCATATCCTGAACTAAATTATCGCTCATAATGAGGTGTTCATAGAAAAAATCTTCGAAACCCTTGGGAGACTTAGCTTTGAGAAAATGAGTAAAATGAGGAGCACTATTTTGACTGTGCATTTGCTTACTCCTGACATAATAAAATCGACAGGCATTTTGAGATTTTCCTTTTGCTTGAGTGTCCATTTTTTCTTTGCATCCCCCAGATCTCACACCGGAGAGTTCAAACTCAGCCCCTCTCGAAGAAGCCTCAGCTGAATCAGGACTTGCACGTCTGAGATGCTGGACGTCCGTCTTGATATTCCTAACTACGTGATCGCTACTGATAGGGTGTTGATAAACAGAATCTTCAGAACCCATACTAGCTTCGGATGAATGAGAAATATGAGGACTGCTATTTTGGTTGTGCAGTCGCTTCCTCCTTGCATAACAAAATCTCCAGGCACCTTCAGATTTTCGTTTTACTCTAATATCCACAGTTTCGTTGCATCCTCCGGATCTCAAACCGGACAATTCGAAGTCGATGCCCGTAGAGGTTACAGTTTCAGCTGACATTACGCGGCCAAGGAGGAGCGATTGTGGACTGGCATTGAATGTTCTAACACTGAAGTTCCAGGGTAGAAGTGGAGTGCTTCTCTAGAGCTCACGATGTTTCGGGCAAAGCACCACTAGCTACAGCATGAACACAAATAAACACTTCCATATTTGATTCCACTGTGTGCACGACATAGCACATCCACACGTATAAACCCACCGTCATTATTTCACATACTTACTGATCCACAAATGCACATACATTTTCCATCGTGCCAAGCCAACTCGAAGCACAATTCAACGTACACATGCAATTTGGCGAAGGTTTAATTTCTCAACAACAATTGGCAGAAAGGTGCATTGCGTACACACCTCGGAGAACTTCAACACGAGCGGAATCAACTATCAAACACATTTTCCGGCTACCCAATCAGCAGAACCAGATTTTAGCTGTCAACCGCGACGCGACATAGCCGTTCAACCGTTGCCGACAACGATTTAGACATCCTATCCAATCTCCGCCGTATCTGAACCGGCGAAGCCAGCGAAGATCGTCAAAGATCAACCAAACGCGACTTCCATTTCAATCAGCGGAAGGCGACCGCGGACGGCATGTTACTCCGCCCATCGGAGACGAGAGTCAAGCAGCGTACCTGAAAATCTCGAGGGAGGAGGTTCTGAAGCAAGCGCCGCCATCCCTAGCAGAATTCTCTACCTCGAATTTCGAAATGAGGAGAGAGAGAGAGAGAGAGAGAGAGAGAGAAGGTTGTTGCGATGGAAGCAGCGCGCGACCAATTGGAACGTGTTCAGTTTTACCGGGAACTGCAGAGCGGGAAGAATGGAAACGACGACGTTTTTAAAAAAAGCCAGAATGAAAATAAATTTTAGCGATTTTTAAATTATGCTGATTTTTCTCGTGTTCTTTATAATTGAGAATTCTCAAACTAATTACTATAAAATGTGCTTGAAAATACGTTATATTACTTAGGTTATAAAAATTTTGGTGACACGATATTGCTATTCGTAGCATTGTTCAAACGTGAATCACTGGCGTGTGGTCTCTATTTCCTCTCTTGTATTAAAATATATAGGTTTGCAAAATTGTCTATGGTAGCCATAAATTATTATTTTTAAGTATCATTAATTCAATATGGAACATAGAAAACTCCTCACAAATAATACTTCTTTTGTTTGACTTAACCGAAACAAATGCTACTTATCATTTGAATGTCATATTTACTCCTTTTTTTGAGTGCCCTTTCTAAGACTACATTTATTTTTGTAGAAAACAAATAAATTGATAAATATTTTCATACAAATGATCGCTTGTGTAGCTTGAAAAAAAATTAGAAATTAAAAAATATTTTTTATTATCGGTAACAATTTATGTCTAAATATTTTCTTGGGCGATGAGTTTTTTTTTTTTTTAATTCATTCGTTTTTGTAAGCGATATAAGCGTTCATTATTAGGAACAAACGCAACCTAAGTATGTTTCAAGAACTATGGCGCAAATTTTAGGTGCTTAGAATTGAATAAAGTCAAAATGAGTCCAAATCATCAAATTCAAATTAAGCAAATAATTCAAAGTTATGATTAATGTAGGCAACACAATGTATTTAAGGTAAAAATTGTTTGGTTCCCAAAAAATAAATGACTTGAAATGCATTTTCATAAAATCAATCGCTTCCCACCCTTCCCCCTTGCAAAGGGGGAGGTGGGGAGTTCAATTCTCTACCTTCTCGGGGGGGTTAGGGATGGAGAGTCAAGGACGCGTGAATGAGAGAGCAAGGTTTCATAATCTGCACATAGCGCACACAGTGTGGCTTGTAAAATAGAATACGATAAGATAGAATAAGATAAAAAAAAATCGCTTGTATAACTTGAAATAATTAGGAAACGAAAAATGTCTTCGTTATTGGCAATAATTTATCTCTAAAATTTTTCTTAGACAATGAAAATACTTTTTGTTCATTTATTTTTTGCAAGTAATACAAGCGGTCATTTCTAAAAAAATGATTTACAAATCATTCATTTTTCGCGAAATAAATAGAGCCTAAAAGTTACTTTTCTACCAAGAAAAACTCGTGATGGACTCTTACTTGGCTATCGCTAAAAGACGGTTAATGACAGGTCCAAATTAAGTAATCCTCCCGTGAGATCGTTCTATCAAATGAAACCAATCCCTGTGAACAAAAACCATACCTCGTTGGAAGAGCGGCGTTGTTCTAAAGATCAGAAGGGCAGGGACTCAGCAAAATACCAAAAGAACAAACTCTGGAGTTTCCGATAGTTTAAGGTTGCCTTTAGCCTTCAGACCAGAAAGAGGCCGTTTTTTCCGTTTACCGAGTCGCCGACAGCCGATGCGTAAGTGGTGACGGCGTCCACAAACCAAGTAAAGCCAGCGCTTACTGTTACAAACCTTCCCAAGGTTCTTCGAAAGCCTGTTTCATCCTTTCGATTTTTCTTCTTCAATTCATATTGAATTGTGATGTTCTGAACCATTCACGCCATGACAGATAGCATCAAATTCCGTCATCGAGTGCGAAAATACAAAGAAGGCGGCTCTTTCGCGCTGCAGCTGTGCCTCTAGAGGAGCTAAGTAATTTGCCGGAGCCAGACGAGCTTTCAGAGGAAACTATATTTCTTTTGAGATGGGAAAGTAGAGGCAACTTGCTTGTAATGTTCAAAGTTAGGTAGAAGGTGTAAAAATAGGACGGGGATCCCTCTATCCTGTATGATGCTTTCCTCCTCGGTGTCTCGACAGGTCTCAATCTTTTACGACAACCTCATTTATGTAAAAATCAATGGTTGAGAATTATCGAGACAGGAATAGAAGATCCACCCCCCTCAAAGTGTCTTTATCTTAGCTCTAATGTGTGACAATAATGCACCAGCAACTGCAAAGCGAAGTTGCTGTGTCGCCCTATGTATGTTCCCCGACCACTCCTGATAGATCGAACACGTTTGGCAGTTAGTAATTCAAATTCAGGGGGAGATTGTTTCTTTTTCACAGCCGATTAGCTAGATGTAAAATCTAGAGAATCCGTGAGACCAGCCTCGCAGTGAAGGGACCGAGGTGGAGAAGTCTACAAGATCGGTGAATAAATTCTCCTCTAGGTAGGGAGGAAGTCGGGACATCGCCCGAGCGCGCACATGTCAAGTTGTGCATAAACCTGGTACAGCGGACCGAGCGGAGTACTCGTTTGGAACCGCCCTGCTGAGTTGATTCAAAGGTAAGCATCCTTTGTCCACTCCAAATTATGAACTCTTGCTTCAGCCATTATTTTGTTGAAGTATTTAATATCTGAAGATTATTTGATAGCTTCAGAATTCGAGAACAGATGCCTACTTTCACTAGTGTTTTTATTTTTAGGCAGGAGCAGAAATCTTCAAGAACAAATTACGTATTGGGAGCAAGCACAACATGGCTATATTCTCTTGCAAGGCTCAGAAGCAATCGATATCTCTTGCAAACCCTAGGAAAACCTCCATAGCTCCTCTATCGCAAAGTTCGGATATGTATGGTTTCCCAAAAATAATTTTTGAGCAGAAATGATTTTTTCTGATTCCGTTCTCGAAAATGGTTTCTGAGTAGAATGACGTATTCGATAACTGCACAAAATTTCCATTCCCAAAGTATAAAAAGAACAGAAATGCATCTAGTACAATCCTAAAAATTTTAATTATAAAAATGTTAGTGGAGGAGACGGGGATAGGCGATCGGCCCTCTGCCGGCGGTGGGAGTGGTAGAATCATGATTGTAAAGAGGAGTATTAAGTTACATTGAGCTTGTTTTTTTTAAGATGCCATTGTTTCTCTTTTTGTTCCCGAATACAAAAATTTGTTCCTCGGGGAACAAACAAAAAAATCAATTAACATACGCAAACGAGGTTTCTATTCCTTTTCTATTTCGGAGAACAAAAGAAGAGAAAAATAGAGAGTCCGAACCGAGACCAGACATATCCTTCTACACCAATAATGTTCCTCACGAACAGCCCTAGGCAAAGTAACCTCAGATCGGTGGAAGTGAGACGTGATTCAGCAGCGAGAAGAGATGGCTCGAAATGAGGTAAAAAAAAGATATTTAGACCGACGGCATTCAAATCGTGGATCTTGTCGTGGACGACCAAAAAGCAGCCGACATCGAAACCCTACTCTACTCCACTCACGAGAGCCCTTCTTCTTCCCGCTGATGCAGCCAACAGTTTTAGCTACCCAACAACCCCTCTTTTCACCTCCCTCTGCTTCTATGGCAAAAATTTTCTCTTTGATCTCCTTTCTCCTTTCTTTCACTTTCTGAGAAAGTATTCAAGCTAAGGTCGGAACAGTGCGGGGAAGGAAGAAAAAAAAAAAGAACGGAAAAGGCAGTAAGCGAGCTTACTTTTGATGCGGCCCAGCAAAGGTAAAGAAAGATTGCGAACCGATTTCGGGAGATCTTTTGGTATTGGGATGAACTTTGATCACCTAGCAGGACTTCAGAAGTTTGAACCCAAAAGTTTGAATCTAATATCGTAGTGATGTGCAATTGGGTTTACCCTGTTTCCACGACGCCGTTTCCGTGTTGTTTCTCGATATGTGATTTGGCATAATTCGTCGGACGAAACCTTGGATTAGTGTCTGGCATTCTCGTATCATGTTGGACATTTTTTTAAGGGAACCGAAGTCAGCATTACTTAGGGGGCGCGCATGACAACACTTATGTTTTAGAAATCAACTTCTGTCTAGAAGTTAATTTTTATACTTCTACTCAGAAGCAGTAGTTGATTTTTCTAATTCTACTCTAGAAGCTGATTTTTTGATAAGAGAAATTCGTTTGATAATGATTGAAAATTTCTACTTTTAGAATATTATTAACACAAAATCTTCTACGAAAAATTATTGTCGATGGCTGAAAAATTTATACTTCATTTTTAATTTTTTTTAAATTTCTTTGAAAGTATTTTTTATTATTAAAAGATATAATTTACTTTTTAAAATAAAAAAATATTATTTATTTTTTACTCTGTTGGCTGGAGATGGCGACTCGGCAGCAAGCTATGGTGGCGGGCGGTGGCGATGATCGGCGGGAGGCGATGGTCGCGACAGCCTTGCGGCCGTGGTCGGCGGCCGACGGTAGCGGCTGCGATCGGTGTGGGGTGGGGTTGAACGGTGGTTAGCGGTGGGCGGCAGCGACCGGTGGAGGTTGGCGGTGGTTGGGGGTTAGCGGTGGGGGGCGACGGCGGTCGAGGCGAAGGTGTGGGGGTGGGTGGCGGCCAATGGTCAACGATGGGTGGCGACGGCTGGTTGTGGGCAGCTGGAGGTGGCGGATGACGAAGGTCGACGTTGGGCGGCGATGGCAAAGGCGCATTGGGAGAGAGATGCGCTAAAAATAAAAAGAGATCGAAGTGAGAGAGATATTGATGTTGAGAGATTTCTATTTTTAAAAGAGAAGTAACCTTTTTTTAACTTTTGAAATTGGCTAAAAAATAATTTGAGAAGTAAAAATTTGTTTCAGAAGTAGAAATGTAATATTACGTAACCAAACAGATTTATTTCTACTCGAGAAGTACTTTTGAAGCAGAATTTCATTTTTAGAAAACGTTGCCAAGCACGCCCATTGGTCCTTCTCCTCCTGCTTTTCTTGATTATTTACCTTAATAGCCCTGTTCACGCATGACCCCCGTTCTTGAAAAAGATGAGAGACCATCTTCCTTTAGCTTTTGAGATAGAGATAGAGATTGATCCAGATCGAGCAGGAGGAGGAGGAGGAGGAGGAGAAGGAGGAGATGGGGAGAGGGAAGATAGAGATACAGAAGATAGAGAACGACACGAACAGGCAAGTGACCTACTCGAAGCGAAGGAATGGCATCTTCAAGAAAGCCCACGAGCTCACCGTCCTCTGCGACGCTAGGGTTTCCATCCTCATGCTCTCCGGCAACAAGAAGCTCCACGAGTACATCAGCCCCACCACCACGTAATGAATTTTCTTTTCACTTTCTACTCGTTCATATCCTCCTCCCTCTTGCTTCTTTTCTCGATCGCCACAACGTGCATGTGGGTGTGTGTGAGTTCAAGATCGACGGGATCGATTCCTTCTCTCTTTCTTCTTCTTTGTTCATTCTAAGCTCTGGCTAAAGTTTTCGCTGCTTTGTTTAGGACAAAGAAGATGATTGATGATTACCAGAAGGCTCTTGGGATCGATCTGTGGACTACCCACTACGATGTTCACCCTCTCTCTCTCTCTCTCTCTCTCTCTCTCTCTCTCCCTCGCTCATTTTGTTCCACACAGTCTTGTCGATGTTTCTTCACGGATAAAAGATATGGTTTTATGCGTACAGAGAATGCAAGAGGAGTTGAGGAAACTAAAGGAGGTCAACAACAATCTCCGGAAGGAGATGAGGCAAGTTTATAGTTAAGCTCGGATCAGCTGTCGGCTAATAGAAAATGAAAAAGCCACTAAGGACTCAAAATTCTTGTCATTCTTTCTCAAAATCTACACTTACAATGTCAAGATTTGAGGGGAAAATATCCGTTACTCCGTTTTGCAGGCAGATATTGGGCCATGATTTGAACGACCTGAGGTTCGCGGAGCTGCACAATCTCGAGCAAACGATTGAGTCTTCTGTTCATTCGGTGCGGCAAAGAAAGGTTACATCTTTGATGCGCGGACCACGCTTACCATTAATTTGCCGTATTGCTTGCTAGGAAGATCAGTCAGACAAAGCGATGGAGGTCGGGTTGAAGAATTGCTAAAATAGACAGCACTAATTATGGGATTATGCCCTAGCTTGGTGTCTCAAGATGAAATGCTATCCGGGCTGGATCGGTAAAAAAAAGACCGAGGATTACACCCAAAAAAAAAAAAAAACATCATTTCTAGCTTTTTCTTTCTCCTTTTAAAATGCAATAAAGTGCATGGTCTTGAAACTTGTTGTCCGGTTCCAACTTCTGAGGTTCTGGAAAACCTAGCTGTGTGAAAGCCAGTCTAGATAGTTCAACTGCTTGCATGCCCCCAAGAAACTTTTAAGCGTTTGAGCAAGTTTGTCTCTGACATGCATAAAGCCTCTGTTTGAATTAGCCCCTTTCGGTTCACCCCTCCTACCTTCTCCATTGTAAAAACATCTGTGCACTCTCTTTTTCTAATGTCTCTACTCAGACATGGTTTATATTTTGTCTCAGACTTGATCCTCAACAGAAATTATCATAGATGTGGCCGCGACCACTGACTATAACCTTAAACAGATGTCTGGTCCCGGACCTGTATTTGTTGGTAGTAGCGTTTGGATCTCGCTTGTGTTTGTAAGATTATGATTCTAGAGCAGTCTATTGGCATGATTAAAGGCAGCAGTTAGTAATAGGAGCATCCAATCTTTTTAGAGCAGTTACGTCATGTTGCTGCCGATGATGCATCGCACAGTGAAAAATCCGTCGCTACTTGCTGCGCCTCTAGGAAGTTTGACGGATCACTAAGTATATATGTGTCTTCAACATGGACATATCTATGTGTGCTACCCTATGATAAATAATTGCAATATATAATTGCTCCATATAAATTAATTCTCTAATTGATCAACCAAACTAGAAATTCACAACTTATTTAAGCTAACTATTCCATTCTCAACCTTCCTTTTTCAGTACCATGTCCTCAAGACTCAAACTGATACTCACAAGAAAAAGGTGGGCAAACTGAAGTTCTGCATATTCATTGTTTCTACTTTCTATAATGTTGTTAGCTAGCTAGCTTAATTGTCTTTCTTGTCATCCTCATGCTGATTATATGTTCTTTTTGTTCATTTTCAGGTGAAAGCCTTAGAGCACAGATATTCAGATCTCCTTCTGGAATCCGTAAGCTTGCTTTTAATCAGACCCTTTTTTGCGTGCCATTTCCTTCGAAAGATCTTTTCAATATTGGACTGTTCATCGATAATGCCAACAACTGATCCGTCGTTTTACGTATTTTGGCCCACGGCAAAAAAAATTAAGGGAGCGACCTACGGGGATCTACAATATGGATTAGGGGAAGACATTGAGGGAGACTATGAATCTGCCATCACCAACTTGTCCAACCACAACGGAGCATCGGCCATGTATGCTCTTCGGCTTAATCCGACCGACCATGATCTCTCCAGCGAAGGACATTTTCTGCCTGACTTGAGCCTTACTTGAAGTCGCGGTTTCATGGTGCTGCTTTGGGTGTTTGATGTTTCTTTCTCTTGCGAACACTTTCGATCTTCCATTTGATCTTGTGTTGGTATCTTCTTCTGGGGATGTTGAGAAGCTAGGCAAGAAAAGAGACAAGGACTAGGAGTCCGAGACTAGATTGAAGTGTGTTCCTGCTTGCAATTACTGTTAGCATGTCGATTTGAGATCAGAATAATGGACAAGCTGTTGTCTAGTCTCTTGCTTGCAATAAGTAAAACCTCATCAGTACGTGGGAAAACAATAGCATCAGCTCATTCATGCACGAAACAGCGCGAATGGCCAGCATTTCGGACTGTCACGACAGTATTACATCGAATTCCCCTGTCTCTATCGTCTTCTGATTTACGATGGTTTTGCCTCGTGGAAACCGCTTACTGTCGTTCACTGCTTATAATTATAAACCGAACATTTGGCATGTAATTATTCTATGTTTCATCTTTATGTTTCTCTTAATTATGAGAGCATAGTGCTGCCCAAAGGAAAATTTAAATAATGAGAGCACAAACGAATTAGATGATGGTTGGTTGCTATTCTAGTTTGGCCGCTAGTTTGGCTTTCTATTCCTTTGCTAGCTTGTTTAGCCTGTTGGGCTCTTCCCCTTCTCTTGGTATATTTTGCAACCGGTTCACCGTTGAACTCTCCTTGGCACCCTATATGCCATGTTGAGTTCATGGCTTTTGTGCCCGGTATTTTTGTATCTAGCTTTTGAAAGATCAATACATACTTACCTTACCAAAAAAAAAAAAAAAAAAAAAAACGAATTAGATGAATTGGAGCTGGGATTAACTATCGAAGTTTTATTTGTTTTACGTAGAGTGAATAATTTGAAAATTATATTTTCTCAAAAATTATCGTTTATATCGATTATAAAAATGAATAAATGAAAAAAAAATGTTTTCATCGTCCACGAAAATGATTAAATATAAAGTACTATTGATAATGCAGTTTTTTTCATTGAATCATTTGAAGAAACCTAACCAAACATTTTCCATTTTCATTGAATCATTTGAAGAAACATAAGCAAGCATTTTTTTGGAAAATACTTTTTCAATTCATTCATTTTTCACGAAGCAAATGAATCTTAAGTGGATCCTTTTCAGCTGTCCATATAAACATAAGATTGGATTGTCTATCCTCAAAAGTCGAATGAGATTTACTACATTATGAAATATCTTTTATGATTTCTTAACTTCTTGTTAGCGAAGTTCTTTTACCCTTGACGTTTGGTCCCTGCACAAACACTTAAGGCCTCCCAAAGAAATTCCTTCGACTCACAAAAGACGGTAGTATAGCGAAATCATGACAAAAATGAAAAATCTGAACATGAGGATATCGAGAAAAGTAACAAAAAAAAAAAAAAAGCTTTAAAATCTCTTGTATTGGTATTAATTCAGTCATAAACCTTTTAATTGAATCAATTTAGTCCTAAACATTTTCATATTTTACCAATTGAGCATATCCCGCTAATTTATACCGAAAATTGCTGAGGTGGATGCCGACCGTCTTGCGTGGCATGGTCGGCACAGGCAATGGAAGAAAAATGAAAGAGAAAAAAATATATTAAAAATTTCTAAGCCGGTGCCAGCAGTGCACGTAAGATGGTAGCATCCATATCAATAATTTTTGGCTTAAATTGATCGGATTGTGTCAAAACGTAAAAAGTTTATGACTAAATTGATCTAATTAAAAATTTTAAGATTGAATTGCTATCAATGCAATAGATTCAATTACACTTTCTTTATTCAAACTAGTCGAGATTGCAATTCGAGTTGTTCTTTGTTTCTCAATTCTCACGTAACTCGATTTAGAATGGGAATCCCTTTTTTTTTTTTTTTCCTTTCCGACCCTTGGAAGTCTGAACCACTAGTCTCTCTGCCTTGCCCCAGTCAAGTTCCATCGTACGGCCTGGATCACCTAAGTTGTCTAGACCTTGGTATCTCTCTCTCTCTCTCCCTCAAACTAGGAAGTTTGAGAAAACACTTATGCCTTTTTAGATATAAAATCTACAAACATTGGAATAACCATGTAAGTAAATTAAGGGGTTACCGGATGAGAAAGAATAGCATTCGTTTATAACTTTGTGAAATTTATCGTTGTCCGTACTAAACATCTCTTATTAGATATGCTCAGTTCATTACGTGTCGGGAGGCACTCGACAAGTCTGCCAAACATATCATATATGTCGAGATATATGCGGGAGTTGCGTTAGAAAAGTTCTATACCGAAGAATTGATGTGGCATGTAGCAGTCGGTATATCTATCATAGCCGGCTCACAACTTTTTAGCTTAAGATTTTGAGTTAATATGGGTTCAACTGGATATGTTGAAGACTTAGGCTCTCTCTTGGCGATTTTTCTGGGACGAAGGTATCATGTTTTTGTCGCGCACTCTCAGCAAATGGTATCGGGGCTTATGGTTAATCGGTAGGTCCCCAATTAGTTTCGATATTTTGGGCCCCTAATCACTTTTTAGTGAAAGTGGATTTAGCTAGATATATTGGCGGACTCGAAATTAAGCTCCCTTTTGGTAATCTCCTCGGGCGAAGGGTATCAAACACTCTGACCAATATAGATATAGACGTAAATAGATCTGATAGATGTGGATGGGAGTTCGTACTCTCATCTAACTTTTCCTTGTGGGCCTCATGACAGCATGAAGTGAATTTATTTTTTATTTTTTCCCATTTTCCCTTGGATCAATTGGTTCTATCAGGCGTAACATGCAAAGCAATCCGTGGTACAACCTCCAATCCTTAAGGATTCAACCATTACTATCAATTAGATCGTTGGTTTGTACTGGGCAGCGGAGGTGGTTGAAAGGCATTTATTTCTGCCAGCAAACCGCAAGCACCCAAGTCGCTGCTCTCTCTCTATATCAGGGACGTCCCAAGTCCTCCCTCTTCGGCAACGGCGTGTATCAAGATCATCATCCCGGAAAGAATGAGTGGAGTGGAAGAGAGCTTGGCGGAGCTGAGGCAAGCGTTCAAGAGCGGCCAGACAAGGAGCGTCTCGTGGAGGAAAAGCCAACTCAGGGCCATCATCGACCTCGTTCAGGACAACGAGGAGAACATCTTCAGAGCCCTTTACCAGGATCTTGGGAAGCACCCGGTCGAATGTTACCGCGACGAGGTGCGTGGATGGCGTGCCCCGGAGCAACCTCGTGATTTCATTTGATAATTCTGCTGCTAACGAATCGATATGTAATCATTGCTTAGCTGATGTATATTTCAGTGTGTATCAGCTGGTTTTAATTAGCATACGGTGTGAGTATTGGCAGGATCAACCAGGTAAAGGGTGATAGGAGGGCTCCAATACCATGTCTTACGACCGGTTTTTTCGTAACTTGATCTGTCAAGAAACGTGCCGACGGTATACATTAAGCATGTGTCTTAGCAGTGATTATTGCTGTCTTGTAGGTAGGAGTGGTACTGAAATCAGCCAAGTATTCTTTAAGCTTCCTGGAGAAATGGATGGCTCCTAAGAAGGTGAGGTTCCAATTATCTGTTTCTAGGCCGAAACATAGCCGTAATAATGTGAAATAAGTTCCGAAGTGTCCATGATCGCAGCTGCAGAAAGCCGTATGTGAATTTAATAAGCCGAGCTCGCTCGACTTCAGAGAGTAGGTACCACCATGCTTCTATGTAATTGTTAACTATCGCTTACCCTCATGTCTCTGAATGTTTTCCAAGAACTACGTTTGCGGCTTCCCCATCGATTGACTTCGATGAGGCAAAATGCGTGAGAAGTAGTAATGGCCGATCTCCGATGCTAATTCCAGACAGCTAGCCCTGTTTCACTGGGTAAATTTAGAATCATATGCTTGATGACACGGAAATCTAAATAAGAAACGGTTTATCAGGATTATGGAAAATTTATCGATTCGCTTGAAAGACCGAAATAGAAGTAGAGGGTGTGCTGAAGCCGAATGGAAAATGTTAATCATCTCCAGAATGATGCCGCTATATATTAACTCGTCGGTGTGTGCCTTTGCAGGGTCGTTTACCGTTGCTTTTTTTCCCGACGAGCGGAGAAGTAATGCCTGAACCGCTCGGTGTAGTTCTGATATTTGCATCATGGAACTTCCCTCTTAGTAAGAGCAACCTTTCTGTCGCAACAAAATGAAGAAGGAACTCGTGAATTTCTCGGCTATTACAGAATCTTAATCCGACGCTGCTCGATGAACTTACGATCCTTTCAACATCATAAATCAGATTCTATCTTTTGGCCAACATCTTATAAGAGACGCCTTTCTCTCTTCATGAAAAACAGATTTCGTTGCCTGAATGACATATCTAGTGTGTAACTTATGCTGGTTTGTGGAAATAACTGTTTATCCATGGATGTAGCACTCGCGTTGGACCCGTTAATTGGGGCAATATCCGCCGGAAACACGGCGGTTCTGAAACCCTCGGAGCTAACCCCAGCTTGCTCCTCATTTCTCGCCGACACCATTCCTCGCTACTTAGATTGCAGGACCATCAAGGTCATCAGCGGCGGTGCTGATGTCGGAGGCCGATTGCTTCAGCAGAAGTGGGACAAGATATTCTTCACCGGTATTTCTTTGTCTCTCACTCATGCAAGCACGATATAGTACGCGGTATTTAAATTTGCTGCATGACATTCAACGGTGATGCATCATCCTCAGGGAGTCCTAGAGGGGGACGCATTGTCATGTCGGCCGCTGCGAAGCATCTAACACCGGTTACTCTGGAGCTCGGTGGAAAATGCCCCGCCATTCTAGATACGCTCTCCAGTCCCTCGGACATAACGGTAGGTCATTGGAAGGTTCTCAAATTTATCACACCCTAGTCTGAACACGTTGTCAAGGCTCTGAACTTCTTGTATTGTTGTTTTTGGTGGCTTCTCAAGATAGCTGTCAAAAGAATAGTCGGCGGAAAGTGGGGGCCGTGCGGCGGACAAGCATGTATAGGCATAGATTACTTGCTAGTCGAAAGAAAGTTTGCTTCGACTCTGGTAATGCAGGCATAGTTTGCCTATATACAGATCATTTTCTGCAAGTGATGCCCATTTTAGGTGCACTGACTTGGTAAATGGTGATTCAGATAGACTTGCTGAAGCTGACAATCAAGAAGTTCTATGGCGAAGAACCTCAGAACTCGAAGAACATGTGCAAAATCATCAATAAGGCCCACTTCGAGAGATTGCGCAATCTGCTTGAAGACCCTGCTGTTGCGGCTTCCATTGTACATGGCGGTTCACTGCATGAAAAAGAGCTGTAAGTTTGCCACGGGCCAACGGCTCATGATATTGCCGTTTGATACAAGTAGTTTAACGAAACTTTGGTTTTCTGATGCCGGAGAGAGAACCCCTCTGAGTCTCCAAGTTTCCCTTAACTTCGGTATTGTTCCGATCCCGGTATCTGCAGGTTCATTGAGCCATCAATTCTGCTGGATCCTCCTCTTGATGCTGAGATAATGACGGAAGAAATCTTCGGCCCGGTGCTTCCGATAATCACGGTTAGAAAGTTCCATCAGCTTTATTCTGCCAAATTTCTCGAAATCCACTGTTCTAAATGCATGTAACCTCTCTTATTTCGCAGTTAAGCAACATTCAAGAAAGCATCGAATTCATAAACTCCAGGCCTAAGCCTCTTGCCATATATGCCTTCACGAAAAAGGATTCGTTCAAAAGGCAGATAGTGTCGGAAACATCCTCCGGAAGCGTCACATTCAACGACACCATGGTTCAGGTATAGGAGTTAGATCCTCACTTTGCTGATGCCACCACAGAATCCTTGAAAGTGATAGTGTGTCCGCGGTGCAGTGTCCATGAAAATGCAGTTATCTTATGTTCCATTGTGAAATGCAGTTCCTGTGTGATGATCTGCCTTTCGGGGGCGTCGGCCAGAGCGGCTTCGGGAGGTTCCACGGGAAGTACTCTTTCGACGCTTTCAGCCACGAAAAAGCGGTCATGACCAGAGGGTTCTTCCCCGAGATCGAGCCGAGGTATCCTCCGTGGAACGGCTTCAAGTTGCGGTTTATCAGGCTCGCCTACGATTTCGACTACCTCGGGCTGCTGCTTCTGATGCTAGGATTGAAAAGGTAAGAGAAACGGAATGCCAATGCTTAACTCTGCCAAATGTACTTTTATTAGCAGCCCTGTGATTGGTTTTGCGTCGACTTTTCCCTTTGAGTTTCTGTCTGTAACAAGCCTATTCAAGAAGGCGAGTTTTCGTCGAACATGTTGATGGGGAGTGAAAATTTTACTCTTCATTGCCATCGGGACTTTTATATATTGCCCTGTCTGGTATTGGATGATATGATGGAAACTATTGGCAGTCCGACAGCGGTGTCATTTATTGCTAAATATACAGTGATCTCCAAATTAATGAGTAATTTATGTAAAACACGCATATGGATTTATGATTGGAATTGTACCATCTCTGGTGGTATCAAGGAAGCGTTTCCCTAATATGAATGCCAGCGCTATTGTGCAGCAGCTGGTGCTGAAATTTAAGGAAAAAAATTATCAAAAAAGTCCTAATTTTATTGCAATTTTGTTAATTCAATCATAATTTTTTTTTTTCCCAATTGAATCATGAATCTTTTGTGATTATACCAATTAAGTCCACCTTGCCGTTGATGCTGACATAAATAATTTTTATTACTATTTTAATAATTATAGTATTAAAAATAGAAAAATAAAAATAAAAAGTAAAAAATAAATGACGAAAATGTCCCTAATCATTGATGAATCAGACCCCCCCTTTTTTTTTACGCCACCAATACTCAAGTTCAGCATCCCAATATGCCATTTCAACAAACACGAGTCAATTTTAAGTATTTTCAATAAATTCGGGATCGAAATATAAATTTATCAAAAATATATATTTAAGTCATATACTAGCCACCCTAAAATTAATATACTCAGCCATAAAAAAAAAAATAATCGTCATACAATATAAAAAAAAGAAATTTATCGCTGATATGATTTATCATGCATATAAAAAATATACATTTAATATACAACATATCTCAATATATCGAAATTTCTTATTTTTTTAAAATGACTTGTCGGCGTATTGTGTTCTGTCATATCTCAAATCGCATGTCGGTGTGGGCGCTATTTAGATTTCAGGCCTCTACTCAAAAGAATACCAACTTTAGATCTTTATTTAAGACAACGAAGTATTTCAGACTTTTATTTAAAATAAGATCCAACCAACGAAATTTTCGACCAAAAATTGAAAGAATTTCACAAATACGAGGCATGCCGACATAAAAGGCGAGCCCCGCCTCAAGTTGTTGAAACCGCATGATCCGTCGAAGAAGCTTGTAAGAAGAAGGAGGAGGAGGAGAAGAAGAAACGTCCGGACAATCGCGAGCGAATTCAAAGAATCACCTCCTCCTTCTGGTATAACGTCTCCGAAGACTGATGTCAACCGAAGGCGCCACGTCATTCCAACCGCCCACCGCAGCCGCCGCGAAGGACGGCGAGCGGGACGATCAACCGAAGCGATCGCCCCCACCTCCGCCGCCGGAGAAGCCGCTGCCCGACGATTGCTGCGGGAGCGGATGCGTCCGATGCGTGTGGGACATCTACTACGACGAGCTCGAGGCTTACGACAAGCTGTACAAGATCGACGGCTCCGACTCCGATCCATCCAAGTCCTCGTGACGCGCGAGACTGCCGGTTCGTTTTCAGGTTCTTTCGGGAGGAACTCGCGGATTCTTTTAATCTTCAATCCGGCGTCATATTCGATTGGCTTGGTGCCTTGGATTGTGCGTGCCCGTGTGGTCAATTGCCTGAGATGTTCTTGGCTTGAGACGTCTAGATTGAAACGGGTTTAGCTTCTTTGATTGACTTTGATGTTATAGTTTGTGGCTTTGTGCAGTTTGATTTTCAGGTGAATGAACCTGTGTATTGAGGAATTCATGATTTAGAATGGCACATGCCCGTGTTATTTCTTCGTCCTCTGTCTCATGTTGAGAACTGCTTTAGTTAGTGTAATCTGGTTTTAGATTGATGGATCTGTGCAGGGAGAAATTGCTCTTTTACATAACAATGCAGTATGTAATTGCGAAAGTAGGACTATCTCAGGGTTCATCGAGGAGGCACTCTGCCATTACTGTTTGAGCTAGAATTCGAATTGATGAAGCTGAATATCATTATCATGTTGGTAAAATGCATTACGACTTCTTACATCTTAAACTGAGCATTCTGTTCCACATTATTCACCCAGCATCTCAACTCGCCGTCTTGTCGCCCTTAGATGTTTATTATGGAGGTGTAGTTGAATTGAACAATCTCTGCACAACCAAAACAGCTGAACTGTCTGACAGTGCTGTGTATTTCTTTCTCCATTCTTTGCATTATCTACTTTCTGATGAAGACAAATCTTGATATGTGGATAACGTTATGTGCTCCAATCGACAAGAGGGGTCATGAGATAAGCTATAAGCTCTCTTTTTTGTCATGGTAGATTACTCTGTCGCTAGGTTATTGGCATACATGCTATGAGCATTGCTCTGCATTTCTCAATATGGCTAACTGCAGTACAACATTTCAATCGGAGCAAAAAGCATGGTTCATATCAAAACCACCTCTGAACATCCGAAGGTACAAACTGCATATACAACAATGCTGAATAAGCCGGTCAATGGCGACTCTTGGATTGCAATCCTTTCAAAATTTTACATTAATCCATTTGAGAATTAATGAATATATGCTGTTACATAGCACATGCCTATCAAGTCTACTACGTGAATAGCTAAAGTGTACCTATTGCTGCTTGCAAATCAAAATCAAGTGCACTTGCCTTTATAATCAGGAAGTAGCTGTGTATGTGCTTGGCCGCCATTCACCTTTCTGTGCACTGAGAATCCCTTCTTTGTCTTTGGAGAATGTTAAGTGGACCTCCCAATGCAGTGATTTAAGCAAGTTCTCAATCTCACCTATTGCATCGGACTCATCACGGACTATTATTTTACCTCCTGGTCTCACAATTCGATCAACTTCTGCCATTACCGGAGGAAGCTTGCACCTTCAACAGAAAAATTCAAGTAGAGTTTTAGAAGGGCCAGAAAGAGAGTGTGGGGACTACTGGATCCAGTTGCATACCTCTTCCTAAGCTTGGAGAAGAGATGATCTGCATGCAACAGGTCATAGGTTCTAGGGTATGTGCTGAAGGACTCGCACCAATCATGATATATTCCGAAAAGTCCTCTCTCGTATATTATGGGAAGCGTATCTGGTGAGTCAACATTTACCACGTTCAGCACCCACATTTGGAGATCCTTAAGTGCAGCAGCAAATCTGCAAGCAAGCGGGAGAAAGCTCTCGTGAGATATTCATCTGATCTTTTACCTTAAAGAAGATTAATTAAAAGCAAATCATACCCGCCATAGACAGCTCTCATGTCCATAACATTTCTCACACCGGACCAACTAATTCCAAGCCCCGACATGTATGACCCACTCACTACTCGTTTCCAGTGTTCGTAATCTGCAGAGAAATCTTGTGGGGCTGGTTTCCCATAGATCCCAATCTGGGAGCTGTTCAGCCAGTAAGGTGGCATCCGCATTCTGCGTGGCCAGACCACTGGCCATCGGGTTCCTCTCTCAGCCTCATTAACGGGGATCTGGTGCATGCATGCCTGAAGGGGGACATACCTGAGATTTTAACAATAAAGTCATGTTCTTGAACTTTGCTTTGTGGCTGTGAGTTATAAGTCTAGATGAAGCATGTCTATATGCATACTTTGCACTGATAATGCTACTGTACATCGGCAATGTTTGGAGCTAGATGTTATATCCTCTATGCATCACCATTTTAATATACTTGATTAACATGCATAAGACTCTTTAGTAGTGATATGATCTTATCTTGGCCACTAAAAAGAGAAGTAAATAACGTTTGCTGCAGAACTTATTTGAGTTTCTACCAGGCAGCATTTGGATCATCATCATTTTTACACATGGGAGGGCTGTGATGCTTTCTTTGCTCGTAACAGTCATTTGATCTCGGTTTCCGGTAGATTGCCGCTCCAATTGAATTTAGCTTGTCCTTCTGGATGGTCACCAGCTCCCAACACATATTTGCTGTCAGAGAAGACATTTCTGCATAGAGAAATAAAAACATTGCTTGATTGCTATAAACACTTGAATTCAGTAATCAACTATTCTGTTCTATCTGATGTTACCTTTCCAGATTTGAACATCTTCTTCAAGTGTCTGGTACACAGGAGTAGCTGACCAAACAAAGAAACCTCCCGGCCTAAGAACACGGTTCAGTTCCAGCAGAAGCAGCCCACCTTCAAGGTGTACCGCCAATCATAACGCAACATTCATTAGCAACCATGAGCCAAGGAAAGGAGCAAATCTGAAATTCACTCAGGAGAAAAAGGTGAAATTGTGATAGATAACCTTCAGCATGCCAAGGAACTCGACACCGTGCACAGTGCACGAGATCGAAGACTCTGCTTGGGAATGGCAGGCGCTGGGACCCCATAACAGCAGAAATCGCTGGTATTCCTCGTTCCAGGGCAAACTGAACCTGAGCCTCATGTTCGTCTTTGGGAGCGAACGACATTGTTAGAACCTCTCTCTCGAAAAGGTAACCCCCAAAGCTTGCAACTCCGCATCCAACATCTAGTATGACTCGTGTGTGCTTTCCCCATTTGATATTCGGTACTGACTGCACCAGATGACAAGTAACTTCTTAGGCTCAGGAGCTAGAACTATGAATGAGGATGAGTATTAAGAGGGACAAAAAAAGAGTGTAGAATAAGACTTAATAAAAAAAACAAACAAAGAGAATAGGCTAGTTGAGCTAACATAAGCAGAAGGATAGTTTACTATGCCAGTAGACGACTATGCACAATGCAATGTATTTCTCCAGATGCTTACAATCTGAAGAAAATCGATGTAATGGAGCGCGCCATGTATGAACTGTGTGCCTCCCCGGGGAAAAGTTAGAAACTCGCCAGTCACCTTAACCCAGTTCTGGTGACCCTTCACATCTGCGAGCGTCTTGTGTGGCACATTATAGTACCATATCTGCCAGATCCAACAATTATGTTACATGAAAAAATGTCTTTGGTCTTAATCTGCTGGATAAATCAAGTAGATCTAGACGGAAGCAAAAAATAAAGCTGCACACAATCCTGCATGTTATGCGACTAGATGTTTGTACTTCTTTGCTCCATAAGATGTTTCTTTGACAGTAGAGTAAATGTTTAACAGAGTCAAACCGAGGCACGATGGAATCCTTAAGTACAACTCAGCTTGAAAGTTTGAAGTCCACTCTCTCGATTTGAACGTGCTCGAACTTGTGTTTTAGTTCAGATGAACACCAGTTTGATCATTGAGATGTTACTGCAAGCTCGAGCTAGGCCAGAAATAATATGATGAATGACATACAGAATGTAGCACGAATACCTTTTCTCTGCTCTTGGGCCACTCAATGGACTTCTTATATCCCTCAGGGACTGGGACCAGACAAGTAGGCGCGTCCTCAGGGCAATGCCTCTCCCGATGCTCAAAGTGCTTGGTGCTGTGCAACTGCCTCAGCGCCTTCTCATTGTCCAGACATGGTATGTAGTCCGGACCTGCCGTCACATTGCAGAGCTGCCATGTGTATCCGTAGATGCTATCGTTGCCACCCGTCCCCCCCTGCCCCCTCCTCTCCTTCTGATTCTCTGATTGTGTTGCCTGCGTTGACCATGACCTCTTTGACTCCTTCGATTCCTTTGGGATCCCTGAGCTTTCCCCGCTCGGAAACGACCCATCTGTTTTATGCAACTCTTCGTTTTGTTGGGCATCCTGGTGAGTGTTACTTTGGACTTGCATCTCGTCATGTTCTTGCTGTGCCGGGCTCGTCGCTTCCACGCGCTCGCGCCTCTGATACGCTGTTTCTTCCGGTCTCTGGGCCTCTTCTTGAGATTGCTGCTGCGATTGCGATGTTGACTCATCTTCTGCTCGAAGTCGCTGTTGCTCTTCTATTCGCTTTTGTTTATCAATGTCCAACATTTGTTTTTGAGGCTGCTCCTGTGTTGCGGCGTCATTCTCTTGCTGTGGCTTTTGATCTTCGTTCGCGTCACTTTGCGAGCCTTTATAATTGTCACCTGGACCACTTTCATTGCCTTCGCTGGATTGCCCTTGCAAACTGTCGTTGTGCTCGGCTTGATTTCCTTGTTTTTGCTTCTCTTGTTGTTGATCCTCGTCTGTATATTTATTCTCGCCTTCTTGTGAGTTGCTTCCATTTTGAGAGCTTGCAGCCATTTCTTGCTCTTGATTTCCGCTTGTATCTTCATTGCTCTGTTGCTGCTGCTGCTCATCGTTTCCCTGTTCATTGTTCTCTTCACTTTGTTGGTTCTGTGTCCCCGTGCTCCCTTCAGACACTTGGTTCTCATTCTCATTCTGCTGTTCATGCTCTTCGCCGGATTCTTTCCCATGCAGACCTTGTGTGCTCAATCCCGCAGCATCCCCATGGTTGTTTTCTGAATTCACCCCATCGTTTTTGACGTCGTTGCCGCCGTTTTCTTGATCTTGCAATCCCTGCTTATCATCAGTAGAACTAGCACCCTTATCCGCATCGTTTTCGTTAGTTTGATTCTCCTGAGAGCTCCCATTTGCGCCATCATTGTTGTCATTGGCGTTATTGTTGACGTTATTATTGTTGCTGTCAGATTGATGAGAGACGTCGGATTTGATGGCGTCGTCCGGGAGGTCGCCTGGATTGTCTTCGTACGAAGAGGTATCTTTCTTCTCATTGGTTTTGACGGATGAGGAGGAGGAGGAGAAATCGTCGTTGGTGGTGGTGGTGGCAGTGGTGGTGGTGGAGGACGAGGATCGTTTGGTGGTGGTTTGTGGGGGGACGAAGGAATCAGACGTGAGCATCCAGACGCCGACGATGCACAGCGTGACAAAGACGATGGTTGTGATGGTGGATGTGTAGGAGGTGTAAGAAGAGCGCTTGTTGCCGCGTGACGATCTTCCGGGAGCCATTTCGAAGAGAGAAAGAGAGAGAGAGAGAGAGAGAGAGAGGGGAAGGTGGTTAGATGGGAAATGGTGGAAGGAGGAGGAGAATAATGAGTAGTTTGTGTATGCGTGTGTGTGGAGGGAAGAGAAGTAAGAGGTGGGAGAGAGGGTTTGAGTGAGTTTGTGGAGGGAGATGAAGTTGCAGGTAATTAGGAGGAAAGGTATAGTGATCCAAAAGCGTAGGAGGAGGGAATTTGTCCTTAGACCAAGGACTCTGTTTTTGAAACTTGCCAAAAAAATAAAAAATAAAAACAAATAAATAATCCAAGCTAAAAAAATTTCCGTATAATAATCCCAACAAAAGAGAGAAATTAGTGATATGGTTCAGCCCATATATTTCTATTTTATAAGATTTCAAGATTCTTAATTTCGTATACCGACAGTGTGATCCAAACACCCGTGCTGCGGGTGGTTCCTCGATATGGATTAAATGTACCATGCTTTGGTTTCAAGACTCTTGTACGAATAAAAAGTCACATCCTCGTCAATTTTGGAGATCGTTCGTTTAACACGTAATGAAGCCAAAATTTTAATGGCGAGAAAGCAATTGCTTGGCACACGTAACTTGTTCTCAATCAATTATCCGTCTTCGTTCATCGTCGGGGACGATGAGATATCCGACAAGCGGGACGAGGGCAGATTGACTCTGAACCTTTTTCCCAGGGGGAAAAAAAAAAAACATCTGAAGGAGAATGTTGTCTACAAAGGCGACTATGGAGGAAGTGCGGCTGGGACTTCCAAAACTAGTTCGAGAAAGGCGAAGTTCCCTCCTCTTCACCCTGAAGCGCAGAGCTGACTTCATCCTGTTGCAAGCAAAGCTTCTTCTTTTTTTTTTTTCCTCCTTCGAGGCATCACCAGGCTGCGTCGTTGGAACCCTCCTACATGCTATGAGATCGCGAAGTCAGACAGCTACCGACGGAACGGATGGAAAAGGTACGTGCCTCCAGCTCCGCACGGAGCATTGCCCTTTTGGCGCAAGCGCTTGTGTGCTAATCGTTGTTCCATGCAAATTACGACTTAGGATGGGTTTTAGGATCCTCTGTATTCTTATTCGAAATGAGGTGTTTGCGAAACTTTTGGCTTGGTAGGCTTGAAAACGTGGCTCATTAGGGATGGCCCTATGTATTCCCTTTCCCTCTTTAGTGGGCTTGATATCGGTCATGTGTCCTCCTGACACAACACACGATAACTCATGATTGGTCTGCGTCCCTCTAACATGCGACGACTTATGTGCTGTTGATTCCTTAACTAGGATTGCCACAAGGCACCAGCATGTCCACCATTCTCATCTTGGTTCTCTCACTACGAATACTTTGTCAGTTTACTCATTTGGGAACTTTTCGACCATTGGCTCTTGAGCATCTCCGAATTTTGGGGAAATCCTGTAGCGAACCACTAAAGAAACTCTCCCCAAACAAATGATTTGACATTTGGGAAGTGAAGGCCAATTTCCATTTTCTCATACTTGACTTGCGTATAAGAAGTTTTCGTTTTCCTGACTATGTAGCCAACAAAGTTTTTGCATTTGGGAAGTGCTTCCGATGCCCCGATGAATGAACTCTCCTGTGATTGAACTATGAGGCAACGTTTGGGCTTTGGGCTGCCCATTAAATATTGGACTCAAAGCCCATCAAAGTGGATGACATTGTCGGCCTCGGGTCGGGTCATCTAGCAACAGTTTTATTCAAGACAGAAACAGATAAAAATAATGGATTCCAGGCAGCAGTTATAGGATAAATATGTCTCTTAAGTAATCATTAGATAGGACATTGTCAAAGCTAATGATATTCCTGAAGACTTGGGATTCTTCTGACTTTCTGAGATCAGATTAAATTTCCATCTTCCCGTGTTGAATCTATGCCTAAGGTCCGACCGACACCGAGGCCATGAAGTTTGCGAGGAATTACTCATTGAGGCACGGGAATATACGACGAATGATTGGTATAAAGAAATGAACATGATATTTCATGCTTATTAAACATATTAAAGTCAGATTCGGCCAAAAAAAAATTAAAATAAAGGAATTGATTGTATAACAATCTTTGGGTGACTATTGTTTTGAGCCACAAAGAATAACTAATAAATAATTAAAAATTATTATAGGGTCCACTCTTTTAAGAATTTATGACTCACAAAATACTGTTATTCTCACGGTCACTCAAAAACCGTTATGGTAATAAAGTCTTCAAAGTAATTAGGCATAGTGCTTGATATTGAAATTTGCTGAATAATTTGTCACGATGTTGTGGTCTAACACAGTCGACCAATTTGTCCTTTTATCTTCAGATTAAGGCTCCATTTGTTTCGCGGGAAAAACATTTTCTTAAAAGTGATCACTTCCATTGCTTAAAATGATTAGAAAAATTGAAAATGTTAACATTATTAATAACGACACAATGATCGACTATCTCTTTTTGCTCATACCTCGCGACAGTTCTAGGGTTCTCACACCCTCTACTGATCCCACCGTGCACTTGCAAATCCCTTTACTAAACACTTTGACAAAAACACAAACTCTGTAGACCAAAAAACTTCTGCATAGTGTCTACAGATGAATAACATGTGTTTAGAGAAACATTACAAGCAAACGAAACCATCTATCCTTGTTCATCGGTGTCGTCATCGTCTAAGGGTCTTTTTGGTGGTCTTCCGTGGCCGGGGTTTCACAGGTGAAATGATCAGATGAGAGTATTCAGTTCTTTGTATACACCTGAAGACCTTTAACAACTCGCCGTCTTGTTTTAACCTTGATCATCTTCATATGTTTCAGCCGAGCAAGTGTAAATGCCAACGGCCAATGCCCGTGTTTGTAACCCACTAATCGAAACACCGTTTGGACGAAGCTTCGGTTGAGCGGAATACGACCACCTAAAAAAAGCTGGGAAAAGTACACTTTTAGTGCCAAAAGTTGTATACGAATATCACTTTGTCAAAAGTTTCAATCGGATCATTTTAGTACCAAGCCGGAGACAAAATAATCACTTTGGTGCCTCCGGCGAGAATTTCGAATCAAAATTGCCACGTGTCAATAATAATTATTTTTAATAAAAAAATAACATTTAAAAAATTAAATAAATCCATGTGGGCTACCATGTGGACTTATGCACTTTAAAATAAATTAAAATAAAAAAAATTCAAATTTAAAAATTAGCTAAAAATTAAATTCATTTAAAATACAAACTTTATTTAAAATAAAATTAAAAATAAGCCAAATTTTTTATTAAAAAAAAATATATATGGGTAGATAACCAGTTGCCGTTCCCACCATCACCGACAATGGCCGGCGATGGCGGGGCATGACCCGTAGGGGTCGCCGAGCTCTTACCGAGGGCAGGCAAGCCCGGGTGTGGGTCGCCGGCCCTTGGCTCGACTCGAGCGAGGGCCCATGACCCTCGCCCGATCTCGGGGAGGGCCCGCGGGCCTTCGCCTGCAGCCCGGTGGGGGTAGGCCCTTGGGCGAGGCTCGGCGACCCCTACTAGCCATACCCCACCACCGCCGGCCATTGCCGGCGAAATGGGGCGGTGGTGGCGAGGGCTGCGCAACCCCTCGCCGCCCGCAAGTTCTCCCTTTTTTTTTCCTAAGTTTTTACTTTTTTTTTTTGTTAATTTTTAACCTAATTTTTCAAATTAGTTTGAAAAACAATTTGTATTTTTTTATTTTTGTAAACTAATTAATTTTTTATTTAAGTTATTTGAGCAAAAAAAAATAATTAATTTTTTATTTTTATTTTTAATATTTTTTAATTTTTACCTTTTTAAATTGCTAACTGGACCTCGTGGGTGCCACGTCAGCTTCAAATAATAATAAAATAATGCTACGTTAGATTTCCAATGGAGCAAATCGGATTTGGCACTAAAACGATCATTTTTTAAAAAAATGGGTACTAAAGTGATCCGATTGAAACTTTTGGCGTTAAAAGTGTACTTTTCCCAAAGAAAAGCCCATGAGATAGACTCACAACATCTTGATTTTAGAAGCATAGAAATTCTCTCACATGCATGCAAATCGCCATATGAGACCATGAAACAGTATGCTGCCCAAGCGGAAGTCATCATTCGAGTTCGAGGTGGGGCAGAAAGACAGAAACGGACGGGGCATAAAATCAACTTGCCCCACTCGTGCGAGAAAAATGGCTTTTGGGCATTTGTACTGCCATTATAAAGACCATGTAATAAACAAATGAGAAAGATGAAGTGTGATGTGCCATGTTACTGTTTTGGAACATGGCCTCATCGGTTGGTATTCGATCCACCTCCTGGAGTCTCTGCTCGTCCCAATCCATCGGCGACTTCATCAGAATCTGAGAAAGGGACGTCCACGACGGGAAGAAAAGGAAGTGCAGATTGTTATTCTTCCCTAAACCTCGGTTGGAATAATTATGGGTGTCATCCAATTGATCTACGGAAGGATAGTTATGAAAAAGTTCATTCATGTTTGCCAAATTCGAAAGGAGAGTTATGATGGTCGCGGCATTCTCGAGTTTGGTTTGTACTTTGTTCACAACAGTCAGAATAGTGAGGCTGCTGTAAAAGATAGGCTAAGACGGTTGATTTCTGCTGTGTAAAGCACTTTGCAATTGATTGACAAAGGAGGACATTATGGAATGACTGGCCCCCCCCCAATAAAGGGAGAGGTGGCTAAGCCGAGCAAGACCATAGGTGAGGAGATTCAATTTGCCCTAGAGCGCTTGTCTCTCATTGAATATGTTTAGACAAATTGCCGGAAGTTTGGAATTATCGTCGGTGGATATCTTCTTGTAAATTTATTCTAGGATCTTCACGAGAGAGAGGAAGAACGAAACTAGTCAAAGTTTATGTCTTCCCTCAATAACTTGATAGAAAGAGTATATTAAGAGCCCATTTATACTGCATGATAGACACTGAAAAACACTACCTGTATGATAGACACTTAAAAAACCCTAATTTCTTTATTTAACATCACCTACTAAATGCATAACCAACTTGGCTCATTCGACTAATCAGTTAGCCCTACGCCTACCTAACAAAGAGTATACTGTTTCTATTCAAATCATAGAAATCATATCATATACTTATATATCCCATTAAATTCCTTAGCAGAATCTGTGTCATTCTCTTATGTGGATGCAGTTCAAGTGCCCGGAAAAGGATAAATTCTCTTGTAACTCCTTGTTTACTATTTCGCAATCCATTGTTGCACGACTTAATTCACGTTGGGCATTCTATGTGCTATCCGTTTTCCAATATATTCTTCCACCTAGCTACCTGAGTGCTATGGGGTTAATTATTGCTTAACACCTATAGGTTGTCAATAATTTTCCAAAAGATCATCAAGCCGGACGTACTTGTCACAGAAATGGGGAGGTGGCTTTCGGGCATAATGCAATTCCAAATCTAAAAACAATTATTGTGTCGTGTTCGATTGCGACTCGACTGTTTTCTTTTCTTCTAGTCCAGTTTGATCTATGACCGTTTTCTGTAAATTGTGCATTAAGCAACTTGAGTTTGATAATGCCTTAAAGGTTATATGCATGAACTAAAGTTCCTCACAAAGATAGTTTTGGTATGCATCATCTTCATTTTATTCCTCATATCGCCTGCCGGATATATTAATTATAGTTAATCACTAGGCATTTCAGATATCTTTTTTCTTGATGTACTTCATGCCAACAAAGGTACCGCGATTTTTTCTCCTCTCACACCTAAAAATGTGATGTTAAGGTGCATACATGAGGGCATTAGATGAAAGAAACTTCACATTGGGATGTAATGTGAAGCTGCTAATATATTTTAATTGGCCAATAATTGATTGACTTAAGCTTTCGAGTGAATATGTGTCTAACTAGATGTGTTGATGGGACTAAACTTAAGCTCTCTCTTAACAATTTCCTCAAAGGAAAATATAAAATTTGTACTGTCTTGGTCAAACTAATGGTATCAGAGCAAATTGTTGATTGATAGCGCACTCCCAATTAGTATGTACGATGAAAATTTAAGAAAGGAGAATTTAGGATGTGACTCCCCATCGAGGTGGCTGATGGTGTTCTCCGACTTTCCACAAAGCTTGGCTGGGCCAAGGGTGATTTAGGTGGAATCTAAAGGGTAGATATTATCCCCACCAATATCTACCAAACTTGGTCAAGCTAAGGTGGCAAACCTCGAGTTGCAACAACATGATACCTAGATTAAGAGAGAGCGGACACAATGCAGGTGGTTTACACATGAGTTGGAGAGAGATCTGTTAAAGTGCATGTGTGAGGATGTTAGATCATAGATATCCAACATCGGGATGTAATAAGAGCAATTAATATGTTTTAGTTAGCCCATTGCTCATTGGTGTAAGTTTATAAGTCAATGTGGTCTAATTGTATATGTTTATGAGTTTGGACTTAAGCTATCTTTTGGCGATCTCTCCTTGATGAAGGTATCGAGATTGTGCAATGTGAACCCAAAACATTACTCAATGACCCAATCACGATACTCATTACTAGTTACCAATTAGTTATTCCACGATTTCATTTTTGCGTAACTCACAAAAGCAAAGTGGGGGCAAAGTACTCTCAAGCCTTTCGTCTGGAAAATTTCTGGTGTGGTCGTTGGTAAGTAGATAAGTGCTTTATATGAGTAGTGCTAAGCGAGGGACAACATGAAACTTGAAATCATCAACAACGTTTTCAACAAAGTCTTCTTCGTTTTGCTGCTTGTTTTTATTTTATTTTATGTTTTTCCACTTCCTTATTCTTATTTGACATCAACCGTCCACAATACCAATCTTGGATTGCATATTACACATATATTCTACGTGAGGAATATGGTAAAATGGGTTAAAGAACCACATATAATGAGTTAGAAAATGTGTGTTACGCCATCGGGATTTCTTATATTATCTCTCTTAATTTGAATAATAATTTCTGATTGTTTGTGTGTATTCTATATATTGGTTCGATTTTCATTGTAAAAACAGCTTATCTTTGTTTAATAATGGAAGTATGGGAAATGATTTTTTCTCCTTTCTCCTAATAAGACGTAATATTCAAAGAAGGAAGGTTTCCGCAGATACTAGTTCAGGAATTCTGACCGACCACAAAAAAAAAATTAACTTTCCAACTTATTATCAGCAGCAACCTTACTCCAATCCAATAGTGCACCTATATATAACAAATCTTCGTAATTGTCTTAATCCTCTTCATAATCCCCAAGATGCAGACTCAGAATAATGTTAACACTTGCCAAAAGCGAAATATATAGGAAAGCCAAAACATTTTTGCTAAATCAGGACCCAAGCGAATTATATTACCAATCACACGGACACCATTTTAACGGAATTTCAAAAATCCTAACGAAACAATTGAAGAGATTATTACGGTCTCTTAAGGGATCATTTCTCGATGGCCGGGTAACATTTGATCGAAGATCTCGACCCTTAAAAAATACCTTCTGAGCGTGTAGGTATTGCAAAATTGCAACAGAAACAATTGTAATGACGCTTATTATGAAGATGAACCGGTTCCTCAAGAGATCATTAAGGTGAAGTAATTGTGAAGAGCCGGATTGAAGACTTCTAGGCCATCCAAAGGGTTACTTGGGTGGTCCCTATATGATTGAACATTACAACGAATGGTTGTAAATCAAACCGAATCTACTTTTGTAATTTGGCTTGCACCGAACGGTTCTAGTCAAACCAAAGGCCAGTTCACATCAACCATGAATGTGTTGGATCTAATTTCATCTACCCTTTTTTTTTTAGGGCGGAATTTTCGTCTACTTGTCTCCACGTAAATCCAAGTAATTAATTAAGGTGGGACCCAGTGAAATTAGGCGGGACTCTTGTTTAGTCAACGTGGTATGACTTTGTGGGGTTAGGGCATTAAAAGAAAAGTTTGGAGCCACCCATATGACAGCAAGTCCATATTGAATTATTTTTGGCAATGATTCGACGTGCGACAGGAGCTTCGTGCGGGGGTTAGATCACAAAATGTGATTTTTGACCATGATATTTGACTAGGGTTTGATGTTAGTCTGGAATTACAAATAGAAAGGGTACACTATTTTCAAGTTTTTTTCGCAATATTATACATATAGAGACCATTTTTATGTGAGTTGATCAGATTACGTATCAACTTTATTAAGCATGTACTAATATTTACTGACACCTTTTTAAGGCAATTTCTTTTTCAATCTTATATGAACCTAACTTGAAGAAAATAGAGAATTACCAAAAGAGTTCTAAATCTATTACAATTGTATCAATTCAGCCTTAATTTTTTTTGCCTGTTGAGTCCTAAACGTTTTGCAATTGTGTCAATTCAGCCTATTTGGCCAGCAAGATCCGATGTGGCAATTTTTTAAATATTTTTTTGAATTTTTACTATTAAAAAAAAAAAAATTGCCACGTCAACGCTGGCTAGTCAAATGGATTGAATTGGAAAAATTGTAAAATGTTTAGAATTGAATTGACAAAAAAAAAAACTTTAGGACTAAATTGGCATAATTGCAATAAATTTAATAACGGTAAAAGTACAGCAGGAGTGCCAATATTTGTGTACGGTACTCACTTTAGTGCCAATATTTTTTTTGAATCACTTAAGTGAAAAATCGGAGAAAAAACCATCACAGAAGTGCCAATTTTAATTTAAAAAAATGATTATTTAAATGTTAATTCCGATCAAACAGTACACATGGTATTTTTTAATTAAAATTTTAATGTTATATGTCAATTTTTTAAAAAAAAATCAACCCACATGGCGTCCACATGGATTGTTTAACGAAAAAATAATTATTTTTTAAAAAAAATTAAAATTAAACAGAAAAATAGCCTAAAAAACAAAAGGGAACCGTGAGTTTGCAACGGCGAGGACTGGAGGATGGCCAAGGGGGCTCGTCAAGCCCTAGCGACCCCCGTCGAGGCCTCGCTAGGGTCGGCTAGGCCCGCAGGTGGCTAGGGGTGTGCATGGTCCGGGCGGGTCCAGTCTCAGCATGAAACCGGGGACAAGACAAGTAGTCTAGGTCCCCAAATTTTCGAGACCAAGGACCAGACTAGGACTAGACCGGACCGAGATCGGCAGTCCGGTTCCGATCCGGCCCGGTGGGACCGCTAAAATCTAACCCTTGAAATACAATATGCTTCCGTTACATGTTAATTTACAATCTATACCCCTGGTTGAATAAAAAAAAACGCTGGTCCAGGTTTGCTCACCTTCACAATAAAGGCGTGTCTTCACATAATGGTAGATTTAACAATGACATTGATCTAACCGCTGACATAATAGAGATATATAAATGACAGAATCGAAAAAACCTAATTGGTGAACACCTACTAATAGTGATGTTGTTTACTAAACGGATTTCACATACAAGCAGTGTACATAAACAAAATACATTATTACTCATTGAAATGAACAACTAAAACGCATGAACAGTAAGAAATTGCTACCACTATATTAAATAAATCGATTGAATCATTTCTTTACGAAAAGAACATGCCAACATATACTCACCACACAATGCACTGGAAAAGACCATAATAAATAGGATATATTGCATTCATAACATTGAGGGGTTGTCCGAGTTTCAAGAATGTACATCCTAATAATGAAAAAGGCTCAAGAAATGAACATTGAAAACAAATGAAAGCTTCATTTTTTTAATTGTATATATCTATATATATAAATAATTATATATATTATAGGTAGTTTGATCCTCGGCGGTCCGGGCCGGTCCCACCCACCGGAATAGAGGACCGGACCGCTCGGACACCGGTCCCATTTATTGGGATCGGGGATTGGACTACCCCTCTTAAGGACCGGACCAACTTGCCTAGTCCAGTCCGGTCCAGTTTACTCACCCCTAGCCGTGGCAAGGCTCGCAAACCCACGGTGAGGCCGACCTCACCCGGATCCGGGTGAGGTAGAGTCTCGCCGGGGCTAGGCGAGGCCGACCCGGACTAGCGATAGCTCGACGAGGCTTGGCCGTCACTAGGCGAGGCCGGCCGAGCCCCGCCACGTCGAAGCTTGACCTCGCCCCCCTTTGCTGGCCTCGCGGACCCTAGCGAGGCCTCGGCGGGGGTCGCCGGGGCCGGGCGATCCCCCTCGGCCATCCCCCATCCCTTGCCGCCCGTGAGCCCTCGTCGCCGCACCCGACTTCTTCTTTTCTTTTTATTTTATTTAATTTTTTGACTTTTTTTTAAAGTTTTTAACTTTTTGCTTTTTTTTTTTAATTGCTGACTTGGAAGCTCTGGCGAGCCACGTGGACGCTATGTAGGATTTCCGGCGAAGCTCATCGGAGTTGCCATTGAAACAACCGTTTTTAAAAAAATTAGCACTTAAGTGATCAAAAAAAAAATATATTGGCACTAAAGTTAGTGCTATACACAAATATTGATACTCTTGCTGTACTTTTTCCGATTTATAACTTTTTGGTAATTTTTCCTGAAGAAAACCAACCATTTGTTTTTTTTTTTTCCTTCATACTAGCAAAGGAAAAACCCTACGGTCTATTCAACTAGAAACTCAATTTAGGATTCTAATTAGTTTGTTCCTTCCAATGTTGGACATAAAGTAAAGGAAAGCGAAAGGTAAGGAAAGGAGAGAGAAAGGTTAAGACAAAAAAAAATTTCACTGTTCAACCATGAAGAAAATTCCATAACGTTGCTCTGGAACCATGTCCTCAATTTTTTTCCGCTATCAATGATTGTAAATTCGAACGAGAAGAAGTTGTAAAATTGGACTTGGACTTCCATCAGAATCACTTAAAGTTTAGATAAAAGAACGAATAAATGATCTTTTAACAAGTCAAAGTAAAATTAGGAGTTTCCCCCTCTTTTTATGTCGTGGAAAGCTCGCCGTCAAAGGAAAGAAATTTCTCTGACCCAAAAAAAAAAAAAACCAGAGGAAAGGAATTTCATTAGCATCCTAATTTCTCGCTACTGAAGTCATCTTATCATCTTCAGCAACAAGATTTTGAAGTTTGTTCTAATTTTTTTTTTTTTTTTGGCAATACCAAAACTCTGGATTCCAACTAGTTAAATTTGTGTTTTATCACATTAGACATGACCAAATCGAACCGTGGGTCAGGAACCGACTCTCAAGGGCCGGTTCCGACCCGTTTAATAATTAAAAAGGGGGAGGGGGGGGAAGAGCGGTTGGGTTCTTCCCCCGGGCCCCCCCCAAACGGCTCTTTGAGCCGTTGCAATTTTACCAAAAAAAAATTGATTTTTTTAAAAATTAAATAACCCGCTCATTCTCTATAAATATCTAGCCTCCCCATTTCATTTTTCTCACAATGCATAATACGACCACAATGCATAATACGCCCCCCCACATGATTGTTTTCACTTGTCCCATGAACATGCTCCTCCTTTCCGCTGCCCAAATCTCTCCCATTCTCTCTCTCTCTGCCTCACAAATTAAATATACATCAAAAGCAGAAACCATACTAAAAAACAGGAGTAGAAGAAGGAGGATGAGGTGGGTATCATTTCCGTTGAGAAACGAAAGAGAATTCTAGCAGCAACCTAGGAACAAACATCCTTCCCTCCCTCTACATCTTCTTTGTCAAACATTAAGAGCATGATGCTATCGACATAACCCAAAGACGCCGTAGGTTATCAATCTAAAAGAAATTGATCAGACCGCCCTCCTTCCCCTCTTCCTTCTTGGGTGAGTAATGGGTAACTAATAGTATAGTTAGTCAGAGTACTATAAGAATTTTCGCATTGAACCCACAAATGCCTATATTTTTAAGTCAAATCGAAATCATTAGAATTTTCTCTTTGAGTGAAATCATAGACGCTTATGACCTCCCCTTCTATGCCCTGCCACTAAATCACCACCTCCCCAAGTCAAACTGGTGCTATATTGTGCTAGACTGCTCTGTACTTCTTGTACGATACCTGCACATCATCTTGCAAAAAATCATAATAACACATCTTTTCACTATGAGAAAGTTGTCATTACTGTCATTATCATCCTCATCATCCTTTCCATGTCCTAAAACGGGTCCAAACAACTGTTCTCTCCCGCTAGTTTAGACTCCGTCGATTTATCCACATCCAAACTCTAATAAGAGACACTAGTAAAGAAAATAGATGAATACCTATGAATGCTTATATTCCTTGTCTACTTATGAATGCTGAATTTGGACATACAAGATTACACTCATTTCATAAAAGGATACATTTTCACTCGCAAGTTGTTGACAAAACTTGTAGATAATAAAAAAGTCATTTTGCCGAAGGAGGTGATTAGAGGAGCAGCATCGGAGGGTTTTTTCTTCTTCTTTCTTTCATTTAGCGGTCAAAAAAGAAGTAGCGGGTTTTCCGGTGCGAAGAAGTAAAAAAGCTTAGTGCATCGAAACGTGGCGTCAAACCGTCCGTCAGATTGGAAGCAGAGTGTCGTCTGAAATTTTCGTCGGAGAAATCCATAGCCGAGAGAGAGAGAGAGAGAGAGAGAGAGAGAGATTTTGGCTCTCTCAAACTTGCTCATCACTCTCGCCCCAGAAAGCTTAATCACCTGCAACAAAACCAGAAGATACAGAGGAGAGAGAGAGAGAGAGAGAGAGAGAGAGAGAGAGAGAGTATTTTTTATGGATATGTCGAGACTTAAATGGAGGTGGCAGGAGATTGCAGGTACTGAGAGGAGAGAGAGATGGACGAACCATGGCGGCGTCGCAGAGCGAAAGAGAGCTGTAAATTCCATGGCCCTTTAATGCAAAGAGTAGAGAGGGAGAGAGAGGTGTAATGGATTGAAGGCTCTGCCGCATAATCGTCCTGACATGTGTCTCACCCAAAAAAAAAGCCATTAGCAATTGCACACACCCAACTCCCAGTTACCCATTATAATCCAGTATGGATCTCTTACACACAACACTCATTCCTGCTCTGTTTGAATTCTCCATCTTCTAGGGTTTTCAACTGCTAGACTAGGAAGTGGAAGGAAGATAGGAGGACCGTGTGCTCTGATATGATTTGAATTGCCAGTCCGGATCGAGATTTGCCCCGGTCAATCGTCACGAAATGGCTGGGTTCATTCCATTAGGAGGAGCTGCTAGATCAGCAGGAGGAGAAGGAGGAGGAAGAGGAGATCAGCAGATCAACCACCCCCAAGCCACGGCCGCCGCTGAAATTCCTTGGTTCTGGTACTCGAGAAGCGACACGGACGACGTCGGGACGTCTTCGACTTTCAAGGGTACGGAGCTATGGCATCAAACACAACCGCAACCCCAACAACAGCTGCACTTCTTCTCACAGCAGCAGCAGGATCTCTACGCATCAGCCGCGGGCCTCAGGGTTGGGAGCAGCAGAGGCGATGGCGGCAGCGGCAGCCGCAGTGCCTCAGCCAACGTGTTCTCAGACGAGAGCTCGAGATCGAGATCAGAAGGAGGCTTCACGACGTTGACCTTGGCGGCGACAATGGGTGGAGGCATGAGAGAGGGGATCAGCTGCCAGGACTGCGGCAACCAGGCCAAAAAGGACTGCCCGCACTTGCGCTGCCGGACATGCTGCAAGAGCCGCGGATTTGAGTGCACGAACCACGTGAAGAGCACGTGGGTCCCCGCGGCAAAGCGGCGGGAGCGGCAGCACCAGCTCGCCGCCGTAAGGGAGCACCACCACCACCAGCAGGAGCAGAGGCTGCAGCTCCGAGGCAAGGCCCCGAAACGGCCGAGGGAGGATCATGGGAGGCCTAACGCCTCAGGTATTTGTTTATATGTTATTACTTTTAGTACTCAAGGATCGTATCATTTGCGTGTGCGGTGATGATCGTATCTTTGTCCCGGACTATAGGGATGGAGTTAGTCGGGTACTTCCCAGCCGACCTGAGCTCTCCGGCGATGTTCCAGTGCGTGAAAGTGAGCTCTGGCGACAACCCCGACGAGCAGTTCGCGTATCAGACGGCCGTGAACATCGGAGGTCATGTGTTCCGAGGGATTCTCTACGATCATGGACCAGATCACCCCACCTACACCAATGTGGTTACCAGAGACGACTCCTCCTGTGGTGGTGGTGGTGGTGGTGGACTAGTTCAGCCTCTTGACCTCATAGCTGCTGCAGCCACCGCAGCCGCGTACCCCATCACCAATGCAGCAAGTGTGCACGCGTCGTCCACGATGACGGCCCCGTTCTTCGACCCGCTCAGCACATACATGGCTGGTACGCAATTCTTCCGACACTCCTAGTGTGGCTGGGACATCCAAAACTAGTGCGAGAAAGTAAGAAGTTTCCTTCCTCTCTTCACCTCGTAGCGCAGATCTGAACACCCCGCGATAACCTTTCTATCTCCAAGCCTGTCTTTGGGAACCCAAAGAAGATGATGCTTGCGTCCCCGCGGGATCGGATCTCTTCCACAGAGAGTCCGTCGGGAGCGTTGCTTCTCAAATGGCTTCATCCGGTGCTAGCGGTTATAGCATTTTTCCTATGAGCAAGCGAAATTTTTCTCCTTAAAGGCATCATCATGATATGTCCCGGCCGCCCCGGATCTCAAACTCATCACTTCGTGTGCGCATCGCCGCTCTCAGGGTTGTCCTACCAAATCTTATAGGATGAAAAAAGTCTCACTAATCAGTGTTACACGAATATTTTTGCACAAGCATGATCCTTCTCTAAGCATGGAACTCATTTTTGATTGACTTAAAGATTTGTCAAGCAGGAGGGAGAATGTAGATCCATAATTTTGTCATTTCATATTTGTGGAAGAAGTAACTACATTATCTTCTAGTATGATTTCCAAAATTTACTCATAAATACCCTTGCTAATAAATACCCTTGTTTTAGGTATTTACGGCAAAGCTTATTTTATGCTAACGTCATTCCATGCAAGAATGGCTTAGAATAGGTGGCAACGTCAAGAGTTATTTTTGTGTAGTATTACAGAAAGTTTTGATTTGATGGGCTCGGAACGAGACTCGTTAAGGATGACTCGGCCTATCCCATCACCCTTTCTAATAGGTTTGGTGTGGGCTTATGTCCTCCGGACACATGACAAATTCGCGATTGGCCCATGTCCCTTTGGCATATGGCAACCTATCTAGTGTGGGTTTCCCTACTTTAGGATTTTCACATGTCATGATCCTATTAGCCAATTATATTGGTTCTCTCACTATAAGTACAGCATTGATCTATTCATTTGCGGACTTTTTGGCCATTGGCTCTTCAGTTTCTTCGGAAGATTTGGGTATGGCATTTGTATTCTTAACCTCCGTTCTCCGAACTTTACGAGATTTCAAAAGTGAATCACTGAAAAACTCTCCACAATCAATGATTTGACACTCTTTACCCACCACCTGGCATCTGGATCCACTAGAGTTGAACGCCCTTTCTCTCGTTCCCTCTCTACTTCACCTCGTTTACATTGTTACTGCTGCGAGACGCTAACCCTTCTTCAAGGCTCAAGGAGCTCGAAGCAGACCACCTCAACACAAGCTAACAGCATAACAAACTTCTTACACCATTGAGCATCGCAAATTTTCATTTATTTTTCCCCACTATATGTACGTAAAATTGATGAAAAGACACTAAGCTGCGATTCGTTCCAATTGTTCTTTCTTCGTAGATGTTGCTTTATCTAACTTAAACTCCGTTTCGAACCCAATTATTGATGGTTGATTTCGATTTTCTCGGACTTGACCCGTTTGGTGTCCGGGCCACCGACGCCAATATCGTCGATAGATGACGATATGTGGCTATCATCCGATCCACCAATAATTTGCCTATACGATATAATGTTCGTTCCAGGACTGTAGCCAACAAAATTCTGCATTTGGGAAGTGCCTCTGATGACCGGTTGAATGAACTCCCCTAGATCGGGCTGCCCGACCAGTAGCCCACCAAATTTTGACTTAAGGCCCACCAACGTGAGTGAGAGAACATGATGGGTCTCGGGTCGGGTCAGCTGGTATTAGTTTATCAGAGAGAGAAAACAGATGATAACGAAGTCAAGAAATCAGTCATTAGTAGACAGGGCACTGTCAAGTGATAATGATACTCCTCAAGACTTGGGCTTGTTCTGACTTTCTAAGATCAGATCAAATTTGGACTTCTGCGTTAAATCCACACCTATGATCCGGCCAACACCGACACTAGGAAGTTCGTGAGGAATTACTTATCGAGACACGAGTATGCGGCGATCGTTCAACATAAAATGTGAACGCGAGACTTCATGCTTGTTGAAGGGTTAAAACATATTTAAGTAATAAGGCACGCAGCATGATTAGGCAATTTGCTGATTAGTTCATTCATGGTATGATGTTCTAACACGTTCGACCAATTTGCTCTTTTATCATTGGATTCAATACGGGGGTTAGTTCAATGGAACTTTTGGTAATCAATGCACCACCTATTACAATACCATGCGCTTTGGTTTCAATTCACTTGCTTTCAATTTTCCAAAGGGAAAATTATCTAAAAAGTTATAAGTCTGTTGCACTTTTTTCAATTTAGTCTTAAACCTTTTAATTTTGTAAGTTGAGTCCTAAATCTTTTCATTTTTTTCCAATTGAGTTCATTTGGTTAATTTTGGCTGAAAATCACCGACGTGGACCCCAGCAATCCTACGTGGCACCGCCGGCATTGATGTGGATAATTTTTAATAATATTTAAGTATTTTTTTAAGTTTTCTATTTTTCCATTTCTTTTCCTTTTTTTTTTTTTTCAGAAATTGACCCGTAGAGGGTGGCTGGGCCATCGCTCGCCGCGTGCAAGAGTCATAGCCCTTTCCTGGCCTTGCCTAGTTCCGGTCAAGGCCATCGCAACAGTGGGTGAGGCCAACCTCACCCGGATTTGGGTGCAAGGCTAGGCCGAAATGATCTAGGCGAGGTTGGTCTAGCTCGCGGCTATTATGGCCTCGCCTAGAACTAGGCGAGGAACGCGACCCTTGCTAGCCATAGTAAAAAATAACTATAAAGAAAACAAAACAAAAGAAAGAAAATGTTAAAATAACTATTAAAATAATTCAAAAAAAGGAAAATATTATAAAAGCTTATCCACGTCAATGCCAATTGTGCCACGTAAGACGGCCGACCTCCATATCAGCTATTTTCAATCAAATTGGTCGGATGGACTTAATTGGCAAAACGTGAAAAGGTCTAGGACTCAATTGGCAAAATTAAAAGATTTAGGACTGAATTAGAAAAAAAATGCAATAACTTATGCATCTTTTGAACACTTTTCTCAATTTGGGTATGATTGGAAGATGCGGGTAGAATGGAAGAGACGAGCAAAGAAATATCCTATTCGCATATAATACGGCCGACCTCCATATCAGCTATTTTCAATCGAATTGGTCGGATGAACTTAATTGGCAAAACGTGAAAAGGTCTAGGACTCAATTGGCAAAATTAAAAGGTTTAGGACTGAATTAGAAAAAAAAATGCAATAACTTATGCATCTTTTGAACACTTTTCTCAATTTGGGTATGATTGGAAGATGCAGGTAGAATGGAAGAGACGAGCAAAGAAATGTCCTATTCGCATATAATAGTTACATGTATTATTTCAAAGATATGACAGTATGTAATTTATTTATTAAAATGTGTGATTGCCAAAGAACTATAAAAGTTCCTTTATTTACGTGCACAACACGTGCAAATTTTACTATGTAAGTATCAAGTAATAGGGCTTGCTAGGTTCAGATATAGCAACCAAGTAGGGCTGAATTAGTGGAAGCATAATCAAGTAGACATTTTACAAACTCTTTTCATGCTAGTGCAAATTTTGATATTTCTACAATCAGTAGATTTTGAGACTCCTGCAATGCTGTGTAAGCACATCTTTTCCATTTCTATTCAAGAATTTTTATGTGTTTCTACGCGCCTTTGAGACCTCGCAAAATGGATAAATTCATTCTTCTTTTTTTAGGAACACATACAATATTGTCACCACAAAAAGGATAATAGTAACCCCTCATTAACTACCTCATTTATGAATTTCATAGAATTAGAAATACATGTGTTGCTGAAACAGAATTTGTAGTTTGCTATCCTCTTGCCTAGCATGCAAAAATTTACCTCATCGAAAAGGATAATTCACTCAACACGAGAATCTAATTCATTGCTAGAATCCATGTTGTATATCTATATTTGAAAAAAAAAAAGAGAGGTTAATCTCCTCGTTTCTCTCATGATACACTCCTCTCCCGCTGAGCCCCTTTCTCGTTGGTCCACAAAAAGAAAAAAAGGTAGAACTAGTAGTATTGAGTTTCTCGACCCTTTGTCTTAGGATTTTTTTTTTTTTTTGGTCCAACTTTGTCTTAGGATTAGTCAGTTCTATTTTTTCATGAGAGCAGAGAAGGGATTAACACATTGGTAGAGTGTCACTTGACGTGGTAGAATTGGAAGTCATCAATTCAAGCTTGATTATCCCTAAAACCAATGCGAGTTTTTTTTATTTTGACTTACTCTCTCATATGATTGAATGAGATAAGAGGCTTGTGTGATTGACATGAGGGGATAGGAATGGCTATATTTCTAGGAGTGAACCCCAAGCTAGTATGAAATGCATGGATACAGATTATGCCTTGGAATGAAAGACAATTTTAAATAAGCTTTGTCTATGAACAAGGAAGCATTCTTTGATCCAATTGTTGCTCCGTGCTCCTGATAATGACTGTGAACTAAACTAGTTATAAGAGGATTGCAAGCCTAGTTGATCACACAAGAACTGTCAACCATGTCCCCGATTAGATTTTTGGCCCCTAGTTATGTCCACCCGGATACCCTTGGGACGGAGAGTGGGTGAAGTGGCATGACCGATCAACGAATGATGAATATCAGATGAAGATGAGGCATTCAATTTTCGGTGAAATTATTCTTCTTGGATGAGGAGGTGTAACCACGGATCATTGAAAGAAAGAATTGTAGAGTCATTAGTGGCCATGGTGACAAATGAATCGTACTTACATGGGAGCCCATCGAGGAATTGAATCACCGAGTACTTGTCCGAGAATTAGCAATTGATTGTGATGAGAGAGTTCACAACTTCAAATGTTGAAGGTGGTCACACATGTATTAGTTGGGTTTCTTGAGGGCGTTCTCAAAATCAAGTTTTAGTCCAATTTCCTTGGCCATGTAGCGATAAGTAATGCATCATCCTAGAGCAAGCCAAATCTCTTGAGATGTCCGAAGGTTGTGAACTTCATAAAAATTCTCAACTGTAAGGGTCGAATTCTTTAAACTACAAAGGAATTGATCCGTCTTGATCCTAGTGGAATAGGAGGACTTGACCACCACTGTGACATTTATATCCATGACATGTTTCGGCGGACATGAAACAGACATATCTACGTCGATACATCAGATAATGTTGAGATAGAAATAGGAGCAAAGGAAGTGTTGATTTGGGGTAGAGATGCTGAAAAATTTTGATGTGTTTTTCTGCACTGACACCATATTGATCTTTAGAGTCAAAGAGAATATAAAAGCAGAGTACTTATGATGGTTTTAACCCCAATTAATGTTGCATGATATGTATTCTTAAGAGTGATTAATTACCCTCATGATACAGATCGAAGCATATAGATTGATCTCATTATGCATATGAAGTACCTATGAATATAATGTTCATGTTTTTAACCCACAAATCAAAACACCGGTCGGAGGATGTCTCGGTCTATAGGAACGAATTCCTGGAATTTAAGGGGCATGGGGGACATGACATTATCATTTCCAAACCACACAAGTTCTCCCTCAGTGACATGCATGCTCATACCCAGAAGGGACCATGAAGCAGTATGCTTCCCTAGAGGAAGCCATCATGCGAGTCGAGGTGGACGGAAACGGACGGGGCATAAAATCAACTTGCACTCGTGCGAGAAAAATGGCTTTTTGGGCTTCTGCACTGCCATTATGAAGCACTTGTAATAAACTAATGAGAAGAGAAAGCAAAAGGGTGATGTGATTGTGCCCTGATACTGTTTTGGGCGGTGGATCACCCTTCACATTGCACCAAGGACATGGCCTTATCGGTTGGTATTCGATCCACCTCCTGGGAGTCTCCGCCCGTCCCAATCCAGTGGTGACTTCAGCAGAATCTGAGAAAGGGACTTCCACGATGCGAAGAAAAGGAAGTGCAGATTTTGATTCTTCCCTAAACCTCGGTTGGAATAATCAAGGGTGTCATCCACTTGATATAAGGACGAGTTACAGCAGAAAGTTCGCTCATTTCTTTCAAATTTCAAAAGGAGGGATGTGACGGTCGCTATGGTCTCTGAGTTTGGCTTGTTCATCAGAGTCGAATAGTGAGATTGTTGTAAAAAGAAAGGCTGAGATGATTGGCTTCTGCTGTGCAGAGCACTTAGTGATTGGTTGACAGATGAGGACATCCTGGAATAACTGGCTGAGCCGAGCAAGATCATATGCGAGGAGATTTTAAATTTGCCCTAGAGCGCTTGCGTACGAGGGGTATGGAGATGGATTTAGTCTCTCGTTGGGTATGCTCAAACCAAGTGTTCGAAGCTTGGAATTATCACCTGCGCTTCTCTTTTTTAGTGATATGGGATTCACCGATATTGTCGTGCTTGAAAGTGTGATTGAGCCGCACCGTGTTTCTCTTCGAACCGTGGAAATAGTAACATTTACTTGTACTCGCGCTTAAATACCTTGAGGTCAATTGCTTGATCCTGTGAGGTTTATAGTCTTTCACTTATAACTGCGTTTATTTTGATTCTGAAAGAATTTCATAAAATTTGGACGGCAAAGTTGAGGGTCATAATTCAATTTAAAGGAAGGACTTCCAATTCTAAGAAAGTTCAGCCCATGTTAGGTCAAACTGCTTGTTAACTATTTCTCAATTTTATTATTGTTTCAGCTGCAAGGTTGTACTGTTTCCAACGTGAAAGGGTTGGCCTATTTTTTACAATTCCTATCAAGACAATGGATCCAATTGTTGCATGACTTAATTCAAGTTAGAAAATCTATGTGCTATCTATTTTCGATGAGATTCTAGCACCTAGCTACCTAAGTATCTTTGGGTTAATCATTGCTTAGCACTTTAGTTTGTCAATAATTCTCCAAAACATCATCAAGCCGGATGTACTTTTCAGAGAAATGGGGAGGTGGTTTAGGGGAATAATGCAATTCCAAATCGAAAAAGAATGATTATGCCGAGTTTGATTGCGACTTGAATCTCTTTTTTCTTCTAGTCTATTTGATTTGTGACCCTATTCACTAAATTGTGAAATCGAGCAACTTGAGTTGATAGGACTTGAAAGGTTATGTTGGGTGACGCAAATGAAGGTGGGTCGATATTTTTTATCCATAAAGATCATCAAGATAGAGCCTAACTCCTAATAAGTTGGATATGTTTTTAATAAAAACATTTAAACTAATGAGTTACGGATTAACTAAGATATACAAATTGCTCAACATAAAATCCGGATGTAGGAACTCTTTCGCTTATCTCCCTCGCACATGCACCTTAACAAGCCTCCGCCTCACATGAAAGCCAACTTGCCTTATGCCCACTCCCCCTTCATCCAGGTATTGTTTGACACCAACATTATCCCAACTGGAAAATTTCCACCTTGGCCCAGTCAAGTTTCATATATGCTGGTGAGGACAATATCTGGCCTTCGGACTCCAATCACTTGTCTTGGTCCAATCGAGCCTGGAGGGAAGCCAGGGGACACCATCTGCTGCCACCTTTTTAGGGAGTCCCATTCGAAATTTTCCTTCCTTGAGATATTCGCTAGACCCTGATACAAATTGGAGGCTGGCCACCAATCAAAAATCGGCTTGGATACCACTTGCTGGGCTAACGAGATCATCAAGGGGTAGCCTAAATCTAAGCTTGTCGATGTATCTAGTTAGAGCTAGTTTTGCTCAAAAACATAAGCCAATGAATCATGAATTGATTATGATATATTAACTGCTCCACATCACATCCGGATGTGAGATTCCTTTTGCCAAGCATGTGTATCTCAGCAGGTTATCCGCATGAACTAAAGCTCCTCACAAGGATATCTCGCTATGCATCGTCTTCATTTTTTTCCTCTCGCACCTAAGAACGTGATTCATTGACCGAATCACGAAAATAAGTAGTATTCCTCAATCCCCCATTCTCATTTTTTTTTTTCCATTGGTTGTACCATTTTTGCCTAACTCCAAAAAGCAGAGCGACTCATGCATTTCTCGAAACCCTAGTTTCGAAAATTTCTGTGCTGGTAAGTGGTAAGTAGATAAGTGGGTGTCTGAGTCTAAAATGCTGTTTGTTGGTTCTTCTTTTTGGGTTCTCAATTAATCTGAGTTCTTCTCGGATTTCACTTCTGTTCTCATTTTTCACTTCCTTGTTTGGCGGGCAGTCACTTCATACCTCCACAATACTGGTCTTGGATTCAATGATATACTGATATTCTATGTGGGAAATCTCGTTAAATTTAGGTCAAAGAACCACATGTAATAACCTAGAAAATTTGTGATAGTCGATCGTACACCCTTAGTAAACTAAATAAGACCGATCAAAGCGAGGAAGGTTAGTGCAAATACTAAACCACGAACAAATTCAATAATGAACATACCTATGGAAAAATATCCGTACTTGTCTCAATCCTCCAGTATAATCAAATAGATGAGGACCCAAATCATGGTATGGTAACACACGCCAAACGCAAAAATATATAGGGAAACCAAAAAATTATGCTAAATCGAGACATAGGTGAATTAAATGACAAGAACGCAAGCATCGTTTTTCCCGAGTTTCCAAAACCCTAACGAGACAACGGAAGAGAATACTACAATCCTTTGTGGAACTATTTCTCAATAGATGAAAAGCACCCAGTCAAAGATCCTCACCGCTTATACAGAAAGCGTCCGTAAATTACAACATTGATATCCGATATAGAAATTACCACGGAATGTACTTCAACGACACATAGTATAAAGGTGAACCAGTCTCTCGAGAGATCATTAAAGATCCTAACCATGCGAAGCAAAAGCAAACTAATATCGTCTGCTTAGAGTCCATTCTTCATTTTTTTTTTTCTTTCCCCCTTCTATCTATGGAAATTAGTAGTCTTGCTTTTAGCGGTGAAGTAATTGCAAAAGAAGAGGATGGAAGACTTCTAGGCCATCCAAAGGGTTTTCTCGTGTGGTCCCTTATGTGATCGAACATTACAATGAATGGTTGTAATCAAACCGGACCCTGCTATATGCAATTTCGACTCGCGCCGAACGGTTCTAATCAAAACCAAAGTCAAGTTCAAATCAACCATGCATGTGTAGGATCTAATTTCATCTACTTGTCCCCCCCACGTAACTACAAGTAATTAATGACGGTGGGGCCCGGTGAAATTAGGCAGAGCTCTAGTTTGGTCAGCGTGGCGTGACTTTGTAGGGTTAGGGCTATTAAAAGAAGGGAGCTTGGAGCCACCCATGAGCCAGCAAGTCAAACCTCGAATTATTTTTGGCGACGGACGCTTTATACTTGAAGAATTGATTCGGCATTGATAGGAACTTCTTGCGGTGGTGCCAAAGCTTTCACAATCGTAGGTACCACTCGGGTGAGAGCACGAAATGTGATGCTTTGACCATAAAACTTGAGGAGAGAAGTGTCAAAAAGAAAAAAGTCTTAAATCTATTATATTAATGCTAATTTAATCTTAAATTTTTTTTAGTATCAATTTAGTTCCAAACATTTTGCATTGATGTCAATTTAGTCCTAAACATTTTGCATTATTACTAATTTAGTCCTAAATATTTTGTATTTATGCTAATTGAGTCACTTTTGCCAATTTTGTTCGAAAATCGATGACAAGGACATTAATAGTCCTACATGACACGGCTAGCGCTGATATGGATATTTTTTAATATATTTTTTGTAATTTTTAAAAATATTATTAAAAAATAAAAAAAAAATCTTAAAATTTTATTAAAATTATTAGAATAATACTAAAAAAATGTTCAAATCAGCACCGGCCATGTCACATAAGACAATTGACATCCACATTAATGATTTTAGATCAAAATTGGTCAGATTAACTCAACTGGCATAAATGCAAAAAAATTATGACCGAATTGGCACCAATATAAAAAGTTTAGAATTGAATTGACACCAATATAAGTTTTGGAACTTAATTGGTACTAATGCGAAAGGTTTAGTACTGAATTGGCAACAAAATAAGGTTTATGATTGAATTGACACTAATGCAATAGGTTGAGAACTTTTTTGACACTTCTCCCAAACTTGGGTATGGAATGAGTCGGAAATTACAAAATGAAAAGAAAAGTCATGAATGACGCTATTTTCACGCTTTTTATGAAATAACACGTTATTTATGTCAACCGATTCCATTAATTTTCGGCTTTATCAAGCATGACGTCCTGTTTAGGCAAAGTAATATCTATGAGTTACTAGTTTCCTACCTCAGTATAACTCGAAATTTTTGTGTTTTCGTTCTTACTTGAACCTGACTTACAGAAGACAATTTATTTTATTTTTTCCTTCAAAATGGCAAAAGCCAAACCCAACTTGTATTCAACTAGAAACTCGATTCGGTATGTTAATTTGCTTGTTCCTTCCAAGATTGGACATAAAGTTAAGAAAAGAGAAAGGAAAGGAAAAGACAGAGACAGATTAAGACTACACTTTTTATTGTTCACCATGCGGAAGATTAGAATGGTGCTCGTGAATCATGTCCTCAAATAAAAATTCCATCGGTAAATACTAATTTTACTTGAGAAGAAGCTCTAACTAGATCTGGACTTCCATCAAAATCACTTACAATTTAGACAAAAGAACAAATGAACGATTCTCTAATAATTCATATTCAAAACATTATTATCTTCGAAACAAATTAATGAATTCATGATTGCAAAAATCCCCACGAGAAATGAGGAGTTGTCCCCTATTTTAATGTGAAAAAATATTTTCCAAAAAATGATTGTTTGTGCCGCTTGAAATAATTAACCAATGAAAAATATTCCCATTATCAAGAACAATTTATGTATAAACAGCTTCTGGGATGGTGAAAATATTTTTCGTTCATTTATTTAGATAAGTGATTCAAGCACTCATTTTGTAAAAAATAATTTTCAAATCATTCGTTTTTTGCGAAATAACACCTAATCTCGGTATTAAATTTCTCTTATGATATTAAAACGTCAAAATTTTGAATTTGTTTCTTTTTCCCTCTTTCTTGGCTATAGCAAAACTCTGAAGTTTTTTTTTTTTTTTTTGTCATGAAAACTCTAAAGTTGAACTCGTCAAATTTGTATGACTGTGTCGGGGAAAACACAAAGTAGTCAAATTTGCACAAGACCAAGAGAATCTTCCTATAAGATCTAGATACCTACACAAAAGATCAGAAAAACTAAGCTTGTCATAATGACATACCTTTCAGGTTATTTTCCCATGCAAGTCGTTATTTTTATTCAAAGCAGAATAGAGGAATGGAAGCACTACTATACTCAGAGAAATTAGTATCTTATATGACTTGCCAAGATATTGTGTTATCACTTTGCTAATCACATTATTTCAATCTATTGATGTAGCTTCTCCTAGTAACGACCTAACTTTTGAATTCAAGAATGTTATTAATAGAGAGATAACACGCTAACATGATACTCGATACCATTATTGCATAAAATACTTTCTCATGATACCCTTGTTGAGGGGTTTTTCTTCGTACGAGAGAGTACGCAACAATTATCCTATGTCAATATTGACACAATCGATTTTCGAATGGACCCAACGACAGTCACGATCGAGATAATAGAGAAAACCCTCAATGAACCAACAATTTATAATTTCCATTAGTCAACAAATTATATGTTCAGTGGGGAAAATAAAACAACAATCTGTACCTTTCTGGATAAATGGAGTGTCAATAGGGATAAGCATCTTTCGAGCAATCAATGAAGACCTCACCGGCTCACACTAATATGTGGACATATTCACCAATGTAGCGATGCTCTTGTCGATTGAATGTTGATTTAGGAGTAAAGAAATGATTTGAGCATATTCCTAAGTCACATGTTAACATGTTGGTGTTTTTTCTAGGGAAACATTTCGGTGTTCAGTTTATGTATGACAGAAAACCAGCTAGTGTCTGTGGGGTGGCTAGAAAAACGAGAACAAGATTAGTAGGAACAGGTGGTCTATCCGGAACTATTTAACTCAGGCGAAATCTAAGTCTAAATATACCAACAAAAAAAAAAAAAAAGAGCAGTAGGGAATCTTTCAATCCATGCAAAATCCAGGTGTCCCAGCGTATGATTGAACAGACAATACTTAGTCAAATGTCTAGCCTCTATAACAAGCATTTCTTTCTTTGTCCTTATGGCATGGTAGGCTGGTCCAATTAGGGGAGCATCAAAATGCCGCGTTGCGTACTAGAGCTGGCGTAATTTCACACAAGCGCTCTAATCATCTTTGATTTGAGTGGTCTAATCTCTCTCTCTCTCTCTCTCTCTCTCTCTCTCTCTAACTGTGACTTATTCAAATCTCAGAAACTGCATGCAATCTTCTCTAGGTTAGAGCACTTGCACAAGCCAAAAATTTGGATTTGATCAATCCATGGTGTTTGCAGTATGTTCCATGGGCCTTTATATAGTCGGGTCCCTACGTTTGTGTCTCTTGATTATAAAAAAAAAAAAGTTAACTAACCTACTCTCTGACTGACCAACAAGTCAAAGAGTAAAAAGATGACTTATTCTACGATTGTATGCTATACTTACTCTCTCTTGTTTTACTCACTTATATACTTGCGCACTCTCCATGATACTTTAGCTAGCTAGATTAGGTTGCAATATCATCAAGTCCTCTTTCATAGCTACCAAAAATATCAAACTATGCCTATCGTGACACATTTGCCTTAACATTTTTTATGACATCAAAATTCCCAAAGTTAAATTTGTGTGACAAATTTACCTTCCATCAAGATTACTTCAATGAGCACCGTTAGAAATCTACCTATGTGGACGATGGAAGGCAAACAATGCAACGTAGCTCTTGGTGACTTAAGTGAAATAAAAACATCGTCGTTTCAGCTGAAAAATCATTTAATGGTACACTGATGGACAGTAAAGTGTCACACGAGTAAAATTTTTGAGTATTTTTATGTTACAATAAAAGCTAAGGGTAAATGTGGGCGTAATTTGGGATATTTTGATGTCAAAAAAAAAAAAAAAACTCAGGCTAAATTACAGTGGAAATAACTTGACAAAAATAACAGAAACCCATTCTATTTTTTTTTATTTAATTTTATGATAACCTCATGAGCCTAATAAACACGAACTAAAAGCTGAGTCAATTGTACGGCAATGGAATTGTTTACACTTGATGGCGTGGGGAATTGAACATCTGTCGGGCGCCTAATCTACACAAGCAAATGTGCTTGTTATCCACTAAACTAATCCCATGAAATTTTGGGAAGATACTATTTCACTAATCGACTCGCAACTAGGAGACGATTTTCTAGAGAGTAGTAGCTAGCTACAGACCTAACTAGTAAATCCATCTCTATTTGCAATTCGATCCGACTTGTTAGTTCATGGAATGATTTACTGGAGTAATAGTAAAACCTTAGCTGGCCAGATGGTCCCTAATCGGATGCTACTCCAGCTTTCAAATATGGTTTTTTTTTACCAATTTTGGAAAAGTTTACCTAGGTAGACTCGGTTCGACAAGGGAGATGGGTGGTCATCGGGACTAGAGAGACTAGATAAGGAGCGGCTCCCGATAGGCTTCTAAGCTAGCGATGGAGGCAGGAATGAGCCGAATCCCATATTGTCCGGTTGTGGTGTGGTGAAGCTCTGTATATGTGTAGCACTTGTACTTAACTTGCAACGAAATCTTTTCAAGGCGAAGGCCAGAAGAACAAAATCGTGCAGATTTCGACTCAAAGTGAATAATATCGTTGACAAGCAAGACCTATGCACGACATAATGGTATCGGAGCGAAGCCCGGTCGGAAGTGTGTGGTTCGGGGATTAAACCAGGCAAAAGCTAATGGGCTTGTAATGACCAGGTCCGATGAGGGTGGGAAGTGGTTGTCCAGGCTAGAGAGCTTGGACAAGGAGCGGCTCCTAGACCCATTTACCAAAGAATAAATTGGAAATTGTCTTTTTCCTTTAGTTTCTTTTATTAAAAAAAAGATTAAATGGGATTTTATTTCAACTTTTGCATAATTTGTATATTCGGAATAAATCTAGAATTTAATTAAATAGATGTATCTAGGGAAAATTCACTTTGAAGTGACTATTCCTAGATACATAAGTCGTGATATTTTATTTCACAACAAAATTTAATCAATTTTAAAAATGGCTACCTTTTCGTCAACTCCTTTTCCCATATAAATAACATAAAAGAGACTATACATGTCGAGAATCTCCTTATCGATATCTTAATAATCGAGGAAAAAAAACATATGTTTTAAGGTGGATCACACCATGATCGCGGTTCTCATGATGTCCATAGTACTTTCGATAGAAATGTTTTTGAGAAGTTTTTGATTTTTCAAATATTAACTATGCGTGTCGTAGGAATAATCAGTGTATTAAAATTATAATTTTGTATATTTGATTATTTAATGAGCTGTTTAAAAGGTTTTTTTTCCTTTAAAAAACTCGACATTTATATGGAAAAAAAAAAGGTAATCGAAGGAATTTAGAAGTTGAATTCGACCATATATTTTGCACTTATTTCTTTGCTCGTCTCTTCCATTCCATTTCCACCTGCCTGTGACCATCATACGCAAATTAGTTGAATCACATTTGACCTCTAGAAAAAGCAACGTGCATCACGTTTGATATTGTATGGAACGCATTTAATTGTAATTGCTATGCTGAAATGAGTGATAGCGCCGTTTATCGTTCGAAAAATGATTTAGGATGAATGTTCTTTTCGACAAGACATGGTGTAAACCTCACTAATTCATCCTTGGCGCAATATTTTTCAACTACGTACTGTATTTTACGAAAATTAAGAAAAATCTAATCAAAATATTGCAAATTTTTTTTTTTTTTTTGCTTCATTCTTTAATCGAGGAGTTTTGCATCTGCTCACTGCTTACATGCATCTATGTGAACATAGAAGTCAGAATCTCCAAGAAGAAGACCGTATAGTACAATCAATCATCTCTGTTTTTGTCCACCATGTAAGATGGGGCAAATCCATTCTTAAATACACACACACATCTAAGGCATGTAACTTAGAAGATTCTGAATCTTTTTTATTTATTTTTTTGGCCGAAGATTCTGCATCTGAATGAACAATACATTTATGAAAAAATAAGAAGAACTTGTGTCACTAGAGATGACTCAAGATACAATAATCTAAGTAGACCTGTTAAAATAGATCATAGACCTATTTGTTTACCCATATTTGATAGGTTGAGTCATTATATTAGTTCAGTAAATGGGTTATAAATTGGTTTAAAATAGCAAAATCCAAGAAAATACTGATTGTTAATGGGTTCATAATTTATCCAAACATAATCCACATTTTTCACTCTCTCCACCCTTTATGAAAAAATAATGGATTCCTCGGCCTACTCCAAGTTAAGAAAAGTCTTGGTGGACCCGCAAGATTGGCCCGATTTCACCCTTTTGAAAAATATCAAGACAGCTTATTTGTTTTCCCTTTCTTTATATTCATAATAATCACATATGTTTCGTTTATTAGTTCTTCGAGTATATCTTTCCTTGGTTGCATTTGACATTGTCATTTTTACTTAATATTTTAATCTTAGTTCTTGTCATTGCAATATAAACCGTCTTCTTCAATATCTTACATTTCATTTAATTGAAATTTCACTTCCTCTGCATTATTTGTTGCTGCAATTTTATAAATTCACTACCAAGTAATAACTTTATCTTATTCTTCATTTCGAATCAACACAAAAATTGAAACTTCCATGCAATGTTGAAAGCCAATTATTTAGCATCGTATAGTCGAAATAGCGATTTTATCCAAATAATATTTACACGTGAAGAGCTTAAAGTGGGTTAACTAGTTGGATACGGATTTTAACAGGTTTTATAAAATAGAGAAGTATTTATAATCGGTTGGGTCAGGTCGGGTACGGTTCAATAAATTTGTATTGCATATGGGTTAAATGGGTCAACTTGAGTCTGACCATTTTCAACCCAACCCATACTCGACATGACCCACCCATCTGTCGGCCCCAATTTTAAGTACATACAGGCTATACATGTAGTCAAGTACCACGTACCATGGTCAAAAGAAACATATATCTCCTCCACCAACAAAAAGAGGCGCATGAACATGTTCAAACGACATCGTCCGACAATGTAGATGACCAAACATGTCTCCCCAATCTGCTTCTAATCAAATACCGACCGACTTCAAACTCCGTGATTCTCGTCCACCAATGTAAATCAGTCACCAATAGACACGACTCGCTGAATAACCCAGGCCAAACCCTAACAATTTTGCATGTGTTGGCATGTGCTTCTGCTGCATGAATAGCTGTTGAATTTTGAAGGGTCATCGCTCTCGTACTTTGCTTTTGCTTTCGACCGTCGATTCCGAGTCGAAACAGTCCCCCTAAAAGTCGTTCAACGACATTTTGATACCATTATCACAGCTAGACACCATAGATCCTACAGGACAAGAAAATGATACATGGTTTTACTGCCTCGACGGAAAAACAAAACCCCCCGAATGGTCTAAATTGGTCCATGTCGGGACACCAAATGACATGGGGACCGAGCGACGGTCAAAACGATGAGGTGCGAAAATAATATGATTCATTTTTTCCATTGATTATGTTGATGCGAGACACCAACCATTTGTTATACGCACTCGCCCTTTTGGATGTAATCAAAAACCTAGGATGCTAGACGAAATCTCGTGGGATGCGTGACCGATCAGGGAGAAATTTTTTCCGAAACCGGGTCCACTGTAGCCGTCGATCTTGTGGCGAAATTTTTCCTGTCCGACCGTCATGTTGCGATTGCCCTGCAAATCTGTTAAAAGATTGGCTAGAATTTTACTCGCTTCGACAATTAGATTGTGCGATAACGGTACAAGATGTTAACAAGAGAACCCTTCGGAGACTAAATTCTTCATCATTTGAAAACAATCCCAGCCGTGCCGACATTTTGTGATCCAACATAATCATCTAGCACCCGATTAACAGAAGATTCGTTTGATTCAAATCAATGGTGGACAGGAAAAATATGGGTCCTGATTGTGTGCCTTGAGCATTTCCTTGGCTAGGTCACGATCTCCATCTACTTATCTCAAGTCCTTTTCCTACATTTTCTCATCTTTTTCTCATTTTCTGGGGTCGTCAAGTCTTTTTCTTTTGTCTGAAGATTAGAAAGTCGCCGTGGTAGCTAGAGTCAACTGCGACCAAACACAGGGCTCGAAAATGAGAGAGAGATAAATATTAAAAAAAAATAGGGAATCTCTCTCTCTCTCTCTCTCTCTCTCTAGAAAACCAAGAAAAATCACTTGCTCGTTTAGCCAATTCTAAAAGCGTCAACTTTTTGGGCCCGCTTCATTAAGGTTATCATTCTCGTACCCCTCACGTATATTCTCCATATAAGATTTGAGGCAAGAAGTTCAGACATGCAGGGGTAAAAGCAATTATTTTTATTTTCAGAATATCTGTTGTTCGTAGACACATTCTCGTATGGTGCCTCGGTAATCTCAACCATCGATTTACATGTTAGGGTTTTTTGTTTTCTCAAATTTGCAATTTGGTAGCTCGAGGATTGACTTGTGCGCCGTCGACAAAATGGTCCGAATCCGGAAAAATACTGACCTTAAGCTGAATTTGCTATAAAAGGGTGCCTAAACGTGCCAGCAAAACACGCGACATTTTGAGGGAATGTTTCTCGATTAAGAAATCGGTGTTGAAAAGGAATCCGCAAATGACAACAAAAAAATGGAAAAAGATAGGGGGCCGAAAATATGGAAAAAAAAAAAGACTGAGAGAAATTAATTGATTCCATTTAAGTTGCAAATAGTTTAGTACAGCTGTCGGAGGAAAAAAGATTGAAAATGACAACTTATGACAAAGAGTTTAACCAGCAGACGTGGCCCATGATGACTTGATCCTCGTAGGGCGTGGCTTGATTCGGTCCCCCGCTTTTATTGTGATAAAACATGTCCAGGCTATGGATTTTAAAAGGGTGAATTAGTTTAATTTAGGTGGTGATCTCCACAGAAAACAGAAGGTACATTGAATTTCAAGTATTTCTTTTCATCAATAAGATATGATGACTTACTTTCCATTTAAAATTGCACAAAAAAGATCATTTATCTCAAAGAGGTCTACGTAAAATCCTGAAAACAGAGTTGATGCTCCCACATCCATAGCATGAGTGTTTGATTTGCAAACAATGAAAAAACTAATTGTGCCGAAACATGATAGAGATAGAAGAAGCGTGATCAGATTCACATTTCCATTGAAAGCGATCAGAACCCTATGACCTTCATTCAATCTCATCTAACATCCCGGCCTCTTGCATCAAGTCACGAAAAGAAAATCCGATTTAAGTTGAACTTTCTTGGCCCTTGCGTGGATGATCTATCTCTACCTGGATCGAGAAAGTGGACCAGTCCTTCACACGAAAGCGGATCTGAAATCCAACGTCTTTACTTAAGTCAAAATGTGCAATGTATATGGCATTTCGAAGTGATTTGTTAATCTGCTATTAAGTTTTGTTAACCACACTTGTCTCTATTACTTTAGTGTAAAAGACTAGATTGGGTCGCTCTGCCATCACGTCATTTGCAAGCACGAACAAGAGATGACACGAAGTTGCACCTCTATGAAGGACCATTGCATGCACTAAAACCCTCCCTTTTTTTTTTCTTTTTTTTTTAATTTTTGTTATGGTTTAAGGCTTGCATGCATGCGAATTTGAGAAGCATCGAATGGCTAATAGCTCCAATTCGTGACCTTGAACTTTTCTATTTTTAATTCAATTTTTTTTCTTTTTTTGTTGGATCTAGCGGAATTGCATATGTATAGGGTGGTCCGTCTTCCTACGCACTGTTCTCCTCCGATTTGTGGCTGATGGCAACATTCCCATGGATTCTCGTGATAGTTTCCTCCATCTTGTGCTAGAGAAAATTTCTAAAAAAAACATATATTTTACAATTAAGTATGAGAAGAAGTCAATCTGGCAACATATGTTATAGCACATATTTGGCTCGTTTAGTCTTTTATTTAATTCGGTTTATATTTAGATAATTCAGGTGCACGAGCATGGAGATCTAAGTTATTTCGAGACGTATAGAACAACTCTACGAGCCCCGTGAAAGAGTTCACCGGAATTCAATATTTTTTGTTTAATTTTTTTTTTTCGTTTCTGATATTGGTTTTGTGATTATTTTCAACTTGTGTAGGATTTTGGGATGATGGGTTCATTCTTTTTCATAGTTATAGTACATTTTTTTTCTTATATCAATTCATGACAACATGGAAGGTCCAAACAAGCTTTCTGGCAAATAGTGTCACAATCCATGAGTCATATAATTCCACTAAAATCAGAAATGATTGTAAGTAGGTTGGGGCATAAACTTCTTCCACTCGACTTCCTTGTTTGATTCGCATTTATTTGTGCAACGAATTTAGATCTTCATAGGATTGAGATGAATTAACAGAAATTTATACTCAACAAAAGTTTTTTTTATCTCATGGAATGGAAAACTGTTATGTTTTACCCTGTCAAATCCCCGAGTAAGCAAGCAGCTGGGTCAAGGCCACCTGCACAAACCAAAGGTATAAATTGATAGACTTGAAGGGTATTTCATGGATTATTAAGTATTTGCACCTCCATTCCTATACGTTGAATTTGCAAGTAAAAAGGACAAAAGGAAAAATCCCTTTACACAAAAAAGGTTGATAAGAAAACTACCTAACAATTGTCAATTGCGCTGCGGAGCCCATTATTACAAAACTGATGGGGATTGAAATTATGGCGACTTTATTGTCCAAACATTATTTTTGGGGAAAGAAAGTAATCAAAACGCACACAAGAATAACTAATAAGATACTAAATTTAGTAAGCCAACTTGGAAATTGGACACCCCTATGTTTCTGCCTGCTCATGGACCTAATCTCTGACGCCGGAATTGCAGGCCGGCTGAGTTGCCAACAACACTGATCCCCCTCCATTCATTCATACCACAGCTCGATTCATTTGTTGCTTTTTTTTTTCTTTTTCTTTTTTTGTTCTTAATTTTTCTTAAATTTCTGCTTAATTACAATAGCTTAACGTAACCCACCACGGGCATGGCGCGTTTGGTGAGCTTTGAGCTCTTTGGCCCTAAGGCGCAAGCTGGTCAAAGGTTCAAAACCCTCCCAACGCGTTTCTCGGACTTAAGTGGGGGGCCCTTGCTGGTGGGCTGCGGGGCTAGCCTCCCTCCAGGTATAGTCGCCATCGGAAAGGGTCTTCGCCGCCCTTCGGGTGGTGGTGAGTTGACCCGATTACGATTGGCGGATCCTGGATTACCAAAAAAAAAAAAAAAAAAAAAAATAGCTTAACGTATCACAATTGCGAAGAGGGAGGTAATAAGGAAGTCCCACTTTTAATCACTGGCCACGTGTCCCTGAACTGTGCACTTAAAGAGTGTATCACTCAAATGTCTAGGAGAAAAAAAAAAGGCCTACAAGAATATAATCTCTGCTTTATCAGAAAAATATCGCCACAATATATAGGTATATTGCCAATGAGGAATCCATTGAGGATATATCATGGCACTTGATCACGCAAGAGGAATATATCATGCAATATAAAAAAGTACATTGGACGGAATCAAAGTTGCATTCGTATGGTTTCGTTAGGTAAGAGTGGTAGAATCTCGATTCTTCACGACGGAGATATCGTCCGGAGGAAGTTTACATTCGAACCAATCAACTCAAACGTGGTCGGATGATACTTACCCCCGCTTTAAAAGCTCTAATTATTGAGGGTAAAATTACTCGATCAATCCTAAAATTATTGTACTGATGTCAATTCAGTCCTAAATTTTCTAAATTTGTCAATTTTGTCCTAGATATTTGCGCATAATTCTAATATGGTCTTTTCAATGAATTTTTGCCAGAAATGGCTAACGGCTCGAATTGGGTTTCTAAAGTTAGGGCTTGAGATGTTGCAACATCATCATAGGTGTATTTTGGACGATCTAAAATTATTTTGGGTTTTGCTAATATAACAGTATTTGAATGACTGTAAGAATAATAACATGTTGTGGGCCTTAAATTATTGAAGAAGTGAACCTCAAAATAATTTTTATTTACTCATTATTTTATTTTGTGGCCAAGAATAGACTGTTAATCTCATAATAGATTAAGGACAGTCATCTAATCATTTCTCATCTATTTACCCTTCTTCTTCTTCTTTTTCTCTTTTATTCTTCCCTCCTTTTTTTACTCTTCCTTTGTCATGAGACAAAATGTCATCACAGCATCACACACGCACCTCCTCCGCTGTTTCCTCGCCGCGCCTCCGCTCCACCGGCCTCCATTTGAGGCACACAATACGATTGCCGGATTTTCCAATGCCTCCCCTAAATAAGGTTGAACATCCACTTATGGCCCCCTCAAGCTCCGTCTGTCTTCATTGAGCGACTAAGGGAGGTGGGAGGGAGCAATAGAGATGATTCAGCGACCGAGTGGATTGAGCGGAAATGGAGACACGATGCCTATGTGGTGAGGCCAAGATCGAGAGAGAAAGAGAGAGAGATTATGGTTGTGTCTTAGTATTAGGGTAAATCCCTATAACAGTAAGGATGTCTCGATTATTCTGGAATTACTGTAACATGGTATCGCCCACTGCTTATAGAGAATTCGCATCCTAACTACTCAACACTCTGTTAATCGTTAGGCTACACATGTAAAAATATCGGGCGATGCATGCAATCTCACGTTGGATAGTCGATATAGAAGATGGAGCGGTTAATCTAGATTGGCTAATATCTCAATTCCCGAGCCCGAGCTTTCGAGTAAGAGTCGGTCGAACCACATGTTAACAAACTCAAACCCCTAAAAAGAACTTGTTCCAAATGCGGGCCTCATTCCGCCGGTACTCTCACGAAGTACACTCGAACAGCAGACGAAAACGGTCTCATCGATTTCCCAAAGCCAAACCAAAGAACGAGAGAGCCTGAGCGACAACAAAATATTACTTTACCCTCCCAAAGAAAAAAGGGCGAGAGACAACAAAAGGAGGGCGGGGGAAAGAAGGTGGCGCTGTGTTCCCCTCTCCGACCACAAACAACATAATACGCCCCCCAGATCAGATCATTGTTCACATGTCCCATGAAAATGCGCCTCTTTTTCGCTGCCCAAATCTACTCTACTCTTTGACCGCACAAAAGGAAAAAAAAAAAAAAACTAGTCTGCTTTCTCTCTCTGTGCCTCAGTAATTTAATATGCATCAAAAGCAGAAAATATTCAGAAGGCCCAAGAAAATTTTGAAAGACAAACCCAAAAAGCAAGAACAGAACAAGAAAGAAAACGAAAGAAGAAGATGGGTGTCAATTTTCGTTGAGAAACGAAGGGAGAATTCTAGGAGCAACCTAGGCACAAACATCCCTCCCTCCCTCCCTCTCCATCTTCATCGGCAAACATTAATAAAACTCATGCTACCTATATAACCCATTGACGTAAACCCTTTCTTTTGTCCTCGAATTCGTAAGCGTGTGGCGAGGCTGAAGTAGCTGACGTCATTAAGTAAAATAGCTTCTCGTGAATTCCCGGTACTTGATTTACTTTGTGTAAGTATTGTCATCGTAACCATATGGATACGTAATATGCATTTTTAATGTTGCGATAACGTGAACTTTGAGCGATGCGACTTCTTAAAAGTAATTGTGAGTTACACAATATCGACTCGATATCTTGCAAAGAATTACGATGCGATGGGAAAGTCGTCCCCAACTACTCCCTGGACCAAAAGTTGCACTTTTTTGTTCATCCACGTCCAAAGAAGTACGATGGGCGGCAAGCAAACCTATAAATGCCTATGGTTTTTGGCTGATTATAAATGCATAAACTCGTTTCATAAAGGGGTCGTGTGAACAAATGTCTAAAGTTACTTGTTAATCATAAATATTGAGAAATTGTTCGATCGTCAAAGTCGAGACGTAATTAATCGTACACACCATGAGAAATAATAATCGCCTTGAAAAGCTACAAATTGTTTTATTGATCGTAACATAGTTGTCTCGGGACATTTTCGCTCGCGAATTTTCGACAAAACATAGGTAGCAATAAATCATTTCCGCGAAGTGGCTGAGTAAAAACAAAGCGGAATCGGAGTGTTTTCCTTTCTTTCTTTCTTTCAGGGGTCGCCCCCGAAAAAGAAAGAAAGTAGCGGGTTTGCCGGTGCAAAGATGCATAAAGCTGGTGCATCGACACGTGGCGCTGAACCGTCCGTCCGATTAGAATGAGAGTGTCGAGCGAATTCTTCGTTGGAGATTAGAGACATGAAATCCATAGCCCAACGCGAGAGCGAAAGAGAGAGAGAGAAAGAGACAGATTTTGGCTCTCATACTTGCTCCCCCTCGCCCCAAAAGAAGCTCAATCACCAGCAACAAAATCAGAAGACACAGAGAAGAGAGAGAGACAGAGACAGAGAGACAGAGAGAGAGAGTTGTGTGTGTATGTGTTTTTGATGGAGATGTCGAGACTTAAATGGAGGTAGCAGGAGATTGCAGATACTGAGAGGAGAGAGAGAAAGAGGGACGACCCATGGCGGCGTTGCAGAGCGAGAGAGAGCTGTAAAATTCCATTGTGCTTTAATGCAAAGAGTTTTAGAGAGAGAGAGAGAGAGAGAGAGAGAGAGAGCAGAAAAAGAGGGGGAGAAAGGTGAAATGAATTGAAGGCTCGGCCACAGAATCGTCCGACGTGTGTCTCACAAAAGAACCCATCGGCAATTACACACACCCAACTCCCTCTTACCATTATAATCCATTAAACCTCACTCACACACATACCACCCATGTGAACTGTGTTTGAATTCTCCATCTTCTAGGGTTTTCAGCTGCTGGAAGAGGAAGAGGGAAGAAGATAGGAGGATCGTGTGCTCTGATATGGATTTGAATTCCCCGTCGGAATCGAGATTTGCCCGGTCAATCGTCGCGAAATGGCTGGGTTCATTCCGTTAGGAGGAGGAGCTGCTAGATCAGTAGCAGGAGAAGGAGGAGGAGGAGATCAGCAGATCCACCACCCACAAGCCACGGCCGCTGCCGAAATTCCTTGGTTCTGGTACTCCAGGAGCAACCCGGACGACGTCGGGACGTCTTCGGCTTACAAGGGTTTGGAGCTATGGCATCAAAACCAACCGCAAACCCAACAACAACAGCTACACTTCTTCTCGCAGCAGCAGCAGGATCTCTACGCGTCGGCCGCGGGCCTCGGCGTCGGGCCCAGCGGAGGAGGCGGCGGCAGCGGGAGGGCCTCGATCAACGTGTTCTCCGACGAGAGCTCGAGATCGGGAGGAGGCTTCGCGACATCGACCTCGGCGGCGACAACGGGCGGGGGCGTGAGAGGGGGAATCAGCTGCCAAGACTGCGGCAACCAGGCCAAGAAGGACTGCCAGCACCTTCGCTGCCGGACCTGCTGCAAAAGCCGCGGGTTCGAGTGTGCAACCCACGTGAAGAGCACGTGGGTCCCCGCGCCGAAGCGTCGGGAGCGGCAGCGGCAGCTCGCCTCCCTGAAGGAGCAGCAGCACCACCACCACCACCAGGAGCAGCGGCTGCAGCTTCGAGGCGAGGTCCCGAAACGGCAAAGGGATGACCACGGGAGGCCTAACACCTCAGGTATACATATATGTACATATGTCCACGCGCACGCTCTCTTCTTGTGCTGACTCTGGGCAAGAGAATTAGTCAACTGTTTCGGCTTTCAGGATCACTCTGCAGAAAGAGAGAGAGAGAGAGAGAGAGAGAGAGAGAGAGATTTGGAGAAGTCAGAGTTGAGATAAAGAAGACATTTTTAGTTATTATGATTACTCTTTCGGTACCCAACGAGCCTAGGATCGTATCGTTTGCGTGTGTGGTGATCGTCCTCCATGAGAAATCTGAAAACCCCATTAAGATTTCTCTTTGGTCTTTTCGGTTTTTTTCTACGCCTTATCTGTTCCCTTTTCCAACATACTGTTATTTAGTATTCCTGACGAATTGGTTTGACAGAAAGGAAAGCTCTCTCTCACTCTCTGTCTGGGTGAGTGTCCGGGTTGATTTATATGTTTGTCCCTAGTCTATGCGTGTCTTCTTCATCATGCGATCTTTCATGTCCGTGACGAAAGATTTTCTTAGGTAAATTCCATTGCAGAAGCAGAAAGTTGTGGTTCTTTTGTCGAAACAAAGCTCGTGGAGTGAATTCCTTCGCGTACGATAAATATGTGCTGACCATACATACCATTGATCTCTTCCTTTGTCCTGGTGTCTAGGGTTGGAGTTAGTCGGCAACTTCCCGGCCGAGGTGAGCTCTCCGGCGCTGTTCCGGTGCGTGAAAGTGAGCTCCGTTGATGATCCCGACGACCAGTTCGCGTATCAGACCGCCGTGAACATCGGGGGTCACGTCTTCAGAGGGATCCTGTACGATCACGGGCCCGATCATCACCCCACCTACGCCAACGTGGGTGCCGGAGACTCTTCCTCCGGCGGCGGTGGAGGACTAGCTCAGCCTCTCGACCTCATAGCTGCCGCGGCCGCCGGGGCAGCGTCCCCCATCGCCAACGCCGAGAATGCGCACGTGTCGTCCGTGGCAACGGCGCCGTTCTTCGACGCGTCTTCTTTGTACCCGCCTCCGCTCAGCACATACATGGCCGGTACGCAATTCTTCCCGCACCCAAGATCTTGACACGAACATCACATTCGTTGCATTTTTAACTCTTTAGCCATAACCATCTCCTCTCTTCCCTCCACCCTCCCTCTCTCTCTCCCAACATGAAAGGAGGCAAGATCGTTGACAGAATGTTATTGCTGTTGCAGTAAAAGTGGTAGAAGTAGTATGGTAGCTCATCTTTGGAGAAATCCATTTGAAAGAAGGGTAGAGAGAGAGAGCAAGAGAGAGAGAGAGAGAGAGAATATGTGGAAGACATAGGTTTTGAGTTACCATCATTTGTTTTTCTTCCCCTTCTTGGGAATCATTGAACCTGTGTACGAGATGAACTTTCAATTGTTTGTGCTCCTCTCCCCACCCCTTGTCTTGTTTTTTATTTTTTGTTGTATTTGCTTTGGATTTTGTGGCCTTTCCATTCTTGGGTCGATCTTGATTTGATTTACATGTTATGGGGTTGGCCCTTGAAGTTCGAAACTCTTTGCATGCGCCTTTTTTTTTTTTTGTTTTTTCCTCCTCTCGTTTACCGGTATGGTTGTCGATCTCACATGGGGAAAGAACATCTTTTCCTTCATTTGTGGGCATGGGGTTGTCCCAACATGTTATTTCCATGTTGCTGGTTTCGAATGAATGTGATCTGTTAGTCCCAAGAGTATTCCCCCGAAAACTTCAAGCTATTCTCAAGATCAAGTCCCTGTAATTTCATTATTATTTTTTGACAATGTCTATGATCTTAATTCTATTTTGGCCATGGATGTATGTATATGGATAAAAGCCATCACAAATTGTAAACTATGTAGATTGCGACACCATTTACCCCAAACTTATATTGGTATGGCATATTTACCTCAATTTTTTTATTGTCATACCAAAAATCCTAAACTTATATTCGAAGACACATTTATCTCAAAATTTGGGGTAAATGTCTAACATGTCTATAAGTTGTGGTTTTTGATGTCACAAGAAAAATAATTTGTAGCAAATGTGTCGCACGAGTAAAAATTTAAAGTTTTTGGTGTCGCAAAAAGAAAAAATTTAGAGTAAATGTGTTGCACGGGTTTAAGTTTGGAATTTTTGATATCATCCCACAAAAAATTAAGATAAATATGTCATATTATGAATAATTTAGGGTTTTTGGTTGCTTTTTCCGTGTATATACGTGTTTGTTGCTGGTTCTTGCCTCTAGTTTATTGCTTGTTCGGCTTCTCCATGCAACAATAGCGGTCGGCAGGTTTTGTATTATAGTACTAACTCGGGCACCGAGCAAAGGGTTTTGACGCAATCTGCAAAGGAAATTTGGAGAAGACAACATAAAACTACTCAAATCGGTGTATGAACTGTTGTCCAACAGGAATGCTCGAGCTAGAGCTCGTACCAGGTTCTGGTTTTGCAATCCCTAGGGAGAGAGAGAAAGAGAGAGAGAGAAGAAAAAAAAAACTTAAACTATGTATAAATAGTTAGTCTATTGTTTTTAGTACGTACACTCTTCTTTTGATGATTTGATTTGCCTTAATACCTAGGGCTGCATGAATACTGACACCTCGAGTTACTCCCTAACATTTTTTTTATTGTTGTTCTCATTATTGCCATCGTACGGGCATTAACTGGCCAACTTGGAATTTATATGGATGCTTGAAAATGACTATTCACATGTTACGATCAGGTTGGAAAATTGTCTAAAAAGACCTGGACCTATTTACTGTTGGTTTAGGCGGCCAAGTGATTTCTAAATTTTTTTGATAGTGTCATTTTAATTTTAAACTTTTTTATGATTTGCTAATCTATTGTTTTTGGATAAATTTTGATCGAAAATTTCTAACGCAACGGCATTTCAATCAGTGCCGACTGTCTTATGTGACATGACCGGTACTGATATGGATAATTTTTACAAGGATCATGTTATGGGGTGATCTTAGGACATTTAGTTCTTTCAAGCTAGGGCATATATAAGCACATTTAAACTATAGAACAATTCAATGTATAAACTATTAGTTACATGTAACACTAGAGTCGTCAATATACGGAACATAGTATCTTTGATCAATTATTTAGCAAGTGCCCTTAGAAAGTTTGTTAACAAAATTCTATTTTTCAAAGTGATGCATGATGATCTTGATACTATAAATTAGAAGGGTCCATATTTTCTTCGCCTTTAAATTATTAGGGAAACGATTCAGATGCATATGTTGGGTTGGGGTGGATCTCAAAACGTAAGTCCTATGAAGGCTTATGCTTCATATCTATTGAGTAAGATACTTTGTATCACACTATAGTCATTTTCTCGCTCACCCTTCTCCTTAATCTGTCTTCGGAGGGCATATTGCCCTCATCTCTCTTTCCCTCGCTGTAATCTTCTGTTTCCGATTCACCGTCGATTCAATTGTTTTTAGTATCTCAAACCAAGTTGCGATGTCGATGTGATTTTCCAAACCACCTCGCATTACGTGGTTAGATCGGTACGTAAAGATAGGTGATTTGAGGATTGCTTAAGTATTTTTCCAAATGCGGTAAATTTGCACATGATTTGTGAAGTATAATTGCCTTCGCGTATGATGTTAGCAATTATCGTACTTAGGCTATAAATGTAAGGTTTTGGCACGACTTGCATTGTTTTTTGGCTTGATAACGGGTGGCTTTTAGTTGCTTATTTATAAGTGAGAATTGATTATATAATGGTCTTTTGGTGATTATACGATTAACAATTTATTTTGAGCCTACAAAAAAAATAATTAATTAAAAATCATTGCGGGATTTATTCTTTTAAGAATTGTGGCTCTGATATGCTAGTAAAGTCTTTTACAATTCCATGGAAGAGGGAAAGTGCGTGAATGATGAATCAGAAGATTGTAGTAGTCTAAACTGACTGAATATAAGGAAATGACATTCTTACCCGCCATTCTCTCCAAAATTCATTGTTGTGAAACAGGGAACAACGCCAATATCTCTAAGAAGCATGATAAAAATTACACGTGGGTGGTCCCTCTAGGGTTTCCTCTTCCATATTGTTCCTTCTATTTCATGTTGTGATCACTTGGAGTGATACTTGGTTTTCACATATTTGATATAATATTTAAATATTAAATTACACTTTCATAAGACAACTTAAGCATTTAGAATAATTGGAGTAGGCCCGTAAAATCTCACATGATATCACAATATGAGATTTTGAGTTCAAATTTTTCAGGCTTCTATTTGCCTCTTTAGCTCCATATTTTCACCTAGCCTACGCGTCTTCGTCCAACAAACGGTGTTCTTGCTATTGGAAATAACAATCAAAGAAAAAGGAAGTACACTAAAATCAAACGAAAACAAAACGTTGTGAACAGTGACATGTTAGACCAATGAAAGTTTCTTTGACCAGTGAATTAATGTAGAATATAGGTGCCATCATGTGAAAGTCTTGTTGTCTCAAGCCTATCTATTGTAACTAGGGTGTACCTTGGAGGATAATGTTTTGACATGACAATACATTGCCCCGAGCACAAAATAATTCTTGTTGAGGCTGATGTTCCAGAAGTTTTGGTAGGTTTATGGCCCTGACTGAAAAAAATATATATTTAGTCAATATTTCACTGAAGGACCACCTATGAATGTAGGTTGGGAAGGAGTTTGATAATTTGCGCGCAATTATGCAGAACTCGTTCGTGAAGGTCTATACAATCGATAAATGTCTGCTTTGTTATGCTTATAGCCACCACAGTTAACCACCAAGTAGACTTTCTAGCTGTCAAGGTTTTTTTTTTTTTGGTCGAAGAACTTTGACGTTTATTAGGTACAAAAAACCCAAGATTTGAGAGAGAGAGATAGTTCGTCTATATTTGATATTCTTTTCTGTTTTTGCGGCCCTATTGATAAAAGAATTGTGAGGTGACGATGCTGATATCATAGGTGTGAGATTCAACTCTCACACTCTACAAAGAGATAGGGCAAGAGTTTGAGAGAGAGATTAAGATATGACGTGCACGCATGCTACCATTGATTATTTGTATTGCAACTTTGGTATAACTCCCCATTTGGTGGCCTTCAATCGCTCAAGCGAAAGCACTTCAAATTCGTAACCTTTTTTGGGGGCTCAATGTCTATGGGATATCATGTTTTACGTAAGTAGCAGGATCGATAGAGCCCAAAATGGGAAGTTATCTTTCAAGAGATAATTACCAAAAAAAATTTAAACTTATTGTTCATATGTCAATTTAATCCTAAATTTTTTAAATTGGTTAATTTAGTGCTAGACTTTTTTATGATTTTCCGGTGTAGTCCTTCCGAAGAAAATTTGACTGCAAACTTGTAACATAGACAATTTTTGCAATTTTTCTGAATTATTTTTTTTTATCTTTTTTTATTTTTTCCTTTGTTTTCTTTTCTTATTTTCCTCTATCAATCCGTGACCTCAGTGGTGGTCGGGAGAGGTCCCCAGCAATAAGGGAGGGCCAAGACCCCCTCGTTAGATCTAGGGGAGGGCGGCGCTGTGGCCGGCGAGGGCTTCGGGTGAGAGCCATGATGCCAGTGCTAGTAAGGCCCGCGGGCTCACGATTGCAAAAAAAAAAAAAATTACAAAAATTGTCTACTTCAACAGTAGCCGTGCCACGTAGGCCATCAGTTATGTCATCAATTTCGAGACAAAATTGACCAGAATGACTACACTAATAAATCATCAAGGGGTCCATGACTAGCCAAATCAAAAAGTTTAAGATTGAATTGATCACCGTATTATAGTTTAGTACTTTTTTTATAATTCTCCTTGTCTTTTGATCTTAGTTATCCCTAAGCTAGTCATTTCCACAAAACTAATTGGGATATAGGATTAATAATTAAACGTAGCCACGACCCTGAGACAACGTTTGTTAAAGTTGAGTGCTGGCTCGCTGACCACCTAAAGAAAAACACTTATTATTTGATCCATTTCCTGACATAAGAAGTCCAATCAAAGCAAGAGGAGCGATTTCGAGGGTAAGATCTAATCATGCTCACTCAGACAATCCCAATACTCGAACTGAGAACTATGTACTGTACATGTAGATCTAGCTCCATTCAGTGCAGTGTTATTGAACCAATCCTTGAGAATCCAACCCTAGAATCAAGAGAGCTCCTCTTTCAATAAAACCCACTTGCCCGATTCGCAGAAAAAGAGTTACTTCTTTTGAAAAATTCACTTCACTCTTAAGTCGACAATGGCTATACAAGTTTACACGAATCTCTTTCTTGTAAATAAAGCAGTATTTCGTTTCTTCTGGTTTTTTCAGGAGGGAGTGGCAATTAATTGAGGATATTGTAGGAGATTTCATCTTAGTTTCATCGATATGTGCGACGAATAAACTTAGTCTTTGCATGATTGATTTAGATGTAGCTATTTTTTTTTCACGAAAATAGAGTTATGGGAAAAGTTATCAAAAAAGTTCTAAACTTATTGTTCTTTTGCAATTCAGTCCTAAACTTTTTAATTTTTCAAATTCAGTTCTAAACCGTTTATATTTGTGTCAATTCAGTCTTAAACCTATTGTATTTGTGCCAATTCAGTCTATCCGACCAACTTTGACCAATCGATGCTAACATGGATGTTGGCCGGCAACAACGTGGACGCCGATGTCGACTTGAACAATTTTTAATAGCATTTTAAGATTTTTTTGAATTATTTTTTTGATTTTTTTCTTTCTTTTTCCTTTTTTCTTTTTTTCTTCTACCTCCAGTCGATCGCCGGCTGGGACCGGACAGAGGCTAAGGCCGGTGAGGCTTGTCCCCGCTAGCGCTAGGTGAGGTTGTTGATCGGTCATGGACCTTCGCGGTATATCAGCTGTTGTCGGATCTACTGACATCTATGCAAGTGTGGGCAGTCCAACCAATTTGTTGGGAGGGGGAGGGGGCGCGGGGGGCGCTGGAGGGAACAAAATTTAAAACAAAATTGACACTTAGATACACTTGAGAATCTGTTCTCTTTAACGTTTGGTAGATTATTAAGTCCCTTATAGTAGCATGGAGACATGGTTACATCTTAAAGCTCATTGCCGAATCAGTTTTGGTGTTCTCATCTCGCTTCAAATACCAAAATTTGATTGTTTGATATGTTTCATGATTATCTTGTGGAGCAATCCTATTTGACAAAAAAACCTTAAATTAACTAAACAAGCACTTGATCAACCGAATGTGATAATTCATCTTTGGAGGGAAGAAGCAACTTAAAAATTAGTGCACATCTTATTAGGTATTAGGTGCACACATATTGGACTGAAGATCTACAGCACTTAGCGGATGCATAAATTCCAATTATCATAGCATTTGAATATTGAAGAGTGTCTCTAAGATACTATTTTTAAGTTACACTTAACGTATCCTAAAAATTCGAGAAGATCAAATCGGTATGTTTCAATGTCTTATTATGCATGAAAATAAGTCGCTTACTTATTGTCAAGCAGTAAAAAAAAATAATTTATGAGGGCTTGTATCTTTTCTCAGGCAATAAGAACAAGAGATAAGTGCACTAGAAGTCCATAAATTTGTTACGAATGTGCAATTGAGTCATAAAACTTTCAAAAAGTGCAATTAAGTCATAAAACTTGTCATGGAAGTATAATCGAGTCTAAAATTTTCAAAATGTGAAATCAAGTCCTAAAACTTGTTACAAAAGTGCAATTGAGTCCTAAAACTTTCAAGTGATGCAATCAACAAAAGGACTTGATTTCACTAATTTGACAAGTTTTATGATTTGATTACACTTTTTGAAAGTTTTTGAGACTCAATTGCAAATTCTAACAAGTTTTAGGACTTAATTGCACTTTCTAAAGTTTTAGGACTCAATACACTTTTCTCACAAATTTTAGGGTTTTCAATGCACTTATCTCTAAAAAGAACTTAATTTTAGGTGAGATTATCGGTGTATCCGTAATCAACTACTATGTTTTATTTATGTCATTCCATTATGGACCGGAGATAAAAGAAAAACATTTGCGAAAAGAAACGAAAAAGAAATACAAAACAATGGGCAAGCACTGCCGTTGAAAAAAAGTAATTTTGTCTACCTATTATTGACAAAATAAATTTTATTAATAGTTTAGACTAAAGTGTAAACCCCTTATATACAAACGGTTGCTAGCTCACTTGGTCGTGATATTATTCAAGTTTCCTTATTTTCTATAAGCTAAAACGAATAACTTCAGATTGATCCGTCGAGCGAGAATAAACCTTATTAATGCATCACGTGATTTAAGTGTCACGTAATAAAACTTAAAGTAGGGTTAGGGTTAGGGTTAGAGTTTGGGTTAGGAATTAGGGTTAGAGCTAGGGTTTAGAGTGGGGTCATTGCTTTAACCATTAAAGCTGGCACATCCCAATAATTCCATCGAGCAGCAAACTCTACAAGTTTCTCAAGAGCTCTTTGGCGTTTCTCCAAACCAAGCATGCCAACTTCTGCTTACGTGTGTATCTATACTATGCAAATACTTGTACGTATACATAAATGAAAAATACCTGATAATTCCTTGACTGAGTTGCATATTCTGAAAAGAAAGCCTGAACGCAGTTGCGCTCATGCTTTGGACCTGTGTGGCTGCTTCACTTCGTTCATCAATGGCTTCCGATATGAAGAGTGTAGGAGATCGAGAGATTACATATGATCGTAGCTAGAGACGGTGGACAAGAAAAGAGAGAAAATGACTTGAGAACCTTTGTTCGTGTTCATGAACTTCTGCCCGATAGTTGTGTTCTGATTATGTACATAGATATGCTCACTCTCGATCTTCTTTACGGTCGTGCGAACAATAATTGGAAGTCTCGCAGTGGCCGTTGCGCAGTGCCGCTTCCTGCGAGTTCTCTTTCCTCCGTCCAGCTAAAGAACCAGAAGGGGGAAAACTGGAAAAAGGAAAAGAGAAGTGCCAACAAAATTAACTTTCTGTAATAGGTAAACAGAACCGATCCCTAATTACGTCTCTGTCGTATTGATTAGCATTTTTCGTAGAATAAATAGATTTCCACACAGCTCGCAGGGATTTACAGTACCTACAAAAGTTTCAACATGTTTATGACTTTCGATCTCGTGTTATCTACCTTCCAACGGAGACAAAACGCTGTTGTTGTTCGAAAAAACTCGAGTATATATGGATCAACACTGAAAACTCGTGTGAAGCATTCGGAATGCGAGCCTTGAGCTGGGTGCATGATTGAGTTATCACGCTTGTTTCTTCATCTCTTGCTTTTGAAATCGATCCATTTAGGCGTCCAGTCCTAGGCACATACTTGACTACACACCCGTTCTAGGATATAGCTTAGTCAATCATAGCCATTGATCATGTAAATTCCACATGGGTCCCCAAAAAAATTCGATAGTTATGATTGCATCCGGTCCATGACTCGTGGTCTTGTAAATTGAAGTATCCCCCCATATTGACCGAGCAGAGTTCCAATCAACAGGGTCGATCCCGCTAAGGCTTTTGGCTTCAGGCTTCCAAGTCGGGTTACAGCCTGGCTAAAAAGCTCGAGACAGCACTCCACAAAGATAAAAACGGCTGTGTTCCGATCGGTTGCCAACGAAATTCGTTGAGCGCCAGAAAGCCCACATGAGAGAACTAATAATGTAAGCTAGTGGCTCTAGGGTTTTTCTTGGTATTATGTGGGGTTTGTATAATGAAAGGAAGCGGTGAAAGCATGGCATCTTCAGCTTGAGGCAGTAGGGTGAGGGCCAATAATGCAGCTGTAGTATAGGGGTATCTTCAGCACCACCACCCTCCATGGATATTGATGCAGTTGAATTTTTATCCTTTCCTCTTTCTTTCCTTTTGTGTGTGTCTGTTTCTGTGGTCCCGACATGCTCAAGCTTACTGGTACCGTCCAAAGGATAACCATGCTTTGGATCTCTTTCTTGGTGTTAACTGGTGGGTACACAAGCAGAATGAACAAGGCCCTTGTCTGTGTCTATGCAAAACTGGCGTCTGTCTGTAAAATTCTGTGTCCTAGGAATGGCAGACTGCATCGTTCTGAAGGGCTGCAAAGCTTTGCGCCGTGCTTCTTTTCTGCGTATGAATCCGTGCTTGTTGACATGTCTCCCAGACAGAAGCCGTGTTCATCATCGTCCCTGGCCGAGAGCGGAGGGACAAAATCTTAGGATTTGCGTATTTGGGGATGCACCTATGATGCACAAGCTGTCGCTGTGTTGCAGTGCTCTTCAGAGCAGTGAAAAGCAAAACCCTACGTCGTCGGGACAACGCCTACCATGAATACATAAGTGGTTACTGCGGTGATACCCTCCAAGAGGAAATTTTGCAGGTACTTTTTTGGCTCGGAGGACATCATTTAGGTGCTCTGCGAGTGCCTTTTAATTTCAACTCACAACAGATTCATCTGCTTTCCTATTTCGAAATTCAGGATAGCGATTACTCCTAAACTCGCGAACCATATTATTCTAGGAGTAGTGAGAAATTCCTCGCTTCTATTAGTTCAAGATTATTCGGTGTTTTCGCTCGGCATCCTTTCGAGTCGAGGTTAGAATTCTTGTCGAGACCTGCTTTTCATGAGAGTGCATGGCGCTAATTCATATATCAAGGGAAAGAGTACCACGATATATCTTACCATTGAAGCGTTGACGGCAAATACAGTTGAGCATGTTCCGACGGGATGGCATGTCCGATTGTTACGCAATGGAAAGATACTTTGCCCTCACTCACTACTTAAAGTTTCTCGCAGAGACGATTGCACCCGATCACGACATTGTATCAGAGCCGAGTCACGAGTTCAAATCCTCGCGCACCCCCTCCCCCCCAACCTCGACTTACTTATTGGCTTCCCTTAGCTCATGTCCCGGTCCCGACATCTATGACCGTGATGTGGCACATTATACAGAGCTAGTCAAATGGACGTGCAATAGGATAAAGTTCGGACATTATACAGCGAGAAGCGCGTCTCAGAATCTGGAATAGGATAAAGTGGGGTGGAAATGAGCAAAAGTCTCCGAATCTGGTTCCAGAATCCAATGGAAGGCCCCGAGGTAAAATAACGCATGGAAGATGCTCCTATTTCACCAACAAGTGGTCAAAAAAGACTGAATTTTTACGGTTCTCAAGGTTCCAACCTTTTTCCAGGAGCCACTAATCACCCGCTAATCTCTCTCGCTCTCTCTCCCCCTTAATTATCTGGAGTTGGAATCCCGATGGGAGGAAGAATTAATTCTTCCCTTGTCGATCTTGAAGCAAGAGCGAAATCTTACACAGATCTATGACAAATCAAGAAATGACGAAAACGAAACATTAATTTAACTGCCGATGGACGATTTTTAAAAGAAATTAAAAAAGGTAAACCACTTTTTTTTTGTCAGAACAAAAAAAAAAAAAAAAACCCATTTGCCATGTCGCCATTCGCCAGTGAAATCAAGCTAAGAAGGCCTTCTTTGGCCTTTTTCCTCTTGTTCTCCTCGGAGCAGGACATGTCCGTTCAGTGGCTACAAGCTGAAACAATCTCCCCCACAAGTGGCAGCAAGCAACAATCTAATTTTGCTCACCCGGAACATAAAACTCAGTAGGCCTACAACGCGGTATTCCCCGGATATATTAATGTGATGCAGTGATTCCTCATCAGAGCTAGTTGCATGTCCGCCCTAATACTTATCGAAACCACGATTCACATGCGACCTTTGCAGCAAAATGAATGAATAGTGTGACCGTAGTTTCTTTCTTCTTCTTCTTCCTTTTTTTTTTTCCCCATTCCAACAATTATGCCAAAACTGCAGACACAACATCAGGACTCTCAAGAGAAAAGAGGGGAGCCTCCATTTGGAGTCAATTGAACTCCACAAAATCCTCTTCAACATCTGACGCTGAATGTATGGCTGCAATCTCATTTCATCATCCAAAAAGAAAAAACCGAAAAGATTATACTGCTGCAATTGCCCAAAAGAAAGGATGCTGCGACAAACGGTAATGATACATTTGCCGCAGGTCTATTCTGATCCGCATACACTTAACTGCACAGGCTGTACTTAAAAACAAAAGGACCTAAAGTTCGCCATCAAATTCAGCTTACAAACCATTTTACGTGACAAAAAACAAAGTACCAGGTGATCTCCTCCTTGGGGGAGAAAAAGAATCCTCAAGGAGGTGACCTGTCCAAGAACGAGTAGCAGTAGCAGCTTTCGGTTTTCCTTATGAGCGATTGTTGGCTCATAATGTCATAGAAGAATGTTCCACCCAAAGCACCGATGTTACAGGTAGTGACCCCAAAGCGTCTACAGTGCACACAAAGCAAAAAGAAAAGGTGTAATCGAACTACACCAACACATCCATATATATCCAGTGAATGTGGGGAAAAAACACAAACATGTGCTCGTTCTACGCATCTCTAAGCACACGCTTCACAAGAAATGGAACTACCAAAGGAATGACTAAACACAGGTTAAACTATTGATGAGCAAAGACACCCCCATGAAACACAAAAGCAAGGAGTGGAAAATCATTGAGATTTACGACAATGGCATCGTACATGCAAGGTTAGAAGTCTAGCCAACTTTTACACATGGGGATAGGCAAATGCTTAGCACCAATTTTGCAAAAAACCAAATGTACCAGCCAACTCTGTTTGGAGCACTCCCAATGCCTAGACTTTTCGAGCATGCTGTTGCAATAGCTTTTGTGTCCTTTGAGTCTCGATATATGAAGAAAGCAAGGCACTTTTCCTTCGAGTTTCCTCCAACTCTTTCTCCACTTTCTGGATCTACTCCAAGGAAACACAGACGAGTATAAATTGCGTATTGACAGCAACAGGATTTTTTCCACCTACCTAGTCAAACTGCATAAGCATAATATGGATGCCAAAAAAAATAAAAAATAAATAAAACCTACCATCTCTTTCAGCTCAGTCTCTTTCTGCTCGTGTCCCTGACACCTGCATAAAAGCAACTAAATCAAGAATGTACCTATCAAAACTGCAAGAGGGATCATCTGATTTTACTTTACAAGCCTAGAGGCTGGACGGAATAGAGAAAAAATTTGGACGCACCGAAACCAATGTGGCAAAATCACTCACTGCAGTTTTAGAATCATTTAGTGGTGAACTTAAGCATAAAGAGGCTACAAGTGGTTGCCCGGATATAGAGCCCCAATAGACCTACTTGTCCTACCCGGGATCTGGTGATGTCTCCTAATGATATATGCCTTGGTAGCCCAATAAATAACTGGTTGGGGGGATAAGCCCAAATAGAATTTCTCCTATAAAAACCACATTTTAAGTCTTAACTTTGTATTATCGCATTGTTAGACTCTAGAGTGTAACATAGTTTGATCTCGAAATGTTACGAACAGACACTCGAGACTCTGTAGATTTTGTAATTGGAGATCTATAGCACAATAAGGGCGTCAAAACTGAACTGGAGAACCGAACTGAACCTCAAACTAAACCGAACCGAACCAAAATTTTGCGCATTTTTGGTTTGGTTCGGGTTTCAGTTGGGATAATGAAAAATAATCGTTTTTTGGTTCCAGTTCAGATACTTTCGGTTCGGTTAACATTTAACCGAACTGAACTGAAAGGACAAAGCTGGTGCTGTTGGAACACTCAGAAAACACCTCAGTACACCGTCAGACTAGATGGAACTCTGCAGGAGTCTCGCTGGCTCTGACCTACAGCTACGGTGGTTCAGGCAACCATGGGGTGTGCAGGTCGCTGCTGAGTAAGGCGAAGCAAGGGCAGATGATGGCTGCAGGACATGCGAGATTCACCAGAGAAACTGAGATTTGGAAGCTGGTCTCCGAGGAAACTCACCAAAGGGCTGTGACACACCAAAGCGACTTCTAGTATCATCCAGCGCAACTGGATTGTCAAGGCGAGGCTGGGGCAGACGGCATTACTGGCCGACTGGTGCAAGCCATTTGATGCGCCTGAAGTTTGCTAATCTTTAGCTGGGACGGCTTTGGTGCTCATTGAGGACATCTGGAGTTCACTGGACAGAGGAGTTCGCTGAGCGGGAGCTGGCGTTGATGCAACTGCAAGGATGGTGACAAGCAGGAGCATAGGAGCTGATGTAGTGCGGCAGGACTCAGCCAGGCAAGGGCATCACAGCTGGGCTAGACCGGCCGGGAAGGGACAGTGCGTGGTGGTACTAGGTGACCAGAGGACTGAAGTGGCAAGGTAGCTGGCATCGGTGGACATCGAGGCTTCCTCTGTTTCCCTTAGAGAGAAAGAAGAAGAGCTTTTCTCTCTCTTCTTGTCAATGTCAGAATGTGCAGAACTTTCTTTCTCTTTCGTCCTTTTTTCTGAGAATCAACCCTTGTTGTGAAAGGCCCCATCAGAAAGAGAGAGGGTGACAAAGAACAGGACGCAATGGGAGGTGAGAGAAAAGGTATACGCCAAGGAAAAGAAAAAGAAAACCCCGGGAGAGAGAGAGGGAGGGAGATCTGGAGACTCGGAGAGGATTAAAAAGAGTAATTGAAAACCGAACTGGATTTTTGGTTCGGTTCAAATTCAGTTCAAGGCGAGATTCAGTTCAGTTCAACCGTACACCTCAGTGGTTCAGTTCAGTTCGGTTTTAAACCGAACCGAATTGAACTGTTGACACCCCTAATAGCACATAGGTTTTGAACAAACAAATTATTGTGAGAGAATTTGTTTCTTTAAAAATACTGTGGTGGGGTTGTTCATGTTTATGGGTACCCGATTACTTTAGTGAGGTAGGTTGGGGATTTTACATTAAAACCCTTGACGGGTTTGGAAGATAATCAAGAACTATTGTGATGGGTGTGGGACAAGGTAAGTTATCCCAAACCTTTGTTCCAAACCCATTCTGCTTCCATCCCTAGGGTCAACTTTCTTAAGAGAGAACCTCAAATGATCGTGTCACATAATATAATCTGATTTCCCAAAGGTTCTACCCACAGCACATCAAACACTATGGAAACCTTTGTTTATGTCCCATCTTATATCTGGTTTTTAAAAAAAAAAAAAATCTCATCCCACTATGTCATATCCAGTCTTATAACCTAACCAGAGTGAATATAGACATTAAGATAGGAAAGGGGATAATTTTGCATTAGTGGTTAGAAGTTTCATCTAAACCCCACTTGATCTACTTCCATAGCACCAAAAAAAGATGTCTGCTGATATTGAATGTGCATGTGGACTCCCAATATGACAAACTCTCATGTTCTTTACCAACACAAATTTCCACCTAATTTCTAAACTCAGGTTAAACATAGCCACTTTTACCTCATAAAGAGTTGTAAATTCTCCTCACAGATCTGATCTAAGGACATTGATTCAATACCATTGGCTGATGCATCATCTGAACCCTGCAATATGCATATAAGACGATAAAGAAGATACAGTTCAGTGACTTCAAGATGAAAGCAACCATCCATCATGATATGCACAGAGTGAAAATCTACTCGTCTGCCTAGCTAAACTTACATGAAAAGTAAAGATTGGAATGGACAATTGCAGAGTTACTTTGATTACAAAGGGAAGCGCATGAACTAGTCAACTATGAACGCAAATGCTTAAGGGAATTGTGCTCTTCAACCTACAAGAAGTCAGTTGGATGGTCTCTCCATAATGATTATCCAAATCATATAGCCTTTTTTAATTCCTGAGGTATCATAATCAAATCTTCCAACCATTTTGACAGGTGAAGTTAAATGGGACTGGATTGTCATATTTGCTCAAACAACTCGAATTATCAAAAGAACTTTAATTTTATTTATCTCTAAGCCCCAAAAAAGAAGCTGTCCGTAACATCAATACGCATATCACCTTGCACACAAAGATATCGAATTAACTAATATCTGCATCCGGATTCTATGGATGACTTCAAAGACAGAAAATTATTTTGTTTGGAGAAATTTCGATTTGTTTTAGAAAGATCACCGTTGTCAGGATCGCAAGAGGTCAACTTTATGAATTGGCGTCGCATGAAAAATCTATTGAGACCTTCCAAAGGCAGACAAAAGAATATTATTACCTATGCAGACCAACAAAGAACTTGCATGACTCTCACCGAAAATAATGACCCCCACCATGTACAAGTATGTCTTATAAGACACCACAATGCAAGCATATCACAAAGTAATAATCAAGACATTCTCAGAAAAGCACCATGACATCTTGTTCCATTAGTTCGTAGAGCTATTTTCTCGATCGAAGACACTTCTAAGGTTTCACGTGTCCATCATGTTGATGGATCCTTTCTTGACGGTTTTCTAGTTTAGATAAAATCTTTCATTCTAAATTGGCAATGAAACTTCAATTGCGAATCCATACCAAGTTGTGAAAATGGATCGTGTGTAAATGCAATACCGACATTATGCACTGAAAGAGGAAAAAAGAAGCTAATTCACCACGGCTATGATAATTTCCACAATACATGCAAAATCTACTCCCACCCACCAATCCATTACTAATTTTAGGTTTAATGACCTCTTATAGAGCAATATAACAGAGAAGGGAAGTCGGACATTGCCAAACAGCATATATGCAGGTATCAGACAACAAATCCATACAATTTGCTCACACCTATCCCATAATAACTAGCATACAAATTCACGCAGTTATGACAAATCTTATTTGAGAAAACATTAATGATTGGTGAACCGCTAAGCTACATTACACACTAGTACCTAAAATTACTATTGGAAAAATATATAAAAGATCATTGGGCCATGCAGGTTCTCCGTAATAATTATGACCCGTCCCTTTAGCCAATTTAGCTCTTAATACAGGATCATTTTTTGGTTTAGCCCAAGGTAATGTATGTGTAACTCAAGATAATCTACTTGGGCAAGATAAAAATAGACAAATAGGTATATATAATCTACAGGAATAAGAAAAAAGATTATGATAGCCCCACTTACCATTGCAAATCCAGTAATGGGCTGATTAACAGACAATTCTTTGCGATTATTAGATTGCCCGTCGATGAAACCCTGCCTGACATTAGCAGCAAGGCTAACAGTTGGTGGATTTAGTTGCACTCCTTCATAGACACTGGCCAAGTGACGACTTTCTCTGGATTGTTTCTGCACATTTGTTTCTACCCCTACGGGACTTACACCTCCCTTTTGCACATTCTGCGTCCTAAAACCAGGAGGTTGATAGCCAACAAGGTGACAGTAGCCTTTCCTGTCTCAGAACAATCTCCACCAGGTCAAAAAAACATTGTCGCAAGAAAACAATGGCCACAATAACATGATACATAGACCATAAATAAAGATGTTAATGCCAAAAGCCACAACAAGCACAAAGCCAAAGCCAAACATGCATAGGTAGTGACGAATGAAGTAACCAATTGACTGCCCTACATGGGGAAAAGAAGAAAGTCATTTACGGATACAGATCCATGAATGCTAATCCCATAGACAATACCAAAAACTTTCTTTGATTCAGCTTCATAACGACCTTTACAGTTTCACCTCCCTGATAAGTGACAGTGAAAGTTTCCTTATCACAGGGCATTTCAGTGATGCTAGTGATGGTTTAAGTAGAGCAGGAAAAAAGAACATAAATGAAACACATGTTGTCCAAACTATTGCAAATAGTAGATAGGATAGGCAAGAATTCTCCAGAGGCTTCCATGACCCATGAAGTGGAGAAATAGACCGAGAATTTTAAAGCAGTCACTCTGCAGCAAAATGTTTAACCATCTGCGATTTATTGGGAACTAGAAAAATGTAATTCCAGAAATATGTTTGAGAACACAAATGACAGGTGATAGCCAACATGCGTTTCTTATCCACTAATTTCTGAGATTACATTTATTAGTCATCACTCAACCAATCATGAAACATTATTAACACACAATTGTCAATTCAAAGTGACTATAAGAAGGACAACTAACCAGTATTCTGCAAGTATCTGCTTCAGCTTAGTTTCCAGCCGTATGTATAGTGAAGACCTCTCAAAATCTTGCTTGTCATGTGCGGGCTCTATAAAATTTGCCTCTAAAACTCCTAAAGTGTTAAAAAAGAATCTTGTAAATAAAAAATACTCCAATAAAAAGTTTTTGACGAAACATATAGACAGTAAGCACAATACCAACAACACCATATCCTTTTGAAGATCCATCACTGGTGACTTTCCAGAAAGGCTGAAGAATGCAATGAAACTCAGTTACTACAGTGACCATAAGGACCAACTCCTAATGAAATCAAAACAAATTAATTATCTTCCCTAATTATGCAACCATATATTTCTGAAGTCAGAATCAAAGACTCATGAGATTGTTAGTGTTAAGTTTCGGAAAATGTTCAGTTACTTTGAAGCTGTAAAAACATCCACATATTGATCAAATGCAGCTCTATATGAATACGCATTGTAGCAGGCACTAAAACCCAGGATATCAAATTGCACATATGTTGATAGAGTGATTGAAAGAGCGTACCCGAATCAGGCGATTCTTATGGTACACATTAAATCCAGAAATTCCAATATCATCAATTTCTTTTATAAAGCCAATGGTTGTTTCCACAGCAACCTAAACCAAGAAAAAAGGCATTAAAGTACAATACCTCCTTAAAAGCTTAGTATACTAAACGAATTATGCTAAAACTTATAAAATCCCTCTCAAAACCCCTTTAGGACATTTACAAACTTTGCTGGAAACAATTGCCTTAACAAAGGCAGAAATTGTTATCCTATTTGCACTCCGACCTAGAACCGTGAAAATAGAGGATATTTTCAGAAATCGTATGTTTTATAGACTTGCTATGTCAGACGTTCAACTAACTATAACGATTAAACTAATTGACAGTAACTGACCTAGGCAGGCAACAAAAAAACTAGGTGAAGGGTCCAACCAAAGGAGGTGCATACAAGGATTAAGAAATGAAAGAAAGATATCTTTACTAGCTTGTTGTGATCAAAAGAACAATTAAAAGCATCATATAAGTATGTCAAAGAGGAAGAAAAAAGAGGCTCATGGGGTAGAATTCATTAATTTAAAAATATGACATCACATCAATGAAACACCTGCTCTATGATTATTGATAAATACCTGAAAACTTTGCACAATGATGACAGGTCTGTGACTAATCAACACAATCAAGTGAGGACACAACCAATGGCTGTGCTAACATGATAGGAATCAGACCCAAAAGATGAAACTACAAGGCGCAGAAGACCACAGCAGTGTATGAGAAAACAAACTAACTGAAATAATGAGACACCGAGACAATCAGCAAGGAAATTCTTCAACCAAACAACACGAGTTTCTCAAAAATCTCCTCCATGCTTAGTAAAACTGTGACAAATTCATGTATGAGTGATTCCAGCAACTCTGCGAAGAGGCCCTCCTCTAGGTTCTTCCTTAAAAGAATCCACATCTAGTAGGACAGCAAATGAAATTTCCCTCTTAAAAATAGTTCGTTATCCACTTTTGACCAAAATAAATTAACTCGAGCTAGTACAAAGAAACTGGTAACCCACTTGCTATTGTCAGAAGGAGCTCTAATGTGGTGTCGCAGCAAACTCTTGCACAACCAGAGCAGAAAAAAAGATATGGTTGTCGGGCTCATATTGATTTTTTAAGTCACTTCCAGGAAAGAATTTAAGTCTGCATTTGGCTCTACTTATAATAATTACTTATTCTACTCCCCTCCGAAATTTAAATTTCCAACCAGAAGGAAAATAGTTATTTATCGAAATTATGAAACCCTCGATTTAAATGACCTTCGTGTCAAGACATTTATGGAAAAAGTTGAGGTTCTCTGTTAACAAATTTCAAATGCTAAAAACACAAGTTAAGTAGAAAGAAAAGGCAAAAGTTGCTCCAAACAAACTTTTTGGTAATTATAACAATCTAGCAACCACAAGCAGATTCAAATTATCTTAGTTGCATCATGCACCTTACCTCTTTTGATGCTGCTGAGCCATGGGGTTTATACGTTACTACCTTCGAGTATTTCAACTCATCGGCAATGTTATACTGATCGACTGGTTTCCCCCTCAATAGAATCTTGAAGTTTGTCAATTTCCGGAGATATAGCATTGAAGCATATGCCTAAGGAGAAGAACTCGTTATATGTATAATATAAGTGAGACACGAGAACAAATACCATATTTAACAAGATAGAGAACTTAGAAAGTCAAAGACCAACCCTCAATGAATAGCGCAAGCGGTAAGATACATGTGCTTGGAGTGCAGCTGTCTTTTTGCTTATTCTTGTCATGCTTCCCTGATTTGCTTCGTCTCTCAGCATGATATCCTATTTAAAGATTTAATGATTCACAAATTCAAGTATTATTGCAAAAAGAAACAAGGACAAGATAGAAGAATATATTAAATATATCTCTACATGCTCGCAGTGAACTGGCCAAATTAGCACTACCAAGGTTCAACAAAAGTAACAGGCTCTGCAGGCAAGCTTTGGAGTTTCTTTCTTTATCCTGTACATATTTTGGATTTGGCGAAGTTATAGGAACAGCAGAAACTTATAGTAGTCTAAACTACTTGTAGTTAATTGAACTTATACATCAGTGAATGCCCCAGAGAAGCAACTCTTTTTCTCCAACTTTTTGCAGCCCAAGACTTAATGCAAACAGAATTTGACAGTGCATGACCCTGAAAACGGACCAACAGTCAAACTTCCCTTTAAAAGTACTCATTTCAAAATCTTTTGAAGCTTTTAAAAAGTTCACAATGAAATCAAACAGGCTCAAGGGTTCTCTTGAAATATATAATACCATGGAGAACTACAAAATATTCAGCACAAAAAAGATATGAAATAAATAAATCATTACTGGTTGATCAGAAGTTCAGAGAAAGAACCTGATGATTCCATTGGATCGATTTGCAAAATCAAACACTCCCAAAATTTCATCCAACAAAAGCAGGCCAAAGGGATTTGTAACTGACAATATGCATATAGAACACATGAAAATACTACATGGAAAACATATTTCCCATGTGCAGTATACCTCATCGTCGTCATCAAAACTTAATTCATATATGCCTTCATCGTTCAGCCACAAATTGTAAATAAGGACTTTTGTTCCATGTGACCCAATATCTTCAAACTGGGAAGAAGATTCAATATTCAGGAACAACCAGAGAGTAGTTGCGACAAATTATCTTTCACAAGAAAAACAGCTCAACTCAAAATTAATGAAATTCTCCTCTCGAGGAATTTCAAGGCACAAGGGGTCAATACTTACCAGCCGCATTGACATGTCCCAAAATATTGCAATCGCATTTGATATTACAGGCTGCCAATGTAAAACTTCTAAAGGATTTAAATTCCACAGTCAGACATTCAGTAACCAGATTTTATCTTATCTCCCCTCATGCCACATGTTATATACAAAATGCTCTGCCACTCAAATTTATGTGGTCCAGAAAATGAGGCATTTAAGACGTCCCCATAATTGACATACACCAAAGGAACATTATCACATGCCTTTTTGCTCTACTCTTTGGCCCAGTACTTATTAATCAGAACAGTAGTAAATCCTGCCTCCATAACCTTCGAGATTAAGCAAAGAAGACAAATATCCCATTTTCTGTATCTCAACTATATGAAGCAATTGCCAACCAAACACAATGAGCTTAAAAGGGCAAGTGCAAGCTTGGTCTAGCTACTTGCAAGCTATTCATTGCCTGAAAGCTACTTGAGTTATATTGTTTGTCACCAAGTTCAAGTAGCTTGAGTATAGTCAACGTCAAGCTTCACATCACTCGACTCCAGTAATTCATAAAACCTAGAAGAGCTCTTTAATATGATTTAAAGAAAATTATTTGCCTATGCAGAAAAGAACCACAACATCTTATACTCTATCAAATTACTGGGTAGGGGTGAAATCCGGAGATCTACATAGGACTCAGAGTTTGAGCTCCAATTCTAGCAGTAAACTTGACCTTCGTGAAGGTGGCTCAAATAATTTAAACCCTTCAATGAGACTAAGGAACTAAATTTCTTGCCTTGATGAAGGAACAGCAGAGAGCAGGAAAAAAAACAAACATATAGCATTGGAAGAAAGGAATGCAAAAGAAAGCTAAAAAACAAAAGATAAACCTGTTGCATTAGGTCCTCCTTCGATGCAAAGGGAGACCATTCAAGGATAGTTTGCAAGCTGGTAGACCAATCATCCTTTGAGCCATAGATTATCGGTTCAGTCCAGTGACCAGAGATATCAAAATCTATCTGCAAGATATGTAAAACCAAAACTGAATCAAAAGCAACAATCGATCAACGACTATAATGAAAGGCAGGTGATCATAATGGGAGTAACGGCAATGATAATCATCTTTACGACAACCATAGTTACGTATGTTGGACGACGCTGATTTACAATGAGCCTGCCTGTTTGTGCTTTTTAAAAGCAAAAGGCATTTTATTTTGCCTTCCCTCCAGAATTTAACATATCATCCAAATTCCACAAAAATCACGAAAATATTATTTGCAAATCTACGTGTCAACATTAGTATATTGTGAAACTGTCAGGTGTTTTAGAGTAAGAAAAATATCAACAAGATCAAGATTAAGCAAAAAGTAAAGGTCTATCCAGACACGCTTGAAAACTCTCCAAATTTGGCTTAAACCACACAATCCGGCTGTCAGCCCACACATTCATAATAATGCTTAGTGGCAGTAGTAGCTAAGAGCCTACAATTAAAGCTGATTAGAAGTAGTTCTTCTCACTTTCTACTGCAACAATCTCACAGCCTGCCCTTGCACATTTCTCACACACCTCAGAATGGGCAACCGGAGCCATTTTCAGCATTGCCCTTGCACATTTCTCACACACCTCAGAATGGGCAACTGGCGCCATTTTCAGAATTTAGCAACCATCTTGGGAACACCGCTTTACAAATTCTCACTAGAAGTTCCTGAATTGCCTAAAACAACCAACCCAAGTTCCTGAATTGCCTAAAACAACCAACCCATCTCTCAAATCAGGAACAACTCAACTGTGCAAACAAAGCACTGCATCATCTCCATCTACTAATCTGCTCTTCGAAGTTCCCTCTCAATGAAATACAGAACAAACAGTACTAGAACATGTGCACTTCTACTCAGATTTGATTCTAGTATCTTCTCCTCAACCCCCCCCTTTCTCTCTTCTTTCTTTCTCTCCCTGTGTGCAAGTAGACTCAAATTGTTGGAGGGGCAAGGGTGGCTAATGGTTGGGTATGTCTGAACAGTTTCACCCCCTTCAGTTCCCAATTCTTCTCCCATGGTTAGTCAAAATTGAGATGTCTACAATTAATAATCCTTCCCCTCATTGCTACAGTACAAGCTAGCTGCCAAGGACAGACTTGATATTGCAGATCCACTTGCAATGATAAACTTGTGGTCCCATACATCATTTCATGTAGACTGTGTGTGTGCCTGTTACACAGGAGTAAAGCTTTGAAGCAACTGGTCTACTCCAATACACTCCTTGGAGAGAACATATATACGGATCTGATCCACATTCACATTTGCTTTCCACTAACAAAATGATAGAGCAATTAGTCTCTTAAGTTTTAGGAACCTAACAAAGCTCCAAAATCAGTGCCAACCTCTGCTGAAGTTAACAGCCAAAATTCCCATGAAGCTTGAAGCATATTTATAGTCCAATCTGGCAATTGATCAGAATTATAATGTTTCTGTTAAGCAGATAGATACAAAGTGCCAAGAGAGCGACACAGATGACGTGGCAGCAAGATAGAACTTACAAGGATGATAAGTAAATTCTCAAGAGTACAAAATTAATATGGAACTTAAAGAATCACCATTGGGACAATGACATCATCCTGTCCGGTTGTCCTCAAAAAGGTGTACGAGAGAAGCCCAATGCTTTGGGTTGCTCGGCTATAAGAACATCAAAGAAAATATTAGGTTCTAATACAAAGAACTGGTAGATTTCACACCAAGAACTGAGCAAGTAGAGAGAAGTCAATGGTAAAAATTAATTTTCAGGCCACAAACTAATCTATGCCTCAAAATGAATTTGAAAATATCACCTTTTATAGAAACCTAGCTGAGACCAAATTGGACATATTCTTCATATATGAAGGAAAATATGCACAAATGCTCAACAGCAGAAGTTCCTAACATCATGCAACCACAACTTAGATTCCTATGCATCATAGATAAAAAAATGAAGAAAGAGTTGATTCTGGAAGTACTTTTCCAAATGAAGCTACTGCTTAGCGATTTGATTAACTATTGATGTACTTTAATGAGCTGAACTCGATGATCATTGAAGAGAAGGAGATTATGTTGCAAGCAAGTTGCCCCAAGAAGAGGTGAGATTAAGGCATAAACTAGAATTAATTTTGTTTCCTATGGGCTTGTATCATGCAAATACTAAGATTCCATTAATCAGCTTAAGACTCAGGAAGAGTGGTTCCATAGAAAATAAAAGTGGCAGCATAAGAGCTCAAACTTCTGACAAAGTTGGCCCTCACTCAACTTAGTGAAAGACTCGATGGAAAAGGGAAAAAGGGTATCAAATGAGGTCACAAGAGGAGAGAGATATAGACTTTATATGTCAAACTACCAATTTGAAGTCAAATAAATAACAGTCCTTCAGAACAAGACAAGACACCAGATCCAATATGGTTGAATACATGAAACAAACTTCAGAGGAATTGCAAAGTTATTAATACGGGTTAAAGTCACTCAAACTATGTAGCAGTGCTTATATGTCATGTCATCTGACATAAGAAGGGACTTGGCATTAATAGAATGGAATCACAAACTTACATTTGTACACTCATGCACATAACATATTACCGTGGACGATGAAAAAATTTGAATCAACTATGACAAGCGTTGTTTAGTAAATAACGTATCAACTTAGACATTGGCAGTACTTAAAGTAATGAAGACAGATTTATTGACAAAAAAGAAATCACATGGCACCAATAACTTACAGAAATGGAAAAATATATAGCAAAGACAAGCATAACTTTGTACCAAATGACCACTATAAATAAACTCTAAAGTCTTTACAAACAATACCCATTATTATGAAAATAAGCATGCAATTCCACTAAAAGTAGAGATGCGTCAATTACCCATCACGAATAAGCATGCAAAGGATACAGTAAAAGTAAAGATGTGTTGATTACCCATCACGAATAGCACGAGTGAAAACAATTACGTCAGCACCTAGTCTCATTGTACTTGTCTTGAATCCATTTCCATCTGGAAATACATCCTTGTGACCATGAGTGAGGACACAACCATTATGATAAACAATTTATCACTAAAGCAAACTAAAAGGCAAATGGTATGACAGAAATTGCAAGACTCTAAAAGGAAATCAGAAATACGCTAGAACAAGTCATAGGAAACCTTCAAGGAATCAAAAGGATGCAAAATGAGAGTAAAGCATCAGTTTGGTTCTTCTATGCACAGTGTTAGTGATGAATACTCGTAACTATTCATACTAGTTGGCTCTTCCTATATTCTAAGATGGAGATGAAGGCCACTGTTTTTGCCATTAATAGCTCAATTATCTCAGCCCATGACAATACCTGTTCACTTTACAAACACAGTTAACCAAAGAAATGAGGGCAGAGGGGTGACGTGGATCTAGAGATCATCACAAAAGGAAGCATAAAAGTAATCCCTAATCTCAACATGATTGACCTTAGGAGCTAAAGATACATCATTCACCTCCCTAGGTTTAAATATCAGTAAGTCTACCTCAGACTGGACATATGCAAGCATTTCACTCATATAACTCAGTCAGAACAGCCAATGAGTGAACCTCAATGTTGCTTCCATAATTGATCCAGAAACCATATCTCGGTGCAAAAGGATCAAAGAGCCGAATGAGCGCGAGGAATAATGAAATTAGGATTGAAGCAAAAGAAAAATCCTTCATTTAGATCACCAGTAGGTAAAAGGTGAAAACAGTTCATGTCAATTACACTGTCCAATTGTCGTGTTCGACTTCTTTGAAGAATACCCCAAGCTCATGCATTTCCTGATACCATTTGGATCCATTCCACCTCCATCATCTGCACAGTTATGGCAAAATAATAACATGAACATATCTGAAATGCATAGACCACCATTTGAAGAGTGCATTATGAAGTCCCATACCTTGAATCAGTAATGCCGGCGAGTTGTCCTTGAGGGTATCAACTTTGTCAACTTTCACGAATGTTGCCCCATTACGTATCTAAGGATGACATTGGAAACACTCAATCAGTCCCGACCATCATATGGAAAAACAAATTTCACATTGAAAACTCACGATTCTTTCTAACACCAATCTTTATTTCCTTGATAAAATCTATAAACATGCAAATCAAATTAAATCCAGTGAATGCCACATACAAAATTTCAAAAATGACTCCCAAGAAAGAATCTGCTACCAAAGGAAGACATTTAGACCGTAACCACTAACAATATTGACATCTAAAAAAGACGGAGCACTAAGAGAGTCAACATTGATCAACAACATAGAAATCAAAGAAAGAATCTGCTACCAAAGGAAGACATTAAGACCGTAACCACTAATAATATTGACATCTAAAAGACGGAGCGCTAAGAGAGTCAACATTGATCAGCAACTAGAAATCAAATGGTCCCAATCTCTTGGAACCTTCATTTTGATTCTAGATGTTAGATAATTACATTATTTCCTCAATGATTCATAATTCGGAACATTTCTTTCTTTTCATGATGTACAAGCAATTTGCAACACTGGAATTAATGTTCTAGATGATCCTGTACTGAACAGAATCAGAACCAATGAGATCGGATATCACTGTACTCACAGTAATAATTTATCAGAGCACCACCCTCCAAATCAATAAATAAGATGCGACTTTGCAAGAGAGCCAATAGGTAAAATTTGTGTAGTATCAAAACCATAAAAAGCACAGTCAGACTAAGCCTATCAGCACTATAATTGAGAACAGCAAAGTCAACTAGAAAATAAAACAATACGAGCCCAACCGCAAAGAAATGGACTGAAAAGGCACAGACTAGATGAGCGGAAAAAGTTAAATAGCAATACATATGCTTTCAACCAAAAAGGTAAGCTGACATTTGGAATAGAGCCAATAGGTAAAAGTAGTATCCAATTTGAAACCAGAAAAAGCATCTTTAGATTAAGCTTATTAGCCCTACATTGAAGAACATTTTAAATCAAGTAGAAAATAACATTGAGCCAACCACAAAGAAAAAGACTAGAAAGAACATTCAAGATGAACAAAGAAAGGGATTTCTGGAACAATATAGATCCCAAAGATTATAGAAAAAACGTCAGCTAGATTAAATCCACACAGATCTTGCCGGTTTACTACCAAAACCTATCATTTATCAAGAAGAATCAATAAATTATTTCAGCAACAAGATTCTAAATCACTCAGCAAGGGATTGAAGGACCTTCATCAAGTAGACACGAGTCAAAAAATTCGAGGCAATGGTCAACTCATTGTTTCTTCATGATTTCTAGTTTTAGCGCACACGCTCTCCCTCTCCCCTTGGCTATCTCCTTAAACTGATTTTTTACCCTTTTGCCCCCTTTGGAATGGATCCACAAATGAATGTTTTGTCCACTTATAATGTGAAGTCACCATTGTGGCAGTAGCCTCAGCATTGTGGTAATTATGACACATGCACCAACACCTTTTAGAGCAACTCTTGTCATGTAAGCCCTATTTATGCTGGTCATAAACTCACCAGAACAGCACCAGCAGCCAGATCTTGGGTAAATTAAAATCACACCCATCAACAAAAGAAAAACTGGCTAAGTATACTTTGATTTTACTCAACCAATTTTTAAAAGCCTAAATTGCTTCAACCATGTGCAAATGCAATTTTGATTTCATACTTATATAATACGTTTGGAATTCTGCAGTTTCAAAAATACTTATAACCAAAAGAACAAACCAAAGGTTCCCCTTTTCCAGCATTTTGCTATCAAGGGATTTGTATTTAGCTCACTATTAGACACAATCATACACATAAGAAGAATCTACAACCTATTACCTGTACAAGAATTTCGACAAGATAACTTTTTCGCATACCTCGTCTACAGCATTGTCCAGGAGCTCGGCAATTGCTGCAAAAAGGAGGTAAGAGAAGGTAAACCTATGAAGACTACACAGAAATTAAGAATTTCATCAACACTAAACGACAAAACAACTAATATAACGTCTGTCCCCAATCAAGATCAATCTCTCGAACTTCGTATACAAACCTCATGAAAATGAAAACAAGGATCACCTATTTGGCAACTGTAAAATGAAATCCTCACAAATCAATAAGAAAGTTCATCTCCTTTGGTTAACTTAAAATTGACTTGTAAATGCCCATCTACGAGAACGAAGAAACATTTCTATGCCTTCTCGCTGCATAAAGGCAATGTAGGGAACAAGATGGAGCAGTTCTGTATAATCTAATATCCCCTCTTCCCCAGTAATCGGTACATGTGCTTCTCCACTAATAGAGAAGGCCCATGATTGCGAAAGATGACATGCTCTTCAGGAGCAAAACACGAGAACCACTACGTAATAAACATCAATGCTCCAAAAACTGTGTTAAAAAGGTCTCCAGCTAAGCTCCCGATTAGCAATAGTGGAAATATACACCAGCAGCATTGTATGTCCTACATGCTAGTGGATAATGAAAATTTTAAAACGGACAACTGAAAAATCACCTCCAAACGCCCATTTGTGAGAAGTTGCGTTCGAATGAAGAAACTTGGGATGGACACGAGCATGTTCCAGCAGGCCTGCACATCAAAAGAGATCACATCAAGCACACACAAACCTAGCCGCATGCACAAGCTCTGAGGCAACCGAACAGACCTGAATCAGAAGCTAGCTTCATATTGGGCGCCACCGCATAGTTCCCGGCTTTCCAGAAGCTTCGAGACTCTAGGTTGGCGTTGGCGGCCGGCGGTGGAGGAGCAGTCCCTGTTCCCCGTGCACCAGCAGGAATTGCTGCGTTGATCGTCGATTTACGGTCATTATCAACCTGTCTCGCTACTTCTACAGACCCTTCGTCGTCGCTGCTCCCGATGTCGACCACCTCGGGCGTTCCCTTCTTGGGCGGCATTCTAGGAACCGCTAATCACGATGCCTTCCGCGGTCGGGGCTGCTGGTTCCAACCGGTGACGGCCAAACGATGAATTTCGCTCGAAAGAAGAGAAACGTGCGGTCGCACGACGTAAGCCAAACGTGCCGCGAGCTTATGAAGCTGAAGGGGCGTATCAGAGCAAGGCAAGGTACTTCCCTCCGCCGTCGCTGATCGAGGACTCCGGCAAGTGGGAGTGGTCGACCGACATGCCTGCAGGGAGGAGAACACAGACGGAGAAGGAGCGTTGACCGCGAGCTGGGAGTAGCAGGCGAAAGCGCAGGGAGTCGAGATGTAAGAGACTTGGAAAATGGCATTTCTGTAATTTTCTGCTGAGCAATGATCGGATTAGAAAATATTTTTCTAGATACGAAGAATTACTTGTTTTACTATGGACTGTACTTCTAAACATTTTCACGGACGCCGAAGTTCGTTCATTTTTATAAAAAATATGAGGTAGGATTAATATCACGAAAAATTTTAAATTATTATACTTATGATAAATTTATTCAAATTATTTATTTGATCATAAAAAATCTCAAACTGATATATCCGTAATAAATTTACCATAAACTAATACATCAATGATAAATTTATTCCAAACCGGTACACTTGTGATAAATTTACCATTTATTAGTTCCGTTAAATACTACCGTCAAATTGCTAAGTTAGATAAGTGTACCCACTTGGAGTTTTTACCTTTTGTTTGTCACCGGTGTATTAATTTGAGATTTTCGTGATATTAACTCAATTTAACGTAAATTTACATAGGATAAATTTATCACAAGTATACCAGTTTAGGTAAATTCGTCACAAATGCATCAATTTAGGATTTTTAGTGGTCAAAAAAATAATTTGGAGTAAATTTATCGCAGATGTATCGGTTTAGGGTTTTTCGAGCAGTGCCCAATACACCGGCAACTCCCATCATATGAAATGGGTTCGACCATAAACGCATCCCTTCCTATAGTCGTTTTTTAAGTGTACTTTTCGCAACCATCCAAATGCATGTATTATCATTTTATAAATGGTTAATATCATGAAAAATTTTAAATTGGTACACTTATGACAAATTACCTCAAATTATTTTTTTGACCATAAAAAAATCTCAAACTAGTACACATCTAATAAATTTATTTCAAAATATTTGTTTACCATAAAAAAAATCCAAAACCAATACATTTGTGACAAATTTACTCTAAATTGGTACATTTGTGATAAATATACTGTCTGTTGATTTTCGTTAAAATTTATTATTAAATTGTTGAGTTGAATAACATGTGGTAATTGACAAGTGTATTAGTTTGAGATTTTTACTCTCTATTTGCCATAGATTTCAATTTGAGATTTTTTGTGGTGTTAACCCGATTTAACGGACATTAAGGAAGGGTAAATTTATCACATGTACACCAATTTATATTTTTTAGTGATAAAAAAGATAATTTGAGGTAAATTTGTCACGTATATACTCGTTTGAGATTTTTGGTGGTCAAAAAAATAGTTTGGGGTGAATTTATGACATATGTACTAATTTGAGATTTATTGTGGTAAAAAAATGTTAAAGTAAATTTGTCACAAGTGTACCAGTTTAGGATTTTTCGAAACATTAACCCTCTTATAAATCCCTTATGACTTAATATTTCTATTCCCGAAAATAATTTCTACTCAAAAATAATTCTTTCTTTTTTTATTCCCTAGATGAATTTCTGAGCATTTGGTAAATGCACAAAATTTCTACTCCCGAAATAGAAGAAGAATATAAATGTGTTTAGCACGACTCTAAAAGTTTCTATCTCCAATTTTGTTCATTTAATCATAAAAATGCTAGTGCACACTTAACTAATCAATATATTTTAAGAAGATCTAAGAAAATTCAACGTAATAGTTAGTAGTGTTGGGAGTGCGCAATGGAAATTCAATACCTTAACTTGAGGAGACCGCCAAAAGGAAGTTCAAGTCGGAGCTCATCAACATATCCAAATGGACCCACCTTCACTCAAAAGCTTAAGCCAATGACTTATGGGCCAACTAGAATATATTAACCGATTCACATTACATCAATTCTCCAATGCATGACTTCTCTGACATAACTCACACGTGTATATCAACAATATTTCCCTCATGCGTTAACTCTAGTGTTAGCTTTGGTCTCCTTAATTCAAGTATCTTCATGTACTCAACAATCTTCCCCTCATGTGTGAGCTCCAGTGTTAGGTTTGCTTCCCCTTAATTCGAGTATACTTCTATATCAACTTTATCTCAACTTAAATCTCTAAGGCCCAACTTCATCCTTGATCTCTTTCTCTAGACCGAACCATGAAGTCTACTATCGAGTCCGCGTTGCTACACCACAGCATTCACCGCACGAAAATCGCTTCATCTCAACCATCGACTCTGATATTATTTATTGAAAACGCGCAGCAGAGGCGGATACCTTCACCAGGGAAGACCGCTAAGAGGAAGCCCAAGTCCAAGCCCGTCAACTTTCCTCCTAAGGGGATGAATCAAGAAAATTTATTAAAATATATTCAATTAAATATATATTCTAGTTGGACTCACATTTACTCAAAAGCAAAAGTCAATAAGTTATGGGTCAATTAAGATATATTAAGCGCTTCACACCGCATTAATTCTCCAATGTGAGACTTTTTTAACACAACTCACACGTGTATCTTAACAATCTTCGGATACCACATTCTTGGAGATTATTTGAGGCCATACAAAGACTTGTTCAGTTTGCAATTCCTTTGATCACAAACCCATCTGGTTGCTTCATGCGAATATCCTCCTCCAAGTCATCGTGTAGGAATGTTGTTTTTACATCAAGATGCTCTACCTCCGTATTGTATGCAACTGCTACGGATAAAATAAGTATTGTGGAATTTAATTTAGCAACAAGAGAAAAAATATCACCATAATTGACTCCCTCTACCAAACGAGCCTTATATCGTTCTATCTCTCCATCTGCAAATATCTTCTTCTTGAACACCCATTTACAACCAATTGCCATCCGATCTACAAGTAATTTTACCAAACTCCACGTTCCTCTTTTATCAAATGAGTCCATTTCATCTTTTATGGCTTTCTCCCACTATTTGGCATCTTCGCGCTTCTTGCTGTCTTAATAATATTTGGATTATCACCTATAACAATTAGAGCACAATTTTCGTTACTAGCAATCGGGGTATACCTCTTGGGTCGTCTTGTTACCTGTGTGGACCTCCTCAAGACCGGTTCAAGCAGTGCTTCAATTTTAAACTCAATATCAAAATATACAATATCATCATCCATATTAGGCTCATCAGCTTCAAAATTTGAATTTTCTGTTTCAGCTTGCATAGGCTCTGTCTTTTCCTTCAAACCAACATCTAACTCAACCATTTGTGATTCTTCAAGAGCCTATGAAACAATCCGATTTATCATAGACTCTTTGAACACCATATCCCTGTTGTAGATAATACGTTTACTATTAGGATTCTACAGCTTGTACCATTTAATACCACCGTGAACTCAATGAAGATACACTTATATAACTTGCTCTCAAGCTTGTTCCTCTTTTCTTTTAGTACATGCACATGAGTTTCGAGGCAAAACACTCTGACATGGGATATGTTTGGCTTTTTCTTAAACAGTACCTCAAACGATGTCCGATCCTTCAAAGCTAATGCGGAAGACCTGTTCTTCGGATAGCACGCGGTAGCCACTACTTCCTCCCAAAATTCAGTTATTAAGTCCGCACCACTTAACATACTACTTGCATTCTCCATGAGAAACCGATTAAGTCTCTCTGCCATCCCATGCTACTGAGCTGAATAGGGCTTTGTCTTTTGCCTTGCTATACCAATTGATCAAATTTCGCTGAATAGAATTCTCCTTCGTTGTCAGTCCGCAAAACTTTAAATCTTTTCATCAAACTGATTTACCACCCGAGCTTTGAACTCACAAAATTTTTCAAGCACGTCATCTTTTCTCTGCAAGAAATATATTCACCCATATTTGGAATAACCATCAATAAAAGAAACATGATACCTTGATTTTCCAAACGATGCTTTAGATGTAGGACCGAAGACGTCACCGTGGATTAAATCCCGAATCCCTTTCACTCTCCCTCCTATACATTCAAAAGATACCCAATTCTGTTTTTCATGTAGACAATATTCACAAATTTTGAAACCATAGAACGGCTTGGGATTCCATCCACCATCTTCTTTGAAGTAAGGGTCATCAGCCATTTCTCACCGATATGACCCAATCTTTGATGTCATAACATGGCAGGAACTTTTTCTACCTGTTTCGTGATATAACTCTCACCACCGATTATTGTGCTTCCCAGTAATTCCACAGTTTTTCACATCTTTCGCCTCTAGCAATCACCATAGATATTGCCGCCAATAAAAGTAATGCCAGCATCTGCCATATTTCCCACGTAAATAAGATTCCTAGCAAGATGAGGAGTATGCATCACATTCGAGAGGTTCTTAACTGTCCCATCTTTCATCTTCAACTTCATCTTTCCGCAACCGACAATATCAAGCGTCGTATCATCTCTCATCCGTATCGTATCTCCCTAATATGACTCATAACAGTAGAACCAATCTCTATAAGACATCATGTGAAAACCAGTATTAAATATTCACATACCGTGGTTAGCTTGAGATCGATTGCACACAAGATAGATATCTCTCGCGTTGCTATCATATCATTTTTTGTACTAGAAAATGGTGTCTCATCTCATTTCTCTAGAACCACACTTTTACTTCTGTAATTTTTCTTCAAGTGTTCACCTTTTTCGCACTTTCAACACTTTATTTCGGACCGATCGCGACTTTTAGATCTTCCTCTGGACTTATTCCCGCCAATAAATATGGATTTGAATCGTTCACTGTTCCTTCCTCTTACGAATAGAGCCTCATTCGTTGCATTATCATAACCTGCTCTTCTCATCTCCTCAAATAATAATGTAGATACAACGTTCTCAAAAGATAAAGCACTAACACTAGTGTCAATAAAAACAATTATATGTTCCCATGAATTTGGTAGTGAACACAAGAAAGTACGTGCTTTATCTTCCTTATCCAGATTAACATCAAAAGATGCAAGCTACCCACAAATAGTATTAAACTCATTTAAGTGTGTAAAAAAAAAAATAACCTTCACTCATGCAAAGATTGTACAGTCGCTTCCACATAAACAACTCGTTCATAAGTGACTTGCTCTTATAAAGGCTTCTTAACTTTGTCCAAAGATCATTCGCCATTCTTTCATATGTCACGTTCACCAAGACATTATCGGAGAGAAACAACAAGATCGGGCTTCATGCCTTTCGATAGCTGCTGGTCCACGCCTTCAATTGATTGGATGCGGACGCAATCTCCTCCTCCTTCGCATTTTCCTTGGTACTCACCCCAGATTTATCTTCTTCGATCACGCGCTACGGATCTCTGTCCACAAGCAAAGCTTCCATCTTCAACTTTTATAACTCGAAATCTTTTCCTCCGAACTTCTCTACCTCAATCTGTGATTGACCATTTAAAGTCTTCCCAAGATTCTAATTTTCCAATTCTCTCTTCACCAAGAAATCCCAACCTCAAACCAGGCTCTGATACTAGATGTTTGATTCGACGTACAATCGCAATGAAGTAAAGTGTAATAGCGAGAAAAAGAAATCGATACATGATATTTTATCCTAGTTCACTCTCAAACTAGGATTACGTCCAACAGATGATTCCACTATAATTAGCATACCGCACTTTTCGTTTCATCACTTAATTACAAATGAAAAATGAGTATATATAACAATAGCTATTCGCAAGTCCAAGCTCAAACTACCAATAAAAATTATTGGCTAAAACTATAAAAGCACTGTGGTGTCCAAGAAGTACTGCCCCCTAGAGACCTCTGCTGGGGCAGCTCTCCCGAAACCCCGCCCCGCTTAGCATTTGCTTTTCTATTGTTTGGGAGTATGAACCACACCTTTACAGTCGCCACAACCTCCATCCTCAAGCCCACCTCCCTGATTTAGAGGTCCTGCCACAACCACCTCACCCAACCAAATTTGGTCGCCACAATCTCGACCGGCCATGGACGAGTTGATCACACTAGATTGGAAGGAATTTGTCAGTTTGCTATCAAGATATCGACCTTCAGATTTGGAAGTTCGCCATTAGGATATTGACATCGCGCCGTAGCAGATATGAACGAGCTAATCATAGCCAAATCTGAATTGAGATCTGAAAGTTCGCCCAGATCTAAAAGCTTGACAACGGCAATGGCAGCAATAGAGGCGTGATCCAAATTTGAAGGCATCTAGTTTGCCATCAAGATCTCAACCCTCACTTTTCGCGGCTATGGACGGGTCAATCGTGGCGAGATCTGAAGCCATCTTACGATTTGGAAGTTCATGCAGATCTAAAAGCCCGACAGTAGCAATGGTGGGCACAACAAGGTGGAAAAAAAGTGGGAGAAAGAGTATGAGGAAGAAGAAAGTGAGAGAAAAAGAGTAACAAGAGAAGAAAAAAGTACTCCACCCTCCTTGAACGGATATCAATGTCGGCCTAGACGCAACATTCGACAACTTTGCCGGCTAACACCGAAGGGCCAAAGGGAGGATGTTGATGGAGGAGAAGGAAGAGTGAAAGGTGGGTGGTCTGGGCATTTCTATTTTGTTTTCATTTAGTTTCACATATATGTGTGGGTATCAATTTATATTTAAATCTAATCACATAAATCGCACCATGTTAGGTATTGATGTCGCTATATGAAACCACTTAATATCTTCTCAAGCAATAGAAAGTAAAAGAGAAAAGTATACTATAAGTGCCAAAAGTTCCGTATAACGCTCACTTTAATGCCAAACATTTTCGCCAATTTATTAAGTGCTAAATAAAAAAAAAAGATCACTTAAATGCCTTAGACGATAAATTCTGGCCAAAAAAATGCGTGAAATTTGTAATTAAAATTGTTGAGTGACATGGCTTTTTATTTCTTTTTGTAAGTGACATGGTTAGTGAACACGTTGACTTTGCCATTTTTTTTACTTTTATTTTTTTTTCTTACCTTCTTATTATGGTCAGTTGCCAGACCAGTGATCGACTAGAGGAAGAAGGGAGGAAAAAAAATAAATCAAAATAAAAGATAAAAAAAAATCCTGAAGAAATGCATTAAACAATGTCATTTTATGCATTAGATGCTGATTGGACCTCCGACAAGCCATGTCGGCTTCAGATATTTGAAAAAAAAAAGCTACGTTAGTTTTCCGATCAAGCAAATCGAAGTTGACATTTAAAGTGACTTACATGGTCGTTTTTCAAAAAAATTATCAATTAAGCGATCTAAAAAACAATTACTACTAAAGTGAGTGTTGCACACCACTATTGGCACTTCTGTAGTCACTTCTGATATACTTTTCTCGAAAGTAAAACATCATGTGAATTTGTGTATTAACAAACAAATTTTTTTGTTTCGATTATATTATTACAGTATATCAATTCTAAATGCATAAGATATATATATATATATATATATATATGTCCTAAAGTGTTTGTGAAATTTTTCTTCGGCAAAAGAACACATGGAGTGATAATATTTGTATACGGCGCTCACTTTGGTGTCAAAATTTTTCGCCGGATCACTTAAATGCCAAATCGAAAAAAAAAACGATCACTTAAGTGTGAACGGCAAGAGATTCCGGCCAAAATATACATGTGACATTATAATTAACACATTTTAGTGCCATGTCATTTTTAATTTAGAATCCGTCCATGTGGCTATTTTTTTAACAAAAATAGTCCATGTGGAAATTTCTTTAGAAAAAGCATTCTTAAACTAAAAATAAGCTAAAAAAATAAAAACTAAAACAAGAAGGAAAAAAGAATAAGAATAAGGCTGTAGCTTGCAGAGGTGAGGACTTCATAGCCGTCACGGTCACCGCCCCACCGTCGCCGGCAATGACTGATGATGAGTGAGGGCTAGTCAGCAGGGGTCCCGAGCCTTGGCTAGTGATCGGCAAACCCCACTAATCACAGGCAAGGGCCCCGAGATTTGGGCGAGAGTCGCCGGCCCTCGGCGTCGCCTTACCCTCTGCCTCAACTAGCGTCGCCTTACCCTCGGCCTCAACTAGCGTCGTCCTACCCTCGACCGGCGTCGCCTACCCTCGGCCTCGAATTTTCAGCGAACGACTTCCAAGCTTTCTCTGATCTTGGACGAGGACGACGAGGATGATTTCGGTTCTGAGGATGGGGTTTTTTATCGCAACCATGTTGGCAATTTGGGGGATTTCAACGAAGTGGATTTTGACGAGTACTGTTCATCACCTTCGAAGATTTTTTTTTCTTTTTTTGTCAAATTCTTCATTGAGACAGGCATTAGATTTGGGCGATTTTGCAACTTCTGTATTTTTTTATTTTTACTTTATTTTTTAATTTTGTAATATTACGTGGAAATTTTTATTGATTTTTAGCTTTTTTTTATTGCTAACTAGATCTTCCAACAAGCCACGTAGGATTAATTAATTAATAAAAAATTTACATGTATGATTTTCGGCAAGGCTTGCCAGATTTGGTACTAAAATAATCTTTTTTTCAAAAAAATTGGCACTACAAGTGATCCAAAAAATTATTGGCACTAAAATAAGCACTATACACAAATATTGACACTCCATGTGTCTTTTTGCCCTTTTTTTCTTGCTAGCATTCAAATGACATTTAACTCATTCCTATCAAATAATTTTTCTTGTAATTATTTGAATCCATCATTTTCTTTTGTAATCACCCTCATTAAACATAGCAATGGGTAGCATAAATACAAATTCATTTCTTTATATTTGTTTTTCCTGTGTTAACACTTAATTCATTTATATGATCCTATAGGAAAACTTTACGACTCAAAAAACGAGAGCAGAGATCGAAAGCTACTATGTCTAATTAGACGTAATTCTAATCATGCCAACTTGTACGTCCACGATATGAACAATGAATGAGATGTAATAATTTAAAGAAATTAATGCCACGAAAAATCCAAACTGATATATTTATGACAAATTTACCTCAAATTATTTTTTAGCCATAAAAATTTTAAACTGGTACACCTATGACAAATCTACCTCAAACTATTTGTTTTACCACTAAAAATGACAAACCGGTACACTTGTAATAATTTACCCCAAATTAAATTTTTCACCACCAAAAACCTCAAACTGGTAAGCATGTCTCAAATTTACCTTTCAAAATTGATATTTTAAGTACAAATTTGCGATACCAAAAAGGAAGAGGAGACAAGCCTGAATTAAGAAGCAGGTATGCTAATCCCATATCAAGCCCTTCTACGGGCGATTCTGAGGAATCTGCTCGTTAGCTTCTGGATCCATTCTTGAAGCTCAACCATCAAGATATCGGATATTTTTTATCCACGGGTTCCATAAATGCATTCCGAAAAGGGGATTCTAGGTGAATTTTACAACCTCTAGATCGGTCGGTGCAATGTACGAGTGCGAGAAGAATGCATTGAAGTGGTAAGTGGAGAGCATACTAAACCAAATCGTATTGTTAAATTAACAAGAGGATTCTAGATCCGAGAAACACTACTTTGAAGAGAATGAGATGAAGTTTAGTGACTCATGATTTGAAATCACACTAATATTTCTGAAGGCAAGCTTTGAAGTGAGCAAGCTCTGCCGAATACATTGCATGAGAGGGCCTTTTATAGGCAAAAAATTGCACATAAAACGACAAACCGCATGCATTAGATGCTCAAATAATTGAGATCCATTAGTGATACATGATTGATTACACATATCGGACAGGTCATACTGACTCTTGACAATTTTCAACAACTTTTCACCACAAGCGGTCACTTATTGGAATAAAAGACACATATAGTATACGCGTGATCGACGGGATGTTCAGGGGGAGTGGACAACTCATTATGAAGGGTAATAATTTGCATCGTCACTGTCTGAGCTGTTTGGGCCATCCTTTTGTCGCTTGAATGCTCTCCATAATTGTGCTTCTTCAAACTCGGATATTTTATTATCAAGTTCTGGATCATCAAAGATTCCACTGGAACTAGATGGAATATCTCTTCGGTTGGATGGAATATCCTGGCCGGGCATAATCGGCTAGGGAAAATTATAGGGGTCCTGTGATAATGGACCACCCCATGGGTCTTGAGAGCTTTGAGAGTCCATATCCATTAAGAAGTCCGATTGATTTCTTCGAAATTCTTCAACAGCTTCAAAAGTGCTAGGATGTGTGCGAGGTCTATCTCATGAAAAATTGGCAATATATGGCCAAATTTCAAAAGGAATGACTTTGTTCTCCTGGCATAAAATTCTCTAGAGTTTTCTGTACTCATGCGAGATTTGCATAGTTAGGGTGGGTTTGGTTCGACATTTGGAAAGAGCTTTGGGGGAATGCAAATGCTAAAAGCTAAAAGCTCCTTGTGGAAATGCAAAGACTGTTTGGTAAACTTAACATTTTCAAGGGGTTTTGGGTTAAATGCTGTTTGGTAGAAATACATTAGGAAAGCTCCTTTGGGTGACTATTTTACGCTATTTATTTTTAATTGGTTTAAAATTGAAAAGATTGCCAACAATGTTAAAAATATGAATTAATTTAGTTTTGCCCATTGATTAATTTGTTCTAGCAAATTTTTATTGAAAATAATTGTTTCATTCTCTCTTCTTTGCATGATTTATTTGCTATCGATATTTCTTTGGCAATCCTTTTTGATTGATTTCTTACTTCTCCAAAAATACAATATGTGCTCGATAATGGATGCCGATTTTCTTAGTTGATCATGTCGCGCACGTTGGTAATTGGAATATGGAGAATCACCCTATAATTGATCATGTCGCGCACGTAGTCCCGCAATGAGGAAGCTCCCGGCCACAAAAAAAAAATGGTAATGAAACGATTAAAAAAAAATAACTCTCGAAACAGGGGAGCTATCAATCTATTCATTATCAAATCTCGATCAGATTTAAAAAAAGAAAATGAAAAATCAAAGTGCTCTGTCATAACAAAAAAAAAGGAGAGCTACCCACATTGCATCGCCAATGTAGAAGTCACGATCAAGCATGCAAAATACAAAGAGAGAGATATGGCAGAGGCGGGGAAACACTGTGGAAATGGCCTTCTTCCCGCTTCTTGACTTCACCGATGCTTCATACTAGTGTCGAGACAAATCAAAATGCTATACCAAGATAGAACATTCATGGGAACGTACACCACAAGGTACTTTTGCAAACATCCTTAAACATTTCTTAAACTACGAGCTATTTGATCACGCAAACGTGCCATGTCAGATGTTGCATCATCATTTGAAGCACTACCCTCCCCATTTACATCATCGGAATCTACTATATATAAATTGGGATCCAAATCTACTCTTGCAAAATGTGCATCATCCACGGCATTTTTTCGTATGTAATTGTGCAAAGTCATTGCCGCTATCACAATTTTCACTTGCTTTTGATATGGATAACTAGGCATACCCTTTAGAATCTTCCACTTCTTTTTCAATACACCAAAGGTTCGCTCAATTGTTGATCGCGGTGAGGAGTGGGCATGGTTGAACACTTCTTTATGACCTGTAGGTGCGGGACCTCGTTGAAACTCGGGCAAATGATATCTAACTTCTTTGTATGGCCCCAAATAATCGGTGAGATTTGGATATCCAGTATCTACCAAATAGTATTTACCTACACAACGATTACATAAATTTAAACAACATATACCACATACATAAAGAAATATATAAAAACCATCAATTGACAAACCTTTCGGAGGATGAGGATAAGTGTTCTCACGGATTGCTTCATAGAAAATACGTGTATCATGAGCTGTTCCCTCCCAATCGGCCATTACAAAAGTAAATTCCATGTTAAAATTGCACACAGCCGTCACGTTTTGCGTCGATGTTCCTTTTCGTCCAATAAAACGAAGTTGATCTTGTGTAGGTACCACCGCTGGGATATGCGTACCATCTATAACTCCAATGCAATCCTAAAACAAGAATGCAAATATTACTTGATTTATATTTATGCTTATCCTTTCTATTGTATAATCATAACTAACCTTAAAATGTAGATAAAATCTTTGATTATTCCGGATCTTCTTTGGAACTTCCTTAAATTGTCGATCGGATGGTTGAATCAAATATGCTCCCATTTCACATACTTTATCTAGCACTAAGCTAAATAATCTGCATATGGTTTCCCCGCAGTGCTGAAAGCGCTCTTGTGCTAACTTGTTACTTACACCATGTCCTAAAATATGAAGAAACATTCCCACCATTTCTACAACATCAATATTCCTAGATCCTTGAAGATCATATCGTGTCACTAATTCCTGCGTTAAATTATTAAAGACAGCTCTATCCATTCTAAGCATTCTATAACACCTTACCGAATTAGCATCAATATCCATTAGCTCTCTTAACCATGCATTTCCTGTATATGATGAGGTCATGCACGGTTGTTTGGATCGGTATCTTGTCCGATAAACAGCTACAAAATGGGCGACTGTGCAAGCTAACAAAAATTCATCTTCCTCTTTTACATGCACTATTGCTTGGGTTTCCCTGTCAAGAGCACTTTCATCCATAACTGGATAAAATAACAAAATGAGGTTACAAGTTATGTAAATCATTCATCAACATCACACAAATTGACCATCATAAATATGCAACCTCCACAAAATAAAAATAACACCAACTTAAAATAACAGAGTCTCACAAGGAAATAGTCTAACTAATACAAATAAGTAGTGCAAAGAGAACACCAAATCGGTCTATTACAGCAACATAGCATATGAAAAAGTCAAAATAAATAACGAGCATTCCTACTTTGAAGTATGCTTCTCGAACTGACGCTTGATCCATTGGACTTTTTTCTCGTTGTCACGTAAGTTCATGAAGATTTGCCTAAAATCCTTCTTTTCTGCAAAATGTTCTAGTGCAAAAAAGTATAGCTCTCCATCTTGCATAATCTCGGGTATGCCATCCAAAGCGTCCATGATTTCTTTGTAAGAATCAAATTCCCTCACAACAGTTGGGGCATTGCTCCTAGTTTCAAAAGCTAAAACAATTCTTTCCATTTGTGAACTTAGCTCGGCACTTGTACTCAATTTCTTTTGTTTCTTATTTGGTGCATGCCTCACCGAACTTTGCGATGCTCTTTTTTTGCTTTGAGCCCGATCCACGATCTTTTCACCAACACTACACTCTATATTTTCATCGGTAGAACCCGCACAATCCTCAATATCAAGTTGTGTGGCCATATCATCCTTATCAACACACAAACCGCGCCCGTGTCCATGTGACACTTCCAAAGGGCAACCGTATCACCGAACATTTTGTCCATCAAAGCTTGAAGGCTCGGCTTAATGCCTTTCGTTTTAAAAGCTCTAAACTTAGGATTTTCCTGTTATATTAAATATGTTCATGAGTTATATTATAAAGTGAACTTTGAAAAAAAAAAAAAGTAACCAAAGAAGAGAACAAAAACCTGAATTTTCTTCTCCCACCATTCCTCGGTTGCATCAATAGTATTCTTCATTGGATCCCATCCTACTCCCGTTTCTTTCAGAGTCAATGACCTCCATCGTCTCCATTCGTCCTTAAGATTGTCCCACTTACTCTTCATTTTATTTTTATCATACTTTTTGTGCCTTTGCTCCTCAAACTTGTTAATTATGACTGTCTATCCATCCCTTTTGTTGTTTGAAGGACGGTTGCCTTTTTCAATTTCTTCAACGCACAACCTACAAAAGGTTTCTATATCCTCCGAGCTCCAAACAGCTTTTTCCTTTGATGAACTTGCCATCTACTATTAAAACAATAGAAAAGACCACAAACAAAACCTAATTCAGCCAGCAAAATACATCCACGCAAACATATAAGCCCATAATGTCTCTAAAATAGGAGCATGGACTCAAGAAGAACTTACCAAACATTCCATCAACATAATTGTTCTAAAAACTTTAATCAAAGACTAATGCAAATGACAAAACATATCATAAAATAGAGCACTTGAACCATAAGATCGGGTTGAAAATCAATACAAACGCCACATGAAACACAATTTCAGCAGTTCAAAATGATCATATCAGATCCCTTTATTGAACTAAAAGGAGCATAAAAGTGGATGAGGCGTAAGGAAGGAATACAGACACAACCCTTTATTGAACTAAAAGGAGCAAAAAGGAGAAAAAAAAATCAAATCCGGTAGAAAAGTCTATTGAGGCTTCCCTATATATACACCATAGCTTACCAAGCATGTGATCATTAGAGCAAGCATATGACGTCCGTTACATATTGTTACTTATAATTGAAGTATGCCATTCTAGATATCCAGTTTTGAGTTCATCTTTCAACCTGGGTCCTGGTGAACATGATAAGCATGTATATGCTAAGTTTCCATGCAATAAAGGTTGCAAATTTTTTTGGGGAAAGAAGAGCAGCAGTAACCCTAACAAATTAAGGGAAAAAAGATCCATATGCACAATTTTTACTTCATATCCTTTTATATCTGAGTTCTTTGAGCCTCGGTAGAGAACAATAAGCAAAATGGGATTTATTACATAACACGGTATAAGCGGAGCGGGATTATTGAATAATCACTTACAATAATAACTTCGGCAGCCTTACAAAAAAAAATAATAATAACTTCGGCAGCCTTATAGAGGAACCACCCCAAAAACAAAATCCTTCGACACAATCTCGGGGCACATGACCACAAACGCCTTGTCTTATCATGCTTCTCATACTGATCTCTTTACAAGAGTTGCATTACTAACAAGTCACAAGTTAGTCTCCCCGATTACAGATGCTAATTTTGGCTTCACCGCACATAACTTTGCTGGTCTTTCGCAAAGCTCGGATAGAAGTTATACTAATCATAGTTCCTACGGATCTCGGTCCCCCTGAGAATACATAATGCAGCGCCTTTCCTTCCAAAACTTTACCTCTTTTGCACCTAGTTTGTCACAATCTCTCGCGGTAGGGAAATTGGTTACCTTGCTACCAATCTATCCTAATTTTTTATACCAGAGGCCATATTTTGTTTGATTATCTTTGGAAAAAAAAAATTGCTAAAGCTCTTAGGGAATCAATCGATCGGATCCCTTTCCAAGAGTGGTAGTATCGGGGCATTGAAGGGGGAAGCAAAATAGCAACATGGAAACCCTAAGATCTGCTCAAATCAACGCCACCAACTAGTCAAGCGAGGGAGAGAGCGAAGAAAAGTCACCCGGTCTTAGCGAAAAAGTGCGTTCAAGCGAGGGAGAAATCGAGCGAAGGAGCGACCAAACGCGAGGGAGCAAACGGAGGGAGAGCGACCGGACGCAAGGGAGAAGACGCTACGGCAAGGCGCAAAAGAAGTCTCTCTATCGATCGATGTTGAAGAAAGGAGAGCGGGGCTACCGAAAAGGCAAACTTGGACTTTTGAAAAAGTTTGAGGGCAAAAAAGGCAAGTCAACATATTTCATTAATCCCATCCTTAGCATCCCGAAAATTCTGAAAAGCCTAATGCTAGGGCTTCTAGCATTGGGCTTTCAGCCTTCCCAAGAGGAATATTTGGCCAAATGCTCCTTCGAAATGCTTGCCAAACGGTTCAACATTTTTCAAAGGAGCATTCGGGGCCAAATGTTATTTCTAAATGTCGAACCAAACTCACCCTTAGTCTTTGAAAAGTTTGATGAATTTGAGCAACTTGTTCATGGATATCGGGTTTGAAAGTTGAAGTACCAACTTGAGCTGCGTCTATCTATCTATTACCCGAAGGTTCTATGAAAAATCATGGCTTGTAAAAGATCACAACCGTGTCTCTCTGGTTATAGTTGACCAATTTGCCACCGCATTCTAAACAAATCTCTCCATGCTTGGAGTGGTTGGAACCAAGCGAGCATATCCATTATAGGTCTCCGGTCATGAGTTACGTAATCTCCAAAAAGTGCTTGAGATAAAACCTTGACGATCTTATCTATTGGAAACCGTATGGCAACATGAGGTCCCGGGCAATAAGTTCCATCTTTAAGATGCATGCCAAGGAATTCAATTTCTTTTTGGGCAATGATCATTCTCTTCCGAGAGAGCATGATACCATATGCTTTGATAATTTTAGCGAATTGAGTGAGGAATTTACAGTGAGATTCCTCGTCAACAGAGTAAAAAAGGATGTCATCAATGTAAATCTGGGCATTAGCTAGAATGGACTGAAAAATTCTGCACATAGCCTTTTGAAACAATGAGGGGGCTGTTTTTAGTCCAAAATGAAGGACTTTCCACTGGAAATGCTGATTTGGGATGCAAAATCCAGTTTTGGATCTATCTTCTAGGCTAATTCCCAATTGTCAAAAACCTACTTTGAGATCAAACTTGGAATAGATTCTTGCTTGGGCGAGACCGGAAAACAAGGAGTTTTTATGAGGTAGTGGGAACTTATCATCCCGAATGAATTGATTTAGAGGCTGGTAATTTATGACAAGTTGAAGCTTTCCACTATTTTGCTCTACTCTTTTATTGACATAAAAGGCTTCACAAGCCCATCGTGAGTCCGATAGCTCAATGAGTCCTTGAGAGAGTAACTCGGAGCATTCTTTCTAGGCGAGAGCAAGATGTTCGGGATGCATTCCAAAATAACCGGCCTTAGTAGGATTGATATCCTCATTTTTCTTGAATGGAAGATGGACAAAGAAATCGGAATCTGTCCAAAGAAGATGGGGACAGTTTTGAGAAAACTGGAAATGAGAATCCACACAATAGGATAGAAGAGATTGGGTGATTGGATCAAAGATTTCAGATTGTATGATAAAGAGTCTTTGAATGCCCACAAATTCTTTAAAGTGATCTTTAAACTGAAGTCCATCAAGAACAATTTTGAGTTGTGCAAGTTGGGCTAAAATATCCCAACCTATAATAAGATCTTTATCATAAGAGGGACAACCAAGAATTTTGGTCGTAATTGAATTCCTTGGCATGCATGCCGATTATATCCAACTAGGATATTCCATCCAGCTCAAGAGATATTCCATCTAGTTCCAGTGGAATCCCTAATGATCTAGAACTTGACAGGAGAATATATGAGTTTGAAGAAGCACAATTATGGAGAGCATTCAAGCGACAAAAGGATGGCCCAGGCAACTCAGACAGTGATGATGCAAATTATTACCCTTCATAATGAGTTGTCCACTCTGCCCGATCATCCTGTCGATCACGTGTGTACTATATGTGTCTTTTATTCCAATAATTGACCACTTGTGGTCAAAAGTTGTGGAAAATTGTTAAGAGTCGGTATGAATTGTCCGATATGTGAAAATAAGTTAATACCATAAAAAAAACCCATATTGGTACACCGGTGACATATTTACCATAAACTATTTTTTTGTATTACCAAAAAATTGAAACTGGTATACCTTTAATAAATTTACCCTAAATTGGTACACATATAACAAATACCCTTCGTTAGTTTTCATTAAATTTTATCATCAAATTGTTAAGTTTGATGACACATGGCAATTGCCGATTGTACACGTTTGGGGTTTTTACCCTCTGTTTATCACATACGTATCAATTTGGAGTTTTTGTGGTATTAATTGAATTTAACGGAAATTAACGAAGGGAAAATTTGTCATATATGTACCATTTTAGGATTTTTGGTAGTCGAAAAAATAATTCGAAGTAAATTTATCATATATGTATTAATTTGAGGTTTTTTATGATGAAAAAATAATTTAAGATAAATTTATTATATGTGTATTAATTTATATTTTTTGTGATATAAATCCTTTGAAAATCAATGAGGTGGTTTTGCTCTCATTTTTCCCCGAGGCGAGGAGCGAGCATCAGAAATCATATTTTTTTTTAAATATGGAAAGGACCGGGGAAAATGGCTGCCCCTGATCCGACCCGATTGGCCAGTCGGTTCGGGTCTGGACGTGCAACGGGAATGCAATCTTCCTATGATCCTATCCGCCGAAAGTCCAATTCCTTGTCTTCTCTCGGACTCGGAACCAGATAGCTTCGTTCTTCGTCTATGCTCTCTCTCTCTCTCTCTCCTCCTCCGCACGAGGTAACTCTCTCTCTCTCTCTCTCTCTCGTCGGCGACTTACGAGTGATTGAGTCCCTCGATTCGGAAGCTAGGTTTTGCATTGATTTTCAGGCCATGATCGGTTGATCGAATACTGAAAGCGATTGATTCCGATGAGAGGTTGTTTGTTTCTGATTTTTCTCGCTTCTTTCTGCATTTTTTGCAGTTTTTCGCAATCGCGAAGGTGAGCGTTCGAGGTAGATTTTACATGTCTTATGTTAGGAATGTCAATCTCCAATAGGAATGGATCGCCGCAGATACAGAGCATGGGCGCTTCTGTTTAGTCAGAATAGGTTCGATCCCATCATTTGGTAGCTCGGTGAACTTGTTTTGGTTGTGTTGATGAGGTGCTGACGTGTTAAGCATCGAAGTTGACTCGCTTATTTATGAGAATCAGTTGAGCATGGTGAGTTGCTGTTGATGTTCGGCTATGGAGACGTTTGTTCGCTTCTCTTTAGTCAGAATAGGTTCATATCGTAGCTTGATAAACTTGATTTGGTTCTGTCAAGTTCAGCGTCGAAGTTGTTTCACTCATTTATGAGAATCAGGTGAGCTTGATGAGTTGCTGTTGATGTTCGGTGATGGAGATGTTTGCATCTCAACTGAATCTGGTTAATTTGTTGACTGGATGCGTGGAACATGACTATTTGTGAGGAGACTTTAATGGAGGAAAGGTCTGAGAAATGGAGCTTCTCGTTATGGATACGGAAGAAGTGCTTTTGCGGTATTACACTGGGTTTAGGAGTGAGATAGTTGTCAAGAAAGCATACTGTCTGTAAAACTGGGCATAACATGCAGGAGTATAATTTGGAGCGTTACGTTTTTTGTTCTTATTTGCAGTAACTGTTTGGAGTATTATATGGATAATTGATGTTACCACTACCGACTTGAGCGAATGGCATCATGTATTATTTCCGGGCTGCAACTTGCATAATTTCTGTGGGCTTGTGGGCTTTCAAGCTGGTAACTCTGTCATTGGCAGTTTCTTTAGATTTGTAAGATCTCTGTACAAGAAGTTTCGTTTTAGACTTTAGTTATGGGGCTTGCTGTAGATTTCCCTAATAAATAGAGAGATGAAGGATATCTTGGTTTCCCCCAGAAAATGCCCCCAGATAGTCGCCCGTACGTTAGACAATCTACTTTACATCTGGATTGCAGATGATCTATACAACTAATTGTACGACAGAGCCAGTAGGTTTCTGAAGGTAGCTTCTTCTTAATAGTATTGCTTCTCCACTGAATTATATTGATAATAGCATGTGATGTAGAAATCTGCTATTCAGTTTGTGCATGCTTTATCAGAGGGAATTTGCAGTTAGACCTGTTGTATCATGGGCACTCACTCACCTGGGAAGACAATGAGAAAACGAGCTCCCTCTTTCAATTTTAATTTTGAGGAACCTTGATTTTATCTAGCCTTGCACTGTCTTTCGACTCTTTTGCTGTTTGCCTCGTGGATGTTTTCATGTCTCAATCATCACTTGATGCAGGTGATTCTGTTTAGTCTTTTCAAATGGAATCAAACAGGGACTCTGAACACCACGTAATGATTGAAGAAAGTTCTCCTAAAAGCATCCAAATTGATCCAAGAAGAGCGCGCTTCCCATACTGCATTGTCTGGTCACCCCTTCCGGTCATCTCGTGGTTTATCCCTTTCATCGGGCATGTTGGAATATGCCGAGAGGATGGAGTAATCTTGGACTTTGCAGGGCCCAATTTTGTGTGTGTAGATAACTTTACATTTGGGGCAGCAACTCGTTACCTACAGATAAGCAAAGAGAAGGTGAACTTTTTTTTAACAACCATGACTTCAGCTATGGAACTCTTTAAATATACTTTGAGATGAGATAGCACCACTTCATAATTATCGGGCAGTTTGTACTAAACCATGCGTTAGTGTTTTCCTAAATTATGAATTATGTGGGGCTTCATGCTGTTTATTCCCATGTTCGGCAGTGCTCTTTTCTGCCTGGTACATCCGACTTCAACAACGAGGATCAAAACCAAGATGATGAATACGGAAGAGACATGTTGACTTGGGATGAAGCACTGAGGAAGAGTACGCAGGAGTTTCAGCACCATCACTACAACCTCTTCACTTGCAACTGCCACTCCTTCGTGGCCAACAACCTGAACAGGTTGGGCTTCCGATCCAGTGGATGGAATGTGGTGAACCTGGCTATCCTATTCCTTCTCGAGGGCCACTGGGTGAACAAAGCGGCGATAGTGAGATCCATCTTGCCATTTTTGATTGTCTTCCCGCTCGGACTAATACTTGGAGGCTTGAACTTCCTGATGGTCTGGGCATCCATGACCTTCCTCCTCGTGGGTTGGTTTTTCCTCGGGACGTACTGTTTTCCGAATATGATCCAGTTGTAGTTCTCCCCCCAGTAGCGGCATGTAAAAGGCCACCTTCCTACGAAATCTGATCACACTTGGGCAACATATGGTTTTTAGTTCACAATGTAAATTCTGTGGTGTTCTTCTGATTTCTTGTCTCTTGATTTAGTCGGTATTGTGTGGTTGGTTGTGCCTGTTCTGCTCTTCCTTGGAGCTGGGCTGCAGATTTTACCTACCTAGTGTTGAACACGTTTCCTCGTGCGAGGAATTTTTCAGAAGAGTTGAATCTGACTGTATTTCCTCCGTGACAGATAAATTTCATTCTTTGGAAGTACTCGAGCTCCATTTGTTCGCATTAAAAAAATATTTTTCTAAAAATAATTGCTTGTATCGCTTATAAAAATATATGAATGAAAAATATTTTTATTGTCCACTAAAATATTTAGGCATAACTTGTCATCAATGATAAAAATATTTTTTATTGGCTAATAATTTTAAGTGATATAAATCAATTATTGTAGAAAAATAAATTTTTGGTCGTTCATTTTCCGCGAAACAAACAGATGTGTAGGATGCATTTCTTCTAGGAAAATGTTTTCCGAGAATTAGCTTTTCAAACTTTCACCAATTTGGTTTGTCGAAAATGACTAATCAATAAAAATCACTTTCCAACCAATAGAATATTCATACAAAAAAAATTATGAAGTGAATTCATTAAAGAGTGAAAACACTATTCGGAATAGCACATGTCAAAAATTTTAATAGTATAATGTGTTAATATATATTTTTATTTTTTATTCTTTCTAGACTATCACCATGGCTTGTCACCGCCCCGAGAAAGAAGGAAAAAAAAACTAAAACAAAAAAACTATTTAAAAATTTAAAAAAAATTGCCTCAATAAAGTCATAAAAGTAAAATCATTGTCCGAATGAGACGTGAACACCGAAAAACGTTTTCGATCGTATATCAGCAAACACTGAAAAAATAACCATTTTCCTGAAAAACGATTTTTCGAAATGCGTTTTCCTTTATCATGGGGTTTTTCTCCCAACCAAACGCCTCATTAGAGCCCATTTGTTTTCTAATAAATTATTTTTTGGTTGATAAATGTTCATAACAGTTGTGAAAAACAATGAAAGAAACGAATTTCTGTTGCACGGGAACCAAAATAATTCGAAGATGAAATGGTCATGTTCATTTACGACAAGAGAAGAGAGGAGCAACCGGCGAAATCATTCGTGCCTTCTTACAAGGATGCCACAAAGTAAGGATGTTTTTGTAAATCGGCGGTCAATTTGAAGTGAAAGATGCGACAAATCGTGCGCGAGTCCATCGTTCCAGCGAGTGCGTGTTCCCTCACCATAGCGAAATCTCGCCCGCCGCGAGAATTTCGGCGGGTCCTTATCCCGGTGGCAAAGTTGCAATTTACGGGCAGCGACAGGGTCAAATGCTAGTTGGCGTCGTACGTTATGAAGGGGGGTGTCACCAACTTTCGGAAATGCACAGGGCGCTTTCATTGATAGCGTGACCACCCTCTTCCTTCTTCCTCCTTCCTTCCTTCCTTCCTGCGCGCGCGTGTTTGAGAGAGAGAGAGAGAGAGAGATGGCGGAAGAGGGACAGGTGATCAGTTGCCACAGCGTCGAGTCGTGGAGCGAGCAAATCAACAAGAGCAACGAACCCGACAAGCTGGTAAAGTTTGGATTTTCTTTTTTCTTTTTCTGATCGCGATCGTCACGATGCACGCACGCTTGTGTATATGAATTTGGTGTTTGTCGACGCAACATATTTCTAGCTTAGTTTGCTTCTGCACGTGAAGCGGTAGCAGATGGGCTTGGCGTTTGACGAAATGTGTTTGAGTTTGCCTTTCGAAGTGATAGTTTCTCGGTCTTTGATTCTTTTGAATCAGTTGCCTTTGCGTTTTCCATTTTTTTTTTTTTTTCGCTCTTGTGCACCGCCTGGGACGAATGAGGTAACATAATCAATCGAACAGAAAAAAAAAAAAATTCGGAAAGAACGCATTGATCAGAGGAGCGACGCTGACAGGGACGAGAAGACAACGCTTTTCAATGAGAAATTTTGTTAACATTCTACGGCCAAAAGAGAAAATTATTACCTTCTTCCATGTTCAGACCGAGTGTTGTCCGATAAAACCTTCTTTTTTTTGCCTAAAATATATGTGACGGCTCGGATCTGGAGGCCAAGACCGTACCTTTGAAGGTAGCAGACGGCTGTGGAGGATTGTTGGGGGTGGCAATGGAGAATGGGTGGCCGCTGTGGCGATGGAGGATAAAGCTTGCTTGGTTAATTGTTCCCCCTTTTGGAGTATCTTAAGTCTTGCTTGCGAGTCAAGCAAATCTTGCAAGAAAAAATGCCTTCTTTTCACCGGATAGAATCATACTTGGTCATCGTTTTGCTTTCTGTGTGAAATTAAGGAGGAGAAGTTTGATCATATCGCTCTCCTTTTCTTTCGAATTCTATTCTCTCAATCACGAAGTATATATTTCTGCTGCTTATGCTTTTCCACGAATCCTATAAAGGAGTTTGTTAGTCTAAGTTCAACAGATGGTATCAATCTGATTATTTTGCAGTATGGCTATTGAAAGGTAAATTGTCTCATTTTCTATGGTGATATCAACACTGTACTCGTGAACTCTTAACAGCAGGTGACTTTATTTGGGTGATATACATGCATTTTTCCTTTCAGTATAACATTGTGGAAGAATATGCAAGTGGGTTGGTATAGCTGATTAAGTTCTTCCTATTCAAGAGCAGTTGAACTGCCGATTAAGCTCTTCCTTTGCAAAAGTTATGACATTTACCAAGTTCTTTTTTATTTCCCCTTCTTTTTTCGGGTCTATTTTGAAACAGGTGGTTGTCGATTTCACTGCTTCATGGTGCGGACCATGCCGTTTCATTGCACCATTCCTGGCAGAGCTGGCCAAGAAATTTCCTAATGTTCTGTTTCTGAAAGTTGATGTTGATGAACTGAAGGTAAAATGAACCCAAGACTACCTTTTCAGGGCCTTTTTGAATGATGGAAATCCAGTCTTAATAGATGACAATGCAGCCGTCTATGTTCTGCTTTGCGAGTGCCTTCGAATTCGTCTTAGCAAATAACGTTCGCTTCTGCTTTGCGAGTGCCTTCGAATTCGTCTTAGCAATAACGTTCGCTTCTTTTTGCAGACGGTCGCTCAAGAGTGGGCTGTGGAGGCAATGCCGACTTTCGTGTTTGTGAAGGAAGGAAAGATTGTTGAGAGGGTGGTGGGAGCCAAGAAAGATGAGTTGCAGATGACTTTAGCCAAGCACATGGCAACTGCTTCCGCTTAATCATCATGTAAATGCTATCCTACAAACAATCTCTTTCGTTTTGTTTTAAGGAGGACTTACGTACAATGTCCGTTTGATGTAATGAGATCTCTCTGAATCTGGTTGTTCCTAGACATACCTATCTACCTTCGCTGCGTCAAATGTCTCGTCTTATAAATGTGATTTCCAAGGGAATATTGCATATTAAGTTACTCTGGGAGCCTTGAGGATGAGCAAATAATGTTGTGGCAAGTCTGATGGAGATAGTGTTCCGACCATAGATGGAGCTTCTATGTAATATTTCTGGATAATCTGGGATAAGTGTTGAGTCTGTTGATAGGATAGGACCTGGATCAGTTCCAAAGACACTAAAATCCATGGGAGTTGTTCCTCTTGGACCTCGTTTTTTGGCATCTTCCTCAGAAAACAAAATGGAAAAAGGGAAAAGAGTTGAGGCCCTCTGCTTCATGGATGGACAGCTTCCTTATGGTTCTTATTATCAGCAGAAAGGAAATGATCATTCCATAACCTGTTAGGGTCGAACCTGCTGCTGTACTTGATGATTTAGCAGGTTCTACTTGGTGATTTGGCAACTTCAACGGTCGCGTGCATCCAATACCAATAAGCAATTAGGTGACGTGACGAAACAGAGACCTGGTGCTATAAACTGAATGGACAAAGCATGTTGAAGACGCGAAATCAGAATGCTGAACACTAATAATTCATCAGGAACTGCACGAGGGTAACAACAGCAACTGGTCACACCAGGATCCTCTCCTAACATGAACCTTCTAACTGGGTCCTCATTTTTTCGTCCCCAGCCAATACAGAAAGCGAAATGGACTCCACACAACTACAAATGAACTCACTTTTCCCAGTGGCGTATCCGGTTAAAAGCCCGGGCACCGGGAAAGAATTTGCCTAAGGGCCCCAAATTGCAGAACCCCAAGGAACTCACAATTTCACCTATATCATCTTCTACCAATCACTAATTTACACACTAGTTCATGCTACTTTACCTCATAACTTAAGTCTACAACAGACGACTCTGGCACCCATTTTATTCCCTTTTCTTGTTTTTTCTTGCTGGCAGTGTATGGTTAATTGAGGAGAGGTGATTCTGTCTTGGTATCTAATTAACCCCTCCATTCGGGTTGCGCAGTTGTGGAAAATGTGGGAGCGCAAACAGCTTCGACAGACAATCTCTTCAACACATTCGGACATGGATCTCGCCCGAAGTTGCCATTAGATATCGTCACCGAGCATCTCTCCTTCCCGATGCACTTCTGCAATGATATAGAGGAACTTGATTTTAACATGCGAAAAAGTAAAATTTATCTTTGAACACAGTTCAACAAGGTGATATCGCATTCTATGGTGCATGTTGCTAGAACATCTACAAATTTTCCAGTCCCTATTTATTAGTACCTTCTCTAGGATGTCATATGAGCTTGGAGCATGGCAAGTTCCTTGCTGGTAGCTGCCACAAGCTCCAAGTGGAGTTCCAAAGCTCGCAAACTTGATTGAACTTATTGATTGACCTGGACTGCACCGCAGGTGAACTTTTGGGTTGTGGAACTCTTCCGACTTTCCGTAGCTCTCGATGTGCCAATTCTTAATAGTTGGGTGGAATTCGGTCACGTCCGCACAGACGCTGGTCATCAATCTCTTCACCAGAGAAATCTTGGATGGATTACCTCCGAGTTCCTCAAAGATAACTAAGAGATTCTGTGTCGACTTCAACCAAGATCGTGGCACATGGTACCTGAAGAAATAAAATCCCATGAGTGACAGGTCGATTTCGTATCGCTTTATTGCCGCTTGATATGACATTTTTTTTTTTTACAAGTCTTAGGTGATGTTATGAACAAAGACTTTACCATCGCTGGGTCGGTTGTCCACAACCAAGCTGACATTTGGGAGGCCTAAACGTGCCAGCATAAGTACATCCATTACAATCGCCATTGGCATACGCAGTCCAATACCTTCCAATACTCTGTCCATTAATCCATATTTGACCTTTCCCCATACCACTCATGTCTATGGCCAATGGCTCATCACCATCTGGGGCATTGAAATAAGCCTGCAATTAAAATGTCATTAGAGACTTCAGTGACCTGTAACAGATTTAACTCAGTAATCTTATTCTATATGCAATATACCTTATGCCAGGTCAGTTGCTGTTGTCTTTGTGCGATCAACGATGCATCCATCCAATCAACTGAGGAGATGCTGTTGGGAGTGTTAAGACTCATAGCCTCTCCTTTGAGCCCGACCTGTTCACAGAGGCAGGGTTAAGGAAATTTCTAAACCAAACGAAAAGAATGAGAATAACAGAAGGGTGTTAAACCTGGTAGGTCCATTTCTGCCAAGACAAGTCCCATTTTCCTTGATCAAGTCCATGTAATGCAACTGGTCCAAGGATGCCAGTGTTCCATGTTTCAAAGTGTCCACCGACATTCTAAACCAACAAACAGAAACTAGAATCATTCAGGTGACAAGTTAGAGTGATATTATCAACCAAATGAAGGCACCTTTCATTAGATAAGGTAGTTCATGGTAGTAGATTTAGCATCCTTCAGCATTTAAGAGTTCTGAAAGATTGTCTGATTCAGAGTTCTTAGGCTTGCACCCCAAGTTTCCACAGTCCTGACGGGTGTCACTCATCTTCTCCAGTCAGTTGGATTGGACTTTGTTTATTAGACCATGACAAATGTATTATGCACTGTTTCCAATTAGAATGACCTGACCAAGGAATCTCAATTTCCTATAAGCACGCCTGCGATGTGCTCATCTAACTGGAATAAGTTTATGACAATACACTGTTTATGTTACTTTTGTAACGTCCTCAGGTCACTGTTTTGTTTTAACAGGAAGTGAGAGTGGGTCATGAAAGAGAAACTTACTGGTAATCCAACGGCGACACTCAAGAGTGCTATTCTGTTGGTGCCTGCACGTAGATTAACCTTGCCCGAATATGTGAATCTCCTATTCTCCCTTGTCCCAAAAGCAGAACCTGTTAAAAAGTAATTCACTCATCAATTTTTTTTCCCCAAGAGGACATTCAAACAACATATAGTCATAAGAATTTATACACGCACCTGAAAGCTGACCATTGATAAAGATATGCACAGCATGGCCTGTTGATTGAACAATAAGAGTGGGGAGTTCTCCTCCTCGTAGAAAGGACTCAGAAGAGCCGATGTCAACACTGTCGATGGCAAAGGGCGGCAAGATTCACTCCTTGGCATGTCCAGGAAAAGCAGATGGAAACAAAAGAAAATGCGCAAAACCCACGTAACACATACACACAGGCAAACTGGTACAGGGGTACGCACCACATACAGCCATACGAGCAGAGAGACAGACTCAGAGAGAGAAAGAAAGAGAGAGAGAGAGAGAGAGCGCTCCAATTACAATGTAAAAGTAGTACTGAGGCACTAATGTAACTCGAGCTCACCTAGTTATGTACCACAAATAATCACTAGCATCCCTAGTCACATTGATCTGCTCCAAGAGGCCGTACGTTGTGAAGGTTGAACTGTCATCCAGGGAAGAGATATCCTCATCGTAACTCTCCCATGAAAGCATCTCACTATTAACTGGTAGCATTTCCATTTGGGATGTTTGAACACCAACCTAAAATCAGAATCATAACAAGCTATCATCTTTAGAGCATCTAGTCTTGACGTAATAAGAAAGAACAAACCCCAACTAATGTAACATCCCTTTCAATGATAAAGAACTTGCACAAATTCATACCTTTGCAGTATTAAAAACTACATTCCTGCAATCAGGAAGAATGCTGATGGACCAAGGAGGCAAATTGTAATGCATGTTGTTGAACATCACTCTGGCAGACGACTTTGTGTCGTAATTTGCGAGAAAAGCGGCACAATCACCAGATTCTGTGGTGTATACATGAGCCTAGAAACAGCAAAAGCAAATAGATCAGGAGGAGGAAATAAATGGTGCATCTTCCATAATGAAATAAGGGTTACACAGCACCTGTTGATAGGTTCCTAGAGATGTAACCATTGGATCAGCCGACACTAATGCCCGTTCACACATCTTAACAGCCCTATGTAGCTCTTTGAGGTGACCATACTTTGGTTGCCTAATTAGGCCTGCCAATTAAAAGCACAGAGGCGATTAGCCTGGACTAATAACTCAGAAATATAAGGTTATCTCAGAAAACGCTGGAAAAACATTTAAACAGCAACATTCAAGCATCGAAAGCTAAAATGCTGATAAATCTCACCATATTCATCTATTGGAGCGTCGTAGTCATAGCTGGTAGTGATGAAGGGGCCTCCAGCAGTGCGCCCAAAGTTTGTGCCTCCATGATACTGTTGGTTTCATGGGATACATAAATCGGCTAGTACTAATCACCAGTAAATGGAAATGTAGTTGAGCTCAGAGAGACAAACCATGTAATAGTTGATGAAGGATCCTCCTTTTTGGATGAATCGAGCAACGGCAAATGCCAAGTCCTGAACTGGCCGCTCGTGAAGCGTGCCTCCAAATTCTGTAAACCTGCACTTCTTTTAGGGACATAATGAGCACATATTTCCTTACCAAAAGTCAACTTACAAACTGGGAGTGATTCACTTACCAACCACTCCAAGCCTCTGTCCAGATTGTGGGTTTATAGTCTTTATTTGGAGAAAATGCATCACAGTAAAAGCCATTGCAAGTGTTTATCTGTGTCCAGTATCAATAAACCCGTCTAAGTATATGTGCAAAGCAGAGAAGACTTCTCTCGAAACCTGGGTCTTAGTTATAGATTTGACACTCAATACTTTATTCGATAGATAAACTATTCCAGGCTAAACAAAGCTATTATATCAAGTAAACTTAAAACAGCACAAGAAGAGAAAAAAGGAATGAAGAAAAATGCTGAAGTACGTCGATTGAAACATGAAAGAAACACCAAAACAAAATGTCTGGAGGCTAAACCAAGATCTGGAGGTCAGAGAGACTAATATCTCACCACTGGATCGGGGGCATCTTCTTCCTTGCACATCACCCACGGCACACCGGTTCCCAATTGGACGGCCATATTGGCGGCCCAAGTTACATAGTTGTGACCAGCAGCCCCGAGCAATTTGCTCTGCGCTCCATACTCATTCTCAATCTGCAGCAGTAAGAAAAAGAACAACCTCATATTCCTCAACTCTGTACCTCAGACTGAAGTCAGATAAATTGGCTTCTGCTATGACCAAAAATTAGATCTTAGAGAAGGCTCAACGTAGAATCAAGCCTAATGGCATAAAATGGCTCATATAATTGACCCAACTTAGTAGGATAAAACTTAATTACTAGTCGTTTTCGCCGTAGTATGATAGGAAATTGAGTGAGCGTGATGTTGGTTTAACCTTTTCATGAGTTCCGACCCTTCAACAAGAACATGTATCCGGGGATTCAGAACAAAAGTTCTTTCAACAAATACCTGATTGAGAATGATGGGGCCACCCTGCGACTCAAACAGGTTTTCGCTCTTCATCAAGTTGACAATCTTCTCAGTGAACCCTTGCATTGCCCTCTGCAAGCATCCAGTCAAAATTTAGTTTTGGCAAAATCAGCTGTTTGCCTTTTGCTAGAAGCATTCCTTGACAATAACATAAATGGCTGTAACATCATACTTGAAGTAACTGAACAGACCTTGAAAGGCTCGTTGTCTGTTCTGAAGCTGATTCCAGGCACATACTTGAGCCAAACAGGAAACCCACTGTACACAGATTGTGCTTACATTAAGGTCTCACTTCCCATAATTGTTAAGATATTTCTCAGAAACGCAAGAAACAAGTAAATGCAAAGAAAAATGAATTAAGACAGGAATAAAATTGGCATTCATGGTGCTTGCTAGGAAAGTGAGAGTGGTCTAGATCCAGAAAATGAAGCAGCAAACAGAAAAGGCAAATACCCAAAATTCCATTCTGCACAAACGTAAGGCCCAATCCTCAGATGAGCATAGAGCCCTGCTTTCTGAATAGTCTTTATGAACCTCACCAGATCGTATCTTCCTTCAAAGTCATACTGTAACACACACATGCACCGACATTTAGAAGGAAGAACTACATCACTGCCAACTACATATTAAAGGAGAAAAATTAATTGAACGGAAAAAACGAAAGAAAAAGAGTCCTCAGAACAACATACATTGCCAGGAGAGGGCTCATGGACATTCCAGAAGACATATGTTTCGACCACATCTAAGCCTCCATCTTTAGCCTTCTGTATAAGATCTTCCCACATCTTCACCCACATAAGAGGAGGCCAAAAAAAAAAATCAGGAAAAAAGCACAAAACTTTTCACTCGAGAGACAACAAATCAGAGAGAGGTGGAAGCAAAAAACTCCATACATCCGGAGTGCTTCTGGGGTAATGTATGGAACCAGAGAAGAGAATCCTCCTCTGCCCATCAATCACAAGTGCCTTCCTGTCATAGCTCACACTGCAGTGGATCAGCTCAAGACCCAGCACCCAAACGAGCCCAACGACCCAAACCACCTTGGACACCGAGTAGTTAGTCGCCATTGCCATCTCCTACCACCCCCCAAGCTCTCTCTCCTCCTTCAGTCACTCAATGCCGCGAAAGAAACAAGAAGTGAGAGAAAGAGAAAGAGAAAGAGAAAGAACCCAGAAAAGGAGAGATCTCTGTTGGGTCTTTGAGAACGGAAGAGGGCCAGAGCTTAAATGCTAGTGGCGTTGAGGACGTGCAGAACGAGAGTCCATCTGGCCTCCTCAGGACACAGACACGGGTTTCACAGGTGTGAAAGCAGGGGGGGAGGAAGAGCTAGTGTAAGCACTGAGGCATGAGCAAATGCGAGTCAAGAAGGGAGTGGGAATATATACAGGTTTGGGATCACCAGTGTGGACAGCATTTACCATTTCGCGTGGCCAAGAAAGAGCAGAAGAAGACGAGTGCGCGAAAGTAACACGCACCTGGAAAAACAGGGAGAGCCAACAAAAACATAGAAAAGAAAAAGAACAGAACCGAGGAAAAAGGAATAGTAAATCAATGAAGCTTTTTTACTGTCTTAAAGTGAGATTAGTGTTGGCGGGTGTTCAGCAGCGCCAACAGAATCTTTCGGATGTTCGCCATTTTTCTCTTTTTCTCCCTTTTATTTTATCTGCGAAAGTACACTAGTTTTTTCAGTATTTTTTTTTGTCTAATTCCCTAAAAGACTTTCAATTTTAGATCCAGTCTCAAATGTACTCCGAATATTTTCTTTTTTTGTTTCAGAAAAAATTCTCAACTTTAGGTCCAGTCCCAAATTTATCCCGAATTTTTTTTTTCTCTAAAAAAACCCAGACTTTAAGCACAGTCCCAAATTTGCCGAAATATTCTTCTGTCTAAAAAAATCATGAATTTTCAAAACATTCTCAAATCTACCCCGTGATCTAGTTCCAATTTGACATGGCATTTTCACGTCGATAAAAAAAAATCATATTAATAAAGTAATCGAGTGACGAGTACGGATCGCGCGGCATTTTCACGCCGATATTAAATCCATCCTAATAAAGGAATTCTCTAAAATGATATCGTTCTAGGATATGAAAATTAAGTACGATCGACGACGATTTTTGGATAGAGGGCTAGCAGAGCATATTTAAAATCACAGTAAAAATTTGCGACTTTTTCCTTAGACAAAAGAAAATCGGGATAGATTTGGACTCGAACCAAAAGTTTAAGATTTTTTCCGAGATAAAAAAAAAAGTTTAGGGCAAATTTGAGATCGAACTTAAAATTTAATTTTTATTAAGATAAAAAAAAAAGTTCAGGGCATCAGATTCAAAACTTGACCTAAAGTCGGGAGGTTTTTCAGGGAATTAGGCAGTCGTAGCCGCCATAGTTTTTTTTTTTTTTTCCTTTTGTGCTCATTTTCTCATTCTGGCCCATAATATTTTGGATCTTTTATCAAGTCCCCCCACGTGGCAAAATAATTGCATTCCCCACAGATATTTCCTTCTCAATAATAATGCTTATAAGTATGGAAATCTTTTTTTTCCCCTCTCCTTAACAACAAAGAAAGTTAAGAAGACTGGCAAGTTGTTTTCATTTGATTTTCTCTTCTTCTTCTTCTTCTTTTTTTTCCTTCTTCCCTTCCCAATTAATTGCATTCTCCACTTACAATGGGAAAGTGGAAACTTCCCAATCGGCGACATCTGTCCCACGTACGAACTGCAGCTTAGAGAAAAAGTGTTGGTAGTGGGTCATCGACCGTGAACGACGTCGTGTGATGTCTGAAGCTGTCACATTCTTCTTCCATTTCCCTCCTCGTCTTCTTCTTCTTCTTCTTCTTCTGCTTTTTTTTATTATTTATCTATTTTTGTTTAATTACTTTTACTCGAAATCCGACAGACGGCAAAGCCCATGTCCAGCGCAGAGATTTGAGGGTCTCCAGTCCTTTGACTCGTTGACCCTGATCCCCGGTGGAGAAACGGAAGGGTAGTTGCGTCATTTCCATCACTTTTCTCGCCCCCCCACCGTCTCCGTCACTCTCTCTGTCTCTCTCCTCTCGTTGATTTCAACATCTAGGGCTAACAGTACAAATGGCCCATGAATTTCGACCAGACAACATATGCCATTTTATCTCTGAACCTCGGCTCGATGTACAACGTCGCCTTTGGACTTTTGATGTGGTCCGTGAACTACTAATAAATGTTCAATGTTTTCCCTAACGTATATGAGAAGGTTTAAAATTTTACGAACCACGTTGAATGTTAGATCAAAATTCAAAAATCACATTACACATCGAATTAAAGCATACGAATCGTATTGAATGAATTAAAAATCAAGAAATCACGTTGCACGTTGCATTAAAAATTTTTATGGATTATTTGTGATAGAATGATGTCGGTTGCAATCACATCATCGTTCTCGAACCTAATTAAAGAAAAAGAAAGGTCGTTGATCTGGTGCGACAATTACTGGGAGCGAAGCAGCAATTAAGTAAGATTCGATCATCAAAGTGACAAAAGTGATTGAAGATCAAGGCCCACCCATTTCATACAATGTAAACCACCCGAAGATTCGAGAATCCAATCCGGGCATTTACATGTACTCGACATTGACATTTATGAAACCTAAAAGCACTGCGCGGTTGCTCGGGTGCTACCTGCGTTCCTCCGTAATATGGATTTTTGCGCACCCTTTCCGATCAATTGCATTTTTTTTTACCTGTCCAATCTCCGACTCTCATATTTGACGTTTGCTCTACATATTTATCGAGGGCGGGAGTCAAACCGCACACTTATGATACTCGCATTTTCATCTCTCCAATCTCTTTATCAGCAGGGCCGTATGCCTATTGATAACAATCACGACTTTACGTGCTATTTTGCATCACTTGGTACGTGGACCCGGCCAAAGGACGGACGTCTCGGTTGCCTTCTGAAACCTTGTCAAGACTTGCCTGAGCCCGACCAAAGCCAAAAAAGCCTCCAACTTCTATTCTATTGTCCCGCTTGGGGACTTTAACGATCGTCCTTGCACGGATATCGCATATCGAAATCACATCAATAGATACTTTTCCTTGTCGAGACCGATCGGTGTTCGGCATAAGGAGAGCACGTAAAACATACGTGGCAGCCCCGGCGTACTCCGGAGGTACCTTGTTCTAGTCGGGTAACGACCAAGCATTCAGGACGCTCGGTCAAAGAAAGTTACCGAGAGCTGCTGCATTAGACGGCTGGCTTTTCTCTCCGTCTCTTTATACATTCGTTTCCTTCGTTAATCCGGTCAAAGTAAAAAAACCAGGAGCAGAAGCAGTCAGTTTTCTGCAGAATCCTCTCTTCTCCACAGCTCAGAAAAAGAAGCAGGAAAAACAAAAAAAAAAAAATTTCTTTCCTTTTCTGTACAGAAAATAATATTTTAAAATGCCCTTATAAAAGCTGTTCCTTAAATTTTTTTGCATGTTCCTTTCTCTCCCCGGGGACCGTGAAGATGCTTTGCGACCTGTAACCCTCGGACCGGCTCTTTCATCATTATGGGCATTAATTGTGTTTTCATTTCAACTAGGGTTAATATGGTCAAAAACTCCAAACTCATAAATCAGTAAAAAATTTATCATGAATTACTTTTTTTATCACAAAAAAACTCATATTAATATACAAGTGATAAATTTACCTCAAAATTCTTGAATTTATATATTGAGAAAATTAAAGTTGATGCGGGGATAAACACGGAGAGGCTGCAAATAACCGAACCGCACGAACCGACCCACAATCGAGATCTTCGAGATACAATTAAGCGAGTAATTTTTTTACTCATCGCCGGCCGTTTTTGAGTCGCTGAAACCGGCAATCGACCAACTCGATCTAAGGTGAAGGTGCTATTCAGTTTTAAGGATTCGATTCCCGCGAGTTATGGTACCTGTGGATCGACGGTCCTCCCGACCCGATCCTCATCGGAATACGCACGTGGCGTGACGGAATCCCCGAGCGAGTAGGAACCGGAAGGGAAGGCGAACCAGAAGAAGGACGGTCAACGGGTTTGACTCGGGTGGTCCCCACGCCCCCATTGCCAAAAACTCTGGTACTGGGCCCCACTGAGCAGCGAGTGGGAGTTAGGTCGAGTTTTCGTCTTGGTCGTTGTCCACCGCTTTATCCCTCTACCTTTTTTTTTTTTTTTTTGCCCTTTAATTGGCATTTTTAATTTCTTTTTTATTTATTTTTTTTATATATAAATTAGGCTTTAGCGGCGAGAAGGGCGGAGGGAGTGATTGGGAAACCCCAACGACGGCGGTGGGGCCTCCGCCTAATCTGGCCACTGACCGCCACCCACCCGCTCCTCACCGCTGATTGAGAGGATATATATATATATATATATATATATATATATATTTGTTTCTTTCTTTTCGCTCTAAAATAAATTAAATAAAAGTATTTTATCTTTTCTTCGATACCCACTTGAGTTATTTTTATTTTGTCTTCTTCCTCACCTGACTTTTCTAAAGTGGAAGTGCGTGCCGTACATACGGCCATGCAGCGGATATTTTATTTTGCGAAAACAATTAAATTACATCCACTATTATATTCATGCCTCGATTCTTTTTTTTTTTTTTTTGTGTGACCGCAATCCTCGAATTTGTATCGGTGTGGCAAAAATAATCTCCGTTTACCTCCAAAAACCCAAAAATTTGCCCAGAGTATTACCAATTCCTTAAACTTGTGCGAGTGTGACAAAGAAGTTTCGGGGTATTAGTACCATAGTGAGTATAGTTCGGGGAGTTTGGGCAACCAAGAAAATATCGGGATGTCAGTGTCCCGTTTGATATAATTGCACGGTATTTTATGATTGAAAAAATGGACATTGATATCATAGTGTGAATAGTTTGATATTTTTTGTGGAGTTTAACCCAATTCTTTTTTAGCGAAATGCACTTAAAAGACGAAAATATTTCCTTGGCATAACGTGGGGGTATTTACACATTCCAACTTAATATTAAAAATATCGTTTTGTACGACTTAGTTGTCGATATCGATCCATTGAAAATTGGCGATGTGAATGTACACGAATTTGTGAAAGTTCTGATATCGATTTGATATGAACTATATCTGCCACTTGAGCAAACGGACGAGGCCTCCGATCATATCAAAGACAAAAAAAAAAAAAAATAGAAGCAATGAAAAATTCCCATGAAAACTAAACTATTTATCTTTTTTCACCAAAAAAAAAATTATCTGGTATTTTAAATTTCAATTTTCCAACCTCCTTTTTATCCAAGTTTCTAGCAAACTTCTCTCTAAGTTGGCCCCATATCTCAGTATCACGTACTTCAATTGTGAACCTGATCGATTTGATGATTCGTCTTTTTTCGACTTGCTTTATCTCACAAGGATCTACTGGTCTTAGAGTCTATCCCAAAAGAGATTAACCACTTAATAACACTAATTAACACCATAATATCACTCGTAATCACTATTAATTAATTAACAATATTATATATATTTTCCCAACACTATAGTTTGCTTAGAACGGTCGCCTTCATCATGGGTCAGTCGGACCTCTCTTTTCCAGTCTATTCTCCCGTTTGGAGAGACTCATTATCGCGAGCAACGTTAGAAACCATGATTAGGGCAGTGTCCATGCATGATGGGATTCCCCCGGCATAATCGCATTCCGTCTCATGATTCGATTTAACGGTCGATAACAGTGGATTTAGCGTGGAAAACGCCATCATTTTGCATCTTTGTGTTGGCTTTTCAAACCCCATCAACGAATGGAAAAGAGAATCCAACCCTTTTGTAGCACTCGGAAGTTATGCGTACATGTCATTTTGTCTAGGACTATAGTGAATAATAAGCATGGACTAACGAGGTTTCAATGTGCCGCGACGAGTTGGTTGAGCAACCTGGTACAACGGCACTACGATACATGTGGCTTGCCTTTTTATCATTGTGTTTTCGAGCAATGCTCGAGTTTGATGCTTGAGACTTTTTCTCATTATGGATTGTGAGGGGACAATTGTCCAAAAAGTCCTAAATGTATTATGCGGTGGTCAATTCAGTCATAAACATTTCGATAATTTGTCAATTTTGTTTTAAACCTTTCAATTATGTCAATTTAGTCATAAATATCTTGACGATTTGTCAATTTAGTCTTAAACAAATTATTTATATATCGAAAGGATCATGTTGGCAAATCGTTTATAACTAAATTGGTAAATCATCAAAGACTTAAGACTAAATGGACACAATAATTTTGTTAAATTCTTGATTGTTGATTTACGAAAATTTTGTTATCGAGGTTTGAGATTGCCGCACCTAGGGAAGCATTGCACGAAGTAGAGTTCGGTGTTTGAGATTGCCGACATGGCGTTGTGCCAAGTAAGGCCGTCGGCGATAACTAAACTGTCATGTCAGCGATTTTCGGCAAAATTGAGCCGAATGACTTCAATGAAATTTTGCACAAAACTTTTACGATTAAATTGATAAAATTAAAAAAGTTAAGACTAAATCGATATCTGTATAATAAATTTATGATTGATTGGTACCCTCCAACTAAAGAATGGATGGTTTCTGGTTCAGTCCACAATTTTTTATTTATTTATTTTTGAGATAAAGCTAACAATAAAAGGAATACAATAATACTTATCTTGACACGTAGAGTGCATTCGACCGTGCATATGTTTCGAATAAACGGAGAACCAATTCAGGAATGGCCATCTAGCATCTAGAATCTAATCACAAGTGTAGCCATGTTAAGCTTGCATAGTCTTATTTATTTCATAATTGCCTCTATTAAATTGATAATTACAAGAATAAAAGCCGATGCAAATGAACAATGTCATACAACTGTAGTCATGTTTAGCTCCTAGCCATGTTTATCTCGACACGTGGAGTGCATTCGACCGTGCATATGTTTCTTATGTTACGTCACATAAGGAGACAACATCAAGAGTCTTTTACGACATTCCATTCAAATCACAAAATCTTTACACATGCTGTCATTTAAAAGAAAACAAAACGGGAGCGATCAATGTGAATTGAGTCCATCTTGGTTCACGTTTCGCCGGCTCTGGTCCTAACGGAAATGGAATTTCATCATCCGTGCCAAGCCGAAGCGAGCCATACCAAGAAGCTTAGCCGAAAACGGAAACGAGGGCCGGTTCAAGAGAAGCTAAGGAAGGGCCCGTGTATTGGGAAAACGTATCTGTCATGGATTAATGCTCGGGGTGCGACCACCACCACAATATTGTCGAGAAAATTACGTGACAGCGACCGGAGGCGGCGTGGCCGTGCGAGTTTGTTGCCAAATTTAAGTACCATCTTCTCCAACAAGAGTGTCCTCGTTAATTCATTGCTCGACTTTGGTCCCTTGAGAATTTATTGCTTTAGAGCAAATAACTCGTACCTATTAAAGTATCATTTAATACCATCGGCACACGGGTCTTATCATCTTATATGTTTGTCCTTGCACACGAACATGCCCTCGTCATCGAGGCAGAAGAAGAGTCGAAAATTGACCCGACTGAGGTCAAAATCCACGAAGTCGAATAGGAAAATTGGGCATTCACTTCTAGCCGTATCCACACGTAATGGCATGTCGGGGGACTCTTTCAAGGTCCGAGAAATCCTTATTGCTTAGTTTTCCATTCCAGAGACATCGAAAAACTCTTATATTGTATTTGGTCGTCTGAATTTTTAGCCATGATAAGACCGAAATCTAGAGATTTTTACTATTTCTTATCCACTTTTTGGTGAACCGCTCATAGGATCGGATATTTTTACGTCGTACCATATCCATAATTTGGTATGAGTGGCATACGAATGTAAATGAATCTAAAAATTACATAATTGGAGATGTTAAGAATCTCTCACGACATTCTTACCTGCTTCGTTTTTATTGTCTTATTATTTTTCCTTCTTCTTTTTTATTTCTCTTTTCCCCTTCCATCATTTTCTAATAAAAAGAAATTCAAATATATATATAAAGGAATAGATAAAAACGAAATTGAACTTGTCTTTTTGTTATTTTGAATTTTATTTTTTATTAAAATTCAAATATTAATTATATTCACATATTTTATTATTTAAGCAGCTTGTTATTCGAGAAAATAGCTTCTATATTATGGATATTAGAAATTCTATCTACTTTTATCCTACCTCTCTTGCGGGATAATTTTATTCAGGCTACATCCCTCTTATATCCGACTTTATCCTGTTTTGGACAAAAATCAGACATAGGATACGATAAATTTTATCTTATTCTCAATTTTATCCTAATTAACCAAACGTTGCCCTAGATGTACGCACAACTATGCTTCCGGGATGGCCTCAAAAGGACAATTCATAAATCGATTGAGATTTTAGGGGAGGGGGGTGGGGCCTCTTTTATCTTACTCTGAGCAGTTCAATGACCAACCGAATGTTCTCTTTATTAGGGATGAACAGTTCCCGATCCGGTTTCCGGTCAAATACGACAAGATTACTGTAATCTTGATGAGTGACAGCAACAGAACCGGTTATGTCCAATGGAATGGATAGCTCCTTCGTGTTGAGGCTGAGCTGTTTCTCATGTGTTTCGGATTTGTGGCCATTATTTGTCTGGTGAGACCTCACGTGACCTCCCAAGGATCTACCACAAGGAAAGGCCCTTGCTGCATAATATGCACACATGCTTGAATTCCGGATCTCCTTCCATCGGGTTCTCGAGAAATTGCAAATGAGAAAGAAGTAACCCCACCAGATCAGAGGACCCAAGAAGAGAGACTAAATCACAAGCCAAGGGACGAATTCTAGACTCCGCGACAATTCTCGAGTCTCGACATCGGTAGCTTGAAATCGAGCCAAATGCCAATGGAAGAACTAACCCGATAGAGAACGAGCTACGGGCGCCGAACAGGTGAAGGCGAACGAGAAGGAATCAAAGGCGAGATGAGGCTGATGAGCTACTGCTGATTCGAACCATTGAGCTGTGAATCGCACAAGAGGGCGACGCGTGAGAGATGGAAAGAGGGCAAGAAGTGAGAGAGGCTAGGGGAAGAAAGAAGATTTAGCCTATTTAGGATTATGTTTAAAAACTAAAATCAATCGGTTTGGCCTTATATCTCTGGAATCGAGAGCCGGAGCGCCCGACTACCGGTTTCAATTTTAAGGACCGAAAATTGAACCGCCGTCCTTCGAAATCGAGAATCAAATCACCGATTTGAGGAGCTCCCGATGCGATCCGTCCGATTTGCTTAGCCGCTACTCCTCTGACCCTTTCAATCTTCGGATTGGGATTTACGGAGGGACCCTTTTGTCCTTTGCTCTTTGGTGCGCGGCATCTCACTTTGGCAGTTGTGGCAACCGTACAAAGCGTCTTTGCTCTCCACCTCTCTCCACGCCGTACCCAACAACCGCCACAATACGCTTTAGTTTTTAATATCCCATATATATTTCCAACACCTAGAAATTATTTTTCTGATTTTTTTTTATGTTTGGGTGGCCAAAAAATTAATCAAGCAGTGGGATTACATTTTTATGATTTGAAAATAACAAGTTTAGAGATAGAAAAGAAAAAAAAATCAAACAAATAAATGAAAAGTTAATTATTTTTCGTTAAATAACATTTTTAATGAATAGACATTTCTACTTTGTAAAAAATATATATATATTTCTATTTATTAGGAAGTTTTGGGGAGACATTGAAAGGTACACGGGTCAACAATGGATGGTGCCACGTGATGGGCCGGAGATGGTGACGGGACACGTGAAGCTAAGGTTGTCATGTCATGTGTCGTGCTCTATCGTTCGTTGTCCCTGCATCCGGATCGGCGGTGGACGGGGAGAACCGGGGGCCCCATACATACCCGCAAAGAAGAAGGAGGCGTCGGTGCACGTGCCCCCCCGCATGATCCCTCCCGCCGTCTCATCAGCTCTTCGCGATCCTCTTCGACTCCATCCCCGGGGCGCCCCCGTTAACGTCGGTGGAAACGGCGACGGCGCCTTCTTTCCGTCCTATGACCATTTTGCCCCTGCCGTGCGGTTCCTTCTTTCCTCCGGATGTTTTGTGCTGGGGCCCCCGCGTTCAGCGCAATGAGCCGGGTTCCCGGCGTGCGCCGACAGTGGGGTGGGGGTTCGGCTCGCGTCCGTCCGCGTGTCTGCGTTAGGAGCGCTTTAGGATGAGAATTAACCTAACATAATGCGAGGCGATACACGTGCTTGACAACAACACACGAGCGACTATCATTATTGAGGTCGGCAGCACGATCCTCCGCCCAAGCGTATCTCCTATTTGATTGTCTAAGTACAGGAGAAAAACACTAGAAAAAATTCTAAATTTAGCCATAAATTTTTTAATTGAACCGATTTAGTTCTAAACTTTTTGAATTTCTACCATTTGAATCTATTCGGCTAATTTCAATCGGAAATCGTTGACGTAGATACTAATTGTCCCATGTGACGTGACCGACGGTAGGCCTGAACATTTTTTAAATATATTTTTAAATTGAATTTCAAATTAATTCTTTTTTTTTCCTTTCATTTTGGCCCACGAGAATCTTGGCCCTAGTGAGGGTCGCCTTGCCCCCGAGCAACTAGGAGGGAGGATGTGAAGGCCGTTGCCCAGGGCCTTCGTGGCCCCCACTAGCTCTAGGCTAGGCGGCTCTTGCCTAGGTCTTCAGCACCAACAAGAGTTTGCTAACCCTCATCCAGTGGCCGACGAGGGTTGGCGATAAACCCTAGCTGCCAATATGAGAGAGAGAGAGAGAGAGAGAGAGAGAGAGAGAGAGAAAAAACAAAAAAAATTGAAAAATACTCACGTCACTACCAACCGTACCACATAGAAAGACTTGTGTCCACATCATCGATTTCCGGTTAAAATTGATTAAATGGACTCAATTGGCACATATGTAAAAAGTTTAAAACTAAATCAATCCAATTGAAAAATTTATCGTAAATGCAACATGTGTAGTATTTTATTTGGTACTTTTCTAAAGTACAAGCTTAGTTTGTCCACGAACTAGGCATCTACTAGAGAAGGTCTTGGTGTCATGTAAGGAACTGACCCATTTCACATGGGCCAAGCAATATTCCAAGGGCGCATATGATAATCATTTTAATTATGTATTTTTCTATTTTTTCGAAAACATGTTTGGAACAAAATTTCGTTAGGTAATGCAATCTCATTTTTCTATTTTTGGAAAGAATTTTTAGTCCATTTTTGGATTTGAAACAAAAATGAGTTTCTACTTCATTTTAGAAATAAAAATAAAAACTCTTCTCATCGCTCAATGTATTTTGCCTGTCTCCAACCTACAAGGACTCAACGTAACTTCTCCATCTCCTCTTCGTTCGAGTTTTGTCGCCGCAAGGAGCCTTGCCACCACTGTCGAACATATGGCGCCACAATCGTAGCTCTACCTCTCGTCGCAACTTTAACTCTGTTGCAACCCTAGCCTTCCTCTCAACAAGATGAATCTCTCTCTCCCTCTTTGTTGTCGTGATCAAGCTCTGCCTCTCTCTTTGTCATTCGATTTGCGACCAATTGGTGTCTTTGGCAACTTGCATAATCTAATATGGAGATGCTCTCTTTCAATTTTCTTAATTAATTTTATTTTATTAATAGTCATAGAATATTACATTGATGTGATATTGACATCAAAACTTCAGCTTTTGAATTGGTATACATCTCTAGATGGTCAATGCCATGTATACTTTTTCTAATCGGTTGATCATGCTAATTGGTGATAATTCTTCTATTCATTTCAATGTGTTGGTCTATTATTTATATTGTTGCGGAGTAACACAAAAGATGCATAAGTTAAAGCTCAAAATACCGAAGGATGAAAGCAAAGCAAAAAATCACATGAGACACAATTTATACGTGGAAAACCCAAAACGGAAAAAATCAAGGAGAAGGAGAGGGGTTTCACTATATTCAACAACGAGTATCGGGGTAAAATCAAAGATCTAAAGATCTAACAAGAAAAAGTGAAGGACAAAGAAAATGAGCATAATGTGGAGGCAAGTGTTACAATATATTATGCAATATATCCCTTTTATTGCCCTCTTTTAAACAAACCTAAAACAAAAGTGCATAGTCCAAAATTTAATTATCATTAACTTGAAAGTAAAAAAACTCAACACATATGATCAAAGAATGGGTTATTCTTGCCTATATTAGATGCAATGGGGGTTGACCTTTGTTGATTACAAATGAATTTGATATACTTTTGTGACATGTTGTGGTCATTTTAATTGCCTCATGTTATTGTAATTGCATTTGATGGGCTCATTTAATGCTCAACCAGTTAACGTACTTTTTTCCATATGGAGATTCGGAGTATCCGTTTGAACCTATACAAGATGAGGTTACATATGATACATCGATCGAGGAGGGAATTGGGATGAGCATGCCTAGGAAAACTATTGCCAATAAAGTGGAAAGGAATGATGATATGCTGGAGATTCCATGAATTTGTATTTGAGGATATCCTATCTTGGCTCTTGTAGTGTGATATTGTATTTGAGAATTTCCATTATTTGCATTTGAATATTTTCTATAAGTTTCAAAAAATCATCATTTGCGGCATTAAAGAATTGCATGTCTTTTGGTGCTGATCTTTTGCAGTGTTATTGGGTGGTATAGTCAAGCAAGGAAGTGGAAATGTGTACATAATGAAATTCTCTGCTTGGTGTGATCATCTCTCTTTTATCTGCAGATTAATCCATTTGCCATCAAACTAACTTATGTTCTAGGAAAAAGAACTTTTATGTTGTTATCAAATGAATTTCTATTCCGGAATAGAAATTTTGTGTTCCTATCGAACACATTTCTCTACTCAGAAACTCATATAGGAAATAGAAATAGAAAAATTTATTTTTGGCGAAGAAATTACGCCTAGAAATATAATGGCTATCAATCGCGCTCTAAGTAATTATACTAGGTGGTGATCATTTAGGGATTATTATTTGCTTATGAATTACTCAATAAGATCTCCCTAACCTGATATAGGATTTTTGGATGTTACAAAGTCTCCCACTTAAGAACAAACATCACTGTTCGTACATATGTTGCTCCAATCTCCCTCTTATTCATCTTCTCTTGATGTTTGAATCGGGTTTCTGCTATGCTTTATCAACAATCAAGATATGGATTCGTATGATCCGAATCAATCACAACGTTAATCGATTAAATCTCATGTGACTCGGAAAAAAAAAAAAAGAGTGAATGACTTGGTCTCGCACGAGTATCTCTTTGTCCGGGTGGGATGTTGGCAAGTATTCGTGTAGCAAAATGTGAGATTGCAACGAATTTGAAACAGCAAATTAAAGGTGTCATCCGTAAAATGACAAAGACAAAAGGAAAAAAACAAAAAATGTCATGGCCTAAGGTAATATATGAGCCCACGTGGCGGAACATGGGGGCCTTTGACTTTTGTCACCGGTTCAATCTTCATGCTTTTCACTTTGGCCTTTTTGGCGTTGACTTTTGAGCTCAGCACATTGTGTCAACCCATTTATTCAATCCTACGAGATTTTTTAACTAGGTCACAGTCGGTTGTAACTGCCCCCTTGATTTCCAAATGCCCCGACTAAGAGCAACACTTACATGGGAATCCTTGAAAACAACATTTAAAGATGTTTACAAACCTAAGATTAAACGTTTGGGCTAGAACTCAAATCAGTCCTTCGAATATCTTGTCGAGCCGAGCTCGAAATTGTGGATATTAAGTATAACCGAGTTGTTGTTATTATTATTATAATGAAAAAATGTACAAAAATCTGTAAAATTACCTAATGCATCCACGTTCTTTTCAGACTTCTTACGTTCGAGCCCTTTTAAATTGATGTCGATGGAGTCGGGCCAATCGAGCTCTAGCACATCGATTTTCTATACAACATGGAAATCGAGCGGAAATTGGATCGACCCGAAGTCGAGTTTCTCCAACCCGGGTACGAAAGCCGACTCGAGCTCAAGTGCAGCACTGCATCGGCCTGGCTCGGCTCGATCACGCCCCCCCTGTCACGGCCGCGAGTCGCGAAAGCAGGCAGGCAAATGAGTTCCTTGATTAGGGCAAACAGAAACAAGAGAGAGCGTTACCTAACTCCATTAAGGATCTCAACAGAAAGGGCAGGAAATATTGCAAAATCCATTAGGGTCTCGCGCGCTCTCGATTAGGGTTTTGTTTCCTTCGTTTGCAAGATTCACTCCCTTTCGGGCCGAATCATTATCCACACTACTCTCTCTCTCTCTCTCTCTACTTTCCTCCTTTTGGGGCCTGAGTGCTTCTAACTTTTGGTTTCCTAGGGTTCCTCCATGGCACAACCCCATCGCCTTTTCCACAAGTTTTTTTTTTCCCTTCTCTTCATCATCAAGAGTAATCTCTTTATGTTCCTTCAACATGACTGTGAGTACCTGAAAAAACACAAAAGCGGATTTGATTCTCCTCTGCCTTTTTTTTCTTTCTTCGCTTTTCTCTTTGTTTTGGCGGGGGTCGTAAAGTATGAAATTCCAAGTCCTTTTTCGTACGCTCGACCATTTATCCAGACTTTGGTCTATAAAAGTCGAGCCCAACGAACGAGTAAGGTAGTCGAGGCTCGTCGTCGTATGATGCCGATCCGATATACTTAACGGTCCATACATGGGCGCTTAGCCTAGACTAAATTAAAATTAGATTTCGGAATAGAAAATGGGAAACGGAAAGAATTTTAAAATGCACAAGGGGGTTTTTTTTTTTTCTTTCTTTCTTCGTGTCTCCTTGTCGGGTTCAAATGAACTTCTCAAGAACCGCCATTCTTGAAAATGCACATGGGACTTTTGAGCTTTTTGGCGCCAGAGCACATGCAAGCTCTGTGGCCTTATGATGGCGGTAGGGGTGACGTGATTATGATGTCCTAACGCGTGTTTAAGTTGAGATAAACCTTCATTATCTAAAAAGAATTGTTCTCCAAATAGAGCCTTATTATATTTTCATAGTGGAGGGGAAAAAAAATCGAGCAAAAATATATACAATGTTTATCTTGATAATGCGCTTTACATAGTGTTCATACTCCTCTAACTTCTTAATGGCATGCAATTATCAAGTGGTTGGAGGAAACTCGAGAAAAGACAACGCAACCGACGCTATTCTTTTTAGGAAATTCACAAAATATTATTAAAAATTGATCACGTTAGCACCTGCAAAGCTACATCGAGCCGATCAAATGAATTGAATTAGCACAAATATAAAATACTTATGACTGAATTGATAAAAAAAAAAGGATTGAATTGGCTTAAATGCAATCATTTTAGGACTTTCCTTTTGGTAATTTTCCGGACGTTACGAGTAGATCAGCAGCGACGACTTAATGAAGCAGGAGGACCGGTTCGATTGTCGTCCATGATGTCCTGTTCCTTGTTTGCAAAGCAGCAGCGACATAATTATAGGAGACCACGTACGTGCGTACTGCGCCCATGTACGTATAAACTCGGACGATGTCCCGAAACCCAAGCAAAGAGAGGCAATCCTTGGGGGAGCCCCATGCTTTTTGAATCATGGGGTGGATCTGCTTTGCTTGTTCGAGAGACACATGTAGTCAAGCATGCCTATGTGAATTGAGTATGCAATTGTGGTCCATTTGGGTCTCCTTTTGGACTCTCTTTGACATTGAATCGAGCAGAGGCTCTGCCTGCTCTTTCCAACTGTTTTGGATCGAAGATGAGATGGTCCCGCACGATCCAGCGTATGGTGCACTCGTATTGCACTTGACATTAGTATTTGGGCAGATCAACTTCATGGGTGATCCGATCGACAGATTGATGATCGCGGTATATAAAACTATAAGAGAATGCTTGTGTCTCTTGAAAGAGATCCCATAGACCTAAATCCGCAATGATAGTTGATTGGGTACAACTGAATAACTGACACTCAAAACCCAGAGTGAGAGGAGGAGGGGGGAAAGAGAGCAGGCTTATGAGTGAGCTTAAAGCGCCTCTCTTTGTTTCACTTGATGATACTATAGTGTAGCCCAGGGCCTAATGTAGTTCAGGCTGGGGCTTAATTTCTTGGACCATCATTTTAGCTTAGGCATCATAGTGCGGCTTCAGATTTCTCCGCTTAAATCATAGCGTCCACATCAAACTGCATTAGGTCAATGCATGATTTAATATTTAAATACGTCAACCCTTCCTGGACTTCAGTATGAGGCTAAAGCGTACCGCATGTGAAATTTTGTTAGATCATTGCCTACCATTTTAAAAACTTAAATTGTTAAACAAGTGTATGGTTTAATATTTAAAGACTTACGACACTACCAATAATAAATGCTGAGCTGACATTCCGTCAGGTATCAAATGCTGAGCTGACATTCTACCGTAATCCATTGCTTTTCAACAAAATTGCTCTTTGCCCATATGTTCAGAGATGGGAAACAAGTACACTTCAATGCGAACATAACGCAAAAAGATTGAAGAAACCTACCTGCTCCTGGGGCACGTGCCCTATTATTGTATGAGGAAGGTGGTTCTGAACCAATGGCACATGCGCATTTGACTCGTGCGCTTGGGCGGGCAATACTTGCTCAAAAAATTTGCTCTCTCGGGTGCACCATTGCTGCCAAATCAGTTCCAAGATAAGAGAGCAGATGAACGTAGATGTTGTTCAACTCTCCTTTGTATGTTACTCTGATCTGCTCAACATCTGCAATAGAAGGATTTTGTACTGCATATCATCTCGATTTGAGTTTTTCCTTGGCTGGCATGTTCCCAATTGACAACAGAAAACAGCCGAGCCATCCTCAAGCAGCTTATGACATTTGGAAGACGGTAATTTAACTTGATATGCACATTGGTACATTAGCATTCTCTAAGCACTGCTTTCACAGGCAACCAGTTCCTCATCCTGAACTCTATGGAATAAACTCAATTTGGTTATGGCAAGAGCTTCACCAAATAGCGAAGCTCGTGTAGATTTTGTTATGTGGACTTCAACGTAGTCACCAACGGAAGGATTTCTCTTGCAAGTAGAAATATCAGCACGATCAATGACCGGGAGTTTTGCAAAAGACACTCGGTGGCCTCTATCGCTCTTGCCAATGAGTTCAGTGTCTGGAGCTCTCTTGTTGGGCCCTTCAACCAATACAAGTTGGATGCCTCCAATTTGGGAATCAAAACACTGACCTGTACTCTCACGGAAAGCCTCAATAAGTTCATTCAGCCTCCTTCGCTTAACTTCTTCAGGAACATTGTCATCATAGTTTCTATTAGCATGTGTTTTCTCTCTCATGCTATAAGCAAACATGTATGCCATATCATAACCAACTGCTCTTACAAAGCTAAGTGTGTCTTCATGCTCCTCTTCAGTTTCTCCACAAAAACCTGTGAGCCAAATAAATGAGGGGATAGAAAAGAATCAGAAAGCCTAAAAGCATGTTAGAAGAGACATCTAAGAAGGAAAACATAAATTGTAGGTTTTAGCATTGAAATGGCACATTAGCCATCCATAATGCCGTGATTAAGCATATCGACTGCTTGCCAAACCACCAATGGCTTGTGCTTCTGACATATCTTTGTACCATGGCATTTGATGTCTTTGTTAAATTATCACAATTTTGCCGGTGAAAGTGGCACAAAGTAAATAGCACATGATACCATTGATATAATTGCATCTGCGGTTTTTTTTCTACCTTTTGGCGTGTTATTTAAGTTCTTTCATGTCAGGTTGGATTATGTTTGAGCTATATGCACCCATATAAAAGATCCCCAGTTACGGAGGTGACAGAATGCGACAAGGAATAATAAACAACAAAAACTAAATTAGCATCAGTAGAAAGCAGACAGAACAAATAACATTAAGTCAACAAAAAGAGATTAACCAACCATATTCTTCCAGAGACAGGCAAAAGAAAATGAGCAAATGGAGCTACACATGCAAAATTGAGGATCACACTTGAAACCAGAACAAATGCGAAAAGTGACGAGGAATAACACGTTGTTAATCAATTTCCGTATGCAGCATGAAGGGAGTAATTTCTTCCAGATGATACTAGACTATATCATAAGGGAGGATTGAGGCAAGGCACATGAACATTAACAAAATCTTAGTCACTCATGATTCCAATCTCAAAGTCATAAGGTTCCCAGATGATTAGTAGCAGGCACAGAACTGTACATTTGAGATCAACATAATCAGATCAGAGTGTTATGACATCTCTTACCACAAATAAAGTCGCTGCTTATCCCCATTTGAGGAACAATATCCCTTATCTTTTGCACAAGGTCTAGGTATGCCTCACGGGTATAGCCACGGCGCATTCTCTCAAGCACTGTTGAGCTCCCTGTTTGTGCTGGTAAATGAATGTATTTGCAGATGTTATGCCTGTCTCTCATCAGGTACAGCAACTCATCAGGAAAGTCCTTAGGGTGAGGGGACGTGTATCTGAATCGTATTTCAGGAAATTCTGTGGAGAGTCTGTCTAGAAGATCCGCAAAACGCAGACCCATTTGTTTCACCTTGCACATGCTGGAAAATCCTTCACTCAATTTCCAATTTGTGCCAGGTTCAACATCTTTTTCAAGTACAGACGTGTCGTTGTAGCTATTAACATTCTGGCCAAGTAGTGTCACCTCCTTCACACCTTCTTTTGACAACTCTTCCACCTCCCTTACAATTGACTCAACAGGGCGTGACCGTTCTCTACCTCTAGTGAAAGGAACAATGCAAAACGAGCACATGTTGTTGCAACCCCTCATTATTGAGACAAAAGCAGTAACAGAGTTCTTAGAGATTCTAACTGGACTGATATCGGCATAAGTTTCTTCAAGTGAGAGGATAGTATTGATTCCTTTCTGACCATAGTCAACATCTTCCAACAATCTAGGCAAATCTCTGTAAGCATCTGGTCCGCAAACCACATCAACCATCTTATCAGCATCTAGTATCTTCTCTTTTAACCTCTCTGCCATACATCCCAACACAACTACCTTTGGAGGGTGCAACGACTGTGACCTACCACTTTTGACATTACTCTTCCAATGTCGCTTGAGGAACCAAAAGTAGTTAAGTCTTTGCCAGACCTTCTGCTCTGCATTGTCCCTTATAGCACAGGTGTTGATAAAGATGATCTCAGCACTTTCAGGGACATCCACAACTTCACTATATCCTGCATTCTTCATGATCGAGAGGACTATCTCCATATCGTTGATGTTCATCTGACAACCATAAGTCTCTTGATAAATTCGACCTTTTGAAAGACCATCAGCAGCTGATAGAAGACTAGTGGATTTAAGAAAAGTAAGAAAGCTTCTATACAATAGAGAATTACTTCTATTGAAGAATAGGAAAATAAAAGATAAAAAGGCAAAGAGGCTGAGCTTTTCAGATTTCTTTTTTGAAAATGGCTTTCTGTATATTTTGCCAGTAAAAAGAAGAGGGAACTTCTGTTTTCAGGAAGCAATAAGATGTTAAATAGTTTCTAGAGCTAATCCCAACATTCTACCCACAGGACGTTTATAATGCGTTACTGAACCACTTCATATTCCTACAATCCTGCCTATAATGTTCTGACTAGACTGATTGTGAACTTTCATAATTGTCAGTTGACCTGTCAGCTAAGCTTCTTGTTTTTTTGTGTTTTGATGTTAAAGCCACACTGAGGTACAGCTTGCAAAGTACTACATTGGCCCAGACTCAAATAAACTGAAAGTAGTATGCTACCTGTATTCATATGATCTATTGACAGGTATGGAAGCTTGTTTTGGACAATTACTAAAGGGCCGATGTCAACAATCAAGTTTCCATGACCAATATTTAGTGAAAGTAGCATTGTTCAACCAGAAAGAAGAATCGAGTAAATATGCGCATAGCCACTGTCAAAGGAATGTGTAAGAATTCCAATTTTTCTAGTACTTGCGACTCATTAGAAGAGATCCCATTCCGATTCTGCTGAAGCACATCATTCGTGACATCCAGCTAGAGATCAGGTCACAGATTAACATCACCAGGCGCTTAGTGCCAACGGAACTACTGCACTTCACAACATTGTACTATCCGAACCATCGCTTACACATAAAAAGCTAAATACTTGGAGACAGACAACCAGGATTTCACACACCGGAGAGCAGTTGCCGAGAACACCAGCAATCGAAAACACGAACAATCTAGCTAGACACTCAAGTCGGGCACTATACACTACAAAGCTCTCCATTGTATCTCTGAATGAGCATCTGGAGGCAAGCAAAAGTAGATTTAAGTGGGAACTCACTCGGGCTGGATTTCGGAGGCGGAGAGAGACGCTGCGGACTGCGCGACCATGAAGTCCTTCAGGCTCGGGATCTCGGAGCTCTTTTTGCCGCCGGAGAAGGAAGGACGAGACAGTTTTCTCGAGAAACTGAGAGAAAGAGAAGCCCCGCACGGTCGGGGAGGTAAGCAGCGGCCGGGAGGCGAATAGCGCGAGACGCGCGTCGGTGGTGGTGACGTCGACGAGAGATGCCAGAGCGCGAGCCGGCAACAGCGCCTAGGGATTTTGATGGAGGAGAGCGACGTCAGGGAAGACGCCATTGCAGTTGCAGAGAGAGAGAGAGAGAGAGAGATGGATAGGGCTTGTGGCGGACCAGCGGCCAGCTTGGAGATGAGCAATTCGTAGAAGGGGTAATATTAAAGTCAATCGGAGAACGATCCATTTTTTCAGCAAAAATTTCGTTAACTTGATTTTTTTTTTTTGAAAAATTTCAAAAAAAAAAAAAAGCCCAAATCTCTTCATTTTTTCAAATAAAAATTTGAAGTTGATTCTATTTTGAATAAAGACCTAAAGTGCCATCATTATCTCTAATAAAGGCCTAAAATGGACATTATTTCAAATAATGGCCTGAAGTACTATTGATTAGCAGTATTTTCGTCATTTTTTATATTTTCTATTTCTATATTTTTCATGCTTCTGTTTTTCCAAAAAAATAAAATAAAAAAAGTAAGAAAGAAGCTACAAGCGAGGGTCCTGCCTTGGGGGGCCCCGGGGGGGCCGAGGGGGTAAGCCCCCTTGCACATGTAGCATCCTCTCTTTTTTTGTTTTGTTTTTATTTTTACATTTTTTTAATTTAGTTTAAGTTTAAATTGTATTTTGACGGAAATGCCTTTTATCGGTTGGAAATTTTGGCCGACTAGACCTTTATTTGAAATAGCTTATGGCCATTTCAGGCTCTTATTTGAGACAAAAAAATGATTGCAGTTCATTGTTTGAAACAATGACCATTTTAGACCCTCATTTGAAAAAATGAGAGGACATTGGAGCCCTTATTTAATTTTTTTTTTTGTCGACGATTAACTTGAATTGAACAATTAAAATAAAATAACAAGTGAAATCAAAATAAATAAAAAGGAATGAAATAGCTAGGGTTAATTACACAAATAGTCCATGAACTTTGGTCCAATGTCCAATGTCGTCCTTGAAATTTTAATTTGTTCAAAGTGATCTTTGATTTTTAGCTCAATATGTAATATGGCCTATGCGCTTTTAATTTATCCAACACGATTCTAGAACTTTTGATAAATGTTCGGAGATTAAATCATATGAAAAATATCTATTATTATCTTTCCATTAATTCAAGTTCATGACAAATATTGAACATTTTCATATATTTCATAAACCGAATCGAACATGTACAAAAAATTCAAGAATTAATATTGAGCAAATTGAAAGTTCAATGATCATCTAAATTGTATCGAATGAATTATAAGTTGAAGAATTGTTTATGTCATTTTCTCATATAATTATTAGTCTCGTGTTTGATGACACCTTGGATAATAACTACAAATTTGAGGAAACTCATCAATTTGGTGAAATACACTCACCACGCAAAAATATCTTTCATGTGAAACGTTGACCAATTGGAGTTTAAATTGGTGATTTCTGCACAGGGTTGGCATACTTATTTCCCTTAAAAAAAAATCAGGATATCATTTCCATTTTATATACTTAATTTTAAGAACCGAATATATTTTCCAAAAAGTTCAGTACTTTAATTTAAAACATTATTAATATGACAATTTTCTTTTTTTTGCCAAACTAACAGCACATCGAACTGTTGGCACAGCGAAAGTTGGCATCAAAATTCAAATAATCAAATTTTCATGTCCTTTTTTTTTAGATTTTCAAAATAAAAATTGGAGTATGAAATACCTGAAAATTGATTTTTTTTTTTCTGTTTTGGGTAAAATAAAAAAAAAGGATTATTTCTGTTTTGGGTAAAATCAAGATAGGAGAGAGGTAAGGGTGTTGCGGTCATTTTCTTTCTCATTTTGCTCTTTCACTTAGCGCAGCAGGATCTCAGTCTCGCATTGACACCCAAAAAAGCTCGCGCTCTGCAACTGCAAGTCCCGACGAGAAGCCAGGGGAAGACGATGAAGATGGACAGGTGGAGAGCTTCGGCTCGTCGCATCCTCAAGCTCTCTTCGCGTCCCAATCCCGCTCCTCGATTCACCCGCGATCACAGCAATCCAGTTCGTTACGGCATCGTCTCTTCGGGTGGGCAGCTCAAAACTCGGCTGAGTCCTCCGTTGTTTCGAGCGTGGTTTTGTGTTCCGATGGGAAGTTTCTTACCGAGATCGGGCTTGCGAAGCTCATTCGTCTCGAATAACATATTACCGGAGTATCATGCTGTTCGTTGGCTGTGATTCTGTTGTTCTGGACATTGTTTCATAGATTTTATTGTGGAGCAATTGTGGTCGTTCGTGGAGTCCTCTCCGAGATTTGCTCGGAGCATGATGTTGTTTGTGCTCCTGTTTATCATCTACATCCTGAGAAAATGCTGGGGTCTTCGCGCGCCTCATTCATTAATGTCTTGTTGTTTGTCTCGTCTCAATTGTTATGTTATTCCACGGATGGAGATTGGACGATCCAATTTGAGAGCAATCTGAGTGGCACATTAGAAGCAAGATAAAACAGTAGACAATCATTTACTGACCCATGCACTGAAGTCTCAAGCTGTTCTCGCATAAGAATACTAAATAGCTCCATTAATGCTTGAATTCTCTTGTAATTTGGCTGTCGATTAGGTTGAATGGACATTGTGGATCATAAACAAATCCTGACGTCATTGTCCTGAATACAGGCTTGCTGCACTGCTCTGGTGGATCATGCGGAGGAATTCGATGTTATTTGGGACACAAACAGTCTCTTTCCGACCATTTACAAGCGAGAGCATTTGCTTTGGGAGCAAGCTTAATCCAAATAAGATGCTTTGGTTCCATAGCCACAAAAATTCAGAGGAACCCCAAGTTTGCTACGATAAATTCAGATGACATAAGGTATTTTAGGGACTTGTTGGGGGAGAAAAATGTTAAACAGGATGAAGATGCTCTCCTGGCCGCAAATATGGATTGGATGCGGAAGTACAAAGGTTCAAGTAAGCTTCTGCTTCTGCCTCGGAGCACTGAAGAGGTCCATTTCTTTCTTCTCCTCGATATATATGGTTTTCTCTCGATGATGAAACATTCTGCATTGGACCTCCAAAATGTCAATGCGATAGTAGATATCTTTTGCTTCGAAATATTTTGTAAGTTGCATATGACTGTGTGCTTGGTTACATTGGTTCATGCATATAACTCTCAAATCTCAAGTATGATGCAGTTGCCCTCCCACTCTGTCTCTGGATGTTGTGTGTCCCGCTTGTTCACCTGCACACATGTAGGCAAACTATCACAGTCTTAAGTTCTTTATAGATATGCTGTACATTTCATCATGCATGTTGCTCACATGCATGTGGTCCACTCTGCTATGCACACACCTCTCATTCAGTCTTCTGCTTTGTTCGTGCTGTCATATAGTTGACTCATTGAGTGCTTATGAAAATTTTCTGTCCCAGGTCTCTCAAATCCTCAAATATTGTAACTCCAGATGCTTGGGTGTTGTTCCTCAGGGTGGGAACACTGGTCTTGTCGGAGGAAGTGTGCCCGTTTTTGATGAGGTACACCTGTTATTGATACGATTCTCTCTTTTTTAGTGGAAGGCATTGCATGCGTGCTTGTGCATGCACTCACCAGTCTCCTTTTGGTCTCTCTATAGTATTTCAACTTACTGCCATCTAATTAGGAATGCCTGTTCTGTTATGAACAGAGATTTTTCCTTAATCAGTGATAAAAACCAGTTAGTCGAAAATGGCAGATGGCATTAGGAAGAAAGGGCGCTTACTGGAGTTGTTTGACACCATCGCATCTTTCTCACCTATTTTCTTCTTTTACCAAACGTCGGTTTTGTCTATTAAAATGTCCTTCCTGTACCTAAATAATAAGCATTAAGAACCAATATTTGTAATTTGCAAAAACGAACATCAAACCGCCTCATATTTCTTTCCTTTCATACTGCGGAAAGCATGTGAGACTGTTAATGATTTCTTTTTCTCGTTGCTTTACATGTATCTCCATTCTGAATGTCTGTTTGTATCTGAAGATATTGACTATGGAAACTTGCAAGGATATTAATGTTTTTCCAGTGGTCCTAGAGAGGGACAATTGTTTTTAATGTACGGATAAAATGTTATTTTCTATCTTCATAATGCTACAACTAACCAAAGAAAATCTGTTTTAGAAATTGCTAGGAACTTCTACTTGTGCTTTCATGCTGATGTGTTTTGCATGAATGACCGGTAGATGGAAAACACCATATAGCCAGATGGCCATTGAGAGTGTGTTGATGGAAAAATGTGGTAGTTAAATACACTTACGACCCCCGACTTTGAGGGTTCTTTTTTGTGATTGAATTTTACTTGATAATGTTTAGAATCCTTAAATTTTATAAGTTGTTGGATGTAGGATAATCGCTAGAGTTCCGTTTCTTTAACGAAAGAAAATCAAAAGGATTAATACCACAAAAAACCCCAAACTAGTACACTTGTGATAAATTTACCTCGGACTTTTTTTTTACAACGAAAAACCTCAAAGTGGTACACTTGTGACAAATTTATTTCAAACTATTTTTTTGATCACGTAAAACCAAATTGGTACATATGTGACAAATTTATCCAAAATTATTTTTTTAACCACAAAAACCTCAAACTGGTACTTTTGTGATAAATTTACCCCAAATTGGTGCTTTTGTGATAAATTTACTCCAAACCGGTACACTTGTGACAAATTTACCCTAGCTTCAATTAAATTGATTTAATTCCTCAAAAAACCCCAAATTGATACACCCGTGGCAAACAAAGGGTAAAAACCCCATATGGGTACACTCGTCAACCGCCACGTGTGATCTAACTTTGCAATTTGTTTGTAAAATTTAACGAAAACTAACAGAATGTAAATTTGTCACAAGTGTACCGGTTTAGGGTAAATTTGTCGCGAGGGTACCGGTTTAGGGTTTTTGGTGGTCAAATTAAATAGTTTGGGGTAAATTTATCACAGATGTATCAATTTGGGATTTTTTTTAGTTAAAAAAATAGTGTGGGATAAATTTGTCACAAATGTACCGGTTTGGGTTTTTTCGTGGTATTAACCCAAATCAAAATCACACAATCAACAGTTGTTTACCAGAATGAAGTGCACAGTAGCAGAATCTCTCTCTAGAGTGATTGTGGATAGGAGAAGTGTTTGAATTTTGGAAAGCTGAGCAGAGGAATTCAGCTAGTGGAATCCAAGTTGGATTCCGATTTTCACATAGAGATTTTGCAGAAAGTGTTTTGTGTTGCCTATTGTTGATCCTGAACGTGAACCGCTATTGACCCATGCCCTTCTCATGTGTTGTTGGCAAAAAATTGGGCGATTATCTTACAACTGCATTACTCATAGAATTATAAATATGGTAAATGTCGCAAAGTGTAGTTTGAGCACTAAAACTGGACAACCTCGGTTGGAAATCATAAGTGTCTTCAACACTAAAGTTTTATCAGCATAGTCGTTTTGAAAGTATGCCTGATGATTAGCCTGATTGCCTGCAATCTAAATGGCTTTTGATTCTTTATTCCGCAGGTGATTGTGAACTTAGGTTCAATGAACAAAGTAATATCTTTTGATGAGGTGCGTTATGCAGCACGATATAACTGTCATTTTATGCTGGTTCTTCTCCAAATAAGACATTTTTATTTTTTCCCATGATCATGATCTGAATCCTCTCTCTATGTTTGTGAGACTTCATTAATAAATCTTTTTAGCCTCAACTTTCTTAGTTCAAAATGGCTTTTCCGCTAGAATTATCCTATTAGGCGCACTTTTTTTTCACCTGATACTTCTTCTCCTGCTTTGGGTTTTGATAGCTCTTAGAGCTCGGTTATTCAGCAGTTTAATACGCTGAAGTCGTTAATAAGATGTTCAATGTTCAGAAGATATTTGCTTCAACTTATTTGAAATCTTATATTTTTGCTTTACAGGTTAGTGGTATACTGGTTTCTGAAGCAGGCTGCATACTGGAAAGCTTGGTGAATTTTCTAGACAACAAAGGGTATGCGCCTATTATCATTAACTTTATTTCTGCAGAGTTCACTGATGATGTTACATCTCAGGGAATGAGAGGTTTTGTGTATGATGCCATTAAGGAAACAGAAGACAGATCATATGAATTTGCATGAACATAATTTTTCTGGAAGGGAACGGCAGACTGTGTGTGTGCAGATCGTGAACTCTTCTATTTTCCCCATACCAAATGCATGCTTGATGTATCTTCATATGCTAAATTTGTCTTAATGGAAATCGATTTCCTGATAATCCTGCTCCAGGTTGTATATTAGGAATTCCCACATATGATTTATTCATTGCAAGCAAAGAAGAGATAAAGGTTATGAAATTGGAAGACCTTCATCAACTTTGTCTTTAAGTACATCATGCTTCCATTCAGATTTATTATGCCACTGGACCTAGGTGCAAAGGGAAGCTGCCAAATTGGAGGAAATGTTTCGACAAATGCTGGTGGGCTACGCCTTCTCCGATACGGCTCACTTCATGCTAATGTACTCGGTAAGTAGATCTTCGAAATTTATAGTTTCTCCATTTTGGGAGGGAGGGAGGGAGAGTGCAACAGTCATAAATGTTTCAACTCTTTGTTGATTATATCCTAATCTTTCTGCTTTGGTTAATTGAGTCCTGAACCTTTTGAAAGCGGTGCAATCAAGTCTTGATCTCATCATTGTGTAATTTGTTTCCAGAGAAAGGACCATTTCGGCTATCAGCTTTATATGATATTAAGCATGATGTTGACTATATTCAAGGAATAAAACACAAGCTTTCAGAGTGGAAAACTTGATTACCGTTTCAATTGAAAGAAAATTCAAATTTATGTAAATGGGGAGGAAACCTAACGTTCGTTATCATGAATTTTCCTTGATTCATATGACATTCTGGTTTTATTTTTCAATTGATTCATAAATTCAATTTCTTTGCTCAATTATTGATAAAACCCATGTGTTTTTTTCCTTGTTGGTGGTTGAAATGATGATTGATTTGTGAAGAAAAACAAACGGTTGCACATCCTTCAAAAAGGTTTAGAACTCAATTGCCTACAATGGAATGTTTAGGACTCAACCGACTAGCTGCTGAAAAGTTTGCAGCTCCTATTGCTTTAATCCTCATGTTCATATGCTGCAATATAGTGTCTGATTTTTACTTGTGTGAAGACATTGCCAGTTCTTTGTTTGTTTCTGGACTATTGGTTTGGGTCTGTGTTACAGGTCTTGAAGCAGTTTTAGCTAATGGAGATGTGCTCGACATGCTCGGTACTTTACGCAAAGACAACACTGGGTATGATCTGAAGCATTTGTTTATAGGTATTATCAATATGATGGACCATTTCAATTGATAATTTTATGTTACAACCCATATGATTAATAGCTTAGGAAGCCACCGAACAATGATTCTATTTGATGTTGTAGGCAGTGAGGGGTCCCTGGGAATTGTTACAAAGGTGTCAATTCTGACTCCTCCAAAGCTATCATCAGTTAATGTAGCTTTTCTTGCATGTACAGACTATTTAAGCTGCCAGGTAAAATTAGTTTCTTCTCCAGATTGACTTACATATTCCAGAATGGCAACATTTTGATCTAGACCTTAACCTTACAAGCCAGGCATACTATGTCCTGTGGTCTTATAGCCTCTTTTATAGTGAGCACAAGTCCTTACCATTTTTTATCTTGTGCATCAGAAACTTTTTTTGGAAGCGAGGAGGAAACTTGGAGAAGTTCTCTCTGCTTTTGAGTTTTTGGATGAACAGGCAATGGATCTTGTAAGCTTTCTCCCCTTGTTAACTTTATAAGTTTTATGTCTGGCATTTTGTGCACAAGTAAGATTACTGTCTTATCCTTTGAATTTGGATATATCGAGTATCTCGGAATAGAGTTTTAAGCTGCAACAGGATCGAATATGGCTGCTAGAGCTGCCATCTATATGCCATTTGTGTCTTACAGTTTTCTTCTCTTACTTCCATTTTCCATACAAAATAATTTTCACTCTTAGCTCATCCCTTTTGCCGTTACAGTGCACTACATGTCACTAAAGTACTTTTCAGTAGCTTGTTCCATTGCTAGGTCTAGAAGATGTTGGGTTTCTGACCATCTCTTCGTTTCCCATTATAGATTGTGTGCTTCTTAACCTTCCTCAACATTTTTTTCTTCTTGGCATGCTATTTTATAACTCCGAAGCACAGGGATTGACTGTTAAAGATGGACCAAATCTAAATTAACATCTTTTTGCTTAAAATTTTATTTATTACTGTGAAGCAAGTCTTGAAAATACAAGCAAAAATAGATCTTTATGTTACTTTTAAGCCAATTATTTCACTATTCGTGGCAGGCACTAAACCATTTAGAAGGAGTCCGGAATCCATTACCCACTGCACTGCACAAGTTTTATGTTCTGATAGAGACGACCGGCAGCGATGAACAATCCGACAAGTAGATCTCTTCATTTACCGCTCAAATGGAGATGTTACATTTAAGTCCATATGAATCTCTGATGCGCTATAACCTGCATCTACTGGAAAATGACACTCCTCTCCTTGCTCACTAAGCAATTGTTATTATTATTTATTTTGGGATGGCAAGTTTACCTTCGAATATTCTTCATTGTTTGTCTGACTTAACTGGAGAGCTGCGAAGGCTCAAATATGAAGATCTTCTATTAGGAAAAAGTATATTTTTAACGGTGATTCTAAGCTTACGACAAACCGAATCCTCGCTGCACTTACCATAACAGAGTAGAGATATTTGTTCCTGGATTTTAAAGTTGCAGACAATCAGATTTCTTAAACTTAGGATGAAAGTTCGTTATTTAGAAATTCTGCTGCTCAGGTTTAAATGTAATTCTTGAACTCACAATTACTATGGAATCTCCCTGTCAAGAGGCAACCACTTCACCTTTTCCAATTTGGCTTTCTGTCTTATTGACCTTTTCTTGTCAACTGAGCATATGAGATGGCAATAGCATATGTGTGCCGGGATTTCTGTTTGCAATTTGGTGGTAACTTGATAGTGCCTTGCACAGTTTGGTTCTGCTATAGCGAAAGAAGATATTTCTTCTATCACCTTGATAAATAATATTCAATTTGGATATTTTCAGAGAAAAGCTTGAAGCTTTCCTTGTTCATTCCCTGGAAGGAGGCTTGATTTCAGATGGTGTTGTTGCTCAAGACATACAGCAGGCGTCATCAGTTTGGAATATTCGTGAGGTTTCCAATTCTCTGTGATTTTTTATCATTGTCAAATTCCTGCTTCCATACATTGGTAGTAGCAATAGCCATATTTATCACAATCCATCAATTCTATATTCATATTTACTTCGATCCAAGTAAAGGCCTAACAAGTTTGAGTTTATCGTACGGATCCATATATATTTGTATCACAGGCAAGTCCATTGTATCATCAGCGAGTTTACCAACATGATATGAATGTAATGATTCTATCAATTGGCGATTTGTTAATTTATGCATCACATGGTATGGTTTTTATGGCTACATATCTCATAATTTTTAATGATCATGCAACAATATGAACTAAATTTGTCATTTTTTCATCCGTATATCGAACAAATGGTAATGTGATACTTACTAACGTGCACAAATCCTGACATCTACTTGTGGTACTACGTAAAACTAAGCTTAATAACTTGACTGAATCTTTCAGTCTGATTTGGTTTGCCATTTTATGAATTTGAGACATAATTCTCATGGATGGATCTGTGATTTTCAACTACGAAAATAGGCCTTCGGGCTGTGTAATATCCTTTGGGACTATGGGGGGTTTTGCTTTCTGTGTGTCTCTTGTCAGCTCTATGAGAAGCATTTCTTATAGTCCCAGATGTTCTTTTGGTTGACCAATTGGCTTTTCTTTCCCTCTTTCTGAATTGACATCTCTCTTTCTTTTGTTCGCATCTGAAGCTGTAATTATCCTGGAATTGAAAAGTTGAAGGATATGACTATAAAGGGGGCATTGCCGCTTAAATACAACAAACCCTGTTGGAAAGCTGTCTTCTCAGTCGTTCTCTCTCTTTTGGAGATGCATAAAAATATTCAATAATGGACATATTATTGCGAGAAAAGCTTATCTGGTTTGTATTTGAAGCTTATAACAGGCTAAACACTGTCTCACCTTTTGTAGATTAAGATGAATTTTCAAGTTTCTTGATTGAAGATTCGTGTCAAGACTCGTTAAGAATAGAAGTGAACTTACAGTTAGATGGAGAAATATGTTGAAGAAATCTGGGCGCAACATTCACGTAATTACCAAAAAAAAAAAAAAAGAGTTTAATAAGGAGGATATAATTATGGGTGTAAGAAGATGATTTTTCGTGCTTGTAACTGATTTTGCATGCTCAGATTACCACTTCTCTATGGTGCATCGCAGGGTCTACCAGAAGCATTGATGAAAGCAGGGGCTGTCTACAAATATGATTTATCAATACCTGTTGAAAAGATTTATGATATTGTGGAGGAAATGCGAAATAAACTTGGTGAGAGAACTTATTTCTGTTACTGATCCAATACTTGTATGCCATGATATTCTTTTTCCAGGTTTATAATCTTGATGTGGGATGAAGAGTGATTACATTACCTAATATGAACCCCGGGGGTTTTAGTGTCTCAGCAAGTGTTCTGTTGACTAAAATATATTCCTTTAGAGAATCCTTTATAATCCCAAGCTGGTCCATTATCTAACTTCACTTCCGTCATACATCATAAAATGTAGCTGGAATTCCTGGTGTGCAATAAATGTTTAGGAAGTCATGGACTATGAACCTGAAGGTGAACTTTTAAGAGTGAAAACAAGCTACTTGTTCAGATTGTTATAGTATGTTTATAGTGTTTTAACTTCGAGATTGACGCGTATAGTGTGATAGACAATTAGGAAGATAGGATATGTGCTACTTCTTTTATGAATGTTACCAGCATTTTGTCACTCATCATAATCTTCCAAGGACACCAGAACACGAATAATTAGTCAATAATGAACTTTTATTGGTTTTCAAAATTCTAGGTCACTCGGCAAGGGTTGTGGCATATGGGCACCTCGGAGATGGAAACCTGCATCTCAATATTTCATGTCCTCAATATGATGATGCTGTAATCTCCGTGGTCTTTCTTTACAAAGCTTCTATGTGTTTGAATACGATCTCATAAGAAAGAGTGCGTTGCAGGTATTAGCACAGATTGAACCTTTTGTCTATGAATGGACTTCGAAGAATCGTGGAAGTATTAGTGCAGAGCATGGCTTGGGACTGATGAAAGCTGAGAAGATTTTCTACAGCAAGTCACCTGCAGCTGTAAGTTGAGCTGCATGCAGCAGTTCTGGTGCATAAATTGTAGGGGTTTATTATCTGGAAGTGCGCACTTAAGTACTTGTGACATTCCATAACTGTTGATATTTCCGATGATTGCAAATCAAAACCTGTTGGAAAGCAATGACCAGAAGTAAAGTTAGACATGATATATCAGGGTGAAGACGAGGCAGCTAGATTAGATAGCTAAGATCAGGTAAAACTCAGAAGCTTCTTTGCAGCATACAGGGCAAGGACAAAAAATGGCGATCCTTGGTTGGACATGACCTACCATTTAAGAAACAGGGAGATCGAGTTGAGAATTTTAAGGTTAATCCAAAGCTTAACTTATAAGCAGATGATAACAACCGTACCATATCCACATATGGCCTTTCGTGAAAGAAAGGTGGCGTGGCAATACTTGTATATGGCACCAGAACTCTATCCCACACAAAGTGGATGTGGAAAAGACTGTCGATAGAAAATGGCCCAGAGCTGGGACCCTGGGATGTTTATAACTTCCCTAAAACTTAGTTGTGGAGGCGTTGTGTTTTACATAGTTTAAGGTCTGCCTAAAAATGGTTTTCTGATTTATTGCTCATGTTGAGCAGCCATTTTCCACCCCAAAAGATTAAGCTGTCTAGAATTGGGTCCAATGTGAATCTGACATATTTGATAAAGTTCCCCCCTCTCGTGTAAGGAAATGCAGTACCTGGGCATAACCACTTCAAGGCCATAACTAGAGACTATACCATAATAACAGAAAATTGATATGGTAAGGACGAGGGTCAGGTGTTAAACCTTGACCTGTGCTCTATACTATGTTGAACAACCATGATTCCCCAAAGTTTAGGCTGTCTGGAGTTGTGCCCATGATGTATCTTCACGACTTAATCCTAACAGTTCATAACATTCTTGTAGCATTACCCCTTATCTGTATCAGATAGACATCTTAATTGGTAGCAATATAGACATTATTTCACTTGTTTCTATAGCTGAAAGATCTTCTAACCTATTAGGCAATCTAAAAATTCTAAAGAAAGCATGCTCTTTAGATGTCTCAAGGGTAGAAGTGATCAACCCCGCTTGCCCACCCGGGCCTGAGAGGTAAATGGGTGGGGTAGGACGAAAATCATACATGAGAAAGCCTGGGTTGGTCACCTAGCTTTGGCTGGCCCTGGCAAAAAATTTCCCTTGTTAAATTTGATGATCGCCTCTCGTCGAGGGTATATACTTCTTTTCTCTTATTGTTCAAGTTGTGTAATAACACTCTGCCTGTATAGGTGCAATTGATGGCTTCTGTCAAGAACTTGCTGGACCCCAATCACATACTTAACCCATACAAAGTTCTTCCCCAGTCTTTAAGTTTTCCGTGATGAGGTTGGAAGTTCTATTCACTGAATGCTTTGTCTGCTTTGCGATTCGTAATTGAGGCTTTTAGTTGTAACACTAAGACATTGTTACAGCAACTGCAGGAACTCAGCGGGCATTATCTCATGGCGAAGAGTAATGCTGTTGTGGGAAAATGGAGGAGTTTTCTGTGTAGATATCAATCAGAAGATTGGCTCTGATATTTGGGAGATGTAATAGAGTATCTTATCTCTGCAATATAAATGCTGTATGCAATAATAATGTCACGATCGTTGCTGTGACCGGATAATCTTGTAAAATTTTCTTCTTGTGACGTAGTGTTGCTTCTTGCTGTTGCTGTTTAAATGGAAGAAATGTACTGGTTGCTGTGGCTTGCAAACATTCTTAAGCAAGGAGAAAGATTCTCTGCTTGTAGAACTTACCCCTATTTGTGAGGGTTTGTGTAGAAGTCACAACTATGTATCAAAGAAGATAGAAACCAAAAAAGAGAGAAAAAAAAAAAAGAGTTGGGTGGTAATTTTCTTATGAAGACGGAGAAATCAGATGCACACAGGAGCTAGAAGACAAATCGTTGGCCGTCTTCGAGGATCGATTTTTGACCACACCTATGTTTCCTGGAACGTTCGAGGTGGGATGGTGCACGGGGGGCAAATAGTGAATGGGAAGTGGTTAGATTTGATGAATGTGCACAGAATTCCAAGGTCAATGACAGTAATCGATTGGATTGGATCCAGACCCGGTCCCACGTGGACCGAATCCAGCCAAGATTTTGCCTTGCCCCCCAACTTGGGCATCCGTCTTGGCGGTACCCTCTACAAGATTCTCCACAGGACAAATTGCTTGGGGGCGGAACAATTCCGCTAATGAAGGCTGGCATATTCTAATCCTGCTTTGCAAGGGCTATCATTCCTGATTTCTTTAGGACCGCCCAAAATTTACCCATGGCCGAGTGATTTCGTTGAAAAATGTCGCATCGCCTGAATTATTAATATTATATTCTCTTTGTATTAATATATATGTGGGTTCTCTTTACTTATTAATTGAAATTTTTTAATTGAACGGTGATGAGTATGTTTTTTACTTTTGAAGGACGGGAGGGGGCCAACAACAATTTTGTATCTAAAGTTTTATCCGAATCAAATTTGAATTCGGCGCCAGAGGTTTCTAGATCATTCAAGCGTGAAAAAAGTCAAATTATCTGCCGATCATGGTGGCATGGGCTTGGAGCTCGAAAAACGGAGGAGTGATGGATGAGGTAAGAGTTTGCCCCAGCCCCATGAGGGGAGCGAGAGATGCAGCGGAGCTGAAGACTTTGAGGGCGGGTCCAGCTGGAGATGGAGAAAAACTGTATCTTCATCAATTCAAAGTCCTAGATCCAAGGTTGCACCAACCGTGGCCGAGGCCGCAGAACAGATGACGCACTGATCGTCCTCACACAAGACCGTCATCAAGTCTGCGGCTGCTGCCGTGGCAAGCTTACTAGTAATTGCCGGCAATTCTGAAAGTATCGAGATTCAAGATCACGGCTCGTCGGCGGGAAGAGGTTCGGCATCAATGCCTCGTGGCAAGTTTACGCGGTTTAGAGGGAATATTGAGGGGCCGATCGTGGATGAGGATGGGTCGGATGTTCTTTCAATGAAGTTCCAAAATGGGGGAGAGGACAAGGATGTCCCCAGGGAAGAGCCTTAACCAGACCGGTTTTGTAGAGTCCAAGAAATGACAAAGTGAGAATTGCGAGCAAGAAGAGCAACACGGACATGGATTTCGACAGGCACATTCCATAAGCACCCTTACTTAGAGTGAAGCTATCCTCGTCTTGGGTGTGTCCATCAACAAAATAAACGTGCGAGAGGGAGCCCAAATCTAAGCATGTTCGATTGAAGCAATGAGTTATGAGCTAAAGTCCGAGCTCATTAAAATATCCAGTTTAATACACATTTGTTCAAAAATTTAAGCTAATGAGTTGTGATCCAATGAGGATATATTAATTGCTCCAATCCATACTAATTTTTCAATGCGGGACTTCTCTTATATAATTCGTACATGCATATTAACAGGATAGTCGTGTCACCTGAAATTATTTCCGAGTGTGTGGATGGAGCCGATATCGACGCACATTTACCTTGACCCTTTCTCTATCCTGTTTAATATGTCAATCGAGTGGGGCCAATACGTGTTAGGAAATTAGTCAAAGACAGGCATATACACTTCCTCGCACGGCTTAGAAAAGGCAAATTGAGATTTGCATGTGAACCCTCTCTTTCTTTTTCTTTTTTTCTTTTCCTTTTCCATCGTGTATTTCTACTCTTGCCTTTATTCTACGCTAAGATAAGAAGGAATTAGAACATTTGCGAGATCAAAGCAAAGGCCAATGAGAAAAGATTCCTCCCCCCCTCCCACTTTCCACATGAATCCCCAAAGTTTGACCAATGGCTCGTCTTGTGCTTGTCTTTGCCACTACACCACTTGTGACATATACTTTAATTTATATGGCCAAAAGACGAACTGATTATTCTTTAAATCAGAGGTGGGGGAGACGCAAATTTGCCGACCCACCCAATGTTAAATTCCCTCTCCATGTTATTCTAATTTATTTAGTATGCCTCAGACATATTTAGGCAGTGATTCTCTAGTCCTTTTCCTTAATTCGAAATACATTTGAAATCCCCTTGAGCTTCGAGAATATCGAAATGCCTGTTTGGTTCGCTCCTGCTTTTTTATTTTATTTTTATTCCCGTTCTTTTGTTCCCGAGAATAGAAAAAGAACAGAAATCTATTTGGTAACGTTACTTAATTTTTTTGTTTCCAAGAACAGATCGGTGACCAAGGAACGGATTTGGAACGGAAACAAAAAGAAAAAGAAAAACCTAATTTTCTGTTCTTGAGAACAGAATTAGAAAAACCCATTTCTACTCAGAAATTGTTCTCGAGAACAAGATTATTATCAAGTAAGCCCTAAGTGTCCTCCAATCCTCGGTGACTCAAATCTCGTGAGGACTCGCGGATCGAAAATGGACGACTCGCGGTACTCGCATGTACTCTTCTTCTTGTCCTTCCGAGGAGCAAATGAATCGTCCATTTTTTTGTACCCTATGGGAGCCAAAGTTAGGTGCTTTTATGCATGAAAGCAACTACTAATTCAAAGTGCATCCAAAAGGGGGAAAAGTTGCCAACGAAATAAACTCGGCCAACTACGACATTGATTTATGATTAGTGATTTGCCTCTGCTACACATTGAAAAGAGGAAGTCTTGAGTTCAATCCAACTCAGCTCACGAGGAGATAGTTACATCTCCTCTCCTCATCTCCTAAAAGGGCAAGAAATCAAGGAGCTGATTTGGTTGATAGGATACTCTTTTGTTGTTTTTCTTGTTCTTCTTCTTGAGTTGTTTTTAATCTTTGCATTATAGTCTCAAGAAATGTAAACTTATAGTAATTTTTTTTGTGGCGGTACAAAGCAATGCTGGAAAAAGAGGTACCGATAACTCATAAATTCAGAGGTTATTACGGGGAAATGACGTTTCTTTTAATCGTATCATACGTTATCGCGATCTACCGTACCTGTCGGTTTTGTTGCGTAACACCGAATGGAAACCGTGCAACATGACAGAACACCGAACAAAAACTTTGCAACAAAGGAAATCAATTTTAATATTAAAGCTACTTTACAACAGACTCTGATAGCTAACCGCCGATTTCAATGCGCGTATTAGTTTTACGAAATGAGGTCGGGTTATGCGTTCGTAACATAGGCTCAAAATACTCATGAGGAAGTAAAATAGAAAGGAAGCAGGAGAGCGAGGCATCGAAAACGAAGCAACGCCAGGTCCGGCCGAGTGCCGCCTTTCCCCTCAAGTGATATGGGCACGGACAAGTACTCCAAACATGCTACGGTTTAGTCAAATTAGAACTATTTAAACAGACGGATCGAGAAGAGATTCTGCGAATAAAAATAATCTCTTTTTCATCCGCGAGGAGCCTGACCGATACATGGCACGGCGAATTTTCTCGAGGCACTTTCTAAAATGGTTTCATTAGAAAATGTGCTGCTCATACAACCTATAGTTCCGACATGATCAATCCTTGTAAGAGTTGTAACCATTTTCATTTTCCCCATTTACACAATTCGAAGTTTAGAGAGAGAGAGAGAGAGAGAGAGAGAAGTAAAAAGGGGGGAGATGTGGTGGTGGTGGTGCTGGTGGGTCATAAACTCCCGCGAGCTCCTCTCTCGCCCTTTCTCTCTCTTTTCGTCAACGCCATCAATCCATCACTCTCTCTCTCTCTCTCTCTCTCTCTCTAAAACTCTCCGCCAATTGCAGGGCGAACAACTATGACCAGCTCCTCCGCCACCTCTCGCAAGGTCTCTTCGCCGCCTCTCCGCCTCTGTCTATCTCTCTGATTTTCCTCCAGCAACGCGCGCTCACTGACGCTGCTGAATGGTTTTTTGGACATTTTCGTTCGTTTGATTGTCCCGTCGTTTCTGGGAAGATTGGAAAATGATCAATTTCCTTTCATCTTTTTGTAATTTTTTGTCCCAATCGCTTCAGGCTCTGAGTAAGATTGCTTCGAACCGCCTCCAGAAGGAGCTGGTGGAGTGGCAGGTCAATCCTCCGGTGGGATTCAAGCACAAAGTCACCGACAATCTCCAGAGGTACCGCTAATTTCTCCTTAGGGTTCCCAACAATTTTCGATTTATTATTATTATTTTTTGCTGAAAAGGGTTGTTGGTCGTGGGAAGTATGATTTTTTTGTTTTCCTTCTGTGATGGTTGGGGGAAATTTAGGTGGGTTATTGAAGTGAATGGAGCTCCAGGAACTCTGTACGCTAACGAGACTTACCAGCTTCAGGTGGACTTCCCTGAGCATTACCCCATGGAAGCCCCCCAGGTAATTTCATTAAAGCTGATGTCTTTCTCGCATCGTTGTTCTGTCGACGTACTTCTTATATATGGTGTTGGCTTTTGCGGGTGTGGATTTTGTCATTTGAGTTTGTGGTTAGGGTTTAAATATGATCCTGATTCTTTGTTCAACATGGGTTTGCCGCTGACAGGTCATTTTTCTGCCTCCGGCTCCACTTCATCCTCATATATACAGCAACGGCCATATTTGTTTAGGTAATTTAGGCGGATTGCTTTGAAGTTGTATCTGGGAATCATTTTCTTTTTTTTGCTCCTTTGCTTTCGCTGTTTTTACTTTGGTTGCTTTGTAGTAGAAGTTGATTATATTCTTGAGATGATAATATGTCCTGTGTGGTTAGTATTGAAGGTTTGAAGACATCGTGCATCTTTTCTTGGGAAATGCATCTATGCTTTACTTGGTAGCTCCAAACTGTGGCATTGGAGAGTGGATATTAGAAGCTTGTATTGTCTTTATCTTCTGCGAGAATCAGGTGCATGAAAAACTTTGTTCAACCCAAAGGAGATGATTTTATCTCAGGCTACCTCAAGAAGTACATTATCATCGGAGTCTTAAATAGTAATTTTGTGACGCCTCTCTGTCTATTGGCAACTTTATAAGGCTAAATTATCTAAGTTCTCCTTTTGTGGTGGTGTAAACTATTAATAGCTTCCTCGCAACATGCCATGAGTTCCGCTATAACTAGAGTCCCTCCTGCTTGCTTGTGTCTTTGGCTTCAGCTTACCAATGTGTTTCTGCTGGTTTCCAACTCCATGTCTGTGACTTTGGCTCTCAATGTTCTTTCTCATGGTTTGAAATTGCTTGTAATTGATTTTCTGTTTGGAGAATCATATCTTCCGAGAAGTCGTCGTTGTGGGAACTCTAGAAGTTGCACTTTGTATTTTTATTTTTTTTTTGGGTCCAGTTGCACTTTCTATTTACCAAATTTGATACTGAACTGTCTTTCATAAGCGTCTTCTGAGTCTACATTTGACAATCAGCTCCACTAACAAAGCTTGCAATTGATGCTTTCCTTTAATGTAGTGAGCTTGCATATAGAATCATATGTGCAACAGCTCTCATAGTGAAACATCCCTCTAGAGAAGTTTCTCTTTCCTATTCATATTAATAGGCTTGCCTTTCTTTAAAGTAATTGCTGTAGATAAATTCTGCCAACACTAGTCTAGCCTTCTGGGATTAGTGAATGAAACATTTTCCAAAATCTCATCCGCACCAGAATGTATCACTAGAGCAATTTTTTTGGGCAAGTTTCATCTCCGGATGCGAAGTAGGTTCAGAGCACTAGTATCTTTAACATTAACACATCTTTAAGTTCAGCATGAGGTTTGATTTGTAAATAAGTTATATAGGTACGGATAATACCAGCTTCGATCCAAAGTCTTACCTGAAAAGTGATGTTAATTTCGCTGGAAGGGCTTCTTCTGTGTATCAATCAATGAGCATGTACTGCACCTTGTTGAAATGAGCATCATATCTATTTGACAAAGTACTTCACTTTCAATTAATCAAAGCTAGTATGCTTCTTCGGCGTAATTTTTTAAAACACCGATGTTGTCTATTGTCTCTCTCTACTCAGGATGAGGTCATTGTAGCCAATGTGTTGGATCCATAGCTATTTAACCAAACTATTTCTTTAAGTAACTTTGATACTTGTCTTTGGTGTTTCTTTATTAATCGTGGGTGATATATCTGCTTATCTTATCCTCATGCCATATTTTAACATTAACTTAGTTGATACTATGGTCTCAATTTATCTTGAAGCTCTCAAATGAGTCAGTTATCTAAGTGGCTTTGCCACTGCAACTTCAGAAAGGTGATGTCATTATATGTTATAGGTCTATCCTTTCAGTGATCTGCTACTTATATAGACAGATCATGAAAGTGAACCATTAGACTGGCCTGCCCTTTAAATCCTTTTCCTACAATTCATATCTGCAAAAAGATTCTTGTTTATGAAAGATAGTCTTGCCACACATGGTTAGAGATGGTTTCTGTTTGTTATTTGGATGTTAGTCCTAAGTAGATAATAAACACAACGGAACACCACGTGCTTTGCCAAAATGCCATGAAAGGCAAAATGATAAATTCTTCCAAGTGATGGAGTTTTGATTAGAAAAAAATTATACAATTTGAAATTTGTATAATTTGTCAAGTTGTGTAGAACAGGTGCTGAGGCTCTCCCTCCCCCTCTTCCTCTCCCTCTCCCTCTCCCTGTACACCACTCTCTCTCTCTCTCTCTCTCTCACGCACAGCACGCACGCACGCACGCACGCACGCACAAAGCTATTTATTTGGATTTTTTTAGATACATTAGATATTAGCATTTAGTAGATCATCGTTTTGCTTCTCATTTCCATGTTGATCATGGTTATCATGTGCCTAAAGTGAATCTCAATGTCTATTTGACTTGGCTTTTGCTACATTGACAGTAGGAATGATACGTATCTCTGTTTTATTATTGCTAGACATATTGTACGATTCTTGGTCGCCCGCTATGACTGTCAGTTCCGTCTGCATCAGCATTCTGTCCATGCTTTCTAGCTCGACTGTTAAGGTTTGTCTTTATATCTTTTGAGTTCTACTGCAGTTGCCTAATGTTTGTTTGTGTTCTCACTGGAGCACTGAGTATGATCACCAATTGTTCCCATACTAAGTTACTTAAATTTATCTTGATTAGACTGTACTTTTGGTTGCATGGTGAAGTTCAAACTAGTCATAAGTTAAATTATTTGTGTCCCCCTATTGTTAGTTTGGAGGGAGTAGTTCTTCCATTTTGTTCTTAATTTGATCTAACAGTGTCGACATCCTTCGCAGCAACGCCCGGAAGATAATGACCGTTATGTGAAGAACTGTCGGAATGGGAGGTCTCCTAAAGAGACCAGGTGGTGGTTTCATGATGATAAAGTATAAAAATGAAGGTATCTTCCTCTAGTAATTGCTAAAGTACTAGGGTAGAAGGCATCTCTTCAAAAGAAATTGAAAGGGGAAAAAAAGAAAAGAAAAGAGAGAATCCTGGGAAAAAACTGGTGATTGGGTCAAATGCTTTAATAACCCTCCTGTAAAGTGGCAATGTCTGGCATTTTGTAAAGGAAGAGGAAGATTTCTTGCTTAACTGTGTGCAGAACAAACTGAGGTCTTTGCAATTCTCCGAAGGAATGGTTGGTGCAGTTTCCATGCACCCATTTGAACCGGTGATATGAATGAATTATAGCTTCTTTAAAGATGCTGGGATGCTTTCTTTGGGTTTAACCGATACAACCCTTTGCAGTGCATTGTGTGCCTGGTCTAAATTGCCAATTATATTCTCCTGTAGCTTAATGTTATCTCCATTTCTTGTCATTCTGATTTTATAAACCTTTGCTGCGACCCCATCACATGATCATAGCTTGAGTTTGAGCTTGTAATACCAAGGCCGTGCTTTCTTAATTCAGGCACGGTCGCTTCCTCTAGCTATCTTTGTCGCGTGAAATATGATCGAGCGAACTTGATGTGCTATTTAAACTCATGCCCACTGATAACTCGAGCGGTTTTTACTTTCAATTGTGCCGAAATGAGCGCTGTGTTTCAAGATCGGTACAGCTGAAGCTTGATTATGGCAATCAAGTTAGTCCGAGTCTCCACTCTCAAATGCCAACTGCAAGGCCAACAAGACAACAGAACAGGTGTTTGTACTGGTAAAATCGTGCCATTCTTAATGTCGACTGCTCAGGGCCCAGCAAGTCGGTCAGAGTAGATTGCCCCACCTTGCCATTTGTAGGGAATGAGTTGGGTTAGAATTTACTTAGAACGGTGTTGTAGCTCATCAAGCTCGTCGAGGCGAGGCGACGGATCATGATCAGAAAGTATGTATGGTGGGGTTGAGGGTAATGTAGTGCTCAAATGTAGAGTGCTTGTCCTTGTGTGTCGAGCCCGAGCACCCATGAGGAAAGGAAGAACCAGATCAGCAGAATAATTCCACTTTCAGATAGATGAAAGGGGCAAGACTTTCTTAGAAAATGAGTGATTTGAAAAGTAAATTTTTTAAAATAATCTCTTGTATTGCTGGAAATAATTGCCCGATAAAAATATTTTCATTCAATTTTTATTTAAATATTTTTATCGCTTATTTTTATAAATGATATGAATGATCATTTTTAAGGAAAATGTTTTTCAAATCATTTATTTTTTGCAAAACAAATGGAGCTGAGAATTTTGGAAAAGGTTCAGTTGTGTAATCGTGTATGCTAGGGTAATGAATCATATATCTTGCAGTGATAAATTTGAGTTACTAGGCCGAAAATCGATTACAAATCATCTTGAATCACAACAATTGACATGTACTATAATTTTAGGGAGCTATGTTTTGCATTAAGTCATGATTCAAATAAAGACATTTTTTGATTCTTTTCACGGCATTAAACAATGTTGTTATGCCTTTTTTTTAGCGGTCGCAACAAACACGAACATCTTAAGTTCAGATTTGTGAGTCTTGCGTTATACTAATAACGTAGGAATCAAAAAGAAACGTCGTGCTATGAGTTCGTAATCGAGTTTTTTTATTTTTATTTTTTGGTCGAAACGTAATCGAGTTAGAGAGCCCACAAAAACGACTGCCATCAATTTCCATACAACAACTTAAGCTAGTTCTCCAATTCATTGGTTGGTCGGGATAACCAAGTTTGACCCGATTTGATTTGTGGGAAAGTTACTAGTCGATATTCCCATAATTTGTTAGGTTAATTGATCGAATTAGTTTTGAGATTATTTAAGAAAAACTATAATAATTGATGCTCTTGAATCTTTGACTAGTAGAAGAAAATGTGTCAAGAGTCAATTCAATTTAAATGGATGGAAATATAAATAAGCAAATTTAAATGAATGATAAGAAAAATATTGTTTTAAAGATAATTATTTTTATCGCTTAAAATAATTTTTATTTACTTTTATGAACGATTGTTTTACAAAAAAGTTTTCTAAATCTAGAAATGCACAAACTACCACATTAATCCTTAATTTCATTCAAAACAACTAATTTGTCCATGGGGTTTTCGGTCATGATTGTGCGCGCAAATAATTTAGGGAAGATTTTGATTAAGGGTTGGAAGTGCCCTTATTTTCTCAAATAAGGGCATGTAGTGCTCAAATTGTTTCAAAAAAGGGTATGGTCGAAAGACATTTTCATCATTTACTTTTTGAGTATTTTTCCTTTTTTTCTTTTTCTCTTTGCTAGTTCCTTTCATTTTTTTTTCCTTTTTTTGCATTTTCTTTTCTTTTTTCTCCCATCCCCTCTCCTCCCCAAGCCATTGCTTGGGCCGGCAGCAAGCTACCCTCGCCCGGTCCGACGTCGGCATCGGCCTAGCGAAGCCCTTGCTTGAGTTGGCGAGGCTAGGCGAGGCTTACCTTTGCCCTCAACCAACGTCGGCGAGGGCAACCCTCGCCCGGGCGGGTGAGGTAGCCTAATGCCGGCCCGGGCAAGGTGTCCTTCATCGGACTTCGGCGATGGCCTGGGGAGGGAAGGGAAAAAAACAAAAAATGAAAAGAAAAGGCAAAAAAGAGAGAAAAGAATTGGAAAAAAGAAAAAAATTCAAAAAAGTAAAGGACGAAAATGACTTTCGATCAAGCCCTTTTTAAAAATAATTTGAATACTTCAGGTTCTTATTTAAAATAAGGTCCACCTCAGATTCTTATTTAAAAAAAATGAGGATACCAAAACAACAAAGGCCGTGACGCCCCACAACGCATTGTCTTCGGGTTCAATCCTCGTCTTTCTCTTTTCCATTTCATTAGCAACATGCAAAAGCGTATAGACAACTACAAGAACTTCTAAGTACACGGAAGACATAACTTTTCTTTACTATGCATCAAAATATTTTACATAGCCCTTTAGGGCTTCGTCCAACTATCATTACACTATTTTCACATACTATCTGCTATATCAAAAGACTGGGGAACCTAGCGCCGCTATCGACGACAATCTCCCAAAATTGGTTGCCCCTCCATGGCATGTTATTTAACCGTGGCTGGCGCCTCCAGTACTAGGTCCGGTTGGACCATTGTGACTCGGGAGGGGCCCGAGTTCGGCTCCACCGACGATCAGATACCATGCTGAAAAGTGAAATGGGATAAGCTCTGCCAACCCCACTTTTACCCACACAATGGAATCGTATTGTCGGTAGAGTGCTTTCTTGTCCACGTCAAATACTTCCACAGAGGTCATTTCAATATTGATTGGTGTGCCAAAGAGTGGGCCTTTAGAAGAATCCATACCTATTACAAATTTGAAAAAATAATGGGGTGAGACAACGCTCGCTAAGTAAAGTCACTAATTGTAAGATAAGAAAATAGTTCGACGTTTAACCAGTCCCATTACTCACAAAGCCAAGTCGATAACGGATCAATAGCAAATGCAACACCAACTGTTTACTATATATACGTAGACTACGACTACGAAAATGCATAAATATGAGTACGCATGCATGAACTTTTTATAGCATCATCATCGTTCTGACATCAATCGGTTCCTCCGGCATCAACTAGGCATCGCACTCCGTAGCATCCCGAAACTCCTGGCTCGGGGTCCTCTTGGCTCAATCAAGGCATCGCTCACTACTGGTAGCATCCCGAAACTCACCCCGGGGCATCCCATTGACGTGGGAGCATCCCGCAACTAAGACGGGGCATCTCCATTATCTTGAGTATAGCATCTTGAGAACCAGCTCACTAAGTTAAGACTATTTTGACTATAAAGCTTGATTACTACTATAGTGGGTTGTAATTTGATATAGATACACCATTTCCTATAAATGTACTTTTGGGACCTATTATTTGACATTGTTATGAAAACCCTATATAGTGAGGTTGAAAGTTCATTTTCCTATATGAAGGTCATTTTAGATATATTGCGAAAGGTATTCGCAATAAGTGATACAAGGTGAAGTCGATTGGAAAATGTGTGACGCCATATCTTATTGGACGATCAATTTAGTGAGAACATCTACCTTAGAAATTCCATCTACATTGTACTTAAGGCCCCACGTTTGGGTAACGCGAACGCAAGTAAGGGGATAGAGGGGGGATTGTTTCACATTAAAATCCCTAGGAAGTGGTATTAGCCGAATATATCATAAGGTTGACATTTAAAAGTTGAAATTCACATAGAAATAGGAGACTAGGGGCGGCAAATTAAGGTGGCGGGGGGTTGTGCGCAAATTAGAAGAGAAGGAGGTGTCGTGAGTAGAGATGTGGAGGTGATAGCGGACATCACACTTGGCAAGTAACTTCCTCTACTAAGTAAAGTCAACTCATGATGAGCTTAGGAAAATGAAACCCTCCCTTCAGCTCTTCCTCGTGTAATCCGTCGGCAACAAAAGGGAGAGAAAGCCCCTCCAAAACTCCATTTTTCTTGGCATGCCCCTCAAGAAGCTTTTAGTGAGGCTTAGGAAGTGGAACCTCTCTGTGCCGCCATTGATTGCTGAATTCTTGCCGGAGACCGAGTCACGTTTCGTTGCCATCTACAACTCAAGCGAGTCTAATTTTCTCTCTCTCACCCTTACCCGTTTCTTGATATGTTCAGCCATGGTTAGGTGATTTGAATTGGTGAGGAAAGAATGAAATCTTGAGCTCAATCTGTGGGGTATGGGATGAACGGCAACTTGAGGGCCGTGAGGAGTGATTATTTGTATATAGTACTCAGCGTCGATAGTTTAATAAAGGGAGTAGTCATATTTGTGTTGTTAGGCATGGATTCGAGTTTGAAAAATTCCTCTTGATGATAGAGAAGTTGGTGATGACTTTGGCTAGGCCGTCAGTTGTGGATTGAACTTAGGACATAGGGGTAGTGTTGGCAACAACTTCGCGTGGGGGTAGTGCTAGCCTAAGGATAATATACTTTTGTTACTGTGAATATTGTTGTTATCTAATTCTAAAAATTGTCGTTAGTTGCAAAAGGATTATCAACTAAATAATGTATTGTAGAATTGGCGACGAAGAACTGAGTAGCCAAGGACTCCTAAAGTATGTGAGGATAGAATGTTGTTATCGTTAATCTTAGTTGATTCCATATGGTCTTATTGAGAGGAAATTGAGTTACATGTAACTAGTAGTTGGAGGTGTGGTTTCTGAATATTTGAACACCTATGGATACAATTAAACATAGGTACACTGGTTGTGCAGCGACCATCAAAGAATGAATAAACAAACGAGATGTGCATGTTATATTGTGATGTTTCCTTATTATGCCGGTTGTGAAGTTGGGCTGCCTTGCAAGAATCATATCACTGCATTAGTATCCTTTCCATGACATCTGCACATGGTGACTGAAGTTGCGGTATGAGTGAGGCCACGAAAAGAATGTGATTGATTCCCGAGGGAGACGGGATGCTCTGGTAGGTGGCACCATGTGGACCGCATGGTAATAACGTGAAACCTCAGAGTGAGAAACTCATGGCGAGGAGTTGCCATGAGCATCGACGGTAAAGCCGGAAAAAGTACTAAGGTTACGAGTCGAAAATTGACTCGAGAACGATGGTGGTAAGTGGTGCAAGTGGAAAATTAGCATTTATTCATGTGATAATTGCGTATATAATATGATTGTAATGCTATTTGTGGACTCAAATTGTAAAGATGAACATATTGCTAAGCTAATTGTGGTCTCAAGTGATATGACGAATCGAGAGAGCATTAGAGTGATTGAATTTACTCACTAAAATAACTTACACTTGTAGTAAATGTTGTTATAGATTGATAGGTATGAGCTCCATTCCGATTCCTACGAGCTTCCCATAAAGCTTGAGATCGAGACCCAAGATTTCGAGATCCCCAACGAGCATGGGATCTCATTCACCTGCGTCATCGCCACCCTTACTGTCGATGTCGGAGTCGGCATGGCCTCGGTGGTGTATCGATTCTTGTCCGTCTTCTTGGTGATTGATGGATAGCACGAGGGTTCCATTCCCCATAACTTGTTTGACGGGGGAGATGGTGCCGATGATGATAAGGATGGCGGGGCAGCCGGTGGAGGGTCGGCTACGGTGGTAGCCTAGCCGGGGATCGGAGTGGCCAAATGGTATTTTGGAAGGCCACGAACTTGGAGCTGGAGTTGCGGCATTTTGACGTGTGATCGAGTAGGAGATGTGAGATTGTATATAGTTGGGGCTAGGTGACGTAGGTGATCCCCAGGTTATCATCTCCATATGAATATTAATCTAACTGGCTAATGTAATCAGATGAACTTATGTTTATATATATCGAAGATGGAATGATAGTTTGTGTATGTCTCTTGCATATTAGCTTGCCAATTCCACTTGATTCATAATTGAATTCTTCTGCTACTTGAGAACAAATGCTTATCTAGAAAAAATGATTAGACGTGACGGCCTGAGCGTCACGGCTCTCTGGGTAGTACTTGAAGTAGGGGTGTTACATTGAGCGACAAAGGATTTTATCTTTTCTTAGTGTCCACGCAATCATGATATTCACATGCTATAGGTGTATTATCTTGAACTTTAGCGATAACATGAATATTGAACATATAACATAAAACCATACACGTACATAACTTTCGCAAACAAATACATCTTAATAAGAATGCAGCTACATAAAACTATAGAGATGCTTGTCTTAGTATGTATGCTCGTCTAAACCTAGCAAGATTTTTCCTTCATAAACAAATCTAGGTTATGCATAAACTATTATATATTTTTGCTCTAACAACCTCTACACGCATAAACGGACGCGAGCACCGAACCCATCGCCTTTGCCTAGAGCTAGAGACTCTACTTACCTCGAGAAATGAGACGGGACCAACCTTAGATGTGGACAGTGACAATGAGCAGCTGAGAGAGAGAGAGAGAGAGAGAGAGAGAGAGAGAGAGAGAGAGAGAGAGAGAGGGCGTGTAAGGTGCCGGATTTTTGGGTTAGTGAGTCATTTTAAGAGTCTTTGGAAACCATTCCTCCTTATGATTATAAGCTAAGTGGCCCAATACAAAATCGTTAAATATTGGTCTAAATGCAAGAGTTTGCATCATAGATTTGTAGGTTTAATGATTACGTCAAGATAATTGGTTGTTATCCATCCCTGTGGCCTCTTTATTAATGAAGTTATGATAATATCATGATAGCCTTAGATTCTCTAAGATATCTTAGACTTAGGTGATCTAATAGAAAGAGCTCATTTGTTCCTTCATGATGAGATTTGTCCTATATACATAATGTTAGGCTTAGGTGATCCAATACTAAGTCTTTGGGTGTTGGTCTACTTATGAAGGATAACAACCTAGTTTTCTAGAGTTATAATTGCCCCAAAAGACTTGGTGGAGATGCTTCCATGCGTCCCCTTCATTGCCCATCCTAGGTTACACATGATTACCCTTAGATTTTATAAGATAATTTGGACCCAAGTAGTGCAATAAAAACAGTGTCGGTTTATTCATTATGAGTTTTGTCTTATGCAGATAAAGACTAGTTTATGTGGTCCAATAGGAGTAGATTACTTGGATGGTTTGAATATTTAGTCATGATGACATTAAGATTCTAATTCTAGAGAAATCTTTGAATTTCTAATATTTCTACTTACCCTGGACACTAGTGTCAGTGGGGTACAACCGTGGGGTACAAGCTTTGTAAAATTCTAAGCTTGGTTAACTTGTATTTTCATTAATTTTCTATCGTTCGGTGGAATCCTTGCCGTCGTTGCTGCCGCGAGCTTGGCCAACAGTGTTACCATATTGACCGACACAACCGTTGTGGTCGTCGGGGCCGCCGGTATCATTGGACGCCGAGTCCGCTTTGGGTTGGTTCCCGAAATCGGCTTATATCATATAAATTTTAGAGTTGAATTTTTTTCAACCTATTCATTGTTTTATTTTCTAATTTAAAAACTTTATAGCTAGATTACATAGGATAAATTTTCAGGCGTTACAACTCTCCCCTTGTTATAAAATTTCGTTCTCGAAATTTATAAACCGACATGATTATTGGAATAAATAGGGATATTGACGCCTCCTTACGTCTTCATTTTCCCATGTCGTTCCTTTTGTGCCGTGGTGTTGCCAAATGACCTTAACTACTGGAATGGTTCTACTTCGTATAATGTACTCCTTTCGATCATCAATTCGGATCGGCTTTTCGACATATGACATTTTCTCATCTCTCTCAATTGTCTCAAAATCCAATACGTGCGCGGGATCGGGTTCATATTTCCTTAGCATCGACACATGAAAAACATCATGAGCATGGGCAAGCTTCGGCGGTAATGCTAATCGATAGGCCAAATCCCCAATTCTTTCTAGGATCTCAAATGGTCCTACTAACCTGGGACTTAGTTTTTCTTTTTTCCAAAAACGCAATGCACTTCTCATTGGTGAACCGTTGAGGAAAACGTGATCACCCACTTGGAACTCTAAAGGTTTTCGTCGTTGTCCGCATAACTTTTACGGCTACTTTGAGCGGCTCGCGATCGATCCCTATTCACTTGTACAACTTCTATTGTATACTGAACTAACTACGGGCCGGTGGGTTTTCTTTCTCCGTCTTCATTCTAAACTAGAGTTCTACAGGCTCTTTAGTATAACGCCTCAAATGGAGCTATGTCAATACTATATTGAAAATTGTTATTATGAGCGAACTCGGCGATATGTAAATGCTCGTCTCAACTGTCCTTGAAATCAATTGAGCATGCCCGTAGCATATCTTCTATTGTTTGAATGGTCCTTTCTGTTTGATCATCTGTTTGTGGATGGTACGCTGTACTATCCTTGAGTTTGGTGCCCAATGTTGTTTGAAGGCTTCTCCAAAAGGTAGCAATAAATTTGGGATCTCGATCAGAGGTAATCGTCACTAGGATTCTGTGCAAACGGACAATTTGCTTGACATATAGCTCTGCATATTTTTCTAGTGAAGAGTCTTTTCTTATCACTAGGAAGTGGGAAGACTTTGTTAGTCCGTCGACTATAACCCAGATGGAATCATTTCCCCTCCGACTCCTTGGTAGGCGTAAGATAAAATCCATTGTGATATGTTCCCATTTTCATTCCGGAATTTTCAGTGGTTTCAATAATCCTTTAGGCTTGCAATGCTGTGCTTTGATTTGCTAGCAAGTTAAGCATTTAGCGATGTGTTTGGCAATACATGTTTTCATGCCATTTCACCAATAATGTTGACGAAGATCATGATACATTTTCGTACCACCCGGATGCACACTATAATTACTTATGTACTTCTAATAAGATTTCTTCCTTGACTTTTTTTTATCGTTGGGTATGCACGGTCATCCATGGAACCTTAATGTTCCCTCATCAAATATTTGAAAATGAGGTCTCTTCCTGTTCACAACTTCATCCCGGATCTTCACGTACTCCGGGTCCGTTTGCTATAAAGCCTTAACTTTCTGCAACAATTCTAGTTCAATTTGCAAGGTAGCTAACAAACTTGAAGGATGCCTTTCTTCTAATCTGATTGCTAATTCTCGAGCTTCTTCGAGTAAAACCCACTTTTTAACCATTAGATGAGCGATAGTGGATTTTCGGCTTAGTGCATTTGCGACCTTGTTTGCTTTATTAGGATGGTACAATATGTTACAATCGTAATCTTTAAGTAATTCCATCCATCGTCTTTGCCGTATATTTAATTCTTTACGAGAAAATAAATACTTCAGGTTCTGATGATCGGTACAAATTCCAAACTTTTTTCCGCACAAGTAATGCCTCTCTATTTTCAAAGCGAAAACAATCGCGGCAAGTTCCAAGTCGTGAACTGGATAGTTCAATTCATATGGCTTTAGTTGTCTTGATGCATAAGCTACAACTTTTCCATGTAGCATCAATACGCAACCAAGTCTCTTATGGGAGGCATTGCTCTAAATTACAAAACCTCCCGATTCGGATGGAATTGTTAGGACCGGGGCGGAGGTTAGCTTCTGCTTGAGTTCTTGAAAGCTTCGCTCACATTCCTCTATCCATTTGAACTTAACCTCCTTTCTTGTTAATCGAGTTAGAGGTGCGGCAATGCTGGCAAATCGTTCCACGAATCTTTGGTAGTAACTGGCCAAACCAAGAAAACAACGGTCGTCCATGACCGTGGTTGGCCTTGGCCGCTTGAGTACCGCCTCTACCTTAACTGGATCCACCGATATACACTCTCCCGTCACTACGTAGCCTAGGAATACCAAGCGAGTTAGCCAGAAATTGCATTTGCTAAACTCGGCGCATAATTTATGTTCCAGGAGCATTTGAAGTACTAGTTTCAAGTGTTGTTCATTCTCATCCGGGCTCCACAAGTACACCACAATATCGTCAATAAATACTATGACGAACCGATCTAGGAATGGCTTAAACACGCTATTCATTAAATCCATAAAACGGCAAGTGCATTTGTTAAACTAAACGGCATCACCGTAAATTTATAATGACCGTATCGCATCCTAAAAGCAGTATTTGGAATATCCTTAATCTTGACTCTCAACCGGTGATACTCCAACCTCATGTCTATATTGGAAAATACTGATGCTCCTTGCAGTTGATCAAATAGGTTATCGATTCTAGGCAATGGGTACTTGTTCTTGATGGTAACCCGATTTAACTGTTTATAGTCGATACAGAGGTGCATCATCCCATCCTTCTTCTTTACAAATAGAACCCATGCACCTCAAGGTAATGCACTAAGATGGATGAATCCTTTGTCAAGTAACTCCTATAGCTGAACCTTTAGCTCCTTAAGTTTTGTTGGAGTCGTCCTATAGGGAGTCTTTGAAATGGGTTGTGTTCCAGGGCTAATTCAATAACAAACTCTATCTCCCGTTACGGTGGCAATCCTAGTAATTCCTTTGAAAAGACATCTGGAAATTCCTGTACTACCGGAATGTCTTCCATTCTTGGCTCTTCTTTAGACTTATCCTCTATTGTCGCCAAGTACCCTCGACAGCCCTTGCTAAGGAGCCGGACCACTTCAATGGCAGAAATTAGAGGTATTGAGGCTTCTCCGCAATTCCCTACAAACTCATAACTAGGGTAATCGAGTGGACAGAATTGGATCACTTTCCTATAGCAATTCATATTGACTCTTTACTTACCGAGCCAATCCATCCTAAGGATAATATCAAAATCGTATATAGTTAGTACTATAAGGTCTACCTTGTTTTCTTGCCATTTTATGATTATCCTACACCCCTTACATCTAATCTTATTTTTCAATGGCGTAGAAACGCAGAGGGGAATCTCAAGCAACTCGGGTTCTAATCGCTTTAATCGTACGAAATGCTCGAACACAAACGAATGTGTGGCCCTCGCGTCAAACAACGCACATGCATCATTACCATTTATATAGACTGTACCTGTTATAATGGTCTTGGAGTTCTTTGCCTCATTTTGCGTGATCGCATAAACTCTTCCTTGAACAGGCGGGCATTGGAAGTTTCCTTCTTGTGTGGCTCCTTGTTGCGCTGTTGTTGTCTACTGGGGCATTCCCATTCTCTGCTGTTGTGGACAATCTCGGATCATGTGGCCTTCCCGGCCACACCCGAAGCATGCTTCTGTCCGAGCTAGGCATGGTGCGTTATCATGTAGCTTTTCGCAGAAAAGATAGGCATCACTTTGGTTAACTCTCGGTGCTCGACTTTTCTTACTTGGAACGAAGGGCCATTTCTCCATCCTCTTATTAGAACGATCGTCACAGTGAAAGGGTGGCCCTTGATGAGCTGCTGCTACTACCGACAGCCGTTTCGTCATGTCTCTTTCTATCATTTGAGCTCGCTCTTAAAGCTCATTATAATTTTAAGGTTTAGTAGCACGAGCTTGCTTCTTATGTCGGGGTATGCTCATCTTTAAGGGGGAACCTCCGTGGCATGTTATTTAACTATGGCTGGCGCTTCTGCTACTAGGTCTCGTCGGACCATTATAACTCAAGAGGGGTCCGAGTTCGACTTCATTGACGATTAGATACCATGCTGAAAAGCGATATGAGATACGTTTTGCCAACCCCACTTTCACCCACACAATGGAATTGTATCATCGGTAGAGTGTTTCCTCATCCATGTTAAATATATCCACAAAGGTCATTTCAATATTGATTGGTGTGCCAAAGAGTGGGGCTTCAGAAGAACCCATATTTACAAATATGAAAAAATAATAAGGTGAGACAACCTTCAGTAAGTAAAGTGGCTAGCTCTAGGATAAGAAAATAGTTCGACGTCTAACCGGTTGCATTACTCACAAAGCTAAGTCGATAATAGATCAATAGCAAATGCAGTACCAACTGTTTACTATATATACGTAGAATATATCGTAGACTACGACTATGTGAATGCATAAATATGAGCACACATGCATGAACTTTTTATTGCATTATCATCTTCTCAGCAACAAGTCCCTCTGCCATCAATCGGGCATCGCACTTCGTCGCATCTCAAAACTCCCGACTCGGGGTCCTCTTGGCTCAAGCAAGGCATCGCCCACTACTGGTGGCATTTCGAAACTCTCCCTAGGGCATCCCATTGATATGGGGCATTCCACAATTGAGACGGGCCATCTTCGTCATCTCAAGCGACGAAAGATCTTATCTTGTCTTAATGTCCACGCAATTATGATGTTTGCATCCAATAGGTGTATTATCTTGAACTTTAACGATAACGCGAACATCGAACATATAACATAAAACTACGCACGTACATAACTTGCGTAAACAAAAATATATTAATCAAAATACAACTACATAAAACTATAAAGATGCTTGCCTTAGTGCGTATACTCGTCTAAACCTAGCAAGATTTTTCTTTCATAAATAAATCTACGTCATGCATAAATTATCATATATTCTTGCTCTAATGACCTCTATATGCATAACTGGACTCAAACATCGAACCCATCGCCTTAGTCGAGAGCTAGAGACTCCACTTACCTCGCGAGATGAGGCCGGACCAACTTTGGACGTGGGCGGCGACAATGAGCAGCCGAGAGGGTAAGAGGAGAGAATGATGTGCACGAGAGAGAGAGAGAGAGAGAGAGAGAGAGAGAGAGAGAGAGAGAGAGAGAGAGAGAGAGAGAGAGAGAGAGAGAGAGGGCATGTACAGTGCCAAATTTTTGGGTGAGTGAGTCCTTTTAAGAGCCTTTGGTAATCATTCCTCCTCATGATTATAGGTTAAGTAGCCCAATCCAAAATCGTTAAATGTTGGTCTAAGTGCAAGAGTTTGCATCCTAAATTTGTAGGTTTAATGATTACGTCAAGATAATTGATTGGTATATAGCCCCGTGGCCTCTTTATTAATGAAGTTATGATAATATCATGATAGTTCTAGATTCTCTAAGATATCTTAGACTTAGGTGGTCCAATAGAAAGAGCCCATTTGTTCCTTCATATGAGATCTTATTCTATATACATAATATTAGGCTTAGGTGATCTAATATTAAGCCTTTGGGTGTTGGTTTACTTTTAAAGGATAACAACCTAGTTTTCTAGAGTTATAATTGCCCCAAAAGACTTGGTGGAGATGCTTCCATGCGCCCCCTTCATTGCCCACCCTAGGTTGCACGTGATTACCCTTAGATTTTATAAGATAATTTGGACCCAAGTAGTCCAATAAAAAGAGTGTCAGTTTATTCATTATGAGTTTTGTCTTATGCAAATAAAGACTAGTTTATGTGGTCAAATAGGAGAAGATTACTTGGATGGTTTGAATATTTAGTCATGATGACATTAAGATTCTAATTCTAGATAAATCTTTGAATTTCTAATTTTTCTACTCACCTTGGACACTAGTGTCCGTGGAGTACAAGCTTTGTAAAATTCTAAGTTTGGTCCACTTGTATTTTCATTGATATGCCGTTGTTCAGCCGAATCCTTGTCGTCGTCGCCGCCGTGAGCTTGGCCAACAGTGTTACTATATCGGCCGACACAATCGTCGGGGTCATCGGGGCCGCCGGTATCATTGGACGCCGAGTCCGCTTTGGGTTGGTTCCCGATATTAGCTTATATCATATAAATTTTAGAGTCAATTTTTTTTTCGACCTATCCATTCTTTTATTCAAAAGCTTTATAGCTAAATTACATAGGATACATTTTCGGGTGTCACAGAAGATACAACTTTTATTTACTATGCATCAAAATATTTTACATAGCCCTCTAAGGCTTCATCTAACTACTATTACGCTATTTTCATATAGTATCAGCCATATCAAAAGATTGGAGAACCTAACACCGCTACCGATGACAACCTCCCAAAATTGGTTCCCCCTCCGTGGCATGTTATTTAACTGTGGCGGGCGCCTTTGCTACTAGGTCTAGTTTGACCATGGTAACTCAGAAGGGGCCCGAGTTCAACTCCATTGGCAATTAGATACTATGCTGAAAAGTGATGTGGGATACGCTCTGCCAACCCTACTTTCACCTACACAATGGAATCGTATCGTCGGTAGAGTGCTTCCTCGTCCACGTCAAATGCATCCACAGAGGTCATTTCAATATTAATTGGTGTGCCAAAGAATGGGGCTTCAGAAGAACCCATACCTATAAATCTGAAAAAATAATGGGGTGAGACAACGCTCAATAAGTAAAGTAGCTAATTCTAGGATAAGAAAATAGTTTGACATCTAACTAGTTGCATTATTCACAAAGCCAAGTCGATAATAGATCCATAGCAAATGCAATACCAATTGTTTACTATGTATACATAGAATATATACGTAGATTACGATTACAAAAATGCATAAATATAAGCACGCATGCATGAACTTTTTATAGCATCATCATCGTCCCAGTATCAATCGGTCCCTTTGGTATCAAGTAGTTATCGCACTTTGCGGCATCTTGGAACACTCGGTTCGAGATCCTCTTGGCTCAATCAAGGCATTGCCCACTATTGGCGGCATCCTGAAACTCTCCCGGAGCATCCCGTTGATGTGGGGCATCCGGCAACCGAAAAGGGGCATCTCCATCACCTTGAGTGGTAAAGGATCTTATATTTTCTTAGTGTCCACGCAATCATGATGTTCGCATCCAATAGGTGCATCATCTTGAACTTTAGCGATAACACGAACATCGAATATATAACATAAAACCACACATTTACATAACTTGCGCAAAAAAAAATATATTAATCAAAATACAACTATATAAAATTATAGAGATGATTGTCTTGGTACGTATGCTCGTCTAAACCTAGCAAGAATTTTCCTTTATAAACAAATCTATGTCATGAAGTGTGAGTTCGACACGGCAAGAGGAGGAGATTAAGAATCCGTGAATATGCTCGGACAGGAGGTACCCAAGAAAGATACTTTTAGATATCTGGGATCAATATTGCAAAAGGGGGGAGAGATTGATGAGGATGTAAGCCATAGAATCGGAGCAGGTTGGATGAAATGGCGCAATGCATTAGGATTTTTGTGTGAACGCAAAATTCCTCTCAAGCTAAAAGGAAAATTTTGTAGAACAACGGTAAGGCCTGTCTTGCTATACGAAGCTGAATGTTAGCCAGCATAGAGACAACATGAGCACAAAATGGGAGTAGCGAAAATGAGGATGTTAAGGTAGATGCGTGGTCATATAAGGAAGGATAAGATAAGAAAAGAAGATATTCGATGAAAAGTTAGAGTAGTACCGGTAGCTAGGGGTAAGCATGGGCTGGGTGGATAGGGTCCAGACCTAGACCCCGAAACCGATCCTATTATAATCGGTTCCCCATTTTTGGAATCGAGAATCGACCCTATTTGTCCTAGAACTTGTTTTTCGATCCGGTTTTACGTTCTACCCGAGAACCTGTTTTCTTTTTGTTTCTTTTTCTGATTTCATTTTTTCCATCAAAATAATATAAGTATCAATGAAATGATCCAAAGTATAAGGTTGATAATAAAACTCATTATCCGCCAAAAGCAACAATCTCCGATATGAGCAATAAAAATGACAATCCATCAAAAGCAACAATCTAAAATATAATAATAGAAGTTACAATCCACCAAAAGCAATAATGATCCTACAAAACGCTGAATTAACAAGTACAATTCTTCCTATCGCACTACTACCAAAATTTGGTAATAATCTCTCATTTTTGTCTTACAAGTCAAAAGACTCGAAGCCCACTTTGAAACTCGCAAGGTTGGCAAGGTTGGCAAAAGAAGCGAGATATTTTTTTTTAAACAATAGCTAAAATAGGTTCTAAAATTGGTTCGGGTGGGTCTTCACCTAGAACCGAGAATCGGACCTGTTTCAATCGGTTCTCAAATATTGGAACCGGTTCCATGACCGATTTGAGCAGGAACCAATTCCCGACCCTATTTTTCAGGTGGTCCGATCCGGGTTTCGGGTAAACCCGGTCCGGTTGCACACCCCTACCAATGGCAGAAAAGATGAGATTGAGATGGTTTGGGCATATTCTTCGAAGATCCCTAGATGCTTCGGTAAGAGCAGAAGTTTATTACCGAGAGCATGACATGAAAAAAGGAAGAAATCGGCCGAAACTTACCTGGGGAAAGTAGTAAAACAAGATTTAATGAAGTGGAAAATAAATTGGCGTACGGTTTGTCTTAGGACAGAGTGGAGGAAAGCTATTAATATTGTAGAAGGGCAGAATTCCAATATTCTAGACTATCCTTTTTAGTCCTTTTTCCATATATATATTTATTTTTATATAATTATTTCTTTTCCTTCAATCAGTCTTACTTTTATTTTATTTATTTTTGGGTTCATCGACCGCCGATCCCAACTAGTTTGGGATAAATGTGATGTTGATTTGATGTTGAAACAAATCTACGTCATGCATAAACTGTCATATATTCTTGTTCGAATGACCTTTATATGCATAATCGGACTCGAGCACCAAACCCATCACCTTAGCATAGAGTTAGAGACTCCACTTATCTCGCGAGATGAGACCGGACCAACCTTAGACGTGGGCGATGACAAAGAGCAGCTGAGAGGAGAGAGTGGCATGCATGAGAGAGAGAGAGAGAGAGAGAGAGAGAGAGAGAGAGAGAGCGTGTAGGGTACCAAATTTTTGGGTGAGTAAGTCCTTTTAAGAGTTTTTGGCAATCATTCCCCCTCATGATTATAGGCTAAGTGGCCCAATCCAAAATCATGAAATGTTAGTCTAAATGCAAGAGCCGGCATCCTAGTTTTGTAGGTTTAATGATTACATCAAAACTAGGATGCCAACTCTTGCATTTACACCAACATTTCATGATTTTGGATTGGGTCACTCAACCTATAATCATGAGGAGGAATGATTGCCAAACATTCTTAAAAGGACTCACTTCCCCAAAAATTCGGCACCCTACACGATTTTGAATTGGGCCCTTTAGCTTATAATCATGAGGAGGAATGATTGTCAAAGCCTCTTAAAAGGACTCACTTACCCAAAAATTTGGCACCCTACACACCCTATATATATATATCACTCTCCCTCCATCTCTCCCTCTCAATCACACCACTCTCTTCTCTCACCCTCTCGATTGCTCATTGTCACCACCCACGTTCGAGCTTGGTTCGGTCTTATCTCTCGAGATAAGTGGAGTCTTTAGCTCTAGGTTAAGGCGATGGGTTCGGTGCTCGAGTCCGGTTATGTGTGTAGAAGTCGTTAGAGCAAGAATATATGATAGTTTATGTATGACATAGATTTATTTATGGAGGAAGAATCTTGCTAGGCTTAGATGAGAACACGTACTAAGACAAGCATATCTATAGTTTTATGCAGTTGTATTTTGACTAATATGAGTTTGTTTACGCAAGTTATGTATGTATATGGTTTTATGTTATATGTTCGGTGATCGTGTTATCGCTAAAGTTCAAGATAATACACATAATGGATGCGAACATCATGATTGTGTGGACACTAAGAAAAGATAAAATCCTTCGTCGCTCGAGGTGACGGAAATGCCCCGTCTCAATTGCGGGATACAATTGTGACATTCGAAAATTTATCTTACATAATCTAGTTATAAACGTTTTGAATTAGAAAATAAAATAATCAATAGGCCAAAAATTCGACTCTAAAATTAATATGATATAAGCTGATATCGAGAACCAACCTAAGTGGACTCGGTGTCCAATGACACCGGCGGCCCCAACGACCCCAGCGATCGCGGCGACCGATTGGTAACGTCGGCGGCCAAGCTCGCGGCGGTGAGGATTCGGCCGAACGACGGTAGATCAATGAAAAAACAAGCTGACCAACATTAGAATTTTACAAAGCTTGTACCCCACAATTACTAATGTCCAAGGTGAGTAGGAAAATTAGAAAGCCGGAGATTTTTCTAGAATTAGAATATTAATATCATCATGACTACTTGATGTCATCATGACTAAATATTCAAACCATCCAAATAATCTACTCTTTTTGGATCACATAAACTAATCTTTATTTGCATAAGACAAAATTCATAATGAATAAACTAATAGACTCTTTTTATTGGACCACTTGGGTCCACTTTATCTTATAAAATCTAAGGGTAATCACGTGCAACCTAGGGTGGGCAATGAATGGGGCACATAGAAGCATCTCCACTAAGTCTTTTGGGGCAATTATAGCTCTAGAAAACTACATTGTTATCTTTTAGAAGTAGACCAAGATCCAAAGATTTAGTATTGGACCAACTAATCCTAAATTATGTATATAGGACAAGATCTCATCATGAAGGGATAAATGAGCTTTTCTATTGGACCACCTAAGTATAATATATCTTAGAGAATTTAGGGCTATCATGATATTATCATAGTTTCATTAATAAAGAGGCCACATGGATGGATAGAAACCAATTATCTTGATGTAATCATCGAACCTACAAACCTAGAATGCCAACTCTTGCATTTAGACCAACATTTAACGATTTTGGATTGGGCCACGTAACCTATAGTCACGTGGAGGAATAATTGCCAAAGACTCTTAAAAGGACTCACTCACCTAAAAATTCGCCCCCCCGCTCCCCTTCCCCCCCTTCCCCCCGCTCTCTCTCTCTCTCTCTCTCTCTCTCTCTCAGTCTCTCTCGGCTCATTGTCACTGCCCACATCCGAGCTTGGTTCGGTCTTATCTCGCAAGGTAAGTGGAGTCTCTAGTTCTAGGCTAAGGCGATGGGTTCGGTGCTCAAGTCCGGTTATGCATATAGAGGTCGTTAGAGCAAGAATATATGATAGTTTGTCCATGACATATATTTGTTTATGAAGGAAAAATCTTGCTAGGTGTAGACGAGCATACATGTTAAGACAAGCATATCTATAGTTTTATGTAGTTGTATTTTGATTAATATGTGTTTGTTTACGCAAGTTATGTACGTGTGGTTTTATGTTATATGTTCGATGTTTGTGTTATTCCTAAAGTTCAAGATAATACACCTATTAGATGCTAACATCATGATTGTGTGGACACTAAGAAAAGATAAGTTCTTTCATCGATCGAGGTGACGGAGATGCCCCATCTCGGTTGCGGGATGCCTTGAGGAGAATTTCGGGATGTCACTAGTAGTGGGCGATGCCTTAGTTAAGCCGAGAGGACCCCGAGCAGGGAGTTTCGAGATGCCGCGAAGTGTGATGCCTAGTTGATGTCGGAGGGACCATTTGGGACGATGATGATGCTATAAAAAGTTCATGCATGCGTGCTCATATTTATGCATTCTCGTAATCGTAGTTGACATATATATTCTTCGTATATATAGTAAATAGTTGGTATTGCATTTGCTATTGATATGTTATAGAATTGGCTTTGTGACTAATGCGACCGGTTAGACGTCGAGCTATTTTCTTATCCTGGAACTAGCGACTTTACTTACCGGGCTTTGTCTCACTCTATTATTTTTTCAGATTTGTAGGTATAGGTTCTTGTGAAACCCACCCTTTGAATGATCTCTGTAGATGTATTTGATGTGGACGAGGAAGCACTCTATGGACGATATGATTCTATTGTGCTAGTAAAAGTGGGGTTGGTAAAGCGTATCTCATATCATTTTTCAATGTGGTATTTGATTGTTAATGGAGTCGAATGCGGGCCCCTCTCAAGTTACAATGGTCCGACAGGACTTAGTAGCGGAGCCGCCAATCACAGTTAAATAACATGCCACAAAAAGAGAACTAATTTTGGGAGGTTGTCATCGGTAGTGGTGCTAGGTTCTCCGGTCTTTTGATAGACCGGATAATATGTGAAAATAGGGTAATGATAGTTGGACGAAGCCCTACGGGGCTATGTAAAATATTTTGATGCATAGTAAACAAAAGTTGTACCTTCTGTGTACTTAATAGTTCTTGTAGTTGTCTATATGTTTTCGCACGTCGCTAATGAAATGGAAAAGAGAAAGACGAGGGTGGAACCCGAACACGACGCGTCCTGGGACGTCACAGCTTTTGTTGTTTTGATATCAGACCCTTAATTGTAAATTTTCCGACAGTTTATGATGATTCAGACTCGTATGAACCCTTCGACCAAAAAAAGAAAAAAAGACTCGTATAAACCCCAATCCGACATACTTGAACCCGAACTCGACCCGTATCGCTTGCAAAAGCCTCCTTCCCCGTAGGGTTTATGCCCAGCCAGCGCGACGGAACGAAGACGACGACGACGATGCAAATTCATCACTTCCACTTCAGTCTCCAACGACACTCCTCCATTCCTCTCCATTGAAGCCTATCTCTCGCCCTCTCGCTCTTCAATCTGATGTTGTTCTCGTTCACATAGCGTTCAAGAAGAATGAGGTTTCTCCGATCGATTTCCCCGCACTTGACCCGCATCCACCGTCCTCTCCGACCCTTTCCCTCCATCCACTCCCTCAACCGCGAGTTCTGTTCGGCCTCGCCGGAGCAGTCGAGGCGCCCTCCTCCCTCCGACCGCGTCTCCGCCATCATCGACGAGGTCTCCGCCCTCACGCTCCTTGAGGTCTCCGACCTCGCGGAGGAGCTGCGCAAGAAGATGGGCATCGAGGATATGCCGACCATGGTGGTCATGATGCCCGGGATGGGGTTCGCGGTGCGAGGAACCGGGAGGGCGGGAGCCGGGGCCGCCGCGCCGGTCGAGAAGAAGGCGGAGAAGACGGCGTTCGACCTGAAGCTGGAGGGCTTCGACGCCGCCGCGAAGATCAAGGTGATTAAGGAGGTGCGGGCGTGCACGGACTTGGGGCTGAAGGAGGCCAAGGACTTGGTGGAGAAGGCCCCGACGCTGTTGAAGAAGGGCGTGGCGAAGGAAGAGGCGGAGAAGATCATGGAGAAGATGAAGGAAGTTGGTGCCAAAGTTACTATGGAGTGAGGTAATGAATCAGTGTTCATTTGCTTTTCTGAAAATTTCTACTTGCTGCATTTCGTGCACCAATTTTGTGTGTCTGCTTATGCAAATGATTTGATTTCGACCAAGCATTGAAGCAAGTGGTTTGGTTGACATTTCGTGTTGCATATAATTCGCGCTTCAACATTAAGTCCAAGTATTTGCGGGATGAAAGTGTCTCAATTGGATCATTGGCGGTAATGTCTACGAAAGTTGCCGTGGGGAGATAATATGGATGGATTGGATGAGCACGATTTGATCTAGACAAGTGCCTAGCGGATGGTGTGTTTGGAGACTTGGCAAACCACACTTGAGTGAAGGGCATAACCACAAGTTCTTTCCTTTTTTTCTGGCTGAGTTCATTGCCACGGTCAAGAGACTGGCTTTCCTCTTTGTTCCAAATCATAACCTACGTAGCATATTTTGCTCCATAATCCTAAACGATCAATAATATCACCACAACTTGATTCTGCTTTTCTTTTTTGCTTTCATTTCTTTACCCCTCCAGCCGAGTTCTCTTGGATCAACCTACCTGAGCCCAACAATTTGAAGGTCTTATAAATGCAGTGGTACAGGGATGGGTCTATCTCTTCATTGCAAGAAAGGTGGTGGGGCAGTTGTTGTGTTGCACCATGTTTAGAGAATCAGAGATGGCAAGGTGCATAAGGGTTGGCAGAAGGGCGCGCTTTTTTATTATAACTACTTGTAATTGCACCTTGTTGTCTTCCAATCTTCCTTTTGAATATCTACTTGGGGACTTTATAGGAGTGTAACATAGAGCAAGTGCGATGGGACTTCAGTTTAAAGCTGTTATTTTGACTAAAAAATGATTTAATTTAAAAACTACAGACTAGCTTGTTGCTTATATCCTCTTTTTATTGATTGAAAAGAATGTTTTCTAGTGAATTTTGTTGATTAATTGTAGCGGGAATATGTGAAGAAATCTTGAAGTGATCGCTTTTTCAGCAAAATACGAGCTTTTCTGCTACTTTGCGTAATCATTTTGTGTTAATGTTCTACAATTTAGGGAAAGTAAAGTTATACATGATGAATATCCTGGGCCACAGACCAAGACCAAGGATGATGCATTTAGTAGCATCTGATACTTAAAGTTACAGCTACTCCAAAGATTCAATATGTTAAGGCAAGAAGACTTAGCCAACTGAGACCGTAAGGTTGTGCCCTTTTGAGCATGCCAGATTCGATATGTTAAGGCAAGCAGACTTAGTCAACTGAGACCGTAAGGCTGTGTCCTTTTGAGGTAGTTGGACCTTGCATTTTTCGTTTGTTTGTGTGAGAAAGACAGAGCAAAAGCGGAAAGAGGCTTGTGGCAAATTTCAGTAGGGATGAGGCCAACCAGCTATTTTCTGCATGGTTTTACAGGCTTTGAAGCATTGTGAGATCTTCAATCGTGTGTAGTCAGTATTTAGGAAGCTGAGTTTAGATCTTTGCTTGTTTTGTGACATACTACCTTTGGTAAAAGAGCTTGCTTATTTGTGGTTTAAAAGCATGTTTTTGGTTGGGAGCATCTCATGTATCATTCTCAGGAAGATGTATTTAGGCCTTATTCTGTGTTCTCCTTGCACGCTTATTGGTTATTGTAGCTTTATTTTTGCAGTCATAGAGCACACCACTCGAATTTTGTCAGAAATTTTAAGTACTGACCGGACAAATATGCTCTTTGATATGCTTCCATCATATATCTGCTCTTTTGTCTAAGACCTGCTTTTTCATGTTTTCGTTCTTCTTCAGATTTACTGAAGCAAGTGAAAAAGCACTAGCAGTGGAACCGTGGGAAATATTTGGCGCAAGCGATGCTAAACGATATCATTGGTGGCAATTTTATTGCCGAGCTTGGAGATTGCTGTTATTTCATCATAACATGGCTCTTTCCTTGTTCAAACTGCTTATTTTTTTTTCATGAGACTTGGAAAAGCACCTCTGTTGACATTTTTCATACCCATCAACCTCAAGTTTGTTTTCTGCTTATAGATCTGTACCCTGCTGTGGGACAAAGCAGAAGGGGGGATCTGGCTTGCTGACCTTGTTATTACATACCCGGTGGCTTCTTTCCACTGTTTGTGAGGTGTATCCTCTGTAAGATTGCAGTATTCCTCGAAGCAATGGTTGCGCGGTCGATGTAAGGAGCTTCTGATGGATATTTCAGTACTGGTCCCAGTTCATATGCCATTTTCAGGTCGTTTTGTTACTGCAACAAATTGTTGTTCGTATTTAGTGTTGTGTTCGCATTTGAACGAGAAGATGCAGAGAGAAATAAGTAAATTCATATCTTTTGTATTGATTCGTGCACAGCTTGTCATTTACAATCAATATATTTGGGTTGTGAGATTCCATTTCCATCCTTCAACCGAATTAATGGTTAATCGAGAAAAATTAATGTTCGAGGTGGAGAAATGAACTGAGCTAACAATTTGATGTAAGTACTCTACTCTTCATCTGGATATCCAAATAAATTTTAGATTTGATAAATCCAAGCTCTGCCCGATTCGAAATGGAATTGATTCAAGAAAAGAGAAGAAAACAAAGACATTATAAAAGAAAATTATTGACTTCAAAACAACAAATTGAGATTCTGCAATTCCAGTGCACAACAGCCATAACAGAGTAGGACAAAGCAAACAAATTAAGATTATTAAACTGATTCATTCCCGAAACGGAAGAAGTAAATTCAATTGCCAGATTGGAAATTTCTTCTTCTCACTGGTATGAATTGATCTTCCTACAATGCTTCCTGATCTCTCCCCTCGACCCTGTCAATGGCGAGATGTTGCCCATCTTGACCATGGACTTGGCGAACTGCTCGAAGAAGAGCTCTTGGTTCGCTGCGTACTGCTTCACCAGCTCCAGCGATGCCTGGCTCTTTGTCACGAGGACTTCGTCGGAGCTCAGGAGCCCCTTGTGAGCCAGCAGGTTCTTAAAGTAGCTGTTGTCGAACTTTATCGGGCTGATGAAGTCCAGGAAGAAGAGATTCTGGTCACCCCCGGACTGCGGGCAGCGGGCACGGAGCTGAGTGGCGTAGGATTGGTCGAGCGTGAAGTCAGGCTGCCCATTGCCGGTCTGGTTGTAGAGCCTCTGCCTGAAGGTGGTGCATCTTGCATTTCCAATTGTGTGGCTTCCTGTGTAATAGGTGATGCCAAAATCTTTGATTTCAGAATACATCCAACTTCACGAAGACTACATTTTCAATCGTAACGGGGGTCCGACTTAGTCTTTTATAACTCGGAATCTCATGTTATAATCGAAACTAAGGTCAAGAAATTCTGAGTGTTTTACCAGAGAGGGCAACAAGATCAACAATGTCAAGTCCTTGAAGCTTGAACTTGGTGAGAATGGTCTGGAAAGTGTTGTTTGGAGCAGGAATGTTGTTGTTAGAGCCGCTCAGGCTTGCCCCTCTTGAGTCCCTCCTTCCCAGTGGCACTACCCAGCTAGGCCCACCAGTCTGTTTACACATTCAAGCAGTACTTTGCAACTTGTTAGGCGTTCAAATTGAAACAAAAAGGCAGTTTTTCTTCTCTTTTATAGGTGAAAAAGTCGTAATTCCTTCTTGAAGTTGTGGGACTACATATCTACATCTGCTTACAAGAGCAGTCGAGTCTCTGGCAGCTAAGGCCAAGAGATCAGCACAAGACACCGTGTGAGGGCACTCCTTCTCAAGTGCAGATTTGATCTCATCAAGTACTTCAAAGCCTCTGGCTGATTTCCTGTTAGGGACGGACCTCTTCTCACTGGTTATCGTCCCACTGCTGTCCAGCAATAAGGATGCGTCGCAGCCCTGTCACAATATCGAAAACATTCGCGGCAGAATGTAAGTGTGGATTACTCCCGACTGTGGTGATGAAAAATAACACTATTGAGTACCAGTTGATGCACCAAGCATCAAGAAGCTTCTAAACCAGGAAAAAAGATAGGTGAGAACGTATGCTTTTCGCGTAGAGTGCCGACTTAGAGAGCACATGTACAAGAAAATGTTTTTATACATGGGGAGAGCGGCGCTGCGACTGTACTAGCATGCAATTTTTTCGAAACCGAAGTTTAGACATGGAGACTCTTTTACTTAGAGAGATTGCTCGGCCGCTGCTGACCTTAACGAAGCAATCGTGGAAATGCAGGCGGAGGAGCGAGGCGGCCATGCGAGGCTCTCTCGCGACGGCCTTGGCCACCACCGACTTCACTATCTCTGGAGCCTTGGGGCAAGATTGGTCATAGAACTGCGGATAAAGGTAACCCCCAGGACCTGCCTTGCCACACAGGCTAAGGGGAGCCAGAGCAAGGACACAAAGAATGATGAGAAAATTCCTGGATTGACTCATTTTCCCTTCAAGGAAACAACCTTCTAAATGTGGAGCAGATGGTTATGTGTTTGTGATGTGGTAAATACGGTGCCTTAGTGGGTTTCTATATATAGGATTTCTTCAGTCAACAAGTCTCCTCTGAGAAAGTATGGATCAGCCCAAGGAACAGAAAGTTGGAGTTGGTGGCTGACTAGCCGCTTCATATGCTGCTGCTAACAGAAAATCTCAGAACATATTGGAGTTGTTAGCCCACTCAACCTATGTAAGCCTCACCAGTGTCACCATTTCTCGAGCTCCCGGCATACAAATTGGAAACTTTAGCTCATTTTCTATGCCTTTTTGCTGCTTTTAGGTTGTGATGATGACAAGAGGTCGTCGACTGAGAATAACTAGAAAGCTCACCGGATTAGGGACGGTCAATGCACGCAATATGCAGCTCCCCTTCTTCTCCTTTTTGACAAGGTCGTTTCCAGGGGACCTATCAGCATCCACCGCTCTACTAGAAGCTCTTTTGGGTCCACATCATTCAAATAAGTAGAAATGTCGGTATCGGGGGTTCGCAGCGGAAGTCCAATATCTTCACTCCGGCAAATCGCCAAGAAAGAGCTCAAATCCAAGTTGTTCACGAGCCTATTAGCATATTCAGTTGAACCCATTGAATCCACCTTTACGAGTCCGTCAACGTATCTAGTTAGATCCAACTTCACTCAAAAGGTTAAATCATGCGGGACTTTTCTAACAATCTTCTATCACGTATGAGTTCGGTGTGAGTTCTGCTCTCGCTTTCACTTGGAGAGATCGCTAAGGAGGAGCCGAAATTCTATATCATGAACATGTCTAGTTGGATCTATATTCACTCAAAAATTTAAGTAAATGAGTTACGATGTTAATTATGATATATTAACTGTCACCCCCACACTAATTTTTCGACTTGAGACTTGTCTTACACGGCCCCAACGTGCATGCCAACGGTTTACTTGGTCAATAAGATCATGACAGCATGCCATGGACAGGAGAGCATGCCACGGAACGGACTTCTTCTTCTTCTTCTTCTTCTTCTTTTTATCACGAGGGAACGGACTTCATTTTCTTACTGCAGTAGGCTCAACTGCTCCTTTGACAAAACCTGGACGACCCCTTAATCATTGACGTGTGAGACGGGATGCATTGGACAGGGTCTCGAGAGTTTGAATTTCCAGGAGTATTTTCTACGCAGGGTAGTTAAAAAAAATATTCCCCAATTTTTTTTTTAATTCCTATTTTTTTAAAGCACTGATTATCATAATTTGTTTTAAGAATCTACTCGAGTCAAGAAAATAAAGTGTTGAATTGTGCCTCGAGTTTAAATTCGGGTATGACGTGTTTGCCTTGGATTTAATTGCGGATGTGATAGAGAGTAAAAACAAGAGGGCAAAAGCTTTCTGCCACTTCAAAATAAGGAAAAGGGTGCACACTTATTTTATTGTATATTTATATGCAAGTCAAACATTGAGAAAAAAGTGTGACTCTTCCTCTTTTAGTCGTTCAAAAGGAAAGCTTGTGGGCCCCATTGGAGTGAAGGATAACAACAAAAAGGTTAAGGGTTTAGATCTTTTATTCAAATGTGCGTGCAGTGCACACACGAAAAAGAAGACGAGCCGCATAGTGGAGAAATCGAGGGTTTTCTTCGGCACAGAGTACCGCCCCGCGAAGGAAAGAAAAGGGACAAATTGCGACTTTCTTTCTCGGCCGTACGAGAGGAATCTAGATACACGATTTGTGCTCCGTGACTTTAGTGTTTTTATCATACCTAATTGAGAGTTGTTTTATCTGTAAATAATTTGAATTTGGGTATAATCTAGGTACGGAAAATATGAGTATATTGATCGATTCTAAATCCGATTATCCGATTATAGTGGATTATTCTTGCTGGCTCTCCCCGTGAATGTATGTATCGATATTCGAACCGAACTACGTAATCTCTTGTGTTCTTTATCGTTTCTCATTATTTTTCTGTGTTTTTCGCATTGACTTATTTGCAAGATCCCGATTAATTTTCATGTGTTATATATTACAACAATTAATATCAGAGCTTGGATTAGATATTCTGAATTGTGATTTGGGGCTTTTGCTTGTTTGATTATTATTTGAATATCCTGTGATTGTAATTATGTTTGGAGTGAAAGCTGAAATTGAGAAGTTTAACGGGAGAAACAACTTTGGGTTATAAAGCCTCAAAATGGAGGCGTTATTGATAACTCAAGGTTTAGCAGAAGCATTGGAGGGCAAGGCCGAGTTGCCCGAAACGATGACAAATGTTGAAAAGGATGTGATAATGAGGAAAGCTAGAAGTTTAATCCCCGTTGAATTTATCGGATGAAGTATTAATAGAAGTATGCGAGGAAAAGGTTATCGCAGCATTGTGGGCAAAACTTCGGGCGCTCTATGTAACAAAGGGTTTGAACAATCGCTTATATATGTTGAATATGATGTTTTAGTTTAGATATACTGAATGTACGTCCATCAGAACCCACTTAGATGAAGTTAATAAACTCATGATGGATTTGAAAAATGTCGGTAAGACACTTGATGATGAAGAGCGGGGCATGATGTTGTTGGCTTCTTTACCAGAGTCATGGGAGCACTTTACTGATTCACTATTGTAGGGGCATACTACGTTTACCTAGAAGAGGTAAAGTGATGTGGACATCGAGCTCTATCGTGGAGGAGGAGCTAGGGACCCATTATCCTATCCACTAGGCCCCATCACTCGAGCGAGAGCAAAGGAATTCAAGTAAGCTGTCGGCGTCATGGTTCAAGATCTTTGGAATAAAGACAATATGGATTCGAGACTTGAAGATTCCGAAGCTCCTTGGTGCAACAATATCACTTTTGGTTCCATTGACTTCGGGACGCTTGAAAACGGGCCACTGATCAATACGCACTACATTAGTAGTGATTGACGACGTTGTTTTAGCGTTTTGGAATCATTGAGATTGACTTTTAGGCCTTTTTTCTATTTTTAGGCGAATTTTCATTAATTAAGGATATTTTTGTAATTTTGCCTTATTATGGTTAGCTCCCTATATAAGGGAGCTTATAGGTTTCTGATAACTCAACTTTGATTCAGAATATTATGCAGAGAGGTTTTCTTCTTTGAGTTCTCTTGAGGACTAAATCTTATCAAGGTTTCATTGTGGTGATCGAATTCGACTAATCGAGCAAGATCGCGAATTCTCTTGGTCGTGGCATTATAGCATTGATTGGTTGACACAGGTTCGTCAATAGGTCGCGTTCATATCGAGATTACCAATCACAGGTTCGATTGGGGGTTGAGGTTAGCAAATTCGTAACTCCTAGATCTTCGTAGAACGATCACCTTCCGCAATGATTCACATCATTTCGTATCAGAGCTGGTTCTACAAGGTCAAGTTATCTTACTTTTACTGCTTTTCGTTTAGCAATCTAGGGTTTATAGAATTAGGGATTCGTTGTTAATCAAATTAGAGTTTTGAATCTGTTCTTGCTGCATTTTCAATTTTTTGAATTAGGGTTTTCGGTCCTAAGGTTTCGTATTGTATTTGAGTTTGTAAAAAAAAAAAAAAAAAAAAAAAATCGGCAAAAAAAAGATAGCAAAGCCGAACAAAAAAAAAGTTTGGGTAAAAAAAGGGTTGGACAAAAAAAAAATCAAGAAGGCGACTCATTTGTTAGTAGGACCGAATTGAAGTTTCAGCAGCAAAAATTGAGTTTGAAATTTGAAAATTAGCAAAAGTTGTTGGATTGCTAAATTGAGCGGTATATTGCCGGATTGATTTCTGATCTAGCTTGGTGGTTTAGTCAACTATTGTGAGGAGCTTGAGAAACTGGATCTAATCTGATAAAGAGCTTGTGAGAAAGAAACAAGATGTAAAAGGCAAGAGTGTGTGAGCTTAATTAAGGGAAGAAAAAGCTAAAATTGAGTTAAACACGAGGGGAGTGACAAACACCTTCAGCGAAACACGCGAGGGAGTGTTTGGTGAGGTTTCTTTATCTCTAACATTTTTCTTGTAGGTTTAAGTTATGGTGAGTGATCAAGAAAGCGTGAATCAGAATGAGGATGGTTCCAAACAAAGGGATGAAGCGATTTTAGCGGGTATCCAACAGTTGAGCTTACAACTTGAAGCACTTAGCAATCGAGTTGTGAGTTGTGAGACGAGGCTCGATGGTGATCGAGAGCCACCACGAGGAAGGCCACAAAATCAGCGAGATGAGCTTAGGGAACAATCTAGATGGGAGCGGCAATTTGAAGATGAATATGTGTCCGATACAGAAGATGATCGAGATAGCAGGTTTGGGAGGAGGAACAGACGTCGAGGGTTCAAAAATCGAGAAGATGAACTTGGTAACATTAAGATGAAGATTCCATCTTTCCAATGAAAGAATGATCCTGACGCATATCTAGATTGGGAAAAACGAATGGAGATGGTATTTGACTGCCAACGATATTCGGAGCTCAAGAAGGTAAAAATTGTAGCTGTTGAATTCACTGATTATGCTATAATATGGTGGGATCAACTTGTGACTAGCAGCAGACATAATGGTGAGGGGCCGATAGAAACGTGGGATGAGATGAAAGCGGTGATAAGGAGGTGCTTTATGCCAAGTCATTACCACCGAGACTTGTTCCACAAGCTACGGAATCTCACACAAGGCGATAAGAGCGTGGAAGAGTATCATAAAGACATGGAGATTGCCATGATCCGTGCTAATGTGGTAGAGGATCGTGAGGCTACAATGTCACGATTCTTGAGTGGTTTGGGCCGAGATATAGCAACGGTGGTAGAGCTGCAACATTATGTTGAGTTGGAAGAATTGATGGATAAAGCTATTAAAGTTGAGAGACAATTGAAGATGGACCGAAATTACAAGAGTGGTGGAGGTTCAAGTTCGAATTGGAAACCCAATTGGAAGAGAGATGAGAAGCCGAATTAGAAGGAAAACAACTCTAAGGCTGAAACTTCAAAGGAGAAGGAGAAGAACGGCAGAGTTGGTTCGAACCCGACTTCAGGTAAAACTGAAAATCCTAACACTAGAACTCGTGAAATTAAATGTTTCAAGTGTCTAGGCAAGGGTCATATTGCAAATTAGTGTCCTAATAGAAGGGTGATGATAATGACTGGACCTGGAGATGTTCATTCCGAAAGTGACAGGGAGGAAGAGGATGTTGAGATGCCACCGTTAGGGGACTGTAGCGATGTTGAGATGCCACTCAAAGGTGAATTGATGGTGGTTAGGCGTTCTCCGAGTGTTCAAGTTAAGGAGGAGGATCATCACCAACAACGAGATAATATGTTCCATACAAGATGTTTGGTGAATGGTAAGATTTGTAGTTTGATTGTTGATAGGGGTAGTTGCACGAATGTTGCAAGTTGTACCATGGCGGAGAAGCTTGGATTAAGGACCTAAAAACACCCTAGACCATATAGATTGCAGTGGTTGAATGATAGTGGAGAAGTGAAGGTGTCAAAGCAAGTCCGAGTCCCATTTGAGATAGGGAGATATAAAAACGAGGTGATGTGTGATGTTGTACCTATGCAAGCAATCCATATTTTACTTGGTAGGCCATGGCAGTATGATCGGAAAGTACATCATGACGGGTACACCAACCGATATTTGTTGGTAATGAATGAGAAGACTTACGCTTTGGTACCGATGACATCTACTGAGGTGTATGAAGATCAACTGAAAATACAACGTAAAGTCAAGAGAGAGAGAAAAGAAGATTTTGAGAAGCAAGGAAAGCAATGGCTAAGAAGAGTAGAGTGGTAAAAGCCGAGGGAAGAGGAGAAAGGAAAGGAAAGAAGGAAAAGAATTTCTTTGCAAAATCGAGTGAAATGAGGAGAGTTTTACTACTGGATCGACCGATGCTTGTACTTTTGTACAAGGAGGCACTATTTACTACTAACGAACTTGACCCAAGTTTGTCTAGTTCTGTCGTGTCTTTGTTGCAAGAATTTGAAGATGTCTTTCCTAATGAGATTTCCGGAGGTCTACCACCGATTCGAGGCATAGAGCATCAAACCGATTTGATTCCTGGTGCTTCATTACCTAACCGACCCGCATATCAAAGCAATCCCGAGGAGACAAAGGAACTTCAGCGGCAAGTTAGCGAATTCTTGGAGCGAGGATATGTGCGGGAGAGTCTTAGCCCATGTGTTGTTCCTGTTTTGTTGGTACCGAAGAAGGATGGGTCTTGGCGCATGTGTATTGATTGCTAAGCAATCAATAACATTACGATAAAGTATCGACATCCTATTCCTAGGCTAGATGACATGTTGGATGAATTGCATGGAGCTTGCATTTTTACTAAAATTGATTTGAAAAGTGGTTATCATCAAATTAGAATGAAAGAATGGGATGAATGGAAAATTGCATTTAAGACTAAATATGGGTTGTATAAGTGGTTAGTCATGTTATTTGGTTTAACGAATGCACCTAGTACTTTCATGCGACTTATGAATCATGTTCTGCGTGTTTTTATTGGTCGTTTTGTAGTTGTCTATTTTGATGATATCTTGATATATAGTCAAAGCCTTGATGATCGTATTGAGCATGTGAGAGCTGTTTTACAGGTTTTAAGAAACGAACAATTATATGCTAACCTAAAGAAGTGCTTTTTTGTGACTAACAAATTAGTATTTCTAGGGTTTGTTGTTGGTGCTGATGGAATACAAGTTGATGAAGAAAAGGTGAAAGCAATCCGTGAATGACCAACAACTAAGACAAGAGGAGAGGTGCGCAGCTTTCATGGCTTAGCCGGTTTACGTCGCAGATTTGTGAAGGATTTCAGCATTATCGCCGCACCTTTAACCGAGGTTATCAAGAAGAACGTGGGTTTCATGTGGGGAGAAGAGCAAGAAAGAGCATTTAATCTGTTAAAGGATAAACTAACTAATGCTCCTTTGTTGTCTTTACCAAATTTCAGTGCTACTTTTGAAGTAGAATGTGATGCTTCTGATACGGGAATTGGAGCTGTGTTGATGCAAAGATGACGTCCCATAGCTTATTTCAGCGAGAAGTTAAGCGGAACAACATTGAATTATCCAACTTACGATAAAGAGATGTATGCTTTGGTGCGAGCTTTAGAGACTTAGCAATATTATCTGTGGCTAAAAAAGTTCATGATCCACACCGACCACGAGACTTTGAAGTACTTGAGGGGGCAGCAAAAGTTAAACAAAAGACATGCCAAATGGATGGAGTTCATCGAGACTTTTCCATATATAATCAAGTACAAGAAAGGTAAGGAAAATGTGGTAGCTGATGCACTTTCTCAAAGGTTCGCAATTCTAACTACTTTAGAAGCAAAGTATCTAGGATTTGAGCATATCAAAGAATTATATACTGATGATAATGACTTTGGAAGAGTGTTTGAAGCTTATGAGTATGCTGCGTTTGGAAAATTCTATAGGCATGATGGATACCTCTTTCGTGAAAACAAATTGTATTTGCCTATATGCTCTTTGCGAGAGCTGTTAGTGCGAGAGGCGCATAGTGGCGCCTTAATGGGACATTTTGGCATAAATAAAACTTATGAAGTACTACATGAACATTTTCATTGGCCACACATGAAACGAGATGTCACACGTGTTTGTGAGAAATGCATTGCTTGTAAGCAGGCTAAGTCTACAACTAAACCGCACAGCTTGTATACCCCTTTGCCTATCCCGATGCATCCTTGGGTTGATATTTTTATGGATTTTGTGTTAGGACTGCCTAGGTCTAAGCATGGTAGGGATTCTATTTATGTGGTTGTAGATCGATTTTCGAAAATTACTCATTTTATACCTTGTCATAAATCCGATGACACGTCACATATTGCTAATTTGTTCTTTCGTAAGGTTATGCGTTCGCATGGCATGCCTAGGTCCATTGTTTCTGATCGATATACTAAATTTCTTAGCTACTTTTGGAAGACATTGTGGAAGAGGTTAGGTACACAGCTTTTATTTTTTACTACTTGTCATCTACAAACTGAAGTAGTTAATAGGATTTTAGGGACTTTATTGCATGCTATCATTAAAAAGAATATTAAGTCTTAGGAAGACTATTTACCTCATGTTGAGTTTGCTTATAACAGGAGCGTGCATTCTGCTACTAAATTCACACCGTTTGAGGTTGTCTATGGTTTTAATCCATTAACTCCGTTAGATTTAACCCCTTTGTATGTTGATGATCGTGTGGATTTAGATGGTGCTAAGAAAGCTGAATTTACGAATATTTAGCATAAAAAGATGCGGTTGAATATTGAGCACAAGACAGAGCAATATGCAAAGCAAGCCAACAAAGGGCGAAAGAACGTAGTGTTTGAGCCCGGTGATTGGGTTTGGGTTCATATGCGCACAGACCGTTTTCCCGAACAACGACGTTCTAAGTTGTTACCGCGAGAGGATGGACCATTCATGGTGTGTTAACCCCTAAATTTTGATGTTTAGGAAAATCGTTCATTTAAGCATAAAATAAGGGTTAAACATAATTCTCACAAAAAATAATCCCTCATGCATTGCATATTTATTTTTTGTCAGCCGTACATTTAAATCAAAGTGAGTCAATCGGGTTTGATTTGATAAAAAACTGGACCGAGGCTTAGTCATAAATTTTTTACCAAGGTTACAAGAAATGATCTCTATAATTGTTACACGTCCAAAAAGGGTGGCCGTGGAAAGAGAGGGAAGAGACACCATGTGTATGAGGAATCATGAGTAGAAGTTGCAATACCTATTGGAAATTGGAGATGATGGACAAATGGTGGTTTTTGTACTTACGAGGCCAGCTAGTTGTCTCCGAGCATTGTCCAGGTCTGATGGTGAGCATTATGATTTTCTTTGTGTAGGCAAGGGAATGCTTTAGGCAATCGTTAATTCTCTCTTAATGAACAAGCATGTCTGTGATTTATTTTGATTAAAATTGGGTCATAAGCAACATGGGTGTATCGAATCTTATTTGTGGTTTGGATTTAATCTCAATTTTAATCTAGCCCATTTTCGATTATTAAAGCTTTTAATTAATTACCCGACAATCTTGAAATTATGAGAAGAAATTTTGCCAACCCATGATGACATCACTTTGGCCAAAATTGATAGGTGTTTAGTTAGATTAGGACTCTTTTAAGGTCAAAATTCAAAATTTATTAAAAGAGTCTTATCTTAACTAAAATTTTATCACTAATTGGCTGCAAATAACAGAAAGTTTTAGTGGTTGCGGACTCTTAAAATCTAAGGCTTACATTCAATCCCGTTCTAACTAGAACTTTCTATCCAACGATCCAAATTGACTCCTATTCCTACTAGGATTGCCGAGACAAGCTTTATAAATATAAGGCTTCGTTCACGTTGAAAGGGTCGGCTCACGCTCTGAAAATTGCAGCACTTCTAAGAGCCATTATTGATTGCGGAAGAAAGTAGAGAGTTGCTTGGAGAGATTGAGGGTTCGATTGCCTCCCTCGCGGTCAAGGCAATCCCCTAGCCGAACCTCCCCCCACACACGAGCTGCCCTTGTTCTGCTACCGACCACCGCCATCCCAACATCCCCATGGCTATTTGGTTCACAGATCCGCCACCGCTCAGCTGTCTCGGTTCGGCGCTTTGCCCCTCCGCAGTCCCGACGTTCGTCGTAGTTCAAGACGCCGAGAACCAGATTGCCCCCAACTGCTGTTCAATTCGATTCAACATAGAAATCAACTCTGTTCAAGCGGTAATTTGACCTCACTTTGATCAATATTCGGCACTTGACGAAGCCGCATTCTCGTGTTAGCTTACTCGGTTTAGGAGTGCACAAATGCAGTGAAAGAAAAGGTTGTTTTGGACTCAAACATCAAAGTGTACTCTTGCTGGAAGATTGGTTGAAAAAAGGTACATTCTCTTGACCTTTTGGTCATAATTCATTCATAGTTTGCTGAATGTTCTAGCGTCATCATGCGTGAGCTTTGTTTTAAGACCAAAAGTGAAGAAGTTTATTTTTTTTTTATGAGGGATCGAAAGTTGAACTTTGGATGGATGAAAGTCTGATTTCTCTTAAACTTGTTCATGAATTGGTTGAATAGTGTAGTGATCTTTTGGGAATTGATTAAATAAACTTGGAATCATTCGTTTCAAAAAAATAACAATCTATTTGACGATTTGTAGATCGGGATAGATTAGAAAATCAGAATTTCAGACAAAAAAATTTGATTCCAGAATTGAGCCATGAGTGCTATGCGGATGGATGATTTTCTAGCAAACTTAATTCGTTCGTTAAGCTGGTGGGATCCTTACACTTTCGATAATTGACTTAACTCAATTGGAACATGTTTTTTCTCAAATAAGAATCAGTCACCAGTTTTAATGGAGTGAATTCAGTTGAAAAAATCAGAACTTTTTAACAAGAACATGGGTTTTTCGACATATAGGTAGCCTACTTGCCCGAATCCAATTTGTTGGTGAATGAATATCGCCCTTATCTTTATCTTGTTTGGATGATCATGTTATCTTTGGTAATTTATCTAATCTCATGACGTGGATAATAATTGATTGAACCAAACCTTATCTAATAAGTGAGCATCTTTGAATTGGATGATGATTGGCTTGCTCTTTGATAAGTTTCTGATCTTGATCGTTATCTCCGATATGCAAGTTAGGTGGATTGTTTTATCCGGCTTATATCTTATCTTATCCTCTCACGATTTTCCCGATGATATTTGAGTGTTAGAGATAATGTTTGGTCAAATTGGATAAAGTCCGAATTTTCTTTGAGAATTATCTAAAATAATTTTTCCAATCCTTAAGGATAATTTTTCAAATTAGAATTGGATTGAATTTTTAGATGAGGAAAGGTGGATCCCCAATCTCATATTTTCGGCCACCCCAATGGAATTTCTGAAATTCATACTTAATTAGGTTTTCATTTTATTTTTAATTTTTCAAAGATTTGCACATCTTTAAACAAACATGCCCATAATACATGCTCCCTATGTGCCTAGACCCTTCGGAAAAATTAAATCACACGCCTTAGTCACGATCTCGTGGAATGGGATGTGATTTAGTATAGAAATTCGTGTTCTGTCCTTTGGCGAGAAGGGACGTTGTTTTTCTATACACATATCCGCATACCGTCTTGAATCCTCGAGGATGTAGCGGATAAAATCTCGCTCTAGCCCAAATCTTTGGAAATGAGATAATTTTCGAAAAAATCGGAAACTAAAAGGTATATTATGGGTGTTTTTGTTTATGTTTGTTCATATTTTTGATTGCTTGTGAATGTTTTATTTTATTACCGAAAATACCAAAAAAAATCATCATCTGGACGCTTAATATATGGTCTTCATGTCACATTTTTCCAATTAATCATTGAATTCACATCGATTAATCGGAAGGCTTTTTCATGAAATTGGTACCGAAAGGGCATTAATTTTTTAATTAGCATAACCAAGTCCCCGGACTCATTTTCTCCGGTTCGTAGAGATAAAATAGTTCTCCCGCTATTTTATATAGGTTTCTAATCAACCTACTGTAAATGATTAGTGGCGGCTTCAATTAAATATTTTCTCATGAATAAACCTAAGTTGCGATTCGGTAGGACTTGAGAGGGTTCGAATTAGGTTAGTTGATTTAATTAACCTAATAATCCATTAGCCTGTTTTTAGGTCGCGACATGGTGTTGGAGAGAGTCAACGATAATGCCTACAAGCTTGATCTTCCAGGTGAGTATGGTATTAGTGCTACTTTCAATGTTTCTGACTTGACTCTTTTTTATGCAAGGGATGATTTGAGGGCAAATCCTTTGCACGGGGGAGGGAATGATGTGGATATCGAGCCCTATCGTGGAGGAGGTGCTAGGGACCCATTATCCTATCCGCTAGGTCCCATCACTCAAGCGAGAGCAAATGAGTTCACGCAAGTTGTCGGTGTCATAGTTCAAGATCTTTGGAATAGAGACAATATGGATTCGAGACTTGAAGATTCTGAAGCTCCTTGGCGCCACAATATCACTTTTGGTTCCATTGACTTTGGGACGCTTGGAAACGGGCCACTAATCAATACGCACTACATTAGTAGTGATTAACGACGTTTTTTTAGCATTTCAGAATCATTTAGATGGACTTTTAGGCTTTTTTATATTTTTAGGCGAATTTTCATTAACTAAGGATATTTTTGTAATTTTACCTTATTAGGGCTAGCTCCTTATATAAGGGAGCTTATAGGTTTCTGATAACTCAATTTTGATTCAGAATATTATACAGAGATGTTTTCTTCTTTGAGTTCTCTTGAGGATTAGATCTTATCAAGGTTTTCTTGTGGCGATCAAATTCAACTTATCGAGCAAGATCGCGAATTCTCTAGTTCATGGCATTATAGCGTTGATTGGTTGACACAGGTTCGTCAACAGGTCGCGTTCATACCGAGATTACCAATCACGGGTTCGATTGGGGGTTGAGGTTAGCAAATTCGCAACTCCTAGATCTTCGTAGAACGATCACCTTCCGCAATGATTCACATTATAAAGTCTGCGTTATTTTCTAAAGAGTGGCAGAGAAAGTTGCGAGATGATAGTCTAGCGCGGGATGTAATGCGGAGACTAGTGATTCAAGGTAGAAAGCAACAGCGAGGGTCCGGCAGCAGCAGAGGTAAAAGCAGGTTGAAATCACGCCATGAAAAGTCCAAGGGACGCGTAAAGTGGTTTGAGTGTCACGAGGAGGGGCACATCAGGAGAGATTATCCTAAGTTGAGAAACAAAGGTGATAAGTAGAAAGCCACAAGCAGTGTGGCGAACATTGCTGAGGAGAGCATTAGTAATGTAGAAGCTGTCTTGTGTGTGACTACAAGTTCATCGGGAGAGGAGTGGGTGCTAGATTCGAGATGTTTTTATCATATGACGCCTCATAGGAACCGGTTTACTACTTACCAGACTGCAGATAGTGGTAGAGTTCTATTGGGAAATAACATAACCTATAAGGTTGTGGGGATATGGATAATTCGGACTCGGATGCTTGATGGTGTAGTACACACATTAACGTACGTGAGAAATGTACCGGAGCTCAAGAAGAATCTCATTTCTCTAGGGACGCTCAATGATATCGAGTGTAAGTACACTGCTAAAGGTGGAGGCTTGAGAATCTCTCAAGGTACCATGACAGTGATGAAAGAAAAGAAAGTAAGTTTTCTATATCATCTACTAAGAGAGACCATGACAGGAGTTTTTAGTTTCATCGGGTGAGTCAGATTCTGATTTAACTCGTTTATGGCATATGCGTCTAGGGCACATGAGTGAGACAGGTATGACGATGCTGAGTGATAATGGGTTGTTAAAAGATCAGAAGACAAGTAAGTTAGACTTATGTGAGCACTGCATCTTTGGAAAGCAACGCATGATTAAGTTTACTACAGGTATTCATTCAACCAAGCAACCGGTGGAATATATTCATTCAAACGTCTGGGGGCTCGTCATTGGTTCCTTCAAAAAGAGGTAGTCATTATATGCTGACATTTATATACGATTATTCCAGGAAGGTATGGGTATACTTTCTGAAGCACAAATCTGATGTGTTTGATCGGTTCAAAAAATTTAAGGCATTGATTGAGAAGCGATCGGATAAACAGATCAAGTGCTTGAGAACCAATAACGGCATGGAGTTCTGTGGTAAAGATTTTACAAAGTTCTGCAAGAAAGAAAGGATTGTAAGATACCGCGTAGTACCTAAGACACCACAATAGAATGGTGTGCTAGAACAGAAGAACAGAACTTTACTTGAGTGGGCTCGGAGCATGCTTTCACATGCTGGAATACGCAAGGAATTTTGGGCCAAAGCAATGAACATGGCCTGTTACCTAATTAATGGATCTCTATCATTTGCTATCGAGTGGAAGACTCTAGAAGAAGTGTGGTTAGGGAAGCTTGTTGATTATTCCAGATTACAAGTATTCGGATGTCTTGGGTATACTCATGCGAGTGACGGTAAGCTTGAGCCGAGGTCGAAGAAGTGCATATTTCTAGGTTATGCAAATGGGGTGAAAGGCTATCGGTTATGGTGCACCTATCCCAGATCACCCAATTTTTTAATCAGCAGATATGTGATCTTCAACGAATTGCAATACTTCGACAAAGGAGTTACGAGATACAACTAGCAGAGTAGACAGATCATGGTGTCGGTAGTGAGGTGGAGCTTCATGTGGAGACTCTGGAGACCTCGGAGGTAACAGATATTGAGATTGCAAATAAGGCCGTAGTTTCTGAAGTCGGTGATAATGAACAACCAGTATAGCTTTAGCATAGTATAGCCGCAAATAGACAGAGAAGGCAAATTAAACCACCGGTATGTTATTGTTATACATATATTGTTTATGCTTTAATTGTAGGTGATAAGGTGGAGACAAATGAAGCTCAGTCTTACTCTAAGGCGATAGCTAGTTTTGAGTCGTTGCAATGGCTAGGAGCTACGAGTGAAGAGATGGAATCACTCCATCAAAATCAGACATGGGAGCTAGTTAAAGTATCCAAGAGCCAGAAGATTATCGAAAGTAAATGGGTCTACAAACGGAAAGAAGGTATTCCCGGTGTAGAAGCAATAAGGTATAAGGCAAGATTGTCTCGAAGGGGTATATCCAACGAGAGGGCATTGACTACAATGAGTTGTTTTCTCCTGTGGTAAGGCATACTTCTATTTGTATTTTGCTTGTCTTAGTTGGTGCACGGGATCTCGACTTGGAGCAGCTTGATGTAAAAACGACGTTTCTTCACGGTAAGTTGGAGAAGCAAATTTATATGAGGCAACCAGAGGGATTTGCTATTCCGGATAAAGAAAACCATTTTTGCTTGTTAAAGAAATCTTTGTATGAGCTGAAATAGTCTCCTAGACAATGATATAAACGTTTTGATGCTTTTGTGGCTTGTCAAGACTATTCGAAAAGTCAAATGGATAGCTGCGTTTATTTTAGGAAATTGGAGGATGGGTCTTTGATATATCTACTGTTATATGTTGATGATTTGTTGATAGCAACGGAAAATATATCTAATATTGATGTCTTGAAGAGGTAAATAAGTGCTGAGTTTGAGATGAAAGATTTATGTGCCGCAAAGAAAATTTTGAGTATGGGGATTTTGCATGATAGGACTATAGGAGTATTACGTTTGTCTCAAAAGAAATATATTGAGAAGATTGTCGCACGTTTTAATATGCAGTTTGCGAAATCTATAAATACGCCATTAGTGAAGCACTTTAAACTTTCGGTTAAGTTATTACCGTAGATTGAGGAGGAGGAGGAACATATGTCTCGTGTTCCTTATTCTAGTGCCATGGGTAGTATTATACATACTAGGCTTGATATTTCACAAACCGTCGGTGCGGTTAATCGTTATATGAAACGTCCTAGTAAAACTCATTGGGAAGCTCAGAAATGGATCCTCAAATATTTGAATGGGACAATAGACATTGGTATAGTATATCGGAGGAACAATAATGGCAGAGAAACCATTGATTTTGTGGATTTTGATCATGTAGGTGACTTGGATGAGTGCGGGTCTTTAGCAAGGTATGTATTTACGCTTGCAGGTGGTGCGATTAGTTGGAAAACGTCTTTACAGAACCACATTGCCTTGTCGTCGACCGAGGCAGAGTACATGGCATTGATCTTCATAGTGAAAGAGGCGATATGGTTACAAGGTTTGCTTTTGGACTTTGGGTTAGATCATAAAAGTGTTGATTTACACCGTGATAACTAAGGTGCGATATATCCGGCATATAATCCGATTTATGATGAGTGGACAAAGCATATCGATATCAAGTACCACTTCATTCAAGATGTCTTAGCGAAGAGTAAAGTTGTTGTGAAAAAGATTGCTACAGCAGAGAACCCAACAGATATGATGACTAAGCATGTTCTTTAGAGCTTGAGCACTATTGACGTATGTGGAGAGTGATCGCCCTTTAGGGCAATGGGAGAGCAGCATGGATGATGAGCACTATGAGTTGGCTTCAAACATCGGGCCAAGGTGAAGAATTATTGAATTGTGTCTTGAGTTTAAATTCGGGTATGATGTGTTTGCCTTGGATTTAATTGCGACCATGATAGAGAATAAAAACAAAAGGGCAAAAGCTTTATGCCAGTTCAAAATAGGAAAAGGATGCACACTTATTTTATTGTATATTTAAATGCAAGTCAAACATTGAGAAGAAAGTGAGTCTCTCCTTTTTTTGGTCGTACAAAAGGAAAGCTTGTGGGGTCCATTAGAGTGAAGGATAATAACAAAAAGGTTAAGAGTTTATCTTTTATTCAAGTGTGCGTACAGTACACACATGAAAAAGAAGACGAGCAACACAGTGAAGAAATCGAGGGTTTTCTTCGGCATAGAGTACTAAGAATGTCAACGGACCAGGTCTCAGCCTGGCTCGAGCCGGCCCGAAACAGAATAGTACCGAGCTCAACCCGGCCCAAATCGAGCGAGGCCAAGTTGGGTTGGGCCAGATTCTAGTCCGATTCTTTTTTTTTTTTGAATCAAAATCAATTAACAAACCCGTCAAATGAAAGAATATAAAAAAGAAAATTTAAATTAAATTAAATTAAAAAGAAAACATTGGTGTTAAAAAAAATTAGGCGGCGGGCCGGCCTGGCCCGAGTTCCAAACCTTGCTCGAAAAGGCCCTAAAATTAAGTGAATTTTCGGGTTGGGTTAGGTTGGGCCAGGCCGGCCTATCTGGCGCGGGCTTTTTTGACACCCCCGCAGAGTACCGCGCTGTGAAGGAAAGAAAAGGGACAACAAATTGCGATGTTCTTTTTCGGCCGTACGAGAGGAATCTAAATACACGATTGGTGCTTCGTGAATTTAGCGTTTTTATTATACCTAATTGAGAGTTGTTTTATCTATAAATACTTTGGGTTTGTGTGTAAGCGAGGTGCGGGAAACACGAGCGTATTAAGCAATTGTAAATCCGATTCTTCAATTATAGTGAATTATTTTTACTGACTCTTCCCGTTGATATAGGTACCGATATTCGGACCGAACTACGTAATCTCTAGTGTCTTTTATCGTTCCTCGTTATTTTTCTATGCTTTTCACATTGACTTATTTACAAGATCCTTGTTAATTTTTGTGCATTATATATTACAAGAGAGAGAGAGAGAGAGAGAGAGAGAGAGAGAGAGAGGCACAAGAAAGAGCTAAGTGACAGGGAATCATAAGGCCACCGAGATAAGGGATCCTTCAGTTAGATGACACTTGGCAAGTGATGGCCTTCAAGTCATTGGGTAATATTGTGATATCTGAGTTAGAGTACACGTGTTTGTATTGGACAAGTTTACTTAAATGTGACACACATTGAACGATTAGGAACATAGAAGTTTTGAGCGTGGTCAATGTCTAATCAACGGCTCGGCGCATGAAAGGAGACGGCAACGTCAAGGGCGTCAATGGGACAATCATGGATGAATAGCATGGGTCGTGAATGCACATCGGAGATAGCAAATAAGCCTAGATGTACTTCCCTAAACTCCTAAGTTGAATGAGATAAGGAATCCTTCAGTTGGATGGCACTCGGCAAGTGATGGCCTTCAAGACAGAAGCTTCAATGGATTCTCCTCCAGACGTAAAAGATGGCTGCTCATCACGAAAACTCCGAAGGAGATCTTACAGTCACATACCGCTTGAAGTCGAGAAGAAGTTTCATCGAACTTTACTTTCCTTGGCGAGGGACCCCCTAGATCGGATTATAAAGCGGTGGACTACTCCCGGTTGTTCACTTCAAGCGGGGGAGGCTAATTTTGGTAGTTTGATTCGAGAACGAGTCGAGCACTCGAAACAGGAGAATACAGGATACGGATAGTTACTTTCACTCGTACCATAACTCAGTTCAGAAACTGAGCACGACTACATCTAGGAAAATGCTATTTGGACAGGCGTTTGAATTTGAAAAACCATGCTCTTTTTCACAGTTCGTTCCGAGTCAACCAAGGCCAAATCAAGTTTTGCAAGTTAATTGAATAGATTGTATATGGATCACTTAATTGGCTAATCAAATAAAAGTTAAAGATGTCTCCAATGTTCGATGTACCAAGAGACTTACGATTGCCCATTTGGTATCGTTCAAGTAGCTTCTCAACGTAAGTTTCTTGAGACAAATCAAGAAACTCATTAAATGCGTCTTCAACAATCTTAGCATCCAAGGCATAGCTAACTTCAAGAGAAAAATTGTTCAAAAGGTTCTAAGCCTATTGCAATTTTACTAATTTAGTCTTAAACTTTTTAATTTTATCAATTGAATTCTAAACCTTTTCCCATTTTGCCAATTTATGTCATTTGACGACCACTTGGCCAATTTTAACTGGAAATCGCTAACGTGAATGCCGGTCTTCCTACATGGCACTTTCGGCGCTAGCGTGGATAATTTTAAATAATATTCGATTTTTTTATATTCCTTTTTTTCTTTACTTATTTTTTTGTATCGGTGTGGCCCACGAGGCCGTGATAGCCTCGCCCGGTCTAGGTAAGGCCTTCTCGGCCGCTGAATGTTGCCAGTGACCCTTGCCAATGCAGAAAAAATATAGATAAGAAGAAAAATAAAATATTTAAAAAATTATTAAAAATTGTCCACATCGGCTATGGACGTGCCACGCAGGACGACCATCATCCATATCAATTATTTTAGGTTAAAATTAGTCGGATGGACTTAATTGATAAAATGTGAAAAGGTTTAGGACTCAAGTGGCAAAATCGAAAGGTCTAGGACTTAATCGACAAATATATAATAGGTTTAAGGCTTTTTGTATGATTTTCCTTCTTGGTATAAATTCCTTGAGACATGTTAAGGAACTCATTATATTCATCTCCGATGATCTTGACACCCAACACATAGCTAACTTCAATCATGCCCTTCGTCTCAAAGTTGGGAACAATGACTGATTAGTGGGATAATTCTTAATCAGTTTCGGCCAACACGGTTAAGGTAAAACAAAAAACAAGAGCACGAAATTATCGTTATCAGTCCAACCTATGTTGCCGATATAAAAGAAAAGGAGCACGAAACTACCTTTGGACCTTGTGGAATTTGTTAATTGAAGCTATCAATATTGGAGATCACCTGCTGATTGAAAGTACCATGCATCCACCTATGTCTGGATCCCGATATCTTTTTGACAGGCAAAAGAAAGCCTAGAGGTCCCCCATTTGACTTGAGCCCTTGTTTTAGGACATCATAAATCGACTCATAAAGGGCTTGAAATGACAAATCTTGTTTAGACAGATGGTGTTTTTCAGGTATCCCATGTCCATTCTTGCAAGCAGTCGCGTGCAAGCAATCGAGGAGCTGACAAAGAAATGCGAAGGTTCCTAAACTCGACGTGGAAACAATAGAACACTTGATCCTTTCTGTTGGAAAAACTTATATTATTAATAAAGAAAATGACACAAATACTCTCCGAACTTTGGTCTTATATGCAACGTTAGAAGTTTAGGAGTGATTTTGCATATGGAATCAAAGTTCATATTCCATTCGTGTCAATATCCCTTGTTAAATAACACTCAAGAATTTATAGTTGAGATTCCAAATGTCTAAGCCTAATTCCCTTAAAAGTTCATACTTTAGGTTAGATCTCAATTTGGACACAAAGTCTTTTTTCCTCATAAATTTTTTAATTGTCTCATAAAAAAGGCATCAATTTTCAATCGGTTTCAAAATCTGACCTCTATCAAGTTTCTATAGTATGATTTCTTTTTCTATTGAAAAAAAAAAAAAGATTCCATTCATTAATCAGAACAACATTTGAGCGGTACATACATAGAAGGCTTTCAAACCTAGCAAATCTCAAATAACTGTAGAACTAAGTAAATGCTAGAAGACGAATAACAAAGCACAATTTACAATTAGAAACACGCTTTCATTTCTCGAGAACAAATTTGCTAAATGATCGGCAACCAATCACCGGATTCGGTGATGAGCACACGCGGAGATCTCTATTTATTTGCAATGCGCATCTACGTTCAACGTCCTTATCATCATTATCGTGTAAAAATACCAACATCAATATATCGAAAGAACATGAATCAAATACCTCTAAGTAACTCCCAAATCTTGATTTAGTTCGAGAGAGTAAAACTCTCAGATCTTGCCCTAAATTTAAATCGAGAGAGGAGAACAGTTTGATCTCAAAGCGGTTGTAGAACTATACAACAAATATCTTCCTCAGTAGCTGTCTGTGGAATAATGTTGAAAATGCAACGTGTCATTCCGTGTTTAGTCCGTGTTTAGTCGGTGATCGGATGGAAATTTGACAAAAGCCAGATCTGGAAGCCGGTTAAAAGTTAGTGCCCCTATTACCAGACAACAAAAAATTTAGACTACAACCAAGACTCGACTTACTATTAGTGTTTTTTTCTTTATAACGAGAGACAAAATTTGAGCCATAATTAAAACACGTAATAGAATGAGTGCTTTTTAAGAAAATTGGGTCACGCAAAATATATATCCATGAAAGATGTTTTCCCATATGGGTTAATCGCCTGTCTTCAATTTAAAGTGTGTTGCCGAGGGAGGCTTTTAGGTTGTGCAACGGGGCACGAACCTTGGTTGCACGAATTGTAGGATGCAAGAAAATGCCACCAGGCAAATTGGTCCCTGGAGGACCGGGCCGACTTTGCCCACGTTGGGCGGAAGTGCAATTGACGTGAAACCGTCTTGTGAAAATTGATTTTACTAAGACCCGCCGGCTTATTTAAATTAGATGATCGCTCACAACATTCGAAGTAAATCACTTTTAACAAGTGAATACAAAAACTGCACTTATATATTTAGACCGGAAAGGGATCTCAGTACACAACACGAGAAGGTGCGAGCTTATGCGTAAGGAGAAGTAGACAAGTAGTGACCTCCTTGCACTTATTTGGAACATCCCTTTCATACACACAGACGGAAAGACTTAGATATCTGGTACAGATCCAAGGGAGTGATGCAAATGTTATACTGTAACTAATGATGTCCGGGCAGCTTCTCCTTGATCTTGTCCATCATCCCCTTCTTCTCCCGCTGCTGCCTTGGCTCCGCTCGAGGCGGTGGTAGGGTACAACCCCGCCTGCTGCTGCTCGTCCTTGCCGCCCATCCCGGGAATCTTCTCCATTATCTTCTCCTTGATCCCCTTCTTCCTCCTCTCGCCTTGACCATCATCTTCTGACTGCACCGCGTCACGCAACACTTTTTATTATAGTTAAAACTCACTTGCATAGCTTTTTATGAATTGAAGCTTGGATCTATTTTTAGCATGTTTGAAAATTTCCCTCACCCGAGGTCATTGATTCAATACACTTTTGTATTTATGTGAAATACAAGATAAATTTCTCCTTCTTGGATATGGCCGGTTCCATGGATACAACCGAAAACCGGTTTAGACCGGTGGTGTGTTCTCGAGTGGTCCAGGCATCGATGGGTGGCTTCCGATTTTCATTTTGTAAAATTGACCCTTAGAGGACAGTTCCCTATTCTAGAGTGAGAACAGGCCTACCCTGAAATCGATCACCCCTAGTACATAAATATTAAGACATTAGAAAAGTCATATCCTCGATTGACTTAGTCCCGCATTCTTTTTTCACACAAGTCTCTATATGGGTTGACAATTGCCCATTTGGTATATTTTAAGCATCTTCTTGATGTAAATTGCTTGAGACAAATTAAGAAACTCATTGAATTTTTCTCCAATGATCCCGACATCCAGCTAGCTTCAACCTTGTCCAGTTATTTAATAGTGCAATAATTCTTTGTCATTTTCGGCCTACGCCGTCAAGGTGGAAAGGAAGGAGCACGAAACTATTCTTGTCATGCCAACCTATGTTTGCCAATATAAATGAAAAAGAGCACGAAACTATCCTTGGAAATTGTGAAATGAAATTGGCAATTACAGCTATCTATGCGAATCAGAGGCCACTTACAAATTGAAAAGCACTAAGCTTCCACCAATTTTGTTTGGATCCGGACATCCTTTCGACAGGCAAAAGAAAAGCCCAGAGGTCCCCATTTGACTTGAGCCTTACACCGGACATGTGTTCCCCACTTATCTTAGGGCATCGTAACTCTAAAAGGCTTGAAATGACAATTCTTGCTAAGACAAATAGCGTTTTTCGGATACACCATGCACACATTCCAGCAAAGCAATCGAAGAGCTGAGAAGGAAATGCGAAGGTTTCCAAACTTGGTGTGGAAATCATAGAACACTTGATCCTCTACGTTGGAAAAACTTATGTTTGATGATATAAATGATTCTCAAACTTTAGCCTGATGTACAATATCATCTTTAAACTTTTAATTTGTTTAATGTGATTTTTGAACATATTTAATCTAGTGCATGGATTATATAAAAATATTTAATAATGTTCATGTGTTCAATCTAAGTCTCATATAAAAATATTCAATATAATCCGTCCATTAATTCAAATTCAGATACAATATTAATTATTTTCATATAGTCACGAGATAAATTGAAGATGTATCAAAAATCTAGAGATCACATTTGATAAATTAAAATTTTAAAAATAACACTAAATATGCATAAAAAATTTAAAGATCATGCTAAATCGAATGCCTACTTTTGTTGTCAATTCAACAAAATAGGCCTAATTCCCTTAAAAGTGCAAAGTTTTATGAGACCCTCAATTTGTGCCTAAACTTATTTCTACCTACAATCTTTAAGGTCAGGTGCCAATTTTTTTATTTTTTTATTGTCATAAGAAAAGGCGCCAATTTGTAGTAGTCGGTACCAAAATCTGGATCCTGTCAAGTTTCTGATTAAAAGGAATTTGACGGGAGTCGCAGACCAGAACCTAGCGTCTTTTTAACGGAGATAACATAAAATTTAGAATAAAATTGAGACCCCACTTAATGCTTTTTTTTTTTCTAGAAACAAAAATTCGGGCGAGAATGAGTGCTTTTTAAAACCACAAAATACATCCAACAAAGATGTTTTTTTAAAAAAATTGGGCCCCGCAAAATACATCTAATAGTGTGTCAACAACCACGTTGTTGCCGGTCTCGAGCGACCAAGGGTATCGCCGAGAGTATCGACAACGATGCATCACCCTGGTCATCCACCACTCCCATCCCGTACGATTTATCTTCAACACATAAACCGGACTTTATTACTTTTGAACTTTCAATATTGCTCTGCCGAGAGCATCGACAACGATGCGTCGTCGCCCTGGTCATCCACTCCCATCCCGTACGATTCGTCTTCAACTCATAGTTACTTTTGAACTTTCAATATTGCCCTAGGGAGCTAAATCGAGCCACGCATTGACTCTATCACGCCCTAGTTGTACATATCTCCCGACACCGCGCATTTCAACAAAAGTAAAAATTACTTGTCATCAAGTTAGTGTGTTACCGTAGGAGAAGTTCAACTTAAAACCCTTTCGATCATTTCTCTTCTCCTTGGTTGCACGAATCGTAGGGATGCAAAATGGCAATCGGGCACTGTGGTCCCTAGCTAGAGGCCCAGCCGGTTTGCCACCGCCAGGCGGCACCGCATTCGTTGTCAAACCCGTTCGCGAGATTGGTTTACCAAGACCCGCCGCTCGCTTTATTTAAATGATCGCTTACAATATCCAAAGTAAATCACTTTTAACAAGTGAATACAAAAGCTCCACTTATATACTTAAAAGACTGGAAAAGGACCACAGTACACAAAACACAAAAGGAAAACTTTCAGGTGCAAGCTCCTTCCCAAGAGGGAAGTAGACAAGCAGTGACCTTCCTTGCACTTATTTGGAACAACTCAAAACTCTAGTCTCCTTTCGTACACACAGACAGAAAGGCAAATATGTGCTATAGCTGATGCACATATTACGTTACATCTAATGACGTCCCGGCAGCTTCTCCTTGATCTTGTCCATCATCCCCTTCTTCTCCTCCTGCTGCCCCAGCTCCGCCCCGTAGCCTCCGCACGCGGCTGTGGAGGTCGGGTACGACCCCGCCTGCTGCTGCTGCTGCTGCTCGTCGTTGCAGCCCATCCCTGGAATCTTCTCCTTTATCTTCTCCTTCATCCCCTTCTTCCTCCTCCCGCCTTCACCATCATCTTCCGACTGCACCACATAACGCAAGTTTCCATCTTCTTTTTAGTTAAAATTCACTTTGCATAGCTTTTTTAGGAATCGAAGCTTGTGCTCAAAATGTTTGGCTTCGACACGAACTGGCAAGTGACGAGAACTTCTACGTGCATTCGTGAAACTAAATGTAGCCCAAAGTTTCGGGTCATAAGCAGGAAAAGGAAGGTGTAAGCAGGGTCAAAGACTTACGGAGCTAGAACCAGAACTTCCGGAACGCTGGAGCACTTCGCCGCGGCGACCTCCACGACGTTCGCCTCTCAGCTGCTGCTGCTGCTGGTCTCCACCATAACCAAGGCCGCCGGTCTCCCCAGCTGCACCGCCGGTTCCGGCGCCATAAGCACCAGCTCCGTATCCAGTCTGCTGGACGGGGTTTCCGAACTCGTCCGTCTGGCGGATCGGGTTGCCGTACTCGTCGGTCTGGCGACGGAGGTCGGAGTCACCATATTGCCCCCCGTATTGCGCCATTTTCTCTCTCCCTCTCACAACTCTCTCTCAACCAAAGTGAAACTCTGCAGATGAACAAGGGCCAAGGGTCGCTCTTTACGCTACGAATGTCTCTTTCCGTTTTTTGGGAGATGGATGGATTGATAGATTTGAACCCGGAGCGGGGTTTGTTTTATAGGGAGCTGTAGGCAGTGGGAAATTTGTGCGAGCCTCCACGTGCATGGCTCGGCGGCGGGACACGTGCATGCCACGCCCACGTACCGGATGAGGACGCGTGTCCCGTGGCTAGAGCGGGGAGGTGTCCTGTAGCGTCGGCTGACGTGTGGATAAGGGTCGGCCGGGTTGTCGCTGAGCTCCGCCGGAAGAGCTTTAACGCCCACGGCGACACCTCACCGCGTGATCAGATCTTTTTGGAGTTTGTGTCGGCAATGGAGAAGACTTGTTGGTGAATCACAGAACTGCTCCACATATTAGTAGAGACGTCATGCGTGAATAAGTTCACATCTAAAGATAATTAATTTACATAATCAATGAAATTAACGTCTGCTCTTTTTACATCCACGTATGTCTTAGGTTTTTCTCAGCATATTAGAAGTGGATGTACTAAATGACGATTGATGAGATGATTCCATAATTATATAAGTACAGCTTACCAGTTCGCATATCGAGTCGTGCAATATTAGATCAATTAATACATTAATTTGGTCAGTCGATCTCGTTGGACCTAACTTAGTTTCGTTTTCTATGGACAGAATAAGTGAGCGTACAGGACTCACGTGATATCCACATGATTTAATACATTCTTTAAAAAAAAAATTCTAATACGCTGAGAAAAACTTTGTCATACAAAAAGGAAAGAACAAAAAAAAAAAAAAAAACTCCATGCATTGATATGATGACTTGGTTGTTTGTTGGGAAATGGACAAGAAAGAACGGTTGAGGGGATAAGATCCATCCGACCTTGTTCGTAACAATCTTGATCTTGGTCGGGGCGTGCAACGGCAGGCGTGGGCCGGGGAATCCGGGATGAGGTACGCGTGGGCTGTTGGAGTTCGTGATTTCGTTCGTCGTCACGTGAAGAGAAAATATCAAGTGAACCCATCACAAACATTTTGGGAGATCATTGTCAGTTCCTATCTCTCCTTTGACGAATTCAAATACATTATGAGCATCTAGCTTATGAAAAGTTTTCAAAGTTCTCTCATAAGCTTTGCCTAAGAGAAAAAATGGCATCGATTCCTCCCTAACAATACCCATATTCCTTTCAGGTTTTCAAGCTTCTAATTGGAACCTTAGGTGTTAACTGACCCGGTCCAAAAGGTTGATCCAGCCGCTGAACGACCCGATTCGAGAATTAGACCCGATCCATACCGAGCTATGCTTCGGCTATGGGCAGTGGGCACGGAAAGTTTGGCCCCATACTGCCACCTGATTTAGGTAAAGCCCAAGGAAACTTTGCCTTTGATGGGAATTTCTTTTAAATTGATCGAGCAATGCTAGACTTGCTAAAACAGGTTAGCACATTTGATTTACTGAGTGATTTATCATACTGTAAATAAGTACACCATACTCCAAAATCAATAACAAGCCGACACATCACATAGTATATCAATTTTGTAAACCGATCTTAGTAAGTCTAACGACTGTCATATCCATATTAGATTGGTCTCATCGGTTGATCCACACTAGTTGCTTTTCTTCATTTAATTTTTTCTATTCCGGCGAGGGAAAGGAGTTGGTTTTATTCCATACTCCTTGTTAGAATCTTAGACTAGGTGACTCTCTTCTTCCTCTTTTTTCCAAGAAGCTCAAAATTGCTCTTTGGATTTGGATTTTCTAAATTCAAAGACCTCATCGCAAGCTCTCGGAGCACATTTACTTGTAAGATATCAGCTTCATGCAAGTCATGACTCCTCTATGAAAGGAGGTGAGAGAGGGAACTTCAATGTCAACTTTCTCCATGGCCCAATAGAAAAGGTCAATTAACTTCTTCACAGGACCACCTCATGATCTTTGAGGAGGACACAAAGAGCGACTATGCATTGACTTGACTAAAAGTGTAGTGACCATTGAATCCGTTTTGATGTGGACCGGGCCTAGGGTTGCGTATGGTGTAATTACAACAATCGAACGCGAATGGGCCCAACAAGGTGAAGATAAGAATTCACCTTCCAAACTGTATAAGGCCCAAGCCCAAGCCCAAGCTAAAGACCAAGCCCATCCGAAATGTCCGGCTTCATTTGAAGGCCCAGAGCCATTGTCCTTGTCCGGACGTGCCCGCCGGGAATCTCGGAGCACGGTTGGACCCTTAAAACATCCAATCATTCTCCGTAGGTAATGTTGGCTACTGCCTGAGTGCCCAAAGTATCGCATTCCTGACTTTTTTTTTTTTTGGGTCCAAATCGCATCCCTGACTTGTGCGACGTTCAAAAGGTCAATTTGATTCATGCAGCTACTGTGGTAACAGCTGGCGTTCTAATCCTCAGACAGAGGAACCAGCTCTACAAATAGAGCTCATTCCATTCGTCAGGTAAATGCAATCTTATTCGTGAAGTCGAAAAATTCTATCAGTTTCACTTATCCATATATGGAATCGGACTTAAGCATCGGAAGATATGGGTCAGAAAAACCACCAAGGGACTTCTTCATCTGTGCCTTGCAGGAGGGGGTATCCGTAAGAGACTAGTCGACATTCGGCCTCATGTCCGATTCTACGGGGGAGGGTTTCTTCAGGACATAGGAAAAATTCGATATCATTGGATAGTCTCTCCCACGCTATAAGCATGTAATTTGAGCGAGATCAGAGCCGGATCTCATGTCGCTCGAATCACTTTATTTTAGCATACAATCATTGATCAATGGGTGAACTTTGATGACGGCATCGAGAGGGACAAAGATGAAACGGAGGGCATTTAATCAAGAACGTCTTTGTCAACAGCCTTAACCATTTGTTTATGTTTCCTATGATGCAACGCCACTGTAGCATATGCAATAAAGTTCAACGTTCATGCGCTTTCCAATTGGAGATTCTCAGTTCTTACCAAAGACAAGGCAATAGCCTCCAAAAACCCTAAATGCCAAAAAATAATTGCGAGTGCCCTGCCAGTTGCCCACAACATATTACGGCCTTTCTTTGATTCGAAGTCACATCTGTGTGTTTAGATCTAAATAAAAAAAAAATAATAATAATAAAAAGAAGTTTTGAACGAAGAAAATGCCTTAATCTTAATCTCCAATCTTCTCTTCGTTCAATAGCCAAAGAAAAGTCCAAAGTAGGTCACTTCAGATCAGTACAATCCTATAATGCATGATTACGCACAATCATTGAGTTCAATTAGTTAGCGTAATCCTACTAAACGCGCAGATTTCTAAACACGTTGATAGACTAAGCACGTTCCGTGAGAGGCGAGCGTACGAAAGCAAAACCTTTTTTGATTAATTAGTTTAATCCTAATAAGGGCATAGATTTCTAGATCGAGGTCGCTGCCAATAGCCGTGCGTTCCGGCTTTATATCGACATTCGACTGCAAAACCGCCCATGATTTTTCTGGATCTAATAGGTGATGAATCAAGCAATCAAACTTTATTTTATTTTCTTTTGAATTTTCACGAAACATATGCATATACATTTGGTACGGGAAACGAATCATAAATAAGGCGAAAAATGAAGCATAAAATGATTCCGTGGCGATCAGCCCTCCTTCCTCTCCACACAACGGGGCACTTCAAAATAATGCTCACTTAACATTGGATGTTGAGATGACGCAATCGATGGGGCTCGATTGCCTAACAAAGCTCATTAGATAAATTAAATCTTCTTTAGATAATTTAAAAATGTCAAGAGGATATTTGCGTATGCCTAACATAATTTCTCATTGCTGACGTCATAGGCACAGCTTTGTTCTATTCCATCCCAAGTGAAGAAGACAGCCTCACGATTCCACTATGGACCAATGCATCGCTTTGAAATTTGGACCACCCCCAGCCGCCCAAATCGATTTTTATATTGCTTAACCTTAGCGTTGGTGGTTGGCCACAGGCTTTCATAATCTTGTTCAATTCACATCTAATCTCGATCTAATGACATGCCATTAAAAGCTTAAGGAAAAGGTTAGGGAACATGGTTTGTGATCTCATGTGTCCCCTTCTTTGTTTCTTCTCTCCAAGGGTTTTCCACATGGCTAGAAGCATTTTGAATATGGAAGAACTACCAAAAAAAAAAAATAATCCTAAATTGATTGTATCTATACAAATTTAATTCTAAACTTTTTAATTTGCCCAATTTAGTCCTAAAATATTTTGACAATTTTTTAATTGAGTCATGTTGGTCGAAGATCGCCGACGTGAACGCCGATCGTCTCTCGTGGCCTTTGTGGTCACGCTCGTGATTGCCAAGGCCACGAAGTGGCCTCACCAGACGTGGCGAGGGCCTTCGCGGCCCCGCCGGCGGAGGGCGGGAGTGCAAAGGCCCTTGCCAAATCTGAGTGAGAATAAAATCGGGGGGTTGATTTTGCTGTTGGATAGCTACATCCTAACCACAGATAAATTAACGAAAAAGGGACTTGATTATGTGTCGAAAATCCCGAGAACTATACATTCTTCCGCCAAGATCCTTTGATTCAACGATAATCTCAGTACATCATCGGTAACTTACTTTGATAGTTGTCCTTTCCTTGTGAATAATCTCTCACGAAAAATGCACAGAACCGGAATATTCGCAGTGATGTGTAATTCTTTTTTATTTCTCTGATATAAATGAGAGATAAATCTAGGGATTTATGTTTGCAACCTATCATTGTCACCCATGCTTAGCATGAATTGGCGCGAGAAGACAACTCCAAGGTGCTAGAATTCTACACGAAATAAAACCGACGCTTCGGAAGAGGTTGTGCGGGAACATATCAGCCATCTAGTGCGCTAGACCCGGAAGAAGATGAACAAAGAAATTGTTGGAAGACTAGCCATTCTCTGGGCTCATGCCTTTTCTCGGTGCATGTTTGATCTTGGCACGATCTTCTCATCGTTTTTACAAGTATGGAGACGGACACGGCCTTCCTAGTCACCAAACCGGTCATCTTGACTCAATACACCCCTACATGCATACATTTTTTTTTATTTATATCACGAGTTAGTCCACCAAGAAGAGTACAACAATGCATGCTTCTACTCAACAAATTTCATCTTGGTATAATGCTTGAATAGATCGGTATTCTTCAGTTTTGTTGGGAACCGGACGACCTTAGGGGTTTTTTTGACGCTTATACCATTCAATTTCTATGCCAGAATCTTAGTGGGAGAACTGTTTAAACTACACAAAACACCTCATGAGTGAGTTCTCTTGAGGTCTCGAAACAAACTCGAGGCTGATTTGACGGATTTTACTAGTATAACAGCTTTTATGTGATTATAAAAATAACAATATGTTGTAAGCCACAAATTCTTTAAAAAAAACACCCCATTATAATTTTTAATTAATTATTTTTTCAATTTTCTGTCGCCAAAAACAAACCGTTAATATAGCATAACATTACCCAAAGACTGTTACATAATCAATTTTCCTGATTTGATATAGTCTATTTTTCAGTAATAGCGATTATTTAATGAATTATTGACTCGCAGTTTATCGTCAGGAGAACGAGAGAAAGGCCCTGTTAAGATAATAAAACTTATTTTCATTTGATTAACATGGAATTACAGCGGGGACCACTTGCATAGCGCTAATGACGCACGATGAACTTAATAATGATCCATCTTACAGGCCTCTAATATTCGCAGGAGCCAAAAAAAATTTTGACCGTTGGAAGACAAGAGAAACCAGTCAGCAGCTAAAATCTCTCTCTCTCTCTCTCTTAATCTTCGTCTCTCGAACTCATCTTTTGATCCACACCCATCTTGCATCAGTACATGACAATATCGGCCGAAGCCATGGCGGGCGGATTCATCCACGCCGAGACGACGTTCCACGGATTCATGAATCCGTCATCCCCACCAAGCAACCCCGCCTGGTCGTCGCTCTCGAAGAGCAAGCTCGTGGAGCTGACGTAACCGATGATCTCGTTGAGCGACTGCAGTCTGTGGCTCAGCTCGGCCACCTGGGCTCTGAGGATGGAGTTCTCGGCCTCGATGCTCAGGTAGTGCTGGGTCGTCACGTCCGTGCTCTGCAGGATCTGGGCGTTCTCGCCCCTGAGCTGGCCCACCTGGGCCATCAGGTCGCCCAGGTGCTTCTGCTTCCGCATCCGCGAGCGGCGGGCGGACTCGCGGTTCGAGATCATCCGCTTCCGCTTCCGCTGGTCCATGACCTGGTTCTGCTCCTGCGGACAACCTTCGGAGGAGCCCGAGTTCTGGAGTGCGAAGGAGGATGACCCCGAAGATGCTCCCGTACTAGAAGAAGCCATGACTACAGGACAAATAGCACAACACCGGCGACCAGAAAAAAGAAAAGGAAAAAAAAAATACAGCCCAGAAACCAGGAAAAAGCACGCAGGAAAGACTAGCAGGGGAGTTTTATCGAACACTAGGGTTGGTTGGAAGAGGAGAGGAGGCGGGTGTTCATGAGAAAACGTAGAACCAGTAGAGGAAGACGACGGAGAAGGACTGAACGAGGTGGGTCCTGCGGCGGAGGGTGGAGTTGATCATAAACCCCAAGAGCAGGATCTCGCTGAGCACCGGAGACGTCATGGGTCTCGGCGCATCAAGAGCCGTAGCGTCCCGTGGGAAAGCATGAAAACAGGATGGAGGGAGGACCAGAGTTCTCGGAGAAAGCTTCGGTTTCTTGCACGAGCAAAGGAACCGGAGGGGAGAAAGGCGAGAAGCGCAGAAACAGAGCAACGGGATGGAGCAGAGGAAGAAGAAGAAGCCAAAAAAATACAGGGGGAACAAGTTAGATGGAGAAGGAGAAGAGGTTTTCTGAAGGAATGGGCGGTGGAATTTATAAAGAGGAGATGGTGGAAAAATGACGGAGAAATTTTGCTGGCTGCTGAATTGGAGGGACTAATAAACAAATGAAAAAAGCCGAAAGCTCTTGTCGGGAATCTTTCTTTAATCTTTTAAAAGGGAAATAATTTGTTTAAGGGAAGGTTGAGGAACAAGTTGGGCGCCCATATCATTGAGTTTTTTTTTTTTTTAATGGTCATGTCATTGGTGGGAAGGATCATGCCCGGCTAATTCATCCAAATTTTTTCACCATTTAATTAGAATTGCAACGAGTCATCTTCGTATTCAAACAGATGATATTACGAAAATCATTAGCCGACGGTCACACTGTGCTTGACACTATGACCGTGCTGTTATGTGCCAGCCACAGAATAATTTGTGACTGATATTATACCGTTTACTGTCAAATGTATTTATGTTAGAAAATTGCACATTTTCACTTAAACAAACGCAGTGTCACGAGGAAAAAATTTCGGCAGACCACACGTGCCATACAGTCAAGTCGACTAGATGTGATTTGATATGGTTGGTCATGCACTTATGAGCCTACCTTTTTTTTTTTTTTGTGGTCATTTTGACAAATTTATTCACTTGATTATTTGTTAAAGATTGCGAACAACTTTCGAATTTTTAAATTGGGTAATTACTGAAGTTTGAAGTTATGTTTGATACTTTCATAGTTTTTGGGGAATTCAAAAATAAATTTTTCCCTTTTTCAAATGTTTGGGCTCAAAAATGGAAAGTGTTAAGATAATAGCTTTTTTATTTGAAAAAGGTATGGACCAATGAGAATTCTTGATTTTCGTCAGTAGAGTTTTGGGTGCTGGTGCACACGGCACGGGGAGAGTCTCCCTCCATATTTTCAACTGCCAGATGAGCCCCCGAGTGGGAGTTACCGTTTGGCAGTTAACGGTGCGTCTTTACCGGGGGGCAAAAGTGGAAACCAAAAAGAGTGCGGTCCCACGTGGCGGAAGCCAGTTGGCTTACTTGGGAGTGGGGACCAATGACAGAGTTGTTGAAAATTCTTTAATACACCGCGATGAACGAGCACCGTACCGCGTGGAAAATCTGCGCTAAAATCTTTCACCGTACAAGAGCACGTGCGCGGTGTCGGGTCTCCCGAGCAGTGGGCCCCAGTCAGTGCCCCCGGCAGTACCGTACCGGCCGTGGCCCGGGAAACGTTGTCCGGATTCGAATCCGGGTCCGTTCATTGTGGTGAATTTCGAATTATGGACATGGATCCGATTCGGGATTTTTTATTTTTATTTTTTAATGATCCATGTTTTTTCATTTTTTCCTATTGTTATTCTATGTTTCCATGAGAGAGTTACTCACATGAATTGCAGTTGGTCGTAATCATGAGTACCGTGTGGTGGCTGTATAATCTAATGGCTGTAATGTGCGGTTACTTCGATCTCGAACTTGTGCAAAAATTTCGTTGTGTCGAAATATTTTCTTCATTTCGTAATGAAAAGCTAATTTGGTTTCCCGCTTCATCGTTTGGTTGAAAATTATTGATGTAGATGATGACCATCTTACATGGTACGATCGATGGTAACATGCACAATTTAATTTTTTTAAAATTTATTAACAATTTTTTTACTTTTTTTTTTTATTTTTATTTGTAATTTTCTTTTTTCCTCCTACCCTTCCCGGCCTCTCAGGGGATTTCAAGCTTGTTGGGATTGGGGCAAGCTCCACCTTGCCATATCTAGCAAGGTGGAGCCTTGCCCGAGGTCGGCGTGGCTCGTCCCCGGCTCGTTAGCACCAGTGACCGGTCGAGGAAGAAGAACAAAAAAAGGAAAAAATAAAAAAAATAAAAAGAAAAGAAAGGTCAAGAGTGCAGCGAGAAAAGACGAGAGAAAATGATTTTTTTTTATAAAAAGAGGAAATTCTTTTCCCCATCTTTGAAGGTGTTTTTTCTATTAGTAAAAAATGTTTTCCTTGACTAATTTATTTTATGTGAACCAAACGCAGGAAAATTCTAATTCTTTTTTTTTTTCGGAAGTTATTGTCCATGAAACAAACGATGCTTTAATCATTCTTCCATCCTATATATTGAATTTGCACCCGCAAGATTTTCTTCAATCATCTTAACAGCCTTGTATCGTGAATTCGTGATGAAGAATATCAGGGTGACACTTTGATATCACACACACACACACACACACACACACACACACACATATATATATATATATATATAGACGTGCTGTACATGCGCTTAATCAATGTGGATTTCTACCCTAATATAAAGAATGGAGAACATGAACTCAAATACTGATCCTGGTCCAATTGTCCCAAAATTTTTAAATGAATCAATTAAAGGTCTTCCTGATACGAGGTATATTACTTAGATAGTGTTTGATAAATTTTCCGGCAACAGAAAGTCCAACCCGAAAGTTTAAAGCTACGAAAAAAGCCACACTAAATGAATGTAAGACCCATCAAAATACCGTAAACAAGCGTGGTTAAAATGGCCTTTGGGTCATTTTTCCACATGTAGGTGTCACGACTTAAATATATACCTTTCTCGTTTTCACTTTCTTTCTAAGAAATTGGGTTTTTATTTGAGAAAAATCATTTCTTTTTGTTTTTTTTTCCATTTTCTTCAATTGAAAGTGACTAGGATGTAGGATCCCATACAGATTGACTTTTTACTAGATTTTTACTTTTATTGACGAGGAAGAAAATAAATTTTCCTGTGAACCCTCCATGACAGATAAGTACAATACGCCCACCCATAGAAACACATATCACAACTCAAAAAACAAAAAGAAATGACAAGTCATATTTTTAATTGAGAACGGGAAAAATTACCAAAAAAGTCCTAAACCTATTGCAATTATGTCAATTTAGTCCTAAACTTTTTTTTTTATGTCAATTGAGTCCATTTGATCAATTTTTATCGAAAATTGATAATATAGATGCCGATTATCCATCGACCGTCCTAGGCGGCACTACGGGCCCTCGCTTAGTGGGCGACGGAGGTCTCCTGGCCTCTTGTTGGACCTTAATGATATAAAAAAGAAAAGACAAAAAAAATTATAAAAAAAAATTTCACGTCGGTATCGGCGGTGCTACGTAGGACGGTTAGTGGACGGTCGATGTCCACATAATCAATTTCCTACCAAAATTAATTGGAGGGACTCCATTGGCATAATATGAAAAGGCTTAGGACTTAATTGGCCAAAAAAAAAAAGATTTAGGATTGAATTGTACAATTGTAATAGGTTTATGGCCTTTTTGGTAATTTTTCTCGAGAATGAATAGAAGCTTACACCAATTACGATGTAAATTATTGATAAAAAAATCAATTATGATGCAAATATCAACAGCTTGAAAAGAAATATCACCTCCCACCAACGCACGATGAAAAGATTTAGAAAGCCAACCAATTTACGTTGACAAGCATATTTTAAAACTCCCTACCCCTTTTGTTTTTGTGGCTTACGTAAGGGCACTATGAGGGTTGTCTAGGCCTTGTAGAGCAATCTCACTATAGTATTTTTTTTTTTTTTTAATCTTGAAAGCATGAGCATCGAGACTTGGCTATTAGGAGATTCATGAAATATCCTCCAAGCCACATAAACCAGTTAAATCCAGATCTTTGGCTTGTATAGGTGGCCTAATTCGAACTTGTTTGCTTGTAGTTGATGGAATTCAATCGGACGACTCCAATTCATGAGTTGAGAATCCTTTAACGACTCTAACCAAGTACACCAGCCTCGAGGTTGAGCAATCTGGCTAGCGACTATGGTTAACAAGACCGTTCGACCTACTCTTAGATAATCAAGTTGAAATTACGTAGAAGAAGAAGCACGTGAGGGAAAGCAAAGTCCAGCACAACTCCTTAAAAGAGATTCATTCTAGGGTTTCAGAGCCAGGGCAAGAGATGGACACTTTAAAACCCTAATTCCGTTCATGATAATAAGTGGGTGACGGAAAGTCCATCAAGAAAACCACTTGCTTGCTTTACAGAACGAAAGAGAAAGAAGGGAATCGGTGCACGGTTTCGTGCTCTTTCTCCCCTTTTCTTGTCATCTTTGCTTTATGTGAGCAAATCATGATCTTTCCTGGGTCCGATCTGACAAGGTATTGGAGAGGATATACTATACAATCCCTTGTTTCTAATACCTTATGCCATGTCTATTGATGCTAGTTCTTTTTTTTTTTTTCGTTTTCCTTGGCTGGGAAGAAAGATGTATTTGGGGCAAGGGCATAGTAGATACATCGGGCGAAATGAGGATGCGCCATAAATCTATCTATGTACGAAGCGGTAGCTTGATCACAAAGTAAGAATAGCATTGGATAACGACCTTAATATGCTTAAATAGTAAGGTGATATCACAAATTAATTATGTGTCACCACCTTCTACTACTTCACTTGTCTTTAATTTAAAAAGCAAAGCAAAGCAAGAAAACATGAAGAAGCATTGCATGCCTAGCATTAGTCTATCATGGACTTGTCCATCACGATCATTAACAACTGGTTATGTTGATATAAGTATGTGATCGAACGAGGACGAGATTACACATTCGATAAAGGACCTTATGCAGGTATAAAAATAAAACCATAGCTCGACCTCAAACATGACATGTGATGTCGAGATCATGGTGCCTAGGGCACTTTCTAGAAGTGCTTTAGCTCGGTTGCAAATCCATTGAGTAATGAGATCCACTTGCCATAAAGAAAACAATTTTAGGTTAAACCCTATATATCTCATTCATTCAGTCATCGCAAAATCGATTGAAAAGCAGCCCACTGGGGTAGAATTTTGAATTGAATCGAATTGAATTTGAATCCTTTTCTCAACTTTTACAGTCTTGTTCCTTCACATGGACCCTCCCTTGCCTAAAGGTGCAAATTTAAAGGATAGAAAGCGGAAATCACTAGCACGTGCTCAATCAAATTATAAGCTTTTAATTTCCTTTCCCCCACCTTTTATTGGCCAAGTGTTAAAGTAGATAAAGTTTCATTCCATCATATTCTATTATTCAGATAGACTAAGAGGGTCAAAGTTCTTGAATACATCCCCCATTGGACACAACATGGTCCAATCAATAACCTCGGCCACACGAATGGCATGGGCAATGAAGAACTAAAGTAATAGGTGCAGTGGTGGGTGAATGATATGACCATGTGCTTATAATAAGTACTTTCCTATGCTGCAAATTTTTTTTTCATCAGTCGTCCAACTCTTGATTGCTGCTCTAGTTATCTAATGTACGCAGACATTGCATAGCCTTCTCTTTTCCTCTTGGCGAAATTGAATAGGTAGGAGTAGTCTTAGGAAGCTTCCCATGACGTCCTAACCCTCATTTCTCTCGTGCAATTTCTGTCCAAATCTTGATAAAATCGACGACTGTGTCTAATTGTGGGTCTTGCGTGGGCTTTGACTCTTGCATTATATATGATGCAAACCATCATCGCTGCTTTGAACAACAATTAATGTGAGATGTTCCAACGTTCGTTCGCTCTTAATCGCACAAATCACGGTAATCACATTTCACGATAATTGTGAAGGCTAAACGGACAATTTATATATATCGCCGATGGGAGAGATATTGCAGTGTTCAACATAAAATGGAAAAATAAAATCGTCTTATCATTATAATTTAATGGTCAAGAGACCCAATTGTCATGTATAGCATGTATTTAGACAGATAACTTTTGGCGGGTCTTGAAAAAAGGTTCAGTTGCACGGATTACATCTTTAATAAATTCATATGAAACATCACGTCTTGTCTACTCGGATGTCGGCTCTAGGATGATGATTGAAGCCCACTGATTGATGCGGAAAATGCCAACCGCCCCTAAGAGAAGACCCTCTTTCTCTTTTTCTCCCTTACAATCATCTTCTATTTCCTAAGAAAAGACAAATCTCTCTCTCTGTCTCTGTCTCTCTCTCTCTCTTTAATTAGGAAAAGATGGAAAAAAGAGAGAGAATGATGCTGATCATACACGGAAGATAGATTTATTAATAGGAAGAAAGCTACTAAAACACGCAATCAATTCAAAGTGGGTCTTCGAAATCAATGGACTCGGACGATAAGCAAATCTAAAACCCTTGAAACATTGTTTCCCCACTTTGCAAATCACACAGTTAAATCAGCGGACATAGGTTCCTATAACTAGTTCCGACGTGATCGGCTTATATGCTATCGTGACTGGACATGGGTGATTCAGGTCAATGTTTTTTCGAACAAAGGTCTTTCACGAGCTTAGTTTTGAACCCTTATTATGCTCTAGCTGCCTAATCATCCCGAGTCAATATGGTTCAACCCGGCGATCACTTGGACAACGATCTTATCCTTTCCTCGTACATCTTCAAAGAGATCGTATGTGCCATTACGCAACAGGTTAGTACATTTGGCAATGTGGGAACGCCCGAGATCCGGATGAGGAAGAGCTCAAAAGTTTTGGTTAAGTTCGGATGAATCCAAAAGAAGATAAGCAACCCGCCTTCTTTGACTTTTTCACACACACGACGCACGTGTTTATTGTATACATTGGCAAATGCTTGACGCAGCCACTTCACTCGAGTCACCCTTCCGTGTTAATTTGGATATTTTTTCCCTCCTTATTCCCCCCACTAATTAAGACAAAAATGGGGGGTTGGCCACTAAATTTAAAGAGCAAATTCTGGAGTGCTTGAGCCACTTTTCCATCTTTTTCATCACTCGCAAAATGAAGGACGAAAAGGGCTTACCACTAAGCGTGATCATGTCTGATATTGGTGTACAGGACAAAACCATCCATCCATCCATCCATGCAATGCAGGATGAAAATGTTGGATGCGGGAGGATAGTGATCCTCTTGTTTGCCCAAATAAGATCAAGTTTTAGTCGATTTGCCTTCTTTCAGATCACGGGACATCGTCGAAAAGCAACGCCGTCAATAGCATCTGTCAGGATCTTTAGAGAATAAACATCTTGATCGCGATGCAAGGTTAATAAGGATTTAATCCAAAGTTGGCAAAGTTGAAACCCTTCTTTTAAAGTGACGCGGGGCTCTTGACTTCATGACTTGTATATGAGAGATGATAAGACATGGCTATTGCCATATGTGGAGTCCAAGGCCATGAGATTAAGGGATCCATTTGTTTTGCGGAAAATGAATAATTTGAAAAATATTTTGCTAAAGTTGATTGCTTGTATCTAGTGAATCGAAAACATTCTCCATCGACTAATTACTTCACCAAATATAATCGATCGTTTTTAGAAAAAGATTTCCCAAATCAGGCATTTCCGTGAAACAAACAAAAATGGAAAAGTGAGAATAATTTAAACTTAATTTATCATGGAGTTGCAACTATATTGGATGATTTCATATGCATATATACCCCAAAGCTTGGTAGAAAATACTAAAGAAAGCAGCCGATGTATCTACGTATTGAAATAGATTGACCATTGTATAATCTGCATGAACTCATTATCTGTTTGAAATCAAAATCATATGATACATTTCCCTACGAATTTCGAAGTAACTGATGCAGTTGGTCTTCTTAGTTTTCCCAAACAGAAAGCGAGAGACTTCTTCAACCGTGTTCTTTCCCGAGATAATGTTTCAGGCCAGACAGAACTAATTCGTCGCTGATAATGTCATCTTGTGACAAGTTTGAAGTTTTTCCGGCGAGATCGGGTCTGATTAGTGGAATTACCGGGAGATGCCGGCAAACACGACTGGAGAAGATAGGTTCTCCGAACCATTGGCATGGGAAACAAGAAGACGGGGTGGCCCGTAATGAAACCGAGCATATATACTTCCGATGTACGTTGGCCGATGCATGATCTCATTGTGGTAATGAAAAAGTTAGTAGTTCAATTAATAACTCTTGCTCTCTCAAATCTTCCCCTCAGACGATGGAGACGGAGGTTGTTTAGTATCCGATAGAATAACGGCGGCGTTGGAGCGGTCCGTTGCCAGGAAGAAAAAAAAAAAAAGCGGGAAACAGATCTTCCACATCATATATATACACCAGATAGTGAAAGCCCTTGCAATGTTTTTTAATAGTTTGTAGAACAAGTTTATAGGGAACTGTTTTAGGACAAAAGACTGGGAATTTCAGGATGGCCTTGAAAAACTCTGAACATAACCCAACCACCACATTTGGGATCACCAGCAATCTCCCTGGGGGGCATTCAGTGTCTCTCCCTTACCAGCCAAACTGCATCGGAAACGAAGGCAATGCGAAAAGAATTCAGATTGTGAAAGCATCTTCTTTGCTCAAGACAGATGAAACCACGGGACTTCATTGCGCGAAAATGGAGGAAGAGAAAAAGAAGAGGGTGGTCTTACCAGCGACTTCTTCTTCTTCTTCTTCTCGATGTAGTCCAGGAGCTCCTGCTGTCGGCTAATCGCATCGTCCAGAGCCTGGACAAGCAACAAAACATGTGGTTTTCTTGACAACTTACAGTTGAAATTGTCCATCCAGCTAGAGAAACATAAATCCATGAACTGATTGCAAGAATTTACATGGCCATTCGAATCCTAGCAGCTCATTACGGCCGTGAACTTTTCAAAAGAATCTCTTTTTTGAACTCTTACTTAGGGGCAAAGCCAGGATGCTTGGACAGTGAGACATTTGGATGGATGTTAATACATCAAATTGAAAAAACTTCATTTTCCAGTTCAAAGTATTCGTGCTTCTAATCATAGTGCATGGTAGATGGCAAGTTAAAACTGCTCTGGTAGAGCGTTGTATTGACCGATGACTGTGTCATTTTAAAACTAACCTTCTTGGTGGCCGTAAGCTCTTGCTCCAATGTGCCGACCCTGCTTATCGCAGCATCCAACATTTCCTGCTTCTCCACCGGCATGGCAGCAGGCTTCATGTTCAGGACAGTGACCCTCTCCTCCAACTCAGCCATGCGTTTCAGCATTGTGAAGTAGTCGGAAGAAGAGATAGGGGCCGGAGCGAACTCAGAGAAGTGCTTGCTCTTAGCCATGTCATCGGCATAGTAATCCGGGCCAGAGTACAAGGTAGCATCAGTGACCTTCTTGGGCATGTTGCGCGTCATTCTAATGACGGTGGCGACACCCATAACCAATGTCATCAGGCCGGAGAAAAGATGAGAGCTAAAGCCATCAGTTTCGGGGGCTTTGTGAGGATCAGCCATGACAAAGTGATTTCCTGATGCAGCATGAAGAAAACACAGATCAGGGCAAAAAGAACGAATAGAAAAAATAGTATATGGGTCGCTTCAATTGAAAAGCTGGGAAGATTCATCGGTGCGACATACTATTCCAAACAGGTAGGACAGAAATTGGAGGCGATCTATGCACAAACTACTGAAGACTTGTCTTTGATCAAGAGGCAGTTAAGTAACTAACTTAATAAAGGACAAGGTGTGTCGGGTGGCAGGCGAAAAAAGAGGATATAAATGTACCTTTTGGAAGTGCCAATTTATCATCATGTGCAAACTTTTCCCAAGCCGCGACGACGCTCTTATCGACCATGGGGACGAAATCCTCACGCCTGAGAGATTTCTTGCAAGTTTGGCTAACATGGACCTGCAAAAACCTCGTGCTTAAGAATGCAGGACATAGCAATATCCGATAAACGTGGATACATGAGGAAAATGAAAAGGAATAGAACGAACAATTTTCCGGCTAAAAGAGACCACTGGAAGAACTATTTGGAGGCAAGGAAGTTAGTACAGATAGCCTTGCCAGGCTAATTTGTGCACATAAGGGAAGCGAAAAGATATAGAAAAAGCACATGCTTCCTTAAAGCTTTTTGTCTAAACAAACAAATCGTGTCGAGTTGAAAAAGACTTTGAAAAATCACGCAGGCTGTCGTAGTTTCTTGCTTTGCTTCTTAATTTTATGAACGAACTGAAACAAGAACACATCTGTAAGCAAGAAAGTGGTTGCTAACCTATGATAACACTCTCTTGCGCCTTCTACTCGCTAATCTATTCATTCTAAAGGTTCAGAAGCTAGTTGTACGTACTTCTTCGACAATAGGAGAAAGATGGGGAGGTTGAGGTTGCGCATCCACAACGTCGGCATTGGCGTGATCACATCCCTATAGAAGTTAGGAACAAATCTCAGCAAGGAAACAAAATGAAAAAAAGCAAAGACGGCAAATGAGGTTAAGAAAGAAGGCAAACCTTGGCATTTGCCGTCTCCTCCTCAGAAACCATCTTCTCATCACCAATCTTTGAAATCTTTCGGCACATGTGTTCGCCATTTTGAACCATCTACCAAGCGTGTAGCAAAGTGAGACTCAGTCGAAGACTGAAGCAGAAAAAACCAACAGACCGACGCCAATGAACTACAAGGACTCAAAAAGCGAGTTGTTCTGGGAGACCTTCATTATATCTTGGTGCTTCCATGGGCCCTTATCAGAAAGCATACAGCCACCCTGGTCAGCACAAGTACAAGCGCCTCCCAAGAATTCTGGCAACTCGCTGCCGAACGATCAAAGAACAATGATCAGGACCCTAAAAAGTAGGATAATGTGTGGCAAAACAAAAAGAGAGAACAATTATAGGCTTACCTTGCATCGATTATTTCGAGCAACTTGCTCTGGTACTTGTTACCGAGGACCTGTTATGAGTGTGTATTCTTGTTAATTCGAGTCTTCCATGTAAGTCTAATTGCTCAAACATATATGATGCACATTGCACGCACTTACATGAATCTTAGCCGTGGTCTTCGGGTCAAGGAAAGACTTGACAGTGTTCCACAGCATTCTAAAGCCAGAACCCGCATTGATAATGAACATCCGGTTCAAGGTCTGCAGTGGAGACAAAACACGTTTCCGCATCATGTGAAGTTAAAGTACCGATAGCTAGTAATGACTAACAACAGATGCTCGGTAGTGAGTTGCCTTGAGATAAGGTAAGAGTGATGTAGTACCTCGGGGTAATTGTCACCATCAATCTTCTGAAGGCGAGTGACGAGGTCCCTGGCGGCTTTGTTGAAATTCTTAAGCCCCTGCAGCGTTAACAAATTCTAAGAGAACACCCTAAATTTTGTTTGATCTTGTACATCTTGTACTTGAGACAAGCAACTAATTTTGTTTCCATATCAGCAGCACCAAAACTTTTGTTCATCGTCATTTTTTGGCTTACCACTCCCTGCACATCCAAGATTGTAGTGCTTTGATCGATGTGCTTCTTCGCTGCTATGGAGCAAGCTGGGAATTTCACAGCAAAGATCCTCTCGAACTCCCGAACATGGTATTTCACATATCGCTCCATGGTCGTGACTTGCATCAGCTTCGTGGCATCCACCTGACCGAGTCTCTCAATGTACACGGGTCGACCTTCCTTATCTACGCCATGATGCCCTTGAGGATAATACTTGAGGACTTCATTAATCTCTTCGAATTCGAATTCCTGACAAACAAACAGGGATTAGCAGAAATATATTGTAACTCAAGGATATGCATTCTCTTGTGACAGGAAACCAGACTCGTGACAAGAATGAGTGTGCGTCGACATCTTGAGGCATCACTACTAGACAGACTCTTTAGCCTCAACAAGAGTTCCTGCAACAATCACCTCCAAGATGTTGTCGGCGCCAAATTCTTCCCTCCACTGGATCATACTGGCCCACATTTGCTTCGATTTCTCGATGTCAAACTTCCTGGCCTTCAAGAACCTACAGTATCAGGGCCTGAATTGTCAGGTAAAGTACATTTCTTCTAACATATAGCCGTGCTCTTTGTGTGATAGAACAAACTGATTTTTTTGCTCCTCGTGTCGCAGCTAAGTCAGTAACTTATGTATTCACAAGCCAAAGTGAAAAATCAGGTACCGGAGCATCATGTGGTAATCATCATGCTTCGACGGCAGGAGTTCCTCCAGTATCAGCGCTTGGCGGAAAGCATCGACGGCTTGCAGCTCTTCAGCATCATGCTCATCCTCGATGTCAACGGACATGACCTTGCTGCTCCTCCTACCCCTCTTGGTCAAAGAATGCCTGAACTTGTTGGAGGCATTGATAGCCTTCTTCTTGAAAGATGAAATCTTGTTCTTCTCTTGAGGCTCGACATCAGATCTCTCATCAGCTGCACATTGATAACAACAGGAGCAGAAAAACATCAGAAATCCTGTTCTGAGATTGCAAGAACGGCCGGAATATTTCCCTCAACACATGAGACGTAGCTGCCCATAAGTTCACCAAGATTTCATGCGGCAACAGCACTTCAATTCGCTTTCAGTACTTTCTTTTCTTTTTATGTATGGATCAATATAATATGCTAGCAGTTCTTGTATCCGTTGGAATATTACCGGCCTCTCCTATCTTGAACTCCGATGCATTAATGCAACCGCAAAGAAATGAAGTCGCGAATCGTAGAGGAAAGCATTACCTGGTTTGGGAGATAGTGGTCCCGACATGGTACCGCTTGTTCCTATTTCGTGTCAATGAATCCCAATGCCAGGACCTTGTTGCAGACCCCGAAGAAGCAAGTTAGGAAGGGCAAACAAATCAGCAAAAGCTTGACAACTACCCGAAACACGAAATCACACAATCAACATCCCCCCGCAACAAAGACATGCCGCAGTTAATGCAAAATTGGGATACCAATTGCGATCGCACCAGACAAAATGTTCGCGAATGCATCACCCCCGCCGACACGAATTGTCAGCTCTACGCGCAAACAAGAATCCTAGCTCGAAGCCAACCCCCAAAACGAACCGCGATTCGAGATGCAAAAATCCGAATAACTAAGCTATCAAAAAACAAATGAACCAAAATGGAAAAATAAAAATGAAAATTCACAGCTGAAGAAGGGCGTACCTAATCGAAAAGGGTAAGAACAGAAAGCAGGTGAAGAATGTGTTATGATCTTTTATTGCTCTTCCTCCGGGGGGGTGCTCTTGGAGAGGGAGAGGGTTTTGAGGAAGAAGAGGGAGCGTGGCCTCACAATTTTCCAGTGGAGCGGAGCGGTTTTCGGACATGACGTGGGTTTCCAACAGACAGGAACATGGAGACTCTCCGAGTTCACGCAGTGTCATGCGAATTCCAAGGCCAATCCGCTCAAACAACATTTGATATCATGTTGGAAAGCCTAAACCGACTCCAGTCCACCAACGTCTTTTCCAATTCTCCCGGGAAAATTCGTTTCCTTTTCCCTCTTATCCCTCTCGAGTGTTGACTTTTGACTCCACTTGAGTTTTGAACACTCTGCAAAAATTTTCTCTTTATTTCTGGCAAATGTATTGCTTTGTCACTACTGTCATCAACAGGGAAAATTCTTCAAAAAATCTTAAATTTATTGCGCTTTTGTCAATTCAATATTAAACCTTTTGATTTTATCAATCGATTCCTAAACATTTTCATATTTTACCAATTGACTTCATCCTGCCGATTTTGACCATAAATCGATGATGTAGATGCCGGTTGTCCTACGTGACAAAGCCAACAATGATCGCAACGCCCTCGCTAGGTGCTGGCGAGGGCTTACCGACCCTCGGCGGCCACTGAAGAACAAATAAACAAAGAAAATAAAAAAAGGAAAGGAAAAAAAATAGAAAAAATAAAATAAAAAATAGAAAATTCCAAAAATGACAAAAGATTATTTTCCATATCGGTGTTAGTTGTGCCATGTCGAACGGCCTATGTCCACGTTAGCGGTTATCCGCCGAAATTAGCCGAGTAGACTAAATTGGCAAAACGTGAAAATGTTTTATGACTCAATTGACAAAATTACAAGATTTATTACTGAATTAGTAAAAGTGCAATACGTTTAACGCTTTTTGGACAATTTTCTGATTATCAACCTTTCTATTGTAAAGTGCTCGAAACCTTTCAAATTGGGTCTAAATTAGCATGTAAATTTATATATGAATTTTTTAATCTACATGAGACAAAGCCCGTAGCAAGGGCAATGTCTCGGGCATATATATGCAAGGCGACTGTATAGCTAATGTAGGATTGTTTCTTCTGGACCAACATATTTGCCCCAGGAACCGGTAAATACCTTTGATATAAAAAGGAGTTGAGCCCTACCAAGAATAGCTATAACGTCCCGATGTTCTTTGTAACATTGTAAAGTTTGCTTAACTCATGGGACAGTTTCGTTGCGTTCCTCCCCAAATATTCGAGGTTTTATCATGCAAGCAGTTCAGTACGAACAAAGAAATTTCTTGCCTACTGCCCGAGAGGGTTTCATAGCCCTCACCAGATCCGGGTCTTGCCTAATGGCCGACGAGGGTCGCAGGCCTTCGCTTGTGACCGACGACCCTTGCCGGTCTTAGAAGAAAAAAAATAGAAAATAAAAAATTCAGAATTTTTTCTTAAACTTATATAAAAAAAAAAGTCAATTTTTTCAAATTATAAAAATTGTCCACAATGATTTAGTAATACAATTTTTCAAAAATTTATAAGAAATAAGTTCTCTTATATTGCATTAAATATGAAAATTTTTTAGTAATATGGATCGAATCTGATATTGGTCGAATATGAATAAAAAAAACTTACATTACACATAAATGAATCATAAATGGATTAATGGGTCAATTCGACCCACCCGTTTGACAAGTTTTAGTAAAAAGTTAATTATTATTGGACAAAGATCTATTGTATTTCATTCTATTCAAAGTACACTCTTTGACAATTTTTTCTCTAGCGCTAAAAGAAGTGAGAAAAGACTTTCTTTCTTCGGACTCTTTCTATTTGGAGAAAAAAAGGAGAGTGTTTTTGCTAATCGTGTCTTTCGTTCTCAAATCAAGCGGTGTCTTGAATCACGGTGGAAACGTAAACGAGCAAAAGCACACACCAACAACAATTGCAAGTTATATAAAAGTACAATTCTCAGCTAAGCAGGAGATGCAAAACTTGTGCAAGTCATATTTCTCTATTCACGAACTCTTTGATTGAAGGTGTCCCAGGCACATAAGCTATGTGATTGTGATCCAAAAACTAGAGCAACATTCGCAGGTAACTCCATTTGAATAGCGAAATCTCAACATATTTGACATAGTTAACCCAACATGCGGTATGGAAGCTACAAAAATTTAAGAAAAAAGCTGCATGTGGCTTTCTTTTTTTCTAGTCAGATACAGAATCAAGCTTCAAACTTGCTGGAAATACGTGTCGACTGCATTTGAATGTTGAAAACACGATAGCAAAAAACAAAAATTATGAGAACAATTATACAGCATGCGCCGCAAAAGCTACAAAATCTTCAAGAAAAGAGACGGCATTTTCTTCCCATTTTTAGTCAGAATCAGAATCTGGATCCACAGAAGATCTCACACTTCTGTGCCTATTTTCCAGATATTCGCTACCTTCATCATCTTCATCGTCCTTCTTCTCACTTACTATGCCTGTACGTCAATGAGCATTTAATTATCAAATTCATGCATGTAATTGCACGCTCATGCGTGGTGCGTGTGCGCATAAGAGAGAGAGAGAGAGAGAGAGAGAGAGAGAGAGAGAGAGACCTTTCTTGAGCAGAAGAGCCTCCAGTGCCCTTGTAGAAAAGTCATCTTTCCCTCCAAGATCTTGAAATCCCACTAGTCTATCTACTGCAATCCCTTTCCTGAAATAGGAGTGAAGGAAACCTCAAGCTTAACAGATCATCTTAGGGGAAACATGAACAGAGTAACTCTCTGGATCACCTCAAGCTTCAATGTCATTGCAGAGATATAATGCTAAGCCTGACCTGAAAAGTATTACACAGGGCAATGTTTTCACTCCTAGTTTCGCCACGAAAAAGGGCGCATTCTGCATCACAGCTAACAGCAGCAATTAGCACTCTCATTTCATTGCTTTGGAATAACTTCTAGCAAATGTCAACTAACCTCTGCATCGAGCTTGATGAACTTCGTATCCAAATGCTTTGAAGCAAGTGTCTTCAGATGCTTGTCCATTATTCTGTGAAGGCATTACCCAAGTATAAACACGTACACAATTGAACACCAAGTAAACACCAAGACTCCAAGACTTGCGAGTGACGAAGAATATTCTACTGGCATTACTTGCAACGGTAGAACTCTCGGTGATAAAAGTGACAGATCGCTTTTTCACTTCCAGTGACTTCGCCCAAGAAATCGCCCTCAGTTATCTCCCTGTATTCGCCATGTCCCTGCCGCTTCAATGCTTGGCGCTTCTCAGCTTCTTTCTGTTCAATCAGAACAGAAAAAAGGACAATGAAACTGACAAATCTACCACTGATACCTCATATTTATAACTCACAAGTAGGGAAATTTTCTCACCTTGAGGGCCGCAATCCGATCAGCATGCAGTTTTTCCAGTTCAGGATCCTGTCATCGAAAGGCGATATTTAAACTACAAAATAGAAACTATGATACAATGCTTACGAATTTACATGTAAAGGATCATAACAGAAGATACACACTTACATCCATCAACTCATCAAGATCAACCTCCAGGTTGGTAGAAGTGGAAGTTTGAGCTTTTTGTTGGGTTAGAATCTCCTGTGAAAATCAGTAGACAGTCAAGCCCAACACGGAGAGAAAAGAATGTACAAAAGGCTAGAGCTTACACTCGAACTTTCAAAGCCCTTCACAAAAACAGTAAGAACTAAAAAAAAAAAAAAAACAGAGAGAGAAGAAAAATCGATCAAATCTAGCTGATAATATGAGTTGCTGCAATCGAATCCAATCTCAACATCCACTACATCAAAAGGAGCAACTCCCAGCAACAGCAAGATATAGCCATTGAAATTTCCCAGCTTTCGGCAATTTTGAAACACAGAACTAAAAATGCCAACAACCCGGATAATCAAACGAATAGAACAACAAAAGAAAATGAACCCCAACGCTAGAAAAATTCAAAAAAGCACACCTTTTGATAATCGCGAGCAGCGGCAGCCATTACATTCCCAAATGCTAAATTTTGGAGAGTGGATTTAACTGAATCTGGGTCCATCTCGTATCTTTCTCGCCTCCTGTCTCTCTGAAACCTGAATCGATCGACACTGATTAAACGAACGGGGAAGGAAAAATTCAAGAAAGCAAAAACAAAATCCGCGAGAGCAGGATCATTCGAAGCTTCGAAAATGAAGGTAGATTGTGTTCACACCAACCCGAGATCTGGATCGGTTGAATCGGGACGGCTCGCTTCTGGTACAGGCTTCGAGATCGAAGGCAGGGAGCAAAAGAAATATTATGAACTTCGAAAACCTTGTTCACACGAGAACGAAAAGCGGAAAATCACAGCGAACTGATTGGCGAGAACCGGAGGACGTGACAAGGGAAAACGGGGCGGTTCGGATCGGACCGGACAGGACCCGTTGTCCAGGCCTGAATTTAGGATCATGTCAGGCCGTTTGCAAGCGTCGGAACATGAATGGGCCAGGCCCAATAAGCGGTTTACGTCATTTTGAAGTTGCACATGTTGGATTTTGGGATTTGATAACATCGAAGAGTTTTAATTGCGTCTGATAATCTTTAGGTACAGATCTCTTAATTGACTAATATAAGTAAAAATAAACAAATTAATTAAGTTAAGAGAGACATGATAGGATATGCATAGAAGGAATCAGCATCACAATGATTCAATTCGAGATTGGTAACGGTGAAAACGGTGAATTACTGCAGGCGGCGGCGAAGAGTGACGATTGTTAGCGGTGCAGATAAAGTTAGGTGAAAGGTGCCGGTCACAATGGCCATGGTGTGGTGCCCATGCGCGATTTACGAAGTCATTGGCTATTAGACAAAGGTCTATTTGCGAAGATTCTTTCTTTACAATGGATGTAAAGTTTTTCCATAAATCAAACATGTTTGATTGTCTATTAAATCGTTCGTATATTTCGTCATCATCTGCCTTAGTTGTCTTCCTTCCCGTTCATCTTTTCCACCACTTGCACCTCCTTTTTCTCCTCTTTCTCTGCCGACACTTCCTGCTCCTCAACCTTCTTGGCCTTTCGCTCCTCATTTTCCTTGATCTTCATCTTGAGGAACTCAACCATGTCCTTCAACGCATCCCCGGGCTCCTCGCTCTTCATCATCTGCTCCGCGACTTCGGCCGGGGTGACTTCGGCAGCGTGGACCAAACCCTCGATCTCTCCGAAGAGCGTGTGGTCCTCGACCCCGAGGTAGTTCGAGGCAAGGAGCCTGAACCCGCACGGGGTGCAGTAAGACATGTGGACGTGGACGTCCATACGGCCGGGCCGGAGAAGAGCCGGGTCGAGCTTTTCTTTGTGGTTTGTGGTGAAGATTATGATCCGCTCGTCGCCGCAGCTCGACCAGAGCCCGTCGGTGAAATTGAGGAAGCCTGATAATGTGACCTGCGGCATCCCAGGGGCGATGGTGATTACCATATGAAGCAGCAAGGGGACATTACATGGTCCTCCCCGAAAGGCCAAAATGAAGTTTCCAAGGAACTCCCATAAAGAAGAAGCCACGTGTCGAGTACTCTAATAATTTTATGTTATATTTTGTCCAAGAATTGATCAATCTAACATGTCTTGACTGATTAAGTCAACCAATTGGAAATTTCAGTTGACTAGGTTGGAAAATTTGTTTGCATAGGTAACAAAGTTTTCTTTTTACGAGTGGCCTCGAGATCATGAGTTTTATTTATTTATTTTTTTTGTCAAAGCCTCGAGATCATGAGTTGAGTATATTTTATCTAGTCTCCTAACATTAAAGATCAAATCTGAATGATCAAAGTATGAAGAGACAAACCTGATTCTCCGGTTCGCCGCGGGAGGAGGGGCTTGCCGACCGGGCAATGCGGTCGTGGAACTCAATGGTGCAGTCGATGTCCTCAACCACCAGGATTGACCGGTTTGCCGTTGCCACCAGCAGCTTCCTCAACTCCGAGTTCCGGGTCAGCTCGGTCATCTCGAGGTCGTAAATGTCGAACTTCAAGTAATTCGCCATAGCCGCGATCAGGCTCGACTTCCCCGTCCCCGGCGGACCGTACAGCAAGTAGCCCCTCTTCCACGCCTTGCCTACTTTCCTGTAATACTCTCTCCTCTTGACGAACCTCTTCAAGTCCTCCTTGATGAACTCCTTGGCTGCCGCCTCCATTGCGAGGGTCTCGAATGTCGCGGGGTGGTCCAGGTTAATCGGGGTCCAGGCATCGGAGAGGCTGCCGCTGTACATGTTCTCCCAGCACGGCGTGAACAGCTTCAGCGTCTTCTTCTCCTGCCTCATCCACTTGGCCTCCTCCACCACGTGGGGCAGGTACGTGCTCATCACCATGTCCTTGTGCTTCTTGTGGAAGCTGAGCTCGAAGAAGCGGGCTTCCGACTCCGTGGCGACCGGGCCCATAGTCCTCCACCTCCCTCGGCTGGCTCCGAGACCTGTCTCGACCATTCTGGAGGCCATGACCCACCTGAGCTTGGCACCGCCGAACGTGTCCACAACCTCCTCGCGCGGCTCCATTGAAATGTTGAGGTTGTCCTCGCCTTCGGGCTTGGCAACCCGCAGACGGCGAGTGGTTGGGGAGATCTTGGCGGACAGGTAGATCTGCGCAGCGTCGTAGATTTGGTTGCTGACGAGGCCTTCGTATTCCTCGATGACGAGGGTGAGTTGGGAGGAGAAGCGGGCGAGGAAGCCGTGGACGGCGGAGGAGAGGTAGTACTGGAGGTCGTCAGGGAGGAGATCATGGGTGATGGAGCGGGCAAGCATCACCGTGGCCGTGACGGACGCGGCGGCCGAGAACACCGCCTTGGCCGTGGCGATTTTGGACTCGGACGATGAAGTCGACTCCATCGAATATCTTTTCCTTTTAGGGTTAAACGGGAGACACACAGATATATATACGGACACGCACGCGTCTCGATTCCTTGGTCATCAAGATTTTTTTTTTTCTGGTCGGACTGGGTCATCAAGGTTGAATAGCGTTTGAATGAACCTCCAAATTGAGGAAACATCGTGGCTTTGTTTTGTTATTGACTTTTCTGTCTCGTTACCTCTCAGATCCAAGTCAGATAGGAACTTCAGAAAATTCATCAAGAGCCTTGTCTAATGTGATGCCGGTTTACTATAGCCGGAGCGCCTACCGACGAAAATATAACTCGAGTTTGAACCCCTTAAAAAAAATCCGATTTAATTATGTTTTTCGAGTTTGAATAGATTTCCTAAATTTCTTATTGAGGATACAAGTATCGTACATAGGTGAGTTTTGGTTTTTGTTATTAGGCAAAAAAGTCAAACTAAGCGTGAGGAGAGATGTTAGAATATATAGATTATACTACGTCTTCATCCAACAGTTTAAGCTTATAGAATAATTGACAGTGGTCCCACCAAATCTCACAATATTAGAGCTGGAGGTCCCGAACTCAAATATTTCCAAGCCCTTATTTGCCTCTCCAATTAAATATTTCCACGTTTAATACTAGATAAAAAGACCAGATTAAGCATGAGGGGGAGTGCTAGAATGTATAAATTAAACCGCGCCTTCATCTAACAAAGTTAAGTTTTTTTATAATAATTGCCAGCAAATCTCACATTTTCGATCCATCAATTAGACTATGAGCTTTCGGCCCCGTCATAATGGCGTGCCCGTGAATTACATCCTAAAGAAATGCAAATATTTTGAAGTTGCAAAATTTGTGAATTCATTTGATGTATGAAGAAGAAAATACAAGTATTTTGAAGTTGCAAAATTTGGGAATTCGTTTGAGGGATTAAGAGTGATTGACGGTTAGGAAATACTAAAGACTCTTGAGTAACTCGAGTGCAATCATAAGATTCATTGTATCGTTTGATCTGTTGAACGATTCCACACTGATTTTCATCATAGCAGTTGTGAATGAGTGAAAAAGAAACCGCCGGATGATAGTGTCCGAGTTTCCAATAAGATGGAGGACATTGACCAAGAACTCTTGGGCCTCGTCCTTTATGTATGATTCATGAACGTGAACTTTTTTGGCCACGTCTGAGTTCTTGGATCAAGAGCAATAAAATAACAAAAATCAGATTCTCCAAGCTACCTCGAATGACCAAAATAATTTATTTTTGCTAGGGGTGGGAAAAGATGGAAGAAAAGAGCATCTCATTTCATCTTTTCAGCTTTCAAGTAACTCTTATCACCTCTGTTGTAATATGACGCTTGGAAACTAATCAAAATCTTACAAATAAGTTAATGTAAAAAGTCCAAAAAAATAACAATGAACGATAAAGGACGTCGGAGATTACGTGATTTGATCCGAATATTGGTACATATATTCACGTGGAGAGCCGGAAAGAACAATCTATTATAATCGGAGAATCGGAGTTACAATAACTCAATACATTCGTATTTTCTGTACCTAGATTATACCCAAGCCTAAAATTTTCACAATAAACAACTTGGATATAATAAAACTCGCGACGCAAATCCGTTTACGGATCGCAAAAGAGAAGAAATTCGCAACACTGGATTGGATGCGTGTCCTCCGCTTCGTCCTTTCGTGGCTTCCTTCAGAATGCTTTTCTTTTTTACTGTGCGGTGGTGTCTCGGCTAACGAACAAACCACAAAAGTCCTCTCCTTTTTATTTGTATGGCTGCAGCAGGTGTGAGAAATAAGAAGGCTAAAGCCTTGCTTATTTTGTTTCTCACACAAAGACCATAGTACCCCCACAAATGAAACAGAATCATATATATATATATATATAGTGGGTCCCTCTTTTGTCCTGTACAGAAAGATATATATATATATATATATAGTGGGTCCCTCTTTTGTCCTGTACCGAAAGAGATTATTTTATTTTATTTTCTTTCTTTTGTAGGTATATCAAGGACCCACACGTCCATGTCCTTTGAACAGTCTTGTACCAACCGAATATTAGTGAGTCCCTTCGTCCAAAACTAATTTAGCAAAGTTTTTTACGAAAATCAAACTTGAGACATAATTTAATAATTCTCCACATTTACTCGATGTTTGAATCTTATTCATAGTGCTCATTCTCCATGTTGCCCTCCCAACGCCCCGACGGGTGCTCACTCTTCACAGATGCCAATAATACTCAAGCAAAGTTTGAGCTTCGCCAAAGAAACGGGGTTAGTCATCATGTCCGCAGGGTTCTCCACTATCGTTATCTTTTTCACAACTTTACGCTTCCTTAAGACATCTCGGATGAAGTGCTAGCAAATGTCGATAATCGATATGCTTCGTCCGCTCATGATTAACTGGATTATACGGCAGATAAATCGTACATTGGTTATCACAGTATATATCAACACTTTTCTATTCTAACCCAAAGTCCAAGAGCAAACCCCGTAACCATATCATCTCTTTCGCTATAAAGGTCGATGCCATGTATTTTGTCTTAGTCGACAACAAGGCAACGTGATCCTGTAAGGACCCTTTCCAACTAACCGCATCACCCGCAAGTGTAAATAAGTACCCCGCTAAAGACATCCACTCATCCAAGTCGCCTACAAGATCGAATCCACAAAACCAAGTGGTTTCTCCGCCATTATTGTCCTTCCGATATACTATACCAACATCCGATGTCTCCTTTAAATATCCGAGGATCAATTTCACAACTTCCCAATGAGCTTTACCGGGACATTTCATATAACTACTAACTACACTCACCGCTTATAAAATATCAAGCCTAGTGCATACCATAGCATACATAATACTATCCACTGCACTAGAATAAGGAATACGAAATATATGCTCCTCATCCTCCTCGGTCTGCGGTGATAACTTAAGTAAAAATGTAAAGTGTTTCGCTAATGGTATACTCATAGATTTCGTTGATTGCATATTAAAACGTGCTACGATTTTCTCAATATATTTCTTTTAAGATAGATGTAATACTCATGCAGTCCTATCACGCAAATTCTCTATGCCTAAAATTTTCTTTATAGCACTTAAATCTTTGATCTAAAACTCAACACTTAATTGCCTCTTCAGCACATCAATATCAGACATATTTTTTGTTGCTACTAACATATCATCAATGTATAATAGCAAATATATTAAATACCCATCCTCCAATCTCCTAAAGTAAACACATCTATCTATCTAACTTTTTAAATAGTCCCGACTAGCCATAAAAGCATCAAAACGTTTATATCACTGTCTAAGAGACTGTTTCAGCTCATATAAAGATTTTTTTAGCGAGCAAACAGGGTCTTCCTTACTCGGAATAGCAAATCGCTCCGTCTGCCTCATGTAAATCTACTCCTCCAACTCACCATGACGAAACGCCGTTTTCACATCAAGCTGCTCCAACTTAAGTTATTGTGCAGCAACTAAGGCAAGTAAAACATGAATAGAAGTATGTCTTACCATAGAAGAAAACACATCATTGTATTCAATACCCTCCCGATGATTATACCCCTTTGCAACAAGTTTCGCCTCATACCTCGCTGCCTCGACACTAAGAGTGCCTTCTTTCCGTTTGTAGAACCATTTATTTCTCACAATCTTCTAGCTCTTGAGTGCTTTAACTAGCTCCCATGTCTGATTTCGATGGAGTGATTCCATCTCTTCACCGATAGCCTATAGCCACTACAACGATTTAGAACTAGCCATCGCCTCGAGGTAAGATGAAGGTTCATATGTTTCAACCTCGTCATATATAGTCAAAGCATAAGCAATATTTGTATAAGCATAACGTATCGATGGTTTAATTTGTCTTCTCGTCCTGTCTACGGCTATACTACGATGCAGATGTGCTGGTTGTTTAGTATCACCGACTTTAGAAACTGCGGCCTCATCTACAATCTCAACCTCTGTTACCTCCGAGGTCTCCGGAGTCTCCACTTGAAGCTCCACCTCACTACCGACACTATGATCCGTCTGTTTTGCTAGTTGTGTCTCAAAACTCCTCTATCGAAAGATTGCAGTCTTGTCGAAAATCACATCTCTACCGATTAGAAAATCGGGTGATCCGGGATCGGTGCACCACAGCTTGTAGCTTTTCATCCCATTTACATAACCCAGAAATATGCACTTCTTCAACCTCGTTTCAAGCTTACTATCACTCGCATTAGCATATGCGGGATATCCGAATACTCGTAATCTGGAGTAATCAATAGGTTTTCCCGACCATACTTCCTCTAGAGTCTTTCACTTTATAGCAGATGATGGAGATCGATTAATCACGTAACATGTCATGTTCACTGCTTCGGCTCAAAATTCCTTTCATATTCCATCATGCGAAAGTATGCTCCGAGCCCGCTCGAGTAAAGTTTTGTTCTTCCGTTCTACCACACCATTTTGCTGTGATGTCCTAAGTACTATTCGGTGTCTCACAATCCCCTCTCTCTTGCGGAACTCGATAAAATCTTTATTACAAAACTTCATGCCGTTATCGATTCTAAGGCACTTGATCCGTTTATCGGACTGTTTCTTAATCAATACCTTAAGTTTCTTGAACCGATCAAACATATCAGATTTGTGCTTCGGAAAGTATACCTATACCTTTTTGAAATAGTTGTCGATAAAAGTCGGCATATATCGGGCACCTCCTTTGGAAGGAACCAAAGACGGGCCCTAGATATCCGAATGAATATATTCAACCAGTTACTTAGTCGAATGAATACTCGCAATAAACTTAATCCGGCGCCGTTTCCCAAAGATACGGTACTCACATAAGTCTAATTTACTTATTTTTTTACCCTTTAACAACCCTCTATCACTCAGCATCGTCATACTTGTCTCACTCATATGCCTCAAACACATATGCCATAATTGAGTTTAATTAGAATCTCACTCACTTGATGAAACCGCCGCAGCTTCTATTGCGGTTTTTCCCAATAGATGATAGAGAGAACTCACTTTCTTCCCTTTCATTACTATCATGGCACCTCGAGAGATCTTCAGCGCTCCACCTTCAGCGGCGTACTTACACCTGATATTATCAAGCGTCCCTAGAGAAATAAGGTTCTTCTTGAGCTCGGGTACATGCCTTACTTCTGTTAATGTGGTACTCCATCATGTATCCGAATTCGAGCTGTCCCTATCCCCATAACCTTGCAAGCTACGTTATTTTCTAACAAAACTCTACCACCATTTACAATCCGGTAAGTAGTAAACCAGTTCCTATAAGGCGTCATATGATAAGAATACTCCGAATCTAATACCCATTCGTCTCCCGACGAATTTATAGTCACACACAAGACAGTCTCTACATCACTAGTACTCTTCTCGGCAACGTTTACCACACTACTTGTGGCTTTCTACTTATCACCTCTAGTTCTCGGCTTAGGACAATCTCTTCCGATGTGCCCATTCTTGTGATATTCAAAGCACTTCACGCGTCCCTTAGACTTTTTATAGCGTGATTTAGACCTGTTTTTACCTCTCGCGCTCTCGGACCCTCGCTATTGCTCTCTACCTCGAATCACTAGTCCCTAAGCTACGGCCTGCGCTAGACTGTCATATCGCAACTTTCTCTGCTACTTCTTAAAAAACAAGGCGAACTTACCTCTTCCGAGGTAATCGTAGTATGCTTCTGTAATGCTGAATCAGCAAAGTGCTTCCATGACTATGGTAAAAAAGCTAATAACATCATGCCTTACTCTTCATCATCAAGTGTCTTACCAACGTTCTCCAAATCCATCATGAACTTATTAAATTCATCTAGGTGGTTCTAATATACGTACATTCAAGATATCCGAACCGAAACATCCTCTTTAACATGTACAAGCGATTGTTTAAGCCTTTCGTTAAGTAGAGTGCCCGAAGTTTTGCCCACAACGTTGCGGTATGCTTCTTCTCACCTACCTCTATTAACACTTCATCCGATAAATTCAACCAGATTAAACTCCTCGCCTCCTCATCAACACATCCTTTTTAGTATCTCTCATCGTTTCGGGCAACTTATCTATGCCCTCCAATACTTCTGCTAAGCCTAGAGTTGTCAATAACGCATCCATCTTGAGACTCTATAACCCAATGTTGTTTCTCCCGTTAAACTTCTCAATTTCAGCTTTCACTCCAGACATAATTACAATCACAAAATATCTATGTAATAATCAAACAAGCAGAAGATCCAAATCACAATCTAGAAATTTGATCCCAAGCTCTAATACCAATTGTTGTAAAATAATGCACCGAAACTAACCAGGATCTTATAAATAAATCAATGCGAAAAGCCCAAAAAAAATAACGAGGAACAATAAATGACATCATAGATTACGTGGTTCGGTCCAAATATCGGCACCTACATCCATGGGAAGAGCCAGCAAGAACAATTTACTATAATCGGAGAATCAGAGTTATAATCACTAAATACGCTCGTGTTTCGTGTATCTAGATTATACACAAACTCAAAGTGTTTACAATAAACAATTTAGATATAATAAGACTCGCGACACAAATCACTCTTTACGGATAAACAAGGACTCACTATTGGACCGCAAAAGAGAAGAAATTCGCAACACTGGATGTGTGCCCTCCCCTTCGTCCTTTTGTGGCTTCCTTCAGAATGCTTTTCTTTTTTTTACTGCGCGGCGCTATCTCGGCTAAAGAACAAACCCCAAGAGTCATCTCCTTTATATTTGTACAGCTGCAGCAGTTGTGAGAAATAAGAAAACTAAACACTTGCTTTTCTTGTTTCTTACACAAAGACTATATTACCCCCACAAGTGAAACAGAATCATATATATAGTGGGTCCCTCTTTTGTCTTGTAGCAGAAGAGATTATTTTTATTTTCTGTTCTTTCTTGTGTGGGTATATCAAGGACCCATACGTCCAAGTCCTTTGAACAGTCTTGTACCAGCCGAATATCAGTGAGTCCCTTCATCCGAAACTAATTTAGCAAAGTTTTGTGCGATATCAAACTTGAGATATAATTTAACAACCTCAATATCTTTACTTTTTTTAGAGTGTGGTTCATACTCTCCATCGATAGTAAATCACGGGGTCTCGTTTGGTGTGATGGAGGCGTTGTTGAATGCATCCGGCTTTTGTGCACCTATCTTACTCGTTTTTTTTTTTTTCTTTAGGTTGAAATCGTACTCAGGTTCACACGTGGATTGACACATTTCATAATTTTCTGATGCTCTATCCTCAATGTAGCCCATTTATTATTCATTTTTTTTATATAGATTTCCTCTTCGTTGGTAATAAAACTTCTCGCTCTTCCTTTGGTCATTTTATTTAATTCCACCTTGCTTGAGTAGTGGCCAAGAAAACACTGATAGTTCAATAGTTTCCAACTTACCACCCAAATAAAAGAATAGGGAAAAAGGACAAGCAATGTCCAACATCTAATGAATTGTCAGCACGGCGAGGAAGAGAAAACCTCGTAGTGTTCAATACCTGCACAAACGTAACCCAACACTTTTATGCTCAACCGAGACATGTTCGAGACTTTAGGAGGTTGTGGAGACTCTTTCTCCCAGACTCCCATGTTAACCGAATCGGCATCGACTAAGGTTTCCAGAAAGTAAACCAAGCACACCGACAATTCTCTGAACTGAACCATCATGACCATGGGCTAGCCGATGGCAGGATCAGATGGCCTCTTGCTGCCGCGTGATTTTCATGTTGTCCTGATCGCATAGGCCCGCCTGATTCTGATCTTTACATCAGTCGGATTCCATTTGATGTCCTCACGGTTCAGATTATAGCACTCATCTTATGCATGTGACCCGGGATCGCACAATAGAAACACTTCTCCCGAGTATGGAGTTATGGACCTATTTCGGTTCATCTGACTTGTCTCGACTGATATTCCCTACCTTTCAAGAGAATTTATTATATACCCTATTGTACTTAATTAGTAATGTGGTATCATTATCTCCATTTGTGCGTCTACGTGTCGGGCTACGGCACCCTTTCTTAGATACCCAAGTCAATATTTTGCCAAAAATCAGCTTAGTCACTCAACACTGGTTAACCCACAAACCAAAAAGGCATTTTGAAGCAAATCCTTTTAAGTTAATGTTAATATTAATTGGGAAGCCAACCTGATTGGGCGTAAGAGGATTCACTTTACCCCTTCCTACTATGGCTTGGACACTCCTTTTTATTTGTGTTTTGACCATTCTACTCTTTGTGCGGCTCACCATTCATGGTACGAATTTATATGGTTCTTTTTATTTTATTATTCAGTCAACTCTTTTAATTTTTTTTTCTTCTTTTTTCCTTGCAGATCCCACTTTCCTTCTTCTCTCTTTCACGCCTCCCACTCGTCTCTCTGTTTTCTCTCTTGCAAGGCATTCTCTCTCTACGCATCCTGCTCATTCTTCTTCCAAAAACCTGTCAACCTCTATTTCTCTTCTTTCCACACCTCCTATTCGTTTTTCTATTTTCCTTACAACTCATGTTTTCAATGGAATGGATAATAGGATTTTTTTTTTCTTTTCCACCGTGGAAAGTTCAAAAAAAGATATATTAGAGTTTGCTTATTAGATGGTCACACGTAACATACCATCGAAATCATTCTATTGACTTTTATTCTGTTTTTATTCCAGTCAAATTTATGTTTTTTTCTCTCTCTAGGATTCCATATTTTGATTTAGTTGGTAACCTTTAAATTCAAAATGCTTCCGGGTCCTCTAGCTTTCTCTCTCCTTTGCCTTTTCTTGCTCCTTCTGACTTTAGATTTCTATGCATGGCAAGTACTCACATAACTGCTTCTCAAAGCAAGAGCGCCATTAATCCTAGATTAACAACGCTAATATTCAGTTTTGAGTTTGCGAATAAAATTTTATTTTCCTTTTTTGTGTTTCTTTGAGTATTTTTGGGGGATTATGGTTAGGAGAAGAGTTTGTGTACACTGCAATCAAAAGTTGCTCAAAGGATCTATAGTTTTGTTGGGTGTTTCTCTAGTTGTGTTCATTGTGGCATCATCATTACGAATATGCACTTGACGATTAAGGACTAATCCCTCATATGACCCAAAACGATCTCGGTGAATCTTTGTTAGTGAACACTAAATTAACAAGGGTGTTTGATTATTGATCTGAACATGTAATTGTTGAGATAATTTCTATTATATTGAAATTTTGACTGGTGTAAAAGAAAAGTAAAACCTGTTATTCAGAGAGTGGCACAGTAAGAGATTTTTCCATAAGGAAAACAAAGAAATGAGTGGGAGGCATGGAAAGAAAAAACAGTTTTCTGGAAGAAGAATGAGCAGGAGATGCAAAGAGAGAATGGCCTGCAAGAGGGAAAATAGAGAGACAGTGGGAGGCGTGAAAAAAAAAAGAAAAAGGAAAGTGAAATCGACAAGGAAAAAAGAAGAAACAAAATAAAAGAGTTTACTGAATGAAAAAATAAAAAAATCACATAAATTTATACCAAAAGTGGTGTGCCACACAACATATAGGATAGTTAAAGCACACAAAAAAGGAGTAACAAAGTCATAGCACGAGTGAAAAAAGCGCAAGCCAAAAAGAATAAAGAAAAAACTCAAAAAAGAAAGGACGAAAATGTCCTTTAGTCATGCCCTTCTTTGAAAAAATTTGAACACTTCAGACCCTTATTTGAAAGAAAGTCCATTTCAAGCTCTTATTTGAGAAAATGATGATACTTTGGGTTCTTATTTGAAATTTTTCCCAAACTACACGTGTTATTGCCTTAATTCTAGTTGTCTAATAATCTTTTTACGCCATCATTACTCCAAATGAGAATCCGATGGAAATCTTAAAAATGCGAACCAATTCCGCACGTCAATATAATTACCGAGAGTAAGAGCTATAGTTTGCTTCATATCAGGTCGATAGATCATCTTGATTGGAAGATCCCCGAAGCAATAAGAATGAAAGCCCTACCCACAGCTACAACTAGTAGCGAATTTACAAGATTTGAAACCCCTTTATTGCTTGAATTCAATTGTTGGTGCTAGAAGTTTTTAAGATGATAAAATTATTAGGATTCGGCATATAATTACAGCCAAGTAAAGCGTAAAAAAAATGAGAAAAAGAAATCGAAACACAAGATTTTATTCTATTTCACCATTAAACTAAGGTTACGTCAAACAGAGGATTTACTATAATTAGCATATTGTATTTCTCGTTATATTACTCAATTACAAAAAAAGAAAGAAAGATAATACGTAACAATAACTATTCATGGAACCCTCTGATATCCCGACAACTTCGGCAGGAGTGATTTCGGCGGTGCGGACCAAGTCATTGATTTCTCGAAATAGCACGTGATCCTCCATGCCGAGGTAGTTCTAAGCCAGGATCCTAAACCCACATCGAGTGCAGTAAGACATGTGAACATGGACGTCCATATGACTCCGTCGAAAAAGCGCCAGGTGGAGCATTTTTTTGTGGTTTATAGTAAAGACTGTGATCCACTCGTCATTACTTACGACATCCCAAAAACGATGCTTATACGGCACACGCATTTCACTTAGGCTGAGAAATCGGGAAAACTATCACAAAAATCCAAAATCTATTGCAATTTTACTAATTCAGTCTTAAACTTATCTTTTTGTCGATTCAGTCCTAAACCCTTTGCAATAATGTTTCGGCTCGGTTCATAGGGCAGCAAAATATTTTAATATTTCTTTTTTATTTTTTCTTCCCTCTTCTTTCTCTAGCCAATCGCAGAACTTCGGAAACTAGCCAAAGGCTATAGCCGGTGAGGCTCGCCCTCGTTGGCCACTGGCGAGATCGTGCCTCGTCATCACTAGGCGAGGTCGGCCTTGTTGGCCCAAATCTGGCTAGACTCGGCCTGGTCCCCGCCACGGTGAGGTCGACCACGCCGGTTATTGAGGCTCGCAGCCTACTGGAGGAAGAAGAGGGAAGAAGAAAGAAAGAAAGAAAAATAAAATTAAAAAAGAATAAACTATTTAAAAATATTAAAATATCATGTCGCCTGACAGCTAGCCATAATTTATTGAATGGACTGAATTTACATAATTGCAAAAGATTTAAGATTGAATCGGTAAAAAAAAAGTAAAACTAAATTGGCATAATTATGATAAGTTTGGGATTTTTTGATAATTTTTCCACAAAAAATCAAATGATATATTGGGGTGATCTGACAAGTTTATATGGTCTCGTCATGGTTCATTTTTCAACTTGCTTGAATTTTTGGAAAGGCGTCTCAAACAGATCCACGCCTTGCCCGATCGAAATTGCCAGGAAACTCCCATAGAAGAAGAAGCCACATGTTGTGTCCATCTTTGTAGTGAAGGAAGTATTAAAATCAACGGTTACTGATCGATGCATCTTGTATGGTTGGCATCGAAAGAAAAACCTCCTCTGTGAAAAAGGCTCGACTTGATAACGCGTTGCCAACATCCTAACACGACCATTGTGGTGCTTACTCAGACGGGAATGAGGCATTCAGTGAGACAGGCTGGCATCGAAAGAAAAAACTCCTCTTTGAAAAAGGCTCAACTTGATAACGCATCGCCAACATCCTAACACGACTACCGTGGTGCTTACTCAGACGAGAATGAGGCATTCAATGAGCATTATTGAGCGGTGAGATGGGAGATCGATATACTATAGCTAAAGAGAGAATTGGGGAATTTCTCTATATTTCGATATGTTACAATGAAAATTAAATCAGCCTATTTATAGGTTTTATGAAATCATCGAAGGTAATATATATCAATCAAGATATGTACAAAAAAAGGAATAATCTTCAGAGATACATAAAATCAACGGACTTATTCAATACCTCTAACATAGGAAATTATCCAAAATACGTCTCAATTATCTCTAATACCTTTTATGCTTGCAAATTAAAGAAAGCGCTTTATGTTTGAAACAAGCTCCTAGAAATTGGTAGGAGAAGATTGCAAAATTTTTTGTGCAAAGTTGCTATTTGATAGCACTAGCAGTCCGTTTGTGAAGGAAGAAGGCTGAAGACTTGTAATTGTACTAATTTATGTGAATAACCTAATGATTACGAGAGATGATGAAGATGAGATACAATGAATTAGAGCCAATCTCTTTGTGCCATTTCAGATGAAGTAGCTTGGAGAACTAATACACTTCCCAGGACTATAGGTTGCACAAACCAAGGAAGGGTTATTCCTATGTCAAGAAAAGTGGTCATCGGATCATCTAGAGAAATTTGAGATACTTGATTGCAAGCCGATCTTTATGCCTTTGATGTCAATATAAACTATGCGCGGTTGAAGCAAGAGAATTGTAAGATGAACTATGTATAGGGAATTTGTAGGAAGCCCAATCTACCTGACTATAACACGGGGCCGACACCACCTTTGCAATGGGAGTAGCAAGTCGGTTCTTAGACAAATCACGAAAGCCTCACTTGGACGTAGTTAGACGCATACTAAGGTACGTGAAGGAGACCTTTAACTATGGAATTACCTACAATAAAGGAGTAAACTATGAAGTAAAAGGATGTCGCAATACTGATTATGCTAATGACCATGACACATGACATCTAACTATTGAATATATGTTTTGCCATAGATCGAGAATAGTGTCATGGTACAATAAGAGGAAACCAACAGTGTCACTAGCTCCATTGTGATAATCAATCAATCATATGGTTGGCAAAGAACCTGATCTTTCACCCAAGAACTTCGCATGTAGAAGTACACTGTCACTTTTCGAGCGAAAGAGTGTTGCTGGGAGAGATAGAGACGAAGCACAAAAGGACAAGTGATCAAGTTGCATATATGTTTGCCATAGTACTTGGCACTACAAGTTTTGAAGAGTTCCGAAAGCAACTTGATGGGGTTGCTGGATCCCATAGAGAGAAGAGTAGTCGAGGAGGGGGAGTATTGAAGAAAAAAGACTCACCTCTTCTCCTCTCCCAAAAATTATACATCTTTCGACGGGGTGAACCATAATCTCTAGAATGGTCTAGGAGTGAACCAACATTTTGTGAAGGATATAAATAGTCAAGTACTCTCATTTGTCAGCGTGTAAGAAGTTCTTCCAACTAATATTGTAGAGAGTGCCTATAACAAAAGAGCGTGTTTTCTTCAATTGAATTCCCAATCTTTCTCAACTGTTTTCTGCTCCTTTTCACATTTCTTGCTTTAAATTTCTCTTACATCGGACAAATAACTGAAATGTCTTAAATGAATGAGGTACCTAAATGCCAGTATCCACACAGAAATCAAACATATCGAGTAGTTTGTCCTCTCGACCAAAAAAGAAAAAAGTAGTTTGTCCTCTAACACAATTGGTCTCTAAATTTTGATCTAATATGCAATATGGGCCCTAAAATTTTAATTTATTCAATGTGGTCCCTGAACTTTTGGTAAACATTCAAAATAGTCCCTAGACTATATCAAAATACCTGACATTATCATTTCATCAATTTAAGCTCAAAGACAATATTAAATATTTTCATATAGTCCATGGACTAATTTGAATATGTACCAAAAGTTCAGATACCACATTGAATAAACTAAAAATTTCAGGCACGATATTGCACATTGAGCTAGAATTTATGGGGCTAATTAAACAAACTAAACGTTCGAGGACCACGTTGCACGATGCGTCAAAACTTAAAAGGACTATTTGTGTCCCTTAACCTCTCCAAGGTTCTGAGAGTCTTTGTCAAGCTGACTAATCGGCCAAAAAGGAAAAAGAAAGGAAGGACACATGGAGAGGGAAAAGTTACCTGTCTGCTTGGTCCAATCCGCAAAAGCAATTAGGTAAAGCTTGTGCTGATAGCTGCTTAGAAAGTCGCCTCTTTGATATCCAGAGCGTGTGGGCCTGCTGAAGATGAATATCGCGTGGCATGGGCCACTTGGGCTAACTTGCCACTGGCCCTCCCTTCTTTCTAGTCATCCAAACTGTTTGGTAGCTAAAAAAGTAGACAGAACTTAAACTCTTGTTAATGACCAGTGCTAATGTACGAGATATCATATTAACCAGCTATTGAGAAATCCAAGACTGCCACTTGGCGGGAGCCAGGAATCCAATTGTCATGAGGATGTATCAGTAAATTCTGCATAATGCTTGGCTGGCCCGATTTACACAATATAATGCTGAACAAGGCTAAATTATCAGAAGCATCAATCTCCAATCTTGGAAAGCTGTATAATGGAAGGTTCATCCGATGGTGTTAAGTAGACTCGTCAAACGGATGGATTGGATCGAAAATGGTCCGATCCAAATATTCATTTAACCATTTTCAACATATTTTCATGCAATACAAATCTAGTGACCCATAACCCATATTCTTAGAAAAAAATGATCATAAAAGTCATAAACTTATTGCAATTGCGTCAATTCAATCCTAAACTTTTTTTTTTGGGCCAATTCAATTCTAAATATTTTGTTTTTGTATAAATGTCAATTCAGTCTATCCGACCAATTTTGACAAGAAACAATTGACATGGACACCGAACATGCTACGTAGGACAACCGGTGCTAATTCGGACAAATTTTAATAATATGATTTTTTGAATTTTGTATAATGGTGACCCTTGCCTCGCCAGATTTGGGAAGGGCATCGCGGCCCTCGCCATCCTTAAGTCCAGGAAATTAGAGTAAAGAAAAGAAAAAAAATAAAAAGTTATTAAAGCATTATTAAAGTTTGTTCACGTCGGTGTCGGCTGTCCTACATGGCGTGTCTAGGATCCACGTCAATGATTTTCCGTCAAAATTGGTTGGATGTACTGAATTGCAATAGTCTTAGAATTTTTTAGTAATTATGCACATATTCTTAAAAATACTTCCGCATTTAATCCAATTTAGCAAAACCCATACCCAAACCGATGTGAGGGTGTAGAGTGACAAGATTGAGTGAGGGTGAGAGAGCATGAAGAGAGAATAATAGATGTGATTTGGGTCTAAGCGATTTGTGAACCTATTTATAACTTATTTACGATCCAATTATGACTCTTTTAACACCCATATCGTTTAAACTTATTTATTGAATATAACTAACTAATAAAATAACCAAACTCATCTACATGCTCTTTCTTCTCGCTCTCCTCTCCCTCTCGTCACAGCCTCGCACGGTGCGCAACCATCGTCGCCGACCATGCCTCGTCAGGCCCACCTTGCCATCGCCATAGCCATCTCCGTCTCTCTCCACGCGCAAGCGCAAATTAACTCTGCTAAGACGGTAAGGCCGACCAACTTCACATCCACGAGAGGGAGGGAGAGAGAGGGGACGGCTTTACAACCGGAGGTGCACCTTCTATTGAATTCAGGTTGTGCATTCGTTCGAACTCCTTTGGTTACACATGCCTATTTTGTGGATGTTTAACACGGACGCACGCACGAAAACCAGATGTAGCCTATACATAAAAATGAAGTCACGGCTATTGATCATGCCTAAAGATCGATGAATATTCCGTTTGTGACGTTGTACCTTTAAGAGGACAGTATCCCATTAACTCAGGATGTCCAATCTCCTCTCCCGTGGGTCCTTTGGTATCCATGCGTATCGGAAGCAGGACAGAAGATCCACTAAAGCCTAACATGTCATTTCTTTATCCACTTCCAATCATCAAATATCTTCGAACGTGAGTCACGAACGAACATGACAACACTAGAAAGACAACCATTGAGTAACGAAGTTGATGACGGGAGGAATCATTGTGAATGTCTTAAAAAAAGGGCGAGTCATATATCCAATGAAAATATTTTCACTCCAAGAAAAAATACATAATCTTTCACCGAGCCTCCAAAAAGGAAAAAAAAAAAAAAAATCTTTTCGCATATTAATTTTTGGAAAAAGTTATCAAAAAAAGTCATAAACATATTGCAATTATGTCAATTCAGTCAAAAACTTTTATTTTTGTCAATTGAGTCCTAAGTTTTTTGTAATTACTTTAATTCAGCCCATACGGCCAATTTTAGCCAGAAGTTGATGACATAAACGTCGACCATCCATTGGCTATCCTACATGGCACTGCCTAAAGTTTTGTTAATATTTGAACTTTTTTTTGAATTTTTTTGCATTTTTTCTGCCTTTTTTTTTTCTTTTCTTATTTTTTGATGAGGGCCAACAAGAGGCCACCGGCCCCTAGGCCAGAGCTCTCGACTCTCGCCAGGTGGCCGACACGGGCTCGCAACCATCGCCTAGATTAGAGTGAGGGCCGTGAGCCCTTGCCAACAGCAACGAGGGTCGCGACCCTAGCCTAGCCGTGAGCAAAGGTCGCAAGCCCTCGCCTAGTAGCCAACAAGGGCCCGCCACCCTCGCACTCGGCTAGGACTTCACGCCCGTAGCAAGGGCTTGCCAACCAAGTTCGAGGGTAGCAAGTCCTCGCCCAGCGGCCGGCAAGGGCTCGCATGGCCTCACCCAATGACCGGCGGAGGTCACCGAGCCTCACCCGGTGGTCTGCAGCCTCTTTCTAGCTATTAACAAAAAAAAAAATAGAAAAGACAAATCAAGACAAAAATAAATAAATAAAATTTAAAAAAATTTTACATCAGCACAGATAGTGCCACGTAGGACAGCTTGTGGACGAGTCTATATTATCACTTTCCAATCAAAATTGGACGAACGGACTCAATTGGCACAAATGCACAAAAATTAGAATTCAATTGATAAAAAAAATAATTAAATTGATGTAATTTTGATAAAAAAAAATTTCCAATTTTGCATTGCTAGGATTACTCTTGGGACATAAAGTGTGGAGCATAATCCATTTATTTTTTGGGTGGTCCATTTGGGGAGAGAAAACGTTGGACGAATTGACTACTCGGCTTGTTAGGGTTGATACGGTTGTCGGGCTAATCATGCTTCCTTAAAATAACTTTTGGGGGTGGCTTACGTTATGACTAGACCTCATCTCACCATTAATTCACTGTAGAGCATTTCTGCTCATCAACCCCAGTTTCAGTGCTCCAACACACGCACAAAGTTGAGAGAGAGAGAGAATGAATGAATGAGAATATTCCAGCATGCAATCCGCTTCGGCAAAGCATCTCTGGATCACTCAGGAGCATTCATCTGAATTATCCATGGACCACATCAGGACACTAATAGAGAAAACTAAAAGTTTTTCAATTTTAGGGTCCATTCTTTTTCATTTATTGAAAAACCTTTTCGGGTTGATAATTTTCGGGAAAAAACTTGCAAGGCTAAAATACTCTTGGGTGGCACATAGCGAAGTAGTACCGTGAGGAAAAGGGTGAAAGAACCCTCGTCGGAAAGTGAAATGAAACATGAAACCGTAAGCTCCCAAGCAGTTGGAAGAGACTACTTGGGACTCGACCGCGTTGATTCACAAAGAAAATAAACTAGTAAAGAAAAATATTTTCTACCGATTAAAATAACACATTCAAAAGTGGGGAAAATGATTTCTTTTTTCCTCCTTCGCCTTTCTTTTCTTTTTAATTACGTTTTTACTTTTCGGTTATTTTTTTCTTTTCTTTCTTTTTATTTTTGAATTCTTAAAGAAATCTTTAATATCTTTATATTTTTTTTCTTTTCTTCCGACTAGCAGAGGAAGAAAGAAAACAGAAAAGAAATAAAATTTATTTAAAAATTTAAAATTAAATAAAAATTTTAAATTTTTTTTTAAAATAGTTACAAAAATTGTCCACGCTAGCATCGATCGTGTCACGTAGGGCGGCCGGGTCCACGTTAGCAATTTCCAATCAAATGACAATGCATAAAATCAAATGAGATTTTCCTTGTCAAACAATGGAAAATATTTCCAATTCATTTTCAGGTATCAGCCAAACACAGAAAATATTGTAATTTTCCTGAAAATGACTTTCGAGAAATTTTTTTTTAAAATATTATATTTTTCAAGAAACAAACGGAGCCTTAATGCACTATTTTATTACTAGCAATGTAACTCGTCTCACATTTTGGTTGACTAGAGTCCCATAAAGAATCCTTAAAACATGCCATCACTTGTTAATGGCGGTTTATGTGCTCTTTACATATATGCGGTCGCCCTCCACCTATAAGTTCAAAATTTTGGCGTCGGCCTTCTCACGAGAACAAAGAATGAGGATTTTGTCTTTTACTTCTATGAATCTTGCCAGTTTTTTTGTCAAGACCTCAGGCAAAGATGCCTTTGCATTTTATAATTGTTGCTGCCGAAGCATCTTGTCTCTTTTTTAAACTTCTTATTCTCCATCTGTCCTCTTATTGCAGATTCCACCAATTTGATTCTCCTTAAAACCCCATTGCAGATCACTTCATGCTCTTCATCTGCAAAAGAGTTCCTTTTTGTTGAGCAACAAGTCAACGGAGGACCGCGATGGTTTGGTCAAAGGAAGAGTTGATCTTCTTTGTGAGGAGCTTCTATGATGTTCTCCTTGCTGTCCTGGTTTCAGTTGGGTTCATGTTTTATTTCTCAGCAAAAGCCAAGAGAACATCAGGCGAGAGAGACCGAATTCCCGGTAGATTGGGAATACCATTCGTAGGAGAGACCTTCTCTCTTCTCTCGGCCACCAACAGCACCAAGGGATGCTATGAGTTCGTGAGACTCAGGAGACTCTGGTCAGTGATTCTTCTTCTTCTTCTTCTTCTTCTTCTTTTCGATTTTTCCTTTTCTGTATCATCTGTACCGGCATGAAGTATTTTTTACCACTAACTTGTTTTTATATCGTCACAATCATCCAAATTAGATCATGTCGATCTTTTCGGTTCATACTTGGTCCGGTATGTACATCGATCTCAAATTCAACGAAGAGGGATCTTTTTTATTAAATCATACATGATCCTGTCGAAACTTGCATACTAGTTTAACACTGGCATTGGAGACAAAATCCTTCAATGTGAATATGGAGGCTTCTTAAACTCTAAAATGCACATCAACCCTGATATGAAGAGGAGCATTGGGAAACAAGGAAAATACACATTAATTTCGAATCATAAGGAGTGGGAATAGTAGTTGCTAATGATTTGATGCCTCCGGGCATACCCATAACAAATTTACTATCCGTTCGTTGATGAAAGTGTAGGCACGGGAAATGGTTCAAGACGAGGCTATTTGGGAAGATCCACGTGTTCATTCCAAGCACGGAGGGCGCGAAAATGGTGTTTGCAAACGACTTTGCACAATTCAACAAGGGGTATGTGAAGTCCATGGCTGACGCCGTTGGGAAGAAGAGCTTGCTTTGTGTGCCTCACGAGAGCCACAGAAGGATAAGGCGCCTTCTGTCCGATCCTTTCTCCATACCTTCTTTGTCCAAGTTCGTCACCAAGTTCGACAAGATGCTGTGCCAGAGATTGAAGAAGCTAGAAGAACATGGCAAAAGCTTTGTGGTGCTGGATTTCAATATGAAGGTGAGTCGACACGACAACTTAAGTCTCATATTTTCTCGAAACTATAGGATTGTTTCGATCTACCAATGAGACTTTGTGTCGTAAACTCAGAGAAAGACGAGTGCGACAAACAAGTGACGAGATTCGTTAGTTAGAGAAGTTCACACCGTATCATCACAACTGGTTCTTGTGAATTATGGATGAACAGATTGCATTTGATGCAATGTGCAAGATGCTGATGAGCGTGACAGAGGAGCCGATGCTGCAACAGATAGAGAGGGACTGCACGGACGTGTCCAACGCCATGCTGTCGTTCCCGGTCATGATACCCGGCACTCGATACTACAAAGGAATTAAGGTAACACATGTTTCTTGAGCCCGTCATGCATGGTAAGACTAGAGGATGATCACCAATAAAATTTTCTATGTTCAACTTAATCACACTAAATCTCATGATTATCACTAGATTCGACTGTTTTCATGATATTGCCCAGCATGTCTTCTTGGCAAGAGAATTTTCTACTACTTTTTGCATTTCTGAATAATCTCGCCAGAACAATTCAAAAAGTGTTCAATCCGGTTACCGTAGCCTGCCATTTGAAATCCAAAATTGCACTCGTAAATCCAGTAGGCTACAAAAGTAAAAGAAACAAATAGAATATGGTGAAATGGTTGATGCAGGCAAGAAGTAGGCTGATGGAAAGATTCAGAGAAATGATAGAGGAGAGAAGAGGAAGAGGGGAGGGAGGAGCTCCTGAGGACTTCTTGCAGTCGATGCTGGAGAGAGATTCATTGCCTCCTGAAGAGAAGCTGGATGACTCAGAGATCATGGACAATCTGTTGACTCTGATCATTGCTGGGCAAACCACCACTGCAGCTGCCATGATGTGGAGTGTCAAGTTCCTGGACGAGAACCCAGATGTTCAGGATAGGCTCAGGGTGAGTTCTGAACCGAATCGAATATGTTAATTTGCAAATCTTTATCGAACCGAAAGCCGAATCAAATTGAAGAGATTAGACAGCCAAATGAACCAAATAGTTCAGTCCCATCCGGATGAGACACCGTGGATATAAGTAAATGCCTTCTATGTCATCATCAAAAGAAATACTTGCTCTGTTACTCATAAGCTTCACTTCTTAACTAGAGAGAGGGACAGCGAGAGTGAGGAGGGAGAGATGCCAAACACTAAACTGATATGAAGACGTAAATTTCAGGAGGAGCAATTGGCTATTCTGAGGAAGAAACCACAAGGGGCTGCTCTCACCCTTGAAGATCTCAACAGCATGTCATATGGCTTAAAGGTGAGAATCTCCCCATCACATGCATGCCCGCAGATTTTGTCACCTTTGGGTCCATGAACAATGCGGCGTAGTACGTGATCAGAGCAAAGATGACAATTTTTAATGAAATTCCAGGTGGTTAAAGAGACGCTTAGAATGTCAAATGTGCTCCTGTGGTACCCTCGGGTAGCACTCACGGACTGTACTATCCAAGGCAAGTCGGCGGTATCTTTTGCAGAGAAGCTTTACCTGAAAACTACGTACTAAATCATCCGTGGAACATGCAGGTCACAATATCAAGAAAGGATGGCATGTAAACATTGATGCGACTTGCATTCACTATGATCCCAGCATGTACAAGAATCCCATTCAATTTAACCCTTCGCGATTTGATGTAAATACGCCATCTTCGACGCCTCTCGTTTCTTTCTCCTGTAATTTCATTGATCAGTATGTGACAGACGAGCATTTCAAATCTCTGACCACAGTTTTACATGCTACAAATCTTCAGGAAATGCAAAAACCATACAGTTTCATACCTTTCGGGTCCGGACCCAGAACATGCTTGGGAATGAACATGGCAAAAGTTACCATGTTGGCCTTCTTGCACCGAATGACGAGTGGATACAGGTATGTCTATCTGCAGCTCTGCTAAGCAATGTACCCATCCAAAATTTCGTTGCGTAAACTCGTTCTAAAATATTCAGCCCATCACAAATCAATAACCAACGGGGTCCACCAAATAAAAAATAATATTTCCCCACGTATCCTTCAGAATGATCGGTTCTGCCTACCGTATCATTCATAGAAGAGATCTTGACAATATTATATGACCCTTTCAAATAGCCCAAAAAAAAAAAAAGAAGAAACAATTCTGAATATTAGAATAATCATCCTCATTGAATGAAATTTGATTTGCTCTCGTTACAGATGGACAGTTGATGACCCAGATACTAGCTTAGAAAAGAAGGCACATATTCCAAGGCTGAGGAGTGGCTGCCCCATAACCCTGAAGGCAATATGATAGCAAAGGAGAAGAAAGATGGCTCAGCAAATCCTAGTGGAGATGTGGAGCAACTAGTGCCTACCATGTTTTATCAGCGGATAGAGCAAGCTGAAGCTCCATATTTGAAAAGAAATAAAACAGTTTGGTGATATTTGTTGGTAACAATCAGTGCAAGCTTATTCCCTCGACGTGGGCTTTCATATCAATCAAAGGATCTAATTTTAGTTCAGAGAACAAATCATAATCAGGCACCCTGAGCCCTCTTCTGCTGGCGCTCACTAGAAGCAAGCACAGTTTTGTGCGTGCTTGTTGTGTCAAAAGAGAAAAGCCTACGAATTATGCTGAAGTGAAAGGATGTGGCAGGAGATCAGTCCCTCTAAAAGTGTTTCCATTTTGCCAATTTAAAGAGAGAGGAACTTCAGGAAAGCAGGAAAGCAGGAAAACAAAGATACTAGAGTAATTTTCATTTCCAATCAGAATGGAAGAAAACATAGAATCGCTCACCAACCTTCAGATATGGATGATTAACATAAAGTAGCAGTAAGCATCCTCATTGTCAAAAAACTCTCGATCTTGATAGAGAGGGCTATTATTCATTATTAAGCCACAAGAAATTTGCCAATCAATTTATTGTTAATCATAGTATCCAGTGTGTAAGGAAATACAAACTTGTAATTGACATCTTAGTATACAGAGTGATACACTGAACCTCACTTCAGGGATATTAATTTGTATTCTTGAACTGTGCTTTTAATTGCTTTTTCAACAGGTAGCCTCTCCATGCTTGATGCGCCATAAAACCCATGAACTCCCTCAGTGTTCTTCAGTATGAATTCTGCCTCTTTTGGACCAGATATAGGACCTGCATTCACACCCAAATTCATTAACTTCTCCACGATTTCCAGAACTATTACATGATCAGGGACAGTAGAACCACTAATATGACTTCTCACCCAAGGTGTGGATCAGAACATAAACTATTTGAGACAAAATAAGCAAAGTAGGACAGAGTGTTCCAAGGCCGAAGCAAGAAAAGTGAATAGCATTTGATGTTTTACAATCTATGAAAAGTAAAAAGGAGGTGAAAAAGAACTTGAGCAAAATGAGTGGAAGAACCAGAAAACTCAAAGGAAGAAACAAGAACAATGCAGGAAGAACTAAGAACACCTAGAAAAGAGAACTGACTAACAGCACACATCTCTCCAGTCATGCTGCACGAAAGTTACTCTTGAGGTGCCTGGAATGATTTGGATGATGGCTCAACCACAAGAAGTTGGGCAGTAGCAGAGTAGAGAAAATGCCAGTCATAATCATACTCCAGAGGAGATGCAATCAGAGGTGATGAAGGCACTCAGCACAGAAAAGAAGTAAAAGATGCTTTCACGATATACCTCCATGGCATAAGATGATAGCATGGGAATTGATCCTATGTGTGGCATTTGCTATAGCTTGTACACGAACTACACTTTCCTCCAATGTGACAGCAGTCTTTGCACCTATTGAGCCAGAAGTTGTGAGGCCCATATGAGCCACTATAATATCAGCTCCAGCTTTTGCCATTTCTGCAGATTCATCTTCATTGAAAGCATAAGGAGTTGTTAATAGACCCATTTTGTGAGCTTTTGCTATCATCTCAACTTCCAAGCTACAAAAAGCAAAGAGAGAAGCTGCTCATTAAGCCATAAGGGATCAAGTTGAAGTACTAAGAGATATTATCTTGGAAAACCTACCCATATCCCATTCCTGTTTCTTCCAGATTCTGTCTGAAATTACCATCAAAAAGCCCCACTGTGGGAAAATTTTGCACCCCAAAAAATCCAATGGACTCCACTTGCCTTAGGAAGTAATCCATTCGACGAAAAGGGTCAGTTCCACATACTCCAGCAAGAACGGGTACTGCCTTCACAACCTACATAATACAACTCCATATATGATGGGAACTATTTCAAGAAGGTAATGAAAAACTAAATTTAAAGGTGAAGCATCCATTTGTTCATTCAAGCATATTATGTGGAAGAAAAGCAAATAAAACCATGGAGTAACATGCTTTTCCCACATTAATAGATGTAAGAGGGGATAAATTGGATATTTTCAGATAGTACAGGCATGGGAAGATATCAAATAAGCAAAACTTTGAAAATTCTCCAAATATGTCAGTCACATCTAGCACCGTCCTAGGCTGTGGCTTCACAAGGAAACTGTGTGAGCATGGGAAGGTGTTTTCCTAGCCAAGCCACCTTGACAGATTTCACTCATCCATCTCAATCTTTTTTAATATCCCTTTAACCAAAAGAAAATTTCCATAGTGAGATGCAAAGAGTCCATTTCCACTTTGCCTACCAGTGCTGCCAAGGTTCTCTAACACCTCATTTATGTCTGCTTTCCACCTTTCTTGCTCAGTGGCTGAGACGAGATATTAAACAAGTTGTGAATAGGAGGAACAACAACAACCACCAAGCTTATCCCACTAAGTGTGGTCGACTTGGCAGATCCTCTTACGCTGTTGAACTCCACTTCACATTGAGTTTGTAGAAAGATCCAGATACTAGAGTCACATTTTCTTCATAATCTCTTCTCACATTTTTTTAAGATCTTCCCATTTCTTTCCATGTGCATCTCACCATAACATCCAATAGCTATTGTTACACAGATACAAACCACCTCAAACAGTTTCTCTCATATTGTTCTCTATTGCAAATCCACCAATTAGACACACTCATCTTGCATCCTATCTATTAGAATATTAAATATTAAACCATGCCTTGCTCTAATAGCTTAAGCTTTTGGAACAGTTCGCAGTGGTCCCACATAATCTCACATGGTATTAGAGCAGGAGATCCCGAGTTCGAATCTTTCCAGGCCACTATTTGCCTCCCCAATTAAATATGTCCACACTTAGTACAAGGCAAAAGATCAGACTAAGCGTGAGGAGAAGTGTTAGAATATCAAATATTAAACCACGCCTTCCTCTAATAACTTAAGCTTTTAGAATAGTTGGAAGTAGTCCCATAAAATCTCACACTATCTTTCCCCTGAGTGGCCATACACAATGGAAAATTTTCATCTCCCTCGCTCATTTTGTACGTATATCGGTGCTTAACCGTCCAACTTTCCCTGCACTGCATCCTCATCTTTCATTGCCATCTTTCGGGAGGCATTCTATGATCGCACAAGACGATAGATGCACTTATCTTCTTCATTTTCAACATGATTTTGTTTTCCAGTGAGATCTTCATCAATTTCTGCATACTTTTGCAAGATAGGGTGACGAAAAAGGAATTATCCACTCTTTGGCACCACATTTGTATCCTATCCTTTTCTGTTTAGTGATGTAAATACAAGAGAGGTTACAGTAAAAGAATACACTGAATGCCATACCTTAATTGCATTCTCCAATTCACTTTTTTTCCTTGAAGATGTCTTCAAGGTTAGTGAAGTTTTAGAAGTAATAGTAGAAAAGTGAAGAACTTACATGGTACTAAAGTATGTTCATTCAAAATTTAAGAATCCAAATGATTCAATTTGATTAATGACAGTGGAAAGAAGACTTACAGGAAGCACTTCATTAGCCATATCTAGCACGACCGCATTGGCATCAGCATAAGGCAACAACCCTGCCAAAGAACCTCTTCCCGCCATGCGAAAGCGGCCGGAGTTGTACAAAACTATTAGATCAACGCCACCCGCTTCTTCGAATTTCGCGGAGATGCCTGTCCCTGCACCAGCCCCTATTATTGGAATCCCTCTATTTATTTGATCTTGCAGCTGGTGCAATATAGCTTGTGTTCTTTTCAAAGTTTCTGCAATCAATTGCTTAGATAAGTACCAGTGCTATTTAATAACATAGAACCTACTTAAACAGTTAGAGATCACACATCCGCCTTTGAGATTAGGACCGCATGCAATTCTTAGTCTTGTAGGGAAAGCAGGAACAAGATGATCAATGCTTAGTAATATAAATTTGCCTTGCAGCCGCAATAAATAAGCTACAACAACAGAAATAAAAGACAAAAAAGGATGTGGATAAACATGTTTTACATGCCTACGTGACTATTTGGAAGGAATGTGAAACTCTGCCTCAACTGTTCCATCCTTTCAAATGAACGTGAAGTATTGATAAATAAGCTACAGCAATCAAACCCAGAATTGAAATCTGGAACACTACACGAAGGCTGTCACAAACCTCAAGCATGCTTTCTTTCTGTTGCATGCCATTTTTTTCCAAGATGTGCTGTTGACTCAAACTTACTGAACATCTGAAACAATTTGCATTGTCAAACTGGTTTACAATCCCTGTCAAACTTCTTTACACTTCTTGAAGTTGTTAGTGTTGTTCACAAAAGTTATTTCGTCTGTAGCTGCAGATCCTTACGTATGCATGGAACAACAGGTAAATGCACCTGACAAGTAAAGTGATTCAAATTATCACCTGGATGTGCATCTGGGAAATCACTTGGTGAGTACATAGTGGCCTTGAAGCTTGAGTAACCCATCGTTGGCACTGCTCCCACATTCGAATCTTCAATAGAAACAGCTACAGAAGTTTGAGGACTGAATTCTTTCCCATTGTTCTTATTAATCTCCAAAAAGGAGTCAACAATTGCATTTGCAAACTCCACGTCATTGATATGGTAAGGATACACTTTGATCTGTGTTAAATTACATGGGGTACTATAAAGTCAATTTGATTATAGACATACTGTGTCTCTGGAGTAGGAGAGCAAATACGACTGCATCAAATTTCAATTGATGATAATTGGTAAGCAACCAAATACCTTTCTGTCGTTGTTTGTGTTAATAAGTTTCTGTAGTTCATTTACAAGAGCAGCAGTAGCATCAGGGTCATGAAATGGCTTTCCTGGTGCATCCAAAGCAGAAACACCCTTCTCCGGAAGACAAACGCAGACTTTTGATGATGACTTGTTCAATTTGTTCGCTATGAAGTCAGCGAATTTCTTGTTCTCCTCAACAGTAGTTCGCATAAGTGAAACCTGTCAAATGTCATTCCTTCATGAGATTTTGCACCCTGCTCCGATAATAGGTACGGGCACCTCATCTTGTCTGTTGTGATTTGAATGAACAGAAAAGTCCATCTCCCTTATCAACTAATCATATGACATTTTATTGAAAAATCAAGTACAAACTGAGGCATCAGAAAAAGAAGGAAAAAATTGATGAGCAGAATGACATGATGCCAGATGAAAGGGAAAAAAGATTCAAGTCTCATCACCTGTTTATTATGTTCATGGATCTTTCTTTGCTGAAAACTAGAAGGTATGGCATCTCTAGCTCCAAAATTCACCATGTCTAGGGCACCCACACTGAGGACTAGAGGAACCCTTTTTTCTATAACGGCATCAAAACGGGAACTGTCACAAGCCATAACACCTCCGACAATATGATCAGCAACCTCAGTTGTCGTGATGTCCAAAACACCCTGAATAACATATAAAGTGGAGCTAAAAACAAGATCTTGTCCATACAAACATACTCATTGGAATCAATAGTCTTTTCTCCCCTTAGCATAACTATGTGTCCTGTTGTTTCTTCATTTAAATACAGTATGTAATAACTAGTTAACTTAACAACATTCAAAGACTAAGTGCAAGAAAGTTGCAATCAGAACATACCTGTATGAATCCTTCTCTAACCAGAGACTCCATGGCCCTGCCTCCAACGCCTGTGGCATGGAAAACCAAAGTCTCATAACCGTTCTTACTTAACCTCTCTATCACAGCATTCACGCACGGAGTCGTAACACCAAACATAGTAACACCCACAGTTGACTTCGCATCCACCTTATTTTTCTCCCTGCATGTATCAATCCTCCCGATCACCATTCCAGCAAAAGCAGCCGCAGCATTGGAAAACACCACCCTACTCACGCTATTAATCCCACACACATCCACTACAGAAGGAAATAGCACCAAATCTGTCGATCCAATGTAAGGCTCCGTTTGTCCACTAGCCACGGTCGACACAATTACCTTGGGCAAACCCAGTGGAAGAGCTCTAAATGCAGATGATATCAGAGAGGTGCCTCCGCTTCCTCCAAGTCCGATAGCTCCAGCTAGTATCTGATCCTCGCTAGCTCTTTTCAGGTAAATCTCCAACGCTTTGCTCATTAACGAGACAGCCTCGCCTCTGTCGTCCGGAAGTTTTTGCGGTTTTTGGTTATTGAATTCGAAGTACTGAGAAAGCAGTTCCTTTCGAGGGGTAAAGATTAGGCCTTCAACACTTTGAATCTCATCCTGACCGGCTGATACATCAACAACAGCTACTTCTACCTGTCGTTTCACACAATTGCAACACTCAAAAGCCAGAATCAAACTCGGAAGGCTATTCAGAAAGGAATGCAAAAGCATTATCTCAAAGGAAGGCATCCAAGTTTCACTGGATCAAGTCACACTCATCCGAAGCAGAAGCTAAATCTCAGTTCTCTAGACAATGCGAATGCCATTTGAATCCACGCCCGGAAGCCCTGACCACCCTGAGCACCGGACGGGGAAAGCGAACGCACCGTAAAGCGAGGGTTGGCGGCGAAGGCGGCGACGTGCGACCTGACGGAGTCGGCGAGGAACCGGAGCTCATCGAGCTTCGTGTCGGCCGTTCCAACGCAGAAGACCCGCCGAACTTGCTGTGGAGCCGCCATTCCTTCTCCGTATCTTGCAGCGACGGAGCTGGTTGATGGGAGCGATCTTGAGTTTGACCAGCGAGTGAGGGAGGGTTGTGAAGAGGAAAGCAGTGGTTGGCGACGGGTTGGCGACGGGTTGGCGGGTTGACCGTGCTGCAGAAGCGGAAGGTTGAAGAAATGGTGAAGCGATCCGAGACAACATGAAAAGGGACGATCGACCTTACACCTTTCTATACGACCGAAAAAAAAAAATTAAGTCCTATACTTTTCTATGTACCTAATACCAACAAAAAAAAAAAAAAATCAACTTTAGCATAAGTCGTAATATAAACAAAATTTATCTTATAAAAAATCCACCACTTTTACTTTTATCATAATTCTACCAGCGTAATACCAAAAAAATCTCCAACTTTAGCATATATTCTAATTATATTCAAAAAAAAAATTGTCTCGTAAAAAACCTATGACTTTTACTTTTGTTTCGGTTTTACCACCGCCAGCCTTCTGTTCATAATAACCGTTAGTTAATCCTACGTGTCTCGAATTTTCTCGCCAAACTTACTAATGAACCTTGAAAATTCGAAAATAGCAAATTTCACGGACAACGAAATTGGAGATCATTCGTTCAAATAATCAAATCTCCACGTCTAGCGTTCTTTGGGCTGTAGAGTGTCGAGGGAAATTCGAGATACGCCGTCTTGAATGGTTCTGTATCTCCCAATAACACGTAGAGGAAGCAAACATCAAAAGAGAAGTTTGAGGTTCTTTCTCATGTCGGCTTTGTTGAGATGCATTTTATCAACGACGTGGAAAATGTCATGTACAATTAACTGACGGTAATTATGAACGGAAGACTAACGGTGATAGAATTGGGACGGAAGACTAACGGTGATAGAATTGGGACAAAAGTAAAATCTTGAGATTTTTTATAAAATAAAAATTAATTTTAGATATAATTGAGATAAATACTAAAGTTGGAGATATTTTTGGATATTAGTCCGGTAGAATTGAGGTAAAAATAAAAGTTGAGGGTTTTTTATAAGGTAAAAAAAATAGATATAAATGATACACATGCCAAAGGTGAAGGTGTTTTTGGATATTAGGCCTTTTTTTATATGTTCGTTTTAGTTCTGTTGCCAAAAAATGGGACTAATGCCCTAAAAAAAACTCCAATGTTAGCTCGCATCTTAATTCTACCTTTAACGTCCAACTTCAAGTATACTCCCAATTCTACTCTAAATGTCTTTTGTCCCAAACAAATCCCCAACTTTAAGTCCATCTCTAATTCTACCATTATCTCTTTTTTTTCTAATAAAAAATCCTCAATTTTAAGTCCGGCACCAACTCTACCTTACTTTTTTTGTCTCCTAAAAAATCCTAATTTTAGGTCCAGTTTTAGTGTGACTCTAATTTTTTTTTTTTTTTTGTCTTATAAAATATCATCAACTTTTACTTAAGTTTTAAATCTGCCTCCATTAATCCTCCGTCAAATCGCCCTTAGTAATTTTGCATTTGATTTTCGACCTCTCGTGCTTGGCTCCAACTCCCAATACTTACTCCATATAATCGAGCATTCCACAAATCCACGAACCCTTCTACTATTACCTTCAACAATTAGCATATCTAAAAGTGATTTTGTAAGGTTTTCTCTCCCAATTTTGAGTTAGATTTAGATTTTGGTGCTCTTCTAGACTTGAGATTTACAATGTGTTTTTTGTGTCTTTCAATTCGTTAGTGTTGTCGTTGTTGCTGATGGTGCTAGGTCGAATATCATTGGCATATACCGCCTTAGTCGTATTTACTAGAGATGAAAATCTTGGCATGTGCTCACTTACCTTACCAAAAAAAAAAAAAAAAAAAATCTTGGCATGTGCTCATCACTGATATTAATGCAAGATTCGGCCGGTTATGCTTTGATGCAATGAAAAACCGTCTATGCGGAATGAGCGAACATATGCACGCTATTCCAAGTTTATTTGTATTTCAGATTTACTTGCTTTAATATATTTAAATCTTTATTTTAATGTTAGACACCTCTCTTTCACGTAAAATGAAAATTTTCTTTTCCAAAAAAAAATAATAAATAACACGCGTTGAAGAGGGGATTGAAAAACCGCTCTTGCTTTTGTACATGGAAAAAAGAAAGGTACGTATAAATGCTTAGTGAATGAGCAGATCCATCACTCAAGCCTCTCCCAGGCGAGTAAAAACGTAAATCGGACACGATTGAGCACAAGACGAAGATGACATGGCCGGCTCGATTGTATATGACTAACTCAAATCGGCTAGGTCGATAGGGATTTGGATCCTCTAACATTGGGATTTTCGTGATATACGTGACATTACTTAAATCAGACCGTCCAAATGAAATGGATGGCCCGATTTGAGCTACGTTATGTGTTGAAAGGGAGGGAAAAAATATGGACGGAAATTTTTTTAGAATTTGAAAAATTTTGAATTCCAAACATGGCTCAAATCAGGCCGTCTATTTTCATTTGAACGGCCTGATTTGAGTAATATCACACATGTCACGGAAATCTCAATGTTAGGCGATCCGAATCCAGTCGATAGACATAATCGAGACTGGACATGAAGTATGAATTCCATCTCATATGCTGCTAACCCGAATCGATCTTTATATTATCCGACTTAGGAGCTGGAGCATAGCAGAACTGCAACCATGATGAACCCAAATTCTTCACTTCATTATTTTCGCAAATGTATGATCACAAAGAAGAAAAAACGCGGGTACGTGGCTAAATCACTCCCATCTCCCATCTACCAAACCAAACCACAGATCTTGACCGACTCCCTAACGCAGACGGGATGTCACATGATGGAGCAGGACGGATCGGGCTCTTCCCATCTCGGCACGTAGACAACCGCCATTTGCTGGCAGATCGGGCAATCGTAGGGCGTGTGGATCTGGGCCGCCCTCGCGTCGGGCTTCTTCTCCGCGGGCTTCTTGTCGTCCGCCTTCTTCTGCCCGTCTTGCTTAGGCGGCGGCGGCGGAGCCCCGATGCTCACGACCTCGGCGTATTTGCCGGCTTTCCTCGCCCGGAGTATGACGTCGTAAGGGTCCACGTCGCCCGTCACCGTCAACGTCCCCTTGGAAGAGTCCACTTCGATTTTATCTACGCCTGCATTCACAAGTTACTAATCCGTTTAACCATCAAGCATCATCTAGGCCAAAATTTTGCCAAACGAAATAGCAATAAGAGACTCCAAAATTCAGTTCCTTCATGTTTTGGGAGCATTTTCTCGACTCTAAACACACGTTCACATTAGGCAATGCATTGGAAGAGGAACTGTTCTGAAATTAAATAGGCAGAAGCAAGAAATTAGGGCAAGAATGTGCATGAGATGGGGAGAGCTCGTGACTTACCATGTAAAGCAGAGACAGCTTTGAGGAGCTTCGTCTTGCATTTCTGGCATGGGATACTAACCTTCAAGACCGTCTTCTTCACCATGATTAAGGAACTGACACGATCTTCTCTCGCTCTCTCGCTTTGATTTCAACCTTAGAGCTCTCGACTTGGCACCAGCTGGGGATGGTTTTAAGGAGAGAATCTGAGGACCGGCACTAGGGTTTGAGGATCTGAATTCAGAGTGGTTCAACTCCTTTGTCACTTAGTCAGAGAATGCCATCTTTTTATAATCCTCTTTTTTTGGCAACTCTTATGTCAGTGACATAGCCTTGGGGATTCCGAACCCCCTCTCATCCTCATCCCATATTTGACATCTTCCCCAATGTTGGGAAGTTGGATTTATGTGCTTGGGATCGATTGGGAGCCTGGTCAACCACCACACGAACTCACCACCTGTTGAATTGGAGCAAAGTTCCTAGGGATCCGTCCCACTCCCACCAAAGAGTTCACAAAGACCTGTGCGTAGAATCTCACGTGACCTGCCGCCGTTGATCATCTACGCATCGATCGCTCATCAGTCATGACCGTGATTGCAAGAGATCGGCGGTTCCGGGCCGCACGAGATTTCGTACGCCGATTAGGGCGGAAAGAATTCTTTAAACCGAGTTGGTGTCAAATTATGTCGTTAGTTTCTAACCCCCATAAAGATATGGAAGTTGCACCAACCCTAGCAAATGGAGAATGAATGTCAACATTGAATTGACATGTTCTTCGTGTCTCTCTCTCTCTCTCTCTCTCTCTCTCTTCATAAAGTTGTAAAAACGCACCTAAATTAGTTACATGATGAGTGCCATGAATAAGTCCGAATTCCAAAGAGAAGAATCTGATTGGGCCATTGAAGTCAACCATCACCCACTTATGACATAATCAACGGTTCACCAAAGCACCTGAAAAACAGATCCCTCGTATTGATTACTCCTATGAAGAAATTCCGAGGTTTTAATCGCACATGGATTGTCGGGCTTGTTCTATAAGTTGCTGCAATCACTCCTCCTGTTTGGCCAGACGGAATATTTTATGCATCGGCCGCATGATTGATCAACACAAAGTCCGCTCGATGTCATCTCGACTGATTCAATGTACGGATTTTTGTTTTTTAGTACTCTGCCTTTAGTCGAGTTTCTTCATCATGTGCCACTGCCATATGATAATTTAAAAGCAATAATGTAAAATTTTGTGAGACCGCTGCCAATTATTTTAAAAGTTTAAGCTATTAAATTTAGGAGTGGTTTAATATTCAAATCGGTCAATTTTTACAAGTGTCGGTTAGTGTAAAAAAAAAAATTTCCAAGTAACTTTTTCCAAGTAACTTTTTTCGAGTAACTTGCTAATAACTTGCAAATACTATTATCAAATCACCTTCAAAGTTTGCAAATTAGCAAAGAGGTTGTAAATTCGCAAATATGTCAAGAACTTACCTATTCTTTTCGAATTCTATCTTCATGAAAAAGAAATATTTTTCTTAACTACACGGCAAAATCTTACTAGTTTACGGTTGGGAAAAATTACCCAATTAGTCATTAACTGATTGTACAGATGTCAATTTAATCCTAAACTTTTTAATTTTATCAAGTTTCCCACTCAAATTGTTTGAGATGGAAATAGAAGGGTGTCAAAATGGAGATCCTTTAATCAGATTAGTTTCATTTTTCCACTAATGAACATGTAAGAAAACTCTTCAACGGTTCTGCCTTCTCCCCTGTACGAAATACTTGTTTGCATGTGGCATTCTGTGGTGCCCCTCCTTTTTAAACCTTCAGTGGACACTCAAAAGTCTCCAAAGTCCACTCAACACGCAACCAGCATCATTAGTTCAGTTCCCGCCCTCATTTGTCGTCCTTTGACATCTTGTAGAAAAAAAAAATCAACTTTATTTAGGAATTGATCATATAGAGTAAAAATTAATTATACATCGACAAACACCATTTGATATTGTTAAGAGCGCGCAGCAGAAATCTGATATATTTACCTGGGGAGATCACCAAGAATGAGCTCAAGTCCGAGCCCGTCAACATATCCAGTTGGACCTACATTCACTAAAAAATTAAGCCCAATGAGTTATGGACCAACTTAGATATATTAACTGCTCAACACCATATCAATTTTTCGATATAAAACCTCTCTAACACAACTCATACATGTATCCTAACAATTTCACCTTACATATAAGTTCCAAGATTAGGTTTGCTCCCTCCTTAATTCAAGTATCATTCTACATCAACCTATCTCGGTTTGAACCTCCAAGTCATTGCAATGCATCCACAACCATGCATCGCAACCAATCAACATAAGTGCTAACTTGAGATTGCATCACCCATGGTCTCTATCTTGCGTCCCAAACCAACTGTTCATAATCTCTTCTCGCTAGACTCACGTTACCATACCAACTGTCCATGGTCTCTTCTCGCCGGACTCGTGTTACCGGATCAACTATCCATGGTCTCTTCTCGTGATACAAACCATGATGTCAATTATTTCCTACTCGAAACAAGTGTCGATTATGAGATTTCTTTCTTGAAATATTTATCAAACAACAGAATAGATGAGGGGCTCACTAATTAACCATCGGCTCTTATATCAATTGTTGCGTGAAGCAAGCGATCGAACAATAAAATATACATAACAAAAAAATAAATTGGACACTAGATTTACATGGTTTAGTTGTATAGACCTCTGTCCACTGTATAACGGTAATGAATTACACTATGGAACAAACGATACAATGGAGATTACAAATCACACTCAAATCACTCAAACATTTTTAGTATTTCCCAGCCCCAATTACATCAAATAACTCATGCAGTGCTTAGGCCCACAATTCCTCACGAAATAATCTCTCGGTCCCACGAAGGGATTCACGAATCTAACTCACAAAATTTACTTGGTTTCAAACACTAAGGGTGTAATTCACTAACAAAAGCACATTTTTGATACTCTTCACAAAGAACATCCGCTTCTTATTTATAGGCAATGGTTGGATCCAAAATAGGAAACCTTCTCCCAACTAGAAAATTATCAATTAGGAAACCTATTCAAAATAGAAAACCTACTTGAATTAGGCAATTTGCCTTTTCGATCTCGAATTCAAGACATATTTTCATCAGATATTCGCATTAACCTCTTCCCTTCCTCGTCTACATGACAAGTGACCATGATTATATAAAGTAAGATACGAGTTACACTGACGGAGGATCAAATAAAAAAATCTCTGGTGCAGCGGTATTGAAAAGGGTGTATAAATAGGTATCTTAAGAACGCGGTAAACGGCGAATTGATGTCCAAACAAGTAGTGACATTCGGACCCCGACAAGAGTGTTGTGATGTCCCTTCCCCGAGGGAGATGGTCAAGGATCCGGACATAACTTAACACAAAAATGGCGTCCTTGTGTTAGGACACCAAAGTTGATTTGCCTTTTACCCCAAATATGAATGAGAGATGTTTTGCGAACATGCAATGCATCTCAAAAGAGTTGATTTTCTTGATGTTCTACATCACCCACCCGTGTGAGTAAAGTTGGAGCGGTATAAAATGTTTTAGGGCTTTGAGCCCTCCTTTGTCACCGAAAAAGAAGAGAACCCTTTATTCTTTGTCAAGGCACAAAAATCAGTAAGAGCGGTATAAAATGTTTGAAAAACTTGATATAAGGTCTCATTGATAACGAGAGATTTTGATTCACCACCTATTCATATAATCCAGACATTACTTTTTTTAATAAGTAATCCATGTGATTGTTACATCAGTGACATGTCATTTTAGTTTTTTTTTTTTTTTTATCGAAAGAACGGCGTGACAATCAAACCTACCTCCATAATCCTTCAAAATACCCTCATGGAGAAACGTTGCAAGGAGAGCAACAACCTCCGCCTATCCCTCTCGGACCCTATGGTGCATTACAAATACGAGGATGCTAAGAAAGTGCACGCATGCAATCCGATTTCTACCGTGACTTGAATCAACTGAGATGCCGTCCAAAATTACCAAATCTTCAGTATCACGATCTTATCTAAAAGGAAGATCTGAGATCTAGAGAAATGGATAACGTTATCAATTTGAAATCAAACCGGATAAGTGTCAAATCGCTTTTACCTAAAAAGCGAAACCCTATCTTCCTTACATCCCACCCTCTTTCTTGACAAGCATGCCCCCATAAGTACAAGCATGATGGATGGTCTTGTCAAAGTCCACTAAATGACACTAACAAGGTCCAAACTTGGGGGACCAAAGTTTCCACACAGGATTCATGCATGTTAAACAAAAAATGGCCACTTCATGCATTCCCCTAAACTGGCCCCTCCCCCTTCGGGCCTCAATACATAACAAGGAAAGTGCCACAAGAAAAATAGTCAGACTGTCAGTCATCCCTCGGCTGACACGTGTCCAGCAACATCGCATCTTTTAAGGGAAAAAGTAGGGATGGTGCGAAGGGTGCAATGATCGATCTGTGTAATCTTTCTATCTCGGTGGGAGTATGGATCCCACCCATGAACAATCTGCTTCAAGAGAGCTGGGGTGGGATTTTTTTTTTTTTTTTGAAAAGCAGCTTTGTGTTGTCCAATATTATCCAAGTAATTGCAGTTGAGATTTTGGTATTTGAAAATTATTTGGCCTAATTCTATAAAAAAAATAATAATCAACCCATGAATTTTATTTCGGGTATAAGAGTCGTAAAAGTATTTTCACTTTTCAATCAATCCAAAAAAAGTTCGCAAACTTTTACTCAAGGTATGAAAATACCGAGCGTTGGATTTTCCGTTCCCTCAAGTTGCGTGGCATGTGACCCGACTGAGGGTGACAACGTGTGTAGAAAATGCGCTAGTAAGACTAAAAAGGATGTTGTGGACATGTCGGTAAAAATTAAAAGAATTGAATGATTAATCGTTCATCCGATTCTTTTAAATTAAATAATCAGGGGTCATCGTATGCCCCTTTTCATTGGCAAATTTGATTTTACCTTGTTGAATTGCCTCTTAAATTATTTTCTTTTAAATATTAGAGTTAGCTGTGTTACGGCTCTATGAATGGTACCACTTGCAATATTTTTTGTTAGCTAAATCTTCTCAACTCGAGATAATTTGACATTACGTTAGTTTAGGCCATCTATTAAGAGTAAATTGAAGGTTTCGTTCAACTTGTTAATGTCAAACAAGTAAACTTGAATATCTTTAGCTCTAGCCATTATGTTTTCTTTTATCCTGGCAATTACTAAGGATCAACAAACGTAAGGCTTGTTGAACATCATTTTTGCCACATTTATTTCAATATTTTTGTTTGGGTCAGATTCATATTCTGACTCATAATTTTCCATTAAAATCATGTTTTGTGCAAAATTTTAAGGTGGCCCTGTCTTTAAGAAGTTACTGATACTTAGACACTCTTAGTATCAATTGAAATAAATCGGCAAAGTCATGGCCTTTGAATTTTCTCTTAGAATGAACTTCGATCCACTAAAAGCCAAACTCATGAACTCTTTTTCTATGAGTAAAGTAAGGCATTTATTCCCAGCCTTCTTAAATCAAACAACAAACCGATCAATTGAATCATTGTTGTATTGATAGAGTTTGACTAAATCAGCAATGGATATTATTCTATAAAATTGAGATTGGAATTATCGTTCTTTCTCCGCCTAGTTGCACACCAAATTAGGTGATAAATTAGTAAACCAGGTAAAAGCAATTTTTGACATAGGAAATAGCATAAATTTTAAAAACTGATTTGTCCATGCTTCTCCACAATGGGATATAATTTTGAATAATGTATTCGACAGTCGATTGTTCATTTTCACCAGTGAAAATGACAAAGTCGGGCATTTTGAAATCTCTTAAAAAAGGTTGATAGTCGTTCGAGATGTAGTTTCCTATAAATAGGTATGATAACATCCATGTCACTTCTTCGTCAAATTATATGGTGGATTTGATTGGCCATGTTGCCCCCTAGGCAATGATGTTGCTTTGTCGGATCATCTACGTAGATTGGCATGCTAATTATGTGGTATCCATGGAGTCATTGTCCTTACATTTTCAACATTTGGCAATTGACCGACTTGTTGACCAGTTTAATTTTCCAAATTATCGTCACCAATTTGGTTGTCCTGACCAACACTATTAACATCAATAAAGAGAGGGATTAGCAACATAACTTATTACCACTGGCTTGAATAGTCGTGGTTGACCGAACGACCCTAGCCTCGAGATAACATCATTCACAGCATTGATGATGATCGCCTTAATTAAATATGATATGTGACTCCCAATGAAGTTGACCATAACTTTTAGTAGCTTTTCATAACCTCTTAATGGAGATCAACGTAAGCAGATTGGGTGCAACTTCTCTCAACTGCTCCTCGGCAAGGCGTTAGGGAAGGAGTGCGCCGCAACTTCGGCACCAGTTTGTGGCACTGGAATGTTGTTGTCAGCAGCATTATCGGACCCTTGTTAATTTCTAATTCTTGCCATCATAATCCCCTTAGAATCAATAAAATGTGTCTCTCAAACGTGCCAAAAAGATGTTTAGGCGAAAGATGTCGATGAAATATAGCATTGACATAGTGAATCGACAAATAATATGTAGGGTACTTGGTTGATTTTGAAAAAGAAAGTAAATTGCAAGAAATCTAAAGTTACTAAGCCCAATTACTATCGCTGGCAGCCATTTAAATTGCGAAAAAGTAAAGGTACAATAATCCGCAAAGAACTTATCTTCCATGATTGTTTAGGAATTTTTATATAGAGCACAACGTGACTATTCATAGTCCACATTCGACGGTTACAAATGGATATTAAATTTGAAAAGATAACTTCCTAATCTTACCTTTAGAGCGAATAACTTATTAATTGTATTTGCGGTGACAAGAAGTTACTGTATCTGCAAGAGTTACAAAATCCTAAAACAACGATAATAAACATAACTACCCTACATTACATTTTGGTTTTGATTGCTTGCTGTGGATGACTTCCGTGTCAGGTTGTCAATGCTCTTCAAGTTGTCGATTGTCTTTTTTATCGATGATTTCGGTTGTTCACCAAAATCTACTGTTATCGACTAATCTGTCATTTATCAATAATGACAAAAAATTTATCTCTTTTTTTATTTTGTGGGCAGTCACTCCCTCTGTCTGATCCGACTTTAGATTCTTTTCTCCGTGCCAAAGCAACCGCTGATTTGATGGACTCACAAAAAAAAAAAAAAAAAAAGGCTCCATGGACTGAGTGGGAACAATGATGAGATCTCCTGTTTCAGTACAAGACAGGAACCATTTGCTTCGGAACTAATTGAACGCACCACCACTTCTTTTCCCCCGTTGGCTTCAAGTCATAAGAAGAAAGATTGGACAAAGTTCAATTGTACAAGATTCTTCTCCGCGGTAGTGAATGGCACTGTTCAAGCGCCACAGAGTTTTGGCAAATTGGGTCAAAAGGAAGATAGTGGGCGATAATGCACTTGTTTTCTGCATGCGCTGCCTTCATGCTCTGCTTTTAAGATTAGACCCTCCAAATTATTAATTTTTGTTTTTGGCCCACCTTTGAGTATGTAACAAATTCGGACACGGCAAGTTTCCCGCACTCGGAAGCTCGGCGCCACGCGTCGAACAATCTGATCGACTTGGTACGGACTCTCCTAAACCCTTACTTGCTCGAATTTTCTGATGGGAGGCTTTGCTATACTCTTAAGGGTGTTTTCTGTGATGGAGAAGATTACATGATATACCCCCTGAAGTCTACATTTATCAAAGCAAAAAAGATGACAACTTTGTCCGTGAAGCCGGCAGACATGTCCCTCCAAGCTTTTAGAATCTCTTTTGGATCTTCACTTATACAGAGTTTCCTACTTTCTCAAACGAAACTGACAACTCAAAAAAGAAGCCCACAAAAGCAAAGCCATGCATTGAGCTGCCCACTAATGGAGCAATAATTTTACAGGGGCCATTCTTAAGAATCGGAGAGAGAGAGAGAGAGAGAGAGAGATGAGAGAAAGATGGCTCGTTGAAGGCCCCCCTGCCACAAAGTTATGATCATCATGGACTATCATCATGACAATAGAGTTTAAATGCATCTTGAACTACCATGATAACCAAATAAATATATCTTTAGAGGAAAAAAAAAGTGAAGAGAGCAAGCTGCATCATTGTGACTGCTCTCTCTGTCTCTGTAAAGAGAGCAAGCGCATAAAACACCATATATTCTTCAAGCTCTCTTCGGATAATCAAAAGGATAGGGAAGTTTTTCCTCTGTCTTGTTGCCCAACCAGGTCATGGATGTGGAGAAGATCTTTCACATGACAGGAGGTGTTGGCAACACTAGCTATGCCAAGAACTCTTCGCTTCAGGTCTCTCTTTTTCCAAAATAGTACATCTTTTCCATGCCTCAAGATTTGATTTTTTTTTTTTTTTTATTCACTTCTGTCTCTCTCCTTTTTCTCTGCACAGAAGAAGGCATCTGATATGGTGAAGAGCATAACCATGGAGGCGGTGCAGCAAGTGTACCTGAGTCTCGTGCCAGAGAGCATTGGGATAGCCGACCTGGGGTGTTCCTCAGGACCCAACACGCTGTCCATCATCAGGGATGTGATCGGGGCAGTGGAAGGGACGAGCCAGAGGGTCACGAGCCCAGCCCCAGAGTTCAGGGTCTACCTCAATGACCTCCCCACCAATGACTTCAACTCCATCTTCAAGGCCCTGCCGGATTTCCACAGAGAGCTCAGGGAGGCAAGGAGGAGAGAGGGCGGGCTTCGTCATCCTCCTCTGTACATGGCGGCTCATCCTGGGTCCTTTTATGGGAGGCTTTTCCCCAACAAATGCTTGCACTTCGTCTACTCATCCTACAGTTTGCACTGGCTCTCAAGGGTAACAAGATTCCATCCTCTCCCTCACTTTTTTTTTTTTTTTTTTTTATTTGCGCTGTTTGGGTCACTGGAGAGAGCCTCACCTGCCACAACACCCATTTTTTATACAATTTCAAGGAGAATCTTGAATTTTTTTAGAGCATAACATCCTGATTGAGCTGAGCCCCATTTTTACACCAGTCAGTGGAAGAATTATGCCAATGAAAGGGATGAAAAGGACCACCGAGGAAGAAAAGGACACGCTTATGGGTTTGGTATTGCTTATGGATAATAAAGGCATGTTGTACTTAACTTACTGTCAGCAAATGATGGAAGAAACATCATATCATCAGATCAATACGAGGCATTGCGAAATCGACCCGTCCTAGATGGACTCTGCCTCACAAACTGCCTAACTCCCGTGTCTTTTTTATTTTTTTTTCAGGTCCCTCCAGCACTCTCTGATGAGAAGAACAGAGGAACGATCAACAAGGGCAGCATCTACATCTCCGATTCCAGCCCTCCTTGTGTAGCCGAGGCTTACTTGCGGCAGTTCCAAGAGGATTTCACATCGTTCCTCCGGTTGAGATCCCAAGAGCTGGTGTCCGGAGGCAGAATGGTGCTGATCTTGCTCGGCAGAAGGGGCGCAGACCATATTGATCGGGGCAACTCTTTCTTCTGGGAGCTCCTCACTAGGAGTCTCTCCATGTTAGTTGCAAAGGTCACCTCAATTCCTAATGCACCCTCGAGCTCTTTTCTACTTTAACGCATGTGTTTCGGCGAAGTTTCAATTGTTTCTTGATTCTTTCAGGGGGAAGTGAAAGAGGAGAAGCTGGATTCCTACGAAGTGCACTTCTATGCACCTTCCCGGGATGAAATGGAGCACGAGATCGAGAGAGAGGGGTCGTTCCGATTGGACCGCTTCGAGACTTTCGAACTCGAGAGGGAGGAGAAAGACGGGGAGAGCTACGGAACGGCGGTGGCGACCACGGTCAGGGCCATCCAAGAGTCCATGATCTCTCACCACTTTGGTGAAGGAATTGTGGATGGCCTGTTTGAGAACTATGCAAGGATTTTAGATGAAGAGGCGGCCAGAGAACAGATTAGGCCAGTCACTTTCCTTTTGGCTCTCACAAAATTATGACTGCAGTGCAGCACCGAGGGCGAACACTTTCGCCTCGATGAATCGGATCAATTACAGCCATTGAACGCGTGGTTCCAATAGGATTCGGCATCTGTGATAAGCATTTAGTCCAGTCGACCTGGATCGACCAATTGTTGTCAGGTAGCATAAGAGACCCAGAATCTAGGAACTAGTTTTTGCTTTGTGTTGTACTCACTATTCAGTGCTTGCGTCAGGAATTAGGAATCTCTGGAAGCTCCAATTTGCGTTTGCATGAAATCTCGGTCTGTATTTTTCTTTAGCTCTTTTGCATTTCCTCTTCTTCTTAGTCTTAAAATTTATCACCAAAGTGCAATTGAATCCTAAAATTTACTAAAAGTGTAATCAAGTCATAAAACTTATCAAATTGGTGCAATCAAATTCTCTCTCCTCAACACCGTCAATCTATGTAATAAAATATGCTAATGTGACATTCTTACATTAATTTCTTTTGCAAATCTTATTGAAATTAAATTTTAAAAAAAAAGGCCAAATAAAAGGCAGAGCAGGGTTGGGCCTCGCCATTGAGGCGCGGTCGCCGCCATCCATCGCTAAGGGGGCCGACTTGAGGTAGCAAGCCCTCGGCGAGCCGTCGGCCTTGGGTGAGGGCCAATGTCACCCAGCTCTGGCTTTCATCAACCCATATATGGGCGAACCTCTCCCGAGGTTGGTGAGGGCCGGCCACCCTTACCCGCAGCCTGCAATCTCAAGCCGGCCCCTTGGGCGATGGACTTCAATGGCCACGCCTCACCGGCAAGGCCTTGCCCTGTCCCCCTTCTTCTTCTTCTTTTTCAGTTCTAGCTTTTTGACATTAAATTTTGGCCTTTTCATTTCTTTAATTAAAATGAGATTTGGAAAAGATGATAATAAAAAGATGCCACGCATGGTACAAAAATTACTTTAAAAAATGCCACGTCAGCATATTCCGTTAGGCAACTAATGGTATTAACGGAAAGGCTCGATTGCATCAATTTCACAAATTTTAAATTTTAATTACATTTTTTACGAATTTTATAACTCAATTCCGCTTTTTTAACAAGTTTTAGAATTTCTAATATATTTTTCGCACTTTTTTTGTAGGTTGAATGAAGATTAACTCACCCTGAATACAAACTTCTTCTGATTGTCACAAAGGGTTCAATCCATCACAAATTATAGTTCGAAGAACAAATGACAAATTTAGCCAATCAATCAATCAGCTTCAGAACTCTCTGACAAAGAAAAAAAAATCAGCTTCAGAATTCAATTAGAACTAACTTTCAGTTCAAGAATTGACCCGGTTCTTTAAGAATTGGTTCGGATTGAATTAAATTGGTCTAGATTAGGCTGGCTCGGGCCTCGGCCTGAAATTCTGATTTTTCATTCTAAGATCATAATAGTTGTGTATTTCCAAGCCCAATACCCAATTAATTGGAATTTCCAAATTTTATACTCGAATTCTACCCTGTTTACCATCTCGTTTCTCGATTGTTTGATGTTTAATCATGCATTTCAACTTGTATTTGGCTTTGTTAGCGTATCTAGATAATACATCATTTTTGTACATTCCTATTTTTTTGTTAAATTTTAGATGCTTTTTTATTTTTTAAAATGCCTTGAGCCGGTCCAAGTTGTTTTTTGAAATGCTTGAGGTGGAGCCTAGATCAGTGAGGGTGACCCTCACTTGAGGCCGACAAGGCTGGCCCTCTCCCAAATTGACAAGGGTCACACTCGCTCGAGGCCGGCGACGGCCTCCTAGAGCGAAATCCTTGAGAAAGAGACGACGAGAAAACTGGACGCCGAGATGATGGTCTTGTAGTTGGCTGGTCAAGTGAAGAGAGCGGCGGACCAGCGAGGGGAGCTGGATGGTCAAGCCTTCTTCCTTGAAGCTTCAGTTTTTTTTTTCTTTTTTTGGTCAAAGGAACAAAGTGAGAGCCTTCCCTGAGCCTTCTCACTTTGTTGGTCTTATTTCTCAAAAGTAATTCTTAAGTAAATAATCATCTTTTTTTTATTCTTATTTTTGCTTCAAATATATTCCCGAGAATTAAAATCGTTTACTTTACTAAACACGTGTCTTATCTTTTTTCTGTTCTAAGCAACAGAGTAAGAGAATCGTAATCATTGACAAACAAGCCCTTAAACACATCCGAGAGAAGAAAGAAAGGCCTAAAGCCCAACCGGGCTTTTTTAGGCTTGAAAAAATCACTCTAGGACGGACCAATGTTTTTAAAATCGGACCAGATAAGTCGGTTTGATTGAATATCGGTATGGTTCATATTCTCATATCACTAGGACATCGAAACAATCAAAAGCCATTTTGGAACCCTTATTTTTTCAAATTCGACCCATACTACCATCATATCGTTTGTCAATCATCTGATATTTACTGTTACATTTTATCTTGTTTACGACTTTATTATGGTGTCTAAATATTGATTATTTGTTCCTGTTTTACGCTATCTATATTTCTCTAATTTTTTAATTCTCAAAGTACTTGGGAGCCGGTCCAAGCCTTTTGGGCCTAAGCTACTCCCGATCAGCGCCCCGACTCATCCAAGTAAAAAAAAAAAAAGGACCCAAATCCCTGCCAAAATCAGTCCAAGGCCGACCGATGTTCTTAAAACCGGGTCGGACCGGCCAATTCAATCGGAAACCGGCTAGTCAGTCAGTCCAATTCATATTAGTGCATCTCAAGAACTGGTTTTGAACCGGATCAACCGTCAAACTGTTCCGACCGGTATCAGAACCATATCGGCCCAACTGCAAATCAAAAGCATTAATCGCGAGACAGCAGAGATTCAAACCTAGCACACTCCACTCCACGCGGTCAACCAACCGTTGGAGCACCCAATTTGTCTCCCGGTGGCGAAACTCGAAATTGAACTTGAAGAGGAGGATGAACAAAATGCTCAAATTGCCCTGAATGCCTGTTGGATTTCCGTCCGCCACTACTACAAGTGGTACACGTGCAATCTCTTGAATCAGTAAATCCTCATCTCTGAGAAGATTCGTCTCCCTTGACATTATCTTAATCGGTTTCGTACGTACATAACAACACTGTACAAGTGAATGGGCCGATTCGATCCGCTCAATAAATTGAACAGGTTGAATTGCATACCGCTAGTGTTGTTTGAGAAAAATTTCCTCTAAATATTTTGATTCTGACAAAATTATTTATTTTTGAAAAGAAATTGGTTAATGCCTATAAACATTGTATTGTAGGAATGAACACGTGAATAAAAGCTTGTATCGTTCCAAACATGGTGTTCAGATTATTGTAAACCGGTGGGTACGATTCTGAATGTGGAAGTTGGGCAAGAATATCCAACCCAATAATAAAGTCTTTGTCAGGAGAATTGCATCTAAGAATTTTTGTAGTCATCACACATTTGCTTCTGAGATAGTTAAAGCCTTTTATTCAGATTGAGGATGATGTTGCCTCTGAAGATTTCTACTTGAGAAGACTTATATGACACGTCGGCATGCACTTTACTAAAGCTCAAAATCATTGTTCTAGTCTGTTTAGATTTAAAGAGTTTTTTCTACTTCTAAAGTCTGCTTCTGAATTATATTCAGATTCTACAATATCCTTTGTCTAGATTCTAAAGACCCTTGTTTGTCGGGTTTCCGTTACGGCTGAGTTATTTATGGAAGTCCGTAATCCAATCAGATCATGAGAATATCTTCGATTGGCTATTGTCTTCCAGGAACAAGACATATTGGAGATTTGAATAAACTTTACTTATGAAAATTAAGGATTTGATTTTATAGGCGACTAAGTCCGAAAGGTTCGGACTCTACTCCAACTGCTACTATATCTTTCCAAATAACTATATCTTTCTAGATATAGTCTTGTTCAATCGAAATTGATGGCGTCCGTCAATGATTCAAGAGCGATCCTTTGAAAACCTATCCAACGACCGGTTTGAGAGTAAATGAGTATAAAAGGGAGATCTCCATCGTGATCGGTGCGGGATAGATCAAAACATATAATTTCAAAATGCTTGAGTTGTTCAAATTCATATACTTATTTTTGAAAGCTATAAGTCTTATCTTTGAGAGATTTTGTAAAAGTGATAAAGTGTGACATTTATTGTAACCTTTCAACGATTCATATAGTAGAATCCAGCCAATCGGTTGTCGGCGTGAGAGGGTGGACATAGGCTTGCTAAAGCTGAATCACTATAAACTTTGCGTGCATTTCTCTCTTACTTTAAACTCTCTTTACTGTGTTTAGATTTCTGCACGTTTCTTTACTGACTTATTCAATTTGTGTTTTAAACTTGTTTAAATTTCGCATTAAATTTCAAAACTGTATAAAATCACCTATTCACCCCCTAGATGATAGTGCTAGACACAACAAGTGTTTGCACCAAAAAATGACCGACTTTTAGTTTATTATCGACATGTGATAAACTTAGTCGATAAGAGCAAAATTTGATTATATATCAACAAAATCACTAACAACATGATGAATCGACAAATTGAAGGAATCGACAAAATGTGGAGTCGACAATCTTGAATGCAATCGTCAAAGAAGTAACTCACAACGTAGTGGATACGTCAAGGTATTGGAATCGAGGAAACCGTCACGGTAATGGAGTCGAAGAAACTGCAGATAGCCGTCAAGGTAGCAGAGTCGAAGAAACCGTCGATTACCTATTTTAACTTCCCTTTGTAACCTTCGTTGATTGTAGGTTTTAAGAAGCCCCATCGTACTACGAAGCCCCCCATACAAATCAAATAAATTTCTCTTATTCTTTATTTTCCTATACTTCATTTTGTTTTCCTTAGCTATAATTTTATATTCGCGTTGTTGATTAAATTCGGGCGTAGTATTATCGTGTGGTCAAGCTTCATGGTCGACTGAAGTCTAGCGGGGTCTATCTAGGTTTGGTTCATTTGGAACAATTGTACTTTTCAACCTTGTTGTCGATTAAATTTTGGCACGGATTGTGTTTATACAATACTATCAAAATTCAAGTTGTTGATTCTCTTGTTTGTCTGGATATTTTCTGTCCGGAGTCGCCACATGACCTGTTCTCATTTAATTAAAAATGAAAAAATGATTTTCGGTGAAAGATATTTCGTTACAGCAAAAATTTTGGCGAAACAGCCGGCTAATATGATAAAACCATTAGTATGGTTTCTAAAATATCGAGTAAGACCAGACATTCAAGCGTGTAAATTTTTTATTCACATGTAATAAGCCCCGTGTGAGAAATTTACCAAATAGGAAATTGACATATTTAGCGCTCTTTCTGTCCAACTAAGACTACATTTGCTTTGGCTTCAGAAATGAGCTTTGGGAAATGCAAATGCTAAAGGCCCTTACCCCTTTGAGGGAAATGCAAATTGCGTTTAGTAAAAACTCCTTTGTAAAGCAACTTTAGGTTAAATAGTATTTGGCAAACTTCTTCTTTCAAAGGGATTTGATTTCATTTTTTGCAATGCAAAAGCCTTAAACCCTTTGCCAGAGCCAACGAATGGCTCCGACCACTTGCAAGCTAGATTTGGCGCTAACAGCCGCAACGAGAGTCGCGCCACCTAGGCAAGGGCCGCTCGAGGTCGCGCGCCCTCATTAGGGTCACGCGAGGCTGCTCCTTGCGAAGGTCACGCGACCCTAATGAGGGCAGTCCGGGTCATGACCTCGGGTGGCCCTTGTCGGGGTCGCGTGACCTTCGCGGCCCAGGTGATCACCATCCGGATCGTGGGACCTCTCGCCAACCTCTCGTCGGCCCCACGCTGGCCCGATCTGGCCTTGCTAGGAAGATGAACAAAAACAATAAATGCAAAAAATGAACAGTAACAATAAGGGAAAAATGGAAAAATGAAAAAAATTAACAAGGATAGTTTTGGAAGAAAAAAAATCATTTAACCGTAGAAATGGCATTTCCGCAAATGCTGAAAGCCAAAGCAGGTAGGAACAGCTTTGCCAAGGCCAACATTTGGCCAAATGTCGAACCAAAAGCTGAATCAAACGCTTCATTGTTTCTCCAAGGGACTTTGAATGCTCAAAATACCTTGAAAAAACTGAACCAAACATTGCCTAGATGTTTAGTTGTACATGTCACCCATCCGGGTTTTTGTTACAATAGGATTATCAATGTACGTTTTTGGGGTAAGTACCGGAGCACGGAAAAACTATAGAATAATTATCTTGAATTTCGAGCAAGACTATAGAGACCATTTACGATATCACCCCTCAGTTTAATGAAATCTCCCCGAAGAACTCGGCAATCACACATGACTAGATAGAAGATCCTCTCTTTGTAATTGTTAGAAGAAAAAGAAAAACCTATTTTATGGAGAGAGCTAATTACAATATACGAAACAAGATAATTACTAAAAAAGTGTTAAACTTATTGTAATTGTGCCAATTCAGTTATTCCTATGAATTTTGACCGGAGATCGCTGACGTGGCACGATCGACACCGACGTGACAATATTTTATAATTTTTAAATAATTTTTAAATTTTCATTTATTTATTTATTTATTTTTTCCTTCTCTTCTTTCTCAGCCACACCTCTAATCGGGGACACCTCAAACATGTTAAAATTTTCTCCTTGTAGCTGCAATTTTTTTGGAAAAATAACAATAACTAGTGGGGAGAAATTTGTACAATAATCGGTCATTAAATTAAAATAATCTGCCTGACCCGCAATTATCTATGGTGGAAGTAATCATTACGCCCCAATGTTAGTGACAAAAGAGAAAGAAAAGTGCCATTAACATGCTAAAGAAGTTCGGCACCCTCTTATAATAATAATAAAAACTCACAAAGAATCTGCTCCGTTCGAACGAAGGGACAAAAAAAAAAAGAAAAGCAAAAGTGACTTTTTGTTGGAGTTGCTTTCAACTAAGGACAGATCAAAGTCGCACATTAAAGACGACAAAAAGAAATTAAAATTAAAAATGGTCTAATCTCAATAAAAATAAAAATAAAAATAAAAAAGGTTCATGGTTGCTTCTCGTACTGTTTTCTCTAGGGCTCATCGTAAATGATTAACCCGTCAATTTCGACGAGAAAGAAAGAGAAGTAGGTGTGGTTTCTTAGACTTTTAGATCATGATTCTTGCCCTAACCCCCTCCCAAAAACGAGATCTCGATTTTTAGTCCTAATCATTGGAAAGAAGCCCTAGCCCCGAGGACAAGATTAATGATGCTGCCTTGGGCACACCATTAGAGGAAACTTCTCCTGTACTGCATCTTTAAGTGGGAGCGAGCGTGGTTGCACGGTCGAACCTGATATCTGAAACTAAATCGGTGGAGAATCGATCCGATTCTAAGTTTTAGGATATACAGAGGAGGTTTCAGATTTTAAAAATTGAAAAATTTGTTCTGACAAGTAGGTTATAGGTTCTAATTAAGGAAAACCTTGAATTTTTTTTTATACATTTTTCTTGATATATATTTTCATAGGATCCTGCGGTATTTCATAATGTGTCTAATGTAGAACCACTAATCCGAGCTTCAATTTTCTGTGATATTTAGGACCGAGACTTTTATTTTTCTAATGCTTCTTATTTATTTGCGCATCTAAATATGAGTTGTAATCAACATATTGTAATAGCAAGTAATTGTCATTAAAAGTGTCGATTTATTGTAATCATTCAATTAAGAGTACAGATAGAACTCGTGTTATACCCCGGAACCAACCTCGGAACCCGTGACGGGTTAGGTTCCATGATCCAATTAACGAAGAACATATTACGATTGGCGGGTTCCGGGTTCCAAGTGGAACTTGGAACCGCTCACTCCTAATTTTAAGTACATTTTCTCACAATGTATATTATATGATCAACTTATTTAAATTAATTAATCACAAGCCGTTACTATGGATAGAAAGTATTACATCATAATTAATTCTTTTCTAGATGAAACGTGGCACGAGAGACACATAATGTATTTGATGATAATTTAAACTCCATAACCAAATTTGCATCTAAATGCAAAATACTGTTTCTTTTTTTGTACCTCAACGAACAAAGTGCTTTTGCATTGCATCTATGTAAGTAATTTGGAAAATTTATCAAAGTATGGTTATACAAAGTGATAGGATTTCCGTGAGGGTGTGTATGGGGAAGAGACGAGACAAAGCTAGGGATGCTACATGGGTAGTAGCCTGACGAAATAATTGGTGTTCAATGTAGCAAATGAATAATGACAAATTGTTCTGCATCTACAATGACCAGCTAGGAATTGAATGAAGAAACGAAGCTCGCATTGGCTAGTGGCTACTACCTATGGAAAGGGTTTTGGGTGAAATAAGAGAAAAAAAAAAGAGATTTGAATTTATATTTTGCCGAAGGGTCCCGCTCGATTCGTTTTATTAGGGAAAATAAAAAAAACATCGTGCCATAAATTTCTTACAAACACTCTCTTTGATTTCATTGCATTTCAATCGAGCGCTAAAGCGTCGTAACTTTAATAACGCCCGCTTTGGTTTGTCACAATAAGGCTTAAGGGCACTTGCGGTAAACGTTCTTTTAAAAAGTTTATATCAATCGGGCGTTTGATTGAAAAGCCTCGATCGCCGAATAGAAATGAACGTTAATTAAGAATTACGGCACTCGAGCAATCGACGGCAAAATCATAAATACCAAAAAAAGGCGAGTGCCGCACGAAAAGAATGACATTTATGATCTCATTTTCGATGGAACTCGCGATTTTCATAGCGATCCGGAACGGTACCTCGTAGGACGAAAATTCCATCAATGAACCCCAAATTTTATTTATTTTTCCTTTTTTTTTTAACCAATCACGAGCAAATCTGTGAGGACTTTCGCTTTTTTTTTTTTTTTCACCACGCATTGATGGTAAGGAAACAATAGGCCTCTCAACATTGAATAAAAAACATGCATGCTTCGTGAATTATTTTTCTGACCGGCGAAATGACTCCTGCTTCCTCACGCTTTCGATTTCAAAGCTCCCCGAGGGTTTCAGCGCCGGATGCCGAGTGTGAATCGATCGATGTGCCCACGCGGCAGTTTCTGGAATTTTCTCTCCCACGTTAAGATCGAATTGAAAGAAAAAGAGAAGGAAAAAAGAAGAAGGAAAAAGTAAAGAAAAAGAAAGAGAGAGAAAGAGAAAGAGAAAGAGAAAGAGAGAATCGTATGCTTCGACGAGAGAGGAAGGGAAGGGAAGGGAAGGGGGATGCGCAAATCCTGAAAACTCATCAGGCTCTGATTTCGACTGTACACGGCATTCACCGCAAATCGAGAATCGCGATTCGCCGTCGACGCCAGGCTTCCTTCCTGTACTGCTTTTTGCTTTTCTTTTCTTTTCTCTTCTCTCTCTCTCTATCTCTACTGTGCAACAGAATTTGAAATCAGCTTTGGCGCTCGACCTGTGGGCGGCTCTTGGAGCACGATGGCCGACGTCTCCTCCCGCCGGAACCTCAGCTGCTTCGCGATGAACGCCTCGATCGCCCGCTGGAACTCCTCGTTGCTCATCTCCTCGTCGCCGCTGCCGCAGGAGCTCTCCCGCGGCTCCCCGCCGGATCTCTCCGTCCTCCGCCGCTTCTCCGCCTCCGGCGGCAGGGGAACGCCGCGGCACTCTTCCTCCTCGTCCCCGTCCTCCTCCGGGACCTCTTCCTCGAAATCGAAGACGCCGGCGTCGCCTCCTCGAGCTCGGGCGGCCGTGCTGACTTCGCTGATGATCTCCTTGTCCTCGTACACGACCTCCTCTGCTTCGCGGACCGGAGGGAGCGCGGGCCTGGCCCGGCTCTCGCTGATCTTGACGATCTCCTCGTACAGCTCCTCGACCGCGCCGTCTTCGGCCGGTCTATGGGCGCAGAACCGGCAGGCCCTGGCCAGGAGGGCGACGATAATGGCGTTGCAGAGAACGAAGGCGAACAGCGGCCGCGCGACGAAGCCGAGGAGGAGGAAGGAGTACTCATAGGAGAGTCTCACGGCGAGCGGGACGCGAGTGGAGACTCGGAGGAGGAAGAAGAGAGCCAAGCCGAGCTCGAGCAATCGGAAGGCCGTCAACACGACATTGAAGCGGAAGTAGCTGGAGAACGCGGTTGTCCGCTTCTCCGGCTTCCGGTCAGAGCCGGCCGTCTCCATGGATTCTCTCGAGAGAAAGAAAGAAAGAGAGAGAGAGAGAGGGGGAGAGGGTTGAAGCTTGGAAGCGAAGCTTTTTCGCCTCGCCCTTTTTTTTGTCTCTGCGAGAGAAGGTGATGCTCTTTTTATAGGCGTTTCCAAGACATACATAACTAATTATGTCGTCGGAAAAGTCGACCAAAAATCCTAAATTATGCATACTGTGATATATATTCATCCCAAACTTATATTCACGTGACATGATTGCTCCAATTTGTACTTGTGAATACATTTATCCCAAACTTGCTTATTGCAACTTGTACCTGTAAATATATTTGTGACGCCAAAAGCCTTAGAACTCGTAACCCCGTGACACATATGGAGTTTTTGGTATCACAAAAAATTAATTTGAGGTAAACGTGTCACACGGATACAAATTCTGAGGTTTTCGATATCACAAAATAAAAATTTAGGATAATTATGTCTTACTGGTACAAGTTTGAGATCTATAGTGTCATAAAAAAATTTTGACATAAATGTGTCACGGACTCACATTAAGTATAGTCTAAGGTTTTTGATGGTTTTTCCTTTATAATATCTATTTTCTTTTTTCTTTTCCCTTTTCATTTTTTACCTCCTTAGATGGTAAAATTAGATCGTTCGATTGGAAGAATATGTGCCTCAGACTCGCAGGTATCGAGGGCATGGACCATCACGATTACCAAACCAAGTAAAATCAATAGACATAAGAAGCGAGCATCGTGACATCAACAAGAGTTAAAGTTTTACCCCGACAATGCCTGCGCCCTTAATTAACAAGAATTATGAAATTTACGCATCCCTTGTTGTTTGCAAGCTTGGTCTTGTAATTCTCAACTGAAACCAGAACTCACCGAGCACAGAACCGATACGACTCGACATGTGTATGTCTAGGGATGAGAGGTTCCATGATCGGTCAGGTTCCACTTGAAACCCGAACCTACCTTTCGGAATCGATTTTCTACTATATGGAATCTAGAACCTATCATGTATACCTTGAAATCTAAAACCAATTATGTTGTAGGTTTCGGGGTCTACTCAGGTTTCACGTGTATTTTTAATTAAACCATTGCAATGAATATTAAATTTAATGACCAACATTTATTACTATAATCCACTTATCACAATTAATATTAGATACAATAAAATAAAAGTATCAGTCATAAATATTGTAGAAAATGAAATTTTAGATTGGTAGTTCCACATTACACAATCATAATTGGATGTTATAGAATACTTCACGATCCCGCGAACAAATAAAACAAGAAAAATACAAATACATGTTCGACCACCCATCGAAACTGGTTTTCAAATTTTTTAAACTTGAAACCTACTATGCATACCCTAAAACCTGAATCTAAACAAGTTCTCATCGAGTTGCTTCTCCAGTTTCCGATTCTACCCTAAAATCATGCTCACTCTCGTCTTGTATCGGCGAATAGAATCACGACACGGCATGAGCTTCTAGGAGTTGGAGTCTCATCCTAGTCCTCTTCATGATAACCAAGCAGGAAAGAGAAGAACATGAAGAACAAAAGAGAATCCTTGTTGCAAAGAGAGGCAAAGCATTCATGAGCCATCCATTATCCACTCTGTAAATGAGGGCACATAGTGGGCAAATCTCTCCCAAGTTCCCACTAGGCGAGAAAAAGATGTGTGGATGGGCTCCATTTCCCCCTTCCATAAATTCTGCATCTTCTGCTTTATTCCCCTCTCTTTCAGGTGAATTGCTGCGGAAAAACACTTTGCATTCGCATGCCTCCTATAGATTAACTTATCTCAAAAGCTTGAGCGAGGAGAGGAGAGAAAAAGCAAAGCAACACTAAGGCAAAAAAAGGGGAAGAGACTCTAGTGGTGGAAAAGATTGCAGCAGTGGAATCCTAAACACAGCGAAGGGATGACGAACAAAGAAAGTTTCCCTTGATTCAAGCAATGATGATGGAGATGAAAACCCATTTGCTTGATCTTTTAACCCAAAGACCCTTTTCGGGAGAGAGATTTGCTGATTCGAAGAGGTGATCTTTTTCGAAAGGAGATAGCGCGAATTGCCCACTTTCTTGTCTGTAAAGAAGAGAGAGAGAGAGAGAATGATACATGGAAAACTTGTTGAAGGTACAATAGAGAGACTTGATTTATGGGGCTCTCATCGAATCTTAATTTGTGTCTTTCCTAATCCTAGAATTCATTGGATTACGTGGTGCTGGTTTTCACTTCACTTAAAAGGCAGGATTGACATCCCATACGTTTAGAAGAATCCATCCTGGGTGCAAGGAACAGAAATGAGAAGTGAAAAAAAAAGCATGTTTCGTTGTTTCCGAGAACAAAAAGAGAAACAATCTTATTTTTGAAAAATAAGCTCAGTATAACTTAATGCTCATCTTTACAACCACGAGTCCACCGCCGATCATTGGCCGGGTTGCCGCACCAGCTCACCGATCCCCGCCGCCTCCACCAACATTTTATTATTAAATGAAAATTCGAATAGAAATTTTTAGGGTCATACCAAACATATTTCTATTTTTTTCTATTCTGAAAATAATTTTTTTTTGCAGTTACCAAACGCGTTCTTCCGCTTAGAAACTGTTCTAAAAAACAGAATCAGAAAAAATCATTTTTGCTCACAAATTGTTCTCGGGAACAGAAACATCACCATATGCACCATTGTCCGTGAAATAACGCAGCGGAGCTTTTCAAGGAATTTTTTTTATCAGAATTTTTTCAAGGAAATTAGAATGGTACAAAAATGAGAGTAGCTTTTTAGTTCATAAAGAAAAAGAATTAGAGAGAATCAAATCGGTATTTCCCACATCATGTGTTCTTCACAGTAGATTTACTAACTAGAGAATGGCAGAGTAGATCACTAACTAGAGAATGGCATATGTACTTCAGGATTCCCTTCGTTTCAAATTGCAACCATCGATTTGTAATGTGGATTCCTTCTCACACATGGCCTTTTAAGGCACCTTATATGCTCCGGAATTTCAAACGACAGACCAAATTCAAGAAATGATGTACACCTTACGATTCGGGACACAAACAACAAACGAGAAAAAGCGTAAAAACGAAAACAGAAAATCGAAATACAAGGTTTATCCCGATTCACTCTTAAACTATTTTACTAAAATTAACACATCACATCTCTGTTACATCCCTCAATTACAAGAAAAAAAGATAATATATAACGGTAGGTATTTATAAACTCAAACTACAAAAGTCCTTCGGCGGCTCGAGAGCCCCGCTTTCTTATTGATGGGAAGTATGAATCACTCTCTAACAGTACACACTGAGGAACCAATTCGTATAGGATTCGTGGACATCAAAGTCTTCCACGGAATGAATAGGATGAAGTTGAAAAGCAACTTTCGAAGCCTTCCTGGCCCCCTATTTTCCCCTTGACGAGCGTTGTCGAAACGAGGGTTCAAACCGTAGACCTTCATCGCCTCCCCTCCCCTCCCCTTCACAACCGATTTCCTTTCGTGGAAGGGGAAAATGACACCATATCCAATGAGGGACCCTGGAATAAACTCAGCCATCACCGTGAATGGAAGTGAACCAATAATCTTGTAGCCTCATTGACATCATGAAGCTCCAATTTGTCCAGAGGAGATCAGTTTATGTAGCAATTAACCAACGTGCTTACAGATTTGGAAGCCGTGGACAAGAACAGAACCTAATGAAAAATCATCCATTTATACTATTTTTAGATATCCTCGGGGTTGAAAACAGCTAATCAGAGAAAGGGATCACCTCTTCTCAAGATACATACTTTCTTAAACTCGTCATATTTACATGAAACCCTGTAAATTTTGACGTAAACCCAGCATTTTCAGCTCCCAACGCGCCTTCCCCTTCTATGTGCAGCTTGTGCTCTCCTCAAGTCCTCAATGTTGCTCATCTTCGCTCAAATCTTACAGATCTGATAGAACTTTTAGACTGATATATAATGAAACTTGCGGTTGATGGGCTCTGGCTCAGGATGATTTCACAACTGGCTCGGGTAGAGAAAAGGCTTTCGATTAAAGTTGCCAGAGTGACCTTCCTGCGGCTGCTCTGCCTCTTGTAGCCAAAGCTTGGTAGTGTACTGTGTTGATGAGCTGATCTCTCGGGTGAGTGCTGAAACCAGGGTCCCTCCACGATTGAATGAACTTGGTCAGGACACAGGACTGATAGCTTCCTGAGGATGTGCCGGGCATCTTGAATGTGTGCATCGAGACAGTGTTTCCAGAGTGAATAATCAGCAAACAGCAACAAAGCGAAACTCTGTCATCACAAGACTACTTGGCACGCCCCGGTGCATAGGTTCTTGGGAAGTGGGGAGATGTCGACGTATGCATCCTTACCCTGATTTTTCAGAGAGGCGGCTTCCTGACAAGAAACACCCACAAAAAACCAAAAAAAAAAAGATTTCCTAACTTACTCGAATATCACAGAGTTATTTAATTTACCATTCTCACATATACAAAACTCAAATAAAAAAGGAATAAACTATTAGAAATTCTGTTCTAATATTATTTCTTTTTTCACCCAATCCATCTCAACATGGAGGAGATAAATCAGTATCTTGTGCTTAGAGATATTGTGAGAGATTCAAGGACGTAAAATTTCCTCACAAAATATTCTGACAGTGAATTACCTGAAAACATCTGTCCACTAGGAACTGGAAGAGTGCTGTAAAGGTCTGCAACCACCATCAGTGAAAGCCCATGTTCTTGCAACAACAAGGCCATGGCTTGAAGCTTATCAAATACAGGTGAATCTTTATATGCCTGAAAGGTCAGAAGCTGTGAACATCATCCAATAGGTATTGAAGCCACTGGCATAAACAGCGGTTCCGTTCAGCCTAAAATTAATTTCTCTGGTTCCTACAAAACCCCTGCTCCTACCCGGACAAGTAAACAAGCTTGACGTATGAAAATAGCTAAGAGGAGAGGCAATGCAAAATGCTTCATTGTTAAAACTCCTTCCGAAGACCTGTCAAAACTAAATGCTGAAGAATTGTAAAGCAGAGATGAGAAAGGAATGATTGTATTTAAATCAGCTAATGCAGTTGAGCTTGACGATGGTTATAGATTTTAAAGTTCGTTATAAGAGATCAAGGTGAATTTATCCATATTTCTACCGCTACAAACTGAAAGCATATGTATGGAGAATTTGACACCAAGTCTATTTAGCCAGTATGGGGACAGATAGATGGGAAACTGTCTCCCTGGAGTAACCAGCGGATTTTTCGAGCTGCAATTTGATTGGAACCATGCAAGTTTAAACAACGTCATCCATTGTATGTCGTTCATCTTTGTGGAAGAAGACAACCATGCACAATGCACCTTCTTCTCATATCTATTTTGACTGGACCTATGTGGTTTAAGCAATATCAATCAGGAAATCATCCATTCTTCCAGGAACAAGGCAACCACACAAATTCATCCTCCACATACTTGTTGCTTGAGACCAGTACAGCGCAACATCAGCTCTTTCCCGTCACGCCTTTTCTGTTGCCAGCTTTGGTAACCAACAAGATTGATGAAAAAACCATTAAAAGGGAACAGTGAAAGGATGCTCTGTTTCAGACCTCAACATCATACATGAGGGAAGCTGCATCCTCAAGACTAGTTTCTCCCAAAAAAATTCAGAACACCGCATAGCTTTTCACTCCATAAATGAGACCTGTCACCAGCCACAAATGTGGACACACAGTCCTTCACCATAATCCAAGACCATCAAGTTCCAGCAAAGCTTTTGTGAACTTTTTTTTTCCCGTCAAATTGTATAGCAAATAATGCAGAAACAGATCTCTGGAAAATAGTGCAGAAACAGATACATTCTGGAAAATTAAGTAAAGAAAAATCATTACTTTTCAGCCTTTTTATGATTAGAATATTCGAATATCAACAAGAAAGAAAAGTGCCTCCCTTTAAATTTCAGAATGTCCATAACTTCTACAGCAAACCTTAATAAAGTCATTCTTCAAAACTCAATTGGGGAAAAAAAAGACACATAAAAAATAGTGTCTTAATCACTCATGGTCATGAAGTTCCTCAGAAAACCTGATCCTATGTCAATTCCGTATAGTACAATCAACCCAGTTGAAGGGAGAAAAAATTCCTATAAGCCCTTAAGTCTGAAAGACCATCATACTGCTTCAAACTTCCAAACATTAGTTTACAGAGAGGTATCCTTGAACAATTATCACTGTCTCAGCATTAAGTAACCTATGTATCGCCAAAGTGCAAAAACTCTTACCGTCCAATGACCAATGAGGATACTGGAATACTATGTGAAAAATCTCCAGCATAATTAGTACGCAACAACGGGGAAAAATGTCATCTTCTCACACTGTAGCAGCTCGCCTTTGAGAAAGCAATCCCCTCCCCGAAAACCGAAAACCCTGCAGTATGCTTTGGAGACTTTTGTGTAGTGGATGATTTGATGACCTCTTCCGCTTCGAACTTTGAGATAGTCTCCAAAATGATTCTTTCAAAAAGGACAACTAGCAAATTCCACACCGTTGTCATCGTTGCTCATGACCAGCAATGGTTTCCCCACATATCTGTGTCTTCACAAGATCTAGCCAGTCAAAATAAATGGAGCTGACCTCAACTGTAATGAAAGATGAAGCATTGCTTCTTCAATCGCCAACATCATCCAGAAATATATCCACATCATTGACATCAATTTCGTCCAGCCTCAGGAAATCCAATGTGTTGTATATTTCTTCATGCTCTAGAGGAGTCCGGTCACCAGCAACAAATGTAGACACACGTTCTTTCACCTTGATCCAAGACCATCCAGGCTCCTTTATCACTCCCTTAGACTTCATCATCTTCCTTATATCTGCCGCTTCCCTCCATCTCCCTTGGGCAGAATATATGTTAGCCAGCATAATGTGAGTTCCAGCACAATGCGGATCTAACTCAAGAATTTGCTCAGCAGCAAGCCTTCCACGGTCAACATCACCGTGGACTCTGCACGCTCTCAACAAAGTTGACCAAACAACATCATCCCGTTTGAATGGCATGTTTTTAATAATGTTCTCTGCCTCATTTAGGCGACCAGCACGACAAAGGAGATCAATCATGCAGCCATAGTGTTCCTTTGTAGGAATGATCTGGTGCTTCACACTCATTGTATCGAAATAACGAAATGCGAGATCAACCAGCCCGGCATGGCTACAGGCTGTAAGAACACCAATGTAGGTGATAGGGTCCGGTCTCAAGCCCACTGCAGGCAGCTTCTCAAATAAATCAATCGCTTCATGGCTATATCCATGTTCAGCATATTCATTTATCATTGCTGTCCAAGAAATGATATCAGTGCTTGTTGCCACATCAAAGATTTGTGATGCTTCTTTCACACACCCGCATTTGCCATACATGTTAATTAGAGCACTCTGTATCATAGGCGTATGTTCTAAACCAATCAGCAGGACGTGAGCATGAAGTTGTTTTCCAGAATCAAGGATAGCCATATTTCCACACACACTGAGGATGCTAGCAAGAGCAAACTCAGTTGGCTTTGGTCCTTCTCTTCTCATTAGAGAGAGAAGCTCAAAAGTTTCCTCACCACATACTCCATTTGAATACCCTGCAATCAATGTGCTCCATGAAACCACATCCCTTGTTGTCATTTCATTAAAAACAATTGAAGCCAAAGTCAACTGTCCACACTTAGAGTACATAGTCATAACGGAGTTTGCCACTGACAGAGAACTGGAAAGACCTATGCATAGAACATGGGCATGCAATTGTTCGCCCCAGTCAATTCTGGTAAGATTGGCACAACCGGATATAACTGCAGCAAATGTGTATGCATTAGGACTAGCATCTGATTCTCGCATCTTTAGAAAAGCTCTGATGGCAGATTCCTCCTGGCCCATCTGAATGTATGTAGAAATTATTGAGGTCCAAGAAACCACATCTCGCTTTGGCATCCTTTCAAACAATCTCAATCCATAATCCAACTTTCCACATTTGTTATACATTGTCACAAGGGTATTGGCAACAAATGAGGTTTCAACAAATCCGTTCTTAACTGTGTGAGTGTGTATCTCCCTCCCATGGTCTAAAGCACCCAAATCAGCACATGCCTTCAGCGCAATGGCAAATGAATATGTATCAAATTGCACCTTTGATCTCCACATTTTGGAGAAGTACGACAACCCCTCCCTACAACGACCACTATGAACTAGTCCGGTGATGATGGCGGTCCAAGAAACGACATTTCTCAGTGGCATCTCATCGAAGACCCAACAACCTAGCTCGGTCCTGCCCGTTTTAGTATACATGTCCAAAAGGGTACTGCCCACAAAAACAGAGTTCACCAGTCCAGTTTTCACAGCATACCCATGTAATGACTCGCCAAGGTTCAGATTCACGTCGAGTCCACAGGCCTTGAGCGCGAGACTGAGAATGAAAGGGTCCATCTTGAGTCCCGGCGCAACCCACACATTCAAGAACAAGCCCAGAGCCTCGCGGGCGTTCATGGCAGCGACATATCCGGAAATCATCGTGGTCCACGAGATCTCGTCCCGGTGAGGCATATTGTCGAACATCCTGCGAGCATGGCTCAGCTGACGGAGTTTCACCAGCTCTTTCAACCGCGAGTTAGCCTCGGGCATGTTCGGACGACCTGCTATGTTGGACGTAGTGGCAAAGCGATCTGGCCTCATCTCTTGGAACAGAACATGTCCCTGGTCAGCGCACGGCATGCTCGAGCTTGAAAACAGCCTCCAAGCACGAGGCCTGCCTAGCGAGTTCATCGTCTTGTACATGCACAGCCCCCTGACTCCATTGAGTCGAAGTTTCTCTGCCCTTCTTTCTACTGGGTTCTAAGATTGAAGTTGCAAGTGGTGCCCCCTGTTCGTCATAAACGATCTGTTACCTGCTTAAAAGGAAGAAAAAGCTGAGAGGCCGAAGCACAGCCCAAAGCAAATCTGGCCCATGAAAGCCATTAACAAAGGCTCCGTTTTTTTTTTTTTTTCGTTACAAGCTTCATCTGTTTCGCAAAATATAAATAATTTAAAAAATATTTTCTTAAAAGTAACCGCTTGTTATCGGTAATGAAAATATCTTTCTTAACTATTTATTTCAAGCGATACTAGCGATCATTTTTAGAAAATGTTTTTCGAATCATTCATTTTTCGCGAAACAAATGTAATTTGTTAAAAGAAAAGACAGCTTATTGTCTTTGAAAATCTTTGAAGTAGCTGTGAGGTACGATAGAATGAGGTAGAATACAACAATGTTTAGAACGAGGGATCATAGATGTTGATAAGGTATCCTCGGAAATAGTCATTTATCGCGCTTCTCCTCGTGCCTTTGAACACCGGCTTCCATGTCTTTCGTGGATGATAGGTTTACTAGTGATGTTTTCTGGTGAACGACTATTATTACCAGTCATCACATCCTACATTAGCCGGCGGTCGCCGTGTGACTTCCAAGGCGAACATCAAAATTCGAGAGAATGGCTAGCTTACATAGGTTCCTCATATGATCAATAGATTAGGTTATCGATCAACTTTCGCGCATCTAGCGGACCAAATGTTCAGTTCTTGCCTAACGAAAATCGACTGGTCACCATAAACAGATGAAAACCAATTCTGTTGTGATGTTGCCGCCGTCGTAGCCGTCGTAAAGCCCTGGTTTATTCGTAACCTCCTGGAAAGTAAATGTCGAAGCGACATGAAGATTATAACACATCATGTGGTAATGAGCTAATTTGAAACCATTTAAAGTCATCGTTACTGATTAAGCTCCCATACAACAGCTTCTGAAATGGCGGATGATGCCCTCAACATGAGCAGAAACCTATAAAGATCACACATTTATGCTTAATCTTAGCTTACCCTCCTGGACGAGAAACCAACTCATCACTAAAGAGAGGTTGCCCACTCCCAAACATAACATCATTGTAATCTGTAACTCTTTAGATTTTCGCGAAACCGGCATAGTGTTTTGCTAAAATGCACGCTCTCAATTCCCATTCGGCGTTCCCCTGTTATGTGCACTCCGTGCTCTGTTCCATCTGTCAACGTTTCTCATCCTTGCGAAGATCTTTCGAATCTGATACAACTTGTGGGACTGATACGCAATGACGTTCGCAGTCGAGGGGCTCTGGCTGAGGACGACCTCATAACCATCTCGGAATGAGTCCATGCCTTCGGTTAGAAGCTGCCAGAACAGGCTTCCCGCAGCCGCCCCACCTCTTTTAGCTGACGCATACACCTTGTAGTAGACCATGTTGAAGAGCTGGTCTCTCTGGTAAGTGCTGAAACCTGGGTCCTTCCATGATTTCCCGAACTCTGTCAGGAGTAACGGCTTCCTGAGGACGTACTGAGCATCTTGGATATGGGAATTGAGCCAACTGCTCAAGAAGGAAAGCTGGTACTGATTATTCGAACTTGATACCCTGCTCATCCCACAAGGAGATAATTAACAAGTGGTAAGCAAATTCTGCCATCGAAACTATGATTGTGTTCATCAAACTTGTAACATGATATTTGAACTCAATATGATTTGAATCTCACTTATACGCTTTTTTACATTGATTGGTAAAGAGGTCTCTTAGGCCTGAAGAGGTAGCACAACGAAGATCTTAAGGATAATTTATCATCGCATCTACACTGGAAATGAGAATCAATGTCATCTACGAGGAGTGATTTTATACCAAAGCAAAGCATGTTTCAATTAAAGCAAACACATGTCATTCATAAATTTGTATGTGGCCTTCAGTTAGCATACTCTAGACAAATTGTTCTTCTAGACCGGTGGATAACGACAGAAATCAAGATCCTAAGGCTTACAGAAGTTTCTAGTCTACAATCTTCATCTTCCCAGTTTAAGACAGCAAGTCTGAGCTACTTTTTGGCAGTTCATTGTACTCATATATCAAAAGGGAGACCTTTCACAGTGGAGAGAAGAGGTACCATTGGTCCGGATACGAGTGAATGGTGGCAAAGTCAATCCCGGGAATGCGATTGTTCGCGATGAAGTCAGTTCCAATATCGAAGCCAGGATTAAGCCCCTTCCTCTGAGGAGTTGATTGTCCATAAAATCCTTCCAGACCCACTTCAAGCAAGTGATTCCGGTCTATTGATTTCACGAAAGAAGCCATTTCCATTATCCAAGCCTGTTAGCCAAGCACCAACAATTCGGTCTGAGCTTCAGAATTTTTTTGCAAAGGAAACCGAGAAGGTTTGGCAATTATTACTCACTAACTACATTTAAAAGAATCTCTTCTTTGTTTTTACTACAATTCATGCAGGGGTCGGCTCATGATGGTGGTAGCACAAAAGTAGATAATGGCAAGTTGACATGTGAACTTTACGTTTCTGAACTGGCAATGTCATGCAGAATTCAGATGCAAGTATTTGCTTCTGAAGTGAAGTTGTTGCCATGGATGCAGAACAAGCATGTACAATCACATGTGAATTCAATGAATTAGTGCACGCCAGGAGAAATTGAAATTCATCGGAGGTCGATTAGAGATGATAATCAGAGAAGAAAGGACCCAAACTCCGTTAATAAGTTTCTAATGCATTTTCAGGAGATTTATCTCCGAATCCATTTAACACAATTAGAGTAGCTACATTGCTTCAAGGTTACACCAGACTTCTTTTGTGACCTGAATGGTTCTTCCTGAAGCATCTGATGTGCATCTAGGCTCATTCATGAGCTCCCAAGCCATGATGGTTGGATCATCCTTGTAGTGTACTCCAGTGAACCCGTTATATCTATAGAGAATGGTCTGCGGAAGCAAAGATTGATTGAATAAGAAAGAATAGCACCATTTCATGCTAAAAAAAAAAATTCCTTAACCATGATTCACAAGGAAAGATCTGAGACATAATGAGAAAAAAAGAAACTAAAAAAAACGAAAAGAGATTAAAAAAAAAAAAACTTTTTGATGTAACCTTTGCTTTACCTTGACGTGATTCTTGTAAAAACCTTTGACAACAGCGTTCCTGAAGAAATCATCATCAGACGTCAAGTACTGCCCTCGACTCCTAGCCCAATTCACATACTGCTTCTTCCCTCCGAAGTTCTCATAGTCATTCACTAAGCTCAGTATCAGCTTGATCCCATACCTTCTGGCTTCAGCTATCACAAAATCCAACCCCTTGAGAGAGAGAGAGAGAGAGAGAGAGAGAGAGAGAAAAAAAACAAGAACCCAGACGTTAATATACCAAGAAAGTTGTCTGCTTTGCCCTCTTGACGAAGAAAGAAGAAACAGATCAGTATCTTGTGCTCACGAAATCTACGACATTTTGAAGACCCACCATCCTAATTTCACGAAGAATCGTTGTGAGAACTAATCAAAATCAACCTGAAACATCTGTTCATTGTAGGAACCCGGGGAGTACTGAAGAGGCCTGTAGCCACCGTCGCTGAAGGCCCAAGTCCTGGCAACTGTTAGGCCGTGGCTCGAGGCCTCCCTGAACGCAGCCGAGACCTCGTGCCTCTGGGAAGGGTCAGAGGCCATGTACATCAGCCAGTAAGCGTTGAAGCCGTTGGCGTAGTAAGGGCTTCCGTTCAGCAGGAAGTGTATCCCTCTGGCCCTCACGAACCCATCGCCGGCCTCCACTTGGCGGGCGTGGAAACAAGCTTGGTGGAGGACGACAATGGCGACGAGAAGAGGCAACGCGAAATGCTTCATTTTCTTTCACTGCTCGCTCTCCGAGGATCGCGTGAGTGATGAAGAATGGCGAAGCAGAGCAAGGGAAGAAGATGAAAGCGTTGTCTGAAAAAGCAGAGAATGCAGTTGAGGATGGTTAAAGAGGTTTTTAAAGGAGCTGTCCTTCGCTTTATTGCGTGAAATGAATATGGTAGAGTTGAGAGAGGCTTTGTCCTATTATTTCTGCTGCAGTTGGGTGCAAAATCTATGGCGATTCGGGATGCCCCATTTCCCTAGGCCAGTATGGCGACACCGGCTACTGTAGACTGACTAGCTACTGTACTATGGAAATAACTTCTGATCCTGTGTTTCTAGACGACTTTCAGAATAGAAAAACCTTTCCGTACGAATTTAAGCGTAAAGATACGTGTTTGACAACGATTTAAAATTTTTATTTTTAAAATAAAAAATCATTTCATAATAACATAAAAATTTTATGATTGCGATAAAAGTTAAAATTGAGATGAGAGGCGGAGCTACGGTTGCGATCACTCACGGATGACGGCTCGAGACCGACAAAGATAAGAGTTTTTATTCTGTTTCTGTTTCAGAAAAAGAAAAGTACAAAATTTTTTCTTTTTATTTATGCTCCAAACATATTTTTGGACACAAATTTTGTCCCAAAATAGAAAAATGAGATTGTTTTACCAAATGAATTTTCGTTCCAAATCTTTGTTCTCGCGAATAGAGAAAAATAAAAAGAACAAAAAAAAAATAATATGGTTATCACGCACGCCCGCAACTAGTGATGAAATTTCTTTGAATTTCAGTAATTCAACATCCCCAAGCACTATTCCGGATAGTAATCCATGTCGAACTTAAGTTCATCTCTTCGATCCAGTTAAAAGCACATCATTCATGTCGAGACTAAAGAATTCCGAACGAAATTGCCTCCCTGCGATCGACACTTTGTGAAGGGAAACGTGTTAGGAATCGCGTACCAATTCCAGAATAATAATCCAAGCAAACAATCCACACTAGTATAATATAATAATAAAAAAATCGAATCAGAAAAATGCACTAGAAAATTTGTTATCGAAGTTCATTCAAACTTGGGCTACGTCTCCACACGTAGACACTCCGTGAATCCACTAGTTTTCGAGAAAAGTAAGAATACACTTGATGATCTTCTCATAAGATCGGGAGACAAAGAGATGTAAAACACTCAAGAATGCCGTCACAACTCATTTTTTCTTTTTCTCTTTATTCGCTACTCTGCGCTTCTCTACCTTTCACTTCTCTCTTTCTTTTTGCTTTTGATGGCTACTACCTATATATCCCTAATATATGAGGTATAGCTTTTGACCTAGAATTAAAAAATGAGAAAAGACAAAAAAGATAGTAAAAAATAGATTTTGGCTTCACAAGCCAACAATCTCATATTTGAAAACAAATATGCCTGATGCACCAAGCAACTTTGCATCTATGATCTTCAAAAAACTAGTAACCGAAACTTATGCCTCTGCGATGCTCCTCATAACACGGAGCAATACCAATAGTAGTAGTACGGAAAGTATGCTTCTCTCTGTCTACTACCTTGGTAAACATGTCGGTTGGATTCTTTGAGCTTTCACTCTTCCGTAACTTTAACTCATTATCTTTCGGTGCTAACTCGATAAAGTGATAACACTTCTTGATTTGTCTAGTCCTTGAGTGATAAGCTGCGTTATTTGCTAAGTGCACTACACTTAAACTATCACTCCACAGTGTGCTCACTAGCTGCTTTCGATATAGCTCCTTCAAGTAATCTTCTAACCACATGATTTCCTTAGAGGCTTTTGTGATCACCACATACTACGCTTCTGTCGTCGATAGAGCCACTACTTTATGTTGTTGAGATACCCAACTCACTATTATACTTACAATCAGAAGATATAACCAAGTGGTACTCTTACCACTATCTCGATCACCCAAGTGATCTGCATCCACATAACCCTGCAATTCTAGAGATGTACCTCCATAGTAAAGAGAGTAATTTGATGTACCTCCTAGATATCTCAATATCCATTTTACCGCATGCCAATACTCTTTGCCCGAGTCCTATAAATATCGACTTACAACTCTCATTGTCTGTGCAATGTTTGGTCTCATACTCACCATGGCATATATCAAACTCCTCATTGCTGAAACATCCACCACTACCGCCATCTCAACTTTCAAAGCCCGAGTACTCGAACACATATCTTTAGAAAGTTTGAAGTGACTCGTTAGAGGAGTCGCAACCGATTTTGCCTTATCCATGTTGAATCTCTTCAACACCTTATTTACATAGTCTTCTTATGACAACCATAATTTCTTATTTTTCCTGTCCCTGTCCTTGATGATTTTCATGCCTAAAATCTTCTTGGCCTCTCACAAATCTTTCATAGCAAACTACGATGCTAACATCTTTACTTCTGTGATTCTCTTCATGTTAGAACTAGCCACTAGCATATCATCAATATACAAAGAGAGATACACAATATGACCATCACTATACTTATGAAAATAAACACAATGATTAGCCTCACAGTGTCAAATCCTTTTTCTTCCATAAAACCATCAAACTTTAAGTACTATTATCGCGAAGCTTACTTTAGCCATACGAGCTTTTCTTCAAGTGACACACCATGTGTTCTTTACCTTTGACCTTAAAACCTCTAGGTTGCGTCATGTATAACTTTTCATCTAAATCACCATGAAAAAATATTGTTTTTACATCTAATTACTCGATATGAAGATCCTCCAATGCAACTATACTCAACAAAACTCTGATTGATGCCATCTTCACTACTGGTGAAAATATCTCGGAGTAGTTGATCCCTTCTTTTTTAGAAAAGCCATTTACTACAAGTCTCGCCTTATATTTGATACTATCGTCTGCTTTACTTTTGATCTTGTACGCCGACTTGTTTAACAAAGACTTTTTACCGGTAGACAACTCAATCAATTCCCAAGTTTTCTTATGAAGTAATGAGCTCATCTCATATTTCATAGCACGCTTCCACCGCATATGAGATGTGTCTTTCTTAGTCTCTTCATAAGTCTCCGGCTCTCCCGAATCTGTATATATGACATGGCTCAGAACAATATTAGTTAATTGATAAAAAATTACCTTTGACTTTCTTACACGTATAGGTCTCCTCAAAACAAATACTTCAAGGTTATTAGTCCGTTCCGGATCACTGCATTTCTCTTGAACTACCTACTCATTAATAACGTGTTCTTCTTGAATCTCTCCTTCGGGTGCACTCTGATATGCAAGAATCACCTTCACAGGAATTGTGTCCATCACAACATATTCTAGTTTTTTGTCGTCTCATGCTTTGTTTGATGATCTTTGTATATCTTTTCTTCGTGAAACATCATATTTCGATTACGAATGACTTTTTTTTTTATAATCGAGGTGTCCACGCGGCCGGTGAGCTTGCGCTCAAACCAGCGGTGAAGCATAACTAGTCCTCGGGGGCAACTGCGGGACCCCACCACCACAAGACACGGGTAAGACATTGGCACCACGAAATTTTGAACCTAAGACCTTTCGTGAAAGAAACCGAGCGCAAACCCGCGCGGCCACCAGCCGGTGGGTAAGATTACGAATGACTTTCTTATTCTTATAATCCCAAAACCTATATCCATACTCATTGATGCCATATCCAATAAAGACGCACTTTTGGAACTTAGCATCTACCTTCTTCCTGTCTTCTTTGTCAATACAAGCATATACAATACAACCAAAAACTTTAAGACACGAATAATTGATTTTTTTACCTAACCACTGCTCTTGCGGTATTCCTCCATCCATCGCACTAGATGGATTTCTATTAATCAAATATACAATCGTATAAACCGTAGCAGCCCATAAGTATAATGGGAGACTCGCATGTAGTCTCATGCATCTTGCACGCTCCAAGATAGTCTTGTTCATCCTTTCGACTACATTGTTCTCTTGAAGAGTTTTACGAACAGTCTTCAACTCGTGTATGCCTTCCCGGCTTAAATTTCTGTAAATTTATTGCTCATGTATTCACCACCATTATCAGACTTCAAAACTTTAATATGATAATCAGCCTTTTTTTCTACCATGGTCTTCCATTTTTTGAACATCCCGAATACTTCTGATTTTTCTCTAAGAATATAGAACCAAGTTTTTCTTGTCGCATCATCAACAAAGGTGACAAAATATCTCTTACCACCATAAGGGAGCTCCTAAGCCGGTTCCCACACATCAATATGAACCAACTCTAGCCATTGCCCTTTATTCTATCGCCCATTCAATTGAAAATTAATTGCCTTTTATTTTCCATAAATGCAACTTTCACAAAAATCCAACTCAACTTTTTGCAAACTTGGAAGCAACTTTCTTGAGTGTAACTACTTTACACCATTTTCACCAAGATGTCTCAAACGATAATGCCAAAGAGTAAATAAATTACATGTAGCCACCGTAATTGCAACCATATCACTTATATTGTCTCCCTGGAGAAGGTAAAGTGTACCCGTACGCTTTCCCTTTACTACTACTCTTGCCCCTGAGGTTATCTTCCACTTTTCACATCTAAAAGTTGTCAAAAGTTGTTACCATGCCTTCTTGGTTAAGTTTATCAAATTTTTCTTCAACTCGGGAATATGTCTAGTTTCACACAAAATTAGATGTCTCCCATCTAAGATGTCCACAATCACAATTTCTTTTCCTACAATCGGACACTTGCTGCTGTTTCCCACAACTACTTGCGCAAAATCTCCACTAGCATAATCAACAAATATATCTCTTTGTGAGGTGCAATAAAAAGAAGTACTAGAACCAAGAAACCACTTATCTGTCGTCAAGTCAAACCCTGCAAACAAACACAAGTTTTCTAGCAAAGGTTCAATGCTTTCCGCATTAGCTCCTTGATTCTCATCTAGATGCTTATTTTTGTAGGCTTCTCATCGAAATCTACGATGTCCCGTCCGGTGATAAAATCAGCTCTCACCTTTGCAACATCTCTCTTCCTCCTAGATTGTGACTTGCCACACCCACTAAATTTTCCTCTGCTTTTACTTCTCCCACGGTTCTTCACTGCTAGTGCCATCGAAAATGTGGATGACGAAAACTTATCTCCACCTGAGACTTTCCATCACATCTCTTCATCCATGATACTGTTCACAGCATCATCTAGAGTCAAATCATTCTTCATGGTGCTCGAAATTCCTTGCACCACGGTGTTGTAACTTTCCCGAAGGGAACACAAAAACAATAAAACTTGTAGCTTCATATCCAGATTTATTCTAACTTACATGTAACCCGCTTCAAACTGTTAATATGCTATGCAACGTAACCTTTGTTAGATAATTTCATATTAACCAACTTCTTTAGCAAAAATATCTGATTTGATGTGGACGGTTTCTCATAGATATTCATTAGAATATCTATGGTTCCCTTTGCGATCTTTGCTTTTGCGATGTGATATCCTGTCTTTTTCGTCGCCCGTAGACGAATCACACCTAACACCTTTCGATCGAGAATTTTTCATCCCAATTCTACTATCGGATCCACTTCCGCAAGTTCGGGTTTCCAACCCTCAAGTGGTGCATAGAGATTTTTCTACTAAAGATAATCCTCTATTTGGAGTTTTCACCATCCGAAATCCCGCTCATTGAACTTATTGATTCTAATTTTATCTTTTACCGTATCATTTGCTTTCAATCTAACGTCACCGAAAAACCCTCGATGTTTTCGATTAGCCAACCTGCACTACGATACCAATTGTTAGGAATCGCGTATCAATTTCAGAATAATAATCCAAGCAAACAATCCACATTAGCGTAATATAATAATAAAAGAATCGAATCAGAAAAACACACCAGAAAATTTGTTATCGAAGTTCACTCAAATTGAGCTACGTCTCCACGCAGAGGCACTCTGTGAATCCACTGGTTTTCGAAAAAAGTAGGAATGCATTTGATGATCTTTTCACAAGATTGGGACATAAAGAGACTAAGAACACTCAAGAATGCCATCACCACTTTTTTTTTTTTTTGGGTACTCGTTACTTTGCATTTGTTTATTTGTTTGTTTGTTTTTTTTTTTTTTTTGCTCTTGTGATGGGTACTATTTTTATATCGCTAATATAAGGATATAGCTTCAATCTAGAAGCAAAAAATGAGAAAAGATTAAAAAAAAAATCTTAATAAAATATTTTTACTTCACTCGTCAATAAACCGAAGCTATTGGATTAAGTAAATTTCACGTGAGACTCACATTGTCCATCGGCTAATGCCCACCGGGGCTCATGCGTACCAGGCTTGCGCGAAAGCATTGCCCGCCCCAAAGTGAAATAATGACATGGGTCGGGGCACGTCATAGACAAAAACCAAAAAGGATGGAAAAACGAGGGCGAAAACACACTATTCATTTCCCTTTTCCCCTTTACGCTTTTTTAACCTTATGTTTTTTCCTTTTTGTCGTTATTGCCTTCGCGTCTTCACTGGTCCACTGAACCAACCGACAAAGCGGCACATCATCTGTTGTGGATGTGATTGGGGCAAACTCCTCTCAACGCCATCCGCGGTGGGAGTAGTAGTAGTAGTAGAAGCATCCAAAAAGCGAAGGCCTACAACTCCACACGCAGCCATGTTCGCTTGATGGCGACGCTCCCCCCACGAATTTTCTCCTCAAGATCCTTCGTACGACAAAAGCATGTGTCTCTGCACCCCCCCCTAACTCACACCACCTGCCCTAATGTTACGTTCCTCTCAGGAGCGACGCTCCTCCCTTCGGTGGATCGCTATCAAGTCGCGTCAAATTTTCCTTGGGGTATGCCCTCAAATGAATTCCGATTGAGTGGGAACGATTCGCGAGATATTGCTAGGGTCGGGTCGATTCACTTGTCGGCTCGTAAGGCGATGTTCTTTTGTTTACGAATCGTTTCACCTATGGAATCGCGAGTCGTGCCGCACTAGGCTCTCTATCACGAGAACGTAGTTTAGATGACAATCATGTCGTAACAAGCTAAAAAAAACAAACAAGGTAAAAACGGAAGACACGATGACGTCACGTGCAATAAAGATTAGCAAGCACGCGAACAATGATGATCGATCGATTTCACCGCGACATCATTTCTACATGGTATATCTACCGCGTGTCTGACGTAGGAAAAGGCCAAAAGAATGGGAAGAAAAGAAAAGGACTCCAATCTGAACCCACAGGAGTGGCCAAGTCACCACTCACGCCTAAAATTACGGACCGAATTGCGCCTCTTTTCTCCTTTTTCTTTCTTTTCGAAGAAAGCAAAAGTCGATTGGGGATGCTGCCAACCTTAGCTTGATGTTTCCTCCGAGTAAATTGCAATGATATTGGGTAATATCATATGGAAAGGACAAGATCAATGAATCAATCGCCTCCTTTTACAGCAAAGAAGCAATTAGGAAGAAATGTAACAATTCGCAACCTTCAATGTTCTTTAACTTTTCCAATCTTGCCAAAATTACTTTGCCAAACAGCAGAATTAGCGCGAAATTCTTGGTTCGAAGGGCAAACCTGCAGTATGATACTGAAATGCTCCTCCTCCACATCCTTGCTCTTCCGAGATGAAGCACACTACTGACAACAAGTCAGTCTACTATAAGCTTTTCTACGAAAGAAACCGAATAAATCAATCGAAAACAAATTAATCCTCAACTTTGCTAGAGGAAGACAATGCACCCTTTCCTAAAGAAGGCAGGCAAACCAAGACACAATCAACTATTTTAGGCAAATATGGCCTTTGAAGACAAAATTTGCTAAGAAAATCAACAAAGACCAAGGCCGAATTTCAGCTACCAAGAAGATGGAGATGGAAATCAGTTTCATCCAATCTTGTTATCAGCTAGCGAGACTTCCCAGTGACAGGACCTCCAGAATAGCAAGTTGGGCCGAGAAAAATGCTGAAGAAATTTATGTCATAGTGCTCGAATCTGTCCCCCATAACCATAGTACTTGAGAAGTCCTTCGTCTTGCCGCCAATTCTCTTTCACCTTCACTTCAACCTGTCAGACAGCTAGCCTCAACGCATGTTCTCATTTCCTATGTTGGTATAAATAAATGCATGTTCGTAATGTAACTACTGATCATATAAAACCCGGAATAGCCTACCTTAACTGTAGCTGATTAGAAAGAGAGATTGTAAAGAACAAAATAGACAAGTTTTTTACATATGTAATGATTCTTTTGACTAGAAAATGTAGGGCTAGAGAAAAAGTAGAGAGTAATTAGGCACCTCAAGATATACTTTCTTCTGCAAGAAATCTTCAATATCAAGCCGAGAAGCAGTAGCAAGTAGCTTGAGAGCCCTACCTTCCTGAAAAATATACATAAAGCTACATTAACCAGTTTATACACTCATGCATGAACCAACAGAAAAGCAGGCAAAACTATGTGTAGCAGAACATCCATCTTTTCCATCTCCATCGTCCAAGCTTATGTCTTACTGGGGGCAACAAGGAAGAACTAGTTAAATTCCAAATGCAAGGCTAACAGCAAAATATATAACAACTGTTCTTACAATACTAATAAACAAAGCCAACCGACAGCATGCTACATGATGCATGGATATACAGAATTGAAAGTGTAGTCTTTCAAAAATGACAGAAAATGTTGGTCCTCCCTCATAGCATCTGCTAAAGGAGGTTGGAATATGTCCCCAAGTAGCTGGTGATGGTTTGCAACAAGTGTCCAGGGTCTTATATCGGAATAAAGGACTGAAATATACAACGGTTAACGACATCAGAAGCAAAAACTTGAGTGGCCCCTCCATACTTTCCATAACCCAAGCTATAAACAAGTACAGATATAGCGAAAGCTTTACAAGCCATGCATGCAAATGCTGTTCATGCAAATCTCAGGGATAAAGTAATTACAATCGTGAGTCCTCGTGTAGCACAAAGGCCCAATTTTCTCAACTTAATCGTTATGTTGGACTTTGGAGGCTCCTAAGACTCAAAATTAGCAAACAAGCCACAATTGCTCATGCTAAGGCACGTCCTCCACTTCTCTTTTTTATGCTTGTCCATGCCCTGCTAGCAGCCCGTTTTAACGGAGAATGGAACTATCTCACCTTAGAAAGCACATTAATGTAGTTCAAGTTGACAGGAGCAGACATACATGGTGCAGTCTAGAAACTATCATGCAGAAACGATTAATATATAGAGGGAAAAAAAAAAATATCTGTATTTTCTCCTTTTCTCCAATTCTTTTCTCCCACATAAGCAAGATCCAGAGCTTACTTTTCCAATTACAATGATCTTCTGTGAGTTCTTCTCCACAACAATCTCCACTTGTATAAAATCTTTAGCATTTGGCCTGGTTTTGTAGCTCACCACGTTTACCTTGAGTGATCAAAAGCCAAAACCCAAAGAGTAAATTATTATGTGAATCCCAACACTTTTACTCAAAACTCAAGAGTGCGGGAAGACAGACAGAAAGCAGGAGTTAAAGTTGAGATTGTCTATGAATACCTGACAAGCATAAGGAACTTCATTGCGGTATTGCATGAAAATTTTCTCTCTAACTATTTCAGCCACAAAGAATCTTTCTGGATGCTCACTAACAATGTCCTGAAAGAACCAAGGAATACACAGTTAAACTCCTCCGCAGCAAGAAGCAAGACTTTCCTAGAGCCCCAACATGACTCTTTCGAGTTGGGTTCATTTAGAACGACAATAGTTCTGCAAGATGGTAAGTAGAAAAGATGTGAGTCAGTCTTTAAATAGGTTCGGTATAAGAAGTTTCGGTGATAAATAATCAGTTCTGAGCTTTATAATGTTGCACTCCTCAAGAAGAGGAACTGCCAAAACATCTACGCCATGTCTGGCCACCACCTCCCATCATGAATCATAAGTTGCCCCTCTGCCACTGCTAACTATTGGAGAAATGTCATGAAAATCCTGGCTATTAGAATCTCTCTAAGGACATGGCCCAAGATAGAGCAAAACTGCATAAAGGCACTCAAACTATTGGATCATAAGTTGCCACTCTGACACTGCTAACTGTTGGATATATGTCATGAAAATCTTGGCTATGAGAATCTCTCTAAGGACATGTGGCACTGGATAGAGCAAAACTGCATAAAGGCAGTCAAACCCACCAGAACATAAGGAAAAGCTTTGCTGTCACTTCCTGCCAACAACTGCTCACTCAACCATATAATCGAGAAATGAAGATACTACTGGATGGACCTAAGCTACAGTTCCTGGCTGATCGTTCAACTACTTTATCTTAAGTGTTTCTCTTGAATTCAGATTGATCAAGGACATTTATCTCCAACAGAAGCATCTTATGAGAACTACTCTGATTCAGGTGTGGAGTTTGAACACTCCAACAATGTAAATTTTGTTTACTCTTTGTAGCATAAGAGAAGAGAAATTATAAGGACATTTATCTTAAGAGTTTCTCTTGAATTCAGATTGATCAAGGACATTTATCTCCAACAGAAGCATCTTATGAGAACTACTCTGATTCAGGTGTGGAGTTTGAACACTCCAACAAGGTAAATTTTGTTTACTCTTTGTAGCATAAGAGAAGAGAAATTATAAGATGAAGCCTCTTCTCTTCATTTTAGTCTACCAAAAATCATTTCAACATTCACCATTTGCATGAAATGCTTTTAGCAAACAATACATCTAGAATTATACTATAAGCAGCACTCTGGAACAGCAAAATGCACAGAAGAAGAAATGTGGTACATGCCTTGGGATAATAAGCTGGCCCCAGAGGAAGTTTGGATAAAATCCAGTCCTTGACATCTTCCACACCATGACCATATTTCGCGCTCACCGGTATAACATCATCCACGTCGGTAAATTTCTCGTACCACTGCAAGTATAGTTAATCATCTTATGGGCACAGATTAGAGAATACAACACACCATATCTAGGAGATAAAAAATTGATACAGGATAATTGGCCCCGAGAATGACTGTATGCTAGTATGAAATGACATGCATATGCGGAAATTTAACCTCATGAATGCAATCACAATCACCAATAGACGACTGTTGAAAACTGATATTCCAAGTGAGGTATAAGAGCTTCCAGGGCTTCAAGGACAAAATCCGAATCCCCAATAAATTGAAAGCAAAGGGAAAGCACAAGGTGCGCAATGACATTGGCAAAGTAAATCAGCCACCCCATCTTCTTTTTTAAAAAGTTTTTGACAGTGACAGCAGGAGTTTGATCTAATGTAGGTCTACACAGTCATGCCTGTAACTGTAAGAAAGTCCAACCTGGAGCTTCTTTGCGATTTCACCAGGTTTGATCAGATCCTTCTTATTCATTACTAGCAGAGTTGGCACCTTATTTTTCAGGTCCCGGATACCTTCTTCTAATACTTCGTCAATCTACATAAGCAAATTTCACATAAAACTGACGGAAACCAGGATATGCAAGTCATTCTCTAGAACTCATGCATACTTTCTCAGGTACTTTACATGCATCCACGAGAACTAGTACACAGTCCGCGTTTACAGCAGCACTTCGAACATTACTCATCATCATGGAGTCCAATTTGTGCATCTTCTTCTCAATTACACCAGGAGTATCATAGAGTATCATCTGCAAGAATAGTTGAAGATTAGGAGGAAGGAGAGACACTTGCCATGGAGATACTGATCAGAACCATTAACTCATGTATTTGCTGTAGAACATGTTACCATATTCACATCAATGTCTTTGAACCTGAAATCTCTCAGCTTCACAGTACTACTATAAGGTTGTTTGAAAAAAAAAATGGACATTTTCATGAACATTCACCGAGGAAACAGAAAATGCTCACTTTAAAAGTCTCTGCAGTAATTCTTACGTGATTGCATAATGTCAAAAAGGAAGAAAGAAAAATAGAAGAATTCAAAGATATTACTGACAACTTCATCTCTAGTGAATGAAGGATTATAATCTCTCAGCTTCACAGTTCTACTATAAGGTTGTCTGAAAAAACAAAAATGGACATTTTCATGAACATTCACCGAGGAAACAGAAAATGCTCACTTTAAAAGTCTCTGGAGTAATTCTTACGTGATTGTATAACGTCAAAAGGGAAGAAAGAAAAATAGAAGAATTCAAAGATATTACCGACAACTTCATCTCTAGTGAATGAAGTATTATAATCACTCAAGATAGATACATGGGAGGTTTAGCCTCACGTCATATGCACAATAAGAATGGAGAATGCGAGGAAAGGAATGCTCAAATGAAGGGATCACACATCAATAAGCATACCAAGGTTACTCAGTGAATCTACACAAGAAATTGTCGAGCTATTCAACTATAAAAGTCCCCTCGTAGATAGTCCATTGCATATAGACGATACTAGGGGTTTCCCTTTATACCTTCTGTCTATAGCGTTAACTCTTAACACAACCACTTACTGCTTCAGTCCGATCCAGGAAGATCGTAAATAAGAATATCTTACTCAAAACACAATGTTCTTCGTACCTGATACTCTGGACCTGAACAAATACCAAGAACACGATGCCTTGTAGTTTGCGGTTTATCTGTAACTATTGACAACTTCTGGCCTATCATTTGATTTGCAAGTGTACTCTTCCCAACATTAGGCTTTCCTAGGACAGCCACATATCCTGCATTTGATAGCTCATTGTATAAGAACAACTAACTAGCACCGGGGAAAGGCCAAGAAGAAAATATGGCAGGGAGTGGGGGTCCAGCACATGTCAATTGCACACGGTGGAGGAACAAAACGTGAGAGGTTATGACATTTTAAACTTCACATAATAATCATGTCATCCAATTGCTTTAGTGAAATGTGACCACTTTTGCTCCACTATGTAATATACTCTCTCAGGAGCATTACAAGATGTACGGAATCATTCACCCTTGCCAGGTTCAGTACTCCAGTAATGCTCCACAGTTTGATACTAGGAGAAATTCTAGGAATTAAGCAAACCCACATCTGTTTCACTCCTCGCCTAAACAACACCTCAAAATGCTGCCGGAAGACTACTTTGCAAGGCATGTTCAGGATACAGGACACATTTCCAGAGAACTTCCATGAGGATATAATTATACTCGATCAAATATAATCAAATCCAGCAACGAAAAAGACAATAAAATAACCACCCCAGATGAAATTCAAGCATTCATCCATATATTCAGGAGACAGAGACATACAAGACACAAACCGCTGAACGAAGCTCGATAGTGCAACTTAAAATTCAACACCCCCTGGAACTAGACGTTGGGAACTTCGAACCAATAAACAAGACACATACCGCTTCTATGATCCGGGTTAGAAGCATAATCGAGCTCCTCCATCTCGTAATCATCGAGCAACGCCGTGCTCCGGTCCGGCTTCTCGCTCAACGACAAATACACATCGTCATCCGAAGCGTAGGAGCTGGATTCTCCCCCGCCTTCCTCGCCGCCGTTCTCTCGCTCGTCAATCCAGAACCGCCGGCGCCGCTCCAGAGCGACGCGCCGGCCTCCCCCGGCGTCGGCGGTTTCCCTGTTTTGGAACCGGCATCCGGTTCGCGGAATCGCGGAGGCGCTCCTGCGAAGAGGAAAGAAAGAGTTGCCGGCGGAGGCGAAGTAGGAGCAAGGAGAGAGAGTTGCGTTGGAGAGAGGGTGCGTAGACAGCTCCATCGCCGGAGCTCCGGCCAGTGCTAGTCGCTCGTCGGTCTACTCATTTCCGAGTACTTTACACTTGTCCCTCGCGGAGTTTCCATTCTGACAGGATAATGCGCCCACTTGACGGAGCAAGCTTCCTTGTTCGTTCTCCATCGAAAACGCACTCTATCTAAAGCCCAAACGCACCGTTTTGGATTCGGACAACAGCAGTGTGCTTGTGCTCGTTCTCGTTCTCTCCAGCGACAACTAATTTCCACGTAGGAAAATGAGAAATTTTTGTAGCGATACTGATTGACTAGAGATTGAAATAACAAAATTGCGTGATTTCCATCTTCTTTCAGACAGTGACTTAAATCAGACATTCGCCCATACTATATTCATCCTGAATTAATTTTCGTATCATAAAATGTCCCAAATCATTACAATTGACACAAGCATACCAAACTTTTTTTGACAAGAAAATTTACTGTCCTTGTTTTGCAGCATCACACCCCACATTCAAAACTCATATTTTTGCTCAACGCAATAAACATCAATCTATTCATAAAACCTGTTGAAACAAAGTATTCCTAAGATGTCTTACTGCTTCAAAATCACCATCCACAGGCTGAAAAATGCCCTTTTTTGGCTCCTCCAAAGGCCGCAACTTGAACCTCGCAGATGAAAACTAGCAAATCGGGCACCAGAGGCCAGGAAGAGGTAAAGCAAAACAATCAATGCATTTCCAACAAATATACAAACTCGGTATATCAACCTCTGGATTAGCTGCAACATCGCAGCTTGGTGTATTATTTTGTCGGACCTAACATTGCGCAGCGCCCCTTGCACACTCTTACAAGGAGAACATGAAAATTTTAATAAAGCAGCACTGGCCCTTTCTTATTCTCCTCCTCTAATGGCAGAGCCCATCTTAGTAGACTCTGGAGGAAGAATGCCTCACTCGGCATCATTGGTGCTTCCACTCGCCTGATTATGGTCGCCGCGCGATCCGTCACCTGTCTGGAGGTATGACCATGCTAATGCCGAAGCACTGAGCGATAAGGCAACAGCTATTGAACCCCACACCCATCTCTGCCTCCTCTTCCTCTGCTGCCTCAGTCGTCTAGCAGTCTCTGCAAAGACAAACAATAGGAAAAGTCAAAACTTGAGAGGCTTTGCCTGATGACCTTGGCAAACCCATGAGAATTTATATTTATCTTCGGAGTACAAACCCAAACCCATGTTGGCTAAATACAAAGGATAATGACGACAAGCGGCCAAGATACCTCGGAATCTTGACAAGAATGTTGACAAAGCATGGATAGGAAACTTGTAAGCGCAGCAAGGTGGCCAGCCCAAAAAAAAAAAAAAAATGGTCACCACACAAAAGGGAGGTTTTAATATCACAAATAGATGGACTAAGTATTAACTATCTTTCCGACCAAAGAAAAAAAAAGTATTAACTATCTTATATGCAACCAAATAAAGCCACTATTCAAAGTGAAACTAACTCGTAGTGGGAAGAAAATCTCAAGATTTTTGTTTTTTCCCCTATGAGAAATGTGAATACTCAGAAATAGAGCCAAATGCTGTAATCGGGGGAGGATAGCAGCAATTAACAAAAACAGGACCGGGCAGTTCAACTGGTGTGACTAGGTACCGGTACCGGTACCGGTCAGACTGTTTCAGGTTGAACCGGATTAGACTAGTCTGGTTAAGCAACACTTGTCACGATTTTCCAAAGTAATCATGTCATCCCTAATACTAAGCAGAGCTCATAATATCGCCTTCTCTTATAAAAGTATGAATTATGTTGGCTCTAAAGCTACAGAAAATAAACCATTATTCTCTTCTTCCAGATTTCAATTAAATTTGTAGCGATTTCATCATTAAGTCCATGTTTATTCCTACCCAATTGATAATGACTATGCTTCTGCCACTCGAATTTATCACACTCCAAAGCCCAACTGTTGATTCACTCAATCAAGTTTGTCAGCATCTTTTTTTCTCCCAAGAGAATGTATAGGGGTGCGCCACATTCAAGCCTAAATCGAAATCCAACATGTACACTTAAGGCAAACAAAGCAATTCAGTATTCTACCACAATCAGCAGGAGAAGGATATAAAATTGTGTAAAGATAAATAGTAAAGAAGATATATTGACACTGAAGGATGCTTGAAACAGAGGGGTCAAATGAGCTATGTATCCTGCATGTTACAGACTCAGCTAAAGAGAACAGCCCAAGAAGGCTAGGTTCAGAAACTCACCAATAGCTTCTTGGTTCCTCTGAGACATCTCATGATTCACAGCCTCATAATAGTGCAGTCGATCCCACAATCGTGCAATCTCAAAGTTCTTAGCCTCAAGGTGAGCTTCCATTTCCGTCTCTACTTCGGCCTTGGCCATGCCCCTCCCAATTGCTTCAGCAACAAAACGAGCAAGTTGAACTTGCTGATTCAGCTGTTCTGCGGCCTCCACATTTAATTGGTCAGACTCCAAAGTCAGATTTGCTGGTAGGGTAAGACCAGCCAGTGATAGCTGTTCCTGTATCCTCTGCCAATTGCTTTGCATATTGCTCAGGGTTTCCTCTGCTTGCTTCCGCTTCTCAATCTCCATTAACAAACTCAATCTGATCTCTCGCAGTTCCTCTTCAAGATTACGCAGACAAGATTGCGCCCCACCCTCAGAGGATAGTTCTGTTGGATGCACATAAGCACCAATGTCAATTTCAGGAAACGGGAATTTTCAAATATGATCATTGTGCGAAAAATAATTATAGAGAGACCCCAACTTAGAAATGCTATGGCTACTGATCTGATCCTTAAAAATCTACATAATATGTAAAACCCTCCTTCCCCCACTCTCTCTTAGTATCTCTCAGGGGGACACTCCCCCCCAATTCCCCCCCACCCACCCCACCCACCCCCCCTCCCCTTCTTCCTTTTTTTCCTTCTGGAGAGAGAGAGAGAGAGAGAGTAGACATTGTCATGTACCCATAAAGACTATCACATCATCACAGTCAAATTATTTCTTTGCTGTAGTTGAAAACAAAACGCTTGTCTAAAACATCCAAAGAAGAAGAACAAGATTCCAGAAAATAAATGAAACGTCCAATAGGAAAACACAGGATCTCAAATACCTTCCCATGCATCAAAGAACTCTCCCATTGGCGTGGAGAACTTCACAGAACGTTCTGCAGTGCCATTATCCTCTCCATCGGTGTTACTAGTATAACTCATTGATTCCTGAGGATCATAAAAATCTTCACTATCGACCTCTCTTTCAGGAGTCAATGGAACAGGAACAAGTGTATCAGTTTCTTCCACAAAGCCATTATTCAAATTGCTAGTCCCAACTTCCAAAGCATTAGTCGAAGGTCTGACACTGCTTCCGACCTCACAAACGTCCATACCGCTCACATGTTCATCTTCAACAGGATTAAATATCGTAAATGTAACAGGGGCATCCCCCACAGAAGCAACCTCCTCACTTTTTGCTTCAGTTACGGTAGAATTGGTGTTTGCTTCATCCATGCTCTTCTTTCTAGAGGGAACATCATCCTCCGATAAGCTCTTCACAAGACGTGGGCCACGTCTCTTGTGATTGATGACGTAGGGGGATGGAGGGAATGAGGACGGCGAATCTGGAACAGGGGTAGTCTCTGGAGTGGCATAAAGTGCCGGAGTCATTTGAGGCCGCTGAACTTTCCTCTCCATGACTGAGGTACTTCTCCTCCTCTCTAACTTTGCATTAGGCACTGGCTCAGGCATAGGAGGCTTCGACTTAGGAACAGGCATGGGGTTATTAACAGATTTGTCGGCGGATCTGGATGTTCTGGGTTCCAATAGCCTATCCAAAGCTATTGCAGTAAAAGTTGGCATGGCTCTGGGAAACAAGACATAAAATGACTTTTCAGAGAGTGTAAAACATACAAGAGAAATCAAAACGCCCCGCCTGTATGAAAAATTTCAGAAGAAACAAATAAACCTTCTTCTTAGGACGCAAAAAAAACGGATAACCTGGTTAAGGGAAAAACCTAAGCGTCCACATAATCATTCCAAAGTTTATTCAACAAGTACTCTCCAGAAAATATTCAAGCTTCCTAATTGCATAAATCATCAATAAACCTAGTAAGAAATACAGATTTCCAAAACCACTTTGCTCTAAATCAACAGGACAAGCTACATCCATATGCCAAAAAGATGGGAAATCCATTCGACTCGAGCGAACGAAAAAACGGCCATACCCTGGCTGTTGTTTGCTTGAGTCGAGAATTCAAGGTCACAGGGAAGACAAAGAACCAATTAACCAAAGGATAAACAAACATATTCAAGGCCTTCAAACCGTTCAGCTGACTACATAAATCCGACTCGCCAACCCAACAACACAAGACTCACGTCAACCCTTTGAAACAAACAAAAAGCAACTCAAATCTAGCAACGAGAAGCACGAAAAAACAACGAGACGCTCGTCATTCGCCCCGAGGAGAGAGGAGACAAGACAAATAAAATAAAAAAAAAATCAATCCCGATCCAGAGAGCGAACATTCCTCCTACGCCTCCAAACTTGTTGGGCGAAACACGCGCGAACCCCGACGCACCTATCCAACGACGCGAGCTGCCTCGAATCCGAGCAGCAGCAGCAGTAACAACAACAACACAAAAGGCAACAAACCCAGATGCGCGAAAACCACGCTAAATCCTAACCTCGAGGCGGCGATCTCGTAGGAAAACCCTAGCTGGCGGCGGAGGTAAGGAGGGAGGGAGAGAGAGAGAGAGAGAGAGAGATACAGAGGAGGGGTCAGAGGCAGGGGCGAGGGAGGGCCGAAACACGAAGGCACGAAGAAGAATCCATTCCCATCTGCGGATTCCAACAAAATATATTCGGGTGCGTCATCTTCTTCTATATATATAAAAAAAAAGGGAGCTCCTCTGAATCTTTCGGAGCCTCTCTGCTCGACCCCTTCCTCAAGTCTCTCCCTCCCTCTCTCGCGATGACCGCCTCTCCCTCTCTTCTCTTCCTCTTCCCCTTCCCCCACGCAAAGCTAGCTATTCAAACGCCACGCGATCTTCTCTTATTATTATTATTTTTTTTCTGCTTATTTTTTATTGGGTTGAATTTCTCTATTTTATTTCGCCGGCCAGCCGAATTCCTGCTCGGGCCCCCACCAGGCCCACCACTCCTCCCTCCCTCCCTCCCTCCCTCCCGGACCTCGGACTAACTCTCCTCTGCGAAAAGTCGAAAATGCCCTTGGACTTTAATCCCTTGCACCCTTTGTCACGGATTTTTGCTGGGGCTTTAAAAATGTTAAGGGAATGGAGCCCGCTCATGCCTCCCCCGTCGCCCCATCGAGTGACTCTATTTCGCTTCGAGCGCCAACTTACATTTATTTTATCAAATCCGATCGATTTCGAGTCGCTTAGCCCGACACAAGATAGCACAAGTTTCGAGGTACGAACTTATTAAGTAAGCGTAAAAAGATTTTGTAGCGTTGCATAACAGATTCTGAAATGACATCTTTACGAATTTACCAAGAAAAAAAAAAGAGCTTGCACATTAAAATAAGACCATTTAAATTGTAAGATTCCCCAAAAAAAAAAAAAAAGATACATACGCATATTTAATAGTCGAATTCCTATGATAAACCAAAAATACTTTTATTTGTAACTTGGTGAGGGGACAAGTATGGACTTTTCTCCAGCGGGAGTGCGCGCGGGGTGGCGGAGCGTGGAAGTAGCCAAAAAAAAAAAAAATTGGGGGCGGGGGGTTCTGTGAAACCTTAACCAAACGGTGTCGCTTCGGTGATTCCAGAATTGGGTTGCGGTTATTGATTCGGCTTTTTGGCCTCGTCAAAGGGCGGAGAATCTTTCCCACTCTCCCCACCTCCAAAAGTTTCGATGTGACCGTACATGCTCCCGCTGGGCCCCACTTGGATGCTTGCCTGGCACTTTCTCGACGGTCCTCCTATCCCATCTTCCTTTTCACGCAACGACGGCTAGGGTTTCGCACCACGAAACATGGAAAAAAAAAATTAAAATAAATAATTCTCTTCCAACTTAGCAAATGAAAGTGAGGGAGGCGAACTCCATATCACCTTCAAATGACTACTATCGCATAGGCTTGTATAGTAGCGACCCACGCCTAAGGTGAGTAATCGAAATTTCGATGCCTGCTAAGTTGTAAAATTGAATATTTTCTTTATCAATTTTCAGTTTAACTTGCAACATAAGTTTGGCCCATCTGATTTATTTTCTAGTTCGATCGTAAATATTTTAGACTTGACTTCTTCTTCTTCTCTTTTTAAACTTTTTTGGGTTTCTAATACTAATTCAGTTTTGGTCGACTAACGCTCCGTTTATTTCGTGAAAAATTGAATGATTCAAGGAATATTTTCCTAAAATGATTACTTATACATGTTGCAATAAAAAGTCAACGAAATAAATGTCATTATCGATAATAATTTATATCTAGATATCTCTTGATTCATTCATTTTTTTTTTTTGTAAGTAATATAAACGATTATTTTCAAGAAGAAGTTTTCAAAATTATTCATTCTCCGGTAAACAAACACATCCTAAGTATGATTTACATACTTGAATCAAGCTTTAATATTCAGTTTCTTAGCTTGATACTGGAATGGTAATTGCTGTCCCGTCCTTTCCCTTTCAGTAATTGCGCTCTCGTCCTTTTCTTAATACGGCATGCTCTTGTAGTTTTACCAATTGTTCATCGAGAAACTTACATCTTGGATGATTACCTCACGTGTCTAATTAAAGTGAGAATCGTGTGTGGAAATTTTTTTATCACTATATTTTGAAATTTCTATCGAATTGACGGGGGAATTTAAAGTTGACGGCCTAGTTCCCTCGAGGATCAAAAAAAAAAATTTTGTCATAGATCTCTCTCTTTTTTTCTAGGAATTAGATCATTAAATTTGATGGAATTCATATGCGACTAATGTACAGTCCTCCATTTTCAATAGTCCAAATTTGATCTAGTGTATATTATATTGCTTTTTGGGCATAGTATTACCGAGAAAGGTTGACTCGAACGAGCGTGTCACAAGATATGTTGAAGAAAATCAACGAGAATCGAGACAATATGAACTCTTAGACAATTTGCAGAGCGATTGAGATTGCACTGCCGCCCCACACTTGGGCACAAAGTGCTTGAATGGAGTTCAAAAGAGGCGAGAAATCTGCAAACCTAAGCGTAGGGGAAAATGAAGTGCATTGTAAATTGAGACCAAATACACGACGGCCGGTGTAGGATGGCTAGCATTTACTTCAGAGATGTCAAGTCAAAATTGGCTAAATGGACTCAGTTGGGACAAATGTAAAAGGTTTATAACTTAATTGGTTCAATTGAAGTGTTTAGAACTGAATTAATATTAATGCAATAGGTTTAATACTTTTTTGGTACTTCCACCCTTATAATCCCTTCAATTCTCCAAGATGACTACCATGGAGTCCTCATTTTCCATTCAACTTCTTTTCTTAAGTTTGCTGGCCACGTGTCCATGACTTTCTTGAACTTTAGCCTAATGTCCAATATTATCCCCTAACTTTTAAATTATTTAATATGATCTCCGAACTTTAGCCCAAAGTGTGATGTTGTCTCTAAACTTTTAATTTGTTCAATGTAGCCTCTAAATTTTTTTGTACATGTTCGGTTTAATCCCTAAATTATATGAGAATATTCAATGTTATCTTTCCATTGATTCAAGTTCAATAATACTGTGCACATTTTCATATAATTGATGGACTAAATTGAACACGTAATAAAAAGTTCATAAATCATATTGAACAAATAAAAAATTTGAGGATGACATTACACATTAGACTAAATTTAAGAGACTGCATTAAACAAATTAAAAATTCAGAGACGACATTATATATTGAGTTAAAGTTTATGAATCGTTTATGTTATCTTCCATTCTCATTTCAACTCATGATATGAACGGTGGAATACTTAGATGCGTGCACTCATTTCTTGCAAATTCAACTCTAAATCCTATACCCACATGCCTTTACTAAACCTTTTGATTTTCAATGTTCCGGTCCAACTCATCTGCTGAAATTCAAAGGAATTAACCAACACGTGATCAAAGTGGACGTACATAGTTCTTATACTAATCAAAACTTTGTGGTGATAATGGAATTAACGAGTACAAAATTCCATCCACATAATATTTTTCGAGGAAGAAAAAAAGGATGAAGGTATGACTTTTTGGGTGGGTTGAAAAGGTCGAAAGGCCATTTCTGATGTCATGGGCAGCGGGCGCTCGAATGTTGCCGTATATTCATCGTTTCGTGACGGATTGTAAATTTTTCTATGTTTTTCATAATTTATATACCAAATATTGTGGCACATAAAAAAAAAATTAAAGTTTGAATTAATACTACGAAAAATCTCAAATTGGTACACCAGTGACAAATTTACCCTAAATTATTTTTTTGATCACCGAAAACCCCAAACTAATATACCTTTGACAAATTTATCTCAAACTGGTATACCCGTGATAAATTTGCACTCCGTCGATTTTCGTTAAATTTTACTGTTAAATTGCTAAATTGGGTGACACGTCGCAATTGTCGAAGGTAGTTGTTTGGGGTTTTTACCCTCTATTGTATCAATTTGAAATTTTTCGTGGTATTAATTCAATTTAATGTAAACTAACGAATGATAAATTTGTCACATATACACCAATTTGAGGTTTTTAGTGGTTAAAATAATTAGTTTAAAATAAATTTATCACGGATGTACTAGTTTGAAATTTTGATTTTCGAAAAAATAGTTTGGGATAAATTTGTCATAGGTGTATCGCTTTGAAATTTTATGGTAAAAAAAATAGGTTGTAATAAATTTGTCACATGTATATCAATTTAAGATTTTTCATCGTAATAACCCTTAAAATTTTTTTGATTGATGGAGGAGATTTATTATCTTATTTTTAATTATCGGATGACCATGAAGGGGCGTTTCCCAAAGATCCCTAACGACATACATTTTTAAAGATGTACCTGCCGATGGCGACAAAGAGGCCAGAGAATTCTAGAACATCGGATCAACACCTATGATTCACCATCTAAAGTTGACTTTTTTTGCTTTGTTTCGAACAGCCAACACGTGGTTTCAGTATTGCAAGCCAAAAACATTCTAAAAGCAAGACCGAGGAATAGCGCCGTTCATCTAAGCAAAAATGTGTTGTTCCGTTAAATATCCGTCCACGTCGCGCGCTCGCCATTACACGTAGGACAATCGGTGATGGCTCGACTCTCATATCCGATAATCAAGCGAGAATAGATCGAGAGAATTTAATTACAATTTCTCTCAAAGGTTTAGGGCTAAATTGGTTCAATTTAAGATTTACGACTCGAGCGAATTCAACGCAATAGTATAAAGACCGACCTTTGTAATTTTCCTATACCATGGCGTATACATAGCATAATGTAGTTTTACTTTGCACATATTCAGCATAGACATCCCATTTTGTCCGATCTTTTATGACACAAGTAGAATTTTACTTATCGTCTAAATTTTCATCCTCACTTTTTAAAAGTTCGTTCTGCATTTCTTTAGGAAAAATTGCAAAAAAAAACCCTAAACCTATTACACTTTTATCAATTCAGTCCTAAACCTTTTAAGTTTGCTAATTTAGTCATAAACTTGTTTGCATTTGTGCTAATTCAATCATGAATCTTTTTTTTTGTGCTAATTAAGTCTTAAATCTTTTGAATTTGCGTCAATTCAATCACTCCGACCAACATTTTCCGTGCTAGCGCTTACGTGGATGTCGGTGCTCATGTTGAAAATTATCCGCGTTAACCCCTGCGGCGCCGATCGGCATCCATGTCGGCACTAGTTGGTCAAAGTTGATCAAATGGATTGAATTGGCACAAATGTAAAATGTTTTGAACTGAATTGGCAAAAAAAAAAAAAGTTTATGACTAAATTGACACAAATGCAAAAGATTTAGAATTGAATTGGCAAATTTAACAAGTTTTAGGATTGAATTGATAAAATTGCAATAGGTTTAGGACTTTTCCCGACAATTTTCCCCATTTCTTTATAGTGTTTGGCCAGAATTTCTCCAACGACGAAAAATCTTTCACCTAAAGTTCCTCTTTAGCTTTTAATTAAAAGGAAATGGGGTCATGTGGCGACTCCGGATGGGAAATTGAATGGGGTTTTGAGACCGGTAAACGCAGTGGAATATATTTGTTAACCAAAACCCTAAACAGGATCCATGCGTGTATTGAAATCAATAGGTGTTCAAGACGTACCTTTTGTGGATCGAAGATAAATTGATAATCGGTTGTGTCTGGATTAGCGTCCCAATTGTTGCACTTTTACCGGTATCCACACACACAAACTATAGTCTCCAACGATCCAAGTGCTAGCTTACAAATCTTGGAGCTCATCTTGCTTGATTGGCTTTATTCTTTGAGACTCTCTCAAAGATCTAAGAACAGATAACGATTCTCTATCTTTGTTTGTTTTTCTCCTTCGGAATAAGACTTTCTTGATTCTATATCAGACGTCTCTAGGGTTTTTCCCTGTCTATATATGACCTCAATATTTACGCGTAACAAAAGAAGTAGGGTCGGGCGATTCGGGCCCGCCAAACTGTCTATCTTCAATTGTGCGTTTAATCGTTATCTCATAACATGCACGATTACGTAAATATTTAGAATAAGAGAATAAATTAAAATCTACTTCTTAAGTAGATCAAGGTGCAAGGAAAATATTAACTCGGTTCGTGATTGTATGTGACCCCGTAGGTTCACTAAACATTAATAATGTACTCGAAACCTTTTTTGGTCCACAAGTCATAAGCGGTCTCTAGCAACATATTATGACTACCTAAGTATAGTGAATGTCGTTTTTCGACACAACTTAATCCACAACTAATGTTAGAGTATCAACCTTGATTAATTCCTAAGCGGACCGCCAACAATCTCCCACTTGCACTAGAACCAATTTTACAAACTAAGTCCCTTTGTCACTTAATGTCCGAGTTAAGCATAAGTCAGGACAAGTGTCATCCTTTTATAGCTCAAACTCATTTTCCAGATACCGCAGCTAGACTATCAAACCAAGTAGTTGACCCTTCAACTCACTTGAGCATGGCCATGCATTTCACAGTCTCAACTATACGGGAGGCCAAGATATCATACTCTTGTTATATGAGAGGGACAAATCACATCTTGTCTACTCACATCTCTCAACACGATTCGTGACATGCCCCACCATTACATTTATAATCACCTATTACAGCTGACGTTTGGTAATGTTAAAGCATGCCAATTCACGTCTAGGAAACAACAGGTAGACTCGGGTCAAAGGACTATACTCTATAGCTATGATGAGAAACACTAATGACATTATATAATAATCCTACAGTATTCTCATGGCGGGTCTATCCAATACAATGTTCTCCAACATGTATTCCATGTGATCAACTTTATATCTCTATATTCATGACCCGTGAAACTTGGTCATCGGTTGACTCACATGCTAGTCTCAAACACCATTGGCGTCCCAATGCTTAATGACAATTGACTATAGACATTTAGAATATTAATATCCATTTTATTAATAAAGTTTCATGATCAAATCATGCATTTAATTATCTACTAAGGATATTCAACATTCGGGGGACTAAGATTTCGCATTTAATCATATACTCAAATTAAATCGAAATCAAATATAAAATATATTTTATTAATGAACAATGAAAATGTATATAACATATACTCCCACTCACATCAACACCAATCACTAATGTGTCTAAGGCCTAAAGCGTTACAATGACGTCCATGCTTAGGTTGTGGAAGAGCCTTCATCAACGGATCAGCTACATTCAACTCCGTTGCAACTTTACACATCTTAACATCGCCTCTATCAATGAATTCTCGAACGAGGTAATACTTCCCGATTATGTGTTTGGTCTTCCGGTGAGACCCACGCTCTTTAGCCAAAGCTATGGCCCCATTGTTGTCACAATAGAGGTCTACTGGATTCGAACTAGTGGGACTAATTCCCAGTTCTTCTATGAACTTTCGAATCCAAACAGCTTCCTTTGATGCTTCTGAAGCAGCAGTATACTCGGCTTCAGTTGTAGAATCTACAATATTGTTCAGTTTGGAACTCTTCCAGCACATCGCTACACCATTCACACAAAAGATAAATCCCGATTGCGATCGAAAGTCGTCTTTGTCGGTTTGGAAATTAACATTAGTGTATCCACTTACAGTGATCTGTTCCTCACCTCTATAGACTAAGAATAAATCCTTAGTTCTTTTCAAGTACTTAAGGATATTTTTTACAACTATCCAGTGAGGTTCTCCTGGATCTAACTAGTATCTACTTGTCATGCTCAATGCACAAGCAAGATCGGGACGAGTACACAACATAGCATACATGATGGATCCTACAACCGATGCATAAGGAATCCTACTCATGCGGTCTCGCTCATTTTGTGTTGAAGGACACCGAGTCTTGCTAAGACTTATGCCATGTGCCACCGGGAGAAAACCTTTCTTGGAGTCTTGCATTTTAAACCTATTGATTACTTTGTCAACCTATGTACTTTGACTAGTCCAATAAGTCTCTTTCATCTATCTCTATACATCCCGATTCCCAAGATATAGTTTGCATCTCCCATGTCCTTCATGGAGAAACATTTTCCTAGCCATGTCTTAACCGATTGAAGCATAGGAATGTCGTTTCTAATGAGTAGTATATCATTCACATACAACACTAGAAACACAATTGCGCTTCCACTAGACTTCTTGTATACACAAGCTTCTTCTTTATTTCTAATGAAGCCAAACTCTTTGACAGTTTCATCGAAAAGAATATTCCAGCTCGGTGATGCCTGCTGCAATCCATAAATAGAACGTTGAAGCTTGCATATCTTCCCAGCGTTATCTAGTGATGTAAAGCCTTCGGGCTGTGTCATATACACATCCTCATCTAGGTTGCCGTTAAGGAAAGCTATCTTTACATCCATTTGCCATATCCGATAGTCATAATATGCAGCAAATGCTAGGATAATCCGAATGGACTTAAGCATAGCCACTAGTGAATAGGTTCATTATAATCAATACCAAGAGTTTGTTTGAAACCTTTAGCTACCGATCGTGCCTTATGGATGTGAACCTTTCCATCCATATTAGTTTTCTTCTTGAAAACCCACTTGGACCCCGCAGGTTTGACACCTTCGGGAGGATCAACCAAAGTCCAAACTTTGTTTTGATGCATTGAGTCCATTTCGGATTTCATGGTCTAAAGCCATTTATCGGAGACTGGGCCCATCATAGCTTCTGCATAGGTCGTAGGCTCGTCATTTTCTATGAACAATAGATGACGATATTCTGTCACATGAAAACCATATCTCATAGGCTCATGATGTGTTATTTCATACCTATGAATTATAAGTGCCATTGAAGTAGACTCTACAACTCTTTGTAGATCTAATTGAGGTTTCTCATGAATTGAAACACCATATTATGGCATAATAACTTCTTCGAGGTTTACCTTATTCCCACTGGTTCCTTTAGTAAGAAACTCTTTCTCTCAAAAGACATCATTTAAAGTAACAAACACTTTGTTCTCCGATGGGTTGTAAACGTAATATCCTTTCGTTTCCTTAGGATATCCCATAAAGAAGCATTTATCAAATTTGGGTCCAAGCTTATCGTAGAGTAAACGTTTTACATGAGCTTCGCAACCCCAAATCTTTAGAAAAGACATACTATGAACTTTTCCCGTCCACATCTCAAATGGTGTCTTCTCTACAACTTTGAATGGACTTCTATTTAGTGTGAAAGCAAATGTCTCGAGTGCATATCCCTAGAAAGATAATGGAAGATCTGAATGACTCATCATTGATCGAATTATGTCTAACAAAATTCGATTTCTCCTCTCAGAAACACCATTCCTGTTACACCCCGCATCCTTGCGAGCGCACGAACATCCCTCAGGTCCGTAATTCACTCGCGAATAATCCCGGGAACACTTGACGAACGATGAATACGCGAGATGTAATGCGCATGCGGAAGAAAATGAATAATAAACACGTAAAATAAAACGAGAGGACTCAGAAGGCATAAACAACCACACATACTTAGTCATCACATAACATAATACTTAGTTTTCACACATAGATATAAAACACGATTACAACAATGGGTTCGGACTAAGGTGATACATGGCATCAATAGAAGATAACACCTAACCTAGGTCAAACTCCTCCATATCTAAGAGGGTACTAAAAGGTAGGTATCCAAACCGCACCTAAGGGTCGGACTCGTCATCGGTAGTGTTGTCAACAGGGGGAGCGCACATAGGGCAAAGCTCATCTCATGAAAATTCTCATCCTCTTCAATCTCCGACTCATCGACCTCCTCGGGCTCTGATTCCTCGAGATCTTCAGGCTCTGGCTTTGACTCCTCGAGATCTTCAGGCTTTGGCTCCTTGACCTCCACGGGCTCTATCTCGGCATCTAACTCGTGATTCGGCTCGTCGGCGTCCATATGGTCCTCTATGGCGGCTCCCGGCTCCTCAAGTCCTCCATCCATGTCGGGATGTCCGGCCACGGGAATCTCCGGTACAGGTATCGGCTCCGCTACGGGCTCCACTTCTGCAGCTCCTACGACGGGGGCGTCGGGTCTCTTGGATCCGGCAGTCTCGAGTACATCATCGGGAATGACCTTATCCCTAAGGGGTCCAAAATGTGTGGCTCCATCTCTATATGTCCACGATACAAAGGTAAAGGGTTTCCAATGCTCGCCTCCATCGTCCACCCATAAAGTACACGCTCTCCGATAGTACGTCCGATCCGGTCCTACTCGGTACTCGGTAATGACAGGCTCAAACTCCTTCGAGAGCCCAAAAATCCTCAACATCGTAATGGGTCAAGGTCTAGGGTCCGGAAAAAAATGGATCCCGCAACGGGGTGAGATTTACATCTCGGTGAATCGAACCTAATCCTAACCTAGTCCATTAGTACCTCCGAACAATTCTAATTACATCAATCAAGGTAATGCAACCTATGTGATGAACAAGGCAATCATCATGACAAATACAATAACGGAGCATGGCATGGCACTTAAGCGTTTTTAACTTCAATTCAAGTCAAACCCAATTCATAATTAAGGCAAAGCTTCGTACTAAAGCACATAAGCACACAAACTTGGCCATTACAATTCCTTTCTTTCAATTGTCTCGATTTCATATAAATATAATACAACGAAATGATTCGGTCAATATAACGACTCTTGAGGCTCAAGGCCCTCGAGATGATTCAGTCGATTATACGACTCTCGCTTGCGAGATGATTAGGTCAAATATCGACTTTCAACCCTCCAGCTCCTTCGAGATGATTCGATCGATATAAAACTCTCGCGTCCGGACCTCGAGATGATTCGGTCAATGTAGTGACTCTCGACACTCCAACTCATCGAGATGATTCGGTCGACTACAAGACTCTCGAGCCGCAAGACCTCGTCGGGTCGGTCGGGATCAAACACCCGCGGCGCAATGCATTAGCCATTTAATTAGGATATTTTTCTCAAGACATTACTCTCCGAACAATCACACATGTTCAGTCCTTTAGCCCATTAATCCAGTCAATACAACGCATCAAGTAACATACACGAGACGATTATACATATCCCCGGCCAAGAATATCAAGTACGACTAGCACAAGTCAATTGGCCACGTTTCCTTTGTAGAAACTGAATATTAAGTATAATAAACCATTTAATCGCATTTTTCCTTTAATGGCCGAGCACCACAATTCACTCTCCAAACTACCGCTTGATTCACAATCACCAACTCGTGACCGCACACAACTAATACACATTCAAGTTGATTGGTTTATTTAGCCTCATTACGAATCAAGCAAGACATTTCGGTTCCTAGAAGTTCATGGTGCTCTAAATGTCCATTTCCGCCATAACCACTTTTTAATGCAAAATCAAGCATAACAAGCTCAAGTTCCAAACGAGGCAAGCCTATGCATATTAAGCCTCAACTCGGCCCTAGCATAACACATATAACCGACCACATTTCATCATGTAAGGACCATTGAACCAACACAATATCTCGAGCACAAGTTCGTCATATTCATCCCGCAAAAATCAGATTTTTGGCACCATCAACTCCTCCATAAAACAGCCCACTATCTCTAATTAATCCAACTCTAAACGAACCTTAGTAACCTAACGTACTAGGGAAAGGTTATGAACAACTCACCGAAACTCGAGCTAGCCAAAAATCAGTCCAAGGAGGGCAGCAAGACTCGCGGTTCGACTTGGTCCGGCAATGGGCAGATTCGGTTCTAGGGAGAGCACGTCGAAATCAGTCAACAAAACTCACTAAATTTCATCCTCAACCTTAAATACATGTTGCCTCATGTCTAAACTAAGTTCAAGGAGTGTCTTACCGAAGAATGAAGCTAAGACAAGCTCCCAAAGGGCCTAAAAATCTCCTCGGGTTCGGACCGGATCCGGGCAGCGACCTTTGTTGCTTAAAAAGGTTCTACAAGACAAACGGTTGGGTGGATTTGGACGTGTAATATGTCATTGGAACGGTAAAAGAGAGAGAGCTTTCCAGTGAGTAGTGGCTCATTGGGTTTGGACAACGGACGACGGAGATATAGCCGAAACAACAAGCGGCAACGGGGCCGGTCCGACGGGCAGCTAGAGGAAAAAAGAGAAGTGAGGGAGGGAGAGAGGGATCTTGGTCGGCCAAAGGAGGGAAAATGGAGGAGGAGTAAAGTGTTCCAAAGCCTTCTTCAAGTTAAAAGAATGTGCAAAGAGTAAGTGGGAGTTGGTATTGGGATTTTATGACATGTGATAGACTAAATTAAATGAAAGACACTTGAAATGGCTAGTTGATGTAAATAGTGAAAGTGGTTGGGGGGGTTTCAAGTCTTGATCAACTCTTGTCATCTTTGTCTCTTACTCACAAAATCTCAAGCTTGAATGACCATTGAATGACATGAATAGTAAGAGTGGGTAGAGAGTTGTTCTTGTTGTACTTTGATGGACAACTTCGGGGACAACTAGATTGCCTAAGAAAGACAAGGTTGAATGACAAGGGGATTGACTTGTAAGAGGAAATCTAATCTTGTCATCTTATCCAAAAAGTCAAGAGCACATGGGGAAATGATCTTCTTCATTCTCGGCCATTAGGGGTTAAGATTAAAATCATCGTTTCGCAATTCCGATCGAACTCGTTTGTTTCCAAACTCTTTGGAACGATCCCTAGTCTAGTTTACCTCGATGAAACGACGTCCAATTTATTGTACGTTGGAACCCCAAACTCTTGACGACCAATCCAGAAGTCAAATTAATGCTCAAACTCGCTCGATTTCCGATTTCAATGCATCTCAAACTAACGGGTGGCTTTTTGGGAGTAACGCTTATCGACCCGTGAAAATGTCATGTTTAAGAGTTACTCGATCGGTGGCGACCTTGGTTGTCATGTAATTGCAAAGGTCAATCGCTAGCTCAAAAGGGCGTGATCGTCAGGAATTAGTTTAGGTTAAATTCGCAAATTATACAATGGTTGTACGGAGTCACCCGTGTACCAATCGTATAACGCTAGCAAACCGTTCTAAGACCAATTTCAGATCGGCTTGTAATGATTCAAGATATTCCCTTGGCAATCCTTATGGTCAAGGTACCATCCACAATCGAGTTCTTTAGTCCACGTACTTAAATCTCGCTTAGCCTTTCCCATTCGGTTAGTTAACTCAGAGTGATTAGATCCGAGCGAGATTTGGCTGAAATACATCGATAGATACTTATTTCATTTATAAGCTTCGAAATGGGGTCGAAATTCAGAATGTCACAATTCCACCGTGGTGTTCCAGGGGGAGTAAGTTGTGAAACAATTCCACACTCCTTGATATGGTCATTGAACTCTTAGCTTAGATATTCTCCTTCTCGATTAGATCAAAGAGCCTTGATATTCTTGCCAAGTGGATTTTGTACTTTATTCTAAAATTCCTTGAACTTTTCAAAGGACTCAGATTTATGTTTCATCAAATAAACATATCCATATCTACTAAAATTATCATTAAATGTAATAAAATACTGATGACCTCCTTTGATCGTAGAACTTAGTAGTCCACACACATCGGTATGTATAAGGGCCAATAATTCTTTTGCTCTTTTACTTTGATTAGTAAAAGGAGCTTTTGTTATTTTTCCAACTAAACATGATTCACACATATCAAATGCATTTAATAGCCCATCACTATAGAGCTTGTAAATTCATTTCTCGTTTATGTGGCCTAATCGACAATGCCATAGGTAGGTTGGATTCAAATAATTAGATTTAAACCTTTTTGTATTTATATTATAGATTGGCATATCATGATTTAGAACATATATCCCATCTACAATATAGGCGCTACCATCAAACAATTCATTAAGATAAAATGAACAACTATTGTTCTTTATATCAAAATAGAAACATTCCTTGTCCAAACAAGAAACAGAAATAATATTCTTGTGTATAGTAGGTAAATAGTAGCAATTATTCAATTATAAATTCATGCCGGAAGGTAAAGCTACATCATATGTTCCTACGGCTAATGCAGCAACTCTTGCTCCATTTCCAACACGTAGTTCCACTTCACCTTTTGCGAGTGTTCTACTTCGGTTTAGTCTCTACACATTCAAACAAATGTGAGTACCACAACCGGTATCTAATACCCATAAAGTAGAACGAGTAGTAACATTTACTTCTATAACACAAATACCTGAAGTGGAAGTTTCACTTCCCTTCTTCTTCTTCAAATCCTCCAAATATTTCTTGCAATTCCTCTTCCAATGTCTATTATCACCACAATGGAAGAAGATAGCATCAACAATCGGACCCGATTTGATCTTGAATTTAGGCTTGGGCTTAGTACCCTTGCCCTTACCCTTGACCTTACCTGGCTTCTTAAAGCCTTTCTCCTTTTGAATTATGAGAACATTAGGGGTAAGGCCCTTCTTGATATTATGTTCAGCAGTTTTGAGCATCCCATGCAATTCAGTCAAAGACTTATTAAGATTATGTATGTTATAGTTCATAACAAACATGTCATAATTATGAGGCAATGACTCAAGAATAATGTTAGCAGCCAACTCTTGACTAATGGGAGAGCCCAATCGCTTCAGGTTTTCAATATAACCTATAATCTTTATGACATGTGGGCTAACCGAGCTCCCACTTGCTAGCTTACACTCAATTAAGGCCTTTACCGTCCGGTACCTTTTAGTGCGTATCTGCTCCCGAAACAAATTTTTCAGGTTCATAATCATACCATAGGCATCCACGTTCTCAAATTGCTTATGAAGGTCCGAGTTCATGGTAGCTAACATTAGACATGATGCATCCAATGCATCATCATTATGCTTCGGTAAGCATTTCTTTCAAGCATGGGGAGCGTTGGAAGGAGGTGCCTTCTAGGGAAGTGGTTTCTCTTGGATATAATTCTTTTTCTCCCGCTCGAGAACAATTCTCAAGCTTTTATACCAGTCCAAAAAGTTTGAACTTTGTCCTTCTCAAGGACGGATCGCAGTGAAAAGCTTGATGTAGAGCTATTTGCCACTATCTACAACAAATATGTAAGGTGAATTGTTCCTTAATATTATTAATAATAAACTCCCACTATACTTTTATAATGTGTCCCTATAAATATAGTGGACCAAGATTCATATTTCACCAAGATTCGAGTAAACTTTGGCTTATCGCTCAAGACTTGGTTATATAGGTAGACAACTCTTTGTCAATTGTATCGAATATAACTCTTGGTTGTTAGGGTTGACATCTCATGTCTTATTCTCAAACTCTATGCCTCGATGCCCAAAACTATTTTGATGGCCTCGTTAAGTAAACCAATCTTGATATATGGATAACAATTATCTATCCTAGCTTACTCAAATAGTAAAAGACACCATGCTTTGGCAGGCCCATCTTTTGACGATTCAAGTCTTGACAGGTGTATAATTGGAAAGACATCATTTTATTACTTAATTTTATTTGGGACTTTCGATGTTTAGTTAGTGATGAATGTATGCATCTTATGGATATAAACGAAATATCACTTATCACAACAAGGTACATCAATCATTGGGTTTAATATCAATTGAACAAACAATTCCATGCGTGGGTCAAGGGGGTTACGCCCCCTCGGGCAGCGCCCCTCTCGAGGTTAAGGGGCAGAGCCCTTTACGGTGGTCTAGCGGGGTCGAAGGGGCAACGCTTCTCGTAGGGGCTCGAGGGCAACGCCTTCGAAACCTAGACAAAATTCTCAATTCTGTTTTCACAGGAAACCGACCGTCCCCTTGAACCATCTTTGCTAGGGTGGGCGGTTTCAACTAAACCATCCCTAAGGCCATCCTTACGTCGTTTCTTCTCAACTCCCTAAACAGAATTCATAATTCTATTTTCTTAACAAAACGCATTTGGATCAATCACATTAATCCACATCATTGCATGAATTCAAATTTGTTTCAATGTGAAATTACTCAAATTGATCATATCAATTCGTATTTCCAATTCATCTAACCCTAATCAAGAATCACTTCAGGCATACATCATATGTATCAACAATTAGGGTTTGCGATTCAACTTCAATATATCACAAGATACTCTAATACTACTGAAAGGGGTTTTGAGACTAGTAAACGTAGCGGAATATATTTGTAAACCAAAACCCTAAACAGGATCCATGCGTATATTGAAATCACTAGTTTTTCAAGAAGCACCTTTTGCGGATCGAAGATAGATTGACAATTGGTTGTGTCCGGATTAACACTCCAATTATTGCGTCTCTACCGATATCCATACACACGAACCGTAATCTCCGACGATCCAAGTGCTAGCTTTCTTGGAGCTCCTCTTGCTTGATTGGCTTTGTTCTTTGAGACTCTCAAAGATCAAAGAACAGAGAATGATTCTCTGTCTTTGTTTGTTTTTCTCCTTTGGAATAAGACTTTCTTGATTCTATATCAGACGTCTCTAGGGTTTTTCCCTGTCTATATATAGCCTCAATATTTACGCGTAACAAAAAAAGTGGGGCCGGGCGATTCGAGCCCGCCAAACCGCCTATCTTCAATCGTGCGTTTAATCATTATTTCATAACACGCACGATCGCGTAAATATTTAGAATAGGAGAATAAATTAAAATCTAATTCTTAAGTAGATCAAGGCTTAGAGAAAATATTAACTTAGTTCGTGATTGTGTGCAATCTTGTAAGTTCACTAAACATTAGCAATGTGCTCAAAACCCTTTTTGGCACATAAGTCATAAAACGTCTCTAGCAACACATTATGATTAACTAAGTATAGTGAATTTCGTTTTTCGATACAACCTAATCCACAACTAGTGTTAGAGTATCAACCTTGATTAGTTCCCGTAGGCGACCGCTAACAAAAATATCCAGACAAATAAAGGAGTCAATAACTTGAATTTTGACAAGATTATACGGATGCAAACCGAGCCAGAATTTAATCGACGACAAGATCTGAAAAATACAAACTTCACGACAGGACCAACGTAAATAAAGTATGTCGAAATTAAATCGACGGCAAAGCTTGAAATCACCATGATATTACATCAGAATTTGATCGATGACGTAATACCCAGGATAAAGATACATGCCGAATTTTAATCAATGACGTGAATTCGAAAGTTAAAGCTAATCTAGTGGTTGTTTTTAGTACTCCTGCGAGTCCCGTGCCCATATTCTCACAATCTCTTGATCTTGTCCTTGAGCGGTTGTTCCTATGAAAATCCCTATGAACGCTATTATTCGGTGCAAGCATATTATGAATAATGGTGTCACCGTCATTATTAGTGTTGTTATCATTGACGGCATTAAAAGTGATTGTCTGCATGTCTCTTGATTGAGTACATATAGACAGGATTATATTTGGATTATTCGGATGTTCCTATAAAAACAAAGAAAACAAAAATAAATACTTTAAAAATTTGGGACAGGAATTTAAATAAGGCGTGTGTACTCATAATCTACGCAATAAAAAAAGTTTAACTTCTTCTTAATAATCTAATAAAGTTCCTCAAGCTAGCTTTGAACCTAATTCCTCAAGAGAATTCCCCAAAGGTAAGCCTAGGTAATGAACATTCTACATTACTTATACATGAATGTCACGTTGCATGCTCCTTTAAATCATGAACCATGACAGATTTACTCTTGGTCCGGAATACCGTTCTTAACGATATCAAGGCTTACCAAATAACATTTCGTCGCGATTTATATGTCTTGCAAATTCTTTTACTACATACATATATTGTGATAAGGGAATATGTTTGTATTCACATTGGGACTCAAAAGATCTTTATATTTATACATTCATTTGCCAAAGTGTTTAGACTTTATTTGTAGAAAGAGGAGTCCTCTAATTAGTTTTTTTTTTTTTTTGGGACTATTTCCAATTAGTTGGTTCTTCTAAGTGATGTGTGTGGGGAAATTTGGACAGACTTGAGCTTTTGTGTATGACGTGGCTGAATCACAAAGCTCCATTCCACTCAATTTTCTAAGGTTGAATGTACATGCTTACTCTTTTAAGCATGGCCAACCACCCGGGTAGCACGTTATGGTTCAAAACTTCCATAATCACTTCCTAAACCAAACATGAATCTTTCAATTCATTTGGCTCTCACGCTCAAATATTGAAAATATACGCTTACTTTTTTAAGCATGGCCATTGATTTGAACAATTTCTTAAGTTAATTTATTGACTTTAACTAACTATGAAGCATGATTAAAAAAAAGAGAGAGATTAGAGTGATGGGTGTTATTTGAGATAATTAAAAGATAAATTATAGATTTTTCATATCTTTCTTGATTCTCCATACATATTACTATTAGATTGAGAATAATTTTCCTTGATTGTACGAATTCTTAATTGATCCTGGTTGATTGTAATTGATCGTGTAATACATTATTATGTTAAATAATCATCTTGTAAAGTATATAAATACCCTTTTGACAAGAAAAAAAGTATATAAATACCTCATAAAAACACATGAAAATCACATGATTCTCCCTTGCGCATATTTTTATTAGGGTAGCTATCAATGCGCCCTAAAAAGGTCATCGAGATCTCTCGCTGCATTATTGTCGATCGCTGTGGAAGAGCGGTGTATATAGCCGGATCGGAAAGTCCATGTTGAGTCTGGTTCTTGCCGGATTGCCATCTCGTTGGTGGTGGCATTAATGACATCGGAGATGTGGTCCTCATCGGTGGGGAGAACTTTGCCGCTAATCTCGAGATAGAGCTCGGGGCGATCGGCCTATGCATTGTCTTGGAGTTGCACGATGAGAGGGATTCGCTTGCGATGCCCGAACCCAAAGCGAGGTTGGTGTCGGGGAGAGACTTGAGGAGGCTCAGCTCGACGGAGGACCGGTCGTCGATGACGACGGTTCCGAGAAGCTTGTCGAGCAGGGGTAGATTCGGTTGCTATTAGGGAGAGAGAGAGAGAGAGAGAGAATGCTCATGACACGGAAGGGTTTCTTGCGGAGAGAGAGCCATAATACTGAGAGTTTTGACAAGTGAGGAGAAAGAAAGGGTCAAATAAGAAAAAAGAAGTTAACGGTGTAAATGGGTAGAAATGTAATGGTAGGCAAATTTGAGGTTTTTTATGTGATAAAAAAAACTAGGGGTATATTTGGGTCTAAACTCGAAGTTGAGGGTTTTTTTAGGGAATTAGGCCTAATATGTAGTGTATTGCTTGAACTTTTAATTTGTTCAATGTGGTCCTTGAACTTTTGGCATATGTTCAATTTAATTTCTAAAATTATATAAAAATCTTCAATGTTGCCCCTGAACTTGAATTAATAGAAGGATAATATTGAAAATTTTCATATATTTGAGTGACTAGATTAAATATTTACCCAAAGTTTAAGGGCCGCATTAAACAAATTAAAAGTTTAGGGACTATATTGCGCATTAGGCCAAAGTTCGGGGATTCTTTGTGTCATTTTTTCAAAATATATCAAATAAAGTATAGTACATAGAAGATACTTGATTTGAGTGTTCGGTGGTATGATGCATTGGGAGCCATGTAATTCTTCAAACATTGAGATTACTACAACTTTGTGGATTCAAATAAAAATTCTTAATCGATTTTTTATGGATGAGTTGTTATATTGGTTAATTATATTGAGTAAATAGGATGAGAATGGCAAGCCCAATATAATATATGTGTCAAATGGGTTCACAACTTTTTCTCTGCGCTCATATAAGTTTGGATATGAGTTTTTCTAGTTTAAGTTAACTACGAAAGTATTTTAGTAATATGGGTCATGTTGGATATGAGTTGAGTCGGATAAGAGTCACTAGAGGTGCATTTGTTTGGATGAAAGTGTCTTCCGGGAATTAGTTTTTCGAACTTTCAGCCGTTTAAATTGTCTAAAAAATAACTTAGTTAACGAAAAACACTTTCTAGTCAATAGAAAATTCATATATAAAAGGGAAAACACCACAAAAAATCTTAAATTATGCTTACCGTGACACATTTACCCTAAACTTTTTCTTGTGACACCAAAAACCCCAAACTTGTATACGTGAGACACATTTATCCCAAACATTTTTTTATGACACAAAAAATCCCAAACTTATATCAATGTGATATATTTACCTCAAATTATCTTTTTGTGATGCAAAAAATCCCAAACTAATAAGCATGTGACACATTTACCTTAAATATATTAAGGTAAATGCGTCACACATATATAAATTTAAGATTTTTAGTATCACAAAAAATAGTTTGCGGTAAATGTGTCACATTAGTACAAGTTTAGGGTAAATGTGTTACATGGATAAAAGTTTGGGATTTTTGGTGTCACAAGAAAAAATTTAAGATAAATATGTCATAGTGGACATTATTTAAGGTTTTTGATGGCTTTTTTCCTATATAAAATTATAAAGTGAATTCCTCAAGAGATGAAAACATTTTTTGGAATTACTCATGTCGAACTTTTTAAATATTTTTTAGTATTTTAATATTTAATATTCTAATATTTTATTTCCTTTTTCTTTTTCAACCGTTGGTTGAGCCTCGATAATGGCACGCGATTGGACACATGAGATCGAGCCTCACCGGATCTAGGCAAGGCTTGTCCTTGCCAACCTCCTAGTGAGCTCGAGCTTGCTATTCTTGGGTGAGCTTGACCTCGTGTGGGCGGAGGAAGAAGAAATAGATAAAAAGAAAAGAAAAAATAAAAAGTAACAAATATACTATAAAAAATAACATAATATAAAAATAACTATTAAAAAATTCGATTTTCTTCTTGCCTTGGATAAAATCATGATATTGAAATCAATTTATAAATGAAAACCAAACACCATAAAACGTTTGTAGTAACATATTGTCAAATAAATGAATGTTTTCCCGAAGAAATCACTTTCCTTTTTCGTGGAGTTTTCCCCAACCAAATCACCCTAGATTTATATGGCATGGTACTTCACTAAAATGAGTTGGAACATTTTCGACTCAACCTAAATTAGACCCGACCCCCCCGGTTCGACAGGTCTATCAAAACCAAACATTTAAAAGAGATAATAGCATTAAAAATCTCAAAGTGCATTTCTCTCACAAAAAAATTTCAAAATGGCACCCCTGATCCAAATCTACTTTTTGCTGGCATTCTCTTCAATATCCCGCTAAAATGCATGCGTATCATTACAAGTGATAAACGATCACAAGCTGGATCCGACATGGAGAGTGACAGACCCAACTTGAAAAATCCATGTGTATGTATTTCAACAGGAGATTGAACGGAATGCTAACATAGAATAGCTTTGAGTCCGGATACTAGTATGAGATTTTTAATATTATTATCCCGAGCAAAAAAAATATATATTGATCATCTATTTTCATTTTCACTTGACAAGGAAAACAACATTAAAAATGCGGTTGGTCTTATGCGAAAATCATTTGACTAATTATAACTGTGATTCTAAAATTAAGAAGAAACGAAAACAAAGTACATAATGAGCGAGCATGAGAACATACTCGTTTGGCTTCGAGAACGACATAGATATGTCTAGAACGTTTTCATTCAGATTGAACAAATACACTTTTTTTTACCAAAAAAAAAAAACACTTTCATTAAAGAATAGACATTTGCAAGAAAATGATTTTTTTTTTTTCATTTTGACTTTAGAAAAAAAAAATAAAAGAAGAAAGTACAAAACTGAAAACGTTGTCAAAATCAAAATGGACCACCATCTCGAGGGGTTCCTTCCCACGTTGGACTTTTTGGCCTTTTGGTTTACTTTAGCCACCTGCCATTCGCTCGAGTCGTTGTTAGGATGGACTTGGAATTGGATCATTCAAGACATGAAAAACCCAATTCTTCTGCTTTGTCCAGAGAAAAATTATCAAAAAAGTCCTGAAATCGGCCCGGATCGATGCCTCGGCTCCTGAACTGGGGACCCTAGCGCTTGCCGTGGAACCTGAGACCATTGGGGCTCAGGATACCCGGTCGAAATGAAGAATAACAAAAGAATCACAGCACATGCAAAGGATCATGAACGGATCCCTTAAAGAAAAACGGAACAACTGAGATCTGAGACACTGCAGATGGTTTCGACCCTGTGAATCTCCTCTGGACAACGTCCGTGATTCCAAAGAGATAAATTGCGTCTCTCTTTCTTGGCTGGAAAATTCAAAGGGCCTGCATTTTCCGGTGTTCGCGATTCCGAAAGAGATCCTGAATCCACTGTGTCAGAAAACTTCCACATTCCTAAAGATCTGAATTATCAAGACAGGTGCTGCATGAAGCTCCTCAAATCACTGCAGATCGGACGTATGCGGCGATGTTTAGCTGGGAAAGAATCGATCCCTGCCTTATACATATGTCCCGGAAAACCGAAAAGCACATGCACGATATCGTGTTCATGATCACTTTGTAAAGCCTATTTGGTTATGGTAGCCACAACATCATTCACATTGGATTGCTAGAAGGAAAAAAAAAAAAAGAGAGAACAGGAGCTTGTTCTTCAATGGAGTCTCTCCTAGAAACTCAAAATCTTGACCAAACCTCTATTAACAATCTATGTGCAGCAGCACATAAAGGCAAAAGGGGTAAAGCATAAACCCCTCCCTTTCAGCTATAGTGTATTATAGGCTTATTCGAGTCTGCATCCCACAACCCGCCCTCCTTCACATACTCGAGATACCTGGCCAGCTCGGGCCTGGCCGTGGCCTTCTTCCTGCGGCGGCTGCCGTCGAAGAGACTGAACAGCGGGTGGCTATTGCTGACTTTCCTCGTAGGCTTCCCCTGGGGATTGGCCGGGAAGACCACCTCCGGCACCGGGTTCGAGGACGAGCCGAGCGCTCCGGCGGGCAAACTCGCGGTCCTCTTCAGTTTTCCAGCTTCCGAAGGAGGTGCGGCGGGCTCACGGCCTAACTTCTCGTATCTGCCGCGGCCCCTTCGGGTGCTGAAAGCTCTAAACATGGCTCGGGCTCGGTCTCCGGTTTTCGGCTCCGGGGGATCCAGATTCATTTGATTCAGGCAGCAGACCTGCTGATATATAGACGAGCAGTGAATATAGAACGGTGGTGCGGGGTATTGGGGAAAACGTGTGACGTTTGCTAGATAAAAATAGTGAGTGTTAGGTACGCAAAAGTTGTGATTTTTTCTTCTTTCTTTTTGTTCAGTTTTGTAGTTCTTATCGATCTATAGGCCAAGAAGAAACATTCTCAAAGCTCAGGCACGCCTTCTTGCCTCTTTGAACGGATCAAAACGACGAGGCGATTTGTTCAGTCCCTCTGACTGTTTCGCCTTAGTTACCTCACGATCTTGAAGAATTGTTCAGGAGCTGATATCATCGCACTCGGAAATGGGAACCACATGGAGGGCGAAATTCGTCCAAAAAGTCTTGCATCTATTTTCCTTTTACCAATTCAGTCTCGAATCTTTTAATTTTTGTCGATTGAGTTCATCCAACCTATTTTGGTTAGAAATCACTGATATAGACACCGTACGTCCTACGTGACACGGTCGGTACTAACATCTCCCATCCCAAGTGAGGCCTCACCGGACCTTGCTCAGATTTGGGGGAGGGTTGCGCCCTCCCCTAGATTTGGGCCAGCAGAACCTCGCTGGGGTGAGGTACTCCGAGGCTTCGGGAAGGCCTAGGTGACCTCTGCCGACCCTTATTGGTCGACATTCACGTCGGTGGTTTACGGGCCAAAATTGGTGAGATATACTCAATTGGTAAAACGTGAAAAAAAAAAATGTTGGCAAAAAAAAATGGCAAAGTTAAAAGATTTAGGACTAAATTAATAAAAGTATAATAGCTTTATGATTTTTTTAAGACAATTTTCCTGATGATAATGTGGTGATTATTTAGGGGTGATCGGTTCCAGGGTGAGTAATTCCCATCCTAGAGCCAATAACTGTCCGCTAGGGATCGGGTTTCGCAAAATGAGAACCGTGAACCACTTACTCATTCTATGGACCCACCCAAAAATTGAAACCACCGGTTCGGTTCCTGGGCAGGTCCATGGAACTAGACCTACGGAGCACCAGCGATTACCCGTTCCATATATATTGTCGTCAACATCTGCCTTATTTCCTTTCCATATATATGCTGTATAGGCCAAAAAAAAGAAGAAAGGTAGACAAAGAAAAAAGAAAGAGAAGAAGAAAAACGGTAGCGATCACAGCACAGTCCCCAAATTACTTCCCTCACAGGCCGTTCAATTTGATCTTTTCCGCAGTGAAAAGAAAATGATGGCCGCTTCGTTTTCCCTCCTTCCTTGCGACCCTCAATCCACTCTTCCCTCTTCTTCTTCTTCTTCCTGAAAACCCGAAATCCTCCAAAAAAAAAAAAAAAAAGAACTCCTGAAAATCTCCATCCATGAAATCGCCGATCATACTCTCGCTCTCGCCTGCTGCAATTTTGTTGGCTCTCCGCCGGTCCGATGACGGAGTTCCGGTCTCCCGATACCCTAGACCGCCTCGTTCCAATTTTGAACAGGTCATGGCAGTATTCACGTGATCGAGAGATAGCTTGAATTTAAAAAAACTCATACATATGTATGTTATATAAATAGGTCCAATCCGATCGGTCCAGATGGGTGGCTCCCACCTGAAATCGAGAACCGGGCCGGTACTAATGTGGGAACCACCCAAAATTAGCTGGTTCGGTGCGGTCCAATCGGGTTCGGGTGAACCCCGACCTTTTTGCTCACCCCTATGATTATCTACGCCTTTACGGGCCTCTATTAAAGGTATACCCATATCGGCATGTCGAATTGCCTGTTTATTAATGTCGTCGAGCTTCTTTCGTGGCTAAATAGGAACATAGACTTCATGGTGTTTCTCATTAGCAAGAAATCCTGAGGACCATGAGTGAGTAGGTGCTGCACTCAAATGTGACAAAAGCAAAAAGAAAGGCACTGAAGCTACACATCACAAGACAAAACTTGCGGAATTGTGCAACGAGATTACTTGTGGAAACTCCGGTGTGCTACAATTGGAGTGCGGTTTTGTCCTACAATAGAAAAATCTCGATAGCTTATCCGGCTAGCGAAAATCGCACAAACTCGAATTGATCCGCAAGAGAATACGTGCGATAGTCATAGATCGTGTAGGGATGTGCCGTCACATTCTTATGATTTTGACGGTTAAATCGTGATCCTCCGTGCGTACGCTTGGTACTCCTACTTCTTGTTATCGAAGTGAATTTTCGCGAGAAAAGGTTACAGCAAAATAAATAAGGTTAGTATCACGAAAAATTTCAAACCGATACAGTGATAAATTTACACCAAACTAATTTTTTAGATGTGACGAATTTGCCCCAAACTAATTTATTAACCATAAAAAATCCAGAACTGATACACATGTGACAAATTTACCCTTCGTTAATTTCCGTTAAATTTGGTTAATATTACGAAAAACTCAAACCGATACATTTGTAATAAATTTATCCTCCATTAGTTTCCGTTAAATTGGGTTAATACTATGAAAAACCCAAATTGGTATACCCGTGACAAATGAAGGGTAAAATCCCAAATCGGTACACCCGAACTACCTCTTGCCATCTAACTTAGCAATTTGACAATAAAATTTAATGAAAACTAACGAAAGGTAAATTGTCTTAGGTATACTAGTTTAAGATTTTTGATGATAGAAAAACTAATTTGGGATAAATTTTATCACATGTATATCGGTTTGAGGTTTTTCGTGATATTAACCCAAATAAATAATCCTGTCAGTCAATTGTCCACTAAAGTTTACATTCATCAGTTTTATCTAAAGTGGATAAAACTGCAATTTTGATTGAATCATGATAGAATTTTCACTGTGTTAGTTTTCCTCCATTTGTTGAAATCTTCACTATTTTGCCATCGACTTATTGTGGAAAAGACGGGCAAGCTCTTTGAATTTCCCTTTTTATTTTAAAGAATAAAATCATTTCTTCTATCTTTAAAAGCATAGAAAGTATTTTATTTTCACTTTTTTGGCCTGATAACTACATTCTCAGTCTGCAAAGTCACGACTGATGAGTTATCCATTTAAGTTTCTAATCTTTCAAAACGAATTTTCAAGTAATCAAACATCCTGATGAATAAGACTATAATCTGCAATTTGGTCGCCATGCCTATGAATCCAGGGAACCATTCTTTACCAGCTAGCTACTAAGCATCACGAAAAAGAAGCCATATGCGTTTTGCTTAAGCCACTAATGAATCTGAGAGATTCAGGAGAACCGTTAGATCAGGCCAAATCAAAGCGAAATACAAGAGAACTATTCGGAAAAATGGATAAATACTTGATGGAAGATTACAAAATTTTCTCCTCTGGTGTATGGTACCACCCTGGATTACTCAAATTAGATTCGCGAATTCTGCTAGACAACTTGACAAAGCAAAATTCAGTTAAGGAGCAGATTTCAGGGGAATCAAATGTCCCTTCCACTTCTCCGCACTAGTTCTGAGTGATTTCACCAGTTACGGTTACCCAAGCATATATCGGGCCAGTGGCTAGACATCGGAGAACCTCCCGATGTCTGCTCCACGACATTGCAAACCACTAGAGTAACAAAAAACGAATTTATTAATCTAGGTCAATTGGGTCGGTCACTTCTAACACGGTCTTTAGAAGTGTACCGGGACAAGTACTTCGGTTTTTAGGGAGGTGCTCTTCGATGTCTTGGAGGAATGAAACTAAACCAGCACAAGGATGATCTCAGATGCTTCCTGAACTTATGCCCTAGACATCAACATTCAATCAGCGTGGCAAAGTATGATGACCAACTTCCTAGAACTTGTCGGTTTCATGAAGAAGAGTACTTTATTAATAAAAGAACATATGGAAAACAAGTCTGACACAGATTTAGAAAACTATGTCTGGTGGAATACCTGAATGTGTAATCAGAGGAACAGTCACTCCAAGTCAATGTTAAACGAGTGCCCACTTGACCACAAAAATTGAGCAGGACCAGATGCCTGGTAGGCATCGTGCTTTGAATTCTTATCCAGCCTCAACTATTATTAGACATCAATTGCGTAGTCGCTTAATCTTCAGATGACAGCATACCTCCGAAATCAAATTTCAATTGGAGATACCTAACTTCAGCACGGTTGGGTAAATCAAGTTGCCTTCTGCAATTTATCTTGCAAAATATTATCTGGAAGGATAAGCTCTGGAGGTGTTTCGCGAACCACACCCAGCATAGAGTCATACTCCTCATCACGGTGAGCAAACTTCTTGCGGAGCACCTTCTCAAACTCAATCTCATCAAAGCTCTTTGCATTTTCAGCAGCATGGACCTGAGCCAAGTTGGAGTAATTTACAGCTGACTTTGATATGAAAGCCATCTCTTCTTCCGTGAGCTTCCTCAGGAACTTGGCTGGATTCCCTGCCCATACCTGTGATTCAGTTGTTTTAGTAGACAAATGTAAAGCAGTTAAAGAGTCGAGTGATACCATAGAGAAAGGCAGGTAACGAGACACAAAAGAGAGATTGGAAATCACAAACTACTTGTTCGAGATTATTCAATTTCTCTTCAGCCAGGTTCAGACCAGGCAGATGCAATTGACCTCAACCAAACGCGCTGCCCAATTTCTATATAGCTCATACACTACCCAGTTTCTTTTTTCTCATTGTTTCGTTCGGGGTGAAATGTGAACCGTGCAAAGTAAAATCACTGTCAGCCTCGGACATTACCATGCGAAGGTTGACCATATTGACAGATTGAAATCCGGCTGTAAACCTCAGCTGTGTAATGTTGATCAAATTATAGTACTCAAGATGGATGAAAGATCCAAATCTTAGCAAACAACAGTAACAAAAACAATGGTGCACCAAAATATAAGGAAGATAAAGATGAGGAGAATAAGGTCAGCAAAACCATCAACATACATGAAAAGGACAGGAGAAGGATTTCAAAATTACAATCAAATCAGCAGATTTAGAATTTTTGGGGAAAAATCAGCAGGGTTAATATTACAAACCTCTCCACAAGGAATTCTTGTATTCTGCCTTACAAGGGCTCCAGCAGCTACCATGGCATGCTTCTCAACATAGACTCCATCAAGAAGAGAGGCACCCATACCAACAAATGCCTCGTCCTCCACAGTACATCCATGTAAAACAGCACTGTGACCTGAAGAAGGCAAACTGAATCACCAGAATGAAACAAACATGATGCAACTAGATATTCAATTTGGTTATAGTTTGGAATAAACAAATGGTAACACACCTACAGTAACGTTATCTCCGATAATAGTTGGCAATACTTTGCCACTTAAGTTTGATTTTGCCACATGAACAAGACAGTTGTCTTGTATATTAGTCCCTGATCCAATGCTAATGTTGTTCACGTCACCTACAGCCACAGAAATGCGAGATCATAAATAAGCAAAAAGTCCTTTCAATATCAGAACAGGTTGCAAGGGTCAAGCTCCTTGTCAATTCAAATTCGTGTTACAAGATGAACTTCTTAAGAGATGATATATGTACAGATAATAATTCATCCTTGTAGAAGATCCAGCAGCATCTAGATATAGTATGTCTTCCTTCCAGCAGCAAGACTGAGGAAAGAGAAAGAAAAAATAGAAGGTCTTGACTGTTAAGACTTAGCACGAGATAGATTCTTCACTGGCACTACAATCACCTCAGATGCCAACACATCCTCAACCAAAACCCTTTTAGGCTGACTGCATTAGCAGCTTTTATGTTATTTCACGAGCTTCCTGATTTTTTCAGATTATATAGAGATCATATTCCAAAAATCAGGATTTCATGCCCCAAATCCTAATCAGTACATAGCTTATAAGTAAGAATTATGCGAAACTTCAGTTTCAGTGTCGGACCTAATGGAAATCATCTCAACCATCATGACTTCACCGTCACACAATGATAAACTAAAAGATGAGCCCAAATGCAGATACGGACAAGATGCAAACAAATAAGTTATAAAGAACAAATCTATACCAAACTCAGAATCCGTCTTAGATCTCATGGAAATGATCTCGCCCATAATTACACTGGTACACATTGATAAACTAACAGATAAGCACAAACGAAGATCCAGACAAGATGCAAACACACTTATGATGTGTACAGTTTTGGTTAGTACGTGTTAGAAAGTTCGAAACACAACACTGCCAACAATTTACTCATTAGCTGTTCATACTTCTTGATTTCATGTATGGAAGCAAGAGCATCCCCTCATTGCAGTTGCATCCAGAATATAACATTTTGACAAGGGTCATCAAATTCAATATGGCACGGCTTACCCCTCAAAACACACCCATACCAAATGGAGGAACCTCTGCCAACCTGAACGTCACCAATGATAGATGCGCTTGGGGCCACAAATACATCTTTGTCAATTACTGGAGCTTTGTCAAATATATTCATGAGCGTCCGATGCCTAGATACTGTACAAAGAAGATAGATTAGTTAAAAGAAAAATACCTATAAATTTTCTGTTTTCATATCATATAAAGAACAACTAATGTTGTGTTTGGTTGTCAGGACAAGGATCGTGATAAGATAGGATAACATCAGAAATATGAAAAATATGCTATATCCTATATCTTGTTTGGTGGGCAACTAAGTATAATACCGTATTCAGTAAACCTAGGTTAGAATTGGATAAAATTGGGGGTTTTGGGGAAAAGAGGGGTGGGGGAATTGGGATGGGGAATACTTTGGAGTGCGACCTCCGCATGTGATGACACAACGGTGGTCCGTGGTGCTCATATTTGGACGAGAGAGAGAGAATCTCGGATGACCATTGCATAGTGGTCGCAAGCAGTGCCCCCGTGGTGGCACCGCTGTTTGTCCCTTAACATGATTACCGTTCTTTTTTTGCTTTTTCTTTTAAAAAAAATTGTCATCAAATCTAGGTGAGATAGTTTTATCCCACCCCTAAACTTGGGATACTTTATTCCGGATTATCTGACCTAATCCAGGTCTATCCAGTCCAAAGTATGCTACCAACCACATATCTTATCCAGGCCCCTATCTGGACTACCAGATAGGGCCTAAGCAGTTCAGATCAAGTAAGAAAGTTTATGTTATGCAAGCTAACGTGCACTATTATACCAGTTTTTTCAAAGAATGAAAATTGAAACCATGAACAAGGCAATAATGGCAGCAATAAGGCCCTTTTGCCACTTTGGAACCCTTTATGTGATTGAAAAAAGTACAAGAAGAAAAGAAAGATAAGAGAAGAACAGAACGTCCTCTCACACCTCTCACCTTTGTAAATGTAGAGGACTGAATTCCAATTCTTATACAGCCAACATATGAAATACAAAGCCAATATAGCAATCACTTGGGTCCAAAATGTTTCTGTATTTTCTTTTTTATAAATCATGCCTTCAATAAAGATCTATCGTTAATTTTCAGGACCAAAACAGTTTAAAGGGCATTGTACAATGCCCTAGCAGGCGCAATGGAAAGAAAAAGAAAAGAAAAGAACAGAAGTATGAATGTAAAAGTAGATTCAAATAAATTTTAGAACAGAAAGAATGCACCACCTTAAATGATGCATTTCAGTGCCCTCACAGTTATTTTGCCTCTAAAGGATCACACTGTATCAGGTAGCGTATGCTAGACTATGTAAATTCCTCCAACATTCCCATCATACCCAAGAATTTGCCTAACATATATTCCCCCTTTTATACAAACATTGGTTTGCATAAAGCAAATAGTCAATGTTGCCAGCCGCATTGCATAGGATGGCAGCCTCGAATAGTTGACATATTCCCACACATTTCAAACAATCAATGCAAATTGACAATACCAGACACTTCTCCATGGTGCTGTTCAAGTTAAAAATCTCATCATATCCAGCCCAGTAATGATAATTGTTGCCTCCTCCAAAGTTTTTTAAGGAGATTATGCAGTCTTTCCAGTCATAGTACCTTTTTTCCCTTCCGTACGAAGTTTATTTTCAACTAAGACTTCTTAGTTTTACAAATCTTTCGCCTTATATTTTAGTTGGCACTCAAGGACTAATTCAACTAGAAGTGGAAATATCTAAAAGTAAAATTTCCACGTTGATCAACCCTTTTGATGGCATGCGAATCCAAACACACAACCGGACTTGTCCCTCCTTTCTTTAACACGAGCAATTACTCATTTATTACATGACCGACTGAAAGTTGAGCATGTGAAGCATGACATGATACAGTAGTAGAAAATGTATTGAGGGTAGTCTATATTAAGCTACCAACACAACGAGAAGACAAATTGCAGATTAAAACTCAATAGAGGATGAATATCAGGCGCAAAAAAATAATTGACTGCGAAGTATTAGGAAATGCCATTTTTCAAGCATTACTAATAGTAGAAGACAAGAAATCAACAAGTGATAAGCCACTATCCTCATAGTTTGAACTAAGACCGACCCGGTAAATCCAAGACTCCTCTTCATTAAATTGCTCGTAGAAATACTATTACTCAGCTATATTGTGACCGAGGTTGGTCACCCTGCAGAGAAAAGGGATACCAGGTAACTACAGATTCTTCAAACATATCCTCGAGGGGTTATGGCCTTGTTTTTTTGTTTTTCCAGCCATTGACAGATTTTGGTATGGAACAAAAGTGGTAAGTTTTTTTTTGGTAATGACAAAAGTGGTAAGTTTCGCTCCATAGATAACTAAAATTCCCCAAAACATGCTTTGTCAAGGTTCCGAAAGACCAAACTGTAAAGAAGTCTCTGTAGTTTCTCTAGCTAAAACATGTCTAATAGCATCAGTAATTTCAACTACTCAAAGAGAGATTTTCCCCTTTGAGGCAATCTGGTTTTTGGCCATAATACTACTTCCTTTCAAGTACAGAAGAGAAATGTTGTGCCTTTGACCCAATTAAGCAAACTATGCAAAACCTACTACATACATACAGAGAGAGAGAGAGAGAGAGAGAGAGAGAGAGAGAGAGAGAGAGAGAGTTGTATAACAGTTGTTATACAACTGATTTTGCAATAATTCTCATTGTTTTGTGGAATATGAAGATTAATACCATGCTTACGATAAATACGAATTCATAAAGAAGATTACTATCACGGACGCTCAGTGTTATAGTACCCATTTGATGCCTCATGCTTTGTGATAAATTCCAGCAGGCAACTATGGTCCACTCAAGTCAAGTTCGAAAGATTATACAGGCACATCCAATACTTCCAAGAATTTACAAAACCCTACACCAGCCTCTATCGCTTAACTCACTGAATTGACGGTTTCAGCGCGGGATCCAACTATAATATCATCTTTTCACCTCTGCACCATTGAACCGATGGCGAAATCATCCTCATAAACCTCAATCGACCACTCTCTGCCGAAAAGCACCACAAAATCATTACTCCATCAATCTAACGACATCACCACTAAAAGCACAGCTTCGAATCACCTATTCCTCCGCCGATTCTCATTCCAATCGCCTCCACGCTGAACAAAGCTAATTCGAATGCAACCACAATAAAAAGGGGAAAAAAAATTGGTGCCAATGATTGGTAGAGAGAGGTACATTGTTCCTGGAAGTAATAGTTCCCCTGCAATCGGCAACCGAGGCGATCGAGGGCTTGGCCGGTCTCGCGGATCCAGAATCCGACGGAATAGATCGCTTTCCCCAATGTGCCCATCCTCTTCGCACTACCTCCGATTGAGGATTGCTAAGTGATGGTGGTTTGTGTCAATGGTGTTTCCAGCTGCGACTGCGAGAGAGAGAGAGGGCTGGTCTCTCTAAGCGAACTGAGCTAATTCCAGTTGGCACGAGGCTGCTGACGAAGCATAAAGTTTGTGTTTTTATCTGCGGAGACAGCCTATCCTCATATGCCACGTGTCGGCTGGTGGAGTTCCCACCGGGCAAATTTTCGTAGTTTTCGCGGTGAAATTTTCTATGTCGTTAGAGGCGGCTGGTCAAATTAAATAAGGTTGATTCATTATGAGTTCTTATTACCTTAGTCGATCGTCGATCAGAAAATCTCAATTCGCCTGTGGCGTAGAGCCGGGCTCATGCACCGAACATATGATAATTCTCATTTTTATCTTGACTTGTACCCGGTAATGCAGCAATGACGGCATGTTCAAAATTTATAGTAATTATAACTCAAAGTTTAGATCTTGTAGGAAAATGCATTTTCTACTTAGTGAAAAACCAAAAGGAAAGATGATGTGGTGCTTCCATCCTTAATCATTCCAATTTACTATTACAATGCATTTCTCTTCTTCTTCTTTTTTGTATTTTTGAAAAAGTCTAGATTTGATGTTGATTTGCAAAATTAGTTTACTAATTAATATATCAAGCTACTTTTAGACATTTAATTTATGTTGCTTGTTTAAATTAGAACTTGTCTGGCACATCACTTAGTGAATTAATTTTGTAAATCAAAATCAATAAATCTAATATTGCTCTTTTTCCCTTATATATTTTGTAATATTTACTCAAAATGGTAAACCACTCCAATCAAGAAAATACCAAAGATCCAGGGTAAAACAAGTCGGACATTTTAGGAACTTTCAAGGGTATAAAAGCAAATACTCCCTCAAGTGTCGTGGAATTTTTTTTTTTTTTGGTCGAAAAGTGTCGAGGGATTCGACAACAGCAAAATTATATAGGGATATTTCGTTACCCATAAAGCGAAAAATTTATCCGATCTAATTCTAGATTGTTCTGCGAGTAAAATTAATTTGTCACTGCTCTTTCGAATGCATAATGCATTCAAGACAAATTGCTTTTCAAGAATCTGAATGTCTAGCGCAAAAGTTGACTTCTAGTTTATATACAGAGAACACCAGCGAAAGTGCCCTGTGCCAACAGCCTCCCCATCTCGTACTTCCTAGACAGAACATTTCTTGGAGACTCTTCTTTGCCATTTGGTGCTCCATCGTGCTCTGTTCGGTCATCCATCTGGGGCCGGATGGACAAAAACGCAAGACCTAATGGAGTCTCTGCGGATACTTTAGCAGAAAGACGATAAGAGTTTTCAGTCTCTAGGACAGAGCTCCAGACAAAGTTCACCGATGGTGGATTCAATTCGAGTGTCTTTTGATGTAGAAGAAGTGGATACACAGAGAAAGAAACAGTGTGATTATTGTCCTGTATCCCATTCTAGATCCGCCCCTCGCAATTTCAATAATGACGCTTCCGCTCGGTCAAATAGACCCCTTTTGAGAACCCGAAAGATTGAATATCTCCTATTTCAAACCATCCACCCTCTGTTTCGGCCAAAACGATTATCCAACACATGGAAAGGGTAGAAAACATTGACAAGCAAGTGCGACTTGTCCTCGGGAGAACATGACCAAGAAGTACACAAAAACAGCGAAGGTGAAGCTGCTGAAGCAAATCAGCGAGACAAAATAAGCACAATTAGCAACTGTAAAACTCATCTGTAGATTGATATGACGTAACTATGCTATATTGTACTTGGAGGTTTGGATACATACTCGTTCATGGGCCTATGAAAACTTTGTCGTTCTCATGATTCTTTACTTGCAGTACTCAGAGACAGACATTTGTTCACAGGAAGTAGATACCAAAGGCTGAAACTGCAGCCTAACGACTGTTCAGAAGAAGAAGAGTTGACTAACTTTACTCAAAACGCTAAAACTCGCCAAGAAGGGCATGCAGCAAGGAGTCTATTGGCCTCAACCATAACTATCCGATACAACATCAATCCACTCGTCCCATCTTCCTCACTGCCTCAAGCTTTCGACAATGTAAGATGCATACAAGTCCCTGCACATAAGGTAACCAAGATAAAAGGACACAATTTATAGAAAGATGTGGCTTAATAAGTCAATTTGTGGAAACCATAATCTGAAGAGATAAGGTAAAGAAAATTAGTTTAGTTCCTAAACAGACTAAGACTTTTCTCAAACCGTACCCAAGTATACCGAAGAAACTAATCTGAAACCACTTAAAGAGAGGAGAACACTGACATGGAGTACTTGATGGCATCAATAGCAGTCTCAGCTGGCAGAAAGTCCTCAACGTTAACCACCTTGTTCTCATTCTTCTTGTCTGTCAACCACAACTAGTAAGGAATCATATATATCTCAGCTAGGTATTAGTTCGGACAGTGATTTCTTAAAGAATAATTAGCATAGCTATAGCATCTTCACCAATGCTACACCACTTTGGTTCACTAAGTTGTTTTGATTGTGTGACTGAGCAAGCTAAAAGACTGCAGGTGACCTAGTAGATTATATTAGCTATTATAACTTCCTAATAAGCGAAGTTCAAGAACCGAATTGTCATGAGAGGATACAGTCCTCAAAAAAGCGCCGGATCTCAGCAAGGCGATGAGGAGGAAGCTGCTTAATGTCCGTGTAATGGCGAAACTCAGGATCATCAGCACAAACAGCAATTATCTTGTCATCCTTCTCACCCTGCAACAAGAATCAGACCGTTGCAATGTATCAGACTACAAAATAATTGCCAAAAGGACATGGTTCAGTGGTCTCACTGTTGTAGAGATGAAATTTTAAATTTTCCTCTCACGTGTCCTCTCTAGCTTTTGTAACTGTGTGCTGCATCAGCAACAGAACATATCTAAAAAGCCGTTACCTGATCAATCATTGGCATTAATCCTATAGCCCGAGCACGGAGGAATGAACCAGGTAAGATGGGCTCCTGTACGAAGAAGCATCGAAAATCCTCATAATGATTAAAGAAGCTGAAGGAGAAAGCTTGGAAAGTGATTAGGATATTGTGTTCAAAGACAATCTACCTGCATCAGTATCAATACGTCCATGGGATCACTATCTTCACAAAGTGTACGCGGGATGAAACCATAGTTGTGCGGGTAAACCACTGATGAGTAGAGAACACGATCAACCTATCATTACTTGAGCATCAGTCACTCTGCCCTTCTGCGTCAGCTGGAAACATCACACATATCTGTGCCCAAGTAGGCCAAATTTTACATCTACTAGGTGGCCTTACAACTAATTGTTGGTAGAATAGAGGATATGTCCAACAAATGTTGTTTGACTCTCTAAGGATAAATAACACGACCATGATTCAAAGAGATTTCTCTTTACTCATTAGAGCTTGCTAATAAACTATTGACATCGATAAGATGAAAGATCAAGGACACTCATCGTCATTATAAGTGAAGTACCTCCACCATCTATTTTAAAAGATATTCCTGTCCTAATGAGGGAATGTTACCACATATTGTACCCGATGAACTTCTGAAGCAAGTTACGTAGAGCACAACTCCTAAGCAACATGATAGGCAAAGTTGCTAAGCCTGAAAACAAAATGAGACAAGTGGAGTAAACAGCGACGAGGAAGGACCTTTATAAGACCACTGGTCTTGTCAAGCTCGTACTTCACCTTGCTACCTTTGCCGATCTCAACAACCTATACAAAGGGTTCAACAATGGATACAGTGAAAGAAGAAAGCAAGATGGCAGATGTGATGCTCAGACAAATAATCATATGCCGATTACAATCTGCAAAGGTGCACTGTCAGTTTTCTATATATTCTGCACGACAGAGCTCTTGAGATTCACATGATTTAGAAAATGACGGTTACAATCCACACGAGAGAGATGGTTCATCCAAACTTACACAATTAAAAACTGCTGGAGCACCTGGTCCTGCAAGTTAAATAGCGAACACCGACAAACTGTTACATCAGGACTTGAAAAACAAGTGAAAAACATTACTTCAGGTAAATGACAAGACTCCGCAAGAATTGGAAACTGATAAGTGGTTCACAATATAGAAAAGGAACGAAGGCTCAGAGAGATACCAATTTCTACGTCATGCCATGGGTGAGCAGCCACAGACCGTCGAGTCATTGAGTTGAGAATCCTTTCATTCAGGGCAGCGGCAGGGAATCCTGAACTCTTCCCACTTGCTCCTCCGCCAGAGTTGGCCATATCTCGACTTTTAAAAGATCTTGAAGAAACATCAAATAAAAATCAGGTACATTAACATGCTTCCAAAGCACAAGGAACTCCTCAAAACTCACTCTATATGCTATGAGCGGCTGACAACCGAAAGAGCATCTCCTCTACAGAGACTGATTAATCTTATACATTCTATATAAGGCAAGTTTCGCTAGAAACCAACGTAGAAGAACCGAATAGTTACTTAAAGGAGACAGAATCAACAGCAGGTGGAAATTAGACCTTGCAGATTCTTCGCAACTCTGCCGATCGGTTCATTCAGTTAGCAAAACACAAAAAAATTTAAGATGCTTCATCTAGATCAACCACACGCTTATCATTTATCTTGATCAAAATCATTAGCCGAGCACCCAACCAATTGCTCCGAAAGCCAGGAAACGCAAGAAGTCGACGCAGATTCTTCACCATCTTTAAAAACTGCGCACAGTCTGGTTACTCACAGAACACGGAAATGCAAAACCACATGCGGATTACTCGTAGCAGAATCAACACAAGGAAGAAAGCAGGACCGCCTCCTACAAACCGCGATCAAGATTAACGAAATGTACCAAAGCAAACAAAAGCAAAAATCAAGTGCCCAGCCTCCCCTCGAGTCCAAGCAAAGCACTGACAAGCTCATTCCATGCACAGTAATCCAGCAAGCCACAGAGCCAGAGGACACCTATACAAGCAACGTGCGCCTGCGAACGAAAGGAATCGCTCGTCGAAAGCACGCGAGATCGACAGGTCCACACTCGGCTAAACCAGAACCAGAAACGAATCGGTCGCTAACGACGGACGGAAGCGAGCGGCGGACGCAGCCATGGAAGAGCGATGAGGAGGCCAACTTACACCGGACGAGGGGAGACGATTGGAGATTCTTCGGTTTCGAGAGTCTATCGCGAGCATGCAAGCGGCAGAGACAGAGCACGTGTTCTAGCTCCTGTAGCGGAAGGTTGAAGAAGGAGGGATCCTCTCTCTCTCTCGCTGCTTGTCAAAGCATTTTCAGCTGCCGGTCATCGCCGGATACTGGCCGCCGGATGCGCAACTGATTATGATCGAACGGTGGATGACTCGGGACCATGTGTCGGGATTCGTGCGTCCTCGAAGATCGCAACTCTTTTTCCAGGAGAAATTATTATCTTGGACTTATACAGTAAATTAAATCCGAAAACATTGGAAATATTAAATACAAAATTTAAAAAAATGAAATGTGAATCCTCCCAAGATCTACCCAACCGAGCAAGTATAATTTAGAAATAAATTTTGATAACAAGTGTCCTAGATAATTAGATCGTGATGCTTTTGATTAAATAAAAATTCTTAATAACTTTTAAGCGCATTTTTCATTGAGAAAATTTTAAATAAGGGCCTAAAGTACTTATATTATCTCAAATAAAGACCTGAGACGATCTCTTTATTTCAAAAAAAGCCCCGATGAAAACGTGTTTTTGTCAATTTTTTTTTAATTTCTCTTTTCTTTTCTTTTTTTCTAATTTAATTACGCCAATTATGGTTCCTTGCGCCACGCTGGAAATGCCTGGGAGCAGCCAACCAATGGACGGAGGACACGTGTGTGGAGCGGTCGACATTAGTCGCTGCTTTTTTAAAAATAATTCCGGGTGCGGGGGGAGGGGCACGGAAAGTGGACGGTGGGCGTAGAGGATAAGCTAATGGAGGATATGCCCGGAATAAAATTTTTTTTTTTTTGGATGCCATTTTATTTATTTATTTATTTTCTTTTTTAAGAATTTTAACTTTTGAGTTTTTTATTCGGAAACTTTTGAAGTTTGTTAACGGGTATCCAAGACAACGTATATTAAGTAATTAAGGCTCCGTTTTATCTTGCGAGTAATACATAGTTTCAAAATATTTTTTTTTCTCTAAATATGATCATTCATGTCTCTTGCAAAATGAATTAAAGAAAAAAAAATATTTCGACAATAACGTTTTTTAACATCTATTCACGTCAAGCGATGGGAGTAATTATTTTTAGAGCGCGTATAGGAGCACTTCTACTCTAAAATCAGAAATTGATTTTTTCTACTTCTATTTTTGATTGGAAGTTGATTTTTTTGTTCCTGGAGAGAAGTATTTTTTTTTTCAATCCTTTCATTGGCTCTATTGACACTTAAAATAATCCAAGAAAGACTCGTGACGAGCACGTGAGGAGGCGATAATCGCCTACGGGAAGGAACACCGAAGCAAGGTACGTACCAATCGAAAAGGTGCCACGTGTCGGGGTAAACTCTGGCGCCACTTCCTTCTAGAGCAAGAAAAAGCGCGCGGAGGGAGGCCACGATCGAGGTGGTTGGCGGTAATTCCCACGAGGTGAAAAGAAAAGGCGCGAAGACCGGGAAACCGTCATCCACGTGGCTTATGGAAAAGAGCAAAGCGTGGGCCCAAAGGAAGAAACCGCTCGGCGGTTACCAAAGAGTTTGCTTATAAATACCTCGCAATAGCAAGATACACACACACCACAAATCCAAAACACTTGCATTTTCAAACTAGCTCTTAGCCTTTAGCCTTTAGCCTAGCCTAGCTATAGTTTTAGATCCCCGTCGTCCATTCAATTCCGGCGAGTATCATATCCAGAGTTAGGTGTCGTCGATTAGATTCCGACGTCTACTCATTAGGTCCAAGATCGTTGATTAAATTCTGGTGTTGCACCATTCACCCATCTTGTCCAAGATCGTCGATTCAATTTCGGTATTGTGTCCTACAATCCCCGTCCAGTCTTGTTGATTAAATTCCAGCATTGTATCCTATATCATTTCCCGATCATGTCGATTCAATTCTAGGGTCGCGTCGAAGTTTGTCACGTCTTGCTACTATCGCATATTGGGCCGTCGAAGTTGTGGAAAGCATATTTGTAACGCGCCCTTTTGTGTAAATCTACCGCATTTGACACTCTCTATCCAAAATCGACCCAGAACTCCTTTTTGGAAAACGAACGGATTAAGTTCGATAAAAGATTCTCGCGTAAGTAACCCTCTTTGGGCCATAGTCAATTTGGGCCTAGAACCCATAACCAAAGAAAGCTCGTCGAAGGATTTCAACGCGCAATGGGCTCCAATTCTACTTGCGGAGCAACAAAAAAAAATGCAGCAGAAGCAGAAAAATGAAGTTACGTAACCAAATGAATTTCTTTTTCAGAAGTTGCGTTACCAAAGGGATTTCTTCTCTAGAAAAATATTTATTTTAGAAGTGTTGTCATGCGCAGGGCCTATCAAAAGTTCATAATGTACCATTTATTATTTATTTTTCGTATAATTCACAATAGATTTTAGGTAATTTACGGCACTATTGGTTAACTACTCAGTATCAACAAGGTCGCATTACAAAATTTTGTGGTCGAATCACCATGCATTCATTATCGTCGCACCATTTGCCGTGTGCGATTCGGAACACGGATCCATCACCGTGCCAGGGTTCGATCGCAGTTCACATGGGCGATTCTCGAGAGAACGGGCTTCGACGGTGCTGATTGTGAACGGAAGATTCGATCTAGGCATCGAAGTTTTCGCGCCGGAAAACTCGAGCCCTTGCCGAAGATGCCGTGGTTCTTGCCTATTCACCAGCCTGTCGTGTGATTTTCTAATTCAGAGACTCCTAGATCGAACGAACCCGCGTGTTCGATCAAAGCCGAACTGCGGCTTTTCGTGCATACTGGTGCGAGTTCATACGCAAATCCATGAAATACTATTCTTCACCCCAGGGACTGTTCTCGACATTAGTAGAGCAGAGTCTGATGAAGTTCTTGATCCTCAACTTCGCAAAGAGATTGAGGTATTCATCCACAGTTGTGCATTTCACTTCCCGGATAGAGCTCTGAAGCCTCGGCTCCAATCAAAGTGTCGGTCTCGTAATTTGCTGCGTGATCGCCCTTCACAAATGCCGAGTAGCTGATCGACGAAAAACGATGTCAATTGGAAACGGAGACTCTGAGGCACGCAACATCGAAAAAATGACCGAGTGTCTGCCAAGAAACCATCGAGGCAAAAGCTGATTTAACGACATGTTAGCTGATATTACTCAAATTGAACTATGGTAGTGTCTGCAATCATATAAAAGTGAACCAAGATGAGCTCAACATGTTTTGTCTGATAAACACGAGCCTCGGGATGAGTCGGGCGGTCCGAAAACGAACATAGCACAGACAGCATGTTTCGACTTCGTTCAAATCACCTTCTGTATTGCGGTCGCCTAGGATGGTGGTTTCATCCTTCGGAGGGACTTTAGCGCCCATTTGGCCCAGGATGGAAGATAGTAGCCGGCAACACCGTGGGACACTACACAAGTGAAAGGGATCCTCTCGGCCTCGGTCGATCGCCTGACATTGGCTTTGATGCTGAAAAGGCTTGCAGCTGGCTCGACCGCATTCGCTCGGTCCACATCGGCTCCAAATTCAGATGGAAGGAACCTCTAGCTCTAGAATCTCTATAAGTTTCAGTGGCTACCGCATACTTGCCTTGATATTTCCAGCTTCTTTGACCGCTGCGATCAGCTTAAACTGATCACCACATCAACTTGCTTGATTGCTGTGACCAAAATCTCACGATTATCGACATGCCCCAGCGAAATCAAACGGAATGAGCTCCACGCGGAAGAAGAATTCGAACATGCGATGATTTGATGGTTATTCTTGTTTACACATACATAGACCAGTGAAACTCCTGAGCCCTTGAAGCCCTCTATCAGCTTCTGACTTTCTCAGGATTAGAAGCCGTCCTCTCCCTGACCAATTCATAAGCAGGGTATCTGGCTTTCGTGCTTGCCGGCACCAGGTACTTTCTGATGTATCCAGTCCCTCCGATGATCTGAATCTTGCTCTTCTCTGCCGTCTTATCGCGTCCTCAAGATTCGAGAGAGAGAAGATCAAAAACTTTCGAAATTTTGTTTGCTATAGGGTACCGTCTTCATAAATTTCTCCAATTTGTATGGCGTATGATAAACCTGAGAAATCAGCTCGATGACAGACTTTTGGGGATCGCCTGCCCAGATCACTTGCTTGCGGAAGAAACGTTTGATGCTACTAATTAAGTTCGAAGATAAGCAACTTTATAAGCATCCATGTCAAGGCAGATCAAGCCATAAATGGTTTGTTAAGACTGATTAAATGACAAGGGATCTTCCATGAGGCTGACCCCGAAAATAATCTTCATTTTGCTTATGAACATATAATTAATGCCTGCAGTAGGCATTGTCGATACCCGATGTCGTTTCGTACTATCACCGGTCTTGCCGATTCGTCAAACTTTTACATTGCTTTGGAAAGATGAGCAAGAGCAGAGCAACCTTCTGATGATCTTTCACCATTCAAAAGTCGAGCATCCTGAGATTGTTAGTTCACTCGTTCTGCACGACTGTAGCTGGCCGAACCCTCGAGGTACTATATCCAATCATCAAGTGACGTTAAACGAGTGGAAAAAGGACCCCGCTAGTAGCAATTCATATACTTGATGGAACACGCGGAATGGTTCCGGTACATCGATGCACGGAGTCGATATCGAAGTGCACCAAAAGTTATTCAGCACACAAGTTGAGACTGGTTTGTGATACACGCACACCACGTGACCATAACTCCAGGGGGACTAGGCGAAGAAGCTGAGGTACTCATCCATAGTTGTGTATTTCACTTCCGGATAAAGCTGCGAAGCCTCTGCTCTGGTCGAAGCATCGATCTCCTAGTTTGTGCTATCTCCCTTCACAAAGGTTGAGTGGGTTATGGCCAAAATGACGTTGATGGGCAATGGAGACTCTGCAACAAAACATTTGTGCTTAAGAAACCATCAGGTGAAAAGCCGATATCTTCATGCGTGCTTCCTGTTTGAATTGCTTCCAGCTATCCACTAACCTTGGATCTTCTTGAGAAGCTCATCTTCCAAGAGATATGTCTTATCGAGGGTCGTCCCGATCTTCTTCTCCCAGAGGGAAACGATCTCGCTGAAGCTCAGAAGATTGGCCGGCGGTCTCAGGTAGAGGATCTTGTTCAGAGTTCTTGGGTGGTCCACTGCCTTGATGGTGTATGTGGCAATATCTTCCTCCTTGACATAAACCACTGACACAGAGAACAGGGAAAAAAGATTAAGCAGGCACTTCTGAAAGTCAGCCATAACATGTCTGGACGAGCAGCTTCGATATGCATAAGATGGCGGATGGTTATGCCTAATTATGGTTAGTGTCTTCTGGGAATCTGAATGAAACTTAATCACAATTCAGAAAAACAAAAAACCATTTACCTTTCGGATTTCTGTCACCTATGATTGTGATTTTGTCCCGCGGAGGAGCTTTCGCACCCATCTGTCCTAAGGTCGGAAGAAAGCATCCAGCTAAGCCATTCGATGCGACATAAGTGAAAGGGATTCCCTCAGCCTCGATTGCCCTCCTGATCTTTGCTTTGACACCGAAAAGGGTCGCTGCCGGCTCAACCGCGTTGGTACGATCCACGTCGGTACCGAATTCAGAAGGAAGGAACCTCTACAAAATTTATGAACATCTCTAAAAAGAGCTCCAAACAAGAGGAAAACTTGAAATACATTCATATCAGTTTTGGATAGTAGGCGTGCAACTATAAAATTGGACTTTCAGAAGCTTTTGTTAGTGTATCCATCTCTATTTTCAACATAGTTACCATGCAAAATAAACGATTCATACAAAAAATCGCGACAAAATGACTAGTTTTATGTACCAAATATGAATTTCCAAAACTTAACAGAATTGTAAACCACTCCTTCTGTAATCCAAGAAGGTAAACAGCTATTCCATTTCTTTTCTATGACAATATTTTGAAAAACTATCAACTATTGTCACTTGCCTAGATATTTCCGGCTTCTTTGATTGCTGCAATGATCTTAACCTGATTGGCGAGCTGCGGTCCTGCCACTGCCGAGATCACCACATCAACCTGCTTGATTGCCGTGACTAAGCTCTCGTGATCGTAGATATCTCCCTGGAAAGTCGAACAGAACGCAAATCTAATGTGAGATTTATGCCACCAGGTGGTCGAAACTCAGCAAGAATTACTGCTTTCCAAAAACTGTTTTCCAGCGTCATACATAAACTACCGAAACCCCCGAGCTCCTGAAGCTTCCGACGAGCTTCGACTTCTCGACATCCGAAGCCGTGCTCTCCCTAACCAATGCATAAGTGGGGTGACCCGCTTTCGCGCTTGCCTCCACCAGGTGCTTGCCAATGTATCCTGTCCCTCCAATGACCAAAATCTTGCTCTTCTCCGCCATTTTTATCACACTTCCTCAAGGACCAAGAGTTGAAGGAAGAAGATGAGAACTTGACCTTGCAGGCTTGGCTTTTTCTCTCCGGAGATGTAGGTAATAGACCAGATTGACGTCGCAGGGTTGGCTTTTTGCTGCGTAATAGTTTATTAAGGCAACTTGAGGATCATGTGCTGCAGATCACTTCCCCCCGCCGGTTCCTCCCAAGTTTTCGGAGGTCAAAAGATAGAGTTATGTAACTTCTCCCAAGTTTTCGGAGGTCAAAAGATAGAGCTATGTGCCTTGCCGTAATGTACAGAAGGGTTACTAATAAGATGAACGGATTCTTGTTTCCGGACAAAAGAAAGAAGGAAAAAAATTGGTAGAGCAACCAATCTCAGTGTCTGCACATTGCAAAAGGAGTCCAACACGATAAATTCGTCGTTTTTTTTTCATTTTTATCGATGTCGATACTTGTTATAAGTTTCGGCATCGGTCACCATTTGTGCTTTGCTGCTATGACATATCCGTCTTTATGGGATGAACGAGTCTTCAGAGGCTGTATTGAGTTGATTCGCTTTTCAAATTTACTTATTTTACTTGCTTTGTAGGATTTGCATCTTTATCTTGAAGTTATGTACATATCTAAAATGAAAATTTTCTTTCCAACAAATACAAAAATACGGAAAAAAACTCCGAACCTCGGACAGAATTCGAAGGTATGAGATCCATCCCAAGAACCTCATCTGTCTTATTGTCCAGGTTCAAGACTTACCCTCCATTTCTGCGTTTGCATATTCTATTGTCGGACCCCTATGGTTTTAAGGGTTGACCATGCCCGTCTTTCTTTATTGGCAAATCAATGAACGCAATCGGTTAAAAAGAAAACAAAAACTATCGATCTTCTTTAAATGAGCATTTATTTTTTTCTGTCAAAATTATGTATTCTCTATCAGAAATAATTCCAAAAAAGCCATGAACATATTGAGTTAATTTAGTCATAAACATTCTCGCATTGATATCACTATCATAGTAATCCGGATTGTGCAACCATATCAATTTTAGATTCTTGTATATATTCCATGAATAGACGATGCATTCCAAAACAAAAGTAAATTGCACATCCATACAATTTTGGGTGTATACGGGCGTGCATGGAAACACTTTTGCTCTTAAAATTGATTTTTCTATTTCTACTTTTGAGTAGAAATTGATTTTTCTACTTTTGAGTAGAAAAGAAGTAAATTTTTTTTACTTCTTCAAGTGGCTCTAAAATTACTTCTAAAGCCCGAAAAAAAAAAGAAATTGATCCAAAAGTAGAAAAATGAAATCGCGTTACCAAACGGATTTCGGCTCTAGAAATACTTCCGAAAAGCAGAAATTCCACTCCAAAAGTATTGTCATGCCCGCCCCACAATTCCGAAGTGGCCTTATTTCCTTTAGAAGACTAAAAACATGTTAGTAAAATAGGTCAAGTTCGGGATTTGGCTTACCGGCAAGACGAATTCGAAGCTTGTCCTGAGTTCTATAGGATATTGTAAACAAAATCTCAAACCCATCCCCCAACTTGTGGATGAGGCAGATTTCATATACGACCCAACCCATCGCCATCCCGAGTCGAGGACAAGTAACTTCCCCCGTTTGCACTCCTATTGAAATGAGAAAATATACTGATACGAAGTATTAGACCACATCACATGTCAAACAAGCTGGTAGTTGAGATGTGCCGATGCACAAGCTAACCATTAGGCAACTAATTTTCTTAAAGACTAAAATGTGGTTGATCAGAGTCAATGAGAAGGACTTCCCAACCTAACCCGCCAAAGCTCTGATTAATCACTTATAAATAGAATTTACACTGTAGTAGTTGAATCCTAAGATAAAGCAGGGGCGGTGGCACTGGAAGGAGGAAAAAAAAAATCCAGTATCTGTATTTACAATGCCTGAAGGGAGGTTTTCGGAGCTACTGTTGACAACCAATCGATTAGAGCCTTGTTGACGAGTTCCGGGACTTCATCGTGAGGGCAATGCCCCGCCTGAAGGTTGACTAAGGATGTGTCTGGGTAGAACTCCTTGATACGAATGGCCTTGGTGGGACCAACCCACGGGTCTAGATCACCCCAAATTAATAGCAGCGGGCATGAGAGTTTGCTCAAGATGCTGTCCAGGGTATATCTGCTCTGGTTCATCATGAACCGCGACATTAATCTGCACCGACATATATTTCTTTACTACAGCATAAATGGGATATACCTTTTAAAAACCGAAAAAAGAAAACTGGGAGGATGACAGATCTCTTATATCTGATCGAGTTGAAGGGAAATCATATGTAGTAAGATGAAGAAATCATGACGACATGACTACCTTACATAGATCACACTTAGGAAAAGAACATCAATCTGTACCTGTAGTAAACTTCTCCAGCATTGGGGTCCGCTGCCGGCATAGTTATTGACTCGATAAGATAATCATCTACATTTGAGGAATCTTTGTAAACCTGGAGAAGCAGAAAGACCATTATTGTGGTGGCCATAGCATAGATAGAGCATTACACTAATGGAGTCTAGGAGCGAAAAAGATGATCATTTATTTGACATAAGGAGCTACATCCTTTCTAGACACCATTAGAGGCCTTGACCCAGTTGTAGCGACAAGCCTGCCTCAGCAATGTAAGGCCCTCTTTGCTCATCTGGTCAGGGAAGAGTGGCTGAACCATTTAGGGAATTTTGAAACTTGGTAAGTCTAGACAGCTCATCCTCATTCAGGTTCACTTGGCTGAAAAAACGTTCTTTCTGGAGTTCTATTTAACTATCATGTTCTCAGCAAAGAGGCCTGACATGACCAGGAGCAATCCCAACCTGCTCCTTTCAGGATTTAGAGGCACCAACAAACGACACTTTAAGTTAGCTTAAAAGTCAAATCCCTGAGGTACTTGAAGTATAATTACAATATGGCAACATAGCTGAAGTCGGCCCTCAAACATAATCAGAAGCCACCAGTCAAGTTCAGCATGTCAGTTTTTCTTAGGGATTTTGTTAAAGAGTACCCCCAAGGCATTTTTTAAGCGATTTAAATAGCGAAAGTTTACATTTTTCAATGCACTGCTAGTTTTGCATTATGTGTAATCATTGCCTTGGAAATTAAAAGTTTCATGTTTAAGCATGTGCAAAAAGTACCCTGGGACACTCGTCAATAAGATCATTTTCTCACAAATTACTTTAGTGAAGATTTGAGCATCAGAACAGACAACACAAGGGAGTCTGTCTTAATTAATCAAGATCATGAAATTGAAGGCCTGGAGCTCCTGCAGCCTGAACAGAACCTAAAACTGGAGTTTATGGCATTGACTTGCCTGAAACAGTTAGTTCTTTTCAAAAAAAAAAATTCCTACTCTCTCAATTTTTATTTCTTCAAATTTTAAATACCCAAAGCCTACATCTAATGATCAAGTCTAGGTCTCACGTTCCCCTTTGCTGGGAGGTAATGCTACATCTCAGGTATATGGTCCTAAGCCATTCAAATCTTTGTGAGAGTGGAGATGGAGTGAGAGAGCAACATACACTCTTCAAAACAGATTTGATACGAGCCGGTTGCTTTGCTTGCCAGAACAAAAACCCGAGGAATATCCGCTGAAAAATCTCCTTCAGTGGCTTTACGAAAAACTTCTGCAGGACACTTTCTTCAGACTTCTTGACTTTAGCACTAGGGTCTCCAAATTGTCCTGCAGAGTTGAGCAGTACTACTCCGGCGACTTGCTCAGGCAATCCCCCAGCAGATACCAAAGCAGTGAACCCTCCAAGGCTGTACATTTACCAGAATTCACAATTATGGGGAAAGGAGTTACGTTGTGTTTGGTTCTCGAGATATTATTCAAAAGGATTTTTTGATTAATCAAGTTGAAATTTTGTCGATTTCCAGAGATAATGAAATCCATATCAGATTTGCAGGGAGTATACAAATCAAAACTTCCTCTATCGAAATGACATGTCAATTATTCACTCACAGGAAAAGCAACAGATACACAATAAAAATTCATATATTCCTTTTGACCCAAAAAGTGCCAAACTTTCTTTAAATGAGAGGTTCTTCCTTTAGAATGAACTATGGTGCGTAACTTGTGCTCTTAACTTTCCGAAGTACTTATAGAATGAAACGAACACAATTATAAGTGAACTAAATGCTTGATCTTGTGGGTTTTTAAGCTTCAAATCATCTAATGCACTTAATTAATACCTGTTGCCAACTAGAACGGCAGGCTCCCTCACTATCTCCTTGAGGAAATCAACAACTTGATCCTTCCATATCATTGTGTCGTATTCAACCAGTGCTTTCTCACTCCAACCAAATCCCAGTAAGTCTACGGCATAGACTTTGTAGTTTTTAGCCAATTCAGGAATGTTATACCTGCATATATGCAAGCAGAATATCCGCGGATTATCAAAGGAGTGAGTGAACATTTACTCTGGGCCTAATATAGCAAACAAAATGGCCAATTAAGAGCAAATGTTGAGTACAATAAAGCCAAATTTTGTAGGCATCATGATATCAGACATTGAATTGGCTGAATATACAGTAATTTGATAATGTTAAAAGGAGGGGAAACCTCTTAGACGGGCATGGCACTCTGAGAGGTCCCAAAGTGGGTTGAAGGACACTTGTGACAACTGAAAAAATGACCTAAGCAACGCCATGCCAGTGGTTATGTGATTTTTCTCGTATGGTGCATAATGCTCCTGATCCACTCTGAAACAATGTGAAAAGCAAAATCTACAGCTAACGCGTCACACCCGGTAAGATGTGAAACTAATCTTCTTCCCCGACAAGTTATGTCCTAAGTGCCTAACAAAAATCTCATTCACTGGAGGTAGACCTGATTCTTTGCAGGAGATTCAAACTGGTCAAACCAAGGAAATATGTTCATAGAGTTTCCTAGCTACCATTATTTCTATTTCACTAGCTACAAAGCTCATCCAATCAGACTTCCTTCACGCAGTTCTCTAGAAGAACTCACGAGTTAACTTTGTATTTAAGAAACTCCAATTCCTACAACCATTTTTATGTTGCCAACACTTCTCTTTTCTCAGCAGCAGCCATAACAAAACTACCTAAAAGGGAAAAAAATGCTCTATAGTAGGCTTGGTAGCTAACTATGAACCAGTATCTCCCAGTTCCTCGTGCATTGTAAGTTCATGCAGCCATGTTAAAACCGATGGATCACAGATGATAGAATTGTATGACAAACCTCCAATGATATGCTGAAGCACCAAACCCGTGAATCAGAACAACCGGAAACCCTTCCCCCTGCACCACGTAATGTATTTTATGACCTCGCCATGTCCAGTAGTTGTACCCCTCCCGCTTAAAAGGTAACCTATCCGCTCCTACAGAATACATAAACAACGCAACCACCTTTGAGCACAATCTTACTGAAAATTCCAAAATGCACCAACAAAAAGGAAAAATCTAAATAACAAATAACATGAATTTCCCCTTTGGAGCTCTTCTTGGCAAGAACAGAAGCAGATTCCCATACCCAGCTCGCAAATTCACCAAACACTAACCCATCAATCAAACATATTTACATGGGCACAATAGTCACGCGTATTTAGTTGAAATCTGTAAATTAAACTAAACAATCTCTATTAACTCAATGACATGTAGCTAAAATCACTGACCTTTGACAGGTTCAGTCAATAGGGACGACCCAGCCATTGCAACACCCGACGCCACGATTCCTCGGAACGTAAAACTCCTCCTACCCAAGTGACATTTGCCTCCTTCAAGCGAAAACAGAAAAAGGGAACCCGAGATACATAAGGCCCAAACACGCATAAAGACAAACATTTTGCGAACTCCAATGGAAAATTCACAGCAGATTCTGAGGAGGACCCAAGCTTACTTTGCTCCTGAACTCTCGAGGGCACAAACGATCTTTGACGACTCGGGTTTACGAAGTCGGTTCTTGTAGAAGGGAGCACAGCACAGGAAGAAGACATGGAGTCTTCCGTATGTACGGGAAACCCCGAAAACGGGAAGGCTTCGGGCGCAATGGGGGACTAAAGAAGCTCTACCACGTCAAGAAATCGAGACGCTCTCGAACTTGGCATTGCTTGGAGGAGAAGAATCGAAGCCATTTTGATCTTTTGCTCGTGGATTGAGGATCTTGTGAGTGGGTCGCTGTGTGGTGAGTGTAGTTCCTGGAGTTGTGGCCGACTCGGAGCCATTGATGTTAGGTTTGGAATTTCTTCCGGAGAATTGCAGCGCGAGAAGTGACGCGACAATTTCTCTAGCGTGATGATAAATGCCCCGGCTCATTTGCTTGTCTGGATTTCCAGTACGATAAATGTTATGGCTGCATTTATAGTCATGACAGAACTGCTTAGGATAACATAAGAAATTTAGGAGTTTGATTATATTTTAATTACTGTTTAGTAAACTACAAATCTAAAGTTGGAAATCTTTATATTCTGTCGTATCTATTATTTGATAAAAACCGAATATCTAGATACTTGAATTTTTAGGGATCGTGAGTTCGTGGTCGTAAATTTCTTGAGAAATGAAAAGAAAGAAAAAAAATATCCAAACCTTGTTTTTGAATTAATGGAAAGTTGTAAAAATATCAAGTTGAGGAACAATTACAATACAAATTCTAGGTGTAGTTCATCGATGTTGTCATGTATAGTTTTGTCCCCGTCGCATGTTTATTGTCGTAATGGAACTTGAAAGGCGATAACCGACGAGAAGAACTAGTTTTAAACTTCTGTGATATGGAGGAACTTGACATGATTCCCCTCAATTTCATACGTCTTTAGGTTAGAACAATGGTCTTCATCAGCTAATGAAGTAGTTGAACATTCGTCGAATTTAAGGTTGGATGTCTATGGCTTGAAATACTTGCCAGAGAAGTTGCCCGCCATTGCTACCGGAGAGGTGGATGGGCCGTGGCAGAGAGGTGGATGGGCCATGGAGAAGAGGGAGTAGCTTAAGCGATAAATAAGAGAAATCCCATCCGACTCTATCCCATCCCATCCCTTAGAATAGTTTTATCCCTCATATATCCCCCTATATCCTCTCTTGGACAACTACCAAACATAGAATATAATAAAATATATCATATCTTGAGTTTTATCCGAATGACCAAATGCAACCTATAAGTTCAAGATTATTGAATTTGTGCACTAAGAGTTTTAGATCTTTATAAAAATTAGCCTTGAATTTGGGACCGGAGATTTGTTCGGGGACAAAATTCTTTATAAAAATAAAAGATAATGACGCAAATGGTCCGTAAACTTTGGTTCAATGTATAATGTGCTATTTGAACTTTTAATTTATTCAGTGTGGTGCATAAACTTTAACCCGTCATTTCTAAACTTTTAATTTATTTAATGTGATCCCCGAACTTTAACCCAACATGCGGTATCGTTCTTAAATTTTTAATCTTTTCAATGCGATCCCCGCACTTTTGGCATATGTTCAATTTTAACCTCGAACGACATGAATATCTTCAACTTTTGTCCGTCTATTAATTCAATCTCGGGGACAATATTGAACATTTTCATACGGTTTAGGGACCTAACCGAACGGATAACAAAAAGCCCGGAGATCACATTGAATAAATTAAAAGTTTAAATATCAAAAGTTCATGAATCACGCTGCAAATTAAAGTAAAGTTTAGAGGCCAATTGTGCCATTGGCCCCGAAAACAAAGCTTGAGAACCAAAATTGAACATGTGCAGGAGGATGAGAGCCATTTTTGTAATATTTCATGATTTTTGTATTTTACTACCACATTAGCGCCACGTATTCATTTCCCTATGCTTTGTTAGCATTTTTGCATCGGCTTTGGGGAGGAAATGCAGATTCTTCCTCAAATTTCAAATGGAGGCTCCCGTCAGGAGATTGGCTTCTTCCGCTCTCCATCGCCACCTCCTCCTCCACCAATCGCTGCAAACGATCCACCCCCCATTCCCATTCCTCGGCCGCCGCCGCGCGGTTGCCGCGCGAAGCCGCTCCTTCTCCGTCGCTTGCGTCCACTCTCGGCCTCCCCCCTCGCCGGGCTCGAAATCCCTCAACCTCCCTTCGCCTCTCTCCCCACTCCACCGCTCGCCCAATCCCGTGCCTCCGGGCGCCAACGGAGGCCCATTCGCGAGCGCGCGCGACAGCTCCTCCTTCGCCTGGAGCTTAGCTCCGGCGACCTCCGACGGCCCGAGGGACGGGGTCCGTGTCGACGGGGGCCCCACCGTGACCGTTGTTTTGTTGGGCTGGCTTGGAGCGAAGCGGAAGCACCTGAGGAGGTACGTGGAGTGGTACAACTCCAAGGGGTTCCACGCGGTCACATTTATCGTCGGCGTCGGGGAGATGCTTTCGCTGGACTTGGGTCACGGCGTCGAGGGCCGGATCAACGAGTTGGCGAGTGAACTGATCGCTTGGGTTTCGGAGAGGGAGGAGGACGGCGGAGAGCGTTGTTTGCTCTTCCACAGCTTCAGCAACACCGGGTGGTTTGTGTAGGTTGATCGATTTTAATTTCTTTCATCAACTGATCGATTGATTTTCCTGAGCTTGAGATCTTTAGGACTAAGAATGTCTTGATGGGTTAGATATTGCTAGAAACTTGTATTGGTCAGGTATGGTGGGATACTGGAGAGGATGCGTTGTAGGCTGGATTTGATTGAGAAAATCAAAGGCTGTATCATTGATTCTGGAGGAGCCGAACCCTTTAATCCAAAGGTGAATTAAGTAATGTTCTGCAGTCTCGTTTGCTATTTCTTTTCTGTTGATTATCTACATTTGAAGGATAAGCGCAAAATCTTTGGTCTGGTTCTTGTGAGAATTTGCTGTTTAACTCTTTTCTTTACTTGGTTTTGTTTCGGTTACTCGGTGATGCTATTCTATGTTGGAATTCATAGCATATTAGAGCAGAGTCATCTTGAGGATCATTGCCAAGTGAAAATGTTCTGCTGGAAGTGTTCTGAGGTAGTTTTGTGTTTGCAACGAGGCATCATTAAGTTGCGAGTCTTATATCCTTCCTTGTTTTGAAACTCTAGTTGTTCAGTATCGGACAATGCTATGAACGACAGCAGTCTACATAAAGGAGGAATTTATGCTCTTTGAGTAGCAAATTTAAGGTTTAAGTTTCAACTTATCGTACTCTAGCTCATTTAAGTAAGACAACCTTCAACTTTACTTTATTGATACACTTTGCTTGTCAAAATTATTGACAATAATCCAGGGGAAAATCAGATGTTTAATGGGCATGACTATCAAAAATGCATTTTGGTTGCGAAGCCAAAAGAACGTGAGATGAAATCATTACTTCTCAGATCCTTGAATATAATGGCTTTGGAACTCTCCTTGTATTGGAGGAGGAGCAAGATTTAGACTTGCCAGGAAGATATAGACTTGGGAAAGCTGCTTCTCCAAGGTACTCCATCCTCAAAAGCCTAAGTATGCAGCTACTTCTGTAAAAACCATACCAATGAACTTTGGTATGACTCAGTATTTAAGTAGATGAGAATCGTTAACCTAAATCTAAGAGTGAGGGGAACATACTACGTGACTGGTAGTGAATAATGGGCTCTAGCGAGTCCTGAAGGAAGTTTGTGCACAGATATTAAGGGCGGAAAATGGCCTTTACACTTGTACAGAGTCGCGACTTTATTTGATTTTGAGCATTGCTCAACCATTAGGAGTCAATCTTAGGTAATGATAGTGATCTCCACAGCATAGCAAGCTTTATGTAGACTACAATGCCTAAAAACCATGTTTACTGACTGACTGATATCGTTGTCATGCTGCATAGCAGTGTAATCCATGACTTGGCCATCAGGTATATGAGAATCAGCCCTAGGTTCCACTTTGACAGGAGAATGTATGGTTATTGTTGATCATTATCTCAAACTTTTGCTAGAGGAAACTTGGGCATGCTGACAAAGCTGAGGACAGTAGCCTCTTAATAGCTGACATGGTTTGATGATATAATAAGCATTGTCTTGCATTTGATTTTGAAGGATATTGGCTCTTCAATGAGTCAATTTAACCTCAAGAGACTCATTACTTGTTAATAGGGACAGACTTATATGTACCACAGTGGGGCTCTTGCCCTGCTCAATAAATGCTGAATTAGTTAAGGGTCTTTAAGAAATGCTAAATAACTTTAGGCTACAAAAATAAGTTTTGCCCCCACTAAATACCTAAAAAAATTTAGAGGTAAGCGAAGATTGAATATTTTCATTTTGGATTGCCCTCAGAAATAAACCAAAAACTTAATATACGATTCTGTAAATTATGAACATGTACTTGCTTTAGATAAATATAAGCTGCACCATATTTATTTTATCGGACTTTGAAGCTTTAAAATACTACCTCAGTTACTAAAACAAATACGCTTGATTTAATTGTAATTATTCATCTATGTCTGTCCCCAATGGAGAAAGTTTCTAGATACGTCCCTGGTGATTAAGGTAGGATTTTATACTTGGACTTCTTTCAATCTTTGTAGGTTTGGGCCGCCGGATTCTCTGCTGCTCTGGTAAGAAAAAGTAGCTCGTCAGTTGAGGGAAAAGATATGCATGCATCCAACAATGGAGGATCAAACAAACAAGAAGATGAGGGGATAATTGAAACAGCGGTCCTTTCAGCTTTGGAATGGCTGTTCTCTGCTGTTCTGAAGTTGCCCGATGTGGAGAGGTAATCACGATACGAGCTTTGCCATCCATTTGTTATGAAGAGATTAGAGTCCTCACCGGAATGATCAAATGTAATGGTTATGTACTTCTTCTTTTGTAGGAGGCTTACGAAAATAGTCAATATCCTCTCTGAGGCGCAGCCACATTGTCCCCAGCTCTACCTCTATAGTACAGCCGATAAAGTAATACCATATGAATCCGTGGAGTCGTTTATGGAAACTCAGAGGAGGATGGGAAGAAAAGTGTCCTCTTTCAACTTTGGATCATCTCCTCACGTGGACCACTACAGGACATTTCCTGATCTATACATGTCGCAGATCGAGAATTTCATAAAAGAATGTCTTGCTCCAGTAAGTGAATCCTGCAAACGAGGATGAGACCTATGACATTGGTCGCTCTTCGCACTCTTCATGCTGGTAAACTCACCAATTCATGTCTGGTGCTTGTTCCATGACTGGTTAGTCAATGTTCTGCACTTCAGCAAACTGCAATTCACCTCTTTATTTGTCAAGTAGCGAGGGTCGGGGGGACAAAGGGCAAACTGGGTTTTTTCCTTGGGACAATCTGGGTTTGACAACCTGGAAAGTTTCCTTATTTTGGGCCCCCTGATGACTTGGATTACTGGCAATCCAAGAAATGTGAAATGTGCATGGATGCTCCAATTAATCTTTGGATGTAGCCCAAGCGTAGCCATAATGTCATCTTGTTGACCATGATCGATTTTGATTGAGCTTCTGCTAGTGAATGGGATCACCAAGCCATGCAGACAGATAGGACCACCTTTTTCCTCGCGGTGGTGTTTCGTGAAGGATCAGTAGGTTGGGTTCAATTTGGATTACTTGAGAGAGCTGATGAAGAGAGCGACATAAGCGCATGTAGAGAGAATTTATCGGCTGGAAACGTTACAATTTGCTGGGACATGGGCGGTCTTTCGCTTGTGCTGCGTCATCCTTTTGTGCTGCTCCTCTTGGCGAAGAGACGGGCAGCAATGGTTACCGTTATCGGGCCACAGAAATGGCCGCCGTAGAAAGTCTTGGCTATGGTAATGATACAGGTTTTATGGGGGCCGGTCGGGATACCGCTATGGCAATTACTGAAAAGTAGAAATTTTCCGTCACCAAGATTGCGGGAAAATTGTCAAAAAAGTCTTAAATCTTTTGCATTTTTGTCAATTCAATCCTAAACAAGATCGATTCAATCCTAGATTTTTCATCTTTTACAAATTCAATCCTATTGGCCGGAAATCGCTAATGTGGATGTCGGTTGTTTTACGTAGCATCCCTAGTCTTTTGTTTTTTTTTTTTTCCTACTTCTATTTTCCTTTTTTCGTTTCCCTATATTCGAGGCCGGCAGAGGGAAAAAAAAAAAAAAAAAATGAAAGGGGAAAAATAAAAAAAGGAAAAAAATAAAGAAGTAGATAAAAATATTTGAAAAATAATGAAATGGTATTAAAAATTATCTACGTCAGCATCAACGTTGCCACGTAGAATGGTTTACGTAACGTCGCCGATTTCCGACTAATAGGAATATGAAAAGGATTGGAACCGAATCAATAAACTTAAAAAATTTAAAATTGAATTGGAAAAATTGCATAAAGTTTAGTAATTTTTGGACAATTTTTCCTCAAGATTGCTATGGCAAACACGGGTTGTTTATTACAAGGCTCTTAGGAATTATACGAGAACAATGAGATCTTCAAAAAGTCAAAAATTTTGCGCATAAGTATGCTTTGCAAGAGTAGAGAGGTCTTGATGATATCTTTGATCAAAATGAAAAGCAAATTTTGAAACATGAATAATCAGGTAAGGTGGTCATTACTGAATTTTCGATAATATAATGTTATCTATACTGGTATATAAAGTAAAGAGGGCCTCCTATTTTTCCGAGGGATCTCAATCATTTTCTTCCTTAATAGATATCCTTAATTACTTGCTTTATATATATTGCCCGAACGAAAGAAATGCATAATTTCACAAAATTTATTTAACTATTCCACGAAAACTTCCTTAACAAAATTTCGAATCTTAAAAAACAGTTTATTTTAGACAGCATGCACACGCCGATTTATGGTCCACTGGTGCGCCGGCGGAGGAACAGATGACACGTGTATGTTCTCCATTGGTTGAGGTACAATGCGCTCCCCACCACAGGAACATTCCCCGCTTAACTACTTCGACATTACTCGCCGTCTCTCTCTCTCTACTTTTTCCACACCATCCACCAAACCCGTCTCGTCTCTCTCTCTCTCTCTGTGCGCGTGTTCTACTTCGGTGGCTTAACCCGGTCCTGCTCCTGCACATAACTCAGATCGAACATTGACCAAGACGAGGTTTTTGTTCCGCATTCCCACTGACATTAACCTCTCCGCCTTCTCCGATCGCACCGACCCGGCTTTCGTCCTTTCTGGGGGAGTAAGAACTTGACACAATTCTATCCATGCAGTTTGGAGAATCCCTTTCCGTCGCCTCCTTTTTGCCCTAGTTTGGTTTTCCCGTTTTGCTCGCTTCTTCGCGCTCGAGGTGTTTGATGGAATGCCAGAGTCTCAGACCCATGATCCCATGATCGGTTTCATGTCGATACAGTCATGACGCGACGCTGATCCACTTACTGTGTTTCGGTCGGGAGTTAAAACCACTTTTTTTTTTTTTTTAATTTTTGGTAGCTTGCCTAATTTCCGAGGCTTGGGTCCCACTCCGGTTGGCTTCGTCTAGGACGGCTAGCCCCTTGTTTTTATTAGGACAAATCCGAATTTGTGTCCAGATTCAATGTCCATATCTTGATTTCCCTTTTGATCCCTGCGTTTGAGCCTTTTCAAGTAAGTATTACTAGACGGAGGAGGATAAGAGATTAGCAATTGGTGCCTTTTCATAGGTTTCGGCTCTTATTCCGTTTGATCTGCTTGGTGGTTCATGGCGGTGTCAGAGAATTTATCGGTGAGCTCGACAATTTCGCCTCCCGAGTCGTACAGCGCGGTTGTCCTCGGTGGTACTTTTGATCGCCTGCATGATGGGCATCGCCTTTTTCTTAAGGTCAGTGCTCGTTCTCTCTGTGTATGGATAACTAGCGCGTGGTAATCTCTGCTCTACTAGCTGGGAAAGTCGTTCTTCTTGTTCTGCTTATCTTGGCAATGTGGTAGCTTGGCAAAATGTGACAGTTCTTATGCTTGAACTTATCTGATGGTGAAGATAAAATTTAGGCTTCAGCGGAGCTGGCAAAAGAGCGTGTTGTGGTGGGCGTATGTGACGGTCCAATGCTGGCCAAGAAGCAGGTGCTTGTCTAAGGGAGCTATGTAGTTATTGCATCTTTGCTAGTGCTTGTATTAGTCAGCGTCATGGTTTCTCTTTTTTAGGCCAGAACAGAGTGGGAACTCTGTGGATTGCGCGAACCTTCGCCGTTTCTCTGTAGAAATTTGGTCAATCAGTAATTAGAGAATGGTTTTAGCTGTTTTCATTTCCTTCGTGATGTATATACGTAGGAATGTCTTGATTTTATGCAGTTGCAGGCCTTAGTTCTATCGTTCATTTAAAGGTGATTGTAGGATTACTAAGTTAACGCTGAGGGTCCATTCACTTTCTGTGCCATATGTAGTCCTTTTGCTTTTCCCCTACAAGTTAATTCGCTCACTTACTACTTGAGGATTCGGGAAAGGAAAGCTGTGAGCAGACAGAGCTAATTGTTAGTAATCTTCTGCTTTGGTCTGAGATAGAAACAATTTTCGAAAGCACTTCCTAATTATTAATGTTCCCTAAAATGGCAAGATCTTCTTGCTCTTGTAGAAACAATCACGCCCTCGGGTATTGGTCAAGCTGTAGAATAATCCTTCTGCAGACTTTATTTATCATGTATATTTACTGGGGAGTGTTTTTATTTCTTTAGTTAACGATCCTTCCTCTGAAATCGTTTTCAATTTGCTCTGTTCAAGTATTTGTAGTTTGTTTTTGGGATATCTTGTAAGTTGAAACTTTTGGCTGTTTAATGGGCAAGTTTTGGTTGTTGAGAAAGCTTGGTTTTCTATCATCATAAGAACTACACTGTACTATATGGTATAATTACAAAACTTCTCCTGCTACCAACTTTCATGTTGTAGGAATCTTTAAAACGAAAACAAAAAATTGCTATCCAAGGTGGTCGTAGAAGTGTGAGCTATTGCCATTTTCTTTGCTCAAATATTTGTTTCGTGATGATACAGTCTTGTGGCTCTTGCCCTATCATTCTCCTCGGTTTGTTCACTCCAGAGTAATTGCCAGATTTATTTTTTTGCAGTTTGCTCATCTAATACAGCCAATCGAGGAGAGAATGCAAAATGTTGAGAACTACATCAAGGTGGTCTTCTGTTAATGTTTTCTGATCCCTATAATTTAATTTCACAAGAAATCTTTTCGTATTAGCATTTCGTCTCTTTATACAAATTAATGGAAGTAGCTTTGAACTTGTTAAGAAATAGATTTCCAAGTGCAAATAATGCACTTGGTGCTATGGACCGATTGTTGTATCAAATCCAAAATTTTGCGGGGTTAACACGGCACATTCCCCTGGGATACTCTAAATCAACATGTTTCATTGCAAGCTTCATATCTTTGCCCATTGTGAAGGACGCACGTTTATCCTAATCAATATGTATGCATAAAAGGGATTTGTCTGCTCTCAGAAACTCTTTTGGTACAACTAGATGCTGAAGCATGTGGAGCATTATCATGAATCTCATTTGCAATGTGTATGTCATCCATATTTCGTCTGGAACTCATTAGCTCATCATGATTAATTTCGTCTTCTAATTCTCTCTCCCTTCTCTCCCTTCGATGGATATATGCCAGTCTATTAAACCTCATTTGACGGTCCAAGTTGAACCCATTACTGATCCCTACGGGCCATCCATTGTGGATGCAGAATTGGAGGCTATTGTTGTCAGGTTTGTCTCTGTTGATATGGTACTTGGCCTTTTTGGCATGTGTTCTCACCAAACTTAGGCATGTCTAGTCCTTTGTGTGGAAACTTAGGCATATCAAGTCCTTTGTGTAGAAACTTAGGCATCTTTAAGTCCTTTATGTAGAAACTTAGGCATCAATCAGTTTTGCACCATCTCAAAACTCAACTTTCTCAGAAATGTTATAGAAATGCCTCCTAGCTAATGCATTCTTCCTTCCTTCATTTCTTTCGGTGACAGCAAGGAGACGTTACCTGGAGGAATCTCCGTAAATAAAAAAAGAGCCGACAGAGGTCTTTCCCAGTTGAAGGTCCGAGATTTCAGTTTTCTTGTGCATCCTTTTTAGTCATGCACCTTTCCACAGCCATTCCTATGCCTCTTGTAGATTACTACTAGTAATACAAATGCGGCTGACAGAATGTATGATCTTTCGTGTAGATCGAAGTTATAGATTTAGTTTCCGAAGGTTCGAGTGGAGACAAGCTGAGCTCGACAACGTTGCGAAGGCTTGAGGCCGAGAAGGCTGGTAATCAACAACCACCAGCCCACAAGAATCCCGGCCTCTCAAACTCCAACAGCTGAAAATAACTGCTTCAAGGAAGTGCCAGACCATAACAGCCAGGGAAGCTACTTCTCGCTTCCGAAGATTAATTTACAGGAACCATTTCTTTGCCATTTTTTCCTGCCTCTACAATGTATTGAGTCATTTTTTTACCTGTCCTTTGAATTTGAATTGTTTAAGTATGTAGAGACTGTATACTACTAGGCTATCCTCCTTTTGGTCCTTTGCCACAAAGTTTGTGATCACAGTGGGAAAATATCATATGGACGGTGCAATTACTGTGTAACTCAATGATAAATTATATTAGATCGATCCTTCTGTTTTTCCTTGGCGAACCAACTTCTTGTGCCCGTCCCTGATCTTGAGCTGATCGCTACGTCCCTGATCTCGGCACGCATGTTATGTTCTATAATGTCTATGTCGCAAATCGTTTTTAATTCTCGATGTGCACAGTGACAAAGCCACAATGAATCCACGCCATCGTATGAAGAAAATAAGCAATTAACAGGAGAATTATCAAAACAGATTTAAACTTATTGCAGTTATGTCAATTCAGTCTTAAAATATTTTCCATTTGTGCCATCAGTGCATCATATCAATTTTGGCTAGTTGTCCTATGTAGTGTGAACACCGGACCGGTGTTGACGTATTCAATTTTAATAGTATTTTGATACTTTTTTCGAATTGATTTTCTTTCCTTTTGTTTCTCTCTCTCTTTCTTTCCTTCCTTTCCTTCTTCCTTTAATCGGTCGCCCAGGTCAACCATCAGCTAGAGGAAGAAGGGAAGAAAGAAAAAAAAGAAAGAGAAAGGAAAGGAAAAGGAAAAATAAATAATTCAAAAATATTTTATAATATCACCTACTTCGGCGCCGATTGTGACGTAGGACGATCAACGTCCATGTCAACCATTTTCGGTCAAAATTGACAGGATGAATTGAATTGACACAAATGCAAAAGACTTAGGACTCAAATGACACAAAAAAAAAAAGTTTATAATTAAATTGACACAATTGCAACAAGCTTATGACTTTTTTGGTAATTTTCTCGGTAATTAACGGTAGCCCGAATCACTAGTTAGGACCTCTCGACGAGGAGACGATTTCGATTCCAGGGGTTCTCAGTTATCATTACCAATCTAAGAAGAGAGATGCTGCATTCCATAGCAGTCATACATTGTAAATTGTAGATCGAGCAGTTTTCTAAGAAAACAAGGGTTGAAGGGGTGACTGTTCAGAAAACCGAAGAGCCCTGTTTCACCCAAAACGACATCATTTCTTCGAAAGTATAACCGCCATGCTTGGACTCGTAACGGCCACCATCAAACCGAAATTCGAAATTCGAAATCATTAAATCGCTCGGGGATCGTATATCATCAAACAGATTTCACTCTTCAACTCCACACCCCTAATTTTTCTTTTCTCTGCTATCATCCCAGAGAGAGAGAGAGAGAGAGAGAGAGAAGGAGAGAGAGACATCGTTGGTGACATTGCAGTCCAAGGTTATGCTTCCGAACTGAGTTATTTTCGGCGACATTCGATTATCTATCTTTCTCCGTTTCGAGACGTCGATCCTTTTCATGGGTTTTACGTAGTAGACTTCGAATTGATGCGGCTCTGCACATGTTTTCCTTTGTTTCGTTTTGTTTGGATTCCGTCGTCCATGGTATTTTGTTTTTGGATATTCCTGTCATGGGATTGGATCATAGATTGTCCCTGCTCGCGTTGATGATTTGATTTCTCCGATTCTTGCATTGTGCGATTTTTCGCGATATTTCCAGCTTTCTTGTTTCTGTCTTCGAATTCTTGAACTCCGCCATGGCTGCTCGGTTTGTTTCAGATTACTTGGAGGACGACATCGGAGTGAGAACTGATCACCGACGATTCTCGGGAAGATAGCCCAAATCTTTCCGTTCTGTTCCAAGGTTGAAGTCGATCAATTGCTTGCAATACAGAGTTCTGAATTCCATAAACCTTTTCTTGCTTCGGAAGTTCTGTGTTGAAACTCAGGGAAGGGATTTATTGTGTTTGCAGGCGAAAGGTCGCGACGAATTTTGCGAAAATGAACGATCTCATGACACAGTCGTTCTTAAATTATGTGGAGTTGAAGAAACAGGCCCAGAAGGACCTCGACCTCGAGATGGGCCAACTCGATGCGGCGGAGGAACAAAACCTCTCGCAGTTCTTCCGCGAAGTCGAGGCAATCAAGTCCGAGATGGAGGAGATAACCAATCTCTTGCTCGACCTACAGGGACTAAACGAGGAGGCGAAGTCCACTTACAGCACGAAAGCCCTTCGCGGCCTCCGGGACCGGATGGACTCGGACATGATCGCCGTCCTCCGCAAGGCTAAATCTGTGAAAGCACTGCTCGAGTCCCTGGACCGGTCGAACCTGACGAATCGCGGGCTGTCGGCGAATTTCCAAGAAGGAAGCTCGGTAGACCGGACGAGGATTTCGGTCACGAGTGGCCTGAGGACCAAGCTCAGGGAGACGATGAACCAGTTCCAGCTCCTGAGGGACAAGATTGTGGCCGATCACAAGGAGGATCTCAAGAGGAGGTACTTCAACGCGACCGGGGAGGTTGCGACCGAGGAGGTGATCGAGAAGATCGTCTCGACCGACGGGAAGATCGAGCTGTTCGGAGGGAAGACCAAGCTGAGCCTAGGCAGTCCAGAGAGGCACGGGGCGGTGAGGGACCTGCAGAAGAGCCTGGACAAGCTGCACCAGGTGTTCCTGGACATGGCGGTCCTGGTGGAGACGCAGGGGGAGAGGATGGACGACATCGAGGAGAACGTGGCCAGCGCGAACGCGTTCGTGAGCGGCGGGACGGGCAACCTGTACTACGCGAACCAGATGAAGCGGAAGGGCGGGCAGTGGGCGAAGTGGGTCTGGGCTGTGGTGGTGATCATACTGCTCGTCTGCCTCGTTTCCTTGTTGGCGTCTTGAAAAAAAAAAAATTGAAGTTACGAAAGAATTCTGGAGAGTGATTTAGCCACAGTTTCATAGGGTTTCTGTCTCTACGTCCAAGCTGTGGGCATTTGGACCTCATGCTTTCTTCTTCAAAGCTGGGAAGTTTTCTTCCCCCAAGCAATCTGGCATTGTTGATCTGTTCTTGGCATGTTCATTGTGCTCTTCCTCTGTATGAATTGTTCAGATGGTCACCCGCTGGCGCATAACGAGCTTCCCATCACTGGGGCGGCAATGTCGGCGTGGCCTTTGCCTGCATCTTAGCCGTCTGGTTGTTCCGAGCGTGTCGTGGTCATTATGAGACGAATCAAGTCGACCCATCCGGCCTAAGTCCGACGAAATTCAGATCTATGAACCATGTTTTATCGGAAGGAACTTGGCAGGGCCCCATCAGACTTGGCCGAAGCGAGCTCTCCGCTGGATTAACCTTAATCTACCTCCGTCTTTGTCCTGTTTGTTTATACAAACAATTGAAAGAACGTAGGCATTGCTATGGCCTATAACCAAGAAAATTGTTGCACCTTCTAATCTTCTCCAAAAATTCTAGATTTTCCTAACCCACTCCTTATATATCTAGATAGGAAATTGCTTATATGACTGCTTTTAATTTACCGTGAAATTAACAGCATGTTCTAGGCAATAAAAAAATAAACAAATAATTAGAAAAATTATTATGGAGTCTACCCATTCAAGAATTTATGACTCACAATATATTGTTATTCTCATGATGGCCCAAAAACTGCTATGCTAGCAAAGCCCATCTTAAATATTTCGTGGCAAACGGGTTGACCGCATCTAGTATTATCTACGGGGTATCTCGGAAGATATTTCTCTAGAAATGTGTCGTCCACATCGCGCATTCTCTAGAAATATCGAGGGAGTAGAACCGTCTCCTTTGTCAAGACCTATAAATAGTCGCGATGAAGTGCTCTCGCTCGGTAATGAGACTGGCTCCCCCGTCTAAGTGTGTTTGCATGAGCGTGCACTCGGCTCTTTAAGTATGCACGGTAAGAAGCTCTCCCAACCGATGTCCAGTGAGGCAGTGCACAACTCCGGTGCTCCCCCGTGAGCGAAAGCCGGTGTAAACTCTTCCGTTTCGCCTTGTTGGGCTCCGCATCGGCTCTTCTCCTCCTCTGTCCTCCCCGTCTCGAGCGAGCTCGGTCGCGCAAGTCTCACTCATCGGAAAAGGGCCTAAATCCAGGGGAAAAAAAAAAAGGAAAAAAAATCGTATGCTTTGGATGATTTTCCATTTGGAGTCGCTCGAAAGAGAGTGAACGAGGATATGAAACGGTAAAAGTATTGGCGATATCGGAAGTCACGATGCTTAAACCCACATGGTGGAGCCGAGCGAGAGTTTCCATTAGTTTTCTTTAATTGCGCGGGTACGTAAAGCCCGCAGCACACGAACCCTGCTGATGCGCACGTCTGATCATGTTAGTCTCGTCGTACGACGGGAATAATTGTCCGAATAGTCATAATCTTATTATTATTATTATTATTATTATTAGATGGCAACAAATTCAGTCTTAATTTTTTTTAATTATGCCGATTAATCATAAATCTTTTGACGATTTGTCAATTTAGTCTATCCAGTCAATTTTGACTGAAAATCGGTTGCATGGACAGCCGCTCTCCTATGTGACATGGCCGGTACTAACCTTTTTTCTGCTGCTAAGGGCTGGGTGCTCGTTTCCCCCGCTATCTCTCTTTAGGAGGCCGCGTGACGCAATGAAAAAGGAAGGTAATCTGAGCTTTGTTGGGGATGATTCGACTTCGATTTCTCTTTGTTTCTAGCCTAAGGTAAGTGAAGCCTCTAACTTCTCTGCTCGATCGTTGATTTGTCGCCCGATTGAGTGCGACGTGTCGGTTTGGGTCTTGGGTGTGCCGAATTGTAGATTAGCTCGTATGTATGGGAAATTTAGTTTGCACATTGAATCTGTTGCTTGATCTCGTGTCATTTGGTCTTTGAGTAAGCTGATTCTATGGGCTGATCGTGTTACATGTCATTGTAATGACATGAATTGAAGTTGTTTCGTGTATTGGCGTTCGGCCTTGTAGCCGCATGGTGCATGTGGTGGGCTTAGGTTCTGTCCACTGAGATCGACTGAGAATCTAGAGTCCCATGGTCTTGCATTGTCAAGCAGTGGTATCGGAATGCATTGCATATAAATATCAAAGCATGAGTTACGTTTTGACATGAGAAAGTGGGTAGTTGAGCACGTGTAGTTGAGTTGTCTTGCTTGCCATATTCGGATTGATTGTGCTCATGTAGGTTGTGTGATTGATGGTTTGTCTGCATGTGAATTTGAGTAAATAGAATGAATGAGTTGAATATCTTGTCGGCCTGTGTCCCGACGAGAACGATTTGATAACCGCCTGTCTCCGGATGATACCTTGTGGGAGCCGGAGGGAAATTCGGGAAGTTCAAGACCTATGTTCCGTGGAAGCTTGCAGCCTGTGTCCCTCGGAAGCCCCGGAGTAAGGAAAAACCATGGCCGGTGTCCCGTGGACGAAAAGCTAAAGTGTTTAGCCCTCGGAATCGTGGTCTGTGTCCCTCGGAGATTGAGGCATGTGTCCCTCAAGTAACCTTGGCCTATGTGCCATGAAATATACTGTTATGAATTGGAAACTGGAAACCAAACATTGAGTCTTGTACGTGTTCATGCGTGTGAAATTCATGGTATAGGTTGAGATATTAGTTCATGATGCGTGGACCATTGTCGAGCCTCATACTTGCTTGTCTTTGATGTCGAGTCCTGCTTGATTGAGTGATGGATTGATGATTGATTGTTAAGTTAGTTGTTTCACTCGCTGAGCTTTTAGCTCACTCCTCGTGGTTTAACTATTTTTCAGTTTAGTAGCGGGAATGAAACCATAATCGGATACTATGAATGATGGTAATTATGGGTTGGGAGGAGAATCCTTTAGTTACTTCCCGGTTGTTGTCTTTGGATAAAAAAATGATGTGATTAATCAGCTATACATATATATATATATATATATATATATGTGAAATCAGATGATCTTGTTTATGTGTGAATGTTTGTCTATATAAATATAGGTAGTAAAATCCTATTGAAGTCATATTCTTTAGGCGTCGTGTCTATGTCTTTTGAATGCACTTGTGTGTTAATTTATTGTCGATGATGGTTTCGTTCATAGTCTTCCGCATGCGCCCTCTATTATATAATAATATCATATTAAAACAAAGCGTACTTAGTAAGTGGCGTGCCTAGGATGTCGCAGGAGCATGGTAGTTTTGTATCTAGCAAAACTGAAACAAAAGAAAACAAAAAGAAGAAGAAGAAATAATCTTAAGTTAAGAATGGGACCCATAAGGGTTAATGTAGTCAAATCAATATGATAGGGTGTGTCACAAGTCAATAAGGGAGTGAAAATAGCGTGAGCCTAATAAAAATTATCCAAGTCGATGTCAATATCATCAATTTTCGGCTAATATTAGCCGGAAATACCTAAATTGACAAATCGTTAAAAGGTTCGAAAATAAATTAGTACCATTAAATAGTTGATTGAATTGGCCATTGTGTAATAGATTTAAGATTTTTTGGACAATTTTCTCCGTCGTATAAAGTCCGGATATTTCAACAATAAGATGAATTGGACCCGTATAGACTATGCTTGTATTAGGCATGAACCAAAGTCCCTTACAAACCCTCCCTCCAAAAATAGAAAAAAACAAGTCGCATATTCTTGCTCACCTATCGGCAAAGGGAGGGTGCCACGCCTTTATATTCCTATTCCCTTTAAGGGTGAGCAAAAAGAACCGATCGGATCGGGAACCTCCCCGATCGGATCGAATCGGACTATTCGGTTTGATTCCTAAAGGCACCAGTTGGGTTCCCCATTCCATAAAGTTGGAACTGATAATTGTCAGTCCAATTTGCGATTCCAGGGTGTAACCGCCCACTCGGACCACTCAGATCGGACCGACCTTTCTTTAAACATTAATATTATTTCTTAAAAATATTTAAAGAAGTCATTTAAACTCTTATTATTATGAGTATGTTTACACATTTAAATGTGAAAATGTGTTTCGAGCACATGCAAACGATTTCATTGGACCGCTCGAGAATCGGATCGGAAATTGGAAACCGATCTGGTTCCCGATTCCGAGGTGGGATCGGACCAAAAAAGGAACCAATCACCCCTAATTCCCCTTTCGACATGTTTCAAACTGTCTTTTTTTTTTTTTGTCTTTTTCCTTTGTTTTTCTAATTTATTTCCAATTATTTCAGAAAAAAGAGAGAGAAAGAAATAAAGAAAGAAAGATTCAGATCATCAGTGGTGGAGATTACTATAGCCAAAAGGTCCAAAAAAAAAAAAAAACATATGATAGAGAGAGAAAGAGAGACGTTCATCGGTCCTAGACAAGCGCTGGCAAATCTGGCAATGGATGATGAATTTAGCTGGCAAAGAGATGGCTCGCCTCTGCCCAAACCTCATCGTCCGAGAGGATATAACATGCCAACCTCTCTTAAACTTCCCATGCACTGCCTGCCTCTCTTGTCCCCCCGTCACTGTCACCCCTCCCTTCTAAAAATGCTATTTACATATCGTAATAATATTTGAGAGTTACATCTTTATCGTAAATTACAGAAACAGACGTCGCCAACATGTCCAACATCGATTTTCCGTGATGCCTCAATTGGAAAAAAAAAAAAAAAAGAGGGCAATCTTTCCCTCGAAAGTTTCAATTTTTCAGATATAGCGATCGGCCAAGCACAGTCTCAAATCTCGTGATTGTGTCACGTCCCCACCATCTGATCATAATTTTTCAAACTTATTCTGATTGAGAAGTGGATGACGATTAAGGCCTTGTCGGGAAGGAAAAAAAGAAATGCACGATTGGCTCGGGGGGAAAATGCGCGCGTCGTCGCCGGCGGCACGGTGGATCATCTCTCACCCACCGCACCAACTCATAAGGAAAAGAAAAATTTACGAAAGAGAAGGAAATGTAAGCAGATAGAATAAGAGGACGAGGTTGGGTTAGGACATTAAGAGGGGGAAGGTGAGGAAAGTGAGGATGGGGCTCCACATCCACGCCAAATTTTAAGGGTAGGGAACGTCCAATGATGACTTCCCAACCCCTCCAACGTGCGCATCATCATGATGATTCCATCTAACATGCACACCTTCTAATTTTTCGAATTTGGTCTAAAATTGATTTTTATTCGGCTTGATTAAACCCTTTTTGTAGCCAAGCATGTCTAGCTTTCCCCCAATCAATCTTTACCTATTTATGTGAAGAAACACGGTTGAATGGTATTTAGAATGAGAATGAACTTTTGGAGCAATTGCCTGCTATAAGATATGATCGATAGGATAGTCCCGCCCGTTGATTATGTTAATTGGTAGGCAAGGGACGCACGCAGAGCCCTAGCTACAAGGTCGATGGACACCCATCAAGGCCCATGGACCCATCAAGTCTAGGTTCGGCTAGCCCCGACTCTGATCGGTTTGCATCGGTTGGCGAGATTCAAATAGACATTGTGTGGTTTCGGAGTTAGCTAGTCCCCCGACAACCCAACCAAGCATATCAACCCTAGGTTGATTAACTCTTACTTTCGCGGTGGTCATCTTTAATTGTATTGTCACTTAACGTGATCATTATTTAGGTTCGATGATAGGGTCGCAAAAGATATGTTTGCGAGGGTAATCGGGTCTCGTGGATTAACATATCCAAATTAATCTTGTCATTCGATAGTTTATATTTTTGAACAATAAGAGTGAGCGAAAACTAAATACCCTTCGGGGGTGCGGATTCTCTCCAATTTTCTCGACATCGGGATATCGATTATCAGACTTCTCTTGCATACGCATGAGTTATTTGCCACATAACAGAGACGACGTTGTCAACATGCGAAGATCAATCTTTTGTCACGGTCTTATCGAGGAGTGTCTCGAAAGCACTTTGTTAATAATATTATACTAAGAAAGGACCATTCATCTCCAATGCACCGCCGCTTTAGGGTCAGAGAGAATGATTTGCTAGATTCTTTTGTCACATTTCCTTGCTCTTTTGTCATGTCCATCGCATCTTTGACTTTATCAGAAAAAAGGCACAAACACATAGACGAAGATAAGGAATAATCCGGTGCTCAACACTTTTCGAGTTGCTTTTTGACATTTGCCAAGTTAATTTCGGTCGAAAGTAATTAAAAGTACGTGCCCGAAATTCGTCACTGATACTAAACAACATGTTTTATGACAAAATCTTAGCAAAAACAAAACAACAAAAAAGTTGTGTGGCAAAAGTCAAAACTGGGGTCATGGGCTCTCAATAAAGCTAATCACTTTTGTTTTTGGGGCTAATTGTGCTTCTAACCATTTAACTCTTTGTAAAATTTGCGGGCTCTCGCAATTTAATTCTTATTTAACACGTCTCTTCTATTTAAAAAATAATTTTTTATCGACGTTCGAAAGGAAAATTGGAAGGAGGAGGGAAAAATCTTTTCAAACAAACCATGCAATCCTTAGCATATGCTTTTACCATTTCTATGTATGGGATCTTTACTTTGAGTTAAAATAAAATAAAATAAAAACTAAGGTGATGGTTTTCGTTTATCAACTTTTGGCCTGCTTACAAAAATAAAAGCACGGAGCATATTTTTCAAACCGTTCCACCGTACACAAAAATATTCAGACATCAATTATTATCTATGGCGAAAAAGTATTCTCATTGGCTAATTCTTTTAAGCAATATAAAGACGGAAAGTGAATGATTTGGAAAATATTTTCCCGAGAGTAATATTGTGTCTCTTGAAATTAACTAATCTGAAGAATTTTTTCGTTATCGATAACGACTAATGTCTAAATATTCTCGTGAAATACGATATTTCTCTTTGTTCATTTTTCATGAATGATAGAAGCGATCATTTTTAGGAAAATAATGTAAATATTTTCTAAATCATCATTTTTTTTTCCGAAAGAAACGGAGCCTAAGCTTAAGCCCCCGATAAGCGATCCTAGCCTTCTTTCCTTTTTAGGACCATATACAGTTATTTTGCTTTTTGTCATTCCTTTTTTTGGCTATTTTCCTCTCATGTCACTTGAACTTGAACTTGAACTTGATCAATCATTTGGCCAATTCCAGGTTGCACGTAGGCCTACCACACCAAATCAAACGCAGATCGGACCGAGCCACTAGGTAACCCGGTTCCAGTGCCCACGTGCCATGTCTTGACCCCACCACTACCTTATTGCTCCATATATCCAATCAACGATACCTTTGCATTTTTTTTTAATTATAAAATTCCAAAAAAAAAAACAATCAAGTGACTTGATTTTTTCAAATAAGTAACAAAAGTGAATCTTATTCTAAATAAGAATTTGAAGTGCCACCTTTATTTCAAGAAAAACCCGAATATGGGTGTTTTCGTCTTTTTACATTTTCTAATTTGTTTTCCTTTTCTTTTTCCTTTTTTTTTTTTCTCTTCCTCCCCGCTAGTTGCCATCACGTGTCTTCTTCTTTTCTTAGAACTTAAACACGTCGTCGCCGGCCCGCCCCTTCGCCGGAAGTCGTCAGATTATGGCAAGCACGCCTCCCACACGGCGGCTCTCTCACATCCCCGCTCTCCCTGACGCGCCCACGGTAGAGAGCGGGTTTCAAAGCCTGTGCACGTGGCGCGCCCCCGAATTGCCCGAGCCTGCGAGAGATGGTGCGCGAGAAGATCTTGCGGCTCTTACTGTCGTACGGCGATGAGCCGATCGGCCTGACCATCACCAGCCATAGCTTGGGTGCAGCCCTAGCTACGCTCACAGCGTATGACATGAAGATGGCCTTTGGGAGCGCGGGCCCACTTGTCGCCGTCATCTCCTTCGGCGGCCCATGGGTGGGCAATCGGAGCTTCCAGTGCGGCCTCGAGGAGCAAGGGATCAAGGTCCTGCTCATCGTCAACTTGGACAACCTAATAACTAAAGTGCCCGGGTTCATCATCGACTGAGCTGACGACCGCGACGGCGTCCCGAGCAACCAGGACATCCGGGTGCTGGGCTTGCCGAGCTGGATCCAAAGGCGCGTGGCAGACACATAGTGGGAGTATGCTGAGGTTGGGAAGGAGCTAAGGCTCGAAAGGAGGGACTCGCTGTACCTCAGTGGGATCATCCACGTATGAACAGGGGAAAAAAGAGCTTAACTAGGAAATCAACTTTGCTTCTGACCAACTATAAATGCCCGGCACAGGGTAGCTCGTGGCACTGAACCCACGAAAGCTTTTGCGCTATGTGCCTTTGAAGCCAGACGGGAACTAGCTAGACAACCTCAAGACCTATCTGCACTTGGTGGGCGGCTTCGTGAGCTCGAACTACCCGTTTAGAGCCATCGCAAAGAGGTTGCTCATCAGCGGCCACTTAATCGGGGCACGACCGTAATTCGACGGTTTCTGACGAAGGGGTAGGCCAACATTCAGGGAAGTCCGAAGGTTCAAGAAAAGAAGAAGATATGGCAACTAGCAAGGAGGAAGAGAAATAAAGGAAAAAAGGGAAAAAAATCAGAAAATGTAAAAAGACAAAAATATCCCTGGTCAGGCCTTTTTTTGAAACAAATATGACACTTGAGGCCCTTGTTTAAAATAATATCCACTCCATGTCCTTATTTGAAAAAAGCAAAGTACTTGAGGTCATTTTTTGAAATTTTTTTCCTCTTTTTTTTTTTCCTTCCTTCTCACATGTGGCCGGTCACAGGCGATGGCCGACCACCGGATGATACCTGCCACCGGCGAGAGCCCAATTGAGGCCGCCCTATACATGATTGGACATCTTCATTTTTGGCGATGCCGCTGGGATTTAGAACTCTTTGGATAGAATTCGGGCCTTCTAAGTACGATTGCCACATAGGATGAACATAACCATGTTTGGAATATCAATGCATGTGTGAGAGACTTAGGCTCAAAAGGCAAGTAAGCGAAAAAAAAAAATTCATGTGAGACTTAAGTTCAAAAATAAGATAAAGAATTCTTATTTTTTTCACAATAGAACGTAAGGATAAAATTAATTATTGCAACGTGAGGACAAGTCGATAGTCAAAAAAAAATTTCCCCTTTTTCTCAGCTAATTTCCATCTTCTTCCCTTTAAGGGTTAATACTACAAAAAAACTCTAAACTGATACATTTATGACAAATTTACTTCAAATTATTTTTTGATCACAAAAAATCTCAAGCTAGTAAACATATGACAAATTTATCCCAACCGGTATACCCGTGACAAATTTACTCTCCGTTAATATTCGTTAAATGTAACAATCAAATTGCTGAGTTAGATGGCACGTGGTAGTCCATGTGTGCACCAGTTTAAGGTTTTTACCCTCTGTTTATCACATGCGTGTCAATTTGAGATTTTTCGTGGTATTAACCCAATTTAACGAATGGTAAATTTGACACATGCGTATCGGTTTGAAGTTTTTCGTGATAAAAAAATTAGTTTATGGTAAATTTGTCATAGGTATACCGGTTTAGGATTTTTTATCCTAAACAAAATAGTTTGAGGTAAATTTATCACAGATGTACCAATTTGATTTTTTTTATAATAAAAAAAATAATTTGTTGTAAATTTGTCACATATATACCGGTTTAGGGTTTTTCGTGATATTAATCATCTCTTTAAAATTAAGTTGTTTATAAATAGAGTAATGATTATTATACAGGCTAAATGAAAAGTACAAAAGCAAGGCGAAAATGATGTTTTGGCTTGAATATACACAGAAGGCGACAACATTGAATGGTTCGATTTAAAATTTGGAGGGAAAATGCGACAAAAAATTCCAAATTATACTCGTTATGACGTATTTATCTTGAACTTTTCTCTTTTCATGACATCGAAAACCCCCCAAAGTATATTCACTATAACACATTTACCTTAAACTTTTTTCTTGTGATATAAAAAATCTAAACTTGTACTCGCGTGATGTATTTGTCATTGGCTAATGTTTGGTAAAGAAAGTTTTTCAATCAAAACAACGTCGTGTTTATTTCACTTAAGCCATGTGAGTCGTTAATATCATTTGCTTTCCGACGTCACGTAGACTAATTTTTAACAGTTCTCGTTGGCAGGATGGGGTGAGTGCGATCACAAAACCTTTTTTTTTTTTTTTGGTGGAAACCCGATTTATTTATTTATTTATTTATTGGTGGAAACAGAAATTCGATTTTTTTTTTTATTTTTTTTTAAGGAGTATGGAGTGAACCAAACGAATGCGACATTGTTCGCTCGGACCGATGTTTCCGTAATTTACGACCTTTTTTGAAAAGGAAATATTATTGTTTAATCAAAACTTCATCACAACAACCGAAAATTGAAGGAGCCTTGGATCCGTTTTAAGAGAGAGAGAGAGAGGGGCGACAGAGAGAGCGAGAGAGAGAAGCGACTGTGTTTCTCGAGATCTTCGGCGGCGGTGGCGCTCCGGTGACGGTTTTGGGGATGCCGTCGCGGCGGTGAAGCACCGGAGTGGGGTTGGGTCTAAGGCAAGTGCTCCTATCTCGCACAGCCAGCGGGGATCGCGCGTGGGAGTTTCGCGGGGGTTTCTCGATCTGATCTCACTCTCTTTGTCGCACTCTCGAGCGAGGAAGGTTCCGTGTTGTTTCGGATCTATTTCTCCGAATGCTCCGGATGTAGCTGGTACTTGAGCTGGTTCGGGAGCAGGCGCGGGTTGGATCTGTCCGCTTCGGGAGCAGGTTAGTCCTCGAACAATGCCAGTGAATCGGTGGGTTTTCTGAGTCGCTGTTAGAACTGTTAGAAGTTTGATTTCATTTGGCTGTAATCTGCGGTGTTTATGTGCGAATAGTGGTGGGAAATGCTCACCGGGCTCGTATGAGAAAATCTTGGATTAGTGCGGTGCACGGGGGAGATGCAATTTAATTAGCGTAGTTTGTTTATTCGGAGTCGATTATGAACTCAATTAACATGATTTGAAGTTCAGTGGTACTGATAGGAGGTCAGAAGCATGCGAAATCCGACGATGTCTGAATTTCATCCCGCATTTTAGTGGATTTCATCATTGAACACTGAAATCGCTTTCTTCTACAGAGGAAAGGCATTTTTTTTTCTCTTGATGTATAGGGGGGTGTATTGGCATAACCGATCCTTTGATTTTTGCTCCAGTGTGGCTGTTCATCCAGGAGGATTGGGTTTGGTAAGATCAAATTAAGATGTCCTTCAAAAGTATTGTCCGTGAGCTGAAAGAGATGAAGGACGGAATTGGTAATGTGTCAAGGCGCGGATCAGAAGGGAGGCGTTGGCGTAGCCGTACGCGATCGCACATAGCCCCAGATCATGCAGCACCACCTTCGACGTCAGTTGAACAAGGCCGGTGGGCAAACCTACCGCCTGAGTTGCTTCTGGACATCATTCAGAGAGTAGAAGAGAGCGAGACATCATGGCCTTCTCGTGCTGTGGTGGTATCTTGCGCATCGGTTTGCAAGTCGTGGAGAGAGATCACCAAAGAGATTGTTAAAACTCCTGAGCAGTGTGGAAAGCTAACCTTTCCTATTTCCTTAAAGCAGGTAATAGTCCATGTTAATTGGTCATAGATGGACTTTGTTGATTTTCTTGTCATTCTTTCACAACTTCTTTTTCTGACTTTTGGTTGCTTAACAAACAGCCGGGACCTCGCGAAAGTCCGATCCAGTGCTTTATCAAAAGGGACAGAGCTACTTGTACTTATTTGCTGTACTTCGGTTTGGTTCCTTGTAAGTCTGATTCTTCTCGTCACTCTCCTATAAAATTTTTTTAGCTCTGTGCATCTTTAATCTTCGAAATCTTTGGCGAATCAATAGAAACTAAGACAAGAATTATTCCCGCATGAATTTTACCCTGCCTTGCTGATTCATTGTATTCTCTGATATGGGAAACTCAGGCTTACACAGGAAAAGACTTCTTTAGCAATAACCATTTAATGGATTGATCCCTTTCCTTCCTTTGGGTTATTGGAACTTATTGGTGTTTTAATACTGCTATTTGTATAAGAAACAATGAGTGATAAATGAGAAAATGCTGAAGCAAAAAGGAAATTGCTATAGTAGAGTTGGAGAGAGAATTTGCTTAGTCAAACCCCTAGAAGCCTGCTCTTGGTATCTATAACTTTGAGCAATTACAGACTTGCGTAGGTTCTTTACCTTGTATACAATCTTTGGCACAGGTCATGGAAGCAGTGTAGTGGATGATGAAGGTAGCTCCAAGCTATCTTCCTTGACCCAGAATCTAGATGTCAGTCATACCCAATTTACTACATAAGTCAATGTTCAGTTTAGCTGTCTTAAGAAATTGCAATGTCGGTCCCTGTGCCAATCAAAACTCTATAGCCGATATGTACTGTAGTTTAGTCTACACAACTGAAGGTACTCCCCAAGTCCAGTGCATTAAAGCTCATCCCAAACACAAGCTAATTGCCAAGTGGGGACTGAGTTGTAAAGATGTAGATGATTTCCAGTGGAAAAATTGCTACTATCCGAAATTTATTTGGGATTGCAGCCGGATCAGTCCACCTGCTTTAATCTGTTAAGTGTTGTGATTGCTTCTTAACAGCTGAACCTGATGGAGTTCACTGAATATAGCTGTGAAGAGAATGTTGTGACTGGGAATCTCCATTGTAACCAATGTTGAGATTCTGCCTCCTTCCTTTTTTTACTTGCTATTTCATGAAGACTGAAGCACCAGCCTTTCTTGCTTGTAAAATTATTGATTCTTTTAGCTGCTCAGATTATCTCATTCACTTTGTCCATAATGACAGCCGAGGATGAGAGGGATAAAATGTTGTTAGCTGCGAGAAAGATCAGGAGGGCCACATGCACGGATTTTGTTGTATCTCTGGTTGCAGATGATTTTTCTCGGGCCAGCAGTACATATGTAGGAAAATTGAGGCAAGTTTGAAGTAACATTTACATTTTTCTATCCACCTATCGTATTTGCTATATACCGACCTCTTGGGATTGATCTCTTAGGTCTAATTTTCTGGGAACGAAGTTTACCATATACGACAGCCAACCTCCATGTGAAGCGGCTATTCAATCAAAGAGCCGGTTGAATAAAAGGTTCAATTCTAAGCAGGTGTCTCCAAGAGTGTCTGCATGTAACTACAGTGTAGGCACCATCTCTTATGAATTGAATGTCCTCCGCACTAGAGGGCCGAGGAGGATGCATTGTGTCATGGACTCCATTCCTATCTCTTGCCTTCAAGAGGGTGGTAGCGTCCCCACACCAAGCTTGTTCACTCACTCCTTAGATGAACCGACTTCCCCGTCACCTGCCTCAAAAGGAAAAGACAAGGTCACAGAATTTAGCTCCACAAGTCTTGTGGATATTCCAGTTCCTGTTCCGGGGCCATGTGAGCCACTGGTTCTCAAGAACAAGGCACCTAGGTGGCACGAGCAGCTTCAGTGCTGGTGTTTGAATTTCCGGGGACGCGTTACAGTTGCATCTGTTAAAAACTTTCAGTTGGTGGCGGCTGTTGATCCCACCCACAAAATTTCGTCCGCAGAACAAGAGAAGGTAATCCTACAATTCGGAAAGATTGGAAAAGACATCTTTACCATGGATTACCGCTATCCACTTTCTGCTTTGCAAGCCTTTGCAATCTGCTTGAGTAGCTTCGACACTAAGCCAGCATGTGAATGACATGACGCTTCAGCTGGACATTCTGGAACAGTGTTTACTATTTAACTCGAGCGAATGCTCAAGCATAATCATAACTTGTGGAAGTTCGTCTGGCAAATCAACAGCGGTGAATCTTCGCTGAGCATCCGTAGCGACTCTATTGAAGCTGGGGATTGTGAAACTGAAAGACAACTTGTATGTTATGTTTGTATGGCATTGCCCTATAATCAAGTCTCCTAAGGTCTAGCTCACTTTTGATGTATGTTTATTAGCTGGCTACTTTACTCTTAATTATCAAAACTCTTGGAACCTTTGAGCTTCTGATTACACCCTAGCTAGTGCTCCGGCGGCACATCTTCAATGGAAATAGGGTTGTGAATTCATTCCTCATATTATTGCCGGTCATATTTCCATCTTTAATGGAAATGGTGTTCTGATAACATCCTAGGGGGGATTTCAGCTTCAAAGCCGAAGTACTCTAATTTGACCTGTGAATGACATGACGCTTGAAAAATGGGAGTTCCCTTTTTTGATGGAAATGGTGTTCTGAGCCAGTAGGGCTCCTTTACTTTCCCGCTGCCATAGAAGCTTGAAAAATGGGAGTTCCCTTTTTTCAACCTGACAAATCCGATGCTAGTCTTTTTGGCCTGTGCTTGAAAATCTGGGCATTTTGCTACTTCCAAATATGGTAAAATGGTTGCTGAAAAAGCAAGTTTCGTGATAGAGTTAATGAGACCATGCCCCGGATAATGGTGCATCCCCCTTGGCCCTTCGGTGCTCTCTTTGCACCTTCGGCTTCTCCACACTTGCAGACCCCGGAATCCCTGACTTCCTCTGACCTTCCTCCATTCTGCTTTCCTTCTTTCCGTTTCGCTCTACTTAGGTATTCTCCATACCCTCTTCAGGCAACTTTTCCTTTCCATTTATGAGATGATGAACCTATAACCTATACTGAATGGTTGGACCTCTCGATCTAGCTGTTTTATGGTATTTTTGGCTCAAGGACTCCATGAGGATCGGCTGGGAGAAACAAACGTGCACCTACTCAAGGGGCATTGACCATTGAGCATGTGAATTCACCTGTAAATTTTCCTTCTATTTTGTACAAAAAGCTCTATTCGACGACGCTCACGAGGAGACTTCAACCGATGACCTCCTGGCCCTAGAATAAGAGGTGCAATAATACACCTTTGAAATCAACTAGAAAATCTGAAAATGCCAACTTCAGAATGGAAAAAGAAACAACAATTACAGCACTACTCTGGAGAAGGCTCTACGGGGCTTAGCTTTTAAACAGAACAGATGATGACAAGGCAGCACGCACTAGAAAGTAGGTAAGTTAACTCCCCAAAGACAATTGAACTTGGAGGCTAAATCAACAAGCATCAATTTATGAAGGTTGCCAGAGCATTAACATGTGGTTGATTTCAACAGTCTGTTAAAGCAATGATGAGAAGAAACTGAAAATATCCTTCACGTCTCTTTTCTGCCCACTCTCCAATTAACTTGTAAGCTTGTGGATGGGCACTGCCCCTTCACTGAATCGCTTTGCAATTGAAGTCTCGCCAGAGTATATAGGAAAGATATCAGGATTGTCTTGAGGTAGAGAGGAAAGCCCTATAACTCACTGCATTCCCAAAAGAAACTCTTCAATGGCCCTCGAAGCACGAGATGTTACGTTTCTCACCCCCTTTTATTCTGAAGATTCTTGTCTCTCATCTCACGCAGGAGTAAGTAATAAACTCTGTTGATGTGAATTGGAAAGGCTGATGCGGAAATGGGTTCCTGTGATGCAGCATCAAAAAGAGAAGTTAAGATCCTGGAAATGCGCAAGAAGCCACCATAGCCAAACCACAGGAGTGTTTGGCTTTGAGGTCAGTACAGATGACAGTATGGCTCTTCCTAGAAGTAGCCCATTAGTCGTCCTTGATGCAATGATGAGAAATCAAAAGGCAAACAACTATAAGTTAATGATGACGAACTCACGGTCGAGGGCCATAGACTTTGATCTGCCGCACATGTGTGTCTCGTCCATTTAGGTGATTTGACAACACAGCTATTTGCAACATGAAAGTGTTGACGAAAGTCTCCCTGTCCAAACACTTTTCTTATTACTCGAGAGAGAAAGGGAAAACTCACAAAGAAGTGATATATAATACTTAACAAAACCTTCAAGTCTGCAAGAATGAGACTCCAGATATCAACTAAAGGGAAGTGGTAAAATTATGGCTCAGGTGCTGTCTACAAACATATTGACATCAATAGAGCGTGTAACCAAAAATGAGAATCATATGACACTGCACATGGTTTCTGGTTCTTAAAGTATACATGTTACCCACCAACCCCGCGCTTTTTCAACCAAGTATGTAAGAAAATGCATGTACTACTTTGTTCGGTACCTTATGGGTCTAACAGTGCCAAAATAGCAAGAAGTCTACAATAACACACTCGAAAGATTCAAAAAACATAACCCTTCGAAAAATCTAGCAGAAAATCTCTATGTTCAGCAATTTTCATCTAAAAATCATTTCCATGTCATGGCAGAAACTCTCCATGTTCAACAATTTTCTGTCCTAAAAGTACCGGACATATTGACCAATAGTTCTACATCATATTATCATATTCATAAACCAGCTTCCATCACATAACAGGGAAAGAGACCGTCCTAAATTGACCCCAGATGCTATACAAAGTAAACACGACAACAATTGGCACCAACAACCACCAGCAGAAAGGTTCCACGACATGACACCCTATCTTCCTAGCTAAACTTTCTCTGAAAATGCTTCTGTCTTTCGTGTGATGTCGTATTAATATTAAATCATACATAGAAAGCACTAGCAGTGAACTATCTAGCATTGCTTAACTACAGGAACACGACATCTGCTTTCGGAACTCACCGAGGATCATTTCCAGATAGAGATATAGGAATCCACCCAGCCGGCTTCACAAGTTCCACCGTCTTTATCTCCTGAATCGAAAACATTTACCAGCAAAACGGGTCAACTCTCTAGTCACATAAGCAATCAAAATCTGATCGAATAAACTACACAATCAATTATGACAACCTCAAAAGCTCCTCCGGATACAAAAAAAAAAACCGACCTTCAGATTGTGGAATCCGTCCCCAGCACGAATCGAGATCTTGCTGGGCGTATAGCTCTCATCAAGCTTAAAATCCACGTAGAGAGCCACCATCTTCAACCAGATCAAGTCCCAAAGAGCACAATTACGGTTCTAACTTTCAGAAGCATCGTATCACCAATGACAAAGAGCAGAAAGTTTCAGGAAATTAAAAATCAGGAATTGATGAAGAATCAAACCTGAAGCCTCACTTTCTTCTGGAACTGAACATTCACCAAATGAGGCTGCGCACCGTCGGATCTGAGTCCTCCCAAGAAAACCACCATAAAACAAACCTAACGATCAATTCTCGAAATTCTTCCTGAAACAGAGAACTTAGAGAGAGAGAGAGAGAGAGCGTACTGCCAGTAAGTGTCGAGGTTGTCGTCGCGAAGGGAGGAGACGCCATTGCCAGTCTTGCAGGAGCTGACGCTCCAGACGGCCTTTTTGCCCATCTCGCGGAGGTCGTCGTCCAAGGCGAGCACGAGGTTTCCTCCGGTGATCTTCCCTTCTTCTTCTCCTTCCGACGATTCCGTCGCCATTGGAACTCTGGAATCCCCGGAGAGTATCGAGCGTGTCTGACTCGAGCTTTGCTATTTGAAAAAGGAAAAAGCCACAAAAACGGTGAATAAATCTATTATCAAACCTTTTTATTGTTTTCGACCGAAAAAAAAAATTATTGTTATTTTCACAAAAATAAATACTGTCTGCTAATTTTTGTTTTTTTTAATGTTTCGCTGACAAACATGTTTAGGGCGTATTTGGCAACGATTCTGATTTTCTGATTCTGTTTTCCGGAACAAAAAATGACGAGAAACATGTTTAGTAACGTAAATAATTCTAATTCCGTTCTCGAGAACAATTGTTGAAGCAAAAACAATAATAAAAAAATTGATTCTAAAAAAAAATTTACTTTTGAGAATTACAAAAAACAAGGAAGTCTCAATTCTCTCGATTTTCCCTTGGCTAACCTTCAGTTTTTTCACTTTTCCCTTGACCTAAAAAAGAACAAAGTTCCATCACTCGTTCGTTGCTCCCATGACCCACCAACTCCACCGCCGCCATCCATGACTCCAGTAAAATTCGTTTAGTCATTCACTTTTCTTGGTGTCTTGTCACCTTGTCTCTCTTTCTCAAGGATCTCGCTTGAGGAAGCCCTCGCCGATTTAGGCGAGGGCCCCTCTCGTCATCCTCAAGCGAGGGTCGCCCTTGCCGACCTGGCCAAGGGTAGCCCTAGTCGAGCTCAAGCAAAGGTCACCCTCGCCGATCTTGGATCTGTCTAAAAAAAGAAAGGGAAAGACGATAGGGGTGGTGGTGCTTCATTTCCGATTTCCGTTCAGCTTTCATATGATCGATGACTTTGATAAGCCATTCTTCCGTTCTTATGTTCTCGGCTTTCTACTTTCTAATTTCATCTTCCGGACAGTATTCCCGTGACTCCTCTTCTCCGAGCTGCTGTTCCATATGGCTTCGTCCTTCTAGCAGTCTTAGATATTTCAACCTTGATCCGATACTTTGTTGGACAAATCTTCTCCTCAGCATTAGATTCCTCCATTTATAGTTCGAAAGCAAGCATTTATTATAATTACATCATGTGCTTTCTATAATTACATTCGTGACAAAGATAGAATGGACAAAACCTTTTTCCTATATGGAGATCCGAAGTACCCATTTAAACCTATACAAGAAGAGATTGCAGATGATATATCGCATGAAGAGGCAACCGAGATAAACATGCTTATAAAAATTATTGTAAATCAAATGGTAAGGGACAACAAGGAAATTTAGTGGCGTAGGTAGAATCTTCGATTAATTCGAAATGCAAGAAATTTACATGAAATTGGAAGGTGAATAGTTGATAAAGTTTATAATGAACAAAGGGGAGAAATTGTTTGTATCTTCATGCTCCACGGAATAAATAAACTAATTATGAATAATACGTGATATGTATTCATTTTATTAGTGATGATGTATAGGTTGACTTTATAGTAAAAAGACATAATTATTTGATTTAAATGACAAAAATTGGAAGGAGAAATTATTCCCAAAAGCAGAAATTTTGTGCGGTTAGCAAACGTATTTTTATTCCGGGAACGTAAATTTTGTGCACCTACTAAATGAGTTCTGATTTTCTAAAACTCATCTAGTGAACAAAATTTAAAAAAAATTAATTCCGATCGGAATTACTTTTTTTTTTATTAGAATCGTTGCCAAACAAGCCCTCATTATAATGCGTTTCTTTTCGAGAAAGTATTTTCCCCTTGGTAAATGTTTTTTCTTTAATCGATCATTTTCAGCATATCAAATTAGTGAAAGTTCAAAAATTAAATTCTCGAAAAATTCTTTCACTCAAACAAACACACTCTTAAAATTCCATTGCAATTTTAACTAGAACGATACAATAGCATGAGGAAAAATATATCAATTCTTCAGATATACCTAATTTTGCAAGTTACTATTAGCATTTTAATTAATTAATCTTTAATCGATTGAAATATAGAAATTTTTTTCTTTTTTTGCCGGTAGTGAAAACAGATAAAAAAAAAGACGAATAAAAAATGATGATGAGAATTGCAAAAGAAAGAGCCACAAAAGCAGTAAATAAAACTGTTATCTAACCTTGTAATTTTCACAAAAATATGTTTAGTGGATTTCATTGCCATTTCAAATTGAACGATACAATACCATAACAAGAATTAAATCAATGCGTCGGATAATCTAAATTTTTTGCAAGTTAATCGCTTGGAAAAAAAAAAAAAATATGATTTTTATTGGCATTGAAAATATACCAAGGGCAAAAAGATTCAAAAAAAAAAAGAAGAAGAAAAATTGCTGAAAAGTTTAGGAAAGAAGGCGCTAGAGGAAGGGCTTGAACCTTCGACCTTGTGGTTAACAGCCACACGCTCTAACCAACTGAGCTACTCCAGCAGGTTCGCCCTCTCATACCCATAAATTGTTAATATACTGTTGACCCGAAGTAATTACATTCGCCAATTCATTGTGAATTTGCAGAAAAATCTGTCACGAAACTCCAAAATTCGCGAATTCGTGCGACATATCTGCTTCTTAAGACAAACTAACGAATGTCAACGGATACCGACATAATCGTTTCTCAACATGTTAACCTCGAGTGCAGACATGTCGGGCTGGTTCAGCATCCGACCGGCTGGTTCCGATGCGCGGTAAAATGTCCGGTGGGTTTTCATGTCGTGTCGCTTCGGCAATGAAAGATAGGGATAGGATCATCGTCACGCTGCAAATTGGAGTTCCGACCCCGAGATCTTTCCACGGCTCCTAACTTTGCTGCTTGAATTTTCCGAGGTCGAGAGTTCCCCTACTAGACCATGTCTTTCCTTGGTACTCCTGACTTCCATGTAATTTTGATCCAATGGAAAGGACCTCCTTGCTCAAGCTAATCCAGAAAACGGAAGCCTCCCGAGACTTATCGCGGGTTTAAGAGGGCCACTCTCCGTAAATCTTGACCAGGAAAGTACCCCAGCAAAAGCAATGTAGATATCGAGCAACTTCCTGTGACAGAGTTCATGAATTTGATTGATGGCTGCTAAAGATCTGGCTACTTGGTGTTTCAATCCGAATGTACGTGCCTACACATCTATGTTATCCATGCTGCGGAGCCGTTCGCTATGGTCGGGACTCGGGGTTTGCATTTCAAGTCTCGAGCCGATAAAACAGGAAGGACATGAAAAGAAAAAAAAAACATCAGAAAGGAACTGACAAAAAATCATCAGGAAGGACATTGCTGCATGCTTTCATCTGGACAACCAACTAAATGCACGCTCATGAAAGCAAATAGTTTACATGAAAGTTTCAAGGTCTAAAGAGCAATCATCCTACTTTATTATCTACCATTCTCGGTTGCTTGTAAACGCGTGCTGAGGTGACTCTTCAGGGCTTGTCCTGAGAATTAGGAATGGATCGGTAATCCGAGGCATGTGAACTAACGATTGATGAAGGAAGCCTTGTGAGCATACCTCGTTTGTGCAAGGTTATTTCTCTTTCCATTTGACAATGATTTCACAATGCTGCAGATAAACTTGCTGTACTTTCTAAAAGGAAGAACTGAGTGTCGTGACAAAGTTCAGCATCCAATGACTGCGTTCAGATTCAAGGCAAATAACAATTCAAAGATGTACAAACGCCACCGAGTACAGGTTTGAGAAAACTGAAGCACAGACACTGTCGGTTCCTATCTACATGGACACTATCTACATGGCTCGAAACCCGAGAAGAAAGAGGAAAAAACAAAGGCTACTGTTAGAACTTGGCCTAAGCAAAATTTGCAGAAGAATCCATCCCTAGTGACGCGGAATCTTGCCGGGATGAGAAATCTTTTGTTGAGAAAATTCTATGCTATCTTATGTTGATGGAGATTATCTACCACTGCACGGTCAAAGAGCAGAGTCCTCAGGGTGCACCTTTAAGTTACACCTTGGTCGCTCGAGAAATTATGTCTTCTAAAATGACAACACCTTCCTTTCAGAAGGCATAGAATGCCACGGATCACAAGCCATCACGTTCGATATCTCGGAAGAGCCTTAGCAGCTCGGAAGCACTCGCCTTTGCTTTGTCGCTGCCGTTCGTCTTTATGTTGATTAGAGCAGGATAAACTGTGAAACTTTCATCCAGGACCAACTTACAGTATAGATCTTGGTCGCGGCATACCGAGTGTAGAATGGCCACTGCATATTCTTGGTCTTCACTACTGGCAGAATCTAGAAATTCAGCAATGGAAGCAATGCATTCATCAGTCTCTACAATGGAAGTGCTTGCCTCTTCGCTATTGCACAGATTTTTCAGGATCGTCAGGGCAAGCGTCATAAAAGGGGAAGTCTGAAGAAAAGGGACCATCTTCGGGATGCATCCTAAGTGTATAAGATGATGACAGACATAGCAATCATACGACAGATTGCTCAGAATCTTGAGTGCAGATTCCTGAAGTAGTCTGTTCTGAGAGCCGAGGATCTTGAAGATGGGGGCAAGAACACCTGATGCGGCAATCTCGGGTCTGCAGGTTTCATGAGTGGACAAGACTTCTAGCGTGGCAAGAACTTGTTCAGATACTTCTGAATCGAGCAATGATATCAAGAGAGAGAAGGCACTTTTCTTGATACATGTCACTTCATACCTACATGAAGCAAATTAGAAATAAGATTTTGCAGAGATTTGGGAGCATTTTACATGAACTGTAAACTATTAGTGAAGTATGATGCAACCCACAGGCCGAAAATGATCTGCTTAAATATTTGAAACGGCATTGAAGGCGTCGACCAGGAAAAAACTTTAGCTAGGTCAAGAATCACGTCATCCTAAGCTAGTGGTGTCATCATCACATCATCCCGAAAAGGAATGATAACATTACTAGTATTTATGGATTCCGGCTGACTATAGAAAATAACATACCTATTTTTGCTGACATATGTCAGTAAGAATTGTGACCCAGTCCTTTGAGCTTTTAGGTCACCTTGGTCGTGGGCATCTACAAGAAACTGTACAAGCAGCGTAAGAAAATTCTCAAATGGCACTGACCCAAGAGCTTGATCATCGCGATCCAAATAGTTTTTGACATCTTCGACAACCTCACATTGGGACTTCCATTGAAGCTCTTTGAGTTTAGGCAGTAATGCCAAAGATCTCAAGGTCCTCGGTATAGAAGTTCCACATCTTTGATCATCATCATCACTCTGAATAGAGGTCGAACTTAGGTCATCTGGAACTTTAACACTCGAAGGGTCAGGATTGTAGATGGAATCTACATATCCATGAGCAAGACTGCCGAGGCTGTCGATGGATGTTGAAGAAGCTTCCAATGAGCAAACAGTTTCTGCTCGTATGCTCGGGTCTATATTTCTAACTCCATATTCTACACACCATTTTGATATCTCGTGCTTCAGGAAACTGTTTGGTGCCAACAACTGATGCGACAGCTTCTCCTTTGTTTTGGGACATGTATCGTAACCCTCATCAAACCACCTCTGGATCCACATCCTTTCGAATGTCACTCCAGAAGCAATGACGATGGGATCGTACATCAATCTCTTAGACAAGGGGCAATTGAATTCACCAGGAGGGACAGGGTCCCTCAGAACATCAGCTTTAGCATCACTGCTGGATGTGGAGGTTTGAAATTCATTTGTTTTATCACCATGAGCGACAGCATTCTCTTGTGGCTCTGCCACGATGGAGTTTCCGTACTTATCCAGGAGATACAATAAGGATTTCAACCTCTCTTTCTTCGCTGGGTTTCTGTCACCAACTTTGCTGAGAAGATTCTTGATTGATCTTTTCTCCGTTACGACAGCTCTTTGAGACATGATATGAAGCTTTGAAGCAGCAAATTTAATTGCTCCAATATCCAATGTCTCCATCGGACCAGCTATGGATAAATGTAGCCTTAAAGATTGTCGAAGAACCTTTCCAGCCTCCATTTCAGAAGAATCCAAAACAAACTTTGCATTTCTAAGCTCGTCAATTATGTGACATATCTGCAGACGCAACAAGCAAAGTAAGAAACTAAAGAAAGGAAAACCTGGTTTGACCTCCCCAACACACGACTAAAAACATTCCATCTCACAAGCAATAAGAAGAATGCATGTCCAATGAAATTTCCTGCACCCCCTGCCGAGCCTATGCAGAGAAAATGCCAACTCCAGGAGAGCCACAACAAATGCTTAGGTGAATTTTTTTTTTTTTTTTTTTGTGACAAGATGTGGATTTAGTTAAGGCTAAGGATATATATATATATATATATATAGAGAGAGAGAGAGAGAGAGAGAGAGAGGAGAAGAAGGAGACTAAGAAGTCCAAGCGATCAATGAAAGAAGGGTTGCTTTACTAGGTGTAAACTAGGATAATTCACATACATTGAAAGCTAGGTCAGGGAAACAACTCATTGCAACAAATGTTAGTTGTGCAGAACAAGCATCCAAGAGAAGACTTAATGTAGGGAGGATGAAAACTACATCAGCGGAGCAAGGATCAGCGCTTTTCTTCTTCTGGCTGATAGAAGGCATAGGACAAAGTGTTGCCTCAGATCATTAACAGAAGCCGAAAAGGAGCCAGTCCGTTTCCATGGCGGCCACAGAAGTACGCCCACTAGATACATTAATATTAAGAAGATTCTATCTGTGTTAAATCTCTGCATAACGTATAAAAGCAACCAACCTTGATAGCCAACAGGACTGGAACCGAATTTCGAACTAGGTCTAAACCACGCTCCAATAGCTCCCTTGATCTTTGACATCTCCTGGCTATTGCGTCACTGGTTAGTGCCTGAAAGTTGCAAAAATCACATGTCTGTGAAGCCAACAAATATATGAACTTGACATATTATCTACTCTACGTACTTTGGGAGCAGACCTAATGTAGATTTTAAGGAGTAATTCTAAGGACTGAGTAGATAACGAGAAATATGGGAAAGACTGTCAAATGTTTAGTCAATACAGCATGTCAAAATTCTCCCCACTGTTGACGCACCAAAACTTCTATATCCAACTTTTCTGCTTGGTCTTCTTCCCTTTAGGAACTTTTTATCATTTGAACTGTCACTTTCACAAGGAATGTGATCAAGTCGCTACTTTCCAGAAGGCACAACTATTTGACAAATAAGTGTCTATGTTTTTTAACCTCATCACTTTGGAGTTGAACAACCTCATAGGTACCCACCAGGTAGAGTTTGCTAGATTCACTGCAGTGGTGGAGGAGTTGCTTGGCTTTATCAATTTCACAAATTAAAGAGGAAAGTGCAAGCATTCCAGATGAGCGAGGACGAGCTGCCTCTATTTGTGGAATAACACTCGATACTTTATCAACCAACTTCATAAGCTCTGTGCACATTTCATAATGGACCTGCAATCATTAGCTATACTCATCACATTACACGAAATCAGAAAGAACGAAAAAGTATAGATACGACGGATCGATAAAAATGGACAACTTCAAAAACCAATCAATACAAAGCTTTTATATATGTACTGTGACTTGCCCACATTCTTCCAAATAAACATTAATGCAGGCACACTTTTTTTAAACGTGTAGTCCTTAGTTCATTCCAAACTGAAACAACTTAGTGCTTCATCTTCATCAATGCTAGTGACTTTTTCTACTATCATCTCACTTTATCTGGAAGCCAAAGGCATCAAAAATCAGAAACTCTTCTCATTCAAGAGAATTAAGCTGGAATGCAGCTCCGTTATCATTATTAACACTGCACACCAGCCTAAATAACTGGTAGCAACAAATTTACCAGACAGCACATTAGAACATAAAATGATCAATCTCATGCATAGGAATAGAAATTTTAAGTCCTGACAAATATTTACCTTGAAACAGTAAGAATTAGAGAGTGTCTCCGCCACCACAGTGATACCACTTCCCATTGAAAGAGACTGACTTTTCCTTGATCTGCAGATGCAGAAGTATTGACGAGAAAAGATTACTATGATGTGTTTTTTGCAAATCCAACACAAGACCCAATCACAAGACACTCAAATACTATGTTGAGATATCAATTACGTAGCATCATTGCAACCAATCATTAGTCAGAAAATGCAGCAGACATGAGATGTTACCGGTGCAAAAACAATGGACAGAGGATTTAAAGGACATAAGCACCAGCAAAGCATGAATGTTATTTTTTCCTGCCTCTCAAAGTAGAGGTTTGACATGCAAAAATTAATTCTTAGTACATATGCTGCATTCCTCCAAAAGTATGGAGCGAACACTCAAACTAGAATCTGACATTTCCGAAGAAAAGGATAGAGAATATGGCAATTCTACAGAAATTTAAAGAATGGCTAATTAACCAGCAACAAAGATTCTGAAGCAGGAGGACACGCCATTGCTATATTGAGGCCTCTGCTTCATCGACATCAAGAATCTCTACTTTGACAACCACCAAATATTATAGCAATAGTGCTATCAATTTTTTTCATGTGAATCGGTGTTTGACGCATTCTACAAACTTCAAAGGTCATCAGTTATTTCGCTTTCACTTCTCTGGTGCCATTAGCTGGTGCTTTTAACAAAACAGCCTTTCCTCATGAAAGAACCAAATACATAGATTAGATTTCATGAATTGGTTTCATACGGACCTTTGCACCACAAGGAAATGGGATATTCAGAATGAGTTCCCTTAGATCACAAATTGAAGAACAGGACGACATCTTCGTCCAAGAATTTAAGGGCTATGTTTTCCTCCAAAGGGTGGAGGAAACTTCCTCCAGACAACCTTCTCAATTCTCATTGAAGGGTTACAGCCATGTAAACCCATATTCATATTTTGTTAATTTTCCATACGATGATGTCCACAACTTGTAACCCGCGGATCAGAATAACTGGCTGTGCTCTCATTTTTAACAAGATATCGGAGCTGGCTAGTTCCTGAGTTCAGTTCTTGGAACTCTCACGCTGACAGACAAGTAATGGTCTCATCAATTCTTTTAACCTCCAAGCATCTACGAGTCTTGCATATATCATGCTCAAAAAGCACCGTTCTCGAAGAGTTTGAACTTTGAGAGCAAAGCAAATTCCTTAATTTTATCATCCAAGAAGAGTAATGAAACTTCTATCTCTGCTTACTGGGAAGAAGACACAAATCAATTAAACTTATCACCACCACTATGGCTCTTGTGCTACTATATTATTATACAGAGGCTAGCTTTTCCTTCTCACTTTTTCATCCCAAAGCAAGTAAATAACAATTTCCCAGAAATAGCAAATTCACAGCAAACTGTCACAACGAATCTCAGAAGAAATAACCCCTAAAGACATCATTTTTGTCACACAACAGACAGTTTGCGACTCTATCACCAGAGAGAGACCTTGCAAAGAACAGCAATCCGCCATACCTCAGCCACAAAATCACAGAAGAATCTTCTAAAGATGCAACGATCTAAAGAAGGTCTGCGACTTACCAGATAATGTTAGCAACAGCCCTCCTTTTTAGAAGTACAGAAGCACTCAGCCAGAAGAGAAGTTCAAGAGCAGCTCTCCGAGAGGAGAGCTACGTGCTCTGCTCGAAGCAAGCAAGAACCAAGACCATTTCTTGTTTTCTGCCAATGCAGGTCTTCAGGGGAAAACGAAACACAGAAGATTTTCTAACCAGAGCACCAAGAAAACATCAATTTTGTGCGAAGAATCTTGCTCGGGACAAGCAAAAGTGTCTGCGCACAAGAGGGAGACGAATAGACACCGTCAAAGCCGAGAGCTCATTTCAAGTTCTGTCTGCACAGGAGGGAGACAGACGCACAACGTCAAAGAGGAGAGCTCATTTCAAGTTCCCAATATATAACAGAGAGAGAGAGAGCGAGGGGTGTCATCTGGAGCAGCGTTTTTTTTTTTTTTTTGTTGCTGAGGAAGTGGCTGGTTGTTAGTTCTCACTTCCGGGCATGTACAAATGGGACGCCGTGGGGTCAACGAGCTGACCCGAGGATTACTTCCTGGTCAAATTCCAAGATCACGAGAACGGAAAACTGGCGACCGTTCCTAACGCACGGGAAGAACTTTCGAAAAAAGAAGAAGATAAGATGACGAGTCAAGAAATTATTAGTGGTTAAGTTCATATTTCGTTGGACAAAAAGTTCAAGCTATCAAATTGAACGAATCAAACTCATGCCGAGTCCAACACATCAATTGGAAATTACGACATTGGTTATAGCAACGTTGGAATTTAAGCAACGAGAAATCCAACATTAATGTATCTCGTTCTCTCAAGAGGAGATCGCTTCTTCACTCGTGGGCTCAGCACGAAAAGCCGATTCGAATATCTCTCCGTCATCTAAAATAGAAATAACGGTTTTCTTTTTTGTTGGTAAAAAATAGTACATCTCAAATGATTGAGATAAATACGATGTAATAAATCTTCTTATATCAGAAATTGAGTTTGGAAAATGCCCTCGTCACATCTCCGGCAAAGTTTAAGATTCAACGGACCAAGGTTAAAGGCAAATTAGGACGAAGCATCCATAGGATTAAACAGTTCCTCAACCAACTAATCCAAAAAAAAAATTTCTCCTGTGCGGCAGAAACGCGGTCCGCATCGAGAAGGACGGGAAATAAAGTAGAAACGAACAGGAGAGAAATGGGGAATCTGTTTCGGATGTTCGCCAGTTGACACGGCTGGTCAAAGTCGTGAACTTACGGACAAAGCGATGAGAGGCTAGGACTCGAGAGGCTGCTTTCGGGAATCTGTCTGACTGTCCATTTTCCAAAGCCAAGATTTTCATTTGCTTGGGTGAGATTTGCTGTATATAGAATCAGACCCAAAACACCCAAAAAAAAAAAAAAACCTTTGTTTTTTAATCAAAAGCAAATATTTTATTTATATTTTCGAGATGATACATGAAAACTGTAAAAGAAAACACGTGAAACAAGGGCAAAGTAGAATGACAAAATATAAATTGCTATGATAAGTATAATCTCATCCATAAGAACGAATTTGTCTCGGCATCAAAATAGAACAATCGGCGGTCGGGTATCGAATCTCGCATTGTCATCAGTGATGAGCATATACTATAATCCTCTTTTGTCAATGCGGTCACCTAGACCTAGATCGAGAAAGAAGAGCTCTCGAGTCTAGATTTAGATCGCAAAAGGAGAGTTTTCAAATTTCGGAGAAGTCGTATAACTGCTTCCAAAGCAGCAGAAACACACTGTGTTCCTTCTCGTTTCTGCCGCACTTCTTAATTTGGAAGATCTGAAGCAGCGTGTTAATTCGTAACGATGAGAGCGGAAAATACGCCTAGGGAGCGAAGAAGAGCATTGATCTTACGAATCGGATTGCGTACTTCGTAAAATTTTCTTGAAAGAACCACTGAAGGTTATTGGTTTGTCGTGGATTTTCGCAATACGAAATCGTCATGCGAAACGAGACGCTTGACAGTAACCAATAGCGACGAGTGACTGGTTGCACATTACATCACTTTCATCTAATGATGGAGACGGAGCACCACAAATGATTGAGTCTAAAACCGGTCAAAAGTTTAATAAGTATTAGTCGCTTTAGAATTCGAGAAATTTTTAAATAAAGACTTGAAGTGCCATCATTTTCTTAAATAAATATCTAAAGTGAATCTTATTTTAAATTAGGGCATGTAATGACTATGTCGGTCTCAAATAAGGGCGTAAAATAACCCCGACAGTTTTAAATGAAGTTCCAACCTGTCATCCGATTAAATATTCTGATTGGTCAAGAGCATTTTCGTCCAAAGACAATTATATTTCTGAATATTTTTTATCTTTTTTTTTCTTTGTTGTGGCCGGCAAGGGCGACCCTCCTCCAGCCCTCTTCGGGCATCGCGGCAACATGCGAAAAGAAAAGAAAAGAACAAAAAAAGGAAGAAAAAAAGATGAATATCTAGAAGGTTAGGCTTTTCTTTGAGGCTAACAAGGCCGGTTCAAGCCATTATTTAAAACAAGGATTACTTCAAGTTCTTATTTGAGAAAATAAGAGGACTTCAGGCCGTTATTTGAAATGACATTATTTGAAATAATGTCCATTTCAGGTTCTTATTTGAGAAAATGAGAATACTTGAGATCCTTATTTGAAATTTTTTCTTATAATTTTTCAGAAATAAGGATGCTCTTGTTGCTTTCGACCCTTCAACCTTTACATTTACATGTTTTCATTAACGTAAATAAATTTTCTTTGTGAAACAAATCTATAGTTGATTCATTACATGCTAGACACAATAGACATAGTCAAGCATAATGTAAGAAATATAAATGAAGCATGTTTTTTTTGTGGTGGTGCAAATTTCGAACGCATCTCATATTTTATTTTTGATGGTGTAAATTATAGATGGACAATGTAAGAAAATATCCAGGTAAATTTCATCACCTCAGAAAAAGGAAAAAAAAATGCCAATTTCCCGATGTGCCTCATAAGTATGTATATTTCTCGCAGTCACACGGAGAATTGTTTCGACGTGGAAAAATTAAGATAATCCGAATTGTGCATTTTGACCTAAAATTTTCTGTAATTCCTCTTTTTCATATGACGTCTTTTTACTGTTTTTTTTTTTCAAAATTTCACCTCATTCCAATATATATATAACATTTGGGAGAACACCTGATGAGATCGAGCCAAATGATTCAACAACAACAATAATTGCATAGTCATCAGGTGTTTTCCCAAATGTTATTGTATCTCGAGTCTTCGGATAATTGCATAGTCATAGTGAATTCCCCCGAAGAGATGTAAGTTTGAAATTTTATTTTTACCTTCAAAAAGTTGGTAATTTTTTTTCCCTTGAAAAAAACGTCGATTATTCGTGTCAAAACGTGTGCTTCGAGTCCTCTCACCCTCGAGGCTTTGGAATTAATAACTCTCACGTCCGGTTCAGTAGCAAGGAATCTAGAGATGGAATTAAAAAAGAACTATCAACTATATCCCGAACATGTAACTCACGGCAATTACATCCCTTGTATCCATCTTTATGATTTGTGGGTTAGCCCTAAAACATCATAATATGTACCGAACGAGCAAAATAATTAAATTGTATCTCGTGTCAAGTCATATTTAAGCCTTTTCTTTCTGTCTTTTGAACTATATACTGAATTAATAACTCACGGTGGACACTGATTAGTCATATCCATCTTTATGCTTCGTGGGTCAGCACTAAAGCATCATGACATGTACTGAACAGGCAAAGTAGTTAAATTGTCAAATTTAATATGTCAGTGTCAAGTCATATTGAAGTCCTTTCTTTCTCTATGTTGTATTTTATCTCGTGTGGATTCCGTGTCGCGTCAACGGGCCGCGTCTGACCATATCGGTCTTAATGTCAAGCCTATGATTTAAATAAGCCGGGTTTCTGGATCAATTTTCTAAAGGAATTGTTTTGTTTGACTAAAGCGATTTCGATGAAATCACACATTAACGAGGAGTAAGGCCGCGTGGAGGGGAAAGCATGAACAGATTACTTTAATAAAGCACACGTTATTCATGGTCTTACACGACGGTCCTCTTGGCTATTATCTTCTATATTTTCCATCGAGAAAGAAGACGCGGCTGCTCTAGCCAGGCCCATCAATCTTTTGTAAAATTAGACCCGTCAAATTGACGGATTCACAAATACGCAACGCGACGTAACTTGAACACCTTTCCATTTAGGTTCTTGACAAAGGTTTTACTCTGTGAAGAACAATCTTGGACCAGAAGGGGTCGCCCGACTCACCGGAGACCACTGGGGCACGGCGTATGGACTTCTGGTGCTTTTAGACACACAGGAGTTATGAAAAGCTTATGAATTCTGTGCGACCACTATTAATTGCTCTAATAGATCCAATCGTTCAAAAGGGTTAAAATGTTAGATCAAGACATAATTTTGATACTTAAAACATTTTAATAAAATCATATCGATATATTGAATTTTATCATTGTGCTGCGATATGGTCATTGCTGCTAACTCTCGGTCCTTCTGAAAAATGGAAACAATGGGTGCATAAGAGCAGTGCCGCGACTTTTTTTTATGGACACACGTTTTTCCCTTTTGCGTAAGATCACTTGATATGTCGGAATCAGTTACATTAGTGTACAATTTGAGGGGATGATTACTAAATCAATCCTAAACTCATAATATATATGTCAATTTAGTTATAAAATTTTCAATTTTACAAAAATAATTGTTAAATTTGCGCAAAATGTCAGTATAGCCCTTCCGGCCAATTATTGCCGGAAATTACTGATGTGACATCTGGTCATTGCCGGCCATTCTATGTGGCACTCTGATGCAAACAAACAATGTCCTACATGAAATCCCTAGATTAGCGATTTTCGAAAGCAATTGACTGAGAGGACTACATTGAATATCGCGTTAATATTCAAGACTTCATTGACGAAACTAGAAAGTTTGCTCCAGCCACACCACCGCACTGTATATATAACTTTAGTGTAAACCGTAAAGCACCACTAGGCCGGACCACATGGGCTTCGAAGCCTGGGGCTATTGAGGCTGTCAAAGCACTTCATAAAATTTGAAGAACGAACATTGCATTATTTAGAGAAATGCAATTTTTAAATGCCACGTGCCCAAAAACGACCTTGTAATCATTTGAAACTAGGCCAAAAAAAAAAAATCATTGGAAACTAGGGACGCGTATGGTAATGTTTCTGTTTTTCTGTTTTGCTCTGAAATAGAAAAAGCACAGAAACTCGTTTGAAAATGTAAATTAATTTTTTGTTTCGAGAAACGGAAACAAGAATTAAAAAACATAACTTCTTTGTTCCCATGAACAAAAAGAGAGACAATGTAATTCTAGAAAAATAAACTCAATGTAAATTAATGCTCGTCTTTACAACCATGAGTCCACTGTCCCCACTATCATTTGTCGTTCGCTGCCGCCAACCGCTAGTTGTCGTTGCCGCCGCCACAGCTCGTCGGCCCCTTTCGTCTCCACTGACATTTTTATAATTAAACAAAAAAATAGGAATAGAAATTTTTAGGGCTGTACCAATTGTGAATAGAAATTCTGTGCGGTTATCAGACGCGTTCTTATGCTTAAAAATTGTTCTAGGGAGCATAATAAAAACTCATTTCTGCTCACAAATTGTTCCTGAGAATAGAAACATTGCCAAACGCATTCTAGATCACCTTTCAACATATACCAGGAATAGTCACGTGTACGAGGGCGACTCACCCTTCTTAGGAAACTCGATTTAAGTTTTCCTCTAAACAAAGAAAAATCCAAAATGTCTTGCTTGCGTTTGTTTAATGAAAAATAAATAATTTGAAAGATATTTCTTAAAAATAATCGCTTATATCATTAAAAAAATAGAGGAAATGAATTTTTTCCAGCGTGCATTGAAATATTTAGACATAAATTATTATCGGTAATGAATATATCTTTTACTGATACAAGCCATCAATTTTAAAGTAACATTTTTTAACTTACCAATTTTTCATAAAGTAAATGGGGCCTTAATTAACTAACCACCCCACCATAATCATGTCATATACTGTAGCCACATCACTGCACGTTATATTTAGTTTAATGCAACACTGGCCTGGACTTCTGGAGGCTGGCCTGGCCTGGCCGACAAAGCCCTAATTGAAAATCGAAGAACAGTTCTAAAGAATTTGTTTGTTTCGAAAAAAATAAATAATTTTTAAAAAAAAATCCCGAAGTAGACTCCTTGTATGTCATATCGCTTATCTAGACTTTGTTGTTTTGAAAAAAATAAATAATTTTAAAAAAATCCTAAAGTAAATCACTTGTATGTCGAATCACTTATTTAAACTTTGTTTGTTTGTTTCGAACGTAATAAATAATTTTTTTTAAAAAAAATCCTAAAGTAGATCACTTGTATGCCGTATCACTTATAAAAGCGAATGAATGAAAAATATTATCATCATCCTCGAAAATATTTAGACATGTTTTGTTATTGATAATGAAAATATTTTTCATTGATCAATAATCTCAAATGATACAAACGATCATTTTCAGAATTTTTTTTTTCAAATCACACATTTTTCGCAAAACAATCAAAGTGTTATAGCAATACATTTTCTCTATGCCACTTGCCCAAAACTGAATTGGAAACTAGGATATTGTTATGACATAGAACGTAGGAAGCACGGGCACTCTCCAGGGCCTCCTTGAACTGATACGTGGTCAACATGTGTTAGATATTCGACATGTGATTAGCCGTCGGGACACGCCGCGATATGCGTGTCCAGCATCATGACACCCCGTTCTGACATGCACGGGTCAATTGTTTATATTTTCAATAAATTAGGGGTGAAAATGTGATCTATAAAAAATATCCCAATATTAATACACCCAGCTAGCAAAAAAAAAAAAATCATAAATCTCTAATAGAAGAAGAAGCAGCTCGCCGTTGATATGTATGTCCTCTTTCTCTCTCAATATCTCTCTTTCTCAATCTCTCTTTCACTAATTTGAAAGATTCTCTCCGTATGTAATTCTTTTTTTTTTCTCAAAATTTCCTATATACTTTGTCTTCAAATGAGTTGCCTCTTCATTAATCATTAGATGGTAAAAAAATAACAATAAAGATATTGGATCCAAATGTTAGAAATTAAATTTAAGAATCAGAGAGATAGACAGTTTAATGTATAAAGAGCAAAGGTTAGATGGAATGTAGTTGAATTTGCCAATTCGAAACAGTAAATGATATTAACAAATGATGGATTAATAATTTTAGCATAAATTCATCATGGGCTCTTTTTTATTATTTATTTATCTATGGTTTTGAATCAAATTAATTTGATTGAAATAATCATAAAATCAATAATTTATCATATATGTGTAAAAATATACATATAATATACAACATGTCCCAACGTGTTGAAATTCTCTGTTTATTGAGAATTGATATGTCGGAGTGTCGTGTCGTGTCATGTCGTGTATCATTGTCGGTTCTACTTAGCATATAACAAGATTTCTTTATTGGCAACTCACTATAGTTTAAGGAAAGTCCCTGATGAAGGATTAATAAATTCACATCATATGAAAGAAAAAATGCGACATATAACGAAAATTAATCACTAATAGAGGTTCCTTAAATTTATCAACCATGGGATGCTCAAACTTACAAGAAATCGGGCCAATTTACTAATTCTACGTGTATGGGAGTCAAGGTAGTATCACTAACGACAATTTAAGGGAGCTTACCATAATATCAGCGATGATTATTGAGTGCTAACAAGCACACATTTCGAACTCTATAGCAAGATTACAACCAGTACACGTAAATAATAACTGTAGATTCTTTAAAATTCCGGAGAATTTCGAACGAATTACTGCACAAAAAAGTAATTTACCATGACGGCTCTAGTCAAAGTTTAGGAGATGAAAAGGCTGATGTAGTTTTGGGTTAATATCACCAAAAACCATCAAACTGGTATGCCTGTGATAAATATTTTCAAAACTAATATTTTGATCATAAAAAATACTAAACTAATATGTCCGTGACAAATTTACCCTCTATTAGTTTCCGTTAAATTGAGTTAATACTACGAAAAACCCTAAACCGACACGCATGTGACAAATGGAGGGTAAAAACCCTAAATCGATATACCTATCAACTGTCTCGTATCATCTAATACAACCATTTGACTGTAAAATTTAACGAAAACGAACAGAATGTAAATTTATCATAGGTGTATCGGTTTGGGGGTTTTGATGGTTAAAAAATTAGTTTGGGATAAATTTATCATATGTAACAGTTTGAAATTTTTCATGATATTAACCCTTTATTTTTCTAAAAAAAAAAAAAAGATAGTTGGCGAGGCATTATTAACTCTACGGCACGAGGTATAACTTATCAAAGTTTTCCCTTTTCTCAAGCTTACGTCCTTCTCATGTGATTCAAGCCACAAGATTATTATCACACCTTTTTTTTTTTTGGGTCAAGACTATTAGGGAAAATTTCAAAAAAGGGCCTCAAATGCCCTTACTTTCTCAAAAAAGGGCCTGAAGTGAACTTTGTGTCAAATAAGGATCTAAAGTGCCATCTGTGTTTCAAAAAAGGGCCTGGCTAGGGGTTTTTTGGGTCTTTTTACATTTCTTGTTTTCTTTCCTTTTTTTCCTTACTTTTTCCTCTCTTTTTTCCTTCCCTCATCGGCGGCCGTGGGATGAGCGGCCTCGCCGGCGGCCACGAGGCCGGCCCTCTCCTAGGCAGGTCGACCTAGCGGCCGACGACGGCAGCGTGGCCGGAGAGGGTGATGATTTGAGCATGGGCTTGTTGGATCCGGGTGAGGGAAGGGCGCGGTGGGAGAGAGACAGAGGAGAGAGAGCGATGGTGGAGGCCAAAAAAAAAAAAGGGAGAAGTAAAGAAAAAAAGGAAATAAATCAGAAAATGTAAAAAAACCCAAAATTCCCTAGCCAGGCCCTTTTTTGAAACACAGATGGCACTTCAGGCCCTTATTTGACACAAAGTTCACTTCGAGCCCTTTTTTGAGAAAGTGAGGGCATTTGAGGCCCTTTTTTGAAATTTTCCCAGACTATTATTACCTTGACCTCCCCTGCCTTTACCCGGTTCCTGACTTTTTTTTTTCTTTTTCTCTCTCCCCTTTTTGGCTCCTCATCATGATAAAAGAAGGGGAAAAAAAAATGTTCTTTCCGATTTCCAATTGGTTGATGCAAGAATCTAACTCCCAAAAATCTTTCTTGATAGGAACCAAATCAATGAAAAGACCCTTTCACTACTTTCTCAATTCCAAATCAATTGGAATCAAATCTAGAAACGGGAAGGCAAATCCCTTCTTTAGTACTTTGTTACCAATACAAAAAGTGGTTCTTGTAATGTTTTGTGCAGGTTCAAGAACTACATTAAATAAATTAACCTCATATGTCACCGGCCGAGAGCTTGTTTCTTATGGATCGAATTTTTATATACAGAGCTGTGTAGAGTTCACAATGTGATGGGTAATTTGAGATCTGTCCCGATGCGATTGTCAGTTGATGACCGAATGTTCCGAAAGCATCCAACACCCAAATTTTCTCGTTGGGTTGTTTCAAATCTTTCCAATGAGCGGTCATCTTGTCTTGGGTTCCTTTCCACACCTCGATTGGGTGGCTTGTGAGTCATGACTTTTTGAATCCTATTGGATTCCTGCTTTCGAGCAATATCATTGCGAGTTTGGATCCATTTTGGGGAAAAATGAATAAAAAATATTTTATTAAGAATAATTTTTAGTAATGCTTCGAAAAATTAGTTAACGGAATTACAGTTTCCTATCAAAAACAATTTATACCTACATATTCTGTTGACGATGAAAACATTTTTATTTCATGTTTGTATAATGTATGATAGAATATGTAAGTACTGATATTGAAGCAGTGAGATTGATCTCACCAAGAACGATTTACCAATTGAAAGCAAACATCATGCAGAATTCTATTGTTCACTACTAGAAAATATTGATTTCTTTAATGTACCAGTAAATTTCAATAACCATTTATAAATGCCATAAAACTGTTGTGAAAAAAATTCACTGGTGACTTTTTGCTAGGCAACTTACCGACACTTACATAAAATATTTACCCCACTTACCGACGCTTAACTCTTTATGAAATTGGAAAACATAAATTTGAATAATTGATCAGTTTAGTCAAATTAAATTGCCAGCTAATTTTGACTTACAAACTCTCAATTAAGTAATTTACTTATATTTAATTAGTTTTTAGTTTACCATCTTTTCTGTTGTGTTACTAATTTTTATTTGCCTTGATTAGCAACTCCTTATATTTACTAACTATTTTTTAAGGTTACCGATCCAAATTAATGCGACTAATCAACTTTCTTTCCTTTTTAATTAACATATAGGACGGAGTTGCAAACTCTTGTTTGAGTTATTTACTGAATTTTATTTTTCTTAATTTACCAACTTTCTTATCATTAACAAACATTTATTTGCATTTCTTGGGACCGCTTTAATTTACCAAGTATTTGAAGAATCACCAACTTAATCAAAGTAAATCTCAATTTCTAATAGCAATAATACGTTACCAGCTAGTTTTGAATTCTCAATTCTCATTTTAGTTACTTATCAAGTTTAGTTTTCCTTAATTACCAACTTTCTTATTTTTATCCTACTTTATAAAGCTTTTATTAATTACATTCACTGAGTTCTATATGGAAATTTATAACTTCAATTCAAGTTATCTATCAACTTTTCTTCGTTTTAAGTGATCAATCGGTTCTAAATTACCAACTTTCGTGTGAGTTAATTAGAAATGTTTACTCTTTTTTTTAATTTACCAACCATTCTATTTGGTAAAGTAATAGGGAAGAAAGTTAGTAAATCACCCAGTAAATATTTATTAATAATTGGTTGATTTAAATTGTCTGCAAGAAAGTTGAATAAAAGTTGATAAATAGTGAGGTAAGTTTTTTTTTTGTCAAAGATAATAGAAGTTAGTTGTTACAAGAAAAATTAAAAAAAGCTCATAAGTAACTTAAATAAGAGTCAGTAACCCAAAATTAGTTGGTAATTTAACTGCAGAAAAGGGTTAATATGTAAGGCAAATAAAGTGTCAATTCAATACAAAAATCGGTAAATTTAAAAAATCAAATGACCATGGTAAGCAACTCAAATGAGAATTGATGATTCAAAACTAATTGCTAACTTAATTGGAGAAAAGTTGATCGTCGATTAAGATGTGGAGGCGCACTATTACTTGGTGATAAGATAATATCCATAAATTCATGGTGTTTACGAAAGTGAAAATTAGTAAAAAAATTAGACAAGTTCTTTGTTTTCAGAGAACAGAGAAGTTGGTAAGTGCAGAACAAAATACCAAGTACTAGCTGGTAACTAAATAAGAACAGGTAATGCAATACTGTTGGTAACTTCATTGGATAGAAGTTGGTAATCACTGAATTGAGGTTGGAAAGAGTTGGTAAATTTAAAAAGTTGGATTAATGCAGATAAAAGTGGCAACTTAGTAACAACAGATACTAAATTCAATAAAAAAAATTAATTAAACATTGGTAAACAACTCAAATGAAAATTGTAACCGAGAACTAGTTGGTAATTTAATTAGAGAAAAATTTTTAATCACACAAATAAATGTTGATATCTTGTAACCGTTGGTAAGTTTAAGCCTTTAGTAAGAAAGGTAATTAAAGTTGATGAGCAATAAGAGTTTTTTTGTTTTGGTCAGAGATAAGAGAGGTTCCCGTTTAAAAAGAACCAAACGAACATCGGTAACTATGGTAATCCAAAATTAGTTAGTAACTTAATTAGAAGAAAATGAATTGAGAATGTTAATTTTTAAAAGAATTGGTGTACACGAAAAGCTAGCAAACATGACAAATAAAAGTGTTCACTCAACAGCCATAGGGCGCGCATGGCAACATTTCTGCTTCGAAATTCAACTTATGGTCAAAAGTTGATTTCTGATCAAAGAAATTCGTTTGGTAATAGTTACAAATTTTTATTTCCAGAGCATTATAAACACAAAATCTTATATGATGAATTATTGTCGGCGGCCGGAAAATTTCTACTTCATTTTAAATTTTTTTAAAATTCGTTTAAAAAATAATTTTTATTATTAAAAAATATTATTTACTTTTTGATCCGGCGGTCGAAGATAGCGACTCGGCGACGGTGGCGATAGCGGCCGTGGGCGGCGGCGCTTGGCGTAGGTTGGAGGCAATGGTTGGCAATTGGCGGTTGGTGGTGGTCGGTAGCGGTCCGGAGGTTTGGGGGGCGGCAATCGGCGGGGGTCGGCGAGCAGCAGAGGTCGACGGGGGGGGCAGCGTAATGGGCTTGGGCGATAGAGGTTGGCGGTAGGGGGCAGTAGTGGGTGGTTGGCGACGGTGGTTGGTGGTCGGTGAAGGTCGACGGTTGGCGACAATGGGCGGCGATGGTGGAGTCATGAGCGGGCAAGAGAGGCGCAATGAAAATAGGATGAGGCGAAAGTATTTCTTGAGTTGATAAGCAATTTTTTTTTTAACTTCTTAAATTGGGGAAAAAAACAACTTCAGAAGTAAAATTCACCTTAAAAATAGAAAATTCTTTTAGAAGTAAAGATTTTTACCCAACGGATTTCTGCTTCAGAAGCTCTATTATCAAATAGATTTCTGCTCTAGAAGCGCTTCTAGAGCAGAAATCTACTTCCATAATTGTTATCACACGCACCTTTAGAGAGTATAAATAGAACTTGGTAATAAGCGACTCGCATGAGAATTGGTAACAAAAAATAGATAGTAACTTAATAAAAAAGTGATAAATCACTAAAATAAATGTTGCTAATTTTATATAATATTTGTTAAATTTGTCTTATTAGTAAGAAGGTAAATAAAAGTTTATATATAAGAATATTGGCAATTTTTTGAAAACCAAATCAACGTCGGTAATCAACTCAAATGAGAGCTGGTAACTCAAAGCTTGTTGGTAACATAATTGGATATCAATCAAGGTTGGTAATTTTGTTGGAAATTGATAAATTCAACAAGTCGCTAAGAAACGCAAATAAAAGTAGGTATCGTAACAGAAAATTTCGTAAATATCAAAGGAAAAAACGTTGAGACTTGATAAGTTGTACTAGTTGGTAGGAGATACTAGCAAGTCGCATAAATAAATGTTGATAATTCAAGTTGATTAGTAGAACAAAAGTGCATAATTTTAAAAAGAACCAACTAATGCTTGTTGGCTCTATAACCCCCTTTAAACATTTGACAGCACAGAAAAAATCTGGGTTTTGGGAAGGAAAATTGACGTAAATGGTCCATGAACTTTGATCCAATGTACAATCTTACTCTTGGACTTTTGATTTGTTCACTATGATCCTATTAGTGAATGTTCAATGTTATCCTTCTCTTCTTAAACGAAAAATTAGACGTAATGGTGTGGTTTATTATATGTTGAGTTGGCGTGTAAAATTGATGAGTCAACATGACTATCTTTTTATTTATCTACTTTTGAAAAAGGAAAACAAAAATTAGGACGTTAACGTATTCATTGTTTATTTGATGATGTGAATTATTATATCCTGATTTGGGATGAATATCTTACTTGGTTAATTCACGCGTAACTTTTTTTTTCCACCGTTTAAACTTAATGGATAGGAAGCCCCGTCAGCAGAATCCGTGAACGACATTGAATATTTTCATACAGTTTAGGGACCAAATTGGACATTTATCAATAATTCAATGATCACATTGAACAAATTAAAAGTTTAGGGACAACGCTACGTATTGTGTACAATTAATAACCGTTGCATGCGTAGAATTACATGGCAAGGCTATACGAGTCAGTTGGGAACAGAGCATGCAGGCTGGGATGGGGGAAGCAACTTCAGATGATGTCTAAGCAATGCTTTGACCATTGAAGCAAGCTAACTTTCTTAGGTGTGATGTTTTCTGGTGAATGTGAAGCATCCTGGTCTAAATTGCTGATTTCTGTGACAGCATCTCCCATTATCTCCGGGGCGCTGTGGACCATTCGGAGAATTCTCACGCCGTTTTGGCCGAAAACGATGGGGAAATGATAAGGATTCCGGACATCAGCAAAAGCTATCCACACACATTCTTTAGACCTTGATTCTCATACGACTTACAGAAACAGTTCAATAATTCATGTGTGCGCATCTGCTTTCCCATATGATTGGTGAGTTCGATGCAAACCCAATCAATGCGTGCATCTCCCGTACTCTTTAGCGCCGTCCCAGATGACCAACTGCCGTGCTTTTCAAGCCACTCCGATACCTGGTTTCTCTGAAGATCATGTCAACAAGAGAGAATAAACCTTTTCCCTTTCGCCCCGGATGCCAATCGCCACTGGGGTACGTTCGATGCGGTCATCTTTTGACAGGTAAAGGTCGGTTTGGAGTCTAGTACTTCGGCCTTGGTTTGTTTTCGTGATTGCTCGATTGACTAAACAGGTGAGTGAAGATGAGTCTAGCTGCGCGTGTTAAAGCCTTTAAAGGGTCGGGACTTGGGTTCACCGTTCGAGGTCTGGCTCGTGCTCGTGTGTCGCCATGCTGACCAACCCCGTATCTAATGCCTGAGAGACAATGCCAGATCAAGTGGTTTGGAAAAGGAGCAAAGTTCGATAGCAATCCCTTTCTGATCATAAAGCGACGCCTTGATTCTGGGTGGACGTTGGAAACATGTATCCATGAGCCATTTCCACTTGCCAAAAAGGTTAGATTCTTGTTGCCTAACCCTCCTTTGTGGTTCTGGGCTCCCCAGAATAGCCAAGTTGCTCAGAGAATGGAGCTGTCAGTTGAGAAAACTTGCCAACGAATCTTGAGGATGATAAAAATAATCCTTTATCATTCTGAATCTTATAAATGCATCTAGGTATTTGTGTGCAGCTGATAATTCATAGAGAAGGAATGTATCAATGCCGACTGAGATTTTAATCTCCATGAGTGGAATTCGAAACCATAGCAGTATCTTCGTGGATGTTATTTTGTATATCTCATGGATGATTTTATAAATCAAGTCCTGAATATGCCGGGGAGTTGGAAATTAGTCTATTCTTAAGGCATTTGATATCTTCAGACTCAGAGAGTTATTAGACTCAATTACTAAAGGGGTGTATGACAACCATTATGTTCTAGAAATAGATTTTTTTATTTCTGTTTATGGATAAGTTTTTGAGCAAAAAAATGCTTTTGATAATGGCATAAAATTTCTGATCCTAGAACAGAAGTTCGTTTGACAACAGTTGAAAATTTCTACTTCTAGAAATTATTATTTACTATTTAAAAATAAAAAATTATTATTTATTTTTTACTCCAGTGATGGTGGTGGTTGCTCCGGCCGGTGATGGTTGCGGCGATCGGCGAAGGGTGGCGGTGGGTGTTGGTTGGCGGCAGGCGGTGGTGGCCGGCAGTGAGGTGGGGAGCGACGGCGGATGACCGAGGATAGTGGTTGGTGGCAGCGATCGTCGGAGGTTGGCGGTGTGTAGCAGCGGTCGATGGTAAGGCGGGGGGCGATGGCGGGTGGTCGGGGGAGACCGAGGGCAGTGGTTGGCGGCGACGAAGGTTGGCAGTAGGGTGTGGTTGGCGGTGGCCGGCGGAGATCGGTGGGGGTTGGCGGAGGTTGGCGGCGGCCGACGATAGTTGAGGCGGCCGACGATAGTTGAGGCGGCCGACGATAGTTGAGGCGGCCGGCAGTGGTTAGCCGTAGGTGGTGGTCAACGACGGCGGGGTTGGCAATGCCTAGAGGTGAGTGGCAGCGGCCGGCGGTGAGGCGAGGGGCGACGGCGTGCGGTGGCTGGTGGTGGTTGGAAGTGGTGGGTACTTGAGAAAAAGTGTTGGGTTATTATTTCTAATTTTTGTTTGTCCGAGAAGCTAAAATTTTTTGTTTCTGATTTCCCTTCCAAATCTATTTATGGAACTAATTTTTGTTTTAGAAATAGAAAAATAGAATTACGTTACCAAATGAGTTTCTATTCCAAACTTGTTCCAAAAATAGGTTTGGAATGGCAATAGAAAAGTAGAATGGTTGTCATGCACCCACTAAGCATCATACTCGGATTGAAACACAAGTTATTTCTATCCGGCTTGGAGTTCGTGCTTTGGAAAGTATCAATATTATAGATTTGTCTCACGATCTAATTATTGCAGCAAGGCATTTTGACTCATTGGCACATATAAGATCTATTTCCAATCGAGGAACTCTACTAATGGAAACCAAAGTTTGGTTGTATGGGCGACTGAATCAATTGGAGATTTTGAATTCATTCTCAACGGCTACTTAGTCTTTCTTTTGGCAAATTTTTCCAATAGGCTGATTGGAGATTGATACTGTAAAGACTGTCCAATGGGTAGATTGGAAGTAGAGGAGTATAAAAAGGAGAGCAGGGTGCTGAAGAGAAAAGAGAACACATAATAAAAAATTCGAAAGTCCGAAGAGAGCTACGAATCAACACTTATCTTCTTGAGCTACAAACTGTAATCCCCGAGAGGTTCTTTTTAGAGTGATTGTGTGAGATAGCGTAATCTATCAACCTGAAGATCATCACTTGTGACTTGGTTCTGAACTTGATAATCTAAGTTCCGCATTAGTTTTTAAAGTTCTTTAAAATCACCTATCTGCCCTTTTTAGGTGATATTTCTAGCATTAGTTTATCAAGTTTTTCTCCATTGACTTTAAGCAAAGAACTAGGCCATAGCATTATATAAACTTCTTCAACAGGAGGAAGCAAGATCAATCACAACCTAGCAGGAAAAAGGAACGAAAAAGAATGAAACGAATAAGTCAAGTGCTGCCCTCCTGAAAAATCTGCACATCACATTCTGAGTATTGATGTGGAGATTGCTTGCCCTATTCTTCTGTGAACCTGAGCAGTTGAATACGAAGTTATCCAGAGGTAAACAAGCCAAGTATTTGAGCCACTTGAGAAAAATATCGGCGCGCGAAATATCCGAGTTCCTCGAAGGTTCTGCAAATTCGTTATCATCCTCCACCATCGCCGAATCTCGAGGGATCTTCGAGCGCAATATGGAGAATGGATAATCAATTTGGTAGTTTGATCCTCACCTTCCCTTCGAAACAAAAGCTACAAGTAGACTGGTTTCGAATTTTAAGGCTGCCCGTCCTAAAATGAAGAACACGGCACATTCGACTCCGGCCCGAATTTTGCTGTCGCTTTCTGATTCTGGCCAAAGCAACTGCATTTGGGAATCTAACTTAAGAGCAAATTACTAGTCACGCCGAGTTAATGCATTGAGCGGGACACTGTCATCTCGTCCAATAAAATGACTGGAAATATGAGGAAATAGACATGTCATTGATGAGGAGGAGAGCCACTGCCTCCTTATCCAGAAGTGCAACTGAATGACATAACTTGCGTTTAATTAGTCAATCGCGGTGCTTATGCACCGGGTTAGAAGAGGAAGAACTTTGGCGAGTTCAACGTTCCAAGATACCCAAACGGAAAAATCCCGCCGGAAGGAAACCCGGCGGATCCCTGTAAAATCATTACAGAACTACTTATACTCTGCCAGGTACAGAGCATAGGCGATGTATTATCATCAACCAGACACCGACGGGTCATGACCGTAACGCAATCGACCCGTTTCCAAAACCCGAGTATCGCCCCTCCAGAAGCACATTCTATCATCTCATGTTGTCCTGAATTGAAGAGACAGTTAATCTTGTCGATCGTCAAGCCAGCCACTGCTTTAGCAGATTCGAAAAAGATGCTATTCCGAGAAGACAGCACAATGTGATTTCTCGTACTATCACCGTCAGCACTTGAATCTATTGGTCCAACTTGGTGGGAATTTCGCTGCCGTTTGTTTTTCTATTTTAAACCGAAAAGAAAAGACAAAGATACCGTCCTTTGGATACTTATTTTCCCTCTCTTTCACAAGCTGTGTTCCTTTGTCCTGCATCTTCTTGTGGCTGCTAATCAAACGGGTCACTCCATATTCTTCCCCCCTTTCGAAGATATATTCCCTCTCAACTGGCTCAACCCCACACATCTTCCTTTTCCTTCCTTCTTATAAGGAGCTACTCTCCTACCATCTTCCTTCAAGCTGTTCAATTACATTCTTTCTCTTTAGCCTTTTCGAGAGATTCGTTTTTCGCTAAATGGCGTCGAATTCTCTGACTTCTTCATCCTGGACGCCGAAGCAGAACAAGATGTTCGAGAAGGCATTGGCTCTATACGACAAGGACACTCCCGACAGGTGGCAGAAGATCGCCAAGGCCGTGGGAGGGAAATCCGCAGAGGAAGTGAAGAGACACTACGAGATTCTAATCGAGGACCTCAAGCACATCGAGTCCGGCAGAGTCCCTTTTCCTAATTACAGGTCGAGCAACAATAGCGGCTAAAGGTAATATACTCAGATGTATGGACTACGGCTTCTCTTCAAGTTTCGTTTAGTGGTTGCTGGCATTAGATTATGGCTCGGAGGCCATCTCCATGCTGCGGCATTGATGGCTTCACACCTATCCCCATGTTCTGTCAATGTTCTTCTCTATAGAAATATATACTGATTTGCTCCATCTGAGTGGGTACAACTAAGAATAGTTAGTCGGTGTGCACATCTTTTGTGTGGAACTATATCATTTGACCAACTGTGACTACATGGTTGTGCACAGACGAATGTCATATAGTACTCGCCAAAGCCGAGTCTAATCGGCACTTGCCAAAACCAAGCCAAATCAACTCGGTCAACTTGCCCAAACCCAAGTCCAATCGACTTGTTAACCGACTCTTTGAGAAACTGTTGAATGTCACTGAACTTCACAGAAAAAAATAAAGATTCACACTTTTTGTCTGGTTTTCAAGATTTATCAGTAAATTGTCATAGCTAAGAACCTTTTCCACAATGACAAGGTGAGAATACTATTCTTGTGGGGACCATAAGCTGAACCGGTAGAGAAGAAACTTGGGAATCTGAAGTCCCCCAAGTTTCAATCTTGACTGGTCCTCCCTCAGGTTTGCTTCGCTCTGATCAGTTGGCCTTTGTCCCACCTGCCAACTATTCCAGATAGCGACACATCATCATGGCTCGATAGATAATTTGACAAGTCAATGATTTTTTTTTTCCGTGTTTCAGAATATCACATGTAAAAGGCAATGCATGAACCAGTGTATGACCACATTGCAGATGCAACTCTTCTTATCTTGTCTCTCACCCAAAAAGAAGAAAAGGAAAAATTCCAACATGAGATCTGAGCCATCTGATCCTCCTGTTTTCTGTGGATAATGCTTTAATGGTCCAATGCTTTCCTGGTGCAAAGACACTTGTTTGTGAGGACAGTGCATGAGAAAACAAAAGAGTTCCCTTTTTCTTTTTTAATTTCTGTGAAGATTCTCCTCCACAGCCATCAGTTGTTTTATTATACAAACCCAAGTTTCTAGGTCTCCTATTCCTCTGTGAACTTTGTTGCCTTTCTACTTTTTGTCTCCACTTAGAGACAAAAGACCAGGTATTTCTCATACCCATCTGGATTTTTGGCTGCTTCACTGATTACAAGTACATAAGATTTCTTTCTTTTGCTTCTAAATGCGCGGAGGACAAACCTTTTCGCTGCTTTACATCAACAGGTTCAGTTGAAGTCTATGGAGTTCCACTGAAGCTTTAAGATGAAGGGTAGCAGATTCTGATCTGCATATTATGTCCAAGAAAGCAGGAGGCACAAGAAGTAGGCATCATAGGTCTGATGTTTCCACTTGTAATATCTTTGTGATTTAAGTAATTTTCGACTTGAAAATTGAGTAACTCAGTGCAAGTGAATGGATGAAGTACCATTTACCACTTGTCTATGATATTCAGCAAAATGTCTCACCCTCTTGGCCGTCTGCACAATGTATCTGCAGAAAAAATCGGTTATCTAAGCTCGTTACGGACCATATTAGACACAACTGAATTTCACAATTCGATGAACAACAGGCCACACCGGTCAAAACCCGCATTGAAAGACGCAAATCCCTCGTTGTTATTCCTACTTTCTAGCAATGTCTCAACACATGACCGTCTGAAAAGATATCAGATTTCAATGGGAGAGGAAATGAGGACGAAGCCTGGTATATTAACACTAGAATCATATGACTTTGAAGGAACAATAACGTGACATATTCGGGAAAAAAAAAGAAGGATTAACACTGACAGCAGAGGGAGAAATTCTTCTACGACCAAACGGAGCAAGAACAAAATCAGAGTGTTTTCAGCAGCCCCCAACCAAATGACAACGTTAACAGTCGCAGCTTAAGTAGAACACAAGAGGCAGCTGATCGAGAAAATGTAGAACAAGAGAGCAGCATGACGACCAATAGAGTACAGACAAATTTAGCGTTTCTTTCGCAAATTGAGAGTAAAAAGGCTTCAAACGGCAGCCCCATTGCTTAAAGATCATGCAGATAATCTCTCTCTCTCTCTCTCTCTGCGGGGATCAAGTCGGTCGAACTCAGATCCAAGGTGAATATATGGGTGGTAAGGCGAAGGCGGCAGCGACGGGAAAGAAGGCGGCGGCGGCGCCATAGTGTGGTGGCTCAGTCAGGGTCCCTGTCGCCGCCGGTGCTTATTGAGCGTGAATTTCAAGCATTTTGAGAGCTTGCACTTTGTGCGGACACATATCGCTTCACGCATTTTCTAATTTTTTTTTGTATTAAAGTATCATTTATTTCGAGAAAGGGAAATAATTTAAAAAAATTTCTTAGAAAAATATTATTTATACCAATTACAAAATTAAGTAAAGGAAAAATATTTTCATCGTTAACAAAAATATTTAAATATAAATTGTTATCGATAATAAAAAAATATTTTTAATTAATTATTTTAACCAATATAGGCAATCATTTTTACAAAATTATTTTTTAAATTACTTATTTTTAGCTAAACGAATGAAGTTCGATAGTATTTGGGATTGTCATGTGAAAAAGAGGAACTGAAAAATAAAAGAGAAAGATATCTGTAAAGTTGGACATACAGAAGGCATAGTGGCACTTTCGGGAAAAAAAAAAATCGATCGATATCCAACTTGATTATCGTCGGTTTACAGGTGGAACACAAAGTCGAGCCTAGGTATAGTAATTTTTTTTTTTTTTTTGGGTCGAGCAAGTATAGTAAGTTAGAATACCACGCAAAATGAAAAGAAATTTTATGTCTATTTTCGAAACTATTGAATTTTTTTTTTTATAAAAGTTAACAGAAAAACTAAATTAAAATATCCATGGAGAAATTACGCCAAAAGGAAGGAACCACAAAAAAAAAAAAAAAAAGGGCTTGGGCCCAAAAGAGAGTCCCTTGATTTGGGCCACGGTGTGGATTATGCTCCAAGCAAAGCCCTCTCTTCCTCCTCCTCCTTCTTCCTCCTCCTTCCGAATTCCAAAACCCCATCCCGCTTAAACCCTAGACCCTCTGTGTGTGTGTGTCTCTCTCTCTCCTCTCCTGGGATTTATGGTCGGCTCGCGCCAAAAACGACCCTCTTCCTCTCAATCTCGATCCGTACCTCCCGGTCTCTCTTCCCTTTCTTGTGGAAGCGCCGAGGGCCTCGGATTGAAGCTCGGAAATGGCGGCCTCGAGGCTGTCCTCGGCGATTGCCGCGGCCGCGGCCGCCGCCGCCTCCCTGTCCACGCTATCGACCCGCGCGTACGCCGACGCTCCCTTCCGCTTGCCGGGTTTCTACTCTTCCGCGCCGCCTCCGTCTCCGCCGCAGCAGCACGCTGAAGGTGCTCCTTCCGACGCGGCCTCGCCGGCGCAGCCTGAGCCTCCCGAGGAGCCGCGAGGTTCGGGGTTCGACCCGGAGGCGTTGGAGAGGGGAGCGAAGGCCCTCCGGGAAATCAACAGCTCTCCTCATGCGAAACAGGTCTCTAGTGTTTCTTTTGTTTGTTGTCGATCTCTGTTTTCTGCTCGGTTGTGGAGAAACCGATACGGTTGATGGCAAGTGGATATGGAACGAGAGGTTCTGATTGTGATCATTTTGAATTTGGTAGAAATTTATTTTGGGGCGTTGAATGAATGGGCAGGTTTTTGAGGTGATGAGAAAGCAAGAACAGAATCGTTTAGCTGAGATAGCTGCGGAGAAGATCCATTATGAGTTAATTCAAGCTCAAACTGACATTGTGAGTACTGGACCTGTGATTGATCCGTCTTTCTATGAATAATCACTTGCTCAGTTAACAATTTAAGCTCAGTCTGCAGTATCCTCTTGATTCATGTAACTGACGATTACGTGATGTGTTTGCTCGTTATTGGATTTCTTGGGTTTTTCTTAATGAATTACATTGCTGAGTCTTCCATGTTGTGCTGCAATTTGTTTTCTAAGATCGCCGTTACTTTTTTGCAATTTGCCACTGAGTTTTTATGGCCCGATCCTTTGACATTGTCTTTGGCAGGACAGGCAGAGGAAACTGGCTGAAGAGCAGAGAAATTTGGTTCAGCAACAAGCGCAGGCAAAAGCTCAAATGCTCAGATATGAAGATGAGTTGGCGAGAAAGAGAATGCAGGTGCAATGACTAACATTGAGAATCGACCTTGTTGACAGTTAGAGACTTGAGTTATACCTACGATTTGTTGCATGGGTTGGCACCCCCTTGGTACCATTTTGCACTAAAAGCTCTTTTACTTATGAAAAGAACTAACATAGAAGCATCAATATGCTATTAGGAAGGAGAAATCTTGAGGAGCATCATTTTTGCTCCTTTTATTTTTTGGGCTGGAACTTCTGATTCGATGATAACTGAAGATGAGATTTTGAGCCAGTTGAATAGCTTATTCTTTCTCAGGATTACAGTGCTTGTGTATTTTAGCGATGTCGATGGGATTTTTTCCAACAAATATTGCGGTGTTCCCTTTAAAACATTGAACTGTATTCACGTGGAAAGATTATCACTATCAAACTACTCATGACATCATTTTCCAATGTTCTCAGACAGACCACGAAGCTCAGAGGCACCATAATACTGAACTGGTTCAAATGCAAGAGGAATCCTCTGTAAGAAAAGAGCAGCAAAAACGGGCGACGGAGGAACAGATGCAAGCCCAACAACGCCAGACTGAGAAAGAAAGAGCTGAAATAGAGCGAGAAACCATAAGAGTGAAGGCCATGGCTGAGGCCGAAGGCCGGGCCCATGAAGCGAAACTGACAGAAGACCATAATAGGAGAATGCTTGTAGAACGAATCAACGGTGAAAGAGAGAAGTGGCTTGCTGCCATCAATACATTATTTAGTCATATTGAAGGTATGAGACCAGTTTAACATATGCTTGAGTTTGTTCTCTGCTTCTGGTGTTACAGTTTTGTTCATTCTTATTTTTTCGTGGATGGAATCTGCAGGTGGTTTTAGGATATTACTGAATGATAGAAACACATTGGTCGTGACTGTGGGTGGAGCTACTGCATTAGCTGCAGGAATTTACACCACCAGGTTTGTTTGCGTGAAACTCACATTCAAGTTAAACTAACATAGAGCATGTGTTTTCTGGTGTCCTGATAAACGCCAATAGATGATTGCCGTGTGCAGATGAGGGACTATGACTTTAATCCGGAACGAAACCTATGCCTGTTGTCCAATCTTAGTAGTAATCCCATGTAAGTGCTGTAGTCATACTGGAAATTGTGATCGATCAGTTTGAACATTTTTCCAATTCTAAAATTTAGTATCTTCCAATAGATTAGGGGATTAGGCAGGACTCCTTGGTATAGAATAACAAACAGCTTATATAATGTTGTAGATGTTAACAGCTAACATGACTGCCAACATTGACCAAAAAAAAAAAAAAAAAACCTTAACTGCCAACATAACAATGAAGTTTCACCGTGGGGACAGATATGAACGCTGAAAGATTCAGTAAAATGCATCTTGGAGTGCTTAACTTTGGCATTGTTCAAAGGCATTTAGCATAGGTGGAAAATTGTCTCTCTTTGGCTGTTTTTGGGTCTCTCATCTGCATACTAGGAAATAGATAGGTCTTGTTATTTCTCTTCAAACTCTTCTGGTATTTTGTTTTTCAGGGAAGGTGCTCGAGTCACATGGGGTTACATAAACCGAATACTTGGGCAGCCCTCACTTATTCGGGAATCATCCATTTCTAAATTTCCTTGGTCGGGCCTTATTTCTCGGGGAGGAAACAAACTTATGAATTATAGCACTGCTGCTGCAGCTGGCTCCACAGTGCTTTCAGAGAGTAAAAATGGCCTTGGAAATATTGTTCTCCACCCTTCATTGCAGAAAAGAATAGGACAACTTGCTAGAGCTACAGCAAACACCAAGGCTCATGAGGCTCCATTCCGCAATATGCTGTTTTATGGACCTCCTGGCACAGGAAAAACTATGGTCGCTAGGGAGATAGCTCGAAAATCGGTATGGTAGCAACTCTTGCTCATTTCAGTGTTATTCTTTCCCCTGAGTTGTTTGCTCCTTTCATTTCTCTTTTAGTTTTTTCAACCTCGCAACTCTAGGCAAAGAATAGCAGAAAATGATGTGCCCTAACTTGAATTCCATTGAAGGCTTGTTGATAGCCCTGTAAACTTCATCATGTCTTTTTACAATCTACCTAAATGTTTTCTTCAATTATGTTTATGTTGCTTTTGTACTTCTTTGGTGTTGTGCGCGCGTGCGCACGCGTTTTTCCTTTTCTAGCTGTCCTTTCCATTTCTTGTGTGCATTCAGATGGGTATATCAAAACTTTATTAATTTATTTATTTCCTCTTCCAGGGTTTAGATTATGCCATGATGACCGGAGGGGATGTTGCCCCGCTAGGTCCACAGGCCGTCACCAAAATCCATCAAATATTTGACTGGGCTAAAAAGTCAAAGAAGGGTCTCCTTCTCTTCATAGATGAGGCAGATGCTTTTCTATGCGAGTGAGTTCTTTTCTTGCATGTATTGATCTTCAATGTGTTTAATGAAACTGCGGTTTGCTTTTTGACTATTATCAGCAAAGCCTTAGGAATGAAGTGGCTTGATGGAATGTTGCTAAATTTTACTTATGTGATTTCTTTGAGGAAATTGATCTGAGAAATTGTTTGGCCGTAAAGAACTGATTTGTTGGTGTACACGATATATAGCAGATTGCAGAAAGCTCTATGATTGTTTATATGCTGGTATGATTGTAGTTTGGTCAGTGAAGATGTCGTTTTGTTGGAATCCCTTCGTTGTTTAGTAACATGTTGAAGTGTGAGGTTGGTAAAATTGATGCCTTTTTTTTTTTTTTTTAAATTGATGCTTTTAAATGAGCCCATTATTCCGTTGGGATATGAATACGGTTGTTAGGATCAGATTCTGTTTGATTATGCACAATTTTCCATCACCTGTCATGATTCCTTCTTCAAATGCAGGCGTAACAGTACATATATGAGTGAGGCTCAGCGTAGTGCTCTGAACGCTTTGCTCTTCCGGACTGGAGATCAATCCAGAGACATTGTTCTCGTCCTAGCAACAAACCGGCCTGGGGATCTTGATAAAGCTGTGACTGACCGCATCGATGAAGTGATCGCGTTTCCACTTCCTGGGGAGGAGGAACGATTTAGACTGCTGAAACTCTATTTGAGGAAGTACCTCTGCGGTGAAGGGGATGAAAGATCTCAGTGGGGTTCTCTATTTAAGAAGCAGCCTCAAAAGATAACCATAAAAGACTTGTCAGATGATGTGCTTCGGGAAACTGCTCAGAAGACGGAGGGGTTCTCTGGCCGAGAGATAGCGAAACTAATGGCCAGCGTGCAAGCAGCTGTCTATGGAAGGCCAGACTGTCTCTTAGATGCCGATCTTTTCAAGGAGATTGTAGAATACAAAGTTGGAGAGCATCAACAGCGGATAAAATTGGCAGCCGATGGTGGTCAGCCTGCCTAGATTCTGGTTTGCAAGTTTTCCTTTTCTTAATGGAGAGGCTGCTTCCCCAAAAAATTTTCTGCGAAATCGTCTCATTTGTAATCCTTGGCTTTTAATGGGAAAGACGTGTTTCTATGCAATTCTTTGGTAGATGGGATAATGCTCATACTGTACAAAACGATTGAAATCCAGGGAAGTAGATTAGAAGGAAGCAGCAGTGGTCCTTCGAGAGGTTGAGCAGTTGCAGCTGCTGCTTCCATCTGATTGAGATGAAACTTTCTTTTGTAGATTTGTCCCAAGTAATGGGAAAAATTTATGTGTACATCTTCATGTTTTCGGAATATGACCTTGCGGTAATTGCCAATCTTTGGTTAGGGCATTACCCTTGCTGCGGCTTGACTTTGCATCAGTTTTATTGGGAACATCTGCCTAATTTTAGACAAGAAATTATCCAAACATCAAATGATTCTGTGTCATGCATGATACAAGAACATCATTGCTAATGTCCTAGAACATCATTGTCTCTTTGGTGGTTCTGTTAATTAGCTAATTGAAATTCGTTTGATTTATTCTCAATTGAACTAGGCGATGATGATTGCCTTGCTGTTTATTTGTGCATTATTACCTCCTACTTATTACTAGAGTCATTCCTGGAACGAATACAGGGAGAGGAATAATAGCATGCACCTAGGAGAATGTCCTTTCTTTTATATTTGATCACGGAGGTCATTTTCTTGATAAAGTTGAAGGGGAGGGTGGGGTTGATCCCATGAGAAACTCTCGTATGCTTCGTCATAAGAGCTAAAGTACTCGTTTCTCAGGTAGTCAAATCTCTATGCCCATGTCCTTGAATATATAGAAGGCCCATGGATACCTGTATGCCCGTGAACTGGTTAAGTATAGACTTTCGTCCTGTGTAGGTGGTCATGCTCGGAGTAGTTCGCAAGAAGTAGATGAAATTCGAAAGAGTGGTCCCAGTTCGTGAGTTGGAAATTTCACGATGCCCAAATCTTCCATGCCGCTCTTAAGGGTTTGAGAGTAGTTAATCATTACCATCATTTTGCACACAATGGCATTGGCACCTTGTATACTAGTTCGTATGCATTCACCATTCTTGTATGGCTATGTTTGTTAAAAATTTCAATGCGCCATAACTTATTTGCGCACGTGATACGTGTGTTCGAAAATGAGAAGCTACGAAATTTCAAGGTAAACAATTTCTACAAAATTAGATTTTGTACTTCGGGTTGGTTGAAAAATTCCTCCCATATTTGATGGACAAGATGGGCCATGAATTGTTTAATTCATCGAATAATACACGTATATAGTATCAACAACCAATATAACAAATAGTTTTATGATATTACGTGCACGAGCCTTTTTAGAGTGTTCGATTAATGTCATTGAATTGCAGTGAAAAAAGTTTCATAAAAAAAAATCATGAATCTATCATATCGGTACCAATTAAGTTTTAAGTTGTTTTGTATATATATTAATTTAATTCGTTCGGTCAATTTTGATTGAAAATCGCCGACGTGGATGTTGGTCGTCCTAAGTATTATGATTGACAATAACGTGGATAATTTTGAGCCATACTATTTGAGAGAAGAAAATAAAAATTTAGTCATAAGTCAAGTTCCCGATCATATTTGTCATCTGGGCATTTTTTTTTTTTTTTCGTTCCCCGAAAAATAGTCTGCCCTTTGAAACGTTCTTCCTTTCATCTAGACACCGCTGCTCAAAACTCAAAACCCGATACGCGCGCGAAATCCTCCCCGCGCCCCCGACCGACGCGGCACCCCGTGGCCTTCCCTGCCAGCGACACGTGTCGCCACCTCCGCCCGGTCAGCTTCGTCCCCCCCCACCCGCCACGTTTTCCGAACCTGCTTTTAACGGCTCTCTTCGCACTGCGTTTCCCTCTTCGCTTCTTTCGTCGTCATCTTCATCTTCTTCCTCAATCGCTCGCCTTTCAGATTTCGCGCGCAGAGAGACACTCGCCTTCGCGTACTCGAACCAGAGCTTCCTTTTATCTTTTTACCTGTTATTTTTGGATCAGTCGCTGCGAGACTGCAACTTTGCACCGGAGAAGAAGCATGGCCAAGAGGATTTTGATTTCCATCACGTTGCTGCTGGCGGTCGCGCCGGGGACGTGCTGGTGTTGGGCAGACGATGCCAAGGACGACGCCAAGCACAGAGCTTGGCAGGACGGGACCGACTCCTGGGCCGATTGGGAGTAATTTACTCTCTCTCGCTCTCTCTCTCTCTCTCTCTCTCTCTCTCTCTCTCTCTCTCTCTCTCTCTCTCTCTCTCTAATTGAATCGATCGAGCGTTCACAATTTCGAATCTGCATTTGTGTGTGATGATTATCGTCTGGGATTTTCGGTCCACGATAGATTGAGACGGGTGGCAGGTCCGACGAGTAATTTGAGGAATGTGTTATTATTATTATTATTTTTTTTTTTTTTTGGTCAGAGGGGAATGTGTTATTGCTGAGCCTGTTTTACACTTTTCGTGCTTTCGGCGTGTTATGGTGATCGATTGCGTTCAAGATTTATGACTGTCTGCATCATCGGACAGATTAACTGATAATCACATTAGTCAAACGTTAATCAATCTAAGCACGTGTTACGATTTTTCTGAAGATAAATACATTGTGTTCATCATCCCTGAAAAGCACGACAAAATGTTCAAATATATACCATTTTGCCTTTCATTGTACTGTCAGTTATAAAGGTTACCGCATATTTCCGTAAAACTATTAGAGATGACTATACACCACGAATATGATAGACATTCATTGTTTGATGGGTAAGATGGTAGCAAATTTTGATAGATTCCAAATGAAACATATAGATCAAGGGTGAATGTATGGATTCAAGCGCAATCTAGTGTTTGATCGAGTGATATAACGGATATAATAGGTACATATTTTCAACCTCAAATTGAACTGAACAGTAATTCAGATGGATGATAATGTTATTATGCTATTATCCATATGAGATGTTCCTTTAGGAAATCTAGTAGTTTATTTTTCCCAAGTATGTTATCACATGATGTAATATAGCTGTGCCATAATTTCAAAAATAATCATTGTCTAGAATTGCTGGTTAAGTTCAGTTAGTTGATGGCATGGGATGCTACAATAATTAACAGCATATAAATGAAGGAATTCAAGGGAAGAGGTTTTGCATTAGCCTTTCTTCATACATATTGCTTGAAATGTCCGGGTAAATTGGACGGAAAGGTCATTTTACTTTTGGGGGCTTTTTTATTGGTATCATTTGTTTCATGCCAGTACATCATCTCCTTGTTCCATTGTTTATTGGTCAGTTTTAGTAACTTGGTTCTAATTTAAGATTTCCATGTAATGAATCGAAGAAATGGCGTTCATGTGAAAAGGTGCAATTGAATGACTTTTTGTGCCGTCAAGTATAGTTATAGATGGAACACTACTTCCATAAATTGCCATCTAAATGGAGACAATACTGCTGTTTTGCACTATTTCTTCCTCCCTGCAATATAGAGAACTCAGTACAGCTGGGGTATTAATTATATTTGGGTAGTTTAGTAATTAGGCTGATAGAGTACATCTATATGTTTGTTAATCTATACTACAGTCAAGGGCAAATCTACTAACAGACATTGTCCTAGACTTCTTGCTTTAGCTGGAGAGTTTGCAAGCATTATTCCATTCAAAGATCAGGTCGAGGTTATGGTCCTGTTTGAGAAGTTGCTTGCAAACAAGAGAAACCATTAGGATTAGGAAACTAAGTTTAGTCTGTGCAAACTAATTTTTCTGCTGGAAGTGGACAGATAAACGTTCCTAATTGTAAAAGATATGCATGGAGCCACATAGATGTTCAAGATTATCGACTTAGGCTTAATTTTTCTCAAAGATGCTGCGAGTTGAAAATAACTTCGATTGTGACAAATATGAGCAGTAAAGTGCATTGCTTTTCCACTAGATTTTGTAGTTCCTAATTTCTCTCGCTTTATGCCCCTATTATTGCCCACAAGAAAAAAAGCTGAGAAAATTTGGGAAATTGGAGTTGTTAAACGCTTTATTGTTTGTAAACACTGCACTATTCATCGATGATATCTGTGTTTGGATTGGTACTTTATGTCCTTAATTTTCGAATATTTGTCAAACGAGTTTGAATTGATTCTAGGGATCACAAAGCTTGAAGCTTATTTCTTGTCCTCCAGTTCAAATTTTTGTGTAACTTTGTTCGAGTGTGTTACTTGAATTGTGTAGTTGATAGAAGTATGTATCACTTGCTGACGCGAGGAATTATGTGATAGGGGAGGTCTTACAACTAAGCAAGACAAAGTGGAAGATGTAGCTTACGATATCGTTGATAAGGCTGGGCATGCCGCTTCAAAGGCCACCAGTACAATGAAATCTGCCGCATCGGGTAATTCATCACGACCTTACACTTTGCATGTGTGTGATTTTTGTTTTCGTTTCTCTTGCACATTTTGTTCTTTGAAGTTCTTTGAAGTTCTTGTGGCATATATTCATATGGTTGATACAACTTAATAGGAAAGACGACACTGCTGCAAGTTATCTTCTAAGAAATTACTTTAAAAAATATGTAGATATCTAATAAATCCATGATTGTCTGGTGAAGCAAGAAATTGTCCCCAAATCTTCATGACTAAAATTGGATGTCTCTTCATTTCATGCAAAGGCATTGTGGAGGCATCAGTCTAATGATACTGGAGTGGATTTCTTTCAATATTGCACAAGTCGTACATATAACTAGGATAGGAAGATGACTCATGCATCGAAGCCCTAATTGACAGACCTGTCTCATATGTTATTCCTTGGTCACTCTTCTATTCATGCAGATGCCTCGAAATTTGCTTCTGACAAAGCCGGAGAGGCTGCCAATTTGGCCTACGGAAAAGCTCATGACATAGGGAGTTTTGCTTCGGAGAAAGCCGACCAAGGTATGAGAATGGCATCTGATAGCGTTGGTGATGCCAAAGATTCAATGGCGGAAGCAATGGAGTATGGCAAAAACAAAGCAGCTGGTACTTATGGCACAACTAAAGACTATCTGCTCATGGCTACTGATATGGGCTTAGATAGAGCTAGTGATATATCTGGAGCTGTGGGCCATGGAATAGATAGAGCAGCTGATCTTTATGGTCAAGCAAAAGACAAATTGAATAACGCCACCGACATGGCTTCAGATAGCGTGCAAGGAGAAATAAGAGATGGCAGAGAAAGAGCTTCTGATCTCTACGGTGAAGCTAAGGAGAAGCTGAACATGGCCACTGATGTGGCTTCAGATGGGGCTAGTGATGCGAGAGAGAGAATGACAGGTGCAATGGGGTACGGAAAAGACAAACTAGAGGACGGTTACAACGAGGCAAAGAACATGGTTTCAGACAAGATTGGTGATGCCCAGGAGGCTATTGAAAGAGCTGTAGGATATGGAAAGCAGAAAGTAGCGAATGCATATGACGAGGCAAAGCACGGGGTCAACAGGGCATCGGACATGGATTCGGAGAAAGCTGGTGATGTGGGGGATCAAGTGGCTGGTGCAATGGGCTATGGGAAAGATGAAGCAATGGATGCATATGATGAAGCTTTTAAGAAGGTCGGGGAATCGTATAAAACAGCCAAGGAGGCCATGACGCATGAGGCCAAGTCTAATTATGAAGCAGCGAAGGAAAGGGCTTCAGAGGCAGCCGGTTATCTTGGATCAAAGATGAGATCGGACGGCTCGGAGCTGTAAGCCCAATCAACTATTGTGACATTAATTAGTAACTTTCGGTCATTTCATAGTTTTGATGATTCAACTAACTAGGTGCGACCTTTAACTCGCCTCATGGTAAGATCTTGAGCCTCCAATGAAAGGATTTAGTCAAGAGAGTGATGTAGATTTACTGTTTCAGTACCACTCTTTGGTTAGCCCTCATCATCTGTGTTCAGACGAGAATAATAACTCCTGGTTAGTAGATTTACCTTTTCATTACCACACTTTGGTTAGCCCTCATCGTCTTAATACGGATGAGAATAATAATTCTAGATTATGAATATGTTGTTTGCTGATAGTGCTAAAACAGTGGAGACAGCTTTGCTGCCCTAGATATTGCAATATATACTAGTTCAGCTGCCCACTGCAGGATTGTTCACAACTGGTTGACAAACTAAATGTGCTTCAGTTTATTTCATGAGATTTAGAACTCTAAACTTGATGAAATGGCTTCCTTGAGAGAATCTTCAAGTGTTTCTCTTTGTAATTGCTGCTTGTTGACATGCTTTGGAGATGATTCTTCCATTTTCTCGGCTGAGGGCATGACATTTTGTACAGCATCAGCTGCTAATTCTAAGGGAGCAAGGCATGAAAAATTTCCGCTTCAACCTTTTTCACCTTTATTCTCAGCATGGTTTTGACTCTGAAAACAAGCTTGAAACAAACTTGGATCCTTTCAACATCGTCTGAGTCTAGGGGTCTGAAGAGCTCCCACTCCATCGACAGATTCAGTCACTTTCGTCGTGTTATCTTCTTTGCATCTGTCTATTGATACTTTGAGGTCAGCGTCCTAGGAATCTCATTTTTTCTAAATGGTGACGAAACTAATCTCTTTTTATTTCCAAGTGCTGGAATGAACATCTATCCATTGAGCAAGGAGTAGGCCGAAGTGAAAACAACAGGCATGCAAAAAGTGGTGAATTCGTTATCTGAACTTGTTCCAGTTAGCGACGAAGCTTGTTCCTTCCAAGTGCGTTCAATATTGAATCCCGATATTCTTCTTTCTTATTTGTCTCGAACATTTCTACCATTGTCGCTAGTGCGATTTCTCTTCTGGCTTCGTTCTAAGATGTGACGATCGACTTCCTTGCCTTCTGTTAGATCATCCACCACGCTTAGAGGACCACCCTAGCTGAAATTATGGAGAGGGCTCACCTAAACTGTAGATTGTACAATTTCATGTGAAAGCTATCCTGGTCCAATCCTTGCCACATTTTTATTTGGACAAGATAGATCTTGTGCGATCAAGTAGATTTCCTATGTAAAGTCCTCCTGGTTCTGTCTTTTCTTGGTCTTCAAATAGCATGAACTTATCAGGAATTGAAACACAAAAGGGTGAATGACATATCCATCTCATGGGACCATTTGTCTGAATTTGTCTGACAGAGGCGTAACAGTGTCCCCCATGCATTAAAAGTAGCAAATAGAGGTACACTGTACGTCCCTCATCGCAAGGGACCCTAATAGTGATTAATTTTTCAGCTTCTAAGAAGAATCTTACATAGTTTCCCTAAGCAGTGCCTGAATAGTGTAAACTCGGAAGTTTTCATGGTGGTTTCTTTTTTTTTTTTTTTTTTGGTCATATTCATGGTGGTTTCTTAGGTATCGCTATCTTATTCAGTACTTTAGCGACCTAAAGAGAGATACTGTCAACTCCTCTTTCCTTTATCGTTTGATCCTTTTAAGAAGCTGATGATTGAGAAAATGGGCACCAAAGGAACCAAAACATCATGGGACAAAGAGCTTAGGAAGTTAAGCTAGAAACATTGTACATGAAACTTTTCCAGCTGAAAACCCAAATTGAAGTTAGTACATGTACCTTCACCTTTGTCTCGAGGACCCAAAAAATTCATTCTAGCTATTATCTTTCTGTATAATTCAATGTCCCCCAACATATAAGAGGCCTCAATTGGGGACGGTAGGCAGGTTTTACCATGAATTAATAAGCAGCTCTGAGTTGCTGATGATTCGGAAGCATCTAAAAACGGCAGGATCTTTGCTACAACAAAGCCTTGGAAACGGGGGGAAGTCAGCCAAAATTGACTGCTCCGATCTATTTCCTCTAATCATGAACAGACAGTATCGACAATTACAATCTTATTCCCTAACAAGAGTAACTTGATCTTTTTACCTTTGTTGCTTCTTCATGGCTTGTTTGTTGTTGTGCATCCACACTTTGAAGGCCTTCCTTGTCACACCGGCCTCGGCGCAGAATTGCATCACTTCTTGTTCATCTTGCTTCTGAATCCTCCACCCCAACTTCTCGGCGAATTCCAACATGATGTCTTTCTGTTGCTGAGTGAACTTTGTCCGAAACCTTTTCTTCGATGACCCCAGCTGTGTCGATCGAAGCACAGCATCACTATGTTGAATCATAGTAAGGTCTTCACTTGAAGAATCTTCCGGGACACCCCCGCCGAAGGCCATCATCACTTGTTGATTTGGGGCCGCCATGCCAGCGGTGGCAGCAGCAGCACTTGATATGCAATAAGAGAACCTGTGATGCAGATTGATTGGGTTTGGCTGGGGAATTGCATGATGTTGTTGGGGAGGAGGTAAAGCAGCTCTTTGGCCATTCGTTTTGTTGCTGCTATAGTAGTGGCTAGGTGTGTACTGCGGTTCACCATCGACCTCCTTCCTATGGAAATTGCGGTGGCACTCACACGCAGCGCATCTGAAATACCGCGGCGTCCCTTCCTCCCCACTGGGCATGAATTCTCCGCAACCGTCGACAACATGGCTGCCCATGCTTGCCGCATGATTCTTGAGGCACTCTCTATACCGGACAGTGGAGGCAGAGACAATAGCGGTCGCCAGCTGCAGCTCTGGCGTGGGGGATTGCGTGTGTCGCCCTAGCGGCGGTGAGAGCGGTTCCGCGTGTGGTCTAATGCTGACCGAACTGCCCCCGGGAGCTACAGCGATCGGAGATGGAGACGCAACTGCAAACTGATCTTGGTCGGTTTCTTGATACTCTCTTCTAGGCTTGCTTGCTGATTGGTGTGGATTTGGTGGGTGGTGGTTCTGAGGATATAGATGATTGCGATGATCTAGGGTTTGATCTCTTCTAACACCAGAGGCTGTATTTGCAGGAGAGAATTTGGAGGAAGAATCTTCATGTGGAGGGTTGTACTTGTACCCCAAAGAACTTGGCATCTCTCTTTCCTGTTCTTGGCCTCCCAGTTCCATCTAATCTTTGCCCAGGCCTGGTGATAAATACAGCCTTGATCTTCCAAATCTCCCAACGTGCTTATTTAATGGAAGTCAAAACAAGCTACAGAGGTCTATCATCTTCTTCTACTCTCCATCATGGTTTATCCCTCTTAAATCATGGAGTCTCCTGTGCTGATCTCCACCCTAATTCATCGTCCCATCTAATCAGAGAAGCATCTTAATCCTCAGGCCTAATCCACCCTAGCTGACCCCCCACAAGAAATACTTATATTCCTACAAGCTGCTGCTTCTTTTCTCACGCTGATTTTGACATTGTGTCTGGTGCTGATCCCACCAACCAACCCACTTCACTGTTTTGAAAACCCTTCTCTCTCTCTCTCTCTCTCTCTCTCTCTCTCTCCCTAGCTGGATTCCAAAGTCTTGCAACCAAAGCAGAAGGAAGGAAGAACACACACACAATGACACAAAACTCCCAACTCAATCTCCCTCTTTTTTCGACCCAAAAAAAAAAAAAATCTCCCTCTTTTTCCCCCCTAAAGAAAGGTAAGTGTTTGGAATTTGAAAGTGAAAAACTGTGAGGATAGGAGATCAGAAGCACAAGAGGGTCCCCACCAGTAGTATATAAGACTCACCTGAGTGTTTTGGGGCTCTGTGGATTTGGGGAATTGAAGGAAACGGCTGATTCAGTAGCCTTGCTAAATCCTAAAGATCTGAGAGAATCCAGGAAGAGAAAGAGGGAGTTTTAAGGGAAGGAATTGTGTTTCCTAGTGGCCATCCGGGCCATAAAGAAGCAGGAGAGAGAGGAACAGGTTGGGTGGGGATCGTACGAAAGAAAGAGAGGGGGAGATAATGCGGTGACAGTGTGGAGTGGCATTGGCAGAACAACCGACAAGGTCATGTTCTTCCTCTCCCGCGGCCTGCACACGGGTCCATCCCCTCAATATTCCTCCATTTCTTTTCTCTTCCTTCCTGCAAAACCTCAAAAGGGTTCTGTGAGAGATAGAGAGAGAGGGGGGGCTTTGTTAGCCCTATCTCGATGTTGTTGGAGCTCAAGATCTGTCAAGAACAAAGTGCCTTTGAACATGAGGAAGATGAGAAGAAGCAGCAAACCAACAATTAGAGGAGCTCTCAACCAGGTGGATTAAGCTTGAGATGATCGGCTCCCTCTCTCTCTCTCTCTCTCGGTGGTAAAGGCATGAGGGCATTAAAGTGAAAAAAAGTGCTGGTCCACAGGACAGCACTTGGTCCTATCAGTGCATGTCAGATTCTCTCTCTCTCTCTCTCTCTGTCTCTCTCTCTCCAGTGAATGGTGATGAAAATTTCTAAGACATTGGGTGCACTATGTAATTATACTTTTCCAGAGGCCTCCTACATTTGATTACAGCAAACATACTCTTTAGGCTCCTTTTGATGTTACTTGCTACTGTTGTGCTCTAGTTGCACAAGGATGTGTTTTGTGCCATCATTTTGGTTGTGCTTAGAACACAGCATCTTGAAGTAGGTGTGGTCGAGCAATCCCCGTTTCATCTCCACATCGGATCACCAGTTGTTGTAACTTTCAAGTTTCGATTAAAGAGATCAAGTCAACCGCCGCATTTCATACATTACACACGCCATGAACAAATGACGACGGGACAAAAGAAAAGTGAACATGTTTCAAAATAATGACGGAAGTCACATGTTAGTGATTCATTTATTGCTGTATACTCTAATTTTTTTTTTTCGAATAGAGCTTGTCCCATGTTATTTTACTTCAACTTTATTATCTTTCGAATGGCGAGATCAATCGTTTCTTTATCGAGATGGGCTTTGCGGACGTATGTCAACTGGCTGCATGCTTAGCTTTCTTTCATGACAAATGAAGAAACTAAGATGTTTGAAGACATATGTGGTACTTAAGTTAATTATTGGAAACTTCAGCTAAAGGCTGGTACCTTTCCCATTATAAAATCACAAAAGAACACATATGAGCTTGGCTACTCAATGCTTTCCAGGGAGATTTTTCTTTTTTTGTTTTTTTTTATATTATCCCCTCTATTAGTCTAAGGGACCAATTTCCGAGTAAGTTAATCGTTGAGCTGAAGGAACATTAAAGATGCATTAATTTAAGAAAATTCTAAGAAAAGGACAAGAGATCTAGTGTCTAAATTTGGGAGGTGGTCGGACTAGGGGCACGTGGCAAAAGCCCATCCAAGTTTCTCCCAATCACCTTCAATCTTATCATTATTAATATTATTGATTATTACTTTTAAATAATCTTTTTTGTTTTTTTTTTTGGGTGAGATGAGATGTCGTCAAACCCGTGTTCTTTGACTATACTCATCTTGGCAAACCTTTGTTTTAAATAGCAGGGTTTGCTAGATACTCGGATGGCGGAACAGGACTGGCGTCTTTTGTGTTAATTGGAATTCTAGGGTTCATGGGGTGTCATTAGTAGGGTCTTCCTCGAGAATTTGACCGTTATGTCTATCGCCGTGGCACTGTCGACGGCTCCACCGTCTTGACGTTCGATCGCTGAAATTCGGTTGTCATATTTGTATTCTTGTCTCTCCCTCTCCATAGAATCGACAGTCGTGTTTTTGAACTTAAAATCTACATGATTATCCAAAACAATTTTTGGCGACCTTCGATCTATACGATAAGAGAGAAAGAGAGAGAGAGACCTTTATTCAAGCTCTGCGATCGAGTATTCAATGCAATTATTCGATGGTGCACGTGATCGGCCGACTGTGGTTCACATATATGATGGAGATACGGAGCATAAGTTGCTATTCATCAAGAAGAGGGCCAATGAAGATAAGGGAGAGACGGTAAAAAAGAGAGGAGCTTGTGTGTTTCTCAACTTGGTAAGTTAGCACATATAACATGTCATAATCAATGACCTACTCGAAGTTTAGTAAGTCTTTTTATGGATTAAAAAAAAAGGTTTAGTAAGTTCAGACCGCCCAATTTTTTCCCCGTTTGTGCGATCGAAGCGGACAGTGTCGGCAACATTATCCCTAGCAAGAGAGAGATGTAAGCTACAGTTGTTGCTAATATGTAGCCTCAATATATCAAGGTAATAGAAAGATCTTAAAAGTATCAATTGTTATAACATGAGATTAACAATGCATTGAAAATTGGAATGCACTGTGCTTTTGTTACATTTAAAGCTGTTTAATTGCTAATTTCCGTTAGTGTCATGATGACGATGGTGATGATGAGAATAGTCTCCTATTTTTCAGGAGAGCGAATTAAAAGGGCAGCCTACCGCCCTACGCTCTTTAGGTTCGTGCAGCACCACGGCAGCCTACCTACAGAAAAAGTCCAAAACGTCAACTCTGAAAAACCAAGCTGACCTTTTGACCTCAATTCAAATAATGTTGGTAATTTTTTTGTACTGAATATGATCAATAAATTGGTCATTTTTTTTTTAATAAGTTGCTGACTCATATAAGAATTAGGTTAATTATCTATTGCAAATTTCTGATTTTTTTTTCCAATTAGTTATGAATCTTTATTTGCGCAACTTAGTAACATTCTAGTTTATCAACTTTTATACGAAATTACAAGTCTTAATGTGAGTTTTTTTTTTCTTTTTTATGTAATATCTTTCGCTTACGAGTCTTACTTGATTCTATTGTCAATATTTATTGTTTGTTTGAAGACTGATGATCCATCAAACAACCAACTTTTGTTTGCGTGAGGTAAATTACCAATCTTCATTGAGTTATTTACCAACATGTCTAAAAAATTAAGTTATCATTCTGGTTCTCACTCAATTCACTTTACTAAGTTACCATCATTGCTTGTAAGCAATCACCAAAGTTTTGGAAAGTACCAACGTTCCAATATAATACGTACTTTTGGTGCTTGCATGTTAAAAAAATCATCAGCTTTCATACAAAATCACCCACCTTAACCCGAGTTACTCCTCAAGTTTTTACTGATTAACATACTAACTCATTTTGAAATATCAACTGTTTTCAGAATCGCCTATAATGCATATCTGGTCATTTCGAAATTACCAACATCTATAGAAATTTGTCAAATTTAGTTACTAAGTGGTACCAATCTTTCAAAGTTAACGTCTTTTTTATGAATTTACCATTTTTTATTTGATTAGTTAAATTATTTTGGTGTTGAGTTATCAACTAATTTCAAGTTACCTATTTTTATAGGACTCACTTAATAACGATGGACCGTTTCAAAATAACTTTTGTCATAACTCATTAACTTTTATTTGCGAGGTGCACCACCACTGCAAATTCATCAATTTTAATTTGAAATTACAAACTTCAATGAGTTACTTACCAACTTGTTTCGATAATTTACCAGCTAAGTTTACGTTATAAATCTCAGGGGAGATCCAAAAACCTCTTACGAAAGTATAATTCGGCCATAAAACTCTCAAAAAGTGCAATAAACTCTTGAAACTTGTCAAATATGTATAATCAAATCCATCGCTTAACTCTATCGATTTAGCTAACAGAAAATGCCGGGGCTTTATAGTCATTGTTTTTCTTAAGCCATTGTGGTTCACCTTACCATTCAGCAAAACAATTTAAGAAAAGAGGAAAGGGAACAAGAAAATTGACAAGTAAACAGAAGAACATGACTTCAAACAAAAACTAAAAAAGCGCGTATGGCAATACTTTTACTTATTTTACTCCTTCTTTTGAGCAGAAGTTGATTTTTCTATTTTTGGATAAAAGTAAACCTTTTAAATTTCTTTAAGTGGCTCCAAAACTACTTATGGAGCAAAAAAAAAAAAAAATGCTTTAGAAGTTAAAAAAATGAAGTTGCGTAAACAAATGGATTTCTGCTCTGGAAGTTATATTACCAAATGGATTTATATTTTAGAAGCACTTCTGAAGCAGAAATTTTACTTTAGAAGTGTTGTCATGCGCGCTCTTAAGACTCTCTAGCCACCAGTGATGAGGTTTCTCTACAGGAAAGTAGGTCGCCCGCGATGACTCTTTCTTCCTACGGTTCCTTCTTAATCGCTCTCTCTTCACGGGTTCGATCACATATGCAAGTGAGGAGAGAGAAGTTTGTGCTGTGTTTGGTACAGTGAAGGGAACTTGATTTCGAGGGAAGATGAGTGAATCTTCGTTTTGGTTTTTTTTTTTTCTTTGGGGATAAGTACATCGAAAGTCCTAAAATTGTCACAAAAGTGCGATTAACTTATAAATATTGCAACCAAGTTATAAAGCTTGTCAAATTGTTGCAATCGTGTAATTCCGTTAACTTCGTCCAATTAGGCTAATAGAAATTGTCAAACATTATTTTTTTTCTTCTAATTCCCTCTCCTACATGTTTTCTTATTATTTTCTTGGGAAAATTATCTAAAAAGTCCTAAACCTAGTGAAGTTTGGCCAACTTAGTCGTAACTTTTTAATTGTGATAATTGAGTCATAAATCGTTTTGCAATTTGTCAATTTAGCCATTTCGACCAATTTTGCCAAAAATTGCCGATGTGGATGCCTATCATCTTACATAGCACGGTCGATGTTGATGTGATTTTTTTTTTACTTTTTCTTTGTTTGTTAATTTTTTTGATTTTTGATTTTTGATTATTTATGCCAACAAAAAAAAGATTCAAAAAATTGTCCACATCAAGATTGATAGTGACACGCAAGACGTCAACATCCACGTTAGCAATTTCGAGCAAATGTAAACTGGAAGGACTAAATTGGCAATTAACATGCATTAAAACTAAAAAGATGTCTTTTTTTTTTTTTCAAGATAGTGATTTTTTAATTCCAAAAATTTAATTGAATTGGATTTAAAATATAAAAAAAAGACAAATTTTTCTTTAAAAAAAAAACCCAAAGGCAGAAGGCCCTCACCAAAACCATAGGTAGGACCTTAAGACCCTCGTATCCTGGGAAGAGAGTAGCGTCCCTTGCCCAGGTCAGGACGAGGGTCACAGGGCCCTCACCGGCATTTACCGTGGATGGTGGGGCAAGGACGACGAGGACCTATAGCCTGGACTTCTTTTATTTCTGTTCTTTAAAAAAATAGTCTATTTATTTTGGAGAAATTTCAAATAACGGCTTTAAATGCTTTCACTTTTTTTTTTTTAATCAAATAAGGGCATGAAATGGATGTTACTTTTACAAATAAGGGCATGAAATGACCATGATTGTTTGTATCGTGTTTGATCCTCCCGCCCGTGGTCGCCGCCCTATTATAGGACTAGCAATCCGATTCTCCGATGAATCTTAGGAATTGGCCGGCATATTTTTTTTTTTCTATTCCCTGCAAATTCAAAAACTTGTTCCAAAGCGAAGATGGAGGCGAATATTTTAGCTATGTGCAATCTTAGATCTATCAATGCAAGTCAACCTCCCCAACACCCAAAATTGAGGATTAAGAACTCATATCCCAACATAGCTAAGAGTTTTCTCTTTAAGAGCATAAGACAAGTCGCTGAAGTTCCGCATGTAGCAAAATATAGAGAATCCCCAACTTTGGTAATGTTCTAAATGCAGGTACATGAAAGTAACCAAAGAAGAACCAAAACACAATCCACAGCCAGGACCTAATGAGTTCGATGCAACCAACCAAAGCGGAGAACCAAAAAAAAAAAAAAAAAAAAGAAAATTCAAAGATGCGAACCAGAAAACAAAATCCAAAAATGCTGAAACTTTAAGGAGCGAGAAATGAAATTCTGGCAAATTAGGACAACTAGGCGACAAGCGTTGAGGTTGGGAGAGGCAGATTGGTACCTAAAAAACCGTCGAGATCGAGAGTGAGTGTGACTGAGAGCTCACCAACCTCGAGGCTACGAGAGTATGACCGCATGACTGAGAGTTTGATGGAGGTCGTGACTTTTGAGAGAGAAATGTGTGACCGCATGAGTGAAGAAAGGGGTAAATCAGAGCAATTAGGCACGCGTGAGAGAATTATTGAGTATGAAGAATGGGTAATTTAAGTAAATAGGGATTTTATTCATAACAATACACATACGTATAAATGCACACTTCGAGTGATCCGACAGGGTACGTCCGCACTTAAAATCGAAAACTGGATCGATACTTATCGAATATGGTGCATATCAAACCCATCATCGCCCTTAATAAAATGGTGACGGGATCATCGTAATTAATAATATGCGAGAGACGGTGTTGATCCATCATCCTTTATGGATCATGCAAAACCTTCTCTTTCGGTTATCCTTTCCATTCATTTGGTCACCCTCGACGGGACGTAAAGCTTCCCCACGCTCGGTCGTGGTTAACACGCTGCAACTCCTAATGGCTCCAAGAGAAAGTAAAAAGACGAGAGGAGGAGGAAAAAGAGGCGAGAGATAAAAACGCAGGAACCGACGTCGATTATAACAGCTCAAAAGGTCATTAGCGAACAAAAAACTTGAGAGATTAGAGAGAGAGGGAGAGAGAGAGAGAGAGAGAGAGAGAGGGAGAGACATCAAATCACTCCACGACCAAAACCCCAAACCTAAGTCCAAAGGAAGTGATAGAGAGGAAGACTCGTGTTCAGGAACATGGCATAAAGTACGAGTGAAGTGCAAAATTATAAATTTCTTTTAAAAATTTATTACATTTTTATCAATTTAGTTTTAAATTTTTTAACTTTATAAATTCAGCCATATTGATCGGAAATCATCGACATAGACGTCATCTGTCCTATGTGGCACGACCGGCGCCGAAGTGAATGGTTTTTTGATAATATCTTAATATTTTTTTTGAATTTTTTTGTTTTGTCTTTCTTTTTTTTCCTTTTTTTCTTCTCGGTGGCCGGCAAGGACCGTGTCACGTGAGACGATCGGCGTAGAAATCGGCGATTTCTAGCCAACACAACTCAATTGACAAAAAAATAAAAAAGATTAAAAACCAATTGATAAAATTACAACTATTAAAATTGAATTGACAAAAGCATAATAAATAAATTTGGAACTTTTGTTTTGGTCCCGGATGGAAAGGAAGACAAAGGCATATCTGTTCTTGATCGTCTCATGGAAAGCCAGTCACATCATTTTCTGCACGCGCGATCTCTCTCTCTCTCTTTCTAGGGTTTATAATGGAAGTGGGAATCTCTTGTAGCCCAAATTTTAACGTCATCGTCATGGAAAAGCCACCGCTCAATGTTGATCTGACGAGAAATCCCTAATTATATTCTCGCTTATCATCCTCATCATCATTGTGATTTACTTGATAATGGCACTTTCCTCGACTAAGATGGGATGGGATGGGATGCTTTGGCGGATTCCCAAAGGTTCGCCTCCGATCACCGAAAGAGCCCGGGCCAGAATTTTATCGTTCCGTGCGCTAAAACGGTTACGACGATTTCGGACGTTGATGAATCGTAAATTATGCCGTCTTACCGATCTTTATTCGATTATCTATGAAATGATGATTTTTCTACCGATCTATCAACTTTTAACGACATGGAATCGATCGCGTTATTGTCGGTTTCATCTCTCGAATAAGAGTTTGTAACATGAAACTAGTTTATAACTTCATCGGAAAAGATTAATAAGAAACACAAACAAAATTGGTACTCCTTTATAAAAGTTGGTAGCTTCATTAAAAGTTGGTTAATTATAAAAAAAAAAATTAGGTGATTTGTAAACGAGCAAATCAACGTCGATATGGGCTGAAGGAAGAAGGTTGGTAAGAAACTCAAATGAAATTAGTAATTTCATATAAGAGTTAGTTACTCCAATAAATATTGGTAATCTAGAGAAGAGTTAATAATACTGTAAATTGTTCAAATAATACTTGGCAACCTACATTTGATTAGAAATCATAAAAAAAAAAAAATTAGGCATATGACTCAAGTAAATACAGTGATTTGATATAAAAGTTCTGAAGTAATTCAATAATATAGGTAATTTGGAACCAATCAAGTACGCATCGGCAGGTAAGTGGCCGATCAAACAAGAGTTAATAGCCTAAAATTAGCTGGGAACTTAATCGGGAAAAAAGAAAGTTGGTAACTCGCTCAAATTAAAGTTGGTAATTAATTTCGAGCAAGAGTTGGAAATAAGCTTGACGAGTTGGGTAAGTTACGCAGGTAAAAGTCAGTGAATCGACACAAAAGTCGATAAGTTACCGATGAAATTATAAACAAACAATTTATAGGCTTCTTATCGCATCTTCACGACGAATCACTCTCAATGATCTGTTCGACGCAACAAAAGTTCCCAGATAGCCGTAACGAATTGCTCCACCTTTTCAAACACGAGTGTCAAAGGATCTAAAACAATGCCACACATAAAAAATGGTGTGAGAAGTGAAGATCTAGGCTTTAAAAATGCCAGCTTTTTTTGGTTGATAAAGCGGCTGCGAAATGCAAATTCATATGTCAAAGACAATGGCCCTCGGCTGAGCTTTGTCTGGTAAGAAGTCAAATGGGCTTTCAAGCGAGCGCAAAACGTAATCCGATAGGCCCATTGGCCTAACTCTTAATTTGATGACGATTTAACAAAAACGTAATTTTTTTTTAATCTTTATGAAGGCTCGTAATCATAATCAGAGTACTCCCAATTGCAAGCATTTCAATTGGTTTAGATATTAGTTGTAAGTTAATATTTGATATCTTGATCTCGAGTCCGTGGTTTTCAAGAATCATCCCATCCAAATCGGGCTCGTCGAGAACCCCGATTAACAACCAAAAAAATTTAGCTAATCAAGTGAAAAATGGTAAATTCATAAAAGAGACGTTAACTTTGAAAGATTGGTAGCACTTAGTAACTAAATTTGACAAATTTCGGTAGAAGTTGGTAATTTCGAAATGAGCAGATATACATTATGGGCGAGTCTGAAAATAGTTGATATTTGAAAATGAGTTGGTATGTTAATAGGTAAGAAATCAAATGGGCTTTCAAGCAAGTGCAAAACGTAATCCGATAGGCCCATTGGCCTAACTGTTTGATGACGATTTGTCAAAAACGTATTTTCCTTTCTTTCTTTTTTTTTATCTTTATGAAGGCCCGTAATCATACTCAGAGTACTCCCAATTGCAAGACATCAGGGTAATACATTGTATAGGTGAGCAAAAAAGACCACCTGGACCGAGATCGATGGCCCGGCTCCCGATTTTAGAGAGATCGGGTCCGGTTCCCTGTTCTTAAAATTGGAACCGGTGGATGGGCGGTTCGATTCCGGGTTCTAGGGTCCAGGATCGAACCGGACCGGATCGGTCTTTTTTTAAAAGTAAACCTAATATTTACTTGTTTAGGCTTAGGGTTTGCTTTGCTTCACTTTAGGCGCAGACCTCTTTTCTTGCCTCTCCAATCTCCACTTCTCTCGCGACTCGCAAGTCCCAGTAGCCGATCCCGTCTCTGTGCCTCACCCTAGGAGCTCGATTGCTTAGCCTTCGTCTCTCATGCGTACGTGTGCCTTTGTTCAACGCCTCCCGCGTTGCTCAACTCGCTCAATCCCATTTCACGCGTGTGCCTCTCGCTCGGCTCACTCAGTCCCTCTTGCCCGAGTTGTGTTCCTCTTGCTTGACGCCTCTCGCTCAAGATCTTAGCTCGAGTTTAAACTCCCGCCTCCCTCTCTTGCTCTGTTTTAGCTAATCGCGGCCGCAATCATGTCTCATCGAGGTAAATGTTGAATGCTCTCTTTTCTTGGCCCCTATTAAGATTTTAATGTTAGAGGTGCATAATTTTTTCACGAACACAAGTTCCTTGGAACGGCCGAGGAACGGGACCGGACCGATGGTCCGGTCCGATTCTTGGTTTCGAGTGTGGCCGATCCTATCCATAGTTCCGAAAAATGGAAACCGGACCGGACCAAGAACTGCTCACCCTTAATACATTGCGCTAGGGAGTCCAATCATGTAGCGGATTGGGTTGCTAAGGCCCAACGTTTGAAGATTTTATCTTGTAATTAGATGTGTCAAATGGGTGGGTCGGGTCGGGTTTGAATCGGGTCGAATATGGTCCAACCCATATTGATCAATTTAAACTGTTTTGACCCATTTTCACATAGTACAAATTTTATGACCCATAACCGACCCAACCCAAACCCGACACATACCCGACCCGTATAGTTTAAACACTTATATATTTAACCAAATCATGACATATTTGTTTCATAAAATTAAAAAAATGTAAAAACTGTTTAGCCGACAAATCCCGGTTGTCACCATGGCCCATCCATCGCCTCCGCTCGCCCACCATCTCCATCGCCCGCCCTCCCACCTGTTAAATTTCAAGAATCAAGTGGAACACACACTGGAGTACACATTTCCGCACCAGGACAAGCAGATCATCAAGCAACAAGTCCAATGCGAGGATTATTTTCTCAATTTCCAGCTGAATGTGAGGCTCCCAACCGCACAAGGTTGCACAAAAACTACGAATATAAAATCACACAAACAAGACAAAAACACTCGGGTAGTCCAAGAAAGACCGAAGAGAGGATTCTCCCCGAGCGGTTGGAACGAGAGCCTCCCGAGGAATTTAGCAATGCAACCGCCTTCGAACCCAACAAACATTGTCATGATGAACACCGCGATGTTGGCGACGACGATCACCGGGACCAACCATGACGTCCACTACTTGTTGGAGTAGCGTCGATGATTCGTGTAGTATGCCGTCTGGTTGTAGCTCCCACTGGGGTAATTGGCCGAGGCGAGGCCCTTCCCGCAGCCTCGCTCTAGATCTCGGCCCGACATTGCTCAAATCGAACCGGATTCGAAGGGAAAAACCAACCCGAATCTGATTCATTGCGCGAACCACCGTTTGCTCTGCCTTGAATTCAGAGAGTTCTCGAAGGGTGACGACATTGGCCGGGCGGGCAAACGGCGGCGGTGGCGAGGTACTGGTCGGTGGCGGTGGCGACGGGCGAGCGCCGGCTTGTGGATGGTCGGGCGCGGTTTACAAGTGAATAAAAGTTATCTTGCGAAGCTGTAGGCCACGAGTCGAAAATAAATCAAGTTAAAACCCATATTTGAATGTGCTTTATAGGCCTAAACCCATATTTGACCTATTTTTTAAGTTTGTTGAACTCATATTGACCGACATGAATAAAAGTGAGTTAAAAAGTGGGCCAAAAACCCATATTGACAGCTCCACTTGTAATTGGCTCTCCAAGCCTCTTCTAACCTTGTGGGACCTTATATGTTCAGAGGTCCATCTATCTTATCATTCAAGGTAAATTTGAATTAATGAAAGCTATTTTTTTCGACCAAAAAAAATTTGGTTTAGATATTAGTTGTAAGTTAATATTTGACATCTTGATATCGGGTCCGTGGTTTTCAAGAATCATCCCATCCAAATCGGGCTCGTCGAGAAGCTCTCGTCGCCTCAAGTTTTTGACCGACACGAATATCGCACGAATCCGCCAGCAAACACGCGAAGCTTATGGGCTCGTCGCTCGTCAAGCATTTCGAAGAGCCTGCGGGTGCTTCCGATCTCATTCGACTCTCTCGATTCGTCTCTCGAACAGAAAAACCCTTCTCTTGCTGTTTTCTCGTGGTTTTCCCAGGCTTTCCCAATCGAACAACACGAAGGTGACGGATCGTCCTACGCTGTGCGAGTGACGGGCCTTTCTCGGTCACGATATTTCGAAGTTCAGACCGGAGTACTTAAGCAGCCGGTGTAGGGTGGTGTTTCTTCCTCTCCTTTTTAGTCTAAATTGAAACCTCTCTCTTTTACCAATATCGTCTTATAAGCAGCCAGGTATAGAGGGAAGTTATGAGCACATAACTTCCGTACCAAGGCTAGCACGATTAATAACACCAGATCAAGTATTAATTACGCGACCTTAATTATCAACCTGAAAATTGAAACCATCTAGGTCAAAAGCCATAATGATACCTAAAGCATTGAACCGGAGGCCTACTACAGGTCAAAGCGGCTAGGAAGAAGAAGCGTAAAGAACGAGAGTTGTTGAAGTACTCCTGGTTAAACCAATGTCTCTTCTGTTTCTAACTCGTAAGGACGGCGCATCCTACTTTTGACAGTGCCGAGGACCACCTTCGCCCGTTAACAGGCTAAACTGAAAGTGCAAAAGGAACTGAGACCGGAACTGGTTCACCAAGTACTCCCGTTCGTGTCCGAAAATCTCGCGGTCGAGGAAGTCCCGCCACTTGCGCCGTACCGGAAGATCTGTGGGCCGGCCTTCGCCTGGCTCTTCTTCTCCTGGGGCCAGGGGGGGGGACTGTCCATGTCCATCTTCTTGTCAAAGCTATCGGTCAACCTAACCCCAAGGAAAGGACTCGCCAGGGAAAGGGACGCTTCGGCTTTGGATTCGCGCACAGTGCATGCGGGAACGTCGTTGTGCATGCAGTGATTAAAGGAGTTGAGGACTGGTCATCTTTCGTCCTTCTTCTTCTTCGACACCCGACAGTCAAAGAGAGGACTCGTGTCTCTCGTTATATTTTCTCGGTCATCAATCCGCAATAATCTCACGGTTCTCGACCTAAGGAAGCAGCAGCAGCAGCAGTATCTTCGAGCTTCAACATGAGAGCCATTGAGGACGCCGAGGACCAGAGGGACGGCCTGAGGAAACCGTTCCTCCTCAGAGGGGTCTGGTACGCAATGCAGGAGAACGGATCGAGGCAGTCCAGCCTCTCCGGACCGGCGCCACGGATCCCCCGCAACGGCACCGTTTCCGTACTCCTCTGCGTCCTGATCGTCGCCTTGGGCCCTATTCAGTTCGGATTCGCCGTGAGCCCCGAATTCGCATAATGCATTTTTGCTTATATCGATCTGACTATCGTTGAATCTTTCTCAATGTCGTGCTGTTTCTCGGGATTTCAGTGCGGATATTCGTCTCCCACGGAGGACGACATAATAAGCGACCTAGGACTTTCGCTCTCGCAGGTTCGACTCGCTTCAGGAACCGGAGTTTAATCTGTTTGTTTTTGCATTGTCAACTGATGCGATTTGTTCTTGATTTGTTCGAATCATGGTGGACGTAGTATTCGATATTTGGCTCATTGGTGAATGTGGGAGCGATGATCGGGGCGATCGTGAGCGGCCACATGGCGGAGTACGTCGGTCGGAAAGGGGTAATGCCGCTCGTTTCGATCAGCTACCTTTTTTGTAGGAGTTTCTTGTAGGGCGATGCTATTTTCACCTCCTATACGGCTATATCCACCCGATTTCAATCAAAAAGACAACCGCCATCAATAATGCCATTGCCATTTAAGTGGTGACCCTAAACTGATTTTAATTTTACATCTTTATATAGATCTAGTTGTCTGTAATTAAGAACTGCGCAATGTTTTGTTTTAATTTACTTCGGGGCACTGCGTTTTCTCTTTTAATGTTGGATTTTAATTTTGTGGAAATTAGTTTTGTCGAACGATTCGAGAAACTTAATTTCAAGAAACCCTCTATAAAGATTTTTTTTCACAATGTAAAAATCATAATTACAGTTTGAGTTGGAGGTGAGACTTTTAAAGATAAAAACACAATTGTACTAAAAAAAAAAGTTTGCATTAGAAAGAATTCTTCTTAAACGCCAGTGAAATGCCATCGTTTTTGGACCGAAAAAATTGATATCATCCCCTCATTATGCATAATTCTTCACATCAATAGCTTTAGTGTATTCCTAAATACTCTTATAACGCATGTCGTGCTTTGCGTAAAAATATTCTGCCTACGGTAAAGAAAAATTGACATTAATATGGCGATTTTTTTCTTTTTGTTTGGTCGAAAGCGAGTTTAATATACATGAAATATCTCCGATAAACAAAAACAAGACAAGCGAAAATGCCTTGGTCGTGGTAACTAGATCTTGATTAGAAACACGAATAAATAGAGGGGAAAAAAAAATTTAACGAAGGGTGGGGCCCAACACTTTAAATTGTAATGGAATGATTTTGGGGGGAACATGGCGGGAACTAGCCATGTATGGAGTGGCAATAGCGCTGTCATTCTTGTCGTATCATTTGTCTTGTAGTCAATTGTATGCAATGGACCCGACCAAAAAAAAAAAAGTTGTATGCAATGGGACAATAGCTTTTAGTTGAGTTCAGGTAAAGGGGCACGTGACGCGGCGCCCCACCAAACGGCGGAATTAAAAAATTGAATTGAATTTTTGAGAAGAATGAAGAGAAAAAGATTATGAGTACTAGAAAAAAAAAAATAAAAAATAAAAAAAATATGAGAATTTAAAGGAAAAATGAGGAAGGCTAAAAATGTAAAACCACCGTTAAAGGACGTTCGGCAATCGGCGCCCCCCCGTCGCCACGCCCACACTTCCGCAATGGGGCCACCGCTAACACCGAACCGCTAGCCGCCCAGATTCGGCCTCGCGCCAATCATTATGGCTTCCGCCGCTACCGATTCCCCCGGGCCTCGCATCGATCATGCACCCGAGGTTGTGGAGGTCGAAGCACAGCCGTCTTCGGGCTCGCGGCCATGGTTGGTGGCTCGAGCTTCGCGGAAATCGGCTTTGAGGACGGGGACAAGAAGCACGCGGCAATTGGGAGATCGGAGCAGGTGATGCCGCGGTTGGTGAAGCTGCTGAATGGAATTCGCCGCTTAAAACAACTTGCTGCATATGGTGAAGGAATAACAGTACGATTTAACAAGATGTTATCATGCCGGAACCTCATTGCTGGATTTCTTGCTTCGCCGGGCTGACCTGTTCCTTCTAAATGTCCAGAACAAACGCCGCTATGAGTGCTTCTGTTAGGTATCCTATGATTCTTGTGTGGACGCTGTTAACTTCTTGCCATGTTCAACTGCAGTCTCTGCTGATCGCCGCAGTCCCTAATGTTATAGGGTGGCTGGCAATCTCCTTTGCCGAGGTGGGTGATCATGATTATGGTCAGATAATTCATGAAAACTCAGCAAAGCTGCATATTAATGCATTCCTCGGGCTGCTTCTGCAGGATTCCTTCTTCTTATACATTGGAAGGTTGCTGGGTGGATTTGGTGTGGGTGTCATTTCTTATGTGGTAATCTTTTGGAAAGCTCTTTCTTTTTTAAAACCCTTTGAACTTGCACTTGGCAGCAGTGTGACAGGATCTCAACTTTGGCCCTTGTCTTGGTATCAATAGGTGCCGGTATATATAGCTGAGGTATCGCCTCAGAACATGAGAGGGACCCTGGGATCTGTGAATCAGGTCAATATGCCTACCACTTTCAGTCGTCTGCTTGATGGGATGCCCTTTTACTTTAATTTTGAAATTGTCTTTTTTTCATTTTGTAGCTCTCAGTTACAGTGGGAGTTTTGTTGGCTTACCTTTTTGGAATATTTCTCAACTGGAGGATCCTTGCTGTCTTGGGTAAGTCCACGACGAGAAAATCATCTGTATGGTGCTGGAAGTACTTTACTTCTGACACTCTTACATGACTTCCAACATCAGAAAACCTCTTTGTTTTGTTTTGTTTGTTTAATGCTAGCAAGATAAAATGCTTTTGGACATCTGTAATGCCCCTGTCATATGCGGATTATATTGAACAACAGGCCCATTTGCTTGAAAAATGATGGTGTTGCTTTTATAAGGTCATTGGCCAAGGACACCCATCAGTTCTCCAATGCCATTAATTTGGTGACACAACTCTGGAAAATCTGGTTATTTTCTTTGATATTGATTTTGAACATCTATTGCAGGGTCTCTGCCATGTCTAATATTGATTCCTGGTTTATTTTTCATCCCAGAGTCTCCTCGATGGTTGGTATGAAATCTTGAATGATCTTTTCCATACTTAGTTCGTTTTTTAAACCCACCTTCTTATTAACTTCCTCATCTCATTTCTCTGTTCACTGTTTTCTTATGTTACTCTTCTGCTTTATGTTCTTTGGAATCGAAAATGCTGCAGGCCAAAATGGGTTTGACCAAAGAATTTGTAGCCTCTTTGCAGATCCTACGGGGATTTGATACTGATATATCCGTTGAAGTTGACGAGATCAAGGTATTGAAAAGCTTTTCCTACTTGAATATTGGGATGCAACAAATGTGTGCCATCCATGCAGTTCTTTGAGCCTTTTCTACTGCAAAAGAACTTGAGATAGTTGGATAATTATGATGGAACTATTTGTGTTTCAGCTCCTCTCTGTACAAAGTAGAATCAATTGTGACAAATTGTATGCTTCACGTAGAGTTCTGTTGCATCGACAAACAAAGGAACAGCAATTGGGTTTGGAGAGCTCAAGCAGAAAAGATATTGGTTTCCTTTAATGGTACATGTTTCACTTGAATATATCTTGATCTCTATTATCTCATACCTTGACATATTGTCCTTTCTTGTATCAAATATATGTGTGGCAGGTAGGTATTGGACTACTTATGCTCCGGCAACTCAGTGGCATCAATGGGGTATTATTCTATGCCACCACAATCTTTGAAAGTGCAGGTGGCTACTGATTCTGTTCCATTGATATTTCATTTAATAAGAGCGAAGAAGTGAATTTATTAGAACCTGCAATTTTAAACCTCTCTCTTTCTTCGATGTTACTGCTAAGGATTAAGCTAAAACTATTCATTATGCTCTTCTGCCCAGAAAGATTTCAGTTGTCTATTCCTTTTCTAATCGAGCACGTAGATGTCACATTAAGTTAGGTTTATTAAACAGATGAGTGGTTGAATGTTCTCTTTCGCTAAGACTAGAGGACTATTGATTGAAGTTCGAGAAAACTGGAATGCCCCAAACTTGAGCTATGCAAGAGTTGTGACAGAATTGATTGATATTAATTACTGATAGTTCAACAATTGAGCCTGTTTCATTCCCTAGAGGATAGTACTGGCAAATTATACAAGCCTGCCTTAAAAAAGAAATTTCTCTTTTAAATTCTGCTTTAGTCAGGATGAGCAAAGGCATACGGATACTTGCTATTGTTCTGATAGCATCTGTTTGACTGATACGACCTAATAGAGCTTCTCTTGCTTGAGTATGGTCTTCTATTAATGTCCATTCATTTTCACTAGGGATTTCTTCAAGTGATGTCGCAACTGTTGGAGTCGGTGCTATCCAGGTAAATTGGCGATTCTCTCGGTGGTCTTCTGCAGCAGTTAAACAATGCAAAAATCTTGACCTAATCTGAGGTGTAAGGACCTTTTTATGCCGTAGGTTCTTGCCACTGTGGTTACCACTTGGCTCCCGGATAAAGCAGGCCGACGGCTGCTTCTAATAGTACGTAGTACTAGATCCTCACTTAAGTTAATATCCTCTGAAGCATGCTCAAATTGGGTATATAAATTGTTTTTGCAGTTGTCCTCGTCCACAATGACTCTGAGCCTTCTTTTTGTGGCTGTAGCATTCTATATGGAGGTCAGTAATGCTGTTACTAGGACCCTTTCGTTTCTGAGGCAATGGCTACTTTTTGAGGCATTGTTCTTCCATGTTACAGAATTCCGTTTCAGAAGACTCTAAACTATACAGCATAATGGGAATATTGGCGGTGGTTGGGCTTGTGGTATGATAATTCATATTCACTGTTTGTACTTATTCATGTGCTTAATAAGCTTTAAGGGTTCGTTTTGAGCATCATTATATCCAGGCATTTGTGGTTGCCTTCGCTCTGGGAATGGGATCGGTTCCATGGGTTATCATGTCTGAGGTAGGCACAATTCTCTTATTTTGCACTACATCCAAGAGTACAGAATTCTCCTCCAGGTTGCACACTTGAGTGAAGGTTGCTCAATGGTCATGTGTCTTCTTCTTTTGGCATCTCAGATTCTTCCGGCAAACACTAAGGGCCTTGCTGGAAGCATGGCAACGTTGGCAAACTGGACAACAACGTGGGTAATCACGGCGACAGCAAACTTACTGTTGGATTGGAGCGCAGCAGGTTATCTCTCCCTCTCCCCTGCAACACGCTCTCACATGCCTAACACTTTTGTTGCCGGCTGACACGGCGTTTGCAATTTCGACAGGTACCTTCACAATCTACACAATGGTGGCAGCTTGTACTGTTGTCTTTGTGATACTCTTTGTCCCAGAAACTAAGGGAAGAACTCTGGAAGAGATTCAGTCATCGTTTTAGATGACTCTTGCCTCTTGTTGTCACACATTGATTTTTGCTGTTGAAGAGAGAAGAGAGAGAAGGGAAGAGGAGGGGGGAGGGCTCGGAATTATTCGTTACACACGACCTTGACTGAAAAGGGAAGAAGACATTATTCGTATGGAATAAGAGTTTTTTTTATCATTCATTCAACGTAAAGATCATGATGAACTTTTTAATCGAATTCATAGTTTAGAAAAGATACGACTCGTTTCGGAATTTAATTGAACCAGTTGAAAGTTTGGGGACGACTTCACACAAGTTAATGCACCGGGACCCACGTTGTCCCTTGGATACTAGAGGCTATTATTATTCTCTTATTTAGGTGATTTTCTCGTCCCATCCTGTCATAGTTGAGTTTCGATTTATCATTTCTTTTAAAGGGACATTTGATATTCCATGATATACCTATCGTTAGTTACATTAGGTGCAGCTAAACAACAAGCACGGAATTTTAGAGGGAAAATTATAAAAAAAAAGTCTTAAATCTATTGCAATTGTGTCAATTTAGTCTTAATTTTTTTTTGTGCTAATTGAGTACTAAATCTTTTGCAATTGTATCAATTCAGTCCATTTAACCGGTCGGTGCAAACATGACATTGCCGGCGGCGTAGACAGACAATTTTTTAATGATACTTAACATTCTTCAAATTATTAATTATTTTTAAACCTTTTAATAATCTTTTTTTGTCTTTTTCTTTGTTACGCCGGTAGGAGGCCGCCAGCCACTAGGCCATGGTCGTAGCCCTCGCCCAGCCAAGAGCAAGGACTTGTAGCCCTCGACAGCTATCGGTAGTCTCCCGTCGGCCCTCACAAAAGAAAACGATAGAAAAAATTATTAGAAAATAAAAACACATGTAAAATATTAAAATATTATTAAAATTTGTCCAATTCATCGCTTACCGACCAAATGGACTAAATTGACACAATTATAAAAGGTTTATGGCTCAATTGGCTAAAAAAAGTTTACAATCGAATTGACATAATTACAATAGGTTTAGTACTTTTTTGTAATCTTTTGGATTTTAAATAAGGCGAGTCTTCCAGGAAATGCATTGTATTCTAAGCTCAATTGTATCAATAGTGCACAAAAAATTTGCGGCTTTTTAGGAAATTGAGCCGCAAAAGGTAGGATTGCCCTTACTACTTTATTGGTAGGGTTCTGTTTCTTTCTCCCTTTTTTTTTTTTGGGTCAAAGAAGGATCTTATTTGAATTTCATTAATGTGTTATATTATATTAAGTGTAATAAATGAGTTTCGCAAAATACTGGTTCAACTAATGTCGTTTTGTTTTAACTATAAAAAGTATTTGCTCAAAGAAAAAGTTACATTGAGTTTTAAAAGATTGTTCAATGTTTTAAAAAAACTTCACATGTTTACATTTGTATTTTCTACATAGTTCACATGTTAGACTTTAAATTAACGTCAATATACAAATGTTAATAGAGAAGAAGTGGCAAAAGAATGAGAAATACAAGTCATTTCAGACACAATCTTAATATTTTTGAAAGTAAATAAATCTACTTTTCACAAGTCTGTATTAAATCGACTCAGTTAGTGCTTAAGCGATTTGTTAGCTTCAACATTCTAGTATATCTCATTAGTCAGCCAAATCAATTCGTGGCTACAAAGTAGGATTGGTATCGGTGTTCCAATTTGCTAGGTAATTTTTGGTCAGATTGGGAAGAAAATATTCATTTCACTTAAATTCGATCAATATGTGACATCCGGAATTTTCTATGCTCGATAGTAATATTTGTGACATATTAAGTTAAGCAGCTTAGAGTTTTGGATGGCTCATATGGAATGTTGAGTAGATCATTAATTTGCGAGGTGCGGAAATTAAGACAAATGATTTTTCAATGATAATAAGCAAGCGGAGTCCGATGCGCTATGATGAAATCGATAGATATCGACACGTATGTTGGTGTAATATGACGGATTACATTCATATTAGTTGGGTTGATATGCTCTGAATTACATATTTGATGATTTTTGAGTTTTAAATTTACCGAATTAAGATTTTCCTAATATCTAATATCTTTCCTTGATAATTTTAGTGGGTTCAAAACATTTTTCTGATTCACCGATGTTTAGAACGGATATTGGTTTTCTTGTTTACATAGTATCGATTAATAAATATCTTGGTAACTTAGCAAAATATCTATTTTGAAAACCCTATAGTTGAGTCGTTGGTTGTTCTCTAACCTTTGCACATTTCTCTTTATTTTTCCACCAAGTATTTGAAGCCGCATGTCCTCGGTTTATGACATTGAACTTAGTCTAGTGATGATACCATGCATTAGACCATCTATTTAAACTTTAGCAAATTAATACTCTTGATGACTCATGCATGTTGACACACGATTTTTAATCAATTTTTCTTTAGTTTTATTTTCAAAAATTTCCAAAAATTCACAAAAAATCAAAAAATTTAAAAATCAACATTGGAAGCCTTGGCCAAGCTTAAGGAACCAATTTTGAACAAAAAATAATTTTTCATATTTTTCACATTTTTTTAATATTTTCGGAAAATAGAAAAATATTAGAAAATTCGTAAAAAAATACTTTTAGAGGTCACAAAAATACACAAAAATATCCAATATTTTTCATTTAATTCCCTTTTCATATTGACCTCATAAAAAATTGAAAATTGAATCCAATTTTAGGTGTTTCTTCATAATGCCTAGAGTTGAATTTGCATAAAAAATACCAATTGAGTCTTTTTATTTGCAATTTTTGCATATTTTGTGTCTAGACATTCAATTGCAGTCCCTTTGAACTTCAATTTGATCAATTGCACCCCTAATTGCACGAATTGCACGGATTGGGCAAAATTTCTAAAGAATCTTCCAATTTAGTCCCTCAACTTGCCAATTTTTGAAATTACTCTTAATTGAGGAACTTTCGTGGCAAAATTGGACCGTCCCCCTAGGTTTTCATATGCTCTGAATTGATTGGCAGGGTTGATTTGGTCCAATTTGATCAAATTGGCACTCAATTGAACTTTTCCCCAAATTGGCAATTTTGGAAAATTTGGGGCTTTTGCGCAAATTGATAAGAACTTTTGGGAAAAATCACATTTTTAGATGATATTCATGTCCCTAAGTGCAATTTTGAGGTTTAATTTCTAAAATTCCCCACTAATTTTGTTTAATTCCGAAAATTGTGGGAATTTTACTGTCTGAACCGGTTCGGACCGGTCTCACGGCCGGTCGGACCGGTCGAACCGGTCCAAATAGTGTCATCTTCCCCAATTTACCCGCGCCATTTGCAGGTTTGAGCAGCGAACTTCAACGATCAAATTGACATCCAATTCGACACCAATTGAGCCAATTGATGTGGGGCTTTTGTGGTTCGAAGTCGGGCCCGTCGATTACCGCCGGCGGCACCGTCAATCGTCGCCGGAACACAGCGAAATCACCAGTCAAAGCCCCGGCGCTCGAAAAAGTCAACATCTTCGAATTCGGGTCTAATTCATGCTCGTTTGAGCTCGATTAAGGGTCTAACGGACGTTGACGGAATCATAACCGATTCCGTCACCGTCCGACGACCAATTTGCATGTGAGTGGCACGTGAATCAGCCTCGGCCAGCTCACACCCGACGCGCGCGAGATTTCAAAACTTGGTATAAAAGGAGAAGGAAGGTTCGCGAAAGAAAAAGGTTCATTCGCTCGCTCTCGCACCAAAATAGAGAGAGAAAGAGAGAGAATAGGAGAGAGAGACTACGGCGAGCACCGTTACCGCCTCGCCGCAGCTCAGACCGTGAGCCGTTCGTCCGAGCGATCCAGGCCGTCTCGAGCCGCCATTCCACTTCCAGAAGCTTCCTATCATCTCAGAGGAGCGATTGTGCACGTTCAATCGGCCTCGGACCTCCAAAAACGGTAAGTTGAACTTCGAGCTTTAGATCTGTGCTATCATGGCATCTCGTGTTCTCGCGTTCGATTATTGAAATTGTTGTATGCCTTTTGCTTCTTATCCCTCTCTGACCACGATCGCATCTTTGTTTGGCATTAATCCCACATAAAAACCTGAGTCGAGCCTCCAACACTTCAAGGTCCGGTCGGACTTCGGCCAAACAAATCTGGCAACTCCGGGCTCAATCGGAGCCCGAGGTAAGTGTCCCGAACTCGATCTATATGCGCCTGAAGCTTGGATTGCATTGTTATGATCAATATTGCTCGATTGAAGTTTGAGATGTCGCGACTATGCTTAGTCCGATTCTCGTGATTTAGTGGATGGAATTGCTTGATTCTTAGATATGTTCATCTGCGAAGAAATGCGAGTCGATTAGGGTTGATTTCATGTCATTACGGCGAGATCTCGCCGGAACGTTCTCGGCCGTTCGTTTGGTGTCGTCGCGAGGAAGACGACGAAGCCGACCTGGTGCGATCAACGGGTCGGCGGCCTACGTGTCATCGTATGATTGGTTTGGAGGGTCGGCGACTTAGCTCGGCCATTGGCGCGAGCGAGCCGAGTCGGCTCCGATCCGACGGTCCAGATAATTAGGCAAGTTTGATTCCGGACCGTCGGATCATATTTTTGTATTTTCGAATATTAGTTTATATTAGGCAGAAAATAAAAATGGTGAAACAGCGCCGTTTTAGTTAGTGTTAGGTGACGTCGTTTAGGGCATATAGAGAATGGACGGATCGGATTGAACCTAGGTTAGATCGTGACCGTCTAAGATCTTAACCGGTGCGACGTCGTTTTGTGCTTAGAGCGGATGCGTCGTCGTTTCGACTATAGAAGAGATGAACGGCTCAGATCGAGCGTCGGCGTTTAATCGTGGCCGTTCACGATGTTAACAGATGCGATGTCGTTTTATCTAAGAATTGGTCGACGGTCCAAATCGATTCTTAGGGCTAATCGTGGCCGTTCATTCGTTCAATGGGCTATGCGGCGTCTTTTTTATGTAGAAGGCCGAGACGTCGTCGTTTTTGTCTGAGGGCGAGTCGACGGCCGAGATCAAATCTGGGATTGATCTCAGCCGTCCATCCCTTTTCTTTATATTTGGATATTAGAAAATATTTTAGAAAAATAAAAAATAAATAGGATAATACATATACGGTACAGTATTGAGGTAGAGTGAGTCTGCGGCGGTTTGGACCGGGTTGACCGGTTTGACCCGGTCCAGAATATTATAAAAATAATAAAAAAAAAATAAATTTTCAAAAATCTAAAAAAATTGTAAAAATTCATAGAAAATTCGTAAAATTTCTAGATTTCCATAAAAAAATTCTAAAAATTTCTAGATCGATTCGGGACTCATAAAGTCTGGATCGAAAATTTTCGAGATTTCGAGGGTCGATCTGTACCGATCCGGAAAATTTCCAACTTTTTTAGAAAATAGGTAAAAAAATCCAAAAAAAAAAAGAAAAAATAGAAAAATTCAAGAAAATCACAAAATGGGGGATGGCCACATTCAACCGGCTCGACCCCGATTTTGTGACTTTCGGGTCCCGAACCCCCAAAAATGACCATTCTACATTTTAGGGGCCTTCGCCCAAAATTTTCCCGAACCATCCCCGGAACCCAAACTAGATATTTACGTGGGTCGATAGGACCATTTTAGATATGTCCGTATGATTGATTGATTGGATTGACTTTGATTGTCTTGATTGCGCATTTAATTTCTGATTGTGATTGTTAGGGTAGAAAAATCCCGTCCGCATGATACCTTAGATTGTTAGGGCCTACTTCACCCGAAAGTCCGTCTGCATGAATTCATAGGTTAGAAAGTCACTTGACATCGGTAACCGAAAGGGCGTCAATGTAAATCTTGGCGTAACCAAGTCCCCGGACCCAAAAATCTCCGGTTTTCGCGGAACCGAACGGTTTCTCCCGACCGCTCGGTAGGGTTTTCCGATTATACCCTCCAATAAATTGATCGGTGGCGACTCCAATTACATGTACACATTGCACATGCCACCCGACCACACTAAGGTCGATTTCGATAAAAAAATTTCTCCGACATCGCAACTCGAGTAATGGGTCTTGGGAGAGACCCGCGATCCCGAAGATCCCGCCGACAACCGGGGTTACCCATATAAAAGGGATCGGCTCGTTAACCCTATTCACCCCGAAACATATATAAATATAAGAAAAATTTCCGGAGGGTCGCGACAATGCATATACTTGGCCAAAGAAGAAGCGATCTCTCAAAATATCTTCTTGCTAGCCATTCTCATTAGGCCATTTGCATTCTTTGGGTTGAAGCACCATCTCTCTCTTGACACCTAATGATTTTTACCAAGAGCCATCATTACTTTTAACCTAGGTTATCCATTCGTATCTCTTGATTCATTCCACTTGGCCATATATTTGGATAGAACCATGCGATCATGCCATTTGTAATCTCAAGTTATTATTTCTTTTAATTTGGGTTACTTGTTCTTATCTCTCTTGGCCTATAAATAGATCTACTTATGTTTTCAAGTTTCGAAAGAATCTCAATTTCTTGTAGAGAGAAATATATTTTTCATTGCTTTTCTTTTCTAGTTTCATTTTCCAATCTTTCGAGTAGAAGCAAAGATTCATTATTGTGTTACCAAAGTTTCGAATTTCATCTTTCAAGAGTTTACAAGGTGATCAAGGCTTTGAGTTGTCCAAGTATTTATCAAGGTAATTGAAAGCTCTAGGGATTAGGTTAGATCTATCTACTTGGTACTCTTTGCTTGTTGTTTGATGGTTGGTAACTTAATTGGAATTTTGGTGTTAAGTGTGAGAAAGTTTCATCGATTATGTGTTGACTCGTCATGTTAATTTGTCTTGAATCGATAAGTCTCTACTTGTTGAGTTTATGATTAATCGACGTCCATAAGATCCGGTAATATAAAGAATGATAATGGTGAAACTAAACCTGATTTTTTTTTGTAATTTGACTAAATTACCAATTTACTAGCTAAGTGTCGTTGATTAATCTTGATTCTTTGAGTTGTTGATGTTCATGTTGTCTATCCTATGAGTTGTCGATGTTCACGTTGTCGATTCTTTGAGTTGCTTATACTCACATGGTTGATTCTTTGTGCTAACGGTTATTTAAGTTGTCGATCATTTGAGTTGTCGATGTGTTGTCGATTTATGAGCATGAAAAGAGTGACCGTATCTGTTTTGAAGTGCAAGTAATTACATGTTTTTCATTAATTGTGTAATAAATGATAAATCATTGTGATGTACATGGCAATTGTTATGTTAAAATAATGTGTGGCTATGATGCCGTGTGAGAAAGACTTTGCCATAGCCGGTACCCTTGTATGAGTATGTGAAAAAGACTTCGAAGTTAGCCGGATGTTTCACCGTATCGGGCGATTCTCTACAAGGTTGAAGCGACGTGAAAGTCTTACCATTTACACACGATACGAGTTGGCTTGTGTAGCCCGAGTTGGCTCGTGTAAGCCTGTGTTGACCATCATCATGCGATTGTATAGTGGCATATTTATCGTCGCCAATGGAGAGGACGCCCATGATGATTGGGCTGTATGGCATGGCAAACAGGTATTTATGATTTATCCCGCAAGAGTTGGTAGTGACAATGCCTAGAGAGTGCTCGGAATGCCTCATGGGTCAAGATGGATCCTAGTCAGTGACAAGTATGAAGTCACCTGCAGGTTTGTTGGTGAGCTTCATAATAAGTATGAACTTACCTATGTATATTAGTAAGCTTCATGATGAGTAGGGAATAAATATTCCCCGTGTATAGTGGTGAGCCACTAGATGATACTAGTGCCTTATGAAGTAATATGCCGTTTGCTTGCATTTAAGTGAATGATCGTATCATGATAGGAAAGATAGCGCATTCGCATATGCATTTTTCATATATGAACTTACCCATGTATATTGGTAAGCTTCATGACGAGTAGGGAATAAATATTCCCCATGTATAGTGGTGAGCCACCGGGTGATACAAGTGCATCATGAAGTAATATGCCATCTGCTTGCATTTGAGTGAATGATCATATCATGATAGGAAGATAATGCATTTGCCTATGTAGTTTTCGTATATGGCTAATTTGTATTTCTTTGAACTCTCGTTGTTGGATGATACCGGGTTGAGTGGTAAGATGATCACCTATCTTAAACTTACAGATTTTATTTATTGGGCATTTGCTCACTCCTTATTTTTCATAATTGTAGGAAGGATCACCCTCCACCACCACGGTTTGGAGTTCCTATGTATTTTGAAGTATACTTGTACCCGAATCGGTGGCAATATATAATAAGTGCGGTTCTGCTATATGGGTCAGGGGGGAGTTGTTGGAGCACTTAGGGGTGTCAATGGTTATCCTAGTTTCGACGGTGATGGCTTGTCGATGAGTGAGGTTGACGATTAATAGTGAATAATGGTGATAGGTGACCTTAACTCTTCTAGAACTTTGTAATTGGTATTTTTGCTTGGGATGTTGTTTTTTGGTTTTGTAATGCTTACGTTAATATAAAGAAGAATGTGTACATTAATTCAACTTGTACGATCTCTTGTAAGGGATGTTGCCTAAATTGTGTTGTACTTCCACATGCTATTAATCAAAAGAAATAAAATTAGGAAGGACACGTGTTGCACGTGATGTTCTAGGGGGTCACAAAGAACTCTCGAAAACTTATTAAGAACCAAGTAAAACATATTTTCGACTTGTCGCGACCTCACCTTCGACCTCCCCGAGAGGGTCCAACGGGGTTTAGAGGTATTGCCATAAATCAATGGCGTGGACTCTCCCAAGTCCTACCTCGCGTGACATTGGATTTCTTTTACCGATTAGCAAACTAAAATGCTATTAAGAGTCGCCACTAGCCTATTGGGGTCGGCTAGAAACCAATCGAGACATGGGAGGGTTATCTCGATTCCTACGCAACCAGAGCTTCTAGGTTCGGGGACTTGTTTACGCTAACTAGATAATTAACGCCCTTTCGGTACCTAACCAGTTGGTATTCCCTAAGGTGAACACACATTCTGCATATCATTTTAAATTTATCGGGTATCTAACCAGGTACTAAATGATCATGCATAATGTTTTTTTGTCATTTCATGCAATTACCTATTTATCCTTAACCTAGCATATAGGGAAAGCGATTAACGGGTAATTTTTCAAAAGACAGTGTTTTTAAACACTCAATTAGGTAAATATGCCAAATAAAGATCGGGATAAGCACATGCGGATCAAATCTATAATGGCGATATTTAAACAAACAATTTCGACTCGAAGGTCGAATTACAACGATATTAGACTGGATTGAACATCGGTCTTCAATCAACGCCAATTTCGAGCTTAAAATTCACATTAGGGGTAAAAAGGTCAAAGAAAACATTTTTCTAATTTTCTGAAATTTTTATGATTTTTTTTTTGAATTTTTATTTATTTTTTGATTTTTTTGATTTTTTTATTATTTTTTATTATTTTATTATTTTTATTAATATTTTATTGAAGGGAACCGGGTCCGGGTCGGGTCCTCGGACCCGGACCTGGATCAAATCTCTTTGGGCGGACCCGGTCCGAGAGAGAATCAAACTCGGGCCGGATGGGCACAAAAAGGGCTCAAGCCCACTTTTTCTTTTCTTTTTGCCATCTCTTTCACGCCCAAACAGCCCTTTTGTTGAACCAAAAAGCCCTAGGCCCACATTCTTGAAATAAGACCAACGAGGCCCACCTTCCTTTCCTTTTCTTTTTTTCACGCTGGCCCAACTTCTCCTCTTCTCCTTCTCTTCCTCTCTTCTAACGCCAAACCAATCTTCTCTTCTTTTCTTTTTCTCAGCCCGTCCGAATAGCCCACGAGCCCTCCTTCGGTTTCCCTCTTATTTTTTTACGCCAGCCCCAACTTTCTCTTCATTTCCCACGCCAGCCCAACTTTCCAAACTCTCCTTTCTCTTTTCTTCAATTCACCAGCCCACACGCTCAACCCATGCGGCAACCAACAAAAAAAAAAAAAAACATTTGATAGCCTTATTACTCCTATTCATCATCTTCTTCGTGCGGCTTCTTCTTTCTCTCTGTGACTCCTACGGTGGTTCTACCATCACGATGCCAACAGCTCTTGCTCGCCTCGCCGCAGCAACACCGGGAACCGCTCATTGCGCCGCCACCAGGACACATCGCCGGACCTCCAGGATGGCAACCGGTTCGGCCCACCTCATGTCCGACCGCGTTCGTCGCCACGTCGGGTCGCACCCGTTAGACTTCTTGGGAGTCACTCATCTTGCCGCCATTGAGTCTCGCCCACGGGACCTCTTGGATGTCAATTGATTCGGCCCACTTCGTGCCGCCATTGGTTCGCGTCATCTCGGCCTCGACTTGCGTCGTCTTCGCCCGAGCTCGCGTCGCCTTCGTTCGGCTTGCGTCGTCACCGGCTCGAACTAGTAGGGCACTTCTCAAGCTCGTGGGGTATCATCGAACGTCGGACACATGACGACCTCCAACGTCCACTGCTAAACCAATATCACTACGCCACAAACTTTGTTCTATTCATCCGGTACCAAGGTTACGACACCGAGATCCGCTCGACATGTCACCATCTCGGATTCGAATGGCCATCTACGCAGCGCACCGGGTACAGGTTACCTCGCCGGTTCGAACTCGTGTGCCGGCGCTCGCATCCCAGCGTCACCAACTTAAACAGACCACCCCTACCTCCAAGATGGCACGCCGGCACTTTTTCTTAGCTTTTTAAGTCCTCTCCGATACCCAATAGTCCCAAAACGATGATCCATATATTACAAAGAAACAAGCATAACAAAGCAAAAACCAACATGGGTGACAGCGGGCGCAAAGCAAGCATTTTGGAGAAAGAATGTCCACGGTGGAAACTAGGGAAATTCGTTGGCGACGTGAGGAATGTGACCGGACGACGAGCAAGGTAAAAAAGATGAACAAACAACTCAAATGCCGAGAAAGGAGTTTCTACGGGAAGTAGACTAATCCACCGGGTTCAATGGGAGCTCGCCGGGACCAAACAATGAACGATCTCTGTCCGGCGAGCCCCTTCGTCGAGATAAAACAACCTGGAGAGACTAACCTGTTCGAAGTATGACTGGCTGTAGGCGACGACAAATAGGCGGCGGTGGGCGATCGTAGTATATCCTCAACAAAAGGGCGACCGGTTTTCCTCTTCTAATGCTCAGCTACTCTAAAACCTCTCTCTGTTCCCTTTTTTTTTTTGGTCACCAAATCAACCTCCCGGACCGAACCCAAAGCCTGCCCTCCTCTCCTTCTTTTATGCAAGTTTTGCCTCCTTCGGCAAGCTTGCTTGTGTGGACAGGAGTGAAAAACGGATGAAGTAGACGTGGGTAGGTGATTAGCACGTGAAGTGTGTGGTGAAAATTGTAGTGACGTGAGTGTGTGTGCAGGTGAATTAATGCTAATAATGAGGGAGCTGCTCACGCGTGGGCTAAAGGAAAAATAAAAATAAGATAATAATAATAATAATAATAATAATAATATAAAAAAGAATCGGGCCATTCACCTGGGCTTAGATGAAAAAAAAAAAAATCGAAGCGGTTGGGCCTGCGTCGCGTGGGCTTGTTTCGCGTGGGAAAAGGAAATGGAGACGGCCCGGCTGGGCGCGCACGTGGGTTGGTCAAATAGGCCAATTTTTAGCTGGTGCGGGCTCGAGTGATTCAGCTAGATCAGATTTTTTATTTTTTATTATTATTTTTTTTAATTTAATAATTTTTTCTTGAAAGAATTTTAAGATATATATTTTTCATTTTGGGAATAGAAATAAGAGAGCACATATATGTATATATATAAAACACATGGAAAATATATATATATATATATATATATAAAATTGACCAATTAGACAATATTCTAAACGAAAGAAAAAAAATAAAATAAGATAGACAAAATAAAATACCGGACCACCAAAATTAGGTGTCAACAACTGCCCCTCTTAAAATGGGAGCTCGAAGAGGTTCCCTTTTAAGATGAAAGGACACCTAATTTTGTTAGTAAATTAACCCGATAGTGTTTGTGAAAAGCCGCCAAAGCAACTATCGAGACCAAAAAATGAGGCGACTCACCCAAAGAATATGCTCCGGGGCTCCACGCCTCTCGGTACTTGCGCATGCAAGGTTAACTGAAACAAACAAAATTCTGGGACGACCGTATAAATGATACGGGCTTGGTCTCAGATGGAAAAGGCACGATCGTATAAACGATACGGGCTTGGCCTTCACTTGGCAATGCGTTTGCTCAGGGCTTTAAGGCTCACCGGACTTGAGGGGACTTGCTCGGGGAACCGGCTCCGGGGCTCATGCCTCTCCGTACCTGTTCAGGCAAGGTTAGCTCAAACAAACACACCTCTAGGACGACCGTAAAAGCGATACGGGCTTGGCCCCAAAGGGAACGACACGGTTCACGGTATTCTGACCCGTGAAAAAGCGATTGAAAAAGTCACGATTCACGGTATTCTGACCCGCGAAAAGGCTATTGAAAAAGTCACAATTCACGGTATTCTGACCCGCGAAAAGGCTATTTTGAAAAAGTCACGGTTCAGAGTCTTGGACTCGTGAAAAGGCGATTGAAAAAGTCTCGGTTCAGAGTCTTTGACTCGTGAAAAGGCTATTGAAAGGTCTCGGTTCAGAGTCTTTGACTCGTGAAAAGGTTATTTTAAAAAGTCACGGTTCGGGATCTTTGACCCGTGAAAAGGCTGTTGAAAAGTCACGATTCACGATCTTTGACCCATGAAAAGGCTGTTTTAAAAGGACTCAATTCCCCTCAGCATTGTATCGCTTACTGAGAGTGATGAACTTGTTTATGGAACGGGCTTCGGGAAGCTAAAGTTCACCTTACCTATCCAAAGAAGGTTAGGTGACAAATAATAATTTTAATGGGGAGAGAGTGCTACTCGAGGCTAAACTCAACTTCGGCTTTTGGAGTACATTCTCTGGATTGCACGGGACAAGTTCTCGACCTTAGCGCTTGCATGTCGATCGGAACTCCGCCAATGAACATCCGTGATATGTTCGCTTCATAGCTTGGAACTTGTCGCCAATAACCGAATCGCTCGGGCCGGGTCCCTATGCAACTTAGGACTTTCGAAGCAATTTTAGAATGATGCACGTATGACATTAAATGCATGGGCAAATAGAGCTACATCTACTTGCTGGGGAAACTACTTGGCACAACGTGATACCGAAAACTTCTCACTCAATTAGATGACATCGCTGACTATTAGACTCCATGGGGAAAATTGATTGAAGGGAGAAGCTTCGTTCCCAAAAATGAAGATTTTTTTTTTTTTTTTTTGAAAACTTTGGTTCATGAAAAACAACAATTTCGCTTCATGAAAAGGGGTTTATTGAGCGTGCCGAGCTAAAATCCTTAGTCCGAAAGGGCTTCTCACACACTCTCGTTGGGGAATATTCCGTTGATCCCAATCGCTCACTTGGAGGTTTCTAGAACAAATACTCTCGAGACATCGCAATATGTTCATGTCTAAGGTTTCGGACATATTCGCAATGCATACATTATTGATCAATCCGAAAGGTCTTTCGGGGACCGTAATGTTGGCTTGGTCATGGGCTTACACAAGGGGTTTCTCCCGCTTTGAGGCCACATTGGGGAAATATTTGAAATTACTATCTTCACCGGGTTTACAAGTCAAGAACCTGGAAGATAAGACAAGAAATGATTGACTCCACTCCTTCAAGCGGTAGCTTCTTTGTAAAGTCTTCATGTCAACTCGAAACATTCCAATCGGAAGAGTCTTCGGATGGGTTGTAATGTCGGTTTTGGAAGGCTTATAGGCTCCGATGACTTTTTTTTTTTTTTTTTTTTTTGGCATTTATGAGTTGGTGACCATCTTGGTGTCTTTACCAATCTCGCTCCATTTGGGGAAAGCGTCTGACTCTGGGGATTACAACCTGCCTCGAGAGTCCAATGAGCCGTATGTTTTTGCTTGGCAAGAAAAGAGTTTTTCTCTATTTTCTGCATTTGTTTCCGTTCGACGTAAGCTCAATGCTTTTACGCATTTGGCATTTTCCTCTCCGGGCTTTGGCCTTGCTTTTACTAGGCACTTTGCTTTTTTAGCCCTTTGATTTTTATTTTCCTTTTCTTCTCTTCTTTGCTATTTTCATGAGCTCCCTAGACTCTTGAGACATTTGACATCGATACCGATTTTCCGGTCAATCACATGTTTTGCCCCAATTTGGGGAAATGATCACCACTTTGGTTTAGAAATGAATGATTTCGGGCTCAACTTGGCTAGCAAAGGATATTGGTGTTTGGGTAGAGAAAGAAATGCTCTTCTTCATTTTGGGACGCTTCGAGCCTCCATAAAGATTCACCTGAAGTTAGCACACAAAGGTTAACGCAAGTGAAGACAATTAAATCTTTCTTACCTTTTCTCCAATTGATTTTCAACTACGATCTCCTGCATTTGCCCCGGTGTGGGGTGGTTCTTGACAGGGGTATTTTGAATTTTTCCTTTCTCAAGCTCAAAGTGGCTAGCAAGGGATATATTGTGTATGGGGAAAAGAAGGAATTGCCTTTCGTCACTTCGACCCATGTATACATTGCAAATGGATCCTCTATCCTAAGACACAAATCTTATTCTCACTTCACTCAATCTCAAAGTGTATCGGGAGTGTGTTTAGGTGGGGTTTGCCACTCGTCTTAAGCACTCTCACCTGGCAAACTCAATACCTCCGCTTCATTTAGTAAAATCATCTCATCAAATGAACTTGCAGGAAATTTCAATGCAAGATGCCTGTATGCACGAATGGACGCACCAGTTGAGTGAACGTCAATGCCCTTTTCTTTTTTTTTTTTTTTTTTTTTTTTTTTTTTTTTTTTTTGGAATGAGCTGAAGCATGAACTCCAAGCGTACTAAGGATGAGGGTTTTTTTTTTTTTAATGATTTACAAATTGAACATTTATTATAATCCAACTGGGGATGAAACATTTGAACAGTTATGCTTCCCGAAACATTTTTAGGAGAAGGATACTTACTTGGGTTGCAAAGACCAATTGACCTTTTGTGTTCACTCTTCGAGGATCCCGTGCTAACAGAGGATCTTGGGATTTTACGAACTGTCCCATTCCTGGAAATTATCAAAAGAATTTGGTGCATTAGTGTAGTAATTGATGTGGCAAGGGCACTTCTCAAGATGGATCGCGATGCGGTTCCTCGCTACTCCGGTCGTCCCGATTTCATTCCCGGAAAAATGCTCTCCTCCTCTTGCAAAAATAAAAGAGGGGCAAAAAGTTCTTATTATTGCAAAAAATTAAACGAGTGCAAAAATTTTTTTTTACTTTCTTTTTTTTATTATTTATTTACAAGGGAGCGCCCCCATTTTTACAATGGGGCTCATTGGGATGCCATCGCCGGGGTTCGAACCCCGGTCGCGTCCGGACCGCCTTCATTCCCCAACCACTAGGTTACGGCACTGTTGGCGTCGTATGGGGGTTTCGCTTTTATTTAAGCGATCCCACCGAAGCGGGGCACGGCTTTCCATGCAGCTTCGGACGTCGGTCACTTGCCGGTTTCCTTTACCTAAAGCGCTCCAGATTAAGTCAATCCAGTTATTTGGCTCGGGTTCGTTGAGTATCACACCTAAATCTGCAACACGGATATGATATGCATGTATGCATGATATGCATGATGTTTACAATTAGAGTGACTCGGATCTACACGAAAAAAGGGTATCACAGCCTCTGCTTTTATTCATGGGAAATACTTTTTCACCATATCGGCATTTACGGGGCTCGACCCGACACGGCCATCCATCTCGGCTAAAATCAATGCGCCACCAGGGAGGACTTTCTTGATCAGATATGGCCCTTCATAGTTTGGCGTGAACTTGCCTCCAAGGTGCGGTATAAATGTCAATCTCTTCTTCAGCACCAAGTCACCGATCTTGAAAAGCCGAGGACGAACTTTACGGTTGAACGAATTTGCCACACGCTTCTGGTAACACCGACCGTGACAAATAGCCCGCAGTCTTTTCTCGTCGATCATATTCAACCGTTCATATCTCTGTTGAATCCACTCTGCTTCTGATAGTTTCAACTGTGACGGAATCCCGAGTGATGGAATTTCCGTTTCCACCGGTAGCACCGCTTCCATACCATATACCAACGAGAAAGGAGTTGCCCCGGTTGAAGTGCGGATCGACGTCCGGTATGCCATCGGTGCATAGGGGAGCCTCTCATGCCAATCCCGATAATTCTATGCTGTCTTGGACAGAATCTTCTTGATATTCTTGTTTGCCGCTTCTACCGCACCATTCATCTGCGGGCGGTAAGGCGAAGAATTCAAATGCTGGATGTGAAACTCACCAAGAAGCTCGTCCACCACCTTGTTGTTAAGGTTTGAACCGTTGTCGGTGATTATAGCCTCCGGCGCTCCATATCGGGCAAAGATATCTCGACGCAAGAACCCGGCCACGTTCTTCGCTGTGACATTGGCATATGAACTCGCTTCAATCCACTTTGAGAAGTAGTCAATTGCCACAAGTATAAAACGATGTCCGTTTGAAGCTTTGGGATTAATTGGCCCTATGACGTCGATCCCCCACATTGAGAAAGACCACGCCTCGGACATCCGGTGCAATTCATTGGGAGGAGCAGCGATTCTATCTCCATAGACCCGACACCGATGGCGGGAACGAACATGCTGAATACAATCGGCTTCCAAGGTGAGCCAATAATATCCCAATCTCATGATCTTCTTACTCGGCAGGTGGCCATTCATATGGGGGCCACATTCACCCTCATGGATTTCGGTCATCAACCGATTGGCTTCCTTGGCATCCACGCACCTCGGGAGAACGGAGTCGTATGACCTCTTGTACAACGTATCGCCGCCGAGAAAAAACTTTGAAGACAGTTTCATCGGATATTTCCTGTCACCTGCTTCACTACCTTCAGGAAACTCTCCGGTCCTCGGGTAAACTTTAATATCTTGATACCGGGGTTCTCCATCTACCTCTTCTTCTATTAGCATGGAGTAAGCAGAATGCTTCAAGATTTCGATTCTCAATGGCTCGATGTCCGAATCTGCAGTCACTTGGAACATCGAGGATAGGATAGCTAACGCGTCTGCGAACCGGTTCTGGGCTCTGGGAAGATACTCGAACGCTATCTCATCGAACTCTTCGATTATATCTTCCGTAAACTCGTGATATGGGATCAACTTTGGGTCACGAGTCTTCCACTTGCCTTCTGTCCGAAGGATAATGAGGGCAGAGTCGCCATAAACCTGCAGCCTCCGGATTTCCATCTCCACGGCAGCCTGTAGTCCGAGAATGCGGGCCTCGTATTCAACGATGTTATTGGTGCACGGAAACAATAACTTGGCGGCTCTTGGATAGTGTTGGCCATCTGGGGAGATAAGGACCGCCCACGTGCCAGATCCGGACAAGTTAACGGCCCCGTCGAAATACATGATCCACTTTTTCGTAGTTATCGGTAAAACACGATCATCGAGAGGATCTATCCCATCTTCGATGCGTGATCCCGCAGCATTCTCTGCTAACATATCTGCTATTGCTCGACCTTTCACCGACTTCTGTGTCATGGTCCGCACATCGAACTCGGAAATAAGAATCCGCCACTTGGCCAATTTTCCAACCAACGTCGGTTTTTCCAGCAGATACTTAATGGGATCACATTCGGTGGTTAACATGATCCGATGGTGAAGGGTATACCGCCGCGATGCGTGTAATACCCAAACTAAAGCTACGCAAGTCTTCTCGACCTCCGAGTAATTAGCTTCAGAATCAGAGAATTTCTTGCTGAGATAGTATATCGCGCATTCCTTTCCATCCGATGGTCTTTTACGTACCAATACGGCTCCCAAAGACTCCTTGTAGATAGTCGGATAAAGGATCAAAGGTACCCCGGGAATAGGTGGAACTAGAACAGGAGAATGAGTCGGATAATGCTGGATCTTCAAGAAAGCGGTCTGACATTCGATATCCCATACAATCTTCGCATTCTTTTTGATAAGTTTGAAAAATGGCTTGGCGCTCTCCGACAACCGAGATATAAATCTTGCCACATAGTTCAATCTCCCCAGCAAACCGCGAACTTCTTTCACAGAAGACGGGGGTCGCAGCTCGCATATGGCTTTCACCTTGGATGGATCAATCGCGATGCCCCTACTACCGACCATGAAGCCCAATAATTTCCCGGACCTTGCCCCAAATACGCACTTTGCGGGATTGAGACGTAATCGGTATTTACGTAGGCGCTCGAATAGCTTGCGAAGAATTGCAACATGGTTCTCGCCTAATCTTGACTTCGCAATCATGTCATCGACGTATACTTCGATTTCATTGTGCATCATATTATGGAACAAGGTCATCGACGTATACTTCGATACGTGGCACCCGCATTTTTCGGGCCGAAAGGCATGACTCTATAACAAAAGGTTCCCTATGGAGTTATAAAGGAAGTTTTGCTTCTGTCTTCTTCTTTCATCCGAATCTGGTTATAACCCGAAAAACCATCCATGAAGGAGAAAAGTTCGAACCCAGCCGTATTGTCAACTAGCACGTCAATATGCGGGAGCGGGAAGTCATCTTTGGGGCTAGCCTTATTCGGATCACGGTAGTCAACGCACACCCCGACTCTCCCGTCTTTCTTCATCACCGGGACGATATTCGCTATCCAATCCGGGTAATGAGCGACTTCAATGAAATCGACTTTCAGAAGCTTCATTACTTCCTCTTCAATCTTTTTAGACAACTCAGGCTTTGTCCTTCTCAATCGTTGTTTCTTCGACGGTATATCCGGGTTAGTCGGTAGTGCATGTTGCACGATATCCGGATCCAATCCTGGCATGTCGGTGTACGACCAGGCAAATACATCCCGAAACTCTTGAAGAAGGCTGACCAATCTGGCGGCTTCTGCTTCCCGTAACCCCGCCCCGATTTTAGTCTCTCGGATATTGTCTTCAGTACCCAAATTCACTGTCACCGTCGGTTCAGCTGTCAATGGCTCTGACTCCTCGTGGCGACTCCATTCGATCTCAATCCCTTTCGGATCGTCACTATCGCTGCCCGAGTCCGAAGAATCGTCGCCCGGCGAATCCGAATCACATGTGCTTTTATCATGAATATGAAGAATGCTATGCCCGAGACATGATGCAGAAAGGTTAATTCATTTCAATGACATATAAACAAAAAACAGAAAAGTGTGTTTTTGAAAGCGGATTTACAAAAACATTTTTCAAATAGGTAAGCCCCGGGAAATACCCTCATATCATCGGGTCATCCGGATTTTTTTTGAAAAAGCCAAAACTAGGAAGCATGTGAAAGTCCAGTCCTCGGGCTTATACTTAGGCTCATAATTGCATCGTCATGGGACCGGCAGTATACTTTCACACGTCCTTAATAAACATGTGCTCGTTTTATTTAACCGGGAGCCGCATTACAACATGTACTTCCCCCAAGCCAACGGCTCGAGACCCGGGGGTATCCAAAAAACGGTTAGCACATCAGAAACACAGTCCTTGGCGGGAGCGGGAAAAACATATGTACATGACAAAAAACAAACAAACCCATGACCCTACTCCGGAGAGTTGGGGGAACTGTCTAACGACTCCACCTCCTCGGATGCCGGAGGCTCATCTGGAATAATCTTTTGAGAATCGGTAAGCTCACCCTTGAGAGTCCGTTCTTCAAAGAAGGTCTCAACATCGGCGGGTGTGATGACGGTGTCGGTGCCAGGTTCTTCGAACAATTGTGCTATCCCTTCCAAGTTAGAGAGGCTTGTGTCATCTAACATTTTGGGCGGACGGGGAAAAAACAACTTGAGGGGATTTCCAATGGGTCAGCTACCAGAACTTTCACCCACCACCGTGCGAGCGGCATTATCCATGCGACCTTCCTGGTTGCCCCGACTTCCTCGACCATAGCGACTACACCAGGTGGGAGATGGGTAAGGATTAGCTGCATTACGACGCCTACGTCGAAACGGACGAGCCGTGGGGCCGTCGGATCGGTTACGGCTTCCCGAATAACCAAGTCCGAAAGGACCATTATCCGGTTCTACGCGAATGGGTTCAGTGATGCCCCGACCATACAATCCCAAACCTTTTACGGGGATATGTCCGTATTGAAGCAACACTCTGCTAGACATAAGGGCGGGGCCGGACAGCGACGGGGGTTGAGTGACAACATCTTTCGGGACATGTATTGTTGATACTAGTTCGAATGTATGATAACCGGCTTCTTCTTCAGCCCTAGGCGGAATGTATGAGACGACAACTCCCTCAGGAAGTCGCATGTCCATTTCTCCATTAACCGTTATCATTTGACCGTTATCAATAAATCGAACCTTCTGATGGAGGCTTGAAGGGACAGCCCTAGCCATATGAATCCACGGTCTACCCAACAGAAGCATGTTGAAGGAAGATGGAATGTCCAAGACTTGAAACGTCATTGAGAACCTGGAAGGCCCAATTAACACTTCCAGTTTAGCCTCACCGAGGACATTCTTGCTCATACCATCGAAAGCCTTCACATTCAACCTAGATGGATGCATCTGCGACTCTTCAAATCCCAATAGACGGTATGTACTCGGGGGGCAAATGTTCACCGCAGACCCATTGTCAATAAGGACTCGTGAAATCATTACGCGTCGGCATTTAATGGAGATGTGGAGAGCATTGCAATGCGAAGGACCACCGATCGGAAGATCTTCATCGAAAAATGATATTTGATCATTCAAGAGAATAGAGCCAACGAATTCCTCCAACCGGAGTGCGCCAGTAGTATCGGGAACATGCACCTCGTTAAGCACCTTTAGAAGGGCTTCTTTATGCTTTTCCGACGATTGGAATAACTCGAGGATGGAAATTTGGGCCGGCATTTTTCTAAGGCGATCCACCACAGAGAATTCACTAGTTTTTACAACGGATAAAAGATGTTCGGCCTCGGCTTCCGTCACGGGTTTCTTCCGAGACGGCCCCGGGAGGTGCATAAGAACGACCCGTCCGGGTGACCGAATCAATCGCCTCGGTCCCATAGTCCCAGGCCACTTCCTTATTGTCGATGGCGACAGGTGCGCCTTCACTTGCAACCGCCGATGGTGTGTCAACCTTGATTGGGCATAGGCTGCTTCCCACGATGCCCAAGCTAGCATCCAACCGAGCCCCCATACGGATGAATTCTTCGGAAGTGAGATCAATAACCATATGGCCCTCATCTTCAAGTTCGTAATCGCCTAGATCCTCTACGACGGTGAGGTCTATTACCACAGGCTCTACCATAGCGATGAGTGTCTCATTCAGATCCGGCACTACTTCGGGGGCAACCATATCATCAAAAGTGGTCTCTTTGATATCGATAGGCTGTTTCGCTTCAATGAGCGCGATCGCTTTATCGGTGGGCTCCAGTGCATCGAACTCATCTCCCCATTCATTCCAATACGTTCGTGTCTCCGGGATGGGCTCCTCAAAGAACCAAGACGGTGGTGAGTATTTTACGAGGAAATCATATCCACCACTGGGTTGTCCCAAAGTGTCAACGATCTCCCCTGCAGCATATGCGCTTCGCAGGAATTCTTGATCCCGATAGTGCGAGTTGTACGAGGCATCGGCTACTAGATCGTGATTTTCGGCTGGCCGCGCCAACGCCACCTCGGGTATGTTCACGTTTTCCGGCTCGACAAAGGCGTTTTACGGCTCAACTACGGCCGTCTCCAATTTTGGCTCGACAGGGGCAGTTTTGGGAATACCAACCACATGAGGGGTTGAAGTGCCAATGACTTCATTTGGGGTAGCCCGAATTACTCCGGTTCGGACCATCTCGGCGATGTGTACACGCTTCTCTTGGATGGGGATTAAATCCGTACCACCGTAATGTCCAAACAAACGAGTGCTTGATACATTTCCACGACATCTATTCGGAATCTCTTCTTGGTGACGCTTCTCACCTCTTCAATGATCGCCACATTTGGAGCGTGGCTTGGTAGCGGGTTTCTCTGCACATTCGGCTCGAAGTCCTTAAACGACAAACGATTTCCTTCTAGAAGATCCTGGACTTTATGCTTGAGGACGTAGCAACCGTCAACGTCGTGCCCTCTTTCTCCCGTGTGGAAAGCGCAGGATTTGGAAAGGTCGAACCCACGATACTTCGGGGGGTTAGCTCGAGCAGCTTCTTTAGTCACAAGTCGTTTGCCTAACAAAGCGGGTAAAAGTTGTGATAATGGCCTCGGCAAGTGGAGTAAACCTGTCTTGGCTTTCTCGAGCCGAGTATTCGATATCCGCTATTCCGATAACTTCCGGATGCGACGCCATCCGATTGGGGGCGAGAGTTGGGAAGTTGGCGTCGATCGGTAATCTGGAGCTTGAACAAAGGATACTTCGACCTCCTTTTCCTTTCCGATTGGTGCCCTTCATTTGGTACCTTCCGCTATTCTTCCTTCGTGCATTCCACCATCAATTCTCTCCCCGGCTTCGACGAGCAAGGGAAAATTTTGAAATCCTGCTCCAATGAGCTTTTGATAAAACTCATTTGGAAGAGTTTTTACAAACATGCTAATCATCTCGGGTTCCTCGAGAGGTGGGCGAACTTCGGCAACCAAAGCGCGCCATCTATGTGCAAAAGCCCTAAATGACTCGTCTCTCTTCTTGATCGTACGGGACAACACTTCCCTTGTTGGGGCCATCTCGGTGTTGTATTGGTATTGTTTTACGAATGCCTTAGCCAAATCTTCCCATCTTGTAACTTTATCCGGCTTCGGATCCAAGAACCAAATAAGGCCGCGTCTTCCAAACTGTTTTGGAAAGTCTCAGACGCGAAAGGAACATTCTTGACGTACCGACCCATCCGATTGGTATAATAAACTAAATGTGCCCTCGGATCGCCCTTGCCAGAATACTTCGTGAAGTATGGAACTTTAAACTTATCGGGAAAGTCGATCTTGTCATATCGGGACGGATCCCCGACATTTTCGAGTCCATGTTTGTCCTTGAGCTGCTGCTCCGGATCGGCAAATCGCTTTTTAGTTTCCTCCTCTAATCGGGCCGAGATGGCTGCTGAAATGGGATCAAGAGGAGCGGGCGCAAGAACTTGAGTTACCGCATCTTCAACAACTGGATTTGCTGGGAGGTCATCAACAAGACCGGGCATCTCAACCGGCGGCGGAAGCCGCACTTGATTCCCGATTTCGTTGTATCGAAAGCGCTCGACTTCGGTAGATAATCGGATCAACATAGCCCTTAAATCTTGGATCTCCGCGAAGGCGGCGGCTCCTAGATTTCGATTCTGCGCTTCATCATCTGCACGGGCTTCCATACGTGCTGTTACGGACCTAGTGCGAATGGGTGAACGCGTAAAGCCCGCAATATCTACACGAAGAAAGTGAAATTCATCGGTGACTTCAAATAAAAATGTACGCGATTTCCTTTGAAAATATAAACTTTTACAACGACTCGGGACATGTAAATTCTCCAGCAAATCTAAATTGAGAGAATAGACTCTATCACGGGTCGTTTAGAAAAGAATACATTCTCAAACGGAAAAACACGTAATAATTAAATTAATAAGAATGTCGATAAGGAAATAAAGGCTTTATATAATAAGCTTAAGAAGGGTTTTCACAAAAGATTACAAAAGCACTAGCTCGAAAAACACCCAAAATATGACATAAACACGATGGGTAACGGTTCCATCGATATCAAAATGTCTGCTCCCTTGACCACAAAATGGGAGTTTTGGACGACCTATTCCTATTTTTTAGCTTATTGACCATACTCTCGCTGCGGCCCAGGACGAATGACTTCCGGGGGAATGACGGGTAAAACGATTCGGCAATTAGGATCTTCGGGGCGGTGAATGTACGCCCATGATGCTTGATGGAGTCCCATCTCGCCCTCTAGTTCGGGAGCTTGAACAATGGTCCGCTTAAAACAACTCTCCCAGGCATTCTTGATATTGTCAATGTCCACTTGTCGAAGGGCGATTTCCTGCTCATCCATCCGCTTGTGCGGGAGGTTAAACCCGAATAATTGCCCTCTTAGTGGCGGCGGGATATCTTGAAGAGCTCCACATTGTCCGAACGTCCTCAATGGGTAATAGGTAGTAGCCCCAGTGAATCCCAATAGGGGTATGGGATCGGTGTAGGCGGCGGGAAGATGGATGCTTTGAAATTGGGAACCCCTGAATTTCCATCGGATTTGGTGCGGGGCTAAGCTCCTCAAAAAATGAAACCAAGCGCGGTATGACCATGTATAAGGTTGCATCTGCAATTGTATAAGCTTTTCAAGTGGGTGAGTGCGATGCTTGAGATCAGAATATACCATGTGGAAGGATGTTTCATGAATGTGAGAGATAAACCAAGTATACAAAAGTCCAAAGGGCGCATGAAACACTTTTTTCCCATCGGTATCGGCTTTGAAATTGTTGAGGGACAAGAAGGATTCAGCAAGAATCATAGGGATGAAGTCCCATTTGATGCAGACTTGTCTCACAACATGGGCAAGAAGAGGGTTCATAGCGACCGTAGACACGGGGAAAATTATGAAACCAAAAAATGCTAAAAGAAAAGCTCGGGCGGATTTGGTGCCATCCTTCTTTGGCGGCTTCGAAAATTTCCCAAATAAAAAGGTCAGAGGGCAACGGCCAGCATGGCTTTTGAGCACTTTGGTGATCTCGACTTTGGGTGTATCGAGGAATTCAGCGAGGGTGCTTGCGGGATCACGACCTAAAGGGGGTTCAATCGGTCTTTCTTCGGGGCACACACCACTTATGAGGTAGTATTCTTCGATGGTGGGAGTTAATTCATGACCATTGAAGATGAAGGTGGATATGATCGGATTCCAAAAATGTGCCATGGCTTGGATGGCATGGGCCCGACAACGAACCCAGAGTAGATGTATCGGGTAGCCAACTTGTTCTTTGACATATCGCTGATTGTGACGATCCATACCCTCCCACCATGTCATCAAAAGTCTTTCGGGAATAGGGATAATGGTAATATCATGTTTTCCCATCGAGTCTATATCATATATAAGTATTTCAATCGATCAATGGACGTAACAAAAACATAACCGAAAGAGACATAGGAAAAATTGGGATAAAGTAGAGATTATACTTACAGTGGTTGGTGAATGATATCTCTTAATGGCATAAACACACGCATGCTAACAGTGAGGTTTGACACATAAAGGGTAGGGTAGACTAATGGCTAAAGGCTCCCACCACAACGAAATGATGTACCGCCCCCAAAAATGCCGACAGCATAATCGGGTCGGGGCACATATTTCGAGATGATGAGCGGGATCAGAAATGATCATGCCATTTGCGGACTTGCGTATGGCCCAATCTATTCCCGATACCTCCTAAGGGTTTCCTGGGATCGCGATCCGGGTTTGACCACTGGATGTGTGTGCAAAAAGTGTAGTGTATGAAAAACATGCATAGCGGGGTATATCAAACACCGCTTCTATATACATCCGGAAAACATACATTCCTACGACTCCTCGCAAAACAGATATGTCAACAATCACCCTTCCCCTTATAACTCCAAACCCGCAAGAACAACTAATTACAAAATTAGTAGATTAACCTGATTTTTCTACCAACACAGCAAAATGGTGATCAAGTTAGGAAATAATCAACTAGTTATTACGGCCTAAGTCTACACAGGTTTCTAACCTATCAATGTCCCCGGTGGAGTCGCCAAGCTGTCGCGACCTCACCTTCGACCTCCCCGAGAGGGTCCAATGGGGTTTAGAGGTATTGCCATAAATCAATGGCGTGGACTCTCCCAAGTCCTACCTCGCGTGACATTGGATTTCTTTTACCGATTAGCAAACTAAAATGCTATTAAGAGTCGCCACTAGCCTATTGGGGTCGGCTAGAAACCAATCGAGACATGGGAGGGTTATCTCGATTCCTACGCAACCAGAGCTTCTAGGTTCGGGGACTTGTTTACGCTAACTAGATAATTAACGTCCTTTCGGTACCTAACCAGTTGGTATTCCCTAAGGTGAACACACATTCTGCATATCATTTTAAATTTATCGGGTATCTAACCAGGTACTAAATGATCATGCATAATGTTTTTTTGTCATTTCATGCAATTACCTATTTATCCTTAACCTAGCATATAGGGAAAGCGATTAACAGGCAATTTTTCAAAAGACAGTGTTTTTAAATACTCAATTAGGTAAATATGCCAAATAAAGATCGGGATAAGCACATGCAGATCAAATCTATAATGGCGATATTTAAACAAACAATTTCGACTCGAAGGTCGAATTACAACAATATTAGACTGGATTGAACATCGGTCTTCAATCAACGCCGATTTCAGGCTTAAAATTCACATTAGGGGTAAAAAGGTCAAAGAAAACATTTTTCTAATTTTCTGAAATTTTTATGATTTTTTTTTTTTTTTTTTTTTTGATTTTTTATTTATTTTTTATTATTTTATTATTTTTATTAATATTTTATTGAAGGGAACCGGGTCCGGGTCGGGTCCTCGGACCCGGACCTGGATCAAGTCTCTTTGGGCGGACCCGGTCCGAGAGAGAATCAAACTCGGGCCGGATGGGCACAAAAAGGGCTCAAGCCCACTTTTTCTTTTCTTTTTGCCATCTCTTTCACGCCCAAACAGCCCTTTTGTTGAACCAAAAAGCCCCAGGCCCACATTCTTGAAATAAGACCAACGAGGCCCACCTTCCTTTTCTTTTCTTTTTCTCACGCCGGCCCAACTTCTCCTCTTCTCCTTCTCTTCCTCTCTTCCAACGCCAACCCAATCTTCTCTTCTTTTCTTTTTCTCAGCCCAGCCGAATAGCCCACGAGCCCTCCTTGAGCTTCCCTCTTATTTTTTTACGCCAGCCCCAACTTTCTCTTCATTTCCCACGCTAGCCCAACTTTCCAAACTCTCCTTTCTCTTTTCTTCAATTCACCAACCCACACGCTCAACCCATGCGGCGGCCAACAAAAAAAAGAAAAAACGTTTGATAGCCTTATTACTCCTATTCATCATCTTCTTCGTGCGGCTTCTTCTTTCTCTCCGTGACTCCTACGGTGGTTCTACCATCACGACGCCAACAGCTCTTGCTCGCCTCGCCGCAGCAACACCCGGAACCGCTCATTGCGCCGCCACCAGGACACATCGCCGGACCTCCAGGATGGCAACCGGTTCAGCCCACCTCATGTCCGACCGCGTTCGTCGCCACGTCGGGTCGCACCCGTTAGACTTCTTGGGAGTCACTCATCTTGCCGCCATTGAGTCTCGCCCACGGGACCTCTTGGATGTCAATTGATTCCGCCCACTTCGTGCCGCCACCGGTTCGCGTCATATCGGCCTCGACTTGCGTCGTCTTCGCCCGAGCTCGCGTCGCCTTCGTTTGGCTTGCGTCGTCACCGGCTCGAACTAGTAGGGCACTTCTCAAGCTCGTGGGGTATCATCGAACGTCGGACACATGACGACCTCCAACGTCCACTGCTAAACCAATATCACTACGCCACAAACTTTGTTCTATTCATCCGGTACCAAGGTTACGACACCGAGATCCGCTCAACATGTCACCATCTCGGATTCGAATGGCCATCTACGCAGCCACCGGATGCAGTCACCTCGCCGGTTCGAACTCGTGTGCCGGCGCTCGCATCCCAACGTCACCAACTTAAACAGACCACCCCTACCTCCAAGATGGCACGCCGGCACTTTTTCTTAGCTTTTTTTTAAGTCCTCTCCGATACCCAATAGTCCCAAAACGATGATCCATATATTACAGCAAAACAAGCATAACAAAGCAAAAACCAACATGGGTGACAAGAAGCGCAAAGCAAGCATTTTGGAGAAAGAATGTCCACGGTGGAAACTAGGGAAATTCGTTGGCGACGTGAGGAATGTGACCAGACGACGAGCAAGGTAAAAAAGATGAACAAACAACTCAAATGTCGAGAAAGGAGTTTCTACGGAAAGTAGACTAATCCACCAGTTCAATGGGAGCTCGCCGGACCAAACAATGAACGATCTCTGTCCGGCGAGCCCCTTCGTCGAGATAAAACAACCTGGAGAGACTAACCTGTTCGAAGTATGACTGGCTGTAGGCGACGATTAATAGGCGGCGGTGGGCGATCGTAGTATATCCTCAACAAAAGGGCGACCGGTTTTCCTCTTCTAATGCTCAGCTACTCTAAAACCTCTCTCTGTTCCCTTTTTTTTTTTGGTCACCAAATCAACCTCCTGGACCGAACCCAAAGCCTGCCCTCCTCTCCTTCTTTTATGCAAGTTTTGCCTCCTTCGGCAAGCTTGCTTGTGTGGACAGGAGTGAAAAACGGATGAAGTAGACGTGGGTAGGTGATTAGCACGTGAAGTGTGTGGTGAAAATTTTAGTGACGTGAGTGTGTGTGCAGGTGAATTAATGCTAATAATGAGGGAGCTGCTCACGCGTGGGCTAAAGGAAAAATAAAAATAAGATAATAATAATAATAATAATAATAATAATAATAATAATAATAATAATATAACAAAGAATCGGGCCATTCACTTGGGCTTAGATGAAAAAAAACAAAAAAAAAAAATCGAAGGAGTTGGGCCTGCGTCGCGTGGGCTTGTTTCGCGTGGGAAAAGGAAATGGAGACAGCCCAACCGGGCGCGCACGTGGGTTGGTCAAATAGGCCAATTTTTAGCTGGTGCGGGCTCGAGTGATTCAATTTGGATCGATTTTTTTATTTTTATTTTATTATTTTTTTTTAATTTAATAATTTTTTCTTAAAAGAATTTTAAGATATATATTTTTCATTTTGGGAATAGAAATAAGAGAGCACATATATGTATATATATAAAACACATGGAATATATATATAATTGACCAATTAGACAATATTCTAAACGAAAGAAAAAAAATAAAATAAGATAGACAAAATAAAATACCGGACCACCAAAATTAGGTGTCAACACGACTTTTCTTGTACTATTTCCCTGTCAATATGCAATTTGTGTTTTGCCAATCAAAACATTTCAACAATAGGCGGCACCGTTACCTTTTTGAGACTCTGTTTGTATTTATCAAAATATGGTATAAAAAAAAAGATGACCTTAAAAATTTTAAATGATCTTTTGATTAGCATGTTTAAGTGTTCAAATAAATAAGTGCAAATTTTACCTTATTTTCAAATTTTAAGCCGGTGATTAATGAGAATTTTTATGCGATTGTGCAAGTCACTATAAATCTAGATATTAAAATTTAGTCATTAAATATATATACAAGTTGCTGAATAACATGTTGAAAAAGATGAACAAATAAGAATAGCAAGCACTGTCCTTAAGGATAATTTCGCTTCTCGGAATACAAAACTTGGTGTGACAGCTCGTAGTAGCTATCCTCCTATGATACAATCTTCCTCTATATCCCGCATAGTAAAAACAGGGGGAACATGAATAACAACATTATTTATCCCAACTAATAAAATGGAAAGAAAAGAGAGATTTTCTTAGTTTTGGTGTACTTTTATTGTGATTTGGAGATTCTCTTCATTGGCAAATAAAGAAGAGAGTTAATAAAGAAATATATCAAATCAAATATTACAAAACCATTACAAATTGATCGCGTTAATACTTTCCATTAATGCCGTTACAAAACAATTTCTTTGTATATTTCAAAACTGTTGAAATATTCAATAATACCTCACATATTTCAAAAGATTTTAAAAAGCAAGAAAATATATATGTTGGGTTAAATTCAATAAAATGTAATGCATCAGAATTTATGCCTTTTTGGCTATGAACCAAACTTAGAAAGATTAAAATATAATGAGTTTTTATTAGATTTGAAATTTAATGAGCTTCTTTCCATTTTCAGCAAACCATTCGTTTTTTTTTTAATATAATAAGTTTAAGCGTATTGATGCTAGACTCATGCTTCGCGTTGTTTCACGATCACCCATTGTTAGCTCAGTTGCGGTTGCTAATCATTGGTGAAGTTTGAAACTTCTATAAATTAATAACTTATTTGATGAATTAAAATTTCTACCAATCACATTACATCCCACAAACTTCATTTTTCAACGTGGTTTGCACTAATAGACCATGTGCGTGCTTGGTTTAGTTAAGGGCTCTAGAGAATTTGCAAAATTTCTCAAGGAGGAACCCCACTTCACACTTATATTGGTGATTTTGTCAACTGTATACTACGGTTTGATACACCACCAATAATATCTATGAAAATCATTAAGAGTTTAACTCAACCCCTTTTTCATTGTAGTCTTGCACTATCCTTGCCTTAGAAGGAACATCTACTTTTAACAATGCTCGCTTGATCAATAAGTGACTTGTTAGTATCCATGCGAACCTAATTTAGTGGATCGCCATTCATATAGGTTGGGTTATCATCACTATTAATTTTTCTTAATCGGCTTAAGTCTTGTTCCCCTCTATGTATGAAAAGTTAATTTTCTTCTCACGGGAGGATCGGTACAAATTCAATATTGACTTTGCAAAATCGATGAACATAATTCCATTTTAACCAACTCCTTTATCATAACATGTCTCAATTGGATATGTTTATTTTTAATATTGAAAGTTTTATTCTTTGCAATGGCTATTTACGTTTGGCAATTACAATCCATAGACACAGAAGGTGTCGGTTTTTTTCCCAAACGAATATATGCTAAGAAGTTTCTTGACCACTTGGCCTTATTTCTAGCCAGTTCTAAACCTACAAACTCTGACTCCATGAAATAATGTTTGTTGGCTAATTTTCAAGTTACAACACCTCCACCTATGGTGAATACATATCCATTAGTGGATTTTGTCTCATCTGAATCTAAAATCTAGTTTGCATCATTATATCCTTCTAATATAGTGGAAAATCAACTATATAAAATGACATAGTTTATGGTTCCTCTCAGATTTTCATTTTCTATTCAAGCTAGTCCCAAATATCAATATTGTGATTTTGTGTAGATCTACTCAGTCTACACGCAATAGAGGTTATATCAGGTCAAGTGTAGTTCATTAAACGCATTAGAATCCCAACAATCTGAGCATACTCAAAGCCACACTATCTCCTTTATTTTTTACTTAGTATTGGGTGCTAGCATTTAAGAAGTACTCGCAGTCCATATTCTTTAAGTAGCCTCTCTACATAATGCTCTTGAGTAAGCATTAAGCCACAATCACAAATTGTGAGTTTAAGATCGAAAATAACATGCGTTAATACCATGAAAAATCTCAAACCGATATATCTGCGACAAATTTAACCCAAACTATTTTTTTACCACAAAAAATGTCAAACTGGTACACCAGTGACAAATTTACCCTAAAATATTTTTTTACCACAATAAAAGAGAAAATGACACTTTTGGTGTCAAAAGTTGTGTACGGATATCACTTTGGTGCGAAAAGTTTCATTCTGATCATTTAAGTGCTAAGTTTTGAAAAAAAAAAAAAAAACGATCGTTTTAGTGCCAAGTTCGATTAGGTTTGCCAAAATTCTGATGTGGCCTTATTTTATTAATAAGTGAAGGCGATGTGGCTTCAACGAGGTTCAATCAAGAATAAAAAGAGGTAAAATTTGAAAAAAGAATAAACATACAAACTTAATTAATTTACAAAAAAGCTAAAAATTGGAAAAAAAATAAAATACAAATTTATTTAAAATAAATTGAAAAATTAGCTAAAAATTAGAAAAAGCTATAAAAAAAAAAGGTAACACACGGTTACCAGGAGGCGAGGGCTTGCTGCCCCACTATCATCGGAAGTAACACATTAATTGAAAAAGCCACTTATTTTTTTTTTTTTGCCGGAAATTCTTGCCGGAGTTACCAAAATGATCATTTTGTCTCTGACTTGGCACTAAAGTGATTCGATTGAAATTTTTGGCACTAAAATGATCTCCGTACACAACTTTTGAAACTAAAATTGTTCTTTTGCCCACAATAAAGTCCAAACCGGCATACATATGACAAATTTATCCCAAACTATTTTTTTAACCACAAAAATCTCAAAACCAGTACATCTAATAGTATGCCGGATGAGAGTATGGAATAGGATTCAAAACGCTTTTTTTTTTTCCCAAACTTTAGCCTTGACTCATGGGATCGTGAGATCGATCTTGCAATGTTTTAGGTCCTTGCACAGCACCATCCGTGAGATTTTAATCCATAGGTAACTTTTTTGTCTACTAATACATTACTCATATTTTGATCTTGCATTTAATTCACCTATTTTTATACAGAATCGACATCATGATTTTACATTATTTGAAAATCCTTCCATAGTAAATTGATTTGATCGAAAAAAAGGAGCAATTCAATGCACAATGATTCCGTTATTAGTTACAAAGCTATCATTTCAAGCTTTTTTTCATTTTTGAATTTAATAGATCTTTCTGATGACACCGACGATTTCCTTTTAGTTAGCTTAATATTTTTTTTTTGCTACTTGCGATTAGCTATATTTAGCTGTTTAACTTTTTTCCTTCTCTGTTTATATTCAAGAAATTTTACTTATTGGGATTTGTGAGAGTTTCTCTTTTTACATTGGTCCTTATTGGGCCTTCTTATATCTTCAAATCTTAAATTAAGCCAAGAAAGGGGTAAAAAAAAAAGGGGGAACAATGGAAAGGCAAAAGGAAAAAAGAAAAAGAGCTTAAACCGGATAAAGCTGTGTGCAAGTTTTCCTCCGTTAAAATTTGTGGCTAGCATTGCACCTTTAGGATTTTAAAGCGTACGGCCCCATTTATGGTAGCCCTGGTCCCTAAGAAATCTTTCCGGCACAGGACCATCTCTCACGGCTCACCATACACACATGCCATGCATAAAGGGGGGATGGAGACAAGGCTGGTCTATCCATCTTCCGTTCCTTCTTCTGCTTCTGTCCCCGACACCCAACAGTCAGAGAGACGACCCTCGTTTCCCCGTGACAATATATTTAGCCCCATCATCGTCCATAGCCATCGAAGACGCGGAGGGAAGAACGAGAAGCGCCAGCAGCAGCAGTAGCAGCATCTCCGAGAGCTTCGACATGAGCGCCATCGAGGATGCCGCCGCTGAGGACGAGAGGGACCTGAGGAAGCCTTTGCTCCACCCGGGGATCTGGTACGTGATGAAGGGGAAGGGGTCGAGCCGGTCCTCCAGCCTCTCCGGACCGGCGCAGGTCCTCCGCAACGGCTCCTTCTCCGCCCTCCTCTGCGTCCTGATCGTCGCCTTAGGCCCTATTCAGTTCGGATTCGCCGTAAGCAGCCCGTGTCCGCTTAATGCGGTTTGCTTTCTGTCTGTCCATCTACATCGCTGTAAATCTCGCGCTGTTTTTCGGGCTTTCAGTGCGGATATTCGTCTCCCACGGAGGACGACATAATAAGCGACCTCGGCCTTTCGCTCTCGGAGGTTGGACTTCCTTCAGGAACCGGAATTTGATCTTTCTATCTTGGGTTGGGATCTGTTTTCGATTGTCGACTGATGCAGTTTGTTCTTGATTGTGATATAATGTTGCATGTAGTATTCGATCTTCGGCTCGTTGGTGAACGTGGGAGCCATGATCGGGGCCATCATAAGCGGCCAGATGGCGGAGTACGTCGGCCGGAAAGGGGTACGCCACTCATTCCGATCAGTTGCCATTTTCATAGGAGTTTCTTGCACCATTTGTTGAGCAATTCCGCGGTCGCTTTTAGTTCTTTTGGCTTCTTGCTCTCCTGCTGAAATTGGTGTTTTGGATAATGCGACTGATCTGTGGAAAATTTCAGCACGCCAACATCCTGGGAAAAAAATATATATATAAGATGCTCAATTGTGAGTAATCTACATTGTTACTTTTTATACGAAAACAAGAGATCGAACGATAAAATAAAAGGTCGGACGCCGCATTTATGTAGTTCGATCGGCGGCGCATATTCCAAAGAACGAGGAAATGGTTTCGTAACCAAAACACACCTTATGTCCATAATATTTGTCTCCAAAAGAGGAAATCCCTTTCTAACTAACTCAAACTAGGAATCCAAATCCAATAAGATTTTGTTGTTACATTATATGTTCGATCACCTAAATATCTCACTTTCCTAATTTATGTCACAAGTCCTATTACTGGGATTTGGCATTTATACTTGGATTGGGTTTTTCTGCGTGGGCTCAAACTGAAGACACATTCTCAATAGGGAGCTGCTATATGCACCATCTATATCGATTAACATGCAAGTATCCACTAGGGGAAATCGGTTCCCAAGCGGTCCGGCTCCCACTCAGGAACCAAGAATCGAACTGGAGGGGCTGGTTCCTAGTTTCTAGAATTGAGGACCGGACCACCTGATCTTGGAACTGAACCGGACCGGACCGGCTGGTCGGGTCTGGTTCCCAGGAGATCCAATGGAACCTGTGGAGGAGGAGGAGGAGGAGGCGGTGGCATCAAGCGTGATGTTCCAGAGTAGTAGGTCCATCGCCTTCTCTGCTGATGCTCCTCAAAGTTGCCAGTTTTATGACGGTGATGGGCATGTTTATAGCCCCAGAAAGAGAGGTGAGATCTGGTTTGTCATCTCTCTCTCCTCCTCCTCCTCAAGGCCACACAATGCAAGAGACAAAGACTCCGGGGCATTCTGTGTTCAGGACAAGACAAGCTGGGGTCGAAGAGGATGATGTTGTTGTCGCTCGCTGCTAATAATGGCGTCTCTGCTTCATCTTTTTAGAATAATAACAAGGTATCAAGATCCAGATCTGTGGGGCGTGGTAGCAGGAGCTTCTCAGGGGACTTCTTTGAGAGGATCTCCATTGGTTCCATTGGGGACCGCACAACGCCATTGTTGCTTCTGTTGCTCGTGCGATGCTTTACTGTCAGATTTTTCCTTCTTCCTTTTCTCAGAATGGGAGTACGGTTTTTTCAGATTTCTTGGGAATAATTATAAATAATAAATAATCGGTCCGGTCCATGTGGTTCGGATGAGCGGTTCCACCCTTGCAACTTTTTTTGGATGTAATTCATGAGCACGCCGTTCCTCTACCCATTCAAAGGAAGACCAGCGGCTAGCCTACTCTGACAAAATGCTTGAGCTCTCCAATGAATTACTTCATATGTTCAGGCAACCAAAAGACCAACAAAGACTTTTTAAATTTATATAACCTTCTATTGGGATACTAAATGGATCGGATTTCCCTCGCGGGCTCAAACTCAAGACATATTCTTGATAATTGCCCTTTAGTTCTTTTGGCCTTTTGCTCTTCTGCTGGAGTTAATTGTTTGGATAATGTGACTGATTTTTGGAAAATTTCAGCACTGAACAGCCAACCACTTGAAAAAAATGTAAGATTCTGGGTTTTGAGTTATTTACGTGCTCAACTTAATGGAGCTTTTGGAGTCATCAAGTAACTTTCATGTATAAAGCCATAAGTAGAGGTCGAAAAGTTGGGGTCGTGCAACCCCCCAAGCTTTTACATTGGCGTCTGGCTCTTCAGCATGAGAATCCAAAGCTTCCACTGGGTTTCTATTGCTTACTATGGGTGAAGCTGCTGATGTAATTCACCTCTTAAACCAACTTTATTGCTGATTTCTTGCTTTGCTGGGGTGACCTGCTCCTTCTAAATGTCCAAAACAAAGTCACTATGAGGTTTTCTTAGGTAATTCTATAAGTTCTGGTATGGACACTGTTAAATTCTTACCATGTTCAACTGCAGTCGCTGATGATAGCCGCAGTCCCTAATGTTATAGGGTGGCTGCTAATATCATTTGCCGAGGTGAGAGATCATTATGGTCAGATAATTCATGAAACTCCAATCAACCACAGCTGTATCCTCATGTACTCCTTGGCTGCTTCTGTAGGATTCCTTCTTCTTATACACGGGAAGGTTGCTGGGAGGATTTGGTGTGGGTGTGATTTCTTATGTGGTAATGTCTGGAAAGCTCTTCCGTATCAAACCCTTTGCACTTGCACTTGGCAGCACCGTGACAAATCTGAAATCTGCCCCTTTTTTTGGTATCAATAGGTGCCGGTATATATAGCCGAGATATCGCCTGATGATATGAGAGGAAACCTGGGATCTGTGAATCAGGTCGGTACGCCTAGCACTTCTAGTCGTATGCTTCACGTGATACCTTTCTTTTAACAGTTTTGAAGTTGGTTTAACAAATCATGGAAAATGCTTCATTTCCCTTTCTTTTAGTAGCTCTCGGTTACAATCGGAACATTGTTGGCTTACCTTTTTGGACTATTTGTCAACTGGAGGATCCTTGCTATCTTGGGTAAGTCCATGAAGAGAAAATCATCTATTCAAAGAGAACTTTATGATGCTGGATGTACTTAACTTCTGACACTCTTACATGACTTCCAACAAATAATTTTTTTTTTTTTTTTTGCTAACAACACTCTTACATGATATTGATTTAGAAGATCTTTTGCAGGGTCTCTGCCCTGTATAATATTGATTCCTGGCTTATTTTTCATCCCAGAGTCTCCTCGATGGTTGGTATGAGTTCTGATATGGTCTACTCTGTATTTAATTCTTCCTTTTTAGTGACTCCTGCTCTAATTTCTCCCTCATCTGTTTGCTTATTTTCTCTTCTGCTTTTTGTTCTTTGGAATGGAAAATGCTGCAGGCCAAAAGGGATTTGAGAAAGGAACTTGAAGCGTCTTTGCGCGTCCTGCGGGGATTTGATACCGATATTTCGCATGAAGTTAATGAAATCAAGGTACTGAAAAGCTTTTCTGACTCGAATGTTGTGAACATAATAAATATGTATCGTCCGTGCAGTCCTTCGATACTTTTGTACAGCAAAAAAGAACTTGAGATAGTTGGCTAAAGATAATGGATCTACTTATGTTTGAACTCCTCTCTTTATCAAGTAGTGTCAACTGTAATCGACTATATACTTGCCGTAGACATCTGTTGCATCAACAAGCGAAAGAACAACAATCAGGTTTGCAGAGCTCAAGCAGAAAAGATATTGGTTTCCTTTGATGGTAATTGTTCCTCTTGAATCAATCTTGAACTTTATCATCTCATATCTTGACATATTGTTCTTTCTTGTGTCAAATATATGTATTGCAGGTAGGTGTTGGACTACTTATTCTCCGGCAACTCAGTGGCATCAACGGTGTTTTATTCTATTCCACAACAATATTCGAAAATGCAGGTGGCGACTGATTGTGTTGCATTGCTGCCTGTATTTCATTTAATTAGAGCGAAGAAGTGAATTTAGCAGAACCTGCAACTTCAAATCTTTCTAGAATGTTACTGTTAAGGACCAAGCTGAAAACTATTCATCATGCTCTTCTCCCCAGAGCGATTGCATTTATCTGTACCTTTTTTCTAATTGAGGATGCAGATATCACATCATGCTAGGTTTATTCAAACAGATTAGTAATGGGATGTTTTCTTTGTCCTCTTTAAATAGACTTGAATAGAGGACTATCCATTGAAGTTGGAGAAATCGAATGTTTTCTGTTGAAAGAATTGATTGATATTAATTTTCAAAAGTTCAATCAATTAGCCTATTTCATTCCCTAGAGGATGCTACTGGCAGATTCTACAAGCCTGCGAAAAAAACAAGAAATTTCTCTTTTAGATTCTTCTTTAGTCAGGATGAGTAAAGGCATATTGATTCTTGTTGCTGTTCTGAATAGCATCTGTTGACGGATGCGACCCAATAACGCTTCTCTTGGCTGATTAGCCTTCCCAAAAATGTTCATTGATTTTCACTAGGTATTTCTTCGAGTGATGTCGCGACTGTTGGAGTCGGCGCTATCCAGGTAAGTTGGCGATTCTCTCCGTGATCTTCTGCAGCAGTTAAACAACGCAAAACCCTTTAGAACTAATCTGAGGTGTGAGGAACCTTTCATGCTGTAGGTTATTGCCACTGGGGCTACCACTTGGCTTCCGGATAAGACAGGCCGACGGCTGCTTCTAATAGTACGTACGACTAGATCCTCACTCAATTTAAGACCCTCGAAAGCACGCTCAAATCGGGAATCTAAATCTGTTTTTGCAGGTATCCTCGTCCGCAATGACTCTGAGCCTTCTTGTTGTGGCGGTAGCATTCTATATTGAGGTCAGTAATGCCGGCAGTACAACCCTTTGGTTTCCGAGGCAATGGCTGCTTGTTGAGGCATTGTTCTTTGCTTGTTGCAGAGTTCTGCTTCAGAAGACTCTAAACTATACAGCATAATGGGGATATTGTCGGTGGTTGGGCTTGTGGTAAGACAATTTATACTCACTGTCTGTACTTATTCCATGTGCAAAATAAATTCTAAGGATATGTTTTGAGCGTCATTATGTCCAGGCTCTTGTGGTTGCCTTCTCTGTGGGAATGGGACCTGTCCCATGGGTTATCGTGTCTGAGGTAAGCAGAATTTACTTATTTCTCACTAGTGGAGTACGAGATTTTGTGGGACCATTTTCAACTGTTCTAAAAACTATTAAGCTGTTAGATGAATGCGTGATTTAGTATTAAATTATTTTAGTACTTCCCCCTCGCTCTTCATTTGATCTCTTTGCCTAGTATTAAATGTGGAAATATTCAATTGGATAGGCAAATAGAGGCCTAGAAATATTTGAATTCATGACATTCCGCTACGATACCATATGAGATTTTGTGTGATTGTCGGATAAAAGTGTCATTTAATATTTAATTATTCTATCAACCCCGTTCACACTTAGTCTGATTTTTTTTCTTGTGAGATTTTATGGGATTATTGTCAATCGTAACCAACTGTTATAAAAGTCCTTTTAGAATATTTGACGGTAATCCCATAAAATTTTACATGGGATCAGAAGAGAATGTCTTGAGTTTGAATATTTCTAGGCTCCATTTACCTACTCAAATTAAACATGTCCTGGAAAAAAAAAAAGAACAGACTAAATGTGAGAGGGAGTGATAGAATGATTAAATATTAAATCACGCTTTTATCTAACCGTTTAAGCTTTTAGAACAATTGGTCACACAAATTCGCACATGAAGGCTACTCAACGGTCATTTGTCTTCATCTCGCGATTCATAGATACTGACTCAGAAATCGTCTCCTCTATGCATGTCAGATTTTTCCGGCGGATATTAAGGGCCTCGCCGGCAGCATGGCGACGTTGGCAAACTGGTCAACAACGTGGGTGGTCACGTTGACAGCTAACTGGATGTTGGATTGGAGCGCCGGAGGTTCTCTCTCTTTCTCCCTCCCTCCCTCCCTCTCCTCCCTCTCCGCCTGCGCGCTCTCTCGTGCTTTGACGCTCAGCTGCTGACTGACCTGACACGGCCCTCGCAAATTTCTCGAACAGGTACCTTCACAATCTACACAGCCATGGCTGCTTGTACTGTTGTCTTCGTGATGCTCTTTGTCCCAGAAACTAAGGGAAGGACTCTGGATGAGATCCAGTCGTCGTTTGAATGATTCTTGCCTCCTGGCGTCACATTGGATTTCTTTTTTTTCTGCTGAGTAATACTGCGGTGGATTTGATATGGCGATTTCGGCCATAACATGATCTGATGGATGGATCGAGTGAGGACAAGGCCTCCGAGATGAACTGCTAGAAATCGAAGAGTAAATGCCGCTTCGGCTAGGTTAAGACCGGAGGATTATTTGTATTTTGAATAAGTTTGCTAATTTGATTAAGCTTCCTAGTTCAAGTTAGTTTCTCAGTTTTGAGTGGTCTTCGAAATTAATGTTTGGTCCGTATAGTTTTTCCTAGTCTTTAGTCCGTCCATAAATGAGAGGTGCATTCTCTATTGGGATGGAAGGATGCAGATTTTGATTTGGCAATGTATGAGAATTCCTCTCCAGTGTGGAGTTCATTATGCTCTTTATTCAATTCTTTGGTGATGAATATTAGAATCTTTTCTTTGGTGATGAATATTAGAATCTTTTTTTTTTTTTACCACCCACCCGGGTGGCGCCGCTGGTTCGCGCACTCTTCCTCTCGCAAAAGGTCGAGTATTCGAATCCCAGGGGCGTTGCAGAGTGACTTAATCGGTGACACGTGTATGGTGGCTAGCACGTGTTGCCCCCAGGATTTACCCCCCGGCTGCCGGCCATGCAGGGGTTCCTTGGGTCGCAAAAAAAAAAAATATTAGAATCTTTTATCTTTTATTCAATCCTCTCCGGTGTGTGAGTTCATCATACCCACCCATGGGTGGCTCGGTTCGTTAGGACACACTTGGGATTATGTGATTAGGTGCAATGGTCCCGATTCGATTCCCCTAACCGAACACTTGTGATTTAAGTGAGGGGCCATGGCAGCGGATTGCCGTGCTAGTCTCCCCCGAGAAATAGTCGAGGTGCGCGCAAGTGACACTGGACACCTTGGTTATAAAAAAATATATATATTAGAATCTTTTATCTTTACCATATATATATATATATATATATATATATATATATATTAAAATTTTTTATCTTGCGTTAGTGGAACATTCTTTTATATCTTGGTGGTGAACTCTTCTATCCAAAGTTCGTTTCCCTCGCACGTGCAGAACACTTTTGTTCCATCAAACATATTCACCATTCACACGGCAAAATTATTAGAAAAAGTCCCGAACCTATTGCAATTGTGCTGATTCGATTCTAAACCTTTTTATTTCTTTTGCCAATTTAATTTTAAACATTTTGCATTCGACCCGATTCAATTCTAAACCTTTTTCTTTTACCAATTTAATTTTAAATAGTTTGCATTCGAGCCGGTTCAGTTTTAAACTTTTTGTATTTGTGCCAATTCGGTCCTTCTGATCGGTTTTGATCGGAAATCGTTGACGTGGCCAATTTTAAATAATATTTTGATATTTTTTATAGATATTTTATTTTTTTACTTTTTTTTTTCTTTCTCTTTCCTTTTTTGTTTTTTCTTCTTCCTCTAGCTGACCGGCGAAGGTCGACCACGACAGGAGGAAGAATAAGAAAAAGAAAAAAGAAAGAGAAAGAAAATAAAATAAAATAAATAGTAAATAATAAATAAATCGAAAAATTATTACAATATTATTAAAAATTGGCCACGTCATGTCAGCTATTTTTGGCAAAATTTGATTGAAATAACTAAATTGACATCAATGTAAATGATTTAAGACTAATCGACAAAAAAGAATAGGTTTAGGACTGAATTGATACAATTGCAATAGATTTAGGATTTTTTTTTTTTAGTAATTTTCCCGGCAATCTCATCATGCATCATATCTCGACTGAAAACTTTAGAAGAAGGCATTGTTCGTATTGAATGAGAGTTTTTATCCCGAACCGATTTCATCCCATTAAAGCGACGATATCTCGAACATTTTAAAAGAATCCAAAGACCTAATCGAACCAATTGAAAGTTTAAACAAGATATTAAGTATTGATTAAAAAAGTTCAGGAGCCTCGTTGAAGGAATCGATGGCCCCGAGAACGACATTGCGCGTAGAAAAATTTTGAACACCGATAATCTCATTTTTTTTTTTATAGTAATTTTCCCGGCAATCTCATCACGCATCATATCTCGATTGAAAACTTGAGAAGAAGGCATTGTTCGTATTGAATGAGAGTTTTTATCTCGAACCGATTTCATCCCATTAAAGCGACGATATCTCGAACATTTTAATAGAATTCAAAGACCTAATTGAACCAATTGAAAGTTTAAACAAGATATTAAGTATTGATTATAAAAAAGTTCAGGAGCCTCATTGAAGCAATCGATGGCCCCGAGAACGACATGGCGCGTAGAAAAATTTTGAACACCGGTAATCTCATTGTCCCAAGGATATTTGAGAACTTTTACTACTCTCGAGTTTAGTTAATTTTCTCATCCCCCCACATTTCTGGAGGAGACATTTGATGTTCCATATTTATCGGCTACGAGTCAGGCTATATTGTTAGGTATGTAGTGTTAGGTCTTCAAATCCTCGCGTGATTTGAGAAATGCAGTTGCATCACTGACCAGCGGACGATCTTTTTTTGGCTTTTTTTGGGGGGATGGAAAGTCGATCTTCATATATAAGTCAACTCATTTTCCGACAGTCAGTCGGGTTATTTCTATATTCGCCCGTCCCTAACAATTTGGACTATAATGTCTCTGGAACCTTCTCTCAAAACAAGTCAAAGCACAAATTTAAGTACCCTAATTGGCTTCCAAGTAGAGACTATAATCGGGAAAAATTATCACAAAAAAAGTTCCGAACTTTTTGTGCTTTTGTCAATTCAGTCTTAAACTTTTTCATTTCTTACTAATTCGGTCATATTGGTTGCAAATCGTTGATGTGGACGCCGACAGTCCTACGTGGTATGACCGAAGTTGATATGAACAATTTTTAATAATAATTCAATTTTTTTTATTAATCTTTTATGTTTTTTCTCCTTTTTATCTTCTGATCTCGCCTTACGCGGGCGATGGTCCCTTCCTTGGTGGAGGCTGGCCTCGCCCATAGCCACGATAGCCTAGGCAAGGTTAGCCTCGGCGGCCGAGGGCGAGGTTGCCATCGCTCGTGGCTACGATGGCCTTGCTCGGATCCGGGCAAGGTCGCCTGAGCGCCCGGCGGCTAACGAGGGTCCGGCGACCCTTGCATGCTGCCGAAGAACAAACCAGAAGAAAAAAAAAGGGAAAAATACCATAAGTGAAAATGTTTAGGATTGAATTGGCAAACTTAAAAGGTTTATGACTGAATGGGTAAAAGTGCAATAGGTTTATAAATTTGTTGACAATTTTTTCCCATTAATTGTCTAAAAGTCCCTAAACTATTGTACGATAATCAATTCAAACATAAACCGTTCAATTGTAACAATTTATTCATAAATCTTTTTACGATTTACTAATTTATTTCTAAACCTTTCAATCGTGCCAATTTAGTCCTAATCCTTTTCAAGAAAGGACTACTTTGACAAATCGTCCAAAGGTTTAACATTAAATGGGCCAAATTGAAAGATTTTGGACTAAATTGATACAATTGAATGTTTAGGATTTAAACTAGTCACCATGCAAAAGGTTTAGAACTTTTTGGGCAATTTTTCCTTTCTTTCTTCCTTTTTTTTTAATTCTAATTTTGTCTTCTGTGGATCTATCTATGCAAAAAAAATATCAATTTATTCAATGAAAATGTCTGAAAAGTGTCCTTATGGTACAAATTTTACAAAACGATAAAACAACGCCCATGAGATATTTCAAATAACTTAAGAAATTGCGCCCCCCCCTCCTCCCCCAAAAAAAAAAAAAAAAAAAAACTTAAGAAGAGCGTGGGTTACTTTAAAATCTGTCTACTAACATGTTAACCGGCGTTGTTGCTGCCCGGACCAAAAAGATTTAATAATCACAATATTATTAATCTTTTCATTACACTAGAAATCTAATATTCTGGTTTGCTTGGTCGTTTTTAAATTTTTCCACATCCGTAGCACTCTCTATAAATCTCAATTTGTCTTCCAGCTGTTCAATGATTCCCCCAAAATTATCTTTAAATGTGAGGATTCGCATAGCTTTAGAGTTGGAAGACTTATTAAAATGATAACTTCCAAGACCATCCATGTTTCGTCACGCTAAAAATAATGTAATAGTTTCTAGAATGATATCTCATGTTACACTAAATGTTTCGATGGCTCGATCAATAAAGAAAATTATTGATAAGGCTATGCGTCTCCTTTGTGTATAGTGAATTCGCAATCATGTACGAGACATATTGACATGCTTACATATTGTTAAAAAGGCCAAATGTTGCGACATAATTTTAAGTTATGTGACCTTGTGATTATGCAAATGTTTTGAAGGAAAAGGAGTGAGATAATATAACTTGCAAAATTAAAATAAAACAAAAATTCATTAAAAAGAAAAAAAAAAGAGTGGCAGAAAGGAGGAGGAGAAACAAAATGGCAAAAGTTAATGCCTTAATGGTTGAAATAAAAATCTAAATAAAAAAATAAAAAGAAATGATGCATGAAGTGACAAATGAGATAAGTATGTCTAAAAATCATCTTTCATATATGGAATAGATATATAGACGCGTAGGTATTTCTCTTTTCCAAAAGATGCATTAATAATTGAAAAAGGAAAATGACTTTTTTTAAAACTTTGGACCATTTTAAATTTTCGGAACAAAGTATCAATTTGCAACTTCTTTATAAGAAAATTGAAACATACTTATCTAAAGAATCATTTTAGATTTTATTTATTTCATGAAAAATAAATAATTCTAAAAATATTCTAAAAATTGTCATTTATATAGCTCGAAATAATTAGCTAATAAAAAATATTTTCACTATCATTAAATTTTGTAAGCGATATAAGCGATTATCTTTAAGAAAATATTTTTGAAAGCGCAAAATGAATTATACAAAAATGTTTCCTAAAAATAATTATTTGTATCGCCGAAACTAATTAGTCAATAAAAACTATTTCCTCTTCATAGTCATCAATATTGAAAATATTTTAGTATTTATTCACTTATGTAGGCAAATAATCGATCATTTTTTAGAAGGTATTTTTCAAATCCTTTATTTCCTCAAAATAAAGGCACCTTAGACTTCGTTTTTTCACCATAAAAGTGATTGGTTTGGAAAATATTATTTTAAGAAAAATCGGTTGTATTGTTTGCGAAATGAATGAACAAAAAAATATGTGCATTGCCCAAGAAAATATTTAGACATTAGTTATCGTGGATAACGAGAATATTTTTTGCAGGCTAATTATTTGAAGCAAGCGATAATTTTTTAATTTTTTGCAGAATAAACACAATGTCAAAGTCATTTTCAATTTACCATATTTTGATAAATACAAAAAAGACACGTCGGTCGGACACATGCGAGCGTAACCCCGGGCCGCGATCTTTTTAATTTCACGATACGCGCCATCATCTTCCCTCTACTTCAAATGCCAACAGTCAAGAGCAACGAGTCATCTCCTCACAAACATCTTCTTAATCCTCGTGCCTCACTATTCACAGCTCTTCGAGCTTCAGATCACACTTCGCATCGCTCTCTCGCTCACTCAAGCTAAGGAGGAGGAAGAAGAAGCAGCAGCAGCAGCAGCAGCTTCACTTCTGAAGAAAGCTGCCAGCCTCGAGCTTCAACAATGGGCGGCGCCCAGCCCTTGAAGACGCTGAGGTCGGGAGGGACCTGAGGAAGCCGCTCATCCGCACGAGGGTGTAGTACACGATGCAGGGGAGGGCGTCGAGGCAGCATGGCCTCTCCAGATCGGCGGCGAAGATCCTCTGTGACGGCAGTTCCGTCGTCGTCCTCCTCTGCGTTTTGATAGTCGCCTTAGGCTCTGTCCAGTACGGATTCGCTGTAAGCCCGAATTCGCATAATGCGTTTCGATTCCCGTCCATCTATCTATCCATCCATGCATCTATCTACCCGCGTACCTATCCATCGGCGAATTTTGTGGGTGTGTAATTCTTGTGCTGTTTCGGCTTTCAGTGTGGGTATTCGTCTCCTACGGAGGAGGACATAATGAGCGACCTAGGCCTTTCGCTCTCGCAGGTTCGACACGCTTCAGGATCCGGAATTTAATCTCTCTCTTCTGGTTTCGGATCTGACGCAATTTCCTCTTGATTGCGGTATAATGGTGGAAATAGTACTCAATATTTGGCTCCGTAGTGAATGTATGACTGGGGCAATCATGAGCGGTCATATGGCGGAGTACATCGGTCGGAAAGGGGTACGCCACTCATTTCGATCAGCTGCCATTTTCATAGGAGTTTCATGTATCATTTGTCGTAGTCAACTCTGCGCTATTTCAGGGGAGCTTCTAGTTGTTTTGGCTTTTTGCTCTTCTGCTGAAATTATTCTTTGAATAAAGTGACTTAATTTTGGAAAATTTCAGCACTGAACCGCCAACATCCTGAAAAAGAAATAAAAATGAGTTGCTCGATTTTGAGTAACTAACATTTTTTATTTGATGGAGCTTTTGGTGTCGTTCTTGTACCTTCCGTGGCTTCCGGCTTTTCAGCATGAGGCTCTAAAGCTTCCACTGGGTTTCTATTGGCTATTATGGGTGAAGCTGCTGATGTGATTCACCGCTTAAAACAAATTGCTGCACATGATGAATGAATAGCTGTACGATCTAACAAGATATTATCATGATTCTTGTGTGCACACTGTTAGTTTTCTCACAATGTTCAACTGCAGTCCCTAATGTCGTAGGGTGGTTGGCAATATCGTTTGCCAAGGTGAGTGATCACTATAGTCAGATAGTTCGTGAAATTCGATCGACCATGGTTACGTCCTTATGTACTCCTTGGCTGCTTCTGTAGAATACCTCATTCTTATACATGGGAAGGTTGTTGGGGGGATTCGGCGGGGCTGTAATTTCTTATGCGGTAATCTTTGGAAAGCTCTTTCTTATTACCCTTTGCACCTGCACTTGGCAGCAGTGCGACAAATCTTAATTCTGGCCCTTGGTATCGATAGGTGCCGGTTTACATAGCTGAGATATCGCCTGAGAACATGAGAGGAACCCTGGGATCTGTGAATCAGGTCAACACGCCTACCACTTCTCATTCGTCTGCTTGACATGATACCTTCTAGCAGTTTTGAAGTTGTGCCAACAGATAATGGAAAAGTGCTTCATTTCCCTTTCTTTTTGTAGCTCTCACTCACATTCGGAACATTGTTGGCTTACCTTTTTGGACTATTTCTCAACTGGAGGATCCTTGCTATCTTGGGTAAGTCCATGAAGAGAAAATCATCTATTCGAAGAGAAGTATATGATGCCGGATGTACTTCACTTTGGACACAAGACTTCCAACATAGAAAAAGCTCTGTATTTTTTTTTTTTTACTTTTGCTAACAGCATACAATACTTTTGAACATGCCCACATAAATTTTGCTGATTAATTTTGGACATAATTCCCTGTGATATATAACGAATGACAGGCCACACACGATGGTATTTCTTCTACAAGGTCATAGGCCAAGTATTCTCATCAATTTTCTGAAGCCATTGATTTGGTGACACTCGACTAACTTGTTTCTTGTAATTTTCCTTGGATTTCGAATATTATTTGCAGGGTCTCTGCCATGTGCAATATTGATTCCTGGCTTGTTTTTCATCCCAGAGTCTCCTCGATGGTTGGTGTGAAATCTAATATGGTCTTTTCCGTGTTTAATACTTTGTTTGAACCCACCCCTTTATTTACTTCCTGTACTCATTTCTCCATTCACTGGTTTCTTATGTTTCTCTTCTGCTTTATGTTCATTGGAATGGAAAATGCCGCAGGCCAAAATGGGCTTGACAGAAGAATTTGAAGCCTCTTTGCAGGTGCTACGGGTATCTGATACTGATATTACCCTTGAAGTTAATGAAATCAAGGAATTGGAAAGCTTTTCCAACTTGAAGGTTGTGATGATAAAAAATTGTCATCCGTGCAGCTCTTTGAGCCTTTTCTACTGCAAAAGGACTTGAGCTAGTTTGCTAAACATAAAGGATCCACTTATGTTTCAACTTCACTCTTTTTAAATTTGTATCAGTTGTAATGAATTACATACTTCACACAGAGATCTGTTGAATCAACAAGCAAAAGAGCAACGATCAGGTTTGCAGATCTCAAGAAGAAAGGATATTGGTTTCCTTTAATGGTAAACGTTTCACTTGAATTTATCTTGAACTTTATTATCTCATACCTTGACATCTTGTCCCTTCTTGTGTCAAATATATGTGTTGCAGGTAGGCATCGGATACTTATGCTCCGGCAACTCAGTGGCATCAATGGTGTTTTCTTCTATTCCACCACCATATTTGAAAGTGCAGGTGGCAACTGATTGCGTTACATTGCAGCCTTATTTAAATTTAACTAGAGCGAAGAAGTGAATTTGTTAGAACCTGCAACTTTAAATCTCTCCTTTTCAAAGTTACCATTAAGGACTAAGCTGAAAACTATTCAATATGCTCTTCTCCCAGAAAGATGGCATTTGTCTCTACTTTTTTTCTAATTGAGGATGCAGTTATCATATCGTGTTAAGTTTAATTAAAAAGATTCGGAATCAAATGTTTTATTTTGCTATTTGAATAGACTTGAATAGAGGATTATCAATTGAAGTTGGAGAAAACCCCTAAACTTGAACTATGCAAGAGTTGGTGAAAGAATTGATCAAGAAATTCCTCTTTTAGATTCTGCTATAGCCAGGGTGAGCAAAGTCATACTGATACTTGCTGTTGTTCTGAGTAGCATCTGTTGACGGATGCGACCCAATAAAGCTTCTCTTGGTTGATTAGGCTTCTATTAATGTGCTTCGATTTGAATAGGGATTTCTTCAAGTGATGCCGCAACAGTTGGAGTCGGTGCTATCCAGGTAAATGGATGATCCTCTCAGAGGTAGCAGTTAAACAATGCAAAAAACTTTTGAGCTAATCTGAGGTGTAAGGACCCTTCATGCTGTAGGTTCTTGCCGCTGGGGTTGCGACTTTTCTCCCCGATAAAGCAGGCCGAAGGCTGATTCTCATAGTGCGTATGACTATTCTCACGGAAGTTAAGATTCTCTAAAACACGCCCAAATTGGGTATCTAAATCTGTTTTTGCAGGTATCCTCATCCGCAATGACTTTGAGCCTTCTTTTTGTGGCTGCAGCATTCTATATGGAGGTGAGTAATGCTGTTACTATAAACCTTTCGGTTCCGAGGAAATGGCTGCTTTTTGAGACATTGTTCTTCCATATTCCAGAGTTCTGCTTCAGAAGACTCTAAATTGTACAGCATAATGGGAATATTGTCGGTGGTTGGGCTTGTGGTATGATCATTTATACTCACTGTCTGTGCTTATTCATTGTGCTTTATAAGCTTAAGGGTATGTTCTGAGCGTCATCATATCCAGGGTTTTGTTGTTGCCTTCTCTGTGGGAATGGGATCTATTCCATGGTTTATCATGTCTGAGGTAAGCACAAATCCATAGCCATTTCAATAAGTTAAAACCAGGGAATATGTCCTAGCATCCTCTGATTTATGGAGTCTAACTCAAACTTTTATTCGTTTTTGCATGCCAGATTCTTCCGGCGAATATTAAGGGCCTCTCCAGCAGCATGGCAACGTTGGCAAACTGGATAACAACGTGGGTAATCACGGTGACAGCAAACTTACAGTTGGATTGGAGTGCCGGAGGTTCTCTCTCGCTCTCTCCCTCTCCCCTGCACGACCCACCCTTCCTCATGCTTAACACTAGCTGCTGACAGACATGGCCTCTGCAATTTTCCACAGGTACCTTCACAATCTATGCGGTTGTGGCCGCTTTTACTGTTGTCTTTGTGATCCTCTTTGTCCCAGAGACAAAGGGAAGAACTCTGGAAGAGATTCAGTCGTCGTGTTAGATGATTCTTGCCTCCTGGTGTCACATTCATTTTCTGCTGTTGGATAACATGGTAGAGATGCTGGAGCATCAAATCTCCACTGGAAATAATCAACTCATAAGCCCACCTAAAACCTTGTCAATCAGCCAAGCACATGCAATATTTATGTAAATAAAGTGAGATTTTCGGCCACAACAAGACCCAATGGAAGATCCAATGAGGAGAAGGCCTCCGAGATGAATTTCTAGAGATGGAAGAATAAAGGCCGATTCGATTAGGTTCAGGCGGGCGGGGTTGTTTTCTAGTCTAAGTAGGTTTTCTAGTTTTGAGTAGTCTTCTAACTTAATGTTTCGAATGTCTTAGTCCAAGAGAGTGCATAAGGGTGCATTTTCCATTGCAGGCATGCAGATTTTGATTTGACAAAATATGAGAATCCCACTCAAGTCAGTAGCACCTTTATTCCTTATCGAATTCCTTGGAGGCAAGCCTTAAAATTCTTTATTCTTGATTGGTGGATCGCTTCTTGTATGCCCTGGTGATAAACCCTACTTTTTAAAATTTATTTTCCCTCGAACACACCAATCACTTTCGTTCCATCAAACGCTCTCGACATTCTCACCGGTTGATCACGCGTTGACCGGCTCGAAATTATTCATCTCACGCGATCTCGAATGAGAACTTGAGAAGAAGACATTATTTCTATTGGCTTATGGGTTTGTCCCTTCCATGTGAAGATGAGATTCGACATTTTGAGAGAATTCAAACACTTAATCGGACTAATTTAAAGTTTAAAGAAGATATTATGCCCTGATCAAAAGTTTAGGAACATATAATCGTAGCAGTTGAAAGTTTAAGACCACGTCAACACGTGGACAAAATTTGAGGATCCAAGGAACGTCCTCAACTAAACTTCAAAGTCGCTGGCAAAATTAGGTCATGGATTGAGAAGTACCGTTGCGTCACATCACTGACCAGTCAATGATCTTCTCTTATTCTTTTTTCTTTTCTTTTCTTTTTTGGTTGAAAAGTCGATCTTCATTTATTAATCAACTGCAATTAACGACAAATTCTCCCGGCAGCTAATCATTTTGTTTCTATATGTGGCATCCCTAATTAATCTTCGAAAAGTCAAAATTACATATTTAAATACTCCAACTACTTTGTACTGCCTCCTTTTCTTCCTCTTTTTTTTAAAAATTTTAATTTTAAATTTTCATTTCTGTGGATCTATCACAGAAAATGATATAAACATGTTCAGTGAAAAAGGTCTAAAGATGTCCTTATGGTGCAAATCAAAAGAAATTTTTTTTTTTTTGACAAGAACTCTTTTGAGATATTCCAAAATTTAAGGGGAAAAAGAGAGAGAGAGAAAGGACGCGCATTACATGAAAGTCATGTAAATTCTGTCCGTACGTCGCAGGACAAAAAAGATTTAACAATCACAACGTCATCGATTGATACACTAAAAAAAATTTGATACTGAGTAACATTTGAATTGCCCTCTATAAACGTCAATTTGCCATTAATTGCGTCTAGTACTAGACAGAACTTGGTTGACTGTTCTAAGTTGAAAATCGCTTCATGAGGTAAGTAAGGAAGAACTTGCTTAAATTGTTTAGAGATGAAATATCCAACGGAAATCAAAATTCTTACGAATTATATTTGTCAAAACTTTCCAATGATGCTTGCTATTCCATACTCAATAAGAAAGTAATGAAATTTGTCATTTAATTTTCATCTATTCACCAAACACATATTGTTTTCTAATTTTCCAGGGGGAATTTGGCGCTAATATTCAATACTTACATTTTCAACACTTATTTTCCAGTTTTATCAAAGAATCATTAGCAGACAACATAGTCATGGTAAAATATTTCACATCTTTGTATATAATTGTTCCTATATATATCTAGTCATTATCCTCACTAACTGAATGATTGTACCTACTCTTATAGGTTGCCCAGATCTGCGTCGGTCACGTTGCCACGGCCGGTAGGGCCTTGTGTGGGTCACCAACGACAGATGGGCTCGCCGGCGGAAACAAAGGCAATGAATCAGAAAAGAAAAAGGAAAAAAGAAAAAAAAATGCCCTTGGTTAGGCCCTTCTTTAAAACAAATAGGGTACTTTAGGTCCTTAATTAAAACAATATCTATTTCAGGTCCTCATTTAAGAAAATAAGGGCTTTTCAGACCCTTATTTATAATTTTTCTCGCATTTTAATGAGACAAAATAAGTCCCTAACAGAAGATTTAAACAATTTTTACATTGAATTCCCACATCCAACAAGAACATACACAAAATTCAAGCATGCTCGAATTATAAAAATGTCAGCTTGAGCTCGAACTCGAACTCGACTAAAATAGAAAAGCAAGATATTTGAGCTTATTTCTCTCAACTCCATCACAATCGAGTTGTAAAGGAACTCAAGCTCGTGTCCTTCGAACTTAATAAGCTCGACAAATGTTTTGCCTAGATGTGTGTGTATAGATTTATATACGTGACTATATAATATAAATTTAGGCCCTAATTCTTAAAAAAAAAAACTTTAATTTGAGGTCCAGTCGCTTTAAATTGTTTTTTTGTTTAAAAAAAACCTCAACTTTCACTCTGGTCCTAAATGCATGCGCGCGTCCGAAAATCGCTACTAATTTCTTCAAAATTATGAGGTAAAGGTTCATCTTATATTGATAATTTTGAAGAGATTAATGATGATTTTTGGGCGTGGAGGCAGATTTGGGACTAGAGTGAAATTTGAGGGTTCTTTTTTTTTTTACACACAAAAAAAATCTAGGAAGAATTGGGGCTCAATCTAAAAAGTTGGGGTTTTTTTTTTTGTTGTAATTAGGTCTATAAATTTAAGGATTTTCTTGTCTTTTCTTATGCCTAAAAAATGTGTTTAATACAAAAAAAACCAGCTTAATTAGGCTTAAATTAGATTAAGCAATCCTGTCAAATTGAGTAATTGGCCAGCTTGATTTTCACTTGAAAAAGAAAAAAGACGCGTCGGGCACATGCAGTCTTCATCGTCGAGGACATTCCTTTTCAAATTCAATAGCATGCGCCATCTCCGGAGTCACGACTGGTCGTCTCCTTGCGCCACCATCTTATTCGTCTTCTTCCCCGCCACCAACCAGAGAGAGAGAGAGAGAGAGAGAGAGAGACGGAACTCCTTGGCGATTCGCGATCTCTGAAGATTCAAATCACGCCTCGCGTCGCTCCCTCGCTTGCTTGAGCTGAGGAGGAAGGAGACGAGGCAGCGGCGGCGGCGGCATCTTCCGAAGAAGAATTCAGCTTCAGCTTCAGCTTCGAGCTCCAACATGAGCGCCATTGAAGACGCCGAGGAAGATAGGGACCTGAGGAAGCCGTTCCTCCACACGGGGAGCTGGTACAAGATGCAGGGGATGGGGTCGAGCCAGTCCAGCGTCACCGCATCGGCGCAGATCCTCCGCGACGGATCCGTCTCCGTCCTCCTCTGCGTCCTGATCGTCGCCCTAGGCCCTATTCAGTTCGGGTTCAGCGTAAGCCCGAATTTTCGTAACGCGTTTTTCGTCTGTCTGCCTGCCTGTCTTGTCTATGTATGATATATCCAGTAGTGAATTTCGTGATTGGGTAAGTCTTGTGCTGTTTTCGGCTTTCAGTGTGGATATTCGTCTCCTACGGAGGAGGACATAATGAGCGACCTAGACCTTTCGCTCTCGCAGGTTCGACTTGCTGGGGGATCTAGACTGTAATCTTTCTGTTTTGGTTTTGAATCTGCTTTTGATTGTTAAATGATGCAATTTCTTCTTGATTGTGGAATGACGCTGGATTTAGTATTCGATATTTGGTTCGTTGGTGAATGTGGGAGCTATGATTGGGGCAATCACGAGTGGCCAGATTGCTGAGTACATCGGTCGGAAAGGGGTATGCCACTCATTCCGATCAGCTGCCATTTTCATGGGAGTTTCTTGTATCAGTCGTAGTCAATTATAAGCAATTTCAGCGTAGCTTTTAGTTCTTTTTAGCTTTTTTCTCTTCTGCTGAAACTTTTGTTTGGATAATGTGACTGATTTTCGGAAATTTTCTGCACTAAACAGCCAATATCGTGAAAAATACATAAGATGCTCGGTTGTGAGTAATTTATGTTTTTAATATGATGGAGCTTTTGGAGTCATTCGATTACCTTTCGTTTGGAAAGCTATAAGTAGAGGTTGAGAAGTGGGGTCCCCACCCCCCCAATCTTTTTCCATTGGCTTTTGGCTTTTCAGCATGAGGCTCTAAAGCTTCACTAGGTTTCTATTGCTTATTATGGGTAAAGCTGCCGTTGTAATTCACCACTTAAAACAAATTGCTGCATATGGTGGATGAATAACGGAATCTAACAAGATATCATCATGCTGGAACTCTATTGCTGATTTCTTGCTTTGCTGGGCTGACCTGTTCCTTCTAAATGTCCAAAACAAACATCACTACAATGGCTTTTGTTTTGCATTGGGTGATTCTTGTGTGGACACTGTTAATTCCTATCCATGTTTAACTGCAGTCTCTGATGATCGCTGCGGTCCCTAATATTTTAGGATGGCTGGCAATATCATTTGCTAAGGTGAGTGACCTTTATGAGCAGATAATTCATGAAACTCAGTCAACCACAGCAGCATCCTTATGTACTACTGGCTGCTTCTGTAGGATTCCTCATTCTTGTACATGGGAAGGTTGTTGACGGGATTTGGTGTGGGTGTAATTTCTTATACGGTAATCTTTCATAAACACGTGTCCATTAAAACCCTTTGCATTTGCACTTGGCTGCAGTGTGACAAATCTCAATTATGGCCCTTCTTGGTATATATAGGTGCCGGTATATATAGCTGAGATATCGCCTCAGAACATGAGAGGAACCCTGGGATCTGTGAATCAGGTCAATATGCCTACCGCTTAAACTTGTCTGCTTGATGCGATACCTTTTCTATTAATAATTTTGATGTAGTTTTAACAAACTCATGGAAAACGTTTCATTTCCTTTTCTTTTAGTAGCTCTCAATTACAATGGGACTATTGTTGGCTTACATTTTCGGACTATTTCTCAATTGGAGGATCCTTGCTATCTTCGGTAAGTCCGTGAAGAGAGAATCTATTATTGAAAGAGAAACATATGATGCTGGATGTACTTAACTTCTGACAAACTTACAAGATTTCCACCATGAAAAAGCCTCTCTGTCTTTTTTTTTTTTTTTTTGCTAACAACCTAAAAAGCTTCTGGACAGCCCACATTAATATTTATTAATTAATTTCAATCTTAACTCTCGCCAATATATACTGGACAAAAGACCCATTTGCTTTATGAATGTTGGTGCTTCTTTAATAAGGTCATTGGCCAAGTACGCTGATCAGTTTTCTGATGCTTTTAATTTGGTCCTCAACCTCCTTATTTCTGGTTATCTTCTTTGAAATTGGTTTCGAACATCTTTTGCAGGGGCTCTTCCATGTATAATATTGATTCCTGGCTTATTTTTCATCCCAGAGTCTCCTCGATGGTTGGTATGAAATCTGATGTGGTCTTTTCTGTATTATACCCACCCCTTTATGAACTTCCTGCTATCATTTCTTCATTCACTGCTTCCTCATGTTTCTCTTCTGCTTTATGTTCTTCGGAATGGAAAATGCTACAGGCCAAAATGGGTTTGACAGAGGACTTTGAAGCCTCTTTGCAGGTCCTTCGGGGATTTGATACTGATATTTCCCTTGAAGTTAATGAAATCAAGGTATTGAAAATCTTTTGCAACTTGAATGGCGTGGTCTAACAGATATGTGTCATTCATGCAATTCTTTGGGCCTTTTCTACTGCAAAAGTACTTGAGATAATTGGCCAACGATAATTGATCTACACATGTTTTCCTATCTTTATAAAGTAGTATCGATTATAATGAGTTACATACTTCACGTAGAGATCTGTTGCATCAACAAGCAAAAGAACAACGATCAGGTTTGCAGAGCTCAAGCGGAAAAGATATTGGTTTCCATTAATGGTAAATGTTTCACTTGATTCTACCTTGAACTTCATTATCCCATACCTTGACAACTTGTCCTTTCCTGTGTCAAATATGTGTTGCAGGTAGGTATTGGACTTCTTGTGCTTCAGCAACTGAGTGGCATCAATGGTGTTTTATTCTATTCCACCACGATATTCGAAAGTGCAGGTGGTGATCGATTGTGTTGCATTGCAGCCTATAATTCATTTAATTAGAGCGAAGAAGGGTTTTATTAGAACCTGCAACTTTAAATCTTTCTCCTTCAATGTTGCTGTTAAGGACTAAGCCAAAATCTATTAATTATGCTCTTCTCCCCAGAAAAATTCGTTTGTCTGTCCATTTTTGTAATTGAGGATGCTGATGTCACATTATATGAGATTTATCTAATTGGATTAATAATTGAATGTTTTCTTGTGCTATGTAAATAAACTTGAATAGAGGACTATCAAGAGTTGCGAAACAATTCATTGATATTATTACCAATAGTTCAACCAATTAGCCTGTTTCAGAAGCCTGCAAAAAAGCAAGAAATTTCTTTTAGATTCTGCTTTAGTCGGGATTAGCAAAGGCATACTGATACTTGCTGCTGTTCTGATAGCATCTGTTGACTGATGTAACCCAATATAGCTTCTCTTGGTTGATTACGATCTTCGTTAATGTTTATTAATTTTGAGTAGGGATTTCTTCAAGTAATGTGGCAAGTGTTGGAGTTGGTGTTATCCAGGTAATTTGGCGATTCTTTTGGTGGCCTCGCAGTTAAACAATTCAAAATACTTTTGACCTAATTTGAGGTATAAGGACCTTTCGTGCTGTAGGTTCTCGCCACTGGGGTTACTACTTGGCTCCTGGATAAAGCAGGCCGAAGGCTGCTTCTAATAGTGCGTATGACCAAATTCTCACTAAAGTTGAGATTCTCTAAAACACGCTCAAATTGGGTATTTAAATCGTTTTTGCAGATATCCTCATCTGCAATGACTTTGAGCCTTCTTTTTGTGGCTGTAGCATTTTATATAGAGGTCAGTAATGCTGTTAGTACAACCCTTTCTTTTCTGATGCAGTATCTGCTTTTCTGAGGTATTGTTTCCATATTCCAGAGTTCTGCTTCAGAAGACTCTAAATTATACAGCATAATGGGAATATTGGCCCTGGTTGGGCTTGTGGTATGTCCTTTTTATACTCACTGTTTGTTCTATTCATGTACTTAATAAATTTAAGGGTATGTTTTGAGCATCATTATATCCAGGCTTTTGTTGTTTCCTTCTCTCTGGGAGTGGGAGCTATTCCATGGCTTATCATGTCTGAGGTATGCACAATTCACTTATTTTTCACTAAATCCTAGAGTAGAGAATTCTCCTCCGGGTTTCAGAATTTATTGATTTTTCCTAAAGGTTCTGTGGCAAAAAAAATTTTCGGGCTTGCGTGTCACATCATGACCAACTTACGAACTGGCAGTCCAACAAATCGATGGAACTTGATGGGCTCAAGTCATTTTTTACCTTGCACAAATCCGTAGTCACAATGAATTAATAATAGAGAATTATGTCCTAGCGTCTTGTGATTCATGTACATTAACTCAAATAGTTATTCTTTCTCCACTGCCAGATTCTTCCATTGAATATTAAGGGCCTTGCCGGCAGTGTAGCAGTGTTGGCAAACTGGATAACATCGGGGGTAATCACAATGACTGCAAACTTACTGTTGGATTGGAGCACTGGAGGTTCTCTCTCCCTCTCCCCTGCAACACGCTCTCTTGCACTTAGCACTAATTGCTGACTGGCATGGCAATTTTCTACAGGTACCTTCACAATCTACACAGTCGTGGCTGCTTGCACTGTTGTCTTTGTGACACTCTTGGTCCCAGAAACTAAGGGAAGAACTCTGGAAGAGATTCAGTCGTCGTTCCGATGATTCTTGCCTCCTATTGTCACATTGATTTTTGATGTTCAATAAAATGTGCCGGAAGAGAGAGAGAGAGAGCTCGCAATTATTCATTGACCTCCTCAACAGAGGTTTTGATGTGTTCTTCAAGTTTTTGAACTTCATTTACTTAGCGAAGTTGCCAAATGGACCTAGCTATGCACTATGAGCGTACATCAAATCATTCATAAGATCAGAAGAACCGGCGGATTTAGCAAGTGGCTTGATGATATTCGAGATAACGGAGCCAAAAGGGGTCTTGTCTTCTTGTTTCCTTCTGCAATGGAATTAGATGCAAGATGGAGTTATTTGTTGCTCTTGTTGATTGGGAAACGACAGAAGTACTGCAATATACACACTTGTCCTCTATGGCATGCTCAAATCTCACATGGCAACTATCTTCTAAGAATCGCAACCTCTCACATATTTTGCTTTGTGTGACAACAAAACGGACTCTAGATAAGCAAACCTCTATTCTAGGAACCCGAGCAAAAAAAAAAAAAAAAACAAATTCAGGTTGCTGCTATCTAGATATAAGATAGTTTGCATTTGATAGCAAAAACTTGGCGTTGTCTTTCTTGCCACACACACACACATATATAAAGCAATATTTTACCTTAACAAATTATGAAAGAATATTAATTATGAGAAATTGCCATCAAGGATTCAAGGAATTTTTTTTTTTTTGGTCGAAATGATTCGAGGGGTCCAGTGAGTCAAAAAGCCCAAAAATTAAAAATCTTGAAATGGAAATGATTTTCCCGATTAATTCAGGTCTCATTGGGATGTAAAGGGGACAATACCTTTTTCCAATTTGATAAAGGCAAACTTGTGCATTACGAGATAATAATAATATTAATGGTTAACATGCAAATTGTCACCAAAAAATGAAATTGCATTGGGCTTTTTAGCCCACCCTCAATCCTTGGACATTGTTTGGGCCTGAAGCAAGATTTAATTTGGGCCCAATTCGTTTTCCTCTCCTGCATCTCCTTCCTCCCGCCAATGCGTCGCTGTGCCTGTTAAACCCTAACGCTGGCTAAAACCCCATGCGTTTCGTTCTTAGCTTCCAGCACAGCAAATTCAGTAATAATCTCCTGGGTAAAATTGGAAGCTCGAGAAGCCGAAAAGGCAAAATGGAGGCTGATTCGTCGACCGACCCAATCGACTTGAAGGTCAAAGAGTTGCTGAAGGAGGTGGAGGTCGAGTACTCGCCTTCGTTCACCAAGCACGTCGACGACGCAGTGTCTGCCATTAAAGACGCCATCGGCAAGATTCCTGATGACTTGCAGGTTCGACTTGTTAATGTAAAGTGCAGACTTTTTGTTTGGTTGTGGCAAAAGGAGAATGAATTGGGACCCGGCATTGAATTCTAGCTTAAGATGCCAGAGTCAAAACTTTTCGTAGCTCTTTGTTTTCGGAGCTTAGCGAAAAAATTCAACTGCTCAGGCGAGTTTTTCGATATTTTTGCATGGCCTGATTCTTGACGACGGCCAAGTGCTTCGCTTGTATGACTTACTGGATGAAAGAAATCAAAGAAAGGGAAAGAAAATTAGTCACAAATATTGTTTTTGACTTCGGCAGTGTGGTCATTAGTATTGGCGAACTTGTGCAGGTCACAGCGGACTGGGCTCCGGCTTTTGTGAGAGACGTTGGGGCAGATAAAGTCGAGTTCAAGTTCAAGAAGCCAACATCCATTGACATTGGAGGCAGCTATGCTACACGTTGCATTGCAAAGCCTGATGTGAATATAGACCTTTTCATTGGGTTGCCGAAGGTACTTCTCTAGATGATTTCCTCAATACCTTTCGAGTTTGTTGGAGTGGAGTGTGGGCCAATTGGGAGCATGCTTTAATTGTTGGGATTGTTTTGGACAATTGATGCTGTACTTCACCAATTATAAAGGAATGAAATCTCCCTCTACTTCTATGTGGACTGGGTGAGGTCCTTGGTAGAATCCTGTACAGGTTAGGGCCTTTGGTGAACCGAGTTCTGTTGTTTGGTTTGTATCAAGTTAATTTACACTTTATCAGCACATAATACAAAACTGCTTAGCTTCACTTGTATGCATCACCTAGGCAATGGCATGAAAGAGACTGATTCTGTTACATAGAGATAAAAAAATAATCTAAAGGTCGTGCATCTCATTCGTAGTTGGTGAAGTCCTCACCCATGCACACAAAAAACAAGGTATAATTATCAAGTTACAGTGGCTGAACTTATGCACTTGGGAAACTGGTTTTGATGCTTTCCCCTTAGGGAAGACACAAGTTATGAATACTAATCTAATTGAGATTTAGCCTTTGTCCATTTCAGATGATGGCTTCAGATCTTTTTGTCTTACTTTTCTGGTCATTCTTAGTTGAATTATCCATATATGTTCTGTCTACGATTCGAGCCCTTTCATCTACAGGAATGTTTCCATGAGAAAGATTATCTGGATCATAGGTACTTTGCCAAACGATGCTTATACCTCTGCACAATAAAAAAGTATCTGAAGTTATCTACATCAGTCAGGAAGATCGAGTGGTCCTTCCTCCAAAATGAGGCTCGAAAACCCGTGTTAATAGTCCATCCAGGTTGGATTTCCTTTTCACATCAGCTTTATTTGCACTTTTCAAATGGAGCCCTATCAGTTGTTTGTTGTTTTGATATTTTATGACTTTAGAAACACGTGTTGAATTATCAATTCCATCTTTTTGTGTCTTAGCTGCAAAGCCTGTTGAAGTTCCTGGATTATTTGTTCGAATAATTCCGACTGCCAAAGCCTTATTCAATAATTCAAAGTTGAACTTGAACCGCAGCAACATCCGTGCTCTAAATCAAGGTTGTATTTTGCCTTAAGCACAGATTCCGTATGGTATCGCAATGTGTTTACTGAATCTGACACGTTACTTTCTTCTTAGAAGGTACTGCTCAAGCCACACCGACATACAATACTAGTATTTTGGAGGACATGTCTATGGAGAATAATGTAGAGTTACTGAACAAAACACTTGTTGGATGTAAGGAATTAAGGGACGCAGTAATTTTGCTCAAAGTATGACTCTAGAAAATTTGTTCATTTGATGTTGTTGAATAATTTACTGGTGGACGAAATAATGTGTAATGCTTCAATCCACAGGTCTGGGCCCGGCAGAGGAATTCCTTGTACATTCACGACTGTTTAAATGGATTTCTAATCTCTGTCATCATATCATACCTTGTGAGCGCTGGCAAGGTTAACAATTCACTGAAAGCAATGCAGATATTCCGCATTACACTTGACTTTATTGGTATGTTGGTATTGCTCTCTTCCCACTAGTTGTCTGTTATTAACCTATTGTACGGCAATCAAGCTTCTAGCTAGCTTGGGAACAAGAGTTTCTTTGAGTTGTTTGTAAATCTATTTCCAAGGTGTAACCGTTATCAAGAAGATATAGTGGTATTAGTAGATTTTAGAAAGGGGCAAAATTTAGGCAAAGACATTGTGGAATATCTTGTAGAGCACCTTCAACTTTGTGTAAGAAAATGTAACCTAAGGGAGCGCTCTCCACGAACAGTTGGAAACCATAGAACAATAACCAAGTAGGTGCCTGAAGCTACCAGGTGCTACTACGAATGTCAGGATACACAAGGAGTGACAGATAGGATGATTCTTCACATTGTAAAGTGGAGATCCATATTGAAAGTCACGAACCATCACAGTGGTTTTCCTATCCGTAAACAGCTTTGACCTCAATGGATAACTGCCCTACGATGATCCCCGTCTGTGCAATCACCTTACATGAGAGCTCGACCTTGGAGGAAGCAATTCTCAGATTTGGTAAATCTAGTGGATATTCCTAAGTTTTGAAAGTTGAGGATATAGTTTGTTCGATCAATACGTTTTTCAGTTTACTGCGAGCAGCTATTAAAATCAGCTGTTTTTTTAAATTGATGTTTGGTTTTTACGTTAGATGCTTATTTCCTGATATGAGTCCATTTGGCTGCCCGAGAAATTTATTCTATTGGTAGATTCTAATCCATGGTTGAGTTCTCGGTTTCTTTTCTTGCAGCCAATTCAAAATTATGGAAGCGTGGACTTTTCTTTCAAGGAGAGGGAGAGAATGGTATATCGAAGGAGGTCTGATTTCCTCTTTTGGTCCTTCCATTTTTGTCCCTTTGATATTGCATGTCATCTCTTTTGCAATTTTTTTTTTTTTTTTTTTTTTTTGGGGGTTGGGGGAAGGAGGAGGGGGGAGAAGGGAGGGAAGGAGTGGGGAGGGGGATGGAAGAGGGGAGAGAGAGAGAGGTTGTATTTTTAATTAAGGTGCCCTTCTGCTGATGGAAACATAGTTTGTCTTTTCTCATCAGACATGATGTAGCGAGGTGGTCAATTTCATTATAGGAGTGTAGTCTAATAAGCACTCACTAATGTCATTTTGAGTTCCTTCTGAATATTTTTGCGTGTGCATTCTTGTTTGGTGCATATAGCTTAACACGCACTTAGTGTTCATTGATGCAGGAACGGACGCAATATATGAATCTTTTCCCAGTAGTTATATGCAATATATCTGCTGTTTTTAATTTGGCTTTCCGCATATCAGACAATGGTTTCCTTGAGGTAATAAATCTTGTTTTGATTTGTTATTTGCATCACTTGTTAATTTTTTTTTTAATTATTTCTCGGCCTAAATTTTTGCTAATTGCTATGTCTTTTATTGAGCTCCAGCTCCAAGATGAGGCTGCTTTGACCCTTAAGTGCATGGAGAAGTGTAAAGATGGTGGCTTCGAGGAGATCTTTATGACCAAGGTCGACTTTCCTGCTAAATACGATATATGCTTAAGGTAAGCAATATGGTGCTATTGAGCCTTCTCTACTAGCATAACTGCTTTTTGTTTCTGCAAAATATTGTTGGCACGTGCTCTTCATATTCAGATATATGCCAAATCGTGTGCTTTTGTGATTTCTTGCTTTTGTTTTTGAATAAATGAAGAGTGAATATTGTGTGCTTTTGTCATGGAAATACAAGAAAGAGAACCAAATCTGTGTAGTCTATTACTGAAGTAGAGCATGGAACTTCACATAAATCTCTACATATAGATTGCTTATGGCCTACATTTCATTGATTAGAGACAGCAGGAAAAACGTGCAACACGCAGCTTTTTTGGTTTTTTTGGTCAGCTGGACATCTATAGGAGATCATGTAAAAGGATACCTTAATTCTGATGAAGATCAAGTCCTGTTATTTCCCTTGGAACTTGATGTTAGTTCTTGATTTAGTACAATTTCTGTTTTCCACATATATGGAGCATGATCGTGTTTGCGGGTCCTTTGGGGCCGTGTTCGTATGTTATCAGTTGTGATATTTGGCAAGTCAACTGTCTTAGTAATTCCTGCATCGGATCCTAAATCTAAGTCCAATCGTCATCAAGGACCATCAGAATCTAGTATTGGACATTACTGGAGCAGTCCAGTGAACTGTTTACTAATACATCGCAGTAAACAACTGATAATTCTTGTAAGCTTTCCACAGTATTGATGAATCTTCCAATTGGCAAACTCAAGTGTGGCAAATTATGCACGCATGTACTGTTCTACCTACTCTCCACATATCAATTTTACTGCATATGAGGCATTCAACCACTGCGCATCAGCCAAGTAGTTGAGATGGCGGGGAGGGTGGGGGCAGGGGAACCAAATCCTATTACCGACAAATATCTACTGTAGCTGCCAAGAAAAATTATGGCATTAAAAAGAAATTTCACCATAATTACTTCGTAGAGCGTAAACCTGGCCTGTTATTTTCTTTTGAAGTTGAGAATCACACTTTGGGGATGCAGATGCATCTTGTTCTTGTACTGCTGACCTAATTTTTTTTTTTTTTTGTGTGTGGTTGTGGGGGGAGGGGGGGGGGGTGGGTGGGTGGGGTGGTGGGCAAAGTCAGTGGTGCTTCTGGGAGTCTTACTTGGGCAATTTTCATTGGAAACTCAGCAGGTGACTTCTATTTGTTGTGGAGTTGAAATGACAACTTGATTTAGGTGGCTTGCTTGCAGAATCAAGTAGTTAACATCTTACTTATTTGTTGTGATATATTTTACATGCATGACAACAAATGCACATAAGTTCCACAAATGCAATCAAGTTTGAGTTGATCTTGATTCCAACTTTAGCTATATGCTAGTGTAATCAGCAAGTGAGTCAGATCAACTGGCAGATCTTGAGTTGGGAATAGTTTAATTGTAGAATTATATACTGAAAAATCATTATTGTGCTCTCATGAAACTTGTGGAAAAATCACTTTTCCCGTCTTTCTTTCATTTTTCCAATCTGACTGTAAGTGGTATAGAATGATTCTTTTGATTTCTGGGTCCTTCTATCATCAGCAATGGTATTTGGTCATGTACATTTAGTCTTTCCTTGCTAATGTTTTCATATATTTGGTCTCTAGGATTAACTTGAAGGAAATTAAAGAGGTGTTTGCATCTGGCTATTGCTTGGACAAGGAATGCTGGAGACTGTATGAACAAAAGATGCACTCAGTTCTCCATCAGGGACTGAGTGATCGAGCAAATATTGTTCGTGTTGCGTGGAAAAATACCCCTTCTGAATATAGCATAGAAAATGTATTAACTGGATTTTCTTTTTTCTGGTGTCTTAATAAAGTCCTTTAATCATCTCCATTTGAATTCAAAATTCTTTTTATGTGGTTATCTCACTGTATGTTATGATTCCAGGGTTTATCAACTCTTGGTAAAGAGCCATTGTTTGTTGGAATTTCCATAAGCTCCCCAGATAAAGCTTTTAGAGTGGTTGACATAGGCCCTAATGCTGAGAACAAGGAGGAGGTATCTCATCTGTTTCTTTCTCATGTTAATGCGAGAAGGCTTTCGTTATTCAACTATAGACTCCATTTTACTCGTTTGCTAGGCCCTCAAATTCCGGAAGTTCTGGGGGGAGAGGGCAGAGCTTCGGAGATTTAAGGATGGCACAATTGCAGAAAGCACAGGTAAGGCAATTTTTTATTTTCTGTGGGTGAATGCTTCTGAAAGCGTTTCCTTTGCCTCGATGATCAACAATTGGCACCTTTTGATTTTGCAGTATGGGATTGTCAACCGTGGATGAGACATCTCATTATAAAAAGGATTGTGGATTATGTGCTCACACAACATTTCTCTCTCTCAAATGAAAACATAGTACATTATGTTGATCAGCTTGACTTTTGTTTGCTTTATGGTGTTGAAGGTAGCTTTGCCTATTCCTTATGATTCCTTGGATTTTCTTTTCTCAAAGTTCTGCCTGTTATACTTTTTTCTTACTTCCAAAAATATGTTTATTGGACTTACGATGTTAAATTGGTTAGATCCCATGGCATTTTCTGGATACTTGATTCGAGCATTTGAGGTTTTGTCTAAACGGTTGCGCCTAATTCAAGACATCCCTTTAAAGGTCTCTAGTGTACAGCCTCTGGACTCAGGTACAGTCTCTTTCCTCAGGGATTTGTACAGTTCGTAGATGTATGATTATCGTTGTCATCAACTTTTTTTTCGTGGCATTGACATCCCTTTTGTGTACTTGGTTGTTCTGGGTATGTATCAGTCAATCTTTTTCCTTTATAACAATAATAAGATATGGATGTGACCAAATGAAAAGCCCACTATAAGATGCAACTGGAAGGACATCATTTACTATGCTGTTTCAACTTTGAGGTTCTTCCAGCTCATCTGTGTATGTAGAAGCAGACAGATTAGAGATTTTGTGGTAGGACCAAAGACAGGCAATATCACCACAGTTCTTTGAAGAAGTTTAGAGGGTTTTTCTCCTCTTATGAAATTATATCTCAACTCACAATTAGGAATGAAAGTGCCATATTAGTTTTGGTCCCTTTTTTTGGAATTCTACCAAATGCTGGATTTGTTAGACGAAATGTGGTTCTCTGAAGTTGGTGGTGTGAGCAGAATGTAGGCGGTGATCTTATTTTACTGCAGACTTTCTTCCGGGCAGCAAAGAGAGGGCGAAAAGCCGCTGAGTTCTTACTTGTGTTCACAGCTTTCAGGTTCACATCTGTTTTTCCTCCGGAACCTCATCCATTGATTGCTGAGAAGAGTGAGCTCCCTAGACAAGTTAGGCAGATTCCACTGTGCATTCAACCCCTGGAAGTTATGATTCAGGCATGTCTATCTGTTGCAGCTCTCAGTATATGTTACTGATGAATTTATGTGCTCTGACTTATTGGTATTGGCTTAATTAGTTGGAAGGGTCTGGGAATTGGCCAATGGATGATGTAGCGGTTGAGAAAACTAAAGCTGCTTTTCTTCTTAAAATTGCAGAAAGGTGGGTATTTCAGTTCAATTTCTGCAAAATTTGATTGTCTGAACTTATGATTTTACGTGCTATATTGCAGTCTCCAGAATAGTTACGGAATGACATGTTCTGCAAGTGAGGATGATGTAGATGTGTTGATGTCTGGATTTGCCTTCCGTCTAAAATTCTTGCATGAGAGGGGCCTGAGTTTGTTGAATAGAGAAAGTAAGTTCTAGTTCTCCTAATGTGACTGTTTGTTGTTCTGCGTTTTAGGAACTGTTTACTTAATCACACTTGATTTGCAGTTGGAAGCGATCAAGGGAAGCGAGCCTCTTCCATAGACAAGAAACTTTTCATTCGTGGTCAGCATGCTAGTATGATTAATGGCTTGCAGGGTCGATACCAATTATATGGGCCAGTTGTCAGGCAGGATGTTCATTTTTGTCTTCCCTGTTGGTTATTTTTATTGGGACAGTAGTTTGATTTTGGGTGTGCCTTTGTTCTATAATGAAGGCTTGCAAAAAGGTGGGTGGCTTCGCATCTCTTTTCAGCTTGCCTAAAGGAGGAGTCAGTTGAGCTACTGGTCGCGTATTTCTTTCTGAAGCCTTTTCCATTTACTGCTCCCTGCTCACGAATCACTGGCTTCTTGAGGTTGAGTTCCTCTTTAATTTCGTCAAAGATTTCAGTGATTTCTACTGTGTGAAACAACAATCTGCACTTGTTTCTGTTATTCTACTTTTACTCTTCAATTGATTGAGTACGATACTCATAGCTGACTCTAGGACAACGAGAGAGATTGTTCTTTCATACTTGTTAAATTGAGCATGTCTCGAAGGATCTCTAATGACAATGCAATGTCCTTCTTGGATGGTTATGTAATCACTTATAGCTGAGAAGGTGCTATTACTGGCTTTCTGTTGGAGCAGCAGTTCCTATCATGGAAATACTTGCAAGCTGATACATGGAAGCTGTGGGGTGATTGTAGTTATTATCATTGTTGTTATTATGTACAGTTAGTAATGGCGCGTTCTTACTGATGGCAAAGCTGTGAATTTCCTTATTATAAATGCCAATTAGTAGAGCTGATGCTGTCACCTGCCAGGTGAAGCTGTAATATGCTGATGCTCAATTGACTTTATATTTGTTCTCCTCCACTTTGTTATGCTTTTTTGCACCACTCAGATATAGTATTATGAGTCCCAAATGGCGATGAGCCCATTCTTGTGGGCTGCATCACACTCAGATAAATTCTTATCAAGTCTATTCGTTGAAACTTATTTGTCTTTTGTTGTATAATCCAATTAGTAGAGTGTGGTATTGTTTGAAATCAGGAAAGTGTTTAGTAAAATTTCCTCTGAAAACTTGGAATACAGGTTCCTGAGGCTGCTGTCAGAGTATGATTGGACCTTCTCTCCCTTAGTTGTTGACATAAATAATGATTTGGACCCAGATGATGAGAAAGATATCAATGTAAGTGAAGAGTCCGAACAATTGCTTATTACGGGAGCGCTGAAGTGTTTGTTTTTTTTGGTTGCTAACATTGGTCATGTGCAAACTCTAGGAAAACTTCATGATGAGTAGAAAGATTTATGACCAGAATCCACTAGCTGTAGACCCTCCAATGTTCATTGGTACAGCATATGACAAGGCATCTGAAGCTTGGACCAGATCCGCACCCAATTTCCTGGTGAGTAGTTCCTGAGTCATCTAGCAGATTGCTAAAGTTTTAAGAATGGGGAACACAATAGGCTAGATGAGGTGTGAATGTGAGGGTTGATAAAGCAAATGCTGCTCCTAGAATTTTTTTGTCCATTTGGGACATATCACCATCCTCTTCAATAACCTGCCACTTTTCTTTTCCTGGAAATGTAGTTTTTATTTACACTATTGACTTTACTATCAAGACATCCAAGTTCATATAGGTGAGGAAGTGCGGATAGTGGTGAACTTGCTGGATGCAAATTCTAAAGGGGGGAAAATAATAAAAAAATCTTGTAAAAATCCTATCCATGTGCAGTCTGATAATCCTCCACATTGAAGTGGCTTGAAACCGCTAATTTTTATTGTATGCAGTGCTTTTTTCTGATGGTATTTTGGTGATTTGTGGATGAAGGAACTCAAAAGGTTGGTGGCTTATGCCAGAAGCAGTGCAAATTTGCTGACCAAACTAATATTGCATGATCAAATAAGTACTTACAGATGGGAGGTGAGCCATTCATGTTTGAGTTGTATATCTGCTTACTGTTGTGATTGACTCATTTCCACCAACATTATATGTCACAACCTGTAGTGCCTTTTCCGGACTCCTTTGAGCAACTATGATGCTGTAATTCTTCTACATAGGAATAAGTTGCCGTACCCACAACATCTGCTTTTCCCATCTGAAATGAATGAAGGTATTTAGGAGGATTTGAGTTGCTCCGTGCTTCCTCTTTCCTACTTTTTACTTTCGACACTAATATTTACCAGTGCCATACTTTGGACAGGGAGAACTGTAGCGCTAGGAAGTGCTAGTAAAGCTTTTCGCCCCTTCATGACAACAAAAGACTTGAAGGGTAGCTTGGAAGAAGTTAAAAATAAGCTTATGGTAAATTTTGATCCTTTGCAGTGTTTTCTCGAGGACTTACAGGTAATTACTGCTCAATGCCTTGATTTTGGATCATGCATCCAGGAATTTTTTTTTTCCTCATGTTGTGATTTAATTTTCATAGAGAGAGTTCCTGGAAACGTTCAAGTTGTGGTATGATTCTCACGGTGGTGATGCAGTAGGCCTCACATGGGAAAGATCTGGGCTGGTACTTTTGGCTTTTTTTTCACTGAATTTCATTCTTGGTCCAACAATGCCTTCCTCTTCATTTTCTGTAAGTTTTTTTTTTTTTGTTTGTTTCATTAACCTTCTATTTCCCTTTGCAATCTGCAGAAACGGGCACGAGATGAGGAAGGTGAGGGAAAGAGTGACCCGGTGGATATGCTAAAAAATGTCGGTGAGGTTGGGAAGGGTTTCGTGAGGGGCATATATCTTCTTAAGTCTCCGAGGCTCATGAACTGAAAAGTCTTCAACTCCAAGGGTCTCGGATCAGGGCGTGTTCTATGTTGTACTCTTACTTTCTATTTATTCCCTCAGCACGTATTCTCCACATAGTTAAGCTGTTGCTCACAGAACAGGTCTTCTTGGGAGAGTGGTGTATTTTTGTCCGAATAGCTTACTTTACCTAGGATATTTTGCGGCTGCTGGTTATTGTGATGCATGAGGGTAGAAAGTAACTTGTATAACAACAACAAACTTTCAAATGTATGTATAAATTTTGGCAAGGTTGATTTTTTTATTCAATAACACTAGATTTTGCGCACAGGAAATGGCATGTCATTCTTTTTCCAGCTTGGTTTCTAGTATTCTGCTGTGTGGATCATATGTATACTTCAAAGTAGAATCTTCTCGATTGCTCGACTTAATTCGAACATCGGGTATCAATATAGATCTCCTAAAAAGTACAGTAGTAATGGAGAAACGCATCATGATGAATTGAGATTTGACAATCCATATCCTTTCTGGCAAAGTATCGGACTAGCAATATGAAAATAGAACAAGAATGTATCTTATTGAACAGAGTATCCGTGTGATGAATGCACAAAACTTTTCACATGTCCTAAAGACATAATGATACCATCTTAGTTCAATAATCATTGTCATCTTCTGGCAAATGATACAAGCGCAACACGAGCTTCCTGACTGAAAGATTTGCTGTATCTAACCATGACCAAGTTAGCAACTCAGGAAAACAGAAAATCAGATGGCAGCAATTATCTCCATCCCGTGTTTGATGCCTGGGTGGGTTACTACATCAGGCTCAGGACGACGTTTACTACATCAGGTTCAGGACGACGTTTAACGTCAACTCCTGCTACGAACAAAGTGCTAGAAATTCTGATTTCAGCACACGCATGCCTCGCTTTAAGGCCAAGTTAGGGCCTCCTGGATGAGTCTTTCTGTGAGAGATATAGGGAGTCCCATTACAGTATCAGCAGTCCCAATCTGTAGGAAACATAAAGAGTACATACTAACATCAGAAAGATGGCTATAACCCAGCCTTAGCTATCCTGGTTTGGTGTTCACATACTCGTTCAAAATTTCCTCCGACTTTGAACTGTGCGTGCAAGAGAGAGAGAGAGAGAGACCACTTCTTTTACGAAAGGCGATGTGAGTGGATGTTCGAGCATCAAACCCCCAGCAACGTTGAGTGTGATTCCCTCATCAATCTGAAGCAGCAGATTGACCGTAAGTACTTAAAACAGACGACTCACAAGTAGTTCACTGATCCACAACAATGTCAAGATGACTTACCAGACTCTGGACAATCTGAGCTGGTATGTCATAAAAGTACACCTGTTTTGACACCCAAAATTTTGCCGCATCTTCAATGGGACAAACAGAACGAGCCATACTCAATTCAAATCGAAATAACAGAACTACTCAGTAATTACCGGTTCGTATATTTTAAACCCAAAAGAAGTAACCTCTCTGTCTACAGGTTCTTATCACATTCTCGCTGTACCAAGCATTTCTAGTTAAGGGAAACTGAGAATAGCAGGACTATTATGATTATCTGCAGCTCGAAGGCAATTCGCTATCAAACCAGCAGACATAATTAGGTGCGTAAGCCTTGGTGGGCAAGATAAACAACGTGGCTTTGAAGTCTCTAAAGCACCCATCGCAACATGAACATGGTAGATTAAACTGGAAAGTATTTGGAATGGTTTTTGGTCCAGTTGATATGAAGACCGGAATGTCATAAGCCCGTAAATAGTTGAAAACAGTAGATAATTAAACTTCAGCAAGTATTGACAAGCATGCAGTACCTCTGCTCGGTCCCATCCCGCCTTCCTCCTTCCTGTCTTCAGGTTGGTTACAAGTACAGATCCTACAACTTCGGCACGACCTCCAGAGTACCCTGGAACATAAACAGCTTAGAGAATTCAGGCGATTTTATTTTTCAGAAGGCAATATAAGAGGATGTAGTGTCTAGCAAACCTTCAATAAAATTCCGCGCTTCGTCTTTGCTGGATGGTTTTTCCCTGATCCTCCCTTCATGTACCACCACCTCCAAATCAATTACGCATATCAGTAAGAAATAAATCTTAGCAAACACTGCTATTAAGGAAAGAAACCAATGCAAATCCCTTCTGTTATCCTGAATGAGATTATTCTACTGCAAAGGCATAATATTTAAAGGTTGAGATGGAGAGATTGCTATAAAACAGCATGGATAGATTTCTCTGTTCGCAAGAAAGACACGTGAAAAAAATCTCTTCGTCTGGATAGATTTCTCTGTTCGCAAAGGCATAATAACTCTTAGTATATGATTTCCAGCTACAAATGTTCTGTTGGCATGTCTAGATGGTTATCATTGAGGAAGACCCTTGAAGACATACTGAAGGTACTAACACCTACTTCAGTAGTATTACATAGCGGTACATAAAGACAATCAACTTCCAGCACCCCATAACTCTGCCTTTAAGTTCCTGTATTCCGATGTCTCTGGAGGAACACATACTGGAGGAAATACTTATTTAAAAATAAACCTTCACATGGCTGCACAAACACGGATGAATGTTCAATACAGTGTGTTGGCCATGAGAGTAACAAAATATAGGTGAAAGAACATACTGTATCAGCAGTAATTAAGAGAGTTGTATGGACAGCCTCCACAGAAGTACCCACGTTCTGGTGCCTGGAGAGGATAGCATCTGCCTAAAATATCAGGTCTAAATTAGTCATGCAGATAAACATTAACGTCCTCGCTAATTGTCAATCCATCATCTGAATTATCAAAAGATACTGGCCATGAAAAACCTACTACAACTGCTCGAATCATCAAAATGAAGCAATTGACTTGTAAAGACCTCTCCGCTGGGAATCCATAGCCCACTGAAGGATTGCCCTTTATAGTATATGTTCACAATGCAGGGAAACTAACAACGACAGCCATTTTGAAGTTCCAGCTCAGAATCACAAGGTTTTTGTGGCTCATGGAAGTATCGAGGCCTAGCTGAACCGCTAAACCATTAACCAAATTAACTCTTGATGACTATAAATCATACAAACCATTTCCCAATCGACATGCTTCCGCGTTTTCAATATAAAAAGGGAAGGGAGAAAAGCTAAGACGTGCTTGCCAATTACCCTTTGAGTCCTGTTTCGCATGTTCCAAACCACACCCCCACATCAAATCACATTTCAACCACGAAAACCAACATTGAAGCTGAAAGCTCTTATTTCGGGAGGACAAGCTTCTTACTGAGCTCCAACAGCATAAAATGCACTTCCCATAATGTCTTGCCAACACTCGAACAAAGCCAAAGTGCAAAGAAGAACAGAAACAGAACAGCATTTGATTTTGTAGAGAGGAGAGAAAGACCGTTACCTTAGCCTCGGCTAAAGCCATGACCAGCTCTTCAGGCTTCTCCTTCCTTATAGCCTTCTCGTCTATATCTGCAGTCTGAAGAAAACCAGAACCCGTAGCTCTAATTTTTGAACCTCACAAGACGCAAAAATCCCAACCAAATTCGAGACTCGGGCACTCAATCAACGAAGCATAAACGAACCAGGACAGTGAAGTCGTATCCCATTTCGGCTAGGATGTGCCGGCGAGCCATGGATGACGAACCCAATATTACCTGCTCTCCAACAAAGACAACCACCAGAACAACAACCATGAAAAAAAATAAAATAAAAGGTTTTGCACCCAACGACCAACTAACATCCGAAATGTGACCCGAGAAGAGACTCCAAAAGATAAAAGGACGAAAAGCACGTCTTGAAATGAACCTTGAATGGAGACTCCATCAAAGCCAACCGCTTCTTCTTCTTCTTCCGTGGCGTGGGAAAGAGAAGAGAAGGTGTAATGCGATAATGTTGCGTGCGTTTGCGAAAGTCTAACAGTCACCATCCATTCCTTTTCGTTTTCAAATGCTGGCGCAGTGCCGGTCGGAGTGATGATGCACGCATGGGTAATGTTCGTACGGATGGTATTAGGGTTAACCACACGTGTATTATCACTCTTACCCACTTTTTCAACACCAACTTTTTAGGTAAGTGCGATCTTTTGACCTTATCAAATGCATCGGGTTCGATAACATTTCGAGCGTGCCATTAGGAAGTAACTTTTCCTACCCACCGAAAGAAAAAATTGTAGGAGTTGGCTCATTGGTTGTCGACGATCTTTTCACATTGGTCGGCAACTTATCGCATTTATCGATTATCAGAATAATGTCCTCGATACTGTAACATAATATTAATTAGTTCATGTTATGCTTTTGAATTAAGCCGTGTAATATATGTTGCGCTGTCTAGTTTCATGAATGACATCCATGATAAAGAGAGAATAGAATTGGAATTTCCAAAATGCCCCTAAAATCATAATTAAAGGTTATACTATTTGGCGGTCAATTATCATTCATAAGCTTAATACTCGAAATCATTTGTTAAATACGTAGTTTAATGTATCGGATATTTACTTATGATTATAATTATAGATTAAGCACATAAACCGTTACTTTGGTAGAATACGTATTGTACTTATAATGACTATCAGTTCAATAATCAATCGTGAGTGTAACACATCATGTGTATCATCAAGATTTTACAATCTTATATATATATATATATATATAAGTTTTATCTATCATTCAACAATGAATTCATAGTCATGCTCTCAATTTTACCATAAAATGTGCGATTAAAAAATATTATTTGTTACATTAGAAATAGTATGATTGAAGTTATGATCATATAAAAAATTGAGTATGGTTAGAAATTAAGACGATCACTATATTACAACTAATGTGATGCTAATTTATTTGAAAATCTACATAACCGTACCTAATAAGACGTGACTAATATTACGCCAAAACAGTTTAGCATAACAAGTAATAATTCATTATCAAGATAACATAATTACTAACTACGATTATTTACCTATTGTTTAATAAATTCATATAAAAAGAAACTAAACTCAAGATAAAAATAATTGTTGATATCATTGCATAAGTACTTAAAAACATGTATAGCTTAATTACAATCGATAATCTAACATTAATAGATTGAGTAAAGGAAAAAAAAAGTCGAAGATTGCAGTTAGAATGTAATAGGGATAACGCTATTACTACAAGGAAATACCGCAAAAGGCGGTCAACCTATAATGAACCTGTAATATAATAGCAATTGCTATAATCAATGAGTGATTATAAGTCCATAGAATGATAACTCAAGTTATAAATACGTTCAAAGCTTTTCAATGCAGATACATAAATAAAATGAATTCCGCTAAAAAAATTGATACTTTTTTTATTGAATATAGCAGAAATTCGTGATCTTCATCAGTTTCACAGAATTTTCGTTCCTATGCTCCTTAGCCCCAAATGCTGAGGAATTAGGAGGTTTGTGATCGAAAGAAGTAGATCGAATCCGAACATCTAGTGGACAAAATCATCTAAACAAGTGCAGCTCCGATTAGCGAATCATCCTAGGAGAAAGATACTGTGCGACGCAGCTCGCCCTCTCCGCATCTATTTCTTCTTTCCTGGGTCACAAGTTGAAATGCTTCGAGCTGCACAGCGGAAACTGGAACTCAGGATCACATGACTCGAATCTCTCGAAAATCTTCTCTTTAGAGAAAGCAAAATTTGTTCACCAGAGAAAGAAACTCCCATATGGTTTGAACGTCCTATGAAAGTTGCATGATAACATCATATATAAAAAAAAATCTTGGCTTCTTTCACGAGGTCTTACTCAGGACTCAGTTCTTTGGTCTATTGCCTCATCATATGGAGCCATAAGACAGTTACCTCATGTGTTGATTGCTAAGCTTGTCCTCGGATGGCTTGTACCGTGGAAGAGGAACTTTGTCCGACTCAATGAGGTTGATGTCATGCTGGAGGATCTCATAGTGCTCCTTCACTTCCTTCACAGATGTCTTCCCCCCAACGGCATTCGCGATCCTTTGCCATCGGTCGGGGGTGCGCTCGTCATACACCGCGAGGGCGTTCTCGAACAACTTGTTCTTCTCGGCCGTCCAAGTCGGTTGAGAGCTGTCCGAAACTGGATTCGATGCCATCCGGATGGTAGATTGAAGAGAGGGGGGGGTGTTGTGTTGGGTTGGGTGTGTTTGAAAGCCAGTGAAAAGCAAGAAAGAATGGGATATAATAGAAAGGCTCTGAGTCAAGTCACGATGAGGAGAGGAACAGTAAATGGGCGGTGCAAGTTGGGAGACAATCTGCAGAATCTGTGTTAAAAGTATGTTTTAATCGAGAATTGGCAATATGAAACATAAGGGAGGTTAAAAAAAGGAACATTGTTTCCGGGCACATTGGAAATGGTCAGTTTCAGTTGCTTCAGGTTAAAGTCTCCTGCTTTCTATCATCAAGACCGATCATTTGAGTACGATGTTTCCATTGTTTATTGGCATGTTGGGGTTTTATAAGTAGGAAAACAGGTCTATATTATTGTCGAAAGAACAGATCCACTTCACCGGCTTCAATTGTTTAATTTGCGCGCTGCTTACAACCTGCTTTTTGGCAAAGTCCGAATCAAAACTCAAAAGTCACTCTCGATAGGACATACAACATGTGCGTCCCTCAAAAGACGGGATCGAGCGAAGGCTCGTCGTCTTTCTGTCTCCTCGATTGTACAGGCTGGATATGGCATGCTCTTGGCGAAACCGGAAACAGAACGGCCCCGAGAGCAGTTGGGAGGCTCAAGAAGCGTAGAGCATTCACCTATATCGGATACGGCGGCAAGGTACTAGACTAGACACCCGTGCTAAACTACCTCGTTAATTTTAGTGTCATTCTCACATCAAAAAGCCCGTAGATAACAGTAAACGTTATAATACACATGGGTCTACGACTTTGATTACAACTGGAATGAACAAAGCTGTGGAAATCCAAAAGAAGAATAAGGAGAAAAGAGTGAACACTCTTGTTCCATTAAACATGTTATGTACATGTAGTCCCCTGAGGAGCTTACATTCTTAACGGACTCGCAGGAACAGGGAAAAGTGGAGTTAGCAAATTTTAACTACTTCACAGTCTGGTAGATAATGCGCTACCGCCCCCGCCAACTAGAAACCGTTTTGGGAACAAGTGTGATGGCATTTGAGGCAGCTTCCAGCCTGCATTTACAGGTGAGCATTATCTGTCTAAAACCACCACCTATCCGTATTGTCTACAAGGAGCAAAAGGTTGTAACGGCTGCTTAAGAAATGAAATAGCATCTCTCAACACAAGAACCTGCCTGAATATCCCCCTAAAAACACACCTGCCATACGTGCACACGTGCACGATACAGGATCATCCACGCATGCACAGAGAGAGAGAGAGAGAGAGAGAGAGAGAGAGAGAGACGCACTTCAATATTTCTTCGACAACCTTCATAACCTCTGCAGAACTTGTCTCAAGGACCTGGCCACCAAAAATGATCTCATCTAAAATAGTTTGCATCTGCAAAAATCAAAATGGATGCCATTAGAGGAATACCACACAGAGAAATTTCGCTTATGAAGTGAAATCCTTGGTCGCAAATTGCGATAACAACTATTTGATACAAATTTGACTGTGAATAAGTAAAAGCAATCATAAGGCTGATAACATGAAAAATTGAAATAAAGCAAGATCATATTAACCCACTTAGACACATAATCTGGCAGTCGTCAATTGCAAAATGTTGTTGAGGTGCCTCCACTAATGTCATAAGCATATTTACCAGCATTGGTAAAAGTTCTAGCAGAAATCGCCCACATTCATTGACATCTCTGTAAATACCTTGAGAAGTAAATAAAGATATAAGTTACCTTGCCATAGTTGAACACTATATCAAGCTCGCATACATTTTTGAAGCATTTGTCCAGCGTCTCCACAAAAACTGGGAAAAAGAGAGTTCAAGCAAGCAAGTCATCAATCGAAGAACAGATCAGAGATAAACTAATAATTGCATCAACATCAAATCAAGCAATATAGACTTGCTAAGGGAATTCGTTATTGAAGTGGTGAAGTCTTGTCCAGATGAAGAAAGCAGGAACAGACAGATGGACAGAGGACAGTGCAGGGAATAACACAGCAAAAGCATCAGAGACCAACCTAGCCATTCAGCTGTACGTGTTCGGAATTTACTAGTTCAGCATACAAAGATCGAGCACATCATGGTGTGCACCAATTCCCTAGGTACTGTTAGACAGTTTTATTGAAAAGAGATTTTTCAAGCAGATCCACAGCTGCTTTGATGAAACTTGAAATATGTTCCACTTCTTTTAAACTTTGCGTCATCTGTATTCCGGGAGAAATCTTGTACCAGCAGATTATAATCTCACTGAAGAGGGAGAATGAGGAAAAGAGGATGTATGACCCAATTAATGGATTCCATTGTCTTTGGCTTCACCCACATTAAGAGTAACAAATAACATCAAATTTAATTAGATAGCGGAGAATATCTGAAGGAAGCAACTAGTTTAGAGTTCATTCCATCTTGCGACTCAATTTTAAGGTATAAGAGGGCTTCATTAGTATCAGAAATATAATCGGATAAGACATTAGTCATAGATGTTTCATTTCCTCTAGCTGGAGATTCAGTTGATGCTTTATCGACGATGCTTCGCAATCAATCGGATAATAGAGAGCTTTCTCTGGTCATCTCATGAGTTGCGTTTCAGCCCCAGGTAAAAGCAATTTATAGTTCTTTCTTGGATATATTTCTCTATATATCCCCGACATATTTGAGCATTATTATAGCGTCCAGATTCCAATATATTCTTTGAACTAAAACTTGATGAAAAGACCAAGTCCAACCTGCTTGTATGCAGAGGCATTTTTTTTTTCATAAGAGATGTCATATCAATTATGTCAAATTCTGAAAAAAAAGACGAACATGCCATGAAACAACTACTTTTATGTGGCAATCACTTTTGAAACATTACAGCCAAGAACAGTATAGAAAACTCAATGGTACTAACCTTGTATCAGGTCAAGCATTGCAAGCTCATTTTCTGAGCTATCAAACACGAAGACGAAGTATAGTGTGGCATAGTGCTTGTACACTAGACGACTGTCCTGCAAGACGGACAATCACGAAAAGAATGGGTTAAATGCCCAAAGGAAATTATATGACCAGATCATGAAAAGCTATATGATTAGCACGCATAAAAAAATGTATACGCATTGCCAGCAAATTCTCAAATATCATGAGTTTCCAGGATGAGGATGAATTCGTTGTGTAACAAGTCAGGTAAAATTTAAATAGCAATGACCAGGTAATTCCATACTACTTGATTATTATGCATTTTTCTGAACATTATGAAGCAAAGCTCAAAAAAAGCATAAAATGGCCAGTCCTTTGATCTCCTGGAACACAACGATTTCAAAAGTTCAACCACTTAAACCAGAGACAGGAGCTCTTGACAACGATAGAGTAAGTACCAAACCAAAAATTGCATCAGCCTCCACAAAATTGCTCACATTTTCAGCTCTACTGCTCAAAGCTGCATTCAAAAGTAGCAAGCTCAACTTTGCAACCATAGCAAGCTAATTTACAAAGGATATTGGAAGCAAACTTCCATCATGAAAGAGATGACATTTTTTTTCTTGAAAGCTTCGAATTTAACAAAAAACTATCAGAGAGAGAGCGAAGGGACGAGGAGAAGAAGAAGAAGAGGGACCTGCAAAAACACTGCGAATGAGCTCCTGCTGCTTCTCCACGGGCTGACATTAAAAAGGTTAAGCAGGACAATAAGGACACTAAAGATGGAAGATGAAACAAAACTTGAAGATGATGATAACCCTTTTTTTCACAAGATGGCAATGAGAGAGAGAGAGAGAGAGACCTGGTAATCATAGAATTTGGCAAGGCGAGGCTTGCCCTGGGTGTTCATAACCATCACTGCCTTAATCATTGTTATCTTTTTCCTTGTAGCTCCCTCCGGCAGCTCTACAGGTTTTTCCCTTGCTCAAAAGACAACGTGTCTCTCAAATCACAAACTAAAAGACATGGTAGAGCTCCATCCTCAGCCTCTCAAGGTACCTCGTGCCTCTGCAAACCGATATCCTTACGATTACACATTGCAAGACAACCACTGAAGAGAAAAAAAGGATCGAGCTTTGGGATCGGACAAGAACTTGAGCACTCAGAATCAGAACAGACTATCAGCAAAGGAACGAACTTCCAGCAACCAAAAAGAACATCACTGTAATCGATACTTCATTTGCATTGCTAAAGGCTTGAACACTTTTTTTCCCCCTGATACAGCAAAATATTCCAAGCTCAACCCGAGAGCATTTTTGCAACCGAAATCAAAACACAGCACTCCGATCCTAAACTATAGATTCAATCTATAGAGCTGAAACACGCCAAGATTTGATTCTTCCATCTCTCGCCAACCTCGAAACAAGGTCGAGTGAAGTACAGGAAGATCACGAAACGGCAGTAACTAAACCAACATCACTTGGAATGATTCTACAATAGAAGAACCAAAAGGAGGACTACCTATTGATTCTCCGTCGGTTCCAATCCGCCTCAAAGGCCAAAATCTCAGTCCCGCGGCGATAGCTAACGTCGCCACGCAAAGTTGATGAGAGAATCGACTTTCGACAGTCAGAGGAATCGCTGCCAACTCGGGCCACGGATCAAATGGCAATGTGAGAAGAAGATTCGCTGGGAAGCGACCATGAGAGGGACCGAATTAGCAAAGCGAAGATCTCACGAAGAAACCTGCTACAGAAGATTCGCATGAGGGAGGGAGACGGAGAGGGAGAGAGGAGAAGAGAGCCCACGGGCCACAGCCACCGGGCAGGCGGGTCGGGTTTGTTCGGGTAATGGGTCGGTGACATAGAGATGGCTCATGGGCTCCGGCTCGTTGAAGGTCCTCTCTTATGAGAAAGCCCTCTTTTTTTCTTTTTTCTTTTTCCAAATTTCACAAGTTTATGAATATAAAAAAGCCGACTATTCGATTATTTATTTAAAGTATGATTAAGCTAATTTCACATATAATATTCTCCTTAATAAATTTAATTTTTAGGAAATAATATTCTTAAAAATTATATTCTTGCTTAGTTACTCTCCATAATGACCGATATGATATGATATAGTGTTTAAGACATTAATTTTGTATGATAGATTCTTTGAAATTAATATATTAAATTAAATTTTAAACCTTGTTGGTATAACATTTCGAAAACAACGTTGTATGTCTAACATTTTCAATTGCTTTCATGTATCGGAAAGGTTAGTGTTTTCAAGGGCATTTCCATAATCATGAAAGTATAACGAGGTTAAAGTTGGAATGGAAAAAAAAAAGTCTATTTGCATTTTCAGAATGCCACTTTTCGAATTACCTCTGGACCTGCCTTCAGCTAAACTATTATTATTATTATTATTATTATTATTATTATTCTGCGTAATAACATTTGTCATATGGTCTACGCACACATTATAAGAATACCAATTTATTATATTCGTGAAAGGTTCGTTTAGGAAAATAGAAAACACCGTTGATGTAGCTACTAAGAAGTCAAAGTCAAAACCATGCTGTTTAAAAGTTGCCTCACGGAAAATAAATAATTTCAAAGTATCTTCCAAAAAAATCACTTTTATCACTTATAAAAATGAATGAAAAAAATTATTTTTATCGTTCACGAAAATGGTTAAACAAAAAATTATTTTTGATAATGATTTTTTTATTGATTAATTATTTGAAATCAATCAATTAATTATTACTAAGAAAAAATATTTAAATCATTTTTTTTTTCGAAACAAATGGACCAAAGCAAGAGGTTGGATCTGATGAAAGAGGATAAATTTATGATCCATCAAGGTATGAATCTTCAGCCACAAGGATCCGAAGTGCCGTTATTTACAAAAATAAGGACATGAAGTGTGTAATTTCAAATAAAACCTGACCAAGGGCATTTGAGTCATTTTGCATTTTCTAAAATTTTTCCTTTTTATTTTCTTTATTTTTATTTTCCTTCTTTTTTCTTTTTCCTTTTCCCTTCAAGTAAGGGAACGGCCATCAGCGCGCTTAGTCATCAGTTTTGGGAGGCATACTGTAGCATCCCGAAAAACCAGCTCCTTAAGTTAAAGTCATTTTAGATATATTACGAGATGTACTCACAATAGGTTACAAAGGGTTCAATTGATAAGAATACGTAGGACGAAACATTTTACGGGACGACATGGATGATCGAGTTCTACAGGGATTTGCATCTTACGATTCTTGCATGCGCTAAATCTAGGACTTTCAAATTTAAGACCTCATGTTCATACAAGACGGCTAACATTCGAAGAGATTAATTCACACGAAAAGGATTAGAGGCGGTGGACGTGCAAATGGTGAGTGGGAGTTGCCGTGCAAATAGAAGCCGATCATGATGGGTTGTAAGTGCAAATAGAACACCTGTCGGTATGGTGAATGCAAAAGGAGCACTCGTTAATTACTTTCAAAACATAAACTGATCACGTCATCATCTTGTTCATTCCCCTTCATTCCTTTTTACTAGCACTTCAACTCGAGAGCTCGTTCTCTCGAATTCGTACGTGCGTCCGAGAGGAAAATGCTCATTTGAGCACGTCCAGAGACCAAATTGATCTCCATTTTTTCCTACACGACCGTAAGATCATGAGAAATATGAATCTGAGGTCTGATTATCCATAAAGTGGACAAAATTTCATAAGTTTGAGCTGGAGCGAATCTGGATGTGGAGACCTACTGTTTGTTTGGAGTGATTTGAGCTTCGTTTTTGCTCGTATGTAATCCCAGGCGAGTGTCCATCTATTCTCATCACTAATCTGCCCATTTGTCTCTTGGTCTTGCATGAATCGTTGAAATTAGAAATGGGTATTTGAGATTGAATTTTGTCTTGCATGAGCTAGGAATCGAATTAGATTGCGCGATACACTGCTTGAGTTGACATCTACAGGACTTGGGTGAGCTGACTTCACGAGTAAATCGTCTTGATTATTTCCTATTTGTGCTGAACTGGAGCTGAACCGTAGGAAAGTGTGGTTGGCCGTAGGTCTTGGAGAGTGAACCTTAATGTTCGATACTTGGTCGTTGAATCCACTAGTTAAATTAGAACTATCTAGCTCGGTAAAGGTTGAATCTAAAGTCGGATTGATTTGTAATTTGCCATATTGGCATGAGTCGAAGTTACCATGGCGGTTGTCTCGAGAGTTTCGTGGATCGTGTATTTTAATAGGATTATGAACCCTATGAATAAAGTCAAACCTTAAACGTCGTGTCTGCTATATGTTTTGCATGCACTTGTATTATGTTTAGCCTTCCGCTTGCACCATTAATATTAATAATATGAGATTAAAGAAGAATACGCAAACAGGTCGGGTCAACCAGGGGGTGAGGCTCGGGCTGCCACACATACACCCCACGTCTAGCCCTTGCCGATGGCTGGCCATTGCCTAGGACCGGCTACCGGCCAAAAAGAAGGGAAAAAAAGGGAAAAAATCTCAAAAAAATAAATGATGAAAATAATTTTGATTAGGCTCTTTTTTTAAAATAAGAACGGTACTTCAAGTCCTTATCTTTTTTGTCAAACAAGCTTTTATTCAAAAAATTGAGAGCACTTCAATTTTTTATTTGAAAATTTTTCAAGAATCGGGTGTAAATAAACACGTTGGAAATAGGCCCAATATCTAAAAAAACTTTTAACTTTAGCATTTGTAACAATTATATCCAAAACTTTTTTGTCTCATAAAAAAAAACCTCTAATTTTTACTTTTGTCCTAATTCTACTTTAAACTTTTATTTTTGTCCCGATTCTACTAGCCTAATACCAAAAAAATCTTTAGCTTTAGCATATGTCCCATAGTATAACCAAATTTTTTTTTTGTCTCATAAAAAACCTTCAATTTTTACTTTTGCCCCAATTCTAACACCGTTAGCCTTCTATTTATAATCACTATTAGTTAATCTTACACAACATTTTCACGTCATTAATGAATTACACCTCAGCGAAGCCGATATGAGCAATCCATGAATTTCTCTTCTATTGTTTGCTTACCCTACATATTGTCGGGAGATACATAGTCACTCAAGACAACACGTTTCATATTCTATTCGGCACTCAACAGCCCAAAGAACGACTAGATATCGAATAAATATGAGATTAGAAATTGACGGCCACGAGTACTTCCACTTTCTCGACAATGCACTTATTTTGATAACATATTTTAAAAGAAGAAAATTAATGATGTATTGGAGTAGCGCATCGGGTAGATCACACAATTGGTTGCAAGAACCGACATCGAATTCATTTATAGAATCATTGGCAGAGGTATTCGGACAAATTATCTCAAATCTCACAGTCCTTAAAACCTATTGCTTATAAATTTCGAAGATTCGTTTAGTAAATTCGGCGAGAAAATTCGAGCCACATAGGATTAATTAATGGTAATTACGAATGGAAGGTTGGCGGTGGTAAAATTGAGAAAAAAATAAAAATTGATGTTTTTTATGAGATAAAAAAATTGAATATAATTGAGACCGATGCTAAAATCGAAATTTTTTTTTTTTGTATTAAATCGTTTGATTGTGATAAAAGTAAAAGTTATGATTTTTTTTTATGATACTAAAGAAGCGGAGCTGTCGTACTGTCTTCCGCTCAGATGAACTGAATCTGTCCAAACCTGGCGTTCCACGGGGGACCCTCATATGACCCGTGAACTCTCGACGACAGTACCGTGTTTCAGTACCTTCGTCGGAACGGGAAAGAAAGAGACCCATTTCAATCGTCTGTTTCATCCTTCTCTGCTCCGTTTGTGGGTGGGCGAGAGAGTATCGGAACGAGAAAGAAAGAGACCCATCTTATTTTCAACTTCATCCTTCATCTTCTCCATTTGTGTGGGTGGGTGAGATAGAGAGAGAGATGACTCTGGGACTGATCAATGCGAACCCAGTGGTTCACGCCAAGAAGGAGAGGGTCGCTCGGAGCGAAGACCCCCACGCCGACGACGCCGTCGATCCCCTCGAGATTTATGATATCCTTCTTTCTCGTCACTTATCGCTTGCTATTCCCCCCCGCATGAGGAAAAAGTTGTCCGATTCTGACTGCGTAGCCCTTTGACCTCTGATTAAGCAATCTCTTGTTTTACGTTGCTTTGGGAGTTCGCTCGTGATAGGACCGTTAGCATTCTGTTTTGTTGATTGCTTCGTTAGCTAATTCAAGTGGGTGTTGGAAAGGAGTAATAAATTTGTGATCTTTGACTCTGAATCGGCAAATCATGTGAGGGACATCCGAGATCCCGAGCATCCCTATTCTCTGGAGCAGCTCAGTGTTCTCTCGGAGGAATCCATCACCGTCGATGAGAAACTCGGGCGTATCCTGTTGAGTATTCCCGTCGTTTTTGTTTTTTGGTCCTGCGTTGCGATTCCCTGTTGTGATTATGCTTACGTTGCGATTTTGTGTTTGAATCCTTTTTCTTTTTCTTTTTCAGGATCATGTTTACTCCAACAATCCAGCACTGCAGTATGGTGACCGTCATTGGACTGTGCTTGAGAGAGAAGCTCAAAGATTGTTTCCCGCCACATTTCAAGGTCAGTTCCCTGCTTTTGTGTGATTCGGGATTGAAAGTTGTCTATTTCGCGCTTGAACATGCTGCGTGCGGCTTTTAGTGCATTCTCTAACATGTTATGTCATGCTGGTACGAGTCATAACAGAGTGAGTTCAGCTGAACTGAGTAGTGCTGTAGTTGTCGGCCTGTCTGGTATGAGGAAGTGGGTTGATAATTGGTGCGCCAAAAGTATTTACATTCTGACACATTATCGAAGTAGCTATGCAAATCCTTCACAGCTCATAAGCATTTACTTGTGTTAGTAACACTATCAGCTGTTAGGAAATCTGGACCTTGTGCATCGGCAGACAGGTCAGTCTATTAATGATTTTTCATCCACCATGCATGATATCTGGTATTGACTAGCCTTATCTGAGGCACAATGGGAAGCGGCTTCCAATGCTCGCAAGTTTGCTGAATATCGCAATCATATGCATGTTATGCAATTTTCTGATCGCACTTAATGATGTGTTTGAATCTGCGAGCTTCACTTCTACATCTAGATTAGTTGCCACTTCTTGAGGTAGTTGTCTCAGAGTTGTTGACTGAAGAGACAGGTCGTTCAACAAAGACACCCAAGACCATACTGAATTAGTTAGTTTATTAGTGATTCAAAACCTAAACGCGATGTCTAGAGATGGCAACATGTAGATTGTTTATTGTTTCCTCACAATCTACAGCTAAAAGATATATCAGTAACTCTACAGTAATGCCCAATGAGTAAGTTTCTTTTTATTTGAAAAAAAAAAAACCTGTTTTGAGAAATGTTTACCTTCTTTTCTTAAGCTGCACGTATCCAAGTATCATGTCCACAAGACTTTGTTAGGAGGAGATTATGATATCAGATGCTAAAAGTTGTATATCTGGTGATTTAAGTGTTTTAGTGTTTTGTGCACCTTCTGGATGCCAGCATCAGTCTTTTATATGCTTGTGTATGTGATTTTTTGCTTTCCATTGTTTATGGTTATCACAGTAAAAGTACATCGTTTTGACCATAGATCAGCTGGGATATATCTGCCTAATTAGTATTGTGCATGCTAGGACAGCATAGGATCATGTGCTTTCGGCTCTTTCCATTGCATTTCCTTGTTTGATTCAAGGCTTCGATATAATACTGGACGGTGCATATTTGATGTCATATTCCTCTGTCTCGATTGACATTTTTGCTGAAACAACTTACAGGTTGACATCAAGGTCGCCCCAGGGTCTCATGCAGATGAAGAATCAGGTGATACTCAATTCATCCCGATTGCATTTTGACATATGTAATGATTCATGCTGCTCATATTATCGTCCACCGTTGATGTGGAGTTCCCATACTTTTCATGATGTTTGTAAATAGAATTTGAGGTACTTAGAAGGAGTGAAATAGAGTTCCTCGCATAAGAATTACTCTAATTGGATGTAGGAGTGAAGAGAAAACGAACATGGAACAAGTCTGTGACTGAAAATGAGTTCCTGTTAGCTGATTGTTAAGTGGTGTTTGAGTTCGGTATATATTATTCACCTAACCAAAATTTGGGTAATCTTCCACGCGCACAATTCACTCACAAATCCTGCTTTTGCAGCTTTACAACTGCCCCAAAAATAGGTGTATGATAATTCTATGATGTCCATACTTAGTTCGATTCCAAATGCAGTGGTTAAATTCTTGGGAGAAAACAATCTCTATCACCTTCTTAATGGTGTGTTAGCACTAATTTGCGCGTTGTCTCTTATCTAGTTGGTGTTAGATTTATATCTGTTCCGGTGGGTGCTGAAAGAAACTAATTGCGTGATTTGTCTGCGTTGTGCTACTCTTAAGCAAATGGGACAATCTCCACCGCCTATTGTTGTTCTTACCAAATAAAACTAACAGATAATCTGCGAATGTTTCTTTCCCATTGTTGTAGTGAATAAGCAGTTGAACGACAAGGAAAGAGTCGCTGCTGCCCTGGAGAACCCTAACCTTCGCCAACTCGTGGACGAATGCCTCTACTCCAGCGAACTTTGACGAGCACACGCCATGCTTGCCCTAGAACCCTAGTGTATATAGAGAAATCGGCAGTGAGCGCTTGAAATAACAGTGAACCGAACTCTTTTTTGGGTGCACGATCTGCTTGATCTGCTAATCCTAGTGGATGAAACCCGAGGAAGGGCATTCTCTATTAGGAATACAGTGTCTAGTATGTACTTCTTAAGTCTCTGCATATGGTGTTTCTCCATAAACACGTTTCTTCCCTCCTCGTACCTTGTCTTTTTGCCCCTATTTTAGACAGCATACTGATGAAACAGTTGGCTTAAGTGCAAAAAGACAGCCACCTCCAAAAGGGCCTGGTTTCTTAGTTATTTGGTTTTGTTATTTGGCCATCCTAAACTTTTCAAATGGTGTGCACCGAGGTTGCATTGACACGGCCCACATAATTTCGTAGAAAAGTTCATTTGCCGTATGATCTATCCTTGTTTTCAATATCGTTTAGGCAGATACAATGGCTTTAATTCTTCCTTCAATTTCAGCTTGGAAACCAAATTTATCCATTCAGGCTCTCTCTCTCTCTCTCTCTCTCTCTCTCTCTCTCTCTCCTCCGAAAAATGAATGATTTGGTAAATATTTTTCAAAAAAGGATTGCTTGCATCGCTTGAAATAATTAGTCGATATGGAAGTTTTTTTTGTCGACAATAATTTATTTCAAACTATTCTCGTGAATGAGAAGAATACTTTTCATTCGTTTATTTTTGTAAGCGAACAACTTGAGGAAGATGTTTTTTTTTTTAATTATTTATTTTTCTCACAACAAATGAAGCCTAAAAATGAACCTTACTTCATGTTTGTCTTAAAGGAGGCTGACCTTGACCTAGCTATATTGCGGGGCGCTGGTTTCTCCTGCCTTCAGCTTATTCACTTCCATAAATAATGTGACTTTTGCCAAGAAGTTGTGGCCCATTGCTATTTGATTAGAAAGTTGTCTGTCACTATTACATTCACCTAAAGGTAAAGCCACGCAACGGGATGCGGTGTTTTTAGGAATGTCATAATGACACGATCAAGCTATTCCAAATTCTTCCCTGGCCATTAAGTTGGTTTTGCAGGAGTCTATGGAATTGTCGAACTAAGTTTAGGGAAGAGATCAGGGTCGAGATAAGTTCGGGAGCCGATTCTCTTGGCAAAAGCAGAGACTCGTGGCCCTCACAATCATATCAAGGGCCGAAATTTGACGTAGATGGCGGGTGGAAAGGGAGCCAAGGAGCCATAAGTATTAGTGCACGATCGGCTAGCGGCTCGACAGCCCAAGCTTGGACAAGAAGAGGACGTTGGAACTCGCCGAAGGGAGCGGGAGCAGCTCTTCTTCTCGCACGCAATCATGCTCAGTCCCTCGGCAAAAGCAAAATTTGAAAGCATTTGCAAGGTCTTAATTGATGCCATCCAACAAAAGGGCCTTTTGATCTTGGAATATTTGGCCTCCCCGTCCGTTCTCGCTTCCTACTTCAATTCGATTTTGTTACTGAAAAAGAACATATCTCCGCCAAGAAACTCGAGAGTAAATTGCACGTTTTTTAAACAAACCAATCCGTTTCGTGTTGCGTAATAACCAAAGCAATAACGCGTTGCTTACAAGTCCTTTGAAAGCACTTGTTATTTCCGTTTTGCAACAGCCCGGAAATTAGTGGAAAGAAATGAAAAGGACTGAATTTATGACAGCCATCTATCTACATACGCGCATCGAAAATATCCAGGAGTATCAAATCTATGATCCCTAATGTTGCAGAATGTTGCAGAAAAGGAATGAAGCACACTGCCGCTGGACGACAAACTTCGAGTTGGACATTACACAGCGGATTGACCGGTGTCCTAAACATGGAAAAACTCCACGGTTTCATTCTTACTCTTGAGGAACAGTCACGAAATTGCTGCGCAATGGAACATTGTAATAGCCACCTATTGCCTGAGAACCACTTTACCGTAACAGACAAGTTTGAAGGTGAAACAAGCACAGCAGAAGTTGGTAATGTTAAAAGTTGGAGCTGACTATTCGCGTGATGCAGCGATAAAAGAATGTTCTCCATTGGTGAGAGAGTACAGGTAGGTTTTACAGAATCAATAATGGCTCATGCAGTTTAAAGAAAAGGAACTCGCCATGTTTGCATTAAGTGGGTAGATCTCGTCGTTCTCACTTAGTTTCTTACAGAGGATGGGTGGCGCCGGAGAAGCTGAATCAACTCGTGGGTGATGCGAGGAGTACGGGGGAAGCCTCCACACCCGCGTGCCCATTAGAAGGATTGTGCGGTTTATCGTCGAGGCCCCAGAACTTGGCTGTTTTAACATCGTCCTCGGCCATCATTCTCGAGAACTCCTCGTGGTCATAGTTCAGTGTGGCCTTGCCCCCGAATTCGCTCGGAAGGTTATCCACGTCGAAGAAAGTCGTCATCAGCTCCACGCTGTCCTTGTTTTTCGGGTAGACAAACTTCACCTTTTCAAAGGTTTTTGGATCCAAGAAGTACTTGATTGCCTATAAATGACAGAAGTATCGCGAATTCAGATATACTTGAAAAGGTCATCCTATCTCATTGTTACAGATAACGCTCTTGCTGCAATACGAAAGTTTACAAGCACTGGGTCTTGTAAATGCAACGCCGCAACCCTCGTTGCACCTCCAAATTCTCAAATGTAGGCAAAACCGATGAAGCAAGACAAAAAGATAGACTTCTTCCTGGGTTTTTCTGTGTATTTTCTTACTGGATTGTGCTTTTGGTGAGAGTTGTTAAAACAATCACTCTCATTTGGTGGCAGTGCATGCTTTCTCGAAGAAAACGCTCTTAGGAATCTAATGGATGGTAGACCAAATGTAAGAACTAGTTCACGTCCCAATAAATAAATTAATTAATATAGATCTCAGGAAGAAATCAAACCTTCCAGAATGCCTCGAAAATTCTAGGTGGATTATACAGAAACGCTACCGCAAGCCTCTCTGGGTAATGGTTCTGTAAGACATTGATAATATCAAGAGCAGTTCTGACAGGAACTTGTGTCCTCAATGTCCATCCAGTGAAGTCAATCAACCATGACATTGATTCCTGACCCTCAGAAAGGTTGAGGATGCTATTTTCTATCAGATACACTAAATGGCGGACATTTCCTTCTGCTGATGTTGTGTTCTACACAGGTGAGAGAACAAGTTAAACAAATACATACATAAGCATGTGAGTTTTGCAAAAATCAGTATTTAGCGAAAGCATTAGAGAGTTGAAAAAAGGAAAAATTTCAAGAAAAAAATCAAAGGGCAACCTGCTTTCCAGGCCTCATGATGAGCACAGTCCTCCCGAATCGATCATGGAAGTTCGCCCTAGAAACTTTGCCAGTCTCACCCTCATGCGCAACTTCGTGCTGGATGGAAAAGGAATCTCATTAGTGAAAAGTATAATATTCAAGCACGATGAGAAGGACATAACAAAGAGAATGCTTGGCATGTATATCAAAATCTTAGAAAAGGGCATGACATTCTTGTGCCCACAGGGAACACTACAATAAAGATGCATCATGAGTCCATGACTACTTTTTTCTTTGGACAGGGCATCGTGACTACTTAGCCTGGCTATTTGCTAGAAGATTCACCAGGCCATTACAAGTCCCACAGAAGATTTTATGAATGTCGAAGCTTTACTGTGAGTAGCTAAGTGAGAAGCAAAAACACAAACAATAGATCTCTACTTTCTGTGAGAAAATTGACTCCCCGATAGTTTTTAACTTTCTTATTTGTATACAGAACAGAACACAGATTCTTACAGATACAATGTTGACATAGGCAGAAAATAGTATTCCCAGAGGATTTTACACAACTTGCAACTGATTGTGTTCGAAACTACACAATCCATCCAACATAATCCACCAACTTGCAGAAACAAGATTGGAGGATGTGGTGCAGCAAGAATAATTAGAGGACTGCGTGATTGTATTCCATCAAACTTACCCAGCGGATTTCTTCAGGTTTGTAAGTGGACCGCCACTTAAGCGACTCTTCCAGCATTTTCTTTGCCTTATCAACATTCCAGTTTCGAGCTTCCAAATACCTCCTCAGGCATCCATCGGTGCAATATTTCAGGCTTTGTCCAGATAGGGGACCGAGTTCAGCCTTGAGCTCACTAACCTGAGAACATAATGACTGTCGGCATCTGTTGTTTCTATGGTAAAGTTCGGAATATATTCTTACAAGTCCATGGCCAAATCACTAATTTTGTGTTTAACAGGTAATGAACTGATTATGCTAGCAAGCAAATTCCTACTAGGACGGAAATACAATGAGCAATTGAAATTTGTTACTTATGCTACTACATTCGTAGTCCTGTGACTGACAATGCTATATTTTTTTTCACCTTTTCATCTTTCTGCACAGAATCATTTTCTGGATGGTGTTGAGTAGTCTTCTTCCTCCACAGGAACATCATCTCTGCCGATAGAGTTAACTTTGTACCAAACGGAAAAGCCTTCAATTGCCCAGTTCAGAGCTGTAAGCAGTCGCTGCACAATGAATTTATCCGAGTTACATACAGCAATGAGGATGAATCACCAGGAGAAGCAGAAGCGCGATCTAACTCTAAGGCAACCTCAATCAAAATTCAGCAACAGGTGAGACGCAAAAGACTGAACCTGAAAGGAGTGATCTTGTGACATGTACACGTGATTCCAATGGGTATCATTGAAAAGAATAATTAAGAGGACAATCTCCCATCATAGCACTATTGTAAGTTAATCAAGAACAGTCCTTATCCATCAGACCTCGTAATAATGTTATGCTTTAGACAAAGTCCCCCACACCAGAACGTGTAAATATACCACTTGCAAGCTCATGGTCGACTAGTAGGCCAAAGAAAAACCTCATGGTTGACTAGATAAAGCAGGAGAATCTGAAACCGAGCGATTTATGAATTCAGAAAAGACCGGAACGCGAAGCTTCGCGAGAGACTAAAACCATCCAAAATCAATCAATCTAGAGAGAGAGAGAGAGAGAGAGAGAGAGAGAGAGAGGAGTGCAGACTCAAACAAATGCTAAGCCCAGCGATGAACCAACACCGCGATCTCCACACAGACTCTAAAGTCAACCACGACCCAGTGCTGTTGACCGGATCTAACTTTCGAGCGACGGAGCGACTTCACCGAAACCACGATCGTTCCGTTCGAAACTGCCGACGTCAACCGAGAGAACAGCTGACGAGACACTCAAGTCGCCACTCAAACTCAGCGAGACACGCGCGAGACGAGATCAGGCGACGACGATCCGAACGAGAAAAAACGCAAGAGCTTGTCCCGGCTCGATCAGGTTTTTCCTCACTCCGGCCCGGAAAAGAGGAGATGCACAGTGACGCACCTGAAGAAGGAGACAGCAGCTGCTCGGAGCGGACGCCGAGACCAGGGGGGGACGAAGAGGAAACGGATTCGTCGGTTCCGGCGATCTCCGAGCTTCACGAGAATGCCATACGCTCACTTGCAGAGAGAGAGAGAGAGAGAGAGAGAGAGATGGTTAACGCGAGCATGGCATGAACTTCACATACGTAAGCATTTATAGTGGGAAAGCGAAGCGGGGGACAAGGTGGACGGAGGTTGAAGGAGACCTCCAAGTTGGACTTTTGGCGGACGCCAAACATCGGGTGGAATAAACTCTGGCCGCCCGATCAAAGCACATCACGACCGATCCTAACAAAACATCTGGCAGGAAAAATCACAAACCAACAAGCACCTTTTTCTATAAATAATAAAACTAAATTTAAAAAAAAAAAAAACAAGTACATTTTTTTCTTTTTTCTTTTTCTTTTTTCTTCTTTTCTGGTCGGGAAACAAAAAAAAAAAAAAAGGGTGTTTCATCGTGCCGGGAAATGTTTGGTCTTAAGCCAAAATGGCGGCCCAATTTGAGCGAGCTCCTCGTCACCGTACCATCATATGCAAATTGCGGTAAAACCCGAATTGTCCGGCGTGCGATGCGCAAGCCAAATCTACCCCCAATGAATGAACGGGGAGCCAAAAGCGATCGACGGATCCGAACTCGAGATCCGAAAGCGGTCGAGAAATATCTGTCTGGCTTAATTAATGTTCCGGGTACACTTTTCAAACAAGTCGGAACAAGTTAAAAGAGGATAAAAAAAAAAGTATCGCTAATCGTTGAATTCGTGCACATTTGTTTGTTCGACGGCCGATGGAGAGCGAGTCATTGTCGATGCTTAACCAAGATCAATCGATTGATGGGGCAAGTGGCATTGACAAAGGGCTTTGTTGCTCCACTAAAAATAGCCGACGGGTCCGAGAAGGTATCGAACTTGAAAGCCTTTCATCAAGTGGGGGGTCTCTATGGATTGCGCTCGTGGAAAGCAGATACTTTTTGTGGCCCACTTTTAATTTTTTTTTTTCTTTTTGTTTAGGTTACTTATTTATTTATTTATTTTTGGTGACCTAGGGAACCCCCGCACGGCCGGCAAACTGAGGGTAAACCCCAGGGGCAACACGTGCTAGCCACCACACACGTGCTACCGATTAAGTTATCTTACAACGCCCTTGGGATTCGAACACTCGACCTTTTGCGAGAGGAAGAGTGCGCGAACCAGCGGCGCCACCCAGGTGGGTTACTTATTTCCTCTTCATGAGAATAAAAAAAAAATTACAAAAGAAATAGCCCTTGTAATCTAAATAAAATCCCTTACTTCGTAGACATTTAAGACCCCCCAACGAACCTGGAGGCTTGACAAGCAAAGGCATTGCATCATTAATATCATAGCCATAAATAGAACCCTACATTGGACCAGTATATCCATCTATTGTCAGAGAAATCAAAAGGTAGGTAAAAAAAAAAATTATCAAAAAAAGCCGTAAATTTATTGCGCTTTCGCCAATTCAACCATCTATCTTTTTACATTTTGTCAATTTTGGCCGGAATGTGCCGACACCGGCGTCGGCCATCTTACTTGGTATGGCTAGCGCCGACGTGGAAAATTTTTAATAATATTTTAATATTTTCTTGAATTATTTTTCTTCTTTATTTTGTTTTCTTTTTTGCTTTTTTCTTTTCTTTTTCCCCCTCCGTCGGTTGCTGGGCTCGTCGATGGTCGGCGACCATCAGCCTCAATCGAGGGCCGCCCTCGCTAAATCAAGCAAGGGACGCCCAGCCCTAGGCTAGCGATCGGCGAGGGTCGAGTGCCACTAGTTACGTAGGCATCGTGTCGGACACAAAAGACTATTGAGAGAAACTAAGGAATGAGCTATACTTGTGGGCTTCATAGAATCGGCATGCTTCCACCTTCACAAACTCGCCGATGCTTGACACTTTTTATGTTTTGTCTGTTCTATCTCCAACTCTCTTTTCTTTGACTTTTGCTCTGCCTATTTGCAGATCGCGGGAGTCGAACCCCACACCTGTGATTCTAGCGTCCCCACCTCCCAATCCTATTACCAACAGAGCCGCATACATGTTGGCCAATGCTTGACACTTGATGAGCTACGATTCTATTTTATCGAAACCCATTAGAATAGTAAAAGAAGCTTTAACTACATAAATAAAATAAAATAAAACATACAAAGAAGATGCAATCTTAAATTAAAATCATATATATATATATATATATATATATATATATATATATATATATATATATATATATTATAAATGATCACGCCACGAGAAGTCCCCGCCTTGTTTCCCGATTTTCGTAGATATGTAGCGCGAAACAATCATGTAGCTTTCTAATAAATCTCTAGCAGCGCATGTTACATGAGCTTTCATAAGCCATGTGGAATTCATCAGCCAGCTAGAGAGATTATTGGAAGATTGAATACATAAACAGCTCCGCACAAGACATATCGAATTCTTTCATTTTGACTCGTCGCCATGAATGGGGTTAGGATCGGGCGTACAATCACAATGAAATAAAGAACAAAGGTGAGAAAGAGAAATTGAGACTCAAAGTTTTATTCCGATTCATCTTTAAGCTATGGTGACGTCCATTCCACTATAATTAGTATACCTCCTCTCAATTACAAGAGAAAATGATTATATATATATATATATATATATATATATATATATATTTATACACACACACACAACACAGGAAAATCATAGAGGGCGAGAAAGCCCTAGACCAGTCAATAGCTATTGATGGACCCGATCCCACATTTCTAATTAAATACAAACTCAAACTATAAAAGTCATCCGGTGACCCAAAGGCATTGCCCCCCGAACCCCCGCCTGCTCACCGTGGTCCCGTATTTTATTGTTGACGGGGAATATGAACCATAGCCCAACAAAATGCATGTAAAACATTCGTGTCCACTTAAATTGAGGGTATGCTTAGAAGCTGGTTTGCCAAAGGGCTTTGGGTTCTAAAGACCCTTGGACAAATACAAATGCCTTTCAACGAATATTTTGGTGAGTTTTAAGAAGATACAATTGCATTTTCAAAAGCCCTTACATTTTTGTCCCAAGGGCATGTCTAGAAGTGCTTTCAACCTTCAAGCATTCGGGATGGGAATACCAATTTTTTTTTTCCTTTCAACTTTGCCCTCGCTCAATTTTCATATTTTCCGAAATGTCCCCAACTCACTCGACCTCACCTGCGAGGAGCCGGTGACGCCGGATCTAACTGGCGGCAAGCCAACCTGGCGCCGACCTATGTCGCCCGAGTCGCACGACCCCAAACGAACTCCGCCCTACTTAGAGTGCGTTCGGAAACAATCCGGGGAAAAAGCCTTAGAAAAAATATTTGGCAATTACCTCGTGGGGGCAACCATGGCAATCCCATATATCTTATTTGATTGAAGTCAATGACGTAGACTTATAATATTTGGCCCCAGCAACGACAATCTTTTATGCCATCGTTGGCTAAAGGTTACATTATCAATAGCAGGCTAGCTACTGTAATTTTTTTTTCCCCCTAAGGTGTCCCTCTCTAATTTAATGAAAGTGCCAACGCTTCACTCGTCTCTGAATTATTGCAAGCTATGATAAAGATGGGCAGGTGCGGGAAAGTTCTATTCGAATTGAGTAAGGTGTAGAAAATTCTTTACGTATGGGAACCGTCTGTCGAGTTAATTCTCGATGGAACTCTCGAATTGAAAGAATTCCTTCTTCTCGATAGGAAATTGCGACGGCATTAATTAGTTAAGTTGGAGACGGCGTCGTTGACACGAAAAGACATCGTTTCTTCTACTAGTGCCGTATTGGAAAAAAATTTTGAAAAATATGAGAAAAAGTACGACAGAAGGACATAAGTGGAAATTCCTTTAAGAAGGTAGAGCGACGCTTTTGAAACGATAAAAAGTAGAGGGGCGATTTTGATTTTCGAGCAGAAGTACATACTAAGAATTGCGTAACAACACTTTTGGAGTAAAATTTCTATGTTAAAAGTATTTACGGAGCAAAAATCCGATCGATAATGCAGCTTCTGGAGCAGAAATCCATTTTGATTACGCAACTTCATTTTTCTACTTCTGAAGCTTTTTTTTAATCTAAAAATAGTTTTGGAGCCGCTCGAAAAAGTAAAAAAAATTGCTTCTCTCTGGAGGTAAAAAAATCAATTTCTGCTTAGAAGCAAAAATTGATTTCTAGAAAAGAAGCGTTGCTGTGCGCAACTCTAGTTTCTCATTTCCTTTTATTGATTAACTTCCATAACATTTCTAGAAAACAAACATCGTGCAAAGGGCTTGGTCAAATCCACTAATGAGAAAATGACAAAAAAAAAAAAGAAGAAGAAGGAAAATATTGTTTTTCACTTGAATTGGAATATTTATTGTATATTAAGTCCTGCCGAGTGCCGAGTTCCAAATTAATCTAGTCTAGTAAAAAGATTTTTTCACTAAAGTCTTCAAAGGGGTCGTAGCATTATTTTCCAAAAAGGGTGACTTGTGGCAAATTTGTCACAGATGTATCGATTTGTGATAAATTTATCACGTGTGCACCAGTTTTGGGTAATTTTGTCACAAATGTATCGGTTTAAGATTTTTGGTCATCGAAAAAATAGTTTTAGGTAAATTTGTCACAGGTGTACCGGTTTGAGATTACGATAAAAAAAAATAGTTTAGGGTAAATTTGATATAGGTGTATCAATTTAAGATTTTTCGTGGTACTAACCCCTAAATCTATTATAATTGAGTCAATTCATGCCTATACCTTTTGTATTTGTGTCAATTCAGTCCATTCGACCAACTTTGGCCGGACGACGCCGACTTGGACACTTTTTGACAATATCTTAGTATTTTTTAAATTATTTTTTCCTTTTCTTTCTCCTCTAGCTAGTAAGAAAAGAAAAAAAAAGGAACAACAAATAAATTATAAATAATTTTTTAAAAATAAATTGAATATTATTAAATATTATCACGTCAAGACCGCGATTACCACATTAGCATCGGCTGACCAATGTTATCTGAGCGGACTGAATTGACACAAATACAAAAAAATTTAAGATCGAATTTGTACAATTGCAATAGGTTTGGAGCTTTTTGATAATTTTCTCGAAATCTGCCATAGTTTATGGATTTCGAACCGGACATTTTGCGACGGTGCAGAACGTCCAACCCATGAGAACATCTAAAGATAGTCGCCATGAATAATCATCCAATTCTCACCCAATTCTTCGGTGAAGAAGGAGCATTTCCATAAGCAGCACCTACAAAAATGACTTGAAATTAGTGGTCAAAGTCATATTAGGTGGGCTACTGAAAATGGAATAATTCCGGATAGTTGGACCGTCCGGCCTACTGAAAATGGAATAATTCCGGATAGTTGGAGCGTCCCATCTCTTGTCCAGTTGTCCTATTTCCTTCCTTCCTTCCTTTCTTTTCTGCCCTTTACCTTTAATCAAGTTGGGCATCAAGTTACCCCACAAAAAAAAAAAAAAAAAAAAAATCGGATTGCCAAGCCCCTCCGAGATGCTCGGCAAACTCGGGCTCAGGCTTGAAGCTTTCGCCTTGCCAATAAGTCGATAAATGATGGCTGTTGGTTACGACCTTTCTGACATACTTGAGTTATAAGATTTGAATCTCTCAACCTGTCACGTGAAGAAGCTCAGCAAGCCTGGCAAGAAGTACGCGCTTTGCTAATAAATTTTTAATTACGATATTATTAGGTCATGGCCCTTTCTATATGGTGAGCGTAGATTTGGTTTTGTGATTGACTTCGAACGAGGGGTTGCTTCATTTTCTGCAATTCCCTCGTGGATGCGATTTGAACTACAACCCCCGCTTGGTCAAACCGTCTTTTGTCAAACCCTAATTCGTCATGCAAATTTCTAATTCAGCCCTCCAACGACGACTTCTTCTTCTTCTTCTTTTCAGAACTTGCTAATAAGAAAGCAGGTGAATCCTAGATCCAAGGAGTACCCCCATTAACCTCGCCCCGGGTTAGGTAAGGTCCGACCTCCTTCGGCCAGATCACCTACATTACGAAGATATTAGGAAAAAAGAAATCGAAAAGTCTTGAACTTATTGTGCAGTAGCCAATTTCTGTACTAAACTTTTCAATTTGCTCAATTAAGTTATAAACATTTTGACAATTTGTCAATTTAGTTCTAAATATTTTTACGGCTTGTCGATGTAGATATTTTGGCCAATTTTGACAGTAATATCGTTGGCATGAATACGAACCGTCCTTTGGGGAGCGATTGGCTCTGGCGTGAACATTTTCTTTATGATTTTTAAAATTTTTGAACTTGTTCTTTTTGCCTTCTTTTTTTTTTACTTTCTTTTCCTTTTTCCTGTGTGGCCAGCCACAAGGCTGTGCTTGCAAGCAATAGGCAAGGGTCACCCTCACGCTGCCGGCCATAGTGAAAAAACGAAATGAAGGGTAAAAAAAAAGAGAAGAAAGGAAAGGAAAGAAAAAAAGGGAAAATTACAAAAATTATACATAAAAAAAGTTCAAAACACTTTACAAAGAAAATTGCTATTCACGCCAACATTGGTCATGCCACCTAATACGGTAGGCGTCCAAGTCAGCAATTTCGGGCAAAATTTTGTCGAAAGGATTAAATTGACAAATCCTCAAAAGGTTTAATATTAAATTGAAATAATTAAAAGATTTATGACTGAATTGGTCACTGTACAATAAATTTATGATTTTTTAGATAATTATCCTCGAAAATATTCATACTAGACGATGTGAAGAGTCGAACACGCGTCACGCACATAACCCACACACGAAGTCGGTTCATCACAGAGCAGCCAACCTCGCGAGATCGACATCTTTTTTTTTTATAGCCAAAACATCAAATAAATACAAATGCCATGCCATTCATGGGTCTAGTACTACGTATTCTATCGAGTTGAGAGCCACAGATTACGGGGCCATGGATGGTGTCCGGTAAATCGTCGGACTCGTCCCTATGGAGGTCAATAACGAGAGGTTGATAACAAAGAGTCCATTGAACACTCGATAAGCGCAACCAATGACGGGTGGCTGTAATCAACTATAAAAATGTCATAAAAATGTGACAAAATCACTTTACGTCGTTACGTTACAATCGTCCATCGCAATTATACATAAAAGAGTCACGAAGAAAAAGAGGTTGTAAAGGTATGTCATTGTAGCTCTGGAATTTCCGATCGAGCGAAGTACCTTCGCATTCACATTTTAGTTACTATGATAGGTTCACGTTATCTCGAATTTCGAGATTTCTTAGAGATAGTGACTCCAAAATGAGATGACAAACTTGTTTCACCGGAAAACGGAAAAAACAAAATGTGGGTCGATCATCATCCAAAATTCAAGATTTCCTTCTAGCAGATACTAAGGCAACGTTTGCTTCAAAAGCGACAATGCCCTTGCGCTCAAGCAAAATCTTTTGTCTTCTTACGATAAAGAACGAGGATTATGCACCTTGCCCATGCTGATGGAAAAATCCAAAAACCTGGGAATTATGATCGACATGACGTCTTTGACAAGGGTAATTTTGGAAAATGCATGTACTCCCCACTGCTTGATGTACCTGTAAAGTTGAGCTATCGGTCAATTGCAGAAGAAAAGGAGGAGGGGGGATACACCAAAGTAACAGTCGTAATAAATAAAAAAAAAAATTCAATTGCACGACGCAATCAAAACATCGAATTAACAATAAAATTCGAATTGATTCTGAAATTCTGAATCTAAAAAATGAAAATAAACAGATCCAATAAGAATAATAAAATTTTCAAATAAAAGAATTACAAAAAAAAGGCATCTCGACTTGCAATTCTTTTTCTTCTTGAAGATTTCGTGATCCGCTGCCAAACTTATTCCAATTCAATGAGTATTCTCAATATTATGCCTTGAAGAGACTCGAATCTCCATGCTCTTTAACATGTAACATTGCTCGGAGCAATTTTTGGGTCTGATCCGATGGGTATAAAGGAAGATGGCCCGTAACTTATTAGGATGGTCAAAGTGAGGCCCGCGTCTAGTTCAATGGCCCATTCAATCTTACGTGAAAGGATCGGATCTCGGGAGTCTAACCAATCTCCCTCAGCCGCAGTTGTATGCTACTTAGCCGGATGTGAGTTTCTCATGTTTTTCTAGGTTACAGAGACTTGTCCCGGAGATCTTCAACGAGTGAATTCAGATGACGGGATGGAGCCTCTCAGCGTAAGCCGAGGCACTTTCTCACTCAGGAGCACGAGTAGATCGATCGCTTCATTTGATTTGAAATGCATTGAAGCATACCGACTGAAGCACGAATCGATTGAGTTTAAGGTACGGTGGCCATTGGAGGTCATCGGGCCTGGGGGCAGTCAACAGGTAAGAGCGGTCGGACAGAGAGCTCACGCTTTGGCGAGAAGGGAATGGTTCCCGGCGTAAAAGGCATCTTTGAGAGTTGACCCAAGAGGACTTCTGTCTGCCCTAAGTTTTGAAAGAGTGGTAAGATAGCAGGCATGAGCTTCAGCTCCTCCATGACCTGCTGAAGATGGTTTCTGTCCCTTCCTTTTTACGTTATCACGTCACCCAATCCCGGGTCTTCGCCACCGCAACCCTGGCAGCACCCAAACGCCTACTGCAGTCATACCTTCATTTACAAGCATGATGCAGTATAGCGAGCAGTCACCCGAAAACTGGTGCATGACACTAGCAAAATTTTCAGCTTTATGCAGAATCTCTTGTAACATGAATGATCGGCGAAACCATCTCAAGATTTGTACTTTCGATAGTATTGTGCATGAACACCCACACCACAAACTAGATTGGGACTCACTAACGTGCTTGCAGAAATATTGACAGGACACAACATAACAAAGATGTCCAGGATTTACATCGCCAGGCAGGAAAAGCTTATGACTGTACTCGCGATTAGTTTATGTAAATATATATGTAGACATCTATATACATGCATACATATTATGTGGGTGTGTAGAGAGAGAGAGAGAGAGAGAGAGAGAGAGAGAGAGGGGTTGTCCTGGCAGCCCCAGTTGGTAGAATATCAGGGAATACACTCTTCTGTCCTTTCCAGGAGTCAGCTGTTCCTAAGCAAAACCAAGAACACAAGAATGCAGAATAAATCATAGCATCAACCTTTTTCCCCTCCTCTCAACATAAGTCTGATCGAAATTCGACTTCGAAGTGGCATTTCATGCCGATGTGTGCTTATATTTGGAGCATGTGAGACACGATACCACTACATAACAGAGCACCAAGGCTCGGACTTAATTAGTTGACCATGGCAGATTAACTACTTTACACCGTGTAATGAGGGTGTTAAATGTGAGACGATCTCATAAAAAGGGCTTTCCCAGTGCATGACACTACCTGATTCTAATCACCACAGAACAATTTCTAAATTATATCTTTTTGTTGGTCTAATTCATTTCCGATACGCCAAAATTTTCACTAGTAAACGCATCCACAACCTAGAGGGAGGAAGAAAGAAGAAAGTCCACAACATAGCAGATAGAGGTGAAGGAATATTAATCGTGCAGTGCTTGGAATTGGTGTTTTCCTGACAACAGATTCAAGAAGGATACCAGATGAAATCAACAGCTACTTCTTAGATTGAATTACCACAACTTATCAGCCTCGATCTAAAAGGTTACCATAAATCGCAACTTGAACAATCCAAGCCACACGAGAAAAAATAAATAAATAAATAAATAAACCGCCACCATTACGCATTTGTTGCTTCATATGTCAACAGTCTGATGACTGGTATGCTTGAAGCCACCCAATTACGCTTTGAAACCATCACTGCTGATAGTATTTTGGATGTCACAAGTCACAACTACGGAACACAGGCAACCGTGTAAGCCCAAGCCAATTGTACAGATGCTAAATCATACAGATTCCTGCATATGGTGTGAGAATAGGAATGGTTTGCGTTCAAAGAGTTGAACTCTTCATGCCATGATTGAGAAGCTTATTTCCATCATACGGTATCACCACTTAGTGGATACAAGCGTAGAAATTGTTTGCACAAATTTCCAATTGCAAAGTATAAGCCTCTAGCTACATGTGTCCATTTCACTAATGAAAGGTTCGATATCTGAACTACAACTTAAGACAGGTTTATATACGGCAAAGGCCTAGGTAAAATAAAATTGCACTGCACCGATTTTTGGGACTTGTGATAGCATGATCAAGCCGCAAAGGAGTCTATAACAAGGACTAAAGCCTCTAAGTATTAATGATAATCTGATAGATACCTCAAGTGCATGCTAATCATAGCTTTCTAACGTTGTTTGCAACTTCAGACGTAGCTTCCTCCTTCTGTCATAGACTTATATGTAATATACCATGCCTTTACCAGGAAATACCTCACTACGAGATACCATCATGAGACAAAAACCTGACAAGACAAAAATTTGCATTCAGAACTCAACTGCAATCGAGGTATGAAAAGACACATGAAGGCAAAAAATAATCAAACAAGAACACCCTTACCTGCCCTGCCAATTTGTTTTTTGGCATAAAAGAATGACAAAAGCATTGCAGGAAAGAGCCTCACTGAAGCCTGAGAAACATTCAATCTCAGAATTTGTATCCAGTTTGGCGTCTGTCCTACTAAAATCCAAATGCCCCCTGACGAGAGTATTTTGGGAGCGAGTGGAGCAACCATAGCCAACAGCATATCACACAAACATCTAATTATCTCTCCATCACATATGTGCCCAGGTGTACACACTCTGTGGGTTGGCCTCTTTTAAGCGGACTTAGCTTTTCGGAAAAGTGTGAAGAACAAAAAGAAGACATCAGCCATATTGTGTTCATAATTGTGTGCATCTTAAGATCGCTAAAGTTACATATAGGACAAGAAACTCATACATATTATAGAATGCAACAGAAGTAGCTCAAGAAAACCAAAGGAAACTAGTAAAAGCCAAGCTAAAATGTCAGAGGAATAATGAACAACTAAATCTCAAGATAAATCATCCTCTGTCCTAGCCTTTGTCCGGTACTGCCGACCTGATCGGACCAAAGACTGCTTTTTGTCAACTGCTTCTTCCACTTCATCTTCCTCCATTGCACACAATTCACTATCTTCGGCATCCACAGCAGCAATAACAGGGGTTACTCTTCTACGTATTGCCTCTTTACTTGCATCTTCATTATCTTGCTTCAGCTCCTCACCATTGTCTAACATTGTGGCCATGCTACCTCTTTTCCTCGGGATGAAAGTGACTGATTTAGGAATATCAACAGGAGAATCATCCAGACATATTTCCGTGGATTTTGACTTCCTCAACATGTTCATAAAGTCCATATAGGCTTGCCGATTAGATTTTTCGTCCATGTCAGTCGAGGAATCAAATGTATAATGTGTATATCTGGAAGGGTTTCGCACATAATCCGGAACAGCAGAAGAAAAATCTTGAGAAGGAGCGATTTCTGCATCTTCGCTGACGGATGATTCTGTTCTAGAAGGATCCATTGTCACAGGTTCAGCTTCAGCAGATGCTTCCTCAATCGATTCAGGATCAAACCGAACACGCTTTTGTGTCTTTGAATCACTTTGACCATCCTTCCTCTTCAAAATAGATTTCAGATTGACATCAACTTCAGCTGTGTGAACTTGGGAATTAGCCACTAAATGTGCATTTTCCTCAGAGACATGCAGAGAATCTATCTTTTCAGCTGCTTCTGCATCTTCCTTTAATCTAATTTTTGCAGCCATGTGGTCGGCACGTGGATCCCTAGCAGCATCGCTGAATGAAGTTGGAAGCTCATTATCATGATCGATACATATGCCATAGTTCGTTACATCCTTCATATACAAGCGGTCTCCAGCCTTCTCTCTCCCAACAGCTAATTTATCATACCGATCCTCCTCTTCCTGCATACCGAAGAAACAATTTTGAATTCTTTAACATAGAAAAGGGGTCGCCCAAAAATCAACAAAGTATAAACACAACATTACAAGGATACCCAACAGATGTGGAAAGGGAAAAAAAAAAAACCTGACAGGTTTTAATCGGCCCATAATTGCAGAAATCGCAAAATTCTCGCAAAATGCTAGAACAATTCATAGAATGGCATTTTCAAACTGTATTAATGTAAAATGATAAGCACATATAAAATGTTTTTCAAAAATTTCTTTAACACAGTCATCGCAACTTCAACCTGCAGACGTAATGCACTGTTTAGCAAACTTCAAGAATAATTCAGTTTCAGCCTCTAAGTTTCCTTCAACAACTGCAGGCAAATTTAAATGCATGAGGGGGGGGAAGAAAAGAAACAGTTTATCTCACCTGAATTACCTTACTGTGCTCTACAAAATTCTTATTGCAATGAAATGCAACGTGTCGGCAAATAATTTCGGGCTCAAACCATGTCTTTGGACAGACGAGTGCACGATGACAACACATCTGATGAAAATGCTCCGCACCTATGACTAAGAAGAAAAGCACCGGCCAACAGAAGATTTTATATAGCTTACAGGTGCAACGTACATGCAAGGAATGACGACAGTGATCTTCACCACTGCCACTGATTCGAATCATCAAATAGAGTATCTTCAATACTATATTCCAAATCAGGCAAATAGAGCATTACAACAAAACCTAGTCTTTGTCAGCTCCAGTGCTTCGCTCACTCCATCACAACACGGATTCAAACATTTTCACGAACAAAAGCCGACCAACAAAAACTCAGTCATAAGCATCTCAAATCGTTCCGCTTATTCCTACGATGCAACCAATTCCTTATAAACAGATGATTTACCAATCACACCGGCAACTTAAAGTTTTTCCCGAATAAAATCTCCGTAAGAATCCATCATACCTCAAAGTCCAAAGTGCAATCCCGCCCGATAGAGGACTTAATCTCCCACTCCTCGTCGTTATAATCGTCCGGCTTATCAGATTGGCTCGACGAACCGCGTGACCGCGGCTCCTCCTCCTCCTCCTCCTCCTCCTCCTGCTCCGCCAAGTCGTCGTCGAGGTCCTCGAGATCCCTCTCGAGCTCCTCCCGGAAATCCCGCCGTTTTCTCCCCAGCTCGAGCCCGCCGCCTCTCGGCCCGAGGTCGAATTCCGGTTCCGGGCTGCCTTTGTCCCGGTTCCACTCCTTCCTCTCGACTTCGTCGTCGGTGAGGCACCAGAGAGAGCTAAAGGGCGAGGCAGAAGACTGCGGCGCCGTTGCGGAGGAAGAGGACAGGGAGCCGAACAGGCGGTCCACCCGAACCTTGAAGCTGTCTTCCATGGCGGTTCTGGCGTAGGATTCCGCTGGATGAGAGAGAGAGAGAGAGAAAGGTGAAGGGTGGGGTTGCTTTATAAATGGGATTAGGGATCCGGATTAGGAAACACCCCCGGGGCCCGGCTTCCAAACATTTTATTCCGAAAATACCCTCGAAGGGGCACACGCTTGAGTACAGTTCACTCGCACGTGTGCCTTGCGGAAACTTCTAAAACACACCTGTGTATTGTACAATTTCCCTGGGACCCAAAAAAATTTGTACAATTTCCCTTTTTTTCAATATTAAGGCTCCGTTTTATCGAATATATATAATATATAGCTCCGTTTATTTTAAAAGATCAAATTATTTGAATATTATTTTTTCTCGAAATAATTAGTCGATTTTATATTTAAAAATTTCCTTAAAAGATGAAAAATATATTTTATTCATTCATTTTTATAAGTGATTCGAGTGATCATTTTTTTATGAATATTTTTACAAATCATTCGCCTTCTGAAAAACGAACGCACTCTAAAATAAAACTGTTTACGACTTTTTCGCGCCCGGCTTTCTACTTAATTGCAACGATGCGTCATAATGTCGTAAACTCTGTTTAGATATATGTCACGACATCTTTGTGCTTAATTACGGTGACGAGCCATGACATCAGTTGTGCCTGCAAGTCCAGCATATGGTCCGACTCTTAGATCTTCACTTTAAATTTCCCGAACAAATCGACACACATATGAGGATTGAAGGGTCCCCTGTTTGTGTGATTTGCAGGAAGTTGGGAGCGAAAGGGCTTGCAAGATCGTTTTGTATTCAAAATGTGGTTTAGGCCTAGACCCAAACTGAACATTTGCATTACCAAAAGCTTTTAGCTAAGAGTCGAGTTATGCCGGTGCCGTGAGGGACATATGAAAAGAACCCTATTTAGAGAGTGCAGCAAAAATCGTGAGATTTGATGTGAACAGTTGGGAAAATTACCAAAAAAGCCTTAAATTTATTGTAATTGTGACAATTTAGTCCTGAAATTTTTTTTTTGCCGATTTAGTCCTAAACCTTTTGTAATTGTGCCAATTCAATCCATCATACTAATTTTGGTTGGCCGGCGATCTAATATTTAAATTTTTTTTTATTTTGATAAATTTTTATGTTTTTTTCTTTTTTTTTTCTTTCCCCTCCCCTCCTCTCCCCACCCCACCCCAACCCAACCCAAGCCGGTTGCCATAGTTCGGCGACCGACCGGAGGGGCGGCCGGAGAGGCCGACTTGCCCCGCCACGAGGGGTCGACCTCGTCGTCACCGAGCAAGGCAACGATGGCGAGGTCGAGCCTCGCCACGGCCGGGCGAGGCTCAACCTCGTCGTCACCGTGGCGGGGTGAATCGACCTCTTTGGCCGTCCCTCCGGCCGGTCGTCGAACTATGGCAACCCGTTGGAGGTGGGGAGGGAAGGGGGGAAGAAAAGTAGAAGACAAAAACATAAAATATATATATAAATTCAAAAAAAAAATTAAAATATTCGATTGTCGGCCGACGTCCACGTCGCCAGCGGCCGGCCAAAATTCGACGGATGGATTGAAATGACACAATTTCAAAAGATTTAGAATTGAATTGATAAAAAAAAAAGGGAGTTTAAAATTAAATCGACACAATTGCGATAAGTTTAGGACTTTTTTGGTAATTTTTCCCAAACAGTTAATAAAACATGGTCGAAGCTCGGAGCCTTAACTACTTTATTAGTAAAGTGAGCTCATTCTAACCGCGTACCTTATGCATGATGGGTCGGCGAGGAAATGGCAACAAACGGCTGCAGCCACTAGGTGTAGGCGCTTTCCAGAGGTGAAATCTTCTAGCTCTTTCCGTGTGACCGAAACTGATCGAACTGTGGTCATTGATTTGATTATTATCAGATGTATACAAAGCTAGGAGTTTATAAACTCGTGTCTTTTTAATTTACCACACCATCAAAACATAAACAATTTTCATGATGAGAGCCTAAGACAGCCGACCGAGGTATTTCATGGATTTCGGTTTTACGTATTTAAGGTAAGGCGTGCTTATCCTTTTGCTTTCGTTGATTAGTTATAGAATCAGATTCGGGCAAATTCGTCCTCCTACTAACGAAGAGATCTTGGCGAAACGCTTCTTTCTTTTTTTCTTCTCGAAATTATTACAAGGCTCAACCGATTCAACAATTAGATTAGTGGAGTCATCTTATTATTTGTCTCGAGTTTATCTTTTTAACCATAGGTATTCTTTCGGGTGCAACATGGGCTAATGAGGCATAAGGGTCATATTGGAATTGGGATCCAAAGAAAACATGGGCATTTATTACTTGGACCCTATTTACGATTTATTTACATGCTCGAACAAATAAAAATTGGAAAAGTTTCAATTGCAAAGCGATGGGAACGATGGAGCCTACGAATACATAAGATTTCTATTAAAAATGAAAAATAAATCCTAATAATTCATTAGGTGGGATGGTTGAACGAACCAGGGACCAATTCATTTATTCCAAGAATTTATGAGATTACCCTATAATTTTTTTTTTCACAAAACCCTACAATTAAAATAGTTATTGAAAGAGTAAATATTCGCCAGCGAAAATTTTTATTAGATTACTCAATAAATACATTTAATATCAAATAAAAATCCACCAATTTCTTGAAATTGAGAAAAATTGTACGAAAACATTAGGATTGCTTGCACTCGAGAGTAAAATCAGACCTCTCCCGTCATGCGCCTAGACATACACAGGTCCATTTAATTATTGAACTTACATGACCGCTTGACACGATGTCGTTTCGTACCAGGCCAATAAACATACAAGTTCATTCAATCTCCCGATTCCTTTATGCAACAAATGGACTATACATCGAGAGTCTTATATATTGCGTATTGCGTACGTATATTCATCATTTCTAACGTGGTTGTAACACTCATTCTTGCCATTACTACATCTGACAGCCGATCCACTGCCTCGAGACCGCCACGGTGTCGCCGCTGCTAAATTTCTCTATTACCCCCATTGCATTGTGCATGGAGAGGGAGAGGGAGATCATCCATCTTCTATGCAAGTTCTGTGTTGCCGTCGTCCTAGCTTCCATGATGTGCCGTCAAGCACTTTAAGATAAACAATTAGAAAGAGGAACAAATAAACAATGATAAATCGGATATCTACATCACTTGGAACGATTGTATGTAACGAAGATACGAATTATTGGGGCTCCGATACAAAACCCGATGTGTGAAAAAAGATTGTTGAGATTATTCCACAAAACTAATCGTTTATTTATAAATATGAGGAAAAGTCTTATCCTTTAAGTTAATTTTTGAAATGAGAGAGACTCAAGACCACCCAATACAAACAATGTATTTGAGGAAGATACTCGATTGCACAGTAGTTACGGCTTCTCAAAACTTAACTGCAATCCGCTCCAAGTATGAGTTTTGAACTTCTAACGTGCCAATGTCTTTATGAACAACAAGTAAGGCAGCAGAAGAGTAACCGACGGACCGATGATGGTTGCACTGGGCACAAGACCCGTGTTAAGTTTTAGCGACCCTCACTTGACTCGTCAAGGGCCACGACGGGCAATCGAGGTTCAACCTGCTCTCTCTTGTGGTTCCCAGTGGACGGCACCCATCTCGCGTATTTCTCACAGGGGTGTACGCTCCTCTTCACTAAGATAAGAGAGACGGACCAAGTCTCAGCCACAGCTGCCTCTTAGCATAACAACTGCAAGATGACAACATTAGGGGTTGACAACCATCCACGGAGATTTGACCAAAAAAATACCATCCACGGAGCATATGTTTCAGTGAAAAAAATCCCGTTAGGAATTTAAGTCGAAGAGACATCTGTAAGGATTCTGTCGACAAAAAACCAATAAATAACATGAAAATAACATCATATCAAACAAAACATGCCTAACAACTACCCTCAAAGCACAGGTTAACGAAAACTAATTTTGCATATTGACTTCATGAACAAATCATAGTATCACCGTTCTAGAGAAAAGTGCGCGACAAGCTGCTGTGCACTCGAAAGTGGACAGGAAAACATCTTCGACAGCCAAATAACAAATTAAGCTGCATGATTTCATGCCGGGACAGGTCGCCGCCCAGGCCTCAACTTACATACAAAGAACGCCGACAGAAGGGAACAGATCCGGGTGGATTTGAACCACCAACCTCTCCAGCCTCCTCAAGGAGAGAGGCTCGAGCGCTCTGCCCTTTCGAGCTCACGGATCTAGAAGCCAACCCTAGCTGATCATGCATCGGGTACGAATTTCAATCCAATAAATCCGCATTCATATAGGGTTTTGGCCCGAACTAATTTCCAGAAATATCCAGTAGAAGTGTCCACCGATTATAAGTATAAAACAGATCATTTACCAATCTAAATCATACCGACTAAGCCTCCATTTATTTCGCAAAAAATAAATAATTAAAAAATATATTTTTCAAAACAATCGAACGAATAATTCATCCTTCACCAAAATGTTCAGACATAAGTTACCAGTAATGAAAATATCTTTCAATAATAGACTATTTTAAACGATAAAATCGATTATTTAAGAAAGAGCATTTATATCGTTCATTTTTTGAGGTCAAATCTTAATTTTTGATACCCCCAAATCCACGTTTTTTTCTCATGTATGAACGCGAAGTCATACCATCTCAAATAAAAGTACCATAGACAAAACCATTGCTAAAGCCACTGACAAATAGTACAGAAGTCCAAAAGTTATTTTTTTCAAAATAGTCCAAATGTTAAAAATCAAGAATACCATACGTTTCCACACACCAAATTACAATTTTTTGTTTTTTGGTCCAAACACCAAATTACAATTTAATAATATCAAAGATGTTAAAATTTTAACATTTCTACATCTGAATTTTCCATTCGTTAAACGAACAATATATGTTTGTTCTGTATGTATTTAAATAATATTTTGTTGTCATAATATATTTCATTCCTATATGCAAAAAGAAATAAACATGTTCCAGAAAAGCTATGGATAGATCTACAAGTACATAACACAAAAGCGCATATAACAGGGCCACTTCATACCGACAGCATTTCAAATAGGAAGAGAACCACCAAAATTACGACGACAAAAGCGGCGCTTCTAGACAATAATTCCCCACCATCTTTTACCTCGAATCAAGGCACAAACCAAATCTGGAACAGGAACTTACGAACACGCAGCAAAATTAGTATTTCCATAGCCACCACAAAATGCATGGTCTCAGGTCGAACGCACGAGTGGACCAAAAGGCATCCTGCTCGGCTCACATAGAGCATTTCTTGGGTACGCCTTCACCCTTTGAAGCCATTCAAGATGACAACCCTCGGCTGTTCATGCGAATGAACACTCGCATCAAGCGAACCAATAGTATTACAATTTTGCCCCCATGCTCCGCGGCCATGAACCATCAGAGCGGTTAAATCACCAGGATCGCAACAGAACAATAGGACCACCGATCCTTCAAACTGATCCAACTGCCAGCATCATTATTCTAACAGAACTGAACATAAGTATCGGAAGACGTACCAAGAACAGCAAAAGATAACCTCACATGCACGACAAATGTTCAACCCAAGATTCGGTAATTGGAGCAGGGGTAAACATCATGCATACTCGCACACCACACCAAGCAGAGACTGTCACCTCTCGATCCGCAATAACAGGAAATGCTCAATCCGCTTTCTTCTCTCAATCTTCCATCTTCCTTCCGCTTTATCAGAAACAAGGATGTGGCCTTTCGTGGTGAGAAGCTTCCAATCTTGTTGCCTCGATCACAATCCAGAACTCATCTACGACGCCCTCAGCAATCACCGATGACCAAAAAGGCCGAGGAACACATACAAAAAGAAGCAACACTTTTGATAGAATGACCCTTTACATATCATACCCTTCTTGATAAAGCAAATTGAGATAAAGCAAATCAACCACAAATGGAAAATTCACATACCACCATTCAACGAGAGAAACCAGAAAAGAGATGCAGCAACACCCGAAATGAGATGCAGCATCACGAAGTCAGCGACAATAAATTAAGGTTGAACAAGGCAACTGACAAGTACCGTATAACAAAACGATTTTTGGTTTCCTGTGTGAAGCGTATCCGTATGAACAGAACAAGGATTTCCAGTATTTGAATGGACAAAACCCCATTGATTCGACTTACTCTAGAATTTTCGAAGGTCATTCTGACGAGAATATCAAAGCGAGGCTGCAGAATTCCAGAACACATACCGAGTTAATTGATTCTCCCCTCCTTGTGAGGCAAGAGATGAAAGACAATTCTCCTACTTAAAAGATCGATACGGCAGTTAGACAATACTATATAACACCAATTGACAGTAACGACAAGGTTGATTGTAAATTTATGAAGCTCAACTCTAGGTATAGGCAATATACTTCCAATTAACAGGCATATTAATGTGCTCGAGTGTGATTGTGCTGATAACTGTCTTCGTATAGAAGAAATTAGAGTTAAGCCCGACCTTTAACCCCTTGTGTCTCACCTTCTCTGCGTCAGATTCATTAGGCGACAAATTGCTTTCCCGTCTGAAGGAGCTTTGAATGTCTTCGTCCGATCCTAAATTTGAATGGATGGAGCGAGTGATGCGATCAAAAGTAAAGGGGAGAGCGAGCAGAGCCAACGCGCGCAAAGCACACAGAGAGAGGAGAACCCGGGCAATCCCCGTGCGATCTCCCCTCAAAAACCCGAAAAGCTTGATTTTTCATTGACTTTTGGTTGACCTGCCATGCGAGCGCACCCATCATGGCAAAGGCCGGGATGACAAAAGATCGACCGGAACTCGTCAGCCCCAGAGCTAAGGGGGCAAATCTCGTTCCGATCTATCTCATACATCCGCCAAACAACGAGCGACAGTACCTCAATTATAAATCGAACAAGCAGCGCAAATACATAGTCACAGCCTCTGTCAAGCCAATCGACACCGGAAGTTTCTCCTCTCTTCCCTCCATGACCGCCAGATCGTCCTCGCCAAGCACCGCCGAGCTTCTGATGAGCTCGGGAGTCTGTTGATCATAACGAACGCTTGAAGAATCAGCTTCCGTCATCCCACACAGCTAAGGAACTGGTGGAACCTGCCAGATCGGGGAAAATACACACGGAAAAGACGACTTCGTAAAACAAACGCAACCGCGCGGATCGGAGAAGCAAATCGGATGAAAACACAGAGCTGCGAACACCGGAATCTAGAGCTGAACAGGAAAATCAGCAGAACCTTACCTCAGTTAGCTAGGGTTACGAACCTCGATCTTCAGAGCAAGGGGCTTCGAGCCATCGAAACCGCCATGGAAGCGGCGAACCCGAAGCGATCCGATGATGGATTGATTTCGGAGGGCGAGGTAGCCATGGATGGAGAGGGAGGAGGAGATTTCTGGGAGCGGATCGGATCGGATCGGACCCGACCCGCAAGCGACGAACAAAAGCATCACAGGCGGAGGGCGAGGAATAAGCTTCTAGGGCGAGCCAGCTTATAAAGAGATGCTGAGGCGGTGGACGGTCAGGATTAGAGATGACGACGCTGTCGAGGGTGGATCCGAAGCCACGTGGTGCGTTTCTGGCCGTTGTTTAGTTCAATTGGTGAGGCGGTGGATTACGATCATGCGATGCTGGATACAGGGTGGACATTTCCAAATTGCTTGATTCTCACGCAGGAATCCTCGGGCCATGGGGAAGACAACACGGAACGAGACGACAGTCGGTGGGACCCGTTCGTTTATTTTACGAAAGGGAATCCACCGCGACAAGTTAACAAAAAAATTGTCCATCTTTATAACATGACAAAGATGGTGTAACCATTAGTTGCAATAATAAATTTTATCAGACCATACAAACCATATTTTAAAAAAATATCCGTAAAGCAATTTCCAAAAAAATATAATTTTCTTTGAATTTAACGCACGGGTCAGTTTTGATGGGTCATTACCGCGTCCCATCCGAATGGTCTAAAGTCCAATTTGATGAGCCTAGGGGAGGACATTAACTAACTAAGCAAGGTCCCATTAAGGGTAAATATTTCATAAAGTGTTATCGACACGGGATGTCACGAGCCATTCAAAACGATACACATTGCACATGCAATTTAGTAAGATGGATCGACATGCGAAGAAACCGTGACTAGTTGATACCGTCTGTGTTGATGACTTGATCAACGATTCTTTTGTCTCACCTTTCGTCGGATCTAGGGGTGTCAAAAAGGTGCGAATCGATCCAACTCGAATTTTAGGTTGCATCTTCTTATGGATTGTGTAACAAGAAAAAAAGAGAAAAAACATCGGCCATTTTGACCGTCCGAAAACAAATATGCGTTTAGATCTTGCAAAAAAATTACATCTACGCTTGTCTCTCGAATCGTGCTCTCGGATCTGCAAAGCCTCCTCAAATCATCTACTTCTTCCACAAAAGCAACATCAATGCCACTCTCTATTGGAGGCCAAGGAGAAGATGAGCCATTCGCGAACAAATATGGTCTCCGTTGATAAAATAGCCTTAGACGACGATGACACTTTCGAAATAAGGATCATTTTCTTATCATTCAATGAGAATCTTGAATTTCGTAAAGATTAGAGGCAATATAATCCTTGTGTGAGGACCATCCTATCCAACTTACGGGCATTAAAATTCGTTTAAGTTGTGGATGAATATCAAAAATGAGTTTCACCTGAAATTTGAAACCGACCTTTTAGAATCTAGAACCTATCATGCATACCTTGAAACCTAGAAACTACTCTGTCACAAGTTCCATATCCAGTTCCATGGTACCTAAGAGCCTAACAATCTCAATTTGTTCTCTCTTTTTTTTTTTTTTTTTTTTCATATTTAGTTAAGCAAAATGAGTGTGAGCACAACAACAAAAATGAAAATATCTCATCTTTCAATAGCAACAATTCATAAAAGATCAACACGTAAAATGACATAGACAATCCGTAAAATGAACACCGTTGACAAAAAGCTTGCCATAGTTCCTATCATGGAACTTTTTGACTTTCAAATTTTGGCCACCAATGGACCGAGGTTTATTGAAGTTCCTATGATAAAAACTTTAGTCCAATAATAGAACTTCTTGTCAACACTTTTCATTGAACACGTAAAATAACATAAGTAATAACAAATTAAAAACATGTAACATAAAAATCTAAATTATAAAACCTCAAGCCTCAATCATCCATGAAAAGTTGCTACAAATTCTAACCACCTGAAATCAAACAAAACAAACGTAGATAATCACCTAATAATAATTTTAAATTAAAATTACTATTAAGTAAACTAAAGAATATATTAAAAAGTCTCACCACATATAGTAATTTCGCTTAAACTTGTAAACTCTATTCACCAATGATAATCTCCTCATTATGACAATTCATATATAAAAAGAAGAAGAGGTTAAATAAAACATTCATTCAAAAGATATATAAATGAATTACAACGTTTAAATATATAAATATCACTTACCAAATTCAAACTTTTATATATTCTTAATGCACTCTTCAACGTTAATCGGCATACGAACGATTCCTACTTAGTTTTGAGTGCAAATTAAAGTTTCCACAACTTTAGGAGTTAAAGAACTTCAAAAGCCATCAAATACAAAACCCGACTTATAAAAAGTTAACTCGGTAGAAACAGAACTTATGAGAATAGACAAAATATCCCAAGCTATAGAAGATAGAATTTTATATTTTGAGCCGGTAATCTTCCACCACATCAAAAGGTCAAGATCAAAAGCATCTTGATCTTCAAGATACCAATCAAGCTTGGATTTATTGTCATCATACACTTTGTTCTTCGAGAGCAAAAACGTTTTCCGCCAAGCTTGAATGTCATACTTGATGTTACCTTCGGTATCATCGCCATTGGAACCACTACTGCTAGCCCTCATACTTCAGCAACCACAATTTTTATTACCTAAAGCAAGAAATTGCTCATAAAATTCATTCAAATGCTCCAATGTGTTCTTCACCTTACCATACATCTCATTTATTTTTGATTCATCATCATAGGTTTTTCCATAACAGAAACTCACAAAATCCGATGAAACCGCAATCAACACCAGCATATTTACCTTATCTAAACTTCCATAAAATTTGTCAAATTTCTCTTTCATTTCCGTACCCATAACATCAAGCTTAGGATCCAATGAATTCGCCTCATTTTTCAAATATTTATACAAAAGAGCTATCCCCTCGAAATAATTATCTGCAGTAACATATAGACTCATCGACATCCGTTTGATGGCTTCATAGAACTGTTCTAGAAACTTAAAAAGAATAATGATTTTTTCCCAATCATCATTTTTAGGAAGATCATTGTTAAGCTCATAAGCGAAAGTAAAATCCTCTTCTTCCATCCTTTGAAAGGGTTTTTTTCAACTTTGTGGTGGTGTCTATAACATGACGTAAATACAATTCTATCTAATGGCGCCGTTAAGAGAAACTGGATAATCCTTTCACTTTCAATGCAATATTGAAATGTTTTGTCTCTCATGAGAGAACTCCTCATATACTTAATCACGTTTCGGACACGTGCAATAAATGCACCTACTATAGTCGAGCCATCTCTCACAATCAAGTTTAATATACGAGTAGTATAACTCATGTGTAAAACATTACCATCTAAAATCAATAACCCTCCCCGTCAAAAGATTATCTTTCAAATAACCAATTGCAACATCATTTGAACTAGCACTATCTACGATGATTGTGGACATTTTTTTTTCACTATTCCCCATTCGTAGATACATTTCTCCATTATTTTCCCAATCTCCCTACCCTTATAATTATACATCACAAAATCGATGATTATTTTATGCAACTTTCAATTTTCACTAGTAAAATATACAATGAGGCTCAAATAATTCAGGTTTTGAATCCATATACTAATCGTGAGTGCGATTCTAGAATTATACTTACCAAAGTAAGTCTTCATACAAATTCTTTCACTAAGATACAATTTCATGTAATCTCTAACCACTGCAAATCATGGTATATGTTTGAAGAGATTAAGTGACAAACTCACGAAATCAAACACACTCAACTAAGGAAAAAGGTTGTTCATCAACTGTGATGAACTAAGCAACCTTTTGCATACAACGATCTTGATTAAACGTTCAAGTCGATAAGACAATACCAATACTAGGATCTCCTCCTATCTTGCCATCCACGTCCACATTATGTGGTGCAAATAATTTATGTTTCTTATCTATATTTCCATATAACTTCTTGCACGTTGTCACATTTTATTGATGACAATTGAAAATTGCATAAAACGGTTATCAATTTTGTGGTAATGTATAATCATAAGGGTAGGGAGATTGGAAAAATGGTGAAGAAATGCATCTACAAGTGGGAAATAAAAAAAAAAAGGTCCACAATCACCGTAGATGATATTAATTCGAATGATGTTGCAATTAATTATTTGAAGCGTAAACTTTCAAAAGAAGGGTTTGATCTTAGGTGGCAATATTTTACACATGAGATACATTGCTCATATATTAAACTTGATTGTGAGAGATGGTCTGACTATGATAGATGCATCTATTTTACACGTCCGAAACATGGTTAAGTATATGATGAGGTCCCCATGAGAGCCAAAACATTTCAATCTTACCTTGAGAGGGGAAGTATCACTTATAAGGGTTCGATTGCTCTTGACATCGCCACTAGATGGAACTCTACTTACCTCATTTTAAACACCGTCATAAAATTTCGAAGCCATAAAAGTTTGAAAAGTCTTTTAAAGGATGGAAGAAAAGGATTTATCTTTCGCAAGTGAGTTTAATCATAATCTTCCTAAACATGATAATTGAATAAATGACATTATTCTTTCAAAGTTTCTAGAACAATTCTATGAAGCCACCAAATGGATGTCGGAGAGTTCATATGTTACTTCAAATGATTATTTCAAGAGATAGCACTTATATACATTTTTGAAAGATGTGGCAAATTCTTTAGATCCTAAGCTTGAAATTATGGGTACGAAAGTTAAAGAAAAATTTGACAAATAATATGGGAGTTTAGATAAAGTGAATATGCCGGTAGTGATTGCGGTTGCATAGGAACCTACAAAAAAGTTGCATTATGTGAGTTTCAGTTATGAAAATAATTATAATGATGAATAAAAAATAAATAAGATGTATGATAAGATGAACACATTGGAGCATTTGTATGAATTTTATGAACAATCTCTCGCTTCAAGTAATTAAAATTATGATGGTCAAAATCTGAATACTAGTAGTAATGGTTCCAATGCTATGGTAATAAAGGTAACCGCGAGTATGACACCCAAGCTTGGCAAACCACTTCATGCTCTCGAAAAAAAAAGTGTATGATGACAATAAATCCGAACTTGATCAGCATCTTGTAGATGAAACTGCTCTTGATCTTGACCTTTTGATATGATGGAAGACTACTGGCTCAAAATATAAAATTATATCTACGATAGCTTGTGATGTTTTTTTTATTCCGGTGATTGTTGTTGTTTCAGAGTTGGCTTTTAGTACATTGGATCGTGTGCTTGATGGCTTTTGAAGTTCTTTGATCCTTAAAGTTATGGAAGCTTTGCTTGGCACTCAAAATTGATTAAGAGCCATTCGTATGACAATTAATATTGAAAATTGCATTAAAAATGCAAAAAAAAAAAAAAAAAAGTTCGGTAGGTAATTTTTATGTATTTATATATTGTAGTTCCTTTGTATATCTTTTGAATGGATGTTTTATTTAATCTTTTCTTCTTTTTAGATATGAATTGTCTTAAGGAGGAGGTTATTATCGGTAAATAGAGTTTCCAAGTTGAAGTGAAATTATTATATGGGGTGAGACTTGTTAATAATTATTTTAGTTTAGTTAATAGCAATTTTGATTTCAAACTATTATTAAATGATTAATTATGTATGTTGTTTCGTTTGAGGTGGTTAGAATTTAAAGCTATTTTTTGTGGATGATTTAAAACTAAAGGTCTATAATTTAGAATTTTATGACATATTTTGAGCTTTTTATTGTTTACTTTATTTTACATGTTCGATGAAACATTATTGGCAAGAAATTCTTTCATAGGACTGAAATTTTTATTATAAGAACTTTAATGAACTTCAATCCATTAGTGGCCAAAATTTTAAAGTCAAGAAGTTTCATGATATGAATTATAAAAAGCTTTTTGCCCACTGTTCATTTTCATGGATTGTTTATTTTTCATGTTCATATTTTAATGAACTGTTGCTATTGAAAGTTGCAATATAATATAATTTTTATCGTTGTGCGCACTTTTATTTTACTTGACTAAATATGAAAAAAGAAGAAAAAAAAAGAACCAAATTGAAATTGGTATGTTCCCAAATACCCTAAATGACCTTGGAACCTGTGACAAGAAATGTTCCAAAATATGCAAGATGATATCACAAGCCGACACTTTCCTTGGCTGCGAAACAACCCGTGAGGCTCCTGACGAGTCATTTACGCCAAGCCAGCCTTGTTTCTCATTGTTTCATAAAACATTTAGGCGGATGTCTTTCCCATATTGGATTATACCAGTTCGTGTCAATAGGTTATAGTTTCCAACGGATATATCCCAGGTGAAACCTGAAATAGCTCACCCTATTCAAGTCCACGAAGCACAAACACTTTATCCCAACTGCAAGCTCACAACTAAAATAAACTGATAACAAATAGTCATCAATCCTTGTCTACAAAAGGTACAAATTTGAACTTTTCCCCCCAAAAAAAGTACATTAAACTTCGAAGTCACTGAAAAATGAACGCAAAAAAGCTAAAAAGAAATACTAGTAAAAAGGACTCAGAAAAAAAAAATTAACAAAAGTAATTTGTGCTCCGGAGAGTGGAAAATAATTCTACCCAACATTACCAGTTTTCCAATACCATGCAGAATTAGCAATCCGGTGGTGTTTACCCGAAAGAAGAAATCCGCACACACTGGTATTGATGGACGCAAACATTATTTTTAATGAAAAAATGAACTACAAAAGGTACAAATTAGGAAAGATATTCCCCCAAATTAAAGTTTTATTAGTGACAAATAGTTTATGCAAATAAAAAAACCAGCAAAATAGAATGCAGTGCACGATTTCGACTAGATGGAATCTGTTAAGGTAGCTGGCACATTCAGACTTCACAATCTTATTGAGCACATATTTCCACATCTGAGCCCTCTTAACCAGGAGAAGCATCAACAGATGAGAGATCATGAAACTGTTTCCACATCTGAGCCCTCTAACCAGGAGAAGCATCAACAGATGAGACTAGGCTGGGTCTAGCACAAGACAGTCCTTGGTAAGCCGTAAGCCACGCTAGAATTTTCTGTATTATGAAAAAGTTCTAGCTACTTTCCATGACAATATCTTGTAAAAAGGGGGGAAAAATTGAGCGGATCTACATTACGCTGATCAAGTTTCTACCTGCTAAATGGTGGAAACAAAAAGAAAGTAAAAAGCTAAAAGGAAAATAGGTTTATAGAAGTCTGATTTCCAAGTGAAAAAGTAAGTAGAGCTAATTTGCAACTCCAAAAAGCAAAGGGTTAGTGTAAGGTCATTGCAAATACAACAGAAAAGCTGAATCGTGCGTAGAAGTCATGAGGAGAGAAATGCACACAAAACAGATCAGGGTTTTCAAGATCACTCACAAGAATGTTGGGAGTGTTTCGTACGACATTGGGGTGCACAACAACTAGGCATAACCAACATGCCAAGCAGCTCTAGTATCTTGGAACCACTTGAACCAAACAACAGACATTAAATTTATCACTATTGTCCCGGCTTATGCCCCTCGGTCCAGCACCGAGCAGTGTGACAACCTGCTCAAGACAAGCCTGGATCATAATGAATGACAGCACCACTTGCATTACTCATAAAAAAGACTCAAATTGACATGACCAAGTCATAGGACTTGATCTAAAATAAAGGCATCCATACCTTTATGAACCGAATAATGCACATCTGAAGACATCAAATGGCCACAACCAATGGACAAAAACCAGGTGCTTCATCAAAATGCTGCCCGTGGCTTCGCTGCTGGAACATCCTAAGTCAATCATCATCACTCAAGCACCTCCAAAAATTACAGAGGGCTCCCAACCAAGACAACAATGATTGATACTTCATATCCATGATGAGACAATGACGAGGTCGAGTGAGATCAGAATTTGTGTACTTTATTTAACAAAACAAAACCAAAAGACCGTTCAGTTTAACAATGATTGATACTTCATATCCGTGATGATGAGACAACGAGGAGGTCAAGTGAGATCAGAATTTGTGTACTTTATTTAACAAAACAAAACCAAAAGACCATTCAGTTTGTGAAACTGTTCTCATATTTCATCATTAGTGAAAATGAAAACAGACAGCATGTTTAGTTCTCCCTTATATTTTGAAACATCTTTAATTGGTGGAAAAAAAATTGCGCGAAGATCAATTTCAAAAGCATGTTCCTATATGATGTGTCCAGCATTAAATTTGGATGCATATCCTCAATTTATCATCGATTTTTGGGATGAATGTGCAAATCATAGAAAAGTACCATGGCTATTTCCAACATCCAACTCAAAGTAAAACGTTTTCAGTCATCAAAAACAATAAGTCTTCCGGCATAAAGTTGAACATAGTGAGAGTCATCCAGCGGCAAGGTATAATTCAGCATCAGGGCTTGCCACCATAATGTTGATTGCACTGACAGCCAGACAGCCAGCCAGCAGCAGGGGGTACTTCCGCTTCCTCATTCTTCTAATCAGCAACAGGGAGAATCAAGCTGTCCATTTCCCCACTTCAAGGAGATTGCTAATATCCAATACCCGCTAACCAATTTGGTTTCAAAGCTCTGGTGCATTGGCAACTTGCCAAGGAAACCGAGACAATACAAACACCATGGTCTTCATAACCCAAAGAGAACCAGTACATCTGCTATAGATGATTACATGACTGCTAAACAAACAAACTCTTCATGCAGTGGCCCAATGTACAGAACTTCACCAGTAATAACTCAAAACATGAAACAAAAATTGGTGTTGCTCGATCTAAGGTACTGACCGCCCACCAATTAACAATGCACTTGCTGACACTAATAAGACACGCAAGTGGAAAAACTAGTTTCAGAAAGGTAGGACGATATTTTAATTTGATGTACCCTCAGAGGATATGCAAGGTCAACACAGAAACCAAAGCACCGAGGCGCAAAAATCAAATAGCACTTACCGGTAATTAACATATATATTGTCAATCCTGTTTGCTTGCCGCCATGTTATCAACATAATAATGAATTCAATAGTGGTATATATAAATCAAAACGGTGAATTCATGATACTATTGATGTAGCTATGATTTAAGCCACATAACAAAGAGCGATACAACAAATATTAGTTGCTGTTTTATCTTGTAAAATCAGAATAATTATGCCAATTCTGGTATGATGACCAAGAGCCATATTGAACAAACTTGACTATTTGTTTAATTAAAGCAAAAGTAAAATAGGCAGTTGACCTAACTAGAGATAAAGGGGCGGTTCATGAACCTCACTAAACCAACGGTGAACATGCAAGCGCATCATAGTGAGCAATTAAGTTTGACCTTTTGTTAATCAGAACATGGAGGTAGCTCTTATAGTTGTCTGGCCTATTTCCAATAGTGACAACTCTTCTTGAAAACCCTAGAACATTTCTCATAGTACCTCCAAAGACAGTAAACCACACCCAGTAGACTGTTAGCTAGTATGTATCATCGTCTTACAAGAATAGAGGCATTACCAATTCTGAAACTCGCATACGCTAATTCTCTATTTTAATTGAACAATTCAAATTTTGAATTAAGATGGCCTTAGTACCTCGAATTAGAGCATCAGCTTCCGCGGTGTGGAATTGAGGATAAACGCTTGCCTGCTGATGAAGTTTCGGAGTCTTCTGATGCAATTTTGTGACCATAGCCGAAGGATAGTGAAGAAGGGCAAATTGGGCTCAGCGAACGCAGAGCGCAGAAAAAAGAAGAAGGGAAAACGGCACAGGATAGAGGAGAACCCGGGCAACCCCCGTGCGATCTCCCCTCCAAAACCCCCCAAAAGGGAACTTTTATTGACTTTTTTGACCCGCCATGCGAGCGCACCCGTCATGGCAAAGGCCTGGATGACAAAAGAACAATCAGAGACTCAGTCCCCCCCGTAAAATCAGGGGAGCTCTCGTCCCCGACCTCTCTCATACATCCTCGTCTTAAAAAACATTGCCACAACCTCACCAACGATTCCAACGCGTCATGACAAGGACAAGTAGTTCACTTCAGCCTCTGATGAACCTATTGATGCTCGGCAAATCCCCGGTTGACCTCCCCACACACTGCTTTTCATTGGGCACGGCCTCAAGAAACTCCAGTCGTGATGGCCACCATGACATCATGAATTCATCTAGCAGGAGATTGTTCCGGCGTCAACAGCGGCCATCGAGAAGCGAGACCGCCAGCGAATCCGCGTGATCGAGCTAAACTCATCCGAACGCATATTCCACCACCCACATACCTGAACCAGACAGCGACTACACCAACCTGAGCCTCAAACCGGACAAGAACACAGACAGTAGAGAGAGAATAACGTAATCTGACGAGACAGCTTAAGAGGAAGAGCTAAAAACCTCACCTCAGCCAGGCTGATTGGCCTCGATCTTCAACACCAGCTGCTTCGAGCTGCCAAAACCGCCGTGGGACAGAAGATCGCGAAGCGATCCACGCGCTTCAGATGGCGAAATCGGCATCGATCGATCGATCGAGAGAGAGAGATCGGATGGAATCAGAAGAGCATCAAAGGCAGCAATGGCACAGGCGACGAATGACTCCTGCAAGGGGCGAGGTCCACTTTCTCATATAGAGCTGCTCAGCCGATGAACGGGCAGGATCAAAAGTGGAGAAAATATTGACGGTCCACAGGGAGGCCACGTGGAGGATTGTTTGCCGTGGTTTATTCGCAATAATGGATTGGCGATAGAGACTCAGAGGGTCGGTGTAAGTCTTTGCTCCCGTCGTCCCGCGGCACGTGTGACGTGCTGACTCCGTGTCGATCACGCAGCGACCGGTCTAAACGGGCCTGCACGTGGACCGGATTTTCAAACTAATAGTCTCATAGGCCAACTACCGGTCTAAAAGGGCCTGAACGTGGACCGGGTTTGCAAACTATAACATGCCAGGCCCCGTTCCGGCCCGGCCCTGACCAGGCTAAAAACTAACGTTTCAGGATAACAAACGACCTTCGATAGCAAAGTTAGGTCCGACCTTTAATCGAAACCCCGATCCGCCTCCATCGATTGACTAGAACTACACTGTTGCCACGTGCTCATTAGCGTTTCTACGTGCCCTCTTGAATCTTCAAAATAGTCGCACGTAACATCATTATCATCGTTCGATAGCTTTCCAACTCCAATCTGACATCGCGTCAGCAAGACTCGCCCCATAATTATAGAGACTAAATGGCCCGCTAACATTTGGCCTAAGTTAAATGAACATTGTTAATAGTTTCTCGCATTATTGTCAAAAGCCTTCACCACAATGATGAGCATCGAATGGTATCTATGTTTTTTCCTCGATGTACGGGACGATTTTAGATGAATACATGGAAAAGGGTCCATAGGCTAAGACAGGTGAACAAGTATCACGGCATCGAGATACTATTGATGTGAACTGGGAAAAAATTGTTCAAAAAATCATAAGTCTAATGCATTTTTACCAATTCAATCATAATTTTTTTCATTTTGTCAATTGAGTTTTAAACTTTTCAACATTTCGCCATTAAGTCAATCCGCTTAATTTTGATGAAGAATTGCTAATGTGGACGCCGATGTGCACGTCGGTAGTCCCACGTAACACGATTGACGCCGATGTGGACACTTTTTAATAATATCTCAATTTTTTAGGATTTTTTTATATTTTATTTTACTTTTTATTTTAAAACAAAAAAAATAAGGTAAATCGAAAAATATTTAAAATGCTATTAAAAATTATCCACGTCGGCGCCGATCGTGCTACGTAGGACATTTACCATCCACATTAGCTATTTCCAGCCAAATTTGGCCGGATTGGCTCAATTGGCAAAATATAAAGAGGTTTATGACTCAACCGGCAAAACTAAAAGATTTATGACCGAATTGGCAAACATCTGATAGGTCTATTAATTTTTGGACAATTTTTCCATAAGGTAGAGGCCGACGATACCGACTTGGAAAAAGTGTGAAGTTGATGAATTCATTTTCTTACTTCAAGCAATTCACTCAAGTGTAATTTAGTCGAATGTTGTTTCGCCAAATAATATATATATATATATATATATGTATAAAATCCAAATGGCATTGTATTCTATTCATATCGATTAAAAGGAATAGTGAAAGTTGTTTTGTACGTATCTCTTTCACTTATTTGGATTTGCCAAAATCCTGACTTCATATCAAATTTGGAGAAATTTTTTGAATTATGCAACCTATTAAGAAGATCCTTTTTATTATCCATTTTAGGACTCTATTTAAAGGCTGATAATTAATACCTAATCTGGGCACTCCTCTTTTTAATTCAGCCTTTTTATTAGCATAGAAAGCATAACAACGCTATGGCGATTGGCTTTTTCGTATTAACTTTTTATCTGAAAGATCTTGAATTTCTTTTTTACAGAAATTTAGAACTTCATGATTCATTTGCGTTGGTCTCGCTTTAGTAGGATTTTTAAAAAAAAAAAAATCTCGGTTCATGTGGTAGGTTGACAATATGTTTCTTTCTGGACTAGAATGCGTTTGGGATAGTGGAACATATGTTATTTTTTATATGAGATTCTAATGAAGCAATTTTCTTTTGAGTATCAGAATTGGAAAGATTATATTCTATTCTTTTGTGGTCAAATCTTCTTTTAAATATCTGAGATGGTTCTCTTTATCTCGTGTAAGACAATTCAATCCTGCTAACGAATGTTCTTGCAAGGTGTTTAAATTTCTTGTTTGGGGTTTTGTTATAAATTTGAATATAATTTTATTACTCAAGACCTCTGCTACAATACCTTGTTAGCAACGGTAAAAGGCTGTATCAGAGATATGAAAGGAGTTCCTAATATGACCTTTTGTTTAATACTCTTTACTAATAGGGAAGACATTTTTAAGGAAACATTAGCTTTGTAAAAGAGCTAACGAATTTTGAAATGAGAATTCTGATCTTCATTGCCACAGAAACGTAACATCTATACAAGAAGTTACAGCTATCAAGCGAACTCCTAATTAGGCTAAACTACCAAAAAAATTCAAGGACCACACAACAAAAGGTAATAAAAAGATATGCACACAAAACTTCCTAAGTAAACGGCCTAAATAAAGGCAGCTGTCAGCTGCCTTTCCAATACCCCTCCTCAAGTTAGAGCTTGGAGATCTCAAATGCCCAACTTGCGAAGAAGAAAGTCAAATTGATTCTTACCCAATGCCTTTGTAAAGATATCAATAGGCTGCATTGAACTACATACATAGTCTGTTTGAATGTTACCATTAAGTATCTCATTATGAATAAAATGACAGTCCACTTCAATATGCTTGGTACACTCATGATAGACAGGATTAGTGGCTATATGCAAAGCTGCCTGATTGTCACAATACAAGTGCATAGGTTCAGAATGTTCCACACCAAGAGAATCCAATAATCCTTTATGAAGAAAACAAGAAATTGAGTCGCCGAAGCTAATTTTTCATTGATACATTGTACAGTATAAATAGGGATATTGTCACATATAACTATGGTGGAAATAAAAGATAATGATATGATTTACATAATAACAAATCAGAAAAAGATAACGACTTGATGATAAATAAATAGTAAATCAGAAGAAGATCTCCAAATGTTCAACTCACGAATAGTTTGCTTGATGTGCTATCTTCATGACTTTCATGATTTGTAAAAAATTATGCATTGTGACCATTCTGATTTTTTGTCTTTTGATTTATCACTTCAATACTACCCTTCAAACCGGGCAATGGGGAGGATCGAAATCCGAGTTTGGTTCGTAAATCGAAAAACTTGTCTCAAGTCAATGGTTTGGTGAAAATATCAACAACCCGCGAGGAAAACGGAACATATCGAGTTTCAATAGAACCACAAGCAACCTTTTCCCCAACAAAATGGTAATCGATCTCAATATGCTTTGTCCGAGCATGAAAGACTGGATTGGTTGTGAGATGTAATGTTGACATGTTGTCGGAGAAAAGTAATGAAGGTTGACGTTGGTAGATCCCAATGTCACGCAGTATATATGACATACAAGTGAGTTCATCGGTTGCGGAAGCAAGAGCCCGATATTCGGCTTCAATCGTAGAGCGGGCAACGGTAACTTGTTTCATGGTACACCATGAAATATAGTTCGAGCCTAGAAAAGTACAATAACGGTGGTAGAACGTCGGGTGAGTTTGCACCCAGCCCGGTCTGCATCGGCAAAGCCAAATAAATGGAGAGAACTACGAGATAAAATGCGAAGTCCAAGGTGTAAAGTACCGCGTATATATCGCAAGATACGTTTTACCATCCGATAGTGAGCAACAGTTGGAGCATGCATATGTTGGCATACCATGTTGACCGCAAGTGAGAGATCCATACGGGTGAGAGTAAGATATTAAAGAGCGCCGACAATGCTTCGAAAATGGGATGGATCAGCATAGGGCTTATCACCATTTTTGAGTGGTGGTTGCTTGACAACTATCGGAGTAGTAATCGGTTTACATTGCGCCATTGATGCTCGATTCAAAAGTTCCAAGGCATATTTTTGTTGTGAGAGAAAGAGTCCATCGGTAGATCGATTGACCTTAATCACCAGTGATAATTATATCATCCACGTAGAGTAATAGAATAATAATATGACGGTCATGACGATAGACAAATAATGATGGATCAGCACTACCGTCGAAAAATCCATACTCCATAATAAAATCACTAAACTTGTCGAACCATGCCCTAGGAGCTTGTTTGAGGCCGTAAAGTGCACGATTGAGTAAGCGGACATGGTCGGGATGAGTTGAATCTCGAAAGCTCGGTGGTTGTTCCATATAGATAGGAACATCGAGGTCGCCATGTAGAAATGCGTTCTTGACATCTAATTGGCGAATTTCCCAATCCTGAACAGTAGCAACAGACAAGACAAGGCGAATAGTGGCTTGTTTGACTACCAGACTAAAGGTTTCCATAAAATCAACACCCTCCTCTTAATGAAAGCCTTTTGCAACAAGTCGGACTTTCAATCGATCAAGGGAACCATCTGCTTATAGCTTTGCCTTGTACACCTATTTACATCCAACCACATTCATTGAGGGATGACGAGGAACAAGTTCCCATGTTTTGTTAATTCTAAGAGCATCCAACTCCTCAAGCATAGCGGCTGTCCAACCAGGGTGTTTTAAAGCTGAATGGATAGTGCATGGCTCGGGAGGGATAGATGACACTGCTATATTGGCATATCTTGGGTTTGGCTTCGAGATCCCGACCTTTGAATGTGTAACCATCGGATGCACCGAAGATGTGGAAGCTTCGAGTTGAGTCTAAACAATAGAGTCGCTCTTCGCCGGTTGTCGCACATGAGTTGATGAACTATTTGAGTTTGGTTCTATCTCGGAAAATAGACATGAATGTTCACTGGGAGAGTCAAGATTTGTTGATAAGCAACCATTTTGACCAACATCTAGGTTGGATAGAGGCATAGTCGAATGATCACCAAAGGCTTTTGTTTGTGGTGGACTTAGAGTTGAACTCCATTGCAATATCTCTCCCTCAATCATAGCAGGAACCTAAGAAGAAGAGACAAAAGGAAAGTAATGTTAATAAAAAATAACATGTCAAGATATATAAATGCGACAGGTAGATTGATAAAGGCAACGATATCCTTTATGCTTTTTGTTGTATCCCAAAAATAAGCACGGTAAAGAGCGCTAGTCAAATTTGTTCATCGCAAAGTTGCGTAAGTATGGATAACAACAAGAGCCAAATACTCAGAGTAATGAATAATTAGGATCCTTCTTGAATAAGATCGCGTGTGGATTTCTGTTGCCTAGAGCAGTTGAAGGAAGCTGATTTATCAAATAATTTATTGTTGTAAATGCTTCCACCCAATAGTTAAGCGATATAGATGCCTCAAATAATGTAGCAAGCCCCAGTTCAATAATGTGTCGATGTTTTCTCTCAGCAATACCATTTTGCTTAGGTGTACCTGGACAAGAAAGCTGGTGTTGTATTCCGCATTCACGAAGATGTGTAAGAAAATTGTTGCTCGTGAATTCGCCTCCTCCATCAGATTGGAAAACTTTAATTTTCCTGTCAAGCTGATTGTCAACCAATTTCTAAAAAGATAGGGAAATCCCAAGGAAATCCGACTTTCACTTCAATGGATATAGTTAACAATATCGGGAGAAATCATTAATAAATACCACATAATATCGAAAATTTTGCATAGAAGAAATTGGGCTTGGTCCCCAAATATCACAATGTATTTTCCCCAATGGATGAGTACATCGAGAATCAGATAAAGAAAATGGCAATCTTGAACTTTTACTAATATGACAACTTGTACATAAAGTACCAGTTGATTTATTTACTGAAATCAAATCATTAGATTGCAAAAGCCGTAAAATGCGACTATTTGGATGGCCCAATCGTTGATGCCAAGTGAGTTCATTGGCAACCTTCTTTCTCCGAGAAAAGAATGACATGGGTTGTAGATCCTTATTGGTATATAATCCTTGATGATTAGTTCTCGTGCCAGCATACCGGTGTGTCCCGGAGTCCTTGATAGAAAAACCAAAGGCATCAAACTCAAAATAGCATGGATAATCTCTCGTCAATTGAGAGACAAATAATAAATTTTTCTTAATTTCCGAAACAATCAGAACATTATTAAGTGAAAACTGACCGGTCTCATTGCCAAATTGACCAATTCCAAAATGAGTAATTTGCATTGATGCACAATTTCCAACTATCACATTATCATGGCCATGGTAAGGGACTACATTCACAAGATCACTTGGATTATCTATCATGTGAGTATTAGCACCTGTGTCCGGATGCCATTCTTCGTCTTTTGAGTTTGATATATGAAGAGTTGCCAAACCATGAGGGATATTACTACTCGATAATCTGTTGTCGAAACGATACCAGCAATTTAATGCATCATGCCCCTTCTTCTTACAAATTTGACAAATGAGATTTGACAATCCAAAGTTTGACTTTGGCGAAATACCAAGGGCTTTGGATTGCTGAGGAGCATAATATTTTCCTGAAAAATGCTGACCATTCCGGTTCGTTTGAAAAAAGCCATAACCCCTAGAATTAAATGTGGATCCTCTACCCCTTCCTCTGGGGCTATTTTTGTAGCCACCGTTGCATTGCTGCGAGATAAACGCCATTGAACTATTCGGGAGCATGATTTGAGTGCGCTTGTTTCGTAACTCATGACTTTGAAGTTGTGCAACCACTTCAGCATGAGATAGAAGAGGAGGCCCGAACATAGTTGTTTTAAACGACTCAAAACTATCATCAAGTTGTTCAAGTAATCTGAAGACTTCATTAGCATCTGACACAAGTTTACCAATGGAATGCAATTGATCGCAAATGGATTTAAATTTGCGAAGATAAATAGAGAAAAGCTTATTTTCTTTTCTGATGTGTTGAAGTTGTCCAAGAAGGTCAAGTTCACGAGTCACCGAGGATCGCTTGAAATGATCGGCGAGAGCTCTCCCCACTTTTAATACTGTTTGGAGACCAACGGCATGTCCGAGAACATCTTTCGAGAGTGTGCCCACGACCCAAGACTTCACAAGACGATCACTACGCACCCATGATGCATAGTCCGGATTATTGACTTCAGTTCCATGTTTTGATGCCCGATTTTATGGTGGTGCCTCTATCTCTCCCGTAAGGAAACCAAGTAGGTCCTGACTTTCAATCGGAGACAATACTTGTGTCTCCCAAAGTAAAAAGTTGTTTTCATTGAGCTTCAATGTGACAAAATTTGCCACATTGATGTTTGAAGGAAATGGAAATCTCGACATGATTGTATCGAGTCTTTTTTTTTTTTTTTTGCAAGAAGAAAAGATTAGTGTGCCTTGTGTAGCTCTGATACCATGAAGAAAACAAGAAATTGAGTCGCCGAAGCTAATTTTTCATTGATACATTGTACATTATAAATAGAGATATTGTCACTTATAACTATAGTGGAAATAAAAAATAATGATATGATTTACACAATAACAAATCGAAAAAAGATAACAACTTGATCTACATGACAAATAAATAGCAAATCAGAAGAAGATCTCCAAATGTTCAACTCGCGAATAGTTTGCTTGATGTGCTATCTTCATGATCTTCATGATTTGTAAAAAATTATGCATTGTAACCATTCTGATTTTTTGCCTTTTGATTTATTACTTCAATACTTTCAACCACTTAAGTTCACAAACCGTAGTGGTCATAGACCTATATTCAGCTGCAATCGATGAGCGAGACACTGTCTGTTACTTCTTAGTCTTCCACGAGATAGGTGATTCTCCCAAAAGAACAAAATAACTAGTTAAAGACCGTCTCATCAAAGGATAGCTAGCCCAATCAGAATCGCAAGAAGCAGATAATTTGAGGTTACAATTGGCACGTAACATAATACCACGACCTGGATTTCCTTTCAAATAACACATAACTCTGATAATTGCCTCCCAATGAGCTTTCTTCAGCCGCTGCATGAACTGTGCAAGGATATGCACACGCTAAGACAATTCAGGTCGAGTTATTGTTAGATAAATAAGCCGACCCACCAGGCACCTATACCGAGCGGGGTTGTCCACATCATCGCTCTTAGTAAGGGCCAGCTTGGAACCCAAGTAATCCGACCTCGAAATCACATCCAACGCATGCTTACGTTGACATAAGAAAATACCATCCAAGTTTCTCGTCACTTCAATTCCCAAGAAAAATTTCAGCTTCCCCAAGTCTTTCATATGAAAACGACTCAAATAGTTCTTGAACTTTTGCACTACGGAAACATCATTACCAAAGATAATGAGATCATCAACAAAAATAAGCACATTTAATTGAACAGTCCCAACTCAAAAAGTGAACATGGAGTAATCCGAATATGATTGCTGAAATCCATAAGCTTTCAAAGATGCCTCCAATTTCGCAAACCAACATCTAGGTGCTTGCCGCAAACCGTACAGAGATTTTTGGAGTCTACAAACCTTCCTTAGTGATTGAGAGGCAAATCCAAGCGGCATCTTCATGTAAACCTCTTCCTCTAAATTGCCATGTAAGAAAGCATTTTAGGCATCCATCCGATGGAGTCCCCAATTCTTTGTAGCCGCAACGGCAAGAAATGTGTGCACAATACACATTTTTGTTGTAGGAGTAAAAGTCTCCCGATAATCTATGCCTTCAACTTGATTATTTCCCAGTATCACCAATCGCGCCTTGTATCGTTCAACACTTCCATCATAATTGTACTTAATTTTATACACCCACTTGCTCCCAATTGCTTTCTTCCCAGGCAGCAAATTTTCGATTGTCCATGCACCATTATCTTCTAAAGCCTGTATTTCTTTACTCATGGCCTCTCTCCACCGTTCATCTTTAATCGCTTCTTCGTAAGAGTTTGGTTCGTGTCCTATAGTAATTGTTGCCAAGAAACACCGGTGGTGCGCAGAGAATTTTTCAGAATTCACATAATATGCTATAGAGTAAGGCGCACCCGAGGAATCAGATTGGACAGATGAGCATGCCAAGGGGCATATTATGATGGCGTTTGTCACATAGTCTTTCAAACGGACGGAAGGTTACTTGACCTTTTGTCCCCGCCTAGCTACTCTTCGACGACTTCATTTCTTTCCACTTCCTCATCGTTTATGTGGATTAATTCCTCCATCTCATGATTCACCTCACTTTCTTTATCTACACTTTCAGCGTGCTCCTCTCCCAAATCACTTTTTAAATCCTCAACTTCATCACCCAACTTCATAACTCTATTTTTAATGAATTCATCACTTATTGTTTTCTCATCAGCATATGAAAATTCTATTTCAACAAACACTACATCTCTTGATACAAAGTATTCATCAGTTTTCAAATCATACAATCTCCACCCTATTCTTTTCCAACGAATACCCAACAAAAACACACCGACGACTTCTACTAGCAAATTATCTTTATCTTGATTCTGATTATGCGCATAGCACAAACAACCAAAAATCCGAATGTGTTTGTAAGAAGGGACTTACCCAAAGATAATCTCATATAAGGTTTTGTCATTCAATAACATAGATGGAGTCCTGTTAATCAAATACCCAGTTGCAAGTACACATTCTCCCTAGAATTCTATGGGTAGATTTGTTTGGAAACGCAAAGCTCTTGCCACATTAAGGATATGGCGATGCTTTCTTTCCACTCGGTCATTTTGTAGAAGTGTTTCAACACAAGAAGTTTGATGCAATATCCCATGTTCATCAAAATATTCTTCCAAACACAAAAATTCACTTCCATTATCACTTCTAATGATTTTCACATTTTTCTCAAATTGGCATTTAACCATCACAATAAATTTCCTAAGAACACAAGCCACTTAATTTTTTCCATTCAGCAAATATATCCACACGACACGAGAGTAATCATCAACAATTGTCAAGAAATAAATTGCTTCACATGAAGTTGGGACTCTATAAGGTCCCCACAAATCACAATGTATCAATTCAAAACAATCTTTAGCTTTATTGTCACTAGAAAAGAAGATCTCTCTTGTTTATTTTGCTCTAAAACAAACCTCACAAGTTTTATTGATTTTCCTAACCATTTTGCTAGCTTTTGGAATTAACTCTACCACCTTAGCAGAAGGATGACCTATTCTCTTATGCCAAAGCTCAAAGGATCCCAGATCAGCCACCTTGTAAGTATGTACCAAAGTCACTCTCTTGAGAAAGTAAAGCTCATCGCGTTGCTCACCCACTCCAATCAGGTTCCTCGAATTTAGGTCCTATATAGCACATATTTTGTTAGTGAGTTGGATAACCAAATTTGAATCATTTAGAAGTTGTGATACAGAAATCAGATTGCATTTCAAATTGGGCACAAAAAGAACTCATGGCAATTTCAATTCTCCTCCAAGCAACATAGTTCCTTCTTTCATTGCCATGGTATTTTCTCCATTAGGTAACCCGACTGAGCATTGCACAATGTCACGCAGTTCACTCAAAAATGCCAACGTTCCTGTCATTTGGTGGGAAGCTCACGTGTCAATAATCCAAGGAAAAATCTTCTACTTACTTGTCAGCCTCTCATGGGTAACATTCCGATTAGAACTTAACATTCCCAGTAAAGTAGCTCACTGCTCATCATTCAATCCACTAAGACCCTTTCGATCTGAATCCGTCACAACTCCTCGCCCACCATCAACTCCAGTTGCTTGTGTGACGTTGGCACGAGCACCTCATCCCTTATTACGTCCACCTCCATTACCACGCTTTTGATCACCACCTTGTCCAGCAAAGGGTCCACGTGGTCTATTACCTCACCATTCCGAATAGCCTATCAGCTAGAAACAACTTTCAGTATCATGTTCCTCTCGGTTGCAATTAGCACAAAGCGAGGTTTTATCTTTATCCCCCCTTGAATTTCGACCACCTGCCCGGATTGCAAAACTCATGGGATTGCCTCTTTCATCCTTGGTTCATGTCACAGTTCACACTCGCTCTTGCCGAACAACCATAGCATAGACACGATTCAGATTGGGCAAAGGTTCGGTGCTCAAAATATTGGCGCGCACTGTTCCATGTCCTTCTTCATCTAAGCCCATCAAAAACTGATGAACTCTTTCCAATTCAATGGCAAGATTGCATCTGCAGCCTGCACAAACACACACTGGTATCTGATCATAGTTGTTTATTTCATCCCACAATGTTTTGAGTTTACCGAAATAGTATACGATGGGTTGACCATCCTGCCTATGATTTGCCAGATCTGATCTCAGTTGCTGCATTCGTAGCCCTCAATCGAGAATCTCTGCTTGATATCCTCCCACAAGTCTTTCACGTTCTCCATGTGAGAGATAGTCGAGCGAAGTGTTGGTTCAATGGTGTTAAACACCCAAGAAACCAACATAAAATTAACCGTCCACCAATCTTTAAGTTCCAGCGAATCATCTGCTGGTTGCTTGATAGATCCATCAATAAAACCATATTTCTTTTTAGCTCGCAATACAGTCTTCATAGCTCACGCCCATTCTTCATAATTCTCATCCTTCAACTAAACTTGGGTAATCAAGTTACCCGGGTTGTCATTCGAATTCAGTGTGTAAGGACCGGAGGTTTTCTTGTCTTATCCAGAACTCTCCTCATTTTTTTTTTCCATCAGCCATTGCTATGATATCATGTAAAAGAACTAAGGAATTTTGGAATGAGAATTTTGATCTTCATTGCCACAGAAGCGCAACATATATACAAGAAGTTACAGCTACCAAACAAACTCCTAATTACGCTAAACTACCAAAAAAATACAAGGACCACACAATAAAAGGTAATTAAAAGATATGCACACAAAACTTCCTAAGTAAACGGCCTAAATAAAGGCCGCTGTCAGCCGCCTTTCCAATAATCTTTGATGACCAGAGTTTTTGGTAATTTATATTCTATCCTAAGCTTATTACCAGGCGCTGATTTTAAGGATTTAGTAGTTTTACTAAAATATTTTGTGAGTACGAGGCCTTCTTTTATGCAATTTAGATCTGCTCCTGTATCAAAAAGGGCAATTGTATTTAAGATAAATTCATCGTTAATTTGCATAGAAATATCAACTATCCATTTTCTAGAGGTTATTTTAGAAAGTATCAAAAGGAAATTGGTATATGAAAACCTTCCTATATCTGACGGTTTAGGATTAGGAAACTCTTGTTCAATTTCTTTTTCTTTTAAAAGTTGCGATTTGATTTCTAAAACTTCCTTTTGTAATTCAGCGTGAGCCTTTTTAAGGTTTAGAAATTTCTATTTTTTGTTGGTTAATTTCATGTTGGATATCATTCATAGTGGTTGTTCTAGCTTTGTTTATGTTTCTTCAAAAAAAATCCTGGATTTAAAAGTTGAATCTTCTCACAAGAAGATGAGAGAGGTACGTCTCTTCCTTCTGTTGAGATTATGTAATTTGATTTTTTTTGCAAATTTTAAATCTTGATTCTTTGTAAATTTGATCATAGGTTCTTTACAAGTTATTTTATTCAATTATGTTGTGGAATCTTCTTTATCTAATACTAAAAAAAAAAAATTACTTTGTTAGAATCTCATATAAAAAATAATATATGTTCCACTATGCCAAGTGCATTCTAGTCCGGAAAGAAACATATTGTCAACTTACCATACGAATCAGGATTTTCCGAAAAAATACTCCTTACCAAAGCAAGACCAACGCAAATGAATCATGAAGTTCTGAAATAACCTCTAGAAAATGGATAGTTTTTTGTTATAAATTTGAATATAATTTTATTACTCAAGACCTCTGCTACAATACCTTCTTCAGTAATGGTAAAAGGCTATATCAGATATATGAAAGGAGTTCTTAGTACGACATTTGGTTTAATATATATTAATATATACTTATATGTGTATTTATGGTCTGGTGCCATAAAATTAGAACTGGTAATTTTTGGTCTAGTTCTCAGATGCGGTGTGGACCCGCCCTCTCGGACCGCCAGACTAGATCGACTGTGTTTTTCATTTCAATTTTCTTTCTTAAAAATCTTTTAGAAACCATTTGAACTCTTTTGTCTTGTCCAAGGAGTTAGGTTTCTTCTTCTCACTGGTGTCTTCTACAAAGCAAATAGGAAAAAGGGCCTTTAGCTTTAGTTTCTCCATGCCTTCAGGACAGACTGTGCTGCTGGATGGTGCCTCTACCTTAAGAGGAGCTTATGGAATAGCTGTAGGCAGCCAAAATGCCTTCATGGTTTGAAGTGTTTCCTCCTCATAAGAAGTAACCTTGACACTGATCGCATCATGGAAGCCATTCTTGTCTCGACTGTGATTTTTATCAGTGTATTGAGGTACTGCACCATGGTTTTTTTGATCGAATGCATCAACTACCCTGAAGGAAGCCTCTTTTGTTTCAAGCACATGTGACCGTTTCCAGTGGACTACCAGAGAATTGGACCACCTAGGACCAATTGCCCCTACTAACTACCAGACCTATGAAACCCATTCAACCTAATGTCCCGTTTTAGGTTACGATTCCATGTTGGATTCAAAGAATCCAAAATCGGATCCCGTTTGACCCATAAACTGAGTTTCAAGGTCGGAATTGGTTCTAAAGTGATTTGTAGTCTCTTTCATGATAAAATTGCCTTTGCAGCCATTAAGAACTGATCCATAATCTCCAAAACATTAAGAAACAACATCTTAAACCACTATACTAACAAATGTTTTTTTCAATAAGATGTGGCAACTATCATATCTTATTACAATATCCTGTTTTTTTTTTTAAATACCAGAAACATAAAATGGACTAATTCCTGGATACAATCGCAGATCAGGTCGGAACCGACCGATTCAATAACCCGCGGTTTCGGAATTGACCGATTCGATTCTAGTGCCAATCTTTTGGAACTAGTGATCACAAGATCGATTCCCAAATCTTGGCTAGAAATCAACCTACTCTATAATCCACCACCCCAATTAGACTTAAGACACTATTGAATTGGGGGATCCAAGAAGCCTTCTAACAATTCCAAAAGCACTCAAAAGTCAAAATGGGCCACTCCATAGAAACCAATTTGAGTAGAGTTTGCGAATTTTGATCGAAAAGGGCCAGACACCTCCCCTACAAATCAAAACCGTTGTCTCGGCAATTTTAAGACACCAAGTCCCGTGTCGTGGATTTTCCCTTCTCTTTCGAGACAAAGGAGAAATGACACGATTTAGGAAGTCCCCCAAAAATAGTGGCTAAGGCTTGTGGACTCCAACCAGTCTCTCCAACCCTCTCTGCTCAATTTGACCACCCATCAAAATTGACCTCACCTAACAACCGGGACCTCGTACTTGTTTATCAACTCATTTAGCTGCGTTTGGTCATATGAATTTTTAATTGAGATAGGATTAAGTAAGAAAAAATAAATTACCTAGAGATTTTGTTATATCATATTCACTGTTTAGTGTATCGTAGTTATAAAGTCGGATATTTGCATATCCCAGCATACCCATTGTTTGGAATGAACGGCATATCGATGTCAATGAAAGCCACATTTTCAACCTGAAGAAAAATTAGCCTGCCGGGTTGGAATTGTTTGATCTCATCCTAGGGTCCGCGTCGAGTGAAATTTGATCACATCCTAATTAGGTAGGGCGTCAAATTGGGTACACTCCGCTACCTTAAGGGGCTCGTAACCGTAGATGACGCTTACTAATGCTAAAGCCGATCACAAAATTGATTTACCAAGTAATGCGGCAAGTTCTGATGGGAGGACCGCCGTGTGTAATCAGCACATTGAAATTTTGTGAAAGAGGGCAGAAATGTGGACCCGGGTACCTAATTCACGAGTGCCAATAATGGAAGGACGATACCAAAATTCAAAGCGGCCCAAAGTCCAAACCTAGAGAGATTTTCCTCTTTTTGTTTTTTTTTTTTGTGACCATTTTGCAGTGACCCATCACTAGGACCAGAGGACCCAAAATACAGGGCAGTCCACTTACCTACCTACTCTGTTTTACACCTCGCTTGGGACTCTGTTCTCCCCCCCCTCTCTCTCTCTCTCTCTCTGAGTCTCTTCTCATGGCACTTCATGCTTTGCACCGGTGAATTTTATACCTTTGAGGCCTTTCAAAGGCTATCAGACAAGGAGTTAGACATCCTGAGTCCGATCCGCCCCAGGAAGCGAACCGGTTTGAGAAGTTACAGCAGAGCACCGACCTCGATCTGGTTCTTCTCGATCCGATGAGAGGTGGAGACTGTTGTTGCTCGGTGAGATTTCCCCGGACGCAGTCTTGGACATAGATGGTTCATCACCATGCGCTCTTAAAAGAGATTTAGTGAAGCTACAACGTCAATACGAAACTTCCGGGATGTTTTACAGTCCCTCATGGCCGGTCCACCAGACTAATTCGTCCCATAGATGGCCGACGACCAGAGAGAACGCAGCGTGAAAGGGACAAAGCATTAGGAACCCGATTCACGACCAACAAATAGACGGTGGCTCCTGCATTTGGCAGGGAGATTTGGCTAGAGTAAAGCAAGAACCATATGGCAGTTCCAATTCCAATCCCCCTTTTCCATTCATAGTTTCAGAGGAAATTGGCCGCAAAAGCCTTATCAATCAACGATATGATTTGAGTAACAGCTATTGATAACTCTGGGGTAAGTGACAGAGCTCGGCGAACATCTAACGCTCCAGCTCTGCACATGAATTCAATACCCTTTCGATTGAACACCAGTTTGAGACACCTGAAAGACAACGACCTCCATCGTCTCGATGTTCCAGTTCTCATCTTACAGTATTGAGGGTTTTCGGAATTCCTGAGGAAAAAACTCAATGTCGCATGGCATAATGACCCGAAACCCACCCCACCCAACTGAAACCAACAGGCCCTGAAGAGAAAACGACGAGACATGGCAACTCCATGCAAGAGGCCTCAAATTTTACATCTTTCAAGAACTCTGGACTTCTTCCTTCTTAGCAACCATAGACCTGGTATCAATCAGTATTCACCATCTGCTGAGTTTCAGTGTTCAATCTACAGGAATTGAGTGAGGAGAGAAACAAAAGCTAATGTACAGAGAGTTATACATGTCTGAGCCAAAAAGAAAAGCTAATTCAATTCTTGGGTACATAAAGTCCCCGTTTTTACATTTGCTGCTTCACCTACATTAACCCAAAATCCCAAAAGAGAAGGAGGATGGGGAGGGCAAACTAGTAGAGTTCGTGGGCAAGAAAGAAGAGAAGTAAACTCAAAGCTAAGAAAGAACAGCTTCTGGAACTAACCAAGGACTAAGGTAAAATCCAAATGAAACAGCTTCGATTTCACACCTCGAGGATTAGGTTCCATGTCTGATCTGACTGTAAGCTCTGAAACTAGTCACTGCTAATCAAATTTCGGATCATCAAACCATTACCCAAAAGATTAATTACATAGAAATTGTAAGAAGAAGAAGAAGAAGAAGAAGAATTACCCATTTGAAAAGACGTCGCTATATACCCATTAAAGACCCCTCCCAAGGAAAAGAAAAACGAAGAAAAATGGAAGAGACCTCCATTAACGCCATGAAGAGACGGTAAGCAAAGGCACCTCGTTCCAAGCTAGAGAGAGATACCCAGGTGGAGAATCCACCAGCGAGTACAGCTCGCTGTACTTGTAGTTCCACAGCAGTAAATTCGCCTGACTCACCGCGTAGTGGCTGAGCGGCACCGCCTCGAAGCCAGCGCCCTCCATCAGAACCCTCCATTGCTCCTTGTCCTCCATCCGCTCCCTCTCCGTCCGCGGCCCCTCCGGCCCGACCGAGCTTGCGATCCTCCGCCCCAGCAATAGCCTCTCCACCTCCTGCCTCTCCGGGGACTCGCGGCTCATCGGCTCGAGCGACTCGAACACAGCAGCGTAGTAGCCCAGCGCGTTCTTGAACCGGGCCGGGTACGCGGCCCTGTTCAGCGACGCCTCGTACTCGCCCAGCGTGACAATCTTTGGGCCCAGCGACTTCGCCAGCCGGAGCGCCCCCTCGACCGCCGCGGAGGTCTCGCCCAGGAGATTGTACAATTGGAGCATGAAATTGACGGCCAGGTCCTCGTCTGGGTCGACCCGGAAGCTGGAGACGTCCAGCGAATCGTTCGGAGCTAGAATCGGGTCGAACTCGAAGTTGAGCTCCAGGAGCTTCGCGAACTCGCGGAGGCGATTGCCCGTGGCAAGGAGAGAAGACGCTGGGTTCTCCCCAAGGGCCCGGGCAGGGATGCCCGAGATCCGGATTCGGTCGGGCTTTCCGGTGGAGCGGGTGGCGAGGGCTTGCAAGAGAGCCGCCCACTGGACTCCCTGGACTATCCCGAAGTCGACGATGTGGATCTTGCTGGCCTTCTCGGTGGCTTCGAGGATTGCTTGGTTCGCGGTCAAGTGGGCGAACTTCGAGTACGGGCAAGCGTCGTTGAAGGCCTTGTACGAGAGTGTGAACTCTTCCGGCGACGTTGATGACGTGATTGGGCTTCCTTCAAGCGAGAGCCGACTGTGGAGGGCCTCGGAGAAGTAGAACGCCACTCTCTCCGCCGGATCTCCACGCTCAGACGCCGATTCCCTTAGTCGAGCCAGCGTTTTGGCGGCCAGCTCCGGGTCGGACTCGCTGACCCGGGCGCAGTCGAGAAGGGCCCTCAGCAGCGGCTGCGACAGCTCGGTCTCCAGCGTGGTGGAAGCAGAAGACACCCCGACCGTGGCCGCGGCCACGTCGCCCTTGTGCTGTCTCGGCGGCGACACCGAGACCCTCGCCGGCTTGGAGTCCTCTGCAGCCGCCGGCGGAGGAGGCGGCGGCGCAGCCCAAGTGGGGCTAACGACCCGGTTGAGGTCTGAGTTTCCGAGCCGGCTCGGGCAGGCGACGAAGGGATCAGCCGAATAGAGCCCGAAATCAGCCGCGGCATTCTGCCACGTGTCGCAGGCGGAGGGCAGGCTGGAGCTAACCGGCGTGGAATCCCCGCTCCCCATCAAGCTCTCCATCCACTCGTCGGAGTCGAACTCGCCGCCACCGAAGCCGCCGAAGCGGAACTCGCCGCCGCCGGAGGGGTGGTGGTGGTCGAGGGTCGGGAAGGGGAAGGCGGGATCGGAGGCGGAGGCGACCTGGAAGGGGTCGGGGAAGGCGGGGGCGAAATTGGGGGAGTTTGCGTTGGAGGGGGCGGCGGCGGCGGAGGAGGAGGAGGTGGCGGCAGTCCATGGGCTGAGAGAGAAGGAGTTGATGCCCAAGAGGAGGTGTTGGTGGGGGTGGTTCTGTTGCTGCTGCTGCTGCTGTTCTTGCTGCTGCTTTTGCTTGATGACTTGCTGAGCGATGGCCATGAGGTTCCCGCTGTCGGCGCACATGTATGCCATTCTCTTCTTCGCCGGCCGAGCGTTGGCGGAGGTGCGCTCACATCACAGTGCAAGAAGCAGCAGAAGAAGAGGAGGAGGAGGACGACGACGACGTCAGTCCGCAGAGAGAGAGAGAGAGAGAGAGTGAGTGATGTGCAAACGGTCAGAAGCAAGATTTTAGCTTTAAGTAGAGAGAGAGAGCAGGAGGAAGTGGGGATGAGCTCGGATTTTACTGCAGCTAGAGAGAGAGTGTGTAGGTTTGGTGAGCGAGTGAATGAACGGGAGCCCGGTGAGAGGAAAGGGAAGAGAGAAGGCGAGCGAGCGAGCGAGCAAGTCCATCCAAAGTTCCCCGAACGGACCTTGGGCCCCACTTCAGGCTCCTCTTTTCTTTGCCAGACGGTGTTTTATTTTATTTTTTTAAATGTAGGGTTTTCGGAAAAAAAAAAAAAACTGACGAGAAAAATTATTTTTATGTCGTTTTACGCTGGTCCGTAGCTGGTCGCTTTATGACAATCCTGTCCACTATAACGGGAAGTTTCGTTAGTTTCCGAAAAAATAAAGAAAAGAAAAGAAAAGAAAAGGGTGAAATGAGTCAACGTAACCTATTTTCCTAATCGACGATTAAAAAAAGATTATCCAAAATTTAAATTCAGGGAAAAAATTATTAAAAAATTATTTTTAAAAATATGGCTAATATCAGGCTTGGACATTTAGGAAAATAATTTTTTATTTAAAAATTTTGAAATCATTTCTAAGATTATGACCTCCCCCGCCCAATAATATCGAGGTCGAGCTCGAACCCTCGGCGCTCGTGTCCATTGAGGCCAAGCCCCAAACCTTTAGTGCCTATGCCTGGATCCCCAACTTCACAGCCCAAGTCCCTTACTTCCGGGCTTGGTCCATTGATTTTGGGCCCCGGACCTTGACGCCTATTTCCATCAAGGCTACGCTCGCCATGCCGCCAACCGAGCTCGGGCCCATCATGACCTTTCTCGAGACCTCGATCTATGCACGAGCTCTTATCAGCCGAAGTCGGTCACTTGCCCCACCTCGATGGAATTGCCTAGGCATTTGGGACTCGAGCTCGGGCTCGATGATCCAAGGCACGAGCACCTAATACCCGAACATTGAAACCACCCTCGGTCTCAATGGACCCCTCGGACACTAGGGTCTCGAGTCGACATCGATGGACCTAGGCACAAACGTTGGGGACCCGGGCATGGGCGCAAAGGTCCTAGGCCCGATCTCGAGGTACCGGGGCCCGGCTTCTACGTCGAAGGACTCGGGCATGGGAGCTAAGGTCCTGGGTCCAACCTTGAGGGATTTGGGTTACGGCACCGAGTTCGGAGACTAGCCTTGATTGACGTAGGCTCGGGTGCCAAGGTTTCGGGTATGAGGCCCGACCTCAATGGACCCCAAGCTCGGGCACTAGGGCCTAGACATGACCAAATGAAATCGGGGGCCCGGAATCGGCCCCGAACCAGAACCGAAACCGGCGGTTCGAACGAACCACCCACGTCTACTAGGGCCTATTATTTTTCCGAAAAACTAACTTTCCAAAAAATATTTTTTAGAAATGTCCCATTTTTCACGAAATAAACAGAGCTTAATTCAAGAGTATGTTACATAAATCGCCCGTATAAGGAGAGGAACTTTGGTCTTTTCGAATACATAATTTTTTTTTAGTAGTAAGTGAATAATATTTGGTAAAGGCTAAGTAGAACCGATACGTGATATACAACGGCGACACATCATTTCTCAAAAATAAAGAATTCCGACACATTGTTTATTATTTGAATCAAATTAATTTGATTCAAATTAGTAAATAAATAATTAGAAAAAAGCTTGCAATTGGTCCACCATCGGTGGTGAGGGAGAGAGACAAAGAGGAAGTCTATTTAAGAAGTCAAAGATGAGACTTGGAGATTTACAAGTTGTAGGAAGGAGTTCCACATTAGTTGCTTAGTGATGATAACAAGTAAGTTGGCTCTTTAATATGCCAGGAATGAGATGTAGAAGGGTTTACTTCTTTCGGCTATTTGGCTAAGATGAAGTGTAGTTAATTTTTTTAGTGGAAAAACTCTTTAAAATTCCCGACACGTGTCGAGCGCATTGACCACATACCCCCTTCGCGTGTTAGGGCTTTTGAGGCTAAAAGGGACATTTTTTGAAAATGTTTCTTTCGCGAAAAATGCTCTATTTGTTTTGCGAAAAATATTTTCGTAGTTTTTCAGCTTTTGGATCGTTTGGGAAAATAAGTCAACGGAAAAGGTTTTCCTACCAAAGTTTAAATTCATGAAAATGATTTTCTCTTTAAAAAATCAGAAATCATTATCTAAAATATGACTCGATATTGGTGCTTGGATCAAGAACTCTGCTTTTGGGCAAGAGCCCAATGCTCGTTCCTGGATCCTTGGTTGCAAGGTGGGGATCCCGATACCTTGAGGCAAGGCCCAATACACCGGTCTCGTGCCTAAGACACGGGCCCGGTAAGATCAAGGTTAGGCTCGGGTCCTCGGAGCCCATGCCCGGGTCCATCGAGGTTGGGCCCTACACCCAATAATCATGTCAAGGTCCTTGACTTTCGAGCACGGGTCCACTATGCCCGTGACCCCGATGTCCGAGCTTAGGTCCATCAAGATAGTGCTAGGGACCTCGGCACCCATGCTTGGGTCTCGATTCGGGGGCCTGTGTCCATTGAAGTTTGACCCATGCCCAAGACTCAAGCCACCGATGCTGGGTCCATCGAGGTCGGACCCCGATCGCTCGAGATAAAGTCCCTAATGCTCAGACTTAGGTCCAACAAAGCCGAGCTACGGACATTGACACTCGTACCTAGGTTTATTGAGGTCGGGTTTGGACCCCAACGCTATTTTCCAAGTCCTTAGCGCCGGTGCTTGGGTCCATCGAGGCCGGCCGAGGTCCCTCGGCACCCGTGCTCGGGTCTTAAGGTCGAGCTTGGACCCTAATGTTGGTGCCCGTGCTCGAGACACTTGGCCCCGAGTCCATAGAGGCTAAGTCCGGGACCTTGGCAACACCCGAGCACGAGTCTACAAAGGCTAGGCTTGGGATCTAAGTGTCTATGCTTGGCCTTGGATGTTGAGAACCCAAGATCAAGCACAACGGACCCTGGTCCAACTTTACCGGACCCAGGTATGGGTACCAAGGACTCGGAACCAACTACAATGGACCCGAGCATAGGCATCGAGGCTCGACCTTAATAGACTCAAGCCTTGGCACCGGAGTCACAAGCGTCGCCCTGGCCTTTATGGGCATGGGCAGGGGCACGGACTCGATGTGCTAAGGCGCTAGTGTTGAGACCGACACCGAGTCTTGGGCAAGTCTCAATGGACCCAATTGAAGGCGTTGGGATCTAGGGCCCAACCTGGATAGATGCGAGCTCGGGCATTGAGGACCATGGCCCAGCCTCGAAGGACCTAGGCTCGGGCATCGAGGATGGGCCATGATCTCGATAGACTTGGGCATTGGTGCCAAGGTCCGTGGTATGACCTTGATGAACCCGGGTCTAGGAGTAGGGGATTGGGTTGCGGGCGTTAGGCTCGGGACTTGGCCTCGATTACCCGAACATGGGCAGCGGTAACGGAGTCTTGGGCTTGCCTTTGACCGACCTAGGCCTAGGCGCCACATCCATGTCTCTGGCATTGGGGTCCGGGGCCCATCCTTGGTGAACCCAAGGCGTCGGGGACTCGGGCCCAACTTCTATAGACTTGGGCCGGGGCGCTAGGGAGCCGAGCACGTGCACCGAGCCCTTGGGCTCGATTTTGGTGGACCCAAGACTACTACCCATGCTTGTGCTTGAGAGTCAAGGATTTGCTTGAGACCCCGGTGCCCGTGCCAGGTATCTTGGCTTAGCTATGCGCAAGTACTAGTGTTCGAGTAGTATATGTCCATTTAGAAAAGTCAATTCCTAACCAAATGAAGAAAAACATTATCCAGTTTATTTTCAAGTCACAACCAAACACCGAAAAAATATTTTCATTTTCCCAAAAAATGACTTCTCGTAAACATTTTTCAGAAATGTCACATTTTTTCGCGAATCAAGCGGAGCCGTTTGAATGTTCCCAAAATAAAGTGGCTGTTTCGTACATAGGGACCCGAGAATAATCGGTGAATGCAGAGTTGTTTTTAAAGGTAAAATCCAGGAACGTTTTTAGAATGGTTAAAACTAATTGTATGTAAGTGATCCTCGAGTAAAAGGTAAGCCACACGATTGGCAATTTTCCAAAGCAAATGAAAGGACAAAAAATTTATCAAGGAAGAATGACCCTACTTATTCTGGAATATTGTTCGGTGTCGAATGTCATTTCTAAACTCGCAATCCATTCAATTTATGCTTCTTAAATATCTGTTGCACCATGGAGTTATCTCGAATACGAACTTACTAGAAAAAAAAAAAAAAACGTCCGATTCAACAGAGATACTAAAATGTCAATTTATGAAGATTTATCAATGGTTGAATTTTTTTCAATTCTAAATGTCCTCTCCAAACTTTTAATTAATTCAATTTAAAGTCATAAATTATGTACTATTCGAATGTCTTGAGTTTGAACTTATTTGAAACGACTAACTTAAATATATGTACGAAACATTATATTACGAAGTTAGGACATGGAGGGGTGCCAAGAGAATTTGACCTACACACCCGAACATTGATTCGTAGCGGACTAGGCTAGAGTGAAATCGGGGAGGCTGCAAGGCCTATAGGTTTGGTTAAGTAATACTAGGCACAACCTATTTACATGACATGAGATAAAACACGACAGAATTCACATGTAAGATAATATTGCACGACTAATCAAAACAAATTTCGCTTAAAAAGTTATTGGAAAGATGAGTTACGCTATCCGGAAGATGTATCCTCTCAAACCGAATGCAACAGGACGAATGACTGGAGAAATGTTCCAATAGCACGGTTCCTCCAATTTTCGAGGAAGTTTGTGTTTTCCATAACATTTCTCTCTAAAAGTTATGCATAATCAAGCACACAAATCGACAACAATTGACATGTTTTGTTCGTAACCCGATTCTTCAGCATAAAAATCAACGTTAGTGTATTTTAGACGACTCGAATTGACATGAATCAACATGAATTACAAATACAAATAGGAGATAAATAACGCAGAATTGGCAACCCTACTTCTAGGCAAGTGCTTGGGTTAGCCAAACAGACGCCCTAGCGATCTCCAACATTCTCCATCTCTTGGGAAAGGCTTCCATGATAGGGTTTTCGAGATTTTCAGTCACGATTGCAGGAGTATTGTTGATTGGGTTGCTTTGTGACTCTAATGGATGTAATTGAAGCCGAAAAATACTAAATGTTTGAATAATTCGAGTGTATTTTGCAATTTTTCATTATATCGTTTGATTATTATCATGAAAATTTTCCGCTACTGTTTGTAAAGTAGGAAGAGAAAATACACCTCATCATAAGGTGGTCCTTCGCCATGTAATGGTATAATTTGGTCAAGTGTTTTCATTTGCTCTCGTTGGTTTTTGCAATCTTATTTCTAGGGCTATTTCCTTGGATGCATGGTAGAGATCCGTTGCCCCACATTAGTCTTTATTGTTAGAGATTTGTGTTGTCCTATGCAATCTCATTTAACCCTACACGAGACCCAATAAGAGCTATAGCAACAATAAGATCCCATTACGATACGATACAACTTTTATAATTTTTTTTTTTAAGTATGACTATGATGTAACACGAATTATACATTCAAATATGGGTGCCGATTGTCCACTCTATACTCTCCCTCTCTCTAAGGTGAGAAATTTCTAGTGAGTAAGGTACACATACTTGAAAATTGTTTTGATTATTGAATATGATGGTCTCACCTATAAAAAGGGTATGTCACACTTGACATGACGAAATAGATAATGAGGTATGTCACACTTAACCCGACGGTATAAATACATCTTAATACATGCACGTAAGGATGAAGTCAAGTCGAGTCAAAATGCCCCGGTGCTAAGCTCAAACTCGACTTGGCTCTCCTGCTCAAACCTCAAAACTTGAGTCCTCGAATGCCTATTAAAATCTTGCTCAAGCTCCGCTTGGCTGCATCCATTAATAAAATGATTTCAAGGTTCACCTCAAGGTTAGAGCAAAAAAGATCGAATAATGTGACTATATTCTATAAGATCTTTAAAATAAAGTACGAATTTAACTAGAAACTAACTCGGCGCCTACAAGGCCCCGAGTCTCAAGAGGCTTATGAGAGAAGCTTTTGATAGGTGAAGAAATCCGACTTCATTGTATGGAAATAATTTAATTCACATACTCAGCGGGATGATCGAGCCGACCGGAACTGACCTGGTGCCAAACTCGAACTCGACTTTGATTCGCATTCTCAAAGCTCAAAACTCGAGTCCTTCGGCCCCGTCAAAAATTTGTTCAAGGTTCCGTTCGAGCATAAGATAGAGTGAGAATATTATATGGAACTCTTCCACATTTCAACAAAAAAAAAATTATTTACACACATTTAATTAGGAGCTTACGTGGCGCCTACAAGGCCGTAGCCGTAGGCCCCAGGAGGCTTCCTAAAAAGGCCTTCGGCGGGCGTAGAAGTCTACGTGGACCAACTTTATCTCCCGCACTATGCGGGGACCTCGAACGCTGGGTGGGTCCCGCTCCCACCGGGAACGAAAACGAGGCGTCAAGTCGATGTCGCCGTCAATCTGACGTCATGTCACTGTTACATGTACCACAGTCAATCTCTGGGAAGTGGCAACGAGGAATCACCACCGTCCATTTTCGGCGGGCCCACGGATGCCTGCGAGGTGCTTGGCAACTGGGGGGGGACCTTGGACACCGCGCCCAACGGTAAAAGATGGGTTTTACTTTCACTCGCAGATTTGACCCGCGCCTTCTTTTTTCTCTCTCTCTTTGTTTTTTTTGCCTGTCAAGATGGGATTGATTTTCAATTTTGACCAAACTAAAATTGAGATTTTATGTTTGAATAAGCGAAATAGGAAAATCGATGCAGCCCTTTTTTGTTTTCAATTTTCGTTCAACATTTTTCTTTTCGGGGGAACAGTAATAAGTTACATTTATTCACTTAACTAAAGAGAAAAAAAAAAAATTCATTAAGGTACATTTATCCACTGAACTAAAGATATGTCGATTTTCCTATGTCTTGAATGTTGAATGCAGTGTTTCGTCATGTTACGTTTTTATCTAACAGTTTAAATTTTTAAAATCTCCAATGAAATATTTTTCATGCAAAGTAATATAATAGTTAAACATTAAATTACGCTTTCAATCAACAGTTTAGTACTAGAGTATTCACGAGCACACGTCAAAATGCTTGAGTTGTCGATGGCACCTTTGTGCTGCCTAAAGGACTCTTTTTTTTTTATTTTTTATGTCACAAGCCCTTAGGACCGCATCGATTCACAATGGAGTGATCATGCTAAAAAAGCTTCGATATGAAAGGACCGTCTTCGAATGGGGCTCTTATCTTTTCCAAACCTATATGCATTTTCAGCTATGAGGAACAAATCCAACATCTATCGATCGCGAAAACATCTTGCATTTTCAGGTACTGAGGAACGAATACGGCGACATCGATCGGCCGCTAAAACGCCGTCGTGTGCCCTCGAGTCCCCGCTTGATTGACGGATGCCAAGACATGGCCCCGTGTTGGTAAACCCGCTCATTTGCTTACGTTTGACCCGTTTGTCGTTTTCGCGGACGTGGTAAGAAATGGAAAAAGGGTGGGGTGAGATGAGATCAGATGAGATGAGAAAGATGATTTGAAAGGCGCGAGAAAGCAAAGGTCCGATGACGTGGCAGAGTAGACTGTGATCACGTTCTTTTTGGGCGGTTGTGGGCCCCGCTCTCCCGGGACCAATCAGAGGCAAGGGAAGCGGGTGGAGTGGGGCCCAGAGGGAGCGATAATGGACCAATCAAGGCCCAACAAGCGGCCGAAACAGGAGAAAAAGCGGGCGGGCGGTGCAGGATATCTTGACGGGGGCGGCAGCGAAAGCGACGGCCACTACTACTACGGTGGCGCAACTTGGCGGTGACCGAGGTGGCTTCTCGGGTCAACCCGACGAAAAAAGCATCGCACGTGTAAGCTCGGCTTTTGTCCATAATTAATGTTTGAACCGCTAGTCAAATTAAGCTTTCGGTATTTCCGATTTCGGTTTTTGCCGGTTGGACCGTTCGTGTTTTTGCCGTGAGTCAATCCAGTTCTTCCCGTTTCAATTTGACGAACCGATTCTATAGCGTCCAGAAAAAAGAGAGAGGTGCAATCAAACTATAAGCACGCCCTTCGTCTTTTGTATGGTCGTGCGCTTCCCATCAAGATCACACGCCGATAGGTCAATTTCTCGATAAAAGGACATTGTGGTGGGTAACGATCCGATTCGACGAGAGCAAGAAGTGATTGTTGGCGCCGGAGGGCCTTGACAAAAAGTGACTTCTAGCAGGCTTCTAAGATAGCGATGAGAATAGGAATGAATCGAACTGTGCATCGAACGTTAGATGATGTGAAAATTATAATTAGCTAACGGAGACACCTTTTGGCATAACAACATTGCTTAGTTTTGGAACTCCATGATGACCTCCTAAAAAACTGCCCACTTGTATGCCAAAGGACAAAACTGTGAGGTCGTTGTGAAATGGGTCGGGGTCAAAGCGGATAATACCTCAAAGAGCACTAGGGACGTCACATATTACGACTTAATTGGGGGTTTTTTCATACTAATTTAATTATTTTCAAGAGAAATTATCGTGCAACATCGTGTTCTGATAGAGTGAGTGGCGTCATACGCCGCACAGGAACACAACAACATCAAAGAAGAGGTCTCAAAGGATGTGCGCAATTTGTTAACGTAGGGTTACAACATATCTTTTATTGGTCTGTCCTATCTCTAACCCTCTGAATTTTATTCTGTCTCTTTGCAGAGCGCGGGAATCGATGCTGGCGTCCTCACCTCCTCTTTACTAGCAATGCTGCATACCTGTCGGCCGAAAAGAAAAGAAAAGATGAAGATACGCTCTTAGTCCTTAAAATAAAATCAATCCCCCACTGCGTGGAGAAACAATGGCCAAAGCAGGGTGCAAGTCTTAGGGCTGCAAATTAGGTAATAAAAAAGCTTTCCAATGAAAGCAAATTGAAAGGGGAGACATTCAAGCATTGCCTAGAATAGAATTGAAGTACAAAAAAAAGAAAGAAAGAAAAAATAGGAAAAGAAGAAGCATTGGCCTAAAACAATAAATAATAATAAAAAAATGTGGAGAAGTGTGAATGGATGGAAAGAGGTGATCTGTAATCACTCCCAAGGAAGATAAGATTTTAAGATTAGCAGCAAATCTCATGGGGACAATAGGGGGCTGTGGATGTCCCTTTCCTTGTGTCCAACTTCATCCCCAAGGTTAAGCTAAGTGGACAAAATTAAGGGTCTTAATCACAAAGCCAAGTGAAGAAGGGGAGGTTTGACTAAGGAAATTACAAAGAGACAGGAGGTGGGGGGGCTCCACTTCATGCCGATTCTTTTCCTTTTTCTTTCCTAATGGCCCTCCTCCGGACAACAACATAGACCTTATCTTCACCTTTTTGTCTAAACATATCTCTTCCTCCCTCTCTCTCTCTCTCTCTCAAATGGGTCTGAAATTTCCAAAGTGTCGAATGAATTGTCGTTTCTTATTCACTCTTGGTGGGATACACACATTGCAAAAGTTTTTGTATCTGTCCACGGAACGAGGAAGGATTCATTTGTCTTCCATTAAGAGGAGATTCAGGCGACATACCACAGTTTTGCGCATCGCTTAAGCTCTTTCCAATTGATGAACCGGAAGGAGCCAGCTGACGGTGTCTGTTGCCTTTTTGACTACTTGATGTTGGATGCGATTATCATGAAAAATTTGCTCTACCTTGAGAAACTTCAAATAAAATTCCTGTATTTACTTCCTCTCCGAGAGAGGAGAGGAGAGGAATGGGGAGGGGGGTGACGAGGGTGACCTCGTTGAGTGACGCCTAGCCAGGCGAGGCTCGGGGTTGCCTAGGGCTTGGGCTAGGGTGGTGTTGCCAGGCATTTCTTGGGCCAGGGTGAGGTCAACTCTCATTGTTCATAGTCGTGCTTGGAGGAAAGAGGGCAAAAAAAAAAAAAAAAGAGGAAAAAAGGGAGAATTTTTTTTAAAAATATAAAAATATTACAACGAAATGTTCACGTCGGTGCCGATCTTATCATGTGGGCCGATCAACATCCATATCAGTAATATCGGGTCAAAATTTACCGAAAAAACTGAATTGGCTCTAGATTATAAGATTTAGGATTAAATTGACACAATTAAAAAGTTTATAATTATATTGGCATCAATATAATTGGCTTCGAACTTTTGTCACACTTTTTCCCTTCGGGTATTAAGGCATTTTAACAAAGATTATCTTTGCCATTTGTCCTTTAATGTTCTGCAAGTGCAGGACAAAGTTTGGACATGCAAGAGACACGAGCGAGAGTCTTGTCTGCCCACACATCGTTTTCAACTGTAGTAGAGTTAAAACCACGATTAGTCAATCAGTCAAATCCCATTTCTCTATCAATTCGTAAGCTCTACCGCCGTATAATTCTCAAAGGAAAGACAAAACACATATCGTACTTAATGCAGCCGATGATTCCAAATGGATTAAACAAAGGGACCAAAGTTTCGTCGGCTTTGTCGTTGACTGTATTAATAGTTAGAGCAGACATCGCGCTTAAATGAGTGCGGATGAGCTCAATATTAGAGTTACCAGACATTATGCATTCATGTAACGATTTAAACTTTCTTAACAAATGACGGTGATCTTAGAAATAATTTATACGATATTAGAGCAGCAAATCTCGGTTCGAATTTTTTCAGGGGCCACTGAGTTGCCTTCGTTATGCAACCCTATTTGTGTGAGAAATATTAATGAAATTCATCAAAGTAGACAACATAAGCATTCTCTTTTATGTGGAATATGATTATGGGGTCTTCTCATCTATCTACGCCTCCTTGCTCGTGGCAAGACAATCTCAGATTCCCGATAATGCAATCTTATACATACCCAAAACCGATTAACAAAAAAAGACCCCGAACACACCGAGTCCGATATCCTTATCTTCAATCCGCTGTGAGATTAACCGTCTGTTTTGGATCATAAAAAAAAAAGAATTGATTAGGAATTATTATGGGGTCTACTCTTTCAAAAATTTGTTATGCTAGTAAAGAAAAAAAGAAAAAGGGAGCAGGGGGTTGGGGTTAGGGGTGATTGATCGATTCTCGAGCGATCCAACTCCCATCCCGAACAAGGACTGGACTGGAGGAGCCTAAAACTGGTCACATTTGCTTGAAACACATATTCACATATTCTTTATGTTTGTTGCAGTTAAAGTGAACACACCCTTTTGTCAATCAAGGCAAGGTTGGATGTCACTTCTCCTTACCTGCAAAAAAATTCGAATTGCTTCAAAAGATGCTTCTCAAATCGTGAGAGCCTGACCGTGCTTGCTTAGTCCACCATCTTTGCATGGATTCATACTTGAGAAAGCACTGAATCGAGTCACTTTCGTTCCACGATCCTATGTAGAAGTACCCATAATAATTAAGAAATAAAATTAGAATTAAAAATAATAGTGGTTTCGGTCCGGGCGATTCCACCATTGGGATTGAGAACTGGGGCGAAAGTTATCGGTTTCAATTTTATGAAACTAGAAATAGGATTGGCATCCTTAAGATCGGATCGAATCTCTCAATCCGGACAGTTTTCGATCCGGTCGACTCTTTTTGTTCGCTCCTGATTTAGGGGGGTCTCGAAAGCTAGCTGGCAGACAACGAAAACACGGCACGATGCGACCGAGCGCGCACCGAATTCAACGTCTAAATCAGTCGAAATACGTATCATGTGAATCGGGACTTTGGGTTTGTAGTTGCCAATCGAAAAGGGCCATGCGTACGAGCGACGAACAACAACAACAACGGCTGGTCGGGGGTCAAACATTGCAATCGAGTGCGAGGCGGGCAGCGATAGTCTATGGGAGCAAATATTATACCATTGACCTTGGACGACAAGACAGCAGCAAAACCAAAGAAGGAAAAAGGAAACAGCGACAGCAGCCGGGGGGGTCCTTTGGACATCCCTCCGATGGAGAAAAGACATTACTTCGGTGGTGGGAGATGTACGTGGTATCCCATCCATCCCCTCCTCCTCAAAATTTGATCTCTCTCTCATCTCTCTGTCTCTCTCTCCTGGTGTGGTTTTCAACGTGATTGTTTTCTTACAGTCAGGACGTGGTCACCAGTCATGAGGACGATCATCGGCCAGTTTGATTCCTCGTGCCCTTCTGATCCCGGTGTCTCCATTCTTGTCCCCTGTCGGGCTAGAATGTTTTAGGGGCGCCGCTATCATGACAATTTGATAATATTACGATGAATTATGTTAGGCATGCTAAGATCAAAGGCGAGTCCCACTATTATTGTTATATGTGTTTTGTAATTCATAACACTGTCATCTTCTCAAATCTCATCTTTTACCGCATCGAGAGAGATGTATTTTTTTTTTTTTTTTGCACCTACAAAATGGACCTCGGCCTCTCCTTTTAATTCTATTAGGACAACGCCTGATATTTCGACTTTCATTTTGCTTTTATCTTGGATCTTTTGCCACGGCTCGTCAGGAGGAATTTCCGTTCGGATTCCTTTCCGAATTCGACTATTTGCCCTTCACGAAAGTAGATAGGGGGATATCATAGCAAGGGTAATTTAAAAGATTGTTAATTTCAGAGAGAATATATATAATATATCCTACTTTATCATTTTTCAGTAATCAAACAATTTTTACAATTTTCGACGCGAACAAAAATGAAAAATTTGATTCTTCTAAACAGACGCAGCTGTAATTGCGATGCTATGAACTCACAAGACTAATAGGCCAAAAGGGTACTTGACAGGCACGGACTGACTCGGATTTTTCTCTTTCAAACTTTTTTACTTTTGGTATTAAGAACTTGGAAATCGACATGAAAGAATGGGATTAACCCTACTATAGCCATGTGATTTGGTTGACTAAGACCCTAGACAAAAGTTCGCATGTTGCAAACGTACAACAATGGCATAGAACAGATCAACTCCTGATAAATAGACTGCTAGTCGACATCTCTCTAATCACAATCTTTGGGCCGGCTGCAATCCGTGAGCTAGAGAAAACGAGCCAGAAATGAGCTTATTTGTGGAGAGCCTCAGGCAGCTTTAAAGAATCAGAAGAACACCAAAACGAAACGGAGGGACCGGTGGAAATTCAACTTGAACTAGAGTTTCAACTAGCTTTTACCTCTCAACAGTCTCTTTCGAGTCGAATTCGAACTTAATAAATGCCTAGAGTATGCAAATTCGGGTTTTCTTGAATTCGAGTCATATTTGAGACGAATTTAAAACTTTATTGATTTGGTTCAATTACAAGGAGGGCACGAAAGAGGAAATTTCTGTCCTCTATAGTGCTCAATACAATAGAACCTCAGTGCAAAAGCTTTCGCAAAGCATCTCAGAACACAATAGGATGCGTCCATCATGGCTGAGGAAACATGCAAGAGTTTTACGAGAGCAACCATAATACCTCACTGCCGGCAACAACCTATGCGCGCCACAGAAAAGGAATCGCCAACTTACGATAATACGACACATCCCAAAGTGCACCTTCTTACTTGAATTTACGGCCATTCCAGCGCAGATAGTAAACATGCAAATAACTACGAAAATTGACATTCTTAACTTACCAAATACAAATGCTTATTTTCATGGGCCTGCAATTTCAAACGAGCACCAACAATATTAGAAGGGGTAAAGATGGCTACGGAGAAACAACCCATGTCAGACCATCACCAAAGATAAATATTTGCCTCCTTGTGCAGACGCAGAACTTAATCTGGCAAAACTGAAGAATGCGACAGTTGTTGCAGAAATGCTGAATCAGAAGGAATTTATTGCCATCTACTAATGTCCTTGCATGTTATTCGTCCATATGAGCATTCTCTGGCCACCAACCACCACCCAAATCTCTGTTGCCTGTATCAGTACACTCGAGCTTTAGGTGGGAATGGCTCGATCTCATCGTCCAACGTATTCATATGAACTGGTCTGTAATCTAGCCGGACCTTCTCGTTTTCCCAGAACCTGCAAGTTAAATATGAAGAGGCTGCAATCAGGAGAGCACAGCAAAGGTACATCAAGAGAGACTAGCACCAGTAGATTATTCTGCTCTTTTTGCCCAACAACTCATGATTATAAGGAGATGGAAAAAGCATCCAGCCAAAGGTTAAATTATAAGTCGAAAGAAACAACAAGCTCCATGACAGGTACTTTCATCCATGTTTCTAGAGTTGAATTATGTGTTTAAGTAAACAGATGAAAGTAGCTCCACGAGCCTTTGACGCCTAGATTCCACCCTATAAGAATTGAAATTATGAAGGGAGAAAAAAGAGAGGCCAAAATAGATATAAATTACGGTAAACAGCATAGAGAATTATTTCACTAAACTAAGTGTGTGGATAAAGTCACCACACTTAAGGTGCCGGGGGTCAACTCAATAGGTCAATGATCCAATGTCCACAGTTTCATTCAAACCCAATCTTTAAGATGGATGCAGTAACGCATTAACTGAGAGAAATAAGATGCTATATAATGAGGAAAATAATTTTCCAAGATGAAAAAAGATGACTTACCCCAAAGTGTGCTTCATCCAGTTTTCATCATCTCTTTTCTGCAAAAGCAGTTGAGCTCACTTTATTTGAAAAAAAAAAAAACGTTGGGAGGAGAAGATGAGCATCCTGTAGAAGATCGAAAGAGAGCTCACCGTAAAGTCTTCACGGGCATGGGCTCCTCTGCTCTCTTTCCTGGCTTCAGCAGAATGCATGGTGATACAGGCATTTATCAGAAGGTTTTCCAACTCCAGAGTCTCAATCAAGTCTGAGTTCCTATAAAAGAATTTAACCTCAAGATTATTCCAAAAGGTAGAACCACAAGAAACATTTGTTCACGAAACGATGATAGGTAATCTCTACCATATCACACTACGGTCTTTCAATTGCACATCATGGAAGCTTTCCCACGCCTTGTCGATTAAGTGACAACCTGGAACAATCAGAAAGCATACCATTAAGGCGGCAATTACAGAGTCATAGATTAGAGAATGTAGCCTAAGAAATAGACTGCAGAGGCAGCACAATCAAAGGGCCCACGCAAGAACCTTATTTCCAGTTTACATTTCAATTTTAAGTAGAACACAGCCAACTGGAATCCTGAAATTATCTCCTCTTCATAACCATTCAAAGACAATGCTTATAAAACCAATGGTATATTAATATTGGCTATCTCAACACAGTCAAGAAGAGAAATCTTTGAAGTTCTAAAGCCCTTTCCCAGCAAATCTTAGAATAGCATGATAAAAGAGAGCTCGGTTTGCATACAATGCTTTTATCTCCAAAAAGAATTTGCTTACCTTCTTCCAAAGTTTCTTGAGTACGGAAGACAGCAGCATTATTTTGCATAACTCGTTGCATATTCAACCGAATTTTAGACGTCGGAAGTGAGCCATTTGAATTTCTGATCTTATCCAGCCATGCAATAGTCTTCTCAGCAGCATCCTTTTCCAAAGGCTTTTGTTTCTCCCCTGCAAATTCATAGTCAAGTTATTTGTCTAACATATTTACCATGTTCTCTCACATAATCTGAAGATTAAACTTGCCTGGCCTACGTATTTCGGCAACTCTGTTAGCACAAGCTCTCCCAAACACAACAATATCAAGAAGAGAATTTGCACCAAGCCGATTAGCACCATGAACAGATGCACAGGCTGCCTCTCCAGCAGCCATGAGTCCAGGAACAACTGCATCTGGATCGTCACCTTTGATTGTGACAACCTACGGTTCAAAGAGTGCAAATCAGCAAACAGCAACAGGGTTAATGTAATATAAGTTCACATAGTGGTGGAAAATTAACAACTGATGGGGGTAAGTTATCGAAAGTCATTATTCATCCACTTTAAACCCTGAATGTAACACAGTGACTTCTCCTAAACAGCACATTATGTCTGGAGTCATTCATTGTTCGCCTGACATCCTATCCCATCAAAAATCTGTTCATATCCTTGTATTTTTGCATTTTGAATGCATGAAACATCAAAATGTTTGATAATACTAGTTTGCATAAAACTATGACTAAGGACCACTTCAAATAATTTATAATCGAAACTGTCCTGCTCATTAAATTGCCCAAAAAATTATCAGAGCTTTTAGAATGACCTCCTAAAACGTCATTTTTAACTTCACCTGTCAAACTCACTGAAGACAGTGCATCGCCAAGAGCTTTTCTATGATATCATTAGGATAACACTGATCAGTAATCAAGTAATCCATAGAGTCTCATCAATATGAGATATCACTTACCTCTCCATGATAATTTGTGGGGATACCACCCATATTGTAATGCACGGTGGGTAGGACAGGGATGGGCTCTTTTGTCACGTCCACTCCAGCAAAGATAGCAGCAGTTTCAGAGATACCGGGAAGTCTCTCCTTCAATACTTCGGGAGGTAAATGATTCAGATGAAGATATATATGGTCCTTATGAGGTCCTGAAAAATTAACAGCAATTTTCATAGCAAATGGGACTATTATTCACGTACATGTTCATTGCAAAAGGTGCAAAAGGGCTCTGAAATATATGAACATAAGGATCTTCACGGCAAAGTAAAAAAAATTAAAGAATAACGAAAACCAGGGTGTTGACAATCTTAACTAAAATTCGTGAGCCAATTTAATTAGAGCATAACGTACCTACACCACGTCCTTCACGTATCTCCATGGTCATTGATCGTGAGACAACATCCCTTGACGCAAGATCCTTGGCTGTAGGGGCATACCGTTCCATGAACCTTTCACCCTCACTATTTCGAAGGATACCACCCTCTCCTCGTGAACCTACATCACAATAATGAATGAGTAAGAAAACACAAGCTAATCAGTAAAGCTGAAAAAAGCATTTTATGTGAAATTTATGCCACTCAAATTCACATAAATGGCAAGAAACCTTCAGTTATGAGGCATCCGGCACCATATATTCCAGTGGGGTGAAATTGCACAAACTCTAAATCCTGTAAAAAGATAATGTTAAATAACAAAGAAGTAGAGAGGTTGTATGGAAGACCAATCTCAGGTAGGGAAGGCAGAAAACAGACTTCAAGGGGAAGTCCAGCCCTTGCAACCATAGCATTGCCATCTCCCGTGCACGTATGAGCTGATGTTGCAGAAAAGTAGGTTCTACCATAGCCCTGAAGAATCAGAATAAGAAGTGAAGAAATCTACATGCTTTCCTATCAAAAAGATATCATAAGTTTGACATGGTACCCCTGTGGCCAGAATCGTTGAAGCGGCCTGGAACCGATGTATTGTCCCGTCTTCCATATTCAGAGCAATCACTCCTTGACAACTGCCTGAATAAGAATTTCAAGAACAAATCCACTCGGCTCATCCTTTCAAAGTTACTGTCTTCACAATTTCACAAGAAGACATGCAAATAGCAAAACAACAGGTCCACAGCAATGGATGAGAAAACCTATAAACTACTGCAGCCTTTTTACACAAAGAACAACAGAGGAGAAACCAAAATCCTACTAACTGAAAAATTCAAGTAATAGGTTCACCCAGTGAAAGGATCAGATCTTTCATTTTTAAGCAGATCTAACCTACTTCAGAAGTCGAAAACCAGAACCTTAGTCACTTTTGTTTTGTAAAGGACTGAAACCCGTTCATATACCATGCAAAACTGCTGGCTAACATTTCAATTAACACCATTTGGTACGCAATTTTATTACCACCTCCTCTAACATCTTTCTTAAAAATAATGCAGTAGCTCAATGAATCTCCAGATCATTCCAAGCTAATCACGCTCATAACTCCAAGCTACTTCATCTAATTTTCACTAAGCTGCATATTGTAACTTGACGAAGGTCCCATAATGCATTGACTCACCATCACTACTCATAATTAGATCCAAGGCAAAATATTCGACGAAGAACTGTGTATTATGTTTCATAGCTTGGCCATAAAGGGTGTGCAACAATGCATGCCCAGTTCTGTCAGCTGCACATGCACAACGGTAAGCCTGTCCACCTGTGGTAAAGGCAAAATAGAGTTTGAGGTGAGTTATATTTTGCATTAATTGCAACTACTTCCATTCTGCATCCATCCCTTACCTTTTCCAAAATTAAGGCTTTGGCCGCCAAATGCACGCTGATATATTTTTCCATCTTCAGTTCGAGAAAATGGCAGGCCATAATTCTCAAGCTCAATCACTGCTTTTGGTGCCTCTCTACACATGTATTGAATTGCATCTTGATCACCTACACGGACTCAACATTGACTAAATACTGCACAACATAAACACTAAGAATCTAATAGCACAGTAGCTTTCACTAGAGTCTATAGTCCGTTCGAAGTGCCGTTTACTTTTATCTTTTTACATGGCATTTAAGACTTGACTTCCTTCAAACCTAACACCCCCAACTGTTAAAGACCTTGACATAGGGACTTTCAAGGTCATTTAAAATTGCAAACATGTCAAATCTTTTTGTTGTTTTCTTAAAGGTAGAATATATAATTCTTTTATTTTGGCAAAAAAGTTAAATGATCAACTGTTAGGACACTGACCCCATGTCTGTGTTGTATAAAGGGATCTTTGCCAGTTTAAAACCATGCCTATCCTCCCGTTGCAGACAAATAGAGGAGAACAGCCACGAGTTCGATTTTTGATAAGACAGGTGTTTATCTCGAGATTGTCAAAAGCATCTAATAAATGGCGGTACAAATTAAACTGAAGACAAATTATAAGGTATTCATGCCTCTGTGGTCCATTGTCAACTGAACAGTAATAAAACAAAACAAACTAAAACCCGACCGTGAAAAGCCTACCTAACCAGTCGCTCCCCTTAACAGTGTCATACATGTGCCACCTCCAGTCATCTTCAGTCATGTTGCCCAGTGCAGCATTTATACCACCCTGTGAAGAGTTTTCCCTTTAGGTACTAAGGAAAGTCCAAGCTATCCAAACAATTTAAGAAGGTAAGAAAAAGTAGATGCAAGAAAAATCAACATAAAGGTTCATGAGGACAATAGGGAGAAAAACAAAACAAAGAAAATGCATAGGCTAAGAGAAAAGTTGAAAATACAAAAAAAAAAAAAAAAATCACATTGACAGAGCTGAAGAGTATAAAAGTGCTCATCAATTAGGTTGGAAGGATCCATTGAGTTTACACAACCCCTAAAACAAATCTTTATTAGGATGACAGCTAAGACATAGAAAGCACCTATTAGAATAGATAATTGTATCACACAAATTATCACACGCGATCAACATCTCACAGACTCTTTAAATAAGTTGAAGAGTGGTTAAGGCGTTCAAATTTGGCTGTAAACCTTGGACATTAACATAATTTTTGGCATTCGGAGTCTCACTTCATTGCATTATAGACTGTGGCTTATAATTAATAATAGAGCCTCTTTGTTGGTATTAAGCAAAAGCAAAAAGTTGCCGCCAAAATTTAAAACATCATCTAAACTTCCACAAGTTATTAAATATGTATATGTGAATTTACGTGTGGCCATTTTCTATTGTGAAATTTTCAGATGTCTTGGATTAAAAAAGTCAAAGTGTGTGAGTCACAATATTTTGATTAAGCAAAATGAAAAAGCCAAATCAGATACGACCTAAATCTTAAAACATCAAATTTTTAAGAACATCTAGGTCATGGCATTTAGTCATTTAAATGTTTTATAGTTTATTGAACTAAGAGCCATGAGCCAAGCCAAAAGCAAGCGACGTTATAGTATCAACGTCTTACCTAGTTCTTCTGCATCCATGGCTTCTAGGATACAGCATTACAAGTTTTCATGGTTCGTGCATTATCGATTTTCATCACATAGTAGGACCTAAGATTCTCAATCTATTCATTCTAATGCATGGCATCAGCAAGCATGATGCCATTATGTCGTCAAAAGGTCAAAAGAAACAACTAAGCAACTTGATGTTAAAAGCATTACAGAGCACTGTTGATAATATCTGTCCATTGTCATGTATAATCAGCAACATAATGAAAGCTGGAGTTCTTCACACCTGAGCAGCAACAGTGTGTGACCGGGTTGGAAAGAGCTTGGTGATACAAGCAGTGTTAAAACCATGTTCAGAGAGTCCAATGGCTGCTCTCAACCCTGCACCTCCTGCTCCTACAACGAGGGCATCGTATGTATGGTCGACTATGGTGTACGGTGATCGACCGGTAGTCTGCAACAAAAAGTGAAAGACTATTCTTACCGCCCAGAGACAATCAAGATTATGCTGCAATCGATTAACTTCGGCAACAGAAAATAAAGCATGAAAAGAAGAAAATTTCAACTCAATACTTAGAGGGAGAAATTCGTTCTCCTTGAAAACCCAAAACGGCAAAAAGCTAGAGCATTTGTTTGTTATTGTATTTAAAACCTAGAAAACACCAATCTATAACTCTCGAAAGGGTAGATGACACCAAGGAACAAGAAAAACCCTCAAATCGGATTCCATGCTGCTCCTGACAAACCGCATTAACCACTCAGGAAGATACTAGAAACTTGAAAAGATATCCAACTACTCCCAATTAGCTAAATCCAAAACGAAACCAGCTCCTTCAGAAAAACCCAAAACCCTAACACCAAGAACCACTATTACCCACTCCTACAGCTTCTCCAGCAACCAAACACGGACAACGGTCAACATCTCCAGGTGAAGCAGCGCCAAGCTCCAAAATCAGCTCAAAACCAATCAAACCGAATCAAACAGGATCAATCCCAAACCAAAACATATAATCGCAATCCAGCTTCCACGACCACCAGATTGCCAGAAGCAACACCAGGAATCCGAGAAACGAAGCGGGAGAGCTGCGCAGAGGGGGGGGAGGGGGGAGCAGGTTACCGATTCGGTGGAGAACAATCTGGAAATGTGAGATCGGATAGATTCGCCGGTGGCGGATCGCGGGGACGCGGAAGGAGCGCTGAGGCCGCGAGCAATGCACCGCCACATCTCGTCCGCTGCGGCGTGGAACCCACCTCACTCCGGTGCGGTCTTTGGGCTGGCAGGCGACGAGGATTTGGGTGCGGCTTCTTTTAAGGATGGGATGTATCTGAGTTTTTGGCTGTGCTACTGCTAGAGATGCGACTGGGATTTTGCGGAAAAAAAGGGTGGCGAGTTGGAGAAGAGGAAGTGACTAAATGCTGTTATGGTTTTTGTTCTAATTTTAGGGGGCAAAAACGAAGGATGAGAAAGAAAGGAAGAAAATACCAATTTGAGTTGGTACTTTGGCCAAAAATAAAATGTTGAGCTGGAATGAGAGCGAGAGAGAATTTATCGAAAAAAAAGAAAAGAAAAAGTAAAGAGAAAAGAAAAAGAAAAAGAAAAAAAAAGAAATTATGAGGTGTATTGTAAAACAACCTGTCCTGGGTATCGAGGACTAGATCGGATATTTTAGGAATAGTTCTAGAACTATGTTTAACAAATTAGAAATTTTATAATAAAAAAAAATTGGATCGGAGTTTAAGATTCATTAGTGCCGTTTTCCATCATGTAATGATGCATAGCTGGATTAATAACAACTGCTAATTGAAATTAGTCGACCATCGATATCCGCTATCATTACTGGTTCTTATTTTCTATGAACTTGATGATTTTGAAACTCGAAGTCAATTATGATATATACCATTAGAATTTTCCATGTCACGCCCTTGTGAAAAATAGTGAATTTCGGACAAGCAGTACTTATGTCACGCTCTTAATGTTCAATTTGTGACAATTTGTTATTTGAAAAAAAAAAAAAGGACTGTGACATTTGGGTTGGCCATGGCATTGAATTTTTGCTTTGTGAGAGTAGAAAACCGGAAAAATCCGAAATACTTATTGAATTTTTTCCCTTGGACCCCATGCCCATCGGAGTTATCATTCTTGTAACGAAGAGATTTCTAAAGGCACAAATGAAGACACGAAACTCAGGTCTTCTAGAACAGCGATGGTCGTCCAATGAAAGCGAGGGACGCTGGTCTTACGTAAGACGTTGATGCTTTCGTAGCCACAACGTAGTTTTCGGATGGAGAACTTGGCCACGTGGCATTTGTCGTTACCGCTAGCTACTAGGGGTGTGCAACAAGACTGGATTTACCCGGAACCTGGATCGGCTCACCCATAATATAGGATCGGGAATCGATTCTTACCCAAACCAGTCCGAGAACTGGTTCTAATTTTTGGGAACCAATTGAAACCGGTCCGGTTCTCGGTTCTAGGTGAAGACTCACCCGTATCGATTTTAGAACCGGTTTTTAGTTACTTTTAAAAAAAAAACCCCTAGTGTCCAGTCCAGTGTCGCTTGCCCTTTGGTTGCCTCACGGCCCTCATCTCCTCTCAGCCTAGTGTTGCTTGTCCTTTGAGTTTTTCCGGTGCTGGTTCATGCATGCTTAATGTAGTGTCTTCTAGCATGTTACTTGGACCCTACAATTTCAGTTCTTTTTTTAATGGGAACAACGAAAATTGAAGTGCGGTTGGAAGACTTGCACTTTGTTAATTTAGCGTTTTGGAGGATCATTGTTGCTTTTGGTGGATTGTAACTTTTATTTTTCATATGAGGGTTTGTTGCTTTTGGCGGATCATATTGTTATCTATTATTATATTTTGGATTGTTGCTTTTGGTGAATTATAACTTTTATTGCTCATTTTATCTATACTCATATTATTTTGATGGAAAAAAAAAAAAAAGAAAACGGGTTCTCGGGTAGACCACGGAGTCGGATCGAAAAATAAGGTCGGTTCCAAAACAGGTTCCAAGACAAACATGGTCCGTTCTCGGTTCCAAAAATTGGGAACCGGTTATAACATGGTCGGTTTCGGGGTTTAGGTCTAAACTCAGCCCACCCGGCCCATGCTCGCCCCTACTCTCTACCCCAAAAAGGAGAGTCCTCTCTAGGACCCGCTTCGACCATGACTAAATGGCAGTTAATCAATCCTCCCACTAAATTGCTTGTGTCACGTTATTGGGGGAACGATGGTCCGTGTTCGAGCTCTATAATTAATCGAGTCGTGTCGTAATTTTATCATGAAAAATGCCAATCCGATCTCAAGCTCCTATGCTTCTTGCTGCTTCATTGGCTGTTGCACCCCATCTTTATAATCAGTTTTTTTGGTCAAATCTTTATAATCGCTTAAGTTCTCTCGTTTTTGTTTGTTTTGCACAATGGCTAGCACCTCTGTTACCACCGATTTGGGTCGTTATGGCTCGATTATAAATGAGCACTCGACTCACCCCCCTACCTCCCCTGGTCTCGGGCAATTGCAATCGCTTTTGGAGGTAGATCAAAGTTGGGGCATGTTAATGGCTTGATCAAACCCCTTCCTATCACCGATCCTCATATATGCCGAGTGGCAAGATACTGACAATCTTGTTATGTCGTGGATTATTAACTCAATGGGTCCTCGGATCTATGGGATTTTTTCATATTTTGAGACTGCGAAGTCTATGAGATTTTTGTCGGGAATCGAAGTTTATAAAAGGAGTTGTAACTGTGTTGTATTTCTCCATCTCTCAATGTACAAGGGCTTAGCACTATTTATAGTGCTAGAAAGGAAAAAGGAAAAAATCTACAAGATTATATTTTCTCATTCCACAAATCAATCATGGACATATTGAATCAATTAGTCTAGAACATAATCGTATCAAATCAAAGCATAAATTAATCCATATCTCCAACACTCTCCTTCAAGCCGGTGGCCTATATATGTCAAGGATGCCAAGCTTGCTCAAAAGGTATGAATGTCGTCTCGGGCATAACGGTTTGGTGAAAATATCAGCGGGTTGTTCTTCGCTTCCGATTCCCGTAGTCACAATGATCCCTTCTCGAATTTTATCTCGAGTGAAACGACAATCTACTTCTATATGTTTCGTTCTTTCGTGAAAGAATGATTTCCTGCTAACTTAAAAGCAGCATCATTGTCACAAAATAACTCACTCTGTCCATCTATTTGTATTCCAAGGTCCAAGAGTAGTTCCCGTATCCAAACTATTTCTCAAACAGTCTTTGCCATGGCTCGATATTCTAATTCGGTTGATGATAGTGATACGGTTGACTGTTTCTTTGTCTTCCATGATATCAATGACTTCCCCACTTAATACAAAAACCAAGTAATAGATCTTCCGGTCATGGGGCAAGTAGCATAATATGTATCACAAAAGGATGACAATCCTCATGTTACAATCATGGGACAAGAAAATACCAAGTCTTGGACATCCTTTTAGATATTTGACAACCTTCAGCGCCGCATTCATGTGTGATTGCTTCGGTTTATGCATGAATTGATCGAGCATAATCATTGCATAGCATATATTAGGCCTTGTCATGGTAAAATATATTAACTTCCCAACAAGTCTCTGATACCCCGACGAGTCCTTAAGTAATGGATCTTTGATAGATGAAGATGAGCCTGCGTCGTATTCATGGGTTGTCGGCCTCGCATTTTTGCTCGATCGGTATAACAGCTGGTTTGCAACCCGATAACCCCGCTTTCGAAACAATTTCTTGAATGAATTTACGCTGATTGAAGCAAATTCTCTTATCACTTCGAGCTATCTCGATTCCAAGGAAATATTTGGGAGGTCCCAAATCTTTGATGTGAAAGGTAGAGTGTAAATACTCTTTGAATTTCCCAATAGCGGAATCATTATTTACCATGATAAGTATATCATCAACATAAATCAATAAATAAATTGATGAAACACCTTCAGTCCATTTAAATAGGGCGTAATCATGCTTGGAATACTGAAATCCTGCATTTGTAAGAGCAAGAGTGAACTTAGCATACCACTGTCCGGAAGCTTGTTTAAGACCATACGGGGATTTACTGAGACGACATACTTGAGACTCCCTCTGTCCGCGTAGTCCCCGTGGAAGTTCCATAGAGATTTCTTCATCTAAATCCTCATGTAAAAAAGCATTGTTCACATCCATCTAGTGTAGTAGCCAATTGCGAATGGCCGCAACGGATAGGAAGGAGTGAACGGTGACCTCTTTGGCAACCGGTGAGAAGGTTTCATGGTAATCAAAACCTTCTCGTTGTGTGAATCCTTTGGTGACCAAACGAACCTTGTATTGTTCAATGGATCCATCCGCCTTGAATTTAATCTCGTAAACCCATTTGCAGCTAATCGCGCTTCGATGTAGAGGTAGTGGAACACTATCCCAGGTGTGATTTTCATTAAGGGCTTTTAATTCAGCTTCCATGGCATGCTGCCATTTGGGGTCACATGCTGCCTCAACATAAGAAGATGGTTCCTACTCTTCAGAAATTCGACTAATACAACACGGATGTTCGAGTGATAGTCGACTAAATGAGACGTATGAGGAAGTACGATATTTTGTACTTGAAGAATCCAGGGTAGGACATATGTAATCTTTTGTCCACATAGGAGGTCGAGTAGATCTCCTAGAACGTCGAGGTTGCTCATTCTTATTATGTTCGGGAATTGGAGAAGCAACCTCATGAGTAACCCGAGGTGGAAAACACACCGAGGGAGTAAGAGATTCATGGATATCTTCAGTTAATGCCGAGGGAGTAATAGCCGGTATCATTATGTCTTAGTGCACTGAATCTGTGACAACCGGCACATACGACTCGGGTGCAATGACTACATATGAAGGATACATAGATAGATCTTCTTCCGATAAAAATTGACGATGTTCGATGACGATACGAGATGAAGATCCAATATCTTTGAATGGGAATATATCTTCATGAAAAATAACGTCAATGCTTACAAAGAAATGCCCCGTGGATAACTCCATAATACGATAACCCTTCTACAGAGAAGGATACCCCATGAAAATACATTTAGTAGCACGGGGATCCATTTTACCTCAAGAGCCCACGGTTGTTGCAGAGCATAAATAGCCAAATACTTTAAGATGATTTATTTCTGGTTGCTTTCCATATAGCATTTCCAAAGGGGTTTTCCCAGCAAGTATTTTAGTTGGCATGCGATTAATCAAATAGGCTGCCGTGACCACACAATATCCCCAATATTTTTCTGGAATCGAGGCTTGATATTTGATTGCTCGAGCTACTTCTAGAAGATGTCGATGTTTGCGCTCAACAATCTCATTCCGTTGAGGAGTGTAAGTGCAGGAGCTTTCATGAAGTATCCCTTGAGAAGACAATAAAGATGTGCACTCAGCAAGAAGGAATTCCTTCCCATTATCCGTACGAATTCGATGTGCGGTCTTGTTGAATTGATTCCCGATTAAAGATAGGAAAGACGACAAATAGGAAAAAGTCTAGCTTTTAGACTGCATGAGGAACACCCAAGTAGCACGAGTGTAATCATTGACAATGGTGAGAAAAAGCCGGGACCCATCCCGATTTGGAGTGTGATAAGGACCCCGGATATCCATATGAAGCAAGGAGAAAGACCTAGTAACTCGAGATGTGCTATTTGGGAAAGCCGCGTGAGTTTGTTTTGCCGGAGGGCAGATTGGACTTTTTTTTATAAGGAAAGCAAGCACTATGACCCAAACGTTGATGAAAAAGAAGATTTTTATTACTAGTGGTAGCACTACAAGAAATGCCATTATTTAGTAAATCAAAATCTCTTGGAGTATTGATTCAAAAATATAATCCCCGCGTAACTCTACCCAAGCCCATTAGTTTGCCAATCAAATGGTCCTAAAAGAAGCAATTTTCAAAACTGAATATGGCGGACAAGAATTATCCTCACGGGTTTTTGAAATAGACATGAGGTTGAATTCAAAATTAGGGATAAATAGGACATTCTTAAGTATGATGTCTGGACTAAAATGCACAGTCCCAATTTTTGTGACATAAATAACATTCTCGTTCGGAAGATGAATTGATATGGGAGATTGTAATTTTTTGTTAACATGAGAGAATAATCATTCATCACAGACTATGTGGTCACTAGCATCTGAATCAATTACCCATGCATAAACCGATATTGAATTCGTCTTGCAAAGGAAGGTACTTGAAAAACTTGCGGTCTTGTCACTAGTTTTCAACCGACTCGGGGCTTTCATAATGTTCTGGTACTAATCATAGGTGATTGTTTGATGTCCCCCATCAATCCGTTGTCTTGACACCTGGTAAGCGTAAAAACCTTTTTCTTTCCTGTCTTTGTCATTTGGTTTTCCATGTAATTTCCAGCATGTCTCGATAGTATGGTGCGTGCGCTTACAATATTCACAGTATTTACCTTTAAGTTTGGAGTTTTGCCCACCATACCTCCGAGCCGACGTGGCACCACGAGGAACGTTGAATTCTCTATAAACTAGAGTTGATGTGGTCCGATAGGGCCACACGATTCGACCGCATAATGGGATGGATGTAGTCGTCTGATTCTAATCCAAGCCGTCCGATTGAAGTCCCTTAAAGTTTCCATCTTCTCTTCTTGCTGCTTTACGGAGCTCGATACTCTCGAGATTTCCATTGGTTCTCTGTCCTCTGTGCGACGACTTGCCGGTCGAGAGTGCCATGAGGGCCATACTCCCCCCTCTCCTTGCATGCTTGGTTGTGGCCAACCGCTGGCTTTCTTCTTGTACGGCTAATTGGTAGATTCGCCCGAGCATCGGTGTGGGTTCCATCGCCAAGATCCGTGACCAGAAGGATGAGTACGACTTGTTTAAGAACAGGAAAAAACGGGTAATTTTCTCTCTCTCTCTCTCTCTCTCTCTCTCTCTCTCTCTCCGATACTGTCGGTGTGTAGCCTCGGGTCCCTTAAGTTGTTCTTCGGCGGCTTCGAGTTCGTTTCACGATGCTGAGAGCCGATTGAAAACGTTAGTAATAGACAAATTTGCTTGTTTTAATTTGGATATGGCCTGAGTAATCGTGAATAATTTTGCTTGATCTAGTCTCCCATACATTTTGCCAATGTTTTCCCATACTTTTTTTGAATCCTCGGTGGGTGGAAGTCCGGCGGCAACATCGGCAATGAGACAATTACCAATCCAAGTGCGAACCAATTGGTTGCACTTCCACCAAGGCCGCCGTAGGCGCTTGTCAATCGAGAAAGGGAAAACTCTGTCGAGGAAGCCGTCCTTGTCTATGGTGACGAGGGCTCTCCCGATGGATGTTAATGAGCCCGAGCTCCGATCCGGCGAGCTAGATGTTGATGAGCCTGAGCTCCGGTCCGTCGGCCGGCAACGTATAGAGTGGGTCGCCGGGCTCGGGTCGCCCGCTGCTCACTGGAAAGGTGTAGGGCAAGAATCCAGGTTGGGGAGCCGGGTAGGTATCCATCCGAGAGCCCGATGGAAAAGGTCCGGACCTATGACTCGGGGTTGTCCAACCCGATCCACTATTCCGGAAGGGACCCGACCCATCTCCACTAGGCTGAACTCCGGGGCCCAAAATATTTTCCTCTCCAAGTGGGCCTTGTTTAACCCACATTTAACTTGGCTGGAAGTCAAGTTAAATGTGAGCCCATATTTTCCTCTCCATTGTGATCCCACCTTGTTGAGCCCACATTTTCCTCTCCACTGTGATCCGGATGTTTTCCCATATTGTTTTTGAATCCTCATTGGGTGGAAGTCCGGTGGCAACATCGGCGATGAGACAATTACCAATCCAAATGCGAACCAATTGGTTGCACTTCCACCAATCTTTGTGTAGGCGCTTGTCGGTCGGGAAAGGGACGACTCTGCCGAGGAAGTCGTCCTTGTCTTTGGTGACGAGGGCTCTCTTGATGGATGTTGATGAGCCCGAGCTCCGGTTTGGCGAGCTGGATGTTAATGAGCTTGAGCTCCGATCTATCAACCGGCGACGTGTAGAGTGGGTCACCGTGCTCGGGCCGCCCGTTGCTCACTGGAAAGGTGTAGGGCAAGAATCCGGGTTGGGGAGCCGGGTAGATATCCATCCCAGAGCCCAATGGAAAAGATCCGAATCTGTGACCCGGGGTTGTCCAACCCACTCCACTATTCTAGAAGGGACCTGACCCATCTCCACTAGGCTAAACTCCAGGGCCCAAAATATTTTCCTCTCCGGATGGGCCTTGTTGAACCCACATTTAACTTGACCCGGTGACCCATTATCCTTGGATCGGATTCCGGTGGGATGGGGTCCACCGGGTCGGCCCAGGAACTAAGGGTGAGCAAAAAAGACCGCTTGGACCGGACGAGGACCGATGGTCCGATTCTCAATTTTAGGGGGATCCGGTCCGGTTCTTGGTTCCTAAAATTGGAATCGGTGATCGGGCGGTCCGGTTCCCGGTTCCGGGGCCTAGAACCGGACATGACCGATCTTTTTTTTTTTTATATATAAAAAACTAACATTTACTTATTGTTTAGGTTTATATCCTTTAGGGTTTCTTTGCTTCACTTCAGCGTAGCGCCGCAGACTTTTTTTCTTATCTCTCACTGTCCGGTCTCCACTTCTCTCGCTATGCAGACGAGTCCCGAGTCATCGACGAGTTCGATCCGGAACTACCAATTGAAGAGGCCTTGACTCCGCCGAGCTTGTAGTACACCGAATCTTGTTTCCTTGACCTCGAGCTCGATTGCGTCTTCTATCAAAGTGTGCAGCCACTTTTCGGAATTGTGGAACGGAAACCCTCGGAATCGCCTGGGAACCGTACAGGACCGACGGTCCGGTCTAGTCCGGTCCTCGGTTTCGAGGGTGGCCGGTTCGATCCACGGTTCCGAAAAGTGGGAATAGGGACCATCGGTCCGATTCCCAATTTTTTTATGGGAACCGGACCGGACCAGAAATCGTTCACCCCTACCGAGAACATGAATCGAAGCAAGAGCCATTTCGACAGAGTTCTGAATAGAGAACTATTGCTCTGTGGCTGGAACAATTTGATCCGAATCTTGAGGTGAGTTGTTGCTGTTTTCCACCTTTGAAAGATCACTGGTGTCTTGATTCTTAGACATGATATCAAAAAAAGAACTAAATTCCACTCGAGGTGCTACCTTGTTTTACGGAATTGATATTGGAAAGACAAGACAGAAAACCAGACCGGAGGCAATTTAGGGATGCGGAAGCGAGGCCGGGAAGGATGGCTCTAATACCATGTCGGGCATCGAAGTTTATAAAACGAGTTGTAACCGTATTGTATTTCTCTATCTCTCAATGTACAAGGGCTTAGTACTATTTATAGTGCTAGAAAGGAAAAGGAAAAAATCTACAAGATTATATTTTCTCATTCCACAAATCAATCGTGGACAGATTGAATCAATTAGTCTAGGAACATAATCGTATAAAATCAAACCACAAATCAATCCATATCTCCAACAATTTTCTTTACGAACATCAAGATGATGCTACGGATCCTAAAGTTGTCAATTAGGTCACTACTACTGACCTTCAAACATATCTGGAACGAATACCCTTGCAACTCCAACAATTAACATCCTCCAACAGTGTGTCCGAGCCGAATTCTGACTCCGGAAATATGGCTCAAACTTCTAGTAGTGTCTTTGCCCTATTTGCTTCCTCTATGAACTATTTTATAATTGATTCAGGAGCAGTTGACCACGTGTGCTAGAGTTCTCGTTGGATAACTTGTCTGCGTAAGGTTCCTACTGGTTTCTACTCTCCTGTTATGATTGCTAATGGTGAAAAAGTCCCTATTCAAGGGCTTGGGAAACTAGATTTATTTTCTAGCTATTCTAATGTGTTATTTACGCCATCATTATCTTCAAACTTGTTATCTGTTAGCAAAACTATCAATGATCTTCATTACAATGTTACATTTTCTCGTGATAAGCTTATCTTTGGGGACAAGACCACATGGAAGAAGATTGGTGTATCTCGGTTTCATAAGGGCTATACACTGTTGATTTTTCAAGTACGATTTTGGTTGCTAGCTAGGATAAAGATTTAACATCTCAACTATGGCATTGACGTGTGGGGCACCAATCAAATCTGGTGTTGCTGTCCATTGATCCTACTTTTTCTCTAGATTCAAGCTCTTGTGAAACTTGTTATTTTGCTAAACAACATAGTTTGTCCTTTTCTTATAGGATAAACAACATACATGAACTATTTGAGTTAATTCATTATATTGTTTGGGGTTATGCACCAATTGAATCTCGAGACGATTATAGGTACTTTATTACTTTTGTAGACAACAAATCTCAAACTGCTTAGTTATATTTGCTTACTTCTAAAAGTGAAATCCATGGAATTTACTCGAATAATCTATACGCAGTATGGTGCTCGAATTAAAATATTGCGTACAACAATGGAACTGAATATGCCAATCATCCCTTTGAGTCTTTTCTCAATAGTTTAGGTATCGTACACCAGACTTCATGTGTTAAAACTCCCTAACAAAATGGGTTGCAAAGAAGAAAAACCGCCATCTCCTTGAGGTAACATGATCCCTTCTATTTTGTAGAAACTTACCTCCACATTTTTTGCTATATGTTGTTCTAACAAGTTGCTATTTGATCAATCGTCTCCCTAGTAAAGTGTTGCAATACGAATCTCCTATGGAAGTGCTCCTTGGCTGGTCAATTGTTCTCTCTCATCTTCATGTATTGGATCATGTGTGCTACGTTCACACTTCAACAAGGAGTAAATTAGATCCTCGTGCATATAAATGCATTTTTTTTTTTTGTATTGTAGTGGTAAAAATAGCTATAAATGTTTCTATCACTCGATCAAAAAAATGCCTATTTCTCGGGATATTACGTTTGATGAAACTCGTATGTATTTTCCTTTCGATGATCAAATTCAAGGGGAGAATAACGGTGAGAGAAATCGGCACTAGAGAGAGATGATGGTGGCGCTGGGCAAATGAGAGGAAGAGCTATCAACAAGCGCAAAAATAGGGAAAGAAGGCATGATTTTCTTCCTAGTAAAGTGTTGCAATACAAATCTCCTGTGGAAGTGCTCGTTGGCTGGTTGATTGTTCTCTCTCATCTTCATGTATCGGGTCATGTGTGCTACATTCACACTTCAACAAGGAGTAATTTAGATCCTCGTGCATATAAATGCATTTTTTTTTTTTTTGGTATTGTAGTGTTAAAAATGGTTATAAATGCTTCTATCACTCCACCAAAAAAATGCCTATTTCTCAGGATACTATGTTTGATGAAACTCGTATGTATTTTCCTTCCAATGATAAAATTCAAAGGGAGAATAACGGTGAGAGAAATAGGCACTAGAGAGATATGATGGTGGCACTGGGCAAATGAGAGGAAGAGCTATAAACAAGCGCAAAACTGGGGAAAGAAGGCATGATTTTCTTTTATCAGTTTTTCAAATTTCGTGTATCATATCCGGGTCTAACCTACCCTTTAGGTGAGATTTTTTCATCCGAACTATATCTTGGGCTATATCCGGTCATATTCGGATTCCACTTCACTCCAAACTCTGGATACGATAAAAGTTATTCCAGCTGGAATTTTATCCGACCCACCAAACGCAGCCTTTGAGATTTCATATGCTTTGAAGCTAGTCTTTTAGTACTCCTATGATAGGAGTTAATGAAATGCAAAGGCTTTCTCATATTCATATCAACCATCTAGTTTGAGAAATTAAATTACAAAAAAATTCACAATTTTATTTTCTTTTACTGTCAAAATGTCACTCCAAACTCTGGATACGATAAAAGTTATTCCAGCTGGAATTTTATCCAACCCACCAAACGCAGCCTTTGAGATTTCTTATGCTTTGAAGCTAGTCTTTTAGTACTCCTATGATAGAAGTTAATGAAATGCAAAGGCTTTCTCATATTCATATCAACCATCTAGTTTGAGAAATTAAATTACAAAAAAATTCACAATTTTATTTTCTTTTACTATCAAAATGTCACAATATCTTTATGTCATTGTGCTACATCAATAGATTTTCAATAGGGTACAATTCGAAATTTGTCTCTGAATATTTCATGAAACCTCCCGCAAAGCAAGTTTAGTTAACCTCGGTAGTCAGCACTAGTCGCATTGCACAAGTGATTGATGGGCTTATCGAGCCTGCACACAATTTTGTCGAGGATTGTGCTTCCCTCCATTTCTTTTTCTTTTTTTTTTTTTTGGTCAAATTTTCCTCCATTTCTAATCGAAGGACATTTCATCTAACCAGTCTCCGATCGGCGGATCATCGGTAAATAGGCATCGCTCAAATGGAAATCGAACTAAAATTAAAAGTGGGTGACATCTATATTTTGTAAGTCTCTAATCAGAGCTATGGTTGAAGGAAATTTCCTCCAACCAACGATGGAGGAAAACATTATCCTTAGGAAAATGAATACTTTTGTTAAGCTAACCACAGTCCACAGAAAAACTTTATTTGGACATACGTTTTTTTCAAATAATACTAAGCTTTCAGCATTCCCAATGCCAACTTTCACTCCAAAGCCTCTTGAGAATGGTCGCCAAATACCCCAAATTTTCTTCAAGGGGCTTTGGCGCCCCAATAGGCATGCAAAATGCTGAACCAAATGCATAGTCGACACCCATAATTCGAATTAGGTAACAAAGTACCCATCTTCCAAGAAATAAACACGTCCATAAAAATTGGTAGAGAAATAAGAGAAGTTCGTCATTGTATTAGTCAAAGTTCGAAAATCCTTAAGCTACCTCGATTCTGGTTGACTATTACTTTAGCATCAAGGGTGAGCAGTTATTAATGTTTACATTAAGGTAGTGTGTTCAGTGGTCGATGACTTAAAATAGACAAAACTTCATGATGGTCGTGAGATCCTATCCCCCTTGACAATACCACTCAAAATTTGCTACTAAGAGCGAGCATGATAATCATTCTTTTTTTTGTTTCTCTTTTTGGAAGAGGTTTGGAACAGAAATCCATTTGATAACGCAATTTCATTTTTTCTATTCCTGGAACAAATTTTTAATCTAGAAATAGGTTTAGAATAGAAATAAGAATTCTTCTTATCGTTCGCTCCCTCTCTCTTACGTGCGGTCTCCCGCGTCCCTCTCGTCGGCCCGTGGTCGCCATCGACCGGTCATCGGCTCTTTTGAGACTCGATGGCCGACAACTGTAGAAATTTTTTGTTGTTTGTCGTGACCCGAACCTCGGAAGGATGTTGGTAGGTCAGATTAATGGATTGCTAAGGTGGCCCTTTTGTGGATACGAGCTTTCTTGGTGTAGGCCCTCCCAAGTCCATACCAAATCGTGACGAGAGTTTATGGAAATTTATCGATTAATTATCAATCGAATTTGACCTTAATGTGGTTGAGTGACATGTGTAACACGTGCATACAAGAGGAGTCGCCACCGGCCATTTTGGAAGGTTGGCTAGATACTCACCAAATAATTGGGAGATATTGTTCGGTTTTGCGAAACTAGAGATTTTGTGTTTGGAGACTTGGTTACGCCGGTATTTCTACCAACGCTCTTTCGGTACCTAATGTCGAGTGATTATCCTAACAAGATTTCATGTAGGCGCAGCTTTCGGATGAGACAAGTCTAAATCAATCTAGGTTTCATGCAAGGCGGGAAAACTAGTCCTATCGATCACAATCAATAAAGTAAATGTGCAGTCAAGAATGCAGATAAAGCACATCAAGATAAGTCATGGCATCCCTTGGAAAGCCCTAAAGGCTTAGAAAATGTGTGATTAAGGATTAAGATAAGTTTGGAGACAATTTGCCAACAGGGGCAAAACCATCATTTTGGAAGGATTGGAGGTCAAGATCACCCAAAATAGGTTTGGCCAGTTGGTTGTGGTTATTTCCTATTTTTTGGGAATTTTCGGATTTTTTTTATTTTAAATGATTTTCTTTTTTTATGAGTTTTTGGTATTTTTAGAATTTTTATTATTTTCGAAAATTATCCGGATCGGGTTGACCCGACCCGCGCCTGGCCTAAACTATAAGGGTTCCGAGTCAGCCTAAACGACACATTTTTAGGTAAAAAAATTTTTGAATTTCAAAATTTTAAGATGTTTTGCTCAACCAACGAAGCATTTTGTCGAGCAAATATCTCAGTCCTTGAATACAATTAACAAAATCCGATCACGTCATAGGAAACTAGTAAGAAAGGGTTTTCAAAATAATCAACAGCTCGGAAAAAGCTTGACCGAGTGGTTCGTAACGACGTCACAATACTCCCACTTGATGGCCAACACTGGAAAAAATTTTCAACGTCCAGCGTGGCAGCTCATCGAGGAGTTTTTGACGGCAATTTTCTTAACATTCAAATCAAACCAAGGAAAACAGATCATACCACGTAAACTAGGTGTGAACTAGTTTCCAAAATGATCGGCAGCTTGGGAAATAACTAACCGAGCACGGCGTTATGGTGTCAAGAAGAAGGCTAATCACGAGCCCAACACTTCGCCAAAAAACAAGCCCTTCACTTTGCAGTTCATTAAGGCAACTTTGAAGGTAAATATCTCGGTGCACAAAAATAATTAGCAAAGGATATTAACACCACATGAAACTAGATTAAATAAGGTTTATGATGCACTTGGCGGCTCGTAAAAATTCCAAATGAGCACACTGTACCAAGGCTGCGAACATACAAACTCACAACTCCAGACATGAAAAAATTTCAAGCCTCACTTTGCAGTTCACTAAGGCAACTTTAGAGGCTCGTAACTTAATCCATAAAGACAATCAAACCAAAACCAAGGCTTCAATGTAAAGTGTTGCACACAGAGAGTCAGTTTGACCAAAGAACAACCTCAAAAGCTTGAGAAATCAATAAGAAAAGCGACTTCAAAGTAGCGGATTTTTTTACCAAAAAAAAAAAGAGTATCTAGTTTGCACTGTTCAAAAGGGTTTTAACACTTCAAAAATAATTAGCTGCCTAAAAATGGTTCACAGAGGCATGTTCGTGGATGATTTTCCCGCACTTTAATCAACATGAAGAGCTACGTATGAGGAACAACATGAAATAAAAATGACACTTAAAGCACATAAGGCGAATGAGAAAAATACCTCAAAAGTCAGGAGTTTGCACTGTTTTCACACCACAATCAGACCAATATGGGGTATTCTCGACCCTATATCTCACTCCACAAGCAAAATCAAGAGCAACAACACCCATCGCACATTTTACTTCACACACAAAACGCACGAAGCCTAAGAATAACGAAAAAAAAAAAGCACGGGAAGACCACCAAAAACAAGTTCAAAGTGGATGGTTTGGGCTGTTTGCTTTTCCAACTCCTTGAAAATTTTTCAAGTCAGAAGAAATCCTCAGTTCACAGAGGCGATTTTAGAGCGACGTAACTCACCCCTCGATCACAACCAATGGCCAAACAATATACCTATGCGAGGAGCTTCACATGAGAAAAAAATGTGGTGTGAAAATGACTCTTAAATCATGTAAGACTGAGGAGAAAATTGACCCCAAAGTAGGGGGATTTGAATAGTTTTTGACGAAAATAGAGCATAACTCAGACTACATATTCCCGACCTCATAACTCAACATCCGAGCACAAACAACCATGAAACAAAGCATAAACGCGGAGCACTATGCACATTGAACATGCTTAAACGAAGAATCATCACCAAAGCATGCAAAACGGCCACGAAAAATAAATCCAAATTCGGGTGTCTGAACCACCCGAAGCATTTCCACAAACATTTGGTGTACAGCAATAAAAATGCGAAACCGAGACACTACGGGCGAAACCAAGTCATGTAATCACTCAAAGGGGATGTAATGAGCATAGAGGCATGTATAGGAGTGGTCGGTTTGGCCCCGTTCGACTCGAAAGTCGAATGGAGCCAAACTTGGCACAAATCGAGCAAAAAAACAGGGGAGAGGGGAGCGCGGTTGTTTCAACCTACCTTCTTAGCAGTGCCCGGGACGTGAGGAACTTGGTGGTGGTATGAAGGTTATTGTGAATGGTGGTGTTGCTTCGCCGGGCTAAGGACCTCTCAAAAACTCTCTCGATCGCTTAGACTCTCTTCGTCCTCCTTCTCTTTCTCTCTCAGCTTTTTTCAAAACATTCTGCTCTCCCTCTCCCTGGTCTTGGTCCGAAAGTTCCCCAACCAGACCTCAGCCTCCCCCCTTTCATGCCCGAGTGTGTGGGGATCAGAGGGGATTTCCTTGTCCCCTCCCAACTCAAAAAAGAAAGTCAGTTTTTGATCTCCCTTCCAGCTATGTTTTTCCTGTGTTTTTTTGTCTCATTTGTGGTCAAAGTGCGACTGGAGGGCGGGAGGAGATCCTGACACCAGTCTGAGGGAAGATGTGGTCTGGGTGTCTCAAAAATGGCCAAGAAATCCAGCACTTTCGGGCTGGTTCCCTTCTGTTTGCGCCAAGGGGGAAGAAAGCAGGCATTGCTTTCTGCTTCTGCTTCTGCTCCTGCTCCTGCTCCTGCGTTCTGCCTCCTGCTGCTGGATGGGCTGACCCGGGTCAATCGGGCCGGGTTTGACCTGCCCGATTGATCCGGTTTGGCTAAAAACCTTAAATTGGACCTCAATTCGTTTAAATTTTTTTTCAAAAATAATGTCAAAATTGGATTCTAGAGTATGCAATTCATGTTAAAATGGGGCCTCTGAGTTGAGTTGCCTTAATTTGGCACGGAATCCCCAAATTCAAAGTTTGACCCGAAATTGGTTTTTGCAAAAACCAAAGCCTAAGCGGCAAAATCGAACTAAACCACACCCACCGATGGATTTAAAATGATGAAAACTATAAGGTAGTGGTCTTAGATTTTCCTGGGCCCCCATTGAAAATGTTTTTTTGCACTTTGGGCAAAACCGATGACTAAATTGAAAATGGAAAGTGTAATTAGGCTCTTTTGGTCAAAATTGAGCAATTTCGCAAATAATTTGGCCAAAATGTGATATGAAATACTAGAGAAAAATGTCATGACTCGAAGAATGTGAAAAATAAAAATTAAAAGGATTCGAAACATAATTTTTTTGCTTAATTTGGGGTTATGTTTATGAAGAATGATGTGACCCCGAACTGAATTTTTAAAATTTTAAATTGTAGACATGAAAAGGGAATTAAAATAAAAATATTGAATATTTTTTTTCATATTTTTGTGACCATGAATACTATTTTTCTTGATTTTTGGCTTTTTTTCAATTAAAAGAAATTCCAAAAAATATATAAAAAATTATGAAAAATATTTTTTATTCAAAATTGATTCCTAAGGTTGGGCCAAGGCTTCCAAAGTTAATTTTTTAATTTTATGAATTTTTTTGGTATCTTTTAAAAAAATAGAAATGATCAAAAATCAGATATCAACATTGTTATCAAACAAAATTTCTGCTTCTTAAATAGAAATTTCGTGTTGTTGTCAAAGGCATTTCTCTGCTCAGAAATTCGTCCAACACTAGAGTTAGAAAAATCTATTTCTATCTAAAAATTATTGTAAATACCGAAATGGTTATCATTCGCGCCTTGAAACTACTCAAATTTAAAAATTGGAGGACTTATATACTCGTTCGGCTGCTCATGCTATTCCATCCTTTTGGGCCAGCTTTTCTTAGGTAAGAGAAACTCCAAAAGACACAGCCCACCAATTCAAAACCAACCAAGAACACAAAGATCTTGTCTTGTTGGGTCTTTCTTTCTGTGGAGTTTGCATGGATTGTGAGTGGTCGCGGAGCCGGACACCATCACGTGTGTTGAACAAGTTGGAGGTCCAAGCTTTGTTCTCATTCTGAGCCATCCAGGAAAAAAGAGATGTTGCGAAGAGAGAGGACCCAACAATCGGTGGCTTGGTTATAACGTCACGACAGGTTCCAAGGTCAGAAAGTTTGAAACCTTGCATCCGATATCACGAAATAGCATGCTCCAAGAGTTCACGCCGCGCGATGTCATGCGGAGTTACTGATTTTGACACCCTTTATCTTGTGTCTAATGACGATGAGAACATGAACTTACAGCTAATTTGAGAGATCGCCCCTTCAAGTGACCGGTGTTCGAAAGGGGATAGAAGAACAATATCTCTTCCCAAGCAACTTAACCTTGCCTTGTGTCTCTTCCACATTTGGAACCACAGATCTATTGACTTGGTACTCAAATGGTATGCGGAGGTGTCCTTCCATTTCGTACTGGTGCTGTGCATGGGACGGGGAATTTATGACAACAGGGCCCGGAATCCTAGGGAAGATATCTATCGGTTGTACCAAACAAAGGATTCGGCAAAATTGTTTGGAAATGGCTAGGACAGACAAGGACGAGACTCTGAAAAGAACAAAACAGCCTTCATTGTCCTCCTTTTTCTCTTTTTTCTGTTTGATTGTTACTTGCAAGGAAGCTACATGTTGTACCCCTCTTCAAATTATTGGCACACCAAGCAGTTGGTTAAGCATATTACTCACTTGTCATGGCTTCGTCAACATGGAACAGTTCAGAAATATTACACGCTACCACTTTCTTTCTCTTGCCGTCAAGAACTGTTATGCACCTCGGCATCGCCCGCTCGCTGATCTTTTTGCATTTGTGTGTGTGTGGGGTGCGATTTTGATAGCTCGACATATGCCTCCACAGCATGGATTTGCAACCATTGTGCGAGTTTGTTCGCTTGGAAGAAGGTCATAATGCTCGGAGGTTCTAGGCCTAGGAGACCTCATATACTCAAGTCACGAGAGCGGGAGCGAGGAGGAGGCGCGGCAACAGGCCGATTGAATACAATATGCAAAAAATAGAAAAAGAACGAATAATAGATTACATGGTTCAATAGAGGTGAGCTCTTTCCAAGCTATAGAGGATCACAAACTCAACCGTGGCAAGTCCATGCCGATGTTTTTTAAAGGAAGCTGCTAGTCTGACGGTTTGATAAGAATGTCGCTTATTTCTAACCATACGATCTCTCAATTAATAAGTAATTTATACGAAACACGCGATGATAATGTGTAAGTTTACGGTTGATATTGTACAATCCCCGACATAAGCGTTTCTCTTTTATGAATTGAAACCACATGCCAACCTTCTTTTGATAGGTCCCTCCTAAAAACATTTTGGCGAATCACATCGCCATTATCGATCCTACCAAGCCCCATTTGATTAGGGTGTTGAGTCTCTAAAGTGAGACATGCAGATCATTTCGGTATAACAACTATTTTCAACTTGCTATGTCCATCATTAGGAGAGTGGCGTCGCCTTCCGATCAATCCCTAGCACAAATGGCTAATCCCGAACCAAGATTATCATTATCTGTAACTCGAATTCCTAAGCACAAATACTTCGATGTCACTCTCATGACTCGATTGTACTGACCCTTATGCGTTTCTCATGCTTCACCCCTCTCTTCGGCCTACATGAATATGAGAAAAACCTGGCGTAACATGTTTCCCTACCCCATTCCACACAACGCCCTTGTTGCAAAGTATATGCCGCCCTTGCGTTCCTCATCTGTCATCGCCACTCTTCACTCCAAAACTTTCCAAGCACGTGCGAAGCCTAATGAGTTGAGACACCATGCTAGCCTTCGTTCAGTAGCTCGTCTACAATACAAATTTTGGTGAATCGCATCTCTTCAAATACTTCAGCCGCGAGACTGGTTTTAGCCTATTATGGCCATCATTTAAAGAGCAGCATTAGCTCCACACCAATTTACCCAAACATCCTAATCCGCCCCATCCAGGCTAGTGCCCACCCTGCACAAGCTCGCTAGAGGCATCGGGGTGCCGGCCTCTTGCCCAGGGCAATCCTAGTCTTCACCTGGGCACCAGGGTTCCATCCTCCGGGCACGCCCCCCTTCTTTCCGAATTCCATATGCACGTAAGCAGCCCACACATTTGAGTCGGGTCATTTTAAAAACGGGGTCAAATTCGAGACATACCTCCTAGCTTTCCACTCATCTACAAGCGAGAACACTGAAAGGGGAATGCACAAGAGCAGCATAAAAATGCAAATGACTGTCAATCACAATTTCTTTACTCAGCATCCATTTCCTAGGGGAATGCACAAGAGCAGCACAAAAATGCAAATGACAGTCAATCACAATTTCTTTACTCAGCATCCATTTCCTTGCGTCCATATACTCGTCCACAAAGTCCAGGGCTCAGGCACCAAGTTTCGCATTCGAAGATGGACAAAAAGAGAAAGACAAGAAAAGCAAAAGAAGAAAACAAAAAGCTCATATCACATACAAATGAATGATCAACCTCTACATGGAGTTACCCATCTTACAATAACATTTACAGAGCAATGGAGAGAGAGAGAGAGAGAGAGAGAGAGAGAGAGAGAGAGAGGAAGAAGAAGAAGAAGTGTGTGGTGGGTTTTGGGGATTATGTATCGGAGGATGTGGTCCAAGATGCATCATCAACCACCGCAGAACTTCTGAGTCTTCCCTTTCATCATGTGAGCTTGCCCACGTAGAGTCAAGAGCAACTCCCACACACAGCCGTGAGGCACTTTTGTTCTCTTCTTCCTTCCTTTCTTCTATGCGCAGCACGTGAAAGTGGAATCAACCCGCCACCCACAGACCTGAGGCTGAGGATGTTACTCAGAGAGAGAGAGAGAGAGAGAGAGAGATCTTTTTCGAAATAGTCCTTGAATGAATTCCTGTCTTTTCTAGGGTTTATAGCAAAGTGTGGCGTTGAACTCGGATGGGCAAGCCTCTAGGGAAGTCCACAAATGGGAAGGCGAAAGCCTCGTCAGGCTCAGCTAGCTCCCAGCTGAAGTTGAGGACCAAATGGTGGATGAAGACTGCCATCTCGAGCTTAGCCAGCTCGGATCCCGCGCAGAGCCGTGGTCCTCCTCCGAACGGCATGAAATAGTTCGCGCCTGGGCACGTCGAAGACGATGAATCTTGCGACGACTGTCCTCGAGGGTTAGAAGTACATTTGTTCTGCATAATCAAGCCAAAGTACATTCACAATGAAATACGTCATAAACAAGGAGAATGCCTAGATCTTTTGCCCAGATAACCTAGGAAGCCCTAGTCTTAACACATAACATGAGAGGATATAAGGAAAATATCTGCAGACTACCTTAAAACGTGCAAGATAAAGAGTATAACAAGAATTATTAACATGGTCATTAGGGCACGACACACACGAAGCCTAAAAGCTAACAAGCAAGAAAGAGGTTTGATACAAAACGAACATCACATTAAGAATCATGTTCTACATTTGACCTCTTCTTATGAAGAAAAGAACAGCAGATCACGAAGGTGAAGGAATCTTGACCAACAGTGAGTTGCAATAGAAAACAAATTGCCAACGCATGAACACAAAATTCCCAAGAGAAATGGTATCGAGGACGGTTGAAGAAGGTCCGACCAACCGGAATGCGGGTCAATCAACGTGTTACAATGATTTGTACCGTCGCTCAGGATTTCACCTTAAACAATACAGATCTAGTTCTTATGATCGCCGAGTCGAAACGCGACGAATCGGGTCGACTCTAATCGTGTCATGTTGGGTTTGTTATTGTTCTTCTCTAGGGCGGGTTTCTCAGAACTAGTCTTTCATGGTCATGGAGTTGTAACTCGTAACACCTCTGACGGATGATATTATCCATCAGAGGTGAAGGGCAACCTCTCATCTAGTGAAATATCTAACCACATCCTAACGTAGGCAGCCCCAAGAAATTGATTACTATCCGTCAATTTATCAATCTCCCAAAGCAGAAAAGAAAAAGAAAAAGAAAAAGCAAAAGATCTAATCGCCGATTTTTGTTAAAAAAAAACACGAGAAAGTTTATGGTCGGTTAGCCAGAGATCTCAAAGTGCTAGTCTAAGTGTTAGTGCTTCTGAAATCCGACATTGCCGTCCATCTAAGTCCATCTAAATCAACAGTCGGCACAACGAAACTTCACAATTTTTTTTTTTGGTCGAAGAGAAAACTTAACCATTTGAACAAAAATAGAACTTCCTATGATGATTGACGGGTATCGATTGATTTTTGTAGACGAGAAAGGCCTTGGTGTTCCAGACAAAAACCTAGAAATTTCTCCATATGTAAACGGTCGTCACGTACGACTTTTCTTAAACCACCTTTTCTCCCCAAGGGACGAATGGCATTTCGCTCTCTTTTGGACCAGCTCGCGAGGTGGGCCCCGCCACGGGAAGACGGAAAGAGAGGAAGGAAAAAAAAAAAAAAGGAGAAGTGAGGCGCACGTGCACGTGTGAGGCCCACGACTCACATGGGCTTCACTATCTGTCCAACCCCGTCGAATCCCCCCTTCCCCCCTCGCGCAGTCCACACGCACGTGCGACATGATAGGTCAATGTCGATGCAGGGCCCCCCCGCCCTCCGTTCGGGGGGTTGGGTTGGGTTCACGGCACGGTTCACCGTCGTCGGCCGTGTCTCACCAATCGTCTCGAAACCGTTTTAACATATCAGATTGTCTTGGAAACATATCTCTTGGTAAAAACATGAAAAGGGTCGAACCGAAAAACAAGAAGGAAAAACCACATCGAATGCAAGATTCTAAGGAAGGAAGAAATTTAAGAGTTCCATAACTGGAGGATAGCTAAGCGACACAAAAAAGACGGATCATGTTCATCTCTTCACTCTTGACTTTAACCCACAACCCTCGATTTGACAGAGGAGAACGGACCACGAGGTTCCATCCAATTAGGACTAGGACTCGTATGGAATAAGGAAAAAAGCCCGTCCGGTCAAAATTTGTGTCTTTAGTTCCAACGATCGATTGATGAAAGAAGCCGAGTCGCACGAGGGTTTTTCTAACTCGTGCGGGCTTGTCCCCCCCATGCATGATTTTCTTCACTCCTCTTACGCAAGTTTGTATTCTCTCATTTTCTGGTCACTGTCTAAAAAATCTTGTTTGACCCGTAAGCACGGTAGGCGGCGGCGCCAAGGTTTCTAGGGTTTGTAACACAAGGGGCTCGATCATCATCATCAATGTCACAATCGAATAATTTAAAGGGAAATTACAAAGCTATTGTTTTCCACCTTTCCCATAACTAATTGATCTGAAATCACTTTTTCTAAATCGCCGAACAAATGAAAACTAACTACTCTTCTTCGAAAATTACTTTCGTAAAAAAAAAAAATATTTTCTTTTTTACCATGCAATAAAACATGTCTTTGAGGGGCGGAGGGGACAAAAAGAGGGTGAATTGAGAGGAACTACTGACCTGCCATCGCCAAGGGTTGAAGTGGTGAGGGTGGTCAAAAAGCAGAGGATCCAAGTGCACAGCTGCTATCACCGGCAGCACCTTCCATCCACATGGAATGTCATACCCTTTTTTTCACACCACCACCACCGTAAATTATTACATAGCATAAACACACATGGAACACAAAAAAAATAAATAAAACAAACATGCTCTATTTTATTTTTCCGTAACTCGGGTTCGCGAAAAGGGTATTGGACGGTCGCCGCCGCGACGGGGTGGAACGGAGTGATTGGTGTCTCTTTGAAAATGGGGGCGTTTCTTAATTGAGGGTGTTCGACACACATCCGACCGTCGGTCGTGACAATGTTCTTAGAAGATTATATTAGAGCAAATCCCGACGATCAGGCATGCCCCCCCAAAATGGAAAAAAACGGATGGTCGATCGTCCTCACCTTTGTATCTGACATCTCGGAGCGCCTTTCTGTGCAGAAACCTCACCACGTTTCCCAGCCGAAGCGTCTCGCTAATCACCTTCCAACATCCCCCAACAAAACAAAAGTTAAAATCAGCACCATCCCCCACTGTTCTTAACCTTTTTTTTTTGTCATAACTGTTCTTAACCTTAAAAAAGTAGGAAACTGAAGTCAAACGACGAGTCGTGTCGAGTCAAAGTATACAGGTCATTCATGCTCTGGAGGAGGGAGGGGGAGCTTACACACTGGGTGAACTCCATCTTCTTGTAGTCCTCCCAGTTCAGCTCCGTCTCTCCAGCTTTCTTCTTGCCTCTCGCTATCTCAAGATGCTCTTCCTGGACGAGTAAATATACAGTGAAAAAGAAGAGCAGAACATCAACAATTGTGTTGGGACTCAGCTTCACGCAATTTGCATACCCTCAGCTGGTCGATTGCTCTGGGGCACGCCTGCAAGAAGAAGATGGCCAGAGCAATGGCGACGGAGGAGGTCTCGTGGCCGGCGAAGAGCAGGCTCAGTATCAAGTCCAAGATCTGCTCCGTCGACAGGTTCGAGTGCTTCAGCACCCACCCCAGCAGATCGTCGTCCTCTCTCGAGCTCTCTTCCCCTCCTCCTCCTCCTCCTTCCTTCATCCTCCGGACCCTCCCCTCCATCTTCCTCTCTATGAACTTCAGAATCGTCGATCTCGACTGAGAAAACAAGAACTTGGTTGAAGGGTAAAACACAGAGTGGTGTCTTTGGAAGAATCTGTGCGCGAAAAGAAAATGGAAATCCCGAGTCGCCCTGATTTGTTTTTTTTTTGATTAGGGGAAGAGTAAAATGATTCTGGGATTTTCACGTGAGCTAAGATCAGTCAAATGAAGAAACTAATCTTTAAAGGAATGAGGGTTTTTTTTCCGTTACCCGCAAAGCCTTTCGATAGGCGGTTCCGGGGAAATTCAGCGGCGGAGACACCACGCCTTTCATGAAAGTGACGTACTCCTTCTTCAGCTGCTCTGTCTCCGCCTCTCCGGGGTCCAAGCTCATTATATGCTTCGCCATCAGATTGAACGTGAACTGCATCAGCGGCGGACGCAGAAGCTTTAGAACCGACAGAAATTCGGCGCAACTTTACAGGAATTTTCATGTATTGCGACAAAAATTAACTTAAAATTGCACGGGCGCATATAAGGGGGAAGGGGACACGACCCCACCGGCCTCCTGAGATCCGTCATTGCTTCCATCATCTTTTTCTCGAAGCCCCCGTGGTGTAGTGGTGTAGTGAAATTTATCACACAAGAAGAGCTGTTTTCAAATCAATCAAGCTCTGTTTCTCTCTTCTTATTCTTTCGTTCTGTGTTTGGGGTTACCTTCTTGGATTCATCTTGAGCAGAGAAAGTGCAGCTCTCCTTCCAAGAGCTCAATACGAGCAGAGTGCTCTGCTCGACTTCCCTGAGCAGGACGGTCCTCAGCCGGGCGTGGCTGAGAAAGTTGAGGGAGATGATCCGCATGTCCCTGTGCATGTCCCCGACCAGAACCAGCATCGACCACTTGCCGAGGATCCCCCCGATGCTCCTCGGATAGCTGCACTCGAACAGCCTCCCCTCGTTCTGCAGGATGAACCGGTTCAGCTCCGCGTCGGCCGACACGATCGTCGGCTCCCCGAACAGATTGGACCTGTATATCTTCCCAAACCTGAAAGCCAAAAGACGGAACACAAAACAGGGCACTCTGTTTCCGTGAGTTTTCTCGATGTTGGTTCTCTGAAGACGGGGCGGGTCATCGACTGATTTACCTGGAGATGTGTTGTTCCATGAAGGCTCCGATGGAAGTGGCGGAGTAAGGCTTGAGGTAGGCAATGGTCTCGCCGAGGAAAGGCCAGCCGGCATGGCCGGGCGGGAGGTTGAGCTTGAACCGGGTCTGGTGCTTCCTCTGGATGAGGATGGAGACGAGAAGCAGAGCCAAGATTGAGGGAAGGAGGCAGAGGGTTATTAGCTCCGAGTCAGACATGGATGACTGACTCTCTCTCTCTCTCTCTCTCTCTCTGATGTTGTCTGGTTTTTGTGGAATTCTGCTGAGCTGTTGTTGGGGGAGAGAGAGAGAGGGGGGGATAGATGAGATCAGATATGAGCTTTCCGGAGGCTGTCCATCTGTTGAAAAGAAACTTCCATTTTGTGTCCTAAAGTAAAAAGCTTGGGAGCTCTCGAGGAAACCAAAGCTGTCCTTTGAGAATAAACACATTTTAGCATTTGGCCTTTATATGCTTCTTCTTCGTGCTGTGAGGTGCGTGCGCTTAGCTGAAACCGGTAATTATTTTAACCTAGACCAGTTCCGTCATGAATCGACATGGATAGATCGAGCTGAGCTGTTAGATATGCTTGGGCTTCACATGGGGATCCGCCGAATCCCGCGCCTCTGATCATTTGATCCGTCCTGAAACGAGTTTAGATAAGAGTTCCGATTACGTTTGGTTTGATGGACCGCGTCGTTCACATTAAAAAAAAAAAAAAAGGAAGACCCGAGATGGGAGGCAAAAGAAGTGTTGGTAATATGGACGAGAACTTTTTGGACCGATCAGATAGGCTAGAAAATCAAGAGGCGGGTCAGGATCAAGAATTTGTGCAATGTTTAGTAAATAGTTCATGAATTTTGATATAAGGGAATCCCGACACCGATAATACTAATCCAGAGTGTCCCATGCTTAAATGGGGAGTCCTCACTTGCCACTGTTCCGGACCTTAAAATCCACCCTTTTCATGGTTTTGGGTAGACATGGCCAAAATGAACCGAGGCTCAGAACCGGCCCGTTGACCGGGCCCACGGTTCCGATCGGGTTTCTTTTTTTTTTATTATAAAAAAAAGGTAGGAGGCCCAGGGAAAAAGAGTCGTTGGGCCTAGGAACCGGCGGTTCCACGGAACCCGCCACATCTATTTTGGGCAACTTTTCTATTTTTAGATTCTACCATTATTTTAATCCAGTTATCTGTTTTTCACTTTTTTTTTTAATTGATTATGATTTTGGGTTATGAAGGATTTATGGGTTTTAACTTGTCATATTGTAAGGTCTCGGAAAAACTTTCCGGTAATTTTCACATTAAGAGAGTTTTCTCCGAAATTGTTTGCATATGAGGAATTGCGCACATGTGTGCGTGTTTGTGAATGAATTTACAGTGATTCTTTTTTGTAGCATCATTATGATGTTACAAATTGCAATCCAGCTGGGTATAGAAAAACAAATGGATTCGAGGTTTAATTTGACCGGTAACAGAAAGACATTGCAAACGCTCCTTTTGTTATTGGACGCTTACTTAGCCAACATTTACATCCGTCTCCATCCTACTTGCCCTCGACGTTGATATGTTACGACGGTCCAAACAAGTTGAAGTTTTGATAAGCATTCTATCTAATCTTTGTATTCGACAAGCATATACAGCATATCATAAATAGCTCATTTACCACACATCGTAATCGGGACATGTGAAGAATTTCTCTAGGAAACTCAATCTGAAGAAAGGGCCATGTTAACGAGTTTCTTCATACTATAAAATTGGAATTTTTTTTTTGTTAAATATGATTAATAAATGCTCGTGACACTCGTTAATAACATCTAAGTAAACAAATTGTCACGGTAAAAAGAACTTTATTTTTTAAATGGGTTAATACCACATAAAACCCCAAACTGGTACACTCGTGATAAATTTACCTCAAATTATTTTTTTAACCACAAAAAACTTCAAACTGGTATACTTGTGACAAAATTTACCCCAAACTGGTATACCTGTGACAAATTTACCCTCAACTAGTTTTCAATAAATTTAACTATCAAATTGCTGAGTTTGATGACACGTGACAATTGGCGGGTATACTATTTTGGGGTTTTTGCCCTCTCTTTGTCACAAATTTATCAATTTAAGATTTTTTGTGATATTAACTCAATTTAATGTAGGGTAAATTTATTGCAAGTGTACCAGTTTGGGGTATTTCGTTATCAAAAGAATTAATTTAGGGTAAATTTATCACGGATATACCAGTTTATGATTTTTGGTGGTAAAAAAAATAGTTTGAGGTAAATTTATCACATGTGTACCGTTTGGGATTTTTCGTGGTGAAAAAATAGTTTTTGGTAAATTTGTCACAGGTGTACCAATTAAGGATTTTTTTATGATAATAACCCTTTTTTAAATTATAAGGGCATAATTCTTTAATGTATCGTGGACATCAAAGGATAACCGCTTCTTTGGCCAACATTTACACACGTCCTTCAGATTAACATCACCAGTGAAAGCTTTTGCAGCCAAGTTAGGACGATTGAGGCCCCTCTACTTTCATCCACTTTAGAAAAAGCACTTGCCAATTAGTCACTAATTTAGGATGCGTGTGGTAACTGTTCCCAGGAATAATTTCCGAGCAGAAATGATTTTTTCTAATTCTGTTCCCGAGAACGATTTCCGAACAGAAGAACATATTTGGTAGCTGCACAAAATTTTTATTCCCGAAATAGAAAAGAACATAAATGCATTTGATATGATCCTAAAAAATTATATTCCCTATTTTTTATTTAATTATAAAAATGTCAGTGGAAGCGGCGGGGACCGGCGACTGGCGGCGGACTCTTTTTGTTCCCTAGGATAAAGAAATTACTTTTTTCTACTTCTTGTTTCTATTTTCGGGAACAAAGAATCAAATAACGTACGCAAACGGGTTTCTGCTCTTTTTCTATTCCGGAGAACAAAAAAACATAAAAATAGATAATCAGAAACGTTACCAAACAAGCTCTTAAAAAATAATTTAAATTACAAAAAAATATGAGAATTTATATTTGAATTTACATATCGACGTCTGCGTTTTGTAGGAATTTGAATTGTTTCGGACATTAAAAGAAGTCACAATGCCAAAGCAAGCTCGTTCCACTCCTACCTTTAGTTTTTAGCTTGTCCAAATCTAGGAAGTCTTCACCAGCTGCACCTGCGCCACATTTCAACCATCCACTTCTTTCGTCAAATGTTGCCTGATATTGAGAAATCACTTGCCATGTCACCAAACTGACTATCATTTTTAGGATGACGGGCTAATGGGAAATTGAAAAGAAATGAACTTACGTCACATTAGCTTCACACGACATCGGGTTGCAGCATGTTCGAAGTGCAAAACACAGGGAAAGATTTTCTGATAGAGGCTTTCGTCTATTTTGCGTGGAAAAATAAAACGTCTTGTATTGCTTCTAAAAACGAATAAACAGAAAAATACTTATATCATTCACGAAAACGTTTATACATAAATTATAGCCAACAATGAAAATACCTTCGGTTGACTAATTATTTCACGCGGTTATTTTGAGAAAATTATTTTTCACATCGTTCATTTTTTGCGAAAGAAACGGACCGTCAATATTAAAAGATGTCTATCCGACGAGGTACTTTATTATATTCTATGATGTTTGTTATGCTTTGATAGTTACAAAATGACTGACCGAAAGCGAAATGTTATGAAAACCAAAATGGCTTGCACTTAACAATGGTTTGTTATGTTATATGTCCTTATGCATGGGACATTTCATATGTACTCAAACGGAAAAATGTTACAAATGATCTATGAATTTTGGCCTAACGTGCAATATGTTTCTTGAACTTTTAATTTGCTCAATGTGGTCCCTGAACTTTTAATTTGCTCAATGTGATTCCTAGACTTTGGGTACATGTTGAGGTTAATCCCTGAACTATATGAAAATGTCTAATATTGTCTTTCCATTAATTCAAATTCAATGACAATATTGAATATTTTCATATTGTTCAGGGTCTAACTTGAACACGTATAAAAAATTCATGGGCCACATTGAACAAATTAAAAATTCATAAATTACATTACACGTTGGGTCAAAGTTCAGGAACCATTTATGTTATTATCCCTACTAGAAATTATGATTTCTTAGTACATAGATTTCAATCTCAATTGCCATCTCCTGTCTATAGTATTATTCATACAATTCATATATAAATGTCGACGACACAAAATACCACTTTCAGATATTTTGACTTAATACGAATCTCGATCAAGCAACTGTGCTGCCAACCTTCTTAATCAGTGAGTTACAAATAAGTGCATCACCAAAATGACTCACTGGATATGGCTGGAACACAAAAAGGATAAAAAAAGAAATTGCAGTCAGAGAGTCAATCTTGAATGACTTACTACGTTCATCATTTATTTATCTATCATTACTATGTCTACTCCTTTTTGTCCCAAACACGAGACAAACATGTCACTGGTGAAGATTATTAGGAAAGCCGGTTGCTCTCATTCCGACCTAACTTGAACAACCAATCGATGATGTTCTCTCTCTAATCAAGTCATTTTTTAAGGGTCTCTATGAAGACTTTCTCTCCATTCTCAAGTTAGTCACCATCTCTCCATTATTTTGAACACAGAATCTTGGAATCTAAGAGATTTTAAACATAACTGTGATGACAACCGATAGCTATGTTTGAATTACCAAGAAGGGAGCTAGTTAATAGCAATGACGACACCGATTGAATGAGATGACACGAATTCTCTCAGTCCTCCCCACGCTACCAAATGCAAAACAACATCATATGTGGCGCTTCCACCCCAATTGCGGGGCAGGATCACCTGGTCATTAAGGTTAGTAAGACGCTTCAACCGCCCAAGATACGTGTATGAACCGACAAAGTGCATTTCCTCATCATATGGAGAAAAAAAAACAGACATACTGTATTATTGTTCGCTTGTTTTGTGACAAGGAAAATCTTTTATCGAAATTCGTTCTTTGATTTTTATTAAAAGGGTTCTGTGGCTCAGTTATTAAGGAGGGTTCTGGTGAAAAGTGTGTAGCAAGAGATGGATTGAATGTAAATAGTTGAATATGGATTGTGAGATCAATAAAGGGTTGAACTTCTACAGTTTACAGTATTCCTAAGAAAACAGTAGCTGAAAGGGAAACAAACTCAACTACTAGGAACGAAAGAGTGCAAGAAATGTAAAGTGCAGAGAAAACTTGAACTGCAATGAAGACAAGTGTGTGTGTGTGTGTTTTTTTTTTTTTTTTTTTTTGTCGATCTATCCCTTCTCCTTTATCTTCATTGCATATTTGTAATCTCTTGCATATTGTAATTGTTCAATCAGTTATTCTCATATTTTTTAAATCTTGAATCTTGGCGAATTCAATAACTTCCCTTTTGCACACAATCTTCATTGCTTGTCCACCAAACATTCAAATGATTCCTCTTGATTTGTAACTTTCACAATGGATTCAAATTTGGATCTTCTCAAATAACTTTCCATGATCTACTCGTGTCCATTAGTTTTGCTTTTGGCTTGTAACTCCCTTGAATCTTCTTAACTAACTTCCCATGGTCTGCTCGTACCCATTACTTCTGCTTTTGGCTTGTAACTCCCTTGCTAACATGGCTAACTTGGCAAACTCATGCTCAATAATATTCTTGTATTTCCCTCTTGCTGACCTCTTATGATTCTAGCAACAAGTTTCTGCATTACTCGTAACTCACCGAATTTCGGGGTTTAATAACCTTGCCTCCCACTTATCGAATCTCGGGGTCTAAAGGCTCTACAAAATTTCTTCGATACATCATTCCCTACTTACCGAATCTCGAGACATAATGGCCTTGCCATTCGTTCGGTACATTGCTTTTGACTTACCGAACCTCGGGGACATTGTGATGCTGTTGTCCATTCAGTATTTGTACTTGTTAGTTTTTGGTGTCAACAATTATCCTTTGAGTGAATATGAACAAGTTCTCATGAGTTATCCTCGTCCTATGAGTTTTGATTTTCTCGATGAATCGAACTCAAGATTATAAGCCTCCTGCAACATTTATAGGCAGATGATTAGAAGGACATGCTCGTTTTACCATTACAACGTCGCTTCATGGAGGCAAAAACAATATCTGCATCTGCGATTAGCTATGTTTGCTGCAAATTGCAATCTCGCATCTTTATATTATCGTGGAAATAGAATAGTGTAAACCAAAGCTATTGGTTCGGTTATGTTCGTGTTTGGATGTACAGAAACACCCTCAATACAATAGTTTTAAATTGTTAATTTTATTTGACATTAATCTTATTATTCGATAATTATACGCACTAAGTATAATTTCAAATTAGTAAATTACCAATTATTGTTATCATTTAATATTAGAAATATTACTAATGAGTTAGTCACTATAATCTATAATCATTGAAAAAATAATTGTCGAATAGTATAAGTTTAAAATAGCTAATCATCATTTGATATTAATGATTTCTTTGTTTACATTTTTAATAATATGTAAATAATATTCCTTAATCATATATTTATGTGTTAGTATTATTTATTTCAGGAATAAGCGAAGAAATAACTCTGAAGATATGAAATGGTCCTTCCAGTGCTTGGACACCAACCAAACATGGTTGAACGGAAAAAAAAATCGGGACCCTCGTTCCATTCTCATTCCATCCAACCAAACATGCAATTATATGATGTCTATCACACGATTTCAAAATGATCGGCCTTCGGAACCACGAAGTCAGGCTTAGTATGCAACTCAATGGGAGAATTATCAAAAATGTCCTAAACCTATTGTAATTGTGTCAATTAAGTCTTAAACTTTTTTTTCCCAATTCAGTTATGAACCTTTTATATTTGTATCAATTCAGTCTATTTGGCCGGTCGTTGTTGCCATGATATTTTTTTTTTCAAAGTTTGATTTTTAATATCAATTTTAGTTAAATTAAATACAGAAAATATGGTAAAAATTTTTTAAGAAGAAGAAGAAGAGGAGGAGGAGAAGGAAGAAGAGAGAAGCAAGCGGTGAGAGTTGCAAGCCCTGGTCATCGCCGCCCCCACCCCACCATCGCCAAGAAGGGCTTGTGAGGATGGGGGATGGCCGATGGGGGTCGCTAGGCACTAGTATCCCTCGTCGAGACCGGGCTAAGGGTCACCGTTGGTGCTCGGTGATCGCCACCACTCATCCCCACCCTTGCAGGCCCTTCCCGGCGATGGTAAGGCGGTGGCGACAAGGGCTCTTGGTGTGATGACCCGAAAATCCTCACCTACTTATGGGTGAATTAGTATTTAATAAGTTTGGATTATTGGATAAGCTATAAGGATTTTTATCCAAACTCCAGGGTATTTTTAAGGAATTTTTATTGATTCGGTACCATTTTTAGGAACACAATATAGAACTTTCACTTGCTTAAAGTAGGTGTAGGTTAGTACTTGACAGTTTATGATCATTTGGCATGAAAATTGGAATTTGGCCAATGTAAGCACGACAAATCAAAAGCAACTGATGAGTTGCTGACTCTAAGCACGACATGTTATAAGTTGACTCCACTACAAGCAGCTAATTAAGCATGACACGTCATGCTGACTCTATTGCAAGCTGCTATAAGTCGCTAACCGCAAGCCGACTAGTCTAAATTGACTGGACCATTATAAATAGAAATCACCTTCAGTTTATTCAACAAGTTGGAAATTCTGCCGTTACTCTACTGGAACGCCGACCGACCGCCAACCGCACTAAGCCGACCGCCGTCCGCACGCCGTCACCATGAATCGCAGCGCTATCGCCGTTCAACCGCCCTAGAGTTCTAACCGCTTTAGCACCGCCTCAAGCCGTAACAGCCTTTGATTGTCCGGCGTTTCATTCATTCCATCCATTCCATCCATTCATTTGTTTGAATTCTCGCTTAGTCGAGGTAAGTAGATCTATATCCTTATTACTATGCTTTCTATGATTATGGATGCGAGTGTTGGATTCTGTTGATTGATGTATTGTGATAGAGGATTTGGATATCATTATGAGATCTACTGTCTATGAGGATCGTGTTTGCTTTGGTAGGATTCCGATATTTGTCGTTGATATGATATGTGTTTGGTTGTTTGGACGATCGTCAATTCCGTGATGTTATAGTTGGTTTGGTAGTTTGGCCTGGGGATCCTACTTGCGGAGGAGCTTCAACTTACTCCCCGTTGATTCACCATTTTTCAGATGAGCAAGATAGATGGACGCTGTGGATGATGATGCTGGAAATCCAGAATAGATTACCTTTCCTTTGTAAATCCTCCTAGATAGTCTTTGTGTTTTAAAGAGTATTGTAAATGGATTAGTTCAGATATGAATAAAAGGCTATTGTTTGGCATGGGTGTTATCTGGTTAGTGAAACCATGAAAGGACATACACTTTGTATAGGCGTACCAGTCACCGGCTATTTTGTATTTCCATGCACTTGTATCCGTATGGCTACTTGATTGTTTTTTACTTAGAGCTTCTGCATACGCCGATTACTTTGATTAATGAAAGGAAAGATTAAATAAAGAAGAGAACGAGGTTTTGGAAAACCTTCTGTGGGGTGATGACGGTATGGGACATCACACTTGGTTATTTCTTCTTCTTCTTTTAATTCTACCTTATTTTTTTAATTTAATTTAAATAAATTTGATGTTAAAAATTAGATTTGAACCCAAAAAAAAAAAAGAGTCAATGTCAGCATCAGCAGTGCTACATCGGTGCCGGTCACCTAAATAAACTAAATTGACACAAATTTAAAGGGTTTAGAACTGAATTTTTAGAACTTTTTTAATAATTGTCCCGCGACTCAACTCATTCATGCAAGCTTAGTCGCATGTCCATTGTGGTACTCGTGCATGGAATTTGTTCAACATAAACCTCTTTCTCTCTTTCGTCTTCCTTCCTCTGGGGTTTTAGTTTGCTCACCATAACAACATCAGCAGTTCCTCTGCACCGGTGGGGAGAATAATCTTGTGTTCTCTTTTCTCAGGCCGTGAGGAGGACTTTTGAGAGCTTTGAGGGCTGGTCGGTGACGGCCTAGTAAGTCGTAGGGGGTCAAGGTCTCCAGTTCACATCGAGAACAGAGTGTCTCTGTCCAATGAAGACGAGAGATCCTCTCTTTTTCGTAGTCGCAAGACCTCTCTGCGTCGTTCCCTAGGCCGTTAGGTTAGAGACCATTTGCCCATCTTTCATGCTGATCTCAACATCGAAGGTAGTGCGTGAGAATTTCTTGTGTCCAAACAGTTCCGAGGATCTCGTACGGCTCGTATCCATCTAGATGCCGCACGATCGCTAGGTGCGTAAGGTGATCTTTTGTATCATCCATGCTTAAAAAGACAAACCACCTTCACTGTTTAATACAGCAATAAACCGAACAGTCGCCTCTATCAGCTCCATTATTGGTGCATGTCCTGTTTGAGCAATTCGGGAAGAAGCAAAAATCGCTGTACGACAAAATCCTCGATTGATGATGGGCCATGACACGATCAATCGGCCATGCCATGATGCATTCAACAAATGAATCCCTGGTCGGGCGTATGGATCAACTAGCATCGATCCAACTCAACCGAACATCAGCCAAGACGGTCGAGCGAGCGGATCAACGAAATCATCGGTGCATGAATCGATGCATGATACAATGGACGAATGGAATGAATCACCGAACAATGCGTGGATCGTATAGCCTGACTCAAAGCAGCATACGATGCAGAACTCATGCGACACAATGTCACGATTCATGTAGTGACCAACCTAGCGGGCAAAGCGGACAGACATGAGACCTCTCGCCTCCTTCGAGCTTCTAGAACGTGTTGTATCAAGCAATATCACCTAGATGGGGTGAATAGGTAAGTTTGAACTATTTTGAAACTTAATGTTGAATTTAAACAAGTTTAGGACTCATACTAAATAAGTGCAATAGAAAGATGTGCATAAAACTAAATACAGTAAAAGAGTCTAGAGAAAGAAAGAAATGCACGCAAAGTTTATAGTGGTTCGGTTTTAGCAAGCTTACATCCACTCTCCCACACCGAAAGCCGATTGATTGGATTTCACTATATGAATCGTTGAAAAGTTACAAGAAATGTATCACTCAATTACTCTTACAAAGACCTCTCAAAGATCGACCGAACGGTTCTCTGGAATAAGAATGTGACTCTGAATAACTTAGGCACCATGGAATTGTACATTCTAATCTCACTCAATTGGTCACCATGGATCTTCCTTTTATACTCATTTACCTCCAAACTAGCCGTTGGGCAAGTCTTCAAAGGATCACTCTTCAATCGTTGAGTATACGCCATCGATCATAATTGAACGAAACCGTATGTGGGAAGATATAGTAGCCGTTGGAGTAGAGTAAGAACTCTTCAGATTCGATCGCCCATACAACCAAATCCTCAATTTTCATAAGTAGAGTTAATTCAAATATTTAGCAAAACTTATTCCTGGAAGGTAATATCCAATCGAAGATATTCTCCTAATCTGATTAGAAAATAATATTGTCAATCAAAGATTATAGACTTCCATAAATAACGCAACAAAACCAAAAACCCGCCAAACGTGGGTATTTAGAATTTGTCGAAAATATATTGCAAAATCTAAACATAATTCAGAAGCAGTCTTTAAAAGAAAAAATTCTTTGAATCTAAACAGACTAGAAAAGTGACTATGAGCTCTAATAAAGTCATTGCTGACATGTCACATAAATCTTCTCGAGATCAAGTCTTTAGAGGCAATATCTTGCTCCATCTAAATAAAATATTTTAACTATGAAGCAAACATGTGACAACTTCACTTTGAGTTTGAAAGCCAAGTTTGGAATAATATAAGTTTTTATTTACATGTTCATTCCTGCAATAAAAAGTTTATTTACTTTAAACAGATTCTTTCTAAATAATGATATTTCTGTCAGAATCAAAATATTCAGAGGGAAGAGGACAAGCAGAAAATGACGAAACAAAGCAACCCATGGGGCTGTCCACACAATGATTCTGCCATGGGGGAGCCGAAAAGACTCACAAAGAGACAACCCATGTAGGATAAAGCATGAGGAACTCAAACAAGCAAAATAAAGGGAAGAGGACAAGCAGAAAATGACGAAACAAAGCAACCCAAGGGGCCATCCGAAAATCTTCCTTGTATTATAAATAGGGTGAATCCGCACTTTGTAAATCACCTTGTACACATAACATCACACAATGGAACATCCATTCTCTCCCACAACTTACTCTCTCTCGATTCCCTCTCATCCCTCTTCATTCGAGCATTGTGAGTGAGTGAACGATTCTCAGGCCTAATCTTGACTCATGCACAACATCACTCAAACAACCCTGAGTCGCCGCATAGTCGTGGTTCGAACAACCAGCCTGTGACACAAACATCTTTGAAGAGAGCAAAAATCGAGAAAGAACTCTTCACTTCCCTTCAAGTGAATGAGAAGAACTATACATGTAACCTGCGAAAACGACACCCCAAAATCACGATAATTAGAATTTAGAACACGAGAATTGAGAAAATGGGATTTGCACAATACAAGACTCAAGTGCTTCTCCTTTATTGCCCTTTGTATCACTAGCTTAATGAGACCGCCTTTCACGAATCGAGTTCCGTAACTACTCCTCATGTGAGGTTATTTGTACATCGGGGTTAGAGGAGAGACTTGAATACTATTTATAGAGTTCTAGCCATAGAGCCTCTCATCACAGGCCGGACTTTACTCGGCCCTCACCAGTTAGCCTTTTATTAGAATAATTAAAAATTTTATATCTTACGTTATTAGATCAATCCTGCAAAATAGTAAATTATAATTTCAATTAATGTAGCCCAAATAAAAAAATTACATAATAATCTCAGTGGTCGCCTCTATCATCTCCATTGTTGGCGCATGTCCTACTTGAGTACGTAGGGAAGATGCAAACATCTACGAACAGAACAAAAAAAGAGATAGAACTCTTCACTTCCCTTGAAGTGAAAGAGAAAAACTATACAGTTTGATGCTCATTGTGATCCGCAGTCATAGACGGAGATGACACGGGACCAAATCATTTCGATAATCAAGATTTTATTCGTTCGACTTGTCTTTCATTTTTTTTTTTTTTTTTTGGAATATTGGGGATATAATTTGTTTTTCTAGTAGTTACATGTTTTATTAGATCAAGAGATAGAGTTTCCTGATTTATTTGCAATTCAAAACCGTATTTATAGGGTTGGCATAAATCAGCATAATAAAACAAAAAACTATTCTCTACTTTCACCTCACTTAGATCCCGAAACATGGGCACAATAATGCATCGACTAAGGTAATTGACTAAGTAATCCATAGCCTAATGCTTGTAGGGTTGGCTGATCACTTGGCTCCTCCGAGAGCCTCCTTCTTCGTAGGTCTCAACTCTCTTCCTTTTTTCCTTCCACGTCTTGACATTATTGCTCTTCATGTGCCCGCTCAATCTGCCAACTTGTCTTCTTTCCCCCGTAACACTTTTACAAAATGCAACATTTGCTTTTGGCCAAAAGCATAATCTTTCTCATCGAAAGAGAGAGAGATCACGAACACGAGAAGGGGAAATTACCAAAATAGTCATAAACCTATTGCAATTATACTAATTCAGTCATAAACCTTTTTTTTTTTTTACCAATTCAGTCCGAAACCTTTTGCAATTGTGTCATTTCAGTTCATCCAGTGAATTTTGATCGGTTGACGCCGACGTGGACGCCGGCTGGCCAACAATTGAATATTATAATATTTTATTGAATTTTTTAATAATTTTTTATGTTTTTTAATTTTTTTTTCTCTCTTTTTTGTCCTTCCCCCTTCCCTCCCCACCTCACCCGGTCGACGGATTATGGCAACCGACTGGAGGTGAGGTGAGGTGGGGGAAGGAAAAAAAAAAAGAGAAAGAAAAGAAAAAAATTAAAAAAAAAAATTAAAATATTCGATTGCAGCCAACCGGTGTCCACGTCATCGCTAGTCGGCCAAAATTCACAGAATGAACTGAAATGGCATAATTGCAAAAGGTTTAGAACTGAATCAACAAAAAATAAAAAGGTTTAGGACTGAATTATCATAATTACAATAAGTTTAGGACTTTTTTAATAATTTTCCCACATGAGAACGCCACATTAAACCCCACCACCTCTTTCATGTGGACTCGGATCCTCTATATTTTTATTGCGCACTTAAATCGTAGCATGTACACAGAATTTCGACCTAATTCTATGCGTATCCAATTGTCGAAGTTGGTGGGACATGTCTCGTTCTATGCATGCCAAAAAATAACTAAGATATTATTTTTCGAGAGATTGTCTGAATATTTAAAATATTTGGATATGGATTTTTGTCTATAAAAAAGAAAAGAAAAGAAAAGAACAGAACGATATCCGCCTCCTCGTAATCCTCTCATGCACCCCAAGAGCGTGCTCCGCGAATTTGAGCCGTTAAAGTTCAAAGATTGACCCCCATTTTCTATTCTCAATGAGCGGCCGATAATAATGACAAGTGGCCCTCCCTTTGTATAGTTTTGGGGTCACAAAGCCTTGTCTACTTATTGCACCTACAGAAGAAAAGTTTATGCCACGTGTAATAATCCGATCCGACAAGAGCGTGGAGTGAACACCAGAGCAAGAATATCCAGACATGGAGTGGCTCCTGACTTACTTTTAGGATAGCGAATTGGGGGCAAAAGTGAACTCAATCGTAGATCGAATAAGGGGATGACGTTATCGAATTATATATGTGAAACTAGAATTAACTCACAATTGGGTCTTTTGATATGATGGCAACATTTAAGATTAGATCTGTAACGTTAAACGTCTTGAGGCGAGAGCACTACCATGACAAATGACCTAATTGTATGCTAGATGACAAAATCGTAAGGTATAAGGTGGGATGATTTAAAAGAAACAATACCCGTGTAAGTTAATAGAAGGGTGTCATAATATGGCATCAAAGCAAGACCTCCTACACTAAATGTACGGTTCCAGAATGAATCAAACAAAAACTTGTGGCCCTATAACAATCCGTTCTGAAGAGAGCGGAAAGTGTTCGTCGGGGCAAGAGAGCGCAAATAAGGAGCGGCTCTTAGAAAGCTTCTAGTATGGGGAAGTGGGAAGCAATAAACCAAATTGCACACCGACAAAGGGGTAGTGTTCCTAAATTATATAAGAGAAACTGGAATTAGTTGCTAGAAATGCCTTTTAACATAACAACAATGTTTTTAATTGGAAATAAAGTATGCTCAAGTGAGAGTACTATCAAGATTTGTGACCTTTTAGGAAAATGCCCACACATACGCCAAAGAACAAAATTGATGGCCAAAACGAATAATATCTCGAGTAAGTTAATTCAAATATATCACATGACATGTTGAAAAGTTCACTCAATTTAAGTGTTAACTATATGTTGTTTATTTATTGTTCGATTGGAGAGAAAGCTTTCTGTTGAACAATAAGTTTAACGGTTGCATGACCCTTAAACAACACATCACGTCATACAATTTTGATAACACCCTGCAAAACTTTATGAATATAACGCTAATTGTCCCTATATCTAAGGGTGCGCATGGTAACACTTTTAGAAATGAATTTCTACTCCATAAGTGCTTTTAGAGCAGAAATCCGTTTTGTAATGTAACTTTTGAAGCGAAAATCCATTTAGTAAAAACTTTTACTTTTGAAATGAATTTTCACTTCTGAAGTTGTTTTTCCCTCAATTTGAGAAGTTAAAAAAGTAGCTTCTCAACTTAAGAATATTTCTTGGATTAAAAAAAAAAAACTCACAAAGTATTTCTCGCCTCACCTTCTTTTCATTACGCCCTCACTCTCTTTTCAATTAGGCCCGCCTTCGCCATCTTCCACCGTTGGCCACCGCCAACCACCAATATCCACCGCCACCGCCGACAATCGCTGACCACCACCATCGCCAACCACCGCCGGCCACCGCCCATTGCCGCCCGCAACCACCGCCGACCATCACCAGCTGCCGGCCATGACCACCACCCTCTCCCAGCCGCCGCCACCGAGTCGTCATCTCTAACATCCGGAGTAAAAAATAAATAATATTTTTTATTTTAAAAAAGTAAATAATATGTTTTAATAATAAAAATTATTTTTTAAGGAAATGTAAAAAGTTTAAAAATGAAGTAGAAATTTTTTGGCCGCCAACAATAATTTTTCATAGAAGATTTTCCGTTAATAATATTTTAGAATTAGAAATTTTCAACCATTATCACACGAATGTCTATGATCAGAAATCAATTTCTAAAGCAGAAGTGGAAAAATCAATTTCTAGCCAGAAGTTGATTTCTAAAGTAAAAGTGTTATCATGCATGCCTTAAGTAATGTAACACCTTTAGGTCACGTGAAGTCCGACATAATAAATTGAAAGGAGTCCGGAAAAAAAATTGAATCGGAATTTTGGCACAATCCTAAAGAAACCCTAAACAACATGCGTACAAGACTCCTTTTTTGCGAAATGTGAACTCATTAACAAATGTCATATAATCTAATCGATTTTCACTCCCTTAGCGAATGTAATTGTTGATGATTTAAAATTTGGCATAATAGCTCAAAATATCCCATGTTTTGGTCCCATCGCACAATAGCTCACCGATTCTTGAAATATCACAGATTATCTCCCGAACTTTGAATTTTTGTCTCGAACATTTTAATTAGATCAATTCAATCCTAAACATGTTTGTATTGATACTAATTGAATTTTCATCCAGCCAATTTTGATCGAAAATTGTTAATCGGACCACCGATTGTCCTACGTGATACAATCGGCACCGACATGAACATTTTTTTTTCTTTTTTCTTTTTTTTTTCTTTTCTAGACCTTGTTTGTTTTTGTTGTTAACCGGCAAGGGCTGCCAGCCGACCCTCGCCGGCCATGAGCGAGAGCCGGGACGCCATCACCCGTGGCAAGCGAGAGCGTCCCGGCCCCCACCAGATATGGGTAATGGGCGTAAAGCGCTCGCCGCCGATCCGGGCGTTGCGGCCTCACTTGGGGCCGGCGAGGGTTAGTTGGCGGCCATTGCCGGCCAATAACAAAACCCTCACCGATCAATGACCAAAAAATAAAAAAGTAAAGCCCAGAAAATAAAAAAAGAAAGAAAAAACCAAAAACTTATTAAAATTGTTAAAATATTGTTATAATAATATTAAAATTTATCCACATCGGTCAGCGTCTACATCAACTATTTTCAGTCAAAATTAACTGAATAAACTCAATTGGTAGTAGTGTAAAATGGTTTAGAACTGAATTTGTGACAGTCCGATTTTCCCGTCATTTCGAGATCTTTGACTGTAAGATATCCGTTGAAGTATTTCGGTTATATCTCGCTCGGATCCGATCAATCGCGAGTTAACTAACCGAAGGGGAAAGGCTAACGTGTGACGAGATACGTGAACCTAGGAAATTCATTTCGAAAACGGCATTTTGACCATAAGGGTCGTTGAGGGAATATTTAGAGTTGAGGCTGATCTGAGAACGATTAAGGGATTCATTGCTAGTGTTATACGGTTGGGATGCGGGTGATGCCGCATAACCAATGTATGATTTGCAAATTTCCCTAAATCGATTTATGACGATCGCGGCCGTCGGGGCTAGTAATAGACCATTGCGATTTCATGACAACCAAGATAGCCGTGATTTGAATTTTTTTAAATGTGATGAGAATCACAGAGTCAGCACGCGTAATGTCCGCAAAAGCCGCCCGTTAGTTTGAGATAAATTGAAATTACGGACGACGAGAATTGATCATGAAATGGGATCTCAGAAATGGAAAAAAAAAATGGAAATGAAGATTTGTTAAAAAAAAAAAAAATGAGTTTAGATTGGACGACGCCTAGTCGGGAATGAAAATCAGTGAAAAATGGATTTTCGGACGAAGGGTGTGAAAAGACGATTTTGCCCCTAGAGCTTCGACCCTATTTTTATTAATCGGACAAGGGAATTATTGTCATTTGTTTATTCCATTTATATCAGCAGAAATTAGAGGGGCAAAATTGGAAGGAAAGTGTGATATTATGTGTATAATGACAAATGTCATTAATCCATGGAGCTTAATTAATGAGCTTGACACCTAAGAGGATTTGGATGAGAATGAGCCATCTTCTTCTTCAACCTTCTGGTTACTCACGTGCAAGAGCAGATCAGCACCACCATTACCTCCATTTTCTCCTCCCTTCACTCCCTCACGCACAGGAACAGTTTACCCGACCAGTTCTGATCGCCAACTTCCCGGCCGTCCAACCTTCCAACCGTCGACAACCAGCCAGTGAGCCACCTACCACTGCGAAGATCAGCCTGTTGTCGAACTTTTCCAAGTGGAAGTGCACCGTTTGAGCCACTGTGGAATTCAGGGCAGCCAATCTCCCGTGAGTCGCCGGAAACTGACTCAACCAGAGGTAGGCTGCTGTTAGTATTTCATTGGACCACCAAACGGACGAATTTTGAGCTCAAATTTTGGTGACGTTTAGTAGACATGTATATGATGTTTCTGTAAATTTTTGGGCGAAAAAGAATGATATCTTGACCTTGAACCACTGTTGTGTTCAAAGGAGCAGAAACTGTCCAATGGCGGATCAGAAGGAATTAGCGCCAAAAGAGGACCAACTGGTGTCGCCTTGAGCCAAAATTTTCGGTGAGGCCCCTTAATACATAGAACTTAGTGTTAACAAGGATATTGATGGATAAATTGAAGGATTAGGTTGAGTTGTGGACTGTTTGAGCTGGATTGAAACAGAACAGGGGGTACCCTGTTTCGGTTCTGTTCTTGCTGAGTTAGAGGGGACTGTTTGTGATGGAATTGAGATGTAATTTGATCCTTGAGCCATGTTAGGGTGTGGAGTGATATGTTGAGGAAGTGTATGATCGATGATTTGGCATTTATGCGAAGGAATATTGATGAATTGATTGATTTCCTCTAGGTTGCTTGCTGCCCTGTTCTGAAATTGTGGGAGCCGAGGTGTTTAAGGGCTAGGGAAAGAAGTGTTTTGCTAATTAAGCTTAAGGTAAGAAAGTTCTTATACCTTGGCTAGAACGATTAGGTTCAATTGGGCGAATACGATGAGGATTGTGCAAATTTTTGTGAGTTACGGTGATGTTGTTTGATATGTGATTTCGCGTTGTGCCAATTGCTTAAAGACTCATTGAATAGCCTTGATATGTATTGATTGCCTCTTGCTTGTTGAAAATTTATGTTCTCACATGCCTTTTATTGTTGGCTCTATGTGTGAACTATATTTGAATTTGAAGTCATGAGTATGATGAATTGCTGGCATGCTTGAAAAATTGTGGTACCCCGATGCGTAAAGACGCGGGGTGGAAATGGCCAACGTCCCGATGCGTAAGTGACGCGGGACCGAAATTATGATGTATCGACACGGGCCCGAGATGATTTTGAAAACCCGAGACGTTTTACGTGGGTTTTATCGATGAGACGGTCCGATGCGTAAATACGCGGACCTAGCCCGAGGCGTTTCACACGCGGGCTGGAATCGAATGAAGGTGGAAAGAAAGGAAGGCGTGGCTTGGTTTGGTTATGTGCATCGTCTTAAGTAAATGATGAGACATATTGCCATGATTGAGTAATTGATACTTATTGTTATGCATGTGCTTTGTATAGTTGTTGTATGCATCACGTTACTATGCATATTGAGCTTATGTTGTTTTTGTCTGAATGAACCGTCGGTCTAACCTAGGGGTAGGACTTGCCTTCTTGAGATGTAAATCTCACCCCGTCGTGGGACCTTTCTTTTTCGAGATCCTAGAAATTGAAGATGTTACTGTCCGATTGGGTGAACCCCAAGAAATGACTAGGTACATTGAGGAGTTTCCTGAAGGTGGAGATGTAGTATATATTAGAAGGACGACTGTGGTATGGGTAGATGAGCCTGGAGCATCTTATAAGCCTCATAGGTTCGAGGCATGGTTTCGTAGAGTAAACGGGGTCGTATCCGAACAATTAAGGCCCCAAGATGTGCCAGAAGGGGTTGTACCTTCTTGGTGCCACCCTACCAGGGATGAGATAGAAGTCGAAGTGTCCACTGTAGGTTCAAGGAATATACCCGAAAAAGAATCAGCGAGAGAGGAAAATATAGAAGTAATAGAGATTTCGGATTCAGAAGACGATGAGATGGACGAGGATTCAATCGAAGTGCGGTTGGAGTCTTCCTCCGAGTATGTTCCCGACGAGGACGCGAGCCAAGGCGAGGACACTAGTACTTTCTAGAGTCTCCGCTGTTGGTCGACTTTGATGCTACTTTTGTTGGAGACGGTGTTAGGTTAGGGCCTGGTGGTTTCATTTTTGGTTTGCCGTCTTGTCTCCGTGACCTCGGTTGTGTATATTGTTAGTTTTTCTTTGTTTTTGTGGTATTGTTTGTACGGACATGTATGTATTTATCTATTTGCATTTTTTTTTATGGATAAAGTCTTTTAGTTTCCCCGTATCTCATTAAGTGGATGTAGTGAGACGATGGACTGGAGTTGGGTTTATTTTCTTTCGCTTCTCGCTTGCGAGTTTCTTTCATTCGCCGTACATGAAGAGTATCCTGGGATAGCACTTACGGTGTGTTATGGATGTCCGTGCTCATAAGGGAAGCGGGGCGTCACAAAATTGGTCCAATTAAAACGTTTAGGATTGATTTAGCACCAATATAATAAATTTAAGATTTTTTTTTATACTTTTTCCCTCATTTCTTTGGTCAAAACAAATCCCTCTATCAAGCGATTTTATCAAGAAAATGAGCTTAGTCCATTTTCGTTTGACATTTATCGGGCTATAGACACGAAAGAACATTAGCAATAGCAACGAATATCAAAGTCCAAGAGCGATGATTCATAACATTTGAAAGGGCGGGAGCTATTTTATGACAATGAGAGCAATATGAAGTTTTCTAAAGTTTGGGGAGAGAGAGAGAGAATGGAGTCATAACCTAAGTAGCATTGACACAAGACATGACACGACACGACACGACACGTCATTCCTAAAAAAATAGAGAATTTCGACATGTCGTATGTTAAATGTATATTTTTATATATACATGATACATATATACATAAAAATACCCGCGATGAGGTTCTTTTTTTTCTTCTCCCGTTAAGGATTCACGATTATTATTATTTTTTTGAGCTGGCTAGATATATGACTTAATCATATATATTTTAGATAAATTAACATTTTAACTCTTAAATTATTAAAATTTTTTAAAATTAACTCCATGCGTATCAAAATGACGTGTCGGAATGCTGAACTTACGTGTCTCTAGCATGTCCGGAGTGTTGATCATGTGTTGATCGCATAACAGAGAGTGTCAAAGTGCCGGAGGGTGTTAGATATGACACGGTACAATGAGAAAGCCTCCTAAAAATATCCGTGCTTTTTAAGCCATGACTAGATAGAGGGAATAAAGGAGGGTGATGACATAACCACTCGTGCGGGGGAGAGTTAAGGCATAAACCAATGGGGGGAACAAAACGGGGGGCTTTGCGGGATGACCTACCTAACCCACTCGTGCGGGTGGCCAACCGCTGCAAATGATTGCCCCCCCACGAGGGCAGGAGCCACACGTGCGGGTGGGTGGACAGGATGGTGGTGGGCAAGCAGTATGGAGAGAAGAGGGGGAACAAATTAATTGCTCACCAAATCCTTTCTACTTTATCGTTAACGAGGCTTGGAAATGACAGAGACACAGAGAAAAGTGCTTCTTTACAACTGGATTCTGATGAGACTGGGATTTTGGTGCAAATCGATTTTCGATTAGATTGATTGATTGATGGATGGAATCAAGCACAGAGCTGAGCTTGGGGATCAGCTGTCTGCTAATGAGACAAATAGTGAGCTGAGCTTTGGGGGGCCATGGAGGAGGTGTGCATTCATACACCACAAGCCTTCTGAGTCCAGCCCTAGTTCTATTAACATGGACGTCCTACCTTTCCTCTTTGTTGCTTTTAAGATTCTAATTCCTCCTCCTCCTTCTCAGGCGAAGACAGACGACGGTGGAGGAGAAGGGAGAAAGATGATTCTAGACTTCCGAGCAATGGGGGCGAAAACTACCCATTTTTTATCTCTAAAGTTAACTTAAACATTCTCGTAAGATAAGGATATTTTGTTAAGTTATATGAGCCTGGATTTAGGTTTTGCACCGGTGAGATATCGCAAACCTGTATTACACCCGAAACTTACTATTCAGAGTTTGGCAGGATGGGTATCCAATTATAGTATGCGCCACTTCCATCCCCGCACATGCCTCGCAACCAACTCTCGATGTCCAAATGAAACTTGCCATTGAGATTTATATATTCTTTCTTCCTATGAGCCGTTTGAATTTACATTACCTCAGCATTGTTTGACATGCTGTTGAGCGAATTATTCATTAGGACAACATCCGGAGATGGAGATGAGGAAGGAAGGAGACTCTTGCGAAATTGAAAAAAAAAAAAAGAGCGAGAGAGAGAGAGGAGATTTCGTAAGTGGATTTTAGTGAGGTCGGTATACCTAATGCCTCTCGGAACTTTTTTCTTCTTTCATGTCTTGGGAGAGCGACCCTCCATGAACCCTAAAAACAACAGTGACATCGACTCCTGTCCAAGTTGAGGGTTTGGTCCCCATTATTGCTCGCTCTCTCTCTCTCTCTCTCTCTCTTTATCGCAGAGATCGATTGGAGTCGCGGTCAAAGGCATTTAGTACAGCAGTCGTGATAATGGCGAAGGCCACTGGATAGCGTGAAGTCAGATCATCATTACTCTGGTGAGGCACGTGAGCGTGCAATCTCCATACACGACTTCAATTTTTGTTGTCTTTCTTTTCCATCCCCTATGTTTGTCTCACTGTTAGAAAGAAAATGCTCTTTGATAATACTGCCATGAAAGATATAATTTTAATTATAAATTTACATATTAATATTATATATTTTTACATAAAGTAATTATTAATTAAAAAATGGCGTGATCAGTTATTTAAAGCTTCTTTATTTAAAATTCATGGACTCAAATTTGATCTCAGTTGGATATATTTTTTGTTGCTTACTTGATCTAAAACTTATAATGATAACAAAGAAGAGCGTATCATCTGAGCCTATGTGCGCTCACGAAGCCTGAAGGGTAATTATTATGCGCAAACACTAATGATATTGCATGTCATTCCATTTTCGAGTCAGTTTATTATGCGGTAACAAATGCATGTCATAATCAAGATATTGAAATGTTATCCTTAATGACATGTAAACAAACGGGATGTTATTGGATGCAATCATAAAATTTCGTTGCATGTTATTGACAAGTGCCTCTAAAGTGCTAATTAAGTTTAAATAATACCCACTTTTTTCGAGTCTTTGGAAATGGAGAGCAGCACACATCTTGAGAAGACCACTCTTCAAAGGCAAAATTTTACATTTTCAAAGCACCTTTCTCAACGTCTTCTCGTTCACTTCTTAAACTCAATACTCCCTTGCTCTCAAATATGTTCATTACTCTCCTTCGTACCAACCATGAAGTACTCTATTTTCTCTCTCTCTCTCTCTCTCTCTCTCTCTTAGTAAGGGAAGAGGGAATAGTTGTTTATGTTTTTCGAGATTAACTAGGTTTTTCCTATACTGGAACTGGTCTTTCTTGGCTATGGAGTCCACTGCGAATGTCGTTTTGGACGGAGTGTCTTTTTATCTAATCACAGGTCTAATAGGTTAGCGACATGTATGGATTTCGTCTTTGTTGAATTTTGATTCAATTTGCGACGTGCTCAACATATTAAATAAGGAAAATCTCACTTTACAAAGCAGTGATTTTGCAAAATACGAGATAGCCCATGTTTTGAAAACTGCGAAGCTTCTTAATTAGTCACTTAATTGGCGTCCTTCCTTAGGCACTCATTAACAAAATTTTAGTAAAACAAGAGATGAAGGCCTAGTTGACACAAAAGTTGGCGATGATTCGATACGTTAGGCTGGCCAATCGTTTCCAAGCAGCAGACATCTACTCCAAACATCGAGTTAATTATTCTAAGAACTGTTTCGTAAGGCTGCTATTAACGAGTGATTTCCGAACATTTCTTCACCATACCCATTAAGAAATATTTACTTTTTAAATAGAGAAAAAAACCACTAATAATCCTAAATTATGATTACTATGACATATTTATTTCAAACTTTTGATTTTTTTTATGTGACACCAGAGATTCCAAACTCTTGCCCGCGTGACATTTTTTTTTTTGTGAGATTAAAAATTTCAAACTTGTACCCGTATAACACATTTATCGCAAATTAATTTTTTGTGACACCAAAATTCGTAGGCATGTGGCATATACATCCCAAATTGTGAGGTAAATTTGTCACGGATACAAGTTTATGATTTTTTGGATCACAAAAAAAAGTTTTGGATACATGTGCCACCTTGATATAAATTCGAAAATGTATTCTGTGAATACAAGTTAGAGATTTGTAATATCACAAAAATGAATTTAGGGTAAATAAATCATAGCAAGTACAATTTAGGATTTTTGGTGACTGCTTCTCTTTTAAGTACACCAATCAATGACAAATTTTTTCTGAATTATATATTAATGAGAATTTTCTAGATTCTTGTTCACACCATCCACCAAACAATAATTCTCTCTCTCTCTCTCTTTAATTTTTCTTTTTTTTTATACGAGCCATGCTCTCCATGCACGCATTATCTATAAAGAGACCGATAAAGCCTAGCATGTTGAATCATACACGACTCTCCGAACCCTAACCTAACCACCAATGTCGGGAGACTAAACCCTAATCTATTGGTGGATTATGGGAGGAAAAAATCTACTGAGAATACTAGGAATGGAATCAAGTTGGCAGCAGAATGGGATGTCAACGTTCGAGAACAGAAGCGTTTTTGGTCCCGCTCCCCACCCTTGACTTGAGAACGAAGCAAAGGGGGAGTTGGCCTCAGGAATTTCAATCATTGCTCACGCCCGGTTCAGAAAGTGAAAGATTGAAAAAAAGTATAATTTTTTTCTTTTTGGTGTTTCAGAGTGTTAAAGATTGTTGCAGACCGAATGATGATTTCGGGCCCCTGTTTTCAGAGTCACTTCAGTCACGATCTTTGACCAATGCCCATCACTGATGAAACCTTTTTTTCCCTGCAGATATTATTGTTCTTTTTTCTTATGGGGGATTGGGAGCTTGATGTATATCAAGATTGATGAATGGTTAGTATCTTTACAAGCAAATTTTGATAGGTTTTGACACTTAAGTAAATTCTTAAACTATTTCGTCTGAACTTTAAAACGCAAAATTCGAAGGTATCTTTTAAGATGAAGGAAAAAAAAATTTCTCTTAACTTAGAAAGACATCGGTAGGAAAGGTAGACTCCGCGTCAAATTCGAATGGCTACTGTCAAGTAGGTAAATATAGTAGCTTTCCGTACCTAGAGTAAGTTATTGAAACTTTGATTTCTGCATCGTCATCCTGTGCTTTATACAGCAACTTGAAACCAACTTGATGTCTATCAAGATTGATGTATAGATATTATCTTTACAAGCAAATTTTGGTAGGTTCCATCCATCTTGAGTAGGATGAAACAAACCCGAACAACATTTTCAACCTCAGATTTTAGAGGTTGTGCGAAGACTTTTCGGTCCTATTAAATCTTGGAGGACATAAAATTTTGTCCTTTTTTAATCATAAATACTTGGATTTGTCCGGCGCGTAGATATTTTTATGATTTGTTCGTAATTATATTTGGAAGTTCGATGGAAGAGGCAAAAAAAAATTACGTTTCGCTAGTTAAAATAGAGAGCATATTGGTGGTTCCCTATAGACACATTGGGTCTTGCATTGTGAAACGTTAGAAGAATCAAACAATTCGCATGCATTCATGGAAATTAATCGGCGAAACGATCGGACACATTAAAGGTAGCTTCTCCACCTTCTTCATGGAAATTTCCCCTTTTTAATGAGATTATTATACATGCCACGGTCGTTAAACAAACACTTACAATCTTACGTTTTTTAAATATCAATTCGTTAATCTTTAATATTATCAAGTGCCATGGGTGGAGATTCACGGACGCGAAGAATCACAATTTTGGATACCGCACAAGGAGCCCATCTGCCAGCCATCATCAAGGCAACACAAGCCTCCAATAATTTCAGCTGACTAGTAAACAACAAAAAAGGAAAAGGGATAAATGCATCGAAAGCCTTAAGACTTATCAAGAAAGTATAATTGAGTCCTAAAATTTTTAAAACAATATAATCATATCTTAAAACTTATCACGAAAGTGTACTCAAGTCCTAAAAATTTCAAAAAATGTAGTAAAATCCTAAAAATTATCACCGATGTGTAATCTATTTCTAAAACTTACAAACGGTGCAATTCACGGCAGGACTTAATTGGATCAATTTGAAAAGTTTTATGACTTGATTACACTTTTTTAAAGTTCTGGGATTCAATTACATTTTGGTATAAATTTTAAGACTTAATTGCATCTTCATGATAAATTTTAGAACTCAATTATATATTTTTTTGTTACATTGCTCATTGTAGTGCACACGTGTATGTAACCTTCCTTTTGTGCTTAATCTTTCACGAGCCTCAAAAGCAGAATCCAATTGAGAATCCCGAGCTCAAAAGGAAAATATACAACTTAAAGTTTTCTCTCCCCCCTTAGAATTAGAGGGGAGAAGAAATCGAGTAGGGCTCACTCCTTTTCTTTTGTTTCCTTCTTTTCCTTTTTGTGCTTTCGGCTAGGTTAACATCAAACTCATCGGTCCACACTCCTTTAGCTGGTTCGCATTTGTATAGCAGCAAGACATTGCAAGTCAAAACCAAGCACTTGATGTCATGCACGGGAGATCATGATGTCATTGTGACAAGTCGCGTGAGGTGAGAATGCAGGAGGGATCCTCAGCTACTTCCATACTTTACTTCACGTGCAAGTCACTGAATTGAGGAGAACTTTAGCATAGGTAAATTGATGGACCTCGTGGAAAAAAAGGCTTTTTTTTGTCTTTTGTGAAGTTAATCATTAATTTTCTTGTGAAGGAAATGATACTAGTGAGGTTTATCTCGGATCGGTTGTGGAAGGGATTGGTGGTCGGTTTATAAGTGTGAGGGGTAGTCTCACTTTTTGAACTAGCTTTTGGAATAAGAGATGCTCAAGACCACCCAATATTGGTATCAAAATCTAAGTTACCAACAAGTCTAAATCTAACGGACACACGGGAGAAATACGGGTTATTGCAACTCGACCCAAGATCAACATGTCCGAATCTAATGGACACACGAGAGAGATACATGTTATTACAGCTCTGACCCATGAATCAATATGTGAGGGGGAGATTGTTGGAGTTTATTCCACATCGGTTGTGAAATGGGCTGATGATCGAATTATAAGTTTGAGGGAAAGATATTTCCACAATTCTCTCATATCAGTTGGCATCTTGAATTTTGAAAACCTATGATTACCATCCCTTGTTACACATATCATTTGGTCCTACCTACAAATTTGCCATTTTCCTTCCTACTTCGCTCCACCCACCATTTCAAATCTACGCACAACGAAAACCCAATTGTCTAAAACCCTAATCCACCCACCTACCCATTACTTAGCCCCTCTTTGCCCTAATGCCATCAATGCTCGCCACCCCCATTGCCACTAGTCGCCACCCCTAACCGAGTTGTGATTCGTTAACCGAGCCATCATCGAGCTAAACCTAAATCTAGTAGAGCTCGACCCAAATCCGTTGAGGTCGACGCACGTGGAGCTATATTTGAGCTTAATGTCATCAATGATAAGAAAGAATGATTGAGAGAGAATAGTATTTGTTCTCTAATGAATGGTGTATGTAACAATGTACAAGACAAGCTTTTATATAGACTTCGAAGAGGTTAAGGATTTAGTACTCTCCCGATGTGGACAAGAGAAGCCTATATGTTCTAGCACCCCCCCCTCAAACTCAAGGTGGATCAAACAATGATAGTTTGGAAAGAAGAAATAGAAAGCGTTGTGATGTAAGAGCCTTCATAAAATAATCTGCAGGCTGATACTCGGTCCCAACAGAGGGGACAGAAATTATGCGAGCCTGGAGAAGATGACGAGTTAGATGGCACTCGATATTAATGTGTTTGGTACGCTCAATGAAGATTGGATTCGCACCAATATGGATGGGACTCTTGTTGTCACAATGCGGAGGAGTGGAAGCCGGGAGTGAAACATCGATGTCGGCAAGCAAGCGGCGAAGCAAAACAATCTCAATAGTAGTTTCAGCCATAACACGATACTCAAACACTGTAGAGGAGCGTGAGACAATCTGTTGTTTCTTGGCACGTGAAGAAATGAGAGAATCACCAAGGAAAATGGAATAGCCCATGACAAACTTGCGATCAATCACATTGGAAGCCCAATCAACATCAGAATAGACAAGTAACTCGAGATTAGAAGAAGGCAGCATAAATAAGGAACACGTCAAAGTGCCCCGAAGATAACGCAAGATTCGCAAAACAGCAACATAATGAACAGTACAATGAGCAAAACGAATTAGCTGACAACATGAATAGCATGAGTGATGTCGGGTCTGTAGATAATAAGATATACAAAACTACCAACCAAAGTTCTATAGTGGGTCACATTAGAAAGAAGTTCCCATCGTCTAGGCAAAGCTTTTGATTCAGTTCAATAGGAGTAGTAGCATAGAGCGGTTGTGGAGAAAATATCAGCGGTATACTTCTGCTGAGAAAGAAAGATGCCATGTGAATTGCGAGCAATCTCAAGCCCGATAAAATAGCGCAGTGGTCCAAAATCCTTCATGGCAAAATGCTGTTGAAGGTGCCTCTTGGTATGCTCAATATGAGCACGATCATCTTCAATAATGACCATATCATCCACATAAAGAAGAAGAATAGTGCAACCAACATAAGAAGTATGAACGAACATAGCATGATCAGCCTCACTTTGAGCAAAACTAGCAAATCGAATAGCATCATCGAACTTCTCAAACCAAGCACGAGAGGCCTGTTTGAGACCATAAAGAGCCCGCCGGAGATGACAAACTTGTCTGGAGGTATGAGCAAGATCAGATAGAGGCTGCATAGAGATCTCCTCTTGAAGATCTCCATGAAGGAATGCATTCTTTACATCGAGCTAAAACAGAGGCCAGGTTGCAAATTGAAGAAACAACAAGTAAAGCACGAACATTTGTTACCTTTGCTATTGGAGCAAACATCTTCTCATAATCAATACCATACTCTTGCAAGAAACCACGGGCAACCGGACGCGGCTTGTAGCGCTCAATATTGCCATTAAAACAGGTCTTCACCTTATATATTCTTTGACAGGATACCAAGGATCGACTTGGAGGAAGAGGCATAAGCTCCCAAGTACCGGTACTCTGCAAAGCCCGGAGTTCCTCAAACATAGCCTCACACCACTCAACATATTGAACTACCTCGTAATAACTGGTGAGTTCCTATATAGCATGAACAACGGCAAAAAGTGAACCAAACTTGGCAGAATAAGAAGTAATAGCAACATACCGAGTAGGCGGGCGCTAATCCCAAGAAGGATTACAACATGGCTCTAGAGGTGCGGAATTGTTAAGGAAGGGTGGAGCAGGAAATTCAACGGAAGAAACAGGAAGAGATGGAGAAGGTGTGGATATATCTGGATCCATAGTGGAAATGGGAACCGACGAAGATGGTGAAGGTGTAAAGATGACTGGATCCGGAGAGGAAATGGGAGGAGGAGGATCGGGGAATGGATCGGCGAGGAAGTCCATAAATGGAACATGAGATAACACATGGGGTGTGGCATTTGTAGGGAAGAAAGGGACATGCTCATGAAATGTAACATTGCGAGAGATACGCATTTTGGTCATAACAACGATAACCTTTATGCTCGGTGCTATAACCTAGGAACGCACACGGGATAGAGCGAGCAGTGAGCTTTGTACGATCAATGGGTGGGAGAATGACAAAACAAATGCACTTAAAAACTCGCATGTGAGCATAGATGGGAGACCGAGAATGAAGACACCGAAAATGGTGTCTTGATAGAGAATAGACGATGGTAAACAGTTAATGAGATGACCAGCTGTGAGAATGGCTTCACCCCAGAACTCGATAGGAATAGAGGTGGATAGTAAGAGAGCGTGAGTGGTCTCCAAAAGATGATGGTGCTTACGTTCAACAATCCCATTCCGAGTTGGAACCCCAAGACATGATAGGCGAGGAAGCGTGCTATCACCGGCCAAGAGAGAACGAAAAACACCCGAGAGGTATTCTCCCCCCGAGTTAGACTAAAAAACTTTGATTTTCATTTTAAGCTGGGTGGAAACCATGTTAGCTTAAGACCGATAAATGGAAAAGAAATTACTATGCTACGCATAAGATAGCCCCATGTATAGCAAAAATAATCATCAATAAAAGAGACATAATATTTGAAACCACTCTTGGAAGAGAGTGGGACAGGGTCCTACACATCAGAATGAGTAAGATCGAAAACAACACCAAATCTAGAGTAACCGCTAAGAAAAGGCTTACTAGATTGCTTGGCCAAAGGACAAATAGAACAAGGGGGAAGAATACCGGAAGAAACAAGACTCAAAGCACCCTATTGATGAAGGACAGTGAGACAAGAAGAAGGAAAATGCCCAAGACGCTGAAGCTATCGAACAAGATCGATGGTAGCCAACACAAGAACATGAAGGAGGAAGGTGGAAGATGGAGATGATGCGTAGTGTAGAGTTTGTCCCGTACATTGCCCAAGCGATTCTGCACAAAGCAAAAGCTGTCGATAAAGCTCATAATACATCCGACATTAGTAAGTAGTCCGATAGATAATAAGGTAAGAGCCAAGGAAGGAACATGTACTGCATTAGGGACACTAAAATTTCAAGAGACGATGAGACTACCTCGCCGGGTTGCCACAAGAGGAGAACCATCAGCGGTAAAGAAATGCGCTAGATGCTTAAGCTTAAAGAGCTGAGTAAGACAAGCATCGGAAGCGGACATATGTCTAGTAGATCCTTAGTCAAGTATCCAAGTAGCAAAAGTGTCACCCGAAAGAGGGAGTAGCCAACAAGATCGCCAAAAAACGAAATATATGCAGGAGTACCGGAGCCGGAAAAGAATCGAGTAGAGAAAGACTCAACCCAGTAAGCTAGGCCTCAAGAGCAGCAACATGGTCGTCCGTAGAGGAAGAAACTAGAGTAACAGACCGAGCCGGTGGAGACGAGGTAGAGTGTTGAATAGGACGCGGTGGCTCAAGAAGGTGCGAAGCATCCTTCTTCTTCTGCCAACAGTGTGACTCATTTGACTAGAATAGTGGCAACAAGCACATGGAGGGCGGCAAGAGCTACGAGCAGGTGAAGCATGTGGTGGAGCATCCAAAATAGCGGTGGAATAAAAAACTATAGAAGAGGAAAGCAAAACCAAACAAGTTTCCTCGGGCTGCAGTTCCTTAATAGCGTCAAGGAGGAACGGTCTAGGAGAGCGATGGAGAAGTCGATTGCGAAGACCTTCATAATGAGAGCTAAGCTTCATAAGGAAGTATGTAAACGGTGCTTTTCTGGAGTCCGGAGCCGTGTACACGGGCATTAAGTACAACACAAGCAAGTTGGGCAAAAAACAGGAGCAAGAATATCCACTTGACTCCAAAGGGACCGCATGTAATTATGAAAGTCCCGAATGGAGCGAGACCCCCGGGTAGTACAATAAATGTCATGCTCCAACCGATAAACCCAAATATCTCCAATTTGAGTAAACATCTCGACGAGCTGATCCCACAAATGCTTCGCACACAATTTGAGAAAATTGCTGGCGAAGAGCAGGATCAATAGAACCAAAAAGAATAGCCCACCCACGACTTCCGATCGCTAATTGTCCATGCCCGAATTTCACGGCAAGTTGTTGAACCGCCTTAGGAGATGGTTTGGATGGGTCGGCGTCCATGACCACCTCAAGAGATGGTTTGGACAGGTCGGCGTCCGTGAGAGCAACAAGACAAGGATGGAAGCCCTTAACATGCTTAGATAAATCGTGATAAACAAATGCAACCATGGCCGATGGTTTCCAAAGTGAATAGTTGGAACCACCGATCTTGATGTTGATGCACCCACTAGAATCGCCCATGATGATCATTGTGCGCCCCAACAATTTATAGGTATGAACCGACCATAAAAATCACTAGAGAAGCTCGAAGTGTGGGTCGAGGTTCGCGGGTCAACCGATGGATCCGGATGCAAGAAGCACAGATTAGAGTTATGAATACGCGGAAGCTTGACTAAGGCAAGCAAGAGTGGCAGCTCAATTGTCCTACGATTGACAATCTAGCCCACAACTTGTTGTCTTAATTTTTTATGCAAAACATCCAATTTATGGCAACCGTAGAGCATACTTACAAAACAACAAGCTTGTTGTCTTGATTTGGAAGATCCAATTTATGGCAACCACAGAGCATACTTTCAATACAATGAACTTGGTTCTAATACCATGCTAAGCAAGAATGATTAAGAGAAAATGGTATTTGTTATCTAATGAACAATGTGTATAACAATGTACAAGAGAAGCTTTTATATAGACTTGGAAGAGATGAATGGTTTAATACTCTTTCGATACGGGACAAGAGAAGCCTATATGTTCCAACAATCGAAACAGGACCAAATTTGGGTGAGCTGGCTCGCCAATGGAGCTCGACCCCTGGTCAAGCCTGGCCATGGTTGAGAAGAGAGAAACATAGGGTGGAGAGAGAGAGAGAGAGAGAGAGAGAGAGAAATGGTTTAAGGGGTAGACTAGTCTTTTCCTTTTGGATATTTTGTTTGGAGATGCAAATTGTAGGTTTCCAAAATTCAGGAAGCAATTTAATAGTTAAATAAAAAGTGGATATCATTTACAAATTTTTCTCTTGTTGAAATGATGTCAAGACCCGATTATCGAATGTAAGGATACATACACATGATTATCGCTTGTAATTTACAATCCTTAACGGGATTTAACTACTCAAGAACTAATCGATAGTAGTCAGGTGTTTGGCTTGGATGCGGCACATAAAGCATGCAAATCACGACGTCTCCCGCTTGGGGTAATTTCTGTGGGGCCACATCCTTCGCTGTGTCAGCAGAGCCCTATTTAATAATGTGAACAAGGCAATATGCATGCATAGACCAGCGAGGGTTAGTTGAAGAATCGAGACAAAATGTCACCTCGTCTTGTTCCAAATTATGTTCAGAGGAAAGTAGACTACTACATTGGCCCAAAAAATTAAAAAAAAGTAGACTACTTCACAGTTACATTTATAGTTATAACTTATATTGAATAAAGAACTAAAAATCTAAAAGTTAAAAGGAATAATGAATAAATGTGCTTGGTCTTCACCGTTAACTTGAATTGAGCAAGAAGCTGTCCAATTCTATCCAGGACTATAATCCTTTATTTGGTGACAGAAGGACTATGACCCTTGAGGCGAAATAACTAAGGTAGCGGAAGCAAAGTACTTAATCGAGATTTTATGTGGGCATGACAGATGTCTGAAGGGCTGACCGTGAAAATGGATGGAATCATAATATTCTAGACATTCTCAATGAATATATTTATCTTAAATAATCACTTGAAATTGACTAATCGTACTATTGATAAGATAAAATGCAAAAAATTTACTGTTTTTGGAAGCCTGCATCTAAAGTTTGAAACTTACGGAGAGTCTTTGTCTGTTAAAAAAGCGAACCCTTCTTTTTTGGGATGGCAAACCCATGGTGAATCAAGTAGATTTTAGGGTGGGTGTTAGAGCTTACACGATAGGTTTCAAATTTCAAATTTCAAGATCGATAAGTAAAGGGTAGATTTCAAGTTCAAAATTTCGGAGTTTGCTGAGTACAAGAGAGGTTCTAGGGGTCATACGACCTTATACCTACATTGTACGAAACCCTTGCTGATCCTCAATCTCCAACTCAATTAGAAAAACTTTAGTCCTATTTCAAGCCACCCCCTCCCACCCCTCTCTCTCTCTCTCTCTCCCTAAAGACGGGATTGACAATATGTTTTATGAAGATACATTTTAGTTCATGCTCTTGGTTAAGTGGGATAAATTTTCCATGTAAATTCATAGATTTAAATTTTCCGTGTATATTTTTTCACATTACATCAGCTTGTTTCATTCAACCTTTGTATTTGCACCTTTTACTTTTACCTTTCTTGCCAACTTCATATTCAAGCTTTGTTTTTTTCGGCACTATTGTTTAAACGTCTTATTATTTGCTCCAATTTGATCGTTCCAGGTAGAACATGTATTTATATAAGTGCGGACACTCGCTTGAGAGTAGTGTATATCTAGAATATTTTTACAACTAGATTGTTATGCGGATTGCATCTACATATCATTTTAATCCCCTCAAATGTCCCTCGTGCAAGATTTCTCTCGTTTTCATAGCATGAATGAAACACGATGCTAGGGTTTCTTCGACCCATCAGCCCACATGACTTGGTGTGGAGGCTTAATTTAGATAATAAGGTCGAGAGCATTAGGGATGCTACAGCTCGACGTGATTGGTTTCAGCCTTCATATCAACTTTAGTCAATAATTTAGGCACTGATTAAAGGCTTCATGATGACGGTAAAGCTAATAAAACCCACAGACAAAAGGAATAATTGAGTTCATTAGCCTAATGTTAGCCAAAAGTGCAATCGATTGGCCAAGAATTTCGGCTTTTTTGCTGAGTACATTGAGTATTCCCCATGTCTTATCATCTCAAAAGAAATTAACCATTGGCTACTAGCGGCGTGACAACTATAGGCCTACGAGCTTCTCCTATTGGAAGATTCTACCTTCTTGGGTTAGTGGATAATTCATAGTTCATCTATTATTCTAATACTTTAATAATGACGGGGAAAAAAATATGCACTTATATTTTCTTCTTCTTCCTCCTCCTTCTTGGAGAGTACTTTATGTTGGATTGGATTTGATGTCATGGTTATCTAGATTCTATACTAAGACTAACAGATTTATTCGACATTGTTATTGGATGTCATTGTAATCTTTTGAGTTGTTCCCTCGGAATCCTACAAAAATAACTTTCGGTATTATTCAAGATGCATTGCGCCTTCTAAACTTGATCAAAGTGGTGAAGTGGAGGTCCTAAGAAACCCTAGCACGACTTTTGACCTTCTTCTTCTGTTGCTTCCATGTATGTTTCCTCTCTTTAACCCTAGATGTGATAGGTCCTGTGCACAAGTTTGTTAAATAGTAACCCAGTTTCGCAGCACCTTTCCTATATGTGCGGTTGATGTTGGATGAAGTACCCACTTTTAGACACATTTCCATTGAGGTACTTTATGCAATCGGTATAATTGCCAAAAAAAGTCTCAAATTTATTGCAATTTTACTAATTCAGTCCTAAACTTTTTTTTTTTTTTTACCAATTCAGTCATAAAACTTTTTGTATCTGTGCCAATTCATTTATTCAGGTCAATTTTGGCCAAAAATTAGTGACGAGCTGATGTGGCAAAATATTTTGATATTTTTCAAATGCGTTTATTTTCTTTTCTTTCTCTTTCTTTTTTTTACCCTTCTCTTTTTCCTCCAGCTGATCGCCTTACGTCGATGGCCGTCTCTTCGGCGAGGTTGGCCTCACCTTTGGCCGGTAGCCGGATATGGTACCGGCTGGAGGAAGAAGGGAAGGAAAAAGAAAGAAAGAGAAAGAAAGTAAAGAAAAAGTAAATAAATCAATCAAAAAAGATTAAAATGTTATTAAAAATTACCACGTCAGTAATTTCCAATCAAAATTAACTGGAATGACTAAATAGACACAAATGCAAAGGATCTAATACTCAATTGGCATAATTGTAATTTTAGGCTTTTTTTTTTTGGTAATTTTCTCTTATGCAAACTATCCATGTATGCTTCAATTAAATGTTGACTTTTCTAACTGCTTTTTCCTTCTAAAGTGACTTTTTGAATTTACAGTAGCTGCGCTCATATTAACCTTAGGACCTATGCCGATCGCCATGTAAATAAAGCCTTACCCAGTTATGTGGGTCATGTCGTTTGCATACATATGTGAAAACTATAATCGAATCAAAAGGTTAGGATGCCTCGTGCCGGAAAACTTGACAAAAGAACTGCTTTTTGTACAACTTCGACCGAAAATTGCTTTGTCTAAACTTTAGATCTTTATCTTTGTTCCTAGGATCCTGTCAGCAATTGGGGCTACATGGGACTAGGATTTAACTCTTTATATTTAAATCATTTCTCATACAAGACTCGTATGATGCCCCGCTCGAATTCTTCCTTTCCTTTGCTAAAGTAGCTATCGTGAAAGTAGCAACATAAATTCGAACAAGCATCGTTCCTTAAACAAATTCCTTTCTCCTTCCATTGCAAGTTTTGCGCATGGCCCGTATTATATTTATGGCTCGTCGAGTATTTAAAACGACGGGACGACGGTTTAAGCAACACGAGGCGAGTGCCTTTGTTTCCCCACCTCTGTTTTAGTTCGGCTTAAGCGCATATGAAATAGTTCTGATGCTTTCTGATATGCCTTGAAGCATTAATTTCACCCCCCTCAAATCTCATGTTAGGTGACAAAATCCAACTTGCACTCAGCGAATCCGTTTGGGAAAAAGCACCTTTTGGCATAAGGTAAGACCCACCCCCTGCCTTTTTCCTTCACATGCACGTACACATGCCTATAGATGCTGTGCTCACTGCTGGGCCCAAAGAGGCAGCTCTAGCATCTCAGCCACATCTCAACGATTGCTTGTTCAGAGGCACAAAATCTGTGGGACGACCTCGTGCCTCCTTTGATTCTTCGCAATTTTTTTTTTTTTTTTCTAATTGGGGGTGGTGAAACCAGCAGGTTCGATGGGATATAGAGACGTCTTCGAAAACGATTCGGACCAAAACCCATGTTAAACGAAACGAGAAGGACTTAACAAGCAAAACCCAGTAAAAATCAGTTAGATATATTCGGGTGTGATTACTTCGATTAGGTTTGAACAGTGACATAAAGCTTGACCACGTGATAAGACTAATGTTAACTTGTAAACCGTAAGAGGAGTCGCAAATGCCGGGAGTATACCCTTCATACTTAAAAACGACGTGCAAAAATCTTGATTTCTAGACATATCGGGTTTGATAAGAAAAAGGTTGCGATTTGGTTCGGTTTGACTGGTAGATCAAGAAAGAAGGGATACATCAATGACCCAAACACAACCCATAAACAAACCATAACCCGATAAAAGGAAACTCGTCGGTTCGGCTTGTGTTGGTTTGATTATCAGCTTCCTTGTTTAACACTCGTATGACAACAGCCTGAACTCCATTTTATAGACGCTGCTGATCTTTCTCAACCAATAGGTTAAGATCCCCTCGATCGAGACACGGACACTCCTAACACTGGGCAATTATGCGGGTATCCTACCATTTAACATTTGAGCGAAATGGTCATAAGCAATATATTGGCCCAAACGACGCAACCCAAAAGGCAGAAGCGACCGCTTTAGAAGCAACTGTGTCTTCTCATTCGTTCCCCTTGAAGTAATGAAAGGGACTCCATCGGTGACCAAAAGGAAAAACTAAACAAGCCAAGCAAAGATATAAAACAACCAAAAAGGCAGAAGAGCCTAAGAGAGCAATCATGGAGCAATACCCAGTCCAACACAGCTGGTGATTACTTCAAAACTAACACATCAAATATTCAATACCATTCGACATTACAAGACTTAATATTACCAAGAAAGCTGGAATTAGTGTGTCACGAGGCGAACATGTTCAGACAATCATCAGCACACTTGTCCATGAACCAGCACAAAAGAGCTTGTCTGACCACAGGGCCACATGTCCCATTACGCGTGGTAGCCATTATTCAGTGGGATTTATATTTGTGCAAACAATTGTAGCTCAGCTGTTAGACGAAGGAAATGGTCCAAAAGGGGACCATGACAACCCACGAGGTCTGCAAACCATAATGAACTGTTATAGGAATTTTTCTGGTGTTCAAACCGCTGAATTCGTTGATATTTGCATGCTGAGAGAGAGATCTAAATGACAAGGTTACTGATCCAGAAAGTAGCAAGCAGTATGACCTTATTCGAAGTTTGTTGGTCCATTCCTGTGCCCCAACAACATAAGAAAAGATCATTATCTGCAAATAAACCACATAAATAGACTAAATGCGACATGCATGTCAGCGTGTAGTGAGTACACAAAGGTCTTCAAAGACTTAAGGCCAATAACAGATCTAATAAAAGCTACTGCAAGCCGATCTTCTGATGACTCGGTGTTTCTGCCAGCATCTATCTTTTACATATGCCCAGAGAAGGAACAGATATGTTGCCATCAGCCACTACAAGAGTTCACTGGATGACCCACCAAAAGCCCAGAACAACATTAGCCTTCAAGAGGCATACTACCTTCTCTGTATCTCATACACAGCTATTCAACATCAATTATGCGCGACATAAATTATTATTATCTGTATAGCGACTTCAGCGCTGATCATCTTGACAACCTAAGCTACTGTGCATGCTAATATTTTGCTTCCTTGTATGCAAATAAGCTCTGCAACTGAGAAAATCTGACAACGGAGATCATATTTCTTAATTGGGGGATAACTTTAATCAGCTTTATACTTCCATGTTAGTCCTCTTCTACCTTGACGAATAGCAAAGGGTGAATGTTAAGCCTTACAAATTGGCAGGATCTCCAGACACAACTTTGCAGGTAAATGTTACGCCAACTCCATTAACAGAGTACTTAGAAAGTTCCCACAAAAAAACTGATTCAAAGATAACAGGACATTGCTGAATAGACTTCACTAGGCGTATGGTATTATTCTGAGGGAAGTACAATAATGAAGAGAAAACCAAGGTGAGCAAACTCTGATGGACTATATGAGATGATACATGAAAATTTTCAAATCCAGCTCAGAGAGGCAGGTAAAGTTCTCTCACTCTGATCAGTGAACCAAGGAACTTCCTTGCTATAGCGACACCGAGGCCAAGTTAAATGGCTTCAACTTTAGCTGTTAATTGCTTCCCCAAAAAAAAAAACACAAAAAAAAAATCTCAAAGACGAATAGAATAAATGGTATCATGTGCCTAGAGACCGAGTTTATACAAGCAGAGAGGTTCCAAGGCACCAATAGAAAGAATTGAAAGAAACACCTAAATGTCGATGATGATGACACAAGTATGGCAGACATTATAGCCCAAAATATAGCTGTAGGAACAAAAGACCAACATGAAAACTAACCAAACATCCAGTGGTAATTCAAGACAGGTAACATGACAGCAACAGCAATATGATTGGACATACACATAACAGCTACAAAAGAAGACCAGGATAGGGAAGTAAACAATTCACAAAGCCCAATCTGCAATAACACAGCAACATTGACTTTATTGTACATGACTGGCAAAAGGCAAAACTATCTACAGCGACAAGGGCATCATTAATCCACTCAAATACTGACTGAACAACTTAGCAGTATAAATGTAGCTGGTGTCTAATTTGATCTAGGACTATCACGTGATGAGAGCTGCACATTCTACTTGTTTAAGGAAGATGCTTCCATCATTGGACTACAAATTTCAGGTCCATGATTTGAACATATGCCTAGTGAGCGAACTCCTCTACAACAATTGTGACCATTTGATAAAAACCAAACTCACTTTTTTTAGTTGAAAAGCATGTAAAACATTCTGCAATCAAATGAGCTAACCGAATTGATTGAAACAACAACCCTATACATCTGCAGTATTAGGGCAGTAAGAGATGGACCAAAATAGATGCAATTCATGCGTTCTAAGAACAAAAAAAAGCATGTGTAGGGCGCAGCGCCAGAGGGCTTGTGAACCGATCCAAGTATGACCAAACATGATGCAGCAAAGAAGAGAAGTATCCAGTGGATTAAGCATTAATAATCCCAAGTATGGCTAGCAAGGACCTTGCTCCAAAATGAATTAGCCCAATCATTGCCTCAAAAACATGAGAGCAAAACACTGCCAGTCGAAAGACCAAAGTAGAATGGAAGGTGAAACTCGATTTTCCAGAAGAGAGAATGGTAAAAATAGCAAACATATTCCCAGGCATACAAATCTCTGACTACCAACAGCGGGAGGAGAAAAGTAAAAATAGACATTCAAACCAATAATAAATAAATGACTGGATTAGAAATTGGTCTTAGAATGACTAGATGTCGCTGTAAGCATGTTTGTCCAAGTTGCCAAGAAATAGTTCCTGCGCATGTCATTGATTACTCTTTCATAAGAAGGCTTGGCAGAACATCCAGCAGCACATGGCTTATTGGTGCTAAATCTGCCCCCTTGGTGAAGTCTCTCAGGATATAACAAGCTAATTCAACTACCCAGATCGAATACTTGTGCAAATTATCTTCAAAGAATTCTCAAGCCATCAAGTCATCTCCACATCCTCAGCTTCCTACGTATGCTAATATGAAGAGCCTATGGGTAAAAGAGGTACAAGAACAATAGATAATAAGATCGTTGTCTGACGAGGGGATTGCATAAAGTAGGATTGTTCTTCCTTCTTTCCGGATCATAAGTAACTCCATTTAGTGAAGAGACCATGGAGGGATCGTACAAAGATAAAGAATAAAAATGGAAAGTTGATACAGTGAAGTTTAATATCATACATGTTAACTAAAGCAGCCTAGGCAACTTACATGTCAATTGTAATATAGGATAGTCTTAATTTATGTGTTCCTCTTAGTAGCAGGCCTTCCATGGGTAAGATACATGCAAGAGCATTTTACGCCAACTTCATTGAGAGATGACTCATGCATGAAGTCCTAGGAGATATAACTTACAATTCATAAAAGTACTAAGAGAAGATTAACAGGATCTTGTCCGTCACTTTGCTTGTATATGGTATTTACATGAAAAGGAAGCATGATGTATAAAAGAATATCAGAATGCATCAAAACTTTGGGATGAATATGGGTTACAAAGAATGATACGTGAAATGGTACCATCTATCTCACAGCGCAGGCAAAACTCTGGTCTGCAATTATTGTATGCTTCAAGGACGTATTCGCCAATTTGCTCAAGTTGATGGTGAGCAACCAAAACTCCTTGACCTTCATGTCAAATATTTATCTAGGAGGAGTTCCAAGATAATGATTAAGAGTTCTTGCAGAGTGGAACCATGCGGTACCAAACACGAGATAGATCTTCCAAAGAACAAGACTTGTTTCCAATAAGCCAATTCATTTGGGACCTTGCAGATCCACTCTTTTTCCTATTCAAAGACCAGCCCTTTGTCTCAGTGTTCTCACATCAAGAATTCTATGCTCACAGGGACAGAGGTAATCTCGTCTCTTTTTTCCTGGCCAGCTCATGCCGAGATTTTCGGAGGCATACAAGTAGAAAGCTTCCAAGGCATGCAGTCAAAAAAGACAGCCAGAAATGACTGTAACGAAACATCAGATATGTCAGTCCGACAAGCATGCCAAACACCACAGCCCAAAATATAGCCACAGCAACATCAGCCCTGCATGAAATTTCACACAAGATTTTAGCTTCAATAACCTGGAACACATCTGACAATTCTCAAACTATTTCCAGACAGACGACGACGTGGTAACAAACATCCGATCACAGATAGCCGTGGCAAACCCCAATCGATAAAAACTAAACAGGGTCACACAAATAAATCGGAATCCTCGAGCTATCATCGGAAAGCAAAGTCCAAGAGCAAACAACTAGACTAGACAAGATCAAGATCACATAAAATTGATTCAGAATCATATCAAATGGCGAGAGCCGCACTTCAGACTAGCTTCCGATCAGGGAATTCACGAAGATTGAGTTCATTCAGGTGATTTCTTCATCCTATGTCTCACCAGCAATCTCATCCAGACACATAAAATATTTTCACCGTCGCGAATGATACCAATCGCCCAATGCCCTCACCGAACCAATTGAAGCAACAGAACCAATGACGCTGCATGCACCACAAACGTCTGATGCTCGCAGAGAGAGAGAGAGAGAAAGAGAGAGAGAGTGAGAGTACCGGGTGGTGATGTGGGGCTTGGGAGAGAAGAGAGCGAGGGCAGGGCAACTGCGCTGAGACCGGACCTGGTAGTCTCTGAGTTGCTCGACGAGTTTCGAGCGAGTTATCATCTCTCGACGCGCGAGATAACCTCGATTTGCTCGGCTCCGATCAATGCTCCGACAACGGCACCGATCACCAACGTCGACGCGCGATTGAGTAGATCCGAGTCGACCGTTTCGATCTTCTTCCTCCTCTTCTTCTTCTTCTTCTTCTTCTTCTCCTCCTCCTCCTCTGTCCTGCAAACCGGAAGCGGATCCAAACCGGAAACCGGAGGTTAGGCTCTTCGGGTTTAGGACGTAATTACATTTTCCAACGAAGTTTTAGGACCTGATCGCAAGAAAAAGAAAGTTCAGGACTCGATCGGATATTTTACGACTCGACCACTGTATATGTGTTTTCCACGTGATTTTTTAGGATTTATAGATTGATTTTTCCTCGTTAAAACAAGGAAGAATGATACAAGTAAACCATGAGATTTAGCTTAATATGTAATGCAATTTTTGAACTTTATATTCCTTCAATGTGATCCTTAAACTTTTCATACATATTCAATATCATCCCATAACTATACGACAATGTTCAATAATGTCCTCCTACCAATTTAAGTTCAAAAATCATACCGAATATTTTCATATAATTCGAATACTAAATTGAACATGTATAAAAAATTTATAAACTCATATTGAACAAATTAAAAATTCAAAAACGATGTTACATATTAAGCTAAATTTAGAAATAATATTGAACAAATTGAAAGTTTATAGACCTTAATTAAGCTTCAATTTTCATTAGTTGGGCGGGCGTGGGCTTTGGAATACGGCCCGAAATTTGGGCCTCGGCGGGCCTGAGACCCTACAAACCCCTGTCAACAAACGGTCGGCCCATCCTGAGCCGCTCAACGATCGAGACTAGTATCGGGCAGTCTTTCCAAAGACCCGAATCGTTGATAGGTTCGTTCACAAAGTGACTCGGACTTGCGATCTCAAGGGAGACTGATTCCTCCACTGTCGAGTGATCATGTTTGACGGTAAATTTTTCCGACTAAATCCGTCCCGCCAAGGGGTATCTCATTTTAAACCTTTTTAGAGAAATGGACTGGCTTCACATTCCAAGTATAGAAGCCGAAAGCATAAATATATGCACTACTCAATACTATTTACAAGCAATTCGTCCGGAACACTAGAAATCTCTCCAGGCCGCGAGTCGAGAAGCAAGTTCCTTGCGACGAGCTAACTACCAAGTACCGACACCATTACCTCATGTCTTCATCACAAAGATGGTCAGTCGAATCCGGTTCAACAACGAAAAGTAAAGCTTGGAGTGTGATATCTTCAAGCAATCAAGAAAACACAATTTTGAGTCAGGAAATGGAAATTTGATGACTCTGCAAGCCATATCAAACGCAAGTGCAGGAAGTCAATAATACAAATTAACAAAGACAAAGCAATACAGATTTTGGGAAGGTCAGCAGACCAGAATTAATACTTAGGCACAGTGGCACACCGAGTCCCAAGATAACTATGTCTCCGCACCATAAAGTACCTCGAGCTCATAGAAGGGTTGGTGCACAATGGAAAACCGACCCCTTCAGAAGCAATTTACAAAATTCAGCTCCCTTTCTGAAAAGCAGTCCATCAAAGACATTTACAAAATGAAAGAGAGCTTTGCCCTTTTTTCTCCATTCGCCAGTTCTGGCCCAGGCAAAAGGGAACTGCCATAAATCTTCTAATGATATCCCAAAACCACAAAAAAGAATCCCCAATGTGCCGAATAATTGAGATAGGACTAGGTCTCACTTGGTACGCTTTAGCTGTTGAGTGTCGAAAGCATGCCTCCAGATGCAGTTGGTATCACCACCTCCCACCCGGGTCCCTTGAGAGGCATTGCACTTGCTGCTGCAGCAGCGGCAGATTTCTCATCATCGCCAAGCGGACCAGCAATCAGATCACTGCGGTCCAAGATCCTCTCCAGATCCTCATCGCTGATATCCGTCTGTATCATCTTATCTTCGGCGGTCTCTTCCTCTCGGAGCAATGCCAGTAGATCCTCTTCCTATAGTTTCCACAAAACAGATCAGCAAATTGCCAAGGCAACTGTTAACCCGCACAGATATTAAATAGACCACGTGTGATGCAGCCAACTGCACTTTAATCAACAAACCAAAATTCAAGCACACCACGAGTAAAGTCACAAAACATTCTCAGGCACAAAGAAAATCCACAATTTTTTCTCTTCCCACCATAAGACAACTTTCTAGTTTAGCAGATAACATACCTCCAGGGTATTAGGCTTGTTTCTTTCTTGGTGAAATTGTCCTTTCACAATCACCACGTGCTCCAGCTTCAACTTACTAAAAGCCCTCTTCAAGATGCGGCCCTGGAAATGGATACAATATCTTTAGTTCTCAACATCAAACAGAATTGGTCTACTGCTCAAAAGAAAAGATCATTGACAGGCTACTGATGTCTAACCTCCACTGATTGCGCTGTCGCTAGCCTATAAACATGAACAGGCTTGGTTTGACCTATTCTGTGACATCTATCCATAGCCTGCAAGTCCATTTGAGGGTTCTGGAGTGTACAGATAACACATTTCATGTTACTTTCACAATAGCAACATCCTGAGTGTCGAATTAACTGAGAAGTGAGCAATAAGGGGGCAAAACTAATAACAGCAAGAGAAATACCCAGTCGCTATCATATAGAATGCAAGTGTCAGCGGCAGTGAGGTTTATACCCAGTCCACCTGCCCTAGTGCTGAGAAGAAATACTCTGTAGATGCTATTCACATCATTAAACTCCTGAATCTGCGAATTGAGCGGTTTAAAGCTATTAATAATTGACACCGCAGCTGGACACTACCAAGTAAAACAGAAAAATGCCATGATCGTTTAAACCACAATTACCAAAGCTGTCGCTAGCTATAATAACAGTTTAAGTATGCGAGAAACCCAGACCAGGCAGGCAGATGGCGAACCAACCAAATCAGAAGATGCTAATCATATTATTGAGATAAATGTACTGAATTCGCACGTTATATACCACAAACATTCAATTAGTCTGGCTGGCTAATCAAATATCTTAAATGGAGGAAGTTAGTTCAGGTTTTGGATAACCTCAGGCCAGCTTAATCACGGCCTTTCTACAATCACTTTATAGATTGCTTTAACAAGAGTATGTGTTTTGCTTGTAAATAAAGAAAAACAAATAGCAGACTAGCTGGAGATGCTATGGGGTCCAGTTGCAGAGTATAGACATGAATTTCTTGATATTTACACCAAGGCCATAGCCAGCCATTTGCAAGAAAAACAAATAGCAGACTAGCTGGAGATGCTATGGGGTCCAGTTGCAGAGTATAGACATGAATTTCTTGATATTTACACCAAGGTCATAGCCAGCCATTTGCAAGAAAAGCACAATCCAGTTGGAACAAGGCAACCAACCAGCTCAATAATTGGACCATGATCAGGTTAACCTTAAAGTCATTTACTTATTTTCATTTGTGCTGGATACAGCCATAGAATACTAATTGATTGATTTGGTATGACATTATCCTTGTTCTTAACCATGAGTTCCATTAATATCACCTGAAAGTGAATTAAAACTGCCTCAAAAAATCAAAACCATTCTCAGCAAAGTAGTTCATCCTACTCTGTCAAATAAAGAGATTCTATTCATTTGACAAATCCCACCGAGATTTTTGTTCAGAAGCTAACCACATTAAAGACTATAAACTGCTGCTTACCTGTCCCGATTTCAACCAACCTTAGGATTGGAGAAAGATTTTTTACATTCTAGTATTATTTATTAGAATTATATGAGGATGAAGGTAGAACAGCTAATACAAATTACAGTATAACTTGCTATTAAATAGAGCTATTTGTTACTGTAAGAAGTGGGGAAATCACACCCATTGAATCCACAAAAACTTCATGCCAATCCACCACACAAATGGCGGACTGAACAGTTGAGAAGTTTGGATAGGGTCACTTGTCCTGAGCGATATAAATTCATATAGTAAAAGTGCATAAGAGGCAAACCTGTCTTTTTCTCTCATCTAACTTGACATTGCCATCTATTCGACAGACTTCATATCCTTTTTCACTGAAATAGTAATCCATTATATTGAGAATTTTTGTCCACTGAGTGAAGATCAGAACCTAAAGGCAAATGTAACATAAGTTGCCCAGCTTATTATCAAATCATATAAAATGAAACAAAATGTAGACCATACTTTATGCTTGCGTTCAAACAGCTTTCCCAGTAATTTATCTAGCAAACGGAATTTGCCACACTGTTCAACAATCTTTTCGACGGGCGGATAAAAGTCTGTTACAAGAGCAAGAAAGAAAGATTTGTCAAGCAAAGCCAAGAAATACCTATATTTATCCAAGGCAAAAGGAAAGAAATATACATGATCCACTAAAAGCTGACTCTAAAAGATCAGGATGGTTGCAGTTCTTGCGAAGCTGGATCATCAGATTATTAAGCTTTCCCTTCATTCCACATCCTGCAAGTCAAGAAACTTTAATCAACAAGGAAAACAATGACCCAAAGGGCATAGTAATTTAAATGCCAAGGTTTTCTAGACATTAACAGGAGTCACTCCCCAAACTACGGGACACCATTCAGGCTCTTACACCTCATTAACAGAACTTAAGAAGGAAGAGCAAATGTAAATCATTTGACAAGAGCTAATGAGGTGGAACTAAAGCAAACACTTCTTGAGAGGTGACTCTAATTATCAGCAAAGTATCAAGAACAAATAAATAAACATACCAAGGATAGCTAATAATGTGAAAATAGATTAATGCTGGCCACCAAATGCCAGTAAAATGAAAGGCTAATCCATACTGATTCAAGGAAAATTTCAGGAGAAAAAAACACTGCCCCACATGACTGACACGAGACCTAGTGAAATTGGTAGAACAGAATTAGGCCGCTATTCATATTTTTTTCCACAAGAATAACATAACAATCATCAAAAACAAAGGCGACACAAGGTTTCTCCAAAATACCCATGTCAACGGTCTCCAGCAAGTGATTCTCCAAAGTCCTACTTATCAAATGACCCTGAAAGTTCCTTTGATGCTCAGTCATAGTGGCATATAAGATAATCTCCTTTTTCCGAGGAAGCATCTGCTCAACATCAGCTTTCATTCTCCGGAGAAGAAATGGACGCAAAATAGCATGAAGTTTTGCCACCACCTACATGTGACAAGAAATACTCACAACAATTATGAAAAAATTCCCTGAAGTAGATTCATACTTTCTGCAAAAATACCCACTTGAGCCCTTCTTTTGTCCTCTAATTCTTCCTTCGTTGCTGCATTGCTATACTTTCCTGACAGATCAAACCTAGTTGATTCATGAAATGCATGAGCCATAAGTCAATAATAGAAATACCATCACCTAACTATAAAAACGAAAACTGCAATTAGACTAAATGCACCCATAATTGGTTTCCGCATCACACGAATTTTCGCATCCAGTTCATTCCAATGGAATTCTTCATACTTTGCTTAAATGATATGCATAACCATAAAGCTAAAGTTCAAACTCCTACAACCTATATCTGGCGCTTACTGGAAAAAATGAATAAGTTCAAGGACACGATTGAGCTCGCCAGTTTCAGACAGGCATTTTTTCTTTTGGATAGAGAGTGACGCAGGTAAAGGAGAACAAACGAAAGGTACTTACCAGGATTCAAATTCTTCATGGGACGAGAAAATATCAGGTAGAATAAAGTTGAGTAATGACCACAGCTCGGCCAAATTGTTCTGCAAAGGCGTCCCAGTTAATAAGAGTCTATTTTCAGAGCTCAACAACTTCAACTGCTTCAGCAGCTTGCACTGTGAGTTTTTCAACCGGTGCCCCTAAAAGATAGCAAAATCGATTAGCAAAGAAAAGGAAAGTCCAGCTGCATAATTACATTTCATGAGTCCAGTAGTGAAATTAAAGCAGCTATACGAACAACTAATCATGTTTTTACCTCATCCACAACAATGTATTTCCAACTGTAGTGTCTCAAACATCTTTTTGCGTCATTCATTGCAACCTCATAGGAAGTGACGATAATTGGGAAATTGGGCCCAACTACTCGAGGCATATACTTGCGCCGCAACTCATCCCTTTGTTTCTTGTCACCATGGTATATGATAGAATGCATAGAGGGAGTAAACCTAAATGAACATACTCAATGAAAGCAATGTTATGCAACCGGAAAGTAATCATGTGGATCCAGTCCCAGTGTCCAAAAGTGAAGCATATTACCTTTGAATCTCATTGACCCAGTTGGACAAAGTAGAGAGAGGAGCAATTACTAGATATGGTCCATCCAACCCCTTCCCTTTTAAATGTGAGAGGAAACCGATGGTCTGGATAGTCTTCCCAAGTCCCATCTGATCTGCCAGGATTCCATTCAATCCATTTTGCCACAATGAGATTAACCACTTCACACCTTTGACTTGATAAGGCTTCAACTTTCCACCGGTCAAAAGCGGTACAAGTTTTTGCTGCTCTTTTTCAAATATTTCTCCCTCTGTCAGATTTACATCTTCATTTGGACCCTCTTGTGATCTTGTCAACATCACAGCAACTGCCCTCTTGGCCTTTCTCTGAAAAGCAAACCAACACATCCAAAGCAATATTCATTAAAGTGTCTTGTATTGGCCAACTCTTTAGAAAGTACATGCAACAGTGAATATTCATTATTGATTGGCCGAAAGTTGATTACGTAAGAAATACTTCCCTGAAAAAAAAAAGAGTGGATAGTGACTCAACTGAAAAAAGTAAAAGAAACAAAGTATAGGAGTCTGGAAACAGGAAAAGGTTTGTGCATAGCAAGTAACTGGAAGAACAGAAGCCCAACTCTAAAAAGCATCAACACTCATCAATGGATTAGCGCAAGAATAATAGGTCTTCACTTATGTTTGTTTAAGATTAAGTAAAAGCAAAAAGTATAATTATCCTCTCCCATCAAAATCTAAATTGCGAAAAAATTATATTTAAATCTACTTGTCAACATTTATATGTCAGTTGAAAAAAATATCAAAGTAGGCCTATTTGCAAAATCTAGATTAAGCAAAAAATAGAAGTCTATCCAAATACACCTTAAAGAAGAAAAATTGTTGCACCTAATACCATATCCTCTACACAAATTGAAAAACCAAAGATAAGGGCTGTTTCACTTCAATCACATGTGTCCTACATAATCACCTAACTTCTGGCTAAACTTCTTTGATTAGTTCATTATTAGAATTACTACACCATAACTTGCATGAATAGAATTTAGAGAATGAAAAAACAAATCAACCATTTCACCATTTACTTAAAGAGCTTCCCAAACAGTTATAAAATGCAATATGTCTGGAAATTCTGCATCCACTTCACTTAAGAAACAATATAATGCTCACTTGATTGTACTTAGGTGCTGCTTTTCTTTTCCGACCACGTCCTTTCTTCTTTTCAGTGCTTTCACTCTCTTGATCCACTTCATTCTGCACGCGCAAATTAAATGTATTATGATCTCAGCCAAAAGAAAAAGAAAATCCCAAGGAAAAACGTCCGGGGTAAAAGAAGTAAAAGACTATACAAATGTGATGTCATCCATTTTCTCCAGCAAAAACTCAGTGTATAGCTGGGTTTGTGTTAGAAGCTCGTCAAGTTTAGTAAACTGGTTGTCATCCAGTTCCGGTGCCTCTTCAGAATTATTTTCTTGTTCTACATCTTCTTTCGCACGTGCATCCAGCAACTTTTCTTCCTCCTCAGCCATGGCTTTTGAAATAAGAGAAGAATCTCCATTCTTCGCAGTCAAAAGTGTCTCTTCCTCCAGCTTAGGGACCAATTCCTCTGTGCAATTGCCCTTCAAGTTCCCAACATGAAACGCATTTAGGACTTAATTACACATACTTCCTCAAACATAATGGCCAAGTTGCACCAAATAATAGCCCTATCCAATGTCTACCAGTACATTCAGCGATGGATATGAATATCTACGTGTCTATACAGATTCTTTTAGCAACAACATTAACAAAGTTAAGTACCGTCGGCAGCAGTAAGTTAAAAGCACCAGTAGTGTTAAATAAGTGCATGGTACGCCAAAAATATTTATCTCTTTGGTTAAAATCACAGGTGATCGTCCAACTTTAGCTCATCAGAATTTTCACCACTGACCTGCCATCTGCATCATAGCAACCGCCATACGGAAAATTTTAACATTCATCACTCTGTTTCTTTTATCCAAAGCAGTGAAGTTTTCACTCAAATGGACAAACCAAAAGTGATATGACATGGTTCACGAGAACCACTGACCACACATTGACCGTCTCATAAGCAACAAAAAAGCGAAAACCCAGCATCACGTGCCATGGCACTTAGCTAGCAAGTAAACAACATGTGATATACAGTCTCTCACATCATTTTGTAGGTTCAGTTGGATTTCCTTATTTTTGGTAGGCCATTTGAGCCCAATAAACCATTTTCCATAGGAAATCTGGGTAAAGAACAGCGGTGTCAAAAAAAAAAATTTGCCATATTGTCATAGCCACAATACAAGTAGAGTGGCAGTTACCCATCAACCGCGCGCGGAGAAACCAAACTATGAACAAAATATGAAGATTGACCTCACAACCACTATACATCAAGCATTTAAAAGTAAACACGAGCCCCTCATACTCATAGAAAGAAGCTAAATACAAGAGGGACCCCCTAAAGTACACGAAGAAATTCAAGCTCTCAGAAAGAAACGATTGATGCGAAGAGCAGTCTCGCCTTTCTTTTTTTTGCCACTCCACCAAGAAGCCGAAGAGAGCCATAAAATAAAAATATATTTTTTTCTTATTCTTAGCAAGGAAAGTAAAGCATCCTATGGCATTTGGTCATTTTCCAAGAGGAACGACAAGAAAAACAGCAGTCAACACAGAACAAGAGAAGAAAACCATACGTCTTCCCCGAGCACCGACGTCGGCGACTCCGCCGAGGCTTCGACCTTCATTTTCGCCCTCCAAGCACGAATCTCCCCACACCAGAAAAAGAAAAATGAACCCTAGAGGACAACGGGAAACGGCCAAAGTCAGCAGAGATAGCAGAAAACACCGGCGGGAACGGGCGCCCGAAGCGGAGACCCAGCTCAACCGATTCGCCCGAGGGGGTTCCGCGACCCCACGCGCCGAACGGCTCTCGAATCTAGAGCGCGAGGACGAAAGAGCTCGCGGATGACCGAGAAAGAGAAAACCGACAAGAGAGAGAGAGAGAGAGAGAGAGAGAGGAAGCTCACAGCGCTTCAATGGAGAGTTCCCTCGAGAGGCGAGCGGCGAACGGGCGCGAGGGGAAATGGAAGTCGCGCTGCTTCAGGAGGGTGAAGAAGAAGAAGAAGGAGGAGGAGGAGGGTGGAGGTGGGTGTCACGCCATAAAGCGAAGTGCTAAAATACTAAAAAAAAAAAAACTTTTTTTCTTTTAACTTCTTTTAGCTGTGCTGTGTTTTTGGGGTACAGAGCGAAGGGACATTGGGCGGGAAAGTTGAGTTTGAAGAAGTGCCCCTGGAGATGCCCGTTAATTACACTGTCGCCCTCGTAAGTTGAGTTGACAACTAGACCCCTCGCCACGTCACATCATCACTTTTTTTTTTTGGAGTGATTTTTTTTTTTATTCTCTCTACTCCCGTTCCCGTTATATTCAATTGAAACTTTTGAATTGTTCTAATAAATAATAACACAAAAAATCCCAAACTAAAACACGTGTAATAAATTTATTTCAATCCGCTCATTTCATAGAAAATGTGATGTTTCTAAAAAATATTTGTCGGGAAAATGACCATATTTTTTAGTATTTGACTAAAACTTAAAAACGAATGAGAAAACGATTTCCGTAGTTTGGCAAGAAATTGATTTTCATAAAAAAATTTATTAAATGTCAATAATACATGTCATGAATTTTTCACTGGGTCGAAGGCAGAAGTGTGAAATTGGGAACAATCTTGGCGGAAATAATTCTCGCGAAACTTGATAACTCCCAATTTGATCGAAGCGAAGCGAAGAAATATAGAAGAAAAGGACATCCTCAAAACTGTACAGCCGTGGCGAGCATTGATTTGGCCGCGAAGCTCTCTAACATTTTTCCTTTAAGCACCCAATCTATGGACGGAATCAAATGATTCTTTTGCCTCTTGTATTCACCACCAAAAATTTCCCCTTCAATTTTTTATGCGCAATACACAGCCATCTCTCTCTCTCTCTCTCTCTCTCTCTCTCTCTCTCTCTCTCTCTCTCTATTTGTTTACCAAGATGAGAAGGGGATGATGTGGGTCATCTTGGTATCGTAGCTATACAAGTAAAGAGCCTTGGAGCTCCCCTTATAGGTCTTGAGCGGATCCCCCGCCGTCCGCCTCACTAGATCTAACATTCCGAATTCCGAACCTTTTGCGGTCTATGAATGAATAAGATGTCCTTCGATGTATTTTAGTTAAATCTCGCTCAGACTTGATCGATCTTGAGATAACTAACCAAAAAAAAGGGAAAAGCTAACTAGGATTGCATAACTCTTAAAAGCCGCCCGTTAGTTTGAGATATACTGAAATTGAGATTGAGCAATTTTGACCATGAAATAGGCTTCGAACTTGGACATCGGGGATTCAAATATTACGACTATGGAAATTCGGACGTCGCCTTGTCTATATTATTTGGATTGTAAGTTCGCATAAAAAAGTTGGAAAAATGGAAATCGGGACAGTCACGTCCCGTGCCCGACTAGCCGACCAACATCCCGCAAGGTCACTAGAGAACTCGCAACTCACCGGGATCCACAACGAACGTAATGTATGCGAGATGCAATGCAAGCGGAACGATAAAAACAACCCGGACAACATAAACAACAGAATGACATAGAGCACAACGTTAACGGACATGGAACACAACTAGGTAAAGTCAAGGTTCATACGGACCACCGTAAATACAACGATCGCGACTCGAGACACGACACGGGGAACACAAAAAGAAACCACCTAAACACAAGTCGCTCGTCGGCACACGAGGATACAAAAGAGGGGGTGAGGGTCTCTAAACTCCTAAGGGTCGGACGTCCTCATCGGTGGTCTCATCGGCAGGGGGAGCATCTTACGGACAGAAATTCGCTTCAAGGGTGTCGTCCATCTCCGGCTCCAGCTCCTCCTCGGGCTCCGGCTCCTCCTCGGGCTCCGGGTCCTCCTCGGACTCCGGGTCCTCCTCCGCCTCAGACTCTCCATCGGGCTCGCCTATCTGCTGGTCCCGCTCGGGATCTACGACATGGACTACGTTCGGGACAGGCTCGGGAAGCATCAAGGGTCCATCCGCCGGCCCATCGGGCTCCAAGATCCCTCCATCCAAAGCGGGCGGTCCAAGTATGGGGGACCTCGGCTCGGGAACCGGTCCGACTACGGATCCAAGGACGGGGAGTCTCGAGGGTGAGGCTATCGGAAATCTAGGTCCGGTAGCATCCAGCACATACTCGGGAATCACTTCCTCCCTTAGTGGTCCGGATACAAAGTCTCCATCCTTATAGGCCCAAGAGAGAAACGAAAAGGGGGTCGGGAGTCCTCTCGCGTCGTCTATTCATAAGGTGCTAATCCTCCGATAATAGGCTCGATCGGGTCCCACTCTGTACCCGGTGATCACGAGCTCGAACCGAGTCGGCAATCCAAAAAGTAGCGGCATCGCGATGATCGGGAGCGAGGATCCGAAAATGTGGGTCCTACGAGGGGTGAGATAACATCCCGATAAGGTAGGTCTAAGCCAACCCTAGGTTACAGTACCTCCAAGCGATCTAATCTATGACATATTATCAGACATCCACCGACGGACCAAATATGCGGGAATTATGAACATAAGCTAACACACTGAAACTTTCAATTCAATCATCGAACCTTCTACGATACATCCCAACCACGCATGGCATCAACCTCGGGCAATTCAAACATTCGGGCCCGCGTCTCTACACCTCGGGCTCATAGCATAAGATCTCAACGAATAGGCCCGTGTAAAAAAAACGCATCGGGCTATACGATATACGTATACATATATATGAATGAGCTCAATTCATGGACCCGCGTGATAACGCCTCGGGTTAGTCCCGCGTTTAGCGCATCGGGACGAGCACAACCCCGCGTTTAACGCATCGTGGTACAATGTGCATACAGATATGTCATAGTATAATACAATCGCTCATAAACCTCGCGTTTAACGCATCGGGGTATCATTGCACACAAATCCACTAGGAAATTCCATTCACAACTTCATTAACATGACAATCCGATCGTATTATCAATCATAGGTCAACGCATCACAATTTAGACCAAACTCAATCATGACATAACCAAGGATCACACATACCATTAAAATGGTCATGGCACACCGTAATGCATAGAAATTCCACTTGGTTCAAGCAAATCACATGAGAGTCCAATTAGTCCGAATTGAGTAATTTTTCCTATCGCATTTTTTTTTTACGCTCCATACCACATCCCACATGTTCATTGGACTACATAGGGTCCCAACTCATCAATTGCACCATTGTCCCTCATTAAATTCGGCCATTACACACATCTCTACAAAACAAGTCATTTTGAGCCCAAACGCAACCAAACAAGAATCCCACATGCACAACCCATAACCACCACTTTAGACCCCTCTTCTACCCCCAAACTAACATAGAAACAAGCTCATTTCACTCACCTAAATTTCGGGTCTTAACCGAGCACTCCAAATCGGAACTGGTTTCTCCTCCAATCTCACACAATCGGCCTCTATTAGTTCCAAACTCACCATCTAACATGCCCTTTAGTACTTGCAAGCCTAAGGAAAGATTAGAACCACTTACCCTTGATATGGCCAAGGAGATTTCCACGGGAGAGGCACCAACGAGCGGCGTGGGTTCTGACCAGCGGCGGTTTGGAAGGGTTCCGGCCAAAAACCAAGAAAAATCACTCCTTGCTCTCTAAAAGTGAAACCACAACTAACCAAGGAAAAGCAACCCTCAAGCTGAGTTCAAAGTGGTCTTACCGAAGGAGATGAGGCTTTAAACGACGAGGAAGTGGCCCTAGGAACACTAGCTTCAATTCGGGTCGTTTGGCGCTCGTAAGAGGTCTCTCGGCTCTCCGGGGTTTCGGTGACCCCACGGCGGCTTCAACAGGCAAGGGGGCTGGTCCGGCAATGTAGAAGCTTCTAGGAGGGTGCTGGTGATGGTGGTTTCCTCGGCGGCAAGACGCCGGAAAGGGGCGGCGATCGGGCGGCGAAGGAGGAGGGCGGCCGAGAGAGAGGAACCGAGAGAGAGAGAATGAGAAGGAGAAGAGAAAAATGAGGGGAGTGAGGAGGAGATGGTCGGCCGAATGAGGAGGAGAAAGAAGGGAGAAGAAGAAGAAGAAGAAGAAGAGAGAGGGAAGGAAGAGTGTTTCCAAAGTTTTGCACAAACTTTCATGGTGAATAGTGATGGAAGGTTGTCAATCAAGAGGATTATTCTAGTCAATCAAGGGTATTGTCCCCTAGTCCATCAAGTTATGTCCATGGGTTCAAGGGTTTGTCCTATCTTGAAATCTAAGAGCACATGGGGTTTTGGTGGCTTCTAGAATTTCGACTAACATGGGGGATTAATGTTCCCTAAACGCAATTAACCTTACTCTAAGTAATTAGGCCCTAAATCGATCGAGATTAAGGGTTAACCAAATTTTAAACCCTTTTTCTATTCTTAAGGGGTATTCTAAGGTCCAAATCTTCGATGAGACGATGTCCAAAAATTTGTTCATTGGACCTCTCCAAATTCGATCCCCGAACCAATTCCAATTTCACTTCCGAATACCGCCGATCTTGATTCCAATTTATCTCGAACTAACGGGCGGCTTATTAGGCACGTACGCGTAGCAACCTCGTGATTCTCATCACTATTTAGAATACTCGAGATTTGGCGACCTCGATTGTCCCAGGAATGCGAGGGTTCGTCGCTAGTTCCGATTATCCCGATCGTCATAGTTCGAATTAAGGAGATTTTGGCAAATTGTACGTTGGCGAGCGGAACCACCCGCGACCCAATCGTACAACACTAGCCATATGTTCCTTAATCGTTCTTAGACCGGTCCTTAACGGTCCAAAACTTTTCCTCGACAATTCCTAGGGTCTAAGTGCCATTTCTCACGCGAGTTTCCTAGGTCTACGTCGTACCCCCCGGTCGCCCTTTCCCCTTCGGTTAGTCAACCCATGAGTGATCGGTTCAGGGCGAGATATAACTGGAATACATCGTCGGATATTCATTCATTCATTAGTTCTGAATCGGGTCGAAATTTGGGATGTCACAGGGACCATAAGTTGGAAGTTACCGTTTTATCCCTAGTGTTAATGCTCATTCCTCTAGATTTAGCAAGGGCAAGATGGTCTTTTCATCTAAAACCCCATGTGACCGAATTAGAGGGGTAGTATGGTCCAAAGTACTCTTGAAATCTTGTGTGAGAGGACTTGTGACAAGAATGGAAATCAAATCAAACCAATTCCATCACATAGTCATTCATGGTCACTACTTGGCTACTATTCCACTTCTTACACACTCAATCTTACCCCACCAACCACTCCACTCACAAGATTTAAATTTTGGAGTCTTGAATACAATAGAGTAAGGCATCTCTCTCTCTCCCACACAATCCTCACTTTCGGCCAACCATCATTCTCTCTCCCTCTCAACTCTCTCTCGACCGTTCATCTCGCTACCAGCCCGTCGCCTCTCACTGTTCTAGCCATAACTCCGTCGTCCGTGCTCCGTTTTCAACGAGCCATATATCATTGGAAAGCTCTTTCTCTTGTCGTTCCAATGATATATTAGAAGCCCAAATCTACCTAGCCGTTTGTTTTGTAGAGTCGTTTGAAGCAACAAAGGTCGGTGTTGACCAATCCGAACTCGAGAACGATTTTGCCCTTTTGAAGCTCTTGGAGGGTTTTAGCTCGATCTTTTTGGTAAGTCTTGATCCTTAGAACCTATATTAGGTTATGTTAAGTCAAGGATTGTTTTGGTTTGTTCATTGTGAGGTTAAAGGTTGATTGATTGCTTTTGCTTGAGAACCAAAAATCGGCCCCCCAACTTTGCAAATCCGGCCGCTGGTGGTAGCTGCTGGTACAAGGGCTTGGAAGACTTGTTTGAAGTTGTGAGTTAATCCTAAACTCATATTAGGTCCTGGGATTACTAATAGACCAAGTGTGGTTGTGATTTTGCATGTTTTATGGGTTGTTTTAGTGGTTTTTGTCCAAAAAAAATTGGGATTTAGTTTAATAGCTCTTTTGTGCTTAGTTGATTGAGAATTGCTAAAGTTGAAACCAAGGTTGGCACGAAACATATATGTGGGGTAAGTACAGTACAAGTGCCATAACTTTTGTACGGCGATCACTTGAGTGCCACAACTTTTTTTTCGATCACCCGAGTACCAAATCGGAGCAAAAGGGATCACTTGAGTGCCATCTCCGGCAAAACATCCTACGTGGTCTTTTTACTTAATGTTTTATTGTGACGTGGAAATTAAAAAAAGAGTTACAAGTCCACCGTGCAAATTCTTCTCCAGCATGTCCTTCTTAAAGAGAAAACGATGCCGCACGATCAACTCTTAAACCTGCCTTCGAGATCGAGAGAGAGAACGATCAAAATTGGCTCTAAGAAAATTAGGGCTCCAAACCTTCCCTCTCGCAAATCGATTTCTGTCCGATAGATTCGACGTTCGCCAAATGAAATTAGGGCTCCGATCTTCATCAATATTTAGTGTCTCAAGCAAATCGATCGAAGGCCCTACTCTATTCTTGTGATTCATGTCGGAGTCTCCGAAGGCGGAGGAAGTGTTTGTCGCGTGACAAACCGGGGTCGACACAAGCAAAGGTAAGTGATTTTTTGTTTGTGTGAAGTGATTAATAAACGACATACATGTTTATTCATTTTGGCGTTATTGACAGTGAGTGAAAGCGAAAGAAAAGGCGAGAAAGGCGATCCGTTGGAGGGAAAAATTAGGGTATCGCTGGCATAGTATAAAGGTGAGTTTCATTTTCCGAGTTGTACCTTATGTCGTTTTGTGTCCACCGGCCGACAACGAGATTGTTGTTTATTGAATGTGATGGGGTAGTGGGGACCGAGTGATGAAGTTGTCGTGTCTTTGCTTTGTTGTGGTCCTTGTCTGTCATGGAAAAAATTATTCTTTCTTTTGTGCAGTGTCGAGGGTTGTGGTCCCCATTATAAAAAAAGATTGTTTTTCTATAACCGCATTGTTAAAGATTTCTATTGTTGTGGTCCCTGTGATGGGAAAAAAACTGATTGTAATTGGCTGCAAAGGCTAGCAAAATTGTTAGCAGATGATAGAGAATGCTATAAAAATTATTTCTTTTATATTGCATGTTTGTGTTGTGGTCCTTGTTATATAAAAAATATATTTTATCTTTCATGCGGTATCAACATAGCTTGCATTGTGGTGTCCGTTATAGAAATAATTATTTTCCGAATCAACAGTGTTACCATGGGCGATACGACTGCGCCCGGTCAAAGTTTTCTACGATGGGAAGTTTGTAATTGGAGATAATGAGACTAAATATGTCGGTGGAGATGTGGCTTTTGTCCTCATCGGTGTGAGTCGACTGTCTTATAAAGAGTTTAAGAAGGATATAGTGCAACAGTTGCGATGCAAAATTACTAAGCTATATTATGCAATACCTAGTCAAAGTCCGAAGGATGGAATGAGATGCTTGCATGATGATAGTGGTGTTAGGGATGTTGTTTACTATTTTCTTCATGGTCAAGAGATGTCTGTGTATGTTGATGGCAATGGAGGTGATGAAGCAATTTTGGAAGCTCATGTGGAAACCCGGGATGGGGATGCATCTGTTTTAGAAAAAAATCTACAAGTAGAGGACAATCGGGCTTTCCATACGGCTCGCGTGTTAGAGCATGTCGGCAACTTGAAAGAATTGGTGGCATATCCGATGATGAAGACACAAGAATCGAAGAATCGACTCAAATAAATGTGAGCTCTTGGGAAGTTGCATTGTCCAGTGATGAAGATGAGGAAATACTACCGCATACACAATGCCCAAGTGATGCTGATGATGTAGACATTGCACAAGCAAGAGAAGAAGTAAGAGCATTTCGACAAAGGAAAGAAGGACAAGTTGGGGTAGTTGATGAGGGTACTTCAGGGCGGGGAAGATGGAGGCTGCTGTCAATGATGCTGATGATACGTAAAATGAGGAAAGTAGTGAGAATCATTGCGGCAGCTTAGACGACAATGAAGATGGTGCGCTTCAAAGTGGGAAAAGGTCAAGTAAGTACCCTTCTTACGATTCAAATTCTGCGACCCCTTTGTTTTGCTTATCAATGAGATTTGATAATGCAAAACAATTGAGAGAGACTATCATAAAGTATTCAATCACTCAGCAGAGGAATCTAAAGTTCATTAGAAATACGAAGAACTATATTAGGGTGAAGTGTGCACAAGATAATTGTCCATGGATGATATATGCTGCATTGGATAGAAGAACTGGCTCATTTCAAATTCGGTCACTCCAGGAAGAGCATAAATGTGGTATCGATTTTCGTAATAATAGAGTGACAAGTGTGTGGTTAGCCAAGCACTTTTTCAATACCATTAAGGCCATGCCGGAGCTAAATAGTACTCGATTGAAGCAACTAGTCAGAGAGGAAGTAGGTGTGAACGTGTCTAGAAATCGGTGCAAAAGAACTAAGCACAAGGTGATGGGTGAATTGATGGGCATGTACAAGCAAGAGTATGCACAGATTTAGAACTATGCCGGGGAGTGTCGGTTTCAAAATCCACCGAGTATAATTCATGTCGAGGTTGAGGAGCCGTCACTAGATGAGCATGAGACACGATTTCACAGGATGTACATATGTTTTGAGGCATGCAGAAGAGGGTTTTTAGCTGGCTGCAGAAGAGTGATTGGGTTAGATGGTTGTTTTTTGAAGGGTTTATGCAAATGAGAGATATTAGTAGCAATTGGAAGAGATGGAAACAACCAAATGTTTCCAATAGCTTGGGCTGTTGTGAAGTCGGAGAACATGACACTTGGTCTTGGTTTTTGAAAAATCTAATGGCTGATCTTGACATAACCGACGGAAGTGGTTGGGCATTTATGAGCGATCAACAAAAGGCGAGACACTGTGATTTAACCGTTGTCTTTCTAATGATACTCATTTTATGTATGTTATTAATGTTTGCTGGTTTTCTAGGGACTTATTCCAGTTGTAGCTGAATTGATGAAATATGCTGAGCATAGAATGTGTGCTCGGCACATATATGCAAACCGGGCGAAGAAGTATAGAGGCGAAGAGCTACATAAGCAATTTTGGTTGATTGCAAAAAGCACTAACATAGCAGACTTTAGAGCTCACAAGCAAGCCCTATATAAGTTGTCTGCTGAAGCCTTTGAAGCCTTGTTCCGCATCGAAGCAAAACATTGGTGTAAGGCCTTTTTTAGCGAAGAATTCAAGTGCGACATCGTTGATAACAATCTTTGTGAGGCATTCAACGGCACGATTATAGGAGTCAGGTGTAAATCAATAATTAGTATGCTGGAAAACATCAGAGTGATGGTCATGACTAGGCTACATAGGCAGAGAGATGGATGTACAAAGTGGCCTACACAATGTGGGCCTAGAATTGTAAAGAAATTGGAGGAGAGTGTACGGGGTAGTAGGTTTTGCGAGCCGATTTGGAATGGGGACGATGGCTTCGAGATTAAGAATAATGGTGACAATTATGTTGTCCACTTGGAGAGGAAAAAATGCTCTTGCCGAGCATGGCAATTGACTGGAATACCATGTTCACATGTTATATGTGCCATTCAAATGAAGAACCTCAATGCGAAGGATTATGTTGATGATTGTTATAAGAAAAATCAGTATCCGGCTGCATATCGGTTCATGATGCAGCCACCGAGGAGTAGCAAATTCTGGGAGGAAACAAACCATCAACCCCCAAAACCTCTACCATTGAAGAAGCAAATTGGCGGGCCTAAAACGAAAAGGAGATTGGAGGAAATTGAGAAAAGTGGTAACAAAATGAGCGGGGCTGGTGGAATAATTCGATGCTCATTTTGCCATGGAGAAGGGCACAATAAGACCGGTTGTCGAGCTAAGAAACAGCACCACTGTCGCGACCTTCAAAAAATAAACACGTTAAATTCCAGGCTAATGGATTATCGGGTTAATTAATTAACTAACCTAACTCGGACTCTCCCAAGTCCATACCAAATCGCAACTTAAGGTTCAAATAATTAACATGCAATGTGATTTGAATTTGGAGTCGCCACTAATCATTCTCGGTAGGTTGATTAGAAACCTAAATAAAATAGCGGGAGAAAACTATCTTATTTCCGCGAACCGGAGATTTTGAATTCGGGGACTTGGTTACGCCGTATTACTCTAACGCCCTTTCGGTACCATTTTCATGAAAAATACTTGATTTGTCAATTTTGATGGATTTTGCTTGAAATTCAAAGATGCAATTTTTTTGGTTTTTTCTTATTTTTTATGAGAATGTAAAACATTGAACTTTGTGCGATATACACCATGGATGATTTAGAAAGAAAGAAAACGCAGCCAATCACGAGTATTTACAAAAATAAATTAACATGTACTAATGCTAAACTTTGGAACACGTGGCATGTCTAAAATAGACAAACAAATATTCAAACCAAACGATTACATTTTTGTAGATCGAGATGGAAAAGATTACCTTCTATTACACAAAATCTTACTCACGTACACGTTATAGTTCCCTTCAAGATTTCGGAACCGGAAGAACGCGGCTGTCGTTGAAAATGGCAAGCGGTGGCGTTGTTGGGTGGTGAGAGGCGAAGTACGTGTCGGGACTCGTCGAAGATGATGCTCGACTAAAACTCTTTTCCTCACTCTCGAATTTTCTCTTCTGATTTTTCTCAAGAACTCTCTTTTTTCTCTCTAAAAATTCCTCTCAAGAACTCTCCCAATTCTCTTCCACTTCCAAAAACTCTCTCAATTCTCTTCCACCAAAATTCTCCTCCTCAATTCTCAAGAACTCTCCCTCTTTTATAGCCAAATTTCTCCATCATCTTTTCATCATCTTCCCTTCTTCATCTTCTCTTCATCACCTTCCATTTTCATCTTCCCTTCTTCATATTCATCTTCTCTTCTTCATCTTCATTTCTCCACCTTCCATTTTCATCTTCCCTTCTTCATATTCATCTTCTCTTCTTCATCTTCTCTTCACCATCCTCCTTTCATTATCTTCTCTTCTTCATCTTCTCTTCACCATCTTCCTTTCATTATCTTCTCTTCACCATCTTCCTTTCTCCATCTTCTTTTGGTATTTGCAATATAGTCCCCGAAGTTTCAAGTATTTGCAATACGGTCCCCGAAGTTTTAAGTATTTGCAATACAGTCCCTGAAGTTTTAAGTATTTGCAATACAGTCCCTGAAGTTTCAAATCTTCTCGGTGCATTTTTTCATCCCGTGCCTAGTCTAGACGCATGCTAAATTAAGTGTTCTACTTGCCAAATTATATGCCAATGCAATGTATGCTCAAAATAAATATGTGAGATGATTTTTATAATTTTTATGCAAAAAATAGATTAGTCAAAATTTAGGCGTCAACAACCACCAACAACAACAATTGGAGACAACACAAGCCAATTATGTAGGAGCATCGCAGGACAACACAAGCAGCCATGCGGTTTCAACTCCGGACCCAACTCGGTCCACAAGTGTACAACAGAGAAAGAAATATCTTGTAAGCTATTTGTTATTGTCCTTTATTTTTACTGTAAATCATTGGAGCAATGACTTCATTGCTTTCTCTTTTTTTGCAGGTTAGAAGGAGACCGGCTGAAGACATTTGTGATACTATTGCGGGGGCACCACAGGGCGACACAAGCAGCCATGCGGTTCCAACTCCGGACCCAACTCGGTCCACAAGTGTACGTAAGAGGAAGAAATATCCGGTAAGCTGTTTGTTATTGTCTTTGCTTTTGACTATAAATCCTTGAGCCATTAACTTCATTGCTTTCCGCCTTTTCGCAAATTAAAAGGAGATCGACTAAAAATGTTCCTCAAACTTGTGCATCACAACATACAGATGGTGCAATTGCAAAAAGGACAAGACATAGGTTGACAGATATGAATCCTGGCATGACTAACTCAAGAAATTCAGAGGTCTTGATCTCCGAAGGAGGACCAACTCAAGAATCGATCGCATCGATAGAAAGAAGCCAAGAAGAGGCATTGATAAACCAACCAATGGTTACTCGAGCACAAGCGAAAAAAAAACAATCAATGCCACCTCCAAAACAAAGGGTAAAAAGGACAGTTGCAAAAGAAGCTCCCGCCCCAAGCTTAGTTCCATGTCGGTCAAATGATCTTACAAATGTCAATGCACGGCCTGCTGCCACAGTGCCAACACGGACGGTGAGTTCAACGGGAGACAATACAAATGTACCCGAACATCCAAGCGAGGTGGCTCCTCCAAAAGATAAAATAGTGGAAAAGGAGATGGCAATGCAGCGTGTGAATATAATTCCAATTCGGAAGAGTGCTAGGATCATGCATCAAGTGAAGCCTTTGAAGAGAAAAAAAGGAAGTGATGAAGTTGTTCAACTTGACTGATGGGAGTATTTGAGATGATGTCTGCTATTGATGTTTCTTTTAGAAATTTGAAGTTGCTAGAATTGTGTTTGATGCTGCAACTTCATTTGATGTATGTTATGCAGCAATGTGGTTAAGTTGTGATATTGCTGCATTTTGGCTGGGCAGCAATATGTTGCATTTTGGTTTGGAACATGTGTTTAGCAACAATCTGTTGCATTTTTTGCTGGTGTTTTAGCAGTAACATTATGTAATTAAATTTGGTTGGCTGTTATTGTTGTCGATGATATAAGAATATGCGGTATCATTGAGTAGCAATGATTATGTAATGGTGCAATAGTATTTGTAGTTGGATTGGCTTATTATATCAAGATAAATAGTATTTTACAGTTGATACAGGTGAAGCGACAATGTAAAAAAAAGTGAACCTAAGTGATCACTTTTTAAAAATTGAGGAACTTAAGTGACCATTTTTCAAAAATTGAGGAACCTAAGTGATCACTTTTCGAAAATTGAGGAACCTACGTGTCCACTTTTAAAAAGATATGGTACTTAAGTGGCCACTTTGTGAAAGTTTACTAACCTAAGTGGTCGATTTAACTAAATCTATGGCACTCAAACGATCATTCAATGGCTTGTTGGAGCTCATTCCATCTCGAACACCTTTACAAAAAAATTGAGGACGATGCTTCTAATCTTGCTGCACATCATTTTGACATTGCATTTGCACCATTGCATTCATGTTGGCATCCTCAAAACTCACGGAATTGTAACAACAATTCTTGGCACAAGAATAATATCACGTTCATATACGACATCATTGTATAATTGTTCCTCAACTACGGTAGACTCAAAAAAACCTTCTCTTTAGTAGGGTTACATATGCCCATAAACCAGAACAAACCCACCAACAACAACACCATAACAATTATTCGATAAATATCTCTTTGATTTTTCATCTTTGAAAATTCCTTCTTCCAGTGGTTCAGCAAATATTGCAGACCCTTTATCTCTGCTTCCATTGAGTCCCCATCGTCTAACTCATTTGTCAATACATGTCGACCTTCATCTTGTTTTCGAAGTAGCTCCAAGATAACCTCTGTTGCTCGATTTGAGAATTTCGAGTCAACCCACCTACAAGAAAGTCAGTACACAATTTCATTTATGCTTGTTGCATTAGCGGGGTAAAGCACGGTAACATATCCCCTCAAAATCGAGCAAACAAACCCTAAATCCAAAACATGTTAACGCTAAAGACATCGAAAAACTTGATAGATCAGCAAAATAGAGATTAGGGACCTAAAATATCCACAATTGAAGCCTGCACTATAATTGGCGCATCCATGGAATCTTCTCCCAGGATTATCTCTCGTCCAAGCCGTTCTTGTTGGACTTCGCAGCCCACAATAGCAAAAGTGTAGAGCTACATCCTGGCTTTGTTTGTACACTCGAGAGCCACTTGCCGTGCTTCTACTTCCTATCGCGACTTTGACGATTTGATTTTGGGCAATTTGAAGATGTCGATTTTGTTGAGTTCGGCTTGATAGGGTTAGGGTTCTGAATTCCTTTTGCGAGAATTTGATTTTCCCCTATTTGTTGAAAGATCTCGGTAGGGTTAGGGTTCAAGTGATTTTGCCCCAATTGTTGAAGCAATTGATTTGTCTCATTCAATCCGAAGGATACGACGTCGTTTCCATTTTATTTGCTGATTCAGCTTTCCGGCGATCCACGTAGGTTGGATTTTCATTATTTTAATGCCACGTAGGATTTGCCGGTGACCCAAATCGCCGATGGCACTTAAGTGGTCCATATTTAAAAGTTATGGTACTCGGGTGATCGAAAAAAAAGTTGTGGCACTCAAGTGATCGCCGTACAAAAGTTATGGCACTTGTACTGTACTTACCCCCATATATGTTGGTTTAGGTAGGGATAATGAGAGTACCATGGGCGATCTTTGTGTGAATTGACTTTTGGATGAGATCTTGAGGCTGAATGGTATTTGTAGATCGATGGGCCTCCCATTGGTTGAAAAATGGCCTTTTGATGAGCTTGCGTAGTCTTAATACTTGATATGAATTAAAATGGAAGTACCTGCATGTCGGACCTCTTTGATGCACATTCGGCCTTGTAAAGAAATTGTGGACATATGCTTGAATCTTACAAGTTGAATCTTATGCTTAGTGGTCATAAGTGACATTGTTTGATGAAATTGACTAGATTGAGACACTCATGTGAGGTTCGGCCATGAACGAGGAAAATGAGGGCCAAGTAGCGGATTCGTGCTTTTGAGATCGATTTGTGCTCATTAAGAATGCACGTGTGCTTGAATGGCCTTGTGGAATGAATTGAGTTAATATGTATATGTTACCTTGAGGCGTGTTGACTCGGGGTTATAGTCGACTATATTGTATAAAATGAGCATGTATGCACTCATACCCCGATGCGATAATCGCGGGGTCGGTGCCCATCCCGATGAGTACTAACGTCGGATTTGACCTAAGGCATACTAACACGTGCCTGGGCAGTTATGTTAGCCTGATGCGTGATACGCGGACCTTGGCATCGAGAATTACGACTTGGGAGCCATTATTGCGGGAGGTCTAGATAGATGGAATCATTCGACACGGGAGCCGTTATTATGGAGGGTCCTACCTATTATAATGTAATAGCCTGATGCATTATTACGCGGGCGTGGATATTGAGAAATGCGCTATATGATGGGAGATACCCTATGTGACACCCTAGAAATTACACCCTCTGTACATAGGCTGAATTCAATAAAAAGGACTATTATCGGATTATAGTTGATATAAAATTTCGGATCATAAAGATGTAAGTGACAATTTTTGGACGAGTCTTAATTTGTCGCTCGGTTTCGATTGGGTCTCGAAAACTTTAGTCACCGCGTTTTAGGATTTTTTTTTTTTAATCCTCGCGCCTAGGCCTAATTCTGACCTAGCCGAGCCCGTGAGTCGACCGAAATACCCTTCTTTCAGTGCACCAAAATTTCATTCAATCCAAAAATGACAATTGACCTTTTCACCCTTCTTAACGCATGTGAGCCAAATTTTTTGAAATCTTGAAAGGACCGTGGGCCCCCCACCAAGTCCCTTCACCCATCCCCCACCAGCCACCATCCAATCATCCCATCAACTCCCTCTCTCTCTCTCCTCTTTTTCCACCTCCCCCCACGTGACTCTCCCTCCCCTAGTCTCTCCCCCTTCTCTTCTTTCCATCTTCTTCTTCTTCTGAGAGCGGACCCTCTCCCTTCACTGCTCATCTTCTTCCTTCAACTTCACCTTCTTCTTTTTTACTTTTCTTGCAACTTGAGCGACCACCACGCCATCCGGATCGCCGCTTCACCTCCTCCGTCGCCGATTGCCGCACGTTGGGCTCGAACCACCGCGAGCCGCTCGGACCCATCCCACCGCCCCGACAACCCTCCATCTCGCGCCGCTTGACCCAAGCTCTCTGCTCACGTCACGTTACCGGTCCGACGCCCGGCTCCGCGAAGCCCGAGCTTCCTCCGCCGCCACCCCTCAACCCACAGCCGACCCGTGAGCCCCGACGCTAGTCCCCGGCGATCCCGTGACCCACAGACCCGCGTTCGCTGCCCCAACCGCCGAGCCTCGGCCACCCAATTCGCCGTCGTTGCCCCGTAGCCGCGACCTCCAACTCAGCCCGCCGAGCCCCGTCAACCTCGCCTTCTACTTACCCGACTCCACGACGCCTATCCGACTCAGATCCGAGCCGTTTTGCCGAAATTATTGTTCGGTAGAACAAGATCGTGAACAGTGCGGTGAATAGTACCGTGAACAATGCCGAGGTGAACAGTGATCGTGAACAGTATGGTGAACAATGCCCCCCCCAAACCATAAACGGTGTTCGGCTCGATCCGAAAGTCTAGTGCCCGAGCTAATTTTATTGTGAGTTAAACCCCTAAATTCCGATTATGACGCTAATTGCGCTCGGTAATAGTTAATTAGCGTAATTAGCAATTTTGGATGTTTATGTAGATTAATTGTAGTCGGATTAGATAGAAAATGAGTTTAAGATAAATGACCACAATTATTTAAGATAGTCTGACTAGTTAGATCGTCTGTGGCTAATTGGTCGATAGACTAGATTGATTGTTTGGGCGGTGATTGCCGGTGTTTGATCGCGAGCGAGCGATAGGTCACGATCAAGCGTGCGACTATTAATTGGCTGAAATTGGATTAATAATTATCATTGGAATTATTAATTGTGTTAATTAATCTGCGGTGATTGAATGTTTGACCAAAGGTTTGATGTTAACTGTTGCTTGTTGCTCGAGTAGTTTTGGGTGTCATGCACCCTGTTTCAAATATAAAGCCTCGTGGATAATATTGTGCATTTATATGACCACGTGCGGAATTAAATTGCATATTTTAGCATGAAATTGGCTGTAGGCCGAGTCTTTGAGCACGTCCGCATGAGCATCCGGCTAAAAGTAAAAGATAAAAATTGGTTGGTTGTTGGATGTGCCTAAGTGGTCATATGATGAGATTAAACCATGCCAATCGTACGAGAACTTGACAAGTTCGTACCGTGCCGATCGTACGGAACCACACGACTTGTCAGAAGCACGTTAATTCGTCCCTATGCCGGTTGTATGGATCACACGAATTATCGAATGCCGATTGCAGCTTGTGACGGACCAAAGTTCCTTTTTGGAATGCCTGTCTACTATGCCGTGCCGCTCGCATTGGATACATAGCTTTCGGTCGCCGTCGTCGGAAGTAAGGGACGATGCCTAGTCCCGCCGGTAGATACCGCCAGCCGTAGTGTTGGGGCCACACCGGTCGTGTGCGCCGACCACGTTAGTCGCGTGGGTCACCGATTAATAAATGAACTTCGTGTGGTGTCTTGTGCATGCAAGTGATGTGATGCCTTGCCTTGCTAATGAATTGGATTGGTTGATTTGATTGTTAAGTCGTCCGCATTGCATTATGCGTGACTTTTGGAGGGTAAGTTTGCATGTGGTTGAAATATTTGTTCTTGGGTGATACGGCTGTTTGTTAGGAGGTCTGAGCAAATCAACACCCTAATCGGGTTTAGGCGTTGACTCACCGAGATTTATTTCTCACCCTATCGTTGTTAACCCTTTTTTAGGTCCCGAGTGATGAAGCCGTGGCCTTTTAAGGCTAGGGTTGTTGTAGGATATTTGGGAGTAGATAAGGGCTTAACCTTACTCAACTGTATACCTTTTTGAGGTCCTAGCGAGCCGCCCCAAAGAATGAGGTTGTTTATCTCTTCTATAGCTCAATAATATTAAAACTCCTCTGCTTTTGGTTAATGAAATGGAATTGTCTTTTGTTTGATGATTGAGTTGATTTTTCTACTTACTATCCCTATTGTTAGCTGTTCGGGAGAGTTCACGTTTCCGTGTGCGTCGTAAGTACGTAGGTCGATAGTTTACCCGAGACGCTATCTTTTGTGACGTGTGGCGAATTGGTAGGGATGTCGCGAGCTCAAGAGTCGGGGCATGACACCCTATGTAAGCTTGTGATTGATAAATTGCTCGGAGTATAAAGTTTAGTCTAATTTGACCGAAACTTGTGTTTTCGATTGTGATTTATAAAGTGCCTGCATGTTATGTTTCTCATGATGCACCGTTTATCATGTGATACTGTTGGGTCGAACTACATGCGATAAGTGTCTGGAGATACTCTTGACCTAAGATAGGTTTAGGGTTCGCTCACCGAGATTTATTCTCATCCCGTTGTGGGACACCCTTTTTCAAACCGCAAACCTTGACCCGATTGCAATGCCGACATTTTTTTGGATTTCCGAAGGATTTTGAACCCATGATTACCACGTATCGGGTAGGACCTGACCAAGTATACTATAAGAGGGTTAGCACCTTATGGGTGGACGATAGGGGTGATCATTGGACGCCGTATACCTTTTCGTCCTAAACTTACAAGGATGAGGATACCGTTTTTGGACCGCTAAGGGATTGCGTCATACCGGATAAGGTATTGAGAGCCGCGGGACGGTTGGAGGCCGCTGTTCCCGAGGACAAGCCCGTTGAGTCGGAGCTTCCGGAGCCCGAGGACCCCGGCTAGGACGAAGAGATCGTAGAGTTGAGAGATGTTGATGACGACCCCATGGACACTTCGAGTCCGAGCCGGGAGGGAGAGCCGCAGGAGTTAGAGCCCGAGACGATAGAGACGCACAAGGCGAGCGTTTCCACCGAGTGTGCTCTACTTGCCGTCGAGTCCTCCGTTGATGAGTCCGACCCTTATGCATAGTATGTTGGGTGCTTAGATGGTAGTTTCCCTTTTGATCCGTATTGACTTCACCAAACCTTCTAACCAGTAGCTTGGTCTTTGAACGATGTATGACTTTATGTATTGTATTATGTGATTTTATTTCCTTAGTCATCTTGTTGTTTTAAATCATCTGGAGTTATTCATGCTTTCGCTTGTGCATAATTTATCGCATTAAGTTATTGTCATTTGATCCTGGGAATATACTCGAGTAACGGTAGTCAAGGATGTTGACGCGCTCGGAGGACACAGGGTGTGACACTAGAGCCTTGAAGCAAGCCTCGGCGTCGCCGGCTTCAAGCATGGTTGAGCCAGATCCGGCTATGCCAAGGTTTTGCTTGGGCCGGTGAGGCCGAGCCTCACCTGTGGGCTGTGACCATAAAATTACGGAAGAAAGAAGAGAAATTAAAAAAAAAAAAGTAATTAAAGAATTATTCAAAAATTAAAAAATAAAAAGAAAGTAACAAAATAATTAAAAAGAAAGAAGATGTAAAATAGAGGAGAAAGGAAAGATGAGGAAAATATTTTTCCCACTTTTGAAAGATTTTTTTTGATAGGGGAAAATATTTTTCGGGACTAACTAATTTTTCACCCCCCAAATGTCGAAAAATTAGGAAAACGTTTTCCGGGAAAATGTTTTCTGCGAAATAAACGGAGCCTTAATTTTTTTTTTATCATAGAAAATTTCAAATCGATACACCTCTAATAAATTTATTGTAAATTAATTTTTTGATACTAAAATCGGTATACTTGTGACAAATTTATCTTTCATTAATTTACTTTAAATTTGGTTAATACCACGAAAATCTCCAAATTAGTATATTTGTTATAAACCGAGGGTAAAAACCTCAAATTAGTACGCCTATTAACTGCCGCTTGTCATCTAACTCCGCAATTTGACGGTAAAATTTAACGAAAATTAACAGAAGATAAATTTGTCATAGGTATACTGGTTTTGGATTTTTTGTGATATTAATCTTTGTTTTAATCCTTATAGTGCTTCAAAAAATGTAAATTTCTATCCTCAAATTGAGCTGAGATCCTACGTCAAAAAAGAGTGACAAGAATTTGTAATTTAAAGGTGTCGAGATAATTACAAAGAAATCTCTTAAATTGGTCGCACCCTTTGTGAATACATACTATCAACTAAAATTAAATAAATCCGATCCCGACTTTTTTGGGGGGGGTCAAAAAATCTGATCTTGACTTCAATCTCGCATTTTATGTATACATACGTCATGCCCCGATCCCCGGGCCCACAACAATCCTACCAAATCACCACATGTCAAAAAGGACGACGTCCCAAGCAAGTCATCGACCCATTATTTTTATCTTATTATTAAGCGCATACGGAACATGTAACTTCCAAACAATTATTAAAATCTATAGGGATAGAAAAGTAGGATGTCAAACAACCAGTCACATTAATTAACAACAGAAACGATCATTTTTATTTATTTATTGTTAACTCTAAGAAATATGTACATGCAAGCTCTACCTTAGGACCACTTTCTACGATCCTAAAAAAAACCGGTTCGGGGTTGTGAGTTGACACTACTCCATGCTACTCGAAAAGAAACCACGCCCACTTCCAACTTTCCACAGCTAAAGGCCCGAAAAATGGTTAACAACAACGGGGTGAGATATAAAATCTCTGTGAATCAACGCCTAAGTCCGAGTAGGAAATTGACTCGTTCAAGGCAGCCTAAACATGTAAGATAATATCGATGACGGATCAATAGCGTACGACTCTCGCTACACTCTAGCTACCACACGATCAAGTATAATATTACAAATAATCATCAATCACATGCAAACTTACCCCGCCATGGGCCACACGATGAACAGTTCGTATTAAAATAGCCAACAACATATAAACCAAAGCACTCAATCAGAACATTCATCACTGTCTCATACATAATGTATCACACGTGTTCCGGTTATTAGAAGCCATTAAGCCTAGCGCACACTACTGGTGTGGCTTAACACTATGATTGGCGGTGTCTACCGGCATAATCAGGCTTCATCCCTTACTTCCGGTTATGGTGTCCAATAGTCCGTAAGATTTGTACAACCGACACGACACGGAACTACCGGAAATCCCTATGGAGGCTTCGGTCCTTCACAAGCTGTGACCGGCGTATAATAAGTCATGTTATTCTGCACAACCGGCACGACACGAACTTACTAGGAAACCGTACGACCGGCACGGTATAATCTCATCATATGACCACACAAGCACACTAGACAATCAAACAAGTTCTTATCTTTGCATTTAGTCCAATGCATCCACAAATTGTCATGCTCAAAACTTGGATCGAGGCCATTTTTATACTCAAAATTCAGTCCACCCGCGGTTATATAGATATACATATCATCCACAAGATTTTGCAACCATGAACAGGGTAATTACTCACATCAATCTAGACAAGTAGCAGTCACTATACAATTACCCAATAATAATACAATAATCGCCCAATATTAATAATCGTACAAGAACAAATAATTAACGTAATTAACTATCCCGATCACATTTAATTAATCCGACTCGATTAATTAATCCATATTCCAGTTAATATTACCAAAATATTTAGTGAGATCGATTTCAAATAAATAATTCGATTGCAGATAATTAAATTATCCGGCCCAACTAAATATTCTAATTGAAAGTCAATAATATTAAATCTATCCTTAAACGCAGTTAATTTTAGGGGTTAACTCACAAATTCCGATAGTCGGTGTCGAGTTGGGTACGACGGCGATGACTCGGGCTCGAGATCTTGCGGTTCAACTTCGGTTCCACCTCGGTTCGGCTTAGTTCGTGGACGTCACAGGCTCGAGTCAGATTTTCGGGGCAAAAGAGCTTCGATTCAGGTTTCGTCACTGGCAAGAGCATGACCTTGAATATGGTCAGATCATGGGCTCAGAAACTCGATCACGTGGGCCTAAATTCTCTGCCACTTGACCCACAGTCTCGGCACACGGTCTGCTCGCGCGCACAAAAGAAACAGAAGAAGAAAGAAGTGAAGAAGAAGAAGATGTGCTTTGGGGGGTGGATCTGCTCGCGTGAGGAGAGAGAGAGGGGTAAGAAAAGTCAAAAAGTAACAACTTGGGGAGGGGAAAACTTGGCGAGCAAGGGGATAACGTGAGGGAGAGGGGGCGGCTGATGGAAAAAAAAAAAGAGGAGTGGGGCCCACTCAAAAATATATAAAAATAAATAAATCAACTTTCAAATATTTTGTCCTATATTAATAAAATCCAAGGGCATTCCAATAATTTTACTATCCGGGATAAATTAAACTATCGGCACTAAAACTGAACGAAAATTTGAAAATCTCGCAACTAGAGTTCGATCGGGGTTACGTTCAAGCGTGAAAGGTCTTGGTAATACAAGTCGACGTTTGACTTTTCAGATTTGGTTTTTTCTAACGGATATTCCAGATCAACCAATTATTGTCTCTTAAATCCTCAAAATCCAAATTTATTTTCCACGAAGGAATTTATAATTTTCTCACATAGGTCGAAATTTCAAGATGTCACAACACACACATATATAAAAGAAATTAAGTCGTGAAAAACCTATACGTATTAACTATGCCCTATGAATCTATAATTGCACGTGACTCTAGGTGGCAGTCGTAATCTACAATATTTAAGATTATTGACAAATAACCTATGAATCTTTACCCTTCTAAATTTTGGATTAAAAATAATCATCAGGTATTCCCCTATATGACAATGGAAAGAATGTTTAAAAGAGAGATCGAAATCTTTACATTCTATTGTACTCTACATTAATTTAACTTCAATATCTCAATTTTTTCACAAAGAAAAGGAGTGCTATCTGTCATTAATTTGAAATAAAAATGAAATGTTCGTCTTACCGCTTAAGGTGAAGTTTTTTCCGAGACAAATAAAATCTTCAGATATTATCTGTCTTCTTACACGGCAAATTTTTTGAAACACAGTGCATGTGTTTTTCTCTAAACTTTTTCGAAAAAATGATATCTTGCACGCTTATCGCAAAGACACTTTTTAAGGGAATTTTGGCTCCATTTGTTCTGCGAAAAATGAGTTGTTTCTAGAGAATGTTTTCTGAGAAGCCATTTTTGAGGAAAATGACAGTTTTTTCGGTGTTAAGTTGAAACTTGAAAATGAACTAGAAAAAATTTTCCATTATTCAGTTTGGAAAATCGGATTTGATTTTCTTTCGCCTACTCCTTTTAATTATTTTTATTTTCATTAGAAAATTTGAAATTTTTATTTTGTTTAAATTTTTCTCTTGTATTTTTCTTTCTTTTTTTTTTTTCCTTTTCCCTTCTTCTTGAGCCGGTCTTCGGTGAGGCTCAAGCTCGTCGGCCTGTCTTGAGGCCGAGCCTCTCTCGCTTGCAAACTTCCGAAGAAGAAGGGAAAAAAAAGAAGAAAAAGATAAGGAGAAATTTAAAAAAAAAAACAATAGAGATAGGAAAAGCAAATAAAAAAAATAATTAAAAAATTGTGAAGGAGCTGAGAAAAGAAATATGGGGAAAAACGTTTTTCTCTCCTCATAAAGAGGAAATCATTTTCCTCACTTTTGGAGATACCTTTTCCACGATTGAAATGTTTGCCTCAATTAGTTTATTTTCTGTAAAACGAACATCGAAAATTCTGGAAAACAACTTTTAGGAAGCTATTTTTCGTTAAACGAACGGAGCCTTTACATGTATATGTTTTGATTTCCCCAAAGCATTGATAACACACAATAAAACTTAAATAATGCATTGAACATCGTCTTCATTTGATTTTTTAATCAGTATTTTATGATCGCATTTTAGCACGTCTAAACTTGTCTAGACTACCATTACATGGAGAAAAAGCCCTGGTAAACACCGTGGTGTTCCGAACACACACACAAAATAAATAAATAAATAAAAAACATACGGTCAAACCATCGTCATGCGAACCCGCTTAAGGCCTCAAGCCAATCCTCCACCACCCTCGACCACCGCCGCGGCATCGACCACCAGCCCTATTGCCGACATTTCTCAACGCCACCTAAAGATGATACAGCCCTTGAATTGTTGCTCCGACAAGTACGCTCTCCGCTCATCAGTTCAAAGTGGATCGCTTGCCACTTGAAGTGAATCCCGTGAAACATAAGGCAAAGATGAAATCGATGAGTGTAGGGTGTTTGTTCATTTCGACGACGGGAAGTCACGAAACCGGCAGTCTGTGATCGGGTTGAATCGGGTGGCAAAGCGCGGGCCAAGAAACAAGTTTCCTTTTCCGCGATGTATCTTTTTTCTAATGATTTGAAGGCAATCTGAAATCGTAGTCTAGAGTGTGTTTCGACGACGGGTAGTCCCGAAATAGGTGATCGTGATGTGGTTGAATGGGATGGAGAAGCGCGGGCCAAGCTGACTATAGTTATTCAAATAAATGTCGGACCTCATCGGTCAAAAAGCATTTCCTTCCTTTACTTGCCCTCCTCGGATCTAGTGAGGGTCGCCCTCGCTAGCCCAAGCGAGGGAGATCCTCACCTGACGCCGGCGATGGTTGAGGAAGAGAAGAGGGATAAAGAAAAGAAAAGAAATTAAAAATACTCATATTTTTTTTTACTAAAATACCCTTCTTCGACTGGCATGAATAGTCACATGCTCACCGGCCGGCCAAAAGCCCTTATTTGAGAATATGAAAACACTTCAAGCCCTTACTAAAAAATTTTCCTTTTTCTTATGATTAGCGATTCCTCTTTCTCTTTGGATGGGTAAAGCCTACCTTATTTCCTTTTTATCAGAATCAATCAAAATGGTGATTCTGCCAATCTCTTCAATTAAGTCCATTGGAAGAACAAAATGAACTGTCAAAGAAAAAAATGAAAGGATAGAAAGATGGAACTTTTTTTTTTCTGTCCGATGATATCCTAACATATCCTATTATACAAGCCACACTATATACATTATGTGTAGATTGCACAACTCTACTTTCACACACACGCTTCCTGTACCCCCAACAAAAGTTGGGGAATCGAACTCCCCACCTCCACGGGGCTGTATATGGACGTTTCTGGTTTCTTATGAACTACCCCAAATTGCCAGATCTTCTCTGATAAGCAATGGAAAGACGATATAACTCGAGACCTTTAGCCATTCTGGAATAATCTGAACCATTGCACATTTATCCTACAAGTAACATATATGCATTCAAAGTAAACAATTTGCCCATCAGCCGAAATTATCTAGTGACAGGATGCCCCATCTTTAGTTATAAGAACCCTATCAATAAACCCGTGTTCATAAAGCCAACCGATGTATTACTCCGAAAGACGACCTAACAAGTTACACGGAAATATGGTATCAACCATTACAATTATTCCCTGAAACACGTACCAGAGGACTCTAAAGTTATCGGCAGACCAATGGACGGAATTCAAAATCTTCACACAATCCCAAGTGGAATCCCCGAAACCAAACTCTACAGAAAATTCAAACAGGTTGGAAAGCACCAGAAACCAGTACCAGCTCATGTCACGGTCTGAATTCTCGAGCCTCGGCCTGTGACACTGTTAGGGAAGAGAAACGCGAAAAAAGGACGTGTCCCTAGAATTCCATGCTCTCCAGATTGTCACAGAGCTCGGGGAGCTCATTCACATCTACCAGGCTGTTCACGTAGGGCAGATACCTCATCATGGTGCATTCTCCGCGCATCCGGTCCACACCCAACATCCGAGTTTCTCCTGTGGAGACACAATGTGATATCACGGCGTCTCCTATACTCACCAGGAGGACATCCCCGTCAACACAACCCATAAGGCGAACTTGCCTCAGAACGTTTCCTGGACACGCCCATGGGATGCAGATCCTATGTCTCGAGTTCATATCCATTCCACCGTAGATGTGTATAGCAAGATCAGCGCCTTCTCTGAGGACCGCCACATAACACAACTCCCCATGCATCTCGGTCACAATACCATTAGGACAGCTTCCATCAGGTAATTGTATGATACTGTAATGGTCAATTTTCAAATTGAAGACGAGTATTACCCCACAGTCAACCACCCAATAAGCAGATCCATCACGATAGCATGCATCACCGATGAATGTTGCATTTGCCAGCTCAAAGCAGATGTCGTCTGAGGCCCTCCAAGTCCTTGACCTTGATGAGAAAATCTCAAAAACTATACATCCCGCATCAGTAACTGGAACTGCACAAACTAGCTCAAAATTTTCGGTGAAGTTGAACATCGAGGGCTCGAAGGCTAGGGAAATCACTGTTCCAGGCCCATGATAGAAACTCGGATTTGGAAGCATTTTCCAATACTTCGTTACAGGGTTGCAAATATAATAGGTGTCATCAACTCCTTGGACACAAAGCAAGCCATTGCAAATGGAGCGGATATTGACGGGTCCGGGCATGAATGTAAGATATGGATCTCGCATGCCATGTGTTTTTGGGTCCAGAGGAATGAAGTGGCAACCATAACCAGGTTTCTGGCAAAAGAAGCCAGAGATGCGTTGGAACAGCATTGCTTGCTTGTGGGCTAAAAACGGACTTGAAATCCATTGATTCCATCCTCGACAAACAGCTTTGAATCTGCACAGCGATTTGGCAGGAAGCAAAGGGAGAACATGCTCCCTAACGACCTCTTCAATGCAAGTTCCCCTGGTCTGCATTATCCTTCTAGTGAATTCTCCAACAGGATTAGGCTTTTGATGAACGATTTCTAGCTGCAAGCCAAAGGAAAAGTTAGGGAAAAGGCACAGCTAGGAGATTCAATGATAAAAGTTGTTCAGACGCTCAAACTCTCTCTCCTTACCATAAAGCTTCAAAAGGAAGCGCTTAGTGTTGCATTTAAATTAGTGATGTAGTGCATTAGTTTTGTCCTCACACAAAACCGCATGAAAGCCAAGACTAACCCACCCCTCATGTTATTGAATTAATCCACCAAAATGTGATTCAGCTACAACAGGAACAGAAGCTAGCATACTTTACTCCAAAGCCGTCTCCTTTTCCCTCATTGGTTATGACTTCAGATAGTAAGGGTAGACTAACATATGACCTTTTGATCATAGTAGTAAGAGAAACCAAATTAATTTCTTATGCATTCATACAAGACAGCAAATGAATCTCAAAGACAGATATGCTTCGTAGTCAACGTACAGTGGATGATTTCAAGAGAGCAAGTTATTTCAAAATCAAATAGAGTGAAATCACTTGATTTCAAATACGGTGAATGAATCTCAAAGACAAATATGCTTCATAGTTAACATAGGGTGAACGAGCAAGTCATTTCAAAATCCCATAGAGATTAACTTACAGAGAATAAAAATATTTTGAACAGTACTACATCTGTCTCTGTATAAGAACCAATCAACAGAAGTTATAGTTAAAATACCTCCGCAAATTACAGCTAAGAAATTTACTTACAGTTGAAACATACCACATCATTGAGATGCAAGGACTGCATTTCTTTTTTGATGGAATCACTCTCAGGAGAGGAGCATTCGCAATCACTCCTCTGTATCAACAGCAGTAAAGAGTATCCAAATCAATTACTTTGCATTCATACAAGAAAGCGAATAATTTAAAAGAAGTGACGATTGGGCTACATTGTCAAGTACCATGGAATGATTCAAAATAGTATCCAATCAATTACTTTGCATTCATACAAGAGAGCGAAAAGAAGTGAAGATCGGGCTACATTGTCAAGTACCAGGGAATCATGCCTACGAGAAAATGACATCTCTCTGTATCTAGTCAATAGATATAATATGTATTAGGCATAACAAAAGTATAGGATTGTACAATTATCGGAACATACCTCGCCATTCAGGTCCAAGGACTCCATTTCTTGTTCGACCATGACCCATTCACCACTCTCGTCAGAAATGTCGCTCAAGAAGTTAACGTCCTCCATCATGCTATCCGATTCTGAGTCCGTCATTGCCTACTTGTTTGAAGCTTTATGAAAAGCTGCATGTCAATAACATTTCCCATTTCAACAGTAATTATTTCACCACCAAACAATTCGAAGAAGGAAAAATAACCGCCAAAAAAGGAGATGTCTACATGAAACTTCCAACTTAACTGCCTTGAGAAGGTGAATGCAAGACAAATTAAAGGACTTTACACATATTGAAAAGGCTGATTAGTCAGGGGTATTCTGCGTTAAACTCCAAATAATTTTCAAGCTCGACTTCCACTCAACCCACATAGCAAAAATCTCTTTTTTTCAGGCATTCTTAACTCGACCCAAACCTCCGACCCAAAAAAAAAAAAAAAAAAAAAACTCAACCAAACCTAAGCAATTCCTCCACAATTCAAAACTGACAAATTTCGCTAACCATATATGTTAACGACATCTTGATCAACCTTCCCAGTAAACCCTAGTCACTACTCCCAAGGAAATCATCCCTCATCTCATGACGTAATACCCGCATTAGGGTCGATCCATCGAATCTCGCCCGAAGAAACGAACTTGAAATTCGAGAAAGAACCGTCAACCAACAAAAACCCAGAAAAGCCACTCGAAAACGAGGAGAAACCCTGGGATTGTTGGCTCGTGATCGTCAAAAACTATTGGGACTGGGTCGAAGCCTCCCTACCTTTAGAGTCTGGACAGTGCCCTTTTCTCTGCAGTAATCTCCTCTTACTCGATTCGGACTAATGCAAGTGAAAGCAGAGTACTTAGCCAGTTGATTTAAAAGATGTTCCTTTAGTCAGTCGGGAAAGCAATAGAGGGGATGATCAAAAGGGGATGTACGAAGAGCGGTAGGGAAACAAAGCAGAGGAGAAAAATTCACTGCAAATGGAAGGGAGATCACATCAGAGCCATGAGCCATGATTCGCAACACATAAGCAAATTGCGGTTTGGAAGTTATATATGCTTGCCTTTTCCATCAGATTACCAGTCATCTCACAGGACACAGAGACACATACATGGCCACTCCGAGCGGATAACTTACCTCGCACCCACCACCAGTCAGAATCAAAAAGGCTTTTTTTTTCCGATTATGAACAAATTGATTCGATGCCCCATTAGAGTCAATCCATCATCTCGCACAAAGAAATGAACTTGAAATTCGAGCGAGAACCACCGATCAACGAAAACCCAGACAAAAAAGAAGAAGAAGAAGAAGAAACCGCTCGAAAACGATCAGAAACAAACTAAGAACGACGGAAAAAACCGCAAAGGGAAGAACAGAGACGGGAGAGAGATTTTCGAATACCTCAACTCGCGAGACGAGCGGAGATCACGATCAGGTTCTGTTGTGGTTGTGGCGGAGGCGAGAGTTCAGGGACGACCCCGAGTCAACCCAGAAACCGAGTGGAGAAGCAGACTACAAGCGAGGGAGTGAGTGAGAGGAGGAGGAGGGGAGAGAATGTTTCTTAGCGATGAAGCCGATGGTATAAGTCAACCGAGACTTCCCAGGTAACGTGCAAACCAAGCTGCGTAGGAAAAGACCCGAGTCTTCGTGCATGAAATGCTTGTGTTGGTGGGTTGTTTCCATTTTTTAAGAATGAATGAATACATACATACATACATACATACATACTTATTGAAGGTGTGGAAAGAGTTAAAAGAAGAAAACCCAAAAAATCTTCGCACGTGCATTTATTTCATAATTTGCGTATGATCCACATATAAAGTGGAAAAGATGTATTTATGTAATTGGCCCGGTAGGCCTCAAAGAATTTCTTATATTTTCGAAACTTTAGTATATATTAATACCATCCATTTATATTTCCCCTAATGCGCGAAACTAACATGATTCTCGACCTTTTTTTTTTTTTCGGCGTCGGTTGTCAATTGATACGATGTATGTTTCGCTGCCTTCTTTTTTTCCGCGAGGTGTATCTCTCATCATATTATATTGCATTTTCTTCGGCGCATCGAGAAATTTGTCGCTCGATCTGGTCTTCCTTCTTTTCCTTATGGACGATCGCCGTGAAAAGTTTATGAGGTTAGTTGCAAATATCGCACATATGAGAATAATCGAACTTCTTCGGATTAGATTAGACTTAGAAGATATGGGTTTGAAGTCCTTGGGATGTAAAGGGGTCTTGATAGATGGAATCGATAATCGCCAAATGTAATATCATATCACATTTTGGAAGATAATGATTCGATTGATTGAGCGATCCATGTATAATGGACCGCACAATGATCTTACCTATTCGCACAGAATTTTTTTTTTCCTTTCAAAATAGATTTCTCTAGATAAGTAATTTTTCAAAAATAAAGATCCCTCCCATAATTATTTTCTCAAATTATTTTTTTCACTGTTAAATCGTCCATGAAAATTGCCTAGTCATGGCCGTTTTCACTCACTTTTGACTTTACCTCCCTCTTAAAAATTTAAAGCAATTTTATCATATTTTGCATTGAGATATAAACTTAGGGTGCACGCAAGCAATCAACGACAATGTTCCATTTGGAAATAACTACGAAAGTATCCATTATAATTGATTTGAAGCTGAATTCAAATCTGAAAGTAAAAAAACAACAACATTTTTTTTACTGAAAGATAGAATTTTTACAATTTGAAGTGTGTAAATATCACCTTATTAAATTTGCATTTACGTATTTGTCTACGGATTCAATATTTCTAAAATGAAGTAATTAAGGATATACGAGAAGAGAAAAGATTGTGATGTGGTTTACATTCGACCTACAAGTACTACTAGCCCATTGAATTGTCATCTGAGAGATCCATCTTTTGCCGAGTTTGGTTCGTAAAAAGTGTGTGAGAGAGAGAAAGTGTTTGCAAATACGTTATTCATCGATACAATTTAATCTATTGTCCGCAAGATTTTATCTTTCGCCAGTTTAGGTTTTTAAAACTAGAGAAAAAAAAAAGGGAGAGTATTCCCACTATAAGATTTCCCAAAGTTAGAAAAATTGCATCAATTACAATTAAGAAGAAGATTAATTTGAAGCTAAATAATCTATTCTCTAAAATGGCTTACTTAGTGAATAGAAAATTTAAAAAAAATTTCAAAGCATTTCTTACTTTAAATGCAACCTAGTAAATATTTCCTGATTTTAGTTATATGGAAATCGAACGAAATATATAAGTCAAGTTACTTCATGATTATAGTAAAATATTAAAAAAAATCTCAAAAAAGATCTCTCTTTTTCCCGTCTTTATTATACTGTATTAACACTGCGACGTCGTTTCTACCCTAGAGCTCTGAAAACTAGAATATTTTCATTGAACAGGTCACGCTTAGACCGTTGACAAAAAAGAGTTTTTTATTTTTATTTTTTTTTTTCATTTGACCCGGATTATAAAATTCCACGAAGGATAAGCGCCGCGTAAAGCAAACTTCATCATTTTCTGACCAACCAAAAAAGGGCAATTTCCATCAATTTTTCTTCCCCGCAAATCAAATCATTGGGTTGATTAATGAACCGCTTTTGCCGTGATTAGATCATCATGACGGTGGATACGCCGATCTCGATCGTTTCCCTCGAGTCAATCTCCTGCGGCCACGTGCCTTTGGCTCCCTAATTTTCCTCGTAGCGTCCTTTTTGACCAAGTCGCTTGTTCTTGAGCAGTTTCTGCGCAATCTCCACGCGACTTCGCCGATATGGATTCCCGACATTGATGCCAAATAAAGATTGCGTGGTCGGGCAGCTGCAATCGGATTTAGGGGGTACGAAGTTTGAATCGGGTCATGGTGCAAATAATTGACAATTCTGGCATGAATGCACCCTTAGATAAGCGGTAACTCTCCCTAATCTCATAGTTATTGAGAGTGCCCTCAATACATTGATAAAAAGTAATTTAACTCAAATTGACTCATTTAATATGTTTTGACTATTGTCATGCAATACAAATATAATGACACATGACCGATTTGACACACATTGCTTAAACACTTCTATATTTAACTAAATATAAAAAAAATTATTTCTTATAAAATTTTGAGAAAAAAATCATCATTGAAATACTATAAACAATTTTTCATAATAACAAATTGAATTATTTTATTTTTAAATTTATTTTCCTTTTTTCTTCTAAGATCGGCAAGGGTGGGCCGGCGCCCCTCGCTGGATTTCGTACGAAAAAGGGAAAATAAAGAAAGAAAAAGAGCAAAGAAAAATATAAAAAAACCAGAAAATTTTACAATAATAAAAAATTAGCTATTTATGATCCACCTAAGCTTGATAGTTAACCTATTTATAACCCATTTTTTCTTTTGTCAAATATTTACGACCCGTTTAAGATTCGTTAAATTGTTAGATAAACCGCATTTTGACCCACTTAAGTTTGTTTTTTAAACTTAAGACCACCCATCTATGGCATGCACCGTTGTATACGGGTAAAAATATGGGTTCTAGACCCATTTTGCCACTGGTATCATCGGTTGGGCCACCCGCCCGACCTGCCCATCAAGCGAGTGTGGTTGGGCAACGGTGTTTAAACACTTCCATATTTAACTTAATATAGAAAAACTTATTTCTTATAAATTTTTGAAAAAAATTATCCCTTAAATACTATAAATAATTTTTTATAATAAAAAAATTGAATTACTTTATTTTTAATTTTATTTCCCTTTTTTCTTCTAAGACAGGCAAGGGTGGGCGGGCGCCCCTCACGGGATTTCGTACAAAAAAAAAAGGAAAATAAAGAAAGAAAAAGAACGAAGAAAAACATAAAAAACCAAAAAAATTTACAATGATAAAAATTACGTGTTTATGATTCACTTAAGTTTGTTAGTTAACCTATTTATGACCCATTTTTTTTGTCAGATATTTATGACCCATTTCGGACTCATTAAGTTATTAGGTAAATCACTTTTTGACTCACTTAAAATACGGGTTCTAGACCCATTTTGCCACCGATATCGTTAGTTGGGCCACCCCGCCGGACTTGCCCATCAAGCGAGTGTGGTCGGGCAATGGTTTTACAATGGTCCGATCAATTCAGGTCCCCCACGAATTGTCATGTATGGTATCCACTGTCCAAACGCGATTCCGTTGATAATCGGACAACGAGCAGACTTGGATGAGGTATGGCTTTCCAGGCCTTATAATGGGCTTGACCATCTTCGTTCGTCCAAGCCTATCAAGCCCGATTACCGTGCTCAATCGTAAACAATGGATTTTGGTAGGGTCCAAACGATTGACCTTCTAGAGTAAATGTGCCATAGAAGGGAGGCGACTCTTCCTAATGCCGTACCTATTGAAGCAAGTCGATCCGGAAAAATAGACATTACTATAAGCTAGTCGGCCTGCCCGATCGGCCTATCGCACGAGTGTGTGCTTGGACGATGATTTTGGATTGGCCCAATTGAGTCGAACACCCCCATCACAAACTATTAGTTATCTTGCGGTCGCCTTCTTGATATCGGCTCGCCCTCTCGTCTAATCATATGTACTTATACTAACTTGATGATTCGACCATGAGCGGACTGGGATGAGTGCTTTTGGGCATCATTAAGGGCTTGGCCTTTTCAGTTGATCCAAGGCCATCAAGCCTTATCACCGTAATTTAGTGCAATGGTGCTGTGAAGAATGTTGTATGGTTACAACTATAATACCTAATTCCATGTGAGAGATGCACACAGAATTAGTTGAAAAATCAAAACATCCTTTTACTACGTATGTTAATAAGTGCTGTCGGGTACGGGCGAGCAAGTCGGACCGATCGGACCGGATCGATGGTCCGACTCTTGGGTCTAGAGTGTGATGGTCCGATTTTCGATTCTCAAAATTGGAATCGGTGATCGTGTTAAATATGTCTTGAATTTTATGTACTCAGTCCGATTTATCATCCGACCCGACATATTTTTTTGTGCGGCTCAAAAGTGGAGAAAAAAATTGAGATTTAGTTCGTGACGTGGAGAGTTGGGCCGATAGGCCCAACTCGAAGCTTTTTGGGGCTCTATTTATATTGCGGTTAGGGTTTTTTCGTTTATATTGAGGATTTTTCTTATATGAGAGACTTGTGAGCCATGTGCTTTTGTTCGGTCGATAAGACCGACTTTTATAATATGTACTCTCTTTGATTATAGTGGAATCTTGTTTTGCCTCGCTAGTGGACGTAGATCACCTTAATCGAACCACGTAAATCCTTGTGTTACGTGTTTGCTTTTCACATTTATTACAACAGATCGGACGGTCCGATTCTCGGTTTTAGGGTCATAAGACAAGACCGGATTGAATCGATCATCCTTTCTTTTATTATTTTTTTAAAGTAACCCTAAAAGTAATTTTAGGATTGCTTCTTTCTTTTGCAGCCTTTTTTTTCCCTACCTCTCTCGCTCTCATGTCTCTCTCAAGTCCCAGCGGAGAACCCTAGTAGCTCAACTGCCTCAGCCTTTGCCTCTCACGCGTACGAGGTCGTTGGAGGCCTTGTGATGGCGCTAATTCACGCCACGGAAGCATAATCCAAAGGGAAAAAGGATGCCCAAGAAAGCATATACAGAGTAACGAGTTTACATGTGGGAGGATTGATGGTGAAGACGAGGAAAAAAGGACGTGGGATAGCGAGAAACAGAGGCTAATAGCCATGCAGTGGTTAGTGGACTTAAATTGGACCGCTTGGGAAGCGGACCAGATTGGTCGATCTGATTCCCAATTCCAGGGATATGGGAATCGGGACCACCTGTCCGGTTCCCAATTCTTGCGGAGAATCGGATCGGATCGGGAATCGCTTACCTCTATCATTAGGTTTTCATTGACACGATCCTTGATAAATGTGCCAAGGAAGCGAGGCAACTCTTCCCAATGTTGTACTTATTAGAGTAAACCTATTGGAAAAATAGACATCACTATAAGCTAGGCCGCTAGGTGCACCCGCCCAATCTGCCTATTATTTAAGTGTATGCTTTGTCGATGATTTTGAATTCGCCCAATCGGTTCGAATTCCCCCACAAATTACCGGTTATCATTTGACGGCATTCGTTGACACGATCCTTAGTAAACAATGTAAAATGCGGGTTGCCAATTAAGAAATAGAACAATAGTCACCAACAAAAGCAGTGGAACTGGGGATGCAAGGCTTCGTCCAAGGGCCAATCCCCACCACAAAGACACGATAACGTCGAAAATGGCTCATGTCCACACCATCTACGCTCTTAGAGAGAGAGAGAGAGACAGCGAGGTCAGCCTCATCCGAAGCACTGATCCGCCGGCAACGGCCCGGGGATGTACCCCTTCTCGAAGAACTGCAGCGCGAAGACGACGGCGATCCCAAGCAGCGTCAAGTACGACAGCCCTTCCACGGCGCCCAGAAGGCCGAAGGGCCCGCTGGGCAGGCCCGACCCGGTCTTGGACTTGGTGAAGGCCGACCAGCCCACGATTCCCAACACCGCCAGGTAGCTCACGCCCTCCAGCGCGCCGATGGAGCCGCCCGGGCCCGGCGGGAGGCCGCATCCTGTAGTCTTGAGGGTGTAGAGGGACCAAGCGATTACCGGGGTCGAGACCAGGCCCCCGGCGATGGCGGCCTTGCCGGCGAGGCCCACGTCCGAGTCCGGATCGCTGGTATCCTTGGCCATGGAGAGCGCCCTGAATGGAGTAGGAATGCGGGTCTTTGTGGCAGCGGCGGAGCCGAAACGGCGGCGTTGTGATGGTGGAATGGGTTGGGCCGGCGTCGGAGATAGGAGCAACATGGTTTTGGGGTATCAATGGTCGGGGAGAGAGAGAGAGAGAGAGAGAGAGAGAACGCGCGCGTGTACACGCGTGTTGGAAACTTGAGAGAGATTACTGCTCTAAAGACGGCGAGGGCCTTATCCATCTATCTGCACAATGTCATCACGCTTGTAAAGCACGTGGCATCACGTGCAATGGTATCTTTAATCCCATGTTAATAATTATTACAGAAAAAGAAGAAAAATGATTTTTCGTTTTGGTCATGATAAAAAAAGATTTTGAAGGGTAGGAGTTACGACGTGGTTTGAATGTTAGTGAGGAAAAAGATACGAAATGAATGTATCACGACTTAAAAAATTTCCTTTCATGTGTTTGTCAATAAAATATAAAACAAGGGTATGAGTCAGAAAGAAAAAGCAAAAAAAATTTCATACAAAATCTCTCTAATCCTCCTAAAACCACCATAATTATTGGATGAATTTAGAGCGATTTAAGATGCACATGATGGCCACTTTCTTCTAGGATGCATCCCCTTAAGTTCTTAGACTCATCCCGAGCTTTTGCGTATTGTTTAATGACGTCTTCGAAAGTTTTCTGATTAAGTGCTTAAATTAAATTCATTTTCGTTCGTGTCGGCTGTTTCGATCAATCCCAAGGCTTCGTGTCGGCACACATCAATACCGAGTGGACTAATTGCTGACGCGATATAAAATAATGGAGACGATCGGAAATCACGAACCAGAGAGATCGAGAGAGGTAAGATGGCCATGATGATGGTGGTGGTAGCAAAGTCATTATCTACCGTAAGTGCCTTTGATTACACAGACACGAGGGGTGGAGGAGGGTCGCCAGCAATTTAGTCGCGCCTTGTTATCGTAAATTGTCTAAAAAGTTCTAAACCTATTACGCTTTTGCCAATTCAATCCTAAACCTTTTTTATTTTTCTAATTGAGTTTTAAATCTTTTCACATTTTGCCGGATGAGTCCATCCAATCAATTTTGACAGAAAATTGCTGACGTGAAGGCCAACCATCCTAAATGGCGAGATCGGTCTTGACATGGATAAAATTTAGTTTTTATTTTTTTTCCTTCCCTTCTTTCTCTAGTCGGTTGTTGTCCCTTCATTTATTAATTATTTTAATAGCTTGTATTGCTTACAATAATGAATAAATGAAAAATATTTTCATCGCTCACGAAAATATTTAGACATAAATTGTTGTTGATGGGGAACATTTTTTTCATTTATTAATTTTTTTGAGCAATACAAACAATCACTTTTAGGAAAATATTCTCCAAATATTCATTTTTCGTGTAACAAACGGAGCTTCCCAATAAGTTCTTTTCTTTGTACTAAAATAAACCAAATCAAACCATCTTCCGTTGAGCACTTCAAACCTTTACCCTTCTCTTCGAATCCCTTCAACAAAATATGGTATTAAGTTTAGAGCAAGTCATGCTTATTATGGTCCGACAATTCTTTTTATTTGAGTGTGCTCCATCCTAGTTAACACAGATACTCGTAATGGCACATGTCAGAAGGCCAATCTTTCCTCCAACATGAGATAATTATGCAAATAATCCCTAAATTTTATCTCAATATGCAATATTATCTCTGAAATTTTAATTTGTTTAATGTGATCGCCGAACTTTAGCTTAATATGTAATGTCATACTTAACCTTTTAATTAGTTCAATGTGATTCCCGAACTTTTGGTAAATATTCAATCTAATTCCTCGATTATTATATCACTGTCATTGGATTCAATCTAGTTCCCGGATTACTTAAGTTAAACATGTACATAAAGTTAGAAGACCACATTAAACAAATTAAAAAATCATATATAACATTACGCATCGAGTTAAAATTCATGAATCATATTGAACAAATTAAAAGTTCAAAGACGATATTGCACATTGGGTCAAAGTTGGAAAAAGTGCCAAAAAAGTCTTCAACCTATTGTATTGGTGCAAATTTAATCCTAAACATTTTTTTGATACTAATTCAATCATAAACCTTTTGCATTAGTGCTAATTCAGTCCTAAACATCTAATTGGTGCCAATTTAGTCTTAAACCTTTTGTATTAGAGCCAATTTAGTCCTAAAACTTTTTACATTTGTACTAATTGAGTCAATCCGGTCAATTTTGATCAGAAATCGTTGACGTGAACTTCGATTGTCCTACATGGCACGGCCGGTGTTGACGTGGACATTTTTCAGTATTTTTAAATAATTTTTTGAGAAATTATTTGAAATATTTAAAAATGTTGAAATAATATTAAAAAAATATCTACGTTAGCGCCGACGGTTCCACGTAGGACAACCGACGTCCACATCGGCGATTTTCGATCAAAATTGACCGGTTGACTCAATTGGTACAAATGTAAAATGTTTAGGACTAAATTGGCATAACTTCAAAAAGGTTTAGAACTCAAGTAGCTCCAATAAAAAGTTTAGGACTAAATTGACATAAATGCAAAAGATTTATGACTAAATTAGCATAAAAAAAGTTTAGGACTGAATTGACACAAATATAATAGGATTATGACTTTTTTGACACTTTTTCCGCCAAAGTTTTGGAGCTATTTGCGTCATTTTTCATAGATGGAGAAACAAAACACTTAACGGCATGTTGCTTTAATTCTAAACTCTGCCATTTTGAATATGACGAACTTGTGATCCTTCGGTCATCTTGCGCACCCACCGAAGTCAGCATTTCATCGCAATTTAACCTGTTTGAATCGTGATTTATTTGTCCCGATTCTTATAGATTTGGCAATTCTTTCATCTTCCGATAATCTTGCTTGCCCTTCTATCAGATTTTTGTTTAACGTGAAACACTTGAAAATTTTCAAGATATTCATTTTGATAATGGAAAAAAAAAAGACTAAATTTTGAAAATGGAAAAATAGGACAAAATTTTAGTCAGTTATATCTAACAAAGAGAGAGAGAAATCTGCCACGGGACGCATATATAAGGCTGCAATAAACAAATCAATGAATCGCAGGCCGTGAATAAAGTTGACTGAAATTAATTTGGACACGACACTAGATCATAAAAAATCCAACAATGTCAACTTGTGGTGACTTCTATAGTTGGCATAGGTATAAGGGGTCCTTTGGAATTTACATACTCTCGAAACCCCCCTTCAAATTTTTCCGAGAAATTAATTCATGTCTCGCAGCGGCAGCGGTCGATCTTCTCACGGCCACAAGTGTAAGGGTTGGACGGAAGAGAGAAACAAGGACGGTTTCTGCGGCTGCAATATGTGCTGTCCCTTCTTAGGCTGTCGTAGTTGATTAACCTCATTGCGGCGACCCCGTTATCGGCCGCGAACGAGCACACCACCAGGGCGACGATGCAAAGAGCCAGCGACTTACTTGACATCGCCATAGCAGTTTGGTTCCTTGAGAACTAAGTTCCCCAGAGAAGCTATTTTATACTAGCTGGCTATTTTGGGGTAGTTGATTTTGAGCTTGGGATTGTTGGCTTAGGGTTACATTTCGATTACACTGCGCTGGCCAGCCTCTTATGAAGGAAAAGGCTAATTGATGAGCGGGAGAACCATTGGCGATAAAAACCAAGCGGTGATCGAGAAGCAAAAGTCTGGGCACTAATGCACTAAATTAGATAAGCTGATATCGGTCAAAGAAGTGGCATTTGTCTTTCGGGACGGTGGATCACAGACCGAAATCTGGAACTCCATCATAGGTGTCGATTCCCATTTTAGCCAGTTACACTTAGAACGTACGTAGCACGGACGCTCCTTTCGGGGAGATTTTCGCGTGTTGGACACGTGTCAGTGTTTGACACGCGCCGGACACGCTCAGACACGCGGTTAACACATGTCCGAGCTCCAACACGTGAGAGACTCGCGTGTTTGTTCGCCTCCCCTCGGCAGCCTTCGTTTCCGAGGGAAGAGGAGAGGCCACCTTGCATCAGAATATCAGGCCCCTCGACACCTTGTGGCTGCCGGCCTCGCCTCAGCTCGCATCCTCGCTTGCCTCGCCTCATGTCGCCTTCTTGAAAGGACAATGTGTGGTAGCTCGTTAGGTGAAGATGGACAGTGAAGCTAGATGAAAAAAGAGCTCATCTCATGGAAACTGAAAGCAAAAGAGAGACGCACGAGAGAAGGTTCGTCAATGGTGGGGTGTCGTGATGCGTGGATGAGAGAGAAAGTAGAGAGAGAGAGGTGTTTTTTTCCGAGGGACGGGAGTGATGATAGCTCTTTACACTTCTCTAATTTATGACTGATAGCGACCTATGAGACCCCAAAAAATAATATTTCCTCACTACCCTCCTCTCCGCCCCCCCCCCCTTCTTTTGTCATTTCCTTTTAAAATATTATCCTTTTGAAAAATATTTTCTTTTCTATTCGCTCTCTTTCTTTATTTTTTTTATTTCCATAATAATGAACCATCAATCGATGTTTGATGGAATAATTTTCTAGGTTGTTGTTGTTGGTACCTTCTTGATTTCATTCAAGATTGGTATTTTATGAGACCTAAGATATGAAATCATAAAAAATAATAATTTATCACGCATATATAAAAAATATTTATTTATTATGCATTGTGTCCCAACGTGTCGAAATTCTCTATTTTTTGAGAAATCACGTATCGGCGTGTCGAGTTCATGTCGTGTCCCATGTCCGGTGTCGTGTTAATGCTACATAGCTTAGAACCGCCATGAAATCAAACTGGACCGATTCTAGATATGTTCTTGATTGTACATGAGAATGGGGTTTATCTTGTAAAATTGGGTTATTAGTTGGTGTCGGCTAGTCTCTGGTTAGCAAGCCAAAACGCACTCTAACCTCATGGGATTGACTCCTCAAGGTTGCAACTCTCTAATTTTTTTTTTTTTTTGGCTAAGCGCATCAAAAGTCTTAAAACTTATAAAAAGGGCACCGAAAATCTTCAAACTTATACAAAGTGTGATCAAGTCATAAAGGTTGCCAAAGTGATGCAATAAAGTCATTCCGTTAACTCCATCCAACTTGATTGATGAAAAATAGTCTTGTAGTCTTTTTTATTGTCTTCTACATGTCGCTGATGTGGCTAAAATGACATTGTTTTAGTCCATATTTGACTGTTAATGGAAATTTTATTTAAATTATATTAAAAATAAGCTAAGTTTTAGAAAAACAAAGAAAAAAACTAGGCGAGGCTGCGATCGCCCCACCATCGCCCGGAAGGGTTAGTGACCATGGGGTGTCGCGACCTAATCTAAAAAAAAATTAGGTTAATGGATTGCTAAGCCTCCATAATGGGCTTCGCGGGGGCCCTCCTAGGCCCATACCAAATCGTAGCGAGAGATGTCGAATTCGATCTTAGTATGATCGGGTGGTATGTGTATGTGTACATGTAAAATGAGTCGCTCTCAATCATTGGGGAAGGTAGATCGGAAACCTCATCAAGCGGTTGAAAGATATCGTTTGATTCTACGCGACCCGAGATTAAGGGTTCTAGGACTTGGTTATGTTGGTATTTCCACCAACACCCTTTCGGTATCGGAATTGAGTGTTTTTCTAATTTGTTCGTGCAGATGTGAGTCTATCCTATCAATCACAATCAAGACATATTATGTGCGCAATCAAAGAGTCAATGTACGAGGATAAATCGAATCAAGCGACCCTAGTAAAGCTCTAGGAGCTTAGAGAATGGAGCGATTAAAGTTTGGGATAGTTTTGGGGACAATTTGCCCGAAAAGGGCAAGATCGCCATTTTTTAAGGGTTTTTAAAGTTGAAACCAAGGAAATCGGATTAATCAAACCATTTCCCATTTTTTAATGATTTTCTGGAATTTTTCTAATAATAATTTTTATTTTTCGAATTTTTTAATTTTATTATTATTTTTATTCTGAAAAAAGGTGATTCGGACTGGGCCAGCCGACTCGGCTCGTGCCATAGGCATTGGACTCGGGCTTTAAGGGCCCGAGTCAGTCTAAGAAAAAGGCCCTCGGGCTTGACCCTTTTATGTATTTTTTTTTTATAGCTCTTAAGAGGCTTAATTCTTGGTTCAAAAGCCCATTTCAGCTCAATTGTTGTGAATGGCCCAATGTCAATTTAGCCCAATTCGCAAGACTGGTCCAACCTACAAATCACTAAAACCACCCATCTTTTATTGTCCATATCTTATTATTGTTTTTAATCTTTTCAATTTCTTGTTTCTTCTCTCTGGATCATCTTCTACGCAAACCTTCCTCTTTGCAAACTTCATTGTGACAGATCTGGATTGCCTAAATTTGGATTTTCGTGACATACATGACGTTACTCAAATCAAGCCGTCCAAATGAAAATGGATGACCCGATTTGAGCCATGTTCGAGATTCAAAAATTTTCAAACCCCAAAAAAATTCTCTTCCATATTTTTTCCCTCCCTTTCAACATATGACGTGGCTCAAATCAAGCCGTCCATTTTTATTTGGACAGCTTGATTTGAGTAATGTCATGCATGTCATGAAAATCACAATGTTAGGTGATCCAAATCCCAAGAACGGTTGCCGACCATGCGCATGTGAATGCCCACGATCATATCATGGGCATTCATGGACATGGTCGACAACTATCAGCATTGTTGATCATGGGGTTTTTATTAAAATTTTTTTTGCAAATTTGAAGAGAACAAAAGGGCTTGCCGTTAGAGCGTTTGGGTTCATTGGAGTGTATGTGCAATTTTGAGAGAGTGAACGTAAGACAAAAACTCTCTTACTTTTGTTCTTATTGTAACCAAAATATTGAGAACACGGAGAGTTCTTTCACACAATTGCTAGTACAATTGTTGTGGTGATTATTCGCATCGTCCTTTTCCATTTGTCGTACGATTGGTGGTGTGTCTAAACTAGAGGTGCGACACTTGTGGGGCTCGAATCGAAGAACATCCGAATCTTCTCGTTTCAAGCACGCTTCTAGGGATAACTCGTTAACTCCTTTAGTTAAATATGATTTTTGATTGAAACGCATGAATAACGCCTCGAGAGATACATGTATGAGTTTATTTATTTCCGTTGCGTTTTATATTTTATGTTTTATTTGCCTATGCATGTTACGTGTATCCCAACAGTGGTATCATAGCCAGGTTTAGGCCTTTTTGTGTGTTTAATTGATTTTAGTTCTTAGTAATTTTTACGATGCTATGGCTAATTTATTTTAGAGAATTGTTCATTCTTACGTGGCCAATAGAAGTTGATTATTTTATGCGATAAATTAATCAACGTAGCAAAAATTGAGACTAAATCAATTTTGAATCGAAAATCTATAACTAGTTCTTTATTAGGTATGAATTCTGCAAAAATGATTCAAGGCTACAAATTTAGTGGCGAGAATGCTACCACCAATTATAATTACACACGTGAAATTTGATTCGCTAGCGTTAATTTCTTGACGTGACTTGCATTGCTTGACCATGAATATGATTAAATGCAGAAATTTATTTGTGCCTTCCGAAGTTTTAAATTATGAATTTATTACTTACGTGGAAGGGTGGTGATTATGAAAAAATCTCTAATCAATGTGATTGTTCTATGAATGAATGTATGATGATTAGAGGTATTTTTGGGGTTGTAATTATTAAATGGAGGCTGTGCACTTCTTTCATTTTTCATGTAATATTTTATTTTTAGTGTAATCTAGCATGATCAATTATTGATGATACTGCAAGGGTTACGTGGAGGAACCATTAAGCCGGAGAGCTCTATGGGCTCGGTTTTCGAAGAGTTCGAGGAACCAAGAAGAAGTGAAGAGCGGGTCTCCAATGTTAAAATATTAGTATGGTTAAATGTGGTCTCATTGGCTCAAGACCCATTAAACCATAATTCCATGATCACTACGTAGGGTAGATGTTTATGCGTTTGACATCTATTTATTTATTATGTTTATGTGAGCATGTTAAACCGGTTAATGTACAAAGTGAGACCTTTAACAATGACCAAAACCTCCTTAAAATAATATTAAGTCATAATGGGTTTCGGATTGTGACCTTCCGTTATCGTGGTTTAATCCCATATTATAGTGGTTGATTGACTAACTATGGATACATAGGGGTCAATTGCCATTCATAATAATGGATCACTCCATCAAGTATATGATGTTGTGAGGTTGGAGCCAAACAATTTCCAAGAATTATTAGGTAAGGGGATTGTTTGCGTTTTCAATACTTGCATGAGACGATGGGCTATATTTAACTATGGTCATAAAGTCAATAACCGTAAGGTGAGATTTTCATGGTCTAGAGGTCGAAGTTATGATTGAGACTCGCATATGATGCGTTGAATAAGTTGATTCACTCATTAAATTTATAGAACACCAATAACTGTTAAGTAAGGTGGACTATGAGCTGGTGGGACTCTAATCCCCACTAGTAATATTTACCCAACAAAGATTACCGTTTCCCATTTTAAGGAGTATGAGATCCGAATATAAATTTAGTAGGAGGCTCTATTTCATTTAAAGGCCAAAATGAAATAGTTATTTATAAAGATAATGGCTAATAATTTATTTTCTACACAGATATTTATTACTTTGAAAATGGTGAGCACAAACTCGTTCGCTTCGATACTTGATAAGAATTGTTTAACTAGACCCAATTTCACCAATTGGGTGAGGAATTTGAGAATTATTCTCAATTCAGAAAAACTCGAATATGTGCTTGATGAAAAAATGCAAACCTCCTTTCCCGAGGATGAGACCCAAGAGGAACGCATTGCTTATGATAACTAACATGATGATGACCTAAAAGTTAGGTTATATATGCTTGTTTCAATGAATAACGAATTTCAAAAGAAGTATGAATCAATTGAAGATGCTAGGTCGATCATATTGCACTTAAAAGAATTCTTTAATGAGAATGGTCGAACCTCTAGATATGAAATATCTAAGGCATTGTACCATATGAGAATGGCTGAGGGGTCATCGGTTAATGATCATGTCCTGAAAATGATCCGGCACATAGAAGAATTGGCTAAGCTAAATCTTGTCATGGACAATGACTTAGCTGTGGATTTAATCCTCTAATCTTTACCTCGATTTCTTCTCTGGTTTTGTCCGAAACTTCCACATGCATAAGATGGAAAAAACTTTTGCTGAGTTACATAGCATGCTGGTAGTTTATGAGAAGGAAATGTACAATACAAGGCCAAATGTAGTGGCTATGGCTAAGGCTTCTTCTTCTTCAAAGAGTAAGACTATTTTGAAGAAAAAGAAATGGAAGAAGCCTGTGAAAGCTTCAGTGCAACCAAAGCCCAATGTTGAAAAATGGAAATGTCATTACTATGGTGTCATGGGGCACTGGAGGAAGAACCGCAAGAAGTACCTTGCGAGCTTGAAAGTCAATCCCAAGAACCAACCTTGCGAAGGTATGGTGTCTATGTTTATTGAAACTAATCTTATGGTTAGTGCTGAATTCAACTTATGAATTCCGGATTCTGTTGCAACCTCACATATTTGTATGTCTTTGTATAATCCGAAAATAAGCGGGATGCTGGTGCGAAATGAGATTGTCCTAACATTCCAAATGGGGCAAGAGTTGCTGTATTAGCTATATGGATTTTTCGTTTATGTTTGCCTTTTGGATATATTTTGATTTTAAAGAATTGTTTGCATTATGAGAATGCTGTTCAAAACTTTATCTCTATATGTCGTTTGGGTAAAGAGAATTATGAATTTTCTTTTGCTGATGATGTGTGTTCTATTTATTATAATAGAACGTATGTTGGTTCTGGATTGTTAACCAATAATCTTTATACCATTGCAATGTCCGGCAATGCGATTACCAATGTCAATAAGCAAAATAGTCACCATGTAAATTCCACAACCAATAAACGTCCTAGAGATAGTCCAAATCCAATGTATATTTGGTATCTCTAATTATGACATATTGGAGAAGACATGATTAACAAGTTAATTAATGATGGATATGTTGATCCAATCGGTTTTGAACCATACTTGATGATAACTCTTTTTTATATAGAGTTTATTTATTATTTTAGAATTAATATTTGTTTAGTTTTAATTGAATTTGATGTCTACTTTATTTATTTTTAATTGATTTTGTAGGTAATCGGATCTTCAGTCATGCAAATTTGAAATCAAGGAGAATCAAGCTTATCTTGGGGAGAAATTCAAAATCCAAGCTAAATTAGGAGTTTTATTATTGAGAGAAGTCTATCTTTGGGAAGAATCTTTGATTGCAATCCTATTATGATGTGATTAAGATTTCTTTTTTTCAAAACAAGAAGATGTCCATATGAAGAAAAAAAAAGAAAGGAACGTGATTTTGAAGAAGAGAGGTAGAGGAGACTTTTTATATCATACGATGTTTAGGGTTTTGCTTGGATTCTTCCTTTCAATGTCGGATGCTAAGTGAAGAAGAAGGAAGCGAATTCAAAATCAATCCTTGATTATTCTTGGTGAATTTATTCTAGTTTTTCATCATGTTTAGTTTATTCATCGTTTTTAATTTAAGTTTCATTATGTTCTAGACTACTTATTGTTAGAGTTACGATATAGCTTAACTATGATTGATTAATTTTCTAGACTCGTTGATGCAATTTTTGAATTCATATGTGGGAGTTATATATTATGTTCCTAATGCTTTGAAGTGTTTGATCACCACTTGAATGATTTTTGTTACATGTTTGAGACCGAAAGGAGATTCCATGTGAGTGCTTTATGATATATAGCCATGAATTCATCATAGATAGAGATATCTTAAATTTTTTTGTGTGGTTTCGGTAGTAGGTAAATCGAGGGTGGTTTATTGAATCCGGGAACATTCATAGATTTTAATGCGTTTGGATTTACTTAAATTCACATGGAACGAGTGTGAGTTGCTAAATCCAAGTAGGGTTGCTATACCGGACCAAGGATAGTGATTAAATTAAGAAGTTCTACCATCACACTATGAATTCAATTTGATTGCATGATGAGATTGGTTAATTAATCTTGATTGGTTAAGTGAAATCGGATGCTCTAACATTTTTTTTCATCCTTAATAGAAATATGTTGTTTTTTACTTCTTTATATTAGAAATTTCTAGTTTAGTTTGTGCATTCTATTTTTGATTTTGGTTTGCTGCTTTGGTTAATTTATTTTACATTAGAATTTTGATTCATTCGTTGAATTTTTAATTGGTTAGATAAATTTGAGAACTGTTCACCTTTAGTAAGTAATTTGATTGATTTGTCTATAAACTCTGTGGGAATGATACTTTTATTCATCACTTTATTACTTGTTCGATATGTGTACTTGCGTTGCTAATCAAGAGAACACTTGACTTGTATACATGTCTTCTAGGAAAAATGACCAAAGCGCCCTTCGTAGGAAATAGTGCGTGAGCCGATGACGTACTGGGATTGATAAATACATATGTATGTGGACTAATTAATGAAACTGCTAGGGGTGGTTATTCTTACTTCATTACCTTTACCGACGATCATTCACGGTATGGCTATTTGTACTTAATGAAGTACAAATCCGAGCCATTTAAAAAGTTTAGGAATTTAGGTCTGAAGTTGAGAAACAAACAAGAAAGAGTATTAAGGTTCTTCGAATTGATTGAGGAGGTGAATACCTAAGTACTGAATTCTTGGACTATCTTAAAGATAATGACATTTTATCACAGCGGACACCTCCCGCAACTCCACAACATAATGGTGTATCCGAAAGGAGAAATCGCACTTTATTAGATATGGTGCGATCTATGATGAGTTATACCGATTTGCCGGTATCCCTTTTGGGGATATGCCCTTGAGACAGCTGCATATTTATTGAACAGAGTACCATCCAAATCTGTTCCAACTACGTCTTATGAAATATGGCATAGTAGGAAACCAAGTTTTAATCATATCAAGATTTGGGGTTGTCCAGCTTTCATCAAGAAGCTAAGAACATAGAAATTGGAGGCTAGGTCCGAACAAGTCGCTTCATTAGATATCCAAAAGAGACTTTTGGATATTATTTCTATTTTCACTCCGACCAAAGAGTTTCGGTAAATAGGCATGCTTCTTTTTTGGAGAATCGGTTCGTTTAAGAAGGTGGTATTGGACGAAAAATAGTCTTACAAGAAGAAAATAATAAAGTACCAAATAACAAAGTTCGGATACCGATCTCTAATTCAATAGGAGTTTCTGATACACAACCTCTTAGGAGGAGTGCGAGAATGTCTCATTTACATATTCGTTATAGACACTCGGTTGAAGATATTGAGCAACTATTCATTGTGCATGATAGTGATCAACTAAGTGATCCTAGCACTTATGAGGAGGCGATGTCGGATATTGATTTTGGTAAATAGCTAGAAGCCATGAAATTCGAAATGGATTCAATGTATTCCAACGATGTTTGGATTCTAGTTGATCTGCTTGATGGTATTGTACCAATTGACTATAAATGGATCTTCAAGAGGAAGATGAACGCTGTTGGTCAAGTTGGAACTTACAAAGCACGGCTGGTAACGAAAGGATATCGTAAAAAGAAAGGATCGATTACGACGAAACTTTATCACCTGTAACCATGCTAAAATCCTTTTGGATTATGTTGGCTATTATCACGCACCTTGATTATGAGATATTTTAGATGGATATCAAAATGTCTTTTCTTAATGGTTTCCTCGAGGAAGACATTCACATGGAACAACCATGGAGTTTTAAATCTAGCGGTGAAAGTCAAAAGGTGTGTAAGCTTAAGAGATCCATTTATGGACTCAAACAAGAAGTAGGACCATTCGTTTTGATGACGTAGTCAAATCATTTTGCTTCATTAAAAAACGGACGAACCATGTATATATAAGAAGGTCGGTGGGAGCGCAATTGCGTTTCTAGTTCTATATGTCGAGGATATGTTTTTAATCGAGAATGATATTCCAATGATATTCCAATGATATCATCGATTAAACTATTATTGTCACAGAAATTCTTCATGAAAGATTTAGGAGATGCAACCTATATTTTAGGTATCAAGATCTATAGAGATAGATCGAGAAGATTGATTGGCCTTTCCCAATCGACGTGCATAGACAAAGTGTCAACACGATTTAACATGCAATGTTCCAAAAGAGGATTATTGCCTTTTAGGCATGGAATCCGTCTTTCCAAGGAGATGTGCCCCAATACTCCCGAAGAAAGAGAGCGAATGGCAAAGATACCTTATGCATCCACAATTGGAAGCATAATATATGCTATGCTATATATATGACTTGATATTGCGCATACCGTAAGTATTACTAGCAGAAATCGGTTTGATCCAAGGGAAGAGCATCGAATAGCAGTCAAGAATATCCTTAAGTAATTGCGAAGAACTAAGGACCTATTCTTGATATATGGAGAAGGAGAGTTTACAGTTGAAGTTTACACTGATTATGATTTTCAATCAGATCTGAATGGCTATAAGTCTACATCTAGGTTTGTCTTTACACTCAATGGTGGTGCAGTTAGTTGGAAGAGTTCCAAACAAAGCACAACTACCGATTCCACCACCGAGGCGGAGTATTTAGCAGCTTCGAAGCAGACAAAGGAAGCCGCTTGGATGAAGAAATTCATTTCTAAACTTGGAGTAGTTCCTTCCATTGAGCGACCAATTACACTGTTTTTTACCATCAATGGGTCAATAGCTCAAGCTAAGGAACTAAGATCTCACCAGAAGTCCAAACACATTGAGAGACGCTTGCATCTCATCGGAGAAATAGTTGGGAGAGGTGATATCACCTTGCGAAAAATTACCTTAGTGGAAAACATGGCGGATCCCTTTACTAAGGCCTTACCTCAATCTTCTTTTGAAAGACATCTTGACAAAATGAGTTTGAGGTACCGGACTTGTTGGCTTTAGTGCAAGTGGGAGATTGTTAGAGATATGCCCCAAAGCAATCATGTAATAGTTACATGTTAGGGATTTCAGTTGTACTTTCAATTTCTTATTTAATTAATGGCAAAGATGTACTTATTCATTTGTCCAATTATTTAAATATATGAATAAATTTCATAAGACCAATTGCGATTGGACCTATTCTTGAGACGTTGATAATATGTGTGATAGGTTCACAGTTAGACTGAATATTTAAACTATTCTTGATCGATGAATCATTGATTGGATATCAATAACCCCGCCGAGACCGGTGTGTTCTTAATTTCACTATTGAGTATTGGATACTTAAGGGAATAACGAGTCACAATTCATTGGGTATTGCGATGCCCGAGTTAGAACACATGTGTTGTACCGGACAAGTTCACTAAACATGACACGTATTGAATGATTAGCGACATGGAAGCTTTTAGCGTGGTCAATGTCTAATCGTTCATGCTTTGGTCTTGTGTAAATAATCCTTAGATCCGAGGCACGGTGTTGACTTGTGTGTTGGATGTCTATGGTTCACAAGTGCGCATATTGGTGGTTTGTTGATCCGTCTCTATACTTGATAGTCATAGTTCATGCACATACGAAGTCACACGTGTGCACAAAATGGAATCTGTCTCCTTGTTACATCCAAAGTATGATATCCTATGTGATCTAGTTATGACAATTCATTGAAATCCTCAGCTAGGGTTATAATCGAGAATGAAATGTTTATGTCTCATATAAATGCATATCGATTAGATTTGTGCATATGATCGAATTGGCGACTTGACAAATATTCCATGGTCTTTGTTCGATCGGAATATAGTAAGACAGAGGAATTGAATTACATTGTAGCCAAAACTGATAGGTTCATTATGTTCTTAAAGTATTCACATTGTCCGGTAGTCATGACATATTGCTAGATGTCACTCATGACTTGTAGGACCTAGAGGTTGATCGGGACAATCAATTCTCTTGGAAGTACTAATGTATTAGTGTATGTCTTCTTGCCAACTTAGTGATGAACCTAGGGATGTCACACACCTTAACCAATACATGACGACATTGAACGGAAAGACGAAATTGCAAATATGTTTACAATTACGTATACCAAATTTAGTAGGGCTGAAATAAAATTAAATGGGATTTAATTTTATTTTATTTTGGTCATAGGCACACATGCATATGATGCGCACGTATGCTCAAAGTGGACGTATATTAATATGCCCATGTTGCATATATTCTTACGGTATTTTTTCTTTATAATAATAATTGTTATTGTTAATTATAAAGAACTAAAAAAAAATTAAAAAGATATGCGCATGGTCAGCAACGGTTATTGACCATGTGCATGTGAATGCCCATGATCAGATCGTGGGCATTCATGGACGCGGTCAGCAATGATCAGCGTTATTGATCTTGGATTTTTTTATTAAAAAATTGCAGATTTGAAGAGAGCAAAAAGTCATGCCGTTAGAACGTGTGGGTTCATCGAAGTGTACGTGCAATTTTGAGAGAGTGAACGTAAGACAAAAACTCTCTCACTTTTGTTCTTACTGTGACCAAAATATTGAGAGTGCGGACAGTTCTCTTCACATGATTGCTAGCACAATTGTTGTGGTGATTATCCGCGTCGTCTTTTTCCATTCGTTGTACGATTGGTGGTGTGTCTGAACTAGATACTCGATACTTGTGGGACTCGAATCAAAGAATATTTGAACCTTCTTTTTTCAAGCATGCTTCAATAGGTAACCTGTTAACTCCCTTCGTTAAATATGATTTTTGATTAAAACGCACGAACAACGCTTCTTGAGATATACGTATGGGTTTACTTATTTTAGCTGCGTTTTTTTGTTTTATGTTTAATTTGCCTAAGCATGTTATGTGTATCCCAACAACTATCGCCAGGCTCGGTTCAGAATGCAAGCTCTTCACCGAACAACCACCACTTTCTCTCTCAAAGAAAAGACTTCTGGAGCTCTCTGTTGGCCATCCAAAATGGCTGTTCGTCGTCGTGAACAACTCCCAAGGATCGCGGTAATAAAAAATTAGAAACAAAACAATAGAGGAAAAGGATTTGCGCACCTGATTTTGAATCCATTGTTCTTTAGGCGGAATTTTGACGATTCGAAGCTTGAGCGCTTCCCCTCTATCGCCCTCGGAAAGCCTGGCATCTATGAGATAGCCTCTCGCTCTCCTCTAAGATGGAATGTCGTATGAAGTTATCAGGGTTAGAGGGGGCACCTTAGCCCTATTTATAGAGTTTTAGCCGGGCCTTCTTATCACGGGTCGAGCTCAACTCAGCCCACATTAGCCAGGCCTTTATTCGCCCTGTTAAAAATCCTTATATCCATCTTTTATTAGACCAATTCCATAAAAACAGTAATTACAATTTCAATTAATGTAGTCCATATCAGGAAAATTCTTACATTCTCACCCTTCTTTCCAAACTTGCGTTTTTTGCTAGAACCTACTGCAACAACCAGAGTTTGTTACTAGAAGGAGATGGCCTGGGATGACTAGAATGAGATGGCCACAATTGAGCTTAGCCGCTTAGAGTTTCTTTCGTGGAGTTCTCTATTTCATGGTAGAGTTTCTTTCATGGAGTTCTCTACTTTATGAGGGTCTCACTTTCTCTACTTTTTTTTTTTCGGCTCCTCTAAGAAAAGGTCACGATGATGATGCCTCCTCCCTTCACCGACTGGAGCTCTCTCGCTCCTTCCTCTCTGGGCTAGGCTCAAAAGAGCTTCGTCCCTCTAACTCACGAGTTGCACTCTCTCACCCTCTTTGGTCTCTCCATATCTTTTTCTCTATTTCTCTCTTTTTCTCCCTCTTCAAATGAACTCCCAGTGAAAAAACAACTCTTTTGTGAAACCTCTCAAGCTCTCTCTCTCTCAACTCGCCCTATCCATTATCGAACTCCCTAGCAAAACGCCCCAGCTCCCAAGAGCTCTACGAGCTCTACTATCTACTTGTTCTCTCTGTTTTTTTTTTTGCCTCTCGATTCTTTTGCTCTTCAAAACCTCTCTGCCTTCGATCCCCTTTTCTATCCTCACCTATCCTCTCTTGAAGACCACTAAGCCCCCCTCACCTTGGAACTTCCCCATTCCCCGCTCAGAAGACCAGCCCTCGTTGGTTCTTGGCCCTCCTTTTTCTGCCGAGCTCTTTTCATGTCTTTTGCTCTCCTAGAGCTCACTGCACGGGAGAAATAAGAAGAGTAGGAGGCCATTTTTGGCTTCTGCTGCTTTTGTCGTTGCCAGCCTGGTTCAATTGAATCGGTGGACAAAAAACAGATTGGTTCAGCTCGATTTAGATTGCTATTTGCGAAAGTAAGAATGGTTTTTGGATCTAGGATACCATTAGGTCCTTACAGTAGCAGTGACCTTGCCCGATCGACCTTAAGTTTTGCGAAAATCGACATCTTTTTGACCAAATCGGGGGGTTTCCTATGACCCAAATCCAATCCTCGATAATCTAAAGTGGCCAGACGTAAATGGGATTAAAAGAAAATTTTTTAATTTTTTTAGATTTTTCCAACCTCATATCGTAATTTTTTTTAATTTTCAGCTATTTTTAAATGAAAAGAAATTCCAAAAAATTCTTCCAAAATGCGGAAATATTTTTTGATCGAAATTGGTCCCTTATGTTTGACCAAGGGTTCCAAAGTAGATTTTTGATTTTTACAATTTTTAATTAATTTTCTAAAATAAAAAATGATTAAAAATCGGGTGTTAACATGGAGGATGGGCGACCAAGGATTGGCGAGGGCCTATAGGCCCTTTTCTACGATTGGGGCTCGTTGACCCTCACTAGTCACCGGCTGGCCATCCCCCACATCACCGGCCCTTTCCAGCTATGGTGGGGAGGTGGCGGCGGCGAGAGCCCTGTGGGCTCTCATTGTTTTGCCTTCCATTCTTCTTCTTCTTCTTCTTTTAAATTTATTTTTTAATCTAATTTAATAATATTTAGATCAAGACAACGTCATTTTAACCTTATCTTTCATGTTTTAGCCACATCAACGCCATGTATAAGAAAAAAATAATAATAAAAAAGGCTACATCAGTATTTTCTATTAGCCAAATTGGACGGAGTTAACAGAAGGATTTTATTGCATCAAGTTAATAAATTTTAGGACTTGATTGCATTTTTTTGCAAGTTTGAGGACTCCGTTGCTTTTTCGTGTCAATTTTTAGGACTTTCTGTGCACTTTTCTGTTTTTCTTTTAATGTAAGGTATTCAATTAGTTCTAGACAAGTTCAATCCTTGAACCAGCCGGGTTGATTAGTACTTGAATAGAACCAGTGATTTAGATCATTAACTTGAGACCCAACTCGGCCATTGTTGGTTCCAAGGTTTTATGCCCAGGAACTTACCGCTTACATTGAGAACTAACCTTGAATCGGCCAATTCGGGAGTTGATGTAAGCCGCGATTAATATCCTTATGCAGCGACTCAAGATTATCACATTTAAATATGCAAATCACAGTTTCATAAAGTAGGAGAATTTAGGCACCTTATTTTGGATCCATCATTCTTGATGTGGAATTGCGACGATCCGATGGTCAAGAGCTTCTCCTCTATGAACCCCTTTAATTACTGGATTCAATGAGATGGCCCTCTCACATATCACTTTTTAAAGACTCATTATGTGAGGTTATGTGGACATTAATGTTTAGAGGAGAGACTTGAACTCTATTTATAGATATTTTAATCCGCCCCCTCATTATAAATAAGGCTTATCTCAGCCCATATTATTTAGCTCTAAAATAGACTAAATAGGAAATCGTATATCTTTTCTTTATTAGACTAATTAATAATTACAATAACAATTAATAAAGCCTATATAAGTATATGTTCTAACATTCTCCCACTTGAGCTATAGTAATTGAAATTGTACTGTATATGCACATATTTATATCTGTCTAGAGATAATTCTTGATAGTCAATTCGTTCCCATAAAGTTTCAAGCACCAAATCATGGCAATAATTGCATCGAAAGACACAGAGCCATCTATGGTTACAAATGCTCTTGACTTTACCGATATGGATTTAATATGGTAGTCTAGCAAATGGATAACATCTCAAATAATGAAGAAACTTTATATATCATCCACCTTATCAGCCTCCATTCTATTATTTTATGTGTCACAAAATTTGATGTGTCATAAGAGAATGTTGTTATGGTCCCAATGAATCAACATATGTCTTACCTTTATAATTAACTATACTTTACGTGTAAGAAGACATATGTATATGGCTAAAAATAAATGCATCACTTAAGGTTTATGCAATACCTTGAGATTTTCCTTTGATATATATATATATACACACACATACACTCACACAAAATACATTCACAAATACTTTATTGAATGCAAAAGAGTCAATACATATCAAAATTATTACTAAATGTAACAAAACACAAATGTAAACTTTATTAAAGCAAAAATAAAACAGCTGCTACTAAATAACAACGTCTCATGATGCTACTTATTCCATCAATTAACATGTCATAACATCCCATGATACCTTTAAGTCTATGACATGTCGTTCAAATATGCGAGGGCAAAGAATTATAGTTAATGAGTCTGCAGCCATATGGTCTGTGAAATAAGCTCTACTTAGTGTCACCATTCTCATCTGTTACCTTTATGGTAAAAAACTTGACTGCTAGATGCTTAGACCCCTTGGGATATCTGTTATTATTAATAAATAACACTACAGAGTTATTGTCACAATACAATTGTATGGGTCTATCCACAAAATTAAATGCGGTCAACTCCCTAATGAAATTCCGGAGCCAAATAACTTGAATAGCAGCCAAAAAACATGCTATAACTCCTCTTGCTTGATAGGGGATGACATAGATTTCTGTTCTCGCTTTGATATAATACTGCACTTCCCTTTAGACATATAACTATATATAGTTGTCAACTTTACATTATCCCGATAGCTAGCAAAGTCTAAATTCGAATACCCTACTAGTTGCGGGTCCTAAATATGTTTATAAATAAGCATATAGTCTTTTGTTCTCTTTAAGTATCTTAAAAATTTCTTAGTAGAACCCGATGATCGTGTTATGAATTTAGCCGATATCCGCCTAAAAGTCTCGTTGAAAGATACAACATCCGGTGCGGTGCAAAATTGAGAATACATGATACTTCTAAGTGCACCATGATACTATGACAGCTTCAATTTATTGTCCTTAATGGCATCAATTCCTGACTTGCAATACTTTATCCTGAATCTTTCAAAAATACGATCAACATGTGTCATCTAGAATTACTCCAATATGCGACAAGAACGATCCATATGGATCTCAATGCCTAGGACAAAATACTCCTCACCATGGTCAATCATGTCAAAACACTTTAACAACATCCCTTCACCTCATGCAATAATTCAAGAAAACTGCTCTCATGCAAGATATCGTCTACATAAAACATGAGAAAAATAAATTTTCTCTCACTGACCTTATAGTATATACACTAATATACTTTGTTCTTGATAGAACCAAATAAAGCAACAACACCATGAAACTTCAAGTATCATTGTCTAAAAACTTACTTGAACCCATAAACAGACTTTTTAGTCTAGAATGCCCTTGAATATGATCAAACCTTATTCTATGATATTTATATGAGATTCCTCTTTGTGACATCCTTAAATTTCGACGTTTGTAAGAAAACTAGATTCGATGAATTTTAAATTATGAATTCCAACCGGTTAAATAGAATTGGATTTTGGAAGATTTAAGAGATAATAATTGGATTGTTACGAGACGTCGGTCAGAATAAGTCAAACTCGAGTATTCAAGCCGTTATGTCGTTGTAGTAAGAATCGTCGAGCCCAAACCTAACCTTGACCGAACCCTAGTTGTGAAAATCCCAAATTTACTTTTAGTTGGTTGAGCCAAATGACTAACTGGTACCCATTTGTCAAATTATCGAAATACCCCTAGATATTATTTAAGTAAAATGAAAAATATTATGTTGATTTGATCTAGTGGGGCCCCCTCCCATCACCTCAGCCGCCCCCACCTTTTTCCTTCTCTCTCTCTTTCCCCCCTCCCGTTGACCCGCGAAAACCTTACTTCTTCTTCATCTTCTTCGTTCTTTTTTTTTTTTGTTCCTTGCCCCCTTCACCCGATGCCATCGCCACCACCACCTCCGGCCACCTGCCTCCGTTGTAGTCGTTTGGCTGCGTCGAGCTCGTCTCGCCGCCCGCCCGAGTCGTCAACCCCGTGATCCTCTTCCGCCCGAAACTTACGAGCTCGTTGAGAGACCCACAGACCCCTCCTCCACCTCGCTATTTCGTTGCTAACCAGCCGCCGAGCTCATCGTTATCGACCCGTTACCGCCCGACCAGCCACTTGCCAACTACCGGTCCCGTCGAACAGTCGTGTTGGCTGCCCGAACCCCACCGACCTGTGAGCTTTCTCCGTCGTCCCACTACCTCCGAATGCCAGCTGCTGGACCCGAGCTATTGCCGTGCTGACCTGAAACCCGAGCCACCCGAGGAGCACACGACCCATGAGCAGATAGCCATGACTCCACCCCCTCGGCTCGATGCCGGTCACCCACCTCTGCTCGCCGTGAGCTATTGCTCCAGCTATTGAGTTGCTGCCTTCGCCGCCACGATCACCGCAAACTAGACCCAAACCCGTGCGCCCCTCGTGAGCCCGTGACCGAGAGTCGTTGCCCGTTGTTCCGCGTCCCGTGACGCCTGTAAGCTTCGCCGTTGTCGTCGGCGCCGCCATGCCCGAGTCATCATCGAACGTCATATAGTTAGTGAGTTAACCCTAAACTCTAATTAGGATGTTAATTGCGTTTAGGGGGTAAGTTAATTAACGTTAATGACTATTTAGTTTAGTTAATCATAGTTGGGTTAGATTAGTAAATGTGGTTAAGTTAAATTAACCGTAGTTACTTTAATTTAATCATGGTTACTTTATGTTAATTATGGTTAAATTAGATTAACCGTAGTTATTTTAATTTAACTATAGTTATTTTTAGTAACCATAGTTACTTTAATTGATCGAGGCCTGATTATTTGACCGGAGTCGAATTGGTTGATTATTGTCATGCTAATTGATTGTAGTCGGGTAAATTAATTGAGATGAGTTGGGCGATTAAAATCAGGTTAATTAATTAAGGTGGACTTAATTAATTAGAGAGAGGGTTAATTAATTACGGTTATACTAATTAACCTGAGTCGGATTAATTAATTATTTACTAATGAGTTATTATTGGGCGATTATTGGATAATTGTCTGATGATTCTTGGGTGCCTTGATTGCTGAGAATTTTATAATTAATACGAATAATCACCCTGTATCAGATACAAAGTTTGGTGGATAAATTATGCATTCATGTGACCACATGTGGAATCAAATTGCATATTTGAACATGAAAAATGGCATGGGGCAGAGTTTTGAGCATGACCGTGTGAGCATTGAATTTAATGCAATGGTAAAAATTGGCCGATTGCCTGGCATACTTGTGTGGTCATATGATGGTTACCATCACTCTTGGGTACTTGGGGATGAAGTCGACCCCTTGGGTACTTGGGACCAAGCCTAGTGTTGAGAAAAAACCCCTAGACGATTTTGAAGTTGACAAAACAATCCTAGTAATCTTGTATTTTGAGATAATGCTGTGATTTACTTGTTTTGCAGATTATCCTTTGGTGCGGGGATGCACGGGATTGAATCTAGCAAAAGGATTTGGCTCAGATGTTGTTTCTGAGAGTCTCGGATGCTGGTTCGAGCTTAGACGTTGAGTGGGGATAGCTCGGATGTTGGAATGACGCTCAAGCTCTAAGAGAAGTACTTCACTAGCAAGAATCAGAATTTCAAGAGGAATACAAACTGAGCTTAATTGATGCATATCAACGGATGCCATTGAGCTGGATCATCCTTGAAAGATTTTCATTGATTGAGATCAATTAAGAATGCGGAACCAAGAAGACAATTCAAGACTTTCTAAATGGAACAAACCATCTATGGAAACCCGGGATCATAATTGTATGGGCGATTTGATCTAAACGGGAAGACTTTCTTTTGGCGATCCCCAATGGCTAAGAGATTTTCTTTTTGCAAACATCTCGTCCAAAAGGGTAGATTTGGAGAGATCTCTTCTAGATGCCTTGCAACGGCTAGATTGGAGGCGGAAGAGTATAAAAGATATCTCGAAGATGAAGGGAAGAGAGATCGGCGTAAAGAGGGAAAAGTGTTCGTAATTCCTAGATAGAGTGTATTCCATTTCAAACACACTTCTTAATCTATCCATTTTAATTGTGAGGAGGTGTACACAAGAGTGTTGTACGCTAGGTGTGAAGTCCTGCGTGTCAAGGAGATCACCGATCTGTAACCTTTGAGCACATTAATAGTGGAATCCAACCGATTGGCTGTCGGCCGAAGAAGTGGACGTAGGCTTAACCAAAGCCAAACCACTATAATCCCTATGTGCAGTTTTCCTTATCTCTTACTCTGATCACTCTAAATATTTGGTGATATCTAGACTGCACACGGTCAATACGCATCAATCCTATTACATATCTAGCATCAATTGAATTGCTTGAGCATATGAGATTTCTGTTTTACATCGTGTGATTTGAATTCAGCAATAAAATCTTAAAATCACACGTTATCACCTATTCGCCCCCTCTAGGTGAATTCACTAGCCATCAACAATTGGTATCAGAGCAAAGTGCTCGTATTTTGTGAAGTGATTTTTACTTCTGAGCTAACGATCTTTATGGCTAGCAACTTTTCTCCTTCTTGGATTGAAGGTGGAGGCAATAACAGGCCACCAAACTTTGAAGGAAAAGATTATAGCGATTGACAGAACAAATTTAAAGCATTTCTCGGATGCCAGGATCCTCAAATCCGGGATATCGTACAAAGAGGAGTAAATCCAGCGACGGAGACTACAAGTGCGGGGGATAACACGATGGCTGCTCTAACCGCAACAGAGATAACCAAGAGAGATGTTCTTGATGCAAAGGCCATCTATTCATTTTATAGTGCACTATCTCCTACTGAATATAGACGTATTGCAGATTGCTCTTCATCAAAAGAAATTTGGGATAAGCTTCACGTCACCTAGGAAGGAACAGACGGGGTAAAGGAGACAAAAGTCAGTTTTCTACTCGGACAATAAGAAGCATTCAAAATGAAGCCCGATGAGACAGTGAAAGAGATGTTTGACGGATTCACCGAAATAGTGAATGGTCTCACATATCACGGGCAACTAGTTTCTGGACCTATGAGATTCAACAAGCTACTACGAGCTCTTACAAAGGAATGAGACAATGTTAAAACTTCTATTCGAGAGACTCAAAGAATATCTCCCTTGTCAATGGATGAGCTTATTGGAACTCTTCAATCTTATGAAGAAGAAAGGATTAATGATGAAACCACAACTAGAGGTAAGAAGTCAATTGCCTTAAAATCTAATGCTGATTGTGATGTTTCGGATTCTGAAGTCAAAGATGATGAAGAGTTAGCGCTCATAGTCAAAATATTTAGGCGAATGGCCAAACATGGCAGGAACTTCAAAAACAGAAAGGATCTCGGACGATTCAATCGGAGAAGATCATTTGAGACCAAAAATGAAGGCCAAGAAGTCATTTGCTTCGAATGTAAGAAAAGAGGCCACATCAAACCCAATTGCCCTCTGTTAAAGAAGAAAGACAAGGATGAAAAATCCAAGAAAGCTTTGAAAGCAGAAACTTGGAGCGACACCGAATGTGAAAGTGATGAAGAATACACAAATGTTTGTCTAATGGTAGATTCATATGATGATATTGAGGTAACTCACCCAAACATCTCTCCCGAAATATCTGCATATATAGATGAGTTATGTTTAGAATACAAGGCTACTCTTAAGAGACTTTCTGAATTGAAAAAGGAAGTTGCTGTCTTTAGACAAAATGATATTTCGCAAAAAGATAAAATCAGCTTTCTCGAAAAGGAATTTTGTCAACTAAATGAGAAATCCGATTCTATATTTTGCGAAAATTCGCAATTAAAATCAAGGATAGAATGTCTCGAAAAAGAAAATGATTTCTTGAAAAAGGAAAGAAATCATTTTGAAAAGGAGAACATTTCTCTGAAAAAGGAAAAAGATATTTTCGGAAAAGAAAATTCTATTTTGGAAAAGGAAGTTTTTGAGATACACAAAAAATTCTCATCCGGTTCAAAATCTTTGCAACAAATACTTTCCATACAAGCTCCCTACTAGAATAAGTCAAGACTTGGTTTTCAAAAGGAAAGTGATGAGAAAAATTAATTTCCAACCGTAAAAGAAAGACTCAAGCGGCGACCTTCCAAACATGCTTATCAAAGTCATTTTAGGAAACAATTTGTAAGATTTGAAGGATAACATCCCTCGGGATGCTCAAATTGTGGTGATCCGAAACACTCCAAGAGTTACTACTCAAAGATCAATCGATCAACACTTGACATTCTTAGATGCACTTCTACGACTAACCTCAAAGGACCTAAACAAATTTGGGTGCCAAAGAAAAAGTGAGAATCTTTGCTCATTGCAGGTACCAAACAAAAGAAGAAATAAATGGTACCTTGATAGCGGGTGCTCTAGACATATGACTGGTGACTCATCCATGTTTATTGATCTCGAAAAATTTGATGGAGGAAACGTATCCTTTGGAGGCAACAACAAAGGAACGATTATCGGCAAAGGAACTGTGAAGATTGGCAATCTACTCATCAAAGATGTTTCATTAGTTAAGGGTTTGAATTTCAATCTTGTTAGTATTAGCCAATTATGCAATATTGGATACAAAGTTTCTTTTGTAGAAAATAAGTGCTCAGGTACAAGCCAAGACAACAAGTCATCATTTATCGGACGAAGATATGGGAACATGTACCTTTTGGACACATCATCTGAAAATGAAAAATGTCTTTTATCCGTCAAAGACGATCTAGAACTATGGCACGAAAAGCTGGGACATATAAGCTTCAAGCAGATAAACAAGCTCTCCAAAAAGAAGCTGGTGAGAGGACTTCCAAATGTCAGATTTGAAAAGACAAAACTTTGCGAAGCATGCACACTCGGAAAGTAAGTAAGAAATTCTTACAAACCCACTAATGAAGTCATTATTACCCATGCTCTGCAACTATTGCACATGGATATCTTCGGACCCACTCGAACACAGAGTATTGGAGGTAAAAAGTATTGCTTTGTTATTGTGGATGACTATACAAGATTCACTTGGGTATTCTTTTTTACTCATAAGAGTGATGCATTCTCATTCTTTAAAACCTTTCTAGAAAAGTTCAAAATGAAAAAGGTTATCCTATTACAAGTATCAAAACTGATCATGGAGGAGAATTTGAAAATAACTATTTTGCTGATTTACGTGATCAAAATGGTTTTCAACACAAATTTTCTTCTCCATATACTCCTCAACAAAACGAAGTTGTTGAAAGGAAAAATAGATCTTTGCAAGAAATGGCACGAACTTTTTTAATTGAAAGCAAAACTCCACCTCATTTAAAGTTGAAGTTTGTTTATTTGCATGTTATGTAATCAATCGTGTTTTTCTCGGACCATTGATTGAGAAAACTCCCTATGAACTCTACAAGGGAAGAAAACCAAATATTTTATATTTTCATGCGTTTGGTAGTAAATGTTATATTCTTAAGAATGCAAGTGATAGCTCTGGTAAGTTTGATGAAAGATAAGATGAAGGTATATTCTTGGGTTATTCCACTACTAGTAAAACATACCGAGTTTTCAACAAGAACTCTCAGACAGTTGAAGAATTAATGAATGTGAAATTTGAAGAAGAGTGGATTACTCGGACGATGGATTCCCAAGAAACAACAAGATCCGAAATTCAGAACACATCATCCCAAGACGCAGAACTAGTCGAAACGTTTCAGAACATGGAAAACACCTTGCAAGGCACATCATCTAAAGGATCAAATGATGAAGACCCCACTGAGACCGAACATGACAAATCAAATAGAAGCTGGAAATACAAATCAAGTCACTCGCAGATCAGGTTATTGGGATTATAGATGAAGGAGTCAGAACCAGATCTAGACTCAAGGATACAATAAATGCTTTTGCTCTAGTTTCTGAAGTTGAACCCAAAAGAATTGAAGAAGCTATCGAAGATGAAAGCTGGATCGAAGCTATGCAACAACAATTACAACAATTCAGACTAAATGAAGTTTGGGAACTTGTACCCAAACCAAAGAATCATCATATCGTTGGAACCAAATGGGTTTTTCGGAATAAGTTGGATGACAAAGGAAAATTAGTCGGGAACAAAGCAAGGCTTGTTGCACAAGGTTACTCACGGGAAGAAGGGATTGATTATGATGAAACCTATGCACCGGTGGCAAGACCGGAAGCTATCAGGTTGCCACTTGCTTACGCTTGCCATCATGACTTCTAGTTGTACCGGATGGATGTTAAAAGCGCATTTCTCGGTGGGTACATTAAGGAGGATGTTTATGTCAAACAACCTCCAGGTTTTGAAGATCCAAAGAACTCAGATCATGTGTACAAACCGAAGAAGGCTCTTTACGGGCTGAAGCAAGCACCTCGAGCTTGATATGAAAGGTTAAGTAACTTTCTAACTGAAGAAGGTTTTGAAAAAGGTAAAGTCGATACAACCCTTTTTATCAGAAGGGAAGGTAAAGACATTCCGCTTATCCGGATATATGTTGATGATATTATCTTTGGCTCATCTAACCAACATCTTTATGAGAACTTCTCTCGGAACATGCAGAATGAGTTCGAGATGTGCATGATGGGTGAACTTAAATTCTTCCTAGGGCTACAAGTAAATCAGACTAATCAGGACACATTCATACATCAAGAAAAATATGCCTTGGAACTAGTGAAGAAGTTTGGTCAAAACAATTGCAAGAAAATAGAATCACCTATGTCTACCTCATCCAAACTAGACAAGGATGAACAGGGCAAACAAGTTGATCAGAAGCTATACGGGAGCATGATTGGTTCTTTGTTATATCTTACTGCATCTCGACCCGATATTATATTCGATGTATGCATGCGTGCGAGATTTCAATCTGATCCTAAAGAATTTCATATGCCTGTTGTCAAAAGAATCATCAAGTATATAGGAACTAATCCAAACCTAAGATTATGGTATCCTAAAACCTCAGATCTTATATTACATGGCTATTCGGATGCTGATCTTGCAGGTTGTAAGTTGGATAGAAAAAGTACTTCGGGGACATGTCAACTTACGGGATCAATGCTGGTGTCTTGGTTCTCCAAGAAACAGAGCACCGTAGCTCTATCAACTGCGGAAGCTGAATATGTTGCATTAGGAAGCTGTTGCACTCAAATACTATGGATGAAGCAACAAGCGAAGGACTTTGGTGTTGAAGCTCACAATGTGGAAATCAAATGTGACAACACAAGTGCTATCAACCTCACAAAGAACCCGGTTCCGCACTCACGAGTTAAGCATATTGAAATCAAGCATCATTTTATTCGTGATCATGTGTATAACTGTGACGTCAACATTCAATTTGTTGATTCTAAAGATCAATTAGCTGACATATTCACTAAGGCACTCGATAAAAATACATTTGAGTGCATCGGACAAGAGTTGGATATTACCATGATTCCTATTTGAGCCGAGATCTAGACAGGAGAAATTTCCTCAGAACTTGGAAAGTATCATCCGAAGACCTTCAGCAGCTCCAGAGCTTGAAAGCATCTTCTAAAAGAACTTACGGATCTCAGAACGTGGAAAATCATCTGTAGACAACATCTTCTCATCCAGACTAAACACCAAAAGATTAACGTTTTAAAAGAAAATTTTCTTTGATGTTTGGATCTGTACTTTGAATCTTACTCCACACTCTACTCTTCTTTGATTGAAAGATTGACAATTTGAATGCTAGCCTCTGATTGAATGAGTCATTATTTTACGAATGCTAGTATGTTTTGAGTAGATTGCATAAATGACTTGAATAGGCATTGAATTCGGGGGGGCAATATTTTATCACTATCGACTATGCAAGCATTCTTCTTTTTGTTGATGACAAAAAGGGGGAGAAAAATGGGACATAATTTTTATGTATTTGTGATAATGTTCTGATGGTGTTATGATTCAATTGAGATATATTTGATGGTGTTATGATATACACTAATACACTTCATAATCGTATATGATTGTGTGAAATCAATACATTATATGCGTGTGTATTCTGGCAAGTATCCTTTAAATACAGGATTTCAACATATTCTGCGAAATACAAAAGCATGAACGTTGGAGACATCATCTGATAAGGAACATCTTCTCATCTTCTCTTAAACAGAATAGGTGAACAAGTTCCATTTTTTTCAAAATCACATATTTGGAATCTCCGACTGAACATGACAAGTTCTGAGTTTTTAATAAAGTGTGATAACTTGAGTTACAATCTTCATACTTGTTCTTATTTTAAACTGTTTAATATCTCAAAGCACTTAGAATACAAACTTATCGAATGAAATAAAACAAGTTTTGAAAATTGCTCATCATAGCTTATAAATTCTTTCTCAGAACTTACTCTTGCTAAAAGTACAACGAACGACACTCCAAAATTATTGCTTAGCAAGATTATCACTAGAGTAACTTTGTTGAAGTTGCTCATTCTTTTCTAAACTCAATTTTTTCATTCTTATAGTGGATCATTTTGTCATCATAAAAAAGGAGGAGATTGTTGAGAAAAAAATCCCTAGACGGTTTTGAAGTTGACAAAACAATCCTAGTACTCTTGTATTTTGAGATAATGCTGTGATTTACTTGTTTTGCAGATTATCCTTTGGTGCGGGGATGAACAAGATTGAATCTAGCAAAAAGATTTGGCTCAAGAGTCTCATATGCTGGTTCAAGCTCGGACGTTAAGTGGGGATAATTCAGAAATTGGAATGACGCTCAAGCTCTGAGAGAAGTAGTTCACTAGCGTGAATCAGAATTTCAAGAGGAATACAAATTGAGCTTAATTGACGCAACATCAACGGACGCCATCGAGCTGGATCATCCTTGAAAGATTCTCATTGATTGAGATTAATCATGAATGCGGAACTAAGAAGACAATTCAAGACTTTCTAAATGGAAGAAACCATCTATGGAAACCCGGGATCATAATTGTATGGGCGATTTGATCCAAACGGGGAAGACTTTCCTTTGGCGATCCCCAACGGCTAAGAAATCTTCTTTTTGCAAACATCTTGTCCAAAAGGGTAGATTTGGAGAGATCTCTTCTGGATGCCTTGCAACGGCTAGATTGGAGGCGGAAGAGTATAAAAGACATCTCGAAAATGAAGGGAAGAGAGATCGGCGTAAAGAAGGAAAAGTGTTCATAATTTCTAGTTAGAGTGTACTCCATTTCAAACACACTTCTTGATCTATCTATTGTAATTGTGAGGTGGTGTGCACAAGAGTGTTGAACGCTAGGTGTGAAGTCCTGCGTGTCAAGGAGATCACCGATCCGTAACATCCGAGCACATTAATAGTGGAATCCAGCCGATTGGTTGTCAGCCGAAGAAGTGGACGTAGGCTTAACCAAAGCCGAACCACTATAATCCCTCCGTGCAATTTTCCTTATCTCTTACTACGATCACACTAAATATTTGGTGATATCTAAACTGCACACGGTTAATACGCATCGATCCTATTACATATCTAGCATCAATTGAATTGCTTGAGTATTTGAGATTTCTGTTTTACACGGTGTGATTTGAATTCTGCAATAAAATCTTAAAATCACACGTTATCACCTATTCACCCCCCTCTACGTGAATTCACTAGCCATCAACAGACTTCACACCTAGCGTTCAACACTCTTTGTACACCTCCACACAATTACAATGGATGGATCAAGAAGTGTGTTTGAAATGGAATACACTCTATCTAGGAATTATGAGCACTTTTCTCCCTTTACGCCGATCTCTCTTCCCTTCATCTTCGAGATGTCTTTTATACTCTTCCGCCTCCAATCTAGCCGTTGCAAGGCATCCCGAAGAGATCTCTCCAAATCTACCCTTTTGGACGAGATGTTTGCAAAAAGAAGATCTCTTAGCCTTTGGGGATCGCCAAAGGAAAGTCTTCCCCGTTTGGATCAAATCACCCCTACAATTATGATCCCGGGTTTCCATAGATGGTTTCTTCCATTTAGAAAGTCTTGAATTGTCTTCTTGGTTCCGCATTCTTGATTGATCTCAATCAATGAGAATCTTTCAAGGATGATCCAGCTCGATGGCGTCCGTTGATATGCATCAATTAAGCTCGGTTTGTATTCCTCTTGAAATTCTGATTCATGCTAGTGAAGTACTTCTCTCGGAGCTTGAGCGTCATTCCAACGTCCGAGCTCGAACCAGCATATGAGACTCTCAGAAACAACATATGAGCCAAATCCTTTTGCTAGATTTAATCCTGTGCATCCCCGCACCAAAGGATAATCTGCAAAACATGTAAATCACAGCATTATCTCAAAATACAAGAGTACTAGGATTGTTTTGTCAACTTCAAAACCGTCTAGGGATTTTTTCTCAACAAGCTCCCCCTTTTTGATGATGACAAAACGATCCACTATAGGAATGAAGAAATTGAATTTAGAAAAGGATGAGCAACTTCAACAAAAGTTACTCTAGTGATAATCTTGCTAAGTAATAATTTTGGAGTGTCGTTCCTTGTACTTTTAGCAAGAATTAGTTCCGAGAAAGAATGCATTTATATGCTATGATGAGTAATCTTCAGAACTTGTGTTATCTCAATCGATAAGTTTGTATTCTAAGTGCTTTGAGATATTAAACAGTTTCAAATAAGAACAAGTATGAAGATTGTAACTCCTCAAGTCATCACACTTTATTAAAAACTCAGAACTTGTCCTGTTCGATCAGAGCTTTCAAATATGTGATTTTGAAAAAAAATGGAACTTGTTCACCTGTTTTGTTTAAGAGAAGATGAGAAGATGTTCCTTCTCGGATGATGTCTCCAACGTTCATGCTTTTGTATTTCGCAGAATATACTGAAATCCCGTATTTAAAGGATACTTGCTAGAATACACACGCATATAACAGATTGATTTCACACAATCATATACGATTATGAAGTGTATTAGTGTATATCATAACACCATCAAATATATCTCAATTGAATCATAACACCATCAGAACATTATCACAAATACATAACAATTATATGTCATTTTTCTCCCCCTTTTTGTCATCAACAAAAAGAAGCATGCTGCATAATCAGATAGTGATAAACATTGCTCCCCCCGAATTCAATGCTTATTCAGGTCATTTATGCAATCTACTTAAAACATACTAACATTCAGAAAATAATGAATCATTCAATCGGATGCTAGCATTCAAATTGTCGATCTTTCAATCAAAGAAGAATAGAGTGTGACAGATGAGGTTCTTATTTAGTGCTACGAGGTTAAAAATGAAGAAAATTGGAAGAGAGCTTTAGTAGATTTGAAACACAACAGCTAGTGTCATGTGAGACAGCTTTTCATTGACTGCAATTGCTAGCCTGTGCAGATCCTTTTCAGCCTGTTCGAGCTCAAAGCCTGTAAGATGGTATTTGTTGTTCATATTTTCTTTGAGGATCTGTCTCTTCAAACTTAGCCGATCTTTGATTGCAGTCATTTCAATGTTGAATTCTATGCTGAACTTCCTCGGATTATCTTTGCATTTACCCTACTTAAACAGAATATCGTATAATTTGTCGTTGTCGGAGATTTCCGGTTTCTTTGTGTCCCAACAGTGACACCAATCTCCCCGAATGTGATTGTTTTTATCTTGTTGAATCTTCCGGACGATATCCCTGTTTATCTCCGTAGATAGCTTTTCAAGAGCCCGTATTCCGGTCAAGATGTAGCTTGGATCTAATTTTCGTTCTTCCACCACTGCTCTTGCACATTCCGCTCGAGCAAAGTCTTGCTCATTTTCCATGCAAAAGCAAAGAAGATCATGAATGTGGAAATCGTTTAGATTCAACTCGTTGTCGGTTTGAACTCCTTGCGGTGAAGCCTTCTTCAATTCTTCCTCGGTTGGCTTTGTTGCATATTCAATCACTTCTTGCTCAGAGACAAACCCATTGTGCCTTATCAAGGCTTCCACGGATTCCGCTTCATCTTCTTTACGTCGAGCTATAAGAATTGTCTTTCTAACAACTTTGGCCAATCTTATTTTCCTTTCAAGATAAAAGGCAGCTCTTTTGGCGGTGAGAGTCTTTACCGGTTCAGAATGTTGGTTAGTTTCCTTCCTTGTTGGTTGTAAGGAGCTACGTGGTGTTGTGGATAATTTGAAGTCTTGTGGGAATTTCATCAGCACCGGTTTTAAGAATTCTTCCAACTTTTAGTTGATGGATTCTTGAAGTGTATCCACCGTCTTGATTAATCAGTCGGTTTTGAAGAGAATTTGTCTTGCTTTCTCCGAGAGTTCCGGTGCCGGTGCACCGAACTCTTCCATCAGCCTTTCTCTCATTTCTCCTGTCTCCCGAAAAAGAAAATTGTACATTCCAGTGATTTGGTATTTCATCTCGGTTTGGTAGTACAATACGTCCTCCAACAGCCCTGAATCATTATTCCGATTCATTTCTTCTTCTTCAATGCCTAGTTCTATTTCCATGTCCTCCCCCTGAGATGTTTCTCCTTGACTTACAGACAATTGCGTTGGATCAGCAATTTTTTCTTCACGATTCTCAACCGGAGCGTCATGGTATTCTGCCAACATCTCTTTATGATAGATGTCTTTTTCTTCCAAAATTCCATGTTTTGGTTTTATGACTGCTGTTCCTTCCTTTCTGACTTTTTCAACGAACTCGTTGAGAGAAAGATGATCATCATTCTCTATATCACTTTGAGAAAGATCGGGGTAGTTTGTTGAGGAAGGGATGTTTTTGGGCTCCATGAGGATTGTATGGCGATGAAAGTTATAGGAGACTGAGATTATGAAAGAAGGTATTGGGAAAAACAAGTGTGAAGACCACCCCTTTTAAATATGAGGAAATGACTTCGATTTAGAAAGAAGGATTCTGTAAAAGATGATCCTAATCTTGATAAAATAAGAAATTCTTTTGATAATAATTTGAGAATATTTTCAATTCAACCAACTTAAAATCAATCAAGGCAATCAAATATTCAATCAGAGCAATCAGCACAATCACATAATATTTGCCGAATATTTAGGAAGATTGTGTTGATGCGTATCTTATTTGTTGCCAAAAATAAAAACGACTTACGCGCCAAGATTTCGAACGATCAAATCTTTTGTCGTATCTGCTCAGAAGATGTTGTCTACAGATGATTTTCCACTTTACGAGATCCGTAAGTTCTTTTAGAAGATGCTTTCAAGCTCTAGAGCTACCGAAGGTCTTCGGATGATACTTTCTAAGTTACGAGGAAATTTTTCCCGACTAGATCTCAGCTCAAATAGGAATCATGGTTATACCCAACTCTTGTCTGATGTACTCAAATGTATTTTTATTGAGTGCCTTAGTGAATATGTCAGCTAATTGATGTTTAGAACCAACAAATTGAATGTTGACGTCACGATTATGCACATGATCACGAATAAAATGATGCTTGATTTCAATATGCTTAGCTCGTGAGTGCAAAACTGGGTTCTTTGTGAGGTTGATAGCACTTGTATTGTCACATTTGATTTCCACATTGTGAGCTTCAACACTAAAGTCCTTCGATTGTTGCTTCATCCATAGTATTTGAGTGCAACAGCTTCCTAGTGCAACACATTCAGCTTCTACGGTTGATAGAGCTACGGTGTTCTGTTTCTTGAAGAACCAAGACACCAGCATTGATCCCGAAAGTTGACATGTACCCGAAGTATTTTTTTTATCCAACTTACAACCCGCAAGATCAGCATCCGAATAGCCATGTAATATAAGATCCGAGGTTTTGGGATACCATAATCCTAGGTTTGGATTAGTTTCTATATACTTGATGATTCTTTTGACAACGGACATATGCGATTCTTTAGGATCGGATTGAAATCTCGCACGCATGCATACACCGAATATAATATCAGGTCGAGATGCAGTAAGATATAACAAAGAACCAATCATGCTCCCGTATAGCTTCCGATCAACCCGTTTGCCCTGTTCATCCTTGTCTAGTTTGGATGAGGTAGACATAGGTGATTCTATTTTCTTGCAATTGTTTTGACCAAACTTCTTCACTAGTTCCAAGGCATATTTTTCTTGATGTATGAATGTGCCCCGATTAGTCCGATTTACTTGTAGCCCTAGGAAGAATTTAAGTTCACCCATCATGCACATCTCGAACTCATTCTGCATGTTCCGAGAGAAGTTCTCATAAAGATGTTGGTTAGATGAGCCAAAGATAATATCATCAACATATATCCGGATAAGCAGAATGTCTTTACCTTCCCTTCTGATAAAAAGGGTTGTATCGACTTTACCTTTTTCGAAACCTTTTTCGGTTAGAAAGTTACTTAACCTTTCATATCAAGCTCGAGGTGCTTGCTTCAGCCCGTAAAGAGCCTTCTTCGGTTTGTACACATGATCCGAGTTCTTTGGATCTTCAAAACCTGGAGGTTGTTTGACATAAACATCCTCCTTGATGTACCCATTGAGAAATGCGCTTTTAACATCCATCCGGTACAACTAGAAGTCATGATGGCAAGCGTAAGCAAGTGGCAACCTGATAGCTTCCGGTCTTGCCACTGGTGCATAGGTTTCATCATAATCAATCCCTTCTTCCTGTGAGTAACCTTGTGTAACAAGCCTTGCTTTGTTCCCGACTACTTTTCCTTTGTCATCCAACTTATTCCGAAAAACCCATTTGGTTCCAATGATAGGATGATTCTTTGGTTTGGGTACAAGTTCCCAAACTTCATTTAGTCTGAATTGTTGTAATTGTTGTTGCATAGCTTCGATCCAGCTTTCATCTTCGATAGCTTCTTCAATTCTTTTGGGTTCAACTTCAGAAACTAGAGCAAAAGCATTTATTGTATCCTTGAGTCTAGATCTGGTTCTGACTCCTTCATCTATAATCCCAATAACCTGATCTGCGGGTGACTTGATTAGTATTTCCAGCTTCTATTTGATTTGTCATGTTCGGTCTCAGTGGGGTCTTCATCATTTGATCCTTTAGATGATGTGCCTTGCAAGGTGTTTTCCATGTTCTGAAACGTTTCGACTAGTTCTGCGTCTTCAGATGATGGTTTTTCTTTTTCAAATGGTGTGTTCCGAATTTCAGATCTTGTTGTTTCTTGAGAATCCATCGTCCGAGTAATCCACTCTTCTTCAAATTTCACATTCATTGATTCTTCAACTGGCTAAGAGTTCTTGTTGAAAAGTCAGTATGCTTTACTAGTAGTGGAGTAACCCAAGAATACACCTTCATCTTATCTTTCATCAAACTTACTAGTCCTATCACTTGCATTCTTAAGAATATAACATTTACTACCAAACGCATGAAAATATGAAATATTTGGTTTTCTTCCCTTGTAGAGTTCATAGGGAGTTTTCTCAATCAATGGTTTGAGGAAAACACGATTGATTACATAACATGCGATCGAAACGACTTGAGCCTAGAAATGAGGTAGAGCTTTGCTTTCAATTAAAAAAGTTCGTGCCATTTCTTGCAAAGATCTATTTTTCCTTTCAACTACTTCATTTTGTTGAGGTGTATATGGGGAAGAAAAATTGTGTTCAAAACCATTTTGATCACGAAATCGATAAAAGTAGTTATTTTCAAATTCTCCTCCGTGATCGGTTTTGATACTTGTAATTGAATAACCTTTTTCATTTTGAACTTTTCTAGAAAAGGTTTTAAAGAATGAGAATGCATCACTCTTGTGAGTAAGAAAGAATACCCAAGTGAATCTTGTATAGTCATCCACAATAATAAAGCAATACTTTTTACCTCCAATACTACGTGTTCGAGTGGGTCCGAAGATATCCATGTGCAATAGTTGCAGAGCATAGGTAGTGATGACTTCATTAATGGGTTTGTAAGAATTTCTTACTTGCTTTCCGAGTGTGCATGTTTCGCAAAGTTTTGTCTTTTCAAATCTGGCATTTGGAAGTCCTCCACCAGCTTCTTTTTTGAGAGCTTGTTTATCCGCTTGAAGCTTATATGTCCCAACTTTCCGTGCCATAGTTCCGGATCTTCTTTGACGGATAAAAGACATTTTTCATTTTCAGATGATGTGTCTAGAAGGTACATGTTCCCATATCTTCGTCCGATAAATGATGACTTGTTGTCTTGGCTTGTACACGAGCACTTATTTTCTGCAAAAGAAACTTTGTATCCAATATCGCATAATTGGCTAATACTAACAATATTGAAATTCAAACCCTTAACTAATGAAACATCTTTGATGAGTAGATTGCTAATCTTCACGGTTCCTTTGCCGATAATCATTCTTTTGTTGTTGCCTCCAAAGGACACGTTTCCTCCATCAAATTTTTTGAAATCAATAAACATGGATGAGTCACCAATCATATGTCTAGAGCACCCGCTATCAAAGTACCATTTGTTTCTTCTTTTGTTTGGTACCTGCAATGATCAAAGATTCTCACTTTTTCTTTGGTACCCAAATTTGTTTGGGTCCTTTGAGGTTAGTCGTAGAAGTGTATCTAAGAATGTCAAGTGTTGATTGATTGATCTTTGAGTAGTAATCGTGACATTCTGAATTCCGACCCCATTTCGAAGTTTATGAATAAAATGAGCATTGATGCATTTCAGTAATCTCACTCAGAATTGATCACTCTAGAGACGATCGACCGAAGGGGAATGGCCAAATAGGATAGTACGCGGACTAAAGAACTCGGCTACGGACTAGTAACCCGACCATAAGGATCGCCGAGGGTACCTTCTAGGCCATGCGGGTCGATCTAAGATTAGTGTAAGAATAATCTGCTAGCGTCGTGCAGATGGACCGCGGGTGATTCCGCTTTACCATAGCATGATTTGCGGATGACCCCGAACCGATTCCTGACGATCGCGCCCTGCCAGGATCGACAGTTTCCCTCGCGGTTACATGACAACCAAGATCGCCGTGGTCCGAATAATTCTTAAACGTGATAAAAATCACGGGTCGATACACGTAGCTCTTGAGAGCCGCCCGTCGATCCGAGATGCACCGAAACCGCGATCGGCTAATTTTAGCGCGAAGTGAACTTCGAAATCGGCGGCCGGATATTTGAGAATTCCAGTGCAAATAAATTGGACGTCGCCTCGCCGTAGTTAATAAGGATTTTTATATCGCAGTATGAGTCAGAAAAAGTGGAAATGAAACCGCGAAACGGGAAGTGCACCCCGGTCCCGAATTTCGTTCAGCATCTTGAGAAACCGCGAAGGAAAATTCGGCCACTTCACCTACCCCATCACATCAGCCGAAATATTAAGATTGGATGGGAAAAAGTGCTCTTGAAAGTTCAAGTTCCAAGGAGCAATTAAAACCCCAAAAATCCCTTCACCTAATGCAACTATTCACACTATTATTCCATACTATTCATGTCATAAACCTAAACCACCATCTCTTCTTCCTTGGAAATTGGAGAAACCACTCCCTCTCTTTCCCCATTTCCCTCTCTTTCCCCTTAGCCATTTTTGAGCTCTTCTTCCACTCTCTCCCCATATACTTGACCGAACACCTCCATTTCTCTCTCTCTCATTTTTGTTCTCTCATTCACTCTCACAAGCTCATCCCCTCTCTCTCGGCTCTCTCTTCTTCGGCGTGCAAGGAGGAACACCATCGCCGCCCCTTCCTCTTTCCTTTACGGCCGTGAACCACCGGAGCTCCATGTCGGCGGACCACCGCCCTCTCTCTCCCTTGGACGTCGGAACAGCAGCCCGTTGGAAAAAGGGGCTGCCTTGTTCGGTTCCTTTGACTTTCAAGGAGGTAAATGTCTTGGATTTGACCATAGATTATGGAGGAACGAACGAGGATGATTATACGTGAATTTTGTGAGAGTTTCATGGACTAAAGTTGGTGTTTTCTTACTTAAATCGAAGGGGACATCTTTGGACAGATTCTGGTCGCGCACGGTGGAGGCTTGATCGCCTATTTTTCTTCGCCAAAAAGAACTCGTAAGTGGCTCTAATCCTTCCTTAGGACTATGGGTTACTAAGGAGCTTGGTAGTTTATGGATTAGGTTGCTTTATGGGCTGTTTTGGGCATGAATCAAGGGAGACCGGTTCTGAAAACTTAACTTGTTGTGGTTCAAAGTTTCGGGTGATAAATGAGCATGTTGGGGCTGGATTGGGTATGTAGTGATGGTCCAAAATAGTGAAGACCGAATATTGCATGATGAGTTAGAGTTGGGTACCATTTGGATGCAATTGTGCTAGATATTGCGTTGATTGTTAACATCGTTCGAGTTGTGGAATTGCGGAAAATTATGTACTTTGGGAACCATATTATATTCGGCCATGTGAGGGAGGTGTGGTACCGTAGGTTAAAATGTGTTTCGGACCGGTGAGAACTTGATTGGAACAAATTGAGGGGTTATGTGACTTAAATGGGGCTGAATGGAATTGGTGCATTATGGGTGTGTCATGGTGCCTTAAATTGATATGTGAACCTTGGAACGACTCAAGGTGAGAATCGGCTAATTTGTGATGCGCGAACCATGTGTTAGGTAGCGCGATTGAAACGTTGTGTTATTGGGCTTTATTTGTTACACTCGATCATGAAGTTTATTAACGAAAGCCTCCGGATGTGAATTATGAGTACTGGTACCCTGATGCGTTAAACGCGGGGTTTATAGCCGATTGTATTATACTATGACATATTTGTATGCACTCATACCCCGATGCGTTAAACGCGGGATCGACCCGATGCGTTATTACGCGGGTCTATGAATTGAGCTCATTAATATGCATATGTTAGCCCGATGCGTTATTGCGCGGGCCAGATTATGAAAATGTATATTTTAAGCCCGATGCGTAGTTACGCGGGCTAAATGACCGAGAGTATGTGTTATGAGCCCGAGGCGTTGAGACGCGGGCCCGAGAATGGATCGCTTGATATTGATGCCACGTGTGATTGAATTGCGGTAATGCCCGAAGTCTAAAGTGCCATAGTATAGTCGTTTGATTGCTGGATTAAGAACTTGTGTGTCGCCAGATTTGGATTGATTTCTTATTGATTTGGGTTGTCTGTGTGTGCTGGGTTGTTTATCTTAGTTTGATTTGCTCGGAGGTACCATACCCTAAGGTTGGCTTAGATCCACCTTACTGGGATTTTTATCTCACCCCTTCATGGGACCCACTTTTCGGACCACCGACCTTGAGGATGCCGACACTTTTTGGACTGCCGAAGGATTTTGAGTCCGTAGTCACCGAGTATCCAGTAGGGCCGAAACGGGTGTACTATAGGAGGGCTAACACGTTATGGGTTGACGAGGGAGGTGAGAGTTGGATACCGCACACCTTCTCGTCTTGGACGTACAAGGATGGGGACATACTTTTTGGGCCATTGAGGGACTGCGTCATACCGAACGAGGTCTTGAGAGCCGCGAGACGGATGGAGGCCGTTGTTCTCGAGGGCGAACCCGTCGAGCCGGAGCTTCCGGAGCTTGAGGACCCCGGAGACGCTGGAGAGATCGTCGAGCCGAGGGATGCTAAGGACAACCCCATGGACACTTCTGAGTCCGAGCTAGAGTTGGAGTTCGAGGAGTCAGAGTCCGAGTACACCCCACCTGCCGCCGAGTCCACGGATGGCGAGCTTGACCCTTAGGATAGCATTTTGGATGTTTAGGTAGTAGTTACCCCCTTGAGTTGTATCACCCTTGTCGAACCCCCTTTTTATGTGTATTGCTATGTTATTATGTTGTATGGATGTTATGCCTTTATATTATTGAATCTCTGGTTTCTTAAGTCATTCTGTTGAGTTTTATTGTTTGGGTGTTGTATCGCTTCCGCATGTGCATATCGCATTACGTTAAGTTTATCGCCGTGTCGATCCCGGGAGAAATAAGGCGAGAATGAGGGATGTTGGCGCGCCACAAGGACACGGGGCGTGACATTAACTCCTAGAGTGTTTTGAATCACCACAATTTCAACATCCCGAGGGATGTTGTCATTCAAATCTTACAAATTGTTTCCTAAAATGACTTTGATAAGCGTGTTTGGAAGGTCGCCGCTTGAGTCTTTCTTTTACGGTTGGAAAATAATTTTTCTCATCACTTTCCTTTTGAAAACCAAGTCCCGACTTATTATAGTAGGGAGCTTGTATGGAAAGTATATGCTGCAAAGATTTTGAACCAGATGAGAATTTTTTGTGTATTTCAAAAACTTCCTTTTTCAAAACAGAATTTTCTTTTCCGAAAATATCTTTTTCTTTTTTCAGAGAAATGTTCTCCTTTTCAAAATGATTTCTTTCCTTTTTCAAGAAATCGTTTTATTTTTCGAGACATTCTATCCTTGATTTTAATTGCGAATTTTTGCAAGATATAGAATCGGATTTCTCATTTAGTTGACAAAATTCCTTTTCGAGAAAGCTGATTTTATCTTTTTGCGAAATATCCTTCTGTCTAAAGACAACAACTTCCTTTTTCAATTCAAAAAGTCTCTTAAGAGTAACCTTGTATTCTAAACATAACTCATCTATATACGCAGATATTTCAAGAGAGATGTTTGGGTGAGTTACCTCGATATCATCATCTAAATCTGCCATTAGACAAACATTTGCGTATTCTTCATCACTTTCACATTCGGTGTCGCTCCAAGTTTCTGCTTTCAAAGCTTTCTTGGATTTTTCATCCTTGTCTTTCTTCTTTAACAGAGGGCAATTGGGTTTGATGTGGCCTCTTTTCTTACATTCGAAGCAAATGACTTCTTGGCCTTCATTTTTAGTCTCAGATGATCTTCTATGATTGAATCGTCCGAGATCCTTTCTGTTTTTGAAGTTCTTGCCTTGTTTGGCCATTCGTCTGAATCTTTTGACCATGCGTGTTAACTCTTCATCATTTTCGACTTCAAAATCTGAAACATCACAATCAACATTAGATTTTAAGGCAATTGACTTCTTACCTCTAGTTGTGGTTTCATCATTAATCCTTTCTTCTTCATAAGATTGAAGAGTTCCAATGAGCTCATCCATTGACAACGGAGATATTCTTTGAGTCTCTCGAATGGAAGTTTTAACATTGTCTCATTCCTTTGTAAGAGCTCGTAGTAGCTTGTTGATTCTCATAGGTCGAGAACCTGGTTGCCCGTGATATGTGAGACCATTCACTATTTCGGTGAACCCGTCAAACATCTCTTTCACTGTCTCATCAGGCTTCATTTTGAATGCTTCATATTGTCCGAGTAGAAAGTTGACTTTTGTCTCATTTACTCTGTCTGTTCCTTCATAGGTGACGTGAAGCTTATCTCAAATTTCTTTTGATGAAGAGCAATCTGCAATACATCTATATTCAGTAGGAGATAGTGCATTATAAAATGAATAGATAGCCTTTGCATCAAGAGCATCTCTTTTGGTTATCTCTGTTGCAGTTAGAGCAACCATCGTGTTATCCCTTGCACTTGCAGTCTCTATCGCTGGATTTACTCCTCTTTCTACAACAACCCGGATTTGAGGATCCCGGCATCCGAGAAATGCTTTAAATTTGTTACGCCAATCGCTATAATCTTTTCCTTCAAAGTATGGTGGCCTGTTGTTGCTTCCACCTTCGATCCAAGAAGGAGAAAAGTTGATAACCATAAAGATCGTTAGCTCATAAGTAAAAAACACTTCACAAAATATGAGCACCTTGCCCCGATACCAATTGTTGATGGCTAGTGAATTCACCTAGAGGGGGGTGAATAGGTGATAACGTGTGATTTTAAGATTTTATTGCGGAATTCAAATCACATGGTGTAAAACAGAAATCTCGGATGCTCAAGCAATTCAATTGATGCTAGATATGTAATAGGATCGATGCGTATTGATCGTGTGCGGTTTAGATATCACCAAATATTTAGAGTGATCAGAGTAAGAGATAAGGAAAACCGCACATAGGGATTATAGTGGTTTGGCTTTGGTTAAGCCTACGTCCACTTCTTTGGCTGATAGCTAATCGGTTGGATTCCACTATTAATGTGCTCAGAGGTTACATATCGGTGATCTCCTTGACACGCAGGACTTCACACCTAGCGTTCAATACTCTTGTGTACACCTCCTCACAATTACAATGGATGGATCAAGAAGTGTGTTTGAAATGGAGTACACTCTATCTAGGAATTATGAACACTTTTCCCTCTTTATGCCGATCTCTCTTCCCTTCGTCTTCGAGATGTCTTTTATACTCTTCCGCCTCCAATCTAGCCGTTGCAAGGCATCCAGAAGAGATCTCTCCAAATCTACCCTTTTGGACGAGATGTTTGCAAAAAGAAGATTTCTTAGCTGTTGGGGATTGCTAAAGGAAAGTCTTCCTCGTTTGGATCAAATCGCCCATACAATTATGATCCCGGGTTTTCATAGATGGTTTCTTCCATTTAGAAAGTCTTGAATTGTCTTCTTGGTTCCGCATTCTTGATTGATCTTAATCAATGAGAATCTTTCAAGGATGATCCAGCTCGATGGCGTTCGTTGATATTGCATCAATTAAGCTCAATTTGTATTTCTCTTGAAATTCGATTCATCGCTAGTGAAGTACTTCTCTCGGAGCTTGAGCGTCATTCCAACGTCCGAGCTATCCCCACTCAATGTCCGAGCTTGAACCAGCATCCGAGACTCTCAGAAACAACATCTGAGCCAAATCCTTTTGCTAGATTCAATCCTGTGCATCCTCGCACCAAAGGATAATCTGCAAAACAAGTAAATCACATCATTATCTCAAAATACGAGAGTACTAGGATTGTTTTGTCAACTTCAAAACCGTCTAGGGATTTTTTCTTAACAAAGTCCATTGTGTCGAGGAGATCACCGATCAGTAACCTCCGAGCACATTAATAGTTGAATCCAGCCGATTGGCATCAATCAAAAGAAGTGGACGTAGGCTTAACCAAAGCCGAACCACTATAATCCCTCCGTGCAATTTTCCTTATCTCTTACTCTGATCACACTAAATATTTGGTGATATCTAAACCGCACACGGTTAATACGCATCGATCCTATTACATATCTAGCATCAATTGAATTGCTTGAGCATATGAGATTTCTGTTTTACACCGTGTGATTTGAATTCCGCAATAAAATCTTAAAATCACACGTTATCACCTATTCACCCCCTTCCGGGTGAATTCACTAGCCATCAACACCTGATACGTTCATACCAAAGGTACTTGGAACCACACGGCTTATCAAATACCTTTCGCGGCAAGATGGGGACCTACACTCGCTACGGGAATACTTGACTATTAGTCCATGCTGATGGTACTTGGAACCACATGGCTTGTCGGTCGCTACTGCCGAAGGAATGAAATGATGCTTGGTCCTGCCGGAAGGGCGTGGTTTTGTTGTAACTGGAAACGGTCTTTAATAACTGGAATACGTGGGGTACATTGTACATGCAAGTTGTGATGAGTATTCTAATTTTGTGCCTTGGATTGTGTGCAATTAATTGCATGTTATATACTGTTCAATGTGTGGACCAATGCGGGGTAATATTGCATGTAATTGAGGTTTAATTGTTAGGATGTGCCCGATCCCGTGATAGTTAGAACGTGGAGCTAGTCGCACGTTATTGATTTGTTATCGACGGTTACCCTGTGTATTTAGGCCGCCCTGAGCCAATCAACGCCATATTTGGACTTAAACGTTGACTTACGGAGATTTTATATCTCACTCGTTTGTTATTGAATCTTTTTTAGGACCAAGGTAATAGAGATATGTGGATGTAGAGGACGAGGGTAACGTAGCTTCTCTTTTGGCATAGATATGACCTTAACCCTACCTTGAATTGGTATCTTTTTGTTGGTCATAGGGAGCAGCCCAGAGTGTGGACTTGTATTTATTGCGCTTCTCTTAGGGTTAAACATTATCTATTAATAAAAATAGTCTTTTGCTGAGTTGTGATGTAACCGTCTGTTTTACCATCCCTATTATCTGATTTGATGCTTGGGAGTAGCACATTCCGCATATGCCTAATAAAATTATAAAAATAATGGGTCGATGACGTGCTTGGGACATCGTCCTTTTATGACTTGAGGTGAGTTAGTGGCGTTGTTGCGTCCCCGGGGATTGGGGCGTCACACTCTTTCTCTATACACGAGCTTACTTGAATCATATGCTGCACACAACCTTCAAATTACATAATATACTTCCTTATCATGTTATCCATTCAAAAAAGAAGTTTTAATGTCCATATGGTAAAGCTACTTATCATAGTGAACTATTAATACCATAATCACTATGAAAATATCTTTAGGAGAGACCGAATGGTAAAATTATTTTAAGTCTACTCCTTCTCTATGAGTGAAAAATTTGGCTATAGATTTGATTTTAAACTTCTCTATCTTTTGTTTAGAATCCCTTTTTGTTTTATACAACCAATTACAGCAGATGGACTTGTGACCTTGAGGTATGTCAACAAGCTTTCAAACACCTTATCTTTCATAGTTTATATGTCATCTATCAATGTAGATAAGTGCAGTACTGATTGAGGATAAGAAATAGTATTTGTATAAATTACTAAGTCAATCATATAGCCGATACTGTAGTCATGCTCTCCGGATAGACTATACAATGCGATGGTATAGGGATCGTCTCTGTATGATAGATCTATTTAGTGGAACTACTTCAACCTTATTGTGCGCTTATGGGGTTTGAAAAAACTTCATCGGGAAATGTTACATTGACATGATCCCGAACCCCAACAATTTTAGTTTGTAATTTATGAGTCTCCACAATCCAAGATAAGTTGACAAAAAACGACCCAATAATCCCTACCGATCTGTTATCTTTAATAGTCTATAAGCAACTACATTTTTCGGCCACATCAAGCTCTAGCAATTTAATTATCTGTAATTCCACAATTCTTGTTCTTCCACTGGGATCACAAAATCAATACCCCTTTGAATGATTTGGGTAAGGTACGGAGTAAAACTAAGCGATTATGGAGTTCAGCTTATCTAATGTTGGATTATGTAACTTTACTTCTGCAAGAACAACTTGAATCTTAATATGGTTCAAACTATATTAACATCCGGTCCATGACTCAAAGGAAGTCAATGAAACATTTAGATAGAAATGCGGTTCACAATGTAAAGGGTTGCTTTCAAAGTTTCACCCCACGTAAGACCATATAAATTGATTTTATAAATCATACTCTTCATTATATCTACAAGGGTGTGATTGTATCTTTTAGCCACAACTTTTAATTTAAGACTCTCACAAATAGAAAATTGAGTTACTATCCTAGAATCCTTTTAAGTATTTGGTAAATGGATATTTAACTTATCCAACATTATCATGCCTGTCAAAATACTCACCACCTTGGTCAAAATTGACAACCTTTATGATTTTTTTCCCAATTGTTTCTTAATCGTAGTCGAAAATATCTTGAACTTGTCAAGAAACCCAAACTTTTCTTTAATCAAGTACAGATAATCATATGGAGAAAAATCATCATTCAAATTGATGGTATATGGATCTTACGGTGTGCGCCCATGTGAGCAATCACACCCGCCCACCATATATAACTGCAAAAGCGGTTATCTGCTAATTCAAACGTGAAAAATCACGTCTCTTCAAAGACGTAAATATACGTTCTCCCCCTTTCATCGGTGATATGTCACATTCAAGAGAATAGAAAAGAAACGACGATGACACTCTCTCCTCCTCACCGTTGAATCACGTTCGACACGAAAGAACTCTCGAGATCGCAAAGGGGCATCTAGTTTGTGGCAATTACGGTATGTCCTTGTGATATACTCGTTCTGATCGACGATACAAGTGATGAATTGGGCATGTTTCCGCGAATTTTTTTTTAGATGATAGGATTTTGTATCCAACAATGGTATCAGAGCCGAATTCCTAGTTTCCTGATCATGATTTTGTTTCTTTGCAACAATTACATGTGAAAACCTTTTTTTTCGTCGCAACTGTTCATGTCCAATTAACTATGTTTTGTGCAGCATGAAGGGGTTTCGGGATTGGTAAATGCAGCGGAATATATTTAAAAACCAAAACCCCAAATAGGATCCATGCGTATATTGAAATCAATAGGTGTTCAAAGCGTACATTTTGCGGATCGAAGATAAATTAACAATCGGTTGTGTCTGGATTAGCGCTTCAATTGTTACACCTCCACCGATATCTACACACACGAACCGAAGTCTCCAATGATCCAAGTGCTAGCTTACAAATCTTGGAGCTCCTCTTCCTTCATTGCCTTTGATCCGTGAGACTCTCTCAAAGATCTAAGAGCAGAGAACGATTCTTCGTGTTTCTTTTTTTTTTCCTTCAGAATAAGACTTTTTTATTCTCATATGCCTCTCTAGGGTTTTCCCCTGTCTATATATATAGCCTCAATATTTACGCGTAACAAAAGAAGTGGGGCCGGGTGATTTGGGCTCGCCAAACCGCCTATCTTTAATCGTGCGTTCAATCGTTATCTCATAACATGCACGATCACGTAGATATTTAGAATATGAGAATAAATTAAAATCTACTTCTTAAGTAGATTAAGACGCAGAGAAAATATAAACTCGGTTCGCTATTGTGTGCGACCCCGTATGTTCACTAAACATTAGCAGTGTGCTCAAAACTCTTTTTGGCCCACAAGTCATAAGTGGTCTATAGCAACACATTATAACTACCTAAGTATAGTGAAAGTCATTTTTCGACACAACCTAATCCACAACTAATGTTAGAGTATCAACCTTGATTAGTTCCTAGGGTAGACCGCTAACAATCTCCCACTTGCACTAGAAGCAATCTTACAAATTAAGTCCCTTTGTCACTTGATGTTCGAGTTAAGCATAAGGCGGGACAAGTGTCATCCTTATATAGCTCAAACTCATTTTCTCGATACCGTAGCTATATTGTCAAACCAAGTAGTTGACTCTTCAACTCACTTGAGCATAGCCATGCATTTCACGATCTCAACTCTACGGGAGGCCAAGACATCATACTCTCGTTATATGAGAGGGACAAATCCCATCTTGTCTACTCACATCCCTCGGCACGATTCATGACATGCTCAGCCATTGCTTTTATAATCACCTATCACAGCTGACATTTGGTAATGTTAAAGTATGCCAATCCACGTTTAGGAAACAACGGCGGACTCGGGTCAAAGGACTATACTCTATAGCTGTGATGAGAAATACCGATAACATTATATAACAATCCTACAGTATTCTCATGGTGGGTCTGTCCAATACAACGTTCTCTAACATGTATTCCATGTGATCAACTTTATATCTCTATATTTATGACCCGTGAAACTTGGTTATCGGTTGACTCACATGTTAGTTTCAAGCACCTTTAGCGTCCCAATGCTTAATGACAATTGACTAGAGACATTTAGAATATTAATATCCATTCTATTAATAGAGTTTCATGATCAAATCACGCAATTGATTATCTATTAAGGATATTCAATATTCGGGGGACTAAGATTTCGCGTTTAATCATATACTCAAATTAAATCAAAATCAAATATAACATATATTTTATTAATGAACAATGAAAATGTTTATTTCATATACTCCCACTTATATCAAGACCAATCACTAATGTGTCTAAGGCCTAAAGCATTACAATGACGCTCATGCTTAGGTTGTGGAAGAGCCTTCGTCAACGGATCAGCTACATTCAACTTTGTTGCAACTTTGCACATCTTGACATCGCCTCTATTAATGAATTCTCGAATGAGGTGATACTCTTTGAGTATGTGTTTGGTCTTCCGGTCAAACCTAGGCTCTTTAGCTAAAGCTATGGCCCCATTGTTGTCACAATAAAGGTCTATTAGATTCAAACTAGTGGGACCGATTCCCGGTTCTTCTATGAACTTTCGAATCCAAATAGCTTCCTTTGATGCTTCTGAAGCAGCAATATACTCGGCTTCTATCGTAGAATCTGCAACAGAGTTCTATTTGGAACTCTTCCGGTACACCGCTCCACCATTCACGCAAAAGACAAATCCTGATTGCGATCGAAAGTTGTCTTTGTCGGTTTAGAAACTAGCATCAATGTAACCACTTATAGTGATCTGTTCCTCACCTCCATAGACTAAGAATAAATCCTTAGTTCTTTTCAAGTACTTAAGGATATTTTTAACAACTATCCAGTGAGGTTCTCCTAGATCTGACTAGTATTTGCTTGTCATATTCAATGCACAAGCAACATCGAGATGAGTGCACAACATAGCATACATGATGGATCTTACATCGGATGCATAAGGAATCCTACTCATGCGGTCTCGCTCATCTTGTGTTGAAGGACACCGAGTCTTGCTAAGACTTATGCCATGTGTCATCGGGAGAAAACCTTTCTTGGAGTCTTGCATATTAAACCTATTGGTGACTTTGTCAACATATGTACTTTGACTCAGTCCAATAAGTCTCTTTGATCTATCTCTATAGATCCCGATCTCCAAGATATAGTTTGCCTCTCCCATGTCCTTCATGGAGAAACATTTTCCTAGCTAAGTCTTAACCGACGGAAGCATAGGAATATTGTTTCCAATTAGTAGTATGTCATTCACATACAACACTATAAACACAATTACGCTCCCACTAGACTTCTTATATACATAAGCTTCTTCTTTGTTTCTGATGAAGCCAAACTCTTTGACAATTTCATCGAAACGAATATTCCAGCTCCATGATGCCTGCTTCAATCCATAAATAGAACGTTGAAGCTTACATATCTTCCTAGCATTATCTAGTAATGTAAAGCCTTCGAGCTGTGTCATATACACATCATCATCTAGGTTTTCGTTAAGGAAAACTGTCTTTACATCTATTTGCCATATCTCATAGTTATAATATGCAGCAAATGTTAGGATAATTCGAATGGACTTAAGCATAGCCACTGGTGAATACGTTTCATCATAATCAATACCAAGAGTTTGTTTGAAACCTTTAGCTACTAGCCGTGCTTTATGGATGTGAACCTTGCCATCCATGTCGGTTTTCTTCTTGAAATCTACTTCTTAAGTAGATCAAGGCGCAGAGAAAATATAAACTCAGTTCACTATTATGTGCAACCCCGTGGGTTCACTAAACATTAGCAGTTTACTCAAAACCCTTTTTGGCCCACAAGTCATAAACAATCTCTAGCGACACATTATGATTGCTTAAGTATAGTGAAGGTCATTTTTCGACACAACCTAATCCACAACTAATGTTAGAATATCAACCTTGATTAGTTCATAAGGCGGACCGCTAACATGGTAAAAATGCCTTTTGAATACATCATGAGAATGGGCTCGAGGAGACGAGGATTTTGAGTTGCCACTCGTCACGAGGCGACACCGGCAGTGGCCGTACGCTCTCCACATGTTGCCACAGGGGGGACTCCCTCGAGGCCGCGGTGTTTCGTATTTTTTCATCAATTTTTGTTTAAAAAAAGTTAGTTTTGAATGTACCATTATGTTTGTATCAATGAGATGAGCAATTTGAGGGGTGGCTCGTTGCGGGAGGCCACCCGAGTAGCCCGCACGCGCTGGAGGGGTCTAGCACATGTGGGCCTCACGTGCCAAGTGCGTGGCACGTGCGGGGTGCTCGGTTTCCAATTTTATCCTATCCCGAGCTTGATTTAAACTATTCCAACCATGTTTTAGAATTTTCCTAAACTCGGTTCGGGACGTCCTATATGCGATTCTGTTTTTAGTTGAACCCGACCCGTGACCCGACCCATTAACACGTTGGCCGTGGACCCGTTGATTGTTGACAAAAAAAAAGGTTGTTCAATCCATAGGGGCTTATATGGTATTTAATTTAGGTGTCCTTGGTTACGATATGTTCGTAATTATTACATAATTGATGAATTTTAGTAATCCACTTTATTCTGCATTCGTTGTAGAAACAATGTCATTGAGGCCGGGACCTAATAATATATGGAATGTACGAAATGCAAAAACATCTTCTTGGAGTACGAAGACCTAAACAAAGACGAGCCCTTAATGTGAAAATTGAGGCATTGGGAAATTATCGATGGGATAATGTTTGTGACATTATAACCCATGTGAAAATGGTCAACAACAAGATCCAAGAGATCATTTGGGATATACAAGAAGTGACCCCGGATGGTGCGTTTTATGCACTGAGGAGCTTCATGCCCGAAGAATGGCATGAATTGATCACTCGTACATGGCTTGATCACATCACATACAAGAAGTTCATACTACATTTCTTGCATGAATTCATAAGGGTCGGGACGACAAAGACATCGTTGGTTGGAATGAATAGGTCTTGGCGCAGGCAGAATGCGTCTTGGCGTAAAACAAAGGGTTCTCGGAGGGGTTTTCCAAAGGTGCCGATATGGGTTTCTAATTTAATTGAAAATCCTCCTAGAGACCTTGAGGATTCTCTTCCTTGTACGAGGGAAGCTACGGGGGTCAATCTTCAAATTAAAGATAGGGTGATATCACGTGATTATATTTAAACTTTTCCTTTGATAGTTTTATTCCTATATATGTATAGGAGACTTTTAGGAACTTATTTTTGTTGCATTGATGTTCTTTTTGGAACTTGAAATTTGCTATTTAATGCAGTGATATATATATATATACACACACACACTTTTTTTTTTATATATTTGCGTGGGAGTGTTCATAAGTTTTAGTAACTTTATGATGAACATAGTTGAATGATTGTATTGATGTTAGTTTCATATTAGAATTCCTAAAAGATGATGGGAAACTCACTGAACTATTGATTCTAGGGTCTATTATGAAACTGTATGTTAATACAATTAAAATGCATGAATATGATGTATTTGTTGCATTTAAACAGACTTTAATAATCCGTGCAAAATGTCTAAATTACCTCATATTTAGATACAATGGCAATGGCTTTAACGAATATTGTGGCTGCGTTTAATAAAGGAGAGAATTAAATGGTGAAAATTATGAGATCCGGAATATGAAAATCCAGTATATGTTAGAAGAGTTAGAGGTATTGGAAACTCTTAACCTAATCATGATCGAGCCGGAGGATGGAACTACTGCACAACATAGGAGGGATAAGGAAGCCTTTACTGCTTGGAAGAAAAAGAACTCAACTACTCGCATTACGTTGTCGAGCAGTATGGATAATGATATCATACGAGAGTTCGGGCGGCATGAGAATGCAAAAGATATGTGGGATGCATTAAAGGCTAGATTTGGGTAGACTTCGATCACCAAGCCGAGGCAGCTTACAATCAGATTCGACACATATAAGATGCCACATGGGCATAATATGAAGTAGTATTTGAGAAAAATGTCGGACATGATTAGTGAGTTGAAGGATGCGGGTCACACATTATCCGATGAATAATAAATGCAGGTAGTGATATGCTCTTTGCCCCATAATTGGGAGCACATGAAAGTTAACCTAACCCACAATGAGAATATCAAGACCTTCAAGGATGTTATGTGCCATTTGGAGCTGGAGGAGGACCACCTTCTAGCGGCTAAGACACAATTTGATGTGTATTTTACTAGTTCTAGTTCACATGGAGCTTCGGGTTGCAAGCGTAAGCATCCTGGTAGGTTCATGAAGAGGACAGGTCAAGGAGCGGAACTATTTGGCAAGAAACCGAAGTTTGATAAGCATGGAAAAGGGAAGCGTCCTTTTAAGAGAAACATTTCAAGGGTGAAATGTTATAATTGTGGCAAGAAGGGTCACTTCGCTAGCGATTGTGGCAAACCGAAAAAGGTAGAAACCCTTAATACACTTAAAAGTGTTAGTTATGTATCAAGTTCTATATTTCTAATTGAAACTCATCCTTTGTAGATTGTAGACTCGGGCGCCACAGACCACGTAGCTAGAGATAGAAATACTTTTGTGGAATTTCGACAAATTCCACGTGGAGCAAAGTTGATCTATGTGGGGAATAACTCTAGAGTGGAAGTAAAGGAATTGGCACCTATCAACTTATCATGCGCGGTAGTCGCACGTTGTTCCCGTATGATGTCCTATATGCACCAGAGATTCGTTGGAATCTTGTCTCTATATTGATTTTAGTTAAACTTGTCAACTTATCATGCGTGGTGGTCGCATGTTGTTCTCGCATGATGTCCTATATGCACCAGAGATTCGTTAGAATCTTGTCCATTTATTGATTTTAGTCAAACTTGGTTTACGTATGAATTTTCATGACAATGGTGTGGATTTGTTATTGAGTACAACTATCTATAGTTCGAGTTATTTTGTTGATGGCTTTATTGTGTTGGATGTTGAAAACACTAATGTGAACGTTTATTATTCTCTGTTTACACCTTCCCATTCTAGTGATAATGATGTGAACGTGTAGCATGTTAGGCTTGGTCATATTAGCCAACAACGTATGAATAGATTAGTCAAAGAGGGCTTAATGGGCAATATTGAGAAAATTGAATTGCCCACCTGTAAGCATTGTCTAGTGGGAAAGACAACTCAAAAGCCATTTGAAAAGGAACAAGAGTTGAATTTCCGTTGCAATTAATTCATACTGACATCCGGCCTAATGAATATAAGAGCAAGGCATGGGGCTGTATACTTCATCACTTTCATAGATGATTACACTCGATTCGGATATATCTATTTAATTTCTCATAAATTTGAAGCATTAACTTGCTGTAAGAAATATATGACTTTAGTGGAAAATCAATTAGATAATAAAATAAAAGCATTAAGATCCGATTGAGACCATGAATACTTATCCGATGAGTTCAAAAATTTGTGTGATGAAATTGGAATAGAAAGACAATTGTCTATTCAATATACTTCGCAGCAAAATGGTATTGCAGAGAGAAGAAATAGAACCCTAATGGAAATGATTAGGTCTATGATGGCACAGATCAATTTGTCTATCACCTTTTGGGGTGATGCTTTGTTAACTGCCGTCTATGTACTTAATCGTATGCCTTCAAAATCAGTCTATTCTACCCCATATGAGTTGTGGATAGGTTGAAAAATTGATTTGAGCTTTCTTAAACCTTAGGGTTATGTTATCTGTACTTATGAGTCCACTCATAAATATGAAAAATTGGGACCAAGAGGGAAAACGAGTATCTTCATTAGATACTCAGAACACTTAAAAGGGTATGTGTTCATAGGCGAGCAAGAAAGCGAAAGTGTAACTGAATTTGAATCTCAAGATGTCACATTCTTAGAGAATGAATTTCCGAGAAAGGGCGAAATAGGTGAAGATTACTCCCTATCGGGATAATGGGACAATTGGATATAATGATCCAAGCGAGAGCAATGTGAGAAGTGGGGAGTTGAATATGAACGAGTCTCAATTGCAACCACTTGATGAAACGATATCATTATCCGATTCAAGTAGGAGCTTAATGGAGAATGAAGTACCATCGGTACAATCTTATCTACGGCGAACATGTCAGAAAAGCATTCCCCGTTGATGCTTCGAAATTGAAGGGGAAGCTTTCATGATCACTCCACTAGAAGAGTATGAGCCAAAGAATGTAAATAAGGTTCTATCTTGCCATGATAAGGAAAAGTTGATGAAAATAATGGAAGAAGAGATGGAGTCAATGAGATCAAATCAAGCTTGAGAACTCATCGATCTTTCGAAACGATGCAGAGCCATTGGGAACAAATGGGTTCTCAAAATAAAGTGTAAGGCTGATGACTCAATTGAGAGATATAAGGCTCGCTTTGTGGCGAAGGGGCATAACCAACAGGAATGAATTGACTATGAAGATACCTTTTCTCCTATGGTAAGATTCACCTCAATTCGCCTTATTACGGCAATAATGGCTAGTTTGGATCTTGAATTATATTAGATGGATGTAAAAGATGCTTTTCTCAATAGAGAATTAGAAGAAGAGATCTACACGGAACAACCCATTAGGTTTGTTAATGAAGGCCAAGAACATAAAGTATGTCGACTTCTGAGATCGATATATGGCATTAAGCGATCTTCACGGCAATGATATATACATGCTTTCGTAACGATGTAATGGCATATAACTTTAACATGATTAATGAAGATAATTGTGTGTATATCAAAAGGTCCAAATGTCATTTTGTAATTTTATCATTGTATGTTGATGATATACTGATTGCGGGAAGCAATATAGAGTTTATCAAGACAATCAAAAGTTGGCTATCTTCTAATTTTGAAATGGAAGATATGGGTGAAGCTAGATACATTTTAAGAGTTAAAATTTCGAGAGATCGTTTGAAAAAGTCGTTGTCTCTTTCGCAAGAGACATATATTAATAAAGACCTTGAATGATTTTGTATGTAAGATAGCAAACCCATTGATACTCCTATTGCAAAAGATGAAGGTTTGAGCTATAGAATGTGTCTTAAGACTATGCAAGAGCAAGAACGAATGAAAAACATTCCCTATGCGAGTGCTGTTGGAAGCTTAATGTACTCTATGATGTATACAAGACTTGATATTTGTTATGTAGTTAAACCGATAAGTAGATACCAATCCAATCTAGGTCAAGCACATTGAACCGCCGTTTAGAGAATTCTGAAGTATCCGAAAGCAACCGTCGATTACTCGCTAATATGTCAAGAAAGTGATCTACACCTTGAGGGCTACATTGATGTTGACTAGGGATTAGATGAGAGGAAATCCACTTTTGAAAATGTATTCTTACTGAATAATGGCGTCATATCGTAGAGCAGTAATAAACAATAATATATAGCCTTATCTACCATGAAAGCCGAGTTTGTAGCATTATCAATGGTAGCACAATAGGGTGTTTGGCTTAGAAGATTTTTGGATCATTTGAGTGTTACTAGAGATGTTGCAAATCCTGTAACGGTTTATTATGATAGTCGACAGACAATGGCTTACAATAAGGATCCTAAGTTTCACTACAAGACCAACAAAAAGATATTAAGGGTGCACATGAAATCATTTCTGAAATTCCATTTCTCCGCCGAAAACCCATCGGCGAGAGAAATGTGCTTGATAAAAATCTGATTGAACTAGAAATCCGTTTGGTAAAAAAACCGACTTACGGTAGGATTTTTCACTTATGGCAAGATTTTTTACTTATGACAAGATTTTCGGCCAATTTTGAGAAGTAAAAAATTTTAACTTCTCGGTTTCAGAATCATTTCTTGGACCACATCCGCCTTCGCCGGCCACCACCCACCCACCTTCGCCGGCCGCCCACCACCGTTTGGCTGCCGCCCCCGCCGGCTACCCACCGCCGCCGGCCATCGACCGCCGCCGCCTCCAACCGCCGACCACTGCCGCCGCCGACCATCGCCGTGGCCGTCGACCACCTCCGCCGCCGACCACCGCCACCGCCGACGGCCACCGACTATCGCTGCTACGGCCGCCAACCGTCGCCGCTACCCACCGCCGCCCACTACGGCCCACGACTACCGTTGCCGCCGACCATTGCCGCCGCCGCCGACCATCGCCGCTGAAAATTTTGTTAATAATGTTTCAAAAATAGAAATTTTCAACCGTTACCAAACGAATTTTTCTAATTAGAAGTCAATCCGGAGCAGAAGTAGAAAAATCAACTTATACTTTTGAGGAGAAGTAGAGAAATCAATTTCTAATCAGAAGTTGATTTCTTGGAGAGAAGTGTTACCATGTGCGCCCTAAGTATAACTATATCAAGGACATGGTAGCATGAAAGGATGTGAACCTACAGTATATATCTATGCACAGAATGTTAGCAAATCCTATAATAAAGCCAATTCCTAAAGATGTTTTCTTTAGTCATGTAAAGACTTTAGAACTGCGTAGAGGTTGATGTATTAAATATTTGTATTTTCCTCTAAATGTTCACAGTTGATGATGTTGCTTATCAATATAGATGTCTATAAGTCTATTTAATATTTATGCATATTAATGCTTGGTGTATTATATTGAGAAGGTATGTCGGACGGATGAGAGTTAGCCTACTCACATGGGAATTGGCCTCTATTTACTGTGTGATGAATGGAGATGAAACAATTTTAAGCTTATTATCTAGGTGATAATTAAGAGCTCAAGCTTACAATACTTATGCCGCATTAACATAGTGTTAAGATGATGACTTGTTGTTTATAATATCCAGAAGTGAAATAACCTACATATTTCACTTTATCTGTCTTTATTGCCGGATGAGAGTTCTAATTGAAACTTTAGGCTAGAGTTGTTACGTGAACTCAAGTTAGACATTGAGTGTGTCTAAGCTATCACTTGTATAGTATTAAATAGAAAGACATACACTTCATGAGGAATGAGAAATTACCGTAATAGATATTTCATTTTATGTATGCATGAGTTGGCCAATGAGAGTATGTAAAAGTTCAAATCTCAACTTTTTTAAGCCATGTGAGACTCTCGAGGATAAGGATTCCTCATTTGGTGCCCTCATGAGTCTTCATTATTCTCGAGATTTTTATATAGTGTTCGCTATCTTAGAGTGTTGCATATTGTCATGAAATTGATTCGATCTAAAGGGACACTTCTAGAAAAGCGAGCTGAACCGAGATTGATATGTCTAATAGAGGAGGAAGATTGATTTAGAGTTTTAAGTCACGTTATAGATTATATTCACGGATCGGTCAATTATGATTATTTAGTATGATCATAATTGTGAATATAACATATCATACTTAAATGAGATCGAAAGAGAGATATATATGTGACTGATCGATCTAGGGAGCAACATACAAAAAATTCACCATTGATTATGTCCATTTTGAGCTGTCATATACTCCCAACGGATGTATGACAATGAGCTCTCAGTGTATGTTTGTCGCACGGATTATTTGTCAATATAAACTTTGCAAAGATAAAGAGAGTTATGGTTGGCTCTATGTGGGCGAGTGGGAGTTGTAGGTCCTCCGTGGGCATGTGGGGGTTGTTTGCCCTACATGGGTGAGTGGGAAATGATGGTATATGGGTCTCACGGTGTGCGCCCATGCGGGTGATCACACCCACGCACCATAGATAACTGCAAAAGCAATTATTTGCTAGTTCAAATGTGAAAAATCACGTCTCTTCATAGACGTAAATATATGCTCTCCCCCTTTTCATCGGTGGTCTGTCGCATTCAAGAGAATAGAAAAGAAACGACGACGACACTCTCTCCTCCTCACTGTTGAATTGCGTTCAACACGAAGGAACTCTCGAGATCGCAAAGGGGCATCTAGTTTGTGGCAATTACGGTATGTCCTCGTGATATACTCGTTCGATCGAGTGATACAAGTGATGAATTGGGCATGTTACCGCGAATTTGCTTTTAGATAGATAGAATTTTGTATCCAACACAAACCGGTCCAACTAGTTTTCTCCAGTCCAACCGCTCCCCTTGGTCGACCCGGCGAGCTAGGCCATGCGATCTGATCGGATCGGTCAACGACTGGTTTGACCGGAAGGCCCGAGTCAACAGTCAACCAGGTGTGGTCGGGATCACGGGTTGGGTCGGACACGGACCGCACCCTCGGCTCAACCTGATGAATCTACCCAACCCTAACCGATGACGCCCTCGTCCATTGGTAGGATCGCAGCCGGAAGTTAGAGTTACTGGACCAACTATGTGATAAGGATTGTACTAGGGGTGTTAGCAACATTCACATTCCAGCTGCTCTTCTGAAACTGAGATTGATGTGATTGGGGAAAAAATGGTGACAAAATATTCTGTAAAAGAAGGCTTGTCTTTGTAGACAGTTGCCTAGATTTGCAAATGGATCAGGAGAGTTTTTGGAAGTTGTTGTGGAGGATTTTGAAAACTTCATGAGAGGATAAAAGTATTCTGGTGGCGCGAAGCAGCAGAGGCCGCCTTCCACGATGCATGCCGGAGATGTGCCCGATATGCCCGCTCTGTAACACGATGACGAAAACAACGGTGCGGTCCTGTGGTCCGTATCTTATGGCGATAGGCCGCATGGTGGTCTTGCCATCGAATCGACTCAAAAAACGGATGTATACCCACCTTCTTGAATGGTTTTCCTCAGGCTTAACATTTGCATTCTATTTACACTGTGCTTTAGGTAACGAAAGGTTCAAAGGGAAGAACTTCTCAGAAAATTCTTATGAACAACTGATGAGAAACCCTTCTCTCCCCCAATATCTACAAACCAAAGAAATCAAAATCAACCCCAACTCACACTGCTCACCAAACCAACTGATCTTGCTTAATATCCGCAGGCGGCATAAAGTCCTCGGCCGACAACCCCCACACGTTGAAGTCCACGTCCTCGATCTTCCACGTTTCCTCGATCTCCCTCTTGTGGTTCGACGACTGCTCGCCGTACCTGAACACCGTCAAGCTCGTCTTCCCCCGGTGTGCGATGTTGATGCCGTCCACGTACCTGTACTCCTCCATCACCGACTCGGTGCTCGTCTCCCAGAAGACGTCCGCATCCTCGCCATCGGCGGTCTTCATGCGGAGCAGCCGCGAGTCCTCGAACTGGATCAGGAGGCCCGACCGCTGGCTGAAGTAGCCCCAGATGGTGTGGTGGATGATGTCGAAGTTGGGGCCGCTCTGCGCCTCCCGGAGCGCCGGGCTCGTCTCCAGCTTGAGGATGAAGCAGTCCTCGTCATTAATGATCTTCTCACCGATGCACATCCCGTCTAGGAACAGGTTCGCCGTCGATCTTGGATCCAATCCCTTCACACAAACAAATGAAACACTATGGTTAGCATCGTTGCAACTAGGATAGGAGAAAAAACCAAGTACGGACATGAAAATTATGTTTTGATGTTGCCAAATTGACTGCGAATGCAAAAGCCAAAGTTGATTGTACAATGTAAACCGCAGCTATTTACTGTACAAATTAATCTGTCCTGTAGATTGCACAATCACTGTCCAAAACGTTATGAGAAACAAATAACTTGTACCTGAAGGAATCGCCGCAAGGGCCGAGGGGGCCCCTTGGAGACGGGCGCCTGCTGATTTGAGGAGTGCCGCCACGAGAGCTTGCCGTTGCTGCCGCAGCTGACCTTGCAGCCCGAGACGATGAGCTCGAGGCTCCAGAGGTCGGGGTTCTTCTGCCACAGCACAAACCCCCCAATCTCCTGCGTGCTCCGCGCCTCCACGCTCTCGTCCCCTTGGTGGAACTCCGATGCGCATATCTTCACCTGGCCGGTCACGCACATGCTGTGCACCGCATTTACCGCTGCCTGCCCTCCCGTTGCCGCTATGTACTGCTGTACTATGTACTTCGCCGTCGATGCTTCCTGCAAAATGATGCACATGGGTTAGGCTGTAAAATTAGGATAAGGGAGATTGTATCCAACCGCGAGAGTTTCACATAGACCCGACTTGTGAAAATTGATGAATAAACTCGACTCAATGCGATCAACGATCGTGGTCTAGTCCTCACACAAGATGATCTAATGACATCGGAATAGTTACGGTTTCAATGGAAGTCATATTGCTCGTGGGGTCGCCTAGAAACCAAGTGTCCCTCGCCATTGATGATCTAATGACATCGGGACAGTTTCTAACCAGTCGCCCTTATTGCCCGATTGAAATTGTGGCCAGGAATGCTAATCTGAAATAAAAATATTTTTCCCATCAATCTATGAACACTAATCTGAAGTTTGCGACCTAACAAAATTTCATTTTCATGTGTCGCGAAGTGTTGAGTTCATATCTCCAAATCGCCGGTCTAATCAAGTACGTATAGAGAGATAAAAAAAAAAAGGGTCTCACGTACGATGGAGCTATCGCGAATGGGGCGGTTGACGGAGTGGTCGAGCTGGACTTGGAGGGGGATGAGGGGCGACCCGACGAGGTAGAGGAGGAAGCGGAGCTCGTTGATGCGGGCGGCGATGACCGGGGACGACCATTTGTCGGACGTCTGCGCCTTCATCCATGTTAGCATGTTCTGCATCCGGAGCGCGACGTCGCTCCCCATGCTTGCGAACATCTCCTCCGGGATCGGCACCTCCAACACCGTCTCGAGAGCGTCTTCTCGGTCAATGTTGGGACACAGCCTCCTCATCGAACTCCTCTGCATGGCTGGTTACCCACGAGATCGAAACCCCCTGCCCCAGATAGAGAAATCGACACAAGGAGGAGGAGATGATGATGGTCTGCAAATTTTTTTATGCAGATCGATTCAAAGTAGAAGAAGAAAGAGGACGATGATTATGGTGGATGTGTATATGGATGCATGCACGGGAAACGCAGTCAAAGGCCAGACATGTGTGTCGAGGGAGGGAAGGAAGGAGACTGGAGAAAATTGCTTCTTTCTTTTGATTTTTGCTTGGTGCTTTGGAGGCTGGCCTTGGTCGTAGGTGTCCTAAAGCCAAATCGTGTGGGCACGATTTGTCTTTGTGGGGAGTTTCTAAATTTGGTTGGTCCAATAGTCTTTTTTTTTTTTTTTTTTGTCTTTTAACCTTTTTCTATTCTTTTTTTTTTTTTTTGTAATGCTTTTTCTATTCTTTTGTTTTCACTTTTTGGAAGTATTTCACTTTTCTTTTTATTGTCAAAAGATTCTTGAGTTGACTGTAGTTTAGGGATCATCTATTTTAGGATGGCTCGGTTTCCATCTTGAAATTTGATATCGAACAGGATAAAGTTCGTTTCTAATTTGTAGAATCGGAAATTGGCCCACCTGATCCTACAACCAGGCGTATCGTCCGGTCCAATTCTGATTTCGAAATCGGTAATTTATTTTTAATTTGCTCTATTCCCTACGTCTTGAACTCCAAAAGTTGCTACCACCATCGACTAGAGCAATTGTGCATGCATTATGTTCCGCTGAATTCAAATGGTTTCACATTTCATTTTGTTCTTTTCTGCATCAATTTCTGCTTATCCCTTCCATATGTAGCTCCTCGGTTAAAGAACTACAAGTGGAAGTTTCCCAATGTTAAAATAGAAAAAAGAGCATTTTTTTTTTTCGGTTTTTTCTTAAATAAAGGTTAACATGATCGGGGGTTCGACGGTAATTGATGATCCGCTAATCTTCCACTGGATTTTTTAGCCATTACTATGTTGCAAGGCACTGTATCAATATGTTAACTAGTTAAAAGTAAGTACATACATTGACATATATGCATATGTATAATATATGAATACAAATTTGTAGTCATTACTCTACTTCTGCTGAATGTCAGAAAGAAGTGGAACGCAAGTATGTTTACTCTTTAAGATAAAAGAATTATAATAAAAAAGCATATTGGTTTGATCTGGTCCGAGCGGTCCAAGCAATTCAAGGGAGAATTACCAAAAAAACCTTAAACCTATTGCAATTGTGCCAATTCCGACATAAACTTTTCTTTTTTTGCTAATTGAGTCACAATTCAGTCTATTTTGCTAGCCAGTGTTGAAGTGGCAAATTTTTAATAATATTCTAATACTTTTCAAATTTTTTAATTCTTTTAATAAGTTTTTTTTCTTTTTTTGGTTTTGTTTGATAGGGAGCTGCTGGCCAAGGGCGACCTTCGCCAGCTCCCTTGCCTAACGACCAGCAAGGGCTGCGAACCCTTGCCTAGCTATAGCCTCCTACTGGCCAAAAAAAAAAAAAAAAGGATAGAACAAGTAATTAAAAATTCAAAAAATATTAAAATACTATTAAAATTTTGCCACGTTAGTGTCGGCCGGCTAAATGGACTGAATTGTATTAAAGGTTTAGGAATCAATTGGCAAAAAAGAAAAATTGGGACTGAATTGGCTTTAGGACATTTTTGATAATTTTCTCAACAATTCAGTACCACACCTCAAATCGGGAACTATCGGTTTCAAATTTTGGGAATCCAAAAATCACCTAAAATAGGCTGATTGGATTTGGAACCAAACAGATCGTCATGCCTACTTTAAATTTAGTGGTGACACAGTTTAAAGTGCTCGACTGATATAATCGAATTTCAACGGTCTCTTCTTTCTCTTTGAAATAATTGGATGATGGACTATGGAGGGTGTTGTAAAACCAAAAGTTATTTTGTTGAGACTCGTATCATTATCATGCTATCTTGAGACGTAAATGTAAATGTCAAACTGATTTGACATAGAAGAGATTGAGTGTTCCATGAAATGAAAGCTGGTTTTTCATGTGGTTTTAAAATTAGAATGAGAAACGGGAAGCCGGAGCGTACCTAGATCCTTTTCAAGCAGCCGGATGTGAATAATACAAATTGTTATTACTTAAGGTTCTATTTACTTTGCAAAAAGTAAATAGTTTAAAAAAAAGTAATAACTATAACTATTTTTATCATTTATAATAATTTACGTTTAAATATTTTCATGCGCGATATTTTTCATTCATTCATTTTTATAAACTATATAAGTAATTAATTTGAAAATTTATTTTTATTTATTTATTTTATGCAAAATAAACGAAACCCATTTTATTTTTAAAGGTACTTCTAGATGTGTTGATTTTTTTTTTTTTTTTTGTTTGGTCGGAGATGTGTTGATTGTTCGGGACCTCTGCTTTTGTACATTTGACTTTCATTTCCTCCAACGGTGGTGACAAAAGTGAAAATACCTGAGAAAACAATTTTCACTTTTGTTTTTTTTTTCTAGAATAGGCTTACTGTTGACAACGTAGTTGATTTGACAACACAAAGTCCTATATATTTTCTACTTTATTTTGGGAATAGCCTTTGTAGGAGTTTTTCTCTTCTGGTCGGCCAACAAGTCGAGGACAAATAAAATGAAACATTATGAGGAACTTTGGTAGGAGTTTTTCAAGTGAGTCATTAAGATCAAGCAAGAGCTGTACAATCTAATGGTACAAGTAAATTGGGCTAACATGCACTAGGAGTACCCAAAAAAAAAAAAAAAACTTGAGCGGCAATGTCGCTATTGCTCATGCACTATGAGCACAGGGGCACAAGAATTGACTAATGATACTCAAGAGACCTCCACTTCTCTCTCTTTCGCCCCTTCTTTTCTTTATGTGCAATGCTAGTCATACTAAATAGTATATCATGATCGAGATACTCAAATTATATCGCATTATGTATGGATGTTTCCATGACTAGGGTTTGAAGCACGAGATAGTGGTTTCTCATGACATCCAGCATGAAAATATCATCATCTGTAAATCAATCTTTGTAGACTTTCTCGGCATGCATAGTACATCTTCTATGGCATACACATATCTAATGTTCTCATTGTTTCTAGTTTAGCTTCAACCAAAGGAAAATGAATGAACCGCCCCCACTCTTTGTGGAGCCATTTCCAAAAGCACACTGGCCTGAAAAAGAAAGGAAGAAGAACAAGAAGGAGGAGGAGGAGGGGGGCAGGAAACCTAAAGCTCATCTAAATCAAGGCCCTAAAATGCAACTGATAGTTTTAAAAGTTTCAAAACTTGAGCCGTGAGATTTAGTGGACAAAAGCAAATCTGACCCGACTTGGGTGTTGATCAGAGAGGGCCAGAACAGTGGAGAAACAGAAGAGAGGAGAAAAAGGCCAGTTGCCGGGACGACATGATTTTGTTTCCTTGGATGCCCCTAACCCATACATCTTGATTGCAAAAGAGCGGAGAAAAAGCTTCTTTTGGATTGACTTCATAATGGGTGTGTCTTCTTCACCTCTCCTTTGAAGAAAGATTCTCGTCTATCTAAACCCTAAAAGCCAGGTTCCCTTTTGGGCTGTGCAAAATTTGGCTTCAGGATTGATGCTAGGGTTTGGCTTTTCTCTTTTTGACTGCCCCTCCGCCAATTCTATTTTTTTTTTTTCAAAAGGAGAGAGTGATTTAAGGAGCCTTGAATTGGGAAAAATGGGAATAGGGATGTAGATGTCCATATGCACGCGTTTCATGTGAGTTTGGTATGTGCGAACACATCATATAGGCATTGGGTGCGGTTCAACTAGGGAACCGGCACAGATAGGCCGACTCTGGGAGAACCTGTTCGGATCCAAGTTCCTCAAACCTAGAACCGGCCTATAATCGGTTTGGTTCCCATTGGGTATTCACAAGATCGGTCCTTGATTCTAGACCGAGAACCAATGCACCCTGAAAACCGATTAACACTAGATTAGGTTGGTCCCATTAAGGGCTTGTTGAATAAGATGACTCCCACTCATATTTTGAGGATGTCTTTCTTGGAGGAAATTATCAAAAAAGTCCTAAATCAATTGCCCTTTTACTAATTCATTCATAAACTTTTCAATTGTGTCGGTTTAGTTCTAAACATTTTCATATTTTTCTAATTGAATCTATCGTGTCGCTTTTGACAGAAAATCACCGACGTTGACGCCGATCGTCCTATGTGACACAAACGGCACCGAGGTGAACATTTTTCAATAAAGTTTTAAAAATTTATGAAATATTGATAATTTTTTATTCTTCTCTTTACTTCAATTTTTTTTTGATCGAGGCCGGCAAGGGTTGCTAGCCAACCTCATTGGCCACAAGCTAGGGACGAAATGTTCTCCTCGGAGATGGTGAGGGCCCCAATGCCATTGGTTGATATGAGCGTTGTCGTCTTAGTCCAAAAAAAAAAAAATTATAAAGAATTCAAAAGTTTATTTATAAATTTTCACGTCGGCGCTATCTGTGCCACAAGGGATGGTCGACGTCGACATTCACGTCCACGTTAGTGATTTACGGCTAAATTGGTCAAATAGATGGCTCAATTGAAAAAATGTGAAAAGAACCAATCCAAATCGGCATAATTTTCAACAAAAAGAATCGATAAAATTGAAAGATTTAAGACAAAGTTGATGCAATTGAAAGATTTATGATTGAACCGATATAAATATAATAGATTTGTAACTTTTTTGGTAATTTTTCACTTATGCTTGCTTTGCACAAGTTGAGATATCATTTTGAAGATGAATCAATATTACATGATCAAAAGCAGATCACTACCTCCTTTAGTGAAGAAGCAAATTTAATCTTTCTTCTTTGTTGTTACCTGTGCATTTACCTTTTCATTAATTATTCGTCAAAATTAGCGATCCAAAATATTTTGCGAAGAAAGCAATAATATTCTTGGAAGTTAGAGCCCCTTCTTTAATATTTTAAAAAAGAAGAAGACAGAAATCAATTCTTTCGTGCCATGACTTTTTAGGGCTTTTTTTAAAAATGGGTAAATTTTTTTTTTTACGAAAATGGGTCAAATTTAACTCTCGCACGGAGCTAGGTGCTTGCTCCTGAGCGGGCGCCTGTTCACGGGCACACATTGAAGAGTTTGTTCACGGCTTTGCTCTGCTGTAAAGAGGAAAGCTGGTAACGAAGAGGAGATCCTCCCTCGCTTTTGTTCTCCCTTGCTCTCGTTGTCCCTCGCCCTCTCTCTCTCTCTCTCTCTCTCTCTCTCTCTCTCTCTCTCTCTCGTTTATTTTCCCCCACCCTTGTTCTCCCTCGCTCGGTATTATTTTTTCGTCATCCTCGCTTGCCTCAACACCTTTATAGGTATTAAATATTTTTTTAATTAAGTATTAATTTTTTCATGTAATTTTATGTTATGTATAGATTGTTAGTAATATGTTTTTATTTTTCATTAATATTTTCGTAATGTTTAAATTAATTTATGAATTTTTTATTTAGTAGAATTTGAGATAAAAGCAAAGTCGCCTCCTCACTCGGTGCTGCTCTCCCTCGACAGTTTGAGGTAAGTTTTGGTATAGTTATTTTTTTTTTCAATTTCTTAGGTATAGATTTATTTATTTTGTTATTATTTATACATGAATAATTTATTTGCAGGGATAAATTATTATTGTTATTATTATTTACAAATTTAAAAAACTCTTTAAAAATATTTACTGATTTAGGAACAAGAAAAGGCTATTAAAAAATTGATAAAACAGAAAAATTAGAAAACCCCTAAAAAATGGTATTTATTTCATTTGCTATATTAATGGTTATAATGTTAATTTGTTAATGTGTAGGGGAAAATATTTATTAAATTTTAGATGCAAAATAATTTGTTATTTCTTTATTTAGTAGAATGTCGTCTACATCTTTTGCGATCGTGTACTGGAGAGGTAGAATATTAGGAAATGAATATGGACATGATTACGAAGGTGGACAATCTACTATGTTTGAGTTTGGAAACATATCCACATTTGATGAGTTATGTGCTACGATTGAGCGCGCGTTGAATATAACAGAAAATCAGTATATTTATAGTCTGATGTATAGACACTCAATTCTAACACGCCGTTGTGTTATATATGACATTGTGGAGGTGCATAATGATGATGTAGTTAGGATGATCCAGCGGTTTGCACTTCGGTTGGTTCTATGAGGTTTTTACGGTTTTACTGTAGATGAACACCAAGTGATAAATGATTTAGTTGGGGGAGATTCCAATGTTAGTGAAGAGAGCGTTGGAGTGGATAATCGATGCGTGAAGTATGATGATAATGATGATGATGTGATGAAAAAGATGATTTTTGGATCGATAGTGATGACAATGATGAAGAAGATGACGGAGGTGATAATATGGAGGCTTACTATAATACCTATTACAATAATCCCATTTTGCCATTGGTACATCCATTGCCCTATTTAGGGATCGACTTTGATATGATGCAAGTTGATACAAGAATCAAGCCGGGCCGTATGTTGTTTGATCAATTAAAAGAATTTGATGTTGAGATGTTATTTTCATCACGGGATACGGTCCAGTTGGCTACGAAATAGTATTCTCTGAGAAAAAATCATCACTTTCATAGTGATGAGACAATGAAGACAAAATATGTGATAATGTGCGATAATCCAAATGGACCGTGTGGTTGGTGGCTCCGGGCAACTAATAAAGCGGGCACCATGTTTTGAAAAATAACTAAGTACAATAGGCCACATACATGTAGTTATCCTCAAATGTCACATGATCCTCGACAACTTGATCAGAAGTACCTCTACAGCCAAATAGAAGCAATGATTGCCACCCAACTATATATCAAAATCAAGCCATTGATGGCGGAGATTAAAGACAAGATGAGCTTCGAACCTATTTACCGTAAAACCCGGGCAGCTAAACAAATGACGATTCCCAAAATTTTTGGAGGATGGGATGAGTCGTACAATAGGTTGAGGAAGTACATGAATGTAATGGAGTTAATAAATCCAGGTTCTCATTTTGTAATCGATAATTACATGAACCTAGATCAGAGCTGCACGGTTTTTAACCGGATGTTCTGGACTTTCAAGCAGACGATTGAAGGCTTCAAAAGTTGTCGTCTTGTGATATTTGTTGATGAAACTTTTTTGTACGGAAAATACTGAGGAACACTCCTTTGTACGGTCTCATTTGATGGCAACAATCATATATTTCCGTTGACATTTGCTATGGTCGATAGAGAGAATATTTACAATTGGACTTGGTTTATAGATCCGTTGCGGAGATATGTTGCTAGAGAGAAAATATTTGTGTAATATCAGATAGGTATGTCAAGATTCGGAAAGCAATTGAGACAAAAGGGTAGCATCCTTTACATGGCCACCATAGATATTGCATTTGGTATGTTGTCAATAATTACAATAAACAATTCAAAAATGCCGAAGGGAAAAGACTTGTTGAGATGGCGGGTAAATTTTTAAATTTGTAAATTTGAGGAAAATACGTGTTCATAAATTTGTGTGAGAAGTAGTTATTATTATTGTAATGTACAGCTTACGAGAATCAACAATGGAAGTTCCAACACATCATGAGCCGAATTAGGGAGTGGGATTGACAAACAGATGACTGGTGTGACTAGATTCGAAGGGAGAAATGGATGAAGGCTTATGATGGCAAGAAGAGATATGGATCGATGATAAAGAATTTAATTGAATCGGTTAATGGGATGTTGAAGGATTTTCGTGCTCGGCCAATAACAGCTATGGTGGATAAGATATTCTACCGGTTGGTCCACTGTTTTGACATGCGAAGAACGACATACGGGAGGCAAAAGGACCACTGTTGGGTATATACTCAATTTATGGGTGAAACGCTCGAACGAAATAGTCAAACTGCAAATGGGCATGATGTGATATGGTTTGGCTCAGATAGAGAGGTTTTTGAAATTAAAACTGGATACAATAGATCCGGAGGATCGGGGGGCCACAAACATAGAGTAAGGCTAGACTCGCGAACTTGCACGTGTAGGAAATTTTAGAAGATGAAAATCCTATGTTCTCACGTAATTGCAGCATGTCAAACACATGCAATTGATTACCATGCGTTCGTAGATGAATTCTATAGGTTGGATAGAACACTTCAGTACTATCGGTACATGTTTTATCCGTTGGGATATCATGCTTACTGGCATGAACCCGATGAGCTACCATTAGTGCCAATCCCGAACCGTATTAGGAAGAAAGGAAGGTCCTCGTGCTTAGGGGTGGCCACGGGCTGATTTGAGCCTGGAATTGGCTCGTTCACCAATCGGAATCGGCCCATTGACCGGGTCCGCCGGTTCCAAATCCGAACAGGCCCTCATGGGCCCGTTAAGATTTGTCCAAATTCGGAACCGACCAATTAGCCATTGGACCTAAGCCCAACGGCTAGCCTAAAAAAAAGGGGTGGCTCTTTCCCCCACGGGGCTTACCCGACCGTTGCATTACAACGGATACCCTCCTTTTTTCTTAATTTATTAAAACTATCCTAAATTTCTATAAATACTCCTCTCCCTTTTATTTTTTCTTACAAATTCTCTCAATCCCGGCTCAATTCTCTCAATTTTCTGAATCCACTTTTCGCTCGATTCTCTAAAAAAAAGGGCAAGTGGAAGCAGATCCGGTGACAGAAGAAATAGCGCGATGTGGATGGGGGAATCCGATTATCATCTTCCTCATGAATATGATCCTCGTGAATTTGCATGTTGAGTAGATGATGATGATAATGTCAACGTTATTCCCAACGCAAGAAAGTTTTCATCCTCCTACCGGTGTCGAAGAAACGTCGATAACACAGGAGCCAGAATGCGATGGTACATCCAATATATAGAAACACTTCACGAAGGAACATTTAGGTGAAAACAAGTATCGGGTAAAATGTAAATATTGTGGGACAACATACAGGTTTTACGATGGAGGTGACTATGGAACATTTAAACGGTATTTAAGGTCAAAACATGCAACGCAAGCGGGGATCGACACCGACCAACAACAAATTTCTAGGTATGTCAATCCTAACACACCTCCTTTATTTCGTTACAATGAAAATGTTTATAAAGAAAAATTTAACTCAATATGTTGCCATTGATCGTTTACCGTTTAATATTGGTGAAAATTTTTGTTTTAATTTTTTTTTATAAACACTACATGTACTCAACAAGTAAAACCCGTTCCGAGAAATATTTTTAAACGGGAAATTTTTGGGCTTTATAAAAAAGGAAAAAAAAAGATTTGAATTTTTTTTTTACAAATTTCAATGGACGTGTGCATATAGATAGCGACATTTGGAGTGATCCTTGGCAAACTCATTCTTATATGGGTATTACATGTCATTGGATAGGTGACGATTAGAACGTTCAAAAAAGAGTTATTGCATTTCGAGTTTTTGATGATAGGCATATGGCTAATAATATTTATAGAGTAATTATAAAAGTTTTAGAAGAATATAATTTGATTAATAAAATTTTTTCAGTTGGTTTTGATAATGTCGCAAAGAATACCGCTTCCATTCCCGATTTAGAAAAGATTTGTAAACCCGCTTTTGGTGGACAATTTTTTCACATTATATGTTCTTGCCATGTTTTAAATTTATGTGTATAAGATGATTTACAAAATCTTGATACTTTTCTTAACCCAATAAAGAAATCAATTCAATTTTTATGGAAACATCCCCAAATTATGAAAGAATGGGGTAGATTGTGTAAAGCAAATAGAAGAACACCAAAAGTTTTTTCAAAAGATATTCTAACTCTTTAGAATTCTACCTACGAGTTGCTTAATCAATCTTTTGATTATAAAGATTTATTATGTGCGTTTATTTTGAATAATATTTTCGAAATTAATTTATTGCCACAAGATTGGGATATTGGCAAAAAACTTTTAGATTTTTTAAAATTTTTTAATGATGCAACTTGTAGTTTATCTGGTATTTATAATCTTATTATGCATTTATTTTTAATAGAGTGTGTTAATATTGCTGGTGTTTTTGAAGAATAAAAAAAAGATGATCAATTAGCTCCGACTATTATAGCAATGCGGGCAAAATGACTGCTTTATTATACCGAAATTCCTCTTCTTCTTTTTTGGTTGTTTTTATTTTCGATCTACGTATGAAATTAGATGGTTTAGATGATTATTTGAATAGCTATTATAAATATTTACATTTGAATGAAACAATAAATGTTGGAACTATACAAGCAGCTATTAAAAACGCAATAGTAGAATTGTATAGTAAATTTTATAGTACATATAGTTTAGGTGATAGTGGATTTTCCCAACCTAGTGACGTACAAAGCGGATAGAGTAGTAGAATTAATAGAGGGTACAAAATGCTGATAAGTAGGTAAAAAAGACAAAAATCGAAACCGGAACCGGCCCTTGAACTCGCTCGAAATTGCCTGTTCCGGTTCAAGGGTGGCCACAAACCCGAACCGGTCGATTCCGAACCGTGGCCACCTCTACCCCGTGCATCACGGATATGTAATGAAATGGACTGGAGTACGCTGAGCAGTAGCACTTCGCGTAACCATTACACCAACTGTGGAAAGTCGGGGCACAATAGGCAAACTTGTGAATACGGATCGGCCCGTAAATAAAATTTATATAGTTTGTGAACATTGAATGTAATACATCCGATTGCCATACTCAATTTAATTGTGTGAATTATGTAAATTAGATGTATGATTTTTTTGTAATGTTATAATATCACAACCGTGCGATATTTATGAAGTTTTTATGTTCCATTTGTAGACATGGCACGGAGAAATTACATTCAGCCAGGACCTAAGGATGATTCACTACTTACACGGCAGGTCATTTGGGACGGATCGGTGCTCAAGAAATTAGCAGTTGATTTGTAATTTGTAATAACTATATCGTAATAAAATTGCTACTAATGGTTAATGTAACATTATATAGATAGATGAGAATCAAGTTCTTAAATGTCGGTGAGGTGGATCGACGCTAAATGTACCCGAACTTGATGATTGCATAGTACTGTATCTTTAAGCTTCGAGATTTTATGAAGTTTATTCAATGGGATTTTGGCAACTTGATTGGCATTTGATTACAGCTTTGGTCGAGCGGTGGAAGCACAAGACTCATACCTTCCATATGCCGAGAGGTGAATGCACGATCACATTACAGGATATCGCGGTTCTAACGGGGCTTCCTATTGATGGAGATGTAGTTATTGGCTGCACTAATATGAATTGGGGCACTCTTTGTGAGAATCTACTTGGTGAGCGCCCACCCCATTTGCGTGGTTCGATGGTAAAGTTAGGCTGGCCGAGAGAACACTTTGGTGTAATTCTCGACGATGCCGATGAGATTACCGTATTGCAGCATGCTAGGGCATTCATTCTCCGATTGCTTGGAAGATCTATCTTTTTAGATAAATCGGGTGTCGGGGTTAGTTTGATTTTTCTTCCACTACTAGAGCACCTTGAGTATCCTACGTAGTACGGTTGGGGTTCAGCAGCACTTGCGTAGTTGTATCGGGGAGTTATGCAATGCGATTGATCCATCAGCGAACCAAATTAGTTGTGCCCTACATTTATTACAGATTTGGGCGGGGGATCGCTTGAGTTGTGTCTCCCCATCCATCAAAAACCATGATTCTTTACCGGATACACCTCTTGGTAGTTGGTATGTGATCTATTGCTTTTTCAGTTGGTGAGTTATAAATTTTTTTCAATGAGTATAATATATGTAATTGTTCTTGTTTTTTTGTTTATGTAGCTGGAATCAAGCTCGACAGACAACAACGGTCCCCACACCCACTTTGCCATATCTGTGCTACTAACTTGATAGAATGGCATACGTAGATGTAAGTAATGATAGCAACCAACAAGTTCAATGTAATGATAGCTTTTAAATTAATTCTTCATTTAATTTGATATATTTTAATACGATAACAGATTACTTCGGAGCCCTACATCGATGACACTCTGTAGACCCTACCGGATTACACGCTGTACGGACAACACATTTGGCGGGCTCGTGTCCCACGCATTTGTTTCCACATTATTGAGTGACATTATCCAGACCGAGTATTTTGTTAGTTTGGTATGCAGCAGGCAATACCTACTCTTTCCCGTAATCATACAGCCTTTAATGACATAGAATTAAGGCCAGTTGCAAGGGATTGGGTCGATTTGCACATATAGTGGATTGATTTATGGGATGCTCGTCTTCAATATATAGTCCGTGGTGCTCCCGCAATAGAGCCACTTCACTATCATTCGAAATATATGGAGTGGTATCGTAGACACAAACGGAGGTGAATTTCTTACAAATGAGGTGTAATTGGTGCAACGGTTCATGCAAACACTTTTAATTTACTTAATTAATTATTTTTTTAGCAACATAAGTTATTGGCATTTGATAAATTCTGTTGATTTTGATTTCATGAATAGGGTGATAGCATCGAATAAATCATATAATTAAGTTCCACAAGATCTTTAGAGAACGTGCGGGCTATAGCAAGGATAGCTAGAACAATGCTATACGCCTACAATGAGGAGAGATGGATAACATTAGTACCACCACCCCAACTAGCACCTACAACAGCACTCATTAGGCCGCACGAGAATGACCTACCCGATCTTGTTTAGTCCATCCGGAGGACCACTCGAGCTCATCTAGTTAATGATGTCGTTCCCTACCCCTTGGCCTATTGTATGACAGATTTCACTTCGGGATGCACTCCAAGGTTCAGCCAGGTATATTTCAATGCAGGGGTTCGCCTAGTTTATCGGTCTATTTCATGAGGGATTCGCTTTTACATTTCGTGACAGTTGATAGCCACAGACTCTAGCAAGTTTTCCTAGTTCATATGGATCCGATTTCTCTCCTCTTTTTCCATACCCTCCTATAGTAGGATATGTATCGTCCGAGCATAGGATATTTTCTCACTTTGTTGATGCATCCATATTACAGCCACGCTAGCCATCACAGGATATGCCTTCGTCATCTACATGTTCTACTCATTCGGAACCTCGTCCTCATTCTCGGTACAATACTAGACCCGCCGAACAATAGAAACAACCCTGATTGCGAACAAGAGACCACTTAGAAGGACGATAGCATCGGTGAATGTAATTGGGGTTGAGGATTGTTATCTATTATTACAATTTTGATGTGCTGGATTTTTTTAGCTCATTAATTGTTATCCACGTTCTTTAAATCTGCATTTGTTATCTTCATATATCTTACCAATTTTATTTTATGAATATTTTTTTATTAATTATTTGCATACTAAATAAATTAATTACATAAATACTAAATTAATTATTAATTATATATCTTAATAAATTTTCGATTAATTATTGATAATTATTTACAAAGTTATATAAATATAAATGTTATAAGTATAAAATAATTAAAAAATACATAAAAAATACCAAAGTAAAAAAAAAAAGGGTCGGACACGGGGCCGTACGGGACTCTAGGCCCCGCACGAGGCCCATACGGGGGTTAGACTCTTGCATGAGACCCCTTTTGGTAAATAAAAAAAAAAGAACCATTTCATAATTTTTTTATTTTGACCTATTTTCGAAAAAAGCCCTACTTTTTTCATAATAAGAAAGTGGTGACGACAATAAACATTTGACATATCGCCATTCTTCAGGATGGGAAATTTCTTTAATTTAATGCGTGGTGATTGATATGGATACCGGGGTAGAGGGGGATGTAGTTTTCTAAAATCGAATTTTTATCTTTTACAATGTATTTAATAAGTCTAGACGAAAAAAAAAAAAAAACATGCTTTCCATAAACTCATCGTCAAGAAGGACTCTAAAATTATCACCGAACTTATTAATTAAGAGAGGTACTACTTAAAGATATTTGAAGACTCTTGGGATAGCTTTTTGAGTTCAAAATTCGTCTTATCTTTCGGAAAGGCAATCGACCTGCGGATATACTTGCAAATATAGGTGTAGCGAAGCGATTAGATACCACGTTCTACTTGCAGCCTCCAAGGAAATTATTCCATGTTTTGTTTAGTGATGAAGTTGGGATTGCTGATTTTAGACTATAGTTTCTTTTAGTTTGTACCCTCTATTTACCAAAAAGAAAAAAGAAAATAAAAACATTTGATAAGACGATGAAGATTCAGCTGTGCATTCTAATAATCTCTCCTTAATTTAGATGTCCACTTGAATCTCCAATGTCCACCTTCATCCTTAGTCCTAATAATCTCGGTCAAGAGGGCGTTCATGTCCGCACTTGTCAATATATTCAATTGGACCCAATTTTGCTCAAAAGTTTAAGCCAATGAATTATGAGTTAACTATTATATATTAACTGCTAAAAACCAGGTCAATTCTCTAATGTGCGACTTCTCTAGCACAATCCACACGTGCATCCTAGCAAATCCGACTTAAACCAATTCCCTATTATTGTCGTGGACTAGATAAAATCTCTAACTGTCAATTCCTAGAAATGATAACTTGCATCGCTTATAAAAAATGAACGAACGAAATAATATTTTCACCATCCATGAAAATATTTATAAACATGAATTGCAAGAAATATCCATCTTTCTGCTAAACAGAACATTGTCCATAATAAAAGTATTTTTCATTAATTAATAATTTTAGGCCGTTCAAAATATTTTCTAAGCTATTCATTTTTTGCGCTGAGTATGTACTTTTTGGTGGGTGTCTAACAAAGCCTGTGATCATATCTAGCTGCATCAATGAGGCTGACTCGTCTCTGCAAAGCTTTTGCTGCTATCCCACCCACGAGATAAGACTGGATAGATATGGTTGCTCCTTTCAGGTGCCTGACTTGTGTCAGCAGACGATAAAAGGATCGTTTTTTTACCTTTAGGTGGAAATGGACAGCCCTGGAAAAGAGATGGATGTTTGGGATTCCTCTTTTCATTAATCTCCATGGAAATCTTGTTTAAAGTCTATATAGGTTATTTGGGTTTTTCTCCTAAATCACCCAACCGTACGTTCAAGATGTATCTTTTCAAGGCTGCTGCCTGATGTTGATTCTTGGTATAAGTCTACAAGAATAGTCTACCATCTGGAGGAATTCACAGGGGAGGAAGACGCTGCAACTTCTCCTTTCATACTTGTACTGCTCCGGCATGCTCTTTTTTTCCAAGGGGGTGGATTCTTTTTCAAGAGTTCTTCGTAAGGGATGCATAAATTTAGAGACTGTTCGGACGGAATCGCTAAGATAATTGATAATAATACCAAGAAAGTGTTGAATTTGCTTACGAGAAGGATTTTCATTTCGAAAAACTTTGAGAATTCTTTTTCGACACGATCAATCAGGGTGGTTTGTGTAGCGACCTAAAAATTAATTTAGGTTAATGGATTATTAGGTTAATTATGTGAATTAACTAAGATAATACGGACTCTCTCAAGCCCTACTAATTCGCAACTTAGGTTTGATTTTTTTTAGGAACCGCCACTAATCTTTTTTTGGTATGTAGATTAGATACCTAAATAAAGTACGGAAGAATACTTTATTTTCCGCTAACCAAAGATTTAAGGCTCGGGGATTTGATTATGTTAATTAATTTTTTTAATTAACACCCTTTCGGTACCTAATTCCATGAAGCATGTCTTTTTGATTGATTTTTGTGATTTAAATTTTTTTTAAATTTTATTTAAACGTAAATTTGAAAAAAATTAAATAAAAATACCCATAATATACCTTTATTTTCCGAATTTTTCGATGAATCTTCTCATTCTCGAAGATCCGGGCTAGAGCGAGGTTCTATCCGCTGCATTCTCGGGGATTCGAGCTAGTATGCGGATAATGGTATAAGATGTCATCATCCCTTCTCGCCAAAGGGCAGAATACGAAATCTTATACTAAATTGCCATCCCATCCCATCCCATAAGATCATGGTTAAGACTTGCAATTTAATATTCCGAAGGGTCGGGCTCAAGGGAGCATATATTATGGGCAGTTTTATTTAAAAAAGTTCAAACATTTATTGAATTTTCGAAAATCCCTAAAAGATTTCTAAATTTTCAAGAAAATAAGCTCCTATCCACGAATGATTGATATCTTTTAAAAAGGGAAAGCTTATCTTCTGAAATTTTCAAAGTATATTAGATAACTTCCCAAATTTTAAAGATGCATTTAATATCTCCAGAAAAATCCGATTGAATCTTGAGTTATCCGAGTATTTTGAAAATCAATATTCTACAAGATGTGATTGCCTCAAAATCTAGTGTGACCTTATCCTTTAGTATTTTATTTTTTCGAATTTTCCAAATCAGATTAGGTACAAATCCGAAAACAGGGGATATGCTTCAATTCGGCATCTATCAATCCAAACAGACAAATATCCGAAAATTCACCTCATCCACAAGCATTCAAATCAAACGAACAATTTCCAGCCCAAGCATGGCAATTTGCATGAATTTGATGAACAGTTTCAAAGCAATTCGACTGAATCTATGCAGAATAACATAAACAAAACGTTGGAGCTCCATCTAGAGGACATGGAACACGCAAAACAACTTAAAAAAAAAAAACGTGCAAACAATGCATGACAACGCTACAAAGCAGCAGCTTCAATTCTATCAGAAACGTGATAGATCAATGATCATGAAAACAACGAAAATAGGCGTGTTTTTTTTTTTGTCTTGGATCAAACGTGCACATGGAAACAACATCAACACGGTGATCAATCCATGTAGAAAGACACATGCGACGAAAATCATGAATATGCTCGGGATTACCTCAATTCACGGCGCGAAACTCGGACTGATCCGATGCAAAAGCTCCTCCGGACAGCAGCTCGGTACAACAACTGAGTTATTCTCCAAATAGCAGCGAATTCTGCACTAAATGGGGGCTGAATTTGCGCACGAACAGAGTTGAAAACAGCTCGGACAGCAGCTCTAAACACGCCCGGTCGGTGGCTTACGTACGAGAATTTTGAATGGCTTCTTCTCGGATCCCTCAATCTCACGTGAATCTGAATTTTCTGAATCAAAATTTGCCGACCCCTTAACCCTAGGCATAAAGATGTATTTATAGAGAAAACTAAGGCTTTGAGTTGAAGGGTTTATTTTTTACCGTCGGATTTGAGAAATAACGGTCGTTGGATTGAAATTTCTACCTTTGATGGGCTTATTCTTCAAAATTTTGAAATTTAATGGGGGTAATAGAGCTTGGCCAAATTCCTCAATTTAATGGACTTATATGCACGAATTTGATGCCTAATCGGGCTTTAATTAGTTAAACGGGTAATTAATTAAAGCCCATTTCATTTAAAGAGCTAAAATGGGCTGATTTAGCTTTGAATTATGCCCAAACTCATAAAAAATTCGAAAATCCCCCTTGGTGGTCAAAAAATTGATATTGATGCCGAGCTACACCCGCCTCTGACCTAATTGCGGGACAGAAAATAAGCGTGCAATGCATGAAGATTTAATTTTTGTGAGAATTATAGTTAATCCTCATTTTACGCTCATATAAATGATTCTCCGAAAATCAAAATTTAGGTGTTAACAGCTTGTCCCGTCTTAGATATGCAAACTGTCTTAGCAAGCTGCAATGAGATGCTTCATCTAGGCTAAACGACTTAAACTCGGAATTGGACTAAAGCTTTCCCAAACAAATGGAATTTGAACTTAGAAAAATATTCCAACATCCTCTAAAAATAAATGAAACACAATTCAACCTATCATGATTGGCATCATGATAAGTAAGGGTGATCGGTTTCAGAATAAGTGGTTCCCTCTCCTTCTAGAATTGAAAACCATCTGCTAGGGACTAATGCCGTAAAATACGAACCGTGAACTACCCGCTTGTTCCATGAATCTATCTGAGAATCGAATAGCCGGTCCGGTCTAGTTCTTGAATGTATTCGTGGAACTGGTCCTATCGAGCATTAATATCAATTAAAAAAGATACGCAAGTAAATTAATGAAGTCATTCTCAATTTTCCGTGGGATAAAGAGACAGACACGTGCTATGGTGGCGCAATTGCTGATTTCTTCGACGGATTCATAGAAAAAATACGGCTCCGCGGGACACCGTTGCCCCCACCCAAGTCCCTCCGCCCCGTGCCCGTACCTAAACCCGGAGGGCACCGTGGCATACGCTTCGAAGGCATTTTGAGATTGACCCATTTGAAAATGGCCCTAAAACTTCACGTTTTGGCTTAATTATCCACAAATTCCTTCTCCCTTATACCATATGGTTTGGTCAGCCTTTTATCCGAACGTGAGGATTCGTGTGCGATGACGAGTGCTAAGGAAGTGAAAGGAGATGAAGGCTGCGTTTGGTTCCACTTTTGGAAAATGCAAAGTCATTTTTCCAAGGATCTTTTAGCGAAGGTGCATTTGGTGAAAGCTAATGGTGTTTGGATAACCCATTTTCATGAACATTCTGCAAAGCACATGGCGGAGGAGGCACGAAGGCAGCCAAAGGAGATCCGTCGGCCAGAAGCAATCGCCGCTAGAGGAGACCGCCGGCCAGAGGCCACCGCCGGCCAAGTGAGGCGACAGAGCTTGTCGCAACTCCCGTTGAAGCTCGGGGAAGCCCAAGGGTCGAAGGTGAATGAAGTTTCGCAAAACCTAGGCAAGGCCTATCGCTGACATCACGACCCCAGGTCAAGGCCGTTGGGGTAGATTGACCTTAAGGGATGAGATGCCGGAGTCACGCGACCTCGGGTGAGGTGGCGCTGCGGATGCGCGATGCGGAGTGAGGCGATGCTGGGGTTTGCAGATCTGCGGTCAAAGAACCAGATTTGGGTTGCTCGATGCTCGATCTCGACTTCGACCGGCACCAAATCAAACAAAGGCAATAGCTTCGGCGAAGACAGCGGCTTGATGGCCGCCGTGACCCTCGATCTCAACCTTGGCAACAAGTGACCTCGCCTTGAACAAGAACCGGTGAGCACGGGAAGACGTCCGGGCGTTGGGAAGAAGATGAATAGTTTTTCGGGGCAAAAGTGGAACAAAAAATTATATGTGGGGGCAATTTAGGAAGAAAAAAATAAATTACTTACCTTAAAAATAGCTTGCCGAGAATGCTAAAAGTCCAAGGCAGGTGAAGACCTGCCTTGGGCTTTTAGCTTTGCCAATGGTTGGCTTTTTCTCAAAGTGGCTAAAAAAAAATTGCCAAACACTTTAACTTTTTCCCATAGGACTTTCGACCTCCAAAGTCCCTTGGGAAAGCTACTCCCAAACGCACCCGAACTTGCCGGCTTTCCGAAAGTGCTTCAACCGGTGGAGTTCTCCTGTGTCAATGAGGAGATAGCTTCAATTAAAAAAATATATCTATCTTATATAAATAGCTCCGATCCGATTAGATGGTTCCTACCTGAATTCGGAAATTGAGTCGGTACTCACCGATTTTAGCAAATTGGAATCGATAACCAAATCGGTAGTCGATAGGAACTATCCAAAATCAACCGATTGAGTACAGACCGGTTCGAATGGAAACCTTCCCTATAAGTGAATTATCGATCGTTAATTAGCATCAAACACCCCGGATATCCGTGAAGACAACGAAACATAACTTTTCTTTCTTATCTCGAGATTAGTCGAATGCTTAGAGAATCGAACACACCCAATGAAATGATATTTAAAAAGGAAAAAAAGACAAAAGCCATAAAAAAAATCGCCACACATATACCCTAAAAATATTTTCCGTGACACGAAAAGTCTTAAACTTGTACAAGTGTAATACGTTTATTCTTCATCGGGATTCCGTCAACAAGCACCGTTAAAAATCTATCTACATGAACACCGAAAAACAAACGGTGCTGATACAACGCCCGTGTCACTTAAGTAGAAAGAAAAAAACGATATTGTTTTGATCGAAAAGCATCTGACGAAACTTTAGGGGAGGGTAAATGAGTTACTTGCACAAGTTTGTGATTTTTAATGTCACAAAAAAAAGCTTAGGAAAAGAGTGTCATAATTGTTATAATTTGAAATTTTTTATGTAAAAAAAATTAAAATAAATTTGTCATAATGAATAAAGTTCGAGGAACTTTGGTGATTTTTTCTAAAGGAATTTTTTTATATATAAAAAAAAAACCTCGTTTACTCCCCTATAAAAGTGCACCTCTTCTCTCTCCCCCAACTATTCTTCATACATAAAAGAAAGAAGGCTGAGCGACGGTGAGCGAGTCACTTCAAAAATCGAGAGAGAGAGAGATGGCGAAGCGTTTGAAGCTCCGGATCGCCCGAGCCTTCCAATCCTGCCGCTCCAAAGACGCTTCCGCCCTCCCCTCCGATCCCGTCCCTTCCTTCCTCCGCCTCCCACCTGTCGGGCCCGCCCTCATCGCCGTCGACGTCTCCTCCTCCCCACGCAAGCCCCACCGCTCCTTCCTCAACCGCCACCTGCCCCACGCCCTCATGCCCTACGGCTGCGGCTGCGGCTGCAGGTCGCGACCGTCCTCCCACTCCCGCCTCTCCGACGACGACCGCACCGGGTCGCAGCCTCGGTTCCACTGGAAACAAGAGGGGGGCTTCCACGTTATGGCCACGGCGCGTGACGAGCACGCCCCTCGCAGGAAGATCTACACCTCCTCCGCCTCCGGGGGCTCCGACGTCGACAATGACGACGATGGAGCCGACGTTGTGTCGGCTTTGAGTCCCGTGGTGGCGAAAAAGAAACGATGCGCCAAGAATAAGAAGAAGAAGACGGGGATCAGACTCCGTGGTCGTCTCAGCACTTCCTCGAAGGATAGCGGGCTCTTCAGCAGCGAAGACCGCGGCGGTGGCGGCGCCAGCGCGGACTACGACGACGACGAAGAAACGGAGACTCTAGTCTCCTCCTCCAGAAGCTTCTCCACCACCGAATCCTCGTCCGACCACGCCTTTAATCCCCAGCTGGAGACCATTCGCGAAGCGCCGAAACGGAGGAGGAGGCGGAGGAGGAGAAAGAAGACGGTGGAGGTTGAGGCGGAGGCGGCTCGGCTGTCGGTGTTCAGGAGGATGATGCCGTGCGGGGTGATGGAAGGGAAGGTAAGGGAGAGCTTCGCGGTGGTGAAGAGGACGGAGGACCCGCGGGGGGACTTCAAGCGGTCGATGGTGGAGATGATCGTGGAGAAGCAGATGTTCGGGGAGGAGGACCTGCAGCAGCTGCTCCGCTGCCTCCTCTCGCTCAACTCGAGGGACCACCACGGCGTCATCGTGGACGCGTTCTCCGAGATCTGGGAGGCCTTGTTCGGTCGGAGATCGTCGGTGGGTGGACGTTGACGGCGAGGAAGACGATGAGCTCGCAGAGTCATCCCTTCCGACTCCATGAATTTTCATTCTATTCCTTAGCTTCTCGCTCTTTTCACTGTTCTGTCTAGTTTTCCAGCCAGTAGTCACTACTTACTATTTACGTTGTAGACCTTCTCTCTCTCTCTCTCTCTCTCTCTCTCTCGGGTCGGGTCGGGTCGGGTTGGGTCGGCATGGCCCATTTTGACACCCCTGGTTTAGAACGTAGACGTGATAGGGTTTTGGGAAGGAAGGACTGTAGAGGTGAACAGAGCGCAAAGACGGGAGACGCCATGGATTCTGGAAGGACCTAGAGGGAAAAGAGGGGAAGAGAGTGATTGATGCAGGGTTTGGATCGTCAAAAAGAGTCGCTTAGCTTTTGCAGGAAGTCAACGAGATCACCATTATTCATTTCACTTAGATGCCTCCAAAATCACAAAAAATAAAAAAGAAAAAAATCATTATTCGTGGCATGAAGAACAAAAAATTTACTCAAAATTTAGAAAAAAAAAAATTGGGAGAAGGATGCAGTCGGTTTATGCTTTTTCTGTTTTTTGTTATTTTTCTGTTCTCGGGAAGAGGTTTGAAGCTGAAATTCGTTCCGTAAAATAATTTCGTTTTTCTATTTTCGAGGCAATGGAAGAGAAATGAGAAGTGAAAATTTTAAAATTTTCTATTTCTGTTATAAAAATTATTCTCATCGCTTACTCCCTCTCTCTCGTGTGTGATATCTCTCTCTCTCTCTTCCTTGGTTGTCGATCAAGAAGGCATTCTATATTATCAAACGAATTTCCTATTTTGAAAAAAAAAAGAAATTTTATATTATTATCACACGCATTTTACTATTATGTAACTCGTTTATGGAATAAAAATATAAAAATTTATTTTTGACGAAAAATAGCTTTCGAGATCATAATAATTATCATTCGCACGCCTGTTAAGAGATATAACTTATTGTATTTTTTTTCACAATTTTCTCGGGTGAGGCCCCCCTCGTTTCTTTGAAATTTGACCAGCCACTTGGTTGACTGGGATGGACTGATGGCCGGGGGTCCCTCCATACACCTTCATCATTCTCGTGCACATGTCGATTTACATCCATGTCGGTCCACAAGATCCACGCTTTAAGACAATAACGTTAAATTATCGTCATTTTCAACCAGATGCGTGTCCATTGTACCGTAGCACGTCTATATTTTTATTTTTCGGTTTCAGGGAATTGATCTGGAATAAAAATTCGTTAGGTGACGCAATTTTTTATTTATTTATTTTCCGGACAAATTTTTTGTCAAAAAATAGTATGGAAACAGAAATAAGGAGTGGAAATTTTCTAATTTTTTAGTTTTGAAATAGAAACAAAAATGAGAATTCTTCTTATTATTCACTCTCTCTCTCTCGTCCTTGTCTTCAGCCGCCATGGGCCACCAATTGCCTTTCTCGCGTCTCTGCCGTCGGTGGCGGTTCCCCATCCGTCTGCAGCTATTTGCTAGCCGCCGGTCGCCCACTGTCGATCTTCGATTGCCTTTCACCATTCGCCATCTGCAGGTTGGCAACCACAGAAATTTTATGCCATTATCAAATGAGGACATAAATTTTGTTTTGTTATTAAACATGTCTTTACTAAAAAATTTAGTCCAAATAATAGAAATAGAAAAATTTATTTTCGGCCAAAAATAAAGTCTCGAAAGAGGATGGTTGTCCTTTGCGCGATAAAGGACCAATTATTGGGATAGCAACGAAGCTCCATTGCACCGGAACCCTTTCCACGTCGCCTCTATTCGGTCTATGACCCCGCCGGGCCTGGTGGGGCTGCGATCATCCACCGATCCTTGCCCGCCCAAATGAACACGTTCTGAATGCATTTTGCCTAAGTTTTTATGCAAGACTCGTATGCATCGACGGTCTAGAAGAGCGACGGGCGGGTGCAGGCGACGCGCCCAATGATTACCTCAAGACAACTTGGCCGATCCCTTGCCCGGATCCATCCTTTTATCTCTCGGGACTTCGGCTGTGTAGCAACGTGACAAGAACAGGGGGATTCGCCATTTTGCGGGTCCCTCACCCGTCCCGTGGGTCCGAGTCCGGACAAGAATTTCACGACGTCAGGTCGAGCTCGGCTAGTGCACACGAAAGCAGTCTGTCTGTCTCCATGGGTCCATCGGAAGCCACAGCTCCCAAACGGAAACACATGGCTTAAGGAGAATGAAAATCTTACTGCAAATGGTTGGGTTTCAGTGGGGGAAGTGGATGGATCGACGCCCACACGGCATCAGAGATTCTTTCCCTTGGCCCTAAAGTTGGGATTGAAACAGGACACCGGCAGACAAAGGAATTCACGCTTCCTTTTGGTGCCTGACGTGAGCAATTTCAGGTATTTCCTTGGTGGACACACTGTCGTTTTCCGCCCGAAACAGTGTGTGTCTTGTCAGCTCGGGAGGAAGAGAAAATTTTTTCAGTCATTGACTTTGGATGGAGATGGGCGCTTTTTCATGCGAGGGTGAAACCGAGTGATCTACGATTTGCCCGATTCCGGTCGGCATGATTCCCGGTCGAGTTCGAGCTATTTGAACATAGCATCGATGCAAGCTCAAGCTCGATCGTATTCGGCTCCACACGCTCGCTGCCCTAATCAAGCTTCCATTGCTTTCTGAAAAATTTTGTACAGGTTTTCAATCGAAGTCAAATAGGAAAATTCGATATCCTGTCGAGCTCGAGCTTGAATTTTTAGGGCCTGATATATGAGTTGAGTTGGGACAACAATGGCCTGTCATTCATTTAAACTGTTTAGGACAAGCTCAAATCTACTTTTACTCGTCTCAAAACCTTACATTGAGCAAAGGAGACTGAGCAAGCCAGCCTTTCGGGGTTCTGGGTCGGGCCTAACTGCGAAACCAGGCCCAAGATAGGAACATTTGCCTGTGTACCACACAAAGCTCGGACTTTCATGGAGCCCTTGGATGGACTAATATGGCAGAGGACCGGCCCTTTGCCTGTAAATCCTTCTTTGCATCAAGCTACACATTGCCTCATGTACAGTCATTTACAGTCATTTCCAAACTTGGCTCCTTTTCGCTGAAATTGGGAATGTTCTCTTAATCGTGCTTACCGTGAAGCAATTGCGTGAATAGACTCTTGCACCTGGGCGGCAAGGGAGGCTACACAAGACGCTATTTTGAGTAAACTCTGATTGGTCTAGATAGCACTTCTCTTGCAGATTGGTGTGGCCATATCATTAACCAGAAATGTTAAACCAGTGTACCTTGCTTGCCTCCTTCCCTTGTGAAAAATGAAGAAGGAAACCCAACCCACAGCAAAAATCTGACGGACCCCAACTTGGAGAATTTTTCTACACGCATTCACAATCACAACATCTGACGGACCCAACAAGCAAACTCGACTGAGTCTGTAGAGAGAGGAAAGCTGTCTCTTGCACATCCTACAAGAACAACAAGAAGCCCCATGAAAGAAAAATTCTAGTTCAATGACATTTGCTCCTTTTCTCTTTCAATCCATCCAGAGTCGGTGCAAAGGAGGGCTTTCTTCTTTCTTCCCTCCCTGAATCTAGTGCATGTATTCTGCAAGAAATTGGAACTAGAGGGCCCAATTTAGAATAAACCAGCTCATAAAATTATTTAACTGTGACGGTGATCAAGAACTGGTTTCACTTTACTCCCAACAACCCAGTTCTGTATAATCTCATATGGATCTGATTCATAAGACACCCTTATCTGCATGATCATACACTACCATATCAACATTTTCTTTAGTTGCTTCCAGAGAAAAATTGAAGTCTCCCAGCAGAGAAGACTGTTAGTGATCTAATAAGCTAAGAGCAACCGGTCCTCCGTGGATATTTCAAGATGAATGCATGCTAAACAGCAATGGGTAGCATTAGAGTGCCTTTAAATGATTGAATAACTCCGGATAGGTATAATGATAATCAGCAAACGAGCAGTGAACAAACTTGAACAGTCTCATAGATAAGCTAGCATCGACAAAAATGTCTAGAACTTGCATAGAGCCAAAGAGCTGTGGCGAGCAATAGCTAGCCGCACTATAAAATATATATGTTTTACACCACCAATTAATCAGCGAACCAATGCAAAACAATTATATTCCCTTGGATGTGAATGATGGTTGCTCACTACAGGCTCTGAGCAAGGCAAAACCTGACTTTAATCCACTAAAAATTTCACAGACTAAAAGAAGCACAAATTGAACCAATGGATAACTACCAATCCGACCACCATTAGGCAAACCTCATAATTTCTCCGGTACAGTTCATCATGTATAACCAAATCCTTCTCCAATTTCCGCCATTACCAGAACTGTGATCCTAATGTTCTGTGCGTCGACATTCAATCTAATCAAGTCGATTCCATCGTAAAAGACGCTATTGGAACTCAGTCAATATGTTAATTGCAGTGAGCTTATGACTTACCCAGTTGCCTCTTTATCCTCTTCAAGAGTCAAAGATGCATCGGTATCATTGGCAACCAAAGCCAAGCCAAGATCATCCTCAACTTTCTTCCACGCATTCAAGAAATTAGGAGGGAACTTCTTCTTTATGGTCCTAATCAATCCCTTCGCCTCCTTGGTCATCTTCTTCTGCACCAATCCTTCAACCAAGCTCCTCAGTGTAATAAAATCAGGAATCTTGTGCACCTTCACGCTCTCCTTGAAAATCTTGTACCCCTTTTCGTAATCCCCATTCTTACAAAGATAATGTATCAATGTCCTAAAACTTGCTGCATTTGGCTTACACCCGTTGCCCTCCAACTCCTCGTAAACTTTTATTGCCTCGTCCATCATCCCAGCCTTCAAATAAGAAGTCATCAGGTAGTTGTAGCTGATCGTGTCCGGCTTAAACCCTGCATTGTTCATTTCCTGAATCAGCTTCTTCACGTCTTCTGCCCCCGAATTCTGCGCATTCATAATCCTAACATTGTAAGCAGCAGAATCCAACACGCAGCCTCCTTTGACCATCTCTTCCCACAGCTTCTCCGCTTCCCCGCCCCTCCCTCTCTTATACAGAGAATCAAGTATTGTCGTGAACGTGACCGCAGTGACTTCAATGCCTTTCTTCTCCATTTCCTTCAAAACCTCGATCCCCTTCTCGGGCGACCCCGCCTCGCAGTACGACTTCACCAATATCCCGTAAGACACTCTATCCGGCGAAACGCCGTACTTGCCAGGCAAAACACCGAACAACTCAGGCACTCTATCAAATAGTTTCGATGCATTGCACGCGGACAAAAGAGCATTCAAAGAGAGCACTGTCCTAGGCGTGCCTAACCGGTCCATCTGCTCGAAAGTCCGCATCGCGTGGTCGAACATACCTGCAATCCCGTAGGATCGGATCAGCGTGCACAGGTAGGGCTCCTGCGTGATCTGGGGTTCCTTCTTGTGGGACTCGACGAGGGCCTCGACGTCGGCGAAGCGGCGGGACTTGGCGAGACGGCGGATGGTGAGGTCCTGAGCATAGCGAGAGGCGACGGGGGAGGAGTAGTGCTTGGAGACGGAGGAGTAGATTTGTAGGGCCTTGTCGGGGTCGAACTCGGAGCGGAGCTTTGATTTGGCTCGGGATATGGAGATCGAGGAAGCCGAAGCCGAAGCCTCAGCGCTGGTTGTTGCGGCGGCGGGAGCGGGAGCGGCGGCGGCGGTGGAGAGGCGGCGGACACGGTGGAGCTGACGAGAGGAAGACATGGTTGCCATAGAGGGTGTTCGATCCGGCGGTGAAGTGGGGGTTTAGGGTTGGTTTTTAGTGGGGGTGAAGAAATGAAGGACCGGCGTCAGGTTGTGGGCTTTTCAACTTATTAAGTGAAGAAGAAAAAAGAAATCTGCTTTTTCTCAAAAAGAAAGCACAAGTAAAAAAAAAAAAAAAAGATCACTTCATGCTTCCTTCGAGCTTGGAGATGGATAAAATTGAATTAAGTTACTCGCGAATAACTCGGCTCGATAATTACTCGAAGGTTGAGATCAGCTTGGCTGATTTGGAATCGAGATCGAATTAGACCTATTTGAGTATTTTGTCGGGATCAGACATGCCCGTCAATTCTCAAATTGGACAGGCCTGCGAGCCTAAATCAATCCTAATCAAATTTCTAATATCTTTTTCTAAAATATTATATACATTCATATTACATATATATTATAGGGAAAATGTTCAAGCTTAATGAGGTCCAGCTCGGCCTAACTAATTACTAGACGGTACCCGAGCAAGTTTTTCACGCGGAGGATGTGGGTCGAGTGGGAACTTGAACATAACCGTATCGGCTCGATATTCCCTGTCGTTCTCCGCCCAAATCCAGAACTCGAAGATCATGCGAAATTCTATAAGCTTTGACAATATGGTTTAGCTCCAATAGCCAAAGTTGAGTGATGTACATAAAAAGACATCCCCCGCTTTCAAAAGCTCCAATATATAGCCAAAGTTAATATTTGCCATTACCATCCCCAGTCGGAAGGTTTGCGAAGGCTATTGGTCTTTAAGTTCTATTAAAAAGAGCATAGGAAAAGTTTGAAACAGCAGGATGGAATACACGGAACAGAAGGGCTTGAAGGCCGTTAACGCTCTCTCTCTCTACAAGAGCCCGAAAGCTTTCACTGTGAAAAATTCACCCAGCGCGTAAATCATACCATTCACCCGCGTATGCTAAGTAACTCCCACCTCGTAAAATGGTTCAAAACGAGGAGCTCGATCAGGTTCAAGCTCATGCCCAGAATGGCGCTCCGATTTTCACAAACTCTTCTTCATATACAATTCTCACACAGCATAAACCTTTGAACCTGCTCAAGATTATGTTGAGAGAATTTTTGCACTACCGAGTTTCAATATGCAACTGCAGAATTTATATGTTGTTTAGGAGGGTTACACCGATCAGATCAGACCAGGTGTAGCCTGCATTAACATAACACACCATCTCTCGATTCCTAACTGGAACAACTATTAGCTGCATTAATTCAAGACATCAGGGCATGGAAAGAACTCCTACCAGATACCTCCTTATATAAGATACAGAAACATAGACGCAGCCGTCCAGGGCTAGCCATCATAATCGCACTGTGCAAACTTGTTTTCCGGGTAGAAGACAGCTTGGACAATATTTCCTCCAAATTTTCTTCCGTTCAGGCCTGTGCGTGCCTTGGCAGCACCTTCCACATCTGCGTACTCCAAAAACACCTGAAAGGAATGAAACGTATGATTACTAATTTGTAGTTAGGTCTTATATGGCAACAAAGCACCAATTTAATAGAACACCCCAAATCCAAATCCATCATTTTCCGAAGTCCTGCTGAGTGGTACACTGGCCGGGAGCTATAGAAAAGAATCAGAAACTAATCATAATTTAACATATCATTTGTAACTATGATGGGAGAACGAGATTTGGGTAGTGAATGCCTAATTACACAACACCGCCACACCCAACACCCCCACCCAACCCACCCACCCACGCACCCATCCACCCTCCCCCCCCTCTCCTCTCCCTCTTTTCCAAACAAAGTAAACAAAGAAAAAACAAAAGCAGAAAGGCACACAGGAGCACACATGTATTGCCAACATCCAAAGGGAGAAATACACAGATACCCAGGGAGGGAGGCAGAAGAGCATTGTCAATTGCAAGTGGCAGAATTACCTTTCCGACACCTGGGGAAGGTTCTCCATCTGGTCTGGGACGAGGTATAGCCACATTCACCAAATTACCTGCAAAACACAATTCATTAGACTAAAGAAAAGAGCTTAGCTTCCGAAATCTAGGAGAAGATATAAGGCCATAGAAACTTCTTTCTGTAAGTTAAGGCCCGATTCTTTAAGCAGTATGCGGAACAACAAAAGGCTGTAAAACAAAGATAAAGCAAAAAGAAAGAAGAAAATAATTAATAAACTTCGCGCGTTGAAAGATCAGAATAAGTGCAGAATTTAACACGAACTACATAGACAGAGGTCTTACCAAATTTTCCACCTTCTTGTCTCATATCATCCAATATATCTTCATATTCCCCATCATCTTTAAGCTCATCCTCAGAAACTACTTGTGTTAGACATACTACTTTTGTAGCAAGTGCACCAGGTTGATACATAAGCTTCTGCAGGCCTTGGTAATTAGACTTGAGGATATAATTTCAACAAGACAAATTAGAAAGAAGAAAAGGACACATCACACACTCAACGAATCATACTCAGTTAAAATCACAGATGCAGAATAAAATCTAAGTGGATATGACCCTAAAAATCACTACCACAAATGTAGTCGAGAATATGTCAACAATGCTGCCACAATTCACATAAATGAAATTGCTCCTCAACAATGAATGTAAAAGCCTTTCACCTGCAAAGCTATCTGCTGCTGTGCATGCAACAAAACACTCTCTTGTTCAGGTTTTGGTTGGTTTGCACCCTGGTTAGCACGCCTAACAGTGAGAGTCTTGTCTCCCATCTTAATGCCATTGAGAGCTGCACAAGCTATATCTGTAACTGAGAGATCTTGATAAACGCAAAAGGCATAGCCTTTGGAATTTCCAGTCTCCCTGTCTTTCACTAGATCAAAACCCCTAAGAGGACCAAAAGATTCCAGCAGCTCCCTCACTTGCACTTCTGTGAAGTAATATGGTAATCCACCCACAAAAATGCGGTCAGGACCTTCAAGCCCTCCAGCAGAACCAGGGGTTAAGCCAACAGCACCAAGATTTAGATTAGGATTAGGTTGGCTAGGACCAAGAGTTGCCGCAAGGGATGGATTGTAATCACTGGGCCTCCTGACCTTCACAGGCGCTCCCTGCACAAAAATTCAAAATAGTTCATGTTTTTTCTTTCAAACTAATGAATGTCATTGAAAAAAGAAGGCAGGTCTACCACGAGAAAGAAATTAAATTATGTTAAAAACGTAATTAAATTTACCTCAAAGATAATGCCGTCTAAGGCCATTGCATTGCTTGCCTCCTCAACAGATCTCATTTCCACAAATGCGAACTTCTTTTCATGGTTTATGTAGACATTGACAACAGCATCCCCTGTGCATATAAAAACAAAACAATGAGATTCACTACAGTAATAGAAACGTGCACCAAATAAATGATTAGCTCAAGGACTTGAAATGAAAGTCCTCCTACCTGGACCTGCAGTATTTCCTCCAATTGCAGCCATAACCTGGCTAAAAAAAGTTGCAACCGACTGCATGGAAAATTGGAAGACTACATTTATTTGCAAAAGCACCAACAACAGATCATGAACAAAATAATAGAAGTAAAGCTATATGAAGGGAAAACCTGCTCATTTGCTGTAGGTGGCAGACCTCCCACGTATACCCGCCTAGCATGTCTAGTGGCCTGCCAATAAAGATTTTACATACTATTCTACAACAAGCATCAACCTTGTAAAGATGGGAAAGGAAGTAACAAAATTTTCACACCAACCTGCTGAGTCATTGCTTGGACTGGCATAACAGGAAGAGTGCCAAACGGCTGCATGGAATGACAATTAACAGTGTCAACATCCAAGTGAAGTTCTGAGAGGGAGTGTGTGAGTGTGTGTGCATATATATGTATATATATGTATGTATATGTATACCTGCCCAGCTCCTAAAGGGAACATGTTTGGAAACATCCCTGGAAGGGGTGGAGCTGTCCCAGGAATTTGACCTGCCAGAAAGAGAGAGGGAGGAAACAATTTCTTCTCAGAGTGGTCAAATAAAGTTTTTAAGCAGTCAATTAATAGCTAAAGTATTTTTGTGGTTGAAACATCTTTCGCAAAATCCTTTTCATAATCCATCATAACATCCTCTAATGTGCATTTGCAAACCAAAAGAGAAAATACATAACTTATATGTTAAACGATTTTAAAACTACCGAAAGAGGCAATAGTTGCAGGTGAAGACGAACAAGACCCATCATACCGGTGAATGGTCCTCCTTGTACATAAAAGCTAGAGAAGTCGGCTCACGCATATTGTCAGCACAGTGGGGCAAGTAGCCCTACATTGCCTTCTTAACAATGGACAAGACAAAGAAACAAACAAAGCAAACACCAACACAACAAAAAACCAGAAGCCTCTCAGTTCCAGAAGTAATTTTACTAACAAAGAAAAAATTCAGTACAACCCAGTAAGACCACCTAAAATGCTACATGCGTAGTAGAAATTTAACATAAAGAATAGCTTACCAAAATGACACCGTCCTATTTGATAGGAACTTTCCACTCTATATCAAACAAGGAGAAAAAAGAAGTTATATGTACATAAACATCATAGATTTTAAGACAAAACATACCAGTGGCAGCGACAGCGGCAGCAGCACCTAACATTGCTGAAGGAGGGGGCGCCATATCAAAACCACTAATCCTTTTGCTGAAAGCAAAAATGTTAATAGGATTGCAAAAACCAGCCTAAGCAACCACAAGCCACATGAACTTTAATCTGACCCACGTAGGTATAAGCTCACACAGACAAGTTAAAGGAATCATTGTATATACATGGGTGCAAGTTCGTATTTTACGAGCAGTAATATCAGATTTCAGACGATATCAACAAATGCCAGTTATTTCTCAGTCCAATTTTCTACAAAAACTGCACCCCATTAGACTGGTGACAACTGATAACTTAAAAAAGCTAATCATTTTAATCTTCACATAGTGATGGAAAAAGGAACTTCAGCATTCTACAGCAGTAGCCCAGGCCTATCATATGACAATTTTTCTTTGTAACTTCGAATAGATGTTTGAGCGCTCTACAAAATGAGCCAACATACTATAAATAACGAGAAAATGACCCTGTGACACAATATTAGCAGATTATTGTACAGAGTGATGTAGCATAAACATAAATATTGTTAATAATGACATCACCCTACACTGGAAATCAGTGACAAGAATGCAAAAGACAAGGCAACATAATTCAAAGGTACATTTACAAGAAGTGGTGACATTATGGCATACCTCTTCGAGCGGGAGCGAGATCGAGACCTTGACTTGTGCTCTGACCTGCCCCGTGATCGAGATTGACGCCGGTGCCTGTCTTCTCTCTCTCTGTCAAAATCTCTGTGCCTGTAAATAAGGATGAAGAAGACTTCTAAACTTTCACCGAGAAATAAAATGTCATAGTCAAATATTCTCTAAGCACATTAGGGGAAGGTGAAAGTGTAGGGACAATAGCTAGGCTTGGCCTAACCCTCATCTTAAGCCAAGCTCTAAGGGGATTCAGCTGAAGATGCAATGGGAAACAAACATAAACACCAAAGGGCTATTGCTTCTATTACCTATCAAAATCTCGACTGCGGGGAAAATCATCATCATCATCCCTCTCTCGTCCCCGCTCCCTTCTCTCACTGCGATCCCTGTGCCGATCCCTGTGCCGATCACGGTCCTTTTCCCGATCACGATCCCTATCTCTGTCCCTGCTCTTTTCCTTATCTCTGTCTCTGTCACGACTCTTCTCTCTGCCTCTGTCCTTCTCATGATCACGGTCCCGCTCCCGGTCCCTCTCTCTCTCCTTATCACGACCTCTATCCCTCTCTTTGTCACTGCTCTTTGAAATCTCCCTTTCATAATCATGTGAGCCGCGCTGCAAAAATTTAAGTATGTCAGGATCTCCTCAGACTTAACAGTCCAAAGGAAGTAAAATGGCAAGGTGACCAAGGTACCAAAATCAGAGAAACCAAGCACTTAGAGCAGAAAGACAAATCACATTGGGCGAATTAGTTCGCTAAAAGGCATAATTAGTCATCTAGCTAAGTCAGAAATCAATTTCAAGGCCTACTGCATCATTATGCTTTTCCTACTTGATAATCTGGCAAATGTCCTCGCGGGAAACCACGTCAAATTTTCGCAAAGGGTTCGTTTTCTTGTTCACCCAAACAGCAAAAGAGAAAATAACCCACCTTCCTTTCGCCAGTAGAACAAACCCTGCCTATTTGGCAGATTGGTGTGAAGATAAAACGAGATCGATATTATCCCCAAAACACAGAGAAAAGAGCAAAAGAGCAAAAGGCGCAAAATTGACCCATGCACCTAGTAAAAATCGTCCAAGTAAGTTATCTAAAGGAAAAATTCTACCGATGTGTGCATATCGATCTATTCAAGCAAACAATCCTCCAAGAGTGATCTCAGCAAATTTGACCTAAAAATGACGTCGAAAGCGAGACCTAACCACGAATCGATCATTCCTGCGCCACACCAACAGGCAACCAATCCCTAAACAGCACTCCATAACTTGATTGCAAAAAAGATTTAAGCCTAAAAAACAAAGCGAAATGTGCTAATCACCTGAGATCTGGAGTCGCTGCGATCATCAGGACCGCGGGGAGGTGGAGAACCGCCGCGGTGGCCGTCGAGATCATCTCCGTTCCCTTCGTACCTCCCCTCGTAGTCCGTCATCTCGACCGTCGATAACAGTGCCGTTCGACCCAGTTCCGATTCGGTGACTGAACTGGCTACAAGCTCGAAGCAAGTTCGCGTTCTAGGGCTTCTTCATACGCAGCTTTACTGGATGCTTGATTTATATATGCCCGATGTGAGAGAGAGAGAGAGAGGGGGGTGAACTTGTAAATTCGGTTGCAGATTTTGATGTCGCCGCCAATGAGCGATCAATTACAATTATCATTTTTAATGCGTTACGCGAGATTTTTCCTAAAATCAGGATATGGAGAGAATTTGGGTAAGCCCTTAAACTGCTTATCTGAATTCTTTGAATATAAAATTCGGAAATATTCTTTTAAAATAAAAGAAAATATATATTTTCTCAACTTGAGAGTGACGGTAGAAAATGTAGATTCCATGTTATTTTCGAATGGCTACTATCGGATAGGCTCGTATAATAGAGACTCGCGCCTGGGATAAGTCATTGGAGTTTCGGTTCTTGCGTTGTTGGTCTATACTTACTGATAACATACCCCAGGTTAACAAGCATAATGTGAATCAAATATTTTTATGATAGTATAATTGTTAAAGTATGATACATTTTGCTAATAGGCATGCGGCTATCTTTGATAAATGGATTGGGTGGGGACACTAATATCATATGTGTAGGGTTCAACTCCCGAGCTCTGCAAAAAGACCTAGTAAAAGTAAAAAAAGAGTTAGAGATAAAAACAAACCAAAAATAGGTTTAGTTTGCCTAGTAAAATCTCAAAAAATAGGAATAAAAATTGACATACTCTAAAAATAATGAATGGACATCAAGCGGGACATACTTATGCTTAATAACTAGCACATAATCATAGATCAAATTATGTATAGCATTTTAGGAGACTCGATTTGGAAAAGGAGCACGGCACAAATTACGCATGACATTTTAGGAGACTCAATTCGGATAAAGAGCATGACCCAATTCAATTCCTCAAATAGCTAAGTACAAACAATTTCATGTTTGGGCGACATTCTAGGCTTTAATTATTTCAAAATAATGTGATTTTGTAAAATCCTACAAATGTCGGTATTGTTTGCATTAGAAAAAAATTATCTAAAAAGTCTTAAACCTATTACAATTATGCCAATTGAGTTATAAACTTTTGCATTTGTGCCAATTCGGTTAATTCGGTTTGTCGGTGTCGATGTGGTGTCGTCGGCGCTAATGTGAATAATTTTTAATAATATTTTAGTATTTTTCAATTTCTTTAGTTTTTTTATTTCACTAGGCGAGGGCCTGTGAGGGCTTGCTGCAGCTAGCCTTCACCCAGTGACCGATAGAGGTCGTTGGCCACAACTAAAAAGAAAAGAATAAGACACGAAAATTTAAAAAATAATTAAAATATTAGTAAAAGATGTACACGTCGGCGCCGGTCAACGAGATGAACCGAATTGACATAAATACAAAAGGTATGAGACTCAATTGGCTAACATACATTATCACAATTATAATAGGTTTATGACTTTCTTAATTATGATGATGAATGGGTGGACTCAATTCACATTAAACCTTAAGCTAAGTCTATCTTATTATTGTTCATATTAGGATTCGGCACACAATCAAGTTGAAGTAAAATGTAAAGTGAGAAAGAGAAATCGAGACACAATACTTTATCTTAGTTTACCCTTAAATTAGGGCTACGTCTAGCATAAGATTCCACTACAATTAGCACATTACATCTCTCGTCACATCACTTGATTACAAGCAAAAAAGAGTATGTATAGCATTAGTTATTCATGAGCCGAAGCCCAAACTATTAATGAAGAATTATGGGCTTAATTCGTAAAAGCCATAGTGCTTTCCTGTCACATGGGCATCTTACGTCGACTTATTTTCCATGCCCCAATAGCCTAATAGTTCCAATCAATAACAAAATGTATCAGTTCTTGGATTAGGGCAGCTGGGCATCTTATGTCGACTTATTTTCCATGCCCGCCCAAATTGATCTTTAGGTTATGTTTGGCTTTATAACTAAATAATGAAAAGCTAAAATTTGTAGCCAAATAGAATATTTTGTAGGTAAACTATAACCTATTTAATGACTAATCAAGCCCTCTTAGCAGAAAATCCGGCCAAATACAGCCCCCGACCGTAAAGGATACCGGAGTATGAAATGAATTAAATATTACCTAAGTAGACACTTACCGTCGATAATGTAATGATTTTTAATTTGTGTTATTATTCGCCTGCCTATTCTTTACCCACGGTGGGTGTCCACATAAGTAATGTTTAATCCATGTTACACTCCGACATACTCCGATAGGCATATCTACTAGAAGAAGGACTTGGTTAGATATTTTATGTCGATGACATTGCTTGATTGGGAAATTGTAAGTACAAGAACTTGATCAAAGAGTAATAAATCGACATGAAGAAAAATAGAAATTTGCCCACTTTACAATTTACACACGAGTAATCACTTATCAACTTCATCCTAGATCGTAACTCGTGTTATATGAAGTATGAATGAAAACAATGAATTGATTCTTTTCGTTTTTGCTTTAGGGTCAGATGGTTGTCTCCATCAGCTTTTGGGCCTTTCAATCACTCCATCCCCTTGGTGTTGCTTAAAAGGGAGCGCTCCCCCGCATCCACTAGGTGCACTTCCGATTTTAACTCGTGGATTGCTCTCAACAAGGCTCAAACCAAGAAAAAATATTGCGTACAATAAGTTTGCCACGACAGATTTAAAATAGACATTTCATATCACGATACGTATCAAGACATGCCCATCTGTCAGAAATTTTGAAATTCCCTCTCTCCTCTCTTTTTGTTTTCTCTCCCACTATTGAGAAAAGCTGTCGCTCTACTATCTTTGTGTGTCCTTCTCCATGACTTCGTGCTGCTCTCTCTCTCCCCTCCCACGTAGCTCCAATCCATCTTCTAAGTCTAGTGAGCTTGAGTTGAACCTTTCGCGCGCTTCATTCCCATTACCTATGTAGCAATGACACTCTTCGGGGACCTCCATATCATGTTTGGCACTCTCCAACATGTGACCAACACATGATTAGCACTTCAGACACCCAGCAACACACGAGTCTAGTATCTCAGCACGCTATTTTAACACACACGGGATTAATTTTAAATATTTTTAATAAATTAGGGATCAAAATGTAGATTTATCAAAAATATATATACTTAAGTCATATATTCAGTCATTTCAAAATTAATATGCCTAGTCGGCAAAAAAAAAAAAAAACGTGAATCCCTAACAAAAGAGGAAGACGTAGAAACTCACCTATATATATATATATATATATATATATATATATATATATGAATATATGACACTTCATCATGTATGTATTAAAATATATATTTAATATACAACGTGTTCGGACGTGTCGGAATTCTCTATTTTTTGAGAAATCATGTATTGTGTCGTGTCGTGTCACATGTCGTGCCGGTGTTACATGGCTCATTACTACGGAAGTGTATTTTTCTTCACTTCCGACCACGGCATTGCATTCCGGAGCCCCATTGGCAACTCTGGTTTGTCTTTTGCATTCAACGAGCTCAAGTTAGGGTTTTTCTCCTCTTTTGCAATCACATAACAATGAGCTCAAACTAGTTCTAGATACCTCTACGAATTGTATGTTTGTCTCCAGCTCGTAGAATGTGTATAAAATTGATAATGCGCTCATACTGATTACTTCTAGTTTCAATGAAATATTTGTAGACAAATGTTATCTACTACGTACGTATAGGGCATGTTGCACGAACAATAAGTAGAGAAGAGGGCTTATTAGGACTTCACGATGGATTTGGAGCTGGCTCCTTTGGTATGTGGTTAGTTTTTATTCTGGTTAGTGCTTAGGTTGCATAACTCGATTCTTGACTATTTGTGGCAGTCTTTCTGGTATTGCATCTTCAACAGGTGAGTAATCCGCATAGCTAGAATATTGCATACTTATGGATAGTACATAAGAGCTGCTTCCCAAAGTGCCATTTCACTTCCTTTCCATTTTCCTGAATGTCATCCTCAAAGAATGACTCTCATAATACTAAATCATACGGTTATGAGTTTAAGGAGTTGCTGAGTTCATTTCGTTATGAGTTAAATGATTGCTTCTAGCGACACCTTTCTACAACAAATTTTATGACTATTCATAGATCTTATATCATTTGCAGTTTGCACATCTTCAGATTACATAGTTTTAACATAAAATTGAGTAGTTAATTCGTGTAACTTATATTGTACTTGTTTGGTGTTTAAATTTTTCAAAGCCAATTTTAAACGACCGGAGGAAGTCATTATGTCATGCCTCGCATCCATCGGGCATGTCAATATCCCTTCTCAATCGTTAAGTTGTGATGTCCCGGGACGCGTCACCGATCCATTCAAAATTTTATCTTTTAATTAAGCGCATGTGGAACGTGATACTTTCCCGGACAATAAATATACAATAGGGATAGAATAGCAAGATATCACATCAATATTAACAAAAGATCACTTTTATTTATTTATCTTGTTAACCTTGGGAAATACGTATATACAAGTCCTACCTCGGGGCCACTTTCTACAACCATAAAAAAAAAATACTAGGTTTAGATTAGGGTTAACGTAACTTCGTACTAACTCAAAAAGGGATCCATGTCCACTTTTAGATTTCCATAGCTAAGGACCTGAAAAATGGTTAACAATAACGGGTGAGATATAAAATCTTAGTGGGTCAACGTCTAAGTCCGAGTAGGGTGCCGATTCGCTCAGGGCGGCCTAAACATACATGTCAATGTCGATAACGGATCAATAGTGTGCGACTCTCGCAACACTATAGCTATCACATGATTAGGCGCAACTCAACAGTTAACCATCAATCACATATCGGCTTACCCCGCCTTGGCTCACATATTATATAGTACTTAACATGGCATTCAACCACACACAAATCAATACTCACAACCAGAATACTGATCACAACTTTCATGCCAAATATGCAATAAATAAATTGCACGTAATCAAACATGTGGTAAATAAATTGCACGTGATCACCCGCACACAATTCAATCACCATCTTGAAAGTTGCCAATCAATTTATTACATAAGCTAATTTATATGGTTATTCCCAATATCGACATCACAATTCAAGCATAGAACGATCACAAACGAGTATTAAAACTACACAATAATATTAGTAAAATAATAAATAGATAGCTTATCGTCAAAACCTTGACGGTTTATCGTCAAAACCTCGATAGCTTATCGCTTAAAACCTAAATAGCTTATCGTCCAAGCTTCGATAGCTTATCGCCAAAGCTCGATAGCTTATCGTCCAAACCTTGATAACTCATCGTCAAAATCTTGATAACTTATAGTCCAAACCTCGATAGTTTATCGTCAAAACCTTGATAACTTATCGCTCAAACCTCGATAGCTTATCGTTAAAACCTTGATAGCTTATTGCCCAAACCTCGATAGCTTATTGTCCAAACCGATAGCTTATCGACCAAGGTTAACTAACCTAACCATGGTTAAGAAAAAATAACTATGGTTAACATAAAGTAACTATAGTTAACGAAAAGTAACTGCGGTTAACGAAAAGTAACTATAGTTAATTGAAAGTAACTATGGTTACTTTAACTAACTAGGATTGACTAACCCGACCACAGTCAACTAACCCAACCGTAGTCAATTAACTTAACCTAACCATCATTAACTAAACTAACCAACCATTAACATAAACTAATCTATCCCTAAACGTAATTAACGACCTAATCGGAGATTAGGGGTTAACTCACAAATAATGGTCGGTGACGACGAACAATCGGCGGTGATAACTTGAGCGTGACAATGGCACTCTCGGTCTCTTGGCTTGACACGGTGGTCGGCAGCTTGAGCTCGGGGGTGGCGCGTGGCTTGGCAACGACAACCCACGATAGCGCCGCAACGAACGACGAACGGCGAAGTTTGAATTGACGCCGAACGAACCGAGTCTCCATCAACCAACTTCATTTCTGCCCAAATCCATGAAAATTCAATGGTTTTTTTCGAAAATCAGCCCTCGGATCCGAGTTTCCCTTGATCTTACGGTTGCGTAGGAGAAAACGGAGCTCACTTCACCCTTCGTACGAGCTCAAACGAGCGATTTCTTCTCGGGCACGCGCAGAAAAGAGAGAGAGAGAGAGAGAGAGAGAGAGAGAGAGAGAGAGAGAGCTTGAGATGGGGGAGGCTTCCACGAAATTGAAGAGAGAGAGAGAGAGAGAATATTCCCTAAGCTTCTTGAACAAGCTATATCCAAGATAAAATCCCCTCAATAAATGCCATGCCTCTAAAGTTTTCATCCATAATGGGTTTTTGGCTTTTCTTAATAATGCAAGAAGGGCATTTGGTCATTTCACAAGCAATAGTAAGTTAGTCATTTGGCACAAATGATTAAGGGTACTTTGTTAATTTAGCATCAATGGTAAAATAGTAATTTTGCAAAGGGATAGAATGGTCATTTCAAAGCAAAAGGGTAAAACAGTAAATTTACCTTTAAGGGTAAAATGGTAAATTCACTTCTAAGGTTCGGCTAGGATTAGGCTCAAGCGCGAATTATCTCCGAGCTTCGATTCGACGACTCAATTATCCCGGCTTGATTTCCCTTGTCCAATGCCTTAAGTTTACACAATACCCTCCTCGGTTCGATAAATCAATGTCTAACGATTGTCCATTAATCCTCGAAAATTTAATATTATCAACCAGACTAAAATTCATGGTTAAAATCCATCGAATTTATTTATCTTACAAATGTCGAATTTTCGGGATGTCACACATTAGAATATCCATCCATTGTGATTTTTGTTCCATTGAACATGGGTTTTGCCGAGATTATTATTGTTTCTCTATCTTAAAGTCATCACATCAGTTCATTGCATGTGTAAAGTTATCGAATGGTTGAATCGGAGGGAATTCTTCTCTCATACTATGTGAAACATATTTTGGTTTCTTAATTCTTCACTTAGAGGTAAATTGTATTTATGTTTTACTAATTTAGTCATTCTTATATATTGATGCAACCACCATACATCATGCTGCCAGGGATTATGAATGGATGTTGCCCATTCTCCAGTCAAGTATTTAATAGTTTGGTGCATTAACTTATGTTTATCGACATAGTTTGTTTAAATATCCTTCAAGTTTTGGGAAAATTTCAAATAAAGGTCTAAAGTACCATCATTTTCTTAAATAAGAGCATGAAGTAGACTTTGTTTCAAAGAAACATGGCATAAAGTGCCCTATTTGTTTCAAGGGTTAATACCACAAAAAACTCTAAACTAGTACCCATGTGACAAATTTATCCGAAACTATTTTTTTTATCATAAAAACCCTAAAATTGGTATACTTGTGACAAATTTACCCCAAATTACCTTACCAAAAAAAAAAAATACCCCAAATTGGTACACCTATGACAAATTTACCCTCCGTTAGTTTTCGTTAAATTAACCATCAAATTACTAAGTTAAATAGCACGTGGCGGTTCATGGGTCTACCACTTTAGGGTTTTTACCATTTGCTTGTCACGGGTGTATCAATTTGAGATTTTTTGTCGTATTAACCCGGTTTAACGAAGAGTGAATTTGTCACGGGCGTATCGGTTTGGGATTTTTCGTCATAAAAAAAATTAGTTTATGGTAAATTTGTCACAGATATACCAATTTAATATTTTTGATGGTCAAAAAAATAGTTTAGGGTAAATTTGTTAAAGGTGTATCAGTTTAAGATTTTTCGTGGTAAAAAAAAAAGTTAAAGGTAAATTTGTCACATGTGTACCGGTTTGCGATTTTTCGTGATATTAATCCTTATTTCAAAGAAGGGCCTGATCAAAGTGCATTTTTGTCCTTTAACCATTTTAAGTCTTTTTCATTTTCTTCTTTTTGGGTTTTCCTTTCTTCCCTTTTTTCTTTTCTTTTTTCTTTTCTTTTCCCTTTTTCTTTTTGTTTCCTTTTTATTTCCCTCCCCCAACCAACGCCGACCTCGGGCGAGGGCATCTGTCGCGACCTAAAATTAAGCTAACAGATTATCGGGTTAATTAAATCAATTAGCCTAATTCGAACCTTCCAAGTCCTACCGAATCGCAACTTAGGTTTGTTTTATGCAAGATTGTTAAATTAGAGCCACCATTAAACATTTAAGGAAGGTTAATTAGAAACCTTAATAAAATAGCGGGAGAACTATTTTATTTCTACGAACCGGAGAAAATGAGTTTGAGGACTTGGTTACATTAATTTGAAAAATTAGTGCCATTTCGGTACCAATTTCATGAAAAATCATTTTCGATGATTAAATTACAAAAAAATGTGATATGAAAGACCATATGATATACGAAAAAAAGAGTATGATTTTTTTTTTTGTGTTTTCTCGGTAAAATAAAACAATCAAAAGCTTGAAAAAAATAAATAAAAATGCCCATAATATACCTTTTAATTCTAAATTTTTCAATAAATTCACTCATTTGTAAAGATCTAGGCTAGAACAGAATTTTATCCGCCACATCCTCAAAGATTCGAGCTAGTATGCGGATAGATGTATAGAATAACATCATCCATTTTCCCAAAGGGCAGAACACGAAAATTCTATACTAAATTATAATCCAATTCCATAAGATTATGGCCAAGGCATATAATTTATTTTCCGACGGGACAAGGCACATGGGAGCATATATTATGAGCATGTTTATTTGAAATTATGCAAACTTTGTAATAAAAATAAAATAAACAAACAAGACCATACAAGAAGTAAAGTCAACTCTGAAGCTCTTGAATTTGCTAAATCTTAAAGGGGTGGCCGAAATATCCTTGTGGGTCCACTTTCCTTATCCAAAGTTTAATCTTAATTTTGAGAAAATTAGCTTTAAGATTTGAAAATTTAACTTCAGATAATTCTCAAACATTTGGATATTATAAGGCAACTCAAACATCGGATAAACAATCCAACCTACTCATGTATTAAAGATAATCCTTGAGATCAAAAAGTCTATCCACAATAAATCTTACATTATCCAATTAAGAGATTCTCACTTATTATAGAAAGTCCAATTCAATTGATTATCATCCATGACATGAGACAAGGCCAAATTAGTAAAGATTATATAAACCAACCAATCATCGATCACAACTCAAAACAATGATCATCCGCAAGACACTAAGATATGCATGAAAATTACATAGATGTGCAGTCAAGCAAAATCAATTAATGAATTCAAAATATTGTGAGAATGAGAGTGTTACCTAATTTGGTTAATCGAATTGCCAAATTTGAATCTCGGACGAGTTTGTGGATCAACCTTATGGAAGGATTGGTGGTTCGTAGATGACCATGGCTTGTATCGATGGCTTGGTACTGAATTACTTGTGACCGAGAGCAAGAAGGAACAATGACAAAAAGGACAAAGCTTTCCTTAGCTTTCCACATATAAATACATTCAAGAAGAAGACAAGTCCAGCCGCTTCCACACTTCACAATTTCCTTGCAAAAAACAAAAAAAATAGTATTTTGCTTACAACAAATAAAATCACGTAACATCAAACATAATTATTAAATTTGGGCAAAAGAGAACTACTCCACCGCTTGGACTAAAACGTAAAATTGGTGCTGATGAGGTTGTCCTTTGTTGTTGAACGCGCCGGTGTTCTGGGACTACTACTTCAATGAGAACTCCTTGGTAATGTCAACGTAACATTAAGCTTCTTGGTGGTATAGCGGTTCATCACGGATTTACGTCTCACTAGAGGATCGACTTCGGTGGACAGAAGCAGGGCGACAATGGCTCGTTGTAGCGCCACCGACTGTTCAAACGATATCTCTTCAACAAAACAGAATTGATAGGACACTGCTAGGATTGCAAGATATTTGAAGGCGACGTTGATTTATGAGCAATGAACCGATCACATTGGCCTCACACTAGAAAGGAGACGCCTTTGAAGAGTGTGGTGTCCATAGTAGTCTACTGCATTCAAAGGAAAATTTTAGTGAAGAACAGTGAAGCCATAAAGTAAAATTTAAGAAGAAAAGGCCAAAGAAGGAAGTCCTCATGTGACCAAAGAAGAATTTTTTTTATTGTCCTCCCCTCCTTTCTTCACATGTGATTTAATTCTTGGTTCTCCTTGCCTTTCAATCACTACGCGTCTTCGAGAATTGTATTGCGGGTTCACCAATTATTCCTCTCCCCTTTGAGCCTTGATTTCATGGCAATGACGAAGCCACAAACTCGGGATACGGACCGTAAGGAATGCGGTGCCTCGCTTGGTAATCCGGGGTCTTCACGGTCGAAGCAAGTAAGTCGTGATATGGCTAAATAATCTACAAACTCATGCTCGGCAAGGTTAGATAGATGCAGAAACAAAGCGTACCCATGATCGAATGGAATCAAACACAATATGTTAAAAGTGTGCATTGGTCATCCAGAGAAGTAGAATCCTTGTTGTGTGAGAATTCCTCTGTCTTCTATTGCCTCTGGAGACAACCCAATGTGCTTGACTTTTTGTGTGTACCCATCCTTTATATGTGGGTATTGAAGAAGTGGAGTTGCAGCCACTAGTGACCCAGAAGCGCCGGGGAAGAAGACTTTTGCTGTGTGTAAAAATTTTGTGGCCTCCGATCCCGCCAAGAGAAAACCCTCCCTCCCTCATGTGTTACTCTCCACTATATGGCCATATATTCAATAAAGTGGCCTCCTCCAATCCTGGACTATAAGGCTCTATTTATAGGTAATAAGGGACCCTAATCCTAGTCAAGGTAGGATTCATCATTGACCGTCGGATTAAAAATTCTGATCATGAAGAGTCCTAATCCATTAAAAAACTTCAATATTTTGGCCATGGAGGGTGCCATTGGGCTACTCGAATTTTCATTGTCTTCAAGGCTTAACTGTACAACCTCGGGCTCAAATTGGGCTTTAATTAATTAAATGAATAATTAATTAAAAGCCTTTAACATCTAAATGAGCATAAATGGGCTAAATTAAATCTGAAGATAGGTCTAACCCCAGTGTGAAATTCGATACCTCCTATGGACAAGTCTCGGTCGAATTTTTGATTTAAATTATGGGCTTGCTTCACATTTTTAGGCTTGAATTAAGGCTTCTTTCAAATAATATACATTTAATTGAAAGCCTTTCTAATTAAATTAAGATTAAACGGATTGAATGGAGGTAGAAACTAGGTCCAATTAGCTCACATAAAGTTCGGTACACCTCGTATCCTTAGTTGAAACTTTCATACTAAGTTTGGTCCAATCGCTATATCTAAATGATCTCAATTCATCTCTGCTTGAATGCATGACTGAAAAATAAATATTCAAAGTGTGAGGAATTATTTTTATGGGAATTTTGACTAATTCTCATTTTATGCTTGAATGAATGATTTAATGAAAAATCAAAATTTAGATGTCGCCAACCGCCCACGTCACTGTCGGGTGGGGGTCCTCTTTACCCGGGCTGGCATCCGGTGACCCTTGCCTGAGGCCGACGCTAACCGGAGGAGGGGAAAGAAAAAGGGAGAAAAAAGAAAAAAAGGAAAAGAAAATGAAAATAGAAAAAGATAATAAGGAAAAAATTTTAAAACGATAAAAGACGAAAGTATCCTTCGACTAAGCCCTTCTTTGAAACAAAGAGGGTACTTTAGGCCATTTTTTAAAATAAGATTTACTTGAGGCTCTTATTTGAGAAAGTAAGAGTACTTCAAACTCTTATTTGAAAATTTTCCTCAAGTTTTGGTGCCACTTTACAACCGCAGAACACGCATCTTTCTCAAAAGTTACAATCATTAGGACAATTTAGTTACATTCTGATAATGGCGTCATGTATTTTTTGTGGATATTGTAATATATTCTATTAATGGTTTCTTCTAGATAGATGTTAGAGTACCATAATAGATTTCATGGAACCATTTTGCATCGGGTACAACTTGTCTTTTATTGATGTGGAATTATTAGACACATATTTATCTATGCATGTTGCTTAGTAAAATGTAAATGTATTTGTCATTGCTTTATACAAGGGACTAAAAGATTCCGAAAGCATGGATAATCTTGTCACGCCCAGGTTTCACTTGTCAACGATATTGTGCGCTTTGGACCGAAGCCCGCAAAGATTTTGTTCTTTTTAGCTTCCGTTTGCCATCTTAGAAGCATGTCAGGAGCAGCTCCTTGTCCAAGCCCTCTAGCCACGACAACCACTCCTTGCCTTCGTCGGACCGGGTTATTACGGGCCTACCAACTTCCACCGTCCGAGCTTTGGCTCTGATATCATTATGTCACGCTGCGGTTCTACTTGTCAACGATATTGTCCGCTTTGGATCGGAGCTTACACGGTTTTCTTCTTCTAGGCTTCACACATAAAAATGTCCCATTGCAAGTTAAGGACAAGTGCTACACATACATAGCACTTACCTCACTATAACCAAGCGATGTGGGATTCGATTCATCCATGTCCCCTTCGCCATCTTGGAAGCTTGCTAGGAGCCACTCCATGTTCGGGTGCTTTAGCCCTATTGATTACTCTCCGCCCTCATCAAACCGAATTGTTACCCAAATTGTCAAAAGGAACCCTCATCATATTTGGATGGGAGGCTGAAGTAGCACATAATTCTTGGATGGGAGGAATACTCATCAATTTCTTCTTGATTAGGAAAAACAGAGTTAAAACACTTAGGACTTTCTACTGTAGTTTCTCGACGTTTGTAAATGTTATTGGAAAAGTTATTAGTGTTATAACTTTGATGTTTCATGTTGTGCATGTCATTTGGTTTTTCATCCATTAAAATAAATCAATTTTGAACTGTTGACCAAATAAAAGATGGATTGTCATTTTAGTCCCATTTTATAATGTGCAATCCGAGCTCAATTTTCAGCACTTACTCTTCATGCAATGACGAGCGTCCCTTAGTCGGCTAGTTTAACAAAATACCTACGCTTTGTAATACCCATCAAGTTAAAATGGAAAATGTAAAATACTAGCTTAGATCATTGTGTCCATTAGAGCCAACACAACATAATGTTTAATTCAAACTAGCAAAACTACAAGTTTTAACCATTTACTTTTTCTAAAAAAGGTAGTCTTGATAAAATAACAAATGATAACCAAACAAAAAGAACACCTCTAATGAGCAACACATTTTAAATGGTGCATATTTTGCCTCAATCCATGTACCTTTTCATTAGTGTTCTTGAGTTAATCTTTCAAATGTTGCTCATGTCATCTTTGAGTATTGCAGGTGGAATCTTCAAGATAGAATGTAGGCAAACACCAAGAAAAGAAATCACACATTTTATCCTCACAATTACAATGGACTAGCGTTTGTTTCTTGTACATTTAAATATTTTCACATTAACATGCTTACCACACTTACATTTTTTATTTTGAAAAGTTAATCGGCTCCAAGTCCTCTTTGTTGGGGTGTGGTTCATATTCCCCTGGACACCAGAGGGCTTTTATTGTGACATTCTAAATTTCTTGCCATTTCGAGACTAATGAATGTGAAGTTATCTAACGATGTATTTGAGTCTTATCTTGCTTGGATCTGATCGGTCTCAAGTTAACTGGCATCAAATGGGATCTCGAAATTGGACAATGGACAATGAAGCATGCCAACATTTGACACGAATTGGATGTCACCTCATCAAGGGTAATTTCTATTGGAAAAACGAAAAATTTGGGTTGTCGGTGCGAAATTACCATTTTGCCCCTGGGAGGTATAATTTGGTATTAAGGAAGGATGAAGGGCATTTTGGTCAATTGACACTCCCATGGGCTGCTGAAAATGTGAGAGAAATATTGGTCAATGATGGTCAATGAATTCCAAGATATTTATGAAAATAAGGCCAAATATGAATTTTTGGATAATTATTCATAATTAACCCTATTGACCTACTATTCACATCTTGACCAACCCCAATTATTAGTGATAAACACACACACACACTCTCTCTCTTCACTTTAACTGAACACTTTTGCTCTCTCCCTCTCCACGTTGTCCCCTTCTTCCTCTTCATTTCCTCACGAACAAAATGCATTACGCTCGGCCAGCTCATTGCGCTGCCTTGACTGCTTCACTATTCTGGCCATAACTTCTTTGTTCAACATTTGATTGAGGTGAGATTACCTCCATTTGAAAGCTTATCGTCTTATCTTTCTAGGGACATATTATAAGCTCAATTTGGCCTGGTATTTTTTCCCATAGGTCTGTTTGAATGGACAAAGGTATGGACCAGGTAGAATCTGACCCGGTTTGAGAGAGAGCCTTCTTGCATCGGTTTCCAGAGCTCATTTGGCTTCCAAATTGTGGTGAGACCTTCTATACATGTTGTACTTTAGTTGGCTGGGTTAGGATTGCAAGTTTAGTTGAGATTTGAAGAATTTTCATTGGCTAATTTGAGGTGAATTATAGAGGACAGATCTGACCATTTGCACACCTAAAGGAATCGGACTGATTGGAAGCCTTAAAGGCGTCATTTTGACTTCAAATTTTCGGTCAAACCTCTATAATCATATATTGAGAGGTTAGCAAGAAGATTATGGGATAATTTGAGGTTTAGAGGAAGTTTAATTGCTGATTTAAGTTGGTTGTTGCAAGAACAGTTTCCGGTTAGCCGCTGCCCTGTTCGAGTTGAAGCTATTGGAGGCTATTTAAGTTGTCAATTGGCTTTGAAATCCTTGGTAAAACACCTTAGGATATAGTATAATGTGTTATTGTGGAGTACACGAATTGGATTGGAGTTTGAAGTGGTTTCATGGCTGATTTGTGCAATTGAACTCAAACCGTATACTACCCTATTTTTGGACAGAATTGAAGTTGGACCTTGAGGCTTTATTTGGTGGATTGAGCTAGTTCAATTTGCTTGGTAAGTGACTCATAACCCTTTATTAGGACGTTAGGGTACTAAGGGATGAATTTGTGACTTAATTGATGAGTTTATGAGATGAATTGTGCTTGAATTGCTAGAGGCCGAATGTGGCCTAACATAGCTGAATCTTGTGTGATTCCTTGGGGTGAACTTGTGATCCTTTTCATGGTTAAATTGGCAATATGTGTACTTGGTGCTCATGTGTTTGCATGGTCGTATGACATTTGGCCTTGAATAGCATTTGTGTGAGGAAGTATGCTCGAAATGGCAAGAAAATGAGTTGTGTGATTGATTCCCTATATATATGAGATTGTGCCATGTAATGAAAGTATACGGCCATGATTACTCCTTTTAGTAAAAGAAGAATCGGTTTCTCACGTCTAAAGCATTGTTATTTGCTTGATTGAAATGTACTTGACCATGAAGTCTGTTGAAAAACAAGATTGGCTTGTGAACCTTATGCAACGAGAAGCATAACATGAGATGGCAAGTTGAGGTAAATAAGCTATGAACCTAAGGGCCTATCATACCTTGGGTCTTGATCATGCGGGGATGCGGGGATAAGTGAATTGAAATTGTGATACCCCGGGTCTTGATCATGTGGGGATATGTGAAACCCTGGGTCTTGATCATGCGGGGATAAGTGAATTGAAATTATGATACCACGAGTCTTGTGCTATGCGGGGATATGTGATTCCCTAGGTCTTGTGCCATGCGGGGTTAAGAATTGTAATACCACGAGTCTTGTGCCATGCGGGGTTAAGAATTGTAATACCACGAGTCTTGTGCCATACGGGGATATGTGATTCCCTAGGTCTTGTGCCTTGCGGAGTTGTAATTAAAATTATCTTGAGGCATCGGAATGAGGGCCAAATTATTGAGTTGAGAAAGGAGAAATGAATGTGAAATGTGAATTGATTCCTAGAATACGAATTTGATATTGTGCTAGTACGTTAAGCTTGGCCATTGGTATCAAAAGCATGAAGAGCCTGACGAGTATTGACGTGGGCATACCCATTGAAAAGAGAATTGTGATGAAATTGAGAAGAAATCCTTGCATATGAACTTGTTATGGTGCTAGCACGAGGAACGTGATTTTGATAAAATGGATGCCTTGGAATTGTATTTGTTGTATGCCATTCATGATGACTTGTTATGATGCATTGAGTGCCATACGTTAAATTGCTTGATGAACTATTATCTATTGTTTTAAAAGATGTATGGAGGTACTAATGGCCTAGTTTAGGTTTAGGGCTATCTTCTTGAGATTTATATCTCACCCCGTCGTGGGATTAATATTTTTAGGTCTCAAATGATGGAAACCGAGCTTGACAAGGGTGAATATTTGAGAAAATAATGGTAGAAAATGGATTTACTTTTGTGACCTTAAGGATTTCATTTTGTCTGGAAATTAGAATTGAAACCTTTGGACTTGTAATTGGTATTGTGAACAGACGTACCTTCTTGTCTCGAGTCATCTTGTATTAAACTTGCTTGGAGATGTTTTATTGCTTCCGTATGCTTGTATCCTTTGGAAGTTTTTAAGTTGTAGGCCGAAGAATCCTGGGAAATCATTCATTGAAGAACAGACTGGTGGGATGTTCTCGTACTCGTCGGGTTCGAGACGTGACATTTACGATTTAAACCCGTAATTTTTTATTAGTAGTTTAGGCTTGAGCTTATGAATAGCTACTGCTATATATTCTCTTTTTTGCTTGTAATTGAATGATGTAATAAGAGATGCGATGTGCTAATTATAGTAGAATCATCTGCTGGACGTAGCCCTAGTTTAAGGGTGAACTGGGATAAAATCTCGTGTCTTAATTCTCTCTTTACGGCTCGTTTTACTTTACTGTGATTGTGCGTCAATCCTAACATCCGGAATCGGAGCGAGGTTTGAGGTTTGGGTTTTGTTGGTGAAGAGAGATCCGAAAAAAATCAAATCTTGAGAAGGTGTCGGCCGGTCAATCACGGATTGAAGTAGAGAAGTTCAAAGAAAAGTGTTTTGAGTTATGGAAGTTGAAGATGGAGGCTTTACTCGTGGACAGAGATCTATGGTACCTAAACGAAGAAGATAAATCTGAGGCGATTACCAAAGATAAGGTGAAAGAGGAGGAGATTGTGTCCACATCTAATCAATTGAAGGCGTGGATCGGCAGCGATCGGAAATCGCGAAGCCTAATATGGCTATGTCTTATTGATAATATCTTGGTGGATGTGACTTTTGAGAAGACGGCAAAGGATCTCTAGACTAAGTTGGGAAGCCTTTATCAGAGGAAGTCGCTTGTGAACAAGTTATTTTTGTGAAAGCCACAATACAACCTTCGGATGAGTAATTGTGATTTGTTTTCCACACACTTAAACGAGTTTAATTCTATCTGTGAGTAAGGTGAAAGAGGAGGAGATTGTGTCCACATCTAATCAATTGAAGGCGTGGATCGCGGCGCGATCGGAAATCGCGAAGCCTAATATGGCTATGTCTTATTGATAATATCTTGGTGGATGTGACCTTTGAGAAGACGGCGAAGGATCTCTAGACTAAGTCGGGAAGCCTTTATCAGAGGAAGTTGCTTGTGAACAAGTTATTTTTGTGAAAGCCACAATACAACCTTCGGATGAGTAATTGTGATTCGTTTTCCACACACTTAAACGAGTTTAATTCTATCCGTGAGCAGCTTGCATCTATTGATGTTACTCTATATGAGGAAGATAAAGCATGTACTTATTTGTGTTCACTACTGAATTCATGGGAACATATAATTATTTCAATTGGCACTGGTGTCAGTGCATTATCCTTTGAGAACATTGTACCTGCATTTTTGTCCGAAAAGATGAGAAGAGCAAGTTCTGATAATGAAACAAATGAGCCTCTTTTCATAAGAAAAAGGAGTAGTGAAGGATCTACATCTAGATTTGGTGTAAAAAATAAGTCTAGAGGAATATCTAAAAGCCAAGATCAATCCGAAATAAAGTGTTGGAAGTGTGGAAAAGCTGGACACTTGAAGAAGGATTGCAAAAGCAAAAGTGTGGGTCCGGAGAAGCGAGATGAGACACCGTCGTCTAATACAAAAAAGGATGATGACAATAGCGCGGGAGATATATATCTTGTTTCCAACTCATCGTAGGTTAACCGTAATGCATGGATAATTGATACTGAAGCATCTTTTCACACGACGCTTCATAGAGATTGGTTATGTTATTATGAGTCACATCATAGAGGTACAGTGCAGATGGGAGATGATACGACGCTTGACATTGTCGGTCGCGGAACGATAAAGCTGAAGATGAAAAATGGGACAGTCAAGAATCTTTCAAATGTGATGCATATTCCTCGTCTTACCGGGAATCTTATTTACGTGAGAACTATGGCTGATACCGGCATTACTTTCACTAGTGATAAGTATTCATGCAAGCTGACTCGTGGACCTATAGTGATTGCTAGAGGTAAACGAGAAGGAAAACCGAGGAAATTTCTAGGGAGCACAGTGATTAGTGGTGAGAACTACATCACGGAGCGGATGGAAGAAGATTCTCCGATGCTGTGGCATCGAAGATTGGGTCATATCGATGAGAAAGGACTTGCGACCCTTACTTCAAAGAAGATAGTAGATGGAATCCCAAGCCGTTCTATGGGTTTCGGATTTTGTGAACATTATCTACCCGGGAAACAGAATTGGGTATCCTATGAATCAAGAGGAGGGATAGTGAAAGGCATTTTGGATTTAATCCACAATGACATCTTCGGTTCTATAATTGTAGCATCGTTTGAAAAATCAAGGTATCATGTTTCTTTTACTAATGACTTTTCCAAATATGTGTGGATATATTTCTTGTAGAGAAAAGATGATGTATTTGAAAATTTTCGTGAGTTCAAAGTTTAGGTGTAAAATCAGTTTAATAGAAAGATTAAAGTTTTGGGGACTGACAACGGCGGAGAATTTTGTTCAGCGAAATTTGATCAATTATGTGCGAAAATTGGTATTTCAAGGCAGAAAACAATGCCCTATTCACCTCGGTAGAATGGGGTAGCAGAAAGGCTCAATCGATCTCTCATGAAGAAGGCGAGGAGTATGTTAAGCGGTACAGGTAGACATGGCCGGTTCTTTGGAACCGGTTGTTCCGGTTCAGGGACCGGTGGTTCCGGTTCCACGAAAAGGTGGAACAGGAATCGGCCCTTGAAGGGGCCGATTCCGATTCCATTTTTTAATTTTAATTTTTAAAATAATAAATAATAAAATAAACATAATAAATTATAAAATATAATCAAATTGTACATTGCAATAAAATGTGGGGAAAAAGAAGAGAGAGGAGGAATGGGCTTGAACTTAATGAATTATCATTAAGCACCTACATATCTTCTTGGGAATAGAAGAATCAAAGCCCATGTAGTTCTTTTACCTTTGATAACCCCAACTTACCTCATTATCAATCGTCGTTATCCGTTGTGGTACTCATGGCGGTGGTATCTCTACAATCATTACTAAAAAATTCGTGTTCTCGATCCAGCTCTTGGTGTCGAAATTTCGCCTTCGTCCAATCGTCGATACAAGCTTGAGCTTCCACGGACTCTGGGCTTAATCTTGAACAATGAGAGTCCAAAACTAATCCTCCTGTGCTAAATGCTTATTCAACTGCAACTATTGAAGAAGGTGTTGCTAATATCCGGCGAGCGATGAGGGCGAGAACTGGGTAATCGATTGAGTGACTCTTCAACCACTTTAGGATTTCGAAATCAATATTATGTTCTGCATCACGAAACTCAAATTAAGTGGTTAAAAATTTTTCTAATTCAGAAATACTACACATTGCCCATTTTTGTTTTTTTTCCCTACTCTTGAGCATATTATACCATCTACTAAGTGAACTACCAGCTTCTCTACGTGAGGCGATAGATTGTAAAGATCCAGAATCACTTAAACCATATCTACTACAAAATTCTCAATATAATATTACTATAGATTCTTTAGCATCTCCTTGTATATTTGAAATATCTATTGAATCTTCCAAATGAAAACAATCATGATAATACACATTCAAATAATCTAGTAAATCGTCTAATTTAATACGTGGATAAAAAACAATACCAACTAAATAGACAAGAGAAATTTGGAAATAATAATGCAACCATTTTTCTTGCATTACTAAAATAGTCCGAGCTAATTCAGTATCTTTTTCATATTCACTAAAAACACTACCAATATTAACATACTCTATTAAAAATAAATACGTCGTAGGATAATAAATACCAGATAAAGTATTAGTAGCATCATTAAAAATTTTCAAAAAAATCTAATTTTTTTTTTGCAAACGTCCCAATGTTGCGAAAGTAAAGTAATTTCGGGAATATTTTGTGAAATAAACATACATAATAAATCTTTGTAATCAAAACTTTGACGAAGCAACTTGTAGGTAGAATTCCAACGAGTCGAAATATCTTTTGGAAATCTTTTTACCCTTCTCTCATGTTGTTTACAAAATTTTCTCCATGCTTATATAAAATGGGCACGACTCCATAAAAATTTAATTGCACCCTTTATTGGGGTGAGAGAAGTGTCAAGAGTTCATAAACCATCTTGTACACATAAATTTAAAACATGGCAAGCACATCTAATGTGAAAAAATTGTCCGCCAAAAGAGGGTTTGCAAATATTTTCTAATTCGGGATTGGAAGCGGTATTTTCGGCGGCATTATCAAACCAATTGAAAATACTTTATTTATCAAATTATATTCTTCTAAAACTTGCTTAATTATTCTATAAATATTATGAGCCGAATGTTTTTATCAAAAACTTGAAATACAATAAGTTTTTTTTAATTGGTCAAGTCGTCACCTATCCAATGACATGTGACACCCATATAAGAATGAATTTGTCAATGATCACTCCAAATATCGCTACCTATATGCACGTCCATTGAATTCCGCAAAAAATTTTGCTAAAGATTTTTTTATTTTTTTATAAAGATGAAAAATTTCGCGTTTAAGAGTACTTTTTGGAATAGTTGGTGTTTGCGGAACCAACTCAGTATTTATCAAATATTTCAAATTAAAATTTTCACCAGTAGTAAACGGAGCATGATCAAGGGTAATATATTCAGCTAATGGTTGTTTATAAAATGCATCGGTGTAACGGAATAAAGGATGAGGATTAGAATTGGTGTACCCATAAATTTGTTGTTGCGTAGTGTCGATCCCCGCTTGCGTTGGATGTTTTTTCGTCAAATGCCGACGGAATGTTCCGTAGTCGTCTCCTTTCATAAATTTATATGTTTACGAATAATATTTACAATTTATATTATACTTACCTTCGCCTTCATTACGTACATTGTCGAAGTGCAGCCACAAGTCGGATGTACTCTCTCGGCCCTCCCGTTCCGGCTCATTTGCCGTTGGCGTTTCTTCGACACCAGCAAAAGGATGAAGACTTTCTTGTGTTGGGATGTGCTCGACGTTCGGAATCGGGACAACATTGATATTATCGTTGTTGTCTTCCCAACATGCATATTCACAAGGATCATATTTAGGAATGGGATATTCGGAATCTCCCATAGTCATCTTGCCATTTCCGGCATTTACGCTTCCACTTGCCATTTTTTAGAGGATTGAGCGAATTGAGAGAATTTGAGAGAATTGTTGAGAGGATTTGTGAGAAAAATGAAAGGGGGAGGATATGTACATATAGTGAAGAATAAAAAACAAATCAATTTTTTTTTAAAAAAAAACAATGGCCAATTTGGCCGTTGCATGTTATAACGGCCCAAAGAGCCGTTGCTCTTTTGGGGCGGGCGGGCCCCTTTTTTTTTTTAATAATTAAACGGCTCGGAACCGGCCCTTGAGGGATGGTTCCAGTTTCGGGTTGGAACCGTGGGCCCGGTCAACGGGCCGGTTCCGAGCCTCGGTTCCAATTTGGCCACATCTAGGTGTAGGCTTAGCAACCGAATTTTGGGCAGAAGCGGTGGCTATCGCGTGTTACCTAAAGAACATGTCTCTCATATTAGCTTTAAAGGATTAAACACCATTTGAAGCACTATTCAAAAAGAAGCTAGACATATCTCACGTTAGAGTATTTAGCTGCGAAGCATATGTGCATGTGCCAAAGGAAAAAAGAAATAAGCTTGAGAGCAAGTCAGAGAAGTATATCTTCATTGGGTACAAGGATGGTATTAAAGGGTATAAGCTGTGAAATACTGATACTAAACATATTATCTACAGCAAGGATATGGTGTTAAGAGAATCTATAATAAATCAGATTGTTTCACAAGCTCCTGAAGAACAACAGCCAGTTGAGTTAGATGCTAATTTGTAGGGAAAGACAAAGGCTACACAAACCGAAATAGAAAATTTAGATTCTAAAGGTGATGAGCCCGATATGGAGGATGATATTGTAGATTATGATACCAAGTTTGAAGTTGAAGCACCATCTATACCAGTCTTAAGGAGGTCCACACGACGGAGAAGACCACCCGAGAGGTATACCTTATTTGCTAGAAATGAAAATTATGCTCTAACTGTTACAAGTGTTGATCCAAATACTGTTAAGGAAGCAAGAAGCGCGGAAGTACGAAACAGTGGAAGAAAGTCATTAAAGATGCTATGGCCTCATTAGATAAAAATAAAACATGAAGTATGGTAAAACTACTCGCAAATTGGAAGACAATTGGTTGCAAGTGGATATTCAAGAAGAAGTTGTTTGCAAATGAAGATATAGAACGATACAAAGCTCGTTTCGTTGCGAAGGGGTACTCGCAGATAGAAGGAGTCGATTATGATGAGATTTTTTCTCTTGTTGCTAAATTAAATTCCATAAGACTTGTCTTATCTGTAGTAGCTGCATACGATATGGAGATAGAGCAGTTTAATGTAAAAACATCATTCCTCTATGGTGACTTGGAGGAGGATATATACATGAAGCAACCAAATGGGTTTGTGGTCAGAGGAAAATAAGATTTTGTTTGCAAAATGAACAAGTCTTTGTATGACCCGAATCAATTTTCAAGAATATGGTACCAGAAGTTTGACTCCTATGCCTTGAAACTTGGCTTTGTTCGCTGTGATGCTGATCATTGTGTCTATGTGAAGATGTTAGATGATGATTTTGTTATCTTAATCTTATATGTTGATGATATTGTGCTAGATGGAAATAATATGAAAATGATTAGCACTATGAAAGGACCATTAGCAAAACACTTTGAGATGAAAGATTTAGGCTCAACAAATTTCATCTTGGGCATGCATATAAAAAAGGAGCAAGAGAATGAGAAATTGTGGTTAAGTCAGAAGAAATATGTTAAAAGTATGTTGAAAAAGTTCAACATGACAGACTGTAAACCAGTGAAGACCCCATCTCCACAAGTTCCACTTTATCAGCGCTTTTGTGATATCTCGAATTTTCCTATGTTAGAAATAATTAGAGAATGAAATAAAAATTTTACGGTTGAATTTTTTTAAGAAATTTTGGAAAAGTGACTTTGTAACTTTTATATAGTTAATTTGGAAATTCTCAAGGAAGGTCTTTTTTTTAAAAAGGGGCATTCGAAATTTTCATTAGAGAAATATAATACGTAGAGGTTGCTATTGACTTGAATTAATAAGAATAAAGTCAATAATAAGTCAATTTAGTTTATCTAAAAGATTTAAAATAAGGCCATCTTTCAATAAGTTAATGTATGGTAAATATTGTTTCTAGTCAATGCAAAGTTAAGGAGGAAATGACAAATAGAAATGTCATTCTCTAGCATTAAATGCCAAAATAAAATTTAATGTCACTTTCATTAGTAAAGTCAAAGTATTATAAATGTGTTCATATTGTCTAAACTTAATAGGCAAGTTTTAATAAAGAAAACTTAGAGGATAAGTAGGGAATTACAATTAAATGGAAATTCATTATAATAAAACTAGTAAAGTTAAAATATTCCTAGACAAATTTATCCGGCAAAACTCCATTAGAAAGGATGTTGTTAGCAAATTAATATAGGATGTCCTTAGATTTTTAAAGAAAGACATGCAATAATAGTGGACAACAAACAACTAAAGATTATTATAAATGATGATTTATAACGAGAAAACATTTAAGCTAGCGACAAATGACGACGTTTGGACAACTTGCGGCCGATCGGTGCGAGGCGGACCCGGGCGTGTCACCCAAACTGCGGGCTTGAAGCACCAGTGGCCGCGCCACCAAGGAACAACACGGATGGGCGATGACATTATAGGCGACCACTGTCGGTCACCAATCTTCAACGAAGAGCGATCAATCATGAGTTCATCTTTAATTAGTTAGTAGCAGATTAAAGAGGGTTGATAGTATAAGTTGGATAATAAGTAAATTAAGAATATTAGGATTAGGTATGTTATCTTAGAAGCATAAACTAAAGAAAACATTAGGAAGATAGTCTTACATGAAGAAATAGAGAGCAAGAGGACAAATGTAAAAGGATAAAAATCTAAGAACCATCACTTGGTCTTTGGAAAAAATATATATAGATAAAGACAAAAGAGGAAGTCACCAGCTCTTGAAGTTCACGTGAGTGAGCATTCTTCGATCTTCATCTTTTGTAAAAGTTTTCCAAAAGTTATCAAAATAAGGTTTGAACATTTGAGACTAACTACAAAACGTACAGACAAAAGAAATGACATAAAAAGCAAGAGACGATAAGGATGGTTGTCTTGAAAAGATAACTTTTGAAGGAGCCTTAGAAACTATCCCATCTTTCTCACAAATCATAATAATATTTAGAGAAAAAAGGGAGTTCATGTGAGCAAAATAATAGTATTCCACCATCTTTCTTTTGGCATTGGAGTAAATAATTGTGGTATACACGGCAAAAAGGCCAAAAGTGATAAGAAAAACTAACGCATCGTTTTTATATGAAGTTTTACGAAGAAGTCTTATGATTGATCATGCATGACATTTATTGAAAGGATCATAAGATAGCTTTATGTTAAAAGGAATTTTTTCACCGCTAAGTTGAGTATTATTCTGATATTCCTATTTTAGGCTTAGAAATATCATTTATCGGGTTGTTCGCTCATTCCATTCTATGTTGCGGGAGGAAAGAAAATGAGCATGCTGCGAGAGCCAATATTTGCGTTCCCAACCCGCATGATACACCGTCGCCACCATGTCATATGCATCAACACCGATGTTACCTATATTCGCATTACCTCCACTATTTGGATCGATGTAAGGTTGGTTGAACAGATTCCTATCGAGTTCGTTTCATGGCATGAGCGACAAGAGGACGTAACGATAAGGGGTCCTCTTCGCAACTTTCACGGCCCGCCCGAATACCCAGGCAATAGTGCTGTTGCGCTTTAGGCTAAGCTTCTGGGAGCTAGGGTGATTTCGTCCTATATTATTACATGATCCGATGAAATTAACAGCTAGGAAGTGTGGAAGGATTGTGACGCCTTGGAAATTCAACCTCTATTTAATAGTAAAATCCAGTCTAAGGAATTATTGTGAGTTCCAGTTTGTTACTCGAGATTGGATATTAAGGAATTAGAAATCGAAAATTGGAAATTTCCCGAATCGTTGATCGGACTAGATTAGGTTTTGATTAATTGAGTAGTCGCGTTCTAGAACTAGAAATTTTTGTACCGAGTCTCATTCTCACTAAATTGGCTCGAGTTTGGATTAAATTACCCTTCGTCAAATTTCCGGACGCCCGAATTAGCCATAGATGTAAAATTACTAAATTGCCCCCGGCCAAAATTAGAAATTCCAAAAATACCCCTAGGGCTCTATGAACGAAAGGACAAGGCCATTAGTGTTGTGGGCCCTACCTTATCACCTCAGCCTTCTCTAGTCAAGATTTCTAAACCTCTCTCTCTCTCTCTCTCTCTCTCTCTCTCTCTCTCTCTCTCTCTCACATATATATCCACCCCACCAAAACCGACTTCCTTCCACCTTTCTTCTCCTTTTTTTTTCATTTTTCTACGGTAACACTCCCGCACCAATCCACCATGCCATACTACGACCACCACAAAACACCATCGTCACCATCGGACCATCGCAACACCGCCGGAGTCGCCGAAAACCCGGCTAGAAAGAGCTCTAGAAGCTCCGCCCTGTTTCGGGCCGAGATTGCTGTTGTAGCGCCGGTACATCCGTTCCCAAGCTGCTGCCGCCCCACTATTGCCACCGTGACCTCTAACCACCTCTTCCGACCTCCCCCAATGTTGTTCCTCCACCTACGGACGCACAAAGCCGTCGGACAACCCAACAAAGCCCTAGGACTGCCGGACTCCTCTACTACCATGTTTTAACCCTATGTTGTGTTAGTTCTATTCTCAACCGCAATCCGCCGCTACACCGCCTTCCTCCGCCCATCTCCGACCACCACACACTCCCTAACATCCTCTCGGACCTTTGCCACCAGTCCCACGAAGCTCCAACGCCACTAGAGCTCTGAAACAGCCGTGACCAGCTTGCATTGTTTACGCTCCCTTGCTCTGTTCCGCTTGCCGCAGCCTTCGTTAGTTGATATTGGCACCAGCTTTGGCTACAGCAAGCTACCACCGACCACCTCCAACTAGCTTAAGGTTCCTTAAGACTCCTTCCACTCTTCGCCGCCTCAACGCCAACCGGAAAGGCCACCACAGCAACGACCAGCCCGCCTTGCTACCCGCCCTATTCTGACCGTGCTTTATTTTTGGGCTTGGGCCGGTTACGTTGAGTTTATTTTGTGGGCCTGCGGAATGGGCTGAAGCCCAATCTGTTTGGGGCTGTGAAGTTGGGCCTTGTACTAGGTCCGTAGACCCATTAAGCCAGAAGTTTGGGCCTGTGGTTTGAGGGTTTTGGTTTGCGATCCGTTTGAGCCCGACGTTCGTGCTAAAGGTTTTCAAGAACCGCCGCCGCATTCGCCTCGCCCGATTGACAGTGAGTTGACTTATAACCCCTAGTTAGGACGCTAATTGCTTTCGAAGTTAGTTTAATTAGATTATTAAGGTGTTTAGGTAGATTAATTAGGGCCGGGTTAGGTTAGAGACATGGTTTAAGTTAAATGACCTTAATTAGTTAGGTTAGTCCGACCGTGACTAGTTAGGACTAAGTTACGTGATTGATTGGTTATTTGGACTTAATCTTGTGTAGTTGAATTATATGTTCATCGCGAGATTATTTATCTGCGCTTGATTTGTGATTTATCCATATTATTTGATTAAATACCTGGGTGGATGGTGGATTGAATTGATTGATTGGTTGAAAGTCGACTACTCTATTTATAGATGCAGAGTCTAGTGGATAACGTGTATATCCGTGTGATCATATGTGGGCGTGGGTTGTGTGGGTTGCATGGTTTGCATAAAAGAGGTCAGAGCCTGGTCTTGAGCACGCTTTTATGACATTTGGCTAAACACAAAGGTAAAATGGGTTGATTACTGATTATACTTGAGTGGTCGGACGATGGGATTTTTCCCGACAACGTCGTGTCATGTTGATCGGAATTCCACGACTTGTTAGATGCACGCTTTTACGTGTCTTGAATTGAGCGGATACCGGTCCCAACTTGTGACGGACCGAAGCCCTTCTAGGGATTCCTGGTAATTCCGTGTCGTGTCGATCGGAATTACACGGACTATCAAATACCGCCTCCGAAAGTAATGGATGAAACCCGGTCCTACCAAGAGACCGTGCTAGTTGTAGTGTAAAGTCACACCGGTCATGTGCAATTAAGCCGGATGGCCGTTAATAATTGAACCCCGTGTAGTGTCCCGTGTATGCGATAGATGTGATATCCATTGATTGTTATGTTTGATATATCAAGCCGAGTATTGCATACCATGTGGTTTTCAGCATGTGAGTTGCGTGTGATTGGGATACTTATATGTTAATATGTGCTAGGTTGATAGGACCTTACGGACGAATCAACGCCCTAGACGGGCTTAAGCGTTGACTCACGGAGATTTTTATCTCACCTCGTGTTAACCATTTTAGGTCCATAGTGATGCAGCGATCCGTCGGGTTTGGGGTCCCAATCAACCAATCTTATGATATTGTGTATCGTCCGGAACCGGGCACAAACATGACCAGGGAACCGCACATCACCATGGTCCAGGTGGATGAAGGCTTGCCACATCGAGTGGTACATGTCTTTAAAACTTGGTTCTTAGATGATGGGATGGAACTTGGGGCCCACTTCGTGGACTCGAGGGGCCACCTGTCCCGGGTCCACCTTTTCCTTCTTGGGTTTCGATGGAACTCGATACGCTGGATGGTGAGATCGTAGACCCTGAGCATAACTCCAACCCCGACCCTATCACGCCTCCAACCATATGAGCATGCCAACATCCCACCTGGCCACACTTGAATACGAATTCCCAAGAACCAGTAGCTAACAAATTAGAACTAAACGCTAATGAAAAGCACATGCGGAAGCGAATACAAAACTCCATACATAAAACTAAACGTACGATGTTTCGTGATAGGAAGAGAAAACTTATATATAATCACATATCCTTTATAACATCCTGACCCAGGGCTTCGAAAGCCATATGTACAAGCCTAAGACCACCCATAACAAAAAGGATCAAGTGGTCGAAACCTAACTCCTCTACTAGGAGGATACTCCCAAAAAGTCAAGGGGCGACTATCCTATGCCCCACCCCTAATGTCATCGGATGACGTCCCTAACTCCTCATCGTCGGTCTCGGAAGGCGGCTCTGGATTGACCTCAGCATCAGAAGGCTCCACTATCTCAACATCCCGGACGGACTCCATAAGCTATGGCTCAGACTTCGAATCTTTGATACTAATGTCCGGGGTTGTCACCACGCCATCGGGAGGAGTAGCCTGAGTGGGGTCCCATTCACCGACTCCATCCAAAGGATGTTAAAACCACGAAGCAGCCCAAAAGATAAATCCCCATGTCTATACTACCGAGTTAAATAAGTGTAGGGTTTCCAAAAGTTGCCTCCCTCATCTACCCATACCGTACTAGCATGCCTAAAGTACACATTATCCTCTCCTACCGAGTACTCAATAGTTACCGTCTCAATGTCCATCGGTGCCTCGAAACGCTGCAACGGATCATTCATGATCAAGGCAAAGGGTTTGAAAATGTTAACCCATGACGGGGTAAGAATTAATATTAGCAAGTAAGTTCCTAAACCTAGGTTAGGGCGATAGTACCACCGGATTTATCCTAGACGGGCGGTTTTATCAAAATCAACGAAACCATCCAAAAGCATATAACATAATGCAAGAATCAACATTTCATAACCTATTTAACCAAAAGCATATCATTCCTCGAATCATAACTCCTTTAGCAAGGCTAAGTTGTTAAAAAGCCTGCGTAATACACTTCAAGCTACAGTATACGGTCAAACCCGCATAATAATGCTTCGGGCCATTATAGTACTCCGCACCCGTGTAATAATGCCTCGAGCCGGTATAACCCGCGTAATAACGCCTCAGGTTACCATCTCGCGTTTAACGCCTCAAGATGACCGCAAAACCCCGCGTAATAATGCCTCGGGGTATAATATAATCTCATATATACAAATTTCCATAAGAATGGCCGTATAGTTAACAACATCACACGTAATTGTGTCCCTTTACCATACGATCTACTCCATTCTCAAATCAAGACCATACGATCATAACAAATCATTTGATCAACAAATCGAGACCACACGATCTTGTTAAATTTCTCGATTAACAGATCGGGATCACACGATCTTACTAAACTTCCCGATTAACGGATCAAGACCACACGATCTTGCTAAACTTCTCGATTAACAGATTGGGACCACACGATCTTACTAAACTTCTCGATTAACAGATCGAGACCACACGATCTTACTAAACTTTCCGATTAACAAATCAAGACCACACCATCTTGCTAAACTTCTCAATTAACGGATCGGGACCACACAATCTTACTAAACTTCCCAATTAACATATCAAGACCACACGGTCTTGCTAAACTTCTCGATTAACGGATCGAGACCACACGATCTTACTAAACTTCCCGATTAACAAATCAAGACCACACGATCTTGCTAAACTTCTCGATTAACGGATCGGGACCACACAATCTTACTAAACTTCCCAATTAACAGATCAAGACCACACGATCTTGCTAAACTTCTCGATTAACGGATCATGACAACACGATCTTACTAAACTTCCCAATTAACCAATCAAAACTACATGATCTTATCGTATCACACAATCAATCAATCGGAACCACTCGATTAATTCATAACACATTATCAATCAATCGGAACCACTCGATTTAATCATAACACATGATCAATCAATCAGAACCACACAATTTAATCATAACACACGATCAATCAATCTCAGCCACACGATTTAATCAAATCATGAACTCAAGGAATCAAGACCACAAAATCAATCTTAACCCATCAAATTCGGCTCAAGCTTTTCAAGAACACAACCAACACAATTTCTACCCAAATCACCTTAATCTACCACTATTAGTAATCTAACTACCTAATCAACGTTTAGAAGCTCACTCACCTCAAAATCTAGCAAGAACTTGAGGCCAAGAAGCTGCAAAAATCGGGGCTCCAACGGCTGCGCTAGCGGTTCCCTCTCGGTCGGCATTCAATTTTCGGCGGTTCCACGACGGTGGCGGCTTACGGTTGGTTGCTGGTGGTCCTCAACGGTGGCTGGTAGCTCACGGTGGTGGTGACGGTGTGAGGTAGTGGTTCGGCGGTGGCGGCGGTGTGTGGGTGGTGGTTTGGCCAAGGAAAATGAGAGAGAGAAAAATGAGAGAAATCTTGCCCCAAATGAAGAAGATGAAGATGAATAGATAGGATAAGTGTAGGATATTTTCGGGTGAGATATTTATCTAAAATGATGGGACTTGGCTGGTTAGATTAGGACTTGTGGGCCCCACCAATAATTAAATACTTTTTGTCTCTTGAAAACCAAGAAGGACAATTTGGTAAATTGGCTCAACAAGTGGACACCTAGCCCACTCAATTTTCGACCACTAAGGGGGTGAAAAAGACTAAAATGCCCTCCTACTAAAATAGAGAAATGAGCATTTCCTAAGGGTAAAAGGGTCATTTCCCATTTCCTATCTAAATTTCACTTTCTGAATACTTTGGAGCGAACCGTAAAATAAACATTCTCTAGATGAGGCGACGTCCAAAAGATTAATATTGGAATCCTTGAAAGTTTGACATCCAATTTTGAAGTCTAATTCATGATCAATATCGATCAATTGCCATTTCAGTGTATCTCAAACTATCATGCGGCTTTTAGGAGTTATCCGTATCGACCCATGATTATCATCATGTTTAAGAGTTACTCAAGCCATGGCGACCCTGGGTTGTCATGTAATTGCGAGAGTCAATCACTAGTTTCGAAAGACACGATCGTTAGAAAATGATTTAGGGACGTTCATAACCTATACATGATCAAACGGAATCACTTGTGATTCAATCGTATAGTATTAACAAATCGTCCCTTAACCTTTCTAGGATCGGTCTATAATGGTCCAAAATATTCCATTGATAATCCTTATAGTCAAAGGGTCAATCCGAAATCAAGTTCTTAGGTCTACGTACTTGATTTTCCTAATTAGTCATTCCCTATTGGTTAGTCTTCTCAAGAGTGATCAATTCCGAGTGACGATTAACTGAAATACATCAATGAGACATTTCATTTATTCACATCTTCGAAAGTAGATCAAAATTCAGAATGTTCCAGACCTCGACTCGATTGAAGAAGATATCGTTGAGCCTTCTTCAGAGCATTCGTTGGCTTCCAACTGCGACCCTTTACCATGACTTTAAGGGTTCGTAGTCTTTTGATAGGTACTGACGTAGATTTTTGGGAGTAGATGAGAACTTAACCATACCTAACCTTCATACCCTTTTTGTTGGTCTTAATGAGCCGCCTTGAAGAATGGGGTTATATTTGATTGTAGCTCAGTAATGTTAATAATCATATACTTTTGGTACTTGATTAATGATTGTTCTTGTATATGACTGATGTTGTTGATCTTATTTTTATCCCTACTGTTTTTCTTGATTTGGGAGAGTTCGTGTTTCCGTATGTGCGCTATGGTATCGTTGGTCAATAGTGTACCTAGGATGTTATCTTTCACGACCCGAGGCTTTTTGGTAGGGATGTCGTGTACTCGAGAGTTAGAGCGTGACATCCCCGCCCAAGGTGGTATCAAAGCAAGGTCAGCTCGATCCACTCGTTGGCCTAGAGTGATAAGGAGCGATGGGAAATGGGATAGTTAGTAAGATTATATGCTTGTGCATGTGGCTAGTGTTTGTGTTTTATGTTATCGAGTCGTCTTCTTATCGTGCTTTGCTATGGAGTGAGCGGGACTCCGTACGATACCTGCAAAATGAATGAACGCGATGGAAGAGCACTCCAAGGTAGGCTTGCCAAACAAATTGAGGAGATCTTGGAAAGGGAACCATCTACGCCCCAAGTAAGACCCGCTAGGCAAGATCCAAGGATCGATGGGATCCTTGAGACGCTTAGAGCGATTTGAGAGTTGATAGAACAACGGGTAAGGAACCAAAATGTTGCAGTTGTTGTTGAAGTTCCACAGGAAAATCTATCGATTGGAATGGTGGATGATAGGTGTCAAGCCCAAAAACCGGTAGAACAATTTTTTAAACCGAAGCTGCCTAAGTTTGCGGGTAATGGAGACCCTAAGGCTGCCACCTCGTAGATTGAGGAACTAGAAAAAGCGTTTAACCTATTGAGATGCAATGATGTGGATAAGGTTATTCTGGCAATGTACCGGCTATAGGGTAATACCAATACTTGGTGGAGAGTTACTAAGGACGGGGTTTTTCCCGAGGGTACAGTCTCGACGTGGGGTGTCTCTGGAAGCTTTTAACAACAAGTATTTCTCTGACACTGTTAGAGAGCAAAAGATGACTCAATTCCTTCGCCTACGCCAAAACCGGATAATCGTAGATAAGTATGAAGCGAAGTTTGCTCACCAGTCAAAGTATGCTCCAAGGATGATTAAGGATCCGGTTGATAGAGCGAGAAGATTCAGAGATGGGCTAAAGCTCGAAATCAAAAGCGTCTTGGTGCCATTGACCTTGAAGGACTACGATGATATGTATGAGTGAGCTTAGATGGTTGAACGAGATTTGGGTGAGAGGGGTATCGCATCCGGATCATGGTTTGCGCCCTCAAGTAGATTTGATAGACACTAGGGCAAGAAGCCGATGTTTAGCGGTAAGGGCCATGTTCCGCCTAACTAAAGAGGGGCAATTAGTAAACCAGTGTCCCGCTAGGATGACTTTTGTCGTTTACGCCGCCAGAGGCATGGATCCGCTCCGTGCCCATTTCTTGATGGAGAATGCTTTAGATGCAGCCAACAAGGTCACTAAGTGAGGGACTATCCCCGGAGACAACGATTCGGGCCACAAGGAGGACCACCTGGAGGGAACGTGCCGCAAAATTTCAGAACAGGCCCTTACGCGCAAGGAAGGGTGTTCGCTATCACTCGGGATGAGGCGAATGATTCACCTACTAATATAGGTGCGATTCTCTTACACGATCAAGTTGCTTATGCTCTATTTGATCCAGGTGCCACTCATTCTTTCGTGGCTGAACAATTTATGAAATTTATTGGGTTGAGTCCAAAATCGTTGGATACTATATTTAGGATATATACACCCTTAAAGAATAGCGTAATAGCTCCCGTAGCTTGTCCTAGCTATAAACTTGTTGTAAGTGGTTGTGAGGATAAGATAGATTTGATTGTGCTGGAAATGTACGATTTTAACTTGATTGTTGGAATGGATTGGTCGACGAAGCAAAGAGCCCCGATGGTCTGCTATCATTAAATGATTCGGTTCAATCGGTCGAATAAGGCTAGTTTTAAGTTTGTGGGTAATTGAGGAAGAATCTCGACCGTGATGATTTCGTCGTTGGAAGCGACTCGCTTGTTATAGAGTGGTTGCTAAGGCTATTTGGCATATGTGGTAGATGTAATCGTTGAGAAACCTAAGTTGGAAGATATTCCGGTTACGCGGGAGTTTCTAGATGTTTTTCCTAAGGAACCGCATGGTTTACCACCAGAGAGAGAAATAGAGTTTGTAATAGAATTGGTCCCTAGAACGGAGCCAATTTCTAAGGTGTTGTATAGGATGTCGCTATTAGAACCGAAAGAACTTAAGGTTCAAATGCAAGAATTGTTGGATAAAGGATTTATTCGTCCTAGTGTGTCGCTTTGGGGAGTTCCTATGTTATTTGTGAAAAAGAAGGATGGGTCCTTACAACTATGTATCGGCTATAAGCAATTGAATCAAGTGACGATCAAGAATAAGTACCCTTTGTCGAGAATCGATGACTTGTTCGATCAATTGCAAGGAGCGTCGGTATTTTCTAAAATTGATTTAAGAACGGGATACCATCAATTGAGGATAAAAAAAGAGAACATACCGAAAACGGCGTTTAGAACGTGTTATGGCCATTATGAGTTTACTGTGATGCCATTTGGGTTGACGAATGCTCCTGCTTCTTTTATGGATTTGATGAATAAAGTATTCAAGGAATTCTTGGATCGTTTTGTGATTGTGTTTATAGATGATATCCTGGTATATTCAAGGAATCATGAGGATCATGAACAGCACCTAAGGACTATTTTGGAAATTCTTAAGGTGCATCAGCTCTATGCCAAGTTTAGTAAATGTGAGTTTTGGTTAGCTCATGTGGCATTTTTGGGCCACGTAGTCTCCGGTGAAGGTATTGCGGTAGACCCATCTAAAATTGAGGCGATTATAAATTGGCTAAGACCAACGACGGTGGCCGAAGTCAGAAGTTTCTTAGGGTTGGCATGCTATTATTGATGCTTCATAGAAAGATTCTCGGCTATAGCCTCGCCACTAATGTGATTACTAAAGAAGGATGTGAAGTTTGAATGGACCGACGGGTGCAAGCGTAGTTTTCAAGAGCTTAAATATAAGCTAACTACAGCTCCTGTTTTGACAATCCCGCCTGGTCATGGAGGATTTGAAATCTATAGCAATGCGTCTCTTAGAGGTTTGGGCTGCGTCCCGATATACTACGAAAGGGTAGTCGCTTACGCCTCTCGCCAACTAAGACCTCATGAATTGAATTATCCGACGTATGATCTAGAATTAACTGCGATTGTGTTTGCCTTAAAGATCCGGAGGCATTACCTAATTGGAGAAAAATTTTAGGTATATACGGACCATCAAAGTTTGAAGTACTTGTTGTTGATGGCTAGAGATTTCACCTAGATAGGGGTGAATAGGTGATAGAGTGTGATTTTAAGATTTTATCGCGAAATTTAGATCACACAGTGTAAAACAGATATCTCATATAACAGAGTATATCGCAACGAGCAAGTAATTCAATTGATGCGGGATATGTAATGGGATCGATGTGCACTATTCGTGTGCGGTTTAGCTATCACAAAATATTTAGAGTAATCAGAGTAAGAGATAAGAAAAACTACACATAGGGATTATAGTGGTTCGGCTTTGGTTAAGCCTATGTCCACTTCTTCGGTCGACAACCAATCGGCCGGATTCCACTAGTAAGCTGCTCGGAGGTTACGGATCGGTGATCTCCTTGATACGCAGGACTTCAAACCTAACACTCAACACTCGTGTGTACACCTCCTCACAATTACAATGGATGGATCAAGAAGTGTGTTAGAAATGGAATTAACTCTATCTAAGAATTGTGAACATTTTTCCCTCTTAACGCCGATCTCTTGTTCCCTTCGTTTTCGAGATGTCTTTTATACTCTTCCGCCTTCAATCTAGTCGTTGCAAGACATCTAGAAGAGATCTCTTCAAATCTACCTTTTTGGACGAGATATTTGCCAAAAGAAGATCTCTTAGCCGTTGGGGATCGCCAAAGGAAAGTCTTCCCCGCTTGGATCAAATTGCCCATACAATTATGATCCCGGGTTTCCATAGATGGTTTCTTCCATTTGGAAAGTCTTTGTTTGTCTTCTTGGTTTCGCATCCTTGATTGATCTTAGTCATCGAGAATCTTCAAGAATGATCTAGCTCAATGGCGTCCGTTGATATGCATTAATTAAGCTCGGTTTGTATTCTTCTTGAAGTTCTGATTCTTGCTCGTAAAGTACTTCTCTCGGAGCTTGAACATCATTCCAACGTCCGAGCTCGAACCAGCATCCGAGCTCGAACTAGTGTCCGAGACTCTCAGAAACAACATCTGAGCCAAATCCTTTTGCCAGATTCAATCCCGTGCATCCCCGCACCAAAGGATAATCTGCAAAACAAGTAAATTACTGCATTATCTCAAAACACAAGAGTACTTGGATTGTTTTGTCAACTTCAAAACCATCAAGGGATTTTTCTCAACACTTGTTTTTTCAAAAGGAGCTAAATATGAAGCAACGTCGATGGATGGAACTGCTTAAGGACTATGATTGTGAAATCCTATAACATCCAGGTAAAGCGAATAAGGTTGTCGATGCGCTAAGTAGAAAATCAATTATTACTCAATTACGAGTCCATGAATGGCGCTTGTTAGAACAAGTGAGAGACTCTGACTTCAAGTTAGAAAAAAGTCACCCGTCGAGTCTTATGGCTGTCCCGAGGATCAAGTGGGAAGTATAGGCAAGAATTAAGACCTTGTAGTTAACAAACCCTACCACCCAAAAGATCCTTTAGGAAGACTTAGCTAAACGAAGGGTTGGCTTTCAAGTAGCCGATGATGGAATACTAAAATTTCGAGGCCGTTTAGTTGTACCTGACGATGAAAGTTTAAAGGAAGAAATCTTGTCGGAAGCACATCGTAGCAGCTACAGTATCCATCCGGAGAGTACGAAGATATATCAGAACCTAAAACAACACTATTGGTGGAGTGGTATGAAGGCAGATATAGCTAAGTATGTGGCTAAGTGTTTGACATGTTAACAAGTGCGGGCGCAACACTGTAAACCCGGAGGATTGCTACAACCGTTAGAGATCCCAGAATGGAAATGGGAGCACATCACAATGGACTTTGTGATGGGATTACCACGAAACCGGAGAGGTCATGATTCAATCCGGGTTGTGATTGATAGGTTAACAAAATCAGCTCACTTTATTCTAGTTAGAAAGGATTTTCCTTAGATATATATGTAGATTTGTATGTGAGGCACATAGTGAGATTGCACGGAGTTCCGGTGACGATCACTTCGGATCGTGATCTTAAGTTCATTACAATGTTTTGGAAAAGTCTACAAACTGCCTTGGGCATGAAATTGCAGTTTAGTACGACATATCATCTGCAGATGGATGATCAAACGGAAAAGATGATTCAAATGCTCGAAGATATGTTGCGAGCTTGTGTCTTGGATTTTAAGGGTAAATTGGAGGAACAATTACATTTGGTGGAGTTCGCTTATAATAATAGTTATCAGTAGAGTATCTAAATGGCACCATTTGTGGCTTTGTATGGTAGAGCTTGTAGAACGCCCTTGTGTTGGGATGAAGTGAGCGAAAGAAAGATTACTGGCCCCGAGGTAGTACAACGATCGATGGAAGCCGTCAAGCTCATCAGAGATAAATTGAGAACAGCCTAGAACCGTCAGAAAAATTGCACCGATAGAAGACGTAGACCTTTGGAATTCCGGGTAGACGATCATGTGTTTTTAAAAGTATCGCCAATGAGAGGAACGTCTCGTTTTGGCAAAAAGGGAAAATTGAGTCTAAGATATATTGGATCGTTCGAGATCTTAGAATGAATTGGGAGTATAGTGTATAGCCTTGCATTGCCATCGAGACTTGCTCAAGTACATAATGTATTCCACGTCTCGATGCTGAGGAAGTAAGAGCCCGACCCCACGCATATGTTGAGTTATGAAGAGATAGACCTAGACGAGCGAGCGTCATATGTGGAACATCCTATCCGGATCATGGATCGAATAAAGCATATGCTCCGGAACAAGACGATTCCCATAGTGAAGGTGATTTGGCAACATCTCGAGACCGAAGGAGCTACGTGGGAAAATGAGAAAGTTATGAAGCGTACTTATCCTGGTCTTTTTTAAGAGATGTAATCGTAGTCAAATTTCGAAGATGAAATTTCCTAAGGTGGGGAGAGTTGTGACGCCTTGGAAATTCGACCTCTATTTAATAGTAAAATCCAGTCCATGGAATGACTGTGAATTCGAGTTTGTTACTCGAGATTGTATATTAAGGAATTAGAAATCAAAAATTGGAAATTGATCGGATTGGATTAGGTTTTGATTAATGAGTAGTCACGCTCTAGAACTAGAAATTTTTGTACCAAGTCTCATTCTGACTAAATCGGCTCGAGTTTGGATTAAATTACCCTTCGTTGGATTTTCGGACGCCCGAATTACCCTTAGATGTAAAATTACTAAATTACCCCCGGCCAAAATTATAAATTTCAAAATACCCCTAGGGCTTTATGAACTAAAGGATAAGGCCATTAGTGTTGTGGGCCCCACCTTATCACTTCAGCCCTCTCTAGTCAAAATTTCCAGACCTCTCTCTCTCTCTTTCTCGTACACGTCCACCCCCCAAAACCGACTTCCTTCCACCTTTCTTCTCCTTCTTTCTTCATTTTTCTAAGGCAACACTCTTGCACCGAGCCACCATGCCATACTATGACCACCATAGAACACTCTTGTCACCATTGGACTACCGTCGTATCGCCGGAGTTGCCAGAAAGCTAACTAGAAGGAGCTCCAACAGCTCGCCCCTATTTCGAGCTAAGATTGTTATTGCAGCACCGATGCAGCTGTTCTCAAGCTGCTGCCGCCCCACTATTGCCATGGAGACCTCTAGCCACCTCCTCTGACCTCCCCCAACATTGTTCCTCCGCCTACAATCGCCACAAAACAGTCGGGCAGCCCAACAAAGCCCCAGGACCGCCGGACTCCTCTGTCGCCCTTTTTAGACCCTCTGTTGTGCCGGTTCTATTTTCAACTACCATCCTCCGCTACACCGCCTTCCTCCACCCATCTCCGACCACCACACACTCCCCAATATCCCCTCGGACCTTTGCCACCAGCCCCATGAAGCTCCAACGCCGCTAGAGCTCTTAAACGGCCCAGACCAACTTACCCTGTTTACGCTCCTTTACTCTGTTCCACCCGCTGCAGCTTCTATTAGTTGCTATCGGTACCATCTTCGGCCACCGCAAGCCACCACCGACTACCTCCAGCTAGCTTAAGGTCCCCTCAAGCCTCTTGCCACTCGTCGCCGCCTCAAAGCCCGACGGAAAGGCCGCCACAACCGCGAACAGCCCGGCCCACGCCAGCCCTATTCCGACTGTGCTTTGTTTTTGGGCCTAGGTCGGTTCCGTTGAGCTTATTTTGTGGGCATGCGAATTGGGCTGAAGCCCAATCTATTTGAGGCTGTGAAGTTGGGCCTTGTACTAGGCCCGTGGACCCATTAAGCGGGAAGTTTGGGCCCGTGATTCGAGGTTTTGGTTCGCGATTTGTTTGAGCCTGATGTTTGTACCAAAAGTTTTCAAGGACCGCCGCCACATTCGCCTTGCCCGATTGACGGTGAATTGACCTCTAATCCTTGGTTAGGACGTTAATTGCATTTAGAGTTAGTTTAATTAGATTATTAAGGTGTTTAGGTAGATTAATTAGGACCGGGTTGGGTTAGAGACATGGTTTAGGTTAAATGACCCTAATTAGTTAGAGTAGTCTGACTGTGGCTAGTTAGAACTAAGTTACGTGATTGATTGGTTATTTGGACTTAATCTTGTGTAGTTGAATTGTATGTTCATCATCGGATTATTTGTATGCGCTTGATTTGTGATTCATCCATATTGTTTGATTAAATACCTGGGTGGATGGTGGATTGAATTGATTGATTGGTCGAAAGTTGACCACCCTATCTATAGATGTAGAGTCTAGTGGATAACGTGTATATCTATGTGATCATATGTGGACGTGGGTTGCATGGTTTGCATAAAAGAGGTTGTAGCTCGGTCTTGAGCACACTTATATGACATTTGGCTAAACGCAAAAATAAAATGGGTTGATTGCTGATTGTGCTTGAATGGTCACACGATGGGATTTTTCTTGACAACGTCGTGCCGTGTCGATCAGAATTCTACGACTTGTTAGATGGACGGCTTTCTGTGTAGTCGGATTGAGCGAATGCCGGTCGCAGCTTGTGACGGACCGAAGCCTTTCTAGGGATTCCTCGTAATTACGTGTCGTGTCGATCGGAATCACTTGGACTATCAGATGCCGTCGCCGGAAGTAAGAGACGAAGCCTGGTCCTACTAGTAAACACCGCCGGTTGTAGTGTAAAGTCACACCGATCGTGTGTAATTGGGCCGGATGGCCGTTAATAATTGAACCCCGTGTGGTGTCCTGTGTATGCAATTGATGTGATATCCATTGATTGTTATGTTTGACATATTGAGCCGAATATTGCATACCATGTGATTTTCAACGGGTGAGCTGCATGTGATTGGGATATTTATATGTTAATATGTGCTTGGGCGATAGGACCCTTCGGACGAGTCAACGCCCTAACCGAGTTTAGGCATTGACTCACGAAGATTTTTATCTCACCCCATGTTAACCATTTCAGGTCCACAGTGATGCAACGACATGTCGGGTTTGGGGTCTCGATTGACCGGTTCTATGATATTGTGTATCGTCCATAACCGGGCACCAACAGGGCTTGGGAATTGCACATCACCATGGTATGGGTGGATGAAGGCTTGCCATATTAAGTGGTACATGTCTTTAAAGCCTGGTTCTTGGATGATGGGGTGGAAACTTAGGGCCTACTCCGTGGACTCGAGGGGCCACCCGATACGCTTCCACCTGTTTCTTCTTGGGTTACGATGGAACTCGATACGCCGGATGGTGAGATCGTAGATCCCGAGCATGACTTTGACCCTAACCATGACCCAGACCCGATTGAGAAAGATATCGTTGAGCCTTCTTCGGAGCGTTCATTGGCTTCCGACCGTGACCCTTCACCATGACTTCGAGGGTTCATAATCTTTTACTAGGTACTGACATGGATTTTTGGGAGTAAATGATAACTTAACCATACCGACCCTCATTACCCTTTTTGTTGGTCTTAAAGAGCTGCCCTAAAGAATGGGGTTATATTTGACCGTAACTCTGTAGGGTTAATAATCATCTGCTTTTGGTACTGTATTGAAAGTTGTTCTTGTATATAATTGATGTTGTTGATCTTATTTCTATGGCTACTGTTTTTCTTAATTTGGGAGAGTTCGCATTTCCGCATGCGCGCTATGGTATCGTTGGTCACTAGCGTACCCGAGACGTTATCTTTTTTCGACCCGAGGCGTTTTGGCAGATATGCCGCGTACTTGAGAGTTGGGGTGTGACAAGAATAGCCTCCAACAAATTTTGGTTGTAAGATAAGTTGGGAGGTGATGATTGTAAGCCCGAGGTTTTGTGTGGTGTGTAATAGCTTTCCTATATTTTGGGATGTAAGATAGATTAGGGAAGCCCAGAGCATGTAATCAAAGATTAAGGATGAACATCCACTTATATAAAATCTAGTATTTTGTAATTGTCTTGAAAGCTGCTATGTCTGCTATTTAAATAGGATAGATAGTTCCCTACATATAAAAACAAAGGTTAGCCGTAAATAAGGAAGCAAGTTAGAAGACTAAGGTGTCTTAAAGTTGGGTAGCTCTTAAGTTAGTCAAACAAGAATCCCTAAGGAAATTCCCAATTGTAAGAGGTCTTAGTTAACATTTTCTAATGATACTCGAAAATAGAAATATATGATTTATTAATAAGATTTTCGAAAATTAAGAAGGACAATTGGAAAAATAAATAGCAATCGGAATATTGGTCTTGGGGTCGTTACTGCTTTAGTGTCCCAAGACCGAAGAAGAAGTTGAAGAGATGGCGACAGTTCCATATGCAAGCGTAGAGGGGGCTTAATGTATGCCATAGTGTAGTGGTGGCCACGGGCCGGTTTGGGCTCGGAACCGGTCCGTTAACCAACAAGAATCGGCCCATTGTCCGAGTCCTCCAATTCCGAGTAGGAACCATCCTGGCCCATACGGGCCGGTTACGGTTCCTACAAAGCTGGAACCGGCCTATAGCCATTAGGCCTAAGGTTCAACGGCTAAAAAAAAAAAAATGAAATTCGGGAAAGAGCCGTCGGCTCTTTCCCGACCGTTGCAAGGAACGACTCCCCCCTTTTATTTTTTTATTCTTTTTCCTTAATTTATTAAAACTATCTTAAATCTTTAAAAATACCCCTTTCCATCTTTCATTTTTTCTCTCTCAAATTCTCTAAATTTTCTCAATCTCGGCTCAATTCTCTCAATTTTCTAAATCCGCTTTCCGCTTAATTCTCTAAAAAAAAAAATGGCAAGTGGAAGCAGAGCTGGTGACAGAGGAAAGAGCCCTATTCGGATGGGGGAATCTGATTATCCTCATGAATATGATCCTCATGATTTTGCATGTTGGATAGACGATGATGATAATATCAACGTTATTCCCAACATCGAACACGTCCCAACGCAAGAAAGTCTCCATCCTCCTATCGGCGTCCAAGAAATATCAGTAACAAAGGAGCTGGAATGGGAGGGTACATCCAACATATAGGAACATTTCACGAAGGAACATTTAGCCGAAAATAAGTATCAAGTAAAATGTAAATATTATGGAGCAACATACAAATTCACATGTGGAGGCGGCTATAGAACATTTAAACGGCATTTGAAATCGAAATATGCAATGTAAGTGGGGATCGACACTAGCCAACAAAAATTTTCCGGATACGTCAATCCTAGCACCTCTCCTTTATTTCGTTACAATGAAAAAGTTTATAAAGAAGAATTAGCTAGATTTGCAGCTATTAAACGTTACCGTTTAATTTTGGTGAAAATTTTGGTTTTAATTATTTTATAAACACTGCATGTTTTCCGCATGCACAACTTGTTCCAAGAAATACACTTAAACGTCAACTTATTGGGCTTTACAAAAAGGGAAAAAAAGATTTGAAAAACTTTTTTTATGAATTTTGATGGACATGTGCATATAGCTAGCGACATTTGGAGTAATCCTTGACAAACTTATTCTTATATGGGTATCACATGTCATTGGATAGGTGACGATTGGAACATTCAAAAATGAATTATTACATTTTGAGTTTTTGATGATAGGCATACAGCCAATAATATTTATAGAGTAATTAGGCAAGTTTCAGAAGAATATGATTTAATTAATAAAAAAAATTTGGTTGATTTTGATAATGCCACGGTAAATACTGCTTCCATTCTCAATTTAGAAAAATTTTGTAAACCTGCTTTTGGTGGGCAATTTTTTCACATTAGATGTTATTACCATATTTTAAATTTATATGTACAAGATGGTTTACGAACTCTTGATGCTTTTCTCAGTCCAATAAAGAGAGCAATTCAATTTTTATGAAAACATCCCAAATTATTAGAGAATGTAGCAGATTTTGTAAAGCAAATAAAAGAAAACCAAAAAAATTTCCAAAAGATGTTCCAACTCGTTGGAATTCTATCTACGAGTTGTTTAATCAATCTTTTGTATATAAATATTTATTATGTACGTTTATTTCGAATAATGTTTCTAAAATTAATTTATTCCCACAAGAGTAGGATATTTGCAAAAAAAAAAAATAGACTTTTTAAAAGTTTTTAACGATGCAACTTATACTTTATTCGGTATTTATTATCCTACTACGCATTTATTTTTAATAGAATGTGTTAATATTGCTGGTGTTTATGAAGAATATGAAAAAGATTATCAATTAGCTCCGACTATTATAGCAATGCGAACAAAATGGCTGCATTATTATACCAACATTCATCTTATTTATTTGGTTACTTTTATTTTCGATCCACGTACCAAATTAGATGATTTAGGTGATTATCTGAATATGTATTATGAGTGTTTACATTTGAATACAACGGTAAATGGTAGAGCTATACAAGTAGCGGTTAAAAACGTAATAGTAGAATTGTATAATGAATTTTGTAGTAGATATAATCTAGTATGTGATAGTTAATCTTTCTAACATAGTGGCATACAAAGTAGGGACCGAGGTAGAATTATTAGAGGGTACAAAATGCTGATGAGTAACTAAAAAGACAAAGGGAGCAACATATAATATTTCTAAAATAAAGACCTATTTAACCATTTCTTTTGAGTTTGGTGATTCGAAAGCGGCACAGATTTCAAAATTTTAAAGTGGTAGAAGAGGAATTCAACCAAATTCCCAACTCTAGCTCTCATCGCAAGATAGGTTTTAGCAACCCATTATTCAACAATTGCGATTGAACAAATATTTAGCGCTAGAGGTAACATTTTGGACGACCGACATTCAAAATTACATCCGGATTCGGTGAAGACTCAAGCTTGTGTCGATGATTGAACAAAGGTTAAACATCGACAACAAAAGATGGATTGCAACAATGAAGCCGATTTCTTCAATGATGATAGAGATACCACCGCCACGGGTACCGAAACGGATAGTGACAATTGGCAATGAGGTAAGTTGGGGTTATCAAAGGTAAAAGAATTAAATAGGCCTAATAATAATTCATTAAATTCAAGCCCCTTCCCTCTCCCTTTTTTTCCCCTCCTTTTTTCCCCCCAAATTTGATTACAATGTACAATTTAATTACAATTTATATTTGATAATTTATTATTTCATAACTCACTATTTAAAAATTAAATTTAAAAATCCGAACCAGAACCGAATCGGCGGTTCCATTCCGATTTTGAACTTGAATAGGCCCTTGAACCGACCCGGAATTGCCTGTTCAAAATTGAAACCAAAACAACCCTTTAAAGTTCCGGTTTACGTTCATAAATGGCCACGAACCGGAACCAGCCGATTCCAAACCGTGGCCACTACTACCATAGTGTGTACTTGTCCGGATATTGCTCATATAGTGGGAGTATTGAGCGGATATATGTTGAATCTGGAGAAAGAACATTAGATTACCGCAAAGATGGATCTTCATTATCTTTGCGGTACGTATGACTTTGAGTTATGTTATAAAGGAATGAAAAGCTCAAAGAGACAGTAACCATTAGAATTGAAGTGGTTTGTTGATTCCGATTGGGAGGTGACATTGATAGCGGGATGTCAACCAGCGGTTATGTTATTACCTTATTCGACGAAGCCGTGAGTTGGATGAGCAAGAGACAGAGCACGGTTGCTTTATCTACTACTGAGGCAGAGTGCGTGGCTCTTACTCATGCTGTTTAGGAAGTGATCTAGATGAGCGGATTGTGTAAAGAGCATGGTTTTACACAAGGAGAAGTGAATATTGGGCATGATAGCCAAAGTGCTATATTCTTAGCTAAGAATCCTACATTTACTGGAAGAACAAAAAACATCGACATACAATATCACTTGAGAAAGTTGTAGTGCTGGAAAAAGTTAACACACGGGTGAATAGTATAGATTTTTTAACCCAGGTATTGAGTGCAGAAAAGCATGAATAGTGTACATTTGATTTGGGTCTAAAGAAGTATGAGAAATATTCACCAAGTAGGAGAATGTTGGATTGTTGTTTATACTCCCTTGGACACTAGAGGGCTTTTACGATTTAAACTCGTAATTTTTTATTAGTAGTTTGGACTTTGACTCATGAATAGATACTGATATATATACTCTTTTTCGCTTGTAATTAGTTATGTAATGAGAGGTGCAATGTGCTAATTATAGTGGAATATTTACTAACATAATTCTAGTTTAATGGTGAATCGGGATAAAATCTCATGTCTTAATTTTCTCTTTTTCACTTGGTTTACTTACTTGTGATTATGCTCCAATCCTAACACTCTCATACACACTGGATTAAGGCATCGTATACCCGCAAGATGACAATTTTTCTATAGTCCGGTTGTTAACGGGAAAATACAAGTATGACTATAAAATCTTTCAATTAAAAATATTTTTAAAAATTTTCACGTCGGCATCGGCCATGCCACGTAAAACGTCCGACGTCTATGTCATCAATTTTCGGTCAAAATTGGCTAGATAGATTGCATTGGCAAGCCGTCGAAAGGCTTAGGATTAAATTGATCAAATCAAAAGGTTTATGACTGAATCGATACAAGTACAATACGTTCGGGACTTATTTGGTAATTTTCCCATTTTAAGTATGAAGATAAACTCTAAAAAAAAAAAATCTCTCCGCCAGGCTAAAGGGGTGGTGGCAAGCATGAATTTTGCACGTGTTTGGGCCTCGATTTCATGGACCGGGCTTCACTGCCTATCCCAAAAATCGGCCCATTTAATTGAACTTCCCTTCTAATTAAAAAAAAACTTCATTAAAAAATCGTCACATCAAATCCAAAAAAATCCTCTCTATAATAAAAGGATTATTCAAAATCCCAAAAAAAGAAAAAGAAAAAGAAAAATCACACGCAGGAATCATCACGACTCGATTCATGCGGTGTTGCCGCTGACGAAACTTCTATAAAAGCCTCGGCGTGGTGTCGCTATTAAGACCTCTCGCTGTTGCATTTGCCGTCTGAAAGCTCAAGGCCAAATAAAATAAAATTAATAAAGCGAATAAATAAATTAGGGGGGCCCCACATGGTGCCTAAAAATAATGGGACTTTGAACGAGAATAAAAGAAATGATTTTTTGCTTTGAGGGGGGTGGCTCCAAGTCAATGCAAGGCGATGATGATTCCCGTTGAAAAGGCTTTGCCGGCCTTTCTGGTCGCCCCCATAATAATGATAATCTCTATCCTTTTCTTTTATTTCTTTTCTCTTTTTTTTTGGCTTGGGGACTAATTAACTAATTACTTAAGCACCCTAATCACCGTCGTCCTCCCGTTTCGCAGTGTTACGACTGCCCGTCGTTCCGACTCACGAATTTCAGAGCCGAAAAGACGGGCGATGCCTAAACCCGGCTCGGGCCTCCAAAACTTCTAACCAATCGCCACCATAATTTCTCGGGCGTGGCGGCCCATGAATGAAAACTTATGTTAATTTTAAAAAAAAAAAAACGCACGAGAAAACCTCCTATTGGAATAATATTACAAGATTCCCAATGCCAAAAACCAGAAGATAGGATTGGAAAAAAAAAATTTAGAATTAGCCACCTTTGGCTGGAAGAAGATGAAATTTCCACAAAGTCCCGATTAGTGTCGAGGTGGATGAGTACGTTGAATTTGGGACACAAGTGTCGTGTAATGCCCACGTGGACCGCCGAACTTTTTGCTCTGGGAATTGGATGGCGATTTCTTATCTTTTTGCAAAGGTTCATTGTAGTTTCACATCTAATCTAATTTCATTTGTTTTTATCTTGACAAAGTATAGAAGGTAGTGATCAAAATGCGCTCCCATGGATACTTCTCCATGTCTTCATAATACATTCTTTCTTTTCTTTTCTTTTTCTTTGTAATTATAGCCGATCGAAGATCCGAACTAACTTTCGATTGACGAGTCGATCGTTGAACCGCTGATTTGATAATTTTCCAAGCTCGCAAAGTGATAATATAATGAATATAACTAATGAAGTCATTCTTGGTGAACGAGCACGCGTCTTGGTTTGGATTTAGGAGGTGGCACAATCGAAAAAGTACCAAAAAGTTCCTAAACCCGTTGTATTGGTGCTATTTCAATTCGACCAATTTAGTCACAAACCTTTCAATTAAACAAATTATGTCATAAACCTTTTGCATTAATATCAATTCAGTCAATCCAATCAATTTTAATCGGAAATCGCTAATATTGACGTTAGCCGTCCCACGTGGCACGATTGGAGCTAGCATAAATTTCAAAATATTTATTATTTCACTTTCATTTTTTTTTTCAAGGTGGATGGCGAGGGTCGCGGCCTTCGATTGGGCCACCCAAGGCTCGCTTGGTTTTTTTTTTTCCTTCCTACAATACCCAAATTATTGGACCCAAGTAAACTCCTTAAGCCGCTTTGTATGAACTCTGGGACGTAAAATTATGGGGTATTCCCTAGGATAAAGGGAAAAAAAATATTTTCTCTCAACTTATGGGAGATGATGGTGGGGAATGTAGACTCCACGTCATCCTCGGAAAGCTACTGCCAAGTAAGGCCATATAGTAGCGTCATGCACCTAGGATAAATTATCGAAGTTTCGGCTCTTGTGCCATTGACACGTGCTTCGCATAGTATCTTTGAACCGACTAGACATGTCCAAAGATTTAAACTTAAGAAACTTGTCCTAAAGTCCTAAACCTATTGGAAGGCAGCCACTTAAATTTGGCCAATTCTTACCTAAACATTTTGAAGTGCTGATCTTATCGGCGCCAACTATTCTACATGGCAAGGTCGGCGCCGAAGTGAATGATTTTTGCAATTTAAAAAAAATGACTTTTTTTTGTTATCGGCCATCGTCGAGGCCTCGAACAACCGAGGAAGGGAAATAGGGGGAAAATGAAAAAGGGAAGAAAAGAAGGGGAACGAGGTAAAAGAACTTTGAAAATCAAAAAATAATTGTTCACGTCATTACTACTCATATCATTTCCGATCAAAATTGGCCGGAAGGCATATATTAGCAAATCATACAAAAGATTTAGGAATAAATTGACTAAATTGAAAAGTTTAAGATCAAATTGATGGATATATAATATGTTTAGGACTTTACGGACGACTTTCCCATCTTAACCTAATTTCAGCAAGTCTATTTCCTTAGTTGAATGGATGAGCTCACACGTTATTACATATCATCGCGAGATCGAATTGATGGATGTACAATATGCTTAGGACATTCTCATCTTAACCCATTTTCAGTAAGTCTATTACCTTAGTTGAATGGATCAGCTCACCCGTTGTTACATATCATCGCGACGACAGATTCTTGATTGATCTCGCTTCCCGATTCCTGGTCGTGCCTCATTTCCCAATTAGATCAAAACTCACGGCACTGAGCTCACCCTCCAATCTCATCATCTGTTCAATTAAGCCTCGGAAGTTCCCAGGTTCTGATGCCCTTTGTTTCTGCTTCAAAGCGGTGGATGCATTGATGACGGTGGCGGCGGGGAGGGACTTCAAGACGAGGCCAACCGGAGTGCCGCCAACACGTGGCGGCCGGGCGGGCAGCACACGTAGTCTCGTGGTGGTGCCTTCCTCATGCCGAGCTGCTTCCCAATATGGAAAGGAATGAATGCCGCCCGTGCTCACAACCTTTTCCCAATTCGGTATTGCTTTTGGACTTGTGGCAAATTGGCAAGGTGCGTGAGCTTCCGCACCAAGGTATGGCCGAGCATATGATTATTCATTGCTCACGAGAAAGTGTCTTTGGGAAAAACGGTGAAAAAAGGTAATTCGATCCACCTAAAAGCGAACTGGAAATCCTTTAATGGTGGAAAGTAATAAAAGGGATTATGCTTTTTACTCGAGGGCAAGTAAGAAGAAATTACGAAAATGAATCGAGTTGCTAGGAAGAAACTTTGACGTTTCTTCATTTTTATGGCTTGAGATTTGGTAGCGAGAAAGGTTAACCTCCTCAAATTTGTCCACTAGTCCCTCTGTTAGTCATAATAATAAATGAAAGAGATTTGGTTTCCTTACTTCTCAAACTCTCGAGACTTTCACTGCATGTTTTCTTCTTCCACGATTCTTTGAAATTATATTTTGTTTGCTGAAAACATACTTTAAGGGCGCGAATGACAATCATTCTCTTCCGGGGCCTTATTTTTGGTTAGCAAATAGATTTTTCTATTTCGATTCTTTGGACGAGTTTTTGAGCAAATATACGCGTTTGATAACAATATAAAATTCCTATTCCGGAATAAATAACAACATAAAATTTCTATTGTTGGTCGATTGACGAACGACAACCGGTCGACCGGAGACCGACGGTGAATAATGAATGATGGCGAGCAGGAAGCGATAGGAGGCAACGGCAGTGGTGACCGGAGACCGACAACAAGTGAACAACGAATGGTGGCGGGCGGTAAACAAACAATGAACGGTGGAGGGTGAATGGTAGGCGAGGATTGGAGACTAGCGGTAGGCGAGCGATGGACCGGAGACCAACGGATGGGCGTCTGCGAACGGCAAATGGCAATCGGGGACTAGAGACCGACGACGAGTGAATTACAAATGACGGCTGGCAAATGATGTTCGGGAACGGGAGACCGGTAGCGGGAGATCGACGGTAGGGACACCAGAGAGAGGGAGACGGTACGCGAGAGAGAGAAGGATGAGCAATGAAAAAAATTCTTATTTTTGCTTCTATTCTTGAAATAAAAAAAATAGAAAATTTTTACTTTTCATTTATGTTCCAAACTTATTTATGGGCAAAAAAAAAATTTATCTTGGAGATCGAAAAATCAAATCGATTTACCAAACGGATTTATATTTTAAACCTGTTTCCCGAAAAGAAAAATAAAATAAACAAGAAAAAAAACTGTTGTTATGCGCGTCCTTAGCTCTTATCTAAATTGAAACAAACGTGCTCTTACCCTGTCGGATTTAAAGAATAAAGAAAAAGAAAAAATGATGTGTTTGCTTAGCGAACAATAAATAATTTAGGAAAAGAAAATTTCTAAGAAAACTAACACTCGTGTAGCCTGTAACAAGACTGAATGAACAGAAAATATGCTCATCATCCGTGAAAATGTTCAGATAACAGTGATCCTTGATAATGAAAGAAATTTACATTGACTAACAATTTACGTGATGTGAGCGCTGTTGTTAAGAAAATATCCTTTAGACAATATATTTCTCGCAAAATAAATGGGGTGAGAAATGGAGGAGCAAATGCAGCTAAGTTGGGGATTTCTGCACATAAATAAATTAGGTGAACCTCTCCATCGCGAGTACAAACACCGCGCTACACGACAAACGCGTTCCGCGAATAGGACAAGACGTCCGGTGTGGTGTGGTGTGGTGACCGCCCCCGACAGGCAAGCGACGAACGCACCGTCCTTTCTCTCTCTATCTCGCTCTCGCCCTGTGTCTGAAACTTAGACAGAGTCTTTCTCGCCAAGCCTCTCCCCAATCATGGTTAAAAACTTACATTTAATTACAGCAACTCTCATCTTCTACTCGACTCCCTCGCCTTTCTTTCCCTCTTTCTTATAAAGAAGATAACTTTTTTCTTTGCCCATCGAAAAGAGAGTTTGCTTGCGAGACTTTTCGGAGATAGCGAGAGAGAGACAATGAGAAGTTGCTCTCACCAATGACTGCAAGATCTCTCCTTTTTCTTGCCCCTTGTCCCAAACTTGCACACAACTCTCTCTCTCTCTCTCTCTCTCTTTCTCTCTCTAGCCGGTCTTGCTTGACCTCGAACCCCGTCCACACACGGTTCTTGGAAATACGGAAACAGAGTTTAAAGAACCAGAAATCGGCTTTGTTCCGAAATGAAAGAGAGCTGAGTTGTTGTTGAGCCTTTTCTTTTGATCGTTGAATCGAAGTTGGGCACGGCCAGGGACTTTGTGTTTTGGGTTGGTGGTGATCATGATTCATGAGCTCTGCTTTAAGAGAAGAGAGAATAGAGACGAGAGAGCTTTATCTCTCTGATTTTTTTTTACAGTCCTGGGTTTAATCATTGAGTTTCCCTTCTTTTTTCTGGGTTAATGTGTTTGGAGCTTCTTTGGGTCAGAGGCTTCATCAGAGCTGTTAGGTAGAAAGGAGAAAAAGAGAGAGAGAGAGAGAGAGAGAAAAAACAAAATGAAAAAGGCAGACGATTGACCGGTAGCTGAGCAAAGCTTAGCGAGAGCAGCAGCAAGGTGTGACCGAAACCCTAGAAAGATAGGAACTTTCTTTTGCCCTTTTTCTGTGTTTTTTTCCCCTTTATTTTTTGGTCTGGGAGGAATTGGAATTTGCCTCCCAAGATAAATGAACTTGGATTTTGCCCCTTCTCTTGTCCATTAGGTTGAATCCAAAAGCCATCCGACACACACCCAAATTTTTTTTTTAGAGCCTCCTTAGATATGCCTACAGACCTGGACAATTCATCCACAGCTTCAGGCGAAGCAAGTGTCTCGTCTTCTGGCAATCAGCCACCGCCACAACCACCGCCACCACCTGCCACCACCAAGAAAAAGAGGAATCTCCCTGGAATGCCCGGTAACAACTTTCAAAGATCAAGACGCCCTTTTTTTTTGTTTTTTTATGTCTCTCCTTTTCTTTTTCTTGAAGGGGGTGGTCTTCAATTTCTGATTGGAAATTTTGCTCGTTTCTTCTTTGTTCCTGCAGATCCAGATGCAGAGGTTATAGCTCTGTCTCCCAAGACCCTATTGGCCACCAACAGGTTCGTGTGCGAAATCTGCAACAAGGGTTTTCAGAGGGACCAAAACCTGCAGCTCCACAGGAGAGGCCACAACCTGCCATGGAAGCTGAGGCAGAGATCAGGCAAAGAGGTGAAGAAGAGGGTCTACGTGTGCCCTGAACCCACTTGCGTTCACCACCACCCCACGCGAGCGCTCGGCGATCTGACCGGGATAAAGAAGCATTTCTGCAGGAAACATGGCGAGAAGAAGTGGAAATGCGACAAGTGCTCGAAGAAATACGCCGTGCAGTCCGATTGGAAGGCCCATTCCAAAATCTGTGGCACCAGAGAGTATAAATGTGACTGTGGAACTCTGTTCTCAAGGTTCTTGACTACAATTTTCCCCAAACAAACGTCTTTTTTTGGGTCTAAGTTAACAGTTGGCCTTCTTGGGTCGTGAGCTTGTGAATTGAAACGGGTCTTTTTTGCCCCTTTTCGTGTTTTGTTTATGAAGGAGGGATAGCTTCATCACCCACAGGGCTTTCTGTGATGCTTTAGCTGAGGAGAGCGCGAAGGCTCATCAGACTCAGGGTCAGGGACCGGGTCAGGGCTCGGCTCCGGTTAAGCCCAACACGGAGGCCGATCTGAAAGTCCAGAACCCTGCCTCTCCTCTTCCTCCTCTTCCTCCTCCTCAAGCATCTGCTCCACCAGCTATACAGTCTTCATCTGCTGTGTTGTCCACAGTTTTGGCTGATCAAACAGCAGGTAAAAGTTAGTACTAAGTCCTGGTTTTGGCTGTGTTCTTGGCTTTAATTTTGTCTGGACGTAGTTCTTTTTCGTCTAGAACGAGCACAAGAAAATCTTTGTCTAGGCTGGATCTTGGCTTAGACGTGATAGCTTCCTTTGTCTGTTACTGATCTTTGTTGTTTCTTGAAGTCGCTTAAGCGGTATTTTATGTATTACGAATTGTAAAATGGTGTTAGTCAGCAAAAGCCTAGTAAGAAGAAATCCTTAGCTTAAAGGTACTCTCTGACCCTTTTAGACAGAAAATCCAAAAGTGACCACAGAGATTCAAAAGCAAAAAAGATGGTATTGAGAAGTGGATTAGGGAAAGAAGCACAACAGTTGGTTTGGCTTTTGGCTGCAGAGTTACTTTTCTTTGTGAAAAAGTCGAGCTTTTGCTCTCTGATTGACAATATGCCTTTTTGAGCTCTATAACAAATTGAATAACTGTTCATAATAATTTTGGATTCAACGTAGGGATGCAAGAGAACCCATCCCAAATTCTCGATGAGCCACCAGTGACTAGCAGCTTGATAGGGAGCTCTAGCAGCAGCACGAGCTCTAGCAGCAATGGCAAAACAAGCACTAGTGTCATTGCAGGCTTGTTTGCTTCCTCAACTCCGTCCTCAACCTTACAGCCCCCGCAACAGAGTACTCCTTATGCTGACCTGATTCGTGCTGCGGCACCTGCTGACCGCTCTGTTGACCCTGGGCCTGCCTCATCCGTTGAACCAATTTCCCTCTGCCTCTCCACGAATCACGGGTCCTCTCTTTTTGGCAGTGCAGGGCAGGAGCGTCGGCAATATGCTCCTGCTCCACAACCGGCTCTTTCAGCCACTGCGCTTCTGCAGAAGGCTGCTCAGATGGGTGCAACTGCAACCAATGCATCGCTGCTTCGTGGGCTCGGGATTGTCTCTTCCTCCACCTCATCAGGCCAACAAGAGAACTTACAGTGGAACACTAGTAACATGGAGCACGGAAATGCCTCTGTTGCTGCTGGACTTGGGCTAGGGCTTCCTTGTGACGGGAATTCAGGTCTGAAGGAACTAATGATGGGGACTCCAACCATGTTTGGCCCGAAGCATCCTACTTTAGATTTTCTCGGATTGGGGATGGCAGCTGGCGGCAACCCGAGTGGTGGTTTCTCGGATCTTATGACCTCTATAGGTGGTGGTCTTGACATGGCGGCAGCGGCAGCGGCAGCATCGTTCAGCAGTGGAGACTTTGTCGGCAAGGACATTGGACAGAGCTCGTGAACTTGATGAGAAGTGGCAGGGAATTAGTATGTACAGGTGCATATTGCCCTTAAAGAATATATGTTGCAGAAGAAAACCATCTAAGAACTATCGAGAAAACACTTTTCCTTGGATGGAAGTTGGAAGAAAAGCTGCTGTTGACGTGAAAGATTCCATAGAAAACTAAATTCTGGGGTGACTTCTATTTTCCCCTGTGAATCTGTGATATGTTGTTGAAGGTACGAGCTATGTCAAATGTGATCAGATGATGTTTTAAGTTTGCTCGAGCTTAGCAGTAGAACAGCAGCATAGAACTCTGTGAGTTGAATATGGGTAGCTACATTAATCCGTCTCGCAGTAACACATCTCGATGTATTAGTTTTGCCATTTCATTTGTTGTTCAATGTAAAGAAGCCTTAAAAATAGTGAAGATTTGTTATTTCGCCATGAATATCTGATTGTGGACTGACTAGTCTTGCTTCGCAGCGGTCGGAAAACTTTGCTCACAGTCGTCGGTGGCTGTGTTCGGATTTGGTTGTCACATCAATTCTGAATTAGTTTGCCAATGTTTTAACTCTGCTAGGATAGTGTAGGCAAGGGTGAGGTGTGCTCAATTGAAGTGGATGGTTACATGAAAGCAGCAAAAGGGTTCTTCGAGTCTGTCCCAGATTTCCCATTTATGCTTTCAAGAAACCATTCAGGACCTTGTTGCAAATGGGCACATGACATATTGGCATGATTCTCCTGGCTCCTGCACCAAGTGAAAAATCATGTCTTTGCCATGAAAAATAGCTGCAGCAGAGTTTTCCCATGTTTTCCTGTTTTCTGGGTGGTTCCTCTCATCAATCTCCGTTGTTATGGTTTTGTCAAAGGAAAACCGTTGTAGCTGGACCAGGTTCCAGATCAATAAAAATGAGATTTTGCTCTTCTTCTGCTCCTTGCTCGTGCTTTCAATTTGGGACTTTGAAGGATTGGGATTAAAGTAAAAACCCAAGTAGTCCAAGAAGATTGGTCTGGATTTATTCCCCATTGTGGTCAACGGGACCTGTTTATACCGTGAGATTTCTTCCGGGTCACTGCCTTTCCATCCAGCAACTTCCCCAGCTGCCGGACCAGATCCTGGGTTTTGCTTTGCAGGAAATAATGATGGGAGCACAAAATATAGATGACGGTTGGAGTAGTAATTTAATTCGGACGAGGACCTACTTCCCACATGTTCTGTTATATACCGTGCTCCTCCCCTGGTTCCCACATGTTCTGTGATGTACATTGTTCCTCTCTCTCTCTCTCTCTCTCTCTCTTTGCAGCGCGAGCAGGGGACGAGGACAGAGTAGACAAATACTTATCCGGATCCAGGTCCATCGTAGCCGTCGATGACTTGTGCTTCACATGTAGGTCCCCACGATCAACGGTTGTGATGGCATTGGGTTTATGATTAATGCTAAAGTCGGTTCTTAAATAGAAATGCATTTGCGGTAGTTACTTGGTAGTCTGCTCGCTCGTTAGCAGGACTTTACATATGAGATAGAGGTGCGCAAAGAATGAAGAGTTGAGTGTTTATTTGTAAAATAAACAAAGATGCGTCTTGTCTCGCAATGGAAAGATATCAGCGTGTATCCATTCAATTGACAAAAAAATATAGCTATGTTTGGTTGTCTGAATTTATAGTCAAGATAGAATTGGATATGACATGATAAGAAATCTAAGAATTTTGTCATATCTTATCAACTCTTTGGTGAACTATGAATTTAATGTAAGATAAACAAAGGTAAGAAGCGGCTGAGATCGATTCTATTTTGCTGAAACATCATGCTTAAGAAATTATTCAAAGATGAGTTTTGATGAGTGAATTATTGTTAAGCAGAGGTTTGTGCCATCGAAATTCGACCACAACATCGACATAGTAGACCCCCTTGAATCGTGGGTCTTGACTTAGAGTCGAATTCTTCAAGAGTAACCCCCCGACCTTGCTCATAGTCTTGTTGAGTGAGTAGACAAGTCTTGAACAATCTAAGCTTGCATATGATAACAATTATGGAAATGAATTTCTGCTTTAGAAGTACTTTTGGAGCGAAAATCTGTTTGGTAATTTAATTTTTGAAACAGAAATTCGTTTGATAAAAAATTTTACTTACGAAAGAAATTTCTACTTATGAAGCTATTTTTTTTCCCTAATTTGAGAAGTTAAAAAAACTTGCTTCTCAACTCAAGAAGTATTTCTTTGATAAAAAAAAAAAAAAAAAAACTTAAAAAGTAATTCTCGCCTCACTCTCTTTTCATTATGACCTTACTCTCTTTCGACTATAATCGCCTCCGCTTGTCACCGACCTCCGTCGCTGCCCACCTCTGATCACCATTTGCCGCCGCGGACCATCGCCATCTGTCGCCCACAACCGAACTTTGCTAGCCTCGCACTGCAAACACCGTCAACTACTAACCATCACCCCTCGTCGGCCACTCCATACCTCCTCGGGCCACTGCTCCTAGCCGCTAGCCTCTGTAGGCCGCCACCCCCGGCCCCCCATTGCTAACCACTGCCGACCTCCGTCGGTTGTAACCTGCGACCATCGCCACCCGCTACCAATTGCCGACCACCATCGATCGTCGTCAACCGCCAACCGCCGACCGTTGCCCCTCGCCGACCTCCGTTAACCATCTCCCACCGCCCCATCCGCCGCCGCCGTTGCCAAGTCACTGTCTCCGGCCACAAGAGTAAAAAGTAAATATTAATTTTTCATTTTTAAAATGTAAATCATATTTTTTTAATAATAAAATTTATTTTTTAAAGAAATTTAGAAAGTTTAAAAATGAAGTAGAAATTTTTTCGACGATCAACAATAATTTTCAAACGTTATCAAATGAATTTCTCTTATCAGAAATCAACTTCTGGAACAGCAGTAGAAAAATTAACTTTTGGCCAAAAGTTGATTTTTCAAGCAGAAGTGTTGCCATACGCACCCTAATTATTCGGTTTCTTTTAGCAAGTTGAAGATGCACTCATGAAGGTCGTCCAAGAGAGCCCTTTCGAATGTCCAAGAGAGCTAGGATGTCGAGACCCCTTTTGAAAGTCAATGATCAACCTTGAGTTATTTATAACATGTCGATACCCATTTCGAATGTTGGAAAATTCAAGCGGTTAAAGAATGAGGGACATGATATCATATCATGCCAAACAATCGATTACAAAACAAGATTGTGGAAATACCTAGCTTTGTGACCGAAAACCTCAATTTGGCATCTTCGGAGAGACGGCCACACTTGACGGTTGTCACCACTAGAGAGGTGGGCTCCCACTAGAGAGGCAGCCCGACGCGGAGGAGAGGTGATGGTTGTGGAAAAATTCTCCGCTTCTCCTTATGTCTGCTCTTTTGAAAAATTCTATTACGGTCTATACCACTCCCTCCCCCGATTTTTTTTTTTACATGGTTATATCCCCCTATATCTCCCCTTTATTCTATTATGGATAGAGGGGGCCATTTGGGCCCGTGGGCCCGGAACCGGCCCGTTGACCGGGCCCATGGTTTCGGAAACGTGGGAACCGGCTTGGAACCGTCCCAAAAAAAAAAAAAAAAAAGGGCCGGGGGCGAGAGGCCGTTGGGCTCTCGCCCCCGGCCCCCTCCTTCTCCTTTGGGCCGTTGGTTTAGATAAAAAAAAAAAAGAATTAAAAATGATTCTTGCCTATAAATGCATATGCTTCCCCTTTCATTTTTGTCACAAATTTTCTGAACAATTTCTCGAATTCTCTCCGAAATCCTCTTAAATCGCTCAAATTCTCCCAATTCTCTCAATCCCGACTCAATTCTCTCAATCGGATTTCCGATCAATTCTCTCAAAAATGGCAAGTGGAAGCAGAAATGCCGACAAGGGCAAGATGTCTATGAGAGATTCCGAGTATCCCATTCCCGAATATGATCCTCGTGAGTATGCAAGTTGGGAAGACGACGACGATAATATCAATTATGTCCCGATTCCGAACGTCGAGCACATCCCAACACAAGAAAGTCTTCATCCTCCCACCGGTGTCGAAGAAACGTCAACGGCAAATGAGCCGGAACGGAAGGGCCGAGATAATACATCGGACTTGTGGCTACACTTCGACAAGGTACGTGATGAAGTCGAAGGTAAGTATAATGTAAAATGTAAATATTGTTCGCAAACATATAAATTCACGAAAGGAGACGGCTACGGAACATTCCGTCGGCATTTGACGAAAAAACATCCAACACAAGCGGGGATCGACAATACGCAACAACAAATTTCCGGGTACGCCACTTCTAAGCCTCATCCTTTATTTCGTTTCACTGAAGCACTTTATAAACAAACATTAGGTGAATATGTTGCCCTTGATCATGCTCCGTTTAATACTGGTGAAAATTTTAATATGAAATATTTGATAAATACTGCGTTGGTTCCACAAGTGCCAAGTATTCCAAAAAATACTCTTAAACGCGAAGTTTTTCATCTTTATAAAAAAGGAAAAAAATCTTTAGCAAAATTTTTTGCGGAATTCAATGGACGTGTGCATATAGGTAGCGATATTTGGAGTGATCCTTGGCAAATTCATTCTTATATGGGTGTCACGTGTCATTGGATAGATGACAATTGGATAATTCAAAAAAGACTTATTGCATTCCGAGTTTTTGATGAAAGCCATTCGGCTCATAATATTTATAGAATAATTAGGCAAGTTTTAGAAGAATATAATTTAATAAATAAAGTATTTTCAATTGGTTTTGATAATGCCGCCGCAAATACCGCCTTTATTCCCGAATTAGAAAATATTTGCAAACCCACTTTTGGCGGACAATTTTTTCACATTAGATGTGCTTGTCATGTTTTAAATTTATGTGTACAAAATGGTTTACGAACTCTTGACACTTCTCTCGCCCCAATAAAAAGTGCAATTAAATTTTTATGGAGTCGTCCCCAATGTATGAAATCATGGGAAAAATTTTGTAAACAAAATGGGAGAAGGGCAAGAAGATTTCCAAAAGATATTCCGACTCGTTGGAATTCTACGTACGAGTTGCTTCGGTAAACCTTTGAATATAAAGATTTATTATGTATGTTTATTTCACAAAATATTCCCGAAATTACTTTACTTCCTCAACATTGGGACGTTTGCAAGAAAATTTTAGATATTTTGAAAATTTTTAATGATGCTACTAAGACTTTATCTGGTATTTATTATCCTACAACGCATTTATTTTTAATAGAGTGTGTTAATATTAGTAGTGTTTTTAGTGAATATGAAAATGATACCGAATTAGGTCAAACTATTTTAGTAATGCGAGAAAAATGGTTGCATTATTATTTGCAAATTCCTCTTGTCTATTTAGTTGGTATTGTTTTTGATTCACGTATTAAATTAGACGGTTTACAAGATTATTTGAATGTGTATTATCATGATTGTTTACATTTGGATGATTCAATAGATATTTCGAATATATTAGGACATGTTAAAGAATCTATAGTAGCATTATATGGAGAATTTTGTAGTAGATATGGTTTAAGTGATTCCGGATCTTTACAATCTACTGCCTCACGTAGCGAATGTGGTAGTTCACTTAGTAGAGGGTATAATATGCTTAAGAGTAGGAAAATAAAAATAAAAATGGGCAACAGGTAGTATTTCTGAATTAGAAAAATATTTAACCACTCAATTTGAGTTTCGTGATGCAGAACATAGTACAGATTTCGAAATCCTGAAGTGGTGGAAGAGTCACCAAATCGAGTATCCGGTTCTCGCCCTCATCGCTCGTCAAATATTAGCAACCCCTTCTTCAACGGTTGGAGTTGATCAAGCATTTAGTTCCGGAGGATTAATTTTGAACTCTCGCCGTTCAAGATTAAGCCCGGACTCTGTGGAAGCTCAAGCTTGTGTCGGCGATTGGATGATGGCGAAATATCGACACCAAGAGTTAGATCGTGAACACGAATTTTTTAGCGATGATGTTGGAGATACCACCGCCACGGGTACCACAACGGGTAGCGACGATTGACGATGAGGTAAGTTGGGGTTCTCAAAGGTAAAAGAACTACATGGGTTTTGATTTTTCTATCCCCAAGAAGATATGTAGGCGCTTAATGATAATTCATTAAGTTCAAGCCCATTCCTTCTTCTTTTTTTTTTTCTCATATTTTATTACAATGTACAATTTAATTGTATTTTATAATTTATAATTTATTATATTTATTTTATTATTTATTATTTTAAAAATTATTATTAAAAAGGAATCGGAATGAACCGGCGGTTCCGAAGCGGAACCGGAACCGGCCTAGAACCGCCATTATACACGGCCGGTTCTCGAACCGGAACCGGCGGTTCCACCGAACCGGCCGTGACTAATTATGGATAGTTGTCAAATACACAGGATATGATTTTGACTACCAAATGCAGCCTATGAGTTTATCTAATTCATTTTATGGTTAATTTTTTAAATTCGAACATATAAAAAAATTAGTAATTTAAAAAAAATCGAATTTACAGCCTTTTTAAAGAGTGAAAAGTCGCATCCTTTTGACGAAGTTGCAAGCGATTTCGAGTACGCGTTAATCATATTTAATGAGAAAAATGTTTTGATTTTCGACGGCCTATTGCACATGACACGAGAGATGAGGCAATGGAAGTGACGGCCTTCCCTCATTTGGAAGTTTGACGAATGCCCCGGAAGTACTCTTCATCGAAGGTCTAGTTATAAAAAGAAAAAAAAAAATAGGACTTGTCAACGTTGCCGGAATTTAAAAAAATTATCAGGAAATTCTATGCGGGAGTTTTCGATATTTTGGATTAAAAGAAACATCTGTCACAAAAAATCTAGTTTAATTACAATTTAAAACATAAAAATTTATCCCAACGTCTCTTTATCAAAGGTCTAGTGCATTTGGGTGAGTAAATCGGACCGACCCGATCGAAAATTCCGGACCGAGAGCTACCCGGTGATCCGATTCTCGATCCTTAAAATTGGAACCGTGACCGAGTTGTCCGGTTCCCGATCCTAGGGGTACAAGATCGGATCGATCAATTTTATTTTATGTTTTTAAACGTAACCATAAATCTACTTTTTTCGTCTTTCTTTCCCTGTTACATGGCTTCTGTTCTTTCATCCATGGCCGTCTTATTTGCTTTTCAAGGGCTAGCTATAGTTGGTAACTGCTCAAAGGCATAGTTGAATAGAGTTCAAAGGCAGAGTTGAATGTTGTGTTCTTTCAAGCCATCGTTTATCTTGTTTCATGTTCCATTGGTCTGTCCAGGAACCGAATTGAATAGATTTTTAGGACCGTGGATTAGTATCGATTTTCGAGATCGTCAATTTGGCCTAAAATTTTGAAAATTGAGAATCGAGACCACTGGTATGGTTTTCGGTTCTTGAGAAGAACCGAAGAACATGATCGGATCGGGAATCGCTCACTCCCAACTGGTGCCAACATAAATAAAGCATAAAAACGATAAAGAGAAATTGTAACACATGATTTTATCCTGGTTCACTTTAAAATTAGGGCTAGTCCAGTAAAAGATTTCACTATAATTAGCTTATCGCACCTTTATATCCTTCAATTACAAGAGAAATAGAGTGCATATTGTAATAGTTATTCATGGGACTAATTCCAAACTACCAATGAAAAAATATATGGGCTTATACTATAAAAGCCTCCAATATCCAAGGGGCATTGCCCCATTGACACCCCCATCTGCAAACATGAGAGCACATTCGTATTTTTCTATCGATTGGGAGTATGAATCACATCTTAACAATTTGAAAGTTTGACAAATGCTCCGGAAGTATTCTTTATCGAAGCTCTAGTTAAGAAAAAAAAAATAGGACTTGTCAACATTGTCGAAATTTCAAAAATTATTAGGAAATTGTATGTGAGAATTTTCGATATTTTGGATTAAACGAAACATCAGTCATAAAAAAATCTAACTTAATTACAACGTAAAACATAAAAATTTATCCCCACGTATCAAAAAACATTTGCAATGAAGCCATTTCATACTTAAGATTATTCTAAGCTCGATGACGCCATAATTTATTTTCGTGACATCAAACTACTTTTTTTTTCTCCCTTTTACTTGCATTTATAGCAAAGGAAAATGAGAAATTACGAGGGGGTAAATATCCTGCGAAAAGAATCCTGTTGACTTTGACCGGGGGAGAATTAATTGTCGTTTCTGACTGGTGGAGGTTGAGTCATAACTGGCTGCTGATGCGCTGGAGCAGGACCACACACTCCTCCAGAGCAGAAAAAAAATTGAAAAAAAAAAAATGGAGGTTGAAAGTTATTTTTTTTTCCACCTTCGTTTTTCTTTTCTTTTTCCTAGTTTTGCAAAGGGTGAGAAACATTCCACATAAAAGACATGTTCGAATCCCCCCAATCTCTTCTTGATTTCCAAGAAGCCATGTTCGTCTCGGGATGTTGGGTCGACCGTGCCGAAGCACAAGATGATCCCGGCTTTACCTCCACTGACGTTATATGGTGGAGCGACCACAACGGGCTCGCCGAAAGATGAGGAGCAATTGTAATTCGAACCGGGCGGTCCGTCACGGACGCCGAACGCTTACGATCTTCCCATCAATTTATCTTTTAACCCAAAAAATCAAGAGAAAGAAAGAGAAAGAGACACAGATATTATGGGACATCCGTCCTGATGTCAATAGTGTCATGTCGGTTGTTCGTGGGTTTCCATGGTATTGGCATCTTGTCTTCAATGATACGTTCTTTGACCAAGATGGTGGTGTGCCATAGAGTCAAAGCCTAGAATCGCCACAATTTTTGGTACCCTTCTAGTCTTGGGGCCACCACGGCTGGTGGAATTTGGAAAATTGCAAATTTGAATATGTTGAAGAATTGGGGAACCCTCGAGTCGCCGTGGACCGGTCGTTTTAAAAAACGAATTCTTCTAACAATTTAAGCGTATTTTATTATCAACGACGATCGAAAGATACATGCATTTTCAAATCTCTTTTATTCGGCATTTTTCATGATTATTTGATCCCTTTATCCTAAGTAGATAAAGGTAACCGCAGATCGGCTGCTCTTTCTTCTTTCAATGTAGGCACATAGAATCCTTGTAGATCACAACTGCATATATGCGAACGGGGCGATGCGACGGACTCGAGACAGATGAATCGGCAAATTCTTCGGCATGCGTAGCCGTTGCAAACTTGCCTCTTGGGCTTTGGTGACGCGGCCAGCATCGAACCGGAGCAGCGGAAGCCGTCTGTGCCGGTGCTTGGGAGTTTTGATCGTTGGCTCTCTTCAGCAAGAACATGATGGCTAGCGCCGGTTGGAAAGGGCATTAGACGTCCATCCCTTCTTCCAAACATGGGAGGATCCTCATGGGCCTTTCGGGCCAGGCATCATAAGCTTCGTTCTTTCGGTACTTCGGGCTTGGAAATGCAAGGTTTGGGCTCCACGAGTTTAAGAGTAATTTCCCCGATCACTATCGACTCCGTTTGTTTCGCGAAAAATAAATGATTTAGAAAATATTTTTTTAAAAATGATCGCATGTATCTCTTACAAAAATGAATGAATGAAAAAGATTTTCATCGTACGTGAAAATTATTTTAGACATGAATTATTATCGATAATGAAATTTTTTTTTATTGGCTAATTATTTTAGACGATACAAGCGATCATTTTTGGAAAAAAACACATTTTCTAACCCATTTATTTGTCGGGAAACTAACGGAGGATATATAAATCTTTTACTTTCTTGTTTTCAAGCAAAAATATAAAAAAAAATCATAAATAAAGCCATGAAAGCCATGCATCACGTGGGTGCTTTAGTGAGATCAAGAAGTTGGGTGGGTTTCTCCAACTACCACGTTCTTCTTCTTCTTCTTCTTCTTCTTCTTCTTCTTTTGTTTTCCCTCCGTCTTCTTTAGGCTAAGCACGTTATTCACTTACTATGATATGCAAATATAAAGAACCTTAAGCGTCGCGAGTTATGCACGTCAATAGCTAGAAAAGCTTCAAGTTCTGTGGAGACACCCTTGACGCGCTTTGATGTCGGTCCCAAGTCGACGTGCCCGTTCTTGATCGTAATTCATAGCTGAGATCGGATATTGGAAAACGAAATTTGACCGAGTATTGGGAGAGGAAACTAAATTTGCCGCTTTAGGGCCGGTCCTCGGCTGTATTCTCTCAATCGGCATAAACGAACCTAGGAACACGACCACCCGAACAATTACAAATCAAGTACTGAGATAATCGATTTGTCTTAGTCATGCAAATTAGCAACTTAGACAATGCTCTCCTTGTTTCACAGAAAACGTACTTTGTTGATGATTAATTTTTCGCGAGGCAGACGGGACGATAATTTGCGGAGAATCCTATCCTTTTTCTAATGTTAGAAGGATTAATATAAATAGCCCATAAATTACTAGAATTCCTAAAAAAGAGTCAGAAACTTGCAGCTCGATGAATGGATGAAGTCAAACATTCAAGTCAGATTATACTAGTTGCGATTCGCTCAAGAGATGTCACATTTTTTTGTACACAAAGAACTTTAAGGACAAATCAGTGAATTATAGGTCCGTTTTTTGGACGGGCATCATTAATTTTTTTCTTGGTCAAACTTGTTGCGCCTGTCCTGGAGTTGAAGTTAAGAAATCTCCGTAGACAATTCAAATGTGCGACTTGGGAGGATTCTATAGACGTTCTTTACTTCAGTTTTTACTTCACTTTCACAGGAGAATTTTTCTGAATTTTTTTTCCAAATAATTGAAGAATATTGAAAAAGGAAACTCATGCTCAAAATTAGAGATGAACTTGGGTTTGGTTCAACCCCCGAGACCGGGCTGAATCGGCCCGAACCGACTGGATCAAGGCTGATTCTAGGAAGGTCTGAATTGACGTAACACTAATAGAGGATAAATGTGTTATATAGGTACACGTTTGAGATTTTTTTAATTCACAAGAAAAAATTGACGGTAAATGTGTCACACATCATGCATAGTTTAGGGTTTTCGATGTCACAAAAAAAGGTTCGGGGTAAATGTACAACAATGAGCATAATGTTGCTGATGATACTAATCCATAAAGCCTAGCGAAGTAGTTCCAATTTAATCGACATTATAAGATGTAAAATCTCAAAGAAGATTTAAAATCACCTTGGATATTAAATTCTGATAATTTAGAAATCCATAAATTTATATATTGCTAAAATTTTTAAATCCAAGTGTCATAAACATTATTCTCAATTTTAGATTTCATGGTGCTTCGACAAGAAAAAGTTCATAATTATGTTATTGAAGCTGTACGAATGCTAATATATGCATTGTTGAAACTATGTAGTGTTCGATTCAATTGTAAGTACAATGTTGCACTTAAATCTGTAGTTTTGTCACTAAACTTATTCTTGGATAAACCTTTCGCAGAAGTTGAAACCATTAAGCCTTAGTAAATGGGGATAGAGGTGGCCGGTTCCGGTTCGAGAACCGCGAGTTCCGGGCCGGTTCCGGTTCCGGGCCGATCAATTCCGGTTCCTTTTTTAATTTTAATTTTTAAAATAATAAATAATAAAATGAACATAATAAATTATAAATTATAAAATATAATCAAATTGTACATTGTAATAAAATGTGGGGAAAAAAGAGAGAGATGAGGAATGGGCTTGAACTTAATGAATTATCATTAAGCACCTATATATCTTCTTGGGGATAGAAGAATCAAAGCCCATGTAGTTCTTTTACCTTTGATAACCCCAACTTACCTCATCGTCAATCGTCGCTATCCGTTGTGGTACCCGTGGCGGTGGTATCTCCAATATCATCGCTAAAAAATTCATGTTCACGATCCAGCTCTTGGTGTCGATATTTCGCCTTCGTCCAATCGTCGACACAAGCTTGAGCTTCTATAGACTCCGGGCTTAATCTTGAACGGCGAGAGTCCAAAATTAATCCTCCAACGCTAAATGCTTGTTCAACCGCAACCGTTGAAGAAGGGGTTGCTAATATCCGACGAGCGATGAGGGCGAGAACTGGATAATCGATTTGGTGACTCTTCCACCACTTCATGATTTCGAAATCCGTACTATGTTCTGCATCACAAAACTCAAATTGAGTGGTTAAATATTTTTCTAATTCAGAAATACTACCTGTTGCCCCTTTTTGTTTTTTTTGCCTACTCTTGAGCATATTATACCCTCTACTAAGTGAACTACCACCTTCGCTACGTGAGACAGTAGATTGTAAAGATCCGGAATCACTTAAACCATATCTACTACTAAATTCTCCATATAATACTACTATAGATTCTTTAACATCTTATATTATATTTGAAATATCTATTGAATCTTCCAAATGTAAACAATCATGATAATACACATTCAAATAATCTAGTAAACCGTCTAATTTAATACGTGGATAAAAAACAATACCAACTAAATAGACAAGAGGAATTTGCAAATAATAATGCAACCATTTTTCTCGCATTACTAAAATAGTTCGAGTTAATTCGGTATCATTTTCATATTCACTAAAAATACTACCAATATTAACACACTCTATTAAAAATAAATGCATAGTAGGATAATAAATACCAGATAAAGTCTTAGTAGCATCATTAAAAATTTTGAAAAAATCTAAAATTGTTTTTGCAAACGTCCCAATGTTGAGGAAATAAAGTAATTTCGGGAATATTTTGTGAAATAAACATACATAATAAATCTTTATAATCAAAATTTTGCCGAAACAACTCGTACGTAGAATTTCAACGAGTCGGAATATCTTTTGGAAATCTTCTTACCATTTTCCCATTTTGTTTACAAAATTTTCCCCATAATTTCATAAAATGGGAATGACTCCATAAAAATTTAATTGCACCCTTTATTGGGGCGAGAGAAGTGTCAAGAGTTCGTAAACCATCTTGTACACATAAATTTAAAACATGACAAACACATCTAATGTGAAAAAATTGTCCGCCAAAAGTGTGTTTGCAAATATTTTCTAATTCGGGAATAGAAGCGGTATTTGCGGCGGCATTATCAAAACCAATTGAAAATACTTTATTTATCAAATTATATTTTTCTAAAACTTGCCTAATTATTCTATAAATATTATGAGCGGAATGTCTTTCATCAAAAACTCGGAATGCAATAAGTCTTTTTTGAATAGTCCAATCGTCACCTATCCAATTACACGTGACACCCATATAAGAATGAATTTGCCAATGATCACTCCAAATATCGCTACCTATATGCACACGTCCATTGAATTCCGCAAAAAATTTTGCTAAAGATTTTTTTTCCTTTTTTATAAAGATGAAAAACTTCGCTTTTAAGAGTATTTTTTGGAATAGTTGGCGCTTGCAGAACCAACACAGTATTTATCAAATATTTCATATTAAAATTTTCACCAATATTAAACGGAGCATGATCAAGGACAACATATTCAGCTAATGTTTGTTTATAAAGTGCATCGGTGTAACGAAATATAGAATGAGGATTAGAAGTGGCATACCCAGAAATTTGTTGTTGCGTATTGTCGATCCCCGCTTGCGTTGGATGTTTTTTCGTCAAATGTCGACGGAATGTTCCGTAGCCATCTCCTTTCGTAAATTTATACGTTTGCGAACAATAGTTACATTTTATATTATACTTACCTTCGCCTTCATCACGTACCTTGTCGAAGTATAGTCACAAGTCGGATGTATTATCTCGGCCCTTCCGTTCCGGCTCATTTGCTGTTGACGTTTCTTCGACACCGGTGGGAGGATGAAGACTTTCTTGTGTTGGGATGTGCTCGACGTTCGGAATTGGGACATAGTTGATATTATCGTCGTCGTCTTCCCAACATGCATATTCATGAGGATCATATTCAGGAATAGGATGATCGGAATCTCCCATAGTCATCTTGCCCTTGTCGGCATTTCTGCTTCCACTTGCCATTTTTGAGAGAATTGATCAGAAATCTGATTGAGAGAATTGAGTCGGGATTGAGAGAATTGATAGAATTTGAGAGGATTTGAGAGGATTTGAGAGAATTTGAGAGAATTGTTGATAGGATTTATGAGAAAAATGAAAAGGAGAGGATAGGTATTTATAGGCAAAAAATAAAAATAATTCAATTTTTTTTAATTAAAAGGCAACGGCTCTTTGGGCCAACGGCCCAAAGAGCCGTTGGGGTTTTGGGGGGGAAGCGGGCTCGCGGGGGCCCAGCGCCGTGGGGCAAAGAGCCCAACGGCTCTTTGCCCCACCGACACTATTTTTTTTATAAAAAATTATGGGTCGGAATCGGAACCGGCCCTTAAGGGCCGGTTCCGGGCCCACGGTTCCAAATGGCATTCTCTAAATGGGGATTACTTTTACTTGTAGAATTATATACCATAGGAGCTATCTCTCTATAGCTAATCTCGTACGAATTTTTTAATTATTATTCTTCATAATGCAAGTCATCCAATGTTGGGGTCTTTATCCTTCACCATCTGCTTTTTTTCTTTACGTGAAACAAAGATAGACACAATCACAGTACCAATATATTACTAAATGCTGCGACCTTTCTCAAAGCGAAGCACTTAGAGGAAAGCTAATTGATTATAAGCCAAAAGGCTTAGAGAGTGTATGCCAACCATTCTATTCTAGAAATAGATTTCTAGTTAGAAATAGATTTTTCGATTTCTGTTTCTAGATGAGTTTTTGAGCAAAAAAATGCGTTTGATAATAACATAAATTTTTTTATCCTGAAACAAAAGTTCGTTTGACAATAGTTGAAAATTTCTACTTCTAGAAATTATTATTTACTATTTAAAAATAAAAATATATTATTTATTTTTTACTCCAAGGGCGGCGGTGGTTGCGGCGGCCGGTGGCGGTGGGCAGTGGAGGTCGGCGGTGGTTGGTGGTGGCCGGCGATGGTTCTTGCAGCCGGCGAAGGGTGGCAGTGGGTGTTACGCCCGATCCCCGAGATACACAACAACCCTACCAAACGCCTCAAGTCATAAAAGGACAACGTTTCGGGTACGTCATCAACCCATTCGTTTTATCCTTCAATTCGGTGCATGCGAAATGTGCTACTTCCCCATACAATAATTAAAATAGCGGGGATAGGATAGTTGGCAATCAAATCACAACCTCAGCAAAAGATCATTTTTATTTATTTACTGTTAACTCTGGAAAGTACTTATACACAAGCACTACCTTATGGCCACTTCCAACAACCAACAAAAGATACCGGTTCGGGATCGGGATTAACACTACTTCAAGCTACTTCAAAAAGAGACTAACGTCTACATCCTCTACTCCGATCCAATATACCGCTACTCCATAGCTAAGGACATGAAAAATGGTTAACAACAATAAGTGAGATATAAAATCTCCGCGAGTCAACGCCTAAGTCCAAGTAGGGCATTGATTCGCTTAGGGTAGCCTAAACATGCATGACAAGTATTGATTACGGATCAATAGCGCGCGATTTTCGCAAGGTTCTAGCTACCACATGATTATGCGCAACTCAACAGTCAACTATTAATCACTTGCAAGCTTACCCCATCTTGGTCCACACATTATGCGGTACATATTATCGCATTCAACAGCACACAAACTAAGGCATACAATTAGAACACTTATCACAATTTTCATGCACAATGCATTACACGTGTTCCGGTTATTAACGACTACTCGGCCCCAACACACTAGACGGTTGGTGCTCTTTCGGCATGACCGGGCTTTGTCCCATTCTTTCGGTGACGACGATCGATAATACCCCGGTACCCTCGAGCTGGATATATCGGGCGTTCCTGTAAGGAGCGTCGATCCACAACTTGCCGCAACCGGCATCCACCCAGCCGTGTTATTCCAAACTCCCGCCGGCACGGACTGTCGTACAACCAATAAGCCGTATAATTCCTCGGTACCCTCGGGATGGACATATCGGACATTGTCCCTTGGTACCTCCAGGTGACGGTAACCATCATGTGACCACACAAGCATGTTAGACAACCAACCAATTTATATCTTTGCATTAAATTTCAATGCACACACAATCGTGCTCAAAACTCTGCTCAATACCATTTTTCGTGCTCAAAGTACAATGAGTGATTCACACGTGGTCACATAAACAAACCTTATCCACCGGACTTTACATCTTATTCGGGGTAGTTAGTCGTCTTAATCATATAATTATAAACAATCAAGACACACATCAATCATTAGACAATCACCCAAGAACCAACCAATAATAATTAATTAATTAATCCAACTCAAGTTAATTAGCATAACCGTGATTAATTAACCCCATTATAATTAATTAAGTCTATCTTAATTAATTAACCCGACCTTAAGCGATCAATTCATCTCGGTTAAATTACCCAATCACAATCAATTAGCACAACAATAATTAACTAATTTAGCTTTAGTTAATTAATCGGACCATGATTACCTAAAGTAATCAATGTTAAATAAAGTAACTATGATTAATAATAAAATAACTATAGTTAATTAAAAGTAATCATGGTTAATTAAAGTAACCATGATTAATTAAAAGTAACTATGGTTACTTAATTCAACCAAGGTCAACTTAACCTAACCATGATCAATTAATTTAACCTAATCATAGTTAAACTAACTAATCTATAATTAACATTAATTAATCTATTCCTAAATGTAATTAACATCCTAATTAGAGATTAAGGGTTAACTCACAAATCTAACTACGATTGGCGACAACTCCGGCGCGGCGGCGACACGGCGATAAACGAAACTCGCCGGCTTGAGGAGCACACACGGTCACGGGTCGGCTCCGGGGTTCTCGGTCTCGGAGGCTCACGGCGGCTCTAGTCAATGGTCAACGGATAACAACGGCGGCCGAGGTGGTTTGAAAGGGAGGGGGTGGTGGTAGCTGAGTTCTTGGCTCGCGGGGTTGGCGGGCAAGGCTTAGCGATGCGACGGGTGGTGGGGCGGTGGCGACGGGTGACCGGTAGGCACTGGAGAGGACGGAGGTGGACGGAGTGGTGGTGGTGGTCGTTAGTGGCGTCGCCGGTGAGTGAGTCGTCGTGTTGAAGGGGGATGTGTGTGTGTGTGTGTGTGTGTGTGTGTGAGAGAGAGAGAGAGAGAGAGAGAGAGAGAGAGAGAGAGGTGACTAGGGGACCCACTAGGTCAAATCGCACTATTAACTATTTCGTCTATTATACATAATAACTAAGGGCAAAACGGTAATTTGATAAATAGGGAATATTAGTCATTTGGCATAACCGATCGAGGGTAATTTGGTATTTTCACAACTAGAGCTCCGCTAGGGCTAGGCTTGGGCACCAAGGGTATCGGTACTACGACGCGACGGCTTGACTTTCTCGGGCCGATGCCTTAAGACAATACAATTATTGTCCCTTAAATCCTCAAAAATCCAATATTATTTACTAGGCTAGAATTCATGATTAAAATTCACTAAATTTAGTTATCTTACGGACGTCAAAATTTCGGGACGTCACGGTGGGCGGCGGAGATTGGCGATGGGGCGTGGTTAGCGGCAAGTGGCAGGTGGCGGCGGTAGGTAGTGGGTGGCGGTGGTGGCCATCGGTGAGGAGGGGGCAATGGCGGGTGGTATTCGACGGCGGCGAAGGTCGGCGGCGGTGAGGTGAAGGGCCATGATGGGCAGCAGTAAGTAGTGGTCGGCGGCTGCCGTGGGTAGGCGACCGAGGACAGTGGTTGGCGGCGGCGAAGGTTGGTGGTGGGCGGGAGTTGGTGGGGCTAGTAATGGTTGAGGCAGCCGGCAGAGGTTGGCGGTGGGTGACACCGGGAGGTGGTGACAGGCGGTAGGTGGCAACGGCCGGCGGTGAGGCCGGGGGGAAGGCGGGCAGCGACGGGTATTTGGAAAAAAGTAAGGGCTTATTATTTTTTATTTCTGTTTCTTCAAGAAGCTAAAATTTTTTGTTTTTGATTTCCCTTTCGAATATATTTCCGGAACAAATTTTTGTTTCAGAAATAGAAAAATAAAATTACATTACCAAACGAGTTTCTGCTCCAAATCTGTTTTAGAAATAGATTTGGAATAGAAACAGAGAAGTAGAATAGTTGTCATGTACCCCTTTAGCGCGAACTTCCCCAAACCCATACCAATAGAAACTTTGGGATTTTGATTTAATCATGTAAACATGCAATTAATTTTTTTTTTTTGGAGTCCCTATTAATATGTTATAGGTTTGATTAGAAATCCGGGTAAAGTATGAGAATACTTTACCTCCGAAAAATTGAGATATGATGGATAGAGGGATTTGGTTACGCTAGACAAATCTAAGGTCCTTTTGATATCTTTTGTGTTATTTAAAAAATATTTTGCATGCAATCTTGACCAATTTTAAGCCTAATCCACTAACATGCTATGGATAATCATGCGGGTGTGCAATCGAGATAATGTCGACCCAATAATTGAAGCAATAATAAATTGAAAGAAATTGGGCAAACCTCAATGCATCCAATATTTGCAATATGTTAATTGAAAAGATGCATGCTCTAAACATAATTTCTACAGCAATAATGATAGTTTCTTTTTGGGTTTTTCTTGTTATGGGCAAATTTTAATGTAATATCTATGTGAGTTCTAACTTGAAATAATGACATGTTATAAGGATGGCCTAATTTTAATGACGTGCAAAAATATGAACTAATCATGCAATGCAATTCATAAAAGAAAAACATGCAATACAAGCCTATATAGTTCACATATTCACCTCAACCCAACATACCAAACAAAGTCGTACGTCTTTAAGATCAAAACGTCAATTATCAAGCATATAATGTAATATATCAAACTATGAAACTTCCTATTTGGGGGACGCTTAAAATATCGCACCAAATTGAGCTAGAACCAAAGCAATCCAAATTAGGTAACTAGATATTTAAGCGAACCGTCAAGCTTGGAACTTACCTAAAATTCAATTACCGACTCAATGATGAACTATAGAGAGGGGATCGTGAGGAATTTGTAAGCTGCAATTAATATCATAATGCAGTACCCTAAGATCATCACGTATACAAATGCAAATCATAGTTTCATAAAGTAGAAGAATTGACACACCTTGTTGACGATCTATTGTTCTCGATGCGGAATTGCGACGATCCGATGCTCAAGAGTTTCTTCTCTATCAACCCCTTTAAATACTGGTTTCAATGAGATGGCCCCTCACGTATCGCTTTCTGACGACTTTTTTGTGAGGTTATGTGAACATTAGGATTTAGAGGGGGAACTTGAATTTTATTTATAGAGATTTTAACCTATTCCCTCATTACGTATAAGGTTTGTTTCAGCCCATACTATACAGCTCTTATTCAACTAGGATTAGGAAACCTTTGTATCTTTCTTTATTAGACTAATAATTAATTACAATTACAATAACAATTAATAAAGCTCACACAAAATATATTCTAACATTCTCCCACTTGGGCTATATTAATTGAAATTGTACTGTATATGTGCATTTTTATATTGGTCTAGAGATAATTCCTAATAATTAATCTAATCTTATAAAGTTTTAAACATCGAATCATGGTAGTAACTGCATTATAAGATGCACAGTCATCCATCGTCACAAATGCTCTTAAATTTACTGATGTGGATTTGATATGGTAGTATAACAAATGGATAACATCTCAAATAATAAAGAAACTTTATATGTTGTCCTCCTTGTCAGTCACTATTCTCTTACTTTATGTGTCACAAAACTTGATGTGTCAAAAGAGAATATCCTTATAGTTCCAATGAACCAACATATGTCTTACCTTTATAGTTAACTATACTTTATATGTAAGAAGACATATGCATACGACTAAAAATAAATACCCCAGCCATCACTCAAGGTTTATACAATGCCTTGAGATTTTCCTTAGATATGCATTATATATGAAGACAATACATTCACAAATACTTTATTGAATGCAAAAGAGTCAATACATATCAAAATTGTTACTAAATGTAACGGAACACCGATGTAGACTTTATTAGAGTAAAAAGAAAACAGCTTCCGTCCTTACAAAAAAAAAAAAAAAAAAACAGCTTCCACTAAACAACCGCATCCCACGATGCTACTTAGCCCATCAATTAACATGTCATAACAGTGTCCTATGATACTTTTAAGTCCATGACATGTCATTCAAATATGCATAGACAAAGATCTTTAGTTAGCGAGTCCACAACCATATCATCCGTGAAATAAGCTCTACTGTAGTGTCACCATTCTCATCCGTTAAATTTACGGTAAAAAACTTGACCACAAGATGCCTAGACCCCTTAGGACCTCTGTTGTTGTTAATAAACAACACTGCAGAGTTATTGTCACGATACAATTGTACAAATCTATACACAAAATTAAATGCGGTCAAATCCCTAATGAGATTCTAGTGCCAAATAACTTGAATAGCAGCTGAAAAACATGCTACAAACTCCGCTTGCTTGATGGAGGGTGACATAGATTTCTGTTCTCGCTTTTCTGTAATACTGCACTTCCCATTAACATATATATATATATATATATATATGTATATACATATGTCGACTTCACATCATCTTGACAGCTAGCAAAGTCTAAATTCGAATACCCTACTAGTTGCGGGTCCTAAATATATCCGTAAATCAGCATATAGTCTTTTGTCCTTTTTAAGTACCTCAAAATTTTCTTAGTAGTAACCCAGTAATTGTATCCTAGATTTAATTGATATCTACCTAGAATTCTCGTTGCAAAAGCAACATCCGGTCTAGTGCAAACTTGAGCATACATTAAGCTTCTAAGTGCACCGGTATATGGTAAATTTTTTTATTTGGGTTTTTCTTAATATCCGTATGAGAACATTGTAATAGATTCAGTTTATTGCTCTTAGTGATATGAGCTATTCCTAACTTGCAATACCATCTACTGAATCTTTTCGAAAATACGATCAACATATGTCCTCTAAAATAAATCCAGTACATTGCAAGAATGATTCTTATGGATCTCAAAGCCTTGGATAAAATACTCCTTAATAAGGTCAATCATGTCAAAATGCTTTGACAACATCCGCTTCACCCCATGCAGTAATTCTAGAAAACTACTCTTAAGCAAGATATCGTCTACATAAAACACGAAAAAAATAAACTTCCTCCCATTGACCTTGCAATATATATACTAACTTTCTTTGTTCTTAACATAATCGAATAAAGAAACAACACCATGGTACTTCAAGTACCATTGTCTAAAAACTTACTTGAGCCCATAAATAGACTTTTTCAGTCTAGAATCCCCATGAATATGATCAAACATTATTTCATGGTATTTATATGAGATTCCTCTTTCTCTACACACAAGCGCACTTGAATCATCTGTTACAAAACCTTCAGGTTACATAATATAGACTTCTTTATCAAGGTATCCATTCAGAAAAGAAGTTTTAATATCCATATGATAAAGCTCCTTATCATAATGAGCTATTAATGCTATAATCACTCTGAAGAAAAACTTTAGAAGAGATTAAAGGAAAAAATTATTTTAAGTTTACTTCTTCTCTATGAATGAAAAATTTTGGCTACAAATCTGACTTTAAAATTATCTATCTTTCATTTGAAGTCTCTTTTAGTTTTATACACTCAATTGCAGCAGATGGACTTGTGACCTTGAGGCATGTCAATAAACTTTCAAACACTTTATATTTCATAGTTTGTATATTGTTTATTGATGCACCCAACCATAGTTCTGATTGAGGATAAGAAATAAGATCTGCATAAATTACTAGATTAATAATATAGCCGATATTATAGACATGCTCTCCCGGATAGACTATACACTACGGTGGTATAGAGATTGTTTCTGCTTGATAGATCTACTAAGTGGAGCTAATTTAACCTTATCTTGCGCTTGTGGGGGTTGATAAACTTTATCAAGAAATGTCCCATTAATAGGATCCTAAACCCCAACAAGTTTAGTTTGTAGTATAGGAGTCTTCATGATCGTGTATAAGCAAAAAAAAAAAAAAATGTAATAATCCCACCGTACTATTATCTTTAATAGTTTGTAAGCAGCTACATTTTTCGACTACATCAAACTCCGGCAACTTAGCTATTTGTGATTCCACAATTCTCGTTCCTCCATTGGGATTATAAAATCAACACCCCTTTGAATGATCCGGGTAAGGTACAAAGTAAAACTAAATGGTTCTGGAGTCCAACTTATTTAATGTTGGATTATGTAACTTTATTTCTGCGAGAACACCTTAAACCTTGATGTGGCTCAAACTAGATATACGTTTAGTCCATAACTCAAAAGAAGTCAATGGAATAACTTTGGTAGAAATGCAATTCACAACGTAAAGGGTCTCTTTTGAAAGCTTCACCCTGCATAAAATCATATAAGTTAATTTTATAAATTATACTCTTCATCATATCCATAATGGTGTAATTACGCCTTTCGACTATACCGTTTTGCTTAGGACTACATGCATAGTAAACTGAGCCACAATCCTAGAATTCTCTAAGCACTTGGCGAATGGCCTTTTAAGGCGTGCAGCATCGCCATATCGACCATAATACTCACCACCACGGTCAGATTTGACAATTTTTTTTTATGATTTTCCCCAATTGTTTCTCGACTTTAGTCCGTAAAATCTTGAACTTGTCAAGATATTCATACTTTTCTTTAATCAAGTACAGATAACCATATCGGGAATAATCATCAATAAATATGATGAAATAAAAAAATCTCTACACGATGTTGCTATATAGAATTCACTTATATTAGTGTGAATGACCTCCAATAAGTCATAATTGCCGATTGCAGTTTTATTTTTTATGTCAATCATCTTTCCTTTACAGCAGTCTATGCACATGTTGATGTCACTTTTAAGAGTAGGCAAAATATTTGCCTTTATCGGTCTTTTCACTCTTTCTTTAGATATGTGACCAAGGCATTTATACCATAATGAGTAAGACTATTCCTTAGGTAGAGGTTTTCTGAAAACAATCTTTCAAATGTATAAGCAACGTATATATAATTGGGAATTAAACACATTATGTACCATCCATTGGGTATATAGTAGCACCCAACTTTATTTGAATCAAAGAACATAGAAATACTAGTATCTCTTATTTTATAAGAGTAGCTACACAAGTCTAGACTTTATATAGAGACAAAATATTGTCTTTAAGGAAAGTGCATAAAATGTATTTTTTAATGACAAGTTAAAACCAAAATCCAGACTGACATTCCCATAAACTCAACGTTGACTTTACATTTGTTTCTACAGTGAGCTTGATTCATCCCGATTTGGTATCTTTCAGTTTATGAATCCCCATATAGTAAACGCAACATAATGTGTTGCACCTCTATCTAGCCACCACTAACAAGATGGGACTTTTCATAGGTTAAATTCACAAACTAGTGCCAAAGAATCATTACTTTAGGCTCACGTTTAGACAACCAAGTCTTTGCATTTATTGCAGTCTTTCTTTATGTAACCGTTCTTCTTACAAAAGAAGTAGCGATCACTATCTTTCTTAGATAATGTTTTCATGGACCTAAATCGTTAGAATGACCGGTGATTTTATGAGTTCCTTTATGAGTATGATTTCTAAACCTTTTAATATTCAATTCTATCATCTTTAAGATGCAATCTTTAATCTTACCGGAACCATCACACCTAATGTTGAAAAGTCATTGCGGATGTGTACCGCTCTTAGCATTAGACGAGACATGATTCTAACTCTCTAAGGCTTCCATCATTTATTTAACAGTGCAATCAGCTGGCAAAAATACTTTTCAAGTGTTTCTTAATGGATTGATTTATAGCTAAAAATAAGCAGATCCTATTGCTCTTTACCATAGTAACACATAGTGCTTTTCAGGAATCTTCACTAATGAGAGTGAGATATACAGGTTTACACTTAATAAGAGCAACATCTTTAATATTCGCCAGTCCATTGTAAACTGAAAATCCCTATTCAGTTTTTATATGAACCTCAATATTAACAGAGTTGCTGTTCACAAAAATGGTGACAAAAAATAATCAATGTATATAATTAATATAATACGAAAATTTATCTTGAAAGTTACATACATCATATAATCACTTTTGGGAGAAAATATGATATGCGGTTGTATACTCTCTACATTACAGAGGCCATGAGACTTTATTTTAATTTTCATTAATCACCATCTTTTGGTGTATGAAAAAGATAGATTAGACAATTCTCAACCATATGATGTACATGTAACCTCCATGAAATAATACGTAATTACCTCATTTAGGAGTATGACGACGTATTAAAACATGAGACATCTCATTACTTTATAAACCATTATTTATTAAAACCAACCAGGCGTGCCACTTTGACGGTTACAACCCAATTGAATTTACTGAAACTAGGATATTAACTTTATATTCTTTGTATATTCACGTAATTTTAAAATTAGTGACAGGGGCAACCAGCCACAAAATTACATGTTATACTAATTTACTTTGATTCACTCAACAATACATGTTAAACCATATACATGTAATTGATAAATTATGCTTCACATATCTGTATGTGGTACTTACATGTGAGCTTGCACCTATATTTCACAAATCATAAAGAAATGCATATGAAAAATACCGAAAAATACCCCAACCAATACGTATTTGAGGTTTCATACGTATTTTCTTTCTATAAAGGCATTAAATATATAAAATAAATATACCATCTTATAGAGCATGATCATGCGAGCACGTGGTACCCGGAACTCCCCCATCGGATAACGCATGCTCCCGCACGCGCCACCACGATCTTCGGCACGTCGGGCCCACGAGTGGATACGTGCAATGCATGTGTTGGAGCCGCCACCCGATTTGCAGAATTGGTCCGACCGATTTATCTCGGTCCAATTGCTATCCCTTGACCGAACCGACGAACTAGGTCACGCGATCCGGTTGGACCGATCAAGGACCGGTTTGACGGGAGGCTCGAGTCAATAGTAAACCAATTCGGGTTAGGGTCACGAGTCCGGTCGGGTCACCAGGTTGGATCTAACTCGGGTTGGTGCGATGTCAGCTGACGTCATCTTGCACGTGCCTTGCATGTGCAGGTCTAGTTACGCGCGTGGACTTCTATGTAGCGCATGGCCTTTACACGCCCGATGGCTAGTAGCGCATGACTGCAAGTAGTAGCGTGTCCGTGAGTCGCCAACGACGATCTCCACATGGTTTTGGTCGTCTCAACAAGTACATTTCGAATATATAATTATCTTTCACTTTTGCCGAAAATAAAATTTCGAAAATAGCTAGAACAAGATCCGAGATCTAAAGTGCATTGACTCTGATACCAAATGTAAGCTGCGATTAATATCCTTTATGCAGCGCCCTAAGATCATCGCATATAGATATGCGAATCATAGTTTCATAAAATAGAAGAATCGATGTACCTTGCTTAGGATCTATCGTCCTTGATGCGAAATTGTGACGATCCTCTATGAACTCCCTTAAACACCGGCTTCAATGAGACTGCTGCTCATGTATCGCTTTCTGACGACTCCTTATGTGAGATTATGTGAACATTATGGTTTAGTGGAGGGATTTGAGCTTTATTTATAGAGATCTTAACCTATCCCCTCATTACTGATAAGGCTTATCTCAGCCCATATTATCCAGCCCCATATCCAACTAGGATTAGGAAACCTTTTTATCTTTCTTTATTAGACCAATAGTTAATTACAATAACAATTAATAAAGCCCCCACAAAATATATTCTAACAAGATTCACAATGGAGGTTACAGGTGAGGAATGTCAAGAGGCACGAATAACAGTGTCGAGGACTGGGAACATCACAAGGGGCTCTCTAGATCTTTATGCTCAATTTTGTTGGTGAAGCTGAAGAACTACGTGTTGTGGAGGTCTCCTCAAAATTTCAACACATTTTGACTTAGAGCGAACGCATATTTACCGTCTTCGTTAGACCGTGCGCTGTGCTTTACAGTCTTGATCTACAAGTCCGACCGGTTCGGTTTTCTCGATCAAAGATATATTTCCTGATATTTTCCCATCAATCACACCAGAAAAACTCAATAACGATGTCTTACCGTACTCTCCACAAAATTTGAGCACGATCCAATTGTCAATGAATGCATGCTCATCGACTTCATGAAATTGCGTGCTGAAACTTTTCTACGAAGAGAGAGCTCGTGTGTGTAAATTTTTTTTTTTGGTAATTCAGGATCCGCCAATCATAATCGGGCCAACTTACTAGGCGCCCTTTGGGCGGGGCGAATGCCCTTTCCAATGGCGACTATACCTGGAGGGAGGCTAGCCCTACAGCCCACCAGCAAGGGCCCCCCACTTAAGTCCGAGAAACGTGTTGGGAGAGTTTCGAACCCCCGACTAATGAAGGGATCGATTCTTACCAACACGCCATGCCCATGGTGGGTGTGTGTATTATTTTTGTCCCTCCCGTGTCCTTTTTTCTTTTCTATTGTGTATCGCCTAAATGGGTTATCAAATTTTTTTTTTGATAGTCCAGGATCCACCGGCCCCACCGGGCTTCACCCGGTGTCCGGCCCGAAGGCCAACCAGTGACTATACTTGGAGGGGGACTAGCCCAACAACCCACCGCCGGGACCCCCCACTTAAATTACGGAGCGCGACCAGAAGTTTTGAATCCTCAACCTTTCATGAGAGGAAGAAGGGCTCAAACTCAACCAACTACGCCATGCGCGGGTGGGTGGGTTATCAAAATTTTGATGTCAACAAAAAATATTTTTGTGTTTTTCGTTTTTTGGCATATAATGTAATAAGCCGCATTGTTTCACGATGTATGTCTAAATTCAAAACTAGGACGAATTCAACCATATCGGGTCAAAATTTTGTAATTAGTTATCTGCATTCTAATTAAGATATTTGTCAAATCAATATCGAAGACAATTGTTTCCCCATATTCTCTGCAACGATATCTTCCAGAGAATATTACATCGTATTCCAACATGAAGTACAAGAGGAGAAACATAGTTTGTAATATTCCTAATGAATCTACATCAAAAGCACGACCTTGATGGAGATTAGTTTATCGTTCAAAGTACGATTTTTTTCTCTATTAATCCCCATCAGACAATATAATTAGGGATGTTCATTCAAACGAGAGGATACAAATATAGATATTTGTGAAGGAATTCGAAGAGGCGTCGAGCACTCTCAACATATTCGAAGAAAGCAAAGAATCATGAAGTTCCGTTGGAATACGCTTCAAAGCCTCCATCGTCTTCGTCAACATCATATCGGATTTCTACTGGATCAAGCTCCAAAACCCTGAAGTTTTTGAGTTTTTCCGTCGGCTATGCTGATCGATAGAGAAACCTTCATGCTTCTGGCAAATATCATCTCTACAACTCCTTGGCCATTGAAACCTGCATTCATGTCATGCATGTGGGGTAGCGGTGAGCAAAAAAATCATGATCCACCCAAACCGGACTGAACATGATCCACCCAAACCAGACCATATCCAATCGATTGATTTTAAATGGTAACTGGCGAGTACCAACCTGGTTCTCGATTCCAATTTTCTGGAACCGACAGGTATGGGTTCGATTCTCGATTTTGGATGAGAACCATCCAATCGGTCTAACCGAACTGGCTCTTTTGTATAATATGAATGTATATTCTTTTAAATGAAATTATGAAACTATCTCCTCAAAGGCATAGACCCATTCGAAAAAAAAAAAAAAAGAGCCCAGACACATCACCTCACCCACCCAGATGGCAGTCACCCATGCACGAACCACAATGAAAAAATAAGAACTCTACCCTCAACCTCAGCTCTCTTCGCTCCTCTGGTCTCGATCTGCTCTCAGTCTCTCCTTAGCCCCTCTTGCAGTCGTTAGCCTCGTCTATCTGCACGAGTCTCCGTCGAGGCACGGCTCTTGCTCTCTCGATCGCTCTGCCCGATCTAGCGTGCCAACTCTTGATTCCTAGGTCACTTTGTGTTCGTCGGGTTGTTTTGTCGTTCGGTTTTGGCTTTGTTGTGTGTTTGATCCGATGACTTGCTTCGGGCTTGCGAAGCTCACTCGAATCAAGGTTTTTGCCCTGAGTCGCTGGCGCTTGATGTGTCCGGGGCTGTGTTCGTCCCGGTGAAACTCTGCATTTCTAATTCTCTTTATGCCATAAATCTGCACTTCAGTTTTCGATGTCAATTTGATTTGAGAGTTGTGTTCCTATGAGGCTAATCGTCTCTTCATTTCGGGACCAGAAATGCCATAGCTTCAGGTTCCATAACTTATATGATTTCTATGTTTAAAGCTCCTGAAAAGGAGATATGAAATGAGTGCTATGTGGGGAATGCAATGCCAAAGGTAGGACCGTAACCGGGATCCAACCAAAAACCGGACCGGACTAGTAGTTCAGTTCTCGGGTGGATCCATGGAACGAGCGGGTGGTTCACGGTTCGTATTTTGTAGAATCGTCCCTAGCGGACGGTTCTAGATTCTAGAGTGGGAACCATTCATCCTGGAACCGATCACACCTAGTGTGGGGTGACATCCCTGGATTAACTTATTGAGGTATTGTCCGTTTTGGCTCATTCCATATTTAGCCTCACGGATTTGTCCTTTGGCGTGCAAGTGGGCATCTTCCCGAGAGGTCAATCATCTTGGGAGTGCTTCCACCTGAGCACACTTAATTTTGGAGTTTCAAAGCTAAGCCACCCCTATGTGAGTTAATTTCAGTTTTCACCTATAACATCATAATCGCTCTCTTACATGTTCGATGCACTGTTCGGTGGATTCTCGCCCTATTCACCATCCTAGAAACCCGTCAGAAGCCTTTCCTTGTCCAGGCCCCGTGGCCCGGCGATCACCCCCGCTCTTGTTGGATCGGGTCGTTACATGTGGAGCATCCTTCATGTTTCTCCAAGTTCTTAAAGACTCCTGACTAGCACAAGTATAGGAAGTCGAATGATTTGAAGCTAAAATCAAGTCACAAGACTCCTAATTTAAATGAGCATAAAGGCCGATTAAGACCAGTTCTCACGGAATATCCCTAACTCTCAAGTTTCGACTCGATTGGCTCCCATGAGTATGTGCAAACCGCATTGGAGGTTAAGTTAGGATCACTTCATCCCACCCGAAGGCAAAGTCTAGCTCTATCACCCATGGAAAAAAATTGACTGCATTAGTGGTAAAGCAATGGTATTAGCCGTAGCAGCAGTAAGATTACCTTGGATCTATTTACATCCGGCCATTCCTTCTTTTACCCATTTCATGCGTTCCCTTAGGCCTCCAAAACCACTATTCCTACTCCTTTCTGACTTTATTGCTACTGGTTTACGCTTTAAAGCACCACACTCTATGTTGAAGACTCTCTATTAGCCAAGGCAAGGCATTGGCCAACTTAACAGCATTAGATAAAGGCAAAAAGTAGGCACATCATGTCGCTACGGTTCTTCCTTCCTAATCTGTTTTGCCTGTCCATGTCTCGATTCTATGTGAGATAGCTTCAAAGGTCTGTATAGCCCTAGTCTATTTTTTTCAACAAAATCCTCCCACAAATAGAGCGCGGTAACTATTAAATTTAGATATCCGCGTACATCGATTGAAGCTACACCCTGTTCATACAAATTTCATGAGTGGACTATCACTTCTCAAATTATTAGGAAAGGGATTATCGCCCAATAAACGAAATGATTATTAAAGCAAGAAACACACTAAGATAAATGCACTACTAGCTTCCACCAGTTGCAAAGTACCCTAACTACAAATGAGTTGATTACATATTTTTCACATCCTAACCACTGACCACGTTAAAAACACACGGAGACACTTAGACAAAGAAATTAAAAAATAATTTACACTAAGGTTCAACACTTTCTACATAACCCTAATTAACAGTGCTTTGCACTAGCAAAATATACCCTAAACAACACCAAGGCTCAGCCCATAAAATCCCATCATTGGCGCGAGTCAAAAAGGTTCATCCAATCCATGCCGTAGACATTGTACACATTCTCCGGCATGTAGAAGACATCCTCGTACGCGAACGCTCCGGGGAACCGCCCATCCATGCTCGCTTCCACAGACATTGATGTTGAGCTCGGGCTGTTGCTTGACGCGCCCCCGTCAGCCCGCTCCAGCAGCCGTTGGTTCTCCTTCTCCGATTCGATCAGCCGCTCCTTCAGCTTCAACACCTGCGTCCAAGAAAAAAAATTGTCACATTAGCGTTACAAAGCTTTGAAATTTCGAACGAGAACAGATGTAAATATTATCTTTTGTAATTTTTAGTGCGGATCTTATCCATAGATCAGCTTTTGGGAAGAAGGTGTTGGACAAATGCGCTATGTGGGCCTTCCCAAGGCCCAAGCCACCTTAGACAACATCGTACGGACCACCTTTGGTACTTCTTGCGTTTTAGTGAGGTGTCAGATTGATGTCCCTGGACCATTTTCCTTCCGGGTATGTCGCCTTTCTTGTCAATTTTTTTTTTGGTTTGAAAATGAGGAAAACGTAATAAAGAAAAGAAAGAGCAAGGTGGCATTGGCTTTCTTCGAGCCTAGAGCTCATGCACGTTCAGATGCTGGTGGGTCATTCCCGTCCTCCTCCTTCAGGATAAGAACCGAACCACCATCATCAAACTCAGCTTCGTCCCCAAGAAGAATTCAGTTCATCTCATTCTTTTTCTTTTGCAGAAATGGAGAAGATGCAGGAATAGCCACCCCAAAAAAGAAGAAGAAGAAGAAAACTGTGCATGACAGAACAAGTAGCTTTCCATGGAGATTCTCTCTTTTCACTGACTCTGCTCTTGATGTGAGACTTTCATGATCACTGGACCAGTTAAAGCGACGTGTGCGAAACTCAAGTGAAGATCAATCATCTTCAAGAAAATAATTCGCCCTTAACCTAATTATACTGTTAAAAAAGACGATTCTGAACGAGAGAGAGAGAGAGACCTCAGCCTCAAGGCGGCACTTCTCGATGACGGTGCCGTCGTGCACCGACTTCAGCTTCGCGTACTCCTCCTCGAGCTTCTTGTTCTTCCACCGTGCCCGCCGGTTCTGGAACCAGACGGCCACCTGCCTCGGGTCGAGCCCGAGCTCCGAGGCCAGCCGGTCCTTCCGCTCCGACTCCAGCTTGTGCTCGCTCCCGAAATTCAGCTCCAGGAGGTTCACCTGCTCCTCGCTCAGCTTCCTCTTCCTCGGCCCCGCCGCGCCCCCCTCTCCCTTGTTCTTCTTTCTCCTGCGCCGCGGCTTCGACTCTACACGCCACCCCCAAACAGAAGAACAGCACCACTAAATTAGTCAGTCAGCCGTCTCCATTCCCGCGCCGTCGTACCCAAGTGTGGAGAAGCATTAGAAAGGGACTAACCTTTGACGGGCGGTACGATCTGCGGGTGAACTCCCGGGTACAACTCGGAGATTAGAGCCATATGATCTTCAAATTGGTGGTCGTTGTCCATGGCGATTCTCATAGGCGCTCTCTCTTTCTGTGCCTGCGTGAAAAGGAGCTTTGCTGCGGCTTTCTTTTTGCAGGGAGGACGCGAGTGTTCTCTCTGGTTTTTTTTTTTTTGAGTGGAACTCAAGCATTTGGCAGAGCGGAAGACTTTTCTTTATAAAGGAATGGGTTGCTAAATGGGGCTCCGAATTCGGCCTAAATTATCCGGATTGCCATTGAGACTTCGTGTGGGATTTTGACGACCAAGATGATGTCACCTCACTTGTATTTATGTCTGATTTATTGAGACATAAACATCGCGTCGACCACCCAAAAATGATCAATTTTTTGTTTGTTGTTGTTATCCACATGTGTAAGACTTGTTTGATTAGATTGGACTTTGATTAACAATGAACTGAACAATCGACAAACTTAAAGGGAATCGATAACTCGTTAAGAAAGCCATCGATGACTTCAATTATCGAACGAGATCCTTTATCAAGACTTGAGAAGTTGATCGACAAAATTATTGACAGCCGGCAATTGATACGAAGACGTAACTGCTGGGTAGTTGTGTTATGTTATCACTAATTTAGGGATTTTTAACTTCTTGTTGATCTTTATTCTAGATAATAGGATTTAGTGAAAAACAAAACTTATCGGGAAGGTATTTGTTATTTGAATTCCAAAATTGTAACTGATTTATGTAACTAGCCACGTCGTATTCTTTGTCGGCCTCTATCAATTAATAAAAGAACGCAACATTATCGCAAATTTATCTTCATCTTCACTTTTTCACAATTCAAATTCCTTTCAATTCCCATACTCAAGGCGTGGTTTCATTTATCACGTCGTCGATTGTATTTTGACGTTGTATCGCTGTCATCACATACCGACAAAGCTTTTTATGTCTTCGGGCTTCACCATAAATTAAATTTTGTCGAAGCATATCTGTTCTCCGTGCTCCATTGGTGCGTTCGGAATCGTTTTCGACGTATTGCCGATACTTTACCAAAAGGAAGCACGTAAAAAAGGAAAAAGTTGCACATAGAAGCCTCATCCATTTCGAGCCGAGGTCCCTGTGTGGATATCCATGAGCCGTGTCTTGGACAAACTGTGTAAAGACGGTAATGGCGGTAATCAATGATCATGGACCAGATTCATGCACTGCTCATTTTGGGGTGGGATTCCTTCCGCTGCTTCTCTTCCAACATCTCTCTTCGGATCCCGGAGTCGTGACCCCTGGCGCGTGTGTAAGTTGCTGTAATTGAACAAACGTGTGTGTTTTGTGTAGGCTTTCTTAGGAGGAAGAGCAAGATCTGGTTCAGTTGGGTTCTTGAAATAGCAGGTGCAAGATGTCTGACTCGACTCAGTTACGTGAGCATTTTTGGTCGAATTTAGTGTGTGGTCCAGACAGAACCTGGATAATGTAGCTCGGTGACTATCTAGATAATGTACATTATTTAAGAATGAATGCTTTTGAACCAATCGCATCGCTTCGGAATCTGCCCACTGTGATGCTTTGAATGAAATTTCTCCCGCACCCGGAAGCCCCCGATTTATCGAGGTGGGGGCTTGCTCCCTCCGCTAGGGTCTCTTGATTGGTGGGTTATGATTGCGGCCTCTTGAGATACAAGTTTGAGTTGTATTAAAGAAGTCACATATCGTTGAATTAGTATGGTGTTAAGCGGTTAATATATCATAGTTAGCCTATAACCCGATGGCTTAAGTTTTTGAGTGAATATGGGCATAACTGTGTATATTGACTAGTTCGGACGTTGGTTCTCTCTTGACAATCTTCCCCGGGTAAATGTATCGAACTTCTACTGTGCGATCCCGAACAACCGATATTAGAACCGATGGTTGATCGACGCTCTACATCAATCTTTCTAGTGTTCGATAAATATCTTAAGCAAGAAATCTTATGATCGACACTTGTTTCGGGTGAAAATTGCTATCATGGTTGGTTTGGTTAGAAGAGACCATGGACAGTTGGTTTGGCAACACGAGATAGAGATCATGAATGATGCAATCCCACGTTAGCGCTTGACGTTGGTTGGTTGTTGTGCATAGTTGCGGTTGTATTGCAATGACTTAGAGATTCAACTTGAGATAAGTTGATGCAGAAAGATACCTAAATTAAGGGGGAGCACATACCTAATACTGAGCTCATATGTGAGGGGGGGGATTGTTGAAAATATACATGTGACTTGTATTAGAGAAGTCCCACATTGAAAGTAAATGTGGTGTTAAGTAGCTAATATATATTCTAGTTGGCTCATAATTCATTGGTTTGAGTCTTTGGACGAAGGTGGATCCAACTAAATATATTAATTAGTTCGAACATTGGCTCTCTCTCAATGATCTCTTCAGATAAATACATCGAATTTCTGTTGCGCGTTCCCTAACACGCCCGTTGCTTAGAATGCGAATCACACCATTTCATCTACCTCCCAATTCAATTAAGTATAGTCAATCTAGATGATAAGTCCCGAAGAAATTAGGGTCAAAATTGATGTGGCGTGAGCATAGGGACCTCCCCCTATATTTAGTAATGTGGATGGGGGGGTTAGGTTGATGATCCCAAACCTGACCACCTCGAATTTGAAATAAACAACGAAAGATGGGGTGGTCGTGGCCTCTGGATTTGAACACTTTAGCCGGGACGGAAAAACCTTTTGTTGTCCAATCGGGTGGTATTCTCTCACTTCTTGCTATCTACCATGGACCAAGCCGCACTCGTTTTGTCTTAATAGAAAATAATCTGGTATGCGTGGCTCGAGAAGAGTAAAACAACAGTACTTAAAACAGACCCTTGGAATATCGACCCTCCTATATCGGCCAACAGTAGTTTATTAGGCTCAAAGGGGGAACAAAGGAAATATCCACTCGCCATTAAGAACCATGGTCTTTCACGTAACTAGATGGAGCGACGAATGTGTTGTAAGAATAGTTATTGGGAGAACACATGTATATAAAGAGCATATGAACTCTATAAACAAGCGACGGGAGACTTTTTCTAGTATTCCTTTTGCGTGCGAGTTGAATCAGAAATGGCACGTGGATCTAGTGAATGAGGAAGTCGCGGGTGCGAAACCTCGCTTCGACACCATGTTGGAAAAGGCCGACTCGTACGCAGGTGCATAAAACCTTACTTCACCGATGCTTTTAATGAGAGACGCGAAAAGCCTTTCATGTGAAACGACCATATCATGTAATTTGATATCATACGTTGTATTAATGTAACGAATGAGGATCCTCAGTCAATCATGCAATATTACGGTAACACAATATGGGTTGTTCGGGTTTGCGCGACGGGGAGAGATAGAGGGAGAGATGTAACATATTGGAGGGCATAGGAGCGAACTGAGGAGAACCAAGAGAAAGCGTCATTCCTTGCGTCAGTTGCCTAGAACTTGGGACCCTTTTACTCGTGGTGGAAGTACTTTCTGAGCCTGGATTTTGTTAATCACGGGCTCCTATCAAGCATATTTTTATAATCATTGGGTTCAATGTGGGACTCTAATCTGGATTTGTTTGTATTTAGTAGCGAACAGTTCTTGCTGAAGGTACTAGACACTTCGTGGTCCGGTCCCTTAGTTTTTTATACATGATCATTAACTATTTCTCTAGGTAAGTGCCTCAATAGGGAACTACAGTTGCAATGTTATGTATCGATTCGAGGTGTTCTTGTTCGCATCGTACACCAAATGTGCATGCCAAGCTAGTGTTCGGACGGGGGTGTATGTTTTGATGTGTTAAGCTCGAATTTTTTTTTTTATATACACGGGTTATCTTGGAGGTAACCAAATGACTCTTTTGAACCCCGAGATTGTTTCGGAAATGGCCTTGGATCATTTGTAGGGGACTTATAGAACTCACATACATGTGCGTATTCCTCCATTTCTTGGCTAGACAATATTTGCTTACTCAAAATTTTTGATTAGTCCACACCATTTCGGAGTTCACATACAAACATATCTATCAGAAAAAAGAAAAGAAAGTTCAGTGCCGAAGGCCAATTCCTCCTCTCCTCTCTCTTCTAATGATAGTGCCGCCCACCATTGACTTGTCGCCGTCGCCACCAATGATAGCCATCCATCTCCAACCACCTCCAGCAACACACACACACACTCTCTCTCTTCTCGGCCTCCCCCCCTTCTTCTTCTTCTCTTCCAAGGCCGATCGCACAGTGGTCGTGCCCACAATCCCAGCCCCGGGCCAGGTCGCTTGAGGTCACCTAGCTAGAGGTTGCACGGAAGCCATGACCTTGAGCGGCGGAGAGGGAAGGAGTCTCCGCTGGCGGGTGTGGCTCCGAGAAGAGTTGTCTCTGCGCGTAATCATTTTACCACCCAATTGAAAAGGAAAAAGAAAGAAGGAAGGGATTGCCACCTTAATGTGGAGTAGTACCATTTCTCTTCTAATCACAAGAATAGTCTCATTCTCATGCAAAGGTGTTGAGCTAAGATTGGTTGAAGCAGGTGAAGGCACAATGCCCAATTCATTTCAATTTTTTTTTCCCTTCTTCTAACTTGGCATATTCTATCTACTCCAATCAATATTCTCCTAAATTCGTGCTACCAATTAAAGAGGGTGCCAGTGTCCCTCCCTCCCTCCCCACCTTGTTTTCCGCGCAATCTACTTGCCCCATTTCTGGCCCCCCTCGACACGATGGCCATCCAATCCAAGTGGACTAAATGAGAATTTGGTGCAACGTGGCCAGGACAGGAGGAGCTTGACCAGACAAAGGGGAAAGGCAATGGCATGCGCTGGTCGTTTCTCTTTCTCCCCCTTGTCGGTCCGTTGCGGAAGCTCTTGCCCCGAAATGTACGCCCATTGGGGAGAGGTTCCCAGTGATTAGAGATATGTTTGGACCGTCGAAAGGGTTCTTTTGCGCTTTATCTACTCTTGTTTCTTTACGATGAACCTAGTGAAGAAAGACCGGCGGAGACGGCAGGGGGTGATGACGGAGGGCCTTGTTTGATCGACCCGAATTACTGGGGGTGGAGGTGGAATGCGCTAAAACCCGAAAATCTAGATGCAAACTCTCACGCTGCGCATAAACAGTAGTGCATATCGCGAGTCGTGGATTTCCTGAGCCTCCCGGCATTTTCCAGGGCTCTGGTCGGACCCAGGTCTAGGTGTTGGGCTGTGAGTCCTTTCAATTATGCAAACAATGAATCATAATGGGTCTCTCTTAGAAGCGCGCGTATCCGAATTCACATTGGGGCATTTGGATCAGATGACCAAATTGCTCTCAGCCGCGAGTATTTCTATCTATCTTTTGAGTAACTTCAATTTTTTCCTTGAAAAGACTCATTTCCTCGCGGGTCGCAAGGTCATTGTTCAATCTCACTTGCAATTAAATAGCACTCGAGATGCTCGAGACAGGCCATCTACTCCTTAGTTGCTTCCGAAATACATCACTTGTGCGTCTGATCAAGTAAGCCAACTTACTCTCGCACGCGAGGGTTTCCATCGATACCGTGAAATCCTCAAATCTTTTTCCCGTGAAAAGAGACTCAATTATTTCAGCTAACATCCCGCAGGGACTAGGTTGGACATGAAGTAGTCCCTTCTCCTTATCCGGAGAAGATTCTCCGTGGGGCAACTTGAAGCATGAGCAAAAAGATCATCAAATGTTCATGCAAACTACACGTAGAAATACACACGAGGTACAGATATTTCGAGGTTGTGGGAGCCGAACGATCCCAAAAGACAAGACAACATAAGTCATCATGGGGGTTGTGCCCAAACATCACATCGGACACACCGAAGTGACCATCCCCCACGCATCCATCCCCCACGGGACAAAAGTAAAGAAAAAGAAAGAGAGAAAAGTAGGGCAAATTGGCTCGTCCTCAAAGCCCAAGACGAGTTCAGAAAAGGGGTCGTTTTCTCTTCGAGGCGTCGACCAAAAAGCAAGCTGATGGCGAAAGACATGGACAGCTCCCATTGGCAAAGGGGAGGGGATAGAACTTGAACAAGTTAGAAAGGGGGTCACATGGGCTGCAGTCACACGCGTCGCCACCCCACGTCGTGCCCCTTCGTGGGACCACCCCGCAATAACAGCAATCGCGGCACACGTGTAGTACCCCTTTCCCCTCGATGTGGACAGTTCGGGGAGACAGAACCCGCCCAATCGCCACCGCGTTTCGGGGCACCGTAACGGTAGCCGCCGGCCGTGCGTTACCGAACCACTCCCCGATAGGTGCTTCGACCTTCGTATTTGCTTTTGGATCTCTCTCCATGTGAGGAAACCCGGCTCTGACCCGGGGACATTATCTCGAGTTCATGAAATACTTCAATAATATCGTGATTTGGGTAAAGAGGCTTACCTCTATCTGGATAAGTGGGCCAAACGTGTATTTGTTTTTTTTGGTCGAAACCAAACGTGTATTTGAATGAGTTCGATTCAGTGGGGGATTGGACCCCGCACGCACGGTTCCCATAATTCACACGTTAAAATTAGACAGAAAAGGAGATAAATCGAACAAGTTTTACACAAAATGTATATGCATATGAACATGATTAGCTAAGATATCTTGGTAGACACGTGTTAGTTAGGGAGATTAGCAAGACACGCATGTAAGACTCGCACGTGAGGAGAGAGATTTGTTGAGACGCAATAGGTAAAAGTATGAAAAAAGTCATAAATCTATTACATTGGTACCAATTTAGTCCTAAACTTTTTTGTATTAGTACCAGTTTAATTCATCCGATTAATTTTGATCGAAAATCGATGACGTGGATGTCGGCGATGCCACACAAGACGGTTGGCGTTGATATGGATATTTTTAATATTATTTTTAAAAAATTAAATTTTTTGCTTTCTTTTTTTGGAAATTTCCTTTGGCCAACGAGGATCGTCAAAACCCTCACCAGCTGCTGGCGAGGGCCGGCCACCCCTTCGAGACCACGAACAAGGGCTTGTCAGCCCTCACCGGATCCGGGCGAGGGCCGCCTCTCCCAAGGCCATCGAGGCCTCGCATGCGGCCGGTGAAGTAGCAATGTCCCCGGGCAAGGCAGCCCTTACCCATATTTGGCAAGGGCCGAGACCCTCGCCGGCCAAAGGAAATTTAAAAAAAAAATAATGAAAAAATAATATTAAAAAAAATTCACGTTAGTGCCAGCTGTCCTAATAGGATCACCGACGGCCACGTTAGCGATTTTCGATCAAAATTGATTAGATGGATTGAATTAGCACTAATGCAAAAATGTTTAGATCTAAATTGGTCCAATTAAAAGGTTTAGGACCGAATTTGTACTAATGCAACAGGTTTAAGACTTTTTTGGTACTTTTTCCGGGTAAAGAGACTAACCTATATCCGGATAAGTGGGCCAAATGTGTGTTTGAATGAGTTCGATTTAGTGGGGTGTCGGACCCCACGCGCACGATGCTCATAATTCAGATAGAAAAGGAGATAAATTAAATAAGTTTTACACAAAATGTATATCCACACGAACATGATTAGCTAAGATATCTTAGTACCAGGAGGCACGTGTTTGTTAGGGAGATTAGCAAGACACGCACGTAAGGCTCACACGTGAGGAGAGAGATTTGTCGAGACGCACACAAGAGTATGTCGGTGATACAAGGATACGCGTTGGGAGATTGATAAAAGTTTGAACCCTCCTACAAGATTCTCACATCACCAGCCAGACTTTTTAACAAATGAGCTCGGGTCGGATCTCCCTCTCAGGGTAACTAACCTCTATCGTGCAGCATTATTAACATAAGACGTTGATATGACATCACTCACTCAATCAACTCTCCCCGCTCTCGACTACTTATTTGTAGCTATACTTCTTCCGTGACATTTTGAGGGTTGAAAATCTCTCTTTGAGATATTTGATCATCTTAGGAAGTCTTATTGCCAACTTTCGGTAGAAATAAAGGCTCTTCATGAATAATGTAGGACGTAAATGAAATGTATTCTCATCAAAGAAGTGAAATGATAACTTAAATAGATCCAACATTATTTAAACAAATCTTTTCAAACATCGAAAAACCGATACAACACTCTTGTTTCCAATAGTTCCCGATTGCATATATAAAAAGAAATATGTCGGTATGTATAGGTACGCACAACAAAAAGTTAATAAAATGGTCCTTCTCGGATTGAATCATTGTAGAGGATACGCCGTAAAGATTTTAGCTTTCGATCGATGATAATTTCAGACCGATAAACACGGCCGGGATAGCTGCTTTCCGCAGATGGTTTAAAAGGACGTAAAGCCTACATAATCGGCGTGATGAGCTCGTACATCGGGGACTATTCCATTTCCATTCGAGAGCCGAGTCGATTTGACGTCAGTGTTCGGACCAGAGAAAGAAAGAGTATAACGCGGGGTCGTGATGGAACGATGCGGTCATCAATTTTCGTGTGCAGGAATCATTGCCACCATAGTTACAAAGTGGTTGTCGACCACTACTTTTGTAAGGACAGCACCCGGAGAGCATGCATAAAAAGTACAGTATAGCTCCAGTGCAGCACGCCCATGGGTGCCACGCCCAGATTCCTCCATTTTGACAAAGGAAAGAGGATCAGAAAGAAAAAGGATAAAGAGATAAATGATCCTCAATTTCTGGCCTAATATCTAATGTGGTCATTAAAATTTTAATTTATTTAATATTATTCTTGAATTTTAATAATAATATTTAATGTGATGTTTGAACTTTTGGTATATTTTTAATATAGTCCCTATAGTATATAAAAATGTTCAATGTAATCCTTTCATTAATTTGAAATAAGAGTTAGACAAAAAAAAAAGAAAGATAAGAGACAACATTGAATATTGCCTAGAAAATAATTTCTTTTGTATATTATTTAAGGATTAAATTGAATATATATTAAAGTTCTAAAATTATATTGAATAAATTAAAAATTGTCAGTATGAATTTTTTTTTTTAATAGAAGAGGAAGATTGTAGCCCTTCTCATTCACGGGCACTACCCTTCTCGGCACGTGTTGCCTTGGGAGTAGCCAAGTGGGACCCTCTCCAGAGGGGCAGATTGACAAGCACTGTGGGGTTTTGATGGCCACAGGTTTGGACCTTTGGAGGGTGGGGGATGGCTGGTGAGGATGTCAGAATCGCTCCAAGATGGAAACTCCATTGATTCGGTCTTTGATGCCTGTCTTTGTTTGCCATTTTGGCAAGAACGCAAGCCTTTATTGGTCATTATTCTGTATCCGCCCTCTTCAAAACAGGTACAAACTCCTACGAATGCAGTGAACCTTCGTCAATACTGTCACATCCCCCCCCCCCTCTCTCTCTGTCTCAACCTTTCTTCATCGGCTAAAAGTAAAGGGGCGGGGGGTGGGGGGCCTAAGTAAAGGAGGAGTTCCCCTCGAAAGTCGAGTTGTTTCTAATCCAAGTTGGGGTTTATAATAAAAGCAAGGAGAAGATAAGATCGGGTTTTAACCCTAGATCGAAGTAAAGACAAAGGTGGTAAGGGATAAGGATGAAATGCATGTGTCCGAGAGAGAGAGAGAGAGAGAGAGAGAGATTCTCCTAGAGCTGGCAGCTTGTTAAGCAAACTGAAACCCTAGTTAGTCTTTGTTTAAGATAAAGCCGTGAAGGGATTGACCAGGAAAACATGTGAGGTCGAAGCAGATGATGCGCATGGTGTGGGGGGAGTGATTCCTTTGTTTGCTTTCGAGTTGTTTATGATCTTTTCTTGCAAGTCCTTTTCCATTTTTTTTTTGCCCTTTGGAGCTTTCATTAGGGTAAACTAAATGGGAATAAAGTAATGGCTGTCATCTTTATCCCGACACCGCCCTGCTTTGTTTCCCATCTTCCAACTCCTTCCTCCCATTCTAGATGGTGATAATTAACAGCTATTGGTGATTAGCTTCTTTATAAAACTGCCCTAATCCGATCCCTTTCCCCCCCTTAATTAAGCGCGGCTTCGCAATCCCTAAAAGCCTAGTGACCACCTTGTTACAAAACAAGTGTCAACCTCAACCCACATGACAAGCTAAAAGCTGCTTTTGCGTTTCTCAATGGTGAGAAAATTCTCCATGTAGAGTGGTCCTGTTGCTACTGCCATATGCGAGTGCGAGGAAAGAGGCTTCTTGTGAGCATCATTGCTTGCCTCAGGTTCTAGATGTTCTAAGATCATCACCCTCCATAAACAACACGGCTTAATTGATTCCCATCATCGAAGCTTTGGTCGCACACATGCATACTCTTTTCTTGTCGGGATAACTACACGAATGATCTATGGATTTGGGCGGAATGTGTTTTGTCGCCCATGAACTTTTACTTTATTTAATGCGGTCCTTAAACTTTTAATTGATTTAATACGGTCCATGAATTTTCCGTACACATTCAATCTAGTCTCTAGGCTAGATAAAAATGTTCAATAACATTAAATACTTTCGTATAGTCCGGAGACTAAATTGAACATGTGCTAAAAATTTTAGCGACCACATTAAATAAATTAAAAATTCAGGGATGACATCGCATATTGCGTCAAAGTTTAGAGATCATTGGAGTAATTTTTTCTTTCTTATTCCAAGCAAAACATCTCTTTTAACCCCTCGAAGTTTCGTATGCTTTGCATAAGCATGTCGTGTTTGCGAGCTTGGTTAATTTCCTCGTTCTTCCGGGTATTTAGGCTTAGCTAGTCAACTAAGTTGGTCTTTCCCTGGTTAATATGCTACTAGAGTCAATGGGTTTGTGATGAGAGCAAGAGAATGACCTAGAGCGCCATGCAAAATCAATAAGCTAATGTTCTCTCCATATTTAGGGTTTTTGGGGACTATAAATGTAGTTAGATTAGGTCCTACATATGCAACAAAAGATGTGTGTGTTTTATAGATAAGGATGTGTGTGTCTCTAGAGGTAATTGAAAGATGATGATCATAATCATGATCATTGTCAAGTGACCCTCCATGTTTCCCTCCTCCCATCCTACCCAATCTCTCTCAAAAACGGGGCAGAAAGCACGGATAAAACTCCGTAGCTTCCCTCTAAATGTGTGTTCTCCTCTGCGCCAATCTAAACCTACCCTCTTTTCCGATTAATCTAACCCTAGTTTTGTGACGGCTGACCATGACCCTTTCTTCGATCTTAACTCGGCTTTCAAAAGTCCCTTGAATTACGCCTTAATTCAGGCCATTATCTAGTCGGGTTCTGACTTTAAGTGCCCCATAAGCTCTACGCTCAAGGGCTGTTGGTTATTTTATTACCTAGTCTTTCAAGGTTTAAGACAGGTTGATTAAACCGAGACTTCCCTCAGCACGCACAAGTGGCCAATCCGTGGACAGAAGATGGCACGGACTTAGTGCATCCGTCAAAGCAAGTACCAGATGGCGTGTCTCTAGTAAATCTGGCGGGTTGATTAGTTCAAAAGGATGGTTTAGAGAATGAGTAACGTTGAAGATATTGGGATTGGTGTATACAAAACTGGCTTATAAACTAACATGGTGAACTGTCCGAAGTTATTCGAGTTAGCGAGCTTTCAAGTATTCGATAAGAATTCTACACGTCATTTTAAAGTCACTTCTAAAGAATATGTACACTAAGATTAAAGTCAGGAGTGAACATAATTTTAGAATAGGATCGGAAATCGGAGAATTGGGCTGGTGAAAACCAGTCCGAGTCTAGGTTCTATGATATAAATGGTAGGTTTTAAACTCTCAAAATTGAGGAATCGGCTCTGCCTGGTAGGTTCCATGTTCCAATTTACTCGGAACAAGTCTTTGCATTTTTCATGTTTTATTACTTTGCGTCATCATGTGGTAATTTAGACGCGGCCGGTTCGGTGGAACCGCCGGTTCCGGTTCAGGAACCGGCGGTTCCGGTTCCACGAAAGGTGGAACCGAACCGGCCGTGAAAAATGGCGGTTCCGGTTCGAACCGGAACCGGCGGTTCCGGGCCGGTTCCCGGGCCGGTTCCGGTTCCGCTGGAACCGGCGGTTCGGTTCGAACCGCCGGTTCATTCCGATTCATTTTTAATAATAATTTTTAAAATAATAAATAATAAAATAAATATAATAAATTATAAATTATAAAATACAATTAAATTGTACATTGTAAAAAAATATGGGAAAAAAAAAAAAAAGAAGGAATGGGCTTGAACTTAATGAATTATCATTAAGCGACCTACATATCTTCTTGGGGATAGAAGAATCAAAGCCCATGTAGTTCTTTTTACCTTTGAGAACCCCAACTTACCTCATCGTCAATCGTCGCTACCCGTTGTAGTACCCGTGGCGGTGGTATCTCCAACATCATCGCTAAAAAATTCGTGTTCACGATCTAACTCTTGGTGTCGATATTTCGCCCTTGTCCAATCGCCGACACAAGCTTGAGCTTCCACAGAGTCCGGGCTTAATCTTGAACGGCGAGAGTCCAAAATTAATCCTCCAGTAACTAAATGCTTGTTCAACCGCAACCGTTGAAGAAGGGGTTGCTAATATTTGACGAGCGATGAGGGCGAGAACTGGATACTCGATTTGGTGACTCTTCCACCACTTCAGGATTTCGAAATCTGTACTATGTTCTGCATCACGAAACTCAAATTGAGTGGTTAAATATTTTTCTAATTCAGAAATATTACCCGTTGCCCCTTTTTGTTTTTTTTGCCTACTCTTAAGCATATTATACCCTCTACTAAGTGAACTACCACCTTCGCTACGTGAGGCAAGATTGTAAAGATCCGTAATCACTTAAACCATATCTACTACAAAATTCTCCATATAATGCTACTATAGATTCTTTAACATGTCCTAATATATTTAAAATATCTATTGAATCATCCAAATGTAAACAATCATGATAATACACATTCAAATAATCTTGTAAACCGTCTAATTTAATACGTGGATCAAAAACAATACCAACTAAATAGACAAGAGGAATTTGCAAATAATAATGCAACCATTTTTCTCGCATTACTAAAATAGTTTGACCTAATTCGGTATCTTTTTCATATTCACTAAAAACACTACTAATATTAACACACTCTATTAAAAATAAATGCGTTGTAGGATAATAAATACCAGATAAAGTCTTAGTAGCATCATTAAAAATTTTCAAAATATCTAAAATTTTCTTGCAAACGTCCCAATGTTGAGGAAGTAAAGTAATTTCGGGAATATTTTGTGAAATAAACATACATAATAAATCTTTATATTCAAAAGTTTGCCGAAGCAACTCGTACGTAGAATTCCAACGAGTCGGAATATCTTTTGGAAATCTTCTTGGCCTTCTCCCATTTTGTTTACAAAATTTTCCCCATGATTTCATACATTGGGGACGACTCCATAAAAATTTAATTGCACTTTTTATTGGGGCGAGAGAAGTGTCAAGAGTTCGTAAACCATTTTGTACACATAAATTTAAAACATGACAAGCATATCTAATGTGAAAAAATTGTCCGCCAAAAGTGGGTTTGCAAATATTTTCTAATTCGGGAATAGAAGCGGTATTTGCGGCGGCATTATCAAAACCAATTGAAAATACTTTATTTATTAAATTATATTCTTCTAAAACTTGCCTAATTATTCTATAAATATTATGAGCCGAATGGCTTTCATCAAAAACTCGGAATGCAATAAGTCTTTTTTGAATCATCCAATTGTCATCTATCCAATGACACGTGACACCCATATAAGAATGAATTTGCCAAGGATCACTCCAAATATCGCTACCTATATGCACACGTCCATTGAATTCCGCAAAAAATTTTGCTAAAGATTTTTTTCCTTTTTTATAAAGATGAAAAACTTCCCGTTTTAGAGTATTTTTTGGAATAGTTGGCGCTTGCGTAACCAACGCAGTATTTATCAAATATTTCATATTAAAATTTTCACCAATATTAAACGGAGCATGATCAAGGGCAACATATTCACCTAATGTTTGTTTATAAAGTGCTTCAAAGAAACGAAATAAAGGATGAGGCTTAGAAGTGGCGTACCCGGAAATTTGTTGTTGCGTATTGTCGATCCCCGCTTGCGTTGGATGTTTTTTCGTCAAATGCCGACGGAATGTTCCGTAACCGTCTCCTTTCGTGAATTTATAAGTTTGCGAACAATATTTACATTTTACATTATACTTACCTTCGACTTCATCATGTACCTTGTCGAAGTGTAGCCACAAGTCCGATGTATTATCTCGGCCCTTCCGTTCCGGCTCATTTGCCGTTGACGTTTCTTCGACACCGGTGGGAGGATGAAGACTTTCTTGTGTTGGGATGTGCTCGACGTTCGGAATCGGGACATAGTTGATATTATCGTCGTCGTCTTCCCAACTTGCATACTCACGAGGATCGTATTCATGAAAGGGATAGTCGGAATCTCCCATAGCCATCTTGCCCTTGTCGCATTTCCGCTTCCACTTGCCATTTTTTGAGAGAATTGATCGGGATTGAGAGAATTGGGAGAATTTGAACGATTTGAGAGGATTTCGGAGAGAATTCGAGAGATTGTTCGGAGAATTTGTGACAAAAATGAAAGGGGAAGCATATGTATTTATAGGCAAGAATCATTTTTTTTTTATTATTTTTTTTAAAAAAAAAAGAAAAGCAACGGCCCAAAGCGGGCGCGGCCGCGGGGGGGGGGGGGGGCCGGGGCGAGAGCCCAACGGCTCTCCGCCCCGGCCCACCATCTTTTTTTTTTTTTTTTTTTGCGGTTCGGAACCGGCCCGAACCGCCGGTTCCGGGCCGGTTCCCGCGTTTCCGGAACCGTGGGCCCGGTCAACGGGCCGGTTCCGGGCCCACGGGCCCAAATGGCACTCACTATGTGGTATTATATGGCTTCTAATGATGAGTGTGTAATCTAGAGCCACTAGACAAAGCTTTCATTTCTTGCGATTTTCATGATTGAGATTTTTACTTTGTTAATGTTTCATATTCTTTGTGTGTCTAGATATGAGTTGTGGTCAGAAAATTATAGCTACAGATAGTGGTTATTATAGGTGATAATTCACTGCAACGTTTAAATTAAGAATACATTTGAAACCCGAAACTTGTGATATGATAGGTTCTGGGTTTCAAGATATGTATGATAAGTTTCAAATTTAAAAAATTAGATAACTAATTTCGACGGGTAGTACCGATCCTGAAATTGCTCACCCCTAATTTAAGTTGAGGTGATATCACGTTAAGAGGGATCAACATAAAACCTTACATAATTTTTCTTCTTGAAGTTACTAATTAATTGATGTACATATAGTGACCGGGGTGTGATGGCCACCACCTGCCTTCCTTTAGTCCGTTGCCTATATGCACACTTGACTTGTTCTAGACAATTATCAAATTGTGACCAGATGTTTAAATCAGTGACCGTATTGGCCTGTACGCGATAAGAATCTGTCCCACCTCCCCTTACATCAATTTTGCAATATTTTGCTATACTTACCATCGTTTCATGTACCTTGTCGGCTCCTTCCCTAAGTGTCTTAAGTTTTCAAGCACTAGTACCCCGCGTCATCGTCTTTCTTTCGGTGAAGATAACACTTGCCCATAACATAATTCGACACGGGATTTCTTAATCCACGCATCGGAGTGTGGACCCGAAATAAATTTTTCTACCGTAAACTCTAGTCGAAATCAACACCCCATTCCAATCCGTGTGAAGTTAGGGATAGTCAAATCAATCACTAAGAAAAATCCAAAAGGCGGAAAAAAATTAAAAGAGGAAAGAACCTCCCATCTTTCCCATTGGAAGGCAACCCCGTAGCCTTGTCACTTTCATCTTTTGATCAATCGAGTTGTTATTATTATTATGACACCAAACACAAGAAAGATGCCTCAAAAGCAGGGATCATTCCCAGCGCTCAAAAGCAAACAAATCTCTCCAACCAGCTAAGTCAGCACCATCTAGGCCCTCTAATCAACAGTTAGCCAGAAAGATTCTCCCCTCTAATCAGAAACCCTAATCAAAATTTAACTAATCAAAACCCCCTCGGATTGTACGGACCCGAGCCGAGTGACCGGGTCAGACAAGTGGGTAATGTGGCCTTCCACAGTCCCTTCGTTTAAAGGGTCTTCCCCTTATTTTATCTTTTGGTTGGTGGGAGGGCCTAGGGCTTTAGCTAGCTGTCCTTTTTTATTTTTTGCGTTGGACCGCATGGGACAGCCTTTTAGCACATGGAAACCACTGTTAAGGGTCCTCCTAATTAAGCTCAGGTTGTCGTGTTTTTGGTGATCTTAAGATGATCTTAAGGCCTAAGGGACACGCGTCGGGCGGGACCGTGTGGGGATATATGTACACGTGTCGCAAGCAGATGTGGATTCTCCCCTGTGGAGTCTCCAGATTGATCTTTCAGGTGTTCTGGATCCGAAGACTGGTTGTTTGCAGGCCATGCTTTTTCTTCTTCTTCTATTGACTAACTTTGTTTAATGGTGGTCCAAAAAGGAATATTTTCTCGTGAAGGAATAGGGTGGTGATATAAAGTTTGATTAAGCCTCGTAGTCCGGCAATGCTATCATTTATTTTTGACCACACGATCTTTCAATTAATAAGAACTTTACGCAAATCACGAGATGATGGTATGTGAGTCTCCGGTTGAGATTATACAGCAGTACTGTAAGAAAAACATTTTCCTTTGATTAATTATCGGACGAAACCTTTCGCATAACACGGAATTGATGTCCTATGCTCGCATACGCCTAACTTTTTTCGGATAGCGAGGATGCTCAGACATGAATGTACGAATAAAATTTGAGAGAGAAATCTCATTTCGAGAACTTTGTACAAATTGGCCCGGACATGGTTGTGTCGGATGTCGCCGCCCCATCCGACGGTGAACGCGTAGAAGAGATTATGTAACATTGTTTATGAACGTTAACAAGCAAATCACTGTAATCTCCAACTTAACGTAGTCCGTTCTTGTCAGGCCCATCAGTTGCTGGATTGACAACTTGGGCCGAGGACGAAATGGATTTGCCTAACCAAGTGCCTGCTCACTTTGTCTTCCATTGGCGAAAAGCTACGTCCTCAATCGAAAGGTTTCATCTTAGAGAAGATTTCGGAATTAGGACCCAAAGTCAAATTAGATCCAATTTTCCAATTCGTAGAATCTAAAACATATCGGGAGGTCTCTCTTGGAAGCTAAGTTGAAACCACCATGGAATCTAAAACTCGTGAATTGTATGTGAGATTGTCCATGGTGTCCTAAAGTCGCAACATCGATAATTTTAATTTAATTGGAGAAATGTTTAGGTAAACAAGAAAAAAATGAAGTTAATGATTGTATCGTTCCGTTCCGACCTATGTCGCAGAATTGGTGTCACTAAACTCTTGATATTAAATGGTTATATCATTATAAGGTATGTTGCACAAGCTTTACTAAGCAAAACTTGGTTATACGAAAATTAAAGGCCGGCCCACATTTCGTACTCGATCCCAAGTAGATGTTTCGGCTTTTCAATAAAGTTCTAAAAGCTTTGAATAGTGCATTGGGGCCTAAAACTTGTAAAAGCCGGGCAATCAAGACTTTCGTTTAGCTTCTTTTGTTTTTAGACGACAGAAGAATCTTACATGGCTTATGTCAATTGTTTCTCTCTCCGTCGTGGCCGTCAAGATTGACTTTAGCGCCCAAATACATTCCAGAAGATGTTGTTTGGAAAATATGTAAATCGTGTGGCTCATACATGTATTTCAATTGGGATATGAATTGGAATATCAAGTTCCAAATCGAAGCACCATTGGTCCTAAATGGAGAAGGTATTTAAGTTACGGATACATTCTGTGGCAAGATGATGTGGTGTAACCAATCAATCATTATTGGCAACGTGTTGTGAATCAGATCCATGAGAGCTGTAACCTTATTGCGCCATAGCCAAAGGAACCAACTGGTCGCGCCAAAAACTAATAGCCGGTTAGTGATATGAAGTGATCACGAGACGTCGGATTCAACCAAAAGCCATTGTTGGAAATGGTTGGTGAAAGCTTCTATAGTCTAGTCTCTTGGCATCGAGCAACTCTACACGTTCTATTCCTGCAAGCTTACCAACAGTCTCTTAGGACATGGAGAGGGTCCTGAGCGATTCCAAGACAAGAAGGGCAGGAGCACTTAGCCGAAAGCCGCTGACTTCCTCCGGAAATTTTCCCAACATTAGTAAGTAGCTTTTGATCTATGAAGCACTGACACGATAAGTGACACACGACACGACACGACACAACATGATATGCCGACACGTGATTTCTAAAAAAATAGAGAATTTCAACACGTTGTATACTAAATTTATATTTTTACAGATAGTTGATGAATTATTAATTTTATGATTCCACGATTAACTTAATAATAAAAGAGTCTAGAATGAATTTACATTAAAAATAATAATCCACCATTTCTTAATATCAATGTTTCACATTGAAAAATTCAACTATATTTCATTCCAATAATCCATAAAACTTGGAGAGGAAAAAAAAAAAAAACAAGCAATTCACGTTTCACCATTAGATTTAACATTTAACAATAAGTCGAAAAAAAAAAAATCCCCATTTTACCATGAAATATAACAAGAAGTCATTCATCTACATTATCTGCTCATTCTAACAAAACAAAGGACACTATGTTCGGCTCATCAAGCAAAAGACTCGCAACTTCAAGCACCAAAATATCTTCAAACCTATCAAATACATCTCCGCCAAAATCCGACATCTTGGTCTCTCCTTTTAAATATTGTGGGCTTTTTCTTGATACAAGACGAAGGTTGCTGTGAATAAAAATAAACTCTTCTGCACATTTTGGAGTCATCTTATTTCTTCTCGTTGAGTGAACAAAAGAGTAAGTACTCCAATTCCTCTCGGCACATGATGAAGAAGAAGGTTGTGCGAGAACCTTTAAGGTTATGCTTTGAAGCATAGGTGCATATGCACCATGATGAACCCACTACGCCTCAAGTTCCATAGATTACCAATCTTGAATAGAATCAAGTTCTTGAAAACTTTCAATTTTGAATGCAAAATCTACATACTCCACATTCATCTTGTGGCACTAATCCAAGCTAGGAAAGTATTTTCCAATGTATTTCTTTCTTTCTTGGTTGATCTCATAAGTTCTTCCAACTGCAGAGTTTGCTTATAAAAAAGATGTTTTGGTTTGAGAGAAGTGATTCAAGATTTGCTTGATTTTGTGCATCCGATTCAAGATTATCTCGCCTCCAACTAGTTCAGTAGCTGTCCTAATGTCAAGAATAGAGTCAAGGGACAACATTATTAAAAACTCCTCTTTCTCCATTTACTGTAATGTGCCAATCATTGCTCATCATCGAATGATTATTCGATTCTTTTTCCTTTTTTGATTAAAAAAAATCAAAACTTGAGTAAGATCTTCATTGAGCCATTGATCACTATAGTACCTTATTTAACAAAAAAAATTAAATAAAAGGAATATTATATCATCATGTCAAACAAAGAATAATAATTCAACCAAAAGAAGAAGAAGAAGAAGAAGAAAGAATAACAAATAAATTAGTAACCTCATATAAGTTTAAAACTTACCTAGGATCCAAGGCATATGCCAACTAATGAAGGAGAGTGTTGTTCCTAGTCCAACAATTCACAAAAAAATTGTATGAACACCTCATAAAATGTAGACTCCTTACCTAGCCTTTTCACTTCATGCATATATACAACTCTCTTCATTTTTCCAATCATTATATCCTACATGTCACAGACCAAGTGAAGACAAGACTTGTCTATGTCACAAATTCTAAGCATTTCATAAATAGGAGCCGTGAAGGAAAGTATCTTATCAATTCAATGCCACCAAATATCATCTAACACATTCTTCGCGAGAAACTTAGCCCTCCCTTAATTATCATATCATAGATACTCCAATTTGTCACAAATAACCATGTTTTGAAGACCATTTTTAATGAACTTAAACCTCCTAATCATAACAATCATCGAAGCAAAACGTGTATTAACAATGAAAAGCAATTTCAAGTGAACAAACTCATTGTATATTGCTACTCTTATGGAATGGTTCATGATAAAATGTTTGATGTGCATAATATTCTCAATAATCTCTGAAATTTAACTACGGTTCTCATGTACTACTTGATTGGTCTCCACATTCTTTGCGGTACAAATGTTCTTCAAAGCTAGATTAAGGGTGTGCATCACATAAGGCGTCCAAACAATGAATGGAAATTCTTGCTCAATGAGTTGTTCCGTGCTCTTATAGTTTGAAGCATTATCCATAATCACTTGGATTACAATTTCATGCCCAACTTCATTGATTACTTTTTTTTAATATGTGTCATGACCTAAAAATTAGGCTAACAAATTATCAGGTTAATTAAATCAACTAACATAATTTGGACCCTTCCAAGCCCCACCGAATCGCAACTTAGGTTTATCCATGAGAAAATATTTAATCGGAGCCGCTACCACTAATCATTTACGGTAGGTTGATTAGAAACCTATATAAAATAGCGGGAGAACTATTTTATCTCTACGAATTAGAGAAAATGAGTCGGGGGACTTGGTTATGCTAATTGAAAATTAACGCTATTTCAGTACCAATTTCATGAAAAATTCTTTCCGATTGATTGATGTGAATTTGATGATTAATTGGAAAAATGTGACATGAAGACCATATATTATGCGTCCAGAGGATGATTTTTTTTTGTATTTTCAATAATAAAAGAAAGCATTCAAAAGCAATAAAAAATCTAAACAAAAATAAACAAAAATGCCCATGATATACCTTTTAATTTTCGATTTTTTTCGAAAATCCTCTCATTCCTAAAGATCTAGGCTAGAGCGAGATTTTATCCACTACATCCTCGAGGATTCAAACCAGTATGCGGATATGTGTATAGAAAAACAACATCCCTTTCGCCAAAAGGCAGAACACGAATTTCTATACTAAATCACCATCCCATTTCATAAAATCATGGAAAATGCGTGTGATTTATTTTTCCGATGGGTCTAGGAACATAGGAGAGCATATATTATGGGCATGTTTGTCTAAAGATGTGCAAATTTTATAACAAATAAAAAACAAACAGCACGACAAAGATAAAATAAAAATGAGTCAATTTGTTTTGGATTTTCAAAAATATAAAGGGGCGGCCGAAATTGTGAGACTGGGGATCCACCCTTCCTCATCCAAAAATTCAATCCATTTTTAGTTTGAGAAATTATCTTTGAGATTTGAAAATTTAATTTCAGATAATTCTCAGAAAAAATAGATAGACATTCAATCCAACCAAACCTTGTCTCTAATCAAATGTGTTCAGAAAATTCACTAGAGTTAAGATAAGATAACAACATATAGCATCCAAATCATTTCGCATGTGTTAAAGATAATGACTAGCTCAAAAAAATGTATCCATGAGTAAAAAATTATCTAATTTAGCTAAATCGGATAAAATTTCAATTTGATTGAATCTTTATTCACACCAGGAGATAACATCGAACAATCACAAATTCCTATCAACAACACGAGGTTATCATCAAGCACCCAATGGAAAAATTCCATTCAACCAACGTGGCAAAAATGACTTATCTTCCACTCATATTGAACCGTTTGGTCAAACGGATTGCCTACGTGCCAAAAATTCCATGCTCATGCTAGAAAGTTTTGATTTTTTATTCAATGTAGCTCGACTACCATTGAGGAATAACCTTTATTTAAGAAAAGACAAGTTCCAATTGAATCACTTTCCCGGAGCATTCAAGCATCCAACCGATTCAAAGGTGAGTATCCAGACGTAAACTCATCCATGACACATGATAGGCTCGGCCAAAGAGATGTACATATACCCAAGACTACAACTTTTAGTTCATGAAAACCTTTTCACAATCTAGTTTGAGTCATAAAAAGGTGATGAACAATTTTAATTTGAGAAAAAAAGTCCTCCAATTAAGATCAAACAATTCTCAAATCGTTCAAACAATTTTGTGGCCAAACTCTCATGATCGAAACAAGTTTTCGGCTTTGAACAAAAGTTGATAAAAAAAAAATCCGTTCAATTGCAAATCAAAATGTGATGGCAAACATATATGCAAGTTATCAATTTAACGAGCATTGAATTGCAATAAAAAAAATGAAGAAAAAATACCTTTTTAAGCAAAAACTCCAGCACACTCGCAGTGTTGATTCTCGCCCGAAACAGCCACTGTTCAAGCTCGAATTGAATTCTAAACTTCAAGAGATTCTTGCACAAAGTAACACACATGTTAGTCACCAATTGTTAATCAAAACCTAAGCCAAACAACCCTCCTACAGTGCTGGATTAGTAGCGCCAAAGAGCTGGACAGCGGCTCAGTTTGATATGCAATGGCTCCCGTGGTGGTCGATGATGAGCAGGATTGATCGGCGGGCCGTAAGGCTGACTCACGAGGCTCCTGGATGGTGGAGAACGATGTTGGACGATGAGGTTACGTCGTGCGCGGAGGAGGATCGGTGGAACTTTGGCATGATGGTTGAATGTGAGGAAGCTTCGACTAGGGGATTGCCTCGACCACGAAGGAGGCAATCAAACCCCCAATCCCTCCAAACAACTCTCCAATTTTTGTTGCAAATCAATAATGGTCAACCCCCCATTGACGTGAGCTAGGGGTTGCTTATATAGACTTTGGACTACTAGTCCTATTTGGAATAGGACTCCCTTAAGACCATTAGATTTGCAATGCTAGTCGAAGTATGAGCCATTGGATCGTGAGTTCCCGCATCTATCAAAACTCTCTATTATTTTTAGCTAAGTAGAGATAGAGTTTTAACTTTTTGGGAACTCATTAAGATCTTAGACTAATTTTGAAAATTTGAAGAATCCTAGATCTAGTTCATCAAATTTTCGGCCAAGGCATGTGATGGATGGATTTGGCCGAACAACCATGTTCGTGGGCTTTGAGATGCAATTTTAGGCATGATTGAACTTCAATTAATTAAAAAATAAAGGCCCTATAAAATAAACTGAATCAAGGTCTAAACCCACATGCAAATTTCGACTCTTTCATGGACTAGACCCATAGGATTTTCTGATTAAACTATAGGCTTGTCTCGCATTCTTAAACTCAACTAAGAATTTTCTAAATAATTGGCATTTAACTGAAAGCCTTAATTAAATAATTAAGCTCACATAGACTAAGATAAAATTGAAAATAAGTCCACTTAGCTCATTAAAATTTGGCACACTCCCCATGCCTTGGTCGCAATTTTTTCAGACCAAGTTCAATTCAACTGGCTGTCAAAATTAAGCTAAGTTGATTCACCTTTGACCTCAAATGCAATGACTGATAGAAAATAAATATACAATGCATGAGAGATCATTTTTTGTGAGAATTATAACTAACTCTCATTTTATGAAGTAAATAAATGAATTTCTAAAAATTAAAATTTAGGTGTCAACAACTGCCCTCTTTGAGTGAAGGCTCATAGAGGGTTCACTCAAAGACCAAAATTGAAACCTAAATTTTGCCAATGCAAGTGATGATGATACTTTATTTGTTTTTTGCGGGAGTTTTAATCCCATTTTCTTTGCGAAAGGAAATAATGCATGATATGCAAGACAGTAAATAACATGCGTCAAAGCTCCCTTCCTCCATAAATGGATTAAAGAAAATCGCACATGGGTCGCACATGAAAATACTTGTTTTACCAAATACCTCATAATGCTGATGGTTTTCTCAATCTCTAAGCTTCTGATACAAGGATTTCAAGGTACTAAGCTTATCTCTTACTAGAGACTTCTCCCTAGCGGTGGCCAATATTGAACCGGGGCCCGGAACCGGCCCGTTGACTGGCCCGGAATCGGCCCGTTGATCGGCCCGGAACCGGCCGATTGACCGGGCCCACGGTTCCGACCCGGAACCGGAACCGGCCTTCAAGGGCCGGTTCCGGTTCCATAATTGTCGGAACGGGCCCGGAACCGCCGGTTCCGACCCGGTTTTTAAAAAAAAAAAGAGAGAGAAGGCCCGCAAAAAAGGGTTATTGGGCCTAGGAACCGGAACAGGCCCGGAACCGGTGGTTCCAAACCCGGAACCGGAACCGGCGGTTCCGTTGAACCGGCCACGTATACTTCTCCCTAATGCTAGACAGTGCAAAATATGTGTAATGTTGAAAAAATGTGTTTTCCGGGATTACAAGAGCTATGTCATTGTAAATCGAAAAAAGGACCAAGATCACAATAGGATCTTAAGGTACTAGGGCCTTGTCCATTACTAGAGGTTTCCCTCTAACGCGAGACAGTGCAAGATATATGTAGAGTTGAAATGTGCTTCGAGATCACAAGAGCTACGTCGTTATGAGTCGAAGAAGGTATAATCAAGATCAAAAGATCATACGTTGTTGTGATTTGATTAAAAGACCAAAATTATAAGAGCTGCGTCATTATGATTTGGTTGAAATGATACTAGAGCTATAAGAGCTGCGTTGTCATAGCCTATTAAAAGAGACTAACACCACAAGAGCTACGTCGTTGTGATTTGGTTGGAGATCAAAATTATGTGTGCTTATGTCATCATGATTTGATAAAGGGGTCAAAATCATAAGAGTTACGTCGTTATGATTTGATTAAAATGGGCCAAGACCACAAGAGCTATGTCGTTGTGATTTGGTAGGGGATCAAAATCATGAGTGCTTATGTCATCATGATTTGATAAATGAGTCAAAACCACAAGAGCTACGTCATTATCATTTGACAAAAGATTGAGATTGCAAGTGCATATGTCATTGCAATTTGACAAAGGATCGAGATCGCAAGTGCATATGTCATTGCGATTTGACAATAGTAAAGATCATGGGTGCATACATCGTCATGAATCAATTCCGTCAAAGCCGTATGGTACAATTATAAGGAAAGTATCACTGAATTGAATTGATAAATACAAAAAGGGATGTGTCACCCGAATTGAATCATGATAAACACGAGAGGTTAAAACGACAACTAATATAAGAAAAGCAGTCAATTTGAAAAGGGTTTAGAAAACTTACCTGGATTCCCCGAATGGTTTTAATGAATGGCCAGCCTGACTATGTCATACCTGTTTATTCACTTGAGGTATACTCATGAACAAAATGAATGTAAATGCATCATGATATGTTCACAAATCTTTGAACTTTTTGCTTGCATTACAAGGCTCCTCTAGGGAATTTTATCAATAAGGAAACCTGTCTGATCCTTTTGATAAATCTGAACATATTGAATGAGGAACCTTCAATCAGAAAGAACTTTCACTCACTTTCATGAAAAGGCTTTGAAACCCGACCATTGATGCCGAGACGAGAATCACTAAAAAATTTGCCATCATCACACTTAACAAGGATCTAGGTATTCTCACAATTAGTATGACTAGACCAATCCGTAAAGTCTTTCGGAAGGAGTGTAATTCGAGGCTCGGTCGAGGTTTATCAAGGGGACTCATATGAGTCATTAGTCCATGAAATGAAATCCTTATCACCTGCAATGGGTTTATAAGCTCGGAACATTGCGAAATGAGATAAAAATGATTTTGCTCTCACTTCTTCGAGTGACATTTATAAGCAATTTGAAATCCCACATTAATCCAAGTGCCCTAATCTAAAAAGACTTCGATAAGGTTTGTAACGTAGGTTCGGGGTAGGGTTAGAAATAAAAGGCCTATTTATAACAAAAGAGGTGTATGAAGATGAGATCGGTGATCATCTCTCTTTACTGTTTTAAGCATGGCACTCTTGTGATTTTTTTTAGGATGGTTTGAGTAAATTTAGCTGAGACCTCTATTCCTTCTAGAGATTTTTTTGAGAGAGCTTTTTCTTTTTCTGCTTCTCATAATAGGAGAGGGCCCTTTGTCTTTCAAGCTGCATTTCTTTGGACGGTTTTTTTTTTTTGAATGCTCAAATTTTAGCCCCTTCTTTTTTTTGTTTTTTTATTTTTTTATGGCAAGCGTTTGCTTTTCTTACTCCTTTCTCCTACTTTTCTTGTCGAGCTTTTTTTTTCAAAACGAAGGAAGAGGTCTCATTCGGATCTCCTACATATTTTGTTGGCAAATCTTTCGAGTTCTAGTTTGCCCCAAGGCACTCTGCTTGTTTGTCAGATGGTTTCAAATGATTCTTTGCTAGGATGATCACTAATTGGGTTTTGAGAAATGAATCTGCCACTCAAATTGGTTAAGCAAAGGATCAGATATGTATGGTATAGAAATGGAATGCTATTCGTCATGTCTAAGGCACTTGAGCTAATATAGGGTTCGCATGCAACAAATATACTTGAAGATTGATGCAAGTGAAACAAGAAATTTTTACCCATCTTTTGGTCCTTTGAAAATTGCTCCAATGTGGGGTTATTCTCGACAGAGATATGAAAAGAAACCACCATTCAAGGGGTTGAGCAAAGGATAACCTGTAGTGTTTGGATAGAGGAAATGAATGCCTCATATCACTTTGGTCGTTATACTTTTCGTGAGATAACCCTTTACCTTGTGAGTGTGGAAATCTCATATTTCTCACTGGGAATTATGATATGGATGTGTATATGAAGTAACTTGCCTTTCGTCGTCCCGATGTTCCTTATTCAAAATGACCAGTTCAATGGAACCAGAGGGACTTCCTAATTGAAACTATTTCACAGTGAAGATTAGTAACACAAACAAAAACAAGCAGACAAACAAGTATGAGCAATGCATAAGTAAACATCAAATGGATTATAACTTGATCTAAATGTCATAGCGAATCAAGCATAGTACTTTTTTACAACATCAGAATTGACTAAACCGGTGAATACACGACCATCCATCTTGGCTAGAATCAGAGCACCACCGGGGAGCACTTTTTTCACGACATATGGGCCACCATAATTCGGAGCAAACTTTCCTTCAGGAAGTGGAACAATGGGCAACAACTTTCGCAAGACAAGGTTTCCTACCTGAAAATGTCGAGGCCGAACCTTCTTATTGAAGGATTTAACAATCCTTTGCTGATAGCACTGGCTATGACATATAACTTTAAGCCGTTTCTCATCAATCGGGTTCGGTTGATCCATTATCTGCTTGATCCAATCAGCTTCAGTTAGCTTGACTTGAGATGATATACGTAAGGAAGGGATCTCTACCTCGACCGGTAATGCTGTTTCCATCCCATATACAAGGACATATGGGGTTGCCCCGGTAGATGTTCGGATCGAAGTCTAATATGCCATGAGTGCAAAAGGCAGCCTTTCATGCTAGTCGCGATAATTTTCGGCCGTCTTTGCTAATATCTTCTTAATGCTCTTATTAGCTGCTTCCACAGCTCTATTCATCCGAGGACGGTACGAAGAGGAATTGAGATGCTTGATCTTGAATTTCTTGAACAGTTCATTGACTATCTTGTTGTTCAAGTTCGGGCCATTATCGGTGATTATGGCCTTGGGTGAGTCGTATCGTGCAATGACGTCCCGACGAATGAACTTTACAACATTTCTTGCGGTGATTGCCAACTATGATGCGGCTTTGATCTATTCGGATAAATTATCGATGGCTACCAGAATGAGTTGATGCCTATTAGATGCTTTTGGGTTGATTGGACCAATCACATCAATGCCCCACATAGAGAATGGCCAAGGTTCCGACAAATGATGCAATTCATTTGGAGGAATATTGATCTTGTCCCCATGAATCTAGCATTTGTGATAGCTCCGAACATGATGAATACAATTGCTTTCTAGCGTGAGCCAATAATAACCCAACATCATGTTCTTCTTAGCTAACATGTAACCGTTCATATGTGGACCACAAATTCTTTCATGTACTTCCATCATTAGACGGATTGCTTCAAGAGAATCAATGCATCTCAAAAGGGTTGAATCGAATGACCGCTTGTATAAACTCTCTCCACTCAAAAAGAACTTTGAGGCCATCTTTTTTATATACCTTTGATCATACGAAGTACTCTTAGGAAATTCTTGCTTCTGAATGTAAGTCTTGATATTATGGAACCACGGCTTGCCATCGAGTTCATCACTCATGACCATACAATATGCCGATTTTCTTAGTACTTCGATCTTTAGGGGCTCAACCTCAAGCCCATTAGTGACTTGTTACATTGAAGACAAGGTTGCCAATGCGTCGTCGAACCGATTGTGAGTTTTAGATAAATACTCGAATGAGATATCAATAAATTCCTTCACCAAATCATCTAGATACTTATGGTAGGGTAGTAATTTAGCATCTCGCGTTTTCCATTTTCCAACGATCCGGAGGATAATCAAAGCGGAATCTCCAAATACCTTGAGTCGGGTTATACCCATTTCGATCGCGGCTTGCAAGCCGAGAACGCACGCTTTGTACTCTACTATGTTATTTGTGTAAGGAAATACCAATTTCGCTGCCACAGGATAATGTTGGCCACTTGGGGATATTAGAACCTCTCTAGTGCTTGATCTAGATAAATTTACAGCTTTGTTAAAATACATGGTCCAGATATAATCATCTACTGATATGATTTGATCCTTAGGATGATAGATGTCATCGTTACGCCTGGACTTTCGACTAGAACATCAGCTACGGCCCGTCCCTTGACTGATTTTTAAGATAAATACTGAACATCAAATTCAGAAATGAAGATCTGCCATTTGACAAGTCTGCCGATCAAGGCAAGTTGATTCAACAGGTACTTGATAGGATCGCATTTTGTCACCAGGAGTACCCGATAATGAAAAGTATATTGCCGAAGTCCGTGTAGCACCCAGACTAATACCGTGCATGTCTTTTTAACCTCAGAATAATTCATCTCAGAAGCCGTGAATTTCTTGCTTAGATAATAAATAGCTCATTCTTTCCCACCTCGCAACTTACTTGAGCTAGCATTATACCCAAGGATTCGCTATTGATAATAAGGTAAAGGATCAGAGGCTACCCCCGCGTTGGCGGAACAAGTATGGGGGGATCCATGAGATGTTGCTTCAGCTTTTCAAAAGCCCTTTCGCACTCGCTATCCCAATTGACTAGTGTATTCTTTTTTAACAACCTCATAAATGGCTTAGCGGTCTCGGATAATTGAGAAATGAATTGAGCGATATAGTTTGGTCTACCCATGAGGGTACGAACTTCTTTGACCGTTGTCGGTGGCTTGAGCTCATAGATGGCTTTCACCTTGGATGGGTCAATCTCGATACCTTTACTACTAACAATAAATCCAAGCAATTTGCCCGAGCTAGTGCCAACAATGCATTTGGCCGGGCTAAGCCTTAATCTAAACTTCCGAAGTCTTTCGAACAGCTTTGTCAATGTTTCAACGTGATCTTGCCTACGCCCGGTCTTTGCAATCATGTCGTCGACATAAACTTCAATCTCATTATGCATCATGTCGTGGAACAAAGTAACCATGGTCCATTGGTATGTAGCTTCGGTATTTTTAAGACCGAAGGGCATTACCTTGTAATGGAACCACCCCCATGGTGTAGTGAATGCGGTTTTCAACTTATTATTGACGTTCATCAAGATCTAATTGTATCCAGAGAAACCATCCATAAATGAAAATAGCTCAAACCCGGCTGTACTATCGGAGAGCATATCAATGTGTGAGAGCAGGAAATCATCTTTAGGACTAGTCTTGTTCAAGTCCCGGTAGTCAACACTGAACTGAACCCAACCATCTTTCTTTAGTACCGAGACTATGTTAGCAACCCAATTAGAGCATTCGGTAGTCTCAATAAATCCCACATCAAGAAGTTTTATAACTTCTTCTTTAATCTTATGTGCCAACTCTAGCTTAGCTCTCCGCGTCCTTTGCTTTATGGGCTTAGCTGAAGGATTAGTCGGTAAACAGTGTTTGATGATCGATCCATCGAAACCGAACATATTTGCATAGGACCAGGCGAAGATGTCCCGGTAATCCCTCAAGAGTTTGGTCAGATGTTCAGCTACGTCCTTAGGAAGGTTTGCCCCGATCTCAACTTCTCCAGGGTTTTTTGCATCGCCCAAGTTGATTGAGATAGTCCGCTCAACGGTCAAGAGCTTGGCCTCCTTGTGTAGTTCGAAATCCCGATGAATTTCCTCATAATCTGGACTAGACTAATCTAGATCGTATACTTCTAAATCCACTGGGTTTCACTCCTCACGCTTGCCTCTGAAACATAAAGTAGCAAAATCGGAAGGACAAACATGGCTTAATCATTCGTTCATTTTTTTTCAAAAGTTGAGTGTCTCCTTTGAAGAATTTTTGTTTTCGAAGACCTCGAGGACGAGAATTCTCGACGAAGCCCAACCCTTAGTGCTTACCATAGATAACAGATTGTTCAATCGCTGGTTATCGTTATCGAGTTGGTTTGGGGATACATCGACAAAATTCAAAGAATTTAACGAAGAACATATGTAATTTTATTGATAATGGCATCAATGCACTACATCTTACTGGAAGGGAAATTGAAAAGTGCGACAGAGAATGGAAATGAAAATCCTAAGAAAGCGATGCAACCTAGACTCCCAAGAGAAAGCAAGAAATACCCCATGCAGGGGATTAGTAAATATAAAGGTGTTACTCTGAATTTAAACCCTCCAATGGATCGTTGAATAGAGCATTGACGGATAGCCTTGGGGGTCTAGACACCATGTAAGGCTCCTCTTTAAGTGTTCCATCAACTTGCATGGGATCCTCAAATACAGCAGCAATGGTTAAATCGTTGAACCATCCAGTAAGATTAGGGACTCCATCATCGCCTTCATCATCGTCCGTGTCCATTAGCTTAGCCACAAGATCTTGGCCCTTCGATGAGTCGGTGAACACAATCCCTAGGTCATCTTTAAATTGAGCTATCTCATTGTAGCCACCGACTACTCCAGCTGATTGGAAGGTGGTGTACAGAGGTGGTGGCAAAGGACTACATTCCAGCTTACCGCGACCTATTGCATGTCACTTGCCATGCCTAGGACGACCATGTCCTTGGAATCCCAAACCAGTTGTATGGGACTGGCCTTTGAGTTCAATCGGGTTGCGGATCTCTTAGCCATGCCGACCCAAACCCTTGCTAGGCTCAAAATCATTGCCGATCATTACCTTAGCTACCATAAGAGAGGTAGTTGACATTTCAGGAATGGGTAAGGGACTTTCCGGCGACACGTGAATGGTCTACACTAGCTCAAAGGCATGGTAAGAATCTTCGTAGTTATGAGCTGGCTCGATATAGGGGATAACCATTCCATTGAAAATTCGATGATCTTTCTCACTATGGACGATCATTAACTTCTGCTCAACCACAAACTTGATCTTCCGATGAGGACTTGATGGGACAATACTCACATTGTGAATCCATGGACGTCCTAGCAAGAGGTTGAATGCAGATGGGATGTCTAATACTTGGAATAAGACATCGAACGTAGATGGTCCAATCTGGATCCGGAGATTAATTTGCTCTATAACGTTCTTTTTCATACCGTCAAAGGATCCGATTGAGGTTTTAGTTGCCCGCATCCCGGTCAAGTCAACTCCCAAGCGGTTCAGTGTAGCTAGGGGATAAATATTCAATGCCGACCTATTGTCAATGAGCACCCGAGCCACATAAGTCTGTTTGTACTTGATTGTTATGTGCAATGTCTTGTTGTGGCCTTATCCCTCGGCAGGGATCTCATCATCGCTAAATGCGACTTGATCTTTTAGAAGAATCGTCCCAATAAAATTCTCTAACCTATCCCGATCGATGTTTCCAGTCACATGAATTTGACCCAACACCTTCATCGGGGAATCCCGATTTTTTTCGGATGACTGTAAGAGCTCAAGTAGAGAGACCTGGGTTGGTAACTTTCACAACCGATCAACAATGTTGTACTCACTTGTCTTGATCACGCCTAAAAACTCCTTTGCATCCTTTTTGGTGACCTGCTTGGCTGGTTAATCATTGTCGCGACCCCTTTTCGGACCCCGCTCCGATGGAGGCTAATGGATTATCGATTAGGCCTTCGACCCCCTCATTGAGGAGGCCTCAAGCTTTTATCGGTGCGGGCCCTCCCAAGCCCATACCAAATCACGGCGGGAGTAAATCTCTTTTTTTGAGTTTTTCGACGATAAGAGTTGATCGAGTTCGACCTTGGTGTAGTCATGGTGGCATGTGCGATGTGTGCATACATTTGGAGTCGCCATCGGTCCTTCTTGGAAGGTGGATCGGAAACCTCACTAAACGATTGGGAGAGATCGTTCGGTTCTACGGAACCGGAGATTTGGGTTTGGGGACTTGATTACGCTGGTGTCATTACCGACACCCTTTTAGCACCTAACGGGAGTGATCTTCCTAACTAAGATTGAATGCGGGCGCAGCTTTTGGGTGAGGTGAGTTGGATCGGAGATTTTCATGCAGATTGGAAGACTAATCCTATCAATCACAATCAATAAAATAAATGCGTAATCAATTACAGAAATGAGGCACAAAAATTCCCATCGAGAGTCCCCTAATATAGCCATAAAGGCCTAAGGGATGGGTGATTATGGTTCATGGGTGATTTGGGAAAAGATTTAGGGACGATTTACCAAGAGGGAAAAATCATCATTTTTTGAAGGCTTGAGAGTTGAATTACCCCTAAATAGTTCATGGCCGGTTGATCGTGCCCATCTTCTATTTTTGGGGATTTTTAGGAATTTTTATAAATTTTTTTTTTCGAAGACGATTCGCTAGAAGGGCGAAATCATCATTTTTTATTTTTAAAAAAAGGTTCGAAGATCAAAACACCCAAAATAAGGCATGGCCAGTTGATTGTGGCCATTTCCTACTTTTTGGGATTCTTTTGAATTTTTTTTTGGACTTTCCGATATCTACTAATTTTTATGATTTTTCCATTTTTTTTTTAATGAATTTTCAATTTTTCTAATCTTTTTTTAAAAGGATTCCGAATCTGGTCAAATGGCTCGACCCATTCGACTATAGTTGGGCTTGGATCCAAAGGGCTTAGGTTGACTTAGAAAAAGGGCTGACCATTGGGCTAGACCCAACTCCCATTTAATGATTTTTCAAAAAGCGCAAAGCCGAGTTGAAGCCTACTCCTCTAATTGTCCCCGAGGCCTAGGCGTTCAAGCCTATGGATGGGACTCCGATGCGGACCGGGCTCTGAACACAAGCCCGGTCCGCATAGCCTAAACCTTTCAAGACCTTAAGAGACCTACAAGACCAGGCCCAATTTTTTCAAACTTCCTCTACCATTGGTCCGGCTCCCAAAATGCAATGCATGACCCAACTTTGAAAACAAGTCCACCTATGTCAATGCCAAGACTAATTCGATGGCCCAACCTCCCATAGATTTTCCATTTTCTGTTTTTATTATTATTATTTATTTATTTTCTCTTCCACGATCATCTTCTTCGTAGACTCTTCTTTCCCGGACTTCACCGAGAACCAAACGCAGAGTTCACCGTGATAAAAAATTTTCCACCATTTTTTTGCCTAAACTGAAGTAGATCATCTAGACTAGCATTCTAGAGCAAAACCGAACCAAACCAAAGCCGCTGTAACTCCTATGCAGCCTAGAGCAAGATCGGTTCTGACGAAGAATTTTTGTTTTTGTTTTGTTTTGTTTTGTTTTGTTTTGTTTTTTTTGCGTTCGACTTCGACTCCAACTATTGAGCAACATCCTAAGGGTAAGAAACAACTTACCCGAGTCCCGTTGGGGCTCGACGACGACCTAAACAATGTCCGAGAGTTTCGGGCTTGGTTCAAGGACTATGGAGGTTCGGGGCCCGTTCTTGATGCAAAATTGATGCAAGACAAAGACCAAATGGGGCTTAGAGGTAGTTATAATGAAGATTTTAGGTAAGAAATATGCAAACGGGACTCAAATGGCATACGACCGAAAGCAATAGTTTGAGAATGGCTTGGGTGACATTTCATCAAACAATCGGTATGCGTGTGAAAAAACAAAACAACATTCAAACTGAAAATAAGAGAATCGCATGCAAAATGAAAGCAAACCGACTCTCATACATGAATACGGGGATGTAGAATAGCGCCGGTGTACATTTGGTTCGGCTCCATTTGGCGAGAAACCAAGTGGAGCCAACCTCGGAGTAAATGGAGTTGACAGGAAAACAAGGGATGAGAGAGGTTGAGGTTTGAATGACCTATTTGGCGGTGACGGCGACGGCTCGGGCTCCATGGTAGCATGTTGAGGACTCTGGAACCTTGAGACGTTCGGTTGAACGTGAGTGCCAGCCGGAGTTCTCTCTCGCAACTCCCTTTTCTTCTAGTCTCTCCTTTCCCTCTATCTCGTGTTAAAAAAAAAAATCCTCTCTGCGTATCTTCCACCTCTTTTGTGCTCTCTGTGTGCCGGAAAAATCAATGGAGGTCCCTCCCGAAAATCTCCCCCTTTCTCTTTTTGAGTCTCGCTTCCTCCTTTTGTCTGTGTGCCTTCCTCCTCTTTTTTTCTCCCCTCGGCTCCCCACGACAATGGCCTCCACCCATCCTCCCGCACACCCAACATTCTCCAAAACACCCGTCCTTTTTTGTGGATCCCTATACACCGGTTGCCTTGTACGATTGATGAGGTACACTAGCGGACAAAGACAAGATCCTGTGATGTGAGGCAACGATGTCGTGCCAAGGTCCGTGTCTAAGGAAGGGCTTGAAAATGGGTGTGCAAAGCCGTTGGTGTGTGAGTTGTAGACCCGAATCTGACGGGTTGGTTTGGATCCGACCCGATAGATCCAATTTGAGAAGAGTGATCAAATCGGGGCTCAATTTGATCATTTTTGATGAAATTGATGCCAAAATTGGGTTCCCCCATCATGTTTCTCATTCAAAACGAGTATTTTCGTGGACTAAAAGCTTGGGATTTGGCAAAAACCCCAAATTCTAATCTTGATTCGAAAATGATTTCTGCATTTTGTAAAGGTCAAATGATCAAATCAATCCAAACCAAGGCCACCAATGGATTCGAAAGGATGAAAACTATAGTTTAGGTATGTACTTTTATGGGTGTGTCCATACAAAATTTAATTTCAAGATTGGCGAAACCGGGGACTAAATTGCAAAGAATTTGTGCAATTAAGCCCTTTTGGTTAAAATTGAAGAAAATGGAGGGCAAATTGACACAATTGCATTTCAAGGCTCTAGATATCCATGTCATGGCTTATTGAAAATGAAAATCACAAATTAAAAGACTTAAAGAGGAATTTTTATGCTCGATTCGGGTTTACGTTTGTGAAGGAACATAGTGACTCGAATCAAATTTTAAAAAATTGAAGTGACCAAAGTGAAGAGGGAATCAAAATAAAAATATCGACTATTTTTGTGTATTTTTTATGACCATAAATGGTATTTTTTTCTATTTTTTTTTTTGGTGTTTTATAATTAAATAAATTTGAAAAAATATTAAAAATTATGAAATATATTTTTTGTTCAAAATTAGTTCCTAAAGCTAGGCCAAGGCTTACAAAGTTGACTTTGCAATTTTTATGATTTTTTAGCTATTTTTAAATAATTTTCAAAAAAATAAAATAAAGGTAATTAAAAACCAGGTATCAACAAATGCCTCTCTTTGAGAGTGAGCTCGTTAGAGGTTGCTCTCAAAGACAAGGTGACACCTGAATCTTGATCGACTCAACTGGGGAAGTGAAAATAATGCTATGACATCATGTTCTGAGAGTCCTTTACCCGTAAGCTCAAAATTCAAATTAATCCTCGTTTTCTTTTTGGACCATAGAAGCATGGGCTATAGAGAGAGAAGCTTACCCGAAACTCACCTATTGGCTGTTGTGGATGATGCTTCAAGAGTGGTTTGGATGTGGCATTTAGGAATTGGTTCTTGTGCTCTTGGGGTGTTGAAATTGCGGACTCGGCGTGATTCTTAAGGTCAAAGACCGGTCGTAAAAGGGTTTCGCTCTTATGGGTTGAGACATGACCATTTGGGGGGTTCGCTCTTATGGATTGAGACATGACCATTATGGGGGTTTCGCTCTTATGGGTTGAGACATGACCATTTTGGGGGTTCGCTATTGTGGATTGAGACATGACCATTATAGGGGTTTGCTCTTATGGATTAAGACATGACCATTTGGGGGTTCGCTCTTATGGATTGAGACATGACCATTGTAGGGGGGTTCGCTCTTATGGATTGAGACATGACCATTGCAATCTTCTAAAACTAAAGGCAAAAATCCAGTCCCGAAATTGATAGCTCTGCAACTATTAATCCTATAAACATTTTCAGAACGACTTATTGAAGTTGTCGTACCTCATAAACAGCAAATCGTGAACTGTTTGTCCCTATCTTGGACTCGGCTCCCTAGTACATGCATGTTTTAGTCTGAAAAAGAGTTTCGTAACGATAGCTTTACAAAGTCAGTGGGGATTTTTCTCTGATTTTTCTTGAAAAAGGTCCCGAAGCTTATCGGGAATCTGTTTTAATGTTGTCAAAAATTTTATTTTGGAATGTTAATGATGTAGGGGGTTATCCAAAATATCTTGTAACACGATGATCAGAGTTTTCCTATGGGAATGACCTTAATTCAATCGGTATGAGGTTGTCAAAAGAGTTTGTGTAAATGCTAATTGGAGTTTGACTCGTCTAAGAGGGTCCCTCACAATTTTTCGTAAGGGTTTCCTTTTGTTTGAAAGCACTCGAAATCTTTCTCAAACATGCGTTTAAGGTTTCGAAACTATTCGCAGTGTATATCCTTCAGTTGATTAGAAAGGGACTTCTAAAGGACTGTAATGTTGGGCTTCGTCAACGGTTTTCAAAGGGGACTCGTGATCGAGTCGAGGTTAGTGGATTGAAAATCTTTATCATCTGCTCCGAGTTTACAAGTCAAGAACCCCGCAAAAATGAGATAGAAATAATCTTGCCGGTACTTCTTCGGACGACGCTTAAAATCATTTAACTCTACGTCAACTCAAGCGCCCTAGTCGGAAGAGGCTTTCAAGGGTTGTATCGTAGGTGAGGATTGGGGACTGAAAAAGGTATGTTTTTGGTTCAGAATTTATAAGGGGTTTAACGTTGGTGATCCCTATAGGCTTGCCACCGGTCTTGACCCATTTGAATTGATCCTCGAAAAGCATTATTGTTGTACAAAGGTGATGCAAGCTTTTGCTGGTATTGTTGTTGCTTGAGTGCAATTCAATTGGGGAGCGTTTTTCACGATTTAACTCCCCTAGAAATTTTCTTTTACAACCGGATCTCACTAGGGATTTACATGGGGATGTTGTGCGATCCCTCGATATTTACAAGAATGGACACATGATTTATAAGTGTATAAGAATTTGAGTAGGCATTGGCCTTGCTTTTACCAGGTGCTTTGCTTTTTGATGCCCGGGAAGAACCCTCTTTTCTCTTTCTCTTTTTTTTTTGGAGAAAACCTTCAGAAACTACGCTAGACATATGCGTGAACAACATTCTCACTTAGCACTTTTGTGAGATTTAATGAGTAGATCTTTTGTGGACCTGGTTCCTTTCCATTCCTCTGCTTTGAAGTGGTGCCAACTTCATGTTGGAATAGGCAATGATCACCCATGAGGCTTGTGAAACGAATGTACGGGCTCAACTGGATTGTGCAAAGGATGAAAGTGTGTAGGATAGAGAAACGAATGCGTTTCGTCGTCCTAAGGCATTTGAATTGCAGTATGAATTTAAATGCAAAGAAACGCTCAAAGATCGATGTTAGTTTGGGCAAGAAGATTTCTAACCATTTACCTCATACTACCGCTGGAATCATTTCTGTTCGGCCCCAATGTGGGGTGGTTCTTGACAGGAGTATAGAAATGAAATTGCCACTCAAAAGGGGCTAACAATGGACAACCCGTAGTGTTTGGAATAGAGAAATGAATGCCCTTCGTCTTTTCAATCTAGATAATCACTGCGAATAATCTCTACATCCTAGAGCGCAGTTCCTATCCTAGCGCTCACTCAACACTCGAGTGTGTGGGGATGTGTTTGAGCGTAGGTTGTCTCCTTTCATTTGAGATTCTCCTTGTGGCTAGTTCAAACAAAGGCATTTTGGGGACATCGCTCCAGTTTGAATCAAGACCCTTCCCCGTAGGCTTCCGGACATCTAACGTATATTTTCAAACGTTTGGATAACCTAGATGATGATGTTTTTTTAAGACACGCGTGTGGATGTTATTTTTTTCGAAAATTCTCGAAATGACTTGAGATTTTCCTTTGATGCCTTCTTTGTTTCGTGCTTTCGTCGAAGTATTCAGCTCTAATTGATACCATCTCCGGTGATCATGCGGCTCGCTTCTGTAAAAATTAGGAGTAGGTGATTAGTGAAATTTCACATTAAAAAGGGGGTCGAGTTGTGACTGATTCTCCTTCGTTACCTTTTCCTATCTCCCGTCTTGGAGGTTGGTGACTGGAAGTCTGTCCTTATGATCGGTCATCCTTCCTAGAGGTTTCCTGCAAAAAATGAAGAAATGTACACACATATGTATATGTATGCATGAGATTTATGCAAGGCTTATTGAGTGACTCGGGTTTTTGAGGGAAGAGCGTCGCATGAGGCATTGGGATTCATTCATGGATAATACTTCTTGACTGCATCAGCGTTTACAGGATATCCCAATTCCTCTCCGTCCATGTTTACAAGAATTAAAGCTCCTCCGGGTAGAACTTTCTTAACCACATACGGCCCTTCATAGTTCGAAGTGAACTTACCCCCAGGGTGCGGCGTGTTCAAAAGTGTCTTCCCGATGACAAGGTCGTCAACCTTGAATATTCTTGGTTAGAATTTCGGATTGAATGACTTAGCAACCCTCTTACGGTACGGCCGTGACAGATTTCCTTTATACGCTTCTCGTCTATCATATTCAACTATTCATATCGATGTTGGATCCATTCAGCCTCAGTGAGTTCAACCTGAGATAGAATCCTCGGTGACTGGATTTCGGTTTCGACCGGTAGGACTGCCTCCATGCCATATACTAGAGAATAAGGCGTTGCCCCCGTAGAAGTTCCGATTGAGGTTCGATATGCTATCAACGCGTAAGGTAGCCTTTCATGCCAATCTCGGTAATTCTCCCCAGCCTTAGCCAGGATTTTCTTGAGGTTCTTATTCGCTACCTATATAGCTCCATTCATCCGAGGTCGGTATGGCGATGAGTTTAAGTGTCGGATGTTGAAGCTGTTCGGGAGGTTGCCCAATGTATCGTTATTCAGATTCGAGCTATTGTCGATTACGATGGCTTGAGGAGTTCATATCTCGAGATGATATCTCGTCTTATGAATTTGGCCACGTTCTTTGCGGTAACATTCGTATAGGAGGTGTCCTCAAACCACTTCGTGAAGTAATCAATCGCGACTAAAATGAAACGACGTCCATTCGAGGCCATGGGATTGATTGGCCCTATCATGTCTATCCCCCACGTTGAGAATGGCCATGCCTTGAACATCCGATGAAGCTCATTCGGAGGTGCATTGATTCTATCTCCATACACCTGGCATTGATGGCACGACCTCACGTATTGATTACAATCCGATTCTAGGGTCATCCAATAATATCCCAATCACATGATTTTCTTAGCAAGGAGATGGCCATTCATGTGTGGGCCGCATTCTCCCTCGTGGATTTCTCTCATAAGTAGCTTAGCCTCATTAGCATCTACACACCCGAGGAGCACCGAATCGTAGGATCTCTTATAAAGAATTTGACCGCTGAGGAAAAACTTGCCAGCTATCTTTGCTATGTACTTCCTATCTCCCGCTTGACTTCCCGAAGGAAATTCGCCCTTCGCGAGATAGTTTTTTATGTCATGATACCAAGGTTGATCATCAAACCCTTCCTCGATCACCATGCAATGCGCAGGTTCCCGGGTAATGCTAATTCTTAATGGCTCAATATCCATGCCCTTTGTCACCTGTAGCATAGAGGACAAGGTTGCCAAGGCATCCGCAAAGTGATTCCGAGTCATCGGCAAGTACTCGAAGTCGATTGCTTCAAACTCTTTAATCATTTGCTCTAGGAATTCGTGATATGGGATCAGCTTAGAGTCTCTCCTTTTCCATTCGCCTAGGGTCCGTAGGATGATTAACATCGAATCCTAGTAAACCCGCAATTTTCATGCCTTCATGCTGAGGGCCAATTGTAACCCAAGAATACAAGCTTCATATTCCGCCACATTGTTGGTGCATGGAAATGTCAACTTTGTAGTCACGGGATAGTGTTGGCCATCCGGGGATATTAAGACCGCCTCGGTGCCTGCCCCAGTTAAATTAACTACACCGTCAAAGTACATAGTCCACTTATCGTTAGAGAGTGTCACGATATGGCCTTCAGCCTCTTCTTCCTCAAGAGCAATATGCCCCGGTGAACTATCGGCCAACATGTCAGCAATAGCTCGTCCTTTCATAGATTTCTGATTCGAACTCCTTATATCAAATTTTGATAGGAGTACCCGTCACTTTGCCAACTTCCCCACTAACGATGGCTTCTCCATAGATACTTGATTGGGTTGTCTTTTGTGACTAGCCGAATAACGTGATGGGGGGTATACTGCCTCAACCTATAGAGTACCCAAACCAATGCAGTACAAGTTTTCTCTCCCGTTCTTTTCCGTCCTCTAGACTCGTTTGAGCGAGCAAAGCTCCTAATGATACCTCATGGATCGTAAGATAGAGAGTTAGTGGGCTGCCAGGGATCGGCGGTACCAAGACCGGGGGATGACTTAAATATACTTTGATCTTGTTAAAGGCTTACCGACATTCATGGTCCCACTTGATGTTGGCATTCTTCTTCAAGAGCTTAAAAAAGGTTTAGCTGTCTCCGAAAGTCGGGATATGAAGTGGGCAATATAATTCAATCCGCCCAAGAAACTCCTCACATCCTTAGCCGTTGAAGGAGGACCTAGTTTAAGGATGGCTTGGACTTTAGTGGGGTCAACTTCGATGCCATGGTTACTAACCATGAACCCCAACAACTTCCCCGACCTTGTCCCAAATACGCATTTCGCGGGGTTCAGCCTCAGCTTATACTTCCCGAGCCATTCGAACAGTTTTCTCAATACTATAGTATGATCCTCACCACATCCGGACTTGGCTATCATGTCGTCCACATACACTTCTATTTCTTTATGCATCATATCGTGGAATAGGGTGACCATCGCTTTCTGATAAGTTGCTCCGGCATTTTTTAAATCGAAGGGCATGACTTTGTAGCAAAAGGTCCCCCACAGTGTGATGAATGACGTCTTGGCTCTATCCTCCTTCCTCATATGGATTTGGTTGTAATCGGAGAACCCATCCATAAAGAAGAATCTTTCAGATCCAACCATACTATCAACAAGGACGTCAATATGCGGTAGGGGAAAGTCGTCTTTGGGGCTCGCCCTATTTAGGTCTCGATAGTCTACACAGACCCGAACCTTTTCGTCCTTCTTCATGACGAGGATTATGTTAGCGATCCATTCCGGATATGCAATCACTTCGATTAACCATACCTTGAGGAGTTTCATCACTTCTTCCTCAATCTTTTTTGATAGTTCAGGCCTCGTTCGCCCGAGCTTTTGCCTCTTGGGGGAAATGCTAGGATCGATCAACAAGGCGTGTTCTACTATACTAGGGTCTAATCCTAGCATATCGGCGTATGACCAAGCAAAGGCATCCCGGCATTCTCTCAAGAGTTCAACTATTCTGAATGCTTTCGAGGATGACATACTCTCACCAATTTTTACTTCTCCGACATTTTCCGGAGTTCTTAAGTTTACTGAAACGGTACCCTCTGTGGTGAGTGGTTTAGACTCTTCGTGCCGACTCCAATTACTTCTGATCTCTCTCGGATCCTCATCCTCATCCTCTTCTTCAATTAGGAGGGCGGATCCCCCCTGAGAACCCGACTTATCTAATAACCTGCCATGTATGCTTGGAATGGTATACCCGAAATGTCATACAAATGGTTGGTTGACATATAATAGAGAGAGTATATGCATGACGAATTTTTTGAATTTTTTTTTGAAGATATTTCTGAGCAAGCTTTTTTTAAAAAAAGGGAGAGATGGGGGCTAGTCCTCCTATCATTGGACATCCTCACTTCCCAAAAGATTTTTGGAAACTAGGAGACATGCATGAAATTGGGTCTTAGGTTTTTTTTTATTGATTTGATTTTTGATTTTTTTAAATCATCATTGACCGATTTCTGGCTCTCGCATGTCCCCATTTTTTTTTGTTGATATTTTGATTTTTTTTAATTATGCATGATAATAACATTAAGGTAAAAAGAATGAAGGCACGAGGCATCTAATGCGCAGTAGACTTAGATGCATCGGAGACAGATAGGAATCTCTTTACTCAAGAGTAAGAGTGTCGTCATCCGCCCATTCGATGATGACGTTGACATAATCTTCCCGGAACAGGTTAGCTAGGTTTGGCTCTTCAACCGTAGTGTCGACCGTTTCGTCCTCCAACCATTTGGACGCCCTACTAAAAAATCGATTTAAGGGAGTCTTAAAAACCTTCACTTTGCCTTTCCAGGCGCTTGACTCGAGAAAACAGCCCCTTCGACCTCCCTTGCGGCTACTGACCCTCGACCCATAAAAGTGACCTGGCCTTGCCTTATAGCCCAGTCCATTATGATTCTCCACCATTGCCAAACCGATTAGTTCGTGAATTCCTTGGTAGTATTTGCCTAACCCTAAGCCTGGGATGAACCCGTGTCGCATCGCTATCTTGCCCGCCATGATCAATGACTTGGAGAGACTCGGAGTCCTCGTGATTATACCAGCTGGTATGTGCATAATGTACATTCTTTCAATAGCACGGAAGCTCGACTCTACTCCGGATGGTGGTTTCACACGTGGAATAGCGTCAATCCGACATGCTTGGTGATCGGTTTCAGAGTGGATGATGACCAGCTTGTCGTTGACTACCATCTTAACCTTTTGGTGAAAATTGGATGGCACCGCCCGCCCCGGCTGCATGAATCCAAGGCCTCTCCAATAATAACACAAACGAAGCCGGAATGTCCATGACCCGAAAGTTGATCGGGAACTCGGTTGGCCCAACAAGAGTGGACAGTTCAATTTCCCCAAAAACTTCGCTCTTGGCTTCGTCAAAAGCTCGAATGATAGATTTTGCGGTTCTCATGGTCTCTTCTTTAACTCCCAAACTCCTTAGGGTACTGAATGGGCATATGTTAAAAGCGGACCCATTATCTACGAGGACCCGAGATACCCTCTTTCCACGATAAGTTGCCGATATATAAAGTGCCTTGTTATGACTACGCCCTTCCGGTAAAAAGTCTTCATCAGAGAAGGATACCCGATCTTTCAATAATACCGAGCCGACGAAATCCTCCAAGTGGATCTCATTAATAGTTTCCGGTACGTGAGCCTCATTGAGCACTTTCATGAGTGCGTTGTGATTCTTCTAGGAAGTTTTGAAAAGCTCTAAAAGTGAGATTTGCGCTGGCATCTTCCTTAACTGCTCAACTACATCGAATTCACTAGTTCTAATAAGAGATAGTACTTGCCCGGCGTCATCCTCGGTGATTCCTCTCTTTTGAGTATCGTTATCTTTTTGAACTCGACATCTCCCAAAGCGGGTGATGGCATTTACATCGTTGGTGCCATAATTCCAATGTACCGCTTTGGGGTTATAAGCCTCGACGGAAGGAAGGGCGATCACCAAAGGTTTGTCTTCACTTTTAGGATGTTCACTGGATATCTCTACCATTCTAGCCCTAGCCTCGCTATTGCTATCACGCGTGATACCGAACTCGGGCGAAGTTCATTACAAACGGAGTCACGCCTTCTACCATATAAGTTGATTCATTCGGTTGTAGCTCTTCGTAATTGTATCCATTCCTTGGACTGGGCGGACATGTCTCGGTAGACGTGGAGCCCGACTTGGAGGGTTGAAACTCCCGATGCATCTACTTCAGAAATTGGATTGCACTCTGCCTTTTGGAAACTCTCGAGCCTCGATCTCGATCTTGTGGCCAGGCCCATTCTATCCTCTCTAATTCTCCTACCAGGTGAGCGAAAGATTGATACTTATAGGCGCACATGGACCGGGCGGTTTCACGTGGTATGGCCCTTGTGAAGTACTCCACCAATTCCTCCTCCGTTAATGGGGGATATACTTGGGCCGCGATCTCCCTCCATCTGTGCACGTAGGATCTGAAGTCTTTATTCTTTTCTTTAATTATGTAAATCAAGTCTTCTCGAGTAAGTTGGAAAAATGCGCTGGTGTTGTATTCTTCTAGAAATTGGGCTATGAACTCATCCCGGGTGACGAACTCACGATGGTCAAAGGTGAGAAACCATGCCAGGGCGGGACATTCCAAGCCGAGTCCAAAATTCTGAATAAGGGCCTCATCGTCCCTAACGGGGCGAAGTACCATCCCTAAATAATATAGGGCTTGCTCTCTTGGACCTCAATCTCTGTTATATGTCCGAGGGAATATATCTTGAAAGCTCATAGCCTTCGCTAGTTAAACACTCTTCTATCTTCGATAGCTTCTTAGTTTCATTATCCATCTTAGGAATTTGTTTTTCCTTCTTTTCCGGATCAATTATTACCATAGAGGCTTTAGGTGGTATGTTAGCATTCGAAATAGGGGTAGTATGATGAGTTTGAGTAGCGTCGGAATCATTTGAGGAACTTGGTTATGCATTTGTAAACGAACCAATTAGGTATTTCCATTGACTTGCAATCAACATAGCCTTCAATTCCGTGACCATAGTGACCACTGCATTCATCATTATCTCTAGACCTGTCACACAAGGAGCGAATTTCTCCCGCTCCATTATTAATAATCAAGCCTTGCTACGAGTCCTCGTGGCTATATATCAACTGTTTTTCAAGATATAAGTTAGAACTGAAAGATTTGATATATGGGGTTTAAAACTTCCAGATCTTTTCAATATCATGTTTACTCGAGAATAATGAGGGCAAAGGTGCCTCGCCGTATAGTCTTTTCCTCCATTTATCACAAATAATCATGCTATTGGAAAATAATTAATCCATGATAATTGCTTTTAACTAGATTATGATGAATGTACCGAGTTTGCATAGACGGAATCAAAATGAGTTTATTACAATCTAAAAAGTTCTCAAAAGTGTTTAGAATGGTATTGTGACATTCCCAATTCCGACCCAATTCCGGACTTATGAATGAATGAATATCCAACGATGAATTTTAGTTATATCTCACTCTGAACCGATCACTCACGAGTATATTAACCAAAAGGGAAAGACAAATACCAACAGTGACACCCGTTAGTTGAGGTAAATTGAAATCGAAATTGGCGGGATTCGGATGTGAAATGAGATTTTGAATTTGGAGATCGGGTTCGTGAATTTGCAATAACCAAGTCGAGTGGCGCTTTATCGAAGCTAATTGGATCATGAGTTTCACCTCAAGAGTTTAGAAAAATCAAATCAAGAATCGGGATTGGGACGAGAAATGACTTTTTGCCCGTAAGGTTTCTTGCATCAAATTGGACTTGGGAAGGGCGAAATGGTCAATTATCCCCTTTGATTGTCGGTCAAGGAATGAAGAGAGAGAGACAATACCATTGATGGACTTGAATGACAAGGGTACCACTTTGCCCCAACTACTACACCTCAAGCCACCATCCATCCAATCTTGCAAGTACAAGTTGGTCAACCACTCCCACTTCTCATTTCTAACATGTGATAATTGAGTGGACATCTTCTCCTTCCTTCCTTCCTTCTTACCCCAACCGACCAAGCTCTCTCTCTCTCTCCCCTTCATTCCCTCATTTCCTCACCCGAATTCTCCCTTCTACTGGTTGCCCGCCGCCCACGCCGGTACTAAACCGCCGACTTCGAGCGGGCTTATCTCCTTCATCCGACATCATTTTGACCTCAAACCATCGCCATTCTCTTCATCTTTGAGCCCTCTTTCAAGCCGTACTGACCTTACGTTCATACGATCTCTGTAGCTCCCTAAAGACATCCGAGACCGTGAGGTACGCAGACAACTAGTTTTTGCCGCTTAGAGTTTGTAAGTCTTTGAGCCCTTCCACTTGCTCCCAAGGCTTGTTCAAGCTGGATTTAAGACTTGGACTGAGCCGTGCTGTGAATTTGCTGACCTTGTATTGTGATTTCGAGTTGCTTAAAGGCCAAAGTAAGTCGTTCTAACCTTTGTCTAGCTTGTTGGGAAGCTAAAATGCATGATTTGAGTGATCTCATAGTGTACAGTGGGTGATATCGCTTATTATCTTGTAAACCAAGTCTCGATGCTTGCTAGTGGCGTGAAGTTTCACCTTAAATGAGCACGAAAATGATGATCCTTGGTTGTGTAGATTCGGTCCTTGCATGGATAAGACATACCTAGTTTAACTTGCGTTCGGCTTTGCAAGAAAATGAGTTTATACATGTTTTTATGGCATTATTTATGCATGGTATGTTTGGACCAACTATGTTGAGTCTAAGAGTGCTCTGATATATGGTTAAACGGTCGAGACTTGAATAATGACATACCCAGTCGCTTGAGATCTTGAGTTATCGTATGTTGTTGAAAGTGAAATACAGACCGTCAGGGTTACATGGACTTTTCGATGGTCATCCGATGTTCAATTAAGAAAGTGATCGAAAACTGTGTCAAGGGCGATGTTGTCCCTTTTAATCAAGTGAATCGTGTTAATGGCTAGTGGAGGCTCGAGGTGGTGATTGGAGTACGAAAGAAGGTTTGGGGCCTCTGCCGAACCGATATACAAGTAGATGAGGACGGCATGCCCGTAGCCAGACGTCATCAAGACCCGCCAAAGAGATTAGCTTGTTGGGATCCCGAGTCTAATAAATGGAAAAGTTACCCAAAAGACGCCAAGTAGTCGAGTCAGTCGCTGTTTGTTTGGTCGTTTTGGTTACCACTTTATTCTACTATGTGTTCTTTTCGCCCGTGATTCACCTTCAATGGAGATTTCCATGTATAGCTGGTCTATATGAGTATGATTGATTCTTATCTTGGTTCATGGGTTTTATCGCTTTAAATGCACTTTGCACGCTTGTTTATTGCCAACGTTTTGTGGTACCCGTAAACCAAGCTAGGGCTAGTTTGACTTGCTCGAACTGTTTATCCCGCCCCTTGTGGGGTAAACTTTCAGATCCCAAACCCCGATGATGTCGGCACGACATTTTGGACTACCCAAGGGCATAGATATCCATGTGATTAACTTCCCTATATGACCAAATAAGACATGGATGTGGTACGGTAGCACTGTTTGGGTTGACGAGGGAGGGGTACATCGGGTGCTCCACGTGTTCGAGATTTGGTATGTAAAGGAAAACGGTAGGCGTTTTGGTCCATTTAAACCGTCGCCCATACCGCTCGGTGAGTTACCCCCTTGGTCTTTTGATGGACCATTAGAGGGAGATCCCGTTGGCCCCGCTCCTATACCCGAAACAGATGCCCCCGAGCTTGACTTTCCCGATCCCGAGCTCGAGCCGCAGGAGGAGATCACTATCATAGTGGATGAGGACAACTAGGTGGAGGTGGATGACGTATTTGTTTCTGACATGGTGATGGAGATCTACCTAAAGGAGGATGAGGATGAGCCCGAGAAGTCGGTTTCCTACTCTCTCCACCAGCCCCCAGGCGTTTATATAGCCGGCGTTGATGCGGAGGAGTCCGTCGACTCCAGTGGTTGACCCCGCCCATGTCTTAGGCCTATGTTCCTTCCGTTTCCGTTTATATGTGTTAGTATGCGGTGCTCGAGGTCCACTTTTGGTGTATGAAGTCGAAGACAACGATGTCCCCCAGATTGTCCTTGGGTCTATCTTGCGGTACTTTGTTTTTCATTAGAACTACGTTTATACGTCGTTTATATATATTAAGTATGTTTGTATTGTGTTGTTCTAATGTCAATTGTATATTTTATGTACGTTCGGAGATGTGTGCTTTCGTATGATCATCTGTTTTAGTTTGTGCCCTTGTCGCCGAGATCCTGGGTTAGCTTATGAGTAAGCGGTCTTATAGTGTAGAGAGGGATGCTCCTGCGTAAGTTGGACCCAGGTTGTGACAGGTATGGAATGAAACATCCACATATTAAGACCAATGCGGAACCTGTCTATCCTAGCTGGGGACGCTTAGGATCTAAAATGCTCTTAAAGTCTTTTGATCCATCCGAGTCCCATATGTAAAGCTCTTCATTTTCCTAGAGAGATAACGGCCCCATGTCTTTCGGTATGTATAGTTCGACTCCGGGTTCATAAGGGACTATGTATTCGGGTACATATGGTTCATCTTTTGGCTCATGAGAAATCACGCACTCGGGAACATATGTCTCAATTAGAGATTGACGATACTCCTTAAACTTCTTAACATACTCCTTGGAAGTTCGGTGGTTGATCATCTCTTCATCTAGATGATCCGGCCATTCCACCTCTTATAATGGGGAGTTCTTTAAATCATGAATAATAAGCTTGATCTTAGCTTGATAAAGCTTCTTAGACTCTTTGGTGAGCGCACCACGTGGTATATCAAATGAGAAAATTTCGGAACATACTTCCGGTGGGACTTCTTGCAACATCCCGAATTGCCTCGCAACTCGGATCGGATACTATGATACTCCGCCCGTGCAATCCAATAAAGGAATAGGGTTTCCATCTACACCGGTAATACGGGCCTCCAATATCCTAGGCCAAGTTAACCGCCAAGTTAACCGCCATCGGAGTTGATTTGGTTCTAAATTCTCAAGCAACTTAGTCCATTTTTTGAAAGAAATCTTGGGAACTAGAGATTAACACTTTAGGAAAGACCTAAGCGGATGGAAATACTCACTAATCTCATAACACCCCACACAAAGTCTAAAGGTTTTGACTTGAGAAACGAACCATCCGTGAAGAAGTCCATTGGATGCTTAGAAAATGCCTTTTTGGAGGATTGAAAACAGTTTAAGGAAATAAAGGTCTCGGCTAGGATCAAGTATGAGTAATTCCAGCGATAACATGCTTGTTGAGCAATATGGATCATGGAAGGATCAAAGGTGGTCCTAGTGGTAGGAAAAAGGATGAATGCAATGAATGCTAAGATAAAGACCTTACCCGACCTATGACCAGTATCGATTGGGAGTGAGAAGTAATTGTCAAAAAGGAATAAGAGGGTAAACTTACCGGAATTGGATTTGTAGACCTCTTATATTTTAGAAATCTTAAGATGGAGGAATTTGGACGAGGAATGAGTGGGATCTATATCCAAAGAGGATTATACTATGTGTTTGTCGAACTTAACTCCAATGATGGCGATATATTCCTCAAGTGTCGGTGTAATCTCCAATCATTGAAAACCGAAAGTCATGGTGTGCGAATCCCAGAATCTCGCCAAGGCTTGAATAAGGGCGGGTTGGCATCCACTTTGATAAGATCCACCAATCTCCCCAAATGCCCCTCAACATATGCTTGACTGATAGGATTAAGACGATTCCACCTTTGTGTGAGCTCCTTATGTTGAACTAGGATGACTTTGATATCTCCGTTCCCCATTGTCTATGATATGTGAAAGAATGATCCTAGCATAAATTATCATGGATTATGGTGTTTAATGCATGGAATGTAATGTAAATGTCATGAATATGCTCTAATTCAATTCCATATCGTCTTTTGGCGAAATAAGGGTTAAATACTCTCATTTGACCAAAAAAAGTCAAATAGAGTCTTTTAAACCATATTTCACTTAAAAAGCCCATGCAAGTGATTAGAATCATCTAAATGATTGGAGAGAAAGCCAATATCACATAACATATGTAGATTAAAGTTGTAAAAATAGTCCAAACAGTGCGAATACAATTCAAAAGATCCCTAATGCAACCAGATCTAGCGAAAGAAGATAAAGGGATTCCCAAGGAGGGTAATCCTAAACAAGGTATATAAAAATGAAATGCAAGTCAAATAGATGTGATGGATTCTAAACATGCCCCAAGTCAAGTCAAAGTCATCTAATACATGTCGGGGTCTTCATCTAATGAGATATCCACTAGTCCGGGAAAACGCGAACAATGCTCGTTGGTATTTTCCTCATCATCGGAAGATATGGTAATGACTTCCTTTTTTTGATAGGGGAATGCCTACGAGTTGTCATAATCGTTCGAGGCCGTTTCATCAACCTTATATCCAGTTTGTAGATTCTTTTCTTCTTATGCTCAAACTCCAGATTGTGTGTACATCGGGTATAGTAGAAATTCTCAGCTAGGATAAGGTTAGGTCTATGGAGATCACTCTCGTAGATGAATTGAAGTATCGGAAATGAGTCCACATCCTTGGTATCGTGACATCGTACGGTCTTCCGATCCCATGCGAACATCTCGGGAATCTTAGAACGACTTAGGAAAACCATCTTTCTATCCTATAAATGGCTTTCAAACAATCATTCAAATGACCTCAAGATGATGCATGACCCGCTTATCATGATGCATGATATGTACAATCTAAAATATGAAGAATCGAAATTACAAGCTTGAATTGAAAAAGTTTTTCCAACCAAGTGTACTCTTTTATTTTATTTTTTTTATTTTTGGTATACCAACCTTCCATTCACATGCACATGACACAAGTGATGATTTAACTTTATAAATAAAAAATAGGATGAGGTATGGACCTAGAAAGGTTCCCACTATATGAATTAATAAGCCGCCCACAAGCGCAATCAAATAACAAGCGGGTAGGTTCATCAAACTCGAATAGTGAGCAGGATTAAGTAATGTCAACCCGAGATCAATCAAATGCAAGAGCTTTGCATATCAATCCCTGTCTATGGTGACCTAAAAGGTGTTTTATGGTTTAGGTTTAAGCGCTTGTGTGTACAGTGTCGTGATCCTCGAATTATGCAAGGTCATGCACAACAATTTGATATCAAAATAGTGCTTCAAAAGTGCGTAAAATGAACACTCAATCCAAACTCCACATTTGCACAAAATATGTCAATATAGACTTCACATCTTATAACTCCCATCTGCATCAAATTAACACATTTCGTTAGGGCACGTATCTCATCTTTAAGCGCATCTGCAGAAAATGAGATTAGAAAATACTCAACTTTTTCATCGGCTTAAGTCCTTTTAAGGTTCAAACTATGTCCCCAGTGGAGTCGCCGTTCTTTCACGACCCTCCTAAGATCGTTCAAGTTGGTTGTCGAGTTCGAGGGTTAATGGGTTGTCGTCATCCTCTACTCGCAATAGTATGGATTTTGAACGCGGGCCCCTCCCAAGGCCCATTACCCAAATCGCGATGGGGAAGGATTTTAAATTGAGGTCAACTTTAATATGGTCGGGTGATATATGCATAGTGTGCATGCCAATGGAATCGCCACCAATTATTTTTTGGAGGGTATGATTAGAAACCCTATTGAACGGTCGGGATAGTTCGTTCGATTCTACGAAAATCAAAGAAATGAGTTCGAAGACTTGGTTACGTCGAGATTATCATCGACACCCTTTCGGTACCTAAGTTGAGTGATTTCCTAATTTAAGAATGCATACAGATGCGTTTAAGGGTGAGGTAAGTTCTAACGATCTATGGGATTTGATGCAAATGAGAATTTTATATCTTATCAATCATAGTCAATATTGAAAGTGCGCAGATCAAGGAATCAATATCATGCGGATAAAACACATCAAATCATCAATCAATTGGTCACATGGCATGCCTAGTATAACCCTAAAGTATTAGCGAAAGGCCCATTTAAGTTAGGGGATTGTTCGGGAAAAATTTAGGAAGAAGTGTCCAAAGGGAAAAAAATTGTCATTTTCGAAGGCTCGAGAACACAAAAATCATAAATTAGGGTTGGGCCAGTTGAATGTAGTCATTTCCCTTATTTTGTGATTTTTTGGAAATTTTCTAAAATTTTCCTATTTTTTCTAATTTTTTGGTATTTTCTATGATTTTCTATGATTTTTTTAGTGATTTTCTAATTTTCCAATTTTATTATTATTTTTTATTAATTTTTTGAACTAGATTGGACCGGCCTTGGCAAACCGAACACTCGGCCCAGACCGGAAGGTTACTGGGCAAGCATAAACATCACCGTTTTTTATTTTTTATTTTTCTGATTTTTTTATCTATTTATCAGAATTTAAAATTCTAATATCGAGTCCTACGGTCCAGGTGTGCCCACGTGGCTAAGCCACAGCCCTTGGATCTAATTACGAAAATCAATGGCTCAGATCAAACAAAGACTAATCTTAGACCGTCCGATCTAATTACTAAAATGGACGGCCACGATCAGAAGGTGAGACTAATTCTCGACTGTTTGATCGATTTTTTTTTTTAAATTTCTAAATATTGTTTTAATTCTGAAAAATCATGTTTTAATTTTCAAAAATACCTAGATTACGACATGTGGCATTGCCCCCGCCGTCCGATCATTTTATTTTTTTATTTTTTATTTGAATAATAGTTATAACGGCCCCGCTAACATGGTCGCCACATGTTAAGCCACGTGTCACCGTGTCGGCGCCTTGTCGAATGTTGACCAGTCAACGTGGAGGTCGTTGAACGGACGACCAACACTTCTTCAACGTTGAATGATAGTCAAATCTCATCTGAATTGGCTGACATTAGTCCCATTCTAAAAATCAGCCGATATTATCCACAAAATCAACAGATATGAAGCTCACATTGTGTACATCAATAGCGGACCAAACTCTCAACATAGAGAGTAACTATTCAATTCAATCACATAATAGCTTCATTTCAAGTTCGGGCGAATTACCTTGCACTTTGATCGAGCTCTAGATTGCCAGATTTAGCTGGCCAAGTCGCGATCAAACCACAATTGGTAGGAAGTTCAAGTTGAGGTTTTCGGGCCGGATCGATGCAAAAATGAAGTGCGATCATGCTTAGTAGTTTAGGGAGTAAAACACCTCAACTAATTTCAAAAATCCTATTAGTAGACAAGCTCCGCTATTGATGCACATAGAAGAGCTCGAGATTGTAAGTTATTGTTTTTGGAGATCTCGGGTGGCTTGAGCTGGTGCGATCGACTCCTTGAAAGTTCAGACAAGCTTCCTATGGTGTTCCGGTGGTTTGATTTGCCTTGAATCATTGCGATGAAGTTCACGAAACTTCAGCCCGAACCCGCTTCAATGGTGGTCTCAAGAGAGAATTTTTCTCTCCCTAACTCTCTCTCTCTCTTCTGTTGTGTTTGTAGATAGAATGACCTCCCCCCCTTTTTTTTTTTTTTTATCAAAAATGCGTGAAGCTTATATACCCAATTTGAATCGGTTTGCGTTGAGAGGGGGTATTGCCGACTCGGTTCGCACGTGCCCACATATGCCAAATGGCACTAACGATGTTGGAGGAAGCCGAGGATTTCGTCCGGTTCAAATGCATCTCTCGCGAGCTCAAATGGACATCCAAGTTTTTGTGAAAGTTGACTTTTAGAGGTGCTGCGACGTTGACCGGCTGTTCGCCGCTGCTCCGGCGACCATTGGCCGTGAAATTGGCCCCGATCGATGCGGAATGAGATGGCAAACAAAACGCCTCCCCAAGCTCTTCCGATCATGGCCGATTGACCCTTCAATTTGGTTGAAAAAGTTCGGCATGCAAAACACGTTTGAAATCGCACGGGAATGGCTTGGAGAAGAAGACGCGCGACTCGGTCACCGGGTCGGATCCTATTTAACCCTGGCAGACCGGTCGTCTAAAAATCACTAAATTGACCTCTTTATTTTTGAAATTTTCAAATTAATCATCAAAATTGGATTTGGGAGTATGAATTCTATGTGATTTTCCCGAAAAATATGCAATGAATTACACAAAAACCCCAATTTTGGATTTTGATCCGGTAGTGAAAATTGACAAATTCAAATCCTAAATTTCCAATTTAATCCAAAATACCCCCACCAATCAATTTAATAGGTCGAAAACTATAGGGTAGTGGTATTACTTTACCATAGTGATCCCTAGATTTTGATTAATTTCATTTTAATTGAGGTCCTGGACTAAATTGTAAGAATTTTGTACAATTAAGTCCAATCCGTGCCATTATGCAATTTGCTAAAGCATTTGGACCAAACATAAATGTAATGGACTTGAGAAAAATGTCACAACATGTAAAAATTGAAAAATGAAAATTTAATTGATTCAAATGTATTTTTCAAACCGATTCGGAATTATGCTCAATGAAGTAGCTCATAATCCTGAATTGAATTTTTCACATTTTAAGAGGCCAAAATGAAAAGGGAATTAAAATAAAAATGTTGACTATTTTTATGCATTTTTTTGGGCCTCAAATACTATTTTTCTCGATTTTCTAAGTATTTTTCTATTTTCAGAAAATATTAAAAAATGCAAAAAATATGAAATATTATTTTTTGTTCAAAATGGTTCATTAGGCTTGGCCAAGGCTGCCAAAGTAGATTTTGTTGTTTTTTTTTTTTTTTTTGAATTTTTATGAATTTTCTATGAATTTTCTAAAAATAAACCGATTAAAAATCAAGTGTCAACACCCCTCTGTGTGAGGGATGTGTTGTTTGTATTTATTTGCAGTGGTGTGTCCTGCAGAGGTCAAGATTGCGCCATGAAATGCTTAGAGGATGATTCCTAAAGATCCGAGGACTGTGTCGGACCGGGGTTTGTGTAATGGCTATGAAATATTTTTAGATCGTAACCAATAGGACCATAGGCTTGGCATATGGAACCAACATCATAATTGGCAGAGATATGTTGTGTCCTGTGTGATGATGGATAATTTGTGTGGAAATTTGGAATATGGGACAATGATATGTCCATTGTTGATGTCATTTAAATTAGCGAGCTATGAGAATAACATTGAGAAGTATAATTCAAATGTTGTCGGATAGATGAGAAAACCTATTGAGGTTGATGATGACCATGTGTATAGGTTAAGATTGTGAGATGTGGCATTTGAAATTTAGAATACGCAAAGAAGCGTAGTGAGCCACATGATTAAAGTAAAGAGAAATTCATCATAAGAATCTCCATATTTAGGAGGAAGTAAGATTGAAATTTCGGGGATGAAATTTCCTAAGGTGGAGAGAATTGTGATGATCCGAAAGCCTTCACTTGCTTATGAGTGAATTAGTATTTAATGAGTTCGGAATATTGAATAAGCATTAAGGAATGTTTAATTCGGACTCGAGGGAATTTTTAAGAAATTATTATGGGCCCGATATTAATTTTAGGGACACCATGTATTTAATTAGGGTCCCATCGAGTCAAATATGAGAAAAACTAGGACAACTAGGGATAGGATAGGATACGTGGCCGCACATAGATACGTGGGGGGCGACATGTCAACATGTGGTAAGGTGGTATGCTATTTCTCTAGCGGTGCCACGTGGTACACATGCTCATCGTACATGTGTCACGTGCTTGTCACATGTCGCGTTACGGCACGACTACAAGTTGCTAACTCGTAAGAAGTCGTTGAATCGCCTAAGCCGACTATCCTTCAGCTACTTCCCATATATAAACCTATAGAGTCAGATTATTCGACATAAAATCGTCAAAACATTGTCACTCTACTTATTTGAGACAGCTAACCGCCCTAGCCGAGTTCGATCACCATTGTTGTCCACGACCACTACTCGGCCGCCGGTGTCTCCGTTCGTCGCTCACACTACCGACCACCTTTGGTTGTCGCCTTAGCCGTGGACTGCCCTAGCTCGGCCATCCGTTCGTCCATCTAATCGTTCTTTATTCATCTTGATTTATCGAGACAAGTTGATTTCTGGTCCTTATTACTATATTGTCTATGGTTTTGCTATTGTGGGCATTATTTGTTGATTTGTCTTGGTCGTGATAGTTTTGATTTGGATATTCTAAGATTCCGAAATCATATCCTTGACTATCCTAGATTTTGGTTCAATAGATCTCAAATCGTGGTATTTATGACTCTGGTTTAGTTTATTCTTGGATTCTGATTGATTCTATCCTTGGATTTGGTTTGATTCAGAGATTATATCCTTTAAATACCTTAGATTCTATTGTGGTGACTTCGATTGCAATTCTACGATTCTATAGCTGGTTTAGACGTTTGTCCTAGGAATCCTACTTGCGAAGGAGCTTCGGCTTACTCCCATTGATTAAGCATTTTTCAGATGAGCAAGTCGACAAGGAAAAATATTATGGGAAGTGCAGATCATGGACGAGGGATGATGTTGGTGGATTCGGAGTAGATTACCTTTCTTTGTAAATCCTCCCATTTAATCTGTTTGACTAAAGAGTAATGTAAATAGCTTAATTGAGATATGAATAGGAAATTTGTGGGTTGATCTGCTGAATGATCTTGTTATCTAAGATGTGTATTATCCGGTTAGTGAAACCATGGAAGGCCATATCCTTGTATAGGCGTGCCTATCATTGGATGTTTTGTATTCCATGTACTTATACCCCTATGATTGTCTTGTCCGATTTTCTATTTTAGAGCTTCCACATCAGTTAATTACTCTAAGCAAGGAAGATTAAAGGAGAGAACGTAAGCCTTAATCGCGGGTGGTTCGGTATAGGACGTTTCGCCATCCTTGTGTAGATTGAGGACGTTACGGTGGCGATCCGCCTAGGTCGCTATAAGTGATTTCTTATGTGAGTCACTCCATCCATCACTCACAATACTTACACCCTCATCCTCCCATATGTTTCTAATAGGTGCACACAACCTCTCCCTATTTGCACTCTCTTTTGCAACAAAGTTGTCCTCAATAAATTATATTTTGATGGTACATATCCCACAATATTGGTGATTAGAGGCGCATGTGAAAATAGATTCAAAGTAAGGGTTTTTTTCTAGGTTAAATGGCAAGCCCACCGAATAAAACATCCTAGTTATGGGTGTCAAAAAGGCTCGTTGGCTCAACTCGTCATGACCCTAAAATTTACGGTATTCTAGAGCCGGAGTTTGGTCTTCTTCGTGTATGGGCTGGAATCATTAAACTTCGGCCAACCCTAGCCCACCTAGAACAGGGCCGCAAATGAAGAGCCTTGTCAATTTCTATCATGCTATTGCTCACGCCCTCGACGCCGCGACGCCCTCTTCCTCAAAGCACAAACCCTACAGCTAGATGACTAAGCTCACGCCCTCAACTCTAGTCATGCTCACGCGCTAGACTTTCCCAACTTGCCTAATCTCGAGCTTTCTCAAGTGAATGTTTCTCCCAAGAAAATAGCGGGAAAGAAAAAAAAACCGCGCACGGACAAGCAATCAGCATCATCATCAATAGCACGACGACGAGGAAGCGAAGCAATGCCGTGCGGCTTCTGACGGTGGTCGCTGTGTTGTTTCTTCTCATTTGTCGATTTAGATCCGACCCTCATTTCGTCGGGTTAGTTTTCGTGCTTGATTGTTTGTTTTTTCACAGCATTGTGGTTTTTGTGGATCGAGGTTTTCTTCGAATTTGAGTTTGTTGGGAATTTATGAGTGAACGCTTCTTCCGTTGATGCTAACTTTTTCTAAGGTGAAGTGTGAGTGTTTGATTTGAATGGGAAAATGCCGAAACATATTTTGATTGGAAGAACCTCTACTATTGAAAGAACTAAACAAGGAAATCTGCAGCATCCCATGGATTAAACATCAAAGCGCTATTCCCTTAAAAAAAAATCCAAAAGAGAAGGAAATATCTTTGCTTTCTTCCTTGATCGTAGTCCGACAATCACCAAAAGATTCTTCCGACCAAGACAAATGAAATTCAAATGAAAGATTCGTGTACAACCCAAGTAAAAAATAGAGACAACCCAAGTCTAAAATAAAGAGGTACTTTGGCATCAGCAAAGAAGAAAAAATGTTGCAGCACCTGTGAGGAGATCTTGATAAACGAGCATGGTCGCTGAAACTCTTTTTGTCACTCTCTTAGTCAGTCAAGAGACAACTCTTGGAGTGATTGTTTCTGGATTTATTTTCTTGTGAACCAACAGCACTTTTTCTCTGATTAATTTTGATATGAACTACTGGTGTGTTAAAGTAGAAGAGGTGTCTAACTGGATGTTGTAACATTCGAATCATTTTTTGATATCATCTTTTTCTGTTTGTTCTGTGTAATTCGTAGCTGTTGCTTAACCATCGTTAATGAGTATGGATGCTTAACATTTGATGCATCCATTTGTAGATAGTTTTTATCCATTGGGGTAATATGGATGCCTTATGTAGTTCTTTTTTATATGTCAAGTTCAAGCTTCTAAGGGTCCCTCTATTTTAGTTCTTTTATTGCTTTGTCAGTCAGATTTTGGTAAGACAAGTTACCGGGGGTGAAAGTACTAAGCTGGATCTAGTTATAGTACTGTTAATCCTTTCATTAATGCAGAGTTGCCAACTTCGATCACAAGTCAAACTTAGCATCGATTTCTCTTCATGATTGATGAAGTTGGAGGTTGGTACTTGTAAAATCAACTTTTTAGTCTTATTACAAATTTACTTCTTCAGATTCTATATTAGGCCTTTTGTGATTGTTGTCTTCTTCGTATTTTGTATTGGGCATGTCGTGATTATTATTACGAATGTACTCCTATTGCGCAATCATATTCTTCCGTGGACTATATCTTTCCTTAATCTGGTCTGGGATTCACTGTTTGATGATGTGTTTGAATCTTGTCTTAGTGATAATCACCGGGTTTCTCTTTTTAACACTACTTCTCTCTTTTGTGCTCTTTCCCAGGATTTTCCTTCTCTGTTAGTAGAAACTGAACGGCTCAAGCTCATACACAAGTCCAGCATTAGGATTTTGCTGCATTAAGCAAGCAAGATAGAGTCAAAACAGAAACAAAAAGGACAAACGTATTTGTGGGTACATTTGCCTTGAGAAGAAGGAGGAGGAGGAGGAGGAGGAGGAGGAGGAGGAGGGTTTTTGGACACTGTTTGATGTGGCATCGGTGCCAGTTGAGTAAGTTTCGTTGATCAGCACGTTGGGAGCTTTCGTGGCAACTGAATATTGCAGTCTTCTCACTGCAGATGCAAGGAAGTCCTTGAACAAAATAATATATGTTTCGAAGTAATAACAGGACTGTTGTCTTGCCTCTTGAAAGGGGGAAAGTCGAACACTTTAGCTTTTGAAGACTGACTTTTGTTCATTTTGAATTCCTACTCTAGGATTATCGAGCTTTTTTCCAAACTAGGTGGAAAAAAGAATGTAATTACCAAACCAGGTGTCGAATTTTTTTTATTTACCGGATCGGGTGTCGCTCGGCGGTCATAATGCCGAACGACAGGCGGCTCGGCAGTCACACTGCCGGTCGGCCGCGCGGCCGGCCCGCTCGGCGATATCGGTGCCGAGCGGGCCCACCCCTACCCCGCCCATTGGCCACTTGATCAGCCATTTAAATTTAAATTTTTCATTTAAATTTCATATTTTTTTTATGTTTATAATTGTCGTGACCTAAAATTTGAAAACTCTAGGCTAATGGATTATCAACTCAATTATTCAACTAACCTAACTCAGATCGTTCAAGTCCATACCACATCGCAACTTAACATGTAAAGATATTTGAATTGGAGTCGCCACTAATCATTTTTGGTAGATCGATTAGAAACCTAAGTAAATTAATGGGAGAACTAAATTACTTCTATGAACCGGAGATTCTAAGTCCGGGGACTTGATTACGCTAGATTACTCTAACGCCCTGTCGGTACCATTTTATTTCATAAAAATGAATTTTGTCAAGCAATGTTAATTGATTTTAACTTAAGTCACTAACAAAGGTTATCATGCGATTGCACAATCAATTAATTGAACATCTAGAAGTCAAGGTAATTGCAGGAAGCATACGTCAAGACAAATTGTTCTCGCTTTTGAATTTTGGCTTTTTAATGGAAAATAAACTAAATGCAATGACATAAGTAAATGCAAACTATCCTAAGAATGCATGTGTATTTAATTAAACTACATGACTAATTTAGAGGGCGTGCGATTATAATCTAATTAAATTAACTATATGACGTATGAATTAAAGACCTAAACATGTAGATTGTATATGTTCTAAACCTATCATGCAAATGACATGGCAAGATTGTTTTGATTTTTTATTTATTTATTTTCGGATTAATAAACGAGCCTAAATAAAACTATACCTAAAGATAATTATCTTGCATATTTTAGGGTTTAAGTTTGCGTAATCCCTAACATATTAAAGATGAATTATTTTAGACATGAAAGTCAACTCAAATATGCAAATTCTATCGTAGAATGCAAATCTAAATTAAATTATTGTAAAATTAAATTAAACGTGCAAATATGTACATGATTCTAATTTAAGGATGCAAATTTATCTAAACATGATAATTGATTCAACGCAATATCTTTCAGAATTTTAAATATCACGCAAGAGAATATTCATTTAAAGATATTATGCCAATCAAATCAATGAAGAAAGTGGATATCTCAACCGATTCTGAAAATATTTTCGCAATTATTTGAGTCAAATTTTAATTCGTAATCATACGATTAACGATTAAGCTCAAACCCTTGCTCGTATGGGAAGTTGCGGATTAGGAAAATAAAATTCTTCCGATCAACCTGTATTTTTTAAAAAAGAGATATCCACTAAACTCGTAGATTAGCTTTTCAAATTTGATTTTTTTACACCCGATTCGCAGATAACACTTCGAATTTGCCGATGGCTTGGGAAATAACTATTGTGTGGATCCGTTCCGGCTTTGAGGAGGGACTCCTTAGGCAACACGGTGACGATGGGATCGGGACAAGACGAGGTCGGGGCTGCAATGGCGGGACTTGATCAACCGTAGGATTGCATTTAGTTTGGCGATGTCGGCACGACCGAGTGGTGTTCGACGACTCTCAAAGGAATGGCGCTATATGGGCATTGGAGGACGCGTGGTTGATGAGCGTGAAGACGGGAGGCACAATCACCGCGAAATCACAGTGACGTGGTTTACGTTTGTACTTGATAAACAACCTCCCCAATCGCACAACCGACGAATTTTTTTGGGGTGAGAAAACTCCTTGTTTTGACAGTTAAGTTTTAGATAGTCTCTATCTTTATAAGGGATGAAATTTTTTTCAATTCATCAAGGCGATCGCTTGTGTACAATAAAATGCGATCTTCGTAATTCGGCCTAGCTCTGTATTGATAAAAGGAAACACTATTCTATATATCATGCCTTTAAATTGATGCAATTGCATGGTCTGTTCCATGATTCAGCGGGAAGGGAAAAAAAGCTTCTCTTGCATAGTCATTGTCGCATTTTCTTCTAGCATCATCTTCTATTTTTAGGTCTGACTTTGAATTGCCGATTAAGCATGGTATGTCAATGACCCGGAACTGTTGACTTGGGAGGATTATGTGACCTGTTTGGCTTTTGGAAAATACAACGTCATACTAACCTCGGTAGTGTCGGCGTCTTTTTGGAGAAGATGGTTGGGCTCATCTTTCTATCATTATGTTTCCAACTTAAAATTTTCAAACTTTAAGAGGCCAAAATGAAAAGGAAATAAAAAAAAAATATTCACTACTTTTGTGTAATTCTTTTAGCCTCAAATGCTATTTTTCTCGATTTTTGAAGTATTTTTTATTTTAAAAAATATTAAAAAATTCGAAAATATGAAAAAAAAAAATGGTTAAAAAGTAATCCCTTACTCTTGGCAATCGAATTTTCTTGTTTTTACTTTTGTTTTTACGGATTTTTTTATAATTTTTTTTAAATTGTTTAAAAGTCATGTGTCAACATCATTAAGCTCCTAATTTTGAACCTTGTCGGAATGGCGGGTCGGGTGGATATTGCATGGCTCAAACAATAGGACTTCGGGTAAAGTGAGGACTCGGATTAAGGTAGTACTTTTGGCTTAGGGCTAATTTCGGTGGTGCTGTTCATGGTGGTTAGTGACTCCTTTTGTCGAAAAGATAGCTATACATGTAAGATTGAGAAACAAAACCACAAGAAGACGAGGAGTGTACCCCGCTTCTTCCGATTACACTTGCTTTCCCCGACTACACACTCTCGAACTCGATCAGTGAGAAAAATAAATTCTAAGTTGAGGCCAAAGATGAAATTCAAAAGGTCACTAACCCGACTAGATAGTATTTATATTCTTTTATTTTATGGAGTGGAATAACATATCTAATTTACCTTCTTAAGAGGTTGACAAATGAACACCAATAAATTGAGATGGTTAGTGTCTATTTGGTGTGATCCTAAATTATCTGGGCTAAAACAACATTCAGTGTCATAAATATTAGTGTGTAACATTTTCCTAAGTTTTCTCTCATGTGGTCACATGAAATGACCTCTCTCTCTCTCCCTTCTCTCTTTGACCGTGGACCACTCCGAACACTCCCCTTTTTTTCAACTAAAGCCTCCACCCCTGTCTTTTTCAACGAGCCCTCTCCCCTAACTTTTCTGCACTATCCTCCTCTCCCCCGGACGAAGCCTTCAATGTCCTTTTTGGGATTTGAACGTGTGAAAAATGACCTTTCATAGTTTGTTAGTAGAGAGAGAAACATCAAAGAGGGAATTTTACTATCGAGTGCCCACTATTTTATAAGAACTGAACTATTGAGTAGAATATGAATCACATGGTAGTTTTGATCATTATGAGCATTTTCAAATTTTACGCCTTCGCAGGTTTCATCAAGAAAACTTAAGTCGAGATCATCCATCATCGGTCCAATAAAAATGTAAATTTATGCATGGTAAATAAAATAAAATAAAATAAAATGAGTGCAAACTATATGTAAGATGATTTAATTATTTTTCATTAGGAACTAAGGTTAGTCCCTATTTAATGACTAAAAAAAAAGATTGCCAATATTTAGGTGTCAACAATAATGTTTGATTTATATTTTTGTTCTTTTGAAGCTCATTCTTGTAATATAATTCTCAACATTTAATTGCATAAGATATACAAAAACATCAAATTTTCATAATAGATAACAAGTTAACTGTAATTACATGTACTAATGATGTCGTCTTCCTACATGACCTCTTGTTCAGCAATGAGGTTGTCTTCGTTGATCGGGAGGCCTAGTGTCATACCAACGAGAACGAGGGTCCGGCCGAGTAAGGTGTCTCGATGAAGAAGGCATATCTTATGAAAATATGCCATATCCTTTTGTAGGAGGGACTGGATAAGAATGAGAGAAATCGGGTCCATATTACGAAGGAGAACTAGCCGGAGTCTGCAGATGTTGATCGTCAAATGTTCCGGCAAATCGGGTGAACCCCGCATCGAAATGCTGGCTGAACCCCGGAGTAAACTCGGGAGCGAAATCCGTCGTATGATATTCCATGGAATACGGGACAACATCATCATTTGGATGAGCTCAAGGAGTTCTCTAGGTCGGTTGAACAGTCTCGGGGGGGTCATCCTCCTCGTCCAGCCCAACGGGTGTTGCTGTAGTTCTTGGTTGGGCTGCCGACATCATTGTTAGCTGTCTCTCCTTATTCTTGGCATATAACATTGCCCTAGCTATGGTCCTCACTTCTTCCCAAGCTTCAGGAGATGGATCGACGGAATGCACGATATATACGATCTATTTGACGCCGTAACCCTAGTAATGATATAAAAAATAACAAAAGTTATAAAATGCCAATAATTTATGTTACTAAAAAATAAGTAGTGAAATAAATTGAAAGTGTTTGCACGAACCGTTGAACCCATTGCAGCTCCCGCAATAGATATCCACTTCCGTGTATGTCGATGGACCACTCCATATATCCCGAATGAAAGTGGAGTGCTTTCGTTGTATTTCTATCCCGCACTATACGTTCGGCATGCCCGTTCCATAAATCGATCCACCGTTTATGCTTATTCGCCCAATCCGTCCCGGGTGGCGTGTTATCAAGACCATGCAAGGCAGTATGATCGTGAGGATTCCTAGGTATTGGCTGCTGCAAACCAAACTGCTGAAGTACATGGTGCGGATAGTACCACTCAACTATCCAGTGACGGATGAGTGGGACCTTCGCCCTCCAATAGTGTTGTTCGTGCGATCGGTAATTTGGTACATCTGCTTCAATGTCGTCATACGGCTCCCAAGTAATCTGTTATCGTAATGAAATATATCAAATTACACGAAAACTAAATTTAAAAAGCAACATGATATTAAACCCACTCGTTGCTACTATTACTCACATCTTCGGTCCCCATTCGATCAAGTTTGTAGCGCGGACGTATCACGGTATGTGTGGGGACGTCGGTTGTAGTTTAGCCTCGACTCCAGTTGTAGAAACATAAAACTTTAAATTTTCATGTACGATACGTACTACAAAGAATTAATGGCGCACAAACTGAAAAAAGGCAATACATCACATATCGACTACCGAAAGGTACATCTAGAAAAGGAGCACCGAAAGTCATACCATGGGAGATGCATTTGAAATGCTCCCACACCCAAATCTGCGGTATATGTAGGGCACCGCCCATTTGTCTCGCGTTTGGGTCGGTTGCATGGCATAGCTCCCGATACAACCATGCTAGTGCTTCTGAATCCCAACCGTATTGCGTAGGGGCCTCGATGTTCGCCAATAGTGGAAGAAATAGCAAACTAACCCGGGTGCTGATTTGTTCGCGAAAATAGATCCTCCAATCAGGCAGAGAGTAAATGCCCTAGCATGATGCGATGCGGTGACGTCATCGGTATATTTCGGAAGATGATGAAAGTTTTCACTCAACCATATTAAATTTATTTGTGTGCCGCGCAATTGAGCTGGTCGAGCACCAAGCAATTGATCACAGAGAGCGCTCCAATTCCAATCGGTAGGGCCGATATCTGCAAGTCCATTGATAGGAAGCCCCGTAATCATCACAATGTCCTGCAACGTGATCGTAACTTCACCTTCCGGCATATGAAAGGTATGGGCCTTAGGCCTCCATCGCTCGACCAATGCTGTAATCAAATACCAATCAAGCTGGACAAATCCCATTTTATAAACACCGTAAAATCCCAAATCTTGCAGATAAGGGACTATGCGCGGATCAAGTTCACCTACGTCTGCGCCGCTTGCTGACATCAAAGAACTGAAGTCGCAGGTATCTGAAAAATGTCACATAAACTATTAGTGACAATTTTCAGCTGTGTTTACAAATGACAGTTAACATGCTAAATTCCTCAATTACTTGAGCGTCCCACAAAACTTGTGATCTATGTTGGGCCCGCCCAGTAACTAGTGAATCATCCTCGAGCCCCGACCGAATGTGACTCCTCCGTGCTATATCAACGAAATTGTGAGGAATCGACAATATTTCGTAACTTTAGTGAGTGATCGAGGAAGAGTGCGAGAGTTGAATAAGCAATTGAGGGAAGAGAGTCGATGATGAGAAATGAGAGCCTTCGGTTCTACGGAAAAAAGCAGAGCTGAAGGGTATTCTGCATCGCTCGCGAAGACGCTGCGGAGGTTCCCCCACGGCCGCAACACCATTATTGGCACTACGGCGCATGTGAAGGCGCAACCCCCTCCCCCTACGGCTGCCGGCGCCAATAATAGCGCTGCAGGATAGGAGGCAGCCCCCCTACGGCTGCAATGTCGCCATAATGGCGCTGCGAGGTAGGGGGAGGCCCGCCCCCCATAACCCCACCGCCGCAATGCAACGTGTGCTTGCGGTGTGGAAGTGGGGGGGGGGGGCAGCCCGCTGCGCAGTATGACCGCCGAACGGCCCACACTCGCTCCCCACGCAGGTTGCGGGGCCCACAACCCCTCTCGTCCCCCCTAGGTGGCCCCCTACATCCTAAGGGGGCCGGCCCCCACTTGCGGCAGCGACCGCAAAGGTGCTGCAGCACCATTATTTCAGGCTGCGGCACCTTCACGGGTGCTACAGCATCTCTTCATCTGTGTTTAAAGCACAGCTGAAGCCCCCTCTCTCTCTCACTCTCGCATTCTCAGATAACTCTCGCGCTCTCCCTCTCTTGTGCTGCAACTCTCACACTCTCCCTATTTCACACAAATTTTGGATCGAAGGGAATAAGTACTAAAGCATAAGACAATTCCTTTAGTCAAAGTTCTATGGCAACGGCATGGCGTGGAAGAGGCTACTTGATAGAGCGAGAATATAATGAAGCATAAGTACCTATACCTATTTGATAACCCAAGTATGTTCAAAATTTCGAGGACAAAATTTCTTATGGGGGGAAGAATTGTGAAATCCCAAATTTTTCTTCATTAGAAATAATTAGAAAGTAAAATAAATCTTATAGATAAATTCTTTAAGGAATTTTTAAGGTTCTACTCCTAATTTTCATAAAGTTATTTTGAAATTTCTCAAGGGAATTATTTCTTAATTTATTTGGGGAAACTTTTCAAAAATTGGCATTAGAACATAGAAATGAAGAAATAGCTCTTGAATAGTCAATGCTAAGTGAACCAAGTCTTTCTAAAGGATAAGAAGTGTCATTTTCAAGCACTAATTGATAAGATAAGAACAATGCCATTTTCATGCAATTAATGAAAGGATAAAAACCATGTCTTTTTCATGTAATAAATGCATTCATATTAAAAAGTCAAGATCTATATAAGATCAATTTCGCTTTCAAGCATTAATGGTAAGAGATAAGTATCAAGTCATTATCAAATTTAATGCATAAGATAAGGATACATATCTATCATATACTTGGACCAACATGACGATGATAAGTAGCTAATCTATGAACCTATGAAAGATAGACTTTTTGGTGGGCCAATGGGATTAAGACAACAAAACAAAAGTATTAATGAAGTAACTTGTAAGAGAAGCTAGAAAACTACTTTAAATAGAGAAAGGGTTCCTTCATTTCCAAGATCCACCGATCATTCTTCTCTCTTCGCCCTTACGTGTTTTCTCTCTCTTTGCCCCCATCCCTCTCTCGGCTACCCCACCGAACCGGTGCCTATTGCCGCCGCTACCTCACACTGTCGCCATCGCGTCGCCTCCCGTCTTGTTTTATTTATCATAGAATAAAATAATCCAAGATACAAGTAAATTGGATTACTAGATCTAACATGGTAACGTCCATTTGTTCCTTAACATTAGATTGACATGAATTGTGTGCATTTCGTATGCAACATGAGTGTTATTGCATATAGCCACGAAGATATTTTCTTGCATTAAAATGATTTGATGCATGCGCCTGCAAGAATATGTTTGTGCGGATCATCCGAGGAACGACATATGACCCGAATAGACAATTATGGCCCGGATAGCTAACATTCCCTCAAAGTCTCAATAGTTCGTATATTGAGCCGTCATTCCCGGGAAGGTGATTTTACGAGACGTTTACCATTTGGTGACATTGAACCCACAAGTGAGTGCTCCCGGGATACATCTTACTAATTATAACCCGGATAGGCAAATATTTATGGTTTGGATAGGCACAAATTGGTGAGCTAGAAATGGCTGTTTGATGTGAATTGCATGAATTGATGTCCTCATGGCATATGAACAAAAGTAATGTGGTGGACTCCACACATTTGATGATTCAAAATAACAATTCATGCTTATATTTATAATGGATCACATGATAGCTTTGTTGAGTATAAAGCTGGCATTCCTATTTTAGGCCTAGTAATTTCATTTACTGGGTTGCTCGCTTATTCCTTTATTTTTCAAGAAATTAATGGAACCACCTCGAGCTCCTTTGTTCAGCAAGTCCACTCATATGCATATTACCCGAATGATGTTGTCGATGTGAAGTCTTGAAGATGTGGGTGATAGTAACTGAGAGAGGTGAAGTGTGAGAACGACTATTTAATCGCCTTCGTATTTTATTTATAAAAATGTAAATGGGAGCCTATATGACGATGTAAGATATATTGATGTATATATAAAATTATGTATGTTTATATATAAAGGTTGCTATGTCTACTAGTTCAATACGCTCACCGTTAAAAATAAAGGTCGCAGAAAATAAGAGAAAAAAAAACTGTTAAGGAAAATTATAAACAGATTGATAAGGGGAAAGGTCCTAGGGTCGTTACAATAATACTTATGATATAAAGGAAAATAATATGAGGCATAATTAACTAGGAAAACTTAGGCAGGAATGGGAGGGAGCATCAGAATGAAATGAGGGCGATTCTGTGGAGCATGGAAATACATGCAATGGAAATATAATCAAGTGGACACTTGGCAAGTTACTCCTAGTGTGCCAAGGAAGCTCATGATGAAAAACATTGGAAAGACAAAGCCATTATTTCATCTGGCTTTGCACGAGATAAGAGGAGAAGATGTGCACCGAAATCAGGCGAGGCCAAGCTGGAATTGAGGTGTCACAAACTTAACTGAGAAGGGAAGAGCTCCGTAGATATGTGGAGGAATGTGGGATAAGCGGACTACCATTTGGTGGGCGGTTTCAACAAATCAACTAAAAGAGTAATCATGAAGTTTATGGAAAATGAAATGTCATCATGAGGACATGTTATTGAACATTTCGCCTAAAAACAGAACAAAAGGAGAAGGGGGTTCGCAAACTTCATTTGTGCGGACACAAGCTCCCTCTCTCGGCAACAATTCTTAGTGGATACAACTTGAGGATTCTAGGTTTCATTCGCACCATGTCTAACCACTGAATCCTATCGAGGAATTGGATTGTTTTGCCACATACCATCAACAAACTCAGGCGAGTGAATTCTTCTACTCTCGTCATTCTTTGTTCTATAATATCTTTTTGATTGAGAATGAGGAACGGCCACTATATGTCAGTTCTGATCGCTAGCTAAAGGTATGAAATTAAACCAACCTAGTACGTAACATAGATTATCTGTAGGTTCAGACCCCGAGGTCATAGGCTGTGGAAACTTTGGACTGATAACTAAAAGTATGTTGGGTTCTATTAATTTGTTATAACAGCTTATAGATGGATCAAGTTTACTAGTAAATTCGTGAATTTCAGATCAAGGTTTGAGCTTGCATGTCATAGGACCGAATATGGTAATTTAATCAAGGGCCAAGACTAGTGCAACATTAGTGCGTATGTTCTAGTTCATAATTGTGATTGTTACTTCATTTCTGGACATTGTGATTAAAATGCGAAAGTAAGAGAACTATCTCTACGTGGGGTGAAATCGTACTTGCATATTCTGGCCGGGTTATGTTATGGTTGTTACGCATGCATATTACATATACGGAGTGGTGTTGAGGGCCACAATCTTGAGCTCAATATACCCCAAGGGAGACGGGATGCCTTGGTAAGTGGGGCCAAGCACAAGATATCACAAAGCCTCGGAATGAGGATTTCATGGCGGGGAGTTGTCATGAAGGTCGGTAAGGAAAAATTAGGCAAAGTGAGTTACGAGTCAAAGTACTCGGGTACAAAGGTGACCCCGTAGTGTGTATGGGAGTTTGCATTCTCGTATGAGTACATGCATAAACATGATATACATGGGCGGATCCGAATAAAGTTGTTTGGCGTCTAGCTAAATAAATTGATATGTTCGTTTGAATTCGCAAGTTATTGTGAACCGAATGAGAGCTAGAGTGATTAATTTACCTGCTCGGATTTCTCACACTTGTGGTATCTATTGTTTTAGACCGACAGACATGGGCTTGTTCACCCAATTTTTGATCATTTTATTTTTTAAAAAAATTATTTAAAAATACTTAAAAAAATCATAAAAATTGCAAAATCAACTTTGGAAGCCTTAGCTTAGCCTTAGGAACCAATTTTGAACAAAATATATTCTTTATAATTTTTCTTATTTTGTGGATTTATTTTATTATAAAAATAGCCAAAAAATTCAGAAAAATACCCAAAAACAGTCAATTTTTTTTTTAATTACCTCTTCACATCAGTCACTTTAAACTTCAAAAATTCGATTTGGGTCACTATGTTCCTTTACAAACATAAATCCGAATGGAGCCCAAAAATTCTATTTTGAGTCTTTTAATTTCAATTTCCACTTTTTATAAGCTATGACATTGGTATCTAGAGCCTTGAATTGGAATTGGGTCCCTTTGCCCATCAATTTTTTTAATTTTGACATAAAGGGCTTAATTGCACATCTTATTTTCAATTTAGTCCCATGTTTCGCTAAAAATGAAATTAATTTTTTCCTAGGAACACCCATGACAGTTCGGACCCCCTACCCTATAGTTTTCACTGTTCCGAATGTATTGGTGGCCTTAGTTTGAATTAATTTGATCATTTGGGCTTTGAACAATTCAAAAATCATTACCGGGTCAAACTTTGGATTTGGGATTTTCACACTAAATCAAACCATTTAATCCCCAAAACACATTTCTTAAATGGAAAACACATTGTAGAACCCAATTCTAGCTTCGATTTGATGACAAAATGTCAATTTGGGAGTGAATTTGACAAAGATAGTGAAACTAGGTCGGGCGAGTCCAACCCGGTGACCTAGTACTATTCAGTATCTTCAACATTTGCTCATTTTGACGACTAAACCTGTACCCCTTTGGAAATTGACCAAATTGAGCACCTAATCAAACACAATTGATGACTAAATTAATTTAGCTTTGAAGCCAACTCGTCACCGGTCCTAATGAACCTAATTTCATGGCATTTCATCGTTGGAGTCGGGAGATCCATGTCCATTTCCGCCGTTGCCCATACCCCGGGGCCCAATGCCCGAACTAGTCGCATCTCGGCTAAATCGGCCGCCATTTCGTGGCACTCGTGCCACGTCCTCACCCCGACCTCATTCCAGAACATTCCCCCCACCTTTTGGCATCTTGTGGATGTAGGTGTCGCATGAAAATGGTACGAATTTGGACAAATGGCCCTCGGGTACAAGAGAAAAGGACTAAAAGGGCTATTGGAGGGAATTTCGTGATCCGGCATGCTCGTACGAAGGCCAAGCGTGCACACAAGGCTACGGGACGTCATCTATAAAGAGAGGGGGACATTATAGAGCTAGGGGTTCGGCGAATTTGAGCGAATTTGAGCAAATTTGAGAGAAAAAGAGGCAGCCATGGCTCATGTTTGAGGGATCTGGAGCTGGTGATGAAGCGTCTTTAGAGGAGTATACTAAGCGGAACGAGAGGTTTTTGAGCGAAAAACACCCCATTTCATCTTCATCAACACCCCTACTTTCTAACGAGCTATCACACACCACCTATCGTTGCCGGAGTTTCCCGAAAAGGTAATGTAAAGACCCATTCGTGACTAACACTTGTCTAGTTTTGAGTATTTTTCCCGGTTCGGTCTCGTTCAACTTTCGGGTTGAACGGGGCCAAACCGACCTCACCTATACGTGTCCCTATGCTTATTACCTTCCATGTGAGTGATTATGTACTTTGGTTTTGCTTGAAATGCCCCGGATTCGTGCTTTTTGTGTTGCATGCCATATGTTTGATAAAAAGGCCATATCTAATTAAAACCCCCAACTTCGAGCTCATGTTTCATTACCTTTCTCGTGCTTGTTTTTGGGTGTTCTTTAGCTCGTTGCATTCTATGTATGTAATGCTTCATAATGATGTTTATTTTTTCCATTGATGCTGTGTGGATGTTAAGATATGGAAGCCCGAACATGCCTTGTCAATTTGGTTTTTACTCTATTTTGTGCCTAAAACAGTCCGCCTCCCTTATTTTGGAGTCGTTTTCTCTCTCGTCTTACATGTGTTTTGAGTCATTCTTGGTCGAGTCTCTTCTTCATGTCTTCATATATAGCTCTTCATGTTGATATATTGTTTACTCATTAGTTATGAGTGATGTGTAAGTTATATCCCTCTAAAGTCACCTTCATGAACTGTGGATTTTCCAGACTTGAAAATTTTCTACATGTCGAGCTTTTAGTTAGTTCAAACACCTAATTTTTGAGGAGATTTTCTCTATGGTCTAGCATGCATTGAGGGTCATTTTTGCTTTATATTGTTCCTGGTACATAGCTCTTCACATTGGTCTGTGGCTTGGCCATTGGTTGCGACTATGGAGTGAAATATGGGGTCATAAATACCCCCTGCTGGTTTGATTTTGAGGTGAAAACAGCTCAAACCCCGTGACTTTCGGAGCATTTTTCTCATTCATCTTACAAGATTTAAGTGTCAATTTTGTTTAACGTTGTTCTTCATATGTAGATCTTTGTATTGATATATGCTTCTCGTGCTGGTTATGATCAGAGTGCAAGAAAATTAGTCACGAACATGCATCCGTGAACCATCCCTAGGCATTGAAAATTTTTTGAGGTGTCGCAAGCGGTGCGAACCTACCACCTTAGGGTCATTTTTCTTGGTGATTTCTCGGGCTTTTGATATGGTTCTTTGATCCATTTTTCTCTTTGTGTGTAACACTTCACATTGATACCTTGGATTTGATATAATCGTCTTTGTGGATTAAGTTATTCGCTTCCAAAAACACCCTAATGAACTGTAAAGTTAGGGGTTGGCTATTTTTCTAAGTGTTGGCTACCAAGTGGTCGTATTCACGACGTCGTTGCGAAGCACTCGATCACATTTTTCCAAAACCGTCAATCATTTTGGAAACCCCTTTCTTCCTAGTTTCCCATGATGCCTTTGATTTTCAGTAATTACTTTTAAGGGCCAAGATATTTTCCAACTAGATGTTCTATTGGTTGAGCAAAATTCCAAAAAAAAAAATGTAAAAAAAAATGTTTTCTTAAAATGGTGTTATTTTAGGTTGGCTCGGGACCCATAAGGTCTGAACCGGGCGCCCAAGAGGCGCCGACCCAATTGACCCGGTTTGAAAAATATTTTTTAAAATAATAAAAAATCATAAAAATTTGAAAATTTCACAAAAGAAAAAACAAAAAATTCAAAAATTGCAAAAAAAAAAAAATCCAAAAAAAAGGGAATGGCAACAATCAACTGGCCAAGACCTATTTTGAGTTTTTTTGACTCTCGATCCTTACAAAAATGGCGATTATACCCTTCCGGAAAATCATCTTCAAATTTCTCTATATTACCCTTGGACCCTAATCGCACATTCTCTAAGCCTTTAGGGCTATATCGGGGAAGCCTTAACTTGCCTTGATGTGTTTTATTTGTATCCTTGATTGCGCATTTATTTCATTGACTGTGGTTGGTAGGATTAGTCTTCCAACTTGCATGAAAACCCAATTCGAACTCATCTCACCCGAAAATCGCACATGCATGAAATCTTAGTTACGATAATCACCCACGTTAGGTACCGAAAGGGCGTTGGTGGAGATACTGACGTAACCAAGTCCCGAAACCTAGGATCTCCGATTCCTTAGAACCGAGCGATCTCTCCCAATCGCTCAGCAAGACTTTCGATCTACCTTTCAAGAAAAACCGGTGGCAACTCCGAATACATGCACACGTTGCACATGCTACTTCAACCATACTAACGTCGAACCCAATCGATTCTTATAGTCAAAAATCCAAAAGTATACTCCCATTGCGATTTGGAATGGGCTCGGGAGGGCCCGCGCAAAGAAAACCCACCAGGGCCCATAAGCAATCCGTTAACCTATCTATCGGACCAACCGAGGTCCCGATGAGAAGGATCGTTATAGATTGGCGATCAGATTAGGGACCGAACCTAGAATCTATGGTTCTGGTTCTTAAGTAGACTTATGCCGTAATTAAAACGCTAAGTGATTTTTCTGACGTGTTTTCCGCAGCGCTCTTGAAGGTGAGGTGAGTCCGCTTACGATAGGTGTTAAATGGTTTTGCGGGTTGGAGTGATAAGGGGCGTAGTTGTGCTTGACATTATTTTATGCGGGCTAGGTGTAGAAATGTATGTTGTAAAGATGAATTTGAAGCGCAGATCTGTATATAAACTATTGTGCATGATTCACTTGCAAATCTCAAGATCACGACAATTTGTACAAAACGCCCATACCCAAGCCGCGAATCACCCTTTTAGGTAGCTATAGATAGCGAATCGATATGCGAGGCTCTAGTGTCGGTTTGCGCTGGGGTTGACCATATCTGATCTCGTTTACTATCCGAATCGATGATCTTATCCACTTGTTGTTGATTGAGCACATGGACGAATTCATCGATCTGAATAGTATAAGCCGTTTTAGGTCCATACCCTACCCCTTTTGATTTTTTAGAGTCGAGCCTCACTTGTCTCATGCGCATATTTGTGAATGGTTGGTATACCTAAAATCAAAAGTTATAAGTAGTGCGTTTGGTAAGGTCCTTCTCATTTTCAAGTTTGATTCATTTGAAATTTTATATTCAATTTACTTGTGACATGCACATCATACATCATTCAAAATGTCCAATGGTTGATGGTTGAGTCCAATTCCATTTTTCAGAGTGTAGCTAGATTAGGGATAGTTTTCCAAATCAGTCCAAGTTTCCGGAGACATTTACTTACGAGAGACGCGGCAATCGACCTCTAGTCTCTGAGGCGTTCAACGGATTCCAGTCTTTCCGTTTCGTCCAAGAAAGGCAACTCACCGGACGGAACCTCATCTGAAATGCAAATTGTTTCTATACCAAGTCCGCCGAAGAACTGGAACGCAAGCCTGAAAAGGAAAGAATACTAGACCTGATATTGAAACTGAAGAGCCAACTCCATAAGGTGAGAATCCGTGTCATACGCATGCCGGAGGTCATCGAGGTATCATCCAATGAAGAGGACCCTCCCAAGAGCTAATTGTCTTCTCCTATCCTCATAAAAGTTTCATCCGACAAAGACAATGACGCGAAGAAGCCCAATTGAAGATGCCAAGGATATTCCTAGAGGACCTAACTTGGGGTATCTCCTCAGGTTCTCTAGGGTCACGTTCCGATCGTCTCTTTTTATTTATTTATTCGAGTCATCGAGTTTGTACTTGGTTTCCACCTATGGAACTCGCTTCTACCCTCTTTTTATAGATGTAGACATCAAGAGTCTCATTAGAGTTATATTTAAGTGTCCTGATGTTGGAAAGCGATGTTGAATTTCTCTCAACCATCTAGACATTCCCATTCAATTGCATGCCTTCCCTAGACGAAATTTTGATTAGAACTCGTACTCAATCCATTCAAGATAAGTAAGAAAATCTAATCTTCATTTCACAGTATAGGAGACATGAAATTGGGCTGGCTCACGACATGCATGGGCATCCCATTTACATCATTGCATGCGAACTCTAATTAAATTTTTATATCAATGTGGTAACACTGGGATAAGAACCCTCATTTAATGCTCTCCTTAAATTGAATAAGGGAACTAAACCCTTGCTACGCCAAGAAGAAATAACAAGTTAAATGGATTTCCCCCATTTTTCATGACATGCATCATTTGTAATGCATGGTAATTAACTAAAGTCGTTCGTGTTTCCTAAATTCAAGAGGAGATTAGACATTCGAATTATTCCCAGTAAAAGACCCCTATTTAGATGTTCTATCTCCCACTGAACTTATGACACATTGAAATTATACTTTACCATTTTTGGACACTCTACTATTTCATTGGAAGTTGGCCGAAAATCAATTACTGGGGATTACATTCCTTCCAATTATATGTTTTCTTATGAAAAACATTGATAAGAACTTCCCCACATGAGGCTAATGCTTGTAAAAATCCTTATCTTTGTTAGTCACAAGAAAGCATGAAATTGAAAGGATTTTGCTTTCCCTCCCTTTTCTAATATGATTCTATCGTTCAAAACACATAACCTTTAAAAGCAGAATCTAAAGACTTATGTGAAAACTTGGTGACAAGTTAAGATGAAATAGGATGGTATGGAGAAACGCATGACAAGCCTTGAGAATCAGATGACTCAAATGATTGCAATGATGGCAGAGATGAAGACGCTCATTCTCACAGCACAAGGGGCATCCCTGACAGTCTCAAATCCTAATATGAATGTCCAACTAGGTTCATCTAATGCCTCAGATATCGATCAAGCCGCAGGAGCAAAAATCTTCTCCGAAATTACGCCTATGATGGTCAATCTTAAAAAAGCAAGATAAAGAAAAATTTGGTACTATTGAGGAGGAAGGAATGACTAGAGAGACTTTGTTCATCACATGCCTCATTCGGAAAAAAAGACTCTAGTCACTTGAGGAAGAAAGAAAGTCCTGCGAACCCAATCAATGCTGAAATCCATCCATACAACGCCTCCTCTACATGCCTTAAGGGGAAGATGCCTGAGGTACCCCAAAGGCCAGAATTCGCCAAGAGATATGATGGCATTAGCTGTCAAAAAATTCACATCAGGCACTATTCGGAAGCGATAATTGATCATCGTGGGGACGATTTACTGCTTATCCATAATTTTCAACATAGCTTGATTGGTTCCGTGTTAGAGTGGTTTACAACACTTAACATCAAGAATATCCAAGAATGGGACGATTTGGCCAATCAATTTGTGCAGCAATATAGCTTCAATAGGAAAGCTATCCCTACCAAGATAGATCTGGCACATATGAACCCAAGGAGGAATGAAAGTTTTAGAAAATTTACACAAAGGTGGAAAGCGAAAGTTGTTGGAAATTAAACCAAATTCATTAAGTATTGCCAAGGTTTCGATGAGTCCATTAGACTCCCAAGGCCCATGCACACACTAGTGCATGAATCAAGAATTTTCTTTAATGCTTTGTAGTCTCTCCAAGTGTCTTTTAGAGTTACAATATTTTGATTAATGCATTTAGTTGTTCTTTATTTATGAGTCGTGTAATTGAAGAGTCATTGTATTATACCTATATAAAGGCTTGTCTTGTAACCATTTCGGTGTGGGTGAATTGATTGTGAATACAGTATATTGAAAAGCCACCTTCCGTCTCCTCTTTCTTGTGTGAACAAAGTTCCTTTGTGAGTGCTTGTTGAGTGCCCCACAGTTGATTTCTCCCAACAAATTGATATCAGAGTTTCATGGTTTCGTGATTATGGCATCAACAAGCAACCTTCCTTTTCAATATCCAGTCCTCACCAAAGAAAACTATGGCAAGTGGGCTTCCAAAATGAAAGCCATACTCGGTGCCCATAGTGTGTGGGATCTCGTCAACAATGGCTATGATGAGCTAGATGAAGATGTTGCGTTGACTCAAACTCAAAGGAATGCGTTGGAGAAGACTCGTTCGAAAGATCAACTCGCGTTGTCAATCATCTTTCAAGCCTTGGATGATTCCATGTTCAAATAAGTCTTGAATGCTACTACATCCAAGGAGGCATCAGAGATTCTTCAAACTACGCACCAAGGTGTTGAGAAAGTAAAGAAGATTCGTCTTCAAACTTTAAGAGGCGAATTCGAGGTAATTCGTATGAAAGAATCTGAGTCGATTTTTGATTATTTCACAAGAGTTTTAGCTATTGTGAATCAGACGAAAAGGAATGGCGAAGATGTTCCCGATGTTCGTGTTGTTGAAAAAATCCTGCGGTCATTGGATAAGAAGTTCGACCACATCGTCGTCGCTATCGAGGAATCAAAAGATGTCGATTCTATGACGATCGATGAGCTCATGGGTTCGTTACAAGCCCATGAAGAAAGACTAAAAAGAAACAAGTCTGAGCTAGTGGAGGAAGCACTCCAATCTCGATTGACTATCCGAGATGACAAAGGACAAAGAAGTGACCTTGTGCAAACTCGATGGGTCAATCAAGATCGTGAACAAGGACGCGGTAGAGGCGGTTTCCAAGGAAGAGGCCATGGACGAAGCGGAGGAAATTTCGCCCGAAGCAATGAGTGCTTTCATAATCAAAGAAGTGCTTGTGGAAGAAGAAGAAACACAAATTCGTGGTATGATAAATCAAAGGTTCGATGTTATCGTTGTAATAAATGTGGCCATTATGCTTATGAATGTTGGACAGAAAGAAAGTGCGGTAACAAATGAAAAGGTGAACTTCGTGAATGATGGTGATCAAGTTCTTATGCTGGCATTTAAAGAAAATGCTGATGAAAAGAGTGATACGTGGTACTTGGACACTGGAGCAAGTAACCACATGTGCGCTCGAAAGGAGATATTCGTCGAAATGGATGAGACAAGAAAAGGAAAAGTCTCATTCGGCGATAATTCTAAAATTCTTGTCGAAGGAAAAGGTACGATTCTAATTCATCTGAAGAATGGAACACGTCGGTTTATTACTAACGTGTATTATGTACCGAAGATGTCGAGCAATATTTTGAGTTTGGGACAACTTCTTGAGAAAGGATTTACTGTCCATATGAAAAATCTATGTCTTATGTTGAGAGATCGCAATAATAAGTTGATTACGAATGTAAAGATGTCGATGAATAGGATGTTCACTCTGAACATCAAAGATGAATTGTCTACATGCCTTCAAGCATGTGTAGACAATCCTTCGTGGCTATGGCACTTGAGGTTCGGCCATCTCAATTTCGGCGGACTCAATATGCTTTCTCGCAAGAAGATGGTGTATGGCTTACCGCATATTGATCATCCCGGTCAATTATGTGAAGGGTGTGTTATTGGCAAGCATTCCGGAACCAAGTTTCCGAAGGAGTCGACGTATCAAGCGAAGAAGCCACCGGAGTTGATTCATTCCGATGTATGTGGTCCGATCACTCCTCGGTCATACGGTAATCATCGATACTTTGTTACGTTTATTGATGATTTTACTCGAAAGACTTGGGTGTTTTTCTTGAAAGAAAAATTGGAAGTGTTTGATACGTTTAAGCACTTCAAGAAAATGGTTGAAAAGGAGAGTGGTTATTTTATCAAGTCTTTAAGAACCGATCGTGGAGGAGATTTTACTTCTGGAGAATTCAATCAATTCTGTGCTTACCATGGTATTCGACGTTTCTTAACGGCGTCGTACTCCCCACAACAAAATAGTGTGGCTGAGCGAAAGAATAGAACCATTCTCGACTTGGTACGTAGCATGTTGAAAAGCAAAAATTTGTCAAAGGAGCTTTGGGCCGAAGCTATTAGATGTGCAATTTATTTGCAAAATCGATGTCCTACGCAAGGATTGGATGGTGTTACTCCCGAAGAAGCATGGACCGGGAGAAAACCTACGGTTTCTCACTAGAGAATTTTTGGGAGCATTGCTTATGCTCACATACCCGACTAGAAAAGATCAAAGCTAGAAGACAAGAGCAAGAAGCTTATTTTTATCGGGTATCATTCCTCATCGAAAGCTTATAAATTGTTTGATCCTGTTACTTTGAAAGTATATGTAAGCAGAGATGTGAAGTTCGATGAAGATGCTTTGTGGGAAGACAATCGACAAGTCGTCGAATCCACTCGTAGTGATTCTGTCGAAATGGGGCGTGATTCTATCGAAATAGAAGACAACTCATCGAATCCTTCATCTTCCTTCCCAACATCATTTTCAAGTCCAAGTTCATTATCACCAACTTCTTCAAATGGTGTTGATGAACCGATAGCACCAAGATCGAGAAGATTATCCGAACTTTATGAAACCACCGAAGAACTCCATCTTGTATGTCTTCTCGCAGATTGTAAACCACTTATTTTCGATGAAGTCGCTAAAGAAGATAAATGAAGAAAAGCCATGGATGAAGAAATAGAAGCCATCGAAAAGAACCAAACATGGGAACTCGCAGATCTTCCGAAGGATAAAAAGGCGATTGATGTCAAATGGGTGTATAAGGCCAAGAAGAACGAGAAAGGAGAAGTCACTTGTTATAAGGCCGGACTAGTCGTAAATGACTACAAGCAGAAAGTCGGGATCGACTATGATGAGGTATTTGCACCTGTCATCCGAATGGAAACCATCCGACTAATGATTTCCATTGCAGCTCAAAATTGGTGGCCCATATATCAAATGGATGTCAAATCGGCATTCCTAAATGGTGTTCTTGAAGAAGAAATTTATGTCAAACAACCACTTGGGTTTGTTGTGAAAGGTCATGAAGACAAAGTGCTGAGATTGAAGAAAGCTTTGTATGGGCTTAAGCAAGCTCCAAGAGGTTGGAACTCCGTAATCGATACTTACTTCAAGGCGAATGGCTTCAAATAATGTATGAACGAACATGCTCTCTACTTGAAGCACGAGAAAGGTAATGTTTTATTGGCATGTTTATACGTCGATGATCTTGTCTTCAAAGGAAATAATTCTGGATTGATCGACACTTTTAAAACGTTGATGGTGAAAGAGTTTGAGATGACAGATAATGGTCTCATGAATTATTTTCTAGGTATCAAAGTAAAGCAAAATGCAGATGGGATTTTTATTACCCAGAAAGGATATGCTGAAAATATCCTTGAGAAATTCAACATGAAAAATTGCACTTCGGTTAATACTCCGATGCATTGTGGTGCAAAACCGTCGAAGTTCGATGAAGGTGTCGATGTTGATTCGACATATTATAGAAGCTTGATTGGAAGCTTGAGGTATTTGACCTGCACTGGACCGGATATCATGTACAGTGTTGGAATTGTGAGTCGATATATGGAGAATCCGAAGACATCTCATCTTAAAGCAAATGAAGAGGATACTTCGGTACATCAAAGGTACTATCTCTCTTGGCTTGTATTATTATCGGTCTGAACTATTTCAACTCAGAGGTTATTCAGATAGTGACTATGGGGGAGATGTTGATGACCGAAAGAGCACTACGGGTTTTGTATTTTATCCGGGTGAAACACCTTTTACATGGTCATTAAAGAAGCAATCCGGTGTTACTCTGTCGACATGTGAAGCAGAGTGTGTTGCTGCATAATCGTGTGTGTATCATGCGATATGGTTGAGAAAGTTGCTAAAAGAAATCTATATGGAGCAAAAGGATGCAACGGAAATTTTTGTTGATAATGTTTCTGCTATTGCTTTGATAAAGAATCCAGTTTTTCATGAGAGAAGCAAGCATATCGATGTTCGATATCATTTTATTCGAGAACAAGTCGGTGACAAACAAATCGAAGTTGTGCACGTGAAGACCGGTGATCAAGTCGCAGATATTTTTACGAAACCTTTCAAGATCGAAGTGTTTCGGAAATTCAGAAGTTTACTTGGAATGATCGACGGAAGAGAATTTGGTTTAAGGGGGAGTTTTGTTGGAAATTAAACCAAATTCATTAAGTATTGCCAAGGTTTCGATGAGTCCATTAGACTCCCAAGGCGCATGCACGTGCTAGTGCATGAATCAAGAATTTTCTTTAATGCTTTGTAGTCTCTCCAAGTGTCTTTTAGAGTTACAATGTTTTTGATTAATACATTTAGTTGTTCTTTATTTATGAGTCATGTAATTGAAGAGTCATTGTATTATGCCTATATAAAGGCTTGTCTTGTAACCATTTACGTGTGGGTGAATCGATTGTGAATACGGTTTATTGAAAAGCTACCTTTTGTGTCCTCTTCCTTGTGTGAACAAAGTTCCTTTGTGAGTGCTTGTTGAGTGCCCCACGCTCGATTTCTCCCAACAAATTGGTATCAGAGCTTCACGTTTTCGTGATTGTGGCATCAACAAGCAACCTTCCTTTTCAGTATCCAGTCCTCACTAAAGAAAACTATGGTAAGTAGGCTTCCGGAATGAAAGCCATACTCGGTGCCCATAGTGTGTGGGATCTCGTCAACAATGGCTATGATGAGCCAGATGAAGATGTTGCGTTAACTCAAACTCGGAGGAATGCGTTGGACAAGACTCGCTCGAAAGATCAACTCGCGTTGTTAATCATCTTTCAAGCCTTGGATGATTCCATGTTCGAAAAAGTCTCAAATGCCACTACATCCAAGGAGGCATGGGAGATTCTTCAAACCACGCACCACGGTGTTGAGAAAGTAAAGAAGATTTGTCTTCAAACTTTAAGAGGCGAATTCGAGGTAATTCGTATGAAAGAATCTTAGTCGATTTCTAATTATTTCACAAGAGTTTTAGCTATTGTGAATCAGATGAAAAGGAATGGCGAAGATGTTTCTGATGTTCGTGTTGTCGAAAAAATCCTGCGGTCATTGGATAAGAAGTTCGACCACATCATCGTCGCTATCGAGGAATCAAAAGATGTCGATTCTATGACGGTCGATGAGCTCATGGGTTCGTTACAAGCCCATGAAGAAAGACCGAAAAGAAACAAATCTGAGCCAGTGGAGGAAGTACTCTAATCTCAATTGACTATCCGAGATGACAAAGGACAAAAAAGTGACCCTGTGCAAACTCGATGGGTCAATCAAGATCGTGAACAAGGACGCGGTAGAGGTAGTTTCCAAGAAAGAGGCCGTGGACGAAGCGGAGTAAATTTCGCTTGAAGCAATGAGTGCTTTCATAATCAAAGAAGTGCTCGTGGAAGAGGAAGAAACACAAATGCGCGGTATGATGAATCAAAAGTTCGATGTTATCGTTGTAATAAATGTGGCCATTATGCTTATGAGTGTTGGCGAAAAGAAAGTGCGGCAACAAATGAGAAGGCGAACTTCGTGAATGATGGTGATCAAGTTCTTATGCTGGCATTTAAAGAAAATGCGGATGAAAAAAATGATACGTGGTACTTGGACACTGGAGCAAGTAACCACATGTGCGGTCGAAAGGAGATGTTCGTCGAAATGGATGAGATAGTAAAAGGAAAAGTCTCATTCGGTGATAATTCTAAAATTCTCGTCGAAGGGAAATGTACGATTCTAATTCATTTGAAGAATGGAACACGTCGCTTTATTACTAACGTGTATTATGTATCGAAGATGTCGAGCAATATTTTGAGTTTGGGACAGCTTCTTGAGAAAGGATTTACTATCCAGATGAAAAATCTATGTCTTATGTTGAGAGATCGCAATAATAAGTTGATTGCGAATGTAAAGATGTTGAAGAATAGGATGTTCATTCCGAACATCAAAGATGAAATGTCTAAATGCCTTCAAGCATGTGTAGACAATCCTTCGTGGCTATGGCACTTGAGGTTCGGCCATCTCAATTTCAGCGGACTCAATATGCTTTCTTGCAAGAAGATGGTGTATGGCTTGCCGCATATTGATCATCCCGATTAATTATGTGAAGGGTATGTTATTGGCAAGCATTCTAGAACCAGCTTTCCGAAGGAGTCGACGTATCGAGCGAAGAAGCCACTGGAGTTGATTCATTCTGATGTATGTGGTCCGATCACTCCTCGGTCATATGGTAATCATCGATACTTTGTTACGTTTATTGATGATTTTACTCGAAAGATTTGGGTGTTTTTCTTGAAAGAAAAATCAGAAGTGTTTGATACGTTTAAGCACTTCAAGAAAATGGTTGAAAAGGAGAGTGATTATTTTATCAAGTCTTTAAAAACTGATCGTGGAGGAGAATTTACTTCTGGAGAATTCAATCAATTCTATGCTTACCATGGTATTCGACGTTTCTTAACGGCGCCATACTCCCCACAACAAATTGGTGTGGCTGAGCGAAAGAACAAAACCATTCTCGACATGGTTCGTAGTATGTTGAAAAGCAAAAATTTGTCAAAGGAACTTTGGGCCGAAGCTGTCGAATATGCAATTTATTTGCAAAATTGATGTCCCAAGCGAGGACTTGATAGTGTTAGTCCTGAAGAAGCATGGACCGGGAGAAAACCTACGGTTTCTCACTTGAGAATTTTCGGGAGCATTGTTTATGCTCACATACCCGACTAGAAAAGATCGAAGCTAGAAGACAAGAGCAAGAAGATTATTTTTATCGGGTATCATTCCTCATCGAAAGCTTATAAATTGTTTGATCCTATTACTTTGAAAGTATATGTAAGCAGAGATGTGAAGTTTGATGAAGATGCTTTGTGGGAAGACAATCAACAAGTCGTCGAATCCACTCGTAGTGATTCCGTCGAAATGGGGCGTGATTACGTCGAAATAGAATACAACTCATCGAATCCTTCATCTTCCTTTCCAACATCATTTTCAAGTCCAAGTTCATTATCACCAACTTCTTCAAATGGTGTTGATGAACCAATAGCACCAAGATCGAGAAGATTATCCGAACTTCATGAAATCACCGAAGAACTCCATCTTGTATGTCTTCTCGCAGATTGTGAACCACTTATTTTCGATGAAGCTGCTAAAGAAGAAAAATGGAGAAAAGCCATGGATGAAGAAATAGAAGCCATCGAAAAGAATCAAACATGGAAACTTGCAAATCTTCCAAAGGACAAAAAGGCGATCGATGTCAAATGGGTGTATAAGGCCAAGAAGAACGAGAAAGGAGAAGTCACTCATTATAAGGCCAGACTAGTCGCAAAGGGCTACAAGCGTAAAGCTGGGATCGACTATGACGAGGTATTTGCACCTGTCATCCGAATGGAAACATCCGACTAGTGATTTCAATTGTGTTGACACTTGATTTTTAATCATTTTTTCTTTAGTTTTATTTTCCAAAATTCACTAAAAATCCACAAAAAATCAAAAAAATTAAAAATCAACATTGGAAGCCTTGGCCAAGCTTAAGGAACCAATTTAGAACAAAAAATAATTTTTCATATTTTTCACATTTTTTAATATTTTCGAAAATAGGAAAGTATTTGAAAAATTTATAAAAAATACCTCACGAGGTCACAAAAATACACAAAAATGTTCAATGTTTTTCTCTTAATTCCCTTTTAATATGGACCTCAAGAAAAGTTGAAAATTGAGTTCAATTTTAGGTGTCCCTTCACAATGCCTAGGGTTGAATTTGCATAAAAAATACTAATTGAGTCTTTTATTTGCAATTTTTGCACATTTTGTGTCTAAACATTCAATTGCAGTTCCTTTGATCTTTAATTTGATCAATTGCACCCTCAATTGCACGAATTGCACTAATTAGACAAGAATCCCCAAATTATTTGCAATTTAGTCCCTCAATTGGCCAATTTTTGAAATTACTTTTAATTGAGGGGCCGTTATAGTAAAATTGGACTATCCCCCTATGTTTTTATGCATTCCAAATCAATTGGCATAGGTCTCATAGTCCAATTTGATCGAATTGGCATCCAATTGAACTTTTCCCCAAATTGGGAATTTAGAAAAAATTAGGGCTTTTGTGCAAATTGATGTGAAATTTTGGGTAAAAACACTTTTCTAGATAATATCTAGGGTCCTAAGTCCAATTTTGAGGTTTAATTGCAGAAATTCCCCATCAATTGTGGTTAATTTTGAAAATTGTACAAAGAACACTGCCTGAACCGGTTCGGACCGGCCTGATCACCGGTCGAACCGGTCGAACCGGTCCAAACAGTGTCATCTTCTCCACGAGCACAGGTCGATTTGCAGAATTGAACATTGGATTTTGACGACCAAATTGAAGGGCAATTCTATCCTAATTGGTGCAATTCTTGTGGGGCTTTTGTTTTGCAGACCAAGATGCGTCGATCGCCACCGACGACGGGGCCGGTCGCCGCCGGAGCACGCCGGAATCGCTAGTCAAAGGCGCCGGCTTCCGAAAGTCAATATTTCCAAGTTTGAGTGCAATTCTCGTCCGTTTTGGCTCAACGGTGGGTCTAACGGACAGTGACGGAATCACAACCGATTCCGTCACCGTCCGGCGACCAAAAATCACGTGGCTAACACGTGATTGCCTCGCCGACTCAAGCACCCGACACGCCCTTTTTTCAAAAAAAAGAGTATAAAAGCCAAGGAAGGTTCTCGACGCAGAGAGGGCTCATTCGTGCTCACCGCACCAAACAGAATAGAGAGAGAGTGAGTTAGAGAGAGGGGCGAGTTCTCGCGTGACGCCATTGCCGGAGCTTCAAGCTTGGACCGCAACTTGCTCGGCCGGCCAATTCAGGCCAAATCGGAGCGCCGTTCCACTTCCAGAAGCTTCCTACCGCCTTGGAGAAGCGATCGCACTTAACCGATTGACCCGAGATCTCAAGAAACGGTGAGTCCAATTCTCGATTCTCTCTCTGCGTGTTCATGGTATCGCGCCTTTGTGAGCATAATCGTTTCAATTCTTGTGTGCGTTTTGTCCTCCGAGCATCATTGACTCGAGTCGCATCTCCGTTTTGCATCTATCTTGTTCGAAAACCCCGAGTCCGACCTCTAACTAGCCACGGCCGGGTCGAACTTCGACCGATTGATTCTAGCCACCGCGAGCTCGATCCGAGCTCAAGGTAAGTTCTCTTAACCTCCTATGATACTCGTATGTGACTGAATTAGATTATTATGCTTTATACGCCGTGATTGAACTTCGCGACTATAGGTCCGTGTAAGCTTGATTAGTGCCGATTCAATGGATGAAATGCTTTGATTCCGAGGTATGTGGATCTAGAGGTTTAGGCGAGTCGAACGCCGTAGGTTTCATGTCATTCTAGCGAGATCTCACCGTTGGATCTCGCCGGAGAAATGTCGGCTGTCCGTTTGTCGTCGTTGAGAGGTAGGAGACGATGGTGACGTGGCTCGGTCAAATGGTCAAGGGTCCAGGTGTCAAGCTCTCGTTGGTCCAGGTCATGCCGAGTCGGCTCGGCCGTTGGCGCGGGCGAGCTAACTTGGATTCGATCGAACGGCTGAGATAAATCGATAGGTTTGATTTTCAGCCGTTCGATCTTCTTTTTGTATTTTCGGATAATTAGTTTATTAGATAGAAATTAGGATAATATGGAAACGGCACCGTTTAGATCGATAGGCATGCGTCGTCGTTTAGGATAGAGTAGGAATGGACGGTCCAGATTGAGTCTAGGTTAGATCGTGACCGTCCATGCATTTAATCGATCCGGCGTCGTTTTGGTAGGGATAGGACGAACGGCTTAGATTAGATTTAGGTTAGATCTTGACCGTCGGTTTAGTTAAGTAATGCGACGTCATTTTGTTAATAAGCAAGTGAATGGCTCGGATCGAGCCTCGCCTTCTAATCGTGACCGTCCGTTTGAATAGGCCGATGCGGCGTCGTTTTTGAAGCGAGCCCGAGGCGACGTCGTTTCTTTTTAGCGAGGAGTCGACGGTTGAGATTAATTCTGAAGTTGATCTTAGCCGTCCACCTTTTTTTGTATATATATTTTCGGATATTAGGAATTAGTATTAGAAAATCAAAAAAATTAAATAGAAAAATAGATACGGTGTCGTTTTAGTGTGCCGAGCGGGTCAGTGGGCGGTCGGACCGGGTTGACCGGTCGTTGACCGGGTCAACCCGGTCCAAAATATTAATAAAAAAATAAATAAAACATAAAAAGAAATTTCCAAAAATCCAAAAAAAATTGTAAAAATACTTAGAAAATTCATAAAAATTCCCAGATTTTCACAAAAAATTTTCTAAAAATTCCTAGATCGATTCGGGACTCATAAAGTCTGGATCGAGATTTTCGAGACTTTGAGGGTCGATTTCCGTTGATCCGAAAAATTTCCAATATTTTTAGAAAATAAATAAAAAATTTAAAAAATTAGAAAAATTCCATAAAATCACAAAAAATGGGAAATGGCCACATTCAACTAGCCTGACCCCAATTTTGTGATTTTCGGGTCCCGAACCCCAAAAATGACCATTCTACCCTTCCGGGCCTTCCGCCCCAAATTTTCGCCAAATTATCCCGAAACCCGAATTTGATTTTTGTGTGGGCCGATAGGGCCATTTTAGACATGTCAAACCTTGATTGATTGATTTGATTGCTTGTGATGATTTTGATTGCACATTAAATTTTTTTGATTGTGACTGTTAGGATAGAAAATCCCCATCTGCATGAATACTTAGAATTGTTAGGACCTACCTCACCCGATATCGCATCCGCATGAATTCTTAGGTTAGAAATACACTCAACATCGGTAACCGAAAGGGCGTCAATTTGAATCTTGGCGTAACCAAGTCCCCGAACCCAATAATCTCCGGTTTTCGCGGAACCGAACGGTTTCTCCCGACCGCTCGGTAGGGTTTTCCGATCATACCCTCCAATAAATTGATCGGTGGCGACTCCAAAATTGCATGTACACATCGCACATGCCACTTGACCACACAAAGTCAATTTTGATATTTGATAAATTTTACCCGACATCGCGATTCGAGTAATGGGTCTTGGGAGAGACCCGCGATCCCTAAAATATATATCCCGCCGACAACCGGGGTTAAAAAAGAGAGAAAGGGATCGGCTCGTTAACCCTCTCACCACCGGAAACCCTCATGGGGGGGAAAATTTCCGGAAGGTCGCGATAGACCGGCGACTCCGCTGGGGATATTCATAAGAGGACTTAAGCCGATAAAAATGTTGAGTGCTTTCTAACCCCGTTTTGCTGCAGATGCTCTTGAAGATGAGGTACGTCCACTAACAAAAAGTGTTAAATGTTGATGCAGATGGGAGTTATAAGGGGTGGCGTATGTGCTAACCATTTTTTATGCAGATATGGAGTTTCGGGTTGTGTGTTTATTTATGCAAGTATTGAAGCGGTGATTTGAATATAAATTGTTGTGCATGCCTTGCATATTTTGAGGATCACGACACCGCACACACAAGCGCCTAAACCCGAGCCGCGAATCACCCTTTAGGTCGCCTTAGATAGGGATCGGTATGCAAAACTCTTGTGTTTGATTGCACTTGGGTTGACCATATTTGATCCCGCTCGCTATGCAAGATTGATGATCCTACCCACTTGTTGTTTGATTGCGCTTATGGGCGGCTCATCGATTTGTATAGCGGGAGCCTTTTAGGTCCATACCCGAGCCTTTTTGATTTCTTTAGAGTTGAACCTCACTTGTCTCATGCGCATGTGAAATGGACGATTGGTATACCTAAAACCAAAAACCCAAAAAAAGAGTAACATCGGTTGGTAAGGCTTTTTACCCTATTTACTTTGAACTTGTAAATTTAAATTTTGCATACCATGCATTTTCACGACATATCATCACAATTTGTAAGGTCGTTTAAGTGATCGGGGTTGAAAGTCAAATTTTCCTTTTTAGGATAAATGGCACCCCGAGGTCATGTTGATGTACCCGACGTATTCACATGGGAGCGGAGGACTGTTCGACGCAAGGACCGAGTACCCGCTACATTTCGAGTTTTTGGATTTGTCCATGAACGGGAGCTCAATGGACGGAACCGCATTCGTAGCGAGAGTTGCGATTATACCCGTTGTGGACGACATTTGGAAATCAAGCACAAAAAGGAGAGAATTTGGGAGTTGTATATGAAATTGGCGAAGAAACCTCGTGCGACCAAGACGGCCCCAAAGCGCTCCCCGATTAAGAAGAAGGAAATCATCACCATATCCTCCGATGACGAAGAAGATGTCAAGTTTCCCGAGATAGTAGAGATCTCATCGGATGAAGACTCCATTCCGACTATCTAGTTTAGTATGACTTTGGGGGCATTTTCTAGGTTTCATTACGTTTTGAGTCGATTATGTACTTTCATCGACGTTTATTGTCCAAACATCTTAGATGCTATCATGTTCTATCTCTTTTGACTTTATTGTACTAGACTTGTGAATTTTGTGAGTAGACAAATTTGGAGTTGTAAAAGCGGCTTTTTACCCCGATTGCGCTTAAATGATCCTAATCGAATTACATGCCATCTTTGGGTGAGATTAGGTCCATAACTACCCTATTTGGCTTATCCGGGTCAAATGGGAGTAGTTGACCCTCATGTTACCAAAAGATGACATGGAATTTGGTTAGTACATTTGCATCACATTTCACGCATATGCATATTAAATCCGTGGTAATTGACTTTAGGATCATCATTTTTTGCATTCTTTTTAGATCATGGGGAATGGAGACATCAAGATCATTCCGGTACCACGCAAAGAACTCTCTATATGGTGGGATCGCCTCGACGTCATCAACAAGGCCTACGTGGAAGGACGTTTGGGACGACTTATAGATTTGATCAAAGTGGAATACCAACCGGCGCTCATTCAAGCACTAGCCAAGGCATGGGACGCGCGTACAATGACATTTAACTTCGGAGGATTAGAATTGACCCCTACACTCGAAGAGTATACCGCTATTATCGGGGCCAAATTTGAAAAACGAATAGCCCAACCCCCTTTAGACATGGACTCCACTCGTTCGTTATCGAGTTTTCTCCGCTTAAAACTTCTAAGATTGAAAAGGTTTATAAGTCCAATTCTAATAAGTTCACCTTCTCATTCCTTTTCGACAATTATTCCTCTCTACCCACCGAAACCGATCATAAATCGGGAAATGTGTTCATTTTGGCCTTCTTTGCATTTGTCCTATTCCCAACTTCAAGGACCACTTTTGACCCTTCCATAACCCATATAGCCAGACAAGCATGTTGTCGCTGGGATTATTCGTACATGATCTTAGCTGAGACCTTTCTTTCCCTAAATCGTTCCAAATCTTCAAAAAAGGCTGTTTTCCAAGCGTCTAGTGGGCTACTCCACATGTGGTTCACCTCTCATATAAAGACTTTTCAACTCCGAGTGGGTTGCTATGAGATCAATGAGCACGTTCACCCTCTTAGATCCTTCCTCAAGTGTCAATCCCTTGTACCCAAATACTCGCTCAAGAAGTGGGTTGAGCTGTTGGAAAATTTGAAACCCGAGCAAGTTAGATGGCGCTTGACTTGGCCTAAAATTGTGGAGGCTCGTATTATGGGTGTTGAAGATAGCCCTATCCCCTTATTGGGATGTACTGGCACTGTGGCGTATTACCCCATTCGAGTGGTGAGGCAATTTGGAGTTTTACAAGAGATACCACCGGATGTTTGTCCCGGGATCTTCTCGTTTGATATGACACAGGGAAAGCTCACTAAGGAAGCAAAGGAGTTGTATCGGACCCGAATCAAACTTATACTTCACGCTTTGAAGGACTCACCGTTACAACAAGTTGAATGGCCGGATTATTTGGACGACGAGATGAACATTCATAGAGCCTCCAAGGAGTATATCCAGAAGTTTAAGGAGTATCGCCAATCAAGGGTCGAGCCATATGTACCCGAGTGCGTATCTCCTCGGATTGAAGAAGTAGAGTCCTACGAGCCAGAGTACATAGTACCATACGTACCGGGAGTAGAGCCGTACATTCCCGAAGATCCGGAGCGAGGGATGTCAGAAGAAGGAGAAGACCCATACCCGTGGGACTCCGATGGATCAGAAGAACAAGGAGAGTGAAGCGTCCTAGACTTGGATAGATCCATTCCCCCATTTAGATTTTCGCATATTTGTTATCTTTTAGATACTTTTGAACAATTTGGTTTGTAATAAATACATATTATTTCTTTTATGAGCATTTCATGCATACATATCGAAAAGTTAATTACCATGGATCAATGTCTCCAAATCTTTTAATATTTTCAATACCGATTCGATGTTCAGAAAACAGGTGAGTGATAAATACGAGGACTCGTAGTAAAACGCGCAAATTAAGGGTGGAACAAGAAGAGCTCGCACCTCGTGTGGGTAATCCGGAGAACCAAATGAACGTGATCGCCACAATGGTGGCAGAGATGAAAGCGATGCTGATCGCTAGTCAGGGGAGATACCCCGTCGACCCTAATTCTCAGGCCCCTGCGGGGTCATCCGATGGAGTGAACGCTAATCCGGCGCCCGCCGCTAATCCCACTCTGAACCCGGAGCGACCGCCTAAAGATCCTCCTGTTGTGATAGATTTGGAAAAGAAGGAGAAACGGGTCCTTAAAATGGAGGAGGAAATTAAGAGGCTTGCTAAGATCGAAGAGTGTTTGGCAAGTCGGGGATATGAACTTTCAAGGTTCGATAAGGTAGCACCGTTCGAGAAGATAGAGGTTCCTGCAGACTACAAGGAACCGGACTTTGTGAGGAAATATAATGGGACCGGGTGTCCCAAGGCGTACTTGAAGTATTATTTGCGCCGAATGTCCCGGTTCTCCGACAACATCCCACTACTAGTCAACACCTTCCAGGAAAGCCTATCCGGGGCAGCCCCGGCGTGGTTCATTGAATTGGAGCCAGAGAGGCTCGCCGATTGGGACAACCTGGCGCACGAGTTTCTTCGGCAATACAAGTTTAACACTTTGACCGCCCTCACTAGAGAGGACCGTCTGAGGACCGTGAAAGGAAAGAGCGAGGCCGTTTGCGCCTACGCTCAAAGATGGAGAGCGTTGGTTGTGCAGGTAAAGCCGCCCGTCCCGGAAGAAGAACCGATAGACCTGTTTCTCAAGGCCCTTCCCTTTGAGTTTTTCGACAAACCGAACACCTCTGGGTGTCGGACGTTTGCGCACCCGATCAAGGTAGCGTAACGCCATGAGTGGGCACTAAGGGAGAAGAAGATACCCGAGGCACCTTTCGTACGCCAATACCCTTTGAGAAGGGATAATAGGGAGCAAACTGGAGAAATAGCCTTTGTCCCAAACCCGCCAAAGCCTAAAAATTTTTCACCTTCAATCCCTATCCAAGGAACGTCCTCCCGGACCGCTTCCAAACCACCAGAATTCAGAAAAAAGAACCAAATTGCTTTCACCCCACTATCCCGACCCTTATCCAAATTATTACCCATGCTGTTGGAGAACCGCTTAGTTGCAAAAGAGCCACCTAGAGCTCACCCGCCAAGATTTCCAGGGTTTGATGAGACCCAGACGTGCATATACCATATGGGAGAAAGGGGACATGACGTGGACAACTGTCTCGCTCTCAAGTTCAAAGTACAAGCGTTGATCGACGGTAAGGTTTTGGAGTTTGACAAAACCGAACCGGATGTGCAACAGAACCCGTTACCCGAGCATCGCGAGGTGAACGCGATTTTTGGAGGCGAAGAAGAAGAGGTTCTGGAGTTCATAGTGGACATGAGTAAAATGCGAGATGTCTTGACATTGGCCTCACAATACCCGGAAGGAGAAAGTATTTCCCGGGAGCAAAAGGAAGCTTGCTTAGAAAAGCTGATTAACTTGGGCGTCATAGGAAAAATGGAAGATGTCGCTTTCAAGGGGACCTACGTGGCAGTGGACATGCTGTCCGAGGAATTTGCGATGAAACCTACGAGGGGAGGTGTTTTGAAAATACCCTCTGGATATTTGATGAATGTCAAAGATGGCCAGGAAATCGAAGAGATAGATGAATATGAGATCCGTCTGGATAAAGCACGCAGAGGTGATAGAAGATTTATGCAGAAAGCTCTTGAGAGAAGGGAAATAGTAGACAATCTTGGGGAGGATAGTGGCGGTTATAACTTTAAAGTGCTATATTCGGCGCCCCCGAGTTTCTTTGTTGATTCCGGAGATATAGTCCTTGACGGGTGGGGCGGCATGGATGACCCCGCAAGTGAGGAATTTGTAGGAACGGTCGATGAAGTTAAAGACCAAGCGGCTCCTCAGAATGAACAGGAGAACCAAGAGATCGATATGCGACTTTGTAATCTGGAAACGCATATACGTCATTTGATGACTATGGTAGCAGAGTTATCTCGGTCGCCGACTAAGAATAACGCCACAAGAATAGAAGAGAACATGCAGACTCTGGAAATGCGGCGGGCCATGAAGACACAAAATCGAAAGATCGCCTTACTGCAAGAGCAAGGAGACGATATGTCAAGAAAGATGGATGAGTTGAAAGATACGATTACACCACTCACTCAAGCAAGAAATGTTCCGCCTCAAGGCATGAACCCGAGAGTGACCTTCCGCACGAAGTATAATGGCACTGGATGTCCTCCGGCGCATGTCTCATATTAACTTCGCCAAATGGTTGGCCATCATGAGGATGATGAAACGCTGATCCGGAATTTCGGACGTAGTCTGGCGGGCCTCGCACTAGCATGGTTTCAGTCAATCGATTTGGATTGGGTCCCGAGCTGGGAGGATTTATCAGAGCACTTTATACGACACTTTGAAGCTGGAATCAGAGGTTACTTTACTAAAGCCAATCTGTTGAATATCGGGAAAGGTGAAGACGAGAGTTTTGAACTCTTCACTAGGAGGTGGAAGAAACATGATGTGATGGTGCAACCGCCGCTGTCGGAGAGGGAAATGCTGGAGTTTGTGCTCAAATCCCTTCCGGCTGAATACTTTGACCGCATGTATGCATACACGTACTCGTCATTCCAACATCCGGTGGAGATTGGTATGAGAATTGAGGGAATTATCCTAAGAGTCGAAGGGAAAGGCGAGAGGGATCTGGATGAAGAAAATGCCACGCTGGTAAGGCCAGGTTCAGAACATAACCCCGAGGATGTTCATGAGGATGAAATGATCGGGATGGTAGATACCCCAATTCGTTTCGTGATTGATTTGAACAAAATTGATAGCTGGGAGTTGGAAGCTTCTAGTTCGGAAAAATCGTCAACATCTAAGTCATCACAAGAAGAGATCATACCGATAAAGATAAAGTTGCCGCCTGTGGAAGAGTATAACTCAAGGGTAGTTCACTGGGATTATGGAACGGGCGAGATTGACGCCATAATGAGATCGGGAAGATGTTATCCACCAAGAGAGGTGGATTCTCAAAAGAAAGTCCCGACTCAGGAAGAGGTTGAGAAGTTGCAATCGGTCGTAAGGACCGGTGAATATGAGGTCGTTGACCAACCGCGGAAAATGCCGGCACAGATCTCCTTATTAGATCTCTTCAAGAATTCCGAAAAGCACAAGAATGCCCTCTTGAAAGTGCTGGATGAGGTGCATGTTCCGGAAACAATTAACGAAGTTCAACTAAGGGACTTCGTAGGTGCTATCCTCTTGAAAGACCAGATATTCTTTTCGAATGAAGATTTCCCGAAAGAAGGGCGTGTTCACAACAAAGCTCTCTATATTGCTGTGAGGTGCCACGGGAAGGAGATTCCTCACGTCCTAATTGATAACGGTTCCGCTTTTAACCTATGTCCTCTGAGCACTTTGAGAAGCTTGGGGATCAATGAAAATTTCGTGAAGACATCCAAGGCTACCATCCGATCGTTCGATGGAGTCTCCAAAAATGTTGTAGGAGAGATTGAGCTGGATATTGACATTGGACCGGTAACTTTCTCTATACCGTTCCAAGTAATGGACATTCCAAGCGCCTTCACCTTGCTCATGGGAAGACCATGGATTCATGTGTCCGAAGCGGTACCTTCCTCCCCGCATCAAAAGTTAAAATTTGTGGTTAAGGGTCAGCTGATCACCGTCCATGGCGAGACAGGACATAGAGCTGCTTTAAAAGGGATGGTCCCATATATTGAACCCTCAAAGGAGGAGGAGTTGAGTTATCATACCTTCGACATTGTATCTCTCATGCACGTATCACCAAATGCAAAAATAGCTGCACCGGAGCTTTCGAGACCTGCGACTATGGTGGGAAGAGTGCTACTCTTGAACGGTTTTATTCCGGGTGCTGGATTAGGGAAACACGGTCGGGGAATCCGTAACCCTTTGAATTTGAGCTCAAATGACCACAAGGTTGGTCCGGATTATAATGGGATAGTGAAGAATAATACAGGTCGAGGCCGAGGTCGAAACAATCGTTACGGAGACCAAGGAGGCTGTGGACACCAAGGTGGCCGTTTTATAGGCACCAATACATGGAAAGCTAGAGGAAAAATGTTCCTAAACCCCTTATTCGAGGTATTCTCTAAAGGAGGCAAATAGCTGGAAGATGAGGACATCTCCGAGGATGCAGAGTCGGACTTATTCAACCCGTTCCTGGATAATCGGGTGAATGTGATAATTGAGTGGCTGGACGATGATTTCCCCACCCCCGAGTAAAAGGCTCTTTCTGAACTTTACCTTTTAATGCATTTTGATTACTGCATTTGTTTTTGAAGCTTCTCGCTGTTTTTAGCATCCTTTGGGTCGCACGCCGTGATCCAAGAAGTGCAGTATTGTATTGCCCTTAGTTGCATCTATTAATGAAAATCATCTCAAATTTGATTACGGACATATGGAGCAACGGATTGGTCCGATGATGACAATTGATTCTACCATGAAACTTGAGGCCCGATCCGCCATATGATCTTGGGTTTTAAATAACTTTTGAGAACCAGGATGTCCGGAAGATCGTGGACTAGTTCTCCTTTCTTTGTCTAAAAATTGGAATTCGAAAAATGTTTTCATGATAAAAAAAAAAAACATGTTTTCATGATAAAAAAACATGCATTCTTCGATTTTATCATCTTTGAATACTAACCTTTCATGGTGCATTTCGGGCATGTCATCCCACCCATACATAACAGGTTAATATATGACTTAGATCAGCTCGATGACTATGCGTGCGAAGTTGATATAGACGAGGTTGATGTGAGCGATATCAAGAAAGAATGGGATTGTTTTGAAGAATCTGAACCCCCTATCTCCGAAGAACCCATCACTATTAATTTGGGAGATTCTGACTACGTCAAGGAAGTGAAAATAGGAGGACACCTGTCCGCAGCAGATGTTTTGAGAATGACGGCATTGCTCAAGGAATATCAAGATATTTTCGCCTGGTCATATGCTGACATGCCAGGTTTAGATCGTGAAATTGTGGAGCATGCTCGCCCACCAATCCTTCTTGCACACCAAAGAAATCAATCACCCGAAGAATGAATCCCGAATCGCGATAAGATCAAGGAAGAGGTGATGAAGCTCCTTAAAGTTGGATTTATCGAGGCTGTCCCGTATGCCGATTGGGTCGCCAACATCGTACCAGTTAAGAAGAAGGATGGGAGGATTAGAATATGCGTGGATTATCGGGACTTAAACAAAGCTAGTCCTAAGGATGATTTTCCCTTACCGCACATTGATGTACTCGTTGACAAGATCGCGGGTTTTGAATTGTTCTCCTTTATGGATGGATTCTCGGGATATAATCAGATCATGCTGAAGGAAGAAGATAAGATCAAGACCTCATTCACTACACAATGGGGAACCTTCTGTTACAAGGTAATGCCCTTTGGATTGAAAAATGCAGGGGCAACATATCAGAGGGCTATGGTGACCCTTTTTCATGACATGATACATAAAGAGATCGAGGTCTATGTGGACGATATGATTGCCAAATCCAAGCCTGGAGAAGACCATGTTAAAGTGCTAAAGAAGTTATTTGATCGATTGAGAAAGTATAAGCTCAAGTTGAATCCTGCGAAATGCGTATTTGGCGTAAGATCCGGAAAGCCGTTAGGGTTTGTGGTGAGCAATCGTGGTATTGAAATTGACCCCTCCAAGATCAAAGCTATATGGGAAATAGGGACTCCTTCCACTGTTAAGGAAGTAAGGGGCCTACTTGGGAGATTGAATTATATATCCAGATTCATATCCCAACCTGTCGAAATAGCGAAACCCTTTTTCAAGCTCCCGAAGAAAGGCGCAAAGGTCAAATGGGATGCGTAATGTCAACAAGCATTTGAGAAGATCAAGGAATATTTGGTACAACCTCTAGTGTTGGCACCTCCTATCCCTAACATTCCCTTAACTCTATATCCGACAACTAATGATGAATCCTTGGGAGCTTTACTTGCCCAAACCAATCCCAAGGATCGTAAAGAGCGGGCCATATATTATTTGAGCAAAAAGTTCACAACATCTGAAGCCAAGTACCCGAGAGTAGTGGAAAGGACTTGCGTAGCATTGATTTGGGTCCTCCACGCATTGAGGCAAGATACGTTGCATTATCATATAGAACTGGTCGCTGAAAATGACCCTATCAAGTACCTTTTGGAGAAGCCAACATTGATAGGAAAGATGGCTAAATGGCAAATAATGCTTTCGTAGTTCGATATCAAAACCTCTCCCCAAAAGTCCGTCAAGGGAAGAGCAATTGCTGACATGCTAGCCGAGAATCCCCCTAAAGACGATTTAGAGCAAAACAAGGAAGGTCAAATCCTGAATATATCTCAAGACAAATGGACAATGTACTTTGACGGCGCAGTGAACCTCACTGGATCGTGCATCGCGGGCGTTCTGATATCCCCCGAAGATCAACATTATCCAGTTTCAGCCAAGTTGGTATTCCCATGCACCAACAACATTTCTGAATATGAAGATGCATACTAGGGTTACAATTGGCCATCTCATTAAAAGTAAAGAAGTCTTTAGTATATGGAGATTCCATGCTGATCATTTTACAAACTCAAGGGGAGTGGAAGACAAAGGATCCCAAGCTTATCCCTTATCATAAGCATCTTGAAGGGTTGATCCAACACTTTGAAGAGATCACTTTTGAATATCCGCCAATAACTCAGAATCACTTCGCGGATGCTCCGGCCACATTATCAGCCATGTTACAAGTGCAAGATGGCCTCGAGATAGAGCCATTAAGGATTGACATCTTGGAGCAACCTGCATACCGCATGGTCATTGAAGAAGAACCCGATGAAGAACCGTGGTATCATGACATCAAGAATTACCTACCGAAGGTCGAATTCCCACAGGACAGTCAACCGGAAGATAAGAAATACATCAGCAAGATGGCATCTAAATTTTTCCTCAGCGGACAGATCCTATACAAGAGGTCCTTTGACTTAGTCCTATTGAGGTGCGTAAACTTAAAAGAAGCAAATCTCATTATGAAAGAGATTCATGAAGGAGAATGCGGACCGTATATGAATGGTCACCTCCTCGCCAAGAAAATTATGAGACTCGGATATTATTGGATGACTATCGAGTCGGATTGCAACCAGCATGTTAGATCCTGTCATCAATGTCGGGTATACGGCGACAGGATAAATGCGCCGCCAACCGAGTTACATCAAATGTCAGAACCCCGGCCATTCTGCATGTGGGGAATCGATATGATTGGCCCTATCAACCCAAAGGCCTCCAACGGACATCGCTTTATTCTGGTGGCTATTGATTATTTCACCAAATGGATTGAAGCCAGCTCATATGCCAATGTCACTGCGAATAGTGTAGCTAAATTCATCAAGCGAGATATCATTTCAAGATATGGAGTGCCAAGAGCCATCATTACGCACAATGGCTCCAATTTGAACAATAAGGTTGTCAATCAACTATTGGAACAATTTAAGGTACGACACCTTAATTCTTCACCTTACCGCCCACAAATGAATGGAGCCGTGGAAGCGGCAAACAAGAACATCAAGAAGATATTGGCTAAAACTGCTGAGAAATATAGAGATTGGCATGAGAGATTGCCATATGCTCTCATGGCTTATCGAACTTCAATACGTACTTCAACCGGGGCAACTCCCTACTCCTTGGTATACGGTATGGAAGCAATCCTACCAGGAGAGATGGAAATCCCCTCTTTAAGGATCCCGTCTCGAGCAGAACTCACGGAGGATGAGTGGAACCGATCGAGACACGAACAATTGAATTTGATTGATGAAAAGCGATTAAGGGCTATCTTCCATGGACAAAGTTATCAGAAGAAAGTGGCCAGAGCTTTTAACAAGAAGGTTAAGCCTAGAAATTTTGAAGCAGGAATGCCGATTGTGAAGAAAATGCTCCCAAATGCTCAACACCCAGGAGGCAAATTTACGCCAAATTATGAAGGCCCCTACGTGATTCAGAAAGTCTTATCCGGGGGAGCTCTTATACTTGTAAACATAGATGGAGAAGAATTTGCGAGTCCAAGAAATGCGGACGCCGTGAAGAGATATTACCCTTGAAATAAAATTGAGCTTCAAAGCGATTGATGAGCAGATTTGAGTCACATAGAGTTTTGCATTCGCATGACACTTGCATACATGCATCTGCATACATTTGTATTTTGCAGGAGAACCGGGAATCATGAAGAACTTCGCAGAGTAACTAATCAAAACAGGGAAGTTATTTGTTATTTTGGATTACAAATTTTGAATATCTTTAACTGATTGTTTCCTTTTGTTTTCTTACAGGAAATGGGAGTCAACATCCGAAGGATATAGAAAGAAGTCGCTTCGGGATTTAAAACTTTGAATATCTTTGAACCGATTGATTCCTTTTGTTTTTACAGGAATCGGGAGTCAACACATCCGAAGAAAACAGGAGGAAGTCGCTTCGGGATTTGAAATTTTGAACATTTTTAATCGATTGTTTCCTTTTGTTTTTATAGGAAATGGGAGTCAACATCCGGAGGAGATGAGAAGAAATCGCTTCGGAACTTAAAATTTTGAATATCTTGAACTGATTGTTTCCTTTTGTTTTTACAGGGGATAAAAGTCAATATTTGAAGAAGACAGGTTTGAGGTTCTCCTCCTTTACAAAGTATTTTCATACACCGTCGTGCTTGAAATTGAAAAACTTGGATTTATAGAGCCACAAGGCCCTTTCAAAGAGACATTCCCTTACAAGTTTCAGAAACATCTTTTGAATATATCTTTTGATGAGAATATTTTGCAAACAATGAATTTTGATGAAAACGCCCTGAGTTTTTATAAAAAGGGCACGTTTTGAAAGTTTTTCAAAAGAATGATCCTTCAGATGAAAAGAGGCAGGCGTTATCCTCAAACACGTCCCCGATACACTTGAGTGATGAATGAGAGTGATAGAGCGAAAGAGCTTAATTTTGGGACGTAAGGATCATTCGCGGTGATTACATGGATTGAAATGATGAAAGGCATTTCCATTTCAAAATTATCCATACACATTTATATCCCTTGATAACCAATCCGAGCCAAAAGGGAGAATTTTCTGAATATAACCCTGTCAAGAACCACCCCACACTGGGGCATATTTGGAGGTTCATTGGATAATTCTTTAGAGAAAAGATCAAGTAAGACTTTATTGTGCTAACTTGCATCAATCTTTTTGTGACAGCTTTGGGTGATTTCTGGCAGAGACTTGGAACACCTCAAAGTGAAGAAAAGCACTTCATTTCTATATCCCCAAACACTTGAACTTTGTTAAGCCAATTTGAGCCATTGAACATTCATTTCTAAACCCTTGTTGGTGATCACCTCCCCACACTGGGGCAAACAAAGGAATTACCAGCAATAAGTCAAAATGCATAATTTGGAAGAATTCTTGATACTGGTCTCAAAAGAGCCAGTCAATGCAAAAAAAATAATAAAGATTGAAAGGGCTAGAAAAATCAAAGTGCCTGGTAAAAGCAAGGCCAAAGCCCATGAAAAGAGCACCCCGAAAAGGGGCAAATCCTGAAGAAAAATCATCAAGATGAAAAGAGGAAAGTCCTCAAAATTAATTGAAGAAAGAATGATCATGAATTTACTGCAAAAGCAAATGAACGCTGGAAAAATGTCAAGGTGATCACCAAAGTTCACCCCTCTTTTAAAATATGGCCATTCTTAAAGAGCCCACCTTAAGCCAAGATACAACCCGTCACCAAAACTTTTCCGATCTAAGAGGTGTTTCAGGTTGATGTGAGAAATCACACAGGAAGCTACCGCTTAAAGAGGTAAGTACAACATTGTCTTATCATGTCTTCGTGGTTCTTGACTTGTAAACCCGAAAAAGCTATTGTTGATCAAGGTTCATTTCTAAGCCTCAAAATGAATATCCTTTGATAACCCTTTGACCTGGTCCGAATTACGGTCCCTTTTAAAATGCTTTCTCCGATTAGTCGGATTGTATGCATCTCGAATGATCCCGAAACCTCAAGGTTAGGTTTTACGTGAGCGGATTAGAATTTCAAGAAAAGCCTTCCCAAATGGTGAGAAGCCCTCTTGGATGAAGGAAAACCCTTTTGAAAAACTTTTAAAACAACCTTTTTGTAGAACACTCAGGATGTGTCATTCAAAATCCATCCTCAATGGAAATTTTAAACTTGTGATTGGACACATTTCCTTCGCAAATATACTTTGAAAATTTGTCCGGAATTCTAAAGTTTATTCCCAGAACTTAAAATTGTCTTTCTAATGATGTTTGATTGAACTTTCTGCAGGTTCCCTGGTGACCCCAAATCCTCAGAAAAGTTACCTTTTAAAGATTTGATTAACTTGGATTCTCTGCAGGTCTTCCGGCATCCCCGTGTCCTCAGATGGCACCCTCTCGGACGGTGAGTAGCTTCCTAGATGAAAGCCGATCTGCTTTTTAGAAAATTTAAAATAGGGTTTGAGCTTTTGTAGGTACACTAGTCAACCTAGGTCCTCAGATGGCACCCTCTCGGACGGTGAGTAGCTTCCTAGATGAAAGCCGATTTGCTTTTTAGAAAATTTGAAATAGGGTTTGAGCTTCTGTAGGTACACTAGTCAACCTAGGTCCTCAGATGGCACCCTCTCGGACGGTGAGTAGCTTCCTAGATGAAAGCCGATCTACTTTTTAGAAAATTTGAAATAGGGTTTGAGCTTCTGTAGGTATACTAGTCAACCTAGGTCCTCAGATGGCACCCTTCCGGACGGTGAGTAGCTTCCTAGATGAAAGCCGATCTGCCTTTTTAAATGGTGATTCCCCGCATAGAGGATAGCCAATCTCTTTTAAATAGGTGAAACCCCTTTGTTACAAGGGTGAACCTTCCTTTCGTACGGTGAGTAGCTTCCTAGATGAAAGCAGATCTGCCCCTTTTAAATGATGAATCCCTAGTGGATAGTCAATCCCATTTTGAATAGGTAAAATCCCTTTGTTACAAGGGTGAGCCTTCCTTTCAGATCTTCAAACCACCGCTCGACACCGGACGGACGCCGACCATTGCAAAATCACACCAAACCGTCTAAAGGTAATTCCGTACACTCAATTTTTCAACCTCGGATCAACAATCTCCGACTACAGATAGGTGAGCTACGGGTAAGTATCTCTCTCTTCTCATCTCTCTTTCACATGAAATGAGCATGAACTCAAATAATTCCCCACGGAGTTAGAGCTTAAACGGCAAAGGTAAAGCAATTGAATGTCAAGATTTATTTTCTTTAGATTTTTTCCCCAGCAGAGTCGATTAAGGATCCAGGTGTCACCTTGTCTTTGAAAGCAACCTCCAACCGAGATTACTTTCAAAGAGGGGCAACTGTTGACACCCGATTTTTAATCATTTTTTCTTTAGTTTTATTTTCCAAAATTCACTAAAAATCCACAAAAAATCAAAAAAAATTAAAAATCAACATTGGAAGCCTTGGCCAAGCTTAAGGAACCAATTTGGAACAAAAACTAATTTTTCATATTTTTCACATTTTTTAATATTTTCGAAAATAGGAAAGTACTTGAAAAATTCATAAAAAATACCTCACGAGGTCACAAAAATACACAAAAATGTTCAATGTTTTTCTCTTAATTCCCTTTTAATATGGACCTCAAGAAAAATTGAAAATTGAGTTCAATTTTAGGTGTCCCTTCACAACGCCTAGGGTTGAATTTGCATAAAAAATACTAATTGAGTCTTTTTATTTGCAATTTTTGCACATTTTGTGTCTAAACATTCAATTGCAGTTCCTTTGATCTTTAATTTGATCAATTGCACCCTCAATTGCACGAATTGGACTAATTAGACAAGAATCCCCAAATTATTTGCAATTTAGTCCCTCAATTGGCCAATTTTTGAAATTACTTTTAATTGAGGGGCCATCATAGTAAAATTGGACTGTCCCCCTATGTTTTTATGCATTCCAAATCAATTGGCATAGGTCTCATAGTCCAATTTGATCGAATTGGCATCCAATTGAACTTTTCCCCAAATTGGGAATTTAGAAAAATTTGGGGCTTTCGTGCAAATTGATGTGAAATTTTGGGTAAAAACACTTTTCTAGATAATATCCAGGGTCCTAAGTCCAATTTTGAGGTTTAATTACAGAAATTCCCCATCAATTGTGGTTAATTTTGAAAATTGTACAAAGAACACTGTCTGAACCGGTTCAGACCGGCCTGATCACCGGTCGGACCGGTCGAACCGGTCCAAACAGTGTCATCTTCTCCACGAGCACAGGTCGATTTGCAGAATTGAACATTGGATTTTGACGACCAAATTGAAGGGCAATTCTATCCTAATTGGTGCAATTCTTGCGGGGCTTTTGTTTTGCGTACCAAGATGCGTCGATCGCCACCGACAACGGGGCCGGTCGCTGCCGGAGCACGCCGGAATCGCCACTCAAAGGCGCCGAAGTCCGAAAGTCAATATTTCCAAGTTTGAGTGCAATTCTCGTCCGTTTTGGCTCAACGGTGGGTCTAACGGACAGTGACGGAATCACAACCGATTCCGTCACCGTCCGGCGACCAAAAATCACGTGGCTAACACGTGATTGCCTCGCCGACTCAAGCACCCGACACGCCCTTTTTTCAAAAAAGAAGTATAAAAGCCAAGGAAGGTTCTCGACGCAGAGAGGGCTCATTCGTGCTCACGAGACCAAACAAAATAGAGAGAGAGTGAGTTAGAGAGAGGGGCGAGTTCTCGCGCGACGCCATTGCCGGAGCTTCAAGCTTGGACCGCAACTTGCTCGGCCGGCCAATTCAGGCCAAATCGGAGCGCCGTTCCACTTCCAGAAGCTTCCTACCGCCTTGGAGAAGCGATCGCACTTAACCGATTGACCCGAGATCTCAAGAAACGGTGAGTCCAATTCTCGATTCTCTCTCTGCGTGTTCATGGTATCACGCCTTTGTGAGCATAATCGTTTCAATTTTTGTGTGCGTTTTGTCCTCCGAGCATCACTAACTCGGGTCGCATCTCTATTTTGCATCTATCTTGTTCGAAAACCCCGAGTCCGACCTCTAACCGATCACGGCCGGGTCGAACTTCGACCAGTTGATTCTAGCCACCGCGAGCTCGATCCGAGCTCAAGGTAAGTTCTCTTAACCTCCTATGATACTCATATGTGACTGAATTAGATTATTATGCTTCATACGCCGTGATTGAACTTCGCAACTATAGGTCCGTGTCGGCTTGATTAGTGCTGATTCTATGGATGAAATGCTTTGATTCCGAGGTATGTGGATCTAGAGGTTTAGGCGAGTCGAACGCCGTAGGTTTCATGTCATTCCGGCGAGATCTCACCGTTGGATCTCGCCGGAGAAATGTCAGCCGTCCGTTTGTCATCGTTGAGAGGTAGGAGACGATGGTGACGTGACTCGGTCAAATGGTCATGGGTCCAGGTGTCAAGCTCTCGTTGGTCCAGGTCATGCCGAGTCGGCTCGGCCGTTGGCGCGCGCGAACCGACTCGGATTCGATCGAACGGCTGAGATAAATCGATAGGTTTGATTTTCAGCCATTCGATCTTCTTTTTGTATTTTCGGATAATTAGTTTATTAGATAGAAATTAGAATAATATGGAAACGGCACCGTTTAGATCGATAGGCATGCGTCGTCGTTTAGGATAGATTAGGAATGGACGGTCCAGATTGAGTCTAGGTTAGATAGTGACCGTCCATGCATTTAATCGATCTGGCGTCGTTTTGGTAGGGATAGGACGAACGGCTTAGATTAGATTTAGGTTAGATCTTGACCGTCCGTTTAGTTAAGTAATGCAACGTCGTTTTGTTAATAAGCAAGTGAATGGCTCATATCGAGCCTCGCCTTCTAATTGTGACCGTCCGTTTGAATAGGCTGATTCGGCGTCGTTTTTGAAGCGAGCCCGAGGCGACGCCGTTTCATTTTAGCGAGGAGTCGACGGTTGAGATTAATTCCGAAGTTGATCTCAGCCGTCCACCTTTTTTTGTATATATATTTTCGGATATTAGGAATTAGTATTAGAAAATCAAAAAAATTAAATAGAAAAATAGATACGTTGTCGTTTTAGTGTGCCGAGCGGGTTCGTGGGCGGTCGGGCCGGGTTGACCGGTCGTTGACCGGGTCAACCCAGTCCAAAATATTAATAAAAAAATAAATAAATAATAAAAAGAAATTTCCAAAAATCCAAAAAAATTGTAAAAATACTTAGAAAATTCATAAAAATTCCCAGATTTTCACAAAAAAATTTCTAAAAATTCCTAGATCGATTCGAGACTCATAAAGTCTGGATCGAGATTTTCGAGACTTTGAAGGTCGATTTACGTTGATCCGAAAAATTTCCAATATTTTTAGAAAATAAATAAAAAATTCAAAAAATTAGAAAAATTAGAAAAATTCCATAAAATCACAAAAAATGGGAAATGGCCACATTCAATTGGCCCGACCCCAATTTTGTGATTTTCGGGTCCCGAACCCCAAAAATGACCATTCTACCCTTCTAGGCCTTCCGCCCCAAATTTTCGCCAAATTACCCCGAAACCCGAATTTGATTTTTGTGTGGGACGATAGGGCCATTTTAGACATGTCAAACCTTGATTGATTGATTTGATTGCTTGTGATGATTTTGATTGCACATTAAATTTTTCCGATTGTGATTGTTAGGATAGAAAATCCCCATCCGCATGAATACTTAGAATTGTTAGGACTTACCTCATCCGATATCGCATCTGCATGAATTCTTAGGTTAGAAATACACTCAACATCGGTAACCGAAAGGGCGTCAATTTGAATCTTGGCGTAACCAAGTCCCCGGACGCAATAATCTCTGGTTTTCGCGGAACCGAACGGTTTCTCCCGACCGCTCGGTAGGGTTTTCCGATCATACCCTCCAATAAATTGATCGGTGGCGACTCCAAAATTGCATGTACACATCGCACATGCCACTTGACCACACAAGGTCAATTTCGATATTTGATAAATTTTACCCGACATCGCGATTCGAGTAATGGGTCTTGGGAGAGACCCGCGATCCCTAAAATATATATCCCGCCGACAACCGGGGTTAAAAAAGAGAGAAAGGGATCGGCTCGTTAACCCTCTCACCACCGGAAACCCTCATGGGGGGGGGAAATTTCCGGAGGGTCGCGACACATTGCAGCACAAAATTGGTGGCCCATATATCAAATGGATGTCAAATCGGCATTCCCGAATGGTGTTCTTGAAGAAGAAATTTATGTCAAACAACCACTTGGGTTTGTTGTGAAAGGTCATGAAGACAAAGTGCTGAGATTGAAGAAAGCTTTGTATGGGCTTAAGCAAGCTCGAAGAGCTTGGAACTCCAGAATCGATGCTTATTTCAAGGCGAATGGCTTCGAACAATGTCCGTACGAACATGCTCTCTACTTGAAGCACGAGAAAGGTGATGTTTTATTGGCATGTTTATACGTCGATGATCTTGTCTTCACAAGAAATAATTCTGGATTGTTCGACACTTTTAAAGCGTTGATGGTGAAAGAGTTTGAGATGACAGATAATGGTCTCATGAATTATTTTCTGGGTGTCGAAGTAAAGCAAAATGCAGATGGGATTTTATTTCCCAGAAAGGATATGCTGAAAATATCCTTGAGAAATTCAATATGAAAAATTGCACTTCGGTTAATACTCCGATGGATTGTGGTGCAAAACCGTCGAAGTTCGATGAAGGTGTCGGTGTTGATTCGACATATTATAGAAGCTTGATTGGAAGCTTGAGGTATTTGACCTGTACCAAACCCGATATCATGTGCAGTATCGGAATTGTGAGTCGATATATGGAGAATCCGAAGACATCTCATCTTAAAGCAAATAAGACGATACTTCGGTACATCAAAGGTACTATCTCTCTTGGCTTGTATTATTATCAATCTAAACTATTTCAACTCGGAGGTTATTCAGATAGTGACTATGGGGGAGATGTAGATGACCGAAAGAGCACTACGGGTTTTGCATTTTATCCGGGTGAAACCGCTTTTACATGGTCATCAAAGAAGCAATCCAGTGTTACTCTATCGACATGTGAAGCGGAGTATGTTGCTGCATCATCGTGTGTATGTCATGCGATATGGTTGAGAAAGTTGCTAAAAGAAATCTATATGGAGCAAAAGGATGCAACGGAAATTTTTGTTGATAATGTTTCTGCCATTGCTTTGGCAAAGAATCCAGTTTTTCATGAAAGGAGCAAGCATATCGATGTTCGATATCATTTTATTCGAGAACAAGTTAGTGACAAACAAATCGAAGTTGTGCACGTAAAGACCGGTGATCAAGTCGCAGATATTTTTACGAAACCTCTCAAGATCGAAGTGTTTCAAAAATTTAGAAGTTTACTTGGAATGATCGACGGAAGAGAATTTGGTTTAAGGGGGAGTTTTGTTGGAAATTAAACCAAATTCATTAAGTATTGCCAAGGTTTCGATGAGTCCATTAGACTCCCAAGGCGCATGTACGTGCTAGTGCATGAATCAAGAATTTTCTTTAATGCTTTGTAGTCTCTCCAAGTGTCTTTTAGAGTTACAATGTTTTGATTAATGCATTTAGTTGTTCTTTATTTATGAGTCGTGTAATTGAAGAGTCATTGTATTATGCCTATATAAAAGCTTGTCTTGTAACCATTTCTGTGTGGGTGAATCGATTGTGAATACAGTATATTGAAAAACCACATTTCGTCTCATCTTCCTTGTGTGAACAAAGTTCCTTTGTGAGTGCTTGTTGAGTGCCCCACAGTCGATTTCTCCCAACAAAAGTTGACGTAGATTCAAGGGAGTTTGTGATAATGGCTATAAGAGGGGAATCATGGAGAGTTCCCTCTGGATACTTTCTGAATGTGAAGGATACTTAAGAGAGAGAAGAGTCCGATGAATATGACAAGCACTTAGAAAGGGTACGCTAGGGCGATAGGAAGTTCATGAGAGATGCCATCAAAAGAGGCAAGATAATTGATAATCTTGGCCAAGACAGCGGTGGATACAATTTTAAAGTTCTATATTCCCCCCCGTTAAGCTTCTATGCTGATCCGGAGGATGTAGTTCCGGACGGCTAGGGAGGTATGAACGACCCCGAAAAACGTGAAATTACTAGGGTAATTGACAAAGAAACCCGGATACATGGCCGAATGCGGGGAGAGAACCAAGGTATTCAGACACGATTAGTAAATATGGAGAAACGCTCGAACCATTTGGAAAATCAAATGACCTAAGTGATTGCAACGCTAGAAATGAAGACACTCTTCCTTGCTACACCAGGGGCAGCTCTGACAGCCTCGGATCCTTCGTTGACCGTCTAACTAGATTCTTTTAATGCCTTGAACACCGACCAGACCCTAAAGACAGAAATCCCTCCAAAGATCACACCTATGAATATCAAACTCGAGATAAAGAAAAAAAGGAAACTCCTCTACTACCGAAGAAAGGGAAATTAATGGAGAAAAAACGCACCAAAGTGATAGATGGCTTGTGAGAAAGGCACCCGAGATGCAATTTAGATGGCAATATCTGATTTATGAGGTTAATGAACCTTTTGAGGCATTCATGCCAAACTCTCCGAAATAAGAGAATCTATCAGAATCGGCTCCCGCTCAGGGTAACACATCTTACGGAATGCCTAGAGTTTTCGAGTTCAAGAAGAAACCACCAGCGCAGTTTACACTACTTCCCATGCCACTTTCAAAACTACTCCTAATACTCTTAGAAAGGGAAATAGTGACTAAGAAAGTGTCAAGGTATAATCCTCCCAAGTTCAAAGGTTAGGATGAAACCAAGTCGTGCGCCTACCATACGGGAGAGAAAGGGCATAGCATATATAGTTGTGTTCGACTCAATATTAAGGTGCGGAAGCTCATTGACAATGGTATTTTGGATTTCAAGGAAACAAAGCAAAACGGGCAACAAGACTCGTTGCTGGAAAATTGAGAGGGCAAACATGGCATACGTAGATGACCGTAGCAAAGATTATGTCATCCTTACTAGTTGAATGAGCTGTAATAGTGGCTTATGTGGATAAGGAAGTCACTTCCTCCTTTCCATCATCACTCTTCAGCTTGCTTGTATTTTAGTTCATCTGCAATTTCAAGTTCAATCGTCGCCTCATCAATTCCTATGTAAAAAAAAAACAATAAAAAAAAGAAAAAAACAAAAAGGATAGAAAAAAGGAAAAAAAGACAAAAAAAAAAAAGAAAAAAAGAAAAAAGAAAAAATGAGAGGAAAGAACATCCTTCGATCTCGAGCAGTTGGTCCAAGCGGTTCTTCTTATAACGCAGCCCTACTAGTAAATTTCGATAGAATACATATGCACGTTTTATTAAGGACGTGCGGGAATATCCCAAACTAGCCCGATGATGATATTCATCTTTGATTTTCGAAGATTTGAGGCCTGGATTCCCACACACTTCCTACTTTTCAAATGGATTTTAGAGGAATGGATATGTCCGATGACATGAGGACTAGTTCCCTTTTTCCTAACTCTTTCTTTGAAAATGCCTTTCAAAAAAAATTTTCAAAACCTCATGCATAATCGTTAATCCCACTTAGATAATGATTTGTGCAGAATGTTCTTAAGGAATGGTACTTCAAGAAGGTTGAAAATAATCGACAACCCAAGCCACTGGGATAAATATTTGAAAGCAGACAAATGGATCTTACTTGTGACAAACTTCTCACCAAGAGAGCATATTGAGGTAAAGCTACTAAGACCGTTGTGATAAGCAACGAGACATGGCCCTCTGGGGCAAGATATCTTGAGAGAGATAATATCCTCAAGCATTGAAAGAACAACACTTCGAATGGGGTATTCTATTCCTAAAAAATTCAAATAAAGTCGGAATGTGAATTAATATTTGTTTCTTCATATACAGGTGAAAAGAGACATGAAACCCCAAATAAGAGATATCTCCAAATTGGATAAGGAATTGCACAGGGACTGTGAAATAAGATTAAGGCATTCAATTGGGGCAAATGCCACCTGACCAGGGCAAATGGATCGTTGATGTGACCAAGGGTTTTCTCATGAACAACACCTTCAAGCATGGAGGAAAAGATTCGACAAAGATTGTCCATATCAATATAAAATATTGAAATGGACTCCATTAAAAGAAACCATCGACACGACAAAAAAAGAGTAGTTGGGTTTGGCCTCCAATTTATCTCTTTTCTTTTCAGTTGCTAACATAAATCCATTTCATGTTTTGACATAATGTGTTGAGAAGACTTGAGAACAACCTCCAATGAAGGCAAAACATCAATCCAAGATGGCCGATTCCTACAAACTGTTCACTTGCGCTTCAAGCAAATACATAATCAAGAGGACTCGATGTTATGGTGGATAGGAATTCTCCACCGTGGCAGGCAGGTAAGTATCCCTTTCCTTATCTCTTAGAGCTTAAACTTTTCGGAACCACTTCACTTACATTCCAACTTAGAAAATTCTTAGAGCCATTGAAATTTCGAAGAGTCTAGAGATATACAATAATCCCGGAGTAGAGCTGATTCGAGCATGAATACCGGGAATGCCTACGGAGTAAGAAGTACCCGGCCACTTCCCAACATCAATCAAGAATACAAGCTACACGTACAACCGGCACAGACTCCTTGGCTTGAACACCAACCTTCTGCTGGTGCATTTCCCGTGTTCAATCAAGTTACCATGCCTGATCTTCGAGGATTAAGTTTCTCCACTACGTAACTTAAACAAATGCAACTAGAGGATCAGATGAGGCGCTACACTAAGTATTCCCATTTTTCTAGTCTCCGAATGGAAGGCGTTTCTAGCAACAGATCAATTAATCATCTCTACGAGTTCCTGGGCAATGATGAAAGCTCAAGCTCAAGGAATCGATCGCTCAGGGCGAAAATAGAGTGGAAAATCTGTCACAAGTGTTAGCAAGTAACAATACCCAATTCGAGCACCAATTGCTCGAAGAACCGTAAGATTACCTTGATGATGAGCTTGTCATCTTGATCAACCAATTTAAAGATGATGGGCCTTGGAAGTTGTAAACAGAAGTCAACTATTATGGATCCTCAACATCGGCCATCTGTACCCAATCCAATATGTAACTAGTCGATTATTAGAGTGGCCCGCAAAAGAGGCGGAACCAATCTTGCATGAACGCACCTTTAATTCCATGTATAGTTCCCCTGCGTGGGATATTTCTTTACTTTCTAGGTGTCTAGAATTTATCTAGAGCTAAAGGGCAAATTTTCTCTTCTCTTATCAAATGCGTAAGTTCCTTGTTAAGCCAAACCTATAGCAAATCAATTTATGGACGACGACTCTAAAAACTGTAAAGAGAGGTTCTAAATAGCCTTACATGGGGGAATACGAATAAAAGCCCAAGCGGGCTCGAAGATATGTAACTCCATATCGTTCCAATTGGCCTTCAGTCATTTCAAACTCTAATTTGAGCTTATTTCATTCTCAACAGGAGATCGCCAACTGCTTTGAGAACAATATAGCAAAAAGTGAACCACCCACGGACGTCAACAACACCACAGCCTAGTGGTTGGGGGAATGACAGTGGTCCGGGGCGCCTCGGGTTCGATCTCGAAGTTTGGCATCAATGTACAAAGATTAATAAAAGCTTTTTACTTGGCAGTCCAGTACCGGTCGAATTTCGACCCGGATGGTTATAGAACCTGGAGTAAATTTTGAAACTTTGATGGCTACAAATTCATTTATTCATTTTTTGCCAAGTAGCCAAGCTGGTAAAATAAAATCACAGAGCACCTAAAAGGAGATAACATCCCGCAAGTACTTGGGAAGAATCAATACTGAAAGTTTAAAATAAACCGAAGAATCACTCAATGATGTTTAGATGAGGAATCTAAGCATAGTTGATCTTCAAACAGCCTTTCCAATCTTTGCGTAAATCGCCCCAATGCCAGAAGTCCAACCCTTGACTCAAGGCAGATTTCGGGGGCAAGTCCGGATGTTTCCCAATCAGAATAACCCTTCAGAATCGAAAATGGGCAAACCCACAAGAAACCCCGGCCTTAGAAAGGGAGTATATCTTCTTTAACCCATTCAGCTTTGAAGATAATACTCTATTTCTTCTTGCAAGGACATACAATCCGATCCGGATGAGCTGCCCTCTTCAATTCAAGTTCGTAAGAAACACATACAATGGTAACGCAGTATCGTTTCAATTCTTTTAGAATATGAGAACATACATTGACACTTTCCCTTTTGCTTTTTATGGGGGTCATCACCTTTCCGGATAGGGAAGTATCTCTTCTCCTTGAAACGCAATGAAATGAGAAATTTTTGGAACCTCTGACAATGTCATGTAGACAACAAAGATTCACAATTCATTCATAGGAACAAAGGCAACCCACGATCCTCTTTCCTAAGAATTTTCTTACCGGCTTGCGTAATTTGTTCGACATTATTTTCATGAAACCTCACGAGTTATTGAAAGTTATTGATTTATGTATGATTATTCTTCATGTTCAATTTATCAACTCCGAATAAAGAGTGTGAACTACATGAGATACGTCGAATGTATAGAATGGGACATGATAGGATGATGAAAGGCAATCCTCTTCCAAACACGTTCCAAGTACATTTTTCCCAAGCGAGATGAACGGTGGCTAAATTTTGCACTCCTTAAGGTAAAAGGTTTTCTCGCAAAAGGCACGATAGCCGAAGTGACGGAGGCATTCATTTCTCTATCCTAAACACTACAAGTTATCCGTTGATTAACCCATTTGAGCGGAGGTTTCCTTTTTACAACCCTGTCAAGAACCATCCCACATTGGGGCAAAATAGATGTAATTCCATTAGCATCATGAGGCAAATGGTTAGAAATTTTCGTGCTCGGACGAACATCAATCTTCGGGTGTTTCTTTGCATTGTACTAGAGCTTTAATTCAAGTGCCTTAGGATGACGAAGAGCATTTCTTCCTCTATCCTACACATTTATATCCATTTGCACAACCCATTTGAGCCTGCAAATTCATTTCTAAAAGCCCTTATTGGTGATCATTGTTGTCCCAAAGCAAATATGGCCCAGCTTTGAGTAGAAGGACTTGAAAAGTCAGATCAACATAAAATCTCCGAATGAACTTATCAAGATACTGAAAAATGCAGCAGTAAAAGAGAGGCGAGAGTAAAAGAAAAAAGAGAGCAAAGGTTGATTCTACTGAAAATTCTTGGGCATTTAAAAAGCAAAGTGTCTACCAAAAGTAAGGTCAATGCCCATTCAATTCATTGTTCATTTGTAGAATACATCTGAATTTAAATGCACAATTCTCTTGTAAATCTCAAAAGGGGTTGAGAGAAAAATTCCCATTAAGTGTTAAATTGTAAAATGCAATCCTCAGCTCATACCATCCTCAAAGCAATAGTGGTATTCCAAAAGGCCAAGATCGGTGACAATATTGCAATGATCACTAACATCAACCCGCTTCTCATACATTTTCCGAGCCAAAATGAACCCTTTCTTTTCTATGTCCCCAAATCATAACCTACATTACAACCCTTCAAAAGTCTTTTATGACTAGGGCACTTGAGGTAATGTGGAGTTCAATGATTTTAAGCATCGCTTGAAGAAGTTCTAGCAAAATTATTTCTCTCTCATTTTTGTAGGATTCTTGACTTGTAAACTCGGAGTAGATGATAAAGAAATTCATTTAAATAGCCTTGACTTAACTGGAACCTCCTTTGTAAACCTTTGGCTTAGCCCTCATTGCGGTCCTCATTAAAACCTCCGGATCGGATCGATCGTACCAATTGCGAGATTAATCATTGTTGAGAAAAATCCCTAGACGGTTTTGAAATTGACCAAACAATCCAAGTACTCTTGTGTTTTGAGATAATGCCGTGATTTACTTGTTTTATAGATTATCCTTTGATGCGGGGATGCACGGGATTGAATCTGGCAAAAGGATTTGGCTCAGAAGTTGTTTCTGAGAGTCTCAAACGTTGGTTCGAGCTCAAACGATGAGCGGGGATAGCTCAGACGTTGGAATGAAGCTCAAGCTCTAAGAGAAGCACTTCACGAGCAATAATCAGAACTTCAAAAGGAATACAAATTGAGCTTAATTGATGCATATTAACGGACGCCATCGAGCTGGATCATTCTTGAAGATTCTCGATGACAGAGATCAATCAAGGATGCGGAACCAAGAAGACAAACAAAGACTTTCCAAATGGAAGAAACCATCTATGGAAACCCGAAATCATAATTGATGCAGACAGAGTGTATCGCAACGAGCAAGTAATTCAATTGATGTAGGATATGTAATGTGATCAATGCGCGCTGTTCGTGTGCAGTTTAGCTATCACAATATATCTAGAGTGATCAAAGTAAGAGATAAGGAAAACTGCAAGAAGGTTTATAGTGGTTCGGCTTTAGTTAAGCCTACATCCACTTCTTCCGTTGACAGCCAATCGGCCGGATTCCACTAGTAAGCTTCTCGGAGGTTACGGATCGGTGATCTCCTTCACACGCAAGACTTCACACCTAGCGCTCAACATTCGTGTGTACATCTCCTCACAATTACAATGCATGGATCAAGAAGTGTATTGAAATGGAGTTCACTCTATCTAGGAATTATGAACACTTTTCCCTCTTAACGCCGATCTTTCTTTCCCTTCGTCTTCGAGATGTCTTTTGTACTCTTCCGCCTCCAATCTAGCTGTTGCAACGCATCCAGAAGGGATCTCTCTAAATCTACCCTTTTGGACGAGATGATTACCAAAAGAAGATCTCTTAGCCGTTGGGGATCGCCAAAGGAAAGTCTTCCCCGCTTGGATCAAATCGCCCATACAATTATGATACCGGGTTTCCATAGATGGTTTCTTCTATTTGGAAAGTCTTTGTTTGTCTTCTTGATTTCGCATCCTTGATTAATCTCTGTCACCGAGAATCTTCAAGAATGATCCAGCTCGATGCGTTGCAACGGCTAGACTAGAGGCGGAAGAGTACAAAAGACATCTCGAAGACGAAGGGAAAGAAAGATCGGCGTTAAGAGGGAAAAGTGTTCATAATTTCTAGATAGAGTGAACTCCATTTCAATACACTTCTTGATCTATGCATTGCAATTGTGAAGAGGTGTACACACGAGTGTTGAGCGCTAGGTGTGAAGTCTTGCGTGTCAAGGAAATCAACGATCTGTAACCTCCGAGCGGTTTACTAGTGGAATCCAACCGATTGCCTGTCAGCCGAAGAAGTGGACGTAGGCTTAACCAAAGTCGAACCACTATAAACCCTCCGTGTAGTTTTCCTTATCTCTTACTTTGATCACTCTAGATATATTGTGATAGCTAAACTGCATACGAACAGCGCACATTGATCACATTACATATTCTGCATCAATTGAATTACTTGCTCGTTGCGATACACTCTGTCTCCATCATCCGAGATCTCTGTTTTACGCCGTGTGATCTAAATTCCGCAATAAATTCTTAAAATCACACTCTATCACCTATTCACCGCCTCTAGGTGAAATCGCTAGCCACCAATAATTGGTATCAGAGCAAAGTGCTCATATTTTGTGAAGTATGTTTACTTTTGAGCTAATGATCTTTATGGCTAGCAATTTCTTTCCTTCTTGGATCGAAGGTGGAAGCAACAACAAGCCACCATACTTTGAAGGAAAAGATTATAGCAATTGGCGTAACAAATTTAAAGCATTCCTCGGATGCCGGGATCCTCAAATCCGGGATGTCGTACAAAGAGGAGTAAAACCAACGGTAGAGACTATAAGTGCAGGGGACAACACAACGCCAACAACTGCTCTATCCGCAAATGAAATAACCAAGAGAGATGTTCTTGATGCAAAGGCTATTTATTCATTTTACAGTGCATTATCTCATACTGAATATAAACGTATTGCATATTGCTCCTCATCGGAAGAAATATGGGATAAGCTTCACCTCACCTATGAAGGAACATACAAAGTAAAGGAGACAAAAGTCAATTTTCTACTCGGACAATATGAAGCATTCAAAATGAAGCCTGAAGAGACAGTGAAAGAAATGTTTGACAGGTTCACTGAAATAGTGAATGGTCTCACATATCACGGGCATCCAGTTTCTAGACCGATGAGAATCAACAAGCTACTCCGAGCTCTTACAAAGGAATGGGACAACGTTAAAACTTCCATTCGAGAGACTCAAAGAATATCTCCCTTATCAATGGACGAGCTCATTGGAACTCTTCAATCTTATGAAGAAGAAAGAATCAATAATGAAACCACAACTAGAGGTAAGAAGTTAATTGCCTTAAAATCTAATGTTGATTCTAACGTTCCAGATTCTCAAGACGAAGATGATGAAGAACTAGCGCTCATGGTCAAAAGATTCAAAAGAATGGCTAAACAAGGTAGGAACTTCAAAGACAAAATGGATCTCGGATGATACAATCAGAGAAGATCATCCGACACCAAAATTGAAAGCCAAGAAGTCATTTGTTACGAATGTAAGAAAAGAGGCCACATCAAACCCAGTTGCCCACTATTAAAGAAGAAAGGCAAGGATGAGAAATCCAAGAAAGCATTGAAAGCAGAGACTTGGAGCGACATCGAATGTGAAAGTGATGAAGAATACGCAAATGTTTGTCTAATGGCAGACTCAAATGATGATCTTGAGGTAACTTATTCAAACATCTCACCTAAAGTATCTGCGTATATAGATGAGCTATGTTTGGAATACAAGACTACTCTCAAGAGACTTTCCGAACCGAAAAAGGAAGTAGCTGTTTTTAAACAAAAGGATATTTCGCAAAAAGATAAAATCAGTTTTCTCGAAAAAGAATCTTGTCAACTAAATGAGAAATCTGACTTTATATCTTGTGAAAATGCGCAATTGAAATCAAGGGTGGAAGCTCTCGAAAAGGAGAACGATTTCTTGAAAAAGGAAAGAAATCCTCTTAAAGAGGAAAACGTTTCTACGAAAAAGGAAAAAGATCTTTTAAAAAAAAAAGAACTCCATCTTGAGAAAGTCAGTTTTGGAGATACACAAAAAATTCTCATCCAGTTCAAAAACTTTGCAACATATACTTTCTATACAAGTTCTCTACTACAACAAGTTAGGACTTGGTTTTCAAATGGAAAGTGATGAGAAAAATTATTTTCCGACAAGAAAAGAAAGACTTAAGCAGCGACCTTCTAAACGCGCTTACGTGAGTCACTTTAGGAAACAATTTGTAAGATTTGAAGGACAACATCTCTCGGGATGTTCATATTGTGGTGATTTGAAACATTCCAGGAGCTACCGCTTAAAGATCAATCGACCAACACGTAACATTCTTAGATACACTTATACGGTTAACCTCAAAGGACCCAAACAAATTTGGGTACCAAAGAAAAAGTGAAAATCTTTGATCATTGCAGGTATCGAACAAAAGAAGAGACAAATGGTACCTTGATAGCGGTTACTCTAGACATATGACTGGTGACTCATCCATGTTCATTGATTTTGAAAATCTTGATAGAGGAAACATTTCCTTTGGAGGCAACAACAAAGAAACGATTATCGACAAAGGAACTGTGAAGATTAGCAATCTACTCATCAAAGATGTTTCATTAGTCAAGAGTTTGAACTTCAATCTTGTTAGTATTAGCCAACTATGCGATATTGGATGAAAAGTTTCTTTTACGGAAAATAAGTGCTTAGGTACAAGCCAAGACAACAAGTCATCATTTACCGGATGAAGATATGGCAACATGTACCTTTTGGACACATCGTCTAAGAATGAAAAATGTCTTTTATCCGTCAAAGACGACCCAAAACTATGGCACAGGACGCTAGGACACATAAGCTTCAAGCAAATCAACAAACTTTTCAAAAAGAAACTTGTGAGAGGACTTCCAAATGTCGGATTCGAAAAGACAAAACTTTACGAAGCATGCACACTTGGAAAGCAAGTAAGAAATTCCTACAAATCCATAAATAAAGTCATTACTACCCATGCTCTGCAGCTGTTACACATGAATATTTTCCGACCTACTCGAACACGTAGTATTGGAGGTAAAAAGTATTGTCTTGTTATTATGGATGACTACACTAGATTCACATGGGTATTCTTTATTACTCACAAGAGTGATGCATTCTCATTCTTTAAAACCTTTTTTAAGAAAATTCAAAATGAAAAAGGTTATTCAATCACAAGCATCAAAACTGATCACGAAGGTGAATTTGAAAATCACTACTTTGCAGAATTTTGTGATCAAAATGGTTTTCAATACAATTTTTCCTCTACATATACTCCTCAACAAAATGGAGTTGTTGAAAGGAAAAATAGATCGTTACAAGAAATGACACGAACCTTTTTAATTGAAAGCAAAGCTCCACCCCATTTCTGAAATGGAGCTATTTCAACTACCTGTTATATTATCAATCGTGTTTTCCTCATACCATTGATTGAGAAAACTCCCTATGAACTCTACAAGGGAAGGAAGCCAAATATTTCATACTTTCATGTGTTTGGATGTAAATGTTATATTCTTAAGAATGCAAGTGATCGGTTTGATAAGTTTGATGAAAGATCATATAAAGGTGTATTCTTGGGATACTCCACAACTACTAAAGCTTACCGAGTCTTCAACAAGAACGCTCAGACAGTCGAAGAATCAATGAATGTGAAATTTGAAGGTGAGCGGACCACTCGGACGATAGATGCTGAAGAAATAATAAGATCCGAGAATCAGAAATCATCATCCGATGAGGAAAAACCATCATCCGAAGACGCAGAACCAGATGAAACCTCTCAGAACATGGAGAACACTTCGCAAAGCACATCATCTGAAGATTCAAATGATGAAGATTTCACCGAGACTGAACATGACAAATCAAATAGGAGCTAGAAATACAGATCCAGTCATCCCGCAAATTAGGTCATTGGAAATATAGATGAAGGAGTCAGAACCATATCCAAACTCAAGGATATGATAAATGCCTTTGCTCTAGTTTCTAAAGTCGAACTCAAAAAACTTGAAGAAGCTCTTGAAGATGAAAGTCGGATCGAAGCTATGCAACAAGAGTTACAACAATTCGGATCGAATCAAGTTTGGGAACTTGTACCCGAACAAAAGAATCATCCTGTTATTAGAACCAAATTGGTTTTCCATAATAAGCTAGATGACAAAGGAAAAGTAATCGGGAACAAAGCAAGGCTCGTTGCAAAAGGGTACTCACGGGAAGAAGGGATTAATTACGATGAAACCTATGCACCAAGAGCAAGACCGGAATCTATCATATTGCTACTCGCTTACGGCTGCCACCATGACTTCAAGTTGTACCAAATGGATGTTAAAAGCGTATTTCTCAATGGATATACAAGGAGGAAGTTTATGTCAAACAACCTCTAAGCTTTGAAGATCCAAAGAACTCAAATCATGTGTACAAGTTGAAGAAAGCTCTTTACGGATCAAGCAAGCATCCCGGAGCCCGGTATGAAAGGTTAAGTAATTTTCTTACTAAAAAGGGTTTCGAAAAAGGTAAAGTTGATACAACTCTATTTATCAGAAGGGAAGGTAAAGACATTCTGCTTATCCAAATATATGTTGATGATATTATATTTGGCTCGTCTAACCAATATCTTTGTAAGAACTTCTCTCGGACCATGCATAATGAGTTCGAGATGAGCATGATGAGAAAACTCAAATTCTTCCTAGAACTACAAGTAAATCGGACTAATCGGGGCACATACATACATCAAGAAAAATATGTCTTGGAACTAGTGAAGAAATGTGGTCAAAATAACTGCAAGAAAACAGAATCGCCGATGTCTACCTCATCCAAATTGGATAAGGATGAACATGGCAAATAGGTTGATCAGAAGCTATACGGGAGCATGATTGGTTCTTTGTTATACCTTACTGCTTTTCAACCCGATATTATATTCGGTGTGTGCATGTGTGCGAGATTTCAATCTAATCCTAAAGAATCTCATATGTCTACTGTCAAAAGAATCATCAAGTACATAGGAACTAATCCTAACTTAGGATTATGGTATCCCAAAACATCAGATCTTTTATTACATGGCTATTCGGATGCTGATCTTGCAGGTTGTAAGTTGGATAGAAAAAGTACTTCAGGCATATGTCAACTTCTAAGATCTATGCTAGTGTCTTGGTTCTCCAAGAAAAAGAACACCGTAGCTCTATCAACTGCAGAAGCTGAATATGTAGCACTAGGGAGCTGTTGTGCTCAAATCCTTTGGATGAAGCAACAATTGAAGGACTTTGGTGTTGAAGCTCACAACGTGGAAATCAAATGTGACAACAAAAGTGCTATCAACCTCACAAAGAATCTAGTTCTACACTCACGAGCTAAGCATATTGAAATCAAGCATCATTTTATTCGTGATCATGTGCATAACTGTGATGTTAACATTCAATTTGTTGATTCTAAACATCAATTAGTTGATATATTCACTAAGACACTTGACAAAAATACATTTGAGTACATTAGACAAGAATTGGATATTACCAAGATTTCCATTTGAACTGAGATCTAGACGGGAGAAATTGCCTCAGAACTTGAAAATATCATCTAAAGACTTTCAACGACTTCAAAGCTTGGAAACGTCATCCGAAGGAACTCAAAGATCTCGGAACTTAGAGGACCATCCGAAGACAACATCTTCTGAGTAGATACGACAAAAGATTTGATCGTTCGAAATCTTGGTGCGTAAGTCGATTTTATTTTTGGTAACAAATAAGGTACGCATCAACACAATCTTCTTAAATATTCGGCAAATATTATGTGATTGTGCTGAATGTTCCGATTGAATATTTGATTGCCTTGATTGAAATTAAATTAATTGAGCTGAAATATTCTCAAAATATTTTCAAAAGAATTTCCTATTTTATTAAAATCAGGATCATCTCTTGTAGAATTTTTCCTTCTTTCTAAATCGAAATTATCTCTCCAACTTTTAAAAAGCTGGCTTTCACACTCATTTTCTTCCAAAGCTCTCGATAGTCCTCCATAACCTCAGAATCCTAAAACTATGAACACCTTTCAATCCTCATGGACCCCAAAAATACCCCATTCTCAACAAAATACGCTGATCTATCTCAAAGTGATCTAGAGAATGAAGATCACCTTCCCTTCGAAGAGTTCATTGAAAAAGTCAGAAAAGAAAGAACAACAATCATAAAAGCAAAGCATGAAATATTGGAAGAAGAAGACATCTATCATAAAGAGATATTGGTAGAACACCAAGACGCTATAGTTGAAAATCGTGAAGAAGAAACTGATGATCCAACGCAACCAATTGAGAGCTAAGGAGAAAAATCTTAGGGGGAGGACATAGAAACAGAACCAAGCATTGAAGAAGAAGAAATGAGTCAGAATAATGACTCTGACTCGTTGGAGGATGTCCTGTACTACCGGAGCGAGACGAAGCACCAAACCACCGGAATGTATAATATGCTCTTTCAAGAGACAGGAGAAATGAGAGAAAGGCTGATGGAAGAGTTCGGTGCACCGACACAGGACCTTTCGGAGAAAACAAGACAAACCCTCTTCAAAGCCGACAGATTAACCAAGACGATGGATACACTTCGGGACTCCACCAAACAAAAGCTGGAAGAATTCTCAAAACTAGTTCCGATGAAATTCCCACAAGACTTTATACTATCCACAGCACCACAAAGCTCCTCACAACCAACTCGGCGGGAATCTGACTAGCGTTCTGAATCGGTAAGATCTCTCACTGCTAAAAAGGCTGCTTTCTACCTTGAAAGGAAATAAGGCTGGCCAAAGTTGTTAAGAAGACAATTCTTACAGCTTGACAGAAAGAAGACGATGAGAAAACCGTGAAAGCTTTGATAAAGCACAACGGGTTCGTCTCGGAGCAAGAAGTGATCAAATATGCAACCAAGCTAACCGAGGAAGAATTGAGGAAGGCCTCACCGAAAGGAGCTCAAACTAATAACGAGTTGAATCTTAATGATTTCTACATTCATGATCTCCTTCATTTTGCAAGGAAAATGAGCAAGACTTTGCTCGAGCGGAATATGCAAGAGCAGTGGTGGAAGAACGCAAATTGGATCCAAGCTACATCCTGACCAGAATACATGCTCTTGAAAAGCTATTTGCTGAGATAAACAGGGATATCGTCCAGAAAATTCAACAAGACAAACATGATTACACTCAAGGAGAATAGAGTCACTGCTGGGAAACAAAGAAACCAGAAATCTCGACACGAGACAAACTATAGGATATTCTGTTCAAGTAGGGTGAATGCAAAGATAACTTGAGGAAGTTCAGCATAGAATTAAACATTGAAATGACTACGATCAAAGAATAACCGAGTTTGAAGGGACAGATCCTAAAAAAAGATATGAACAACAAGTAACATCTCGGAGGCCTCGAGCTCGAACAGGCTAAAAAGAACTCGCACAAGATAGCAAATGAAGTCAATGAAAAACTGTCTCAAATGACACGAGTTGTCGTGTTTCAGATCTATTAAAGAACTCTCCAACACCAAAAAATTCCTTAGCCTAGACTTCATCTTGACCTCATTGCCTTGAATAAGATCCTCATCTCTCACACTCAATCCAATTATTTTCTCTTCTGATTCATTTGATTGGATGATTCATTATTCTCTGCAAAATTCCATATCTGAATGTTAGCATGATTGATTTGAGCATACTGCATAGATGACCCGAATAGGTATCGAATTCGGGGGGAGCAATATTTTATCTCTACAATTTATATCCGACTATGCAGGTCACTCCTTTTTGCTGATGACAAAAAGGGGGAGAATTGTATATTGTGATATATGTGTGATATAATTGTATTATAACTTGTGATGTCGTGATATGTGTGATACATGACTAACTTGTGATGTCGTGATGTGATATGAAAAATATGTGAATGAATCGTGTGAAATCAATCTGTGATATGCGTGCGTATTCTAGCAAGAATCCCTCACATACGGGATCTCGGGTTAAGCATGATTTGTGGAAATATCATCCGAGAAGGAGTAGCTTCTCCTAAGCTGAGCAAGTGAACAAGTTCCCTTCTCTCAAAATCACATATTTCACTTGACAGGTTAAACTTGAAAGCATTGGCTAAACAGGACAAGCTCTGAGCATCCGGCAAAATGTGATGCTCTGAGAAATTACTACTTTCATACTCGCATCGTATATGAAACTATCACACATCTCAATAAGTATATGCACTTAGAATACAAACTCATCAATTGAGATAGTACAAGTTAAGAGACTGCTCATCATCATATAAATGCATTTTTTTCAGAACTTGCTCTTGCTAAAAGTACAAGGAACGAACCGCTAAAATTATTCCTTAACAAGATCCTCACTAGAGTAACTTTGCTAAAGTTGCTCACCCTTTTAACTCAATTACTCGTTACTATTGTGGATCATTTTGTCATCATCAAAAAGGGGGAGATTGTTGAGAAAAATCCATAGACGATTTTGAAATTGACCAAACAATCCAAGTACTCTTGTGTTTTGAGATAATGCCGTGATTTACTTGTTTTGCAGATCATCCTTTGGTGCGGGGATGCACGAGATTGAATCTAGCAAAAGGATTTGGCTTAGATGTTGTTTCTGAGAGTCTCAAACGTTGATTCGAGCTCGGACGATGAGTGGGGATAGCTCGGACGTTGAAATGACGCTCAAGCTCCGAGAGAAGTACTTCAAGAGCAATAATCAAAACTTCAAGATGAATACAAATTGAGCTTAATTGATGCATATCAACGGATGCCATCGAGCTAGATCATTCTTGAAGATTCTCGGTGACAGAGATATATCAAGAATGCGGAACCAAGAAGACAAACAAAGACTTTCCAAATGGAAGAAATCATCTATGGAAACCCGGGATCATAATTGTATGGGCGATTTGATCCAAGTGGGGAAAACTTTCCTTTGGCGATCCCCAACGGCTAAGAGATCTTCTTTTGGTAATCATCTTGTCCAAAAGGGTATATTTGGATAGATCTCTTTTGGATGCCTTGCAACGGCTAGATTGGAGGCGGAAGAGTACAAAAGACATCTCGAAGATGAAGGGAAAGAAAGATCGACGTTAAGAGGGAAAAATGTTCATAATTCCTAGATAGAGTGAACTCCATTTCAATACACTTATTGATCCGTTCCTTGTAATTGTGAGGAGGTGTACACACGAGTGTTGAGCGCTAGGTGTGAAGTCCTGCGTGTCAAGGGGATCACCGATCTGTAACCTCCGAGCGGCTTACTAGTGGAATCCAGCCGATTGGCTGTCAACCGAAAAAGTGGACGTAGGCTTAACCAAAGCCGAACAATTATAACCCTCTATGCAGTTTTCCTTATCTCTTACTTTGATCACTCTAGATATATTGTGATAGCTAAACCGCACATGAACAATGCGCATTGATCACATTACATATCCTACATCAATTGAATTACTTGCTCGTTGCGATACACTCTGTCTCCATCATCCGAGATCTCCGTTTTACGATGTGTGATCTAAATTCCGTAATAAATTCTTAAAATCACAATTTATCACCTATTCACCCCCCTCTATGTGAAATCACTAGCCACCAACAAATCGGACCCTTGTCGAATGCGATGATGGTAAGATTGAGTGACTTATCTTAAATCCTACAATCAGGATAAATAGCTTTTCTCTAGAGTGAGAGAAATTCCTTTCGGACCGAAGTCTCCCATTCAAATTGCATTCAAAGTATTTACATTGTGATAACCTCCCCGAAAAGACTTGGTAATGCAAACCTGATAGAACAATCATGCATGAATCACATTACATCATGCATTTTTTTTTATGCAAACTCAACGAGATAGTTTCGCATGAACTCATTAATGAACTTTAGCATGTATGCCGGCGTATGTTACCTCTGACATCGTCGACAGGTAACGCAATTCCAATGTTCAAGTCATCTCCCGAGGTCTCGAAATTCACTCGATGGTCATTAAATAAACAAAACTTCCTAGCAAATGTCCATCCACTAGGTAATCCTCCAAATCCTCATGTAAGTATATCTTCAACCTGAACTTTTTCATGAGGGTGAGTGAAAAGCCTGTCCGACTCAAAATTTCTTCATTCATTTTGATCGGATTTATCAAAAGGATCAAATAGTTTTCCTCATTGATAAATTCTTTAGTGAAAACTTGGTAACGTGTGTTGGTTCTTACTCACGGTATTGCATGAGCATGATTATTTGCAGCTCCATTTTAAGTAAATGAACAGGTATGATGCGATCAACCTAGCCATTACTTAATAATTGCTTAGAAAATCCAGTTAAGTTTTCCGAACCCTTCCTAAAATTGACCTTGGTTGTCATTTTAAATCCCTCTCCGTATCCGTACCGATAAGATTTGTACAACACAACCTCTATATGTGTTCGCAATGATAAGGCTCGTGCAACACACTTGTTTTATGATTACGCTGATAAGGTTTCGCGTGGCATAATCCTTTTGTGTACATACTAATAAGCTTTGTATCATACTCTTTTTGTGTCTCAGCACCGGCAAGTTTCAGGCGTCACATCATATCTTGCATTCATGCTAATACGATGATAGCATATATACGGAGAGACCCGCTAAAAGAGGGAAGGCCGCAAGAGACAATTTATCAACTCACAGTGGCTCATTGAAACAAAGGAGTTACGAGAGACATTTTTACCGACTCATGATGACCCGCTAAAACTATGGTAGTCTCAAGAGACATTTTCAGCTGACTCATGACCCTCTAAAACGATGGAGGTCACAAGAAGCATCTTACCGACTCCTGGTGGCTCACCAAATGATGACAGCCCCTAAGAGACAAAATGGTACGGCTTGAACCATAACTCATCACAGATCTTGCGTTGTCTTGTATCGTGGAGAAGTCTCTAATAACATATAGGCACCAATACCTTAAAATCGTTGCATATGCAAAAAGAAGCTTGGAAATTAAGGGAATCATTAGCTTATGAGGTATCCGGTAAAACAGGTATTCTCGTACGCGATCCATGTGCGAGCTTCTCTAACATGGAAAAAGAGAAGTATTGGCACATATTATTTGCAGTCTTGCATATCATGGATCATTTCATTACGTAAAAAAAAAGGGATTAAAACTCCTGCCAAAAAGTTTATTCATCATTTGCATCGTCAAAATTTGGGGTTCAATTTTATCTTTGAGCGAAACCTATACTAGCCTCCTCTCAAAGAGGGGCAGCTGTTGACACCTAAATTTTGATTAATCTTTTTCACTTATCTTTGCATAAAAATTAGAACTAATTTTAGTTCTAAACAAAAATCATCTCGCATAATTATTTTTAGAGTACATTGCATTGGCATATTGTACCGGCAGAGCATTTGAGCTTAAATTAATAGGCGTCTAGACTAGACATGGGGTGAAAAATGTACCAAGAAGATTTGGACTAGAAAGAAATATTTTCTCGGGGGCTGTATTGCAAATACTTAGAACCTTAGGGACTGCATTGCAAATACTTAGAACCTCAAGGACCGTATTGCAAATACCAAGAGAAGGGGAGATGGAGAAGAGAAGATGGAGAAAGGAGGAGATGATGAAGAGAAGATGGAGAAAAGAAGATGGTGAAAAAAAGATAAAGAAGAGGAGATGAAAATGGGAGATGAAAATGAAAGATGAGGAAAGGAAGATGAAGAATAGAGGACGAAGAATTTCGTCTATAAAAGAGGGAGAGTTCTTGAAGAGAGAGGGGGCTTTTTTTGGAGAGAATTGGGAGAGTTTTTGAAAGGAATTTTTTGGAGAGAAAAAAGAGAGTTCTTAAGAAAAACCAGAGGAGAAAATTTGAGAGTAAAGAAAAGAGCTTTAGTCGAGCACCATCTTTGACAAATCTCGACATATGTTTTGCCTCTCGTCATCCAGCAACGCCGCTGTTTGCCATTTCCGACGACTAACCACGATCTTCTAGCTTCGGAACCTTAAAACAAAACTACAATGTGCACGTAAGTAAGATTTTGAGTAATAGAAGGTAGTCTTCTCCACCTCGGTCTGCGAAGACGTAATTGTTTGGTTTGAACATTTTCTTGTTTATTTTGGGTATGTCACATGTCCCAAAGTTTAGCATTATGTAATAAATTACACGTTAATTTATCTTGTAAATATTCAGGATAGGCTGCATTTTCTTTTATAAAAAAAAATCATCCATGGCGTATATTGCATGAAGTTCAATGCTTTACATTCTCACAAGAAAGAAGAAAACCAAAAAAGAAAAACTACACCTTTGAGTTTCAAGCGTAATCCATCAAAATTGCCAAACCAAACATTTTTCATGAAAATGGTACCAAAAGGGCATTAGAGTAATCTAGTGTAACCAAGTCCCCGGATTCAAAATCTCCGGTTCGAAGAAATAAAATATTTTTCTCCCACTATTTTATTTAGGTTTATAACCGACCTAACGAAAATGATTAGTGGCGATTCTAAATTCAAATTACATTGCATGTTAATTATTCGAACCTTAAGTTGCAATTTGGTATGGATTTGGGAGAGTTTAAGTTAGGTTAGTTAAATAATTAACCCGATAATCCATTAGCCTGGAATTTAACCTGAATTTTAGGTCGTGATAGGGAGTACCCTCCTAGAATAGGAGTTAGGCTTCGACCACTTGATCCTTTTTGTTGTAAGTGGTTTTAGGCTTATACAATGGCCTCTAAAGCCTTAGGTTTGAAAGTTGTAAAAGATATGTGAATATGTATATAAGTTTTCTTTTACTTTCCCAAAGCATCATATGTGATTTGTTTTGTATGGAGGTTTGTTTTCGCTTCCGCATGTGCTTATCATTAGCATTTAGTTCGAATATTTGTTGGCCATTGGTTCTTGGTAAACTGTACTTAAGCGTGGTCGGGTGGGATGTTCGCATGCTCGTAGGGTTCGAAACGCGACGATGAACGCCCCGACCCACCCTAGTGGTGTCCAACGAGGGAATTCACACCAAATAGGGCCATAGTCGGTCTTAGTTGTGAGGCCTAAGCATCGTCCGGTGAGGTTTTGTGATGCCCCAGGCACGTCGACCTCAGATGGTCCCACCATTTTTAGATTTATTTATTTTACACAAGTGACACAAGATACTTACTTTTTCTTAAGTGATTACTTTCATAGTAACATATAAACACACATATCGCTTTATTAACATGACTTCTATATTATTTACACTACTTTACTAACATAAGCTTCTATTTACATCATATACTTCTACGGTAGAGGGCAAGGGTATGTCTAGCTCCTCTAGTGACGTGAGTACTCTAAAAGCTCGCGCTTTTCACTACGTCCATCTTTATCCAAAAAGTAGTATTCCCTCCAAACTTCCTCAAGCACTTCTAGGCCATCCACCTTCATTGAAGCCTAGCGGACTATCAAATTCCCTTAATGGTCCTATGAGCTCATTCCATCAAGCCAGTACCATGCCACAAATCAATGAGGGGCCCAATACCCGAGCCCTTCTTCCACGAATACGGTAGTAAGGTAGCGACGATAATTAGTTCCTTCCTCGACATCTACAACATCGGTATGTGTAATTTCATCCGACATGACCAAGCCAAAACGAGTCGGAGGATTAGTTGACATACCGACAAATCTGAAAGATAAAGGGGTTAGAACAACTTCTCGGTAAGTGAAAATCTAAATTCACAATAGGAGGTTAGCTAAAATCAAACTCATGAATCAAGCATGGAGTAAGTAAACATATGTCACTTGAAACCACACATATATATTTGGCCATATAGTACTTTCGAAGGTAAACATGCAACTTTCCATCATTTCATGTACGTTCCATTCTTCTCACGGGCCCGCCCGTTCTTTTCTCGAATGAGGCATCTTGGCATGCACATTAAATATACCAAGGCATCCCGTAGGGCAACCCCGAACATGACTCAATTGTATACTTCCATCGTTCTAATTGATTCATCCCGGACCATAGTTAAGATGCACACAATCGCCATAAATGAGACATATCATATCATGTCATATCATATCATTGATCCGAGATTCTAGAGGTGGCTCCCACGAGACTCTCATAATTGTGTAGCACATAGTTCTTGACCATCGTATAAAAAGAGCATGCAAACCAAAATTCATTCATGCACGATACATAAGTCAACATAACTTTCACCCTAGCATATCTTGTTGGCAAGAACTTATAGATGAGATGGTGGTCGACGGTGACGATTGGCGGCCAAACTACACATGTACTTGCTAAAGAAAGGTGGTCGGCTATTAGAGTAGAGTGTGAGAGAGAAAAAGTGGGCGAAAATGATAGGGGGACTAAAAGGGGTCCCTTGGCGATTTATCGCCTTAATTTTCTAATTTATTTATTATTTATTTTAATTCTTGACTTGTTTTCCAAGAAGCCACTTTACACGTATCGCCCTTTTATTTGTATTTATTGCCACATAATCTTTTTATCGTTTTTGGAGCTAATATGAGGCAACATCCTATTGGTTCATGTGGTCCAATTAAATTATGACATCTACCTAGTCTATATAGCTATAATATATACTTGTCAAATGGAGAACCTAGGTGCACTGTCTTATGCCACATTTTTAGATGAGGTGTGCTTCTTGAGCATTCTATTTTCTTTGTTTATTATTTTTATTTGCATTTTCTAGATTTATTATTTTTATTTGCATATACTTTCTTAAAAGACGAGCTTTGACTTTTCAAAAAGGCTCTAGTAATGATTATAATTGACTAGTCAAAGATTTCCTATATCTTTTCCGAAGTTCATGCTCACGAGGTGTCATGAAGCTACGGTATCATGTGTCGCCCAAGGATTTGTCTTTTCAAGTCTTTTGAGATTAGTATGCATTTATTGTGTCTCCGATTGATTGTCTAAGGCCATCTCTCATTTGAACCGCGCTAAAGGCATGTTTGAGAAGTCATTAGACATGGTCGAATGTGCCGTGTGGCACGACCAGGCAAGTCGCATAACGTGCCCCGTTATCACTGGGAACAATCATTTTTATCTCAGGTTCGGTTTAGTGTTGGAATTACCCATTCTTGAACTAAATGTCCAATCGGAACACAACTAAGGGTAATTAGTCCGCGGCTTGTAATCCCACACGTTATATTGCACAATCGAGGGTGATCGACCCGTGATTGGCACGAGTCCGGGTACGAGGTTCTTAGGATAGATTACCATAGTCGAATTCAGGATCGATTTATTTGTGTATCAAAAATGCTTGCCATTGAATGATACCAAGTTATGACCGCCCGTAGCAATTATTCATCCGAACAGTAGGATCGATCATGACTCGCTTGCAGGCAATGTCTCCCGCGATTGGTGAGCTGTCTCTATTCTCAATGCTCGTGACTCCAATCGTAGCTTGCTCGTCTCAACACTTAAATAGGCCCTAAAATTGAGGATGTCACAATTCTCCCCCTTCAAAAATTTCGTCCTCGAAATTCTATGATGTACCTAGTTGCTGGAATAGATGAGGGCACCCTCCTTTTATTTCGTCTTCCCTTTCCCACGTGGCCTCTTCTATATCGTGATATTGCCATAATACTTTCACTAGGGGAATGGTCTTATTTCGGAAGACTCGCTCTTTTCTATCCACGATCCGCACCGGCTTTTCAACATATGATGTTCTATCATCTATTTCAATCATTTCATAATCAAGCACAAGTGCCGGATCGGACTCATATTTTCTTAACATTGAGACGTGAACCACGTCATGTACATTAGCAAGTCGTGGCGGTAATGCTAGTCCGTATGCCAATTCCCCGATCTTTTCCAAGATTTCAAATGGCCATACATATCTTGGACTCAATTTACCTTTCCTCTCAAAGCGATATACGCCTTTCATAGGCGACACCTTTAGAAAAACATAATCGCCTAATTGAAATTCTAGTGGCTTCAGCCTTTTATCCACATAACTCTTTTGGTGGCTTTGCGCTGTTCAAAAGTGGTCTCTAATAACCTGTATAGCTTTGGTGGTTAGTTGTACTAACTGTGGAGCTATAAGTTTCCTTTCCCCGACTTCGTCCCAACAGATCGAAGTTACGCAAGCCTTTCCATATAATGCTTCAAAGGGAACCATTCCTATACTTTGTTGGTAATCGTTATTATGAGCAAATTCTGCTAAAGAAAGATGTTCATCCCAATTTCCTTCGAAATCAAGGATGCATTCTCGTAACATGTCTTCCAATGTCTGAATTGTTCTTTCTGTTTGTCCATCACTCCGAGGATGATATGCCGTACTAAACCGGAGTTTAGTTCCCGGTGCTTTCTCAAGACTTCGCGAGAAAATAGCGGAAAACCAATGGTCACAATATGAAGTGATTGTAACAGGAACTCCATGCAGACGAATTATCCGCTTGACATATAAGTCTGCATACTTTTCCAGGGAATAATTCTTTTGTACTGGTAAAAAGTGCGCCGACTTTGTTAATCGGTCCACTATTACCTATATCGAATCATTTCCTCTTTGTGTTTTCTGTAACCCCACTATAAAATCCATTGTAATGTGTTCCCATTTTCATTTTGAGATTTCAAGTGATTGTAATAATCCTCTAGGTTTACAGTGTTGTGCCTTTACTTGTTGACGAGTTAGGCACTTGGGGACAAACTTTGCAATATCCACCTTCATTCCATTTCACCAATAATGCTGGAGAAGGTTTCGATACATCTTAGTATTCCCGGGGTGAATACTGTAGTGACTACGATGTGCTTCGGATAGAATCTCCTCCTTAAGTTCGTTGTTATTGGGAACACATAGTTGCCCACGAAACAAGAGGGTCCCATCTTCAGCTACTTGAAATTCAAACTCCTTTCCTTTGTCTATCCTTTGTCGAATTTTCGTTAACTTCACATCCATCCCTTGTAGGGATTTAATTCTTTGTCGTATATCTAACTTGATTCGTAATGTGGCGAATAATCCGCATAGATTCCGGCTTTCTTTCTCAAACTTGAATTTTGAGTCTCGAATCTCAGCTAGTAATGTCCATTCTTGAACCATTAGGGTTACAATAGCGGACTTACGGCTTAGAGCATTGGCAACCTTGTTTGCCTTTCCAGGACGATAGATAATTTTACAATCGTAGTCCTTTAGTAGCTCCATCCACCGCCGTTGTCACATATTCAATTCTTTTTTAGAAAACAAGTACTTGAGATTCCGGTGGTCGTTGTATATTTCAAATTTCTCCCCATATAAGTAATATCTCCAAATCTTTAATGCGAAGATGATGGCTGCGAGTTCTAAGTCATGAACTAGATAATTAAGCTCATATGGTTTAAACCGCCTCGATGCATAAGCAACTACTCAGCCATGTTGCATTAGAACGCAGCCTAGTCCTTTATGCAAAGCATCGCTATATACCACAAACCCAACTGTTCTCGATGGTATTGTCAATATTGGTGCAATTGTCAGCTTTTGTTTAAGACTCAATTGCACTTTCATGACAAGTTTTAGGACTTCCAATGAACATATCCCTAATTTTTTTATGTTTTTCAATACAAAATTTTATTATTATGATCATGAAAAAACTTTTCGCTGATTTATCTATTTTGGATTACACTAAACGTGAATAAAAAATAGAAAAAAGGAAGAACAAAAAGTGGTATTTTTTTACGCTTGTAACTATCTATTGATATTTTTTTTTTTATAAGGCGTCCTATTGTAGGATTGGATTTAAATATTGTTTCTCAACCAATTGGGAAGAACATTATCTTGAAATATGATTGTTAAATATAAAGTGTGTTTCAAAGAACAATAATAAATATAAATTATGGTGTTTTACTTAGCTAAAAAAGAAGGATGGCTTGTAATTGAAGTAATTTTATTCTACAATCGGAGATTAAGGATGCATATGGTAACGCTTCGGAAAAAGTATTTCTATCCCAAAGTGTTCCCGGAACACTTTGGGAACAGAAATGCATATGGTAAAAAAATGTTCCCAAAGTGTCTCGAGAACAATTTGAGAAACAAAAAAAATTTTGGAGCAAAAATAAAAAATAAAAAAAATTTGCTTCTGTGTTCTTGAAATATTTTTTAGAAACATATTTGGAACATTTTTTAGAAACAATTGGGAGCAATTTTTTTTTAACACACTCTCTTCTCTTTTTTTTTTTTTACATGATGGTGACACCCGATTTTTGATGATTTTATCTTAGAAAATTAATTAAAAATACCAAAAAAATTCATAAAATTACAAAATCAACCCTGGAAGCTTTTTCCTAGCCTTAGGAACCAATTTTGAACAAAAAATATATTTTGTAATTTTTGACATTTTTCGGATTTATTTTAATTATAAAAATAGCCGAAAATCAGGAAAAATAGTATTCGTGGTCATAAAAATGTGCAAAAATAGTCCATATTTTTATTTTAATTCCCTTTTCATTTTGGCCTCTTAAATTTTTGAAAATTCAGTTTGGGACCACATGCCTCTTCATTGAACATAATTCCAAATTGACTAAAAAATTTCATTTTAAATCATTTTAGCCAAAATTTTTTACTTTAGAGTCATGACATGAGACTTTGATACCCTGCATCTAATTTCAGTCCTCGTGTTTGGAAAAATTGCATAATTGGACTAAAAGAACCGAAATGCACAAATATTTTTTTATTTTAGTCTCCGGTTTCACTCAAAGTGTAATTAATATTTTTCTAGGGATCCCCGTTTAAAGGTAATCATATTTTTAACTATTTGGGAACATTTACGTGTGACTCATAATTTTAATTTTTCCTATTTATAGAAAACATATTTGATATTCTCATTGTCCAATTCCAATTTGTCTTCTCATTCAGTTTTTTTTTTTTTTATAGTTGATCTCTTCCATTTTATAATTTGATAAATCATGCATAAATTACTTATACATATATTGGTCTAATTTGATTTAGTACATTGAACAAATGAGATTTAATTTGATTTAGTAAGTTAAAAAGATAAAGACATCTTAATTTTAATATATATATATAGTCCCCTTAATTAAATGAAAAAAATTAGGAACAATTTTTTACGATTACCAAACTCGTTTCCGTTCTTTTTCTATTTCGGGAACATAAATTTTTGCAGTTATCAAATGAGTTTATGTTCCCAAAAATCGTTGCCGGGAACAAAGACAAAAAAAAGTGTTTCTGTTCCAAAAGTTTTTCCGAGAATAGAAACGTTACCATAAACGACCAAAGGGCGCGCATAATAGCACTTCTACTTAAGAAATCAACTTTTGGCCAAAAGTTGATTTCTAATTATAGAAATTCATTTGGCAACGGTTGAAAATTTCTAGTTCTAAAATATTATTAACGGAAAATATTTGATGAAAAATTATTATCGGCGGTGGAAAAATTTCTACTTCATTTTTAAACTTTTTAAATTTCTTGAAAAAATAATTGTTATTATTAAAATATATTATTTATTTTTTAAAAATAAAAAAATTATTATTTGTTTTTTACTCGCGCGGCGGAAGACGGCGATCGTGGCTGGCCGAGGGCGATGGTCGGTGGTCACGGTCGACGGCGGGTGATGATTGATGGTTGGTGGTGGTTGCGGGCGGTAATGGGTGGTGGCCAATGGTGGTTGGTGATGGCGATGGGCGGCGGTTGTCCACGGTGGTGGTGGGTGTTGGTGGTCGGCGGTGGGCGGTGGTGAAAGACGACAGCGGCGGGCCCGATCAAAAAGAGGGTGAGGGCGTAATGAAAAGAATGTGAGGTGAGAAGTACTTCTTAAGTTGAGAAGCTACTTTTTTTAATTTCTCAAATTGGGACAAAAACAACTTCAAAAGTGAAAATTCACTTCAGAAGTAGAAATTTCTTTTAAAAGTAAAATTTTTTACTAAACAGATTTCTGCTCCAAAATCCACTTCTAAAAGTGTTACCATGCGCACGCTAAACTTCTTTAGTAGTCCATAGTTAAGCTAGTGATCCCATTTCCTAAGCGTTTCTCCAACGCTAAGAGAGAATTTAGTGGGTAAAGAGAGAAAAATTCATATTTTTCGAAAAGGAATTTGCTTGACTTTCTTCAGAGATAAGGTACCGAAAATTTCTATCCTCCGCGAATGTCTTATTAGTTTGTGATCTTGTTAATGAGTTTAATTTTGTGATCTTGTTAACGAGTGTTCGAGGCACTCAACAACAATTTTTCATCTGGATGTTTAGCAAGTGCCCCGGAGACACTAGTTGACAAAATTCATGAGTTTAAGAAATGTCGATTTCAAATTATTAAAGGTAAAAAACTAATTTTTTTTTCTATCCCACAAATATAAAGCCATTATCTTGATTTCTTCCGCTAGAGAGCAGCTCAAACAATGAAAGAAGGATCTGGCCTGAATTCAGGCACGTCCCGCCAAAAAATTTGCAAAAATGCTTACCCGGTATTCACATGACATCAAATGTTTGATGTTCATATGCTTTTAAGGATGGGAGAACAGCTCAAGGCCGAAATAAGAAGATGAACAAATAGCAATAAAAATCCAACCTATTCAAATGAGAAAAAAAAAATCTCAAATTACCAAAAGATTTTAAATTAAAAAACTGAAAAATAAATATGAAAAGTAAAAACAAGATAAGAAACGATTAAAGTCACTCGAGCCATTCATATGTAAAGCTTCATTCAATTCCATTTTCCACCAGAACATAAACTTGTTCCCATTCTCCCAAGATCTGATGATCACATTGAAGGGAGAAAGACAGAGCGTCGTCCAATGATCCCTTTCATGGGGCCAAAATTCCATCATAAGGAAACTCATTTTAGGACTTCCAGTATCAGTTGAAACAATGTGACAAGATTTGATGCTCCATGTACAGAATTTCGAGCACAAGACACATTAAATGAGAACCAAACCATAAACTTTCGACGACTCTGACAACTCCAAATTGCGTGAAAGAATAAATGATATTGTTATTTGAATGAACAAACAGAAGCAAAGAACCAAGTGGACATCATTCAGAAGACGAATCATCGATCAAGCCAGGGCGAGCCTCTTAACGACTGCAGCCATGTACTTGCCCTGATGCTCCGCAAGCGCCAACTCCACATCGGTCGCCTCTCTCGAGCCATCGCCTGCAAAAACTCCAGCACCATATGGGGAGCCCCCGCGAATTTCGTCCATTTTGAACATACCGGCACCAAAGGTGTATCCAATCGGAACAAATAGCATCCCATGGTGAGCCAACTGGGTGATTGCGGTCCAACTGCATCGAATCAAGTACAGAGCACCATCAAGAAAGACACGAGGTAAACTATTGTTAAATCCCGTGCTTGTTAATCACATGAAAGATCAATGTTTTTTTTTTTTTTCTGTTTTTTTACTTGAGTGGAAATCGGAACATCAAACATGCATCAGCAGCTACTGAAGGACGCATGTCCACGACAATTTTTAAACAATTGCAGTACCATAAGTGGAAGAGGTTTAGAGCCATCACGAGCAGAAAGACAACTAAAATGACAGGCCAGTTCTAACAGCAAGTGACTAGACAGAGTGCATACTTTTCTCCAGTGAGCTGAATCCAACACATTAGATGCACCAAAAACTGTATCCATTACTTATGCAGGTAAGACTAGGATTAAATATCGGAAATATGCATTGGAAAGCGACAAATAGTAATAAAATGAGCTCCAAAGCTGCATCATCAGTGATGATTAGATGCCCAGAAAAATGAAGTTTGACCAAGTCACAATCACCTTAACTAACACAAAAAACTCCAGAATCAGTCACTTTCAGCAACGAAACTACTTTTCTTTTTTGCCATGAAGGGAACCTGTGCTGTCCTGACTTGTGCCAGTTGCAGCTGGTAAACCCCTCTCGGGGTGCTAGGAGCAGCCCGTCCTTAGCACTGGGTAAAGTTCGAGGACTCACACCACATGGGTGGGAGCGAAGCAGCACCACCAACTGCGCTGCACCCCATGAGCCAACAACCAGACAACTTAATTTCAATCGACTTGTGCTATATGTTCGTTCTTTTCTTTCCACAAACTGTTCAACTTCTCCTCAAAATTTATAGAAGTATAAACCACACATGACCTTGCATCGAAGCAAGCAGATTACAGTAATATAAATCCAATCGACAGTAGTATAAGTTGATGTATCTCTGTTGCTTAAACTGCCATAGAATGCACGGGGACAAAAATTTTGCTAATTTGGTACCATTGACCACGAGGTGTTTTTTTTTTTTTTTTGGTAAAGGATCATTGACCATGAGGTTCATCCCTGTAGAAGTCAAGAGTGTGATTAGAATTAAATAACCTCGTCACATTTAAGAGATGAAACCTTAAATAATAAGACTCAATATAAGACCATAAGATGTCTCAGATGGGAAATTGAATCTGCAAAGTCAAGTATCCTCAAAGTTAAGCTGAAATCTAATGTGCCAAGCAAGCAGAAGCATAAAGCCGAAGGGAAAAAATTCATTCATGATACTCAAGAGAAAGTACATCTTAGAAGATAAAACTGTGCTGGAGAAAAGGAAAAGGTGTTACTTGCACGCTCAGAATAGAATCCTAAAACGAAGTTGAACACAAAATCAAGCTTGTCCTTACCACTTCTAATAAGGAGCCAAAACTTTCCATTCTATTTATAGGGTTAGGCTACAAGCTATGTCACTGCCATCGAGAAAGTCTACAAGAACCCACATGTTTTCACAAGCATCTTGTAGTCATCAACCGAACTTAGCAATTGGCATCAAAAACTTGATCGCCCATACCATACCAATGTCAATATGTTTGATTACCACAGCATAGGAGTAACACCAGTATCCTTGAACTTAGAACTGATATAACCAAACAAGTGTTGATAAGCAGAGCAATATAACCAAACAAAACAGAATGAGAATCACTTTGAAATGCAATCCCATTGCAACTGGACTACAGATTGACATCAAGACAACAGCACATATAATCCAATATACTAGAAATTAGACTGCCAAATCCTATATTCGCAGCTAATGGCGAGCAAATTATCGCCTTGCCTCTGATCATAACAAAGCGTTCGAATTGCCATATCACCTACCTTCCGCATATAATTCCAGTAGTGAAAACTATTCAAACACAAACAAATTTCCACAAAAGATTTGCATCATCTCAAACACGAAAGAAGCACCCAAAACATTGGACATTCAAAATCAACCACAGAACTTCTCTAGTGGAGCAAGAAAGATAACCAAAATCGGAAATTCACACTTACGCGGTCGTCTCCTGCCCGCCTCCCTGAGTCCCGGTGCTCACGAAGAAACCGCCCGGCTTGCCTGCGAGCCTCTGCTCCTGCCACAGCTGCCCAGTAGCGTCGAAGAAGGCCTTCATCTGCGCCGCCATGCACCCGTACCGCGTCGGGAACCCAAACAGCACCGCGTCCGCCTCCACCAGCTCCGCCGCCGCGATCACGGGGACCGACTCGTCCTTCGGCGGCGCCTTCATCTTCTCCAGCACCTCCGGCGACAGCGTCTCCGGCACCCGGTACAGGACCCCCTCCGCTCCGTCCACCCCGTCGACCCCCTTCTTCATCCTCTTCGCCAGCGCCTCCACATGGCCGTACATTGAGTAGAACACGATGAAGATCCTCAACTTCGTCACCCCCGGAGCGGCCTTCGGCTCTGCCTCCAGGGCTTGGTCCTCGACCGGTATCGGAGCCGCGTCCCGTTCGCCGTCTGCGGCGGCGGCCGCGACGCCGGAGAGCTTCTTCTTGCTCGGAACACAACCGCCGCCTTTACCCATGGTCCCGAACCCCCACTGAAATCCGCTCAAACACAAGCACAACACGAGAACAGGAATTCTGGGTCGGTGCAACGAGTGACAAAAGGCAACGAAGATCGAATTTTTCTCTCCTTCCTCGTCTGCCACTTGCGGATTTTGACTTAGAAGCTCAACGATCCTGGGTCCATTTCCCTTCAAATTCTCGGCTAGAGATTGGAGTCCAAAGAGAGAGAACGAGTGCCGGTCAGTGGTCCCAGCCTCGACGACGTCGTTTGCAGCACCATCTCGTCACGATGGGATGTGCATATATAAAGCAAAGGTCTGGCAAATCGGCAATCATTCAATAAATAACTATTTTCGATAATTCTAGATAGATATCATTGGATTTTGTGGTACAAATTCATTGTATGCAAACGATCAGAAGAATCGAGTGCGATTTTTGTTGCCTTATGAACTGTCTAGAAAGAATGGAGAGACCAAATTTTGGTGTAATGTATAACGACATTTTTAATACCTTTTTTGGAGTTATTTCCATAATTAGGAGACATTTTTCATATATCTTTTAGCCGACAGATTTTTTTTTTTTATCAAAAGAATAATTAGTTGCTTTACATTTTTAGCTATTTTCTTTTCCTTAATTTGACAGATTTGGGAGGATTTCTGAATTCTGACCATGTTTAACTTCTTTCTTGTCCTTCGTAATCTAATTCAATTTGGTTGACCGGCATTCGTGGCAATTTCAGCATTTTTAGCAAACCCTTTCCTAGATTCCACTAATCACTTTTTTCACCACCCCTTATCTATAGCCGATAGTAAATTTACCATAAGTGGCCCGTGTTATGCGCACTTCAATAAGAGTTGCATGAAAATGGTACTGAGCTGTATTGAATGCTAATAGAATAGAAAGTCTTATTAATCTACATAGGACCGCTCACGATGGCGTGTTTGAATTTATTAGGGCATATTGTGTGAACGCCCTTTGCACTTTCACTAGTTCATGAATTGACCCTAGCACTTTGAATTTTGTAAAACTAACCTTTTGGACAATCCAAATTTCGTGAAAATAGCCGCTTTGGTGAAATCAATTGACTTGCAATCGCCTGACTATGTGATGTTATTAATTCCTAGTTAATATCATTGGATTTTGCCCCTTGGATGAGTACAAATTCATTGCCTCGGATTCAAAAAATCTGAAAGATCGAATGTGATTTGTATTGCCTTATAAATTGTCTAGAAAGCATGGAGAATAATCAGCCAAGTTGGTATGATGTATAACATTTTTAATACTCTTTGTAGAGTTATTTCCATAGTTAGGAGACGCCTTAAATTTTCAAATCTAACCGATATCTTTTATTACCGTAAAGGTAATTAGTTAATTTCATAGCTATCGTCTTTTCCTTAATTTGACAGATTTGGTAGGATTTCTGACCATGTTTAACTTCTCTCTTACTTCTTCGTAATCTAATTCAATTAGTTTACTAGCATTTTTGGCATTTTCAGCGGGAAAAGTATACTAGAAGTGCCATAACTTTCGTACGACATTCACTTAAGTGCCATAACTTTCAAAACGTTCACTTAAGTGCCATAACTTTCAAAAATCGTTCACTTAAGTGCCATGTCGACGTGGCAACCGGAAAGGTGACGTGGCATGCCGAAAAAGTTACTGCAGCACGCCGAAAAAGTTGCTGTAGACGCCGGAAAAGCGATGTGGCACGCCGAAAAAGTTACTATAGCACTCAAGTGAACGATTTTGCTCCGACGTAGCACTCAAGTGAACGATTTTTGAAAATTATGACATTAAAGTGAACGTTTTGAAAGTTATGGCACTCAAATGAACGTCGTACACAAGTTATGGCACTTCTAGTGTAATTTTCCCCATTTTCAGCATACCCTTTCCCGAATTCCACTAATCACTTTTTTCACCACTCCTAATCTTTTATTCGGGCATATTGCGTGGACATCCCTTGCACTTCACCAATTTATGAATTGGCCCAAGCACTTTGAATTTTGCAAAATTAAACCTTTTGCATAATTCGAATTTCGTAAAATAAAAAACCATTTTATAATATGTGATGCCGTCCGCCCAAGTCCCAACTACCTCATAAAAGCTTGTGCATGGGACAAGCTTCGTCAACCCAGTGAAAATGGCGGGCTTGGACCGAGAAGCCTCGCACTACAAAAAAAAAAAAAAAACCGGATTTAGCCGCGACAAACTTGCGACGAAAAAAATTCGTCACAAATTCTGACGAAAATAGCTACAAAACTAACATTCGTCGCTATTTGCAATGACATTATCGACGACACAATTTGTCTCTAATTAGTGATGAATATAGCAACGGAAACACATTTCATCACTAATTGGCGACAAAAATAGCCACGAAACAGTTTTCGTCGTTAATTTGCAACGAAAATAACTACCAAACAATATTTCGTCGCTAATTTCTGACGAAAATGGCCACAAAAAAGTTCGTCGCATACTAGTGACGAAAACGGCCATGAAAAGGTCATTCGTCGCTATATCCTTTGCGACGAAAATCTTCTTCGTCGCCAATTAGCGACGAAGGGAAACGTTTCGTCACTAATTAGTGACAAAACTCTTTTTTTGTAGCAAATTCTTTTTTAAAAAGTTACTGACGAAATTCAAATTTTGATCGCAAAATCAGCACTATGAATAAGAATAACAAAGAAAAAATTAACATTAGCGACGAATAACTATTTGCATCGCTAATTTAGTGACGAAACGCATGATTCGTCACTAAGACGATATAAATAAAATGAAAACTTAATTAGCGACAAAAAGTGTTTTTTGTCGCTAACCTCCTATTGCACAATTTGCCACCAAAACAAACTTTCATCGCAAATTTGTTGATACTCATTTAGCAACGAAAATCTATTTTGTAGCTACTTAGCAACAAATATATATATTTTCATCACTAATTAGCTATGAAATGTTGTTTTCGTCACTAATTGGCTACAGAAAAGTTATTTTGGTCGCTAATTAGCGAGAAAACCATCATTCGTCATACATTAGCAACGAAAACAGCCATGAAAAGGTCATTCGTCGCTATATCATTTGTGACGAAAATATTATTCGTTGCTAATTAGTGACGAAGGGAAATGTTTCGTCGCTAATTAGTGACAAAACTCTTTTTTTGTCGCAAATTCATTTTTAAATAGTTGCTGACGAAATTCAAATTTTCATCCCAATAATCCGCACTATGAATAAAAATTACAAAGAAAAAATTAACATTAGAGACGAATGACTATTTGCATCGCTAATTAAGCGAAGAAACAAATGATTCATCACTAAAACGATATAAATAAAAATGAAAAAATAATTAGCGACGAAAAGTATTTGTTGTCGCTAACCTCCTATTAAGCAATTTCCTATGAAAATCAAATTTCGTCGCAAATTTGTTGATACGCATTTAGCAACGAAAATCAATTTCGTCGCTAATTAGCTACGAACCAAATATTTCATCGCTAGTTGGCAATGAAATATTGTTTTCGTAGCTAATTAGCAATGGAAAATATCTTTTGGTTGCTAATTAGCGAGAAAATCATAATTCGCCGCTAATTAGTGACAAAAAAGTAAGTTCATTGCTAATTAGAGACGGAAACAAACTATTCGTCGCTAATTAGCTACGAAATATTGTTTGCGTCGCTAATTAGCAATGGAAAAGTTATTTTGGTCGCTAATTAGCAACAAAACCATAATTCATCGCTAATTTGTGACAAAAACTAGGTTCGTTGCTAATTAGCGACGTAAACAACTATTTGTCGCTAATTAGCTACGAAAAGAGCATTTGGTAGCTAATTTCGTCGCTAATTAGCGACGAATACTTTTTTTCTATCGCTAATTAGCAACGAACATATTTCATCGCTAAAATTTGTCGCTAAAGTCCACCGACAGTTTTTTGTCACTAACTTCAAATTTCGTCGCTAATTTCGTGGCTGAGTAAAATGTCGCCTTTTAAAATCACATTACCTTCTCTCTCCGCACTCTTCTCTTTCGCCCGCTCTCTTCTCTCTTCTCTCTTCTCTTTTGCCTTTTGTCTTCTCTTCTTTCTATTCTTATTTGTTTCTTATGGTAATCATAGAATAACTTGTTGCTTATTTCACCATTTTCTTTCATTAATTGCCACAAGCTTCATGAATATTAAGTATTTTTTTTTTTTAGGTACGTGTCCATTTGAAGGTCTCGCAATCCAAGTGAACCTTGGAATTTTTATCAGATACTTGGGTAAGTCTTCTTGACATTGTAACTTTTTTTTTTTTATTTTCAAAGTAAAGTTGAGCTCATGGATTGAAATAAGTTATGGTGTCTGTGTAAAAAATGTAGTAATGCAAAATTCTCCATAATGTTTTGCGATATTTTTCTGCTGGATTGTTCATATGGGGTTGTAGTGAATTTCGTCGGTAGTTGGCCACAAAAGCGATTCCTAGGAAAAAAATGCCGTCGAAATTGGCGATGAACATGATGTTTCGTCACTAATTAGCGATGAAAAGTAGGTTCGTTGCTAATTTACGATGAAAGTAGATTCATCGATAGTTGGCCACGAAAGCGAACTTACCAAAAAATGCCGTCCGACTTAGCAACGAACATGATTTTCGTCACTAATTAGCGACGAAATAGGGGTTCGTAGCTAATTAGCAATGAAAATGAGATTTCGTCGCTAATTAGAAACTTAGCGACAAAAAGCCATTGTCGCCGCTAATTAGGTACTTAGCGACGCACTTCCTATTAGCAACAAAATAAAGGTTCCTCGCAAAATTAGCAATGGCTTTAAAGTATCATCGCTAAATTCATCACAAAAAATTTCGTTCCTAAATTCCTGTCTTGTGGTAATCATAGAATAAATTCTTGTTTATTTCACCATTTTGTTCTATCAATTGCCATAAGCTGCATGAATGTTAAATAATTTTTCTTGTTTTTTAGGTATATGTCCATTTGAAGGTCTCGCAATCCAAGTGAACATTACAATTCTCATCAAGTTGACCACTTTCTACTATAAAGATTTCAGTCAAATACTTGGGTAAGTCTTTTTGACATGGTATTTTTTTTTCACTTTTTTCAATTTCAAAGTAATTGTTTCGTCATAGACAGAATTTTAATTTTTACGATTTTATGGTTTTAATTAAGAATATTAAATAGTAAATATGATATTTTTAATATTTTATGAGATTTTTTAATATTTATACGGGCACAATGCAAAGAGAGAGGGCTTGGATATATAATAAGAACTTACCTAGACGTCGAGGATTGACCGATGAGTTTCGTATTGGGTTGGAATAGTTTTTGGACTTTGCTAGTAGTAAATTTGAGTTCATGGATGGAAATAAGTTAAGGTGTCCGTGTAAAAAGTGCAGTAATAGTAAATTTCATATGTATGACAAAGTTAGAGAGTATCTTTATAGATTTGGGTTCACTCCGAACTATTATAATTGGAATTGCCATGATGAACCATTTATATTTGATGAAGAATATCGAAGAAGTAACCAATTTTCAATTAGTGAAGAATGTAGTTATTATAACCAATTGAACCCATACCAAAAGATGGTGATTGATGCAGCTAGTCAGAATTTTGTTTTAGAATCGAACCATGCAAGTACTGATTTTGCTCCTACATTTGAACAAGTGGGCACTAGCTATGAATCACAACTGGAAGAGGCGGGAGTAATGGGTTTTGATGAGAATGTGTTTAATGAAACTTCTACTTCTAATCGGTTTTGGGAAGTGTTGAAAGCAACAGATGAACCTTTATGGGCGAGTTGTGACAACTACACTAAGTTATCGGTGACAACAAAACTGTTAAATATCAAGGCATAGCATAATGTGTCTAAGAATTGTTTCAACTTTTTTGTTAAAGTAATGCGTGAAGCAATGCCTCGCAATAACATCATGCCAAGTGATTTTTACGACATGAAGAAGCTAGTGGACAACTTAGGTCTTCCAGTTGTAAGGATTGATGTATGTAGTAGGGGTTGTATGTTATATTGGGAGGATGATGAAAATGCAGAATCTTGCAAATTTTGTAGCCAACCAAAGTACAAGATTAGCGGGAGGCGGGGCCGTAATCAGAAGCGTAGACTATGTAAGAAAATGCTTTATCCGCCCTTAATCCCCATATTACAAAGGCTTTATACGTTTCAAGCTACTTCAGAACACATGACTTGGCATGCAAATCATGGAATAGAAGAGGGCCTAATGTGTCATCCTTCGGATGCAGAAGCATGGAAACATTTTGATGAAACATACCCCGAGTTTGCAATGGAGCCTTAAAACATCAGGTTAGGTCTCTCATCTGATGGATTTGCCCCATTTGGGAAATCATGAAAAAGTTATTCATGTTGGCCAGTTATCTTAACTCCATACAATCTTCCACCTGGTATGTACATGAATGCACCTTATATGTTTTTGACATTGATTATGTCCGACCCGCAAAATCCAAAAAAGTTGATAGATGTTTATATGTTACCATTGATTGCGGAGTTACGACAGCTATGGGATGAAGGTGTTCTTACGTATGATGTTTCTGTTGATCAAACATTTGTAATGAAGGCTGCTCTTCTTTGGACGATAAATGACTTTCCAGCTTATGGAATATTATCCGGATGGAGTACAACTGGGATATTAGGATATCCGATATGTATTGAGAGATCAAAGTCATTCAGATTAAAACATGGTAAGAATGCCAGCTATTTTGACTGTCATAGATAATTTTTGCCAATAAATCATACATTCGGAAGGAATAAAAAAGAGTTCATTAAGAATAGGATTGAAAGAACACCCCCACCATGAAGGTTGACCGATGATCAAATTTGGGAGCGAGTGCATCACTTTCCCACTGTTGTTAAAAACCCCCCACGCCATGACTAATGGATACGAAAGCACACATAAGTAGACTAAACGCAGTATATTTTGGGTTCTACCATGTTGGAAGACGCATCTTATTCATCATAATCTTGATATTATACACATAGAAAAGAATGTTTTCGACAATATCATAAATACTATGATGGATGTCACTGGAAAAATAAAAGACAACTTGAATACAAGAAAAGATATGAGAGATATTTGTGATCGACCAGTGTTACATGTTGATGCAAGTAGCGGGGGACCAAAACCAAAAGCAGTTTACACATTTGACGGGGAGCAGAGACGGGTTATTTGTCAATGGTTGAAATCAGTGCGATTTCCCGATGGATACGCTTCGAACCTCGAGAGATGTGTTGATTTGAATGAATGCAAGTTAATAGGTTTGAAGAGCCATGATTGTCACATATTTATGGAAAGACTAATTCTAATAGCTTTTAAGGAACTTCTACCAAACTTTGTATGGGGCGCCATCACAGAGTTAAGTAATTTCTTTCATGATATTTGCTCAATAGTATTAAAAGCATCACACATGGAGAAACTAAAGAGAAATATTCCAATCATTCTTTGCAACTTAAAAATGATATTTCCTCCATCGTTCTTTGATTCAATGGAGCATATTTTAGTTCACTTGCCTTATGAGGCCAAAGTTGCTGGTCCCGTCCAATTTATTTGGATGTATCCATTTGAGAGGTAAAATATTTTTTAATAAATTTGAATTACTTTATTACTTATTATGTTCTGATAAACTTCTTCCTATTGCAACTAGGTTCCTATATCATTTGAAGAAAAAAGTGAAGAACAAGGCATGTGTTGAAGCTTCAATTTGTAATGCATATATTGTGGAAGAAGTGACGAAATTTGCATCATACTATTTTGAGCAAGACATGCAGTGCAAGAGGCGGAGAGCAGGAAGAAATGATGAGGGCCCTATTGATACCAATTGTAAATCATTCTCTATTTTCAATTATCTTGGTCGACTAAGTGGTGCATGTAAGTTTCGTCACTTAACGGACGAAGAATGGCGGGCCGCCCATACGTATATTATGCTGAACTGTTTAGAAGTGGAGCTATACTTCGAGTAAGTATACTTTTGGAAATACATTTATTGTGTGTCAAACATTTGCTAATATATAAAATGTATTTGTAGGATTTTTCAAACTTCAATGTGTGGACTACCACCAAATGAGTTTGACCGTTTATGCGATGAAGAATTTGCAGCATGGTTCAAAACATATGTAAGTTGCCTATGGACGAAAAACAAGTTATTAATATTTTATAAATCATTAATTAAAAAAATATTATTGACTTTGCTTGTTTGACTTTAGGTTCACAATAATCATGATCAAGTTGAAGAGCAAGGATTGCTATATCATCTGTCATGGGGTCCACAATCAAGAGTACGAACTTGGCCAGCATATTTCATAAACGAGTATAATTTTCACACTCAAGAGTACGGAATGAGAAAAGCCACAATGAATAGTGGTGTGTGTGTTCGGTCATCTAATGGAGGCAGTACAAAAGACGATTTTTATGGTTTGTTGGATGAAATCATAGAGATAGAGTACCTTGGACCATTAATGCGGGTCGTGTTATTTAAGTGCATATGGTTCGACTTCGTCAAAGGAATGAAAGTGCATATAAAGTTTAATTTGGTTGAAGTAAATCACAAGAAAAGGTATATGAAATATGAACCATTTATCTTGGTACAACAAGCAATTCAAGTATATTATGCATCATATCCTAGTTTGAAACGTGACAAAGCTGATTGGTGGGATGTATGTAAAACCAAAGCACGAAGAAAAATCGAGGAACTTTGGAAGGATACAGCCTATCAACAAGAGGAAGTTTGTAACATGGTTGAAACCGAGGAATATAACATTCCAACTTTATGAGATCCATGCGGAGCAGTTATAGATGTGGATCCAATTGAAATTTGGAAATCAAATGTAGAAGGTGTTGAAGAATCCGATTTTGAGACGGATGATGAAGATGATGCTCATGAAGAAGATGATGATGAAGATCAAGATCAAGATGACGACGAATGTGAAGATGAAGATGATGAGGAAGATGAAGATTAGGATTTTTAAGACTTTTTACTAATTATGTGTTGTTATTATTATTATTGTGACGTATGTTATTGTTGTTCACATTATTACTATTATTATTACTATTTTCATTATCATAATTATTGTTATTATTATGGTTGTTATTGATTATTATTATTGTTGTTATTATTAATGTAATAGGGCGTCCGAAAAGTTTCGTTGCTAAATGGCGACAAACCGGACAATTTAATTGTCATTATGCTTATTATTGTTATTATTGTTGTTGTTTTCGATTATTATATATGGCTAGCTATGTTTTTATTTTATTTTTTATTTTTCACGAAAAGTTCGTTGCTAATTAGACTATTCGTTGCTAATTAGCAACAGAAAAAATTCGTTGCAAAAATCGTCGCTAATTAGCGACAACACAACGACTTCTCTAATCAGCAATAGAGAAAGATCGTTGTTAATTTCCTTCGTCACAAAATTAACAGTGAAATTAGCAACATTTTTTTTAAATTTTCTATAGAGTAGGTCATCGCTAAATTCGTTGCTAATTTCATCGCTAATTAGCTATGATATGTTGTTTTCATCGCAAAATTTCTATTCTTCAAAAATAGAGAATTTTGACATGTTAGGACACGTTGTATATTATATATATTTATATATACATAATAAATTATTATTTTTATATTTTCAATAATAATAACACTGTAAAATCAAAATAGGCCTTTGTTTTTGTTGGTCTTACCTACAATTGATCCGAACAATGGAAACTACAAGCAAGCGAAGGATTTTTTGAGTGCGGGCCAAGTTCCATCACACGTGTGGGCTCAAGGTCTAATTTGAGATGACGACTCTGTGCTCAACAACTATTCACAAATTGAAGCCCTATTCATGGTGAGAGATTTAGGTCAAGTCCTTAGCAAATAAAAATATGATCTGCTTGCTGCCACCACCATCCTCTCCAACACACACACACAAAATGCAAGGCAATTCCAATGTTTCTTCTCATCCCTAAAGGAACACGGCTACGTCCGCTACGCCAAGATCGCCACGGCCGACGGATTCTGCGATGTCGACCTCATACTTGTCAAGGCAACCACTCGGCACGTGCTTTCTTAAAAAATAGGAAATTCCTACACGTTGGGACACATTGTTTATTAAATATATATTTTTATGATTTCACAAATAAATAAATAATAATAAAGAGCTTAGAATGAATTTACACTACAAATTATGATCAATCATTTCATGACAAATCTCATTTCCCATCAAAATAGAAATTAATAAAATAATAATAATAAATACACTAAAAGAAGCCAAAGACACCACCCATACTTTTCTTTTTTTTTTCTCAAAAAAATAAAATAACAATGAGAAAAAATCACTTGTTCAGAGTTTGAACTTTAGACCTAATTCCATCAAGTTCGGGGCGCAAAGATGATGTCCTCGGCCTCCCCCCTTACTTTTCCTTTTTTTAATTTTTAAGAAAAGAATAAAACAAAAATTAAAAAACCTCCCAAAACCCTAATCGACCTCTACTTTTCTTTTCCGCCCCGGCCCCCGCCCCCTACCCCCACCCCCTTACTTTTCATTCCAGCACAGCTCATGATGGTTCTCCAAAGAGCTTCAATCTCCTACACAACTCTCTCTTCAACCTCGCTGCCAAGCAGACTGATCCCAACTGCTCACCCACTTGCTGCACAATCGCCCCCACATTGAGACTCGAGCTCCCCGCCATGTCCGCCATCCTCCTCGGCAAGCTCCTCTCCCGAAACGGCTTTTACAGCTACCCCCGCCTCACCCCATAGACCCAGTCCTCCCTCAAGTGCATGATCCTCACCTCGATTTAGCGCTAGAAGGCCAAAACAATCACTGGACCCGGTCCTCCCTCAAGTCCGTGGAAGCGTCCCGCCGAATTCCTCTCCCTTCAACGCGGCACCCTCAACCGCCATGAGAGGTAGAAAATTAGGTCAGAAAAATTTGTGTCTTTTCAATTTTGACTTGCCTCGGTCTCAAACACGCGAGTCCGAGCCGTGTCTATTCAGTTGACCGAGTGTCGAAGCTCGGAGAAAGGTTGATTGCGTGTCCCACCGTATCCGGCACGTGTTGGACTTTGACATGTGTCCGACACGCGAAAATTCTCCCGAGAGGCGTATCCGTGTAACATCGGAACCACGAGTCTCGCCTCTACAGAGAATGATCCATGGATGTTGATTTTAAGAGCATAATTGGTTGAGCCCTTGCAGATCCGAGGTGAGGAACCCTTATCGGTGTGCTGTCCGAAGAAGAAGCCCTAGCAAACGTGTGACACAGACCTCCATCTCTAGATCTCGTCGCCACAAACAACAGCTTGCTGTCGGTCTTTTGGCTCGCTCTCGTTCTCTCTTTCGCTCTTGTCGTCGACTCGCTCTCGGTCTCTCTCTGTCTATTTCCTATGAGCTCGCTCTCGAACTCTCACGATCTGATCTCTCTCTCTCTCTCTTTGCCTTTCTTGTTTGCTTACAATTCAAAATTGGAGTCGCATTTCTCTATGATTCAAGGCCCTAGATTAGTGTTGTGTGTGTAATGAGAATTAACCAGTGTCTTCCTCTTGAGTTCTCTATGATTTGTGCACCTACGGAAAACTTTGATTTTTCTTTGATTTGTCGAAGTTTTAATTAGAATTTTTATATGGAAACCTCTTCAGTCTTCTATGAGTTTTAATTTGCAAAAATCACTTGAGTCCTCTAAGCGTTTTAATTTGCATAACCGTGATTTCTTGATGCTTTATCTTAGGTAGGAATCGTAAATCGCTTGCCAATTCCATCAAAATCGGATAAAGGAAGAGTCATTCTCCTTGAAGGTCGTACTTGCTTAGTTCAATGCTTAATGAGTTCCTTTGGTTGGGCTTATGCTGCAACATCTTTTTTTATTGTTAATGGGTACATGAATTTATCCATCACGACTTGGTTATCTAGTTCCCTCTGCGAGATTATCTTATCTAGTTCCCAATACTTTGTGGTTGAGATACTTATTGTCAATGGGTACATGCATGAGTTCCTTTGGTTGAGCTTATCTAGTTCCCTCTACAAGCTTCAAATTGATACTTATGCACCTTTTCGGACTGTTGATGAGATAGAGCTATCGCTTGTCTCCGGTTCGATCCCTTGTTTTCTTGATGTTTTACTTTGTATAATTGTCTCATATTTACATATTTCTCATTGTGGTTGATGCAGAGAGTTATTAATGTTCAGTATTCCATTCTAGAAAATGTTCAAATATTGCTCGAGTGTCGGCGTCTGATCTGTACAATATTTGTTACAAACCTTGTAGAGGTAATAAATGGAAAGGTTAATGTATCGGCCATTGTCTGGTAAATTTCAATTCATTGTGAAACATTTCAATCCTTTGGTGGGCTAGAATTTTCTTACTCTGTAGTCCTCCCCCGTACCTCGTCCTCCTCCTTTTTGGTCATATCTTTTGAAGTGAAAAGTACATATATATTTCTACTATGTTAATTGTGTGGCTCGGTGTTTAGTTTAATACTTGATATGTACGTGGTGAAGGGAAAAATGCTACGTGTGATCGATCTGGACATGAGTTGCTATCAAATGACAATTAATCGGTGTTCGATGTAACTTTTTATGGCATTTGACATAGGAGTTGCCCATTAACCGTGGTTAAGAAACTGAAATAAAAGGGTAGTTATTCTAGCCTACTGCTTCTCTTTTGATTATCTTCCACTTGATGTTGATACTTGTGAAACTACACTGAGCGGGGCATGAGGTGGTGTTCCCTCCATGCATTAGATGCTTATTAGATCTATGTATTTTTCAATCTAGGAGACATAGCTAAAGCGGAGCAACAATTTCATAAGAGGCGATAGCAAGTTTCTTTGATTCTCTCAAGTTTATCTCTTGCTCTCTAATCCGAAAATGGTAAGCTTCATGATATGTGTCCCTAATACAGGTTCTTATTTTTACTAATATTTATCTAACCTTCCTACTCGTCGGTATCATAGATGCGGAGGTCATATGTGTGGTGTAGTTTCACAAAAAAGACTAGCCCCTTCCCCTTCCTCATCCTCGTCCCTTTCATCTTCCCCTTCCCTTTCATATCACCCTCGGCCACTACATGCTGATGGACAACATGGACACATTGGTCCTTCCTTCAACCCTCAAGAACATTTTAGGAGACAACTTGGACACATCCGATACTTCGGTTCCATCCGCATCGGTTCTACCTTTAGTGGAACAATTGAATGATGAGGGAAACATAGCTGAAGAAGATAGCCGGTTCATGATATGCCCATATGGAGATTCGTAAGTACTTCATTTTTTTTTAAGTAAATGTAATATTTAGGGTATCCCTTTGTTTGGGTTTTAGATATGATTGTCCCTATTTGAAAATTCACAGAAGCTACGTACGTTGTGTGGGAACTTAATAAAATGGTGAATAACTATTGGAGGGGGCCTTGGATTAGCTACAGTGGCACTCCAAAACAAGTAAAGGATTTGTGGTGGAGCGAGTTCAAGGTAAGTTTTGTCCTTCTATTGTCTCACAAACTAATTTTGGCATAAATAAAGTCAGTTATTTTTCTATTGATTACAACGAAAGTTCGGGTGGGATGAATCGGAAGAGGATGAAATTAGAAGAATTTTTAAGAAGAAAGTTGGTGATCATATACGCAATGCGATGAATAAAGAAAAGAGAAAAAATGTGAAGCCAGATTTTATTATCGTTGTCGATTTGATTGAAATAAAGAGAATTTGGGAGAGTGAAAAAAATAAGCAAAGGAGTGAACAAAATGCCAAGAATTGGGCTTCTACTTCTAGTGAAGGGTTTACGACATATGCTGGGGGCTCTATCAACATTGGGGAGCACAGAAAAAGAATGATAAGTCTGTTAAACATGTTGTTTGTTAATTTAATTCAATTACTCATTTTTGTTTCAATTTTGTAGGCACATGAATTGGGGACGGAACCAACGTATGCAGCTACGTTTGAACGGACATTTCAAAAGAAAGATAAAACATGGATTGGCGACCAAGCAAAATCTGTTAAGGTATGTAAGGTTATACTTTTGACTTTATGAAAACAAGAATGAAAACCATGAATGCTTCCACTGTTTATGCTAGTTATATATATGAAGTTATGTTATTTTGATATCTATTTTGTTGATGTAGGAAAAATATGATGAGCTTTTAATGAGTACAGCTAATGGCGGTGATGGTGGGGTTGTGTCAGAGCCAGCGGCTGACAATATGGCATTATGGGTGGAGGCATCGGGTGGAATGAAAAGAGGAAAAATATTTGGCATGGGATCCTTATCAAGGGTATACACATCAAAGGCAGCTGGAAGTTCATCCTCCAATCTGGTTGTTTCAAGGAGGACACGACTTGAGGAGGAAATGACCTAATTGAGACATTTACTTGTACAAAAGGATGAAGAAATAAAAGTGGTCAAAGAACAAATGTCACGAAAGGATGAGCAAATCAGATAGGTCAATGAGCGACATAAATCTCTGGAGACTCAACACAAATCTCTGGAGATTCAAATGCAATTGGTCTTGCGACACCTCAACCTAAATCAAGATCAATTTCCTCTTGTGCCTCCCACTCATGAAATAGGTGTTGGGCATAATGATGGGCGACACAATGGGATGAGGTTACTGTTATTGATGATGATCTTGTCAATAGTTTAATTGACCCCGATTTGGGCTAATTGGCAGTACACACATGAGGTATTGCCTCTTATGAATTTTATCCATTTAGCTACATAAGTAGAAAATTGATTTTTTTATGGACTTCTAAATGATGCTTTGGCCATAGAGGGACAAGTGAAAGAGGAGCAAGTGGTTCTCTTCACTTAGAGACTTGACTAGAAAATTGAAGGTATCCAATTTGTTGAGATGTGATTGTAGGTAGCAAAACTATGGTTCTATTGCATTGAGAAAGTCAATTTGGCATATTTTGAAAAAGAGCGAATTTCACTTTATGAGGAAGCTTCATCGTACAGAAAGTGCCTTGAAGAAATGAAAGTCGTCGATTGGGCTTCTCTTTTGCCTGTCCTTTCCGTCGCATACAATATGCTTTTTTTTGCAGTGTAATTTGCCTATTAGGACCACTGGGCTTCTCTTTTGCCTGTCCTTTGGCCTAAAATTGTGCTTGCATGCGCATTGAATCTGGAAGTTTGAGCTATCTAGCTTGTCTAGTATTTGCTAGAATGGGCAAAAAACCACATCTTTCGATCGCAGGAAAGGATTTGAAAAAGAGAAACCGAAATGGAACGCTATTTTCAGTGTTGAGCGTAGCACCATCTGTCCTGTTTGTGTCTATGTAATCTGATCTTACATATCTATTTGTTCAAGATTCTCTGGATTTGCTGACATATATGCCTAGTTTCTTCCCATCAGTTTCCCAATTACCCATTAATTGATTATACATGTCGTTAAATGAAAATTAATGCAATTCTCTCTGCTTGAATTTATCCTACCTATTCGTTGATTATACATATCATCAAATGAAAATTACTGCAATTCTCTTTGCTTGAACTTGTCCCAATTAACCAATGAATGATTGAAGGAAATGCCTATCAGAAAGCTATCACATCAAGCTCTATAGTTTACCGTGAATAGGATATCTTCTTTCAGTTGAATGTCTCGAACTGCAATCAAGCTATGTCTACTGTAACATCTTTATTTTTTGCGAACTGTATTATCTGGTGGAAATATGATGCAAGTTTATCATATATTTTGAAGAGAAGGCTTTAATTACATGGAAATTCTTAATGTTGTTCTTAGTTTTATAGGCCTTAATTCTCCTGCCAAAGATTATAGCATACCGGGAGATAAAACAAGCAAAATCTTTTCGACCATCGATGCTATAGCAAATCTTATTTTTGCATATAATACAGGAATGCTTCTAGAGATTTAGGTACTCTTTCAAGTTGAATCATTGACCTTTAAAGAGAAAAAACAAGTTTACAGAACAAGCATGGCAACCATCTTTGCTCACTGGAGTTTAGAGGAAGTACTCGTACCAATAGAGTTGATTATTGTACTTGGGAATGACCTCTATGACTCTTCTGATCAATTTAGATGGAACACAATCTGATTGTATTATAGTTAGCTATGTCTCCATGTAAGAACACCAAACGGCCATTCAATGGCAATTCTCCATTGTCATGAACATTGCTGAAATTTTTGTTCATCATCTGCTAGATGGAGAGATGCTGCTTAAATTTTCTTCTATCATCAAATCTACAATATACATATGTGCCTCAATGACCGTTGTTTTGTGTATCTGACAAGCAACGATGAGAGAACCTACTGTAAAGAACATGTTGAAAGCTCTCTACTTTCAGTTCACCGTCAGGATGCTTATCGATGTATGCGGTCACGTTCGTCGGATATTGGGCCTATGGGTCCTCCACCTCGTCCTATTTACTCAATAGCACCAGAGGTCCAGTTCGGGTGAAGGCATTATACAACATTTCTGCCTTGCTGCAAACGGTCATTTCGTTGTATGTATCTCGTCTCACCCTCCTCAGTTTTGTTTCATCATCTCCATAGTCACATTGCGCCTATCCTTGTGTTTTAGCAAAGTTACATTCACACTCTTCAATTTTCTCCATATTTAGTCTAGCTCTGACCCTTTTCATCGTCCTTTGTCTTCTGCAGATTTTTACTAGTCCAATGTACGAGTACATGGACACCACTTTGGCATCACCAGGAGCGCTTTGAAAGTCAAGAACTTGTCATTTAGGATTCTGGTGAGAGGCAGATATCTCGCCATTAACACGCTGGTCTCAGTCAATCCCTTGCAGATGATTACAATTACAAGCCCCATTCAAATGTTAAGGAACAATTTGGTAAAGGTGGGAGACCCATCTTTTTATGTGATATTAGCCATTGTTGACTTGTTGTGAGTTTTATGCTTTCCTTCTTAATGTCATCACATATAGGTGGCTGTGTGGATGGGTATAGTTTAGGACATTCTCTAATCTTTTGCTAAATCTGTGGGAAAAAGAGAGAATGGTAGATGAATGTATTTTGTTTGCATATTATTATAATATTTAGATCTTCCTTTATCAATGTTCAATACAAATTCTAGTAAGTAATTTTGTTTTTAATTAGATTTAAAATTGAAAATTAAAATAAATTATTTTATTGTACGATCACAAATTGTAAAATTTCATTGCAAAATTCATCTCACACCTGGTCGTCCTAAAATTCATCGCTGAACAATATTCGTCGTGAAGTTCATCACTAAATTTATCTTTGAGCAATGCTCGTGGCAAAAAAAAAAAAAATTCGTAGCTAAATTTTCTAACATTGAATTGTCACTATTTTCATCGCAAATCAGCGACGAAATCAACTATTCATCGCCACACAAAATCAACTTGCTAAATCTCACAGAAAATTTGCGACGAAATTCAAATTTTTCATCACAAAATTTTGTGACCGAAATTTAACTTTGCCTAAATTTAGCGATGAACTAAAGTATTCGTCGCACAAATTAGCAATGAAATAAGCTTTTTGTCGCCAAAATAAGCCACAAATCATGATTTGTCATCACTAACATTAGCAACAAACTAAACTATTTGTCGCTAAATATAGCGACAAAACAAATTCAACAATATAGCGCTGAACGATGTTTATCCCAATTGTTCGTCGCAAAATGTAGCAACGAATAGCAATTGTGGCAAATTAGCGACGAAACTCAATTTTTTCGTCGCTAAATTTTGAGACCCATATCGAATTTTGCTGAAATTTAGCTACGAAAAATGTATTTTGTCACTAAAATTAGCTACAAAAAATTCATTTCATCGCTAAAATTAGTGACGGATTTAATTATCATCGCTAAAATTAGCGACGAATTTCAATTGTAGTCGCTAATGGTAGCGACGAAATAAATTTTGCGTTGCTAAATTTAGCAACGAATATTGGTCGTCGCAATTTAGCGACAAAATTGGCGTTTTGTCGCTAAATTTAACAACGACTACAGTTCATCGCAAATTAGCGACGAAAATTCAAAATTTTCGCCGCTAAATTTTACGACGTTGAATTAGCCACGAATTTTTTTTTGTCGCAAAATTCGTGGAAAAAATAATTAGCAATGAATTTTGCCGAAATTTTCGTCGCAAATTCGATCGTTGAAACCGTGTTTTTTTGTAGTGTTGAGAGATTGTCATAAGACACCTCCATCGTAAAACTTGTGTGGTTCTCTGCCACGAACTCACAGGCCTTGTGGTCGGTTTCTCCTTTACGATGAGTATCGTCACGGCGAAGCTGTGTCACATTTTCTCCCAAACTGAGCCTCCGCCGTTCCTTGCTTTGGAGAGCCTCGAGTGATATTTGTGTGGGCTCACATTGTTGATGAAGCTCGACGAGTCGTCGCAAATGGACGCATGGCGAAGTTCTGGATCAGTAACTGGGCGGACACTGCCTCTTTCGATCCGGAACTTCAAAACTCAATTGCTGGTTATGGCGAGATTGATCAATGGGATCTCCATTCACTGGCAAATTGCTTGCCTCGTGACTTTGTTGGGGAGATCTTCTGCCCATACCTCTTGTGGAGAATTCGAGTAATGAGTGGGGTTATAACAGTTGGGGGGATCTTATATGAAAAAGACGTTCATATCCAGTTTATCTCAGGCAAATTGGGAACCCCCGGAAGCAACCACCGTATTCGTAGCTTTCTCCGTCTGGCTTCTCATCAAAAGTGAAGGAAACAAATTCCCGTAAACATACTCACGGACTATAGCAGAATTAACTTGCCCAAGATCGAACTTTAATCATTGATCGTAAATGAGTACATCACATGAAAGATGTACTGTAATTTCTACAAATTAAATGCTCTAATGCAGTCTTAAGAGATTCTTTTGTCCGTTTGAAGATCAGGAAAGTTCATTGTCATTTTTCCTTGGTTTCTCTTCTTTGTTCTGTACAACGTAAGAGAAAACTGACAATCAAAAAAAGGAAGAGACGTCCCTTAAAAATGTGACTTTATCACATTTGAAATCAGTAACTGCCTTTGGTAGTTATCCAATATGGTAAAGGATTGTGTTGCTCCATATGGGCGGATCACGGTACTCCCATACACCCTTAAAATCCAACATTTTCCACTCGCCCATGAAGGGTTAAACACAATTCTCTCTTCTCTGCAAAATTCATATCAACAAATGATCCATGCAATCAGCACACTACGAGAGCTCATTGCCATATGTCCGTTGGAAGTGTATAGTAGCTCAAATTGTACACATCAACTCGCAGTAGATCTAGTATGCAATACCCTAGATCAATCAGTCACATTTACATCATATCTCTTTTGATCTCTTTAAGCATTTCGTATACATTGTATTCACAATCATGATTAAACTCAAATAATCATAATTGATCGACCTATGAACACAAAGATAGAATGTGACATCAAAACAAATTGATCTTACTCTTCCCTTAAACCTCTCAATCTCAATTTAGCTCATTTTTCTAGAAATGTCACATTAGATATAATTAATTTCATGATCATAGGCAACACTTTAAGATAGCGAACACTAAATAAAAATCATGAGAGTAAGTGAGAGTCGCAAGAGAACAAATTTGAGGAAGTTTTGTCCTCAAGAGTCCCACACGGTTTGAAAGTTGAGATCAAAACTCCCGCCAACTCTTATTGGTCATCTCATGCATACGTAGTATGAAATACGTATTATGATATTCTCTCTTTTTCCATGGAATGTATGTCTTTCTATTTAATACCGCATAGATGATAGTTCGGACATACTCAATGTCCAACTTGAGTTCACAAATATAATCTCTTTGAAAGAATCAATTAGAACTTACATCTGGTATTAAAGATAGATAAAGTGAAATATATAGGGTATTTTACTTTTGGATATAATATATATTGTGACCTCATCATAACACTTTGTTAATGTGACATCTATACTTTAAGTTTGAACTCTCAAGTATCATCTAGATAATGCGTTAATCACTTATCTGCCCGACATATTTTCTCAGCATAATGCACCTAGCATTAATATGCCTAAATATCGAATAAACTCAAGAATTAATAATAATGGAACATACCATTAATTATGAACTTTGGGAAAAACAAATATCCAGTACTTCAACTTCTACGCAGTCCTAGAGATTTCAATATTTTGTTAACATATACTAAGGAAAATATCTCTAGAAATTGACTTTATCATAGGATCTGCTAATATTCTATGCGTAAATATGTATTGTACGTTCACAGCTTTTTGTACAATCATGTCTTTCATAAAATCATGCTTTGTGTCTATATGTTTAGTCTTGCAGTAGATCCTTAGTGTAAACTCTTACTGCTTATCTATCACAATTAACCAATAATTGAATATGCAGCATCCTTAGCAACCTCAATGATCCAAACATCTCTTAAGCCAAACACCCTCTTGTATTGTTGTTGATAACATCACTAGATCGGCTTCCATCGTGGATAAGACTATACACGTTTGCTTCTTACTACTCTATGATATGGCGCTATTATTAAGTAAGAACGCAAATCTAGAGATATAAGTTCTCTAATCTAAACCTCCTTCTTAGTCAACATCAGTATAGCCTTCAAAGTATAGATCTCTATCTAAATTACTCAATGAATAATTAGCGGTACCATTCGGATACCTCGGAATTCTATTGATGACAGTCTAAAGTGCTTGACCTAGATTGAATTGGTATCTACTTACCATTCCAACTACATAACAAATATCAGGTTTGTACACATATAGCGTATATTAAGCTTTCACAGCACTAGTAAATGGAACATTTTCCATTTCTTCATTTGTTTGTGGAGTCTCAAGACACATTTGGCGGTTTAGACCTTTACCTCTTACACTAGGAGAATTTTTGGATTTCGTCAAGCCCCGATCCTCAAGCATGCAGAAACCCTACCAAACACCTCGGGTTATTAATAGAAACGTCCCAAGCACGTTATCGACCCATTCATTTTATCTTTTAATTAAGCGCATGCGGAAACGATCTACTTCCCAAGACAATATTAAAAACAACAAGGATAGTCAGAAGGCAACTAACAACCAACAAATAGCAAAGCTCATTTTATTTATATATTGTTAACCCTGGGAAGCGAACATCTACAAGTCCTATCTTAAGGCCACTTCCTTTGATCAACAAAAAGATATCGGGTCGGGGTTGAGGTTAACACTACTCCCAAAAACTACTCCAAAAAGGGTTCCACCTCCACGTCCACTCAAAGCCGGTAGCCAGCCGGGATCTTAGGGTTCTCATCTGGGTCGGACTTCGGATCCTCCACTTCCCCATACGATGTGTCAATATCCATCGGATCCCAGTGCTGGATCTTTGGGTTCACAGATGGTGGTCCATCAAAATCGCGAATCGGCCTGAAGAGGAGCTTGCTATGACGAATAAACCATGCCTTAAAGCGGTGAAATACCAGATACCCCAACCCTTCCTTAACCCGGAGCGTTGTCGCACGGTGCTCCCAAGCGCGGTCCCCCTTGGGATTGGATGAGACGTGACGTATGGGTCTCGCTCAAGCGTACCTTAAACCATACCGGTCTAGTCTCCATCTCTAGGGTCCTGAAAATATTTAACAACAATGAGGGAGATATAAAATCTCTGCGAGTCAACGTCCTAAGCTCGAGTAGGGTGTTGATTCACTCGGGGTGGCCTAAATATATAGGTTGATGTCGATAACAAATCAATAAAGTGCGACTCTCATAACGCTCTACCTACAACATGACCACGCATTTGACTCAACCAATCAACCATCAATCACATGCACATTTACCCCGCCTTGGCGCACACACACAGCTCAATGTTCAGCATAGCATTTAACAACACATAAATCAAGGTACACAACCAGAACACCCAACACAGATTCGTATGCATAATGCATCACACGTGTCCCGATTATTAATGGCTACTCGGCCACAACACACTAAGTAGTTGGTGCTCTTCTGGCATGATCGGATGTCTTCCTACTCTGTTGGGTACGGCAACCAATAGTCCCCTTGGATACCCCCATAACAAACATATCAAGCATTTTTGTAAGGAGCATTGATCCGCAACTTGCCGCGACCGGTATCCGACTAGCCCAGTGACTCGGATTGCCGCACATTCGATAAGTCGTGTGATTCCGATCGGCAAGGCATGAATATATCAGGCGTCGTCTCCTAGATACCCCCAGTCCACGGTAACTATCATATGATCATACAAGCACACCGCATAATCATGCCGGTTCATATCTTTGCAATTTGCCCAATGAAAATATGGTCGTGCTCTCGGCTTCAACTGATTGTAACTTTTCATGCTTGGACATGCAATAAAAAATTCACACATGGTCACAAGAATATACGTTTTACGTCGAACTTGGTATTCCAATATAGATAATTATTTACCATAGGAATATATAATCATGGCACAAAACGATCACTAAATCATCACCAAATAATTATTTAATAAAAATAATTATTTAACCCGACCATGGTTAATTAGCCCAACCATGATTAAAATAATTCAACTATGGTTAATTAACCCGACTACGGTTAATTAACGCAATGACAATTAATAAAAGTAACTATAGCTAAATTAAAGTAACTATGGTTAATCTAATCTAATTATTATTAATATAAAATAACCATGATTAAACTAAAGTAACTATGGTTACTCTAACCCAACCAGGGTTTATCTAACCAAATCCTAGTCAATTAGCCTAATCGGACCATAATTAATCTAACCCAACCACCATTAACATAAATTAATCTAACCCTAAACTTTACTAACAGCCTAACAAAAGATTAGGGGGTAATTCACAACTTAACGACCAGCGACGATGGCGGCACGGGTGGCTCGGCCTGAGTGGCGAATCTCGAGGGTTGACCGTGGGTATCTCGGTCAAGGGCTCGGGTTGGCACGACAGGCGGCGGCTGTGGGTGGCACACGGCGACAGCAAGATCGCAGATGAGGGTTCACAAGCGATGGTTCGTGGACAGAAGTATAGCGACGACCGGGGCAGCAGCTCATGACGATGATGATCACGAATGGATTAGCTCGGGGGAACGGTGGCACGCGGGTGGGTGGTTGGACGGTGGGTCATGGGTGGCTCTCGGTGGACGACCGACGACGAAGATAGTGTGGCATGGGGCAGCGGCAAGGGAGCTCGGGTGGCCGGCGAAACCTAGGTGGGGCGATTATGGAGGTTTAAGGGGGAGGCTGGTGGTGGTGACCGAGCAAAATGGGGAAAGTGAGAGTGAGAGGTGGTCGGCTATGGAGGAGAGAGAGAGAGAGAGAGAGAGAGAGAGAGAGAGATGTGAGGTGATGGGTGGGTTCACAAGGGTCAAATCAACTCATGACACATTTATGACTTTTGTCTCATATGAATAATGCTAGGGGTATTTTGGTAATTTTGCTAACAGGGGGTAGATTAGTCATTTGGCACTAATAATTGAGGGTATTTTGGTAATTTCACAACTAGGGTTCGGTCAGAACTAGGTTCGGGTGTGAGTAGTCTCGATGTTTCGATATAATCGCTTGATTATTCTGACTTGATTTTCCCTTGTCTGTCACCTCAAGATCATCTAATATCCATTCAAAACAAATAAATCAACGTCCAACCATTGTCCCTTAATCTTCGAAAATCCAATATCATTTACCAGACTGGAATTCGTGATTAAAATCCATCGAATTCAGTTATCTTACAACGTCGAAATTTTGAGACGTCACAAGTTTACTATCTTACATATGAAATCATTCAAGGACTTTATCAATATAAGTCTCTTGTGAAAGAGATCACAATCTCTTTGAAAAATATCTTGAAAGCTTAACTTCAAGAATATATGTAGATTTACTTATATCTTTTATCTCAAAATTGGAACATAACCAATTCTTGATCGTATTAACAATCTCCATATTGCTTCTAGCAATTAGTATATAATTAATATATAATAATAAGATCACAAATTGGTCTTTGGATCTTTTGATATATATGCAATGATCTTCATCAATCATTACAAAGTTATATGCCATTATGGCATTACGAAAAAGTACATACCATTGTCGGGAAGACTACTTAAGACCATATATCGATCTCAAAATCGACATACTTTTTGTTCGTGGCTTTACGTAACAAAATCAATGGGTTGTTTCATATAAATTTCTTCTTTTAATTCTTTATTGAGAATCGCAGTCTTTACATTCATTTGATGTAATTCAAGATCCATACTAATCACTATTGCTAGAATAAGGTGAATTGAGACATATTTCATCACATGAGAAAAAACCTCTTCATAATCAATTCTTTCTTATTAATTATACCATTTCACCACAAGGCGAGCTCATATCTCTCAATCGAGCCATCAGCTTTACACTTTATTTTGATAACCTACTTGTTTCCAATGACTTTCCTTCCATTTGCGGTATCAACCAGTTCCTAAACTTGATTTGATTTCATTGACTCCAACTCTTCTCCATTGCTTATACACTTTTCCTTATCAAGGCAAGTTGGAGCCTCATTTACATTTCTTGGCTCATACCTTTCTTGTGGAGCGATCATGAAAGCTTTACCTTCAATGTATAAATATCGACAAGTCGACGAAGAACGCTTTTGCGACTTGTTCGCCAAATGGGAGATTATACACATAGTACATCATGCTTCATTATGCTCTCACTAAGCCACTTGTTCGCCGTATTAGAGATCGTACACTTAATATATCATTTTCCATTACTCTTACTCGGATTAGATAACAATGATATCTTCACATCAGGTGGTTGCAATTGAGATCTGTTTGAAACAAATTCCTCACTTCTCATATTACTCCCAATTGGATGAGATGCCATAGTAAAATAATTATCATTATCTAAGATTTCAAGCGTAGAATAGTCTTCACATATCTCACCTTTTTTTTGGAAATTCATTTATTAAGAATGTGATATCTTATGATTCAAATTCAGTTATGCTTTCCATTGTTGCTCACCTATAAATACATACCCTTTCGAGTGCTCTCAGTATCTCATGAAGATATTCGTTTTATTTCTAGGACCCAATTTTCCATACCTGCGGGAGGACTCGTGTCTATAGGAAGCACATCCCCAAGGTCTAAGAAAATTCAAATCTAATTTTCAACATGTCCACAACTCATATGGAGTGGAAGTAACCGATATAGAAGGCCCACATTTAAGTATCTAGACGGTAATCAACAAAACTTCTCCCTAAAAAGTGATAGGTAAATTAGCTTGTGCTATTATCGACCTAAACATTTTCATTGGGACTTGTTTCTTCTCTTTGCAACTCCATTCTATTGAGGAATCCTGGAATAGTTAAGTGTCTTTCTATTTCCTTTTTACCATATAAACATCCGAACTGGTCGGATAGATTTTCTCGACCTCGATCGATTTTTTTTCAAAATTGATTTTCTACCGGGCTCATAAATTTCTCAAAGCAACTCATGTCTTATATATGAGAAATCGAAACGACATGTTCGAATCGAGTGTAATCTGTTGAGAAAAACCCTAAGTGATTTTGAAGTTGACAAAAAAATCCATGTACTTTTGATCCGGGTTGATGCAGTGAGATACTTGTTTTGTAGATTGTCCAAAGGTGTGAGGATACACAAGATTGAATTTGGCAAAAGGTGGTTTAGATGTTACTCCGAGGGACTTAGATGTTGTGTCGAACTTAGACGTTAAGCGGGGAAGCTTAGACGTTGGAATAATGCTCAAGCTCTAAGAGAAGTATTTTACGGGTGATGACAAGAACGTCAAGAAACATTTAAGAATGATTTAATTGACATATTACATCATCACAATGGCTAATAATCGAGCTAGATTGTTCTTGAAGATTCTATGTAATGAAGATCAATCAAGGATGTGGATCAAAAGAGACTAACATAATTTTTCTAATGGAGAATTCCATCTATGGAAACCCAGGATCATAATTGCATGGACGATTTAATCCAATAGGGAATACTTTCCCTTGGCAACCCAGCCTCATCTAAATGGGTAGTTTTAGAAAGCGATCCTTTGGAAGCCTTGCAACGGAAAGTTGAAGATGGAGGAGTCTAACGGACATCTAAAAGTTGAAGAGAACAGAGGTTGGTGTAAGAGGGAAAAGGATTCTAAATTCCACGATCGAGAGAACTTAATTGTTATATGTTCTCCTTGATCTATTCACTTTAATACTTAGAGGTGTACACACAAGTGTTGAGCGTTAGGTGTGGAGTCCTTTGTCTCAAGGGAGATCACCGAGTTGTAACCTCTAAGCAATTAACTAGTGTAATCCAATCGATTGGCTGCCAGCATAAAAAAGTGGACGTAGGCTTGAGTAAAGTCAAACCACTATAAATCCTATGTGCAGTTTTTCTATCCCTTACTTATTTCCGATTATATCTTGTGATAGTAAAACCGTGCATGCTGCCTGTTCTGCAATTTTACGTGTGCTAATTATTTGAGGATCAAGCCTTGAATTTATCTGTTCTACAATTCCGCAATAGTTTATTAAATACTCTGTAAACACATATTTACCCCCTTTAGGTGATAATGCTAGCCCTAACAATTGGTATCAGAGCTTGGTGCTCATACTTTATTGAAGTGTTATTACTTCTGAGTTAACGATTTTTATGGCTAACCATTTTTCACCTACATGGATTGAAGGTGGAAGCAATAATAACATACCACCATACTTCGAAGGAAAGGAGTACTGTGATTAGCAGAATAAATTCAAGGCATATCTTAGATGCCAAGATCCCCGGATTTTGGATGTTGTTCAAAGAAGTGTGAATCCAACCACGAGTACCTTAGGCGGAACAAATGCGGGGGATATCATGCCCCGATCTCCGGGCATACAGCAACGCTATCAAAAGCCTCAAGTCATTAAGGAGGACGTCCTAGGTACGTCATCGACCCAATCATTTTATCTTTTGATTAAACGCATGCGAAACATGTTACTTCCCCGGATAATAATTAAACAACAGTAGGGATAGCACAGTAGGCGGTCAAATCAATCAACATCAGCAAAATATCACTTTTATTTATTTGTGCCATTAATCTTGGGAAGCCGACAACTATAAGCCCAACCTCATTTCCTCACCTCCCATTTTCATCTTCTCTTTTCATCTTCCATTTTCATCTTTCTTTCCTCTTCTTCCATTTTCATCTTCTCTTCTTTATCTTCTCTACACCATCTTCCTTTCTCCATCTTCTCTTCATCATCTTCCCTTCTCCATCTCCCTTTTCATCATCTTCCCTTCTCCATCTTTTCTTCTTCATCTCCCTTTCTCTTGGTATTTGCAATACAGTCCTTGCGGTTCTAAGTATTTGCAATATAGTCTTTGAAGTTTTAATTATTTGCAATACAACCCCCGAGAAAATATTTCTTTCAAGGCCAAATCTTCTTGGTGCATTTTTCATCTCATGTCTAGCCTAGACGCCCGTCAATTTAAGCTCAAACGCTCCGCCGATCCAATTAATATACCAATGCGATGTACTCTAAAAATAAATATACGAGATGATTTTTGTTTAGAATTAAAATTAGTTCTAATTTTTATGCAAAGATAAGTGAAAAATATTAGTCAAAATTTAGGTGTCAACACTCCCAAAAAGTCAAAGGGGGCAACTATCCTAAGCCCCATCTTCACCGTCCTCCGAGGACGTCTCCAACTCATCCTCCATATTAGTCTCGGAAGACATCTCCACATCGAAAGGCTCCACTATTTGTACGTCTTCCTCGGGCTCCAAAATCTCGGGATCCGACTTCGAGTCTTCGGGGTCGGTATCCGGGCTTGTCGCTATGCCATTAAGAGGGGCAGCCCGAGTGGGGTCCCATTCCCCAACTCCATCATAAGGTATGTCAAAACCTTTTAGCGATCCGATAAGCAGATCTCCATGTTTATACGTCCATGCCAGATAGGTGTGGGGCTTCCAAAAATCATCTCCTACATCTACCCATATGGTAGTGGTATGCCTATAATAAACCTTATCCTCCCCTACAAGATACTACGTAACCACAGTTTCCATGTCCCCGGGTATCCCAAACCTTTGTGGTGGATCATTCATGGTCGGGGTAGATGGTCCGAAAATGTAACCCACGATGGGGTAAGAATAAATGTCGGTAAAAAGGTCTCTAATCTTAGGTTAGGGCGCTAGTGCCTCCGGATACATTCTAGGCAAATAGAATTAAAACAAATTCCAAGCCGATCACAATTACATAACACGATGCGGGAAGTAAAAGCGTTTCACTCCAAGCCGATCACAATTCAACTCGCCACGCCTTCATTAAGGCTACATTAATCAAAAGCCCTTGTAACACCCCTTAGGCTATAATATAGGGACAAACCCGCATAATAACGCCTCAGGTCGATATAATAATAGTCTAAACCTGCGTAATAACGCCTCAAGTCAATATAGCCCGCGTTTATTACCTCAAGTTAGCATCCCGTGTTTAACACCCGAAGATGAATATAAAATCCCACGTAATAACGCCTCAAGGTATAACATGATCTCATATACACAAACCCCACGTAATAACGCCTCGGGATATAATATGATCTTGCGTACACAACCACCCCGCGTAATAACAATTCGGGGTGTAACTTTCGCGATTTTACTTGATTCTGCTTAGAAGTAACTATATATCAATAATATTCGCTCAAACACTAGATCGAAACCACACGATCACCTCAAACCTTCCGATCAACCAATCTAAACCACCCGATCTTGCTAAACTCCCCGATTAACATATTGCTACCTCACAATCTCGCTATTCATTCTTCCCAGATTATCCGATTAGAACCACACGATCTTCCTAAACTCCCCAATCACTCAATCGAGACCACTCGATCTTTCTAATCATCCCAATCACTCAATTGAAACCACACGATCTAATCATACTGAATCAATATCCAATCGATACCACATGATTAACTCACATTGAAGCAATAATCAATCGGGACCACCCGATTAAGTCATACTAAAGTGATCAGCCAATCGGGACCACACGATTAAATCATACTAAAGCAACGATTAATCTGTACCACCCGATCGCATTATAGTAAAGCAATGATCGATTGAGACCACACAATTGAATTATCATAAAGCAACAATTAATCTAGACCACACAATTCAATCATCATAAAGCAACAATTAATCTAGACCACACGATTGAATTATCATAAAGCGAGAATCAATCGGGACCACACGATTGAATTATCATAAAGCAACAATTAATCGGGACCACACGATTGAATTATCATAAGCAACAATTAATCAAGACCATACGATCTATCCCATGATGAACTCATCAAATCAAGACCGGATGATTGAATCTTGTCTCAATTTTCGGCCAAAACACTTCAAGAACTAAAACCAAACAAATTTTCATCCAAAACTACCAAATCTAACACCATTAGCAACCTAACTACCTAATCAAGGTTTAGAAACTTGCTTACCTTGAAAATCTAGCAAAACCCACAGCTAAACCGTTGAGAAAATCGTGATCCAAGCGGCGGCATCGGCGGCGTTCTCTCACCCAGCATTCGGTTCTATGGCGATCCGGCGACTTCGGCGGCTCAACGGCGGCGGCCGGTGCTCCGGTGGTGATTGGCGGTTCATAGCGTGGCTAGTGGTGGTTCGATGATGGTTCGGTGGCGGTTCGGTGGTGGTGAGGATGGTTCGGCCGAGCAAGGGAGATAGAGTGAAATGAGAGAAAGTTGGTTCAATAATGAAGAAGAAGATGATAATATTAATTAGAATAGGTTAGTATATTATTTGGGAAGATATTTTGGGTAGGAATTATTGGTTTTGCAATCATGAGAAAAAGACATGTGGAGTGCACCAATAATTCACTTTATTTCTCTCTAATAACACAAGAAGGGTAGTTTGGTAATTTTGTTGCACAAGTGGGCTCCTAAAAAATGGAGAGATGGGTATTTTCCAAAATGCCCTTTAACCGAAATGGGTCAAAATGACACAAGAAGGATATTTTGTAAATGACCGAAATGCCCTTTGACCAAAATGGAGAGATGGGTATTTTCCAAGGGTAAATGGGTCCTTTCCCATTTTCAATCCAAATTTCGCTTTTTTGAATACTTTGGGGCGAACCGTAAAATACCCATACTCCGAATGAGGCGATGTCCAAGATATCGCTATTGAAATCCTTGAAAGTCCGACGTCCAATTTTGAAGTTCGATTCGTCGTCAATATCAATCAATTGCGATTTCAATGTATCTCAAACTAACGAACGGCTTTTAAGAGTTACGCGTATCGACCTGTGATTATTATCACGTTTAAGAGTTACTCGAGCCGTGGCGACCTTGGTTATCGTATAATTGCGAGGGTCAATCACTAGTCCCGACGGACACGATCATTAGAAAATGATTTAGGAACATTCGGAATCCATATATGGTCAAATGAAATCACCCGTGATCCAATTGTAAGGTATCAACAAATCGTTCATATAATGGTCCAAAATATTCCCTCGACAATCCTCATGGCCAAAGAGTCAATCTAAGCTCAAGTTCTTAGGTCAACGTACTTGGTTTTCCTAGCTAGCCATTCCCCATTGGTTAGTCTTCTCAAGAAGGATCAGTTCTAAGTGAGATTTAACTGAAATACATCAATGAGACATTTCATTCATTCAAAGCTTCGAAAGTAAGTCAGAATACGGGATGTCACGATTACAGTCTATTTTGGTATCGGAGCGGGGTTATACATGGAGTGATAAGGTATGCGGGAGCATGAGATTAGCAAATAGGAAACACCATATGCATGTGATTGAAGATTTTTATTTTTATCTATGTTGATTTGGATCGTTATTTGTTCTAACGATGGTTGTTTATAACCTTTTCCTAGCTAGTTTCTTGATAATAGAATAAGATGGGCTCTCGTGAAAGACCATCAAGGCGGGACCCCCGACTAGATGGTATTCTGTAAGCTTTAACCCAAATTGGTAACCTCATAGGGTAATAGGCCCAGCAACGGGTTCAACAATCGGAGGCAAACGCCTCAGGGAATACCTTGACATCGGGAACTGGAAATAGTCCAGGTAGACATCATTTGCAAGGTTTAATTGAATAGTTCCTACGGTTGAAGCCCTCTAAATTTGTTGGTGCTGGGAACCCTAATGAGGCAAAACCGTGGATAGAGGATCTGGAAAATATATTTTCATTTCCGGAATGTTCAGAAGTTGATCGAGTTGCACCGGCCGAATATCAATTACGGGGTAATGCCGGTTATTGGTGGAAAGCTACAAAAGGAGTAGTTTTTCCTATAGGAGCCAAAATAACCTGGGTTGCATTTGTTAAGGCTTTTTATGAGAAGTATTTCTCGGAGAGTGTCCGTGATAAGAAGATGATGGAATTTATGCAATTGCGATAGGACGAGATGACGGTGGATCAATATGAGGCGAAATTCGCCGAATTATCAAGGTACGCCCCTAGATTAGTAAAGGAACTAATAGGTAAAGCAAAACGGTTCCAAGAAGGGCTACGTCCCAGTATTAGGAACCAAGTTGTACCATTGAACTTTCAGGACTATAATGAGCTATATGCTCGAGCTCAAATGATTGAGAAATATATGGCAGAGTATATGGTCTCTACCACAAATCCGAAATGAATACTACCACGGGTGGTGAATCGTGATAAGAGGTATAGGGGAAAGCAGCCCCTAGTTTCAAATAAGAAAAGAAAAGGGCCAAACGATGCAATGAGCGAAGCTTGTCGCTATTATGGAAAGCAACATGGTAATATGCCTTGTAGGATGCGAATAGGAACCTCTTATCGATGTGGGCAGCGGGGTCATCGAATGAGGGACTGCCCACAACAACAGCTACATATAAGGTAGCGACCCCAGCAAGCTGCACCACAAGGAAATGCTCAACGGTTGCCGGTTCAAGGACGAGTATATGCGGTTACGCAGGAAGATGTAGAAAATTCCAAAACCGTCGTCACATGTACTGTCTTTATTAATAGTTGCATTGCACATTCTTTATTTGACACTGGTGCTACCCACTCTTTTATATCTAGGCAATTTGTGAATCTATTTGGATTAGAAGTTAGACCACTTGAAGTAGTTTTAAAAGTTTCCACACCGTTAAAGAAAGAGTTGATAATCACCCTAATGTGCAAAGAATGCTCAATTGAAATAGATGGTCAAGAAGGAAAGATAGACTTGATCATTTTGGATATGTATGATTTTGACCTAATAGTCAAGATGGATTGGCTCCAATGAGAACGAACCAAGGTAGATTGTTATCAGAAGATAATTTATTTTGATCCCATGGGATCTCGAATTATAAATTTGTCAAGAATGGAGAAAGGTGCTCGACACTTGTAATTTTAGCAATAGAAGCTGCCAAACTCCTTGGTGATGGATGTCAAGGATATATTGCGACGGTATAGGATAAGTCGAAAGAGGAACCTAAAATGGAAGATATTTTTGTCGTACGTGAGTTTCCTAATGTATTTCCAAGGACATACCTGGTTTACCTCCGAAGAGGGAAATTGAGTTAACTATTGATTTAGTTCCGGGGACAGAACCAATTTCTAAGGCTCCGTATAGATGGCTCCCTCAGAAATGGAGCTAAAGGTACAATTGCAAGAGTTGCTCGATAAAGGCTTCATTCGGCCAAGTAATTCACCTTGGGGTGCGCCGGTAATATTTGTCAAGAAAAAGAACGGGTCGTTACGCCTTTGTATCAATTGCTTGCAATTGAACCAGGTAACCATTAAAAAATAAATACCCCCCGCCAAGGATTGATGATCTATTTGACCAATTTCAAGGGGCCTCGGTATTTTAAAAGATTGATCTCAAGTCCGGGTACCATCAATTGTGGATTAGGCAAGAAGACATTCTAAAGACAGCCTTTCAAACTTGTTATGGCCATTATGAATTTACGGTGATGCCATTCGAGTTGACGAATGCGCCAACAGCTTTTATGGATTTGATGAATTGGGTATTTAAAGCATACCTCGATCAATTCATTATTGTATTCATAGATGATATATTAGTGTATTCAAAGAACGAAGAGGAGCATGCCCAACATTTGCGGATAGCCTTACAAATACTTCGAGAACACAACTCTATGCTAAGTTCAATAAGTGTGAGTTTTGGCTAAGCCGTGTAATATTTCTAAGCCATGTGGTATTAAGCGAAGGTATATCAGTCGATCCGGCCAAAGTGGAAGCAGTTATAAAGTGGCAATGACCAACGACAAGAATGTAAGTTCGTAGTTTATTAAGGTTGGTGGGATACTATCGAAGGTTTGTAGAGAAGTTCTTTAGTATTGCCGCTCCTTTGACTCGACTAATGAAGAAGGACATCAAGTTTGAATGGACGGATAAGTGCGAGCAAAGCTTTTAAGAACTCAAACGAAAGCTAACAACCGCACCGGTATTGATAATACCGTCAAGAATAGGAGAGTTTATCGTATGTAGCGATGCTTCACATAAAGTACTAGGCTGCATTCTAATGCAACATGGCCAAGTAGTTGCTTATGCATCGACACGCCTTCAATCGTATGAGCTCAATTATCCAGTTCATGAGTTAGAACTCGTAGCCATCATCTTCACATTAAAGATTTGGAGACATTACTTATATGGGGAGAAATTCGAAATATACACTAACCACCAGAGTCTCAAGTACTTGTTTTCTCATAAAGAATTGAATATGCGACAACAACGATGGATGGAGCTACTAAAGGACTGCGATTGTGAAATTATCTATCATCTTGAAAAGGCAAACAAGGTTGCTGATATTCTAAGCCATGAGTCCACTATTGCAACCCTAATGGTTTAAGAATGCACATTACTAGCTGAGATTCGAGACTCGAAATTCAAGTTTGAGAAAGAAGGCAAGAATCTATGCAAATTATTCGCCACATTTTGAATTGAGTCGGATATACAACAAAGAATTAAATCCCTATGAGGGACAGATACAGAGTTAACAAAAATTCGATAAAGGATAGATGAAGGAAAGGAGTCTGAATTTCAAGTAGCTGAATATGGGACCCCTCTGTTTCGTGGGCGACATGTGTGCCCAATAACAACCAACTTAAGGAGGAGATTCTATCCAAAGCACATCGTAGTCACTACAGTATTCACCCCGAGAATACTAAGATGTATTGAAACCTTTGCCAGCATTATTGGTGGACTGGAATGAAGGCGGATATTGCAAAGTTTGTCGCCAAGTGCCTAACCCGTTAACAAGTAAAGGTACAAGACTGTAAATCTAGAGGATTATTACAACCACTTGAAATCCCAGAATGGAAATGGCAACACATTATAATGGATTTTGTAGTGGGGTTACCGAAAACACAAAGAGGAAATGATTCGATATGGGTAGTAGTGGATCGATTAATAAAGTCAGCGCACTTTTTACCTATAAGAAAGAATTATTCCTTGGAAAAGTATGCAGACTTATATGTCAAGCGGATAATTCATCTGCATGGAGTTTCGGTCACAATCACTTCAGATCGTGACCATCGATTTACCGCTATTTTCTGGAGAAATCTTGAGAAAGCACTGGGAACTAAACTCCAGTTTAGTACGGCATATCATCTGCAGAGTGATGGACAAACAGAAAGAACAATTCAAACATTAGAAGATATGTTACGTGCATGCATCTTAGATTTCGAAGGAAATTGGGATGAACATCTTTCTTTAGCAGAATCTGTTTATAATAACAGTTACCAGCAAAGTATAGGAATGGCTCCCTTTGAAGCATTATATGGAAAGGCTTGCAAAATTTCGATCTGTTGGGACGAAGTCGAGGAAAGGAAACTTATAGGTCCATAGTTAGTACAACTAACCAATGAAGCTATACAAGTTATTAGAGACCGCTTTCGGACAGTGTATAGCCGCCAAAAGAGTTATGTGGATAAAAGGCGGAAGCCACTAGAATTTCAAGTAGATGATTATGTTTTTCTAAAGGTGTCGCCTATGAAAGGCGTATCTCGCTTTGGGAGGAAAGGTAAATTGAGCCCAAGATATGTATGGCCATTTGAAATCTTGGAAAAGATAAGGGAATTAGCATAACGACTAGCATTATCGCCACGACTTGCTAATGTACATGATGTGTTTCACGTCTCGGTGTTAAGAAAATATGAGCCCAATCCGACAATTGTGCTTGATTATGAAATGATTGAAATAGATGATAGAACAGCATATGTTAAAAGCCAATTCGGATCGTGGATAGAAAAGAGCAAGTCTTGCGAAATAAACCCATTCCCCTAGTAAAAGTATTATAGCAATATCATGGTATAGAAGAGGCCACATGGGAAAGTGAAGAAGAAATAAAACAAGAGTACCCTCATCTATTCCAAGAACCGAGTACGTCATATAATTTCAAGGATGAAATTTTTGAAGGAGGGAGAGTTGTGACATCCTAAATTTTAGGGCCTATTTAAGGGTTGAGATGGGCGAGCTACCATTGGAGTCACGAGTGCCAAGAATTGAGACAGCTCACTAATTGTGGGAGACATTGCCTACAAGTAAGTCATGATCGATCCTAGTGTTCGGATGAAAAATTGCTACGGGCGATCATAACTTGGTATCATTCAATGGCAAGCATTTTCGATACAAAAATAAATTGATCCCGAATTCGACTATGGTAATCTATCCTAAGAACCTCATAGCCAGATGCATACTAGCCGTAGACCGATCACCCTCAATTGTGCAATATAACGTGTGGAATTACAAGCCGCGGACGAATCACCCTCGGTTATGTTTTGATTGGACATTCGGTTCAAGAATGCGTAATTCCAACCCTAAACCGAACCCGAGATAAAAATGATTGTTCCCAGCGATAACGGGACACGTCCCGTGACATGCTTGGTCGTGCTACACGGCATATTCGACCATGTCTAATAACGTCCCAAACATGTCATTGGCATGGTTCGATTGAGGGATGGCCGTAGCAATCAATCGACAGCTCAATCTAACTCTTGACACAATAAATACTTACTAATCTCAAAAGAATTGAAAAGACAAATCCTTAGGTGACACATGGCACCGTAGCTTCAAAACACCTCGTGAGCATGAACTTCGAAAAAGATATAAGAAATCTTTGACTAGTCAATTATAATCATTACTAGAACCTTTTGAAAAGTCAAAACTCGTCTTTTAAGAAAGATTTTAGAATCTTTGAAAAGTCAACGCAAATGATGACTTTGACCAAGTCAAAGCTTTAAAAAGCCAAAGCATGCAATCCTAGGTAGGCACGAATCCCTAAATGATAAGCACAAGCATGAATCCCTAGAAGATAAAATCAAACACACATCTTTAACAAGGTTACTTTGAAAAGTCAACACACGACTTCCAAAGTAGATTTTTGTCGAAAATAATATAATATTATAAGAAAACCGTAGAATGTTCTAGCATGTTAATAGAATGCCCAAATTGCCATTAGCTGTAATTTAAATAGTTTAGCAATTCCGAGAATAGAAATAAATAGAAAGATGGCTATGTAGATTATTAAATTAGTATTGATAAATTACTAGAGGCAACCAATGGCCACCGGCTATAGTATAGGTCGGCGCCAATAGCACCACTTTAGAGGCTAATTTAAATGGCCAATTCTGAATTATAGTAAATTAAAACCCTAAATAAAAATCTAGAAAATGCAAATAAAAATAATAAACAAAGAAAATAGAATGCTCTAGAAGCACACCTCATCTAAACATGTGGCATAAGACGATGCACCTAGGTTCTCCAATTGACAAGTATATATTATAGCTATATATACTAGGTAGATGTCATAATTTAATTGGACTACATGAACCAATAGGATGATGCCTCATATTAGCTCCAAAAACGATAAAGATTATGTGGCAATAAATACAAATAAAAGGGCGACACGTATAAAGTGGCTTCTTGGAAAACAAGTCAAGAATTAAAATAAATAATAAATAAATTAGAAAATTAAGGCTATAAATAGGCAAGGGGTCCCCTTTGGTCCCTCTATCATTTTTGCCCACTTTTTTCTCTCTCATACTCCACTCTAATAGCTGACCACTTTTCTTTAGCAAGTACACGTGTAGTTCGGCCGCCGATTGTCACCGCCGACCACCATCTCGTCTATAAGTTCTTGCCAACAAGATATGTAAATGAATTTCTAAACTCATGCTAGGGTGAAGGCTATGTCGACTTATGTATCTTGCATGAATGTATTTTGGTTTGCATGCTCTTTTCATACGATGGCCAAGGACTATGTGCTGCACAATGACGGGAGTCTTGTGGGAGCCACCTCTAGAACCTTAGACCAATGATATGATATGATATGCCTCATTCATGGGCGATTGTGTGCATCTTAATTATGAGATTTTGTGTGGGACAAATCGATTAGAACGATAGAAGTACACAATTGAGTCATATTCGGGGTTGCCCTACGGGATGCCTTGATATATTTAATGTGCAAGCCAAGATGCCTCATTCGAGAAAAGAATGGGTGGGCCCGTGAGAAGCATGGGACATACATGAAATGAAGGAAAGTTGCATGTTAACCTTCAAAAGTACTATATGGCCAAATATATGTGTGGTTTCAAGTGACCTATGTTTACTTATTCCTTGCTTGATTCATGAGTTTGATTTTAGCTAACTTCCTATTATGAATTTAGATTTTCACTTACCGAGAAGTTGTTCTCATCCATTTACTTTTCAGATTTGTACGTATGTCGACTAATCCTCCGACTCGTTTTGGCCCGGTGATGTCTGTTGAAATTACACATACCGATGTTGTAGATGTCGATGAAGGAACTACTTATCGTCGCTACCTTACTACCGTATTCGTGGAAGAGGGGCTTGAGTATTAGGCCCCTCACCGATTTGTGGCGTGGTGCTGGCTTGATGGAAATGAGCTCATAGGACCATTAAGGGAATTTGATGGTCCGCCGGGCTTCAATGAAGGTGGATGGCCTAGAAGTGCTTGAGGAAGTTTAGAAGGAATACTACTTTTTGGATAAAGATGGACGTAGAGAAAAGCGCGAGCTTTTTGAGTACTCACGCCACTAGAGGAGCTAGGCGTACCCTTGCCCTCTACCGTAGAAGTATATGATGTAAATAGAAGCTTATGCTAGTAAAGTAGTGTAAATAATACAGAAGTTATATTAATAAAGCGATATGTGTGTTTATATGTTACTATGAAAGTAATCACTTAAGAAAAAGTAAGTATCTTGTGTCACTTGTGTAAAATAAATAAATCTAAAAATGGTGGGACGATCTAAGGTCGACGCTCTTGGGACGTCACAAGACCTCACCCGTCGACGCCTAGGCCTCACGGCCAAGACCGGCTCTGGCCCTATTTGGCATGAGTTCCCTCGTTGGATACCACAAGGGTGGGTTGGGGGCTTTACAAAGGTCCCCCCTGTCATCACTTCATTTTCAAATTTCCCATTAATTACATGGATTACTTGCAATTTTAAGCATTGCCTCAACAATGAAAGAGATGATATTTGAACAAAGGAATCGAAGTCAACTAGTGATTTGTTGCATCTTTGTGTATCAATTTTTTTTTTCAATAACAAGACACGCCTTCCTCTGCGGCTTCGTTTGAAAATGTTACTTTTTTTTAATAATATTTTCCTACAAATAACAATATTTTACTGTGTTTCGCTAAAACTTGAAAAAGAACTGGAATCGTCATTTGGAATAGAAAATTGTGATTTAATTCTTCTAAATACATATATATTACTCAAGCACTAGTAATTTGTACATGGGCGGTCGGGAAACCAGACACGGACACCAAGATCCCGAGTTTAGTCTCAATAGACCTCGACTTGGGCATTGGGACTCAAGCATGGGCACTTGGGTCTTGAGTAAGAGCACATGTATCTATCCCAAGTCCACCGAGGCCATGTCCAAGGCCCTTGTGCTCGTACTCGAATCACCGGCACCTTGGCTTAGTCCACAAGAGCCGAGTGCGGGACCCAGGTGCTTAGGTCCATAGAGGTTAGGTTGGCGACTTGGCTCTTGGGCTTGAGTCCCCGACACTTGAGCCTTAGTTCATCAAGGTTGGGCTCGAGACACGATTGCTCATGCGTGGGTCCTCGGCCTCAATGGACCTAGGGACGGACGCAATGGATTAAGGCACAAACACTGGGGTTCCAAGCTTAGCCTCGATGGACTCGAGTATAGCCTTTATGGACCCGGGCCCAACCTCTTGGTTTTCGCGCTCAACTTCAATGGACATGGGCTTGGGAGTCGGAATCCCTAAAATCAGCCTTGATGGACTAGGGCTCGGGGGATGCGAGTACAAACACCGGAGACCCGAGCTTGAGTATTGGGGACTCAAAACCAAGCACCAAAGACTCGGGCAAGGCCTTTGTGGATGCCGGCCTAGGTGTCGAGGACCCTAGCTCGAGCTCCAAAACCTAGGCAAGGACTTTGTTGACTTGGGTCGGGTGTCAAGGATCCGTGCATGGCTACCGAGATCTTGCGTTTTGGCTTTTGTGGACTTGTGCTCAGCCTAGATGGACCTACGTACCGCTGTTGGGGACCAAGTATTGAGGACCCGGGACGAGTGTTAGGGTTTCCATGCCTAAGCACCGAGTTTCTAATCCAAGCACCAAAATCTAGTCATGTTTTGGAAAATGATTTCTTATTTTTTAAAGAGACACTCGTTTTCCTAAACTTGAGCATAGGTTTTCTATTGACTCATTTTCCTAGGTGATCCAAATTCCGAAAAACGAGGAAAATATTTTCCTGAAAAATATTTTCTGCAGAACCAATGCAGCCTTAAGGAGAATTTGCAAACTCTCTTTTTAAAGTGAAAAGACATCTATAATGTGAAGATGGTAATGTGCTGAAATTTCTATCATCCAGGGTTCCCAAATAAGTTTGTGATCTTGTTAACGTGTTAACAATATATTGCAGAGAAATGTTTTGATTTCCCGTGCACTAACTATACACAGCACGAGAGATAATGACACTTGTTAAGGAAATCCAGAAGTTTAAAGTATATGCCTGTTTCGAATTATTAAAGGGCAAAACTAATTTTTGCTAATCCCACAAAGATAAAGATATTATTTCAATATCGAGGCGCACGAAGGATGGAACTTTTCGAAAAGTTTCAATAAAAGTTTTCTTTTTAGCTGGAACGGATGACAGAGGCTGATCGAAATAGGGCAAAGCTAAGACACATTAGCCTTCTCTATCTTTATTCTCTAGTACCCACTAAATTCGCTTTTGGCGTTGGGGAAACGCTTCGGTAATTGGATCACTAGCTTTTTACCTAGGATGCATTGATACTTTTTGGAGGTTGTCGTGTCATACATGTTGTCAGATACTTCACGTGATCAGCTCTAAACACACTAGCGACATGCGAATTTAATATCTCGACATGCCATTTCGACATGCATGAATTTATTTTAAGTATTTTCAAAAAATTAGCGATTAAAATATAAAAGGTCAAAATATCAAAGGTCATTTATATATAAATATATATTTAATATACAACGTGAATGATTTTTTTTTTAAATAATAACTTGTCGGTGTGTAGTGTCGTGTCATGTGTCACGTGTTGGTGTGGATGCTACTAAGACTTTTACTTGAGGGCTCCTGCAAAAGTTCAATGTCACGTGGAGAAAAAGAATGCTTCCATTAAAAGCCATCCTTCTATTTTTTGGCTAAGCAAAAGGCAGAACTTTGCATCTGATAATCCAAACTCAGCACAAAGAGTTCTTTCCCAAATTACTTGACCAATCTGACAACAACAAAATGAAATCTTAAACCGAAAATTTCCTATTGTTTTTTATGTTTAACAGCATCTAGAAAAATAAGTTAGAACATTTTCAAGATTAGAATAATAAATTTTAGTTCGTAAAAAAGAACACAAATAAAACCTATAAATTGACTTGGGTTTCCACCACCGCGTCGACCATAGACTGGGGCCCAAATGTTGTGACTCGAGTTCGATGCTCCACACTTGGATTTGCAACCCCCAGACCTTGGCCTTAGATGCCCGGACCCAAGTCCTTAGTGTACGAACTTGGGTTCTTGGACTCCGCTCCAGATCCTAGACCTTGGCTCTCGTACCTAGTTTCAAGCGCGAACCCAAGTCCGCCCTATCAAACCCAAGACCCAACCCTTGGACCCGATCCACCGGACTCACGATCCGGGTACCCTTGTTATCACTCCATGTCCAAAAATCCCAAGAATTGCATGGATTACTTGCTGTTTTAGGCATTGCCTTACAAGTCAACGAGATCCGATTCCATTCCAACTATGGAATCGAAGTTAAATGAAGATTTTTGTTGCCTTTCCGTATGTTTATGCCTTTTTTTTTTTTTTGTTCTATAATAAGACCCGCCTTCCTTGAAAGCTCTGGCCTATTCCAATCAGTCTCTCTCATCAGCTCCAGGCAACATAGAGAACTTCTTCCATTGAAGCGCTTCTCCCAAAACAAAAAATTCAATCTTTCTTCCCGATTAGATTGCTGCTGATACGAGAGAGAGTGAGAGAGAGACCCCGTGCCGCGACGTGACGCAGAGGTGAAGAAATGGCGGACACCCTGGCTGCTCTCAGGTCCCTGATGTCCTCTTACTCCCCTCCTCTCGATGCCCTGGTCGTTCCCTCTGAAGATTATCATCAGGTTCTACTCTCTCTCTCTCTCTCTCTCTCTCTCGTCCATCTTAACCTGTGGTTGTTTATATCTTTCGGGTTGTCGAAACCGTACTCTGCTTTCTTTAGCATCGTCTCATTTTCGTGGAGTTTCGCTGATGCTCCGGATGGCTGAATCGTTGCAGAGTGAGTATGTATCTTCGAGGGACAAGAGGCGCGAGTTCGTTTCTGGATTCACTGGGAGTGCCGGTGAGTTTTGTTTCGCCTTCTGTTGTTTTGTTTGTACTTATGAATCGGTTCTTGATTGCGGGCTCGAGTCGCTCGGATTTAGTTTTGATCAGTTTCGAGTTTGGGAGGACGATTAAAGAATTTCGACTTTTCCTATGGTCCGGAAGCGCTGCTATCTTGCTTTTGGATACCCATTTTTCGTGTTGGAACCGGTTCATCGCATGCACATTATGGTCTTTTATTAGACAACTTTGACAGCAATGTTAGTAGTTACTGTCTTCGTAATCAAACACTTCAATTTCTGCCAGGCGAACTGATATGCCAGCACTGTCTACTTTGTTTCAGCTTTTCGTCATTGAACATTTGAGTTAATCTGTTTGAAGAAATGGTAGATATCGGCATTATCTGTTGATTCCTACTGGCTAGAAATGTGATAAGCATTTGTATCCTAATTTTCGTGGCACTGTGCTTGACAAAACTTTTGATTGTTGAATAACTGCAACCTTTCTCTGTTTACCCGGATTTCAAAAGTTATGGTGGGGGAATAGATAATTATTCTTTGAACATCACTTACATTCATTTCATTGCTCAGTATGATGGCCAGAAAGGGATTCATTTCTCATGAGCTGTTGTTCTAAATTGATTGAAATGCTATGGGATGAAATTCACGATGTTGTTCCCATAGGTGTTTTATCCTAAAATGGGTGAGGATTTCTTTTAATTGATGATTGTTTTGTGCTAGATACTAGTACAGGTGTATTTGACGCATCTGATGAGGTGTCTTAGCAATGTTTCGGCTGTATCTTGTTTTATGGCATTACAAATGAGGTTAACATTAGGTTGATTTTAAGAATCTCTTCGAACTGTAGGCTCAATTTCCTGCTTTGTCTAGTGTAATTTCACATGTTTCAGATCTGCATATGCAACAAATGATTGGTTCGAAGAAATAAATGAGGAAAAGGAAGAGTGTTTGCACCTTAATGCAGAGAAATTTCATACTTTGACAGTCACATGACTTACGAAAGTCATCACTTATGTTTCACCATCATCAACTCATTGATCTGTTTTCTTTCTGTTTAGAGAAATCTGCAGAAAATGATGGTCAGAATTTCTATTTGACTTATTAAATATCTCGAGTATGTCTTGGTTAAACTCTTTTAACTTGAATCATGCAGGTCTAGCTCTTATAACAATGAATGAAGCACTGCTATGGACCGATGGACGTTATTTCTTGCAGGCTGCTCAACAGCTTAGTGATCAGTGGAAGCTCATGCGCATAGGAGAAGACCCTGCTGTGGATGTTTGGATGGCAGACGTGAGTCTTTATCTTCTTGGTGAATTTTGGACAACTTCTAAAGCATAATGGCCGTGCTAATTCTAATTTTTTCTGTGTGAGATCAGAGGTTGAGACATGTTCTTTGATAGGTCCTCAATTATTAGTTCTGGGATTTCTTGACCTCTATAAAGTGGGTTAGAAAATCTCTTGTGAGCCAAAAAAAAGTTAGATATAAGCTCTTCATTTTAATATTCATGATGATTGCCAATCAAAAAACAATGGTTTTCTTTTACTTAAGTTCTGGTATACTGAAAATCTGCTCTGACTGGCTTTGTCGATCTTTTCTCATGTCTGAGCCAGTACATGTTTTTCCCTTAAGCTATATATGGCGTAACCTATGCCGTAAGGCAATTTTGAAGTGCTAATGCTCATGCACCTGCTCCTGCTTATGTAGTTCAGAGTACTTAGTCCAACTGATGAGTAGTTTACTGTTGCTTACTTTGATTACTCCTGAAAATTTTGTGTAACCTTTTCCTCTCTGTGTGGATTTCATGTCTATCCTTCACCAGAACTTGCCAAATGATGCGGCAATTGGCATTGATCCTTGGTGCGTGTCCATAGACACTGCGCAGCGATGGGAATGTGCTTTTGCCAAAAAACAGCAGAAGCTGATTCAGACTTCCACCAACTTGGTTGATGAGGTTTGGAAAAATAGGCCACCTCCTCAAATAAATCCCGTGGATGTACATGCCCTGGAATTTGCTGGTCGATCAGCGACAGACAAACTGAACGATTTGAGAGAAAGGCTTACACAGGAGAAAGCTCGTGGCATAGTAATCACAGCCCTTGATGAGGCAAGAATTTTTATATGGGTCATCTCCCAATCATATATTTCGTAGATACATTTATTGGCAGTGTTAGAACTTAGCCGTTACTTTGCAGGTTGCTTGGCTGTATAATGTTCGAGGAAGTGATGTGTCTTACTGCCCCGTAGTTCATTCATTCGCTATAGTCACGCCCACTTCAGCTTTCCTTTATGTGGACCAGAGGAAGCTATCTTCTGAGGTTTGGTTGTCACCCCCCTTTTCTTTATGAAAATGTCAGCATCAAGGCGTGATTGGTTCTTCCTGACATATTCAGTCTCCACCTTGTTATAGTTAGATGTTTCTTATTCTCTCCTATTATGTTATGTTACTGATACTGTTGTGCTAAACAGTGTGACTTATATGTAGGTAAGTGGCTATTTAAAGGAGAATGGAATTGAAGTGAGGGAGTATGATGCGGTAAGCGCAGATGTGAGCTTACTTGCATCCAACCAGCTTGGCCCATTTGCATTCAAAGAAACTCAAAGTGACGTTTCTGGGGGAACAGAAATTGGCTCTAAGGAGGATGCAGCTGAAAGCATTAAGACTGAAGCAGAAGATGTTGATAGCATTGACTTGATATGGGCTGATCCTGGATCCTGCTGCTATGCTTTGTATTCTAAACTAGATTCCGATAAAGTTCTCCTGAAGCAATCTCCTTTGGCCCTTGCAAAAGCTTTGAAGGTAATACATGCATGCCCAATCTATGAGGTAGTAATGGTCACAGAGAATGTTGCACCAATGCTCTTCGAGTGTATGTGGTGATGTAGTCATACATAAGGTAATGATCATCGAAATAAGCTGATGTTAGCTGAAAAATTTGAGCTGGCACTGTCTCTGAGTTGTTTTATGTTGGCGGAAGGTTCAATCTCAAGATTGACTAGGGTCGAATTGGTGGACTGCATGCCATTTAATACTTCCAAAGCTTCACTTCTGGTGGAAATTGGAATTGAGATGTGCATAATCTAGTGTGTTATTGAAATCAACAGGTCCTCTTTATATGGATGCTGATATAAAACAATGATTATGATTCTCAATTGTGGATCCTCCATTGTTTCGTCTTTATGTGTTTTGGTCCATTACTGATAGGAACCAGATATGATAGCTTTTGTGCTGCTACTATCTCATACTTCCTGAACATTCCGTTCAACCACTTTTTGCAGGTGCTTCTTTATATAGAGGCCATTGATTTAGTTGTTGATATCTTAAGAATAGTATCTACAAATCATTTGATTTTAGCTGAAATAATATGGGAATGCAAGCATTCAGTATTCTGAGGATCCTAATTTTTAGGAGTTAACCTGTAAGGGGTCTGATAGTTATGAGCAGAATAAGCCAATTTAAATTGAATGCACGTGCAAAGAATCACTGGGTTCTGATTTGTTAAGTATAAGACCATAGAGACTCTACAGCAAAGGATAGATCATTTTCTGCCTGGTCATCAGGCCATTATGTTGTAACTGATGGCATCATCCAGAAGACTGAGCAGTGATATCTCATCATTAGGATTTTTCAGTAGAGAAATCTCAATTAGGATTTTACCATCCTAATATTTTGATAAGAGTTGGATGTTCCTTTTTGTGATCCTTGTTGGCAATGTATTAGTCAGTTACTCTTTATTACGAAAGCATGCTGTAATTTTCTTTAATGAGGCCTAACTCTGTAAATTTCAGAATCCAATTGAGTTGGATGGGTTAAGGAAGGCACACATCAGAGATGGTGCAGCTGTTGTACAATATCTTGTCTGGTTGGATAAGCAGGTATATACCACGGAATCTTCTTGCATTGGCCTTGACAACTATTTGCCTTTTCCTTATCATGCCATACATGGAGATCTTTCTTATGTCAATCATACCTGAATGATTTTTGAGTCAGTGATGCATGATCTTGTTTGTCTATTGTTCAGATGCAAGAAAACTATGGTGCTTCTGGTTACTTTGTGGAGGAAGAGACTTTGGCCAAGAAAAAGCAGTTGTAAGTTCATTTCGCTGGTCATAATTTTGTTGCAAGTTAGTTTGGTTTGGATGCCAATGCAGAGTCAAGGGGAAGTTGGATTACTTATTCAAGAATAGATAGCGAAAGATTTTTGATATAGTAGGAATAGCAATGCAAAAATATTTGATAACTTGGATTAGTGTCCTGCTAGTTTTCGAGAGACATGCCCGCTATAATCAATGAGCAGGAGGGGCCATCTCAGCTCAAGTTACCAGTACCACAAGCTTCGTCTTTGCAGAAACATGTTCATTTTGAATTCATCACTTGAATCAGCCATTATGATAGGAAGGCTTGCAGCTAGTCTATAATATCTATCTGTTGATTCTCAAACAGCAAAAGAATATTCTATTGTTTGGCCATCCTTCATGTCAATACAGCATGTGATTGTGTAATATGTTAAATGAAAGAAACATCCAGGGTGAACCGGTTCTGTTTGAATTAACAATTGTTGCATTAAACCTCATGAGAGACATTAACTGAGAATCAGTTTATTATTAGTGTTGGGGACATGGTAGCAGTTCTGGCATTGGCTATGTCTGTATGAAAATCTTCTGCTCTCAGAAGGGAACTCTTTTGGGGAACATGATGGGTCAGTGCTTGTTCCATCAAAATGATTCTTTATACTTTTGGTCTTCCAGTGAGGTCCTCATTGTCCATCTTCTGTTAGTCGAGGTGACAATTTGAGCTGATGCACCTCCAAATAAGAGGGGCTTGTGTCCTTATGGCTTGCAGCCATCTACCTCCCCAATCATTTTAGCCTTTTACATTTGGTTTCTAGATAACGTGAAGCTAATAATTAAGAGATTAGTGCTTTGACCATGAACTCTGACATCTAAGGACTGTGACCTCTTCTTTTTGTGCATACCATTTCTCTTTCAAAGGCTCATCATAAGATTGTGAAGGAAATGTTTACAGCATTTTCTTTTAGGGCATGTGGGGTGAAGTAAACTAATTTTGTGTGCTTAATGTGAGTGTCTAATGTGTAGCTTGTCAACAAACGTACTTGGCAAATTTCTACTCTCTCATGGCAGTTGATTCAAAGCATCATTTGGTGTCTTTTTTGCTAGTATCTTCCAAATTTTAGGTTCGAGGTACATATGCTTGACAAGACTGATTAAACTAACGTATAGCAGGGAAGGAAAGAAATTAACGGAGGTGACTGTGAGTGATAAGCTGGAGTCATTTCGAGCTTCAAAAGAGGTACTCCTACTCATGGGTTTTCACAGAACTGTGTGGAATCTTTATTTTTTCGTTTTTTGTTTTTATGTAGGACTCATTTTTTGATGTCTTGCAAATGTATGCCTGTTCAAACAATATACATGCGTAAGATGTTTGTAAACCCAACAGTCTGCTAGGTGCGGTCAGTAGATGAGCTACTCTTGCATTTGCTTTTTGTAATTTTGCGCTATGCGAATGCTGGTAACAGTAGATGTATCTCTCGTGATGTAACTTATAAGATATTCAAAACTATGTTGATTCGCACTGGCTACGACATGTTTGTGTGACGTTATTATGGAATAACCAATATTCTGTTCTTTAACATTTGCAGCATTTCAAAGGTTTAAGTTTTCCTACCATTTCATCAGTCGGTCCAAATGCGGCAATCATCCATTATGGACCACAGCCGGACACTTGTGCAGAGTTAGATGCGGATTGCATTTATCTATTTGATTCCGGAGCACAGGTATATGAGCTGTGCTTCTGTTTAGTGTTTGTTATTTGCAAATTGGCTGTTTTAACAAGGGAATCTGTCAATTTGCACCTCATTTTGCAATTTTTTTCATGAGACTTATAGTTTCCTTTCTTGAATATGTGGATGCTGTATCCAAAGTATCTAGATGGAACAACAGACATAACTCGAACTGTTCATTTTGGGAGACCTTCAGCACACGAGAAAGCATGCTATACAGCGGTGCGTTTTTTCAGTTAAGCTATGTTTATGTAGTTACGTGGCAATTATATATGGTGCTAGAATCTAGGTAGGATTACAGATCTCATTGCTGGAAACATTTGACTCAGTAAGTTGTATGCAAGAATATCTAGCAAAACTGTTCTTGTAGATGCCAAATACTACTTATTTCTGGATAGGCAACTAATGTGATCTTATTCTTCAATGGGAACTGAAAAGTACAGTGGGGTTTTGAGGTGCATCAAGTGCACCTAATGTATCCTTAGCCCTTTGATTTGGTGGGCCCCTATTGAGACTCATGTGATCTTACGGCGTGGGAGCGCATTGGGTGCACCCCATAGCTGTGACCTAATGTTTTCTTGAATACTTAAGTAATGGATGAAGTTCTTTGGACTAGTTTTAAGATAAAAGATGGTCCCACATGCAGTTTTTTAACCTTGAAATTGGCCATAGGACTGTCAATGAAACATGTTAATTTTGATGCTTCCTTGAAGAGATTCATCAGTGGTGTGCTATTACTTTCTTTAGTAGCTATTTCGATATTTCCAACATCGTCTGGCCTCCTTTGGTATTTTCTTATTGTTAGCGAGTCATTTCATAGGCTGCCGCCATGACGTGAATCTAACTGGTCCTATTGCAGTGCTTCATCCTTAATTTCTCGTAATAGTTGTAGAACTTGAGTATTTGAGGTCATATCTAGACCAGTCTCTAAATGCCGCTAACTTCACAGGGTGATACTCCCTTCACCCTTCAATAGCTGTTACTTTCGCCTAATACCCGAGTAAAATATTGTCTACCTATGATATTTAACCTCTAGGTGAAGTGGAAACCTTGTTATATTTTTTTGTCTTTGCATGTCATCTACTGTGTTTCCATCAGTGAACAGTGATACCTCCGCCGACATTGGTCATGAAGACTCCCTTTAACTATCGATTGCTGCTACTAGTGCAAGTGGTGCAAAGGACTGTGACTCGTAAATACACCTCACATTCTTGCATCTTCCTCTTCTCAAATTATCCTTCCACAAGTATAAATTGTTATCCCTATATTCTCTGGCGCTAGTAGTGTAAAGACCGCATATTCCAGTGCACAGATCCAAAGTCAAAGGAATTACAGGAAAAATTACCTTGATTTTTCTTTTTTATGTGCTTTGTCTACTTCTTTCAATCCAGTTAATTCCTTGTCCCCTTGCAAAACAGTAACTACTTTGATTTCCTATTTGTACTAAGTCTCTTTAGGCTCTGAGAGCTTTTGGTTCTGGGTTCTATCCAGGTACTAAAAGGGCACATTGCCCTGGGAAATGCCAGATTTCCGAATGGAACAAATGGTATTATAATGCTTCACCCTCGCACTATAAATTTTACTTCCAAACCAAGTTGTCAGTGTATTCAGGGGTTGGTTTCGTCAACATAAGCTGAGATTTTTTCTCTTCATCTTACATAAAGTTTCTATTAATCAAATCTTTAAGGTCATGCTTTGGACATTCTTGCCCGAATACCTTTGTGGAAGGATGGCCTCGATTATCGACATGGCACAGGGCATGGAATCGGATCTTACCTGAATGTTCATGAAGGTATGTGGATAAGCAGGGATAAAGCACGTTTATTGCCATATTTGGTCATGTATCTGTCATCCCAGCTTAGTCTAGGCAAGCTTTGCTAACTTTCGTTACATGATCGAGCTAATGATGTTTAAATTGACTTTTCAATGATCAGGTCCGCATTTGATCAGTTTCAGACCACAGGCTCGTAATGTGCCAATTCAAGCTTCAATGACAGTTACAGATGGTTAGTATTTGTAGTATACCGGCTCGTAATGTGCCAATTCAAGCTTCAATGACAGTTACAGATGGTTAGTATTTGTAGTATACCGGCTCGTAATTTGGGAAAGTTATTAGATGCCTGGGGCATTGCTATCTCACTGTGGTGAGGTGGTCTATTCCACCGTGGTCTAGGGGTCAATATGCGCTGGGAGCAGTGCTCTTGGAATATGTAACAATTATTCTGTCACATTTCTGTTCTTGGTTATTTTGTGGAATGTGAAAAATGATGACATTCTCAGTAGAAGAGAGTTCTGTTGAATTTAGTAGATTTGAGAGCAGCTGGTAGGATTTGATTCAATTGTTTCTGGAGTAGTTTAAGGTTATGACATGCTGCTTTAGGATAGTACTGTGAAATTATTCAAAGCTATTACTCGGAAGGCTACTCACAACAATGGACACCTTTTTCAGAACCTGGTTACTATGAAGATGGGAACTTTGGTATAAGGCTGGAGAATGTCTTGGTGGTCAACGAAGCAGATACGAAGTTCAACTTTGCTGACAAGGGGTACTTATCATTCGAGCACATAACGTGGGTAAGTTGTTATGACAAAGAAGGGTATTGCCTACCAATTGGTGAAGGTGTTCCCTTGCTTTTCTACTTTTTTTTTTTTAATTGACTGCGTAATTTTTCCCTATAGTTGGTGATAGTTCAATCTTGTTGACAAATTTGTCATTTCCATCATGTTTGATGTGTTCTTTGCTTGGTCACTGGTCAGGTCATCTAAGTACGTTTTTGACTGGCGACTAGTAGTTGGATTATTTGGGTGGATAGAATATAGAGAGAATAAGGGGGAAAAAGATGCAAACTTGCTTTTATTCGTCTTTTGAAGAGTATATAACAAACAAAGACATGGACGGACCAACAACATTTGAAGCATGAGCAGAAAATTTTCCCTTTCAATGTTCTTGTTTCCTAGAGGCATGATGTTTGTAGTAAAATGTTGTACCCTGTTTAGCGCAAAAGACTTGAGTTGAGCATTCACTTATTGGAAAAGTAAATTATTATCAAACCAGTGAATTTATCGCAGAATCATCGCCACATCATTCTCTGTCATAGGCATCATTGGAGTTTAATGCCTTGTGGGATAAATATATTTGTGGGATGTGGTACCTAATATAAAGTTATTCTAGATCATCAAGCTCTATTCTGTGCTTATAAGTCATTTCCTATCTAGGCACCTTATCAGAGCAAGCTGATCAACTTGAGTTTATTGACGCCTGAAGAGATCGATTGGCTTAACACATACCATTCGAAGTGCAGAGATATATTGTCGCCATACTTGGATGATGCTGAAATGGCATGGCTGAAGAAAGCTACTGAACCTGTACGTGCATGAGCACATAACCTGGAAATTTCCATTTGTTATCTCCATGTTTCCTTGTCCATCCTTGATGAATTCTTGCCCCATCCTTGACTTTCTGATAAAAGAGAAAGGAACTTGATGCTGAAGTGGTTGAATAAAATATTGTTATTTCACCGTTACCATGTAAATTCATTGGCTTCGTTTTCTGCATAATAATTATTGTCATGATTTCGTCCCTGCTCATACCTGGTTTCTGCATAATCGAACAAGCGGCGACGTTTAGATGTTTGCAGCTGACTTCTACATCGACATAGTGAAGTCCTTAACCGTATCGGTACTACACCAACAATTGGGTGGTGATTGGTAATGGATTTGGGGACCAAAAGCCTTTTGAGTCCTGGGTTTTGGTTGTGTTTTCTGTGAAATAAGCGTGCCGGAGTATTTCCCATAAAACACGTTTTGTGGGCGATATCAAGCAGGGCATGTCGTGATCTCGCTATGCTACAGATACCAAACGAGGTTATCTGTTGCCGATAGTCAAAGACAACTCAGATTATTTAATTTCTATCTTCCCTCCCCAAGACTGAGCTAAGACACAAGTATCATTGAACAACGATCATTTCTCTCGTGAGTCGAACACATCAAAAAAAAAAAAAGGGCGTGTTGCTCAGCCTCGAATGGAATTGTTTCCACATGATACATGAACGAGCCATGAATGGTTGGAACTGATCAGAGAAGGTAAAAATGACAAATGATATCTAACTTTTGTCTACTGTGCAATGTGATTCATAAACTTTTAATTTATTCATTGTGATTTTTGAATTTTATTCCAATGTGCAATGACGTCCCTAATTTTTAAATATGTTACATGAACTTTTATTACATGTTCAATTTGAAAAAATTGTGAAAAAAGCCATAAACTTATTGCTTTTTGTCAATTCAGTTCTAATCTTTTAAGTTATCAATTCAATCCCAAATATTTTCACATTTTGTCAATTCAGCTTTATTGGCAAGAAATCGTTGACGTGGATATCGTCCGTCCTACGTGACACTTCCGGTGCCGACCTGGATAATTTTTTATAATGTATTTTTATTTGTTTTTTCCTTTTTCTTTTTTCTTTTTTTCACTTTCTTTTTTTTCCTTTTTTCTCGTGTGAGGGACACCCTCGCTTGACACCCGAGGGAAAAAAGAAAAGGAAAAATAAAAATAAAAATGGAAAAAAGAAACAATAAAAAATTTAGAAAATAATTAAAATATTATTACAAATTGTTCATGTCAAGGCCGACGGTGCCAAGTCGGACGGATGGCATCCATGTCAAGGATTTTCAGCCAATAGAATTGAATTGGTAAAAGTTGAAAATATTCAAGACTGAATCGATAAACTTAAAAGATATAGGACTTAATTGACAAAAGTGCAAAAATGTTTAGGTTTTTTTTTAACAATTCTTTCTGTTTAATTTAGTCATTAGACTATTTTTTTGGTCGGAAGAAAGATCTTCATTTCATATCAAAGAGAGATACATCGCTTCAAAATAAAAATGAAAATCCCACAAGGCAATTAAATCTAAAAAGTAAATCAACTTGGTCTAGCCTGCAAAAACTAGCTCATTTTTTAAGGACGAATCCGTGATTGCATCGAAGCGGAACCGGCGGCCGATCACCAAACCTCACATCATCATCGGTGATGAGTATACATCGATAAATCTCTCTCCGGTAGCTGCGGCATTGCCAAAGGGCGATATGTGCTTAGGTTCGGCGTCCCTAGCACCATTATCGTGTAGAGATAACACAACCTCAACAGGTTGAAAAAACACAAAAAACGTATTGCAAATCTTAGATCTATTTCTAAATAGTAATAGAAGAGCATCCAAATTTAAATCTAACTCTAGATAGGGAGAAAATAACTACAAAAGGACACCTGTTGATCACAAAATCACTATCAAATAAGCAAATTGATAGAGAAAACACTTTGAGAATTTGCGGAGCGCTTGACAATCTAGAGCAAATAGCCGGAGTCGGAGCGATCATATTCTTCCGAAGCACTCACTCTTTTATCTTCGGAGAGTTTAGATGTCGATTGCTTGTATGCAAAATTAACAAGAAATTTATAAAAAGGAAGAATTATAGGAAAATCTGAGGAAACAGAGAGAATAGGGAGATGGGGAGAGAGGGAGAGACGGGGAAAGGACCTTCTTTCTCCCTCAGGAACGCTTTGCAGGAAAAAGAAGGGAGGCGGCAGCAAGAGGGAGAGAAATCCTAAGGAGAAAAGTTGGCGGCACTCGTCATTAGATTATATGAAAATGCCAAATGTTGTCATTTCATTAATTCAAATTTAAGGATAGCACATTTTCTCATAGTTCATGGATTATATTGAACAAAAATAAAAAATATATATGGATTACATAGAACAAATTAAAAGTATAGAGACGATGTTGCGTATTAGAATAAAGTTCAAGGACTACATTGGATATTAAAAGTTCAAGAATTACATTGCACGTTAAATTAAAATTTAGAAATTATTTGAGTCATTGTGGAAGGTCGGTTTAAGAGCTATTCAATCTCCTTTGTCTGTTCGACCAAAAAAAAAAAAAAAAAATCACCTTTGCCTGAGTTTGACCCAAAAAAAAAAAAAAAATCTCCTTTGTCTGAGAATAATGCATGTGCCAGTCCCATTTAGAAATTCACCGGTCAACTCTCATTTCCCCAAGATTCGGACCGCATGAGATGCGGAGCACGTGAGTTCCCTGCATGTGAGAAAATCTTCGAAACGCTCAAACATATGTGAGGCCAAGCACGTGGGGCTAGAGTAAGCACGTCCTTTTATTCTTATCGTAATTTAATGAACATTTTTCATCGTTTCTCTTTTTTCCTCTTTACTTTTCTTTGTTAATCTTTCTGATTGATGTAGCAAAAAAACCCAGTCTTTCTACCTAAATGATTCTTGTCTTTTGCTGAAACCTAAGGCTGCGTTTGGTAGATCGAATATAATTTCGGATAGGCTAACTTATATCCTATTCGGTGTTTGATGGAACACAAAATCCGGATTTTTTCAGATATAAATTAGATATAGCCCGGGTAAAGAAATCCCTCTTAGGAGGTGAGATACATCCGGATAAGATAAGAATTTAAGAAAATATATAAAAAAAAAAGAATAGAAATTTGTGAGAAAAAAGTAGATGGTAACGCATTTGGAAGAGAAACTGCTTGACCTCCGTTGCCAAGCACCATCGTCAATGACCAAAGCACGAGCTCCACTATCATTCGACGTCGCAATATTGGCCAGCCATCATCCCCTTTGGCTGATACTCTCTCTACCTATCTAGATCGGTCGAGCCTATCGGATCAATGGGCCCATGCTAGTGGATCAGCTGCTCTGCTCCGGAAGGCTTATCCCAATTGGTCTCCGACAGTGATAAAAATCTGCGTTGATGACAACTGTTTATAACTTGGATAACATAGGGAGGAACATGGGCTTTTTTTCAAATTGCATAAAAAAAAATATATATTTACCAAATTAGGGGGAAAAAAAATATTTACCAAAAAAAAAATATAACTGCCGAGCGGGTACTCGCTCGGCACCGTGAGTGCCGAGTAAGGCAGAAATCTGCTCGTAAAGCAGCACGGCCCCTACCCGCTCGGCGGTTTAAATGCCGAGTGGGTAGGGACCCCACCATGCCGGCGCCTTTAATCGGGCGCTGGCAGGAGACGTGAAAGGTGCCTGCGGCACCTTTCATGCGCACTACAAAGCCTTCGGCTCTGCTTAAAGCAAAGCTGAAGGCTCTCCTCGCTCATAAAGGGTAAAATTTTTGGCTTTGATTTCTCCTCTCCACGGAAGATGAAGTCTTTCGCCCCTCCTCCACAAAAGCTGAAGCCTTTCGCTCCTCCTCCACTGAAGCTCTTCTTCTGTTCGTATTGTGCTTCTATCCTCTGCAGAAGCTCTTCTCTTTTCGCACTCTTAGAGCCCCCAAACGGTTCCATAAGCCCTAGATTTGGAAGTGCCATGTCTCCTACTGGTGGCATTTAATTTTGATTTTAAGTGATTTGGATATTAAGTGAACAGAGTGTGGAGTCCGCTGGGAGCCCTCCCCACGTTTTGATTAACTTCGGCGAGATTTGTTCTTAATATCCCGACCAAGTTTTAATCGAGCTCTCCTCTTGTACTCTCCCTCACATAGCTCACGAAGATTTTCTCATATCCCCCTCTCCTCGGGTGCTTTTATTGATGTTAGTGTTTTTATTTTATTGCAAATATTTCCGTCATGTTTAAATTAAATTTGGAATTTTTTATTTTTGCAGAAGTTGAGACAAAAGCAAAGTCGACCTTCTTACTCGGTGCTTCCTCTTGATAGTTTGAGCTCTACATTCGGTGCGTGATTACCCTCAATAGTTTGAGGTAAACCTCGTTATAGTTATTTTTTGCAGTTTCATAAGTATTGTTTTATTTATTTGATTATATTTTGTACACTGAATAGTTATAATGTTTACGAGTTGCGGTAAAAAAAAAATTACTATAATGATACTTACAATACGGATATGGTTACGATAGTCAAACCATTTATAGAGTTTTAGATGTTAAAACAAAAAGAAAATATCATGTTACATTTCAAACCATTCTCTGTCATGTTTTTAATAATTTCAAAATTCGAGTAATAGAAAATTAGAAAATACAAAATTGATTAAAAATAAAGAAAAATATAGAAACTTAAAAAAAATGAGGAAAAATATTAAGAAATTTGGAAAAATAGGAAAATAGCCACAATGAATTTGGCCATAGACTATTTTGGCCGGTGACTTAAAAAATGACAATTTAGCCCTTCTGGCAAATTATATCCCAAAAAAATTGTAAGAAATCCTCAAAATTAGGAAATGGCCACAATCAACTAGCCATGGACGATTGAGGGTATTTTCGCCGATGAATTTTAAAAAAAGACGATTTTGCCCTTCAACAAATTGTCTCCCAAATTTTTTTTAAAAATCCCAAAAATTAGGAAATGGCCACAATCAACTGGCCATGGACGATTGAGGGTATTTTCGCCGACAAATTTTAAAAAATGACGATTTTTCCCTTCCGGCAAATTGTCTCCCAAATTTTTTTTAAAAATCCCAAAAATTAGGAAATGGCCACAATCAACTGGCCATGGACGATTCATGGTATTTTGGCCGACAAATTTTAAAAAATGACGATTTTTCCCTTCTAGTAAATTGTCTCCCAAATTTTTTTTAAAAAAATCCCAAAAATTAGGAAATGACCACAATCAACTAGCCATAGACGATTCGGGGTATTTTGGCCGACAAATTTTAAAAAATGATGATTTTGCCCTTCCGGCAAATTGTCTCTCAATTTTTTTTTAAAAATCCCAAAAATTAGGAAATGGCTACAATCAACTGGCCATGGATGATTTAGGCTATTTTCGCCGACGAATTTTAAAAAATGACGATTTTGCCCTTCTGGCAAATTGTCTCCCAAATTTTTTTTTTAAAATCCCAAAAATTAGGAAATGGCCATAATCAACTGGCCATGGACGATTCATGGTATTTTGGCCGACGAATTTTAAAAAATGACAATTTTGCCCTTCTGGCAAATTATCTCCCAAATTTTTTTTTAAAAATCCCAAAAATTAGGAAATGGTCACAATCAACTGGCCATGGACGATTCAAGCTATTTTCGCCGACGAATTTTAAAAAATGACGATTTTGCCCTTCTGGCAAATTGTCTCCCAAATTTTTTTTTAAAAATCTCAAAAATTAGAAAATGACCACAATCAATTGGCCATGGATAATTCAGGGTATTTTGGCCGACGAATTTTTAAAAATGATGATTTTGCCCTTCTAGCAAATTGTATTCCCAAAAAAATTGTAAAAAAACCCAAAATGTCGTCTAAGCCCTTAGGGCTATACTAGGACATTTATTTCATTTGATATATTGATAGTGGTTATGTTAATTTGATAACGTATACGGGACAATATTTAGGAAATTGTAGTTTAGAAATAATTTCTAATTTATTTAAATCTCAGAATGTCGTCTACATCTTTTGCGATTGTGCCTTTGGGAGGTACAATAGTACGAACCGAATGTGGAATTGATTACAAAGGCGGATAATCTACCATGTTCGGGATTGCAAACATATCGACATTTGATGAGTTACATGTGTCGATTGCGAGCGCATTGAATATAACAGGAAACCAGTATATTCAAATAGTAGTGTATAGATATCCGTATGTAACACGCAATTGTGTTACATATGACATTACGGAGGTGCATGATGATGCTACGATTCTGATGATTCAGCAATTTGCACTTCAGGTTGGTGGTACGGGGTTCTTGCGGTTTTATGCAACTGTAGCAGAACACCAAATGAGAGATGATTTCTCGGAGGAAGCTTCAAATGTTGGTGAAGATGATGATGATGGTTTGCATAATCGATGCGTGCGGGCCGATGATAATGATGATAATGCTGATAATGTTGCTTGCGATGATGATGATAATGTCGATAATGCTGTTGCTGATGATGATGATGATGATGATGATGATGATGGTGATGAAGAAGATGATCCTTGGATGGACTCCGATGACAATGACGAAGAAGATGTCGGATGTGACAATATGGAGACTTATTATAATACGCGGTGCAGCAATCCCATTTTGCCGTTGGTACATCCACCGCCTTATTCGGAGATCGACTTTGACATGATGCAAGACGACACAAGAGCGAAGCCGAGCCGTATGTTATTTGATCCATCAAAAGAATTTGATGTTGGCATGTTGTTTCCATCACGAGACGCGGTGCGGTTGGCGACAAAAGAGTACTCCCTTAGGAGAAATCAAAATTTTCGGAGTTATTTGACAAAGAAAGACGAATATTTGATAAGGTGTGGTAATCCAAATGGACCGTGTGGTTGGAGGCTGCGCGCGATTGCTAAATCCGGTGACATGTTTTGGAAAATAAGTAAATATAATGGGCCACATACATGCGGTTCTCCGCAAATGTCACGGGATCATCGACACCTTGACCAAAAGTACCTCTGCAGCCAAATAGAAGCAATGGTCGCCGCCCAACTAGATATCAAAATCAAGCCACCGATGGCGGAGATTCAAGATAAGCTGCAGTTCGAACCTACTTACCGTAAAACCTGGAAGGCCAAACAAATGGCGATCGCCGGACAATTTGGAGATTGGGATGAATCATACGGTAGGTTGAGGACGTGGATGATCGAAATGAAGAGCCGGAATCCAAATTCACATTTTGTGATCGATGATCATATCAACCTAGATCGGGGCTACACGATTTTCGACCGGATGTTTTGGACTTTCAAGCGGACGATTGAAGGCTTCGCAAGTTGTCGTCCTATGATTTTTGTTGATGGTACATTTTTGTATGGAAAATACCAAGGAACCCTCCTTTGTGCGGCCTCCCTTGATGGAAATAATCATATTTTCTCGCTGGCATTTGCGGTAGTACATCGGGAAAATGTTGATAATTGGACTTGGTTTATGAATGCATTGCGGAGATATGTCACTAGGAGAGATGATATTTGTGTAATATCGGACAGACATATCGGTATTCAACAAGCAATAGAGACAGCACAGTGGCGTCCTCCACATGGCCACCATAGATATTGCATTCGGCACATTGCCAGCAACTATAATAAACATTTCAAAAATGCCGAAGGGAAAAAACTTATTCGGATGGCGGGTAAATTCTCGAATTTGTAAATTTTAAGAAAATACGTATGGAAAAATTTGAGTATGAAGTACTAATTAATGTTGTAATGTATAGCTTACGCAAGCCAACAGCGGAAGTTCGACCAATTCATGAGCCAAATTAGGGAGTTCGATCCAACCACGGCTTCATGGTGCGATCAGATTCCAAGAGAAAAATGGACAAAGGCTTATGATGAAGGGAGGAGATATGGATCGATGACGACAAATTTAGTCGAATCGGTCAACGGGATGTTGAAGGGTTTACGTGGTTTACCAATAGCAGCCATGGTCGACAAGATTTTCTATCGGTTGGTGCACTATTTTGATACGAGAAGAACAATGCACGGGATGCGAAAGACAACCAAGTGGAAATAGACGGAATTTGCCGGTGCCACGCTCCAGCAGAACAGTTAAAAAGCAAATGGGCATGTCGTCACGTGTTTCGACTACGATAGAGGCATTTTCAAAGTGACAAGCGGACGTAACAGATCCAGAGGTTCAGGGGGCCACAAACACATAGTGCGCCTACACTTGAGAACATGCACATGTGGGAAATTTGAAGGGCTGAAAATCTCATGTTTACACGTAATGGCAGCATGTCAAGCGTATGGCATTGATTATGAACCGTACGTAGATGAATGGTATACTTTAGAAAAAACCCTTCGATGCTATCGGTATATGTTTAATTCGTTGGGGCATCTTGATTACGAGCTTGAACTTGACGAGCTGCCATTAGTGCCGGACCCAAGTCGTATTCGGAAGAAAAGAAGGCCCCGTGCATCACGGATCCGGAATGAGATAGACTCGAGAAGCCCGAGCGGTAGCACTTCGTGAAATCATTGCACACATTGTAGAAAATCGGGGCACAATAGGAAAACTTGTGCTCACGGATCGGCCGGAGAGTAGATCATACTTGCGTTAATTATGTAAATTAGTTTTGTGACATTTTGAATTCCAACCCCATTTCGAAGTTTTTGTAGGAGGTTCCTTTTACCTCAAGCTAACTGTCTCTCCCTCGATCCTTATGTATTTCGTTCCTATGCGTTGTAAGGATGATTGTATTTCTATGTTATAAAATCTCTTTGTCTTCTGAAGTCATCAAATGAATTTCTTTAAATGGGAAAAAAATTATACTGCTTCCGCTTGCGCATATTGCATCACGTTAAGTCTATCGCCGTATCGATCCTGGGAAATTAACGAATGACGGATGTTGGCGCGTAAAAAGGACACGGGACGTGACAAGTATCATGAATTTTTTGTAATGTTAAAATATTATTATTGGATTGATATTTATGAAGTTAATTTTTTCCAGATTTTTAAATTATATATTTGAATTTTTTTGTAATAATATCACAATTGCACGATATTTATTCAGTTTATGTGTTCCATGTTATTCATACATATGGGAATTTGTTGTAATGTTATAGTATCACAATTGTGTAGATATGGCACAGAGTACTTATATTCCGTGGGGCGCAGAGAATGGTTCACTACTTACTGGGCAAGCCCGACATAGATCTCAAGCTATATGAGACGCTATGGTAATTGAAGAATTTTCACTTGATCTGTCATTTGTAACAATATCATCAAAATTGCCACTAACTGTTCATGTTACATGTCACGAGATAGTTCCGACGAAGCCCTTAGATGTCGGCGAGCGATGCTATAAGTAGGTGATCTTGATCCCCGGATAGTCCCGTATCTGCAAGCTTCGGGATTTTTTGGCGTTTATTTGATGTGATTCGTGTAGCTGGATTGGCATTTAATTACTACATTGGTCGAGCAGTGGAGGCCCGAGACCCACGCCTTCTATATGCCGGAAGGTGAATGCACTATCACGCTGCAGGATATTGCGGTGCTTACGGGCCTTCCTATAAATGGACGTGCGATTACTAGCCCCGGTATTGTGAATTGGGCCACTGTCCGTGTCGATCTACTTAGTGCTCACCCAACCTAGTTGCGGGGCATACGGATCGGCTTGAGCTGGTTGAGACAGCGCTTTGAAGATCTTCCGCCGGACGCCGATGACGTCACCATAGTGCAGCATTCACGGGCTTTCATTCTCCGTCCGCTAGGAGGATCTATTTTCACGGACAAATCAGCTGCCCGAGTTAGTTTGCTGTTTCTTCCATTACCGGCGAACCTTAACATCCCTACGCAGTATAGTTGGGGTTCAGCAGCACTTGCATGGTTGTACCGAGAGTTATGTCGTGCAACCGACCCGGAGGCGAAGTAAATGGGCGGTGCCTTACATATACTGCAGATTTGGGCGTAGGAGCGCTTCAGATGTGTCTCCCTATCCCCGACGGTTGAGGTTCCTTTAGGACTTGCACCTTTTGGTAGTCGGTATGTGATCTATTGCATTTTCAGTTCATGCGTCATTAATTCTTTCCAGTGCGTATAATATATGAAAATTGAATGTTTTTTGTTTACACGGTTGGAGTCAAGGTTGAAGCACGATAGAGATCCCCACGCATACGTTGGTACATCTGCGCTATCAACTTGATAGATTGACATCCGAAGATGTAAGTAATAATAGCAACGAATGAGTTTAATATACTATTAGCTGTTAAATTAATTCTTTATTTAATTTTATATGTTTTATTACGATAACAGATTATTTGGGAGCCCTACGGTGGCGACATTCTGGAGAATGTACCGGATTACTGCTTGTAGGGACATGATATTTGGAGGGCTCGTGTGCCACTCATCTATTTTTGGATAGTTGAGTGACATTATCCAGATCAAGTTCTTCGCCGATTTGGTATGCAGCAGCCGATACCTACTCCTCCCGGCGATCACAAAGTCTTGTATGATATTGACAATAGGCCACCCGGGAAGAATTGGACAGCTAAGCACGGACGATGGATCGCTATGTGGGACAGACGTACCGAATATATAGTCCATGCTGATCCCGCAACGGAGGAACTCCACTTTCATTCAGCATATATTGAGTGGTTCCGTAGACATACACGGAAGTGGATTTCTATTACGGGAGCTGCAATGGGTTCAATGGTTCGTGCAAATACTTTCAATTTAATTCATTAATTATATTTTTAGTAACATAAGTTATTATAATTTTATAACATTTGTTACTTGTGATATCATTACCGGGGTGATGGCATAGAACAAATCTTACGTATATTAAATTCACGTCCATCTCGTCAGACTTGGAGAGATGTGGGGAGGATAGCTAGGACAATGCTATACGCCCAGCATGAGGAGAGGCGGCTAACGATGATGCCACCACCCCAACCAGCAACTACGGCGGCACCCGTTGGCCCTCACGATGACGATCCGCTTGAGCCTGTTCGGTCGACCCGGAGGACTCCTCGAGCTCATGTAGTTGGCGATACCGTCCCTTACACCTTCGAGTATCATACGACGGATTTCGCTCCAGGTTTCACTTCAAGATTAGACTAGATAGGTTTCCATGCGGGATTCGCCCATTTTGCCGCCCCATTTCCCGAGGGATCTACTTTTGCATTTCTTGACCCGTAGACTCCAGCTCCTTCTCCTACTTCGTGTGGATCCGAGTTCTCTCCTTTTTATTCAAGCTTTTCTCTTGTTGACACCTAAATTTTGACTTTTCCTTTTCAATCATTTTCTGCTTAAAAAAAATAGAACTAACTTTAGTTCTAAACAAAAATAACAAAATCATTTTTATTTTTGTCATTCATGCATTCATTTGCATCGGCAGTGTGAGGAATTGAGCTTAATTTGACAAGCGACTGGATCCGAACTTGTATGGGAAATTCTGCCCAAGCATGGTGAAGTGTCTTGAAAATTCGAGAAGGCTTGGACTTATTTTCAAATTTAATCCAACCTATTCTTGCTCATTTAAATGTTTGAGGTTTTTAATTAATCGTTCATTTAATTAATTAAATTCCAATTCGAGCTTAAATTTGCACGCTAAGCCCACATCACATGTGGGATTCGGCTGGCCCTATGCATGTCTATTATGACAACAAATTTCAGTCTTATTTTAACGCAAATTAGGCCCCCTAAGACTTAATTACAATCTGATTTTTGTTGAGGGGTCTATTTTGCGATAATTACAAAATTTAGGCCCAAGCTTGCAAGGTTTTTGTCTATATAAACTAGCTTATGTCTAGGTTTACGAGAGGCGACACATAATTCACATTCGGCAGAATTGGAGAGGAGGTTTCGTCCAGAGAGTGGAGGAAGAGAAATCGTGGGGGCTGCATTCTTCAAAGATGGCGTCGCAGCCAATGAAGGGAAAAGGGGAATGAAAAGGGGGTGCTCTCATGTTTAATTTCATATCTCTGTTAGTTTAGTTTCATGTCCATTAAATCGTATTGACAATCATGATTTGCGTTTCATCTTGCATGTCTTCATGGAACACACAATCACGGTTGGCGACAAAAATATGGTCACTCATGGCACTTTGAGGAGGGGGCCATTCACAGATTTCTTTACACGACCAAAGAGAGAGAAGCCATGGGTTAGAGTGAAAAAAAATCTACACAAGCCGTTGGGGTTGCTCCTTGATCCAAGGTGTCATTGCTGCTGCACTCTCGGTGATGACGAGGTTGTCGATCCATGATCCTTAACAAGAAGTGGCCGCTTCATCTGCATCAGATACACTCTAGACCAGAACCGATCTGTGGCTGAGTTCCAACGCAAGTCTCGGCGGAACATCCTCCGAGAGCCATAAGCCACCACGAGCCGGCGAGCCCGACCATATGCCGGTTGACGTCCTTGTTCGTGCTGTCCCTTGCCATCATCGTTTGCCACTATCCAGTCGTGCCGAACATTGCCAACAACGTGTGCGTCAACGACATCCAAGCTTCGCAATCATTGTCTGCTATTTTCTTGTTCGGCAATAAATCTAGCAAATCCACGCCACCATATTAGCATGGTGATGATTCCTCAATCAAGTCCAAGCGGTGCCGTTCTTTCCCTGAAGTCCATGGTCAAAGAAGACAACAAGAATCTCTGCTAATTAAGTTTTATCTTGGACTTATCTTCTTTTGTTTTTGTCTTGGTCTGATAGTGCTATTATGGGTTCACTGACTTCACATAATTCAAGCAAAAAATAAATTTTTTAGGGGAAGCTTGGTCGTTGATAACTGTGGACCTTGAGACCAAAGGATATCCTATATTCGTTGGTCATCGTGCACGAAGATCCTCACAGGCGACTTCTGCAAGTATTCTGTCCAGCCGGCCAAGTCGCGAACGTGAGGTCCATCCGCCGGTCATCCATTGGTTGTGAAGCTTGATCTCCAAGTTGGTCCATTCGAATTAGGAAAATCAATCTTTGAGATAAGGTAACTTTCTACCTTGGATTTAGAATACTTCGAATTGCCTTAGTCGAATTGTCCATATCCTTGACATATCTTGAGTGCATTGTGGATAATATTGCTTTGACTGAATATATTTTTTTTCGATTTTGAATTGTCCAGAATATTTTCAAAATCTAATGAGATAATTGCCTATTTTGAAAGATTTGAACCATGATGGATAGGGAATGAATGATCTGGTTGAATTGCATTATCTTGAGATTTTCCTATAATCTTTTCAAGTTGTGAATAAGGATTGTGCCTAACTGAATAATATCTCGATTTCGGATAATCATCCCGAATTGGATAATATCTAATTTGCAGATAATCTTCTTGCTCTTAATAATTATCCCAAATTCATTGAATTGATTGATTGGAGTTATCTTGTAGATTTTCTAATAATCTTTGATTTTAGGGATAATGTTTGGTTAGGTTTAGACATTTATCTGAAATTAAATTTTCAAACCTTAAGGATAATTTCCCAAATTAAAAATGGATCAATCTTTTTAGATGAGGAAAGGTGGACCCCAATGCCATATTTTTGGCCACCCCTCTCATATTTTCAAAATATCCCAAATAAATTGACTCATTTTCATGTTATTTTTCTTATGCTTGTTTGTTTTGATTTGTAATAAAATTTGCACAATTTTAAACAAACATGCCTATAATATATGCTCCCCTATGTGCCTAGACCCTTCGGAAAAATTAAATCACACGCCTTAGCCACGATCTCGTGGAATGGGATGTGATTTAGTATGGAAATTCGTGTTACGCCCTTTGGCGAGAAGGGATGTTGTTTTTCTATACACATATCCGCATACTGGTTCGAATCCTCGAGGATGTAGCGGATAAAATCTCACTCTAACCCGGATCTTTGGGAATGAGAGGATTTTCGAAAAATCGGAAACTAAAAGGTATATTATGGGCATTTTTGTTTATTTTTGTTCAGATTTTTGATTGCTTTTGAATGTTTTCTTTTATTATCGAAAATACCCAAAAAAAAATCATCATCCGTGCGCATAATATATGGTCCTCATGTTACATTTTTCCAATTAATCATCAAATTCACATCAATCGGAAAGGCTTTTTCATGAAATTGGAACCGAAAGGGCGTTAATTTTTAATTAACGTAACCAAGTCCCCGAACCCAATCTCTCTGGTTCGTAGAGATAAAATAGTTCTCCCGCTATTTTATATAGGTTTCTAATCAACCTACCTTAAATGATTAGTGGCGGCTCCAATTGAATTTTTTTTTTTCATGAATAAACCTAAGTTGCAATTCGGTAGGACTTGGGAGGGTCCGAATTAGGTTAGTTGATTTAATTGACTCGATAATCCGTTAGCCTAAAAATCTAATTTTTAGGTCGCGACAACTTGGCGACTCCATGGGAATTAAATTTAAATTTTTCAAAAATTAAAAGGTGAGCCAAACTTTTCATGAATTTTTCGAAAATTAACATTAATTTTCGAAATTTGTAGCCACCTATAATTTTGGGAAAATTAAAATTTTGTGGACTTAAGCCGTTGATTTTCATGATCTATGCCTTGATTGATTGATTGTGAATTTCCTCCCTATTTTTGAGTTCATGGATTGTGATTTGCCTTGAATGTGATTGATTTTATTTTTGGGCCGATTGATTTGGGGTTTGGTTGATTTTCATTCGATTATATCTTGGCTAATCATACTCCATTGTGCTTCATTTTTCTGACGATTTTCTGCAGGTTTACTTGATTTTTGTAGCATTTAATTCAGTTGCTCTATCTTTGTTGCAAAACGTCATGATTGAGTGAATTATATAACCTGTTGTGCGTGACTCATGGCATTGCATTGGACCTTAAAATGTTAGATGAGCCTAGGATGGTGTCTGAGTAAGAATCCGCCTAGCCTCGGGATGGAGGAATGGACGATCTTACTCTAGACCCCGATTATGTTGAGATCTCCCCGTTCGAGGCCTAAATCTACGGGCACGAGGGGTTTTTCTTAACATCCCCCAAGCTCAAGAGGTGCTGGATAGGACTTAGATCGTTAAGTAAGATTCGCCCTCGAAAGCTATAAAACACCTGGCTAATAAAGCATGCATATGTCATTCCGCTTGTCTTTGAACTCATGATCATCATGTTAGCACATGTATTTTCTCCCTTTATTTCCTGAGTCGGTTCATGGCAAATTAGTTTGTCTTTGTGGTCTTGTCGAGTCCCGTCTTTTTACTTGTATCTTTACATTCCTAGGTCTCTTGTTTAGGATTTTATTTTATTTATTTATTTATTTATTTCGAATTTTGTGGTGGTCATACTTTGATTACACGTTTAGATTAACAAAACAGTTCTGTTTTCATTCTGACCTTGCTGTCTTGTACGAATTTTTTTGCCCCTTTCATGTTGGATTCAATTTCCTCACTTCAAATTAAAAATGTTCGTAAGATCTTGAACCATCGTGTCAAAAAATTTCGTGGCAATCCAGTCTGTTTTCTATTTATTATGGAATTAATGGCCGGGTTCGAGCAGGCTGGGACCTCGCATGTTCTCAGGCTACAGACTCGTTTTGCGATTTAATACTAGTAAACGGGCCGTATTGCTAAATTTCCAAACATGAAAGTTGTAGGTTTATGTTTCAACTGATAGCCTTCAAAATTTCAGATTTTAATTCACATTTTTAAGGGGTCCTTCGTTCATTTAACAGAAGGTGGACGAAACTGTTTTTTGGATGTGATTTTTTGAGAAAATGCATTAAACTGAGCTAATCCGTTCATTTCTAGCTCGACCACCAAACATGAAAGTTGTTCCTCATCCTCTGAACTACGAGCTCGTAAATTTTCACACCATTTTGCCCATTTGATGATTTTTCACAAATTTTCTGCCAAAATCTGACGAAATTGAAACTTCCAAGATAAGGGTCATGGGTCAAGATAAGCGGTATTTATGAGTCTAGTCTAGCCATGGATTGACTCAATGTCTCTCACATGCCATATTCACCTTCCGATCCTTTCTTGAGGGTAACCTATCACAGATACCCCACACACTTACATTACTCGATTGAGAAGGAGGCAATATGGCCCACCGTGATGAAATTGCGGCTCTTGTCAAACAAGAGGTGAAAGAGCAAGTGAAGGAGTCGAACGAACGAATGAACGATCTAATTGATCTCATTGGACGGATGGTTTATCTCTTGAAACATCTGGTCAAGGCAAAGCGTACATCTCTTCCAAACAACACCAATTCCTATTTTGGTCCGCTCGCTCCGAATCTAGTGACTCTCCTTGACCCGATCGGGTTCAGCCTGTATTCCGGTCCCATCTTTCTTGATGAACGATATGCCACTCAAGTGCCTATGGACAACAGCCAGTTCAAGATCAATCTCCGATCTCTAGAAAATTTACTCAACTGTCTCAACCGATGTTTGTACTTTGGCCAATATTGCTGAAAAAGGGACTGATCCAAAGGGAGGAAGATTTCTTCATGGCCGAAGATGCGGGAAGTGTGGATCCAAGCAAGTTTTGTGATTTTCATTATGGCCGTGCCGGCCACTCGCTGGAGGAATGCTTCACATTGAAGACACGGATCCAAGATATAATTGATGCGAGGAATCTCATGTTCCGTAATTGGGAATATTGTCGTGGAAATTCAGACTCGCTAGTAGTCCCAAGCATTCGGTTGGAACATCCAGATCTGGTCAAAGATGAAGGCAACAAGAAGATATGGGATACTTTGGGGCACCCGAGCGGAGGATACAACTTCTTGGTTAAATATTCTACACCTCCGAGTCATAATGCTTTTCCTCGCGGTGCTGCCCGGAACACATGGGACGATTAGCTCTACTAAAGGCCGAGAGAATTCATCTTTAAGGAAAATTAATCTAGGGGCAAGAGGTAGATTCATAGCTTGAACAGTGCATGAGGTCCAGCCGACTATCGGGCAACCTCACGCATAAGTATTGAGCCACGAAGCTCATGATCGAGTTAAAAATTCTTGGCCGATCCCAGTTCTTCGACCATATGAGGCGGATCCATGCTTCGCCCTCGTCCATTGCTTGCGGTAGCTCCATAACCGGACGTTCATCGATCATCGGCGTTGATCAAATGTTCAGCGACCCTTGTATCGGTCGACATTACTTTTGGCTGTCCCTTGATCAGCCCAAATGATGATCCTTGGGGCTATCCTTACCTCGATCCCTCGATCGGCTCACCAGTTGCATCACATTAGCCAACTCGTGCACCAATCCATTGGCCGTTCGAAGCAAATCCATGCTTCGCCCTCGACCGATCCGTTGATCATGCTATGTCGGTTGACGAAAGACAGGACGAACCAAAGCCGCCCAATCTCAAAGGGAGTATCTCTTGCCTTGCCCGATCATTTTTGAATATAACATTCTATTTCTCTTTTTGCAGGCATTAAGCTTGGAGACATGTCTATGATTGCTCTCGCCGAAGCAAGTCGACCATTAGAAGCTCTTCATTTTTTTTTTTTTCTCTTCAAATTTTTGCTCATTTCATCTTTTTATAACCCTATTCATGCACGGTTGCTATGCGGGATCAAGCGTGAAAACAAACCGTTTGCCAAAGCTCCGAAATCGAAATCCCCGCACCGGCCATGTCCGGGGCAATCCTACATTTTGGCAAAGCTATGATCATCCGACATAGACCCTTCTGATTGCAAATGGGGCAAATCGATAGTGAACCCCGGCTTGTAAAGGGGGTATTTTTCTCTAAATTGTATGATTTAGAAGATGACATTTTCCTTCTTGCGGGATCATATGACTACATCACCAGTGAACAGAGACAACCAGAGCATCTCAAGTCTTCACCCAACTCGACCCACTTACATGTTCTGGGGCAACTCGAGCTCCCTCATTCCCGATAATTTTCTTGCATTCTTTCATACTCTGTTTCCTAAGCAAAATGCATAAGATTTTCATGAAACATGATCGATGCTTGAGAATTGCCACATTTGCACGTTTGAAAAATGCTCTCACTTTGCATGATCTATGCCCGATTGTTTTTCATGTTTAATTTACCAATTACGAACAGGAGTACAACCGCATGTGATACATTGAATGAACAAGAATGGGGTATAACAGGATGATGAAAGGCAAGCCATTTCTATACACGTTCCGCATCATAATCCCCGGTGAGTTGAGCGGTAGCTAGATTCCGTATTCACAAGGCAAAGGGTTTTCTCGCAAAAGGTACGATAGCCGAAATGACAGAGGCATTCAGTTCTCTATCCCAAACACTACGGGTGATCCATTGATTAACCCCTTTTGAGCGGTGGTTTCATTTCTTTACCCCTGTCAAGAATCATCCCACATCGGGGCATAGACGAGGAAATTCTACCAACGTAACGAGGTAAATGGTTAGAAATTTTCTTGCTCGGACTAACATCAATCTTCGGGTATTTCTTTGCATTTTACTCGAACTTTAACTCAAGTGCCTTAGGATGATGAAGAGCATTCATTTCTCTATCCTATACACTTCATCCCTTGCATAGCCCACTTGAGCCTGCAAATTCATTTCTTTAACCCTTGTTGGTGATCATTTGCTCATTCCAAGGTGAAGTTGGAGATGATTGAGTCAACGAAGAACTTATGAATCAACTCGTTGCTGTTGTAATTCTTGGTTCAAGATTATGAGATTGTAAAAAAAAGGGGTAACTTCTCAAAAAAAAAAAAAAAAAAAAAGGAGATAGCAAATGGGAGTCGGGAGCAAGAAAAATGAAGGCTGATCCCACCAGAAAATCCCGGGCATGAAAAAGCAAAGTGCCTAACAAAAGCAAGGCCAATGCCCATTCATTTGCGAAGTACATTTGAATCTTGAGTATACATGGCTGTATGTTAAATTGGTTTGCAAAGTGCGATCCCAGCGAGGGCTCGTACCATTCCTTAAGTAATATCCTTTGAAGATCATTTCGAAAGGCCAAGATCGGTGACAAATCTGCAATGATCACCAACATCAAGCCCTTCTCATATATTTTTCTGAGCCAAAAACCAGCCTTTTCATTCCTCAGTCCTTTATCATAACCCACGTTACAACCCTTCAACATCTCTTCTGATTAGGGCACTTGAGTTAACATAGGGTTAAATGATTTTAAGCATCGTTCGAAGAAGTTCGAGCAATATTATTTCTCTCTCATTTTTGCGGGGTTCTTGATTTGTAAACCTGGAGCGGATGACGAAGAAATTCATTTCAGCAACCTTGACTCAACTAGAGTCCCTTTTGTAAACCTTTGACCTAGCCCTCATTACGGTCCTAATCAAGACCTCCGGATCGGCTCGGTCGTATCAATTGCAAGATTACTTGGATCCTTGTCGAATGCGATGATCATGAGATTGAGTGATTTTTCTTGAATCCTACAGACAGGATAAATAGCTTTTCTTGAGAGTGAGAGAAAGCCCTTTCAGACTGGAATCCTCCTTTCAGCTTACATTTAAAGTATTCATGATGAGATAACCTCCCTGAACAGAGTTGGTAATGCAAACTTGACAGAATAGTTATGTATAAACCACATTATGAGTCATCACTTCATACACATGTTATTTCTGATATTTGCAAACTTAGCGGGATGGTTTTGCATGAAACCATTAAACAAATTTCAGCATGTATGCTTGCACATGTTATTTTTGACATTGCCTGAACGGATGCATTCTCGATGTTCGAGTCAACTCCCGAGGTCTCGAAATTCATCCAAGGATTATTGAATGAGCAAGTTTTTCTAGCAAATGCCCACCAGGTAATCTTTCAAATCCTCGGGTAAGTATATCTTCAACCCGAACCTTTCCATGAGATTGAGTGGAAGTCCTTTCTGATTAAAGGTTCCTCATTCGATTTGATCAAACTCGTCAAAAGGATCGGACTTATTTCCTTATTGACAAATCCCCAATGAAGCTTTGCAATGTAAAAAAAAAAAAAAAATTTGTGGACGTGTCATGTTGTGTTAACAATTGATCATGTTCATTTCAAGTGATTAAATAGGTATGATACAAGCAATCTACCTCGTTTTGTGATTATCCGTTCGGAGAACCCAGGTAAGTTTTCTGAATCTCTTTTCAAATTAACAACTCTTCTGATGATAGTTGTTATCTTTCAATTCGGGCAATATGCCCCTTTCGTACTTATCGATTCCATTCGGTAGTACTCCTTTCAAATATTGTTCAAATCGGGCAATGTGCCTCTCTCGTCAAGTCGTGTAGACATATGCACTGGCGATCTCGACATCTTATCAAATCATAACGACGTAGCTCTTATGATTGTAGTCTCAGATCGTGTAGACATATGCACTGGCGATCTTGACATCTTATCAAATCATAATGACGTAGCTCTTATGATTTCAGTCTCGAATCACGAAGACATATGCACTGGTGATCGTGACCTTTAGTCGGCTCATAATGACATAGCTCTTATGATTCTCGGCTCTTTTATCAAATCATGACGACATAAGCACCCATGATTTTGATCCAAACCAAATCATAACGACGTAGCTCTTATGATTTTGGTTCCCCATTGTCAAATCGTGAAGACATATGCACTGGCGATTTTGACATTTTATCAACTCACAACGACGTAGCTCTTGTGAACTTGATTTCACTTCTTTCGACTCACAACGACGTAGCTCTTGTGATCTCGAAGAACACACATATCTTGCATCGTCTCGCATCAGGGGGAAATCTCCGGTAACAGATGGGCCCAGTACCTTAAGATCCTCGCATCAGAAACTTGGAAATTAAGGGAATCATCAGCATTGTGAGGTATTTGGTACAACGGGTATTCTCATATGCGATCCATGTGCGGGTTCTTTATGAGAAAGAAAGCTCTGGCGCATGTTATTTACAGTCTTGCATATCATACATCATTTTCTTTTGCATTTAAAAAATGGGATTAAAACTTCCGCAAAAATTTTCATCATTCATCATTTGCATCGTCAAAATTTAGGTTCAATAATTGTCTTTGAGCGAAACCTCTGCGAGCTTCCACTCAAAGAGGGGCAGCCGTTGACACCTAAATTTTGACTTTTCCTTTTCAATCATTTTCTGCTTAAAAAAAATAGAACTAACTTTAGTTCTAAACAAAAATAACAAAATCATTTTTATTTTTGTCATTCATGCATTCATTTGCATCGGCAAAGGTGAGGAATTGAGCTTAATTTGACAAGCGACCGGATCCGAACTTGTATGGGAAATTCTGCCCAAGCATGGTGAAGTGTCTTGAAAATTCGAGAAGGCTTGGACTTATTTTCAAATTTAATCCAACCTATTCTTGCTCATTTAAATGTTTGAGGTTTTTAATTAATCGTTCATTTAATTAATTAAATTCCAATTCGAGCTTAAATTTGCACGCTAAGCCCACATCACATGTGGGATTCGGCTGGCCCTATGCATGTCTATTATGACAACAAATTTCAGTCTTATTTTAACGCAAATTAGGCCCCCTAAGACTTAATTACAATCTGATTTTTGTTGAGGGGTCTATTTTGCGATAATTACAAAATTTAGGCCCAAGCTTGCAAGGTTTTTGTCTATATAAACTAGCTTATGTCTAGGTTTACGAGAGGCGACACATAATTCACATTCGGCAGAATTGGAGAGGAGGTTTCGTCCAGAGAGTGGAGGAAGAGAAATCGTGGGGGCTGCATTCTTCAAAGATGGCGTCGCAGCCAATGAAGGGAAAAGGGGAATGAAAAGGGGGTGCTCTCATGTTTAATTTCATATCTCTGTTAGTTTAGTTTCATGTCCATTAAATCGTATTGACAATCATGATTTGCGTTTCATCTTGCATGTCTTCATGGAACACACAATCACGGTTGGCGACAAAAATATGGTCACTCATGGCACTTTGAGGAGGGGGCCATTCACAGATTTCTTTACACGACCAAAGAGAGAGAAGCCATGGGTTAGAGTGAAAAAAAATCTACACAAGCCGTTGGGGTTGCTCCTTGATCCAAGGTGTCATTGCTGCTGCACTCTCGGTGATGACGAGGTTGTCGATCCATGATCCTTAACAAGAAGTGGCCGCTTCATCTGCATCAGATACACTCTAGACCAGAACCGATCTGTGGCTGAGTTCCAACGCAAGTCTCGGCGGAACATCCTCCGAGAGCCATAAGCCACCACGAGCCGGCGAGCCCGACCATATGCCGGTTGACGTCCTTGTTCGTGCTGTCCCTTGCCATCATCGTTTGCCACTATCCAGTCGTGCCGAACATTGCCAACAACGTGTGCGTCAACGACATCCAAGCTTCGCAATCATTGTCTGCTATTTTCTTGTTCGGCAATAAATCTAGCAAATCCACGCCACCATATTAGCATGGTGATGATTCCTCAATCAAGTCCAAGCGGTGCCGTTCTTTCCCTGAAGTCCATGGTCAAAGAAGACAACAAGAATCTCTGCTAATTAAGTTTTATCTTGGACTTATCTTCTTTTGTTTTTGTCTTGGTCTGATAGTGCTATTATGGGTTCACTGACTTCACATAATTCAAGCAAAAAATAAATTTTTTAGGGGAAGCTTGGTCGTTGATAACTGTGGACCTTGAGACCAAAGGATATCCTATATTCGTTGGTCATCGTGCACGAAGATCCTCACAGGCGACTTCTGCAAGTATTCTGTCCAGCCGGCCAAGTCGCGAACGTGAGGTCCATCCGCCGGTCATCCATTGGTTGTGAAGCTTGATCTCCAAGTTGGTCCATTCGAATTAGGAAAATCAATCTTTGAGATAAGGTAACTTTCTACCTTGGATTTAGAATACTTCGAATTGCCTTAGTCGAATTGTCCATATCCTTGACATATCTTGAGTGCATTGTGGATAATATTGCTTTGACTGAATATATTTTTTTCGATTTTGAATTGTCCAGAATATTTTCAAAATCTAATGAGATAATTGCCTATTTTGAAAGATTTGAACCATGATGGATAGGGAATGAATGATCTGGTTGAATTGCATTATCTTGAGATTTTCCTATAATCTTTTCAAGTTGTGAATAAGGATTGTGCCTAACTGAATAATATCCGATTTCGGATAATCATCCGAATTGGATAATATCTAATTTGCAGATAATCTTCTTGCTCTTAATAATTATCCCAAATTCATTGAATTGATTGATTGGAGTTATCTTGTAGATTTTCTAATAATCTTTGATTTTAGGGATAATGTTTGGTTAGGTTTAGACATTTATCTGAAATTAAATTTTCAAACCTTAAGGATAATTTCCCAAATTAAAAATGGATCAATCTTTTTAGATGAGGAAAGGTGGACCCCAATGCCATATTTTTGGCCACCCCTCTCATATTTTCAAAATATCCCAAATAAATTGACTCATTTTCATGTTATTTTTCTTATGCTTGTTTGTTTTGATTTGTAATAAAATTTGCACAATTTTAAACAAACATGCCTATAATATATGCTCCCCTATGTGCCTAGACCCTTCGGAAAAATTAAATCACACGCCTTAGCCACGATCTCGTGGAATGGGATGTGATTTAGTATGGAAATTCGTGTTACGCCCTTTGGCGAGAAGGGATGTTGTTTTTCTATACACATATCCGCATACTGGTTCGAATCCTCGAGGATGTAGCGGATAAAATCTCACTCTAACCCGGATCTTTGGGAATGAGAGGATTTTCGAAAATCGGAAACTAAAAGGTATATTATGGGCATTTTTGTTTATTTTTGTTCAGATTTTTGATTGCTTTTGAATGTTTTCTTTTATTATCGAAAATACCCAAAAAAAAATCATCATCCGTGCGCATAATATATGGTCCTCATGTTACATTTTTCCAATTAATCATCAAATTCACATCAATCGGAAAGGCTTTTTCATGAAATTGGAACCGAAAGGGCGTTAATTTTTAATTAACGTAACCAAGTCCCCGAACCCAATCTCTCCGGTTCGTAGAGATAAAATAGTTCTCCCGCTATTTTATATAGGTTTCTAATCAACCTACCTTAAATGATTAGTGGCGGCTCCAATTGAATTTTTTTTTTTCATGAATAAACCTAAGTTGCAATTCGGTAGGACTTGGGAGGGTCCGAATTAGGTTAGTTGATTTAATTGACCCGATAATCCGTTAGCCTAAAAATCTAATTTTTAGGTCGCGACGACTTGGCGACTCCACTGGGGAATTAAATTTAAATTTTTCAAAAATTAAAAGGTGAGCCAAACTTTTCATGAATTTTTCGAAAATTAACATTAATTTTCGAAATTTGTAGCCACCTATAATTTTGGGAAAATTAAAATTTTGTGGACTTAAGCCGTTGATTTTCATGATCTATGCCTTGATTGATTGATTGTGAATTTCCTCCCTATTTTTGAGTTCATGGATTGTGATTTGCCTTGAATGTGATTGATTTTATTTTTGGGCCGATTGATTTGGGGTTTGGTTGATTTTCATTCGATTATATCTTGGCTAATCATACTCCATTGTGCTTCATTTTTCTGACGATTTTCTGCAGGTTTACTTGATTTTTGTAGCATTTAATTCAGTTGCTCTATCTTTGTTGCAAAACGTCATGATTGAGTGAATTATATAACCTGTTGTGCGTGACTCATGGCATTGCATTGGACCTTAAAATGTTAGATGAGCCTAGGATGGTGTCTGAGTAAGAATCCGCCTAGCCTCGGGATGGAGGAATGGACGATCTTACTCTAGACCCCGATTATGTTGAGATCTCCCCGTTCGGGCCTAAATCTACGGGCACGAGGGGTTTTTCTTAACATCCCCCAAGCTCAAGAGGTGCTGGATAGGACTTAGATCGTTAAGTAAGATTCGCCCTCGAAAGCTATAAAACACCTGGCTAATAAAGCATGCATATGTCATTCCGCTTGTCTTTGAACTCATGATCATCATGTTAGCACATGTATTTTCTCCCTTTATTTCCTGAGTCGGTTCATGGCAAATTAGTTTGTCTTTGTGGTCTTGTCGAGTCCCGTCTTTTTACTTGTATCTTTACATTCCTAGGTCTCTTGTTTAGGATTTTATTTTATTTATTTATTTATTTATTTCGAATTTTGTGGTGGTCATACTTTGATTACACGTTTAGATTAACAAAACAGTTCTGTTTTCATTCTGACCTTGCTGTCTTGTACGAATTTTTTTGCCCCTTTCATGTTGGATTCAATTTCCTCACTTCAAATTAAAAATGTTCGTAAGATCTTGAACCATCGTGTCAAAAAATTTCGTGGCAATCCAGTCTGTTTTCTATTTATTATGGAATTAATGGCCGGGTTCGAGCAGGCTGGGACCTCGCATGTTCTCAGGCTACAGACTCGTTTTGCGATTTAATACTAGTAAACGGGCCGTATTGCTAAATTTCCAAACATGAAAGTTGTAGGTTTATGTTTCAACTGATAGCCTTCAAAATTTCAGATTTTAATTCACATTTTTAAGGGGTCCTTCGTTCATTTAACAGAAGGTGGACGAAACTGTTTTTTGGATGTGATTTTTTGAGAAAATGCATTAAACTGAGCTAATCCGTTCATTTCTAGCTCGACCACCAAACATGAAAGTTGTTCCTCATCCTCTGAACTACGAGCTCGTAAATTTTCACACCATTTTGCCCATTTGATGATTTTTCACAAATTTTCTGCCAAAATCTGACGAAATTGAAACTTCCAAGATAAGGGTCATGGGTCAAGATAAGCGGTATTTATGAGTCTAGTCTAGCCATGGATTGACTCAATGTCTCTCACATGCCATATTCACCTTCCGATCCTTTCTTGAGGGTAACCTATCACAGATACCCCACACACTTACATTACTCGATTGAGAAGGAGGCAATATGGCCCACCGTGATGAAATTGCGGCTCTTGTCAAACAAGAGGTGAAAGAGCAAGTGAAGGAGTCGAACGAACGAATGAACGATCTAATTGATCTCATTGGACGGATGGTTTATCTCTTGAAACATCTGGTCAAGGCAAAGCAGACATCTCTTCCAAACAACACCAATTCCTATTTTGGTCTGCCTGCTCCGAATCTAGTGACTCTCCTTGACCCGATCGGGTTCAGCCTGTATTCCGGTCCCATCTTTCTTGATGAACGATATGCCACTCAAGTGCCTATGGACAACAGCCAGTTCAAGATCAATCTCCGATCTCTAGAAAATTTACTCAACTGTCTCAACCGATGTTTGTACTTTGGCCAATATTGCTGAAAAAGGGACTGATCCAAAGGGAGGAAGATTTCTTCATGGCCGAAGATGCGGGAAGTGTGGATCCAAGCAAGTTTTGTGATTTTCATTATGGCCGTGCCGGCCACTCGCTGGAGGAATGCTTCACATTGAAGACACGGATCCAAGATATAATTGATGCGAGGAATCTCATGTTCCGTAATTGGGAATATTGTCGTGGAAATTCAGACTCGCTAGTAGTCCCAAGCATTCGGTTGGAACATCCAGATCCGGTCAAAGATGAAGGCAACAAGAAGATATGGGATACTTTGGGGCACCCGAGCGGAGGATACAACTTCTTGGTTAAATATTCTACACCTCTGAGTCATAATGCTTTTCCTCGCGGTGCTGCCTGGAACACATGGGACGATTAGCTCTACTAAAGGCCGAGAGAATTCATCTTTAAGGAAAATTAATCTAGGGGCAAGAGGTAGATTCATAGCTCGAACAGTGCATGAGGTCCAGCCGACTATCGGGCAACCTCACGCATAAGTATTGAGCCACGAAGCTCATGATCGAGTTAAAAATTCTTGGCCGATCCCGGTTCTTCGACCATATGAGGCGGATCCATGCTTCGCCCTCGTCCATTGCTTGCGGTAGCTCCATAACCGGACGTTCATCGATCATCGGCGTTGATCAAATGTTCAGCGACCCTTGTATCGGTCGACATTACTTTTGGCTGTCCCTTGATCAGCCCAAATGATGATCCTTGGGGCTATCCTTACCTCGATCCCTCGATCGGCTCACCAGTTGCATCACATTAGCCAACTCGTGCACCAATCCATTGGCCGGTCGAAGCAAATCCATGCTTCGCCCTCGACCGATCCGTTGATCATGCTATGTCGGTTGACGAAAGACAGGACGAACCAAAGCCGCCCAATCTCAAAGGGAGTATCTCTTGCCTTGCCCGATCATTTTTGAATATAACATTCTATTTCTCTTTTTGCGGGCATTAAGCTTGGAGACATGTCTATGATTGCTCTCGCCGAAGCAAGTCGACCATTAGAAGCTCTTCATTTTTTTTTTTTTTTCTCTTCAAATTTTTGCTCATTTCATCTTTTTATAACCCTATTCATGCACGGTTTGCTATGCGGGATCAAGCGTGAAAACAAACTGTTTGCCAAAGCTCCGAAATCGAAATCCCTGCACCGGCCATGTCCGGGGCAATCCTACATTTTGGCAAAGCTATGATCATCCGACATAGACCCTTCTGATTGCAAATGGGGCAAATCGATAGTGAACCCCGGCTTGTAAAGGGGGTATTTTTCTCTAAATTGTATGATTTAGAAGATGACATTTTCCTTCTTGCGGGATCATATGACTACATCACCGGTGAACAGAGACAACCAGAGCATCTCAAGTCTTCACCCAACTCGACCCACTTACATGTTCTGGGGCAACTCGAGCTCCCTCATTCCCGATAATTTTCTTGCATTCTTTCATACTCTGTTTCCTAAGCAAAATGCATAAGATTTTCATGAAACATGATCGATGCTTGAGAATTGCCACATTTGCACGTTTGAAAAATGCTCTCACTTTGCATGATCTATGCCCGATTGTTTTTCATGTTTAATTTACCAATTCTGAACAGGGAGTACAACCGCATGTGATACATTGAATGAACAAGAATGGGGTATAACAGGATGATGAAAGGCAAGCCATTTCTATACACGTTCCGCATCATAATCCCCAGTGAGTTGAGCGGTAGCTAGATTCCGTATTCACAAGGCAAAGGGTTTTCTCGCAAAAGGTACGATAGCCGAAATGACAGAGGCATTCAGTTCTCTATCCCAAACACTACGGGTGATCCATTGATTAACCCCTTTTGAGCGGTGGTTTCATTTCTTTACCCCTGTCAAGAATCATCCCACATCGGGGCATAGACGAGGAAATTCTACCAACAGAACGAGGTAAATGGTTAGAAATTTTCTTGCTCGGACTAACATCAATCTTCGGGTATTTCTTTGCATTTTACTCGAACTTTAACTCAAGTGCCTTAGGATGATGAAGAGCATTCATTTCTCTATCCTATACACTTCATCCCTTGCATAGCCCACTTGAGCCTGCAAATTCATTTCTTTAACCCTTGTTGGTGATCATTTGCTCATTCCAAGGTGAAGTTGGAGATGATTGAGTCAACGAAGAACTTATGAATCAACTCGTTGCTGTTGTAATTCTTGGTTCAAGATTATGAGATTGTAAAAAAAAAGGGGTAACTTCTCAAAAAAAAAAAAAAAAAAAAAAGGAGATAGCAAATGGGAGTCGGGAGCAAGAAAAATGAAGGCTGATCCCACCAGAAAATCCCGGGCATGAAAAAGCAAAGTGCCTAACAAAAGCAAGGCCAATGCCCATTCATTTGCGAAGTACATTTGAATCTTGAGTATACATGGCTGTATGTTAAATTGGTTTGCAAAGTGCGATCCCCAGCGGGGCTCGTACCATTCCTTAAGTAATATCCTTTGAAGATCATTTCAGAAGGCCAAGATCGGTGACAAATCTGCAATGATCACCAACATCAAGCCCTTCTCATATATTTTTCTGAGCCAAAAACCAGCCTTTTCATTCCTCAGTCCTTTATCATAACCCACGTTACAACCCTTCAACATCTCTTCCGATTAGGGCACTTGAGTTAACATAGGGTTAAATGATTTTAAGCATCGTTCGAAGAAGTTCGAGCAATATTATTTCTCTCTCATTTTTGCGGGGTTCTTGATTTGTAAACCTGGAGCAGATGACGAAGAAATTCATTTCAGCAGCCTTGACTCAACTAGAGTCCCCTTTGTAAACCTTTGACCTAGCCCTCATTACGGTCCTAATCAAGACCTCCCGATCGGCTCGGTCGTATCAATTGCAAGATTACTTGGATCCTTGTCGAATGCGATGATCATGAGATTGAGTGATTTTTCTTGAATCCTACAGACAGGATAAATAGCTTTTCTTGAGAGTGAGAGAAAGCCCTTTCGGACTGGAATCCTCCTTTCGGCTTACATTTAAAGTATTCATGATGAGATAACCTCCCCGAACGAGTTGGTAATGCAAACTTGACAGAATAGTTATGTATAAACCACATTATGAGTCATCACTTCATACACATGTTATTTCCGATATTTGCAAACTTAGCGGGATGGTTTTGCATGAAACCATTAAACAAATTTCAGCATGTATGCTTGCACATGTTATTTTTGACATTGCCCGAACAGATGCATTCTCGATGTTCGAGTCAACTCCCGAGGTCTCGAAATTCATCCAAGGATTATTGAATGAGCAAGTTTTTCTAGCAAATGCCCACCAGGTAATCTTTCAAATCCTCGGGTAAGTATATCTTCAACCTGAACCTTTCCATGAGATTGAGTGGAAGTCCTTTCTGATTAAAGGTTCCTCATTCGATTTGATCAAACTCGTCAAAAGGATCAGACTTATTTCCTTATTGACAAATCCCCAATGAAGCTTTGCAATGTAAAAAAAAAAAAAAATTTGTGGACGTGTCATGTTGTGTTAACAATTGATCATGTTCATTTCAAGTGATTAAATAGGTATGATACAAGCAATCTACCTCGTTTTGTGATTATCCGTTCGGAGAACCCAGGTAAGTTTTCTGAATCTCTTTTCAAATTAACAACTCTTCTGATGATAGTTGTTATCTTTCAATTCGAGCAATATGCCCCTTTCGTACTTATCGATTCCATTCGGTAGTACTCCTTTCAAATATTGTTCAAATCGGGCAATGTGCCTCTCCCCGTCAAGTCGTGTAGACATATGCACTTGGCGATCTCGACATCTTATCAAATCATAACGACGTAGCTCTTATGATTGTAGTCTCGAATCGTGTAGACATATGCACCGGCGATCTTGACATCTTATCAAATCATAATGACGTAGCTCTTATGATTTCAGTCTCGAATCACGAAGACATATGCACTGGTGATCGTGACCTTTAGTCGGCTCATAATGACATAGCTCTTATGATTCTCGGCTCTTTTATCAAATCATGACGACATAAGCACCCATGATTTTGATCCAAACCAAATCATAACGACGTAGCTCTTATGATTTTGGTTCCCCATTGTCAAATCGTGAAGACATATGCACTTGGCGATTTTGACATTTTATCAACTCACAACGACGTAGCTCTTGTGAACTTGATTTCACTTCTTTCGACTCACAACGACGTAGCTCTTGTGATCTCGAAGAACACACATATCTTGCATCGTCTCGCATCGTGGGGAAATCTCTGGTAACAGATGGGCCCAGTACCTTAAGATCCTCGCATCAGAAACTTGGAAATTAAGGGAATCATCAGCATTGTGAGGTATTTGGTACAACAGGTATTCTCATATGCGATCCATGTGCGGGTTCTTTATGAGAAAGAAAGCTCTGGCGCATGTTATTTACAGTCTTGCATATCATACATCATTTTCTTTTGCATTTAAAAAATGGGATTAAAACTTCCGCAAAAATTTTCATCATTCATCATTTGCATCGTCAAAATTTAGGTTCAATAATTGTCTTTGAGCGAAACCTCTGCGAGCTTCCACTCAAAGAGGGGCAAATGTTGACACCTAAATTTTGACTTTTCCTTTTCAATCATTTTCTGCTTAAAAAAAATAGAACTAACTTTAGTTCTAAACAAAAATAACAAAATCATTTTTATTTTTGTCATTCATGCATTCATTTGCATCGGCGGTGTGAGGAATTGAGCTTAATTTGACAAGCGACCGGATCCGAACTTGTATGGGAAATTCTGCCCAAGCATGGTGAAGTGTCTTGAAAATTCGAGAAGGCTTGGACTTATTTTCAAATTTAATCCAACCTATTCTTGCTCATTTAAATGTTTGAGGTTTTTAATTAATCGTTCATTTAATTAATTAAATTCCAATTCGAGCTTAAATTTGCACGCTAAGCCCACATCACATGTGGGATTCGGCTGGCCCTATGCATGTCTATTATGACAACAAATTTCAGTCTTATTTTAACGCAAATTAGGCCCCCTAAGACTTAATTACAATCTGATTTTTGTTGAGGGGTCTATTTTGCGATAATTACAAAATTTAGGCCCAAGCTTGCAAGGTTTTTGTCTATATAAACTAGCTTATGTCTAGGTTTACGAGAGGCGACACATAATTCACATTCGGCAGAATTGGAGAGGAGGTTTCGTCCAGAGAGTGGAGGAAGAGAAATCGTGGGGGCTGCATTCTTCAAAGATGGCGTCGCAGCCAATGAAGGGAAAAGGGGAATGAAAAGGGGGTGCTCTCATGTTTAATTTCATATCTCTGTTAGTTTAGTTTCATGTCCATTAAATCGTATTGACAATCATGATTTGCGTTTCATCTTGCATGTCTTCATGGAACACACAATCACGGTTGGCGACAAAAATATGGTCACTCATGGCACTTTGAGGAGGGGGCCATTCACAGATTTCTTTACACGACCAAAGAGAGAGAAGCCATGGGTTAGAGTGAAAAAAAATCTACACAAGCCGTTGGGGTTGCTCCTTGATCCAAGGTGTCATTGCTGCTGCACTCTCGGTGATGACGAGGTTGTCGATCCATGATCCTTAACAAGAAGTGGCCGCTTCATCTGCATCAGATACACTCTAGACCAGAACCGATCTGTGGCTGAGTTCCAACGCAAGTCTCGGCGGAACATCCTCCGAGAGCCATAAGCCACCACGAGCCGGCGAGCCCGACCATATGCCGGTTGACGTCCTTGTTCGTGCTGTCCCTTGCCATCATCGTTTGCCACTATCCAGTCGTGCCGAACATTGCCAACAACGTGTGCGTCAACGACATCCAAGCTTCGCAATCATTGTCTGCTATTTTCTTGTTCGGCAATAAATCTAGCAAATCCACGCCACCATATTAGCATGGTGATGATTCCTCAATCAAGTCCAAGCGGTGCCGTTCTTTCCCTGAAGTCCATGGTCAAAGAAGACAACAAGAATCTCTGCTAATTAAGTTTTATCTTGGACTTATCTTCTTTTGTTTTTGTCTTGGTCTGATAGTGCTATTATGGGTTCACTGACTTCACATAATTCAAGCAAAAAATAAATTTTTTAGGGGAAGCTTGGTCGTTGATAACTGTGGACCTTGAGACCAAAGGATATCCTATATTCGTTGGTCATCGTGCACGAAGATCCTCACAGGCGACTTCTGCAAGTATTCTGTCCAGCCGGCCAAGTCGCGAACGTGAGGTCCATCCGCCGGTCATCCATTGGTTGTGAAGCTTGATCTCCAAGTTGGTCCATTCGAATTAGGAAAATCAATCTTTGAGATAAGGTAACTTTCTACCTTGGATTTAGAATACTTCGAATTGCCTTAGTCGAATTGTCCATATCCTTGACATATCTTGAGTGCATTGTGGATAATATTGCTTTGACTGAATATATTTTTTTTCGATTTTGAATTGTCCAGAATATTTTCAAAATCTAATGAGATAATTGCCTATTTTGAAAGATTTGAACCATGATGGATAGGGAATGAATGATCTGGTTGAATTGCATTATCTTGAGATTTTCCTATAATCTTTTCAAGTTGTGAATAAGGATTGTGCCTAACTGAATAATATCTGATTTCGGATAATCATCTGAATTGGATAATATCTAATTTGCAGATAATCTTCTTGCTCTTAATAATTATCCCAAATTCATTGAATTGATTGATTGGAGTTATCTTGTAGATTTTCTAATAATCTTTGATTTTAGGGATAATGTTTGGTTAGGTTTAGACATTTATCTGAAATTAAATTTTCAAACCTTAAGGATAATTTCCCAAATTAAAAATGGATCAATCTTTTAGATGAGGAAAGGTGGACCCCAATGCCATATTTTTGGCCACCCCTCTCATATTTTCAAAATATCCCAAATAAATTGACTCATTTTCATGTTATTTTTCTTATGCTTGTTTGTTTTGATTTGTAATAAAATTTGCACAATTTTAAACAAACATGCCTATAATATATGCTCCCCTATGTGCCTAGACCCTTCGGAAAAATTAAATCACACGCCTTAGCCACGATCTCGTGGAATGGGATGTGATTTAGTATGGAAATTCGTGTTACGCCCTTTGGCGAGAAGGGATGTTGTTTTTCTATACACATATCCGCATACTGGTTCGAATCCTCGAGGATGTAGCGGATAAAATCTCACTCTAACCCGGATCTTTGGGAATGAGAGGATTTTCGAAAAATCGGAAACTAAAAGGTATATTATGGGCATTTTTGTTTATTTTTGTTCAGATTTTTGATTGCTTTTGAATGTTTTCTTTTATTATCGAAAATACCCAAAAAAAAATCATCATCCGTGCGCATAATATATGGTCCTCATGTTACATTTTTCCAATTAATCATCAAATTCACATCAATCGGAAAGGCTTTTTCATGAAATTGGAACCGAAAGGGCGTTAATTTTTAATTAACGTAACCAAGTCCCCGAACCCAATCTCTCCGGTTCGTAGAGATAAAATAGTTCTCCCGCTATTTTATATAGGTTTCTAATCAACCTACCTTAAATGATTAGTGGCGGCTCCAATTGAATTTTTTTTTTTCATGAATAAACCTAAGTTGCAATTCGGTAGGACTTGGGAGGGTCCGAATTAGGTTAGTTGATTTAATTGACACGATAATCCGTTAGCCTAAAAATCTAATTTTTAGGTCGCGACATCTGCAGAAGGATATGTACCGTTTGAGCATGGCATATTTTCACAAGATATGCCTTCATCATCTACACATCCTCCTCGGTCGAATCCTCCTCCTCGGCCTCCTCCTCGTCCGTACAATACTAAACCCGCCGAGCACCGAAGAGAGCCACGTTGCGGAACAGGAGGTCATGTAGCAAGACGACATCGTTAGTACATGTAATTGCGACAGTCCGATTATTATCTATTATGAAAATAACATGTTTTTCATATATCTCAGCACTTTCATTTTATCAATATTCTTAATTAATTACACTAATAAAATAAGCTTAAAAAGAAACAATTTATAAATAAAATAATAATTATTAAAAACTTAACAAAAATAATGATTTCCTTTTTAAAAAAACGCCGAGCAGAACAAAATGCCTTGAATCGTCCATGGCCAATTGATTGTGGCAATTTTCTTTTTACAATTTTTTTTTGGAGACAATTTGCTAGAAAGGAAAAATCGTCATTTTCTAAAAGTCGTCGGCCAAAATACCCCGAATCGTTCATGGCCGATTGATTATGGTCATTTACTAATTTTTGAGATTCTTTTTTAATTTTTTTGAAAGACAATTTTCCAGAAGGGCAAAATCGTCATTTTCTAAAAGTCGTCAGCCAAAATACCATAAATCGTCAATGGCTAGTTGATTGTGGCCATTTACTAATTTTTTAGATTTTTTACAATTTTTTTGGGAGACAATTTGCCGGAAGGGTAAAACCGTCATTTTCTAAAAGTCGTCTGCCAAAATACCTCGAATCGTCCATGACCAGTTGATTATGGTCATTTACTAATTTTTGAGATTTTTTATAATTTTTTTGAAAGACAATTTGCCGGAAAGAGTAAAATTGTCATTTTTAAAAGTCATCGGCCAAAATACCATAAATCGTCCATGGCCAGTTGATTGTGGCCATTTACTAATTTTTTAGATTTTTTACAATTTTTTTGGGAGACAATTTGCCACAAGAGCAAAACCGTCATTTTCTAAAAGTCATCGGCCAAAATACTCCGAATTGTCTATGACCAGTTGATTGTGGCCATTTATTAATTTTTGGGATTTTTTACAATTTTTTGGCAGATAATTTTCCGGAATGGTAAAACTGTTATTTTCTAAAAGTCGTCGGTCAAAATACCTTGAATCATGCATGGCATGTTGATTATGGCCATTTTTTAGATTTTTTACAATTTTTTTCGAAGACAATTTGCCGGAAGGGCAAAATCGTCATTTTTAAAAGTCGTCGGCGAAAATACCCCGAATCGTCCATAGTTAGAAGGACGAAATCGCAGGGCCGGACGAAATCGCCGGGCCGGGGTTGGGGCTGGCGGTGGGGAGGGGCGGTCTTGCAGGGAGGTGGTCGGGTAGGGGCCGGCTCGGCAGCAAAGCTGCCGAGCCGATACTCGCTCGGCGGCAAGACTGCCGAGCTAGGTCCACTCGGCACCGAGACCGCCGAGCGGACCCCAAAACGGCAAATACATTTTTTCTCCCCTAATTTGGTAAATTTATATATTTTTTTACGCAATTTGAAAAAAAGCCCGAGGAACATTAGGGATCTTGCTAGCGACGGCGAATTCAGCCTTTTCATTCACGGGGCAAGACATGTGGATCTAAACAGGGCGCTTAATCCTTGGTTGGTCTACGACATCGATGTTGATGACTACGTGAGATCTATCCGTGCTATCAGCGCGCATACAATGGCTTTTCCTGGAGAATTGAATTATCCATCCTTCTCGGGAAAATCCGATGGTGATTTCGTGAAGCATAGAAGGGTGGTGAAAAATGTCGGGAGTTCTCCTGATGCAGTTTATGAGGTAAAAGTGAATGCCCTTGAAATGTCGAAGTGACTGTTTCACCGAGTAAGCTCACATTTTCTGCAAAAAAAACCAGATACTTAGCTTTGAGCTCGGCGACGCCCTCGACAACCAAGGCTCATCTTAGCTTTAAGTTAAGCAAGGACTACGTTTTTGAGGTGGAGATGGGTTTGGAGGTGGAGATGGAGGTTGATCTAGCGAAACTAGGGTGAAGGAGACGAACGGGAGGAAGTTGAAAAGAACGACGCGAATTAGGGAGCTCAAGTGATGGTATCTAAATATTGCACGATATTGCACTCGACAAATGAGATTTTCAAAATATTTTGAAAGATTTTTTATCCTATCTTGGATGGCACCAAACATATGATGGAATTTTCTGCAATCCGAAGTATATTCGGAGGATTTCTAATCTTACCTTATCCTATTTAATTCCGATCTCAATTCAAATCCGAACGACCAAACGCAGCCAATGTGGTTTAATATATCATTTCGTTAGGAGCATTGATAATTAACCATTAGTCGGATTCTAGGATTCACTGCTTAATTAATTATCCTCAACTCGAGGTCATCGAATCCTCTGCCCATCTACATGCACAACACTAGGATAACCACTTTAGTCCTTACGCTATCTTTCGCCAACTAGTCGAGTCCTTCTGTCAAAATTCTTTGGAAATTGCTGAGTCGGCAGCGACTGATGCACACATGACGCCTACACGTAGAAGCTCCCAAGTTGGATTACATTTTTGTCACCGTACTTTTAGGAATGATCAACTTGAGTCTACATCATGTAATTTGTTTCAATGACGAAACTTTATTACTTCGACTAGAATTCCATCCAAAATCTTGGGAAAGTGTCAAATCGGCACCAACTTTTAAATGGTGACTCCTTATTTCACTAAAATCTGTTTCACATCTTCCCAATTAGATTATTTAGTGTGGAGACTTGTCCTATCCTCAAGGATCATACCCAAAAAATCCGAAAAGGAGATCCGAAAAAGTAAAATTTCATTCTTCTTAGGTTAGAAATACTAACACGGCTATTGTAATACCGACATCATACTTCACGGATTTTTCAATAGAAAAGAAACTAAGCCCCTCGGGCCCTTTCTCGTAGGCCTGTTTCACACTCCTTAGCCACCCGCTCGAGCGAGCCGTGGGACGAGCCGCCCTTGGCTAGAGCCGCTTCTGCGCTGCGCTTGAGATCCAGCACTTTCGCCCTCACCAACTTCCCGGGCTCCTCATCCTTCTCCATCACCCTCCTTATCGCCTTCTCGATCACCTCCCTCGCGACAACCCCGCCGGGCACCACCCCCTTTGGGCGAACGGCCATCCCTAGGTGGTCGGCCAGCATGGCCGAGTTCATGCCCTGCTCAGCATATAGAGGCCAACATACCATGGGCACCTCATTGATCAAACTCTCCAGTGTCGAATTCCATCCGCAGTGCGATAGGAATCCTCCGATCGACTCATGGGCCAGGATCTCGGTCTGCGGGGCCCACATCTCCAACACAAGGCCCACCTTGCGGGTCCTAGTCGCGAAACCATCGGGGAGGTAATCCGGTGTCCCGTCCTCGGTCCTCTTCTCCTGACGAAAGTATGCCCCGAACGCGCTACTCTCGATCGGTGGTCGGACCACCCAAACGAATCTCTGCTGGCTCAGCTCCAAGCCCCAAGCCAGCTCCGTGAGCTGATCAGCCGACAGGGTCCCCCCACTGCCAAACGACACGTAAAGCACTGACTCGGCGGGTTGCAAGTCCAGCCACTCAAGTGCCGTGCTCCTGGAGACCGAATTTCCAACCGGTTGGACCGGCCGAATCAATGGACCAACTGGATGGACCGGGACCGAGCTGAACCGGCTCAGCAAGTTCGGATCTCTTAATGCTTTCAACGTCTTGGGCTCCAAATACTCCCACGAGTTCACTAATATCCCATCAGCCTTTGCCATATCGAGCCCCATCTTCACATAATCGTCGTGAAGGACCCGGTCATCCGATTGCCAGTACAGGTCAACCGTGTCTGCGTACTCAAGCGACGCACATCCCGGGATGTTTAGCGGCGCATGGTGATAGACGTGGTCGTGTTTGTTGGCTTCATCTTGATGCGGATAGTATAACGAAAGGGCAAGGAACCATGCGTTAGTGGTGTTGAACATGTACTTCAACATGCCGAGATCGTCAGCGATCTCGAAAGCCTCGGTCCCGAAGATGTCGGCCACGAGGGCCGAGGGGCGCGGCTTCAATGCCGTGACCTTTGTGCGGAGGATCGGCATGGCGTGGCGCATTATGAGAACAAGTTGCGAGAGGATTGCCATCGAGTCAGTCACAAGGTCCGAGACGTCGACTGGCGGGAGGAAGACGATGTCGAGGAGGTCTTTGTAGGAGGAGTAGTGGGGAAGCTGGGACTGGGTGGCGGAGGCATCAGTGGTCACAACGAAGATGGTGACGAGGAAGCCGTGGTGGATGGCAAAACGCTGGCCGAGTTCGAGGACCGGGATGAGGTGGCCTGTGCCGGGGCTGGCTAGGAGGGCTATGTGGGTTTTGGTAGGGACAACCTCCATGCCTACAGAAATGGGATGTGCGACAGAGCTTGTGTATTCGGAAGAGAGGGAAGCAATTGAGGTCTGTTCTTGCACGGGAGTTTCAAATGGTATTTATAGAGAAAAAAATACTGTAATTAATGTTAACACAGAGAGTTTTAGAGGAACAAACATTGTTCCTCAATTTTCTATATATTTTCTTCTATATTTATTACAATGACACACACACACACACACACATATATATATATATATATAGCTAATTGTGATCCATACAAGTATTTTACGGCTCATTCCCACAATTAATGTTCATTTACCTAGCACTTAGCTAGCTCTCTTGTATGAGCTTTTGAAAAAAAAAATGTTTCTTTCTTAGCTTTTCCAACAAAATTTCGTAAATTGAAGAAAATGTTGGAAATTTTAAAAATCGACTAAAATCATTAACATAATTTATGTGTCAACATTTGGAAATATCTAAGATGTTTACTCATATTAGATAAAAGTCAAAGCATTCAAATTTCAATAACAAGAAAGAATATATTGAAAAAAAGAGACAAGTAAAAATCACTCCAAACAATACATTTGGTTGTCACTCCGAGAGATCGTCAAGAGAGAGCCCAAGTCCGAGCCCATCAACATATCCAGTTAGAACCACATTGTCATAATGTCAGAGTCATGTGTGTCTACCTTCAATTACGCCAATGCCAGCCAAAATTGAAATAACTTTGTGTGCTCTCTATTTATTTCATTTTAAGTCATGGTGATCTGTGCTACATTAAACTCATGAAATTACACTTGAAATTTAAAGATAGGTTAATTCGTTCCTCTAGAACCATGGGCGTGGGTGGCAGCATTGATTAAAGTGAACAAGAGGCGCATGATGGGCGTGGATGGTAAGACAGATTAATTAAGTGAATAAGGAGATCCACGATAGGTACGTTGTTAAAACCTTGATAGTCCTAATCTTGTACTGAATTTACTTTTTGTCTCGAGAAAAATTACCAACTTTCAATCTAGTCCCAAATTTGCTCTATTCTGAAAAATCGCCCACTAGTTTCTTCAAAATAATCAATATCGGAAGGTCATTGTTGTCCCATATGAAGGTGAGAGTATAAGTGAAAATATAATTTCCAATAACAAACCTCTAACTAACCTGGATGTTGATAATTTTGAGAAAATCAATGGCGAGTTTTGGACTTGACGCAGATTTAAGAGTAGAGTGAAAGTTGATGATTTCTCTTGCAACAAAAAGGACGGTTAGCAAAATTGGGATTGAACCCAAAATCAGAGTTTTTTTAGGGAATTAAGCCTTATTTTTATTTAACAACGAGCAAATTTTTCCCTGCTTGATTTTGGCTAAGTGATTGTTGAATTTAGAACATCTTTACCTTTTTGTTGATGAATTCACTTACTTTTTTTTTTCTTTTGTACATTCGATCAATTCCTTAAATGGATTATACGAAGTTTTAAAATTGATCAAAGGCCTTTCAATGGATCATGTGCAATCATCGAGATGAGGTCTGCCAAATCTTCAACGCAAGTTCAATCATCTTTAAGTTTTGTTGTCCATGATTATCTGGAACTTCAGCTCACACCACTTCTGATTGCATCGAATCAACTCTGATTTCTGTTACGATCATACTATCTAGGCAATTAAAAACAAGCGCCATTGATCTCTAAGGTGAGCAGAAATTGTCAGAGATAGTAACAGGAGGAAGTTTGGACTTCTGGCATTTATTAACATTTGCATGATTGCTACTTTGAACATCATACAGCAGCGGAGTCAACTCTTTCGTCTGGCTTCCCAAAAAGAAGAAGGAAAGATCTCTATCGCTAGGGAATTAATATGGAGAGGAAGAGTTGGGTTAGGGCACTTGTTAGGGTAATGACACAAATAGAGAGATTGTCTTTAAGTTTATCAAGCTGCATTAATTCAAAAGAAAAACAAAATTTGTGTTTTTCTGATTAAGTGTTCGAGAAAAGGCTGATTGATTGATGGGAAGATATTTTCTTTTAGAACACATTCCTTGTGACCATTGACATTAGAGCATGCTATCTCAAACCTATGACTCATTATATTCTTCACGATGTCTGGAGGTACTATGAGTGAACTGTTGAAGTCATTCTTGTTTCTTTTGTTTCCTTGAGTCAACTAAGTTTTCTGACGTTACGACTCATGAAGAAAACCTTGTAAATGAGAGTTGGTAACTCAATGGTAGTTCGTAATTTGTTCTGATAAAATCTGCAAGCCACTCTATTTAGGTTGATAATATCATATAAAAGTGCTGGTAAGTTACCAACGAGTTATATCGAGAGACTAAAACTTTTTCAATACTCATAAATACGTATCAAATTTAAAAATGTAAGTGTTTTTTCTTTTTTGTCACAATGTCCATTCAAGAGTCCACTTTGCTGGGATTAGCAATTAGATGGACACATTGTTCTTGACCTAACCAAGTTGTCAGGCCAAATAAGCCTCGCACATGGCTTTCTATCATCTTATACAGCACATCAATGCTAATTTAGTATTCTAGAATTAAAACGTGAAATATATTGTCCAAATATAACAACCTACTCTCTCTTTGTTGTCTAGTGCCTCGTCTCTCGATTTGAAAGGTACATTAGCTCGAAACCCAAATGAATTTCACTGTCCACTTGATTGAGTCCCACCAAACTTCAAATTTGGACTCCGTTTATTTTGTGAAAAATGAATCGCATGAAAATTACTTTCTAGAAAATGATTACTTATATTGCTTGAAGTAATTAATGAATGAAATTTTTTCCATTATTGCTAATAATTTATGTTTAAACATTTCTTTAATTTTTGTAAGCGATACAAATTATTATTTTTAAAAAAAGTATATTACAAATGATTCATTTTTCGTGAAGTAAATGCACACTTAATCAAGTAATTAAATAATGTTCTCCGAAGCTGGGTGATCCGGCTTTCTTGTCTCGGCTAGATAGGTAACGTGCTATTTGACAATGACATTTATACTAAGAGGGAACAAATGGCATGTGCCAATGTTCTAGGGTTTGCGAGTACTGGCATAATACAAATTTTAATCACCATCGACGTAGAAAAAAGAAATTAATTAATATATACGTATGATGTAGGAGTGCGGTGGGATCTTTTTATTTTCTAAGGCTCGATTTATTTTACGAAGAACGTGAAATTTCACGAAAGTATTTTTCGGGAAGTCATTTTCTAGAAAAATGACAGTAATTTTCGGTGTTTGGCCAAAGCCCGACAATATTTCCCTATTTTTGAAAGTGTCTTTTCCATTGACGAAAATATTTTCTTTGATTAGTTTATTTTCTGTTAACCAAATATTCAAAAATCTAGAAATATTTTTCTAAAAGTTATTTTTCACAAAATAAATGAAGACTAACATGACATGCGTACTACTCGCACTGCATGCAAAAACTAGTTAATTCACGTCGGCTATCGTTCCCTTTCGAGACTTACATCAGAGTTCGGGATATAGCAAAGGATACCTTTAACGTGAATTGTGCACCGAAGAAAAATAATAAATAATAAGAGGATATTTCCGTCGTGACTGCCCTTCTCTAAATCGAGATTTTCATTTTGGTGCGAGGCTTCAAGAAATGAGAACGGAAAAAACGTAAGCATAGCGGTTGACTCATTAGGGTTGTGCTAGTTCAAGCTGATTACAAATACGACACCGTCCAATTATAATCGAATGTGAAAATGTAGTGGTCATAGGCTCCGTTTATTTTCGTGCAAAAAATGAGTGATTTAAAAAATATTTTCCTAAAAATAATCGAGTAAGGTGAAAGTATTAGAGTAAGCAAGACGACATTTTCTGTAGTGGAGATTTTTTATATGAGTTGTATGCAGTTGATGAGCTCATAAGTCAGATGTTTTTATATGTTTTGATGGATATATGTATATATATCTTTTTGATGGATTACAGGGACTTTGATATCGTGACCAAACATATATATATATATATATATATGTGTGTGTGTGTGTGTGTGTGCTGCTTGTTTTGTTTGAAAGGACGGCCTTGCCATTGCCCTTCTCTTTATTGAGTTGGGATGTGATATTTATTATCACTTACAAAATGAATGAAGAAAATATGCTTTCATTGTCTGTGAAGATATTTCTATATAAATTATTAATTGTAAGAAAAATATTTTTATTGATTAATTATTTTAAGCAATACAAGTTATAATTTTTAGGAAAATATTTTCAAAATTGTTTATCTTATGCAAAACAAATGGAGCTTGAACAGAACTTTCCCTTCTTTTGTGACGTGGCATCCGGTGAAGTTATAATACGAACGCCAGCACAAAATCCAAAGTCCCCACGTACACCAATCAAATTAATTAAGAAGTTAAGAGAAAGTTAAATACATGAAAAAAGAAGACGACAAAATCAGCAGAATATTAAACGGTCATAGGTTGCCCCTTGCAACACGCACGCACTTCTTGCCGTTCGAAGCATCCCGAAGTGTTGACTGTCAGAACCGATTTGTTTTATGTCTTTAATCTCTAATAAATTCACTAAACTTTAACGTTTGCAACATTTAATGATAAGTGAAAAATTCGAACATTGCTAAGCTGTTCGAACACTATTTACGAGTAGAAAAGCTCCACTCTCTATCCACGAAATGAAAGTCCAATCATTTTGAATGGTTGATTTTTATATGTTCCTACGATTACGGAATATTAGTAAACAAGATCGTATCGTAACACATGATGCGATCAGAAGAAAATAACTTAGTATATATTATGAAAAAAAAGCGATTGGAGAGCGCTTTTTAGAGAACGGTTTAACTTTTGATTGTTACTGCACTGTGAGCTAGGCAAGCATGCATGAACCGGGCACCAAGTGCCAGACGAGATTTTTTAACTTATCGTGCTTAGGCAGTTGACTTTCTCGCAATTAAAGCCGCATTCCTTACCTTATTCTAAACCGCTAACTTAGGGTTTGGTGTCATTTTGGAAACAGAAAAAATCATGCAACAAATGACGCGAGAGAGCACATGCCTATGGACGCTACGCTAGGCATGAAAAGTTTGTCTGACCCGACAAGAGGAACATCTAGGGTTTGGCTGCATTAATAACAAAGATAACGCTGTCTTCTTAGCCTTAGTAAGTATACAAACGGGAAATAAACTAAACAGTTGGCATGATCAACCATGACTCTAAAAGTTCAAAACTTTCTAAAGAATCCCAAGCAGCTATGAGACAAAACCTTCTCCAGACGACTGAAAGTTGAGGGCAAAAAATTGGAGAAACTAGCAAAAAGTCCGCCACACAAGCTCTAAAGTTGCATCATTGGATGGTGAGAGAGGAAAAATTGTCCAAAAAGTCATAAATTTATTGCACTTTTGTCAATTCAATCATAAACCTTTTAAAATTGTTAATTCAATCTTAAATATTTTCGCTTTTTGTCAATTAAGTCCATCCATTTAATTTTGACCGGAAATCTCCGATGTGGACGCCGGCTGTCGTATGTGGCACGACTAGTGCTGACGTGGATAATTTTAAACAATATTTTAATTTTTTTAATATTTAAATATTCTTTCTTGTCTTTTTCCTTTTTTCTTTTTTTCCTTTGATTTTTTTTTCTATTTTTTTTTCCTCAGCGGCTGGCGGGGATGGCCTTGCCCATACTTGATTGCTAGCGTGATGGCTTCACTGAAATCTGGTCAAGGGCAGCGACCCTTGCTAGCTGCTAAGAAAAAAACCCAAAAGAAAAACAAAGGAAAAAAAATGAAAAAAATTAAAAATTTTGAAAAAATAAATTAACATTTCATTTAAAATAGCGCCAGCGGTGCGTAAGATGACCAACGTCCACATGAACAAATATTTGTTAGATGGAGTTAATTGAAAAAAAGTAAAAAAGGTTTAAGACTGAATTGACAAACTTAAAAAGTTTATAATTAAATTGATAAAAGTGAAGTTGATTTAAGATTTTTTGGACAATCTTCTCCGTGAGGAGATGAACGGTTGAGTTTGGAGTCAACTGTTGCTCACTAGAGTCACTACTCTGATTTGATGACCGAGCAGCGAAAGTTGGATTTGAAATGGGGATATGATGATCCGTGCACCCTGCCAAAATGAAGCCACCTCACATTATTTACTCCCCTCATGATCTTGATTTTGAGATCCTCATGGACATGTTCTTCTCGGCTTATCGTCATGTCTATGATCCTTGAAGTGATGTTGACCGAACGCTAAATTTCTGAGGATCGATTAAGCCCGTTAAAACTCAAACATCAAACTGTATTGGGAAAGAGTGATTGTCAGTTAAAGTCGCAACCAAGGTGACTTTTCTGGAGTCAATCCCAAAGGGCTTCATACCCTGATGATAACCCGATGACCGCGAGATGTGATCATTGCCATAATCCAATGGGTAATTGAAACATATTCAATGAAGAATTTAAGGGAATGTGTTGGACACTCAAAATAATCTGTTCGTCGGTGCACTTGTTACACACGTGAGAGGGAGATACCAAAGCACAGTAGCAAGATAAAATGAGGTCATGCCTAAAGCACGTGAGGACTTCGATAGAGATCAAGGAGGAAACATGAAGCAGGCTGTCGATGCCAGTATAGGTTAATGCCATATGTCCAAGCTAGCGATATATTTATTTTAGAGATGGACGAAGCAACTATAAAATTGGGGCTAATGATAAATGATCCCGCCAAGCATCCAAATGTTTTCCAAGGGTTCACCAGAGAAGATTTGCCTTTGAATACTTAGCGGGAGAATGGTTATCGACAGTTATGTGAGCTTTGACACACCCTCCTAAAGATACAAAAGACGTGAGTATATCTCACATGAACAAAGGAAGAAGGGAGTTGAACTGATACAAGCAATCCTGAAGCAATCAACAGTTACTTGAACATTGGAACAATCTCCCGGAAGCTCGACTCAAAAGAGATTAAAAAGAGGAGAATGTTGGCACGATTTATCCGAGCAATAAGAGAAGAGAACCATCTCGATATAAAGGTAATCGGCAGTTACATGAGGACCTGGTCAAATGGGCTCATGAGAAATGGTGAACATGGAAGCTATCGACAAGCTAAAAGTTACAACTGTTGAAGAGCAGTTATCTATTCAATCATTATAAATACCATTAAGGATCTACAGAAGGGATTTCCGAACGAATGAACAAAATTCATCTTATCTTTACTTATCGTATTGCATTTTACTTTCCTCAGCTATAACTTTCAGATTCTCATTATCGAGTCAAACTCTGGCGTTTATATTTATCTTAGATTTTGCACCATCGAGTCAAACTTTGGTGTAGTGTTGAGGCGTATTCAAGCTCTATAGTCGAGTCCAACTCCGATATAGTTTTGGATGCATTTGGTTCGCTATTTTTTGGGTAGGAATTGTGCTTGTGAAGTCATCCCGTTGAGTCAAACTTCTGTTTGATCTTAGTTTGTACAGTTTCTTCCAAACTCATGTGTATCGATTTCTTTTGAGTTGTACCTATTAAGCCTTTCCGTTGAGTCGAACTCCGGTTGGATTTGTGTTTGTGGGATTATATCGAAATCTTTGCATATTTCACGCGTTGATTTTCTGACAATCTGGATCTCTCATGTCCGGAATCGCCACAAGACAATTTATTACATTCAAAAGCCAAAGAACAAATTTGGTTAAAGATATTTTATCGCGGAGAAATTCCAGCGAAACATAATGACACGATCATGTCGAATTCTGCCACACTCGATTCATACACAAAAATTTTGAAGTTTTTCATGTATTTCGATACATCTATTTAATTAAAGTCGTTTAGATGTGTTTTTTTTAATCAATCTTTCTGTTTAAAATAACAAGTCAATACATAGTCAAACACGTAATATAACTAGCTTGATATGTTACGGGTTTTAAGTATGAACACGAGAATTGTCATATGTAACCATTCGAAGTCTTCAAATTCGCCCTCCATGCGCCATGTTTTCGTTGACAAGGAAGCGGTTAATAAATCCCATAAAGCAAGTTCGTCAATTGTCTACTTTGGAGTGGGCTTGCTGGGCTTCAGCCCAACCTGCACTTTCGGAGAGAAGAATCTATTTTCTTGTTTTGCACGCAGACATCCCAGAATTGCTTTCCTCTATGTATAAATATTGATAATTGGGAAGTTTGAGGTTTGCAAAAGATGAACCAACATTCAGCACTTCTCATCCAATAGATTGGCACCACAGAAGCCAATAGAGTGTAAAGTTGAGGTCTGCAAAAAATGCAGTTAAGTGGCCATTTAGAGGAGAATGGAATTAAAGGAAGGGAGAACGGTGGGCTAAGCGAAGATGTGAGCTTACTTGCATCCGACCTGCTTGACCAACGGGCATTCAAAGAAACTTAAAGTGTCGTTTGAGGGATAAACTTTTAGGGTTGGTATTCCTACATGATATCAGAACTCTTGTTGTCTGAGGAAGCGCCCATTGACTCTTTCTCCACGGTGGTCATAGCAATGTCGGCTGTGTTGGCGCAAGCTTTCCACCGAGCCTGTCGCACTCAAGTGTTGCCGGGACACTTTTCTTAAATCTTTTGCAAAACCAACAGCACCATCATACTCGCCACCTTCAGACGAGCCAGATATTGAAACTTTGCCGCGTTCTGCCATCCCACGTGCCATCACATGCCGACACACACTGTTGCATCAGGGGTCTGCCAGAAGCTTGTGATCGCTAATATCTATTGAGAAATTATATTAGATTTTGAAGGAAAAAAATTATCATATTTTATTGAAAAGAATTTGATGTATACCTTGAAGATGTTTTACAAATGTATCTCTATGTATTTTGCCTTAATATGCTTAACGCTTTTGTTCTAATAGAAGCAGGATTCGAGGATAGAGGCAAACTCATACAAGATACTTATGGCGAGACATACTTCGATCTTCAATTAATTCTCATTGTTTATTCAATCTTATTCAAATTTGATTATTAGGAAATATCCCCCACTAACTGTCAATTATCTGGATAGGATTTCGTTTCTAAGCTATATTGTTTGACCAACAATCTAAAAGATTTTCTTATAACTTTCTATATAGATCTCTTGATTGATTGGCAATCAACCCGTAGATAATTTCCTTTATTAGAAGCTTGATTTACGAGTTTCAAGATTTGATTGTATGGACGAAAAAATCATCCTAAATCTTTGATCCCTTTCTACTTCAACGGCTACATGATCCTTCCGCATCAATCTATCAACGGCTAGTTTTGGAGATTGAATCTCGGTGTGGTTCTATCGAGCGGGAAGCTTCAAGACGAAGAGTAAATAAGGAGCACAAAGTTGGAAGAGAAGAAAAAGTGAGATCAAAAGATTGTCATCCATATTTCAAGAAAGCTAAACATATTTCAATTTGTCTACCCGAACTTAAATGAGATCTTGTGAGAGGTGTAATACGAAGTCTAAATGTGTAGAGTGAGATAGCCTTTGTAGAGGCAACACTTGCTTTTATGGAAGTGCTTGTGGTAATCACATTTTTCTATAATATCTCATTTGATTACTTAGTGAAATCCAGCCAATAAGCTGTTAATGTGGGAGAGTGGACGTATACTTTACCAAAAGCCGAGTCACTATAATCAATTGTACATTGTCTTCTACTCTCTCACTCGCATCTACTACTGTCTCACTCGCATCTACTACTGTCCGATAGAAGCACCGCATAGTTCTGTTCACTACATCCGATCTTATCAAATTTGAAGTTTTTATTTCCGCATTATTTTAATAAGTATGATTATAATCACATATTCACCCCCTCTAGGTGATAGTATTAGCAAATAAAAATTGGTATCAGAGCCTAACCTTGTTAAGTGTTTAGTTCTAAGCTAACGATCTTCAATGGTTAGCCTTCTTGGAGTAGGTATTGTAGAAGGTCAAAGTAACACTAAACCTCTATACTTTGATAGAAAAGATTACAACATCCGGAAGAACAAAATGAAAGCTTTCATCAAGTCAACTAATCCGCTGATGTGGGATGTAGTGCAAAATGGAGGAAATTAGGCAACCTCAACATCAAAGAAAGAAATTACGAAAGAATAGAAAACAATCAGTCCTACGGATCTGTCTAAGAGAGAAGCTTTAGATTCAAAAGCACTTTACTCTTATTGTTGTGCTTTATCTCCAGCTCAATATAGCCGTGTATGTTCTTGTGAAATAGCTAAGGAGATATGGGATAGTCTTCAAGTCAAGGGAACTGATAGAGTCAAAGAAACAAAGAAAAATATTCTACTTAGAAAATATGGATCAAGTTCACTGGTATTGTCAATGACCCGACCTATTACAGAAAGCAAATCTCTCCAACGTAAAGAGTGAACAAAATCTTAAGGGGACTCAAAAAATCCGCGATGCGCTTGAGATCTTGCCCTTATCAACTTCTGGGGCTCCTCATCATTCTCCATTACTCTCCTTATCATCTTCTCAATCACCTTCGTCCCGACCACCCCACTGGTCCCACCTCTCTCAATTGAACGGCTAGGCAGAGGTCATTGGTGAGCATGGTTGTGTTCATGCCCTGCTCCATATAGAGTGGCCAACATATATGGCACATCTTATTGACCATGCTCTCTAGTGTTGAGTTCCACCCAATGTGATAGGAATCCCTTGACCAACGCATGCGCTAAGAGCTCGGCCTGTGGAGCCCACACCCACCTTGCCGGCCTTGCTTACAAAACCGTCAAAGAGGTAATCCGACGTCCTAGTCCCTGTCCCCGTCTTCTAATGGAAGTACGACCCGAACTTGCTATTTTCAATCGAGGTTGGCACTGCCCAAACGAATCTCTGTTGGCTTAGGTTCAAAGCCCTAGCCATCTTGGTGAGCTGATCATTCGATATGGTCCCACCACTATCGAATGATACGTAAAGCATCGATTTGGCGAGTTGTGTGCCCAACCAATCAAGTACTTTGCTTGAGGAGATCGAATCTTCAATTGATTTGACTACCCGAATCAACGGACCAAATGGGCGGACAAGGACCGAGCTGAACCGTCCCGATAAGTTTGGACTCTTGGTGCTTTCAAGTTTCAACTTTATCCCATTAACCTTTGCTATATCAAGCCCCATCTTCACATGCCAAAATTTTCAATTATTTCGAAAGCATTGGTCCTGAAGATATTTGCCACAAGGACCGAGGGGCATGGCTTCAATGCCGCGATCTCCGCGTAGAGGTCCGGCATGGTTTGGCGCATTATAAGTACCGATCACGAGAAGATTGCCATCGAGTCGGCGATTAAGTTAGAAACGTCGATCAGCGGAAGGAAGATGATGTCGAGGAGGTCTTAGGTAGGAGGAGTAGTGGGGGAACCGGGACACGGCCGCAGAGGCTTCAGTGGTGAGGACAAAGACCGTGATGAGGAAGGACGGTGAATAGCTGGCCGAGTTTGAGGACCAGGATGAGAAGTCCAATGCCAAGGCTGGCTAGGAGTGGGTTTTAGTGGGGACAAAATCCATGGCTACACAAATGTAATGGGTGAGAGAATTTTGTGTATTCGAAAGAGAGGAGGGAGGCGATTGAGGCTTGTTCTTGTTAGTCACTAAAAACCTTATTATGACAATCCTCGGATTAACATAGTTAGAATCTAGAAACACAGTAATGGTTTAAAGGAATTTATGCACCTAATTTGGAATAATCGTTCTTGATGCGGAATAGTAATGATTCAAAACTCAAGATCTTCTTCTCTATGACCATCTATATCCCCGACTTAATGAAATAGCCCCTCAACGAGGACAATCCATATGCATTCCTTATGTGAGGTTGCTATGAGTTCGTTAGACTAGAGAAGGGACTTGAAAGCTATCTGTAGAATTTCCAGCCGGGCCCTCTCATCACGGCCTAGGCTCAACTCGGCCCACAAAATGTCATGCTCATATTAGACTTGTTAAGAATCCTTATATCTTACATTATTAGACCAACCCATAAACAATAAATTAATTCCGTAAAACGGTATATTACAATCTCAATTAATTTAAGCCCACATTAGGAAAACTTCCACTTGGGTGAATATTAATTAAAACTATACTGTAAGTGCATATCTCTATGTTGGTCTAGAGATATTCTTAACACTCAATCTGATCCCATAAAATTCTCAAAATCCGAATCATGGCAATAACTGCATCAACAAACATAGAGCCGTTCATGGCCACAAGTGTTTATAACTCTACCGATATGGATTCAATATGGTAGTGTGACAAATGGATAACATCTCATAAAGAGTGATACTGTATGTGTCATCCCCTTTATTAGTCACCATTCTCTCTCCTTTATATGTCACGAAACCCAATGTGCCATAAGAGAATTTCCTTTATGGTTCCAAGGGACTCGCATATGTCTTATCTTTATAGTTAACTGTACTTTATGTGTAATAAAACATATCCTTCAGGCTAGTAACTAAATGCTCCCAGTCTTTACTCACGTATAGCTTGAGATTTTCAATTAACATAAGTATCCAACATCACCTTAATCATAAATGTTTTATTGCATGCAATAGAGTTGATACATGTTAAGATGTTACAGAATGTAACAAACACAAATGTAAACTTTACTAGAGCAAAAATCGAAAATTGCTCCCACTGAACAATCACATCCAATGATGCCGCTAAGCCCATGTTAATGACACGTCGTTCAGTGGGTCTACGACCATATCATCTATCAAAATATGCTCTACTTTAATGTCACCATTCTCAACTATTTCATTTATGATCAAAAACTTGACCGCTAGATACTTAGACCCCTTGAGACCTGTGCTGTTGTTAATAAACAACATTGCAGAGCTATAGTCATAATACAACTGTATGGGCATATCCATAAAATCAAATACGTTCGACTCCCTAACGAGGTTCCGCAGCCAAATAGCTTGAGTAGCAGCCGAAAAGCATGCTATAAACTCCGTCTACATGGTAGATGATGATATAGATTTATGTTTCTCATTTTTCCTTTATGCTGCACCGCCAACTAATAAAAAAAAAGTATTTTGTTGTCGACTTCTAGTCGTCTTAATAACCGGTAAGGTCTAAATCTAATACCCCACTACCCATAGGTCCTTAACATGTTTGTGAATCAGCATATAGTCTTTTCTCCTCTTTAAGTACCTCAAAACCTTCTTGGTAGCAACCCAACGATCATGTCCTAGATTTGACTGATATATGCCTAGAAGTTTTATTGCAAAAGCAGTGCTTGGTCTAGTGCAAACTTGAGCATACATAATACTCCCAAGTGCACTACTATAAGGTATATTCTTCATTTGGGATTTCTCAATATATGAATGAGAACACAAGTGATGATTCGGTTTATCACCCTTATGGGAGCAATTCTTAGCTTGCAGTGCTACATACTGAATCTTTCCATAATACGATCAACATATGTCCTTTGAGATAAACCCAATATCCGGCGAGAATGATCCCTGTAGATCTCAGTGCCGAGGACAAAAGACGCCTTACCGAGGTCCTTTACGTTAAAATATTTTGACAACATTTGCTTCTCCTCATACAGTAATCCAAGATCACTACTTGCGCACAAGATATTGTATATGCAAAGCACTAGGAAGATAAAATTCCTTTCACTGACCTTGCGATATATACACCAATCCACTTTGTTCTCGACACAACCGAATGAAGTGACAACACCATGAAACTTCAAATTTCATAGTTTAGAAGCTTTGCTTGAGGTCATAAATAGACTTATTTAACAAGCAATGTATACAATTAGCATCATGTGAGTATTGTGCAACTTGGACCTTATAAGTACACATCTTAAGGGTTAGATGCATTATCATATAATTACATTTGGGCAAAATACATGACGTGTACTTTATACAAGAAGCGATTATGAGGATATATTCCAATCTTCGTAAATCATCACCTTTGGGTGCATGAATCACTAGAATTAGTCACTCCTTAAGTCATATGCTGTACACGTAACCCTTTATGAACCAATATTGTGTAACTTGAAAATGCATAATTACGCATCTTGAGAATTACATATATCATTACATAATCACCTTTGGGCAAAATATGTGATAGCAGTTATAAAGTCTCCACATGACAGCATCCATGAGAATATATTTCAATTTTTGTGAATCACCCTTTGGGTGTATGAATCACTAGAATCGGTCACTCCTCAACCTTATATTGTACATGTATCCTTCTATAAACCAATATACAATCAACTCCTTTGAGAGTATGACGACGCATTAGAACATGAGACATCATACCACAATGTGAGATCGATATTTCTCAAACCCAATCAAGTGTGCCACTTTAGTGGTCACTACGCAATTGAATCTTTGAAACTCTCTCACACTAGGGATATAAATTTTATGTCTCACATTTACCCTATACATGTGATTTTAGACTTGATTACGGGAGCACTTTATTCTAAAATCACAGGTGATGCCATTAGCATTGCTCTGTGTATTGATACATGTTGAACCTTATACATGCCAACAATTAATAACACTCAACACATCATGTATATGGTCATGTTCATGTAAGCTTACTTTATATTTCCAAAACCTTATGGAAATACATGGAAAAATGCCAAAATTATCCTCAAATTACACATATATCCTTAAAGGCCTAAAAAATTTAAAATAAATATACTATAATGTAGAGAATCTTCATACGAGCCCGTGGGTACCAAGAATGCCCCAAACAGAGCTAGGATACGCACGTACTCACCATTTGAAAACAAGTGAGCAAAGCCTATGTGCGGCGGTTCATCCGGTCAAAAGACTAGTCCGACCGATCAACGATCAACATAAAATCGGGTTGGTTGACCCGGTCAACAGGTCTAGTTCGGGCCAACCCAATTAAATCGGGTAGGTCCGACCCGCTCGATGACATCACCTAAACACGTGGCACACGTCCAGTGGGTCATGTACCGAACACCAATGGCACCACATATCACGTCACCCCCAGCAGATTGCGACACGTGCCAACACATGATTTATGCCAACACGACAGCTATTGACGTCACCATGCCACGCATTATGTTCGTGGCTCGCAGCGCTGCTGCCTCTCACGCACATGTATACCATTTGGCTTCGCACGTGAAAACGATGCGCCGATACCCCTAACGGCATGTGGCGCACATGGAGGCTCATTCCACCTCTTCCAGAGGCATGCTACCTATTGAAACGATCATTTCGTCGAGACAATCTTGAATATGTGATCAAAAATAATTTTTATCCAATAAAATTTTTGAAAACGGGCAAAAGTTGAAAGTTCCATATCTAGACTATGGAAACGTTGATACCACATGTTAGCCACTAAAATCCTTATTACGGCAATCACAAGATTAACATAGTTAGAATCTAGAAATACAATAATGGTTTAAAGGAATTTGTGCACCCGATTTGGAATCCATCGTTCTTAATGTGAAATAATGACGATCCAAAGCTCAAAATCTTCTCCTCTATAACCCTCCATATTCATGGCTTAATGAGATAGCCTCTCAAAGAGGGCAATACGTATGCGTTCCTTATGTGAGGTTGTTATGAATTTGTTAGGATTAGAGGAGGGGTTTGAACGCTGTTTATAGAGTTTCCTACCAGGCCCTTTCATCACGGGCCGAACTCAACTTGGTCCACACAATGCTAAGCTTATATTAGACTGGTTAAAAATCGTTATATTTTACTTTATTAGACCAATCTCATAAACGGTAAATTAATCCATAAAATGACATTTTACAATCTCAATTAATATAAACCCACGTTAGGAAAATTCTAACAGTTCTTGCATGGGAGTTTGACATGGTGTTCTTAGAAAAAAGATGCTATAATATTTTATGGGGAACATAGAGTAATTTTTATTTACCTAGCATTTTGCCAGCTCTCTTCTATGCGCTTAAGGAAATATTTCTTTTAGCATTTAGCAGTTCGACTTTCTTGGTATGACCGCTACTTTCAACTTTCCTTGACCACTAATTTATGCCTTGAAGTCATTTTGAAATAGCAAAAAATTATGCAACGGATCGATGAAAGAAAGCACATGACCCAGCAACATGCACATCCGGGTTTGGGTGCATTGATAACTTCGACACCATCGTTTCAACTTCAGTAAGCGTATAAAATTGAAATAAACAATCAAATTTGAAGTGGTCGAGCAAAATTTAATGAGTCATCGCATGATATAATAGTTGTCATCGCGGAAGTAAATCTGTTCAACTTGAGGCATTATGTCTAAAGGAATTCAATTTAATTTCATGGGCTAGAAGTAACTCTCACTCAATTTGTGATTCATGATCATTGTAATCTATTCAATAAAGAAGCTGCTTGCTTGGTAGACTCCAAGTGTTGGAAACATTAACCAAAACACATTCAAGATGAAACTGTCATCAATAATAGTGGTTATCCTCTACATAGAAGGAAAGATGATAGCATAATTGTGAATAAGCATGGGTTTTTGCTAGTCTCTAGATGTTAAAAGAATCAATTTTCCATTTGCCCGATTAACCGATCAGGTATTTTTGACTTAAGCAATCACTCTGAAGATTGATAAGGGAAAAACTTAAGTATAATCTGTGACATTTTGAATTTCGATCCACTTTCGAAGCTATGAATGAATGAATGAAATGTTTCATTGATGTATTTTAGTTAAATATGACTCGGATTTGATCACTCTTGAGAGGACTAACCAATAATGAATGACTAGCTAGGAAAATTAAGTACGTGGACCTAAGAACTTGATCCTAGATTGACCCTTTCGCCATAAGGATTGTCGAGGAAATATTTTGGACCATTATAGGCCGATCCTAGAGAGGTTAAGGAACGATTTGTTAATACTATACGATTGGATCGTTGGTGATTACGTTTGACCATGTATGAGTTCCAAACGTCACTAAATCATTTTCTAATGATCGTATCCTTCGGAATTAGTGATTGACCCTCGCAATAACATGACCACCAAGGTCGTCATGGCTTGAGTAACTCTTAAACGTGATGATAATCACGGGTCGATCCGTGAAACTTCTAAAAGCTGCCCATTAGTTTGAGATACACTAAATGGCGATTGATCGATATTGACCATGAATTAGACTTCGAAATTGGATGTCGAACTTTCAAGGATTCCAATATTAATCTTTTGGACGTCATCTCATCTGGAGGATGTTTATTTTACGGTTCGCTCCAAAGTATTCAGAAAAATGAAATTTAGACGGGAAATGGGAAATGAACCTTTTACCCTTAGGAAATGTTCATTTCTCTAATTTAATAGGAGGACATTTTAGTCTTCTTACCCCTTTAGTGGCCGAAAATGTGAGTGGGCTAGGTATCCTTCGGAACTAGTGATTGACCCTCGCAATAACATGACAACCAAGGTCGTCATGGCTTGAGTAACTCTTAAATGTGATGATAATCACGGGTCGATACGCGTAACTTCTAAAAGCCGCCCATTAGTTTGAGATACACTGAATGGCAATTGATCGATATTGACCATGAATTAGACTTCGAAATTGGATGTCGGACTTTCAAGGATTCCAATATTAATCTTTTGGACGTCGCCTCATCCAGAGCATGTTTATTTTACGGTTCGCTCCAAAGTATTCGGAAAAGTGAAATTTAGACAGAAAATGGGAAATGAACCTTTTACCCTTAGGAAATGTTCATTTCTCTAATTTAATAGGAGGACATTTTAGTCTTTTTACTCCCTTTAGTAGCCGAAAATGTGAGTGGGCTAGGTGTCCACTTATTGAGCCAAATTATCATATTACCCTTCTTAAGAAACAAAAAGGGTTGAATTATTGATGGGCCCCATAAGTCCAAATCTCATCAGCCAAGTCTCATCATTCTAGACAAATATCTCACCCAAAAATATCGTACACTTATCCTACCTATTCATCATTTTCCTCTTCTTCATTTTAGCAAGTTTCTCTCTCTCTCTCTCTCTCTCTCTCTCTCTCTCTCTCATTTTCCTTGGCCGAACCACCACCCACACGCCACCACCACCGTCGAACCACCACCTCACACCGTCACCACCACCGTGAGCCACCAGCTACCGTCGAGGACCACCAGCAACAGACCATAAGCCGCCGCCGCTGTGGAACCGCCAAAACCAAAGGCCAGCCGAGAGGGAACCGTGGGTGCCGCTGCTTGAGCCTCGGTTTTTGCAGCTTCTTGGCCTTGAGTTCTTACTAGATTTTGAGGTGAGTGAGATTCTAAACCTTGATTAGGTAGTTAGGTTGCTAAAGGTGGTAGATTGAGGTGGATTTGGGTTGAATTTGTGTTGAATGTGTTCTTGAATATTTAGAATCGAAAATTAGATGCTAGGATTGGTCATGTGGTCTTGATTGATTGAGTTTGTGATATGATTAGATTGTGTAGTTCCGATTGATTGATCGTGTGGTTCCGATTGATTGATCGTGTGATGTGATTAAATCGTGTGGTTCCGATTGATTGATCGTGTGATATGATTAAATCGTATGGTTCTTATTGGTTGATTGAGTAGTTTAGTAAGATCATGTGGTTTTGATCTATTAATCGAAAAGTTTAGTAAGATCATGTGGTCCCGATCTGTTGATCGGGAGGTTTAGTAAGATCATGTGGTCTTGATTTGTTTATGGAACGATTTGTTTTGATTGTATGGTCTTGAATTGAGAAGGGAGCATATCATATGGTAAATAGACACGATCACGATCGATAGTGTTTGTTATTTGGTCATTCTTATGGAGAATTGTGTATATAAGACCATATTATACCATGAGATGTTATTACACGTGGTTTTGCAATCATCTTGAGTCATTAAACGCGAGATGTTAACTTGAGGCATTATTACGCGGGTTATACTGGCCAAAGACGTTATTACACGAGTCCGTTCTTATACTGTAGCCTTTTACGCATGCTTTTTAACAACTTAGCCTTGTTAAAGAGGTTGTGATTCGAGAAATGATATGCTTTTGATTAAATGGGTTATGTGATGTTGATTCTTGCATTATGTTATATGCTTTTAGATGGTTTTGTTGATTTTGATAGAACTACCTGCTTAGGGTGAATCCGGAGGTACTATCTCCCTAACCTAGGTTTAGGAACTTACGTGCTGAGATTTATTCTCACCCCATCGTGGGTTAACATTTTTAGACCATTCTCAATGAATATAAATGGACCGCCGCAGCGATTCGGGGTACTGATTGATATTGAGACAAGAATTGCTGAGTACCCTGTACGAGAGGACAAGGTATATCTTAGGCATGCCAGCACAGTATGGGTAGATGAGAGAGGCGACTTTTGGAAACCCAACACCTATTTAGCTTGGTGGTATAGGCATGGGGACTTATCTTTTAGTCCACTTCGTGGTTTTGACATCCCTTATAATGGAGTCGGGGAATGGGACCCCACTCGGGTGCTCCTCCCGATGGCGTTGTGACAAGCCCGGACACCGGTCCCGAAGATTCAAAGTCTTAGCCAAAGCTTAGGGAGTCCGACCAGGATGTTGAGATGATGGAGCCTTCTGATGCTGAGGTCGACCCGGAGCTGCCTTCTGAGACCGACGAGGAGGAGCTAGGGACGTCATCTGATGACAGCAGGGATGGGGCATACGACGGTCGCCCCTTGACTTTTTGGGAGTACTCTCCTAGTATAGGAGTTAGACTTCGACCACTTGATCCTTTTTTTGTTATGGATGGTCTTAGGCTTATACATATGGCTTTCGAAGCCCTGGGTTTGGATGTTGTAAAGGATATGTGATTATACACAAGTTTTCTCTTCCTATCCCAAAACATCGTATGTTTAGTTTTATGTATGGAGTTTTATATTCGTTTCCGCATATGCTTTTCATTCGCGCTTAGTTCGAATATGTTGGCTACTGGTTCCTGGGAATTCGTATTCAAGTGTGGCTAGGTGGGATGTTAGCGTACTCGTATGGTTCAAGGCGTGACCTAATCAGTATAGATTGAACTCGTCATCTACTTGCAGTGTCATTAACTAAATTTTTGTCGCACTTCTTTCCAAATGCTCAAGACTCGCACTGTAATTTTTTTCTAGTACGAGTCGCATCTAAATCGCAAAAATGCTATTATTACAGAAAAGCGAAACATTAATCACGGGGTTACGCTGTCAGAGCCTTGTCACAGCCATCAAGATAAATTTTTTATTTTTTTATTTGTTTCTTCTTTCTTTTTCCGCGGGAGAATTTCTTCGATGAAATGTAACAACCCACTAATGAAGTGGATCTCATCAACCCAATCGTTGGTTTCCTTCTGCTTTTCAGTCATTGACTCCTTAAACGCTACCCGTTGGAATCTTCCTCCTTTATTCGACTGGATCCCTCCTTCCCCTTCAGTCAACGCTACGCAATCAATGTAAGATAATGTCAGTGGGTTTCTCCTATGTAATGCCTGACACATGCACGCTCGCATCTTGCTCACATTCGTGTTTGTTTTCACCCTCGCGCTAGCTCGGCACCCAGATTTGCCATCGCCGATATTGGGTGACGTGCTTCGAGTTATTGAGGAACCATCTGTGCAGTGTTCGAATACCCAGGAGCTTTGAAGTGGTTGTCTCTCTTCCCTTTCTTTGTCTCCGTCTCCGTGGATGCGTCATTACTTTGTAACATGGTAAGTCTTCTAAATCGAGAAAGCAACACGAGGAAAGGGTTATGTTGGATGAGCTGGAATCCTCTAATTTGTAAGGAGTTTTATTTTTCCTTCTGATTTGTAGAGGATTCTTTTTCCTAATTTATAGAGGCTTGATTTGTAAAATAAGTCTATCTGATTGTATATATTTAGGTTTGTACATACTTGATGAAATAAGAAGAAAAAAAGAAGAAGAAATAGGGTGAGGTGTTTGACTAAGGACATAAGCATATTGCCGAACCTAGTTAAATTGCGTGTTCTTTATGTCCTTTATCTGCTTTTCAACAAGTTCAAGATAGAGAGCTATTGAGAGAGGACATCCTTCGTCGTAATCGCTCCTTGACGCTCTCCGTCTTCCATTTTCGCCTTCTTTGCCTGCGATTGACTTCTTCAATTGATCGATTGGTTCGTCAATCATCCGACCGCCGAAGGGATTCTGTTCACCATGTTCAAGTTCTAGTATGGCCAATCCTGCCATTTTTATTGGTGGTTGTTCGATGATTTTAGCTCTCATTTGGTATTATGATCACTTCTTTATGTTTAATCGAATTATCTTATGTTCTGCGTGGAGCGCTTGAATTTTATTTATGGAACGAGGGCGATGAAGCTTGACTTTTAGGGGTATTTTTGTGTTTGTGGGGCCTATTTTGCTTTAATGGTTCAGTATGGTTGTTGTTTTGTGTTTCACGAGATAGTACCATGCTTTGCCTCTTTTAGCAGTGAACGAGCGGTGAACTTGAAGAGCTAAGAGATAAATTGGAAGGCGCTTGTAATGGCAACCACGCTCAACATTGGGAGCATCGGAATATAATGTTAACTGTTTATAATCGTAGATGTAGACCTATGAATTTCCACAATGGTAGTTCCAAAGTATTGGTTGGGAAAGGAATTCCATTTTGGAATAAATTTGGCTGTAACTCAACAATGTTACTATCGTCCCACTTAAGACGTGAAAGCAGTCATCTTTTCTTTTAGCTATTGGCCAGTTAGGACTTATGCTCGACTTAATAAAGCTTAGCTATGCTGCAACTAGTGAAGTCTTCATTGTTAAGTGCCCGGCGGTGGTTGTCGGATTAGAGTTTTATTTTGCTTTTTTGCATTTCTTTATGGGGAAATCAAGAGCAATAAGCTCAGCCACGCCCACAGATAGTACTTCACAATCATGGTATCCACCTTTTATAGTTAGCATCCGTCGAAAGTTCGCACCTTGGATGTTCAGCGGCTTATGGAGATAGTTTTACCTTGATGAGGATAGTGTCATGGGCCGACTCTTAAGGGTTGATCCGTGTGGCGACTTAGGGTTGCTTAGCCTTTTCCCAAAGATCGCTTGGATGATTCACCTAGATCATAGAGAGAAAAGCTCTAAGAGAAGAATGCTTTTATATTTCTTGGATGATCAAAATGAAGGGAGGGCACCTTTTTATATAGTAGAGAGCTTCTTATTACAATCATTAATTATATCTCGATCCAATGGCTTACATCGCATCTTCCCATCTAACTAATTACCAACAATAATCGAAAAATTCTAGAGTATGGGACAATTACAGTGTTGCCCACCCTTGAGAATATTCTAGAGAACCCTAGAAACCCTAAGGAAACCCTAGATGTGAAGTATCTTGGCATCTTGAGGTTTTTCTCGGCTATATGATCAACCAGTTGTGCCATGAAAACCTTAGTCCATGACAATAGCTAATGCTTGGGCAAGAAACCATGCCATAGTGGTATTGGACACATACTTCAACATGCCGAGCTATCTTGAAAGCATCGGGCGCAAAGATGTCCACCACGAGGGCAGAGGGGTGCGGTTTCAACTCCTCGATCTCAAGACGGAGGATCGACAAGCCATGGCACGTCGTGAGGATGAGTTGCAAGACAATCATCATCGAGTTGGACACCAGTTGAGAGACATCAACGGGCGAGATGAAGACGATATCAAGGAGGTCTTGGTAGGAGGAAGCTAGTGTTAAAGTTTGTTTGTAAAACAAATAAAAATGCCCATTTTCCAATCCCACATAGAACGGAAGAAAGAGTGTAAGTCACTTTATTAGTTAGAAGGCTATTATAGTCTTTCAAATAAAGAAATGAGCAAGTGGGCTATACCTCCAATATACCCACGCGTGGGGGGAAAAGTGTCAAAAAAGTCCTAAACCTATTAGATTAGTGTCAATTCGGTCCTAAACCTTTTTTTGGTGCCAATTCAACCCTAAACCTTTTGTATTGATGCCAATTAAGTCCTAACCTTTTTTTCTTACGTGGCACGGTTGTCGCTAACGTGGATTTTTTTAAATATTTTTTCGATATTTTAAATAATTTTTAAAAATAATTTTGAAAAAAACCAAAAAAATGCTTAAAAAATTATTTAAAATATTAAAAAAATATTAAAAAAATATCCAAGTTAGCGCTAGCCGTGCCATGTAGGACAATAGATGTCCACGTCAACGATTTTTTATCAAAATTGGCCGAATTAACTCAATTGGCATAAATACAAAATTTTTAAGACTAAATTGGCACTATTATAAAAGCTTTAGGACCGAATTGGCACTAATAAACGGTTTAAGACTTAATTGGCACAAATACAAAAGATTTAGGACTGAATTGGCGCCAAAAAAAGGTTTAGGACTGAATTGGCACTAATGTAATAGGTTTAGGACTTTTTTGACACTTCTCCCCACGTGTGGGTGCGCGATTATTAGGCGTACTTAGCATGCAAGGGCGGTCCCGGTTAATTATCGGTACTAATCAGCAATCATTCTATTTTTTATTTTTGAAAATTATAATAAAAATAAACTATTGAGTCTTAACGAAATAGTGTGACTGTTCATATAGGAGGTACAGTTATTTTTTATTAAATGTATTTTTGAAATTTAATTAGTTAATTATGTCCAATGGTTGCAACTTTTCAAACATAACAGCTCTTTTGGATAAAGAAGAGGTGTGCCCGAATTAACTGTTCTACGAACATGAAGGGGTATGTCCGATTAACTGTTTTTCGGACACAAAGAGTTGTGTTCGTGTTACAGTTTTTGAGACATGAAAATTGTCTTCCTTCAACTAATATATATTGAGCGATTCTATTCATTTTCAGAACTTTCAATTTCGTTTTTTCTCAAAGAAACACAGCCATCTTCCCCGTTGTTTCCCTTGAGAGATCTTGAAGAACTATCATATTTATTGGAAACCATTAGCAATGTTGTGGGGGCAAATAAATCCTTATAGAGAATGTTATCAAGCTTCAAAATATGATTCAATTTTATCCCATTCCGATCGATATTTTCCAATAGCTGAGATTGGGCGGCGAAAGCGTATGTGGTCACGACGAAGATGAGGATGAAGAATCGGTGGTGGATGGCGAAGCGCTGGCCGAGTTCGAGGATCAGGACGAGTTGTTGCTGGGGCTGGCTAGGAGGGCTATGTGGTTTTTGGTAGGGACAACTTCCATGGCTAAACAAATGAAATGGGTGAGATAGTTTGTGTATTTGGAAGAGAGGAGGGAAGGCGACTGAGATTTGTCCTTGCATGGAAGTTTGATATGGTGTTCATAAAGAAAGATGATGTAATGGTTTATGGGGAACGCAGAGTAATTTTTTTATTTATTTACATAGCATTTAGCCTCTCTAAGGAAAACTTTCTTTTAGGATTTGGCAGTTGACTTTCTTGGTACGATCGCCACCTTCACCTCTCCTTGGCCGCTAATTTAGGCTTTTAAGTCATTTTGAAATAGCAAAAAAATTATGCAGCGGATTGATGCAAGAGAGGACATGACCCAGCAGCATGCACATCTAGGTTCGGGTGCATTCACAACTTAGATACCATAGTTTCAAACTTCGAAGCGTGAAAAAATGAAAATAAACAATCAAATTTGAAGTGGTCGAACTAAATTTAATGAATCATTGGATGATACTAATTTTTTAATACATAGTTGTCATTGCGAAAGTAAATCTATTCAACATCGATGCATTATGTCCGAACGAATTTCAGTATAATTTCATGGGCCAAAAGAAGCTATCGCTCGGCTCATGATTCATGGTTCTTTTGGTCCAATCAAAAAGAAACTGCTTGCACGATAGATTTCAAGTGTTGGAAACATTATCCGAAACACTTTCAATTAAGATGAAAATTTCATCTATAATGATGGTTATCGACTATATAGAAAGAGAGATGATAGCCGACCCGTGCATATAAGCATGGATTTTTATTTGACCAAGAAAAAAAATAGGCATGGATTTTTGCCAGTCTTCGGACGCTAGATGATTCAATTTTTCATTTGCCCGATCGATCACGAATCGGGTATTTTCGATCTGAGCTGTCACTCCAAAGATTGATAAGGGAAGAATTTTCGTATGGTCGGTATAAATTGAACTCGTCATTGACGTCAAAGAAAAAGAATTCTTCACGACAAAGAATACTTCACATGCTTGCAGAGTCGTTACCTAAAGTTTCGTCGCACTTTTTTTCCAAATGCTAAAGACTTGGAATGCAACTTTTTTTTTTCTAGTACGAGTAGCATCTAAATCGCATAATTGCGATCCATTAATCGGGGGAGTCACGCCGTCGGAGCCTAGTCACAGCCGTCAAGATAGACTTTTTATACTACATCGCCGTTCGTTTCCTTTTATTTGTTGCTTCTTTCTTTTTTCCGTGGGAGAATTTCTTTGATGAAATGTAACAGCCCCCGCCAATGAAGTGGATCTCATCAGCCCAATCGTCCGTTTCCTTCTGCTTTTCAGTCATTGAACGCTATCCGTTGGAATCTTCTTCCTTTATTCGACCGGATCGCTCCTTCCACTTCAGTCAACGCTACGCAATCAATGTAAGATAACGTCAGCGGATTTCTCCTCTGTAATGCCCGACACGCGCACGCTCGCATCTTTGCTCACGTTCGTGTTTGTTTTCACCCTCGCGCAAGCTCGGTTCTGAGATCCGCCATCGCCGATATTGGGTGACGAGCTTCCAGTTCTTGACGGACCGCCCGTGCAGCGTCTGAATACCCAGGAACTATGAAGTGGGTTGTCTCTCTTCCCTTTCTTTTTTGTTGGATTTGTGATCACGTTTTACGAATTGGGTATTATGTTATGTTCGGTTTTGGTCTTGTCCTCTTCATTATCTTGTAGCTTCACCGTTTAATTCGTGCGCGATGTGAGTAGATTGTTGGGTATAATGCGAGATTTCGGTGCTAATCTGTGTGGTCCTCTGTTCTGATACGGAAGTACAGCATTGACCGGGTGGTGAATCGATTTTGATTTCTGTTTGTTTTTGTTCATAGTTACAGCACTGTTCAATTCATGTGGGATCTTTACCTCACAACTGTTTAGTGACCCCAACGATGATCATTAAATGACTAGTTATGAATACCCACCACTCTTGCCTATTCGCCGAAACTAGATGTTTTACCCTTTATTTGCTGTCATCGGTCCACTTTAATGTTGATCGTGGATCGTGGATCGTGGATGATCGTCATTTTCATTACGCTTCTTTTTAATTATGCATCTGCTTCGTTTGACGGTAGTATCCATAGATGCACTGTGTTGGTGCGATCTTGTTTCCTTGGATCTCATCGAGAGAGATGATCACAAGTCAGGCATGGTATTTCTATTGCAAAAGATTCGAGTTTTGACATCTTAAGAAATGTACAGTGACTTCAAAGCTTTTACATTACCATCCAGCCTATTTTTAAGCTGATGCCGGCCATTGTGCTGCAAGCTATTCATATCTTATACGCCCTCACATAATTCTTTGAACTTCGGACGTACTCCTTCTCCAAAGTAGAAATGCTCTGAGGCCTTCAGTTGGAGGTTGGCAATATGCCCTGGACGCAGTACATCTTTGGCTGATTGATGAGATATGGCCTCTATTTTATGCTGAGTTGGAATGAATATAAGATTGCTGAGTTTCGCCTAAAAAGCCCGCTCTCCTAGTAGAACTTTGTAACATTTCTTCTTCTCTTGACTAGCAGCTAAAGGGGAATAAAACCTCTACAATTTTCAGAGGTTGCAAATTTGATGTTAGGAAGACAATATCCTCTTTTAGATGTTCCTTGAACCATCAAAAAGGCAGAATTTGAGGCAATCTATGCCAAATTGGTCGATAGAGTAGTAACCTTCATAACAGTAACCTGTTTCGATATTTCATTAATATAAACCAGGCACGGATAGCTGTAAAAGTGACATAACAATAGGCCCATGTCATCTCTATGGTTTTTCGCTGAGTATTCAATTTTCTTTCCTTCAGTTTACATTTGGTTTTTTGTACCTTTTACGTCCTCCAGTTCATATTAGTTGCCACTTAGCATGTAGAATTTATACGTGCTAGAGAATCCTTTTTCCCCCCTGCAAAGGTTTAAGTTATCAGGAAATGGGTTGGATCGACAATGAATACACAGTATATTTCTGAATACTCTTTTTTTGTCTGTAAACCTGGCCTTACACATGAAACATGGATGTGGACATAACCAAAATAAAACGGACAAGATAGAACTACAGAGAAAAAGATAACAAAATAAAAGTAAGAGGGAGTGGCAGGATAAGAATTTTGGAGTTGTTCTTTGATGCGATATCAAACAAACCATTTCCCACCAAACACGATAGGAAATTGGCCAACAATGTATATGTAGCATGTTTCTGAACAATTCTTATGATTTTATGTCCTTTGCATTTCAATGTCTCGATCACTTCATTGGAACAGTTCCCATTCAGCGCATTAATTCTTATTTGTCTACTCACTCTTTTCCTCCATCTCGAACAGAGGTAAAAAGTACTTTGGATATTCTCTTTCTCTGATCATCATCAACTTGGCTGCGATAATGGAGCGTGCAGATGAAAATCTCCTTCCAGCTGTTTACAAAGAAGTCAGTGAGACTTTCAATGCAGGGCCATCTGATCTGGGTTATCTTACATTTATAAGGAACTTCGTCCAAGGATTGTCATCACCCTTGGCAGGCGTTTTAGTCATAAACTATGATCGACCCACAGTTCTTACTTTAGGGATTTTTTGCTGGGCTTTCTCAACTGCTGCAGTTGGTGCAAGCCAGTCTTTCATGCAAATTGCATTTTGGAGAGCGCTAAATGGTTTTGGACTGGCAATAGTAATACCAGCTCTACAATCGTTTATTGCAGATAGCTATAAGGATAATGTGAGGGGCGCTGGGTTTGGATTTTTATCTCTCATTGGAAGTTTTGGGGGTGTAGGTGGTGGTGTTTTAGCAACAGCTATGGCTGGCACAGAGTTTTTGGGAATTCCTGGGTGGAGATGTGCCTTTGTTCTAATGGCGACAGTTAGTTCATTGATTGGCTTCCTCGTTTTTTTGTTTGTTGTTGATCCAAGGAACACTAACCTCACTCATGATTCTAGTGAGAATCTAGAAAGGTACATATGATCGCCTAAACTTCCTAGAACCTTTGTAGCTTCTTCTATTCTTTTCCTTGTCATGGCTGGGCTATCCTGGACTTGAACCAGAGGCCTCGTTTTCTTTCTTCTGGTCCGGCTGTATCTCATTGTTGTATATCATAACTAATGGCCTCTGTGACGGTCATATCAAACTTTGGTCCTTCAATAATCTTCCATTGCAGAGATGCTTTGGTAGAGAAGGGAAGGAATGCGAGATCAACTTGGATGGAGTCCTGGAAAGCAATGAAAGCTGTAATAGCAGTGCCAACTTTTCAAGTAATCGTATTGCAGGGAATCATCGGTTCACTACCTTGGACAGCCATGGTGTTCTTCACTATGTGGTTTGAACTTATAGGTGAGGTTTTGTGCAGTTCCACTTTAGGTAATAGCTATGAGAATCTAGAGTTTAAAGCTAACAATTGCATTCAACCAGGATCCGGTACTGGGATTTATCAGAGAGATTTCTGATGACCGACTTCTTGTTGCATTCCTCTCATTTTATTACACTACGTAATGCGTAACGTCTTGTCTTTATCGATTCTCAGGTTTTGATCACAATGGGACGGCAGTTCTGCTTAGCATTTTTGGCTTTGGGTGTGCTGTGGGATCCCTTCTGGGAGGTATCATAGCAGATAGAATATCTCGAGTCCACCCCCATTCTGGTCGTATCATGTGTGCACAATTCAGTGCTTTCATGGGCATTCCCTTCTCCTGGTTTCTTCTCAGAGTGATCCCACAGTCTGTCAACAGCTGGTTCGCCTTCTCTGTTACCTTACTTCTGATGGGCTTAACCATCAGTTGGAATGCCACTGCAGCGAATGCCCCAATGTTTGCTGAAGTGGTCCCAGCCAAGCACCGGACCATGATCTACGCGTTCGATCGAGCCTTCGAGGGATCCTTATCCTCTTTTGCAGCTCCACTGGTTGGGATTCTTTCTGAGAAGATATTCGGCTATGATGCGAAGACTGTGGATCCTGCCAAAGGATCGGCAGATGGAGCCTTTGCTCTATCAAATGGGCTTCTCTCGATGATGGCAGTGCCGTTTGGTTTGTGTTGCTTGTGTTACACGCCACTGTACAAGATATTCAAGGGGGACAGGGAAAACGCGAGAATGGTGAGTTTGAAGGAGGAGGAGATGACGTGAAGCTCGTCTCTCGTGTTCATGGGCTGACCATGTCTCCATGCAGCCTAGGCTTCTGTATGTCTTCTCCCAACAGATCACGGCAGAAGAGGCATCAGGAGCCATATGCAGAAATCGGCATCTGGACAAAATTTCTGAAGAATTACAACTCGAGGGCAGTTTATATGGATTTTTGTGTAGATAACAGGTTATGCAGAGCACGTTATGTGAACCACAGGGTAACTATAGCAAGCAATTCTTTGACCAGTTAGCTTTAGCTACGCTAGGGGTATGTTCGTCAGAACTCTGGTTGAATTGTTGGAATAGAATAAATTCGGTCTGCTATTCTGCTCTTGTTTTTTCCATGCTGAACTTCAAGTCACAATCACTGTGGAGGCTCTGTAGGCGACTTCTTACCAAAGTTAAGCTCCACAGATCTTAACTTCATCAATCTGTTCATATACTGACATATTGTAAGTCGAGTCTACTATGTCCTGTTGCTGTTCCTGGATCTTCAATACCTTGAAGAGTTTACACGACCATGGATGAGGTGTTTTGTTGAGCACAGGCTTCCGAATTTCCCTCGAGACGTTGAGGCAAACGTTCCCTTCAAGCCAATGTTGCGACGGTAAACCTACAAGGATATACGCTGAAAAAGTGTGATCACATACTTATTTTCTCTGTAAATCTATTTGTTTCTGCTGCTGGCAATCTCTGAAGTATGAACTCAGTTAATCAGCCTAGTTTCGATCATCAAACAAGCCACTTGGACTAGAGAGAATCGCGATCGACTAGAATAAAAGACTTGGTGTTTTAGCATACAAACCAGTGAAACGGGGATGGTACGGATTTTACCTTGGTTTTGCGCTCGATTTTCGACATGCTCCGTGACGGTTTCGTCATCAGGAGCAATGGAAGAGGTGCGTCATCGGACGACTGGGTTACACCGTCGGAAGTAGTACATAAGTTGCGCATAATGTCCATCAAGGTTCATCAACTCACATAAGTCAGTTGGGATGATATGGTGCATGAGATTCGATGTCTTCATTCCTTTAGACATAGGCATGTCTTGCAGATCAGGGGACGATAGAACCATTTAACAGGCGAATCAGCTTGTGATTCGTGCACAAGCTGCTCCCTAGAGAGTGTACAAAAGGACGTGGAGTCTGACCGCGGTACCATGTGAATTTTTATGGCACTATTGCCAGTGATATCATATGAAAATTCCCGAACGACTTCGAACCCAAAATGAAATTTCATATTACAAATGATGTCAGGTTAGAAAAAAACCTTAAATCAAAATATGGAGAGAGTGCGTGTGCACATAAGGCCATTAAAATCCCGTGTTGAAGCAATTTGGGAATAAATGTCCGTGCCTGTAATCAGTGCTTCAAATGGAGCCGTCAAATGATCGGGTCGAATTGAAAATGATCCAACCCATACTTACCTATTTAACAAAATTTTGACCCATTGTCATCATATACAAATTTCTTGATCCATATCCGATCCGACCCACATTATCAAAACACTTTCATATTTAATCTAATTTAGGAAAACTTGCTTCTTACAAATTTTTGAAAAGTAAATAAAACATTGAGGATAATTTTTATAATTTTTAGAAATAAAATTTTCATTGTTCAATAATTTTTTCAATTTTTTCTTCTAAGACAGGCTAGGGCGGGCGATCCTTGTCGGCCACTAGTTGACGGCCCAAAGCCCTCGCCAACCGTTGCCGAGGGTTGGGTCCTCATCGGTTGCTGGTGCGGCCTTTGCCTAGGCAGATACTTGGCGAGGGGCGGCCGGCAATTCGCCAGATTTCATAAAAAAACAAAAGAGAAAAAAATTTAAAAAAATCCAGAAAAAGATAAAAGAAATTAGAAAATCTTTTTATGACTCACTTATGATAGTAAGATAGTTCATTTAAGACCCATTAAGCTGTTAAATGACCCATTTAAGTTTGTTAAGCAACCCATTTATGACCCACACTCTTAAATGTAGGTTTTTTTTTTTTTTTTAATAAAGCTTTCTCCCATCCTATTTTACTATACAAGCTACACTATGAGCATTATATACCATGTGCAAGTTACGAAACCCTACTCTCTCCTCATGCGTCTCCACCCCACTCCTCTTGAAGGTGGAGATTCGGACTCCCTACCTCCCTTTCCACTAATGAGAAGAGCGGCCACTGCTCCAGTGGTTTCTCTTAAATGTGGGTTAAAACATGAGTTCTTGACCTATTTTGCCACCTCTACTTTCAAATTGTCCTGGGCCCTTCATTTATCTACCCCGTTAATAGTCTTGCACGTTGTATTCTTAAACCACACTAGATTGGGATTTGGATTGGGATTGTTACAATGTTTAAAGCAGAATAATGGCACAAATGATCCGGAAACTTTAGCTCAATGTACAATGTGCTTTTTGAATTTTTAATTTGTTCGATGTGATTTTCGAACTTCTAATTTATTTAATGTAGTCCCTGCACTTTTGGTATATGTTTAATGTAGTCCCTAAACTATATGAAAATGTGTAATATAGTCCTTACATGAATTTAAGATCATGAACAACCTTGAATATTTTTATATAGTTCAAGGAATAAACTGAACATGTACTAAAAGTTTAGGGATTACATTGAACAAATTAAAAGTTCAAGGAATATATATGACGGCCAGATTTTCCGACAAGTCAACGTCGGGCTTGGCTTAATAGTGATTATAATTTTTAGAGAATTGGACTTTGTGCGGTGAAATAGATTGGTTAAATAAAGCAACAGGCACGACATAACTAAAATTGGTGGACCATTAGTTATGTTAGTTGCTCTAATTTTGGTGGCGTGTTACACATGGAAATTACGCAGGATTTAGGCGCGAAGCCCCACTTTATCTTCCTTGCTCAGCCACCCCACCTGTAAAACACATCTCTCCTCCCCCCCCCCGGCGCGGCCTTTCTCTCTCTCATTTTTTTCCCTTGGTCTCGTGGACAAACCCCCAAACCGACGGCATCATCTCCCTCTTGGTTTTCTCTCTCACCATGACATCTCTCTCTCTCGTTCAAGCTCTCAGTCCTTTGGCAACAACTTCCCTTAAGCTCTCTAGCCCTCGCTCGGGCCTTGGGTCTCGCTCGTTCTTGGACCCGCGACGCAAGAAGGAGGATAGGACCCGCGGTTTATTGGTAGCCAATCGAGCTCCACTTTCTTCGAGTGTCATCCTAAGGCAAGTATACCTCTAACCACACTACTAGACAATTCAATTATCATTCAATCTTGAGCGAAACAGTAGCTTCGAAAATGGGTATTTTAATGGAGTGTTTCGGTTGCATGAGGGGGTAAACGTTCTTGGATGTCAATTCTGCTTGCTAATCTAGGCTCAGTGGACTATGGGCAATAAGAATCCACTGGTTGAACGTCCTGATTTTCGTCGAATTGAGAAGATATGGAGTTCCCTGGGTGAGGCGTGTGGCCGTGAGCATATAAATGGGTTTGTGACCCAATTTGGTCTTACTTGTCAACTTCACTCTTTCACTTATGGTTATGGGATTTTGGGTAATCTGAATTTGAGGACGGATTGTGTAGTTTGTTAATGATTGGGTACGAGTTAGTGAATTGGGCTTCTTGAGTTTTCGGCCACGAGATTGGTGGACGGGGCCCTCAACGTATTTGTGTACTCCGTTTATGTTTAATTTGCCTAATTGATTGGTATATTAGATTGTTTAGTCGTTGATTAGAGGTTTATTTGCTGAGCTCTAGCTCACTTCTGCTTGTGGACACCCTTTTCGGACAGCTAGCTAAGCCGACTCCGTCCATAACCTTCGATATGGTACATCGGTGGACAATAGCGCTATGGAGTGGATGAGCTTGGCGTTGAAGCATGGGATGATGTAGATAGTATTTAGGAGCAGATGTTATCCTTTGTATTCCTCCCAGATGTCTGTTCTTATTTTGATATTAAAGACGATGTACATAAACCATTTATGAGGATATAAAAGCAACTATTTTCACAATTTATTGAATAGTCTTACAATATGTCTGCTACAGCCTAGGGAATCTTATTGAGGCCATACCCTTAGGCGTCATGCCTGCCGATTATTTTACATGCATTTATATTTTCCTTTTGTCTTTCGCATGCGCCCTATTATAACTAATATCATATTAAAACGGAACACGATTAATAACATGTAGTCTAGAGCCATTGGATTAAGGACTGCTTTTCATAGCATTTCACACATTGTTGGATCAAAATTCATGGATTGTATGTGTCCTTTAAAATATTTAATGGTGCCATTGCCATCGAAAAAATTACCAAAAAAAAATCCTAAAACTATTGCAATTGTGCAAATTCAGTTCTAAACTTTATTTGCTGATTGATCCTAAACCTTTTGTAATTATGTCAATTCAGTCCATTTGACTAATTTTGATCGTCCGGTAGTCCGGCGTCCACGTTAGTGCCGATCAGTCAAAATTGGCCGGATGGACTAAATTGACATAATTGCAAAAGGTTTATGACTGAATCAATAAAAAAATTTAGGACTGAATTGAAACAATTACAATAGATTTAGGACTTTTGTGATAATTCTCCCCCGTTGCCATCCTAGACCATGTGGTTGTTCACATTGTTTTATCGTATAGCAACATTTCTAGCTAGCGAGTTGCTTTGATAGGCTAGACCATTTGTAATGATCTAGCCCATTTGAAATGGGTGTTAGAAATGCTTTTTTTATTTTTGGTCAATAGGAGTTAGAAATGTTGAAAAATTAAAAAAATGATTACGCAAGCTGCAATGTCAAATTTCTAGTGTAACGAAAAAAAAATGATAATGTTTTGATTGTCAAAGTTTTTGTCCCACAACAATGCATGAATTAATATTCTGTTGTTAGTATGCAGTAGAGATATCAAACGGATGGGTTGGGTTGGGTTGGGTCAAATATAGTTCGACCCATATTGACCCATTTTCGTACAATACAAATCTAAAGACTCATACTCGACCTGACCCGTGTTATTTAAATACTTCTAATTTAACTAAATAATGAAATATTTGTTTCTTATAATTTGTTAAAAAAATGATATTGTTAAAACACTTTCATGCAACTGACTTTTTTTTAAAATTTTTTAAAAAAAACTAAAAAAATTTAAAAAACAATATTTTATTATCAAGAATATTGTTTATTTTTTTTAAAAAATTAATTTTTTTACTTTTAATTTTATTGTCTATTTTCTCTGGCGGGCGATTGTAGAGGGCGACAACATTCTAAAGTATTTTTTATTTTTATTTTTAGTTTTCTATTTTTTTTACTTATAAAAATTAAAATTAAAATAAAAAAAAATATAAACTAATATACTTGAGTTGAGGCCCATTTACAAGTGGCTGCTTGGGAAGCTTCAAGCCACGGGCCGAAAATTGGGCGGGTTAAGAATCATGTTTAAATAAGCTTTATAAGCCTAAACCCATATTTGACCAATTTTTTTTTTTTTTTAATTTGTTGGACCCATATTTGACCCAAATGAATTTAAGTGAATCAAAAACCCACATTGACACCTCTAATATCCAATGATATCCCAAAACCTTTTGATAAAAAGGGGACAATAAAGATTTTAGTCTTTCCAAGTGAAGCAACAAAATATTATAATTAGAATCTAATCACATCAGGAAAATTGTATGTCAACCATTTTATTGATATAAAACACTTTCAAAACTTGTTTACCTAAAGAAAGAATGAAAATCTAATCCCTTTTTTTTTTAGGAAAACATATTCTTAGGTTTCGTTTGTTTTGCGAAAAAAAAACTTTCAAAAAAATATTTTTTGAATTTTTTGACGCTTGGTTCACGGAAAATAAGCTAGTTAATGAAAATATTTCCATCCATGGAAAAAAAAAGAGAAAATGGAGAAATATTTTTCTCTTTTTAAAAAAGGACTACTTTTTCTCTCATCTTTTCTTCCTCTAGTCCCTCAGATTCCTTTTTCTTTTAATTATTGTTATTTTTTTTTCTTTTAGTTTCGATTTAGTTAATGATGTTATTAGAAATATAAATTTTTCTTCTATTCTTTCTTCCCAGCCGTATTCAACCTCCCTCTTTCGCTCTTAATCTTGTCGTTGATGGCAACCAAAGCCCCCATGCACTGCGGCTTCGTAGGGCTACAATCCCCGCCGCTACAACAACCACGTCTAGAAGAATCTTCGATTGTCGGCGTCAGCCGTCGATTGTTGGGAGCCTTTATGGCCAAAGGCATCAAACGTGCTCCTGTTGCCTCTGTACCTCACGAACATTGTCTTCTTCACGCTCTTCTTCTCTATCACGTACCACCACCTCCACCGGTGGTGCGACAAGATCTGCAGCTCCATCCCCCTCCATGTCGTCACCCTCCTCGAGATCATTGTCATCGTCTCCCTCATCTACCTCCTTGGCTTCTTCGATGAGGTCTAGTTTGCCCGTTAGCCACGGGCGAGGCTTAACCTCCCTAGATCCAACGAGCTTGAGGCCTCGCCGGAGGTCGGCAAGTCGCGGTAAGCTCGACCTGGCCGAGTTGCTGACCTTTGGCAAGCTCAAAGTTCGTTTATTTGGCAAGGCTTGAGCTTGAATGTTGCCAGTCGTTGGTGGCCAAAGAAGAAGGAAAAGAAAAAAAAAAAAAAAAAATTATTAAAAGAAGTAAATAGAGGAAAATCTATTCCATACCAAATGGTGGAAAATATTTTTCCATTCATCTTCAAACTGGAAAATATTATAATTTTGCTAGAAAATAACTTCCCAACAAATATTTTCCAAAAATATTTTATTTTTTTGTGAAACGAACGAAGTCTTAGTGACAATCCACACATGGTAGCATTCTTGTAGTTAGTTAAGGATTCAAAAGACAAAAAGAGTAATTCAAAGATAGCTTTTGATGGGATTTCATACATGTTAAATGGTTGGGGCTAGGGGTAGAGATGGTCACGGGCCGATTTGAAACCGCAACCGGCCCAACCCTTACGAGCCGGTTATGGTTCAGCCAATTTCGGAATAGGCCTGGAATGTTCCGAACGGACCAATTAGTCGTTAGGCCTAAGCCCAACAGCTTTAAGCCTTAAAAAAAAAAAAATTTAGGGACAGCTCTTTCCCCCATGGGCCGTTGCTGACCGTTGCATTGCAACGGATTCCCACCCCCTTTTATTTTTTCATAATTTATTAAAACTATCCTAAATCTCTATAAATATCCCTCCCCCATTTCATTTTTTTCTCATAAATTCTCTCAATCCCTGTTCAATTCTCTCAATTTTCTGAATCCGTTTTCCGCTCTATTCTCTCAAAAAAATGACAAGTGGAAGCAAATCTTGTGACAAGGGAAAAAGTGCGATGCGGATGGGGGAATCTGATTATCCTCATTCTCATGAATATAATCCTCGTTAATTTATATGTTGGATAGATGAGGATGATAATATCAACATTATTCCCAACGTCGAGCACGTCCCAACGCAAGAAAGTCTTCATCCTCCTACCAATGTAGAAGAAACGTCGACAAGACAGGAGTCGGAACGGGAGGATACATCCAACATATGAAAACACTTCACGAAGAAACATTTAGGCTAAAACAAGTATCGGGTAAAATGTAAATATTGCGGGACAACACACAATTTTATAGGTGGAGGCGGCTATGGAACATTTAAATGGCATCCGAGGTCAAAACATGCAACGCACGCGGGGATCCACACCAGCCAACAACAAATTTCCGAATATGCCAATCCTAACACTCCTGTTTTATTTCGTTACAATGAAAAAGTTTATAAAAAAACATTAGCTGAATATGCTGTCATTGATCGTTTACCATTTAATGTTGGTGAAAATTTTGTTTTAAATTTTTTTATAAATACCGTATGTACTTCGCAAGCAAAACCCGTTTCGAGAAATACTCTTAAACGGGAAATTTTTGGGCATTATAAAAAAGGGAAAAAAGATTTGAAAAACTTTTTACGAGTTTCAATGGACATGTGCGTATAGGTAGCAACATTTGGAATGATTCTTGACAAACTCATTCTTATATGGGTATCACATGTCATTGGATAGGTGACAATTAGAACATTAAAAAAAGAGTTATTGTATTTCGAGTTTTTGATGATAGACATATGGATCATTATATTTATAGAGTAATTAGGCAAGTTTTATAAGAATATAATTTGATTAATAAAAAAATTTTAGTTGGTTTTGATAATGTCGCGGTAATACCGCTTCTATTCTTTATTTAGAAAATATTTGTAAATCTGCTTTTGGTGGATAATTTTTTCACATTAGATGTGCTTGTCATGTTTTAAATTTATGTGTACAAGATGGTTTACGAACTCTTAATGATTTTCTCAACCAACAAAGAAAACAATTCAATTTTTATGGAAATATCCCCAAATTATGAAAGAATGGGGTAGATTTTGTAAAGTACATAGAAGAGCACCAACAAAAATTTCAAAAGATGTTCTGACTCGTTGGAATTCTACGTACTAGTTGCTTAATCAATCTTTTGCTTATAAAGATTTATTATGTGTGTTTATTTCGAATAATGTTTCCAAAATTAATTTATTCCCACAAGAGTGGGATATTTGAAAAAAAAAATTAGATTTTTTAGAAGTTTTTAACGATGCAACTTATAGTTTGTCTGGTGTTTATTATCCTACTACGAATTTATTTTAAATAGAGTGTGTTAATATTGCTGGTATTTTTGAAGAATATGAAAAAGATGATCAATTAGCTCCGACTATTATAGCAATGCGAGCAAAATGGCTACTTTATTATACCGAAATTCCTCTTATTTATTTGGTTGCTTTCATTTTCAATCGACGTATGAAATTAGATAGTTTAGATGATTATCTGAATAGCTATTATGAATGTTTACATTTGAATGAAACAAGAAATGTTAGAACTATACAAGCATCGATTAAATACGCAATAGTAGAATTATATAGTGAATTTTGTAGTAGATATGATTTAAGTGATAGTGGATCTTCCCAACCTAGTGATGTACAAAGCGGGGAGAGTAGTAGAATTAGTAGAGGTACAAAATGTTTATGAGTAGGCAAAAAAGATAAAAGAGAGCAACAAGTAATATTTCTGAAATAGAGACCTATTTAACTATTTCTTTTGAGTTTGGTGAATCCAAAAACATAGATTTTCCAATTTTACATTGGTGGAAGAGGCATTCAACTCAATTCCCAACTCTCGCTCTCATCGCAAGACAGATTTTAGCAACCCCTTGTTCAATAGTTACGGTTGAACAAACATTTAGCGCTGGAGGATTAATTTTGGACGACCAACGTTCAAAATTACATTAGGATTCGGTGGAGGCTCAAGCTTGTCTCAATGATTGGACAAAGGCTCAATTTCAATAACAAGATATAGATTACAATGCAAAAGCTAAATTCTTCAATGATGATGATGGAAATACCACCGCCATGACTACCGAAATGGGTAGCGACAATTGACGATAAGGTAAGTTGGCATTATCAACGGTAAAAGAACTACATGAGCTTTGATTCTTCTATCCCCAAGAAGATATATAAGCGTTTAATGATAATTCATTTAATTCAAGCCCATTCCCCCTCCCTTTTTTTCCTCTCAAATTTGATTACAATGTACAATTTGATTATAATTTATATTTGATAATTTACTATTTATTATTTAAAAATTAAATATAAAAATTGAAATCGGAACCGGCCCTTAAACCGGCCCGGAATCACCGGTTCCGAACCGAAACTAGGACCGCCCCTTAAGGGGCCGATTCCGGTTCAAGGGTGGTCACGAATCGGAACCACCGGTTCATGAACCGGAACCGACCGATTTCGAACCGTGGCCACCTCTAAGTAGGAGTGAGTAAATCGGACCGACCGGATCGAGAACCGTCGAGATCGGACCGGACTAGTGGTTTGATTCTCGATTCCGGGGGTGGTGGTCCGATTCACGATCCTTAAAATGGAATTGATGATTGGGCTGTCCAATTCCCGATTTTAGGGGTATAGGATCGGACCAAACCGATCAATTTTGATTATTATTATTTTTAAAAATTGTTAAATGTAACCCTAGATCTTATCTAATGTTTCCCTTCTTTCTTGAGCTTGATGAATTAAACATGGTTACTGTACCGATGATAAACGTTTTGGCTCAAGTTTGCCTTTACAAGAATTCAACAATAATGCTTGGTCCCGCAACTTGACCTTGGGTAGTTTCAGGTTGTCTAAGTCATTTTTTTTCTCTAAAAAAAATAAAGAATGCATGCAGTAGAAGTGGATAGCAAGGTGAAAATTTAGAATGATGGATGATGACTAGTGATATTATTTTAGTTATGCCTATGGATGATTCTGCTGTTTTTGGAATTAAGTGGTTTATAGGACTTGTCCTAGGTTAAATCAATAAGAATTTTGTCATGCTCTTGGTATGCGATTCGGTATCTGCAAGCAATGTATACCGATGGCCGGGCGGTGCAGTTCGCAGTTCTAGGTGTACTTCGAATCACCATCCAACTTACTGGAGTTTGGGATCAAAAGGGATTAAATAAAATTCTATAGTTTATTACTGGTTCCTCGATCGGGGTTCTCGATTTCGAAAATTGGAAACCGAGACCATCGATCCGATTGTCGGTTCTTGAGGCGAACCGGACCGACCGGGAACCGCTCACCCCTAGTTGGGGGGACACTTAAGCCTTTATGTCATGTATTTGATGAACGGTCAAATTTTTATTTTATTTGGTGATAATTCTTCAAAACTCCAATGACCTTCGGCACGATTTTGCAATAACTCCCAAATTTGAAGAAGTTACGGATTTCTCCCCTAAACTTCGACACTTTCATGCAATAGCCCTTTAAATTTTACAAGTTACTCCCCCATGAACTTTGGTTTTCATTGTAGCCATTAGTTTTGTCAACTATTAGCCATCAAATGTTATATTGAGAAATTGTTTAATTCACTCTTTTATGAAATTGTTGAGAAAACTTCCTTTTGAATATTTTGATTCTGACAAAACTATCTTTATTTGTAAAGAATATTTTTAATGCAAATAATCTTTATAGTGCAAGAATGAGCAAGTAAACTAATGCTTATATTGCTCCAAATCAGGCGCTCGGACTTAAAGTGAAGTTGTCACGTAATTGCCTCCGAGATATTTAAAGTCTTGTATTCATATGGAGGATGATACAGCCTCCGAAGGCTCGATCTTGAGAAGATTTATGTGATGTGTCAGCAAGAACTTTATTGGAGCTCAAAGTCACTGTTCAACTTAGTTCAGATTCAAAGAGTCTGTACTTCAAAAGATCGCTTCTGAATTATGTTCAGAATCCGCAATATCTCTCGAATAGATTCTAAAGACCCACGTTTGGCGGGTTTTTGATTTGGCTGAGTTATTTATACAAGTCTGTAATATTTGATTGATAAGATTATTTTCCAATCAGATTAGGAAAATATTTTCTATTGGATATTACCTTTCAAGAATAAGTTTTGTTGAAGATTTGAATTAACTCTACTTATGGAAACTAAGGATTTAGTTGGATGGGCGACTGAATCTGAAGAGCTCAGACTCTACTCTAACGGCTACTATATCTTCCCGGATACAATCCCGTTCAATCACGATTGATGGCGTCCAATCAATAATAGAAGAGCGATCCTTTGAAGACCTATCCAACAGCTAGTTTGGGAGTAAAAGAGTATAAAAGGAAGATCCATGGTGACCAGCTAAGAGAGATTAGAACTTATAATTTCGAAGTGTTTGAGTTGTTCAGATTCACATACTTGTTCTTGAGAGTTATAAGTTTTATTTTTGATAGATTCCGTAAGTGATTGAAAGTGATATTTCTCGTAACCTTTCGTCGATTCATATAGTAGAATCCAGCCAATCGATCGTCAACGTGAAGAGTGGACGTAGGCTTGCTAAGTCGAACCACTATAAACATTGCATGCAATTCTCTTTTACTCTAAACTTTCTTTACTGTATTTAGATCTCTGCACGTGATATTTTGAATTAATATCTAAACTGTTTTAGTTTGTGTTTTGAACTTGTTTAAATTTCGCATTAAGTTTCAAAATTATTTAGAATCATCTATTCATTCCCCTCTATGTGATATTGCTAGATACAAAAAAAACAACCTTTGTTATATAACTAATAAAGTTCAAAAATAGAGTGACATGTGAAGGTTATTCTGATAATGAAAATCGAGTTAACCCATTTCTCATATGATATTGAAGAGTTATGTGGATGGAAAAATTAGTCACCCAAATGAAAATCGATACCCTAGGGAGAAACCCCCTGACTCTTCAAATTAGGGGAGCATTTACGGGATAGTGCCGAAGTTTGGGGATTACAAATCTAAATTCTTAGAAGTTATGGGTCTATTACACAACTGTTCCAAAGTTAAGGGAGGCAATTATATCAGGTTTTTTTTTCCAATTTAATTTAAAAAAAAATTTACCAAATTATTTTTTTTAAAAAATATTTACTGATTTGGGCCTCGCCTTGCAACCCCTCGCTCGGCACGAGTGGGGGGTTGGGCCCCCCGTTGTTGCCTTTGGGGGGGGGGGTCCCTCACTTGTTGCGAGGGGGTCCCCCTCGCTCAGAAGTTTGCCGAGCGAGAGTAGGGGTCCCTGTCCCTCCCTCTCCGCATCTTGAGCACTACGATGTTAGGCGCCGCAGTTCACAAGTGCTTGTAGCCTCTACGTCTCTCCCCCTCTCTTCCCCATTCCCTTCTTTAAAATTTCATCTCCCTCGTTCTCTCATCCGCAAAATTTTCTCTCTTTTCCCAACGTTTTCTCGCTCTCCCTCTCCTTCAAATGTTTTTCCTCCACCTCAGAACGTTCTATCGCTTGTTCCGTCCTTCAGACGCTCTCTCTCTCCCTTAGATGCTCTTGTTGTCCTTCAAATGCTCTCCCTTAGATTCTTTTCTTCATAATTAAGTATGAATTTTTGTTTATATGATTTATATGTTGTTAGTACTACATTTTTATGTTAATATTTAAATTAATTTGGTACTTTCTCTTGACAGTTTGAGCTCCTTATTATGTGCGTGCACTCACTCGTTAATTTGAGGTAAATTTCGTTGTAATTATTTTTTGCGGTTTCCTAAGTATAGATTTATTTATGTGGTTATTATTTATACTTGAATCATCTATGTTACCTATAGGTTGTTAGTAATTTTTTTTTAAAATTTTTGTGAATGTTTTGATAATAGCTATAATGTTTACGAATTTATATATTATTTAAAAATATTTACTAGTTTAGGAGTGTAAAATGAATTTTTGGGAAAATAACAAAAAAAGGTTATCGAGATAGCATAGCACGAGAAGCGTGAGCCGGATTTGACATGATAAAAAAAAAATTAACGAGATTAGGGCAAATTGTTTTATTTACCCCGTCTCCAAGTACGTTGTCGTGTTCTCCTTCATTGCTTTCTCTAGCGGCTCTATTTAAAAAAAAAAAGTTAACAGTTAGAGCCGCTATAGAAAGCCATGAAGGAGAACACGATAGCGTGCTTGGAGATAGGGTAAATAAAAAAATTTGCCCTAATCTCGTTAAAAAAATTTTGGGACTCATTTTCGCAATTATGCCCATATTCATTTCTAGGTGATTGATGGCTTGAGAATCGCAAGTTGAATATGACCCAGTCCGAAAATTAGTTTTTTAAAATAATTTCAAAATTCGAATAATAAAAAAAAATGAAATTTGATTAAAAAATGTTTTAAAATCATAGAAAAGAAAAAAAATCGAAAAAATTCATTCAAAATTCAAAAAATAGTAAATGGCCACAATCAACTGGCCATGGACTATTGTGGATATTTGGCCCCCGATTTTTTTTTAAATAACAATTTTGCCCTTTTGGTAAAATCTCTCCCAAAAAAATCGAAAGAATTTCGAAAAATCTCAAAATTGTAGATATGGCCACAATCAATCGGCCAAATCCTAATTTGAGTAATTTGACTTTCTGTGCTTTCGAAAATGATGATTTTTCCCCTTTCGACAAATTAGCTTCCAATTTTTTCCTATTTGCCCATGCACCTTGATCACACATTCTCTAAGCCCTTAGGGCTATACCATACATTCATTTCATTTGATATATTGATTGTTATAATGTTAATTTGTTAATGTGTTCCGGACAATGTTTGCTGAATTGTATATGCGAAATAATTTGTAATTTCTTTATTTAGCATAATGTTATCTACATTATTTGCGATTGTATACTGGGGAGGTAGAATAGTACAAAAAGAATGTGGACATGATTACGAAGACGAACAATCTACCGTGTTAGAATTTACAAACATATCGACATTTGATGAGTTACATGCTACGATAGAGAGCGCGTTGAATATAACACCCAACCAATATATTCATAAGGTGATATATAGATTCCTAGTTTTTACACGGAATTGTGTCATATATGACATTACGGAGGTGCATGATGACGATACCGTTAGGATGATCCAGCAATTTGCACTTTAGACGGGTGCTACGAGATGTTTACAATTTTATGCAACCATAGCTGAGCACCAAGTGATAAATGATTCAGCTGGGGAATGTTCTAATGTTGGTGAATATGACGTTAGTATGTATAATCGATACGTGGACCCCTATCACAATGATGATAATGATGGAGATGATAGTGATGAAGAAGATGATGTTTGGATCGACATTGATGACAGTGATGAGGAAGATGTCGGAAGTGACAATATAGAGGCTTCCTACAACACCTATTACAGCAATCATATCTTGTCATTGGTACATCCGCCGCCCTATTCGGAGATCGACTTTGACTTTGATATGACGCAAGTCGATACAAGAGCCAAGCCGAGGCGTATTGATCCATCAAAATAATTTGATGTTGGCATGTTATTTCCGTCATGGGACGCCTTACGGTTGGCTGTGAAAGAGTACTTTCTGATAAGAAATCATCACTTTCGCAGCGATGTCACAAATAAGTCTCGATATGTGATAAGATGTGGTAGTCGGAATGGACTGTGTGATTGGAGGCTCCGCGCGTCTAATAAAGGGGGTACCCTATTTTGGAAAATAGGTAAGTACAATGGGCTACACACATGTAGTAATCTTCAAATGCAACGGGGATCATCAGCAACTTGATCAGAGATACATATGCAACCAGATAAAAGCAATGATCATCACCCAACTAGATATCGAATCAATGCACTCGATAGCGAAGATTTAAGATAAGCTGCACTCCGAACCTACTTACCGCAAAACCCGGGCAGCTAAACAAATGGCGATTACTCAAGCTTTTGGAGGATAGGATGAGTCGTACAGTATATTGAGAAAGTTCATGAACGAAATGATGGTAAGGAATCCAAATTCTTATTTTGTGATCGATGATCACATGAACCTAGATCAGAGCTGCACCATTTTTAATCGGATGTTTTGGACTTTTAAGCGGACAATTGAAGACTTTGCAAGTTGTTGGCCTGTGAATTTGTTTATGGTACTCATTTGTATGGGAAACACTGAGGAATGCTTCTTGTAGCGGCCTCACTTAATAGCAATAATCGTATATTCCCATTGGCATTTGCTGTAGTCGATCGGGAAGATATTAATAATTGGACTTGGTTTATGACTCTATTGCGGAGATATGTCACTAGTGGAGATAATATTTGTGTAATATCAGATAAGCATATCTAGATTAAAAGAACATTGGAGACAAGAAGGTGACATCCTCCACATGGCCACCATAGATATTGTGTTGGACATCTTATAAGCAACTACAATAAACAATTCAAAAATGTCGAAGGAAAAGACCTTATTGAGGCGATAAGTAAATTTTGAAATTTAAAAATTTGAGGAAAATACATGTTTATAAATTTGAGAACGAAGTACTAAGTATTATTATAATATACAGCTTACGCGAATCAACAGCGAAAGTTCGATTGCATCATGAATGAAATTAATGGTATGGATGCACGCACGCCTACATGGTGTGACCGGATTTCAAGGGACAAATGGACGAAGGCTTATGATGGAGGGAGAAGATATGAATCGATGACAATAAATTTAGTTGAATCAATCAATGGCATGCCGAAGGGTTATCGTGGTCTGCCAATAAAAGCTATGGTAGAGAAGATATTCTATCAATTGGTCCACTATTTTGACAGAAGAAGAACGATGTACGGGATACGGAAGGACCAAGGACATGTATTTACACATTTTGCGGGTCGACGCTCGGGAAAAACGAGTCAACGTGCAAATAGGCACGAAGTGACATGTTTCGACTACGATGGAGGGATTTTCGTAGTTAAAACTAGACTCGATAGATCCAAAGGATCAGGGGGCTAGAAACAAATAGTACGCCTAAACCTGCGAATGTGTACATGTTGAAAATTTCAAGAGATTAAAATTTCATGTTCCCACGTAATTGCAGCATGTCAAGCATATATAATTGATTACAAGGCGTATGTAGATGAGTGGTACACGTTGGATAAAACCCTTCAGTACTATCGGTATATGTTTTATTCGTTGGGGCATGTTGAGTAATGGTTCGAACCCGACGGCCTGCCATTAGTGCCGGACTCGAGTCGCATGAGGAAGAAAGGAATGCCACGTACATCACGCATACGTAATGAGATGGACTGGAGGACGCCGAGCAGTAGCACTTCCCGTATCCATTACACGATATGTGAGAAATCAAGGCACAACAGGAGTACTTGTGCACACAAATAGACCCAAGAATAGATCACAAATCGGCAAATTTGTGTGAATTATGTAAATTAGCTATACTGATTTTTTTTTTTGTGAATTATGTAAATTACCTATACTGAATAATGTGTACCATTTTACATATTAATTTGTTGTGATGATATAATATCACAATTGCGCGATATTTATTCCGTTCATCTGTTCCATATGTACATTAGATATGGCACAAAAGACTCATATTCGATCGAGACTTGAGAATGATTTACTACTTACACAACGGACCCAACATAGATCAGAAACCGTATGGAATACTCAAGTAATTGAGAAATTTAGCAGTTCATATGTCATTCGTAACGCCAATATCAAAATTGCTACTAATAGTTCATATCACATTTCACAGCTAAATCAAAATGCATTCCTTGGATGTCAGCAATTGATGCCGCACGTAGATGATGAACTTGATCTACGCAGACTCCCGTATCTTCAAGCTTCGGGATTTTACAGAGTTTACATGATGGGATATTTCCAGCTAGATTGACATTTGATTCTCGTGTTGGTCAAGCGGTGAAAGAATGAGACCCACACTTTCCATATACCGGAAGGTGAATGCACGATCACGCTTGAGGATATAGCGGTGCTCATGGAGCTTTCCATCGATGGACGTGCGGTTATTAGCCGTCTTGATTTCAATTGGGGCTCTTTTTATGATGATCTACTTGGTGCTCGCCCGCCTAATTTGCGTGGCACGCAGATAAATTTAGCTAGCTGATCGAACACTTTGATAATTTTCCTCCGGATGCCGATGACGTCACTATAGTATAGCATGCTAGGGCATTCATTCTCTCCTCGATTGGAGGATGTATTTTTTCAAATAAATTAGAGGCACGAGTTAGTTTGCTATTTCTTCTATCGCTAGCGAACCTCAACAGCCCTATGCGGTATGGTTGGGGTTCAAGAAGACTTGCGTGGTTGTATAAGGCGTTATGTAGTGCAACCGATCCATCAAAACATCAAATCGGGGGTGCCCTACATGTATTGCAGATTTGGGTGTGCGAGCACTTCAGATGTGTCTCCCCATCCCTAACAGACCGTCATCCTTTAAAAGATGCACCTCTCGATAGTTGGTATGTGATCTATTGCTTTTTTAGCTCCCGATTCATTAATTCTTTCCAGTGCGTATAATATATGAAAATCTCATTTTTTTTGTTTATGCAATTGGAGTCAAGGCCTACTAACAACGGAGATCCCCACACATACATTGCCACGTTTACGCTATCAACTCAATATAATGAAATCAGAAGATGTAAGTAATGATAGCAACCAAAGAGTTTAATATAATGTTAGCTTATAAATTAATTCTTGATTTAATTTGATATGTTTTATTATGATACCAGATTATTTGGGAGTTCTACCCCGATGACATTCTAGAGGCTCTACCATATTACCGCCAACGGGGACAAGACAGTTAGAGGGCTCGTGTCCCACTCATCTCATTCTGGATAGTTGAGTAGCATTATCCGGACCGAGTACTTCGTCGGTTCGGTATGCAACAACCAATACCTACTCGTCCGCGTAATCATACGGCATTGCATGATATTGAATTAAGGCCAGTTGGAAAGGATTGGGTAGGTAAACACGGATGGTGGATTGATATGTGGGATCGTCGTATCGATTATATAATCAATGGTGATACCGCAATTGAGGCACTTCACTATCATTCGGGATATATGGAGTGGTACTGTAAACATACCCGGAGGTGGATTTCCATTTCGGGTGCCGCAATGAGTGTAACGGTTCATGCAAACACTTTCAATTTAATTCATTAATTATTTTTTAGTAACGTAATTTATTATCATTTCATAACTTTTGTTAATTTTGATATCATTACTAGGGTAATGGCGTCGAACAAATTTACATATTATAGATAACATCAATCCATCTCATCGCTCTTGGGTAGCAGTAGGGAATATAGTTTGAGCAATGTTATACGCTTAGAATGAGGAAATGCGGCTAACAATGATGCCACCACTCCAACCAACAACTATAACAACACCCGTTGGGCCATAGGATGATGACTCATCTAAAACCTGCTCGCCTAACCCTAAGACTACTCGAGCTCATTCGGATGGTGATGTCGTCCCATACCCCTTGGAGTATCATATGACAGATTTCTCTCCGGGATTCACTCCAAGGTTTGGCCGGTCATATTTCAATGTAGAGTTCGCATAGTTTGCAGACCCATCTCACGAGGGATCCGCTTTTGAATTTCCCGACAATCTCATGCCATAGGCTCCAGTTAGTTCTGCTAATACATATGGATTCGATTTCTCTCCTTTTTTTCAATGCCCTCCTATAGTAGGATATGTAGCGTCCGGGCGCAGCATATTTTCACAAGATATGCCTTCGTCATATACACGTCCTACTCATCTAGATTCTCGTCCTCCTCCTCCATACAATACTAGACTTGCGAACAACGAGAGATGACCCGCTTGCGGAACAAGAGGTCATATAGGAGGACGATAGATTTCTCTTCGGGGTTCGCTCCAAGGTTTGGCTAGTTAGATTTCGATGCAGAGTTCGCATAGTTTGCAGGCCCATCTCACGGGGGATCCGCTTTTGAATTTCTTGACAATCCACTGTCGCAGGCTCCAGCTAGTTACGATAATACATATGGATCCAATTTCTATCCTTTTTTTCAATGCCCTCCTACAATATGATATGTAGCGTGCGGGCGCGGTATATTTTCACAAGATATGCCTTCGTCATATACACGTCCTACTCATCCAGATTCTCATCCTCCTCCTCCTTACAATACTAGACCGCCGAACAACAGAGACGGCCTGCTTGCGAAACAAGAGGTCATATAGGAGGACGACATCATTAGTAGATGTAATTACGGTTGACGATTGTTATATATTATGAAAATATCATTTTTTTCATATATCTTATCAATTTTATTTTATAAATATTTTTAATTAATTATATAATTACAGCATTATTTATTAATTATAGATATTAATAAATTTATATATTAATTATTGCTAATTATATTATAAAGATGAGCTTCACAAGATAAAAAATATATAAATAAAATAAATATTATATGTATCAATAATTAAAACATGTTAAAAAAATATGAAATAAACTAAATATTATAATTACCAATAATTAAAACACGTTAAAAAATATGAATTTTTTTTTTAAAAAAACACCCCCACTCAAGGCCTAGCCTTACTAGCATTTGGACTGCCGAGCAAGGGGGCGGGGCCCAACCCTGCTCGGTAGCCCAACCGCCGAGCGAGTGGGGGTGGGGCCTAATGTGGCCCGCTCGGCGGTTGCGTTGCCAAGCGGGCCTCGGCCCAAATCGATAAATAATTTTTTAAAAAATAATTTGGTAAATATTTTTTTAAATCAAATTGGAAAAAAACCCAATTATATCTTCTTCACCTTTTTTTTAAATATATATATTCGTTCGCGGCTTTTTCTGATCGCGATAATCACTAATTATGACAACCCCCGACCTTCGTCGATGCCTCGTTATCTTTGTAAAGGGAAAAACCTGCTTGGTTGACGACATTTGCTTTACCGGGTCCTCTTCTTCTCAAGTCTCTCCACGGTCAATCCTCTTTTCTCCGACATCGTCTCTGGCCTTTCACTTCACTTTCCTCCTCCTCCTCCTCCTCCTCACGCGGGACAAGCCATCTCTCTTTCCCGAACCGCCTCGATGACTTAAGCTACTGGATCTCCTCCTTATCCCCTGTAGTTCCATAAATATCCTTCACTTTCTCCTCATTCTAGTCGTCTTCAAAATCAATGCTGTCTTGCTTCGCAAGCATCCATCGAAAGTTGGCACCTTCCTCTTTCGCCATCACAACTGCTGTCAAAATTCGTTGTGGGTATCGATAGATGTTGGTGTCTTTCCTCGATCGTCTCCGTTTCTGCTTCGATTTGGAGTCCTCTGTTCTTTGTGCAGGTGCCGACTGAGAGGGAAATCGCCTTTTTCTCTCGACATTTCAGCTGCAATTGAGGTGCCCAGTAGGTTTTCTTTGAAAGGGATTAGCGTGCGAGCAAGGTTAGACCTTCTTAAGATAACTTTTCTGATCTTTTATTGTTTTCATTTGATGGGTAGCGCTGTGCAAGCATCGCTGTTTCGATTGTCAAGATTTTGCCCAAATTTTACAGGCATTTCGGTCTTCTCATCTTCGAGTTGCTACCACTAAATTTGGAAATTTTGTCCAAGCAGGTTCGATTCGTCATTGGGCTGTTCTTACATTTCAAACTCTTGCAGCTTTATGGTTTCTTATTTCGCGTTATTTCTTTCTAAGCTGAGATGAGGGATACGGATGAGCAGAAGAATCACTGACCTTGCCGAGCTGAATCTACAGTGATATAGGAGTATCAAAATGTGCATTGTAGTTTTATTAATGATGGAAGCCATTGTCTTTGATTTGTCAAGATCCTGCCTTAAATCTGCTTATTATTCTTCCTTATGTTGTGGATGCTTTGACTAGATTCTTCTGGAATTGGAATCTTCTATGATATAGGATGCAAATTAATAACTTTCTTGCTGCATCTTGAAGTTCTTTTACCTTTTTGTGGTGCTGAAGTTGGGGAAGAAAATTGAGTGTGCTTAGTTAGCTGAGTTTGCAGTCTACCAATTAAAAGTTCTGTCCTTTTTTTTCAGTTGCTTGTGCTACTCCTTGGTAGTTTTTGTTGTGTCGAAGTTTACAAAATGACGGGAGGGCAGTCCAGCAAGAAGAGAAGTGATGATGCCCCTCCTCCCCTTCCATTGAACACAAATGCCCAATACATGGCCGATCTGACCTCTTATGAGGATGCTTGTAGGACTGACCCTGACTTGCAAGCCTTTGATCACACACTTCATGAGCGTACCAACCGTGTCATCAACAGTCTTGCAGTTGGCGTAGAGGTTCGGTCCCTATCTTTCGAGTCTCTGAGAGAAGTGACAGGTGGTCTGCTGGAAATGAACCAGGAAGTAGTCAAAGTCATTCTTGAATGCAAAAAGGATATTTGGAATAATCAAGAACTGTTTGATCTGGTTGAAGATTACTTTGAGAACAGCCTGCAGACACTAGACTTCTGCACTGCTCTTGAAAAATGCCTCAAGCGTGCTCGTGACAGCCAATTAATCATCCAGTTCGCAATCCAGCAATTTGAAGTAGTGGAAGATGGGATTGAAGGGAACAAGTATGCGAAAACGTTGGAAGAACTGCAGAAGTTTAGGGCGGCTGGGGACCCTTTTACGGAGGAATTCTTCATTATCTTTCAATCCGTTTATAAGCAGCAGGTTGCAATGTTGGAGAAACTACAAGTTCGGAAGAAGAAGCTTGACAAGAAGCTAAAATCTACCAAAACATGGATGAGGGTCTCCAACGTGATTTTCGTCGCTGCTTTTGTGTCAGCGTTGATATTCTCGGTTGTGGCAGCAGCTGTGGCGGCACCCCCTGTCATAACAGCATTGGCTAGTGCGATAACTGTCCCTATTGGCTCAGTGGGTAAGTGGTGCGACTCCCTGTGGAAGAACTATCAGAGTGCTCTCAAAGGGCAGAGGGAGCTGATCAGCTCGATGCAGGTCGGGACTTACATAACTATCAAGGACATGGATAGTATTAGGGTTCTTATCAATAAGTTGGAGGTCGAGATTGAGTCTTTGATGCAAAATGCTGATTTTGCTTCCAGTGAAGATGAGGCTGTCAAGTTCGCTATAGGTGAGATCAAGAAAAGGCTGGAAATATTCATGGAAAAGGTCGAAGATCTGGGTGTGCATGCTGACAAGTGCAGCCGGGAGATAAGGAGGGCGAGAACGGTTGTGTTGCAAAGGATAATTAGACATTCAAATAGCTAGAGAGGTCCATGCAGAGGTGAACCTCTGATGCTCTTGAGAACTCTTAGTCTAAATTCTCACCAATTATTGACCCTGCCAATTACCTTCAATCCACTATGATAAAGATTGAAGGTGAGTAGTTTTTATATTAGCAGGCTTATAAATGATGTATTACCATTGCTGATTTCTCTTTCACAGCAGGATATTAGCTTAATTTACCGCTTTTGTCATTTCATTGAATGGTTTGACACCAGTATTTTTCATGTATTGTTCATTTACTCATGGTCCATATGTGAGCCATATCTATCGAACAATTGCAGGATGTATAACCATGTTTTAGTTCATTGGGGTGGATCCAGCCCTTTATATTTTTCTATAAGGCGGTATTTATCATTTATCTCCTTTTGCTTTCTGCTGGAACCGGTTAGCAACAGCCATTATGATTTTGCAGACTGACCAGTGAGATAACGTTAGTCATTAGGTACTATGCATTATTTCTCCACTGTAGTTTTACTTGCAATTTCGATTATCACTATATTTTTCTCCCCGAGGTGTGCAAAACAAGCTTAAACCAGAAACTTTTGCTGTCGTGTTTGAGAAAGGTCCTGACCAAAAAGTGTGAGCTTCTTGAAGCGGCGTGCGATGTGAATGAAGGCTGAAAAGAACTAGCTCATGTGATCAGTCTCTCTGATCCGTGCCAACCCGCAACATCTAATCTCCTCCTTGTCTTGGTTATGGATGAAGGGGTACGTTGTATGTGACCGGCGAATTTGAGGGAGAGGGAAGACTCCTAGACTCGTGAGCTCTCTCATGTTCCGATGTCGTAAGTGTCAGCTTCAGTTAGCGAGAACTAAATCACCTCCACCTATTCCAAGATCGCGATACCTTGTTGAAAGTAGATTGACTCAACTTATCTCAAGATCACGGTACCTTGTCGAGGGAGTTAATGGAGTCCTGATCGAGAGGATCCCGATCTTGTTCATTTTTCATAGCAGGTGTTTGGGTGTGTTAGTAGCTTTCGAGATTGTTTCCCATCCAGCCGTTGAAGTCTCACATCTTCAATTTGAAACATTATATATTGTCGAATAAGTTCGCTTTGACTTCATTTGAAGTAGTGAAAGTATGATGTATTTATCAAAAAATAATAACGTTAACTTGACAAAGTCGGGTTTTTTAATATACGTGTTGCTGAGTCACTTCTTGGCAAGGACTTCGATTTGGAACTGTCACCGGAATTTTCTATGTTTGATGGAAATATATAAGATATAAAGCTAAGTAATATTTGGAGTGTTGGATGGCACGAAGAGAATTTCAGTCGGTCATTAATTTTGTGAGGTGCGGAAGGTGCGGAGGGTGATTTTCCATGATCATAATTGTCCTGAGTCCGATGCGTTAAGGTTAAATTGATGGATGTTGACGTGTAAGTTGATGGTGTAGAGTGCCGGTTTCTAGATATTCATGGCTATTCACAGAACCTGAGAAGATCAACCATATAGAGTTTTCACTAGGGATTGATATGCTTCAAATTACTTATTTGATAGTTTTAGAATTTTAAATTTAGGGTTAATATTAGGAAAAATCCCAAACTGGTAAATCTTTGACAAATTTACCTCAAACTAATTTTTTGACCTCCAAAAATTTAAATTGGTATACCTGTGATAAATCTACCATCCGTTAGTTTTCGTTAAATTTTACCATCAAATTGCTAAGTTGGATGACACGTGGCGCTTAACGGGTATACCGGTTTACGGTTTTACCTTTCGTCTGTTCCAGGTGTACTAGTTTGGCAATTTTCGTGGTATTAACACAATTTAATAGAAACTAACGGAGGATTTTGCATAGATGTACTGATTTGGGGGTGGGGGTGATTAAAAATTAATTTGGGGTAAATTTGTGACATGTGTGCCAGCTTATGAATTTTCGTGATATTAACCCTTAAATTTTGAATTGGGATTTTCCTAGCTTCTCGTATTGTTCACTGATATTTTTGTAGGTCCAAAATATTTTTCTGCTAATTAGTGTTTAGAACGGACACCGGCTTTTTTGTTTACCTACTGATTTACTAGATATTTTGGTTAAAATATCTACTGTGGAACCACATGGTTAGGCCACTTCTACTCTCTTTCAAGTATTTAACCCACATGCTCTTAGTTTGTGACATTGAACTTAGTCTAACCATGATATCATGTGTGACATCACCTCGTTTCATTTTAGTCAATAATGCTATTGATGACTCATTGATGCATTTCGCTTGGCCGAAGAAGCTCTCTCTGTTTTCCAATCAAAATATACCCATTTAACTACTCTCGGCCACTCATAACTTTTAGGTTGGAACAATTATCTTTCTTTACATCATTAAGGCTGCGTATGGTAATGTTTTTGATCCTGGAAACATATTTGGAACAGAAACATATTTTTGTCTTTCTGTTCCCGGCTAAGATTTTCGGAAACGGAAACGTGTTTAGCAAGTACAAAAAAAAAAAACACTTTTTTCACCGAAAGGAAGGATCTAGAACCGCCACCAACGGCGATTTTGGCACACTTTTTAGAAACAACTCGAGGGCGAGCTCGTGTAAGTCATCGCCGCCAGCGGCCGACCGCGTTCACCGGTCACCAATCGCCCGCCGCCGCCAGCCGCCCGTCTCTGGTCGCCACCGCCTGTCATTGCAAGCAAGCCTCAATAATGGCATGTTAAATTGTGATATGACTTGTATTGATGAGTTTTTACATGTTTAAGATGTGTTTGATTGATTTCCTTGAGTTGTAGTATGTTGAATGTGAAAATGATGAAACTAGGCTTGAAAGTGTTATTTTTGTAATTTTGACCCACCCGCCATTTATACTCACTTGCCATTTGTACCTACTTGCCACTTATACCCATAAGCCACTCTCACTCGTCGGTCATCTCACTTACTGTTTGTATTCACATGTAAGTTATATCTACTTACCGCTTATATCCATTTGCCAGGTAAATTCACTTGCCGAGTAAACCCACTTTTAACTTAAGGTTTTCCTAGCATGACAATCCGATAGTACTTGTCGGTTATTTCGATCACACGATCTCCCAATTAATTAGTGCTTTATGCAAAATATACAGTGATAGTGTATAAACTTACGGTTGAGATTGTACCATCCCCGACAGAACTATTAGGAAGTATTTGTCTTCTGCTCATATAAACTTTCCAAGTATATTCACTTAGCAAGTATACCCACTTGCCGATTATACCCATTTATCTCTTATATTGACTTGCCGAGTATACCCACTTATTGCTTATATCCACTTGCTGAGTATACAGACTTGTCGGTTTTACCCATTTGTCGATTATAACCGTTCATTGTTTCCGACGGCTGTTTGAATAAAACCTGTTATTACATTAATAATAGCATGATGAGAAGAGAAAGGTTAAAGTAAAAGTATTTAACTATTTATCATTAATTGCATGAGAAATGGTATATTATTGTGTTGTTTTGAAATGTATACGAATGATGTCTATGAGGAAGACCTTTGCTATAGGCGATTTCCTTGTATGAGTATGTGTAAAAGACTCTGGAGTTAGTAAGATATTCTACCGTTAAGCGACATGTCTTTACAAGGTTGAAGGGACATGAAAGTCCTATAATGACATTCGATATGAGTTGGCTCAGTAAACCTATGTTCACCATCATTATGTGCTCATATAGTGGCGTATTTATCCTTGCTAATGTAGATAACACCCATGATGATTGGATTGTATGGCGTGACAAAGAGGTATTTATGATTCCGTCCCCATGAGTTGATGTGGCAATGTCCCATGTGTCGGGATGCCTCATGTGTCGAGATGGGTCGTGGTTATCGACAAATATGAACTCACATATGTATATCAATGAGCTTCATAACAAGTATCAACTCACATATGTATACCGATGAGCTTCATGACGAGTAGGGACTACATATCCCTATGTATAATGGTAGCCATTATGTGATGTTTGCACATCATGGAATAATTGTTGACACCTAAATTTTGACTAACCTTTTTAGTCATTTTTACAAAGAAAATTTGGGACTAATCTTAGTCCCTGGCCAAAAATATTTAATCATTTTAACATTCATTGCATTACTTTTGCATCAACATAATTGGACCGGTGGCAGAGAATTGAGCTTAAATTAACAAGCAATGAACCCAAGCCCACACAAAATTCGGCTGAGCCCATTGTTATAGCCAAAATTTTTATAATGCCAATTAGCAAAATAAAACTTGGAGGATAATTCAGCATTTTATTATCAAATCTTGAGATTTCTTTGAGAATATCCTTTATCTCAAGATAGGAAATGAAATATTCGCTGGAAGCTCTAAACCTAGCATTATATAAGACTCATATTCACGTCGAAAAGAGGGGGGGGTTCCGGAGAAAAATTCTGGAATCAAGAAAAAACAATCGCGTGAGAAGAGAGGGAAAAAAGGGGTTCTTTCTTGTAGTTTTTTGTTGAGCACGATATAGGGAGCTTTTGGAGGAACTCCAGATCGCATCTTTTCATCTGTCCTTCACCGAAGCTTCACGACACGTCGCTCCCTTGTTGTTTCTCCATAGGCGATTGTGAGCTCAAAAGCAATACCAACGAACCCGTCATCGTCGACGTCCACATCAAATCCTGACAATCCTCGTCAAGAGGGACTACCTTTGAGTCCTACTGCTGCTCCCTCCGTTAGTTCTTGCGTCGAGCAACATACACATTGCAAAGCCAAGTTCTTGTTCTTGACGTCATTGATTCACCACTGACTTGTGTGGTGTAGTTTTATTAGTTTTGTTTTTGCAAGGTTGGGCCATTACCAAAGCAGGACTAGGACATTGCAGGAAAGAGACGAAAAGTCCATATCAAAGAATTTCCTCCACGCCATTGATCTTGCCCAAAGCCATCGATTGCCCATCACAAGAGCCGTCACCAAATTTTGCCGCAAACCGACGTGATTTGTAAGCCCCCTCCAGCGAAAATATGTTCGTACAGTACCCTTCATCGTGCGAGCGACACCTTCGCCGAGCCAGCCCGAAGGTGCAAGTTTGATCCGCGAGATTTGATGCAAATTCAAATTAGGAAAGCATAAATTTGCAAGACAAGGTAAATTTCCTATCTTGAACTTTGATATATTCACTTGCTTATTTTATGATTTATTAGCATATCTTGTATATTGCACCAAAGTGGATATCTTTTTTCAAAATACAGGTTGATTAGGAAAATTTTCTTTCCTAATCCGCAACTTGTCACACGATCGAGAACGTCTATCTTTAGGATTATTGATGGAATACTCGATTAGGCAAGGATTTGGGTTTAATCGTTAATCGTAAAATTACGAATTAAAGATTGACTCAAATATTCGCGAATATTCCAAAACTTGATTGATATATCCACTTTCTTGATTGAATTGATTGGCATATTCACTTTCCCAAATTGATTTGAATTGCTCGGTTGTCGTATCTTTTTTACAATATATCCGCCGCATGATGTAATCTCGAAAATTCTAAAAAAATTGCATTCATCCATTTTCCATATTTAAAAATTGCATATCTTTTGACAATAGCATCATGTAGATAATTGCATATCTAATCCTTTTTGTAAATATTTAGGTTAGATTGCATACTAGAATAGAAATTGCATGTTTAAATAGAATTTTATGCCTAAAATAATCTATCTTAATATATTAGGGTTTAGGTCAATTTGAACTCTAAAATATGCAAGATAAATATTGTTTTGGCATAGTTCTATTTCAGGAAATTAATTCATCCGAAAATATAAAAAAAATCATTCATCCTTGCCACGTCATCCATGCCACGTCATACATGCCACGTCATCTTTGCCACGTCATTATTTCTTGCCATGTCATATTAGGTTGCATTTTAGCTTATATTGCATATTAGAATTGCATGTCTAGGTTTTAATTAATTTACATGTCACATAGTTAATTTAATTAAACCACGGTCTCACTTGCATATTAATTTAATTTGCATGTCATCTTGTTTAGTCTTGCATTTAATTCATAACATTGCATTGCATATAGTATAGTTTTTCATGCATTCATAAAAAAAAATCAAAAATAAAAGAACTATCTTGTGTGGCGCATGCTCCCTTGATTATATTGATTTCCGGATGTTCATTAATTGATTGTGCACCCGCATGATAACCTTTGTTAGTGACTTAGGTTAAAATCAATTAATGTTGCCTTCTTAAATGATTTTTCATGAAATAAAATGGTACCGAAAGGGCGTTAGAGTAATCTGGCGTAACCAAGTCCCCGAACTCTTAATCTCTGGTTCGTAGGAATAAAATAGTTCTCCCGCTATTTTATTTAGGTTTCTAATCGACCTACCATAAATGATTAGTGGCGGCTTCAAAATTAAAATACATTGCACATTAATCGGTTGAACCTCAAGTTGCGATTTGGTATGGGCTTGGGAGAGTCCGAGTTAGGTTGGTTAAATAATTAACCCGATAATCCATTAGCCTGGAAATTTTTCTGAATTTTTAGGTCGCGACAATAATGAACTGCTTTTAAAGATTTCCATTGTCATATCATGATAGAAAGGTAGAGCTTTTGCTGAGTGGTAAAATCATCTCTTAGCTTAGACTCGGAAATTCTATTTACTAGGCTTTGACTTACTCCTCTTTTTTTTTTTTTTTTCCAGATTTGTAGGATGGATCACCTTCCACCGTTGCAATTTGGAGTTCCTGCGTACTTTGATTGTAAATACCAAAATGTACTTATACATGAATTGGCTATAGTATATACTAAGTGTAGTTCCATTGTATGGGTCGATTGGAGTTTGTTAGACCACTTAGGAGTTTTAATGACCCTTTGGTTTCAACAACAATGATTTTCCTATGGGCGAGGTTGTCAATCTATATTGCATGGCTGTAGTGGTGTTATCCGACCCAACCCTCTACCCAAATCTTTTGTAATGTATTGTGTTAATTCGAATATTATATAATTAATGGTGCTAGTATAAAGGAGCATATATATATGTTGGATTTTTAAGGGTGTATGGGAGTATCGTGGTCCGCCCATGTAATGCACCACAACCTTTACCACATTGGATAATTGCCAAAGGCAGTTATTGGTTTAAAACGTGATAAAGTCACGTTTTTTCAAGAGACATCCCCTCCCCCTTTTAATGTTAGTTATCTCTTATGTTCTTAACACAAAACACAAAGAAGAGAAACCACAGGAAAAATGACGACAAACTCTCTCGATCGTCAAACGGACGAAGGGCTCTCTTGAGGCTGCATTAGGGCATTTAATCTATAGAAATTACTGTATGTCTATCATGTGATGTGCTCATTTATGATCAGTGATTCAAGTTCGATCTTTGGCATGTTAATTCTGCTGTAATCCTCGAGTATGTTGTGGGAATGCGTTCCCTTCATTGGTACAAGAGCATAGACATTTTTGTTTCCTAATTGTATGCTTTTTTGTAATCGATTTTAGCATGAAAAATCCATTTTCAAGCATTCTATTTATCGGCCATTGATTCTATTTTTTGCAATTAAAATGATTTTTGAACACATCAATGGAACGAGCTTTGCGAGACGAGAATTTGTAGTGGTTGTTCGCTGCGAGGTGACGCTGGGACTAGCCACACACGCCATGGTGATACTGGCCCTTTAGAACAACAGCAAAACTTCGCCTTTAAGCGTGTTTTCCTTCAATGAAAATTGGTTTTGTGTATACTATTAGGTTCGTATGATCCGTACGAGCATTTTGAGGGGTTGACTACTATCGGAGGAGGTTGGACGATGCCGCAAACACCCTAGAGAAGTCCGGTGCCTGCGGGACTCATGCTCCACAAGCGCTACGCGTGCCTGTGAACGTCAATAACCCGCTTGCTAATGTGGTGGACGTGGCATCCAACATGTCGTGATGACGTAGCAAGTGACATCATGATGACATCAGCAATTCGAGTTCGACCCGACCCCCAACTAGAGAAGCGAGTCCGATCTATGACCCGATACAAATACCAACCTATTGACCCGATCAACCATTGACCGTTGACCGGTCAATGTTTGATCGTTGATGATTAATTGTGCGTGAAACACACATGTTGAAGCTTTGACCGGCGTATGTGGGCTCGTGAGACCTCTATATGGGGCATGCGAGGTACTGTGTGTGTCTCGAAATTATCTTCATTTTGATATATTATTTGGATATGTTTGATGAATTTAAAATTATCACAATACGTATGAGCTCATGATACACGTATTTTGGGGCATTTCGAGTATTTTTTTCCTTTTTTTTATAAAAAGAAAAGAAAAGAAAAAATGGCTTACATGTAGATAGCAATATTGCGTAAAACATGGTCTGTTGATAGCATGTATAAAGTTTAATGTACTTTCTATTTATATCCTATAATCTGTATATGATTTGATGCGTGAGTTATTTGAATATTAGTTCAAATCATGCCATGCTATTATTTTTTATTATTATTACAAGATAAGGGAGTCATTATGTGATTTATGATCTTTATTCCAGTGAAGAGTTCTATAAAGTTTTAGTAACTTTAGTGAACTCAAATTTACATAAATGATTATATTAATAGCAATTTCAAACGATGATTCTTAGACGATAATTGGGAACATAGTGAACTTTTAAATCCGAGACCTTATGTGAAATTATTCATTGATATAATTAGTTAGTGTAAAACAGATGCATAAATGTTAGGCATTGATAGTTCGTTACATGTCTAAAGAACTTTGTGTTCTGACATAATGGCTATAGCTTCTTAGAATATCGTAGTTGAGCTTGACAAAGGACAGAATTTTGAATGGCAAGAATTATGAAAACTAAAATATGAGAATTCAGTATGTGTTAGAAAAGCATGAAGCACTAGAAGCTCTTAACCTAATTGTGGAAGAACCTGAAGATGGGATTACTGCACAACTTAGAAAGAGATAAAGAGGCATTTGCTCTATGGAAAACAATGAACTCTATTACACGCATTACATTGCTAAGTAGCATGGAAAATGGTATCATGTGAGAGTTCAAGGATTTTGAAAATGCCAAAGTCATGTGAGAAGCATTAAAAGCCAAGTTTGGTTAGACATCGGTCACCAAACCGAGACAAATCACTATAAGGTTTAACGTTTATATGATTCCTCTTGTGTTTCTCTGAATTTTTGAAAATGTCAAGTAAGGAGATTTGTGCGGGCATTTTTCGAAGTTGGTCGATAACTTCATACTCGCTAGTTCTCACAACGGATTGAAGTTTTTCAACTTCTTCTGCGATTGGCACTTTCTTCTCGAGCTCCGCCTCCCTTGGAGCATAACATCTTCCGGATCTTATCACGGCATCAATCTCACCGGTCCCGCAATCCCAGTGTACCGCCTTTGGGTCATATTCCTCCACGGGTGGAAGTTTAATCTTTACTGGCTTGATTCTGTCATCCCGATCTTTCAAGACTTCTGTCACTACCTCATGAGATGAATCCAGTGTTGATGGCTTTTCCGAACTGGAAGCTTCCCGGTTATTCACCTTATTCGGATCAATCACGAAACAAATAGGGACGTCTACCATCCCAATCATCTCATCCTCGTGGATGCTTTCGGGATTATGTTCGAGACATGGCATCACGGGCATTGCATCAACGATGCTTCCTTCATCAAAGCGTCTTTGTTTTTCCCTCCCGACTCTCATGATTATGCCATCAATCCTCATACCAACATCTACCATGTGTTGGAAGGAGGAATATGTGTATGCATACATGCAGTCAAAATACTCTGCCGGTAGTGATTTGAGCATAAATTTCAACATTTCCCTTTCTGATAGTGGTGGTTGCACCATCATGGCATGCTTTTTCCACATTCTAGCGAAGAGTTCAGAACTCTCGTCTTCCCCTTTTATGATATTCAACAAGTTCGTTTTGGTAAAGTATCATCTAATCCCAGCTTCAAAGTGTCACATGAAGCGCTCTGATAGTTCTTCCCAACTTGGGACCCAATCCAGGTCGATCGATTGGAACCAAGCCAATGCGAGGCCGGTCAAGCTATGTTTAAAATTCAGGATCAACGTTTCATCGTCTTCGTGATGACCAACCATTTGGCGGAGATAATATGAGATATGTGCTAGAGGACACCCAGCACCATCATATTTCACGCGAAAAGTCACCTTCGTATTCATGCCTTGGGGTGGAATGTTTCTAACTTGGGTGATCGGCACGATCAACTCTTTCGATTCGTCCACCTTCTTCAAAATGTCGTCACCTTGTTCTTACAACAACGCGATATGTCGATTCTGCGTTTCATTACTTCGCCGTATTTCCAAGATCTGCATATTTTCTTCCATCGCCGTGGTATTGTTCTTGACCGCTAACCGAGATACCTCGGCCACCATAATTGTCAGATGACGAATGTGGGTCTCCAAATTAGAAAGTCGCATATTGGACTCTTGATTCTTTAGTTCATTCTGAGGGGTCTCCCGATTCTTGACTTCATCAACCGTTCCCACGAACTCTTCACTCTCGGGGTCGTCCATGCTACCCCAATCGTCGAGAACTATATCTCCCGAATCAATGAAAAAGCTTGGCGGTGCTAAATACAAGACCTTAAAGTTGTAGCCGCTTCTATCTTCTCTGAGATTATCAACTATCTCGCCCCTTTCAAGAGCCTTCTGCATGAACCTTCTATCACCCCAACGGGCTTTTTCAAGGCGGACTTCATAATCATCCAGTTCTTCTATCTCTATGTCATCTCGGACATTCATCGGGTATCCTGAAGGAACTCTCCAGGTATTTCCTCTTGTAGCTTTCATCACGAACTCCTCTGCCACCATATTAATGGTTACATAGGTTCCCTTCAAAGTAACATCCTACATTCTTCTAATGACGCTTAGGTTGATTATCCGCTCTAAACACGCCTTCTTTTGTTCCCTAGAGACAATCGCTCCATCAAGGTATTATAAAGCCAGCGTTAGGATGTCTCGCATTCTATTCACATCCATTATAAACTCCATAGTTTCTTTATAATCACCCTCAAATATCGCGTTCACCTCGCGATGTTACGGCAAGGGGTTCCGTTGCACATTTGGTTCAATCCTATCAAATTCCAAGACCTTACCATCAATCAAGATTTGCACCTTGTATTTAAGAGGGAGACAGTTGTCAACATTGTGCCCCCTTTCTCCCATGTGATACACACATGTCCGGGTCTCGTCAAACCCAGCGAACCGCGAACCTAGGAGGATTCGCTCTAGGAGGCTCCTTCGCAACCAATCGGTTCTCCAGCAGCATGGGTAGTAATTTCGACAAAGGTCGAGGCAGTGGGGTAAAAACAGGCTGGTTTCTTTTTCTTGGCTCCGGCGGTTTAGGGACAGTCCAAGAAGGAGTTCCTTGGGTAGGGGTAGAAGGTGAAAACTTTTTTGGTTTAGGCAAGTTAGGAACAAACGCTACATCTCAAGTTTGCTCTCTATCTCTTCTTACGGGGTATTGGCGTCTAAAAGATGAGTCGGGTATCTTCTTCTCCCGCAACGCCCATTCATGACATTCCGCCACCTTTATCAAGTGCGCGAACGTTTGACACCCGGAGGTGTTCAACTTATCAAAGTATTCAAAGGGTAATGCCTTGAGGAAGATGTCCACCAACTCTTCTTCGGGGACAGGTGGTTTCACTTGTACGGCTAGAGCTCTCCACCTATGAGCATAGGCGCGAACGGCCTCATTCTTCCCTTTAGCGATCCCTAAGAGGTCTTCCCTAGTAAGGGTCGTCAGAGTATTAAACTTGTACTGCCCGAGGGACTCATCAGCTAACTTATCCCAATCAGCAAGGCTTTCAAGTTCCAGCTCAATAAACTATGCTAAAGCTGCCCCATATAGACTCTCTTGGAAAGTATTAACCAACAAAGGGATATTGTCCGAGAATTGAGACATACGACGCAGGTAGTACTTTAGATGCGCCTTGGGACACCCAATCCCGTTATACTTCCTCACAAAATCAAGCTCCTTGTAATCAGAAGGAACCTCAATTTTCTCAAACGGTTTCACTTTATCAAATCGTGAGAGCTTGTATCCCCGACTCGCCAAGCATTCCTCAATCTTGGCGAGTCTCTTAATTTATTCCTCCATCTTGAGGGCTTGTTTTTCTTTCTTCTCCAAATCAATTACAATCGGGGGGTCCTTACGTGGCCGCTCTAAATTTGGAGAAGGGTTTAAAGCAGGGGCCGGATTAGCACCTGTACCATCCAATGTGCTTGGAGGAGCTTGAGAGTTCGGATCAATAGGGTATTTTCCTTGACCGGCAATCAGCATTGCCTTCATCTCTGCCACCATTGTGGCTATCATGTTCATCTGATTCTCCAGATTACTCACGCGAGGCGCTAGTTCTTCTTGCTCCATTCTTATAAGGCATGCCTTGCTACGAGTCCTCGTGATTATAAGTTACCCGTTTTTTTCATGATGCTAATCGGTATCGAGAGCATTCAAAATTTTGAAAGGATTAATCCGTGGTAATTGCATTTCCTATATGATGATGTGTATGCATGAAACGCACATAAAGGAAATAAACTGTACTTATTACAACTCAAATTGTTCAAAAGTGTTCGAATCGATATGCAGAACTAAACAGGGAAATGGATCTATCCGAGCCGAGGATGCTTGCATTCTTCTTGTTCCTCCAATCCATCTGAATCCCACAAATAAGGATCTTCTCTTTCTTCGGACATCCAAAGCTCCGGATCTTCAGGGAGATACGGCTCCACTCTCGGGATATATGGTACTATGTATTTGGGTACATAGGATTCCACTTCTTCAATGCGGGGAGATACGCACTTGGGTACGTGCGGCTCGACCAATGATCTGCGGTACTCCTTGAACTTCTGAATATACTCCTTGGAAGCCCTATGGATGTTCATCTCATCATCCAAATAGTCAAACCATTCAACTTGTTGCAACGGGGAGTTCTTCAAGGCATGAAGGATAAGCTTGATTCGGGCCCGATAGAGTTTCTTTGCTTCTCTGGTGAGTTTTCCATGCACCATATCAAATGAGAAGATCCCAGGACAAACATCTGGTGCTACTTGTTGTAAAATGCCGAACCGCCTCACCACGCGAATAGGATAGTAGGCCATTGCGCCGGTATATCCCAATAAAGGAATAGAGCTATCATCAACACCAGATGTACGAGCCTCCAAGATCTTAGGCCAAGTCGGACGCCATCGGATATGCTCGGGCTCCAAATCTCTCAACAGCTCGACCCATTTCTTGAAAGAAAGCTTAGACTCGAGGGATTGGCACTTGAGGATGGATTTAAGAGGATGTACATGCTCGTTGATCTCATAGCATCCTACTCGGAGTTTGTAAGTCTTAATGTGAGAAACGAACCACATATGAAGTAGTCCGTTGGATGCTTGAAAAGTGACTTTTTTGGAGGTTTTAAAACAGTTTAGAGAAAGGAAGGTTTCAGCTAGAATCATGTAGGAATAGTTCCATCGGCAACATGCTTGTCGTGCTATGTGAACTATGGAGGGATCAAAGGTAGTCCTAGAGGTAGGGAATATGATGAATGCAAAGAAAGCTAGAATGAACACTTTTCCCGATTTATGACCGGTGTCGGCGGATAGAGAAGAATAATTGTCGAAGAGGAATGAGAAAGTGAATCTTCCAGAGTTGGATTTATGGACCTTTTCTATCTCAGAAGTTTTGAGGCGAAGAAAACTCGATAGAGAAAGGGTAAGGTCCATATCTAAAGGAGGTTGAGCTATATGGTCATCAAAATTAGCCCCGATGATAGTAGAATACTCTTTCGAGTGTAGGGGTCATCTCGAGGCCTTGGAAGTTGAATGTCATCGTGTGCGCATCCCACGTCTTGGCGAAAGCTTGAATAAGGGCCGGTTGATACTCTACTATGATCAGATCCACTAGTCGGCCCAAATGTCCTTCAACATATGCTTTGTTGACCGAGTTGAGTCGATCCCACCATTGAGATAGCTCCTTACGAAGCACCGGGATGATCTTGATATCTCCATTCCCCATGATCTAGAATATGCAAAATAATGATTCTAAAATCAATTACCACGGATTATGATGGATATGCATGAAATGTGATGCAACCGCACTAATCCAATTCCATGTCATTTTTTAGTAAAATGAGAGTCAACTACTCCCATTCGACCAAAAGAAACCAAATGAGGTAGTTATGGACCAAATCTCACTTAAAGATGGCATATAATTGATTATGATCGTTTAAGTATAATCGAGGGAGAAAGTCACTATCACAATTTAAATCTGACAACTCACAAAATTCACAATCCTAATACGGTTAAATTCAAAGAGACATGATATAAAGGCATCTAAAGATGTTCGACCGATACATGTCGATGAAAAATACAAAGATAACCCGGAGGAGGTGCAATAAACCCTAGAAAAAATGCCCCAAAGTCCAACTAAACTAACTAGTCGAAGCGACATCCTCATCCGACGATATCTCTACTATCTCGGGAGGCTTAACATCTTCTTCATCATCGGAGGATATGACGAAAATTTCCCTCTTCTTGATTGGAGAGTGACTCGGGGCTGTCTTGATTGCATGAGGTCGTTTCATCAATTTCGTATATAGCTCTCGAATCCTTTCTTTTCCCCATTTGAGCTCCAAATGACGTGCACAACTTGTATAGTAGCAGTTATCACCGCGGATGTGGTTGCGTCCATTGAGTTCTCTCCCGTGGACAAATCTGAAGACTCGGAATGAATTCGGCTCTCGGTCCTTACATCGAATGCTCCTTCGCTCCCACATGAACACATCGGGGACATTAGTCCGACCTTGAAGCGTCATCTAGCCTAAAAGAGTGACCTTTAACCCCAATCACTTAAATGATCTTACAATTTTCATAATATGTTCGTGAAAATGCAGGCTATGCGTAATTTAAATTTACAAGTTCAAATTAAAAGGGAAAAAGCCTTACCAATAGATGTTACTTTTTTTTGTTTTTTTTTTGTTTTAGGTATACCAACCTTCCATTCACATGCGTATGAAACAAGTGAGGTTTCACTCTAAAGAAATCAAAAAGGCTCGGGTATGGACCTAAAAATGTTCCCGCTATACGAATCAATAAGCCGCTCACAAGCGCAATCAAACAACAAGTGGGTAGGATCATCAACCTCGCATAACGAGCGGGATCAAATATGGTCAACCCAAGTGCAATCAAACACAGAAGCTTCACATACCAATCCCTATCTAAGGCAACCTAAAATGGTGATTCGTGGTTCGGGTTTAGGTGCTTGTGTGTGCAGTGTCGTGATCCTCAAAATATGCAAAACATGCACATCGGTTTATATCAAACACCACTTCAATATGTGCATAAATAAACACACAACACCCGAAACACCATATCCGCACAAAATAGGTTAGCATAGACGCCACCCCTTATAACTCTCATCTGCATCAACATTTAACACTTTTTGTTAGTGAACGTACCTTGCCTTCAAGAGCACCTGCAGAAAACGGGGTTATAAAAACACTCAACTTTTTTATCGGCTTAAGTCCTCTTAATGATTTTTGTAACCATCGTTCGATCCCCAGCGGAGTCACCAGTTTGTCGTAACTCGTCTTCGATTTTCGAATTTCAATGTCGACATGAGGGGTTAACAAGCCGTGCTTCCGACCCAGTTGGCGGTGGATCTTGGCACACGAGTCCCTCCCAAGACCCATTACTCGAATCGCGATGTGAGGAAGATTTTCAAATATCGGGATCGACCTTAGTGTGGTCGGGTGACATGTGCGCAGTGTACATGCATATGTAGTTGCCACCGATCAATTTTTTGGAGGGTAATATCGGGAACCCTATTGAGCGGTCCGGAGAAACCGTTCAATTCTACGAAAACCAAAGAAGTGGGTCCAGGAACTTGGTTACACCAAGATTTACATCGACACCCTTTAGGTTACCGAAGTTGAGTGATTTTCTAACCTAGGAAATCATGCGGTGAAAATTCAAGGCGAGGTAGGCTCTAACGATCTAAGATATCATGCGGACGGGAATTTATTAATCTATCAATCACAATCAAGAATATGAAAGCACAATCAAGATAATCTCAATCCAGTCAATCAATCAATCAAGATATAGAGCGTCTAATATGGCCCTATCGGCCTAGAGAAAGATCTATTCGAGTTTCGGGATGGTTCGAGAAATGTTTGGGGCTAAATGCCCATAGGGGTAAAATGGTCATTTTTAAAGGTTCGGGACCTAAAAACCACAAAATAGAGTCGGGCCAGTTGAATATGGTCATTTCCCATTTTTTGTGATTTTTTAGAATTTTTTGGAATTTTTCTAAAATTTTTGGAATTTTTTATTTATTTTCTAAAAAATTGGAAATTTTCCCGATCAATGTAAATCAACCCTCGGAACCTCAAAAATTCTAATCCGGACCGTTCACTCGCTCGAGCCTAAAATGACAACGCATCGGGCTCTAGTTCTAAATGACGTCGCACGCCTACTAATCAAAACGGCACCGCTTCGGTTTTTTTTATTTTCTACCTAATAACTGAAAATTTGAAAATCTAATCCAACGATCGACAATTAAACTCGCCTAATTATCATGACCGTCGGATTTAATCCGAGTCGGCTTATTCGCGCTAACGGTTAAGCGGACTCGGACGCGAGCTGGACCACTCATTGCTTGCCACATCAGACTTTGACTCGCCGACCCGGCCAGCTCGGCCTCGTCTTCAACCTCTTGCCAGCGACGCAACAAATGGCCGAGACTTCCCAACGAGATCCGACGGTGAAATCTCGGCCGATTGACCTCAAACCAGAGCCAATTGACTCGTCTAAACGTACAGATCAACATATCTAAAAATCAAGCGAGTTCATCGGCTAAATCACGAGTATCACACTACGCACAGATCGGCATCTCAAAATACAATCACACAACATAGAGCATAACTATTCAATCCGAGCTTCAGAAACGTTCAAATCATGATCAAGATACTTACCTCGAGCTCCGATTGAGCTCACGATGGCCGGAATCGCCCGGTCGAAGTTCAACTAGGCCGTGATCGGTTGGAGGTTTGACTCGAGATATTTGAGCCGGATAGATGCAAAATAGAGATACGAACCGAGTCAGCAATGCTCGGGGATCAAAACGCACACAATAATTCGGACGATTATGCTCGTGAAGGCATGATACCATGAACACGCAAAGAGAAGATCGAGAAGTTGACTCACCGTTTTTGGAGATCTCAAGCCAATTGGACTAGTGCGATCGCCTCTCCAAGGTACCGGGAGACTTCTAGAAGTGGATTGGCGCTCCGATTTGGTCTGAGTTGTCCGGCCGAGCGACTTGCGGTCCAAGCTTCGGTGAGCGATAATAGAGCTCGCGAGAGCTTCTCTCTCTCTTTCTCTCTATTCCGGTATATCAGACGAGCACGAAAATGAGCCTCCTCTGATTCGCGAAGCTTCTCGGCCTTTTATACCACCTTTCGAAAATTGGCGCGCACGGTGAGTTTCACCGACCTTCAATCTCGTGCTCTGCACGTGCCATTAGGTCGTCGGACGGCAACAGAATCGGTTGGGATTCCGTCCAACTCCGTTTAGCCCTCCGTCGACCACAAACGAGCATGAATTTCATTGGTTTTGAAAATGTTGACTTTTTTTGTGCACCGGGACTTTGACTACTTCGTCGGTGCTCCTCTGGCTACCGTTGGTCGTGTCGTTGGTCTCAATCAACGCGTACCATCCTAAGGAAGAAAACACCCACGGTAATTGATTCGATTAAGCTCGAATTGGTCTTCGATTTGTCAATCAAAATTCGCCTCTCAAACCTACAAAAATGGCACGTACATTTGGGGAAGATGACACTGTTCGGGACCGGTCCGATCGGTCTGACCGTCGGTCGAGCCGGTCTGAATCGGTTCAGACGTATAATTTTCGAAATTAATCAAAATTTATGGGGAATTTTTGAAATTAATCCTCAAAATTGAACTCAAGGGCTCGAATACTATCTAGAAATGTGGTTTTGCCCAAAAGTTCGCTTCAATTTCTATAAAAACCCCAAATTTTTCTAAAATTGCAAATCGGGGAAAAGCTCAATTGGACACCCAAATGACCAAATTGGATCAAATTACCCTTGATAATCGATTCAGAATGTATGAAAACCTTAGGGGGTAGTTGAATTTTGCCATGAGAGTCCCTGGATTAAAAGTAATTTCAAAAATTAAACATTTTAGGGATAAATTGCAAAGATTTTGGGGATTTTTGTCCAATTCGTGCAATTCGTGCAATTGAGGGAGAAATTGATCAAATTGAAGTTGCAGAGGACTGAAATTGAATGTCTTGACTCAAGATATGCAAAATTTACGAATAAAAAGACTCAAATTGCATTTTTTAGGTGAATTCAACCCTTGGTGTTGTGAAGAAACACCCGAAATTGAATTCAATTTTTAATTTTTATTGAGTTCAATATGAAGAGGGGATTAAAATAAAAATATGGAACATTTTTACATATTTTTGTGACCTCGGGAAATATTTTTTTATGAATTTTCTTGTATTTTCCTATTTTTCGAAAATATTAAAAAATGAGAAAAATATGAAAAATTATTTTTTGTTAAAAAATGGGTCCTTATGCTTGGCCAAGGCTACCAAACTTGATTTTTCAATTTTTTGACTTTTTATGAATTTACTGTTAATTTTTATAAAAATAAAAAGAAAACTTGATAAAAAATTCATGTGTCAAAATACGTCTCTCGTGTGATGTACTCGTCTATGATCAGTAATTCAAATTCAATTTTGGGCATGTTAATTCTCATGTAATCCGCGAATATGTTGTGGGAATACTATCCCTTCAATGTGTAATAATTGGAATGGACAATATCACACGTGACGTTCTGGAGCATCACAGGGACTCCTCAATTCAGATTTCAATGGCATATTGTCATGTCAACTGGAACTCAGGTGATTTGAAATCTAAATTGGAGCAAGTAATGCGAGTTTCGGCCAACTCTCAAAAGGAGTACTAAATTGATCTTTTCGTACGGAGAAACGATCTTAACATTTTGCAGAAAGGACATGAGAGTTCGAGAGCCTAACGTATAATTCGTAATTCTTCTTGCTTGACCAACTTCCATTGAGGCTTGAATATAAATCCAATTAGCATCTCATTTACAAAAAATGAGCCCATCACCCTTGCAACCAAATTAATATGTTGCTAATTAATTCCTGCAGACTTTAGCCTCTTTTCGAGCCTCTGTATACATTGTTGGTGCACTGCAATGAAAAAATGGAGAAATTGGGGGAAATTGTCAAAAAAATCTTAAACAATTTGTACTTTACCAATTCGGTCATAAATCTTTTAAGCTTGCAAATTCAATCATAAACATTTTGTATTTATGTTAATTCAGTCCTTCTAGCCAATTTTGATTGAAAATCCTTGACGTGACGCAGCCATCACAGACGTAACTAATTTTTTATTTTATTTTAATATTTTTTTCTTTTCTCTAGCCTCGTCGGCCGCTTGGCGGGGGTCATCCGGCCCTTGCTAGCAGCGAATGAGGGTTGCCTAGCCCTCGCTAGTAGTGGGCGATGCCGAATGAGGGCATCACGGTCCTCACCGACCGCCGCCAAACGGAAAACCAGAGAAAAGCAAATAGAGGAAAGAAGGGATTTAAAAAAAAATATTGAAATATCAAAATATTATTAAAAATTAGTTATGTCAATGCCGGTCGTACCACGTCTGTGATTTTTATTGGCGATATAATTAAGTCATAATTCATTGGCTGATTGTATCTTCCAATCATTTTTCCTTTGAGGATTACTACAAATCTAATGAGTTATGCCGCTTCTATCATATCTATTCGACATAAATTAGATCTTTTTAAGAATTCGACTCTTTGTCAAATTTTATCTTTTACAATTTTTTTTTCTTAACCTATTTTGTTGACTGTTCACTAAACTATATCGAATGTGTAAACTCGATCGTGCAATGTGGACTTAGTATTTATATACATGAATAATACAAAGTACACTGAGATTCGTTTACAAAAGTGATACACAAAAACAATGTGACTGACTATTCTTGAGTGCCGAATATAAATCGATTGAGTAAAAGCCCAGATCCAATCTACTACATTATTTAGTATACTACTGTATTGTATACCTAAATAAATCTAGCTTTACTCGAATACAAGATTAAGACATAAAGTGTCAATTATTGGCCAAAGCTAGTCCTTCAACTGGACCAGACAACAATGTTTCAAGATGTTTTTGGCAAGAACGCCTTTTCAAGATTCAAGAACACAAGAGATCAGATTAGATTGAAGGTTGCTTCTGGACGCCATGTCGTGGAGTACAAGAGGGGAATAAAAGGCTTGAATAGCAAGCAGAGGTTACCCACGTCCCTAGAAAAAAATGGAAAACAATTTTTCTTTTTTTTTGGGATGAAATTTAGTGGCACAAGCTAAAAGGAATAAAAGAATAACAATGCAGGACGCTAATTGTTTATGCCGAATATGTGCTGTCAAATTGGGTGGATAGTAGCAATAATGTAGGAGAGGTATAGGGTCCTCATTGGCAATTTCTATCTATTTTGTCTATTTCTCTTTTGGTACCAAATGGGCATTTTTAACATTTCAATCCTTATAGCAATGGCTATTTTTTTTTTTTTGGGGGGAGAGGGGGGGTGTGGGGGGTGGTTCAATTATGCCAATGGCTATTGACCATAAAAAGAATGGACAACTTGTGCTGGGAATTTTTTTTTTTTTGTGTGTGGGGGCATTGATGATGAGGTTCCTCGAGTCAAACTTACATGGTGAATTGAAGATAAGAATATAGAGAAGGAACAAAAGCATAGGTATATTATTGTGAATTATGATGGTAATTGCAAAAGAGATTATAGATATAGATTTCTCTCTCATGGCACAAGCTTTCTCTTCCATGAAGGGGAAAACAAGCATATTTAGACATTCATTCTTTTCCGACCAAAAAAGAAAAGAAAAGAAAAGAAAAGAACATCCATGCTTTTCAAATTTATTGGAAATGATCATTAAGTGAGAAATTGCTTCTCTTTTCGAAGATTGACAAGTAAAGTCTGTTATTCTGGCCACCTGAGTCGACAAGGCCACACGAGATGAGTGAAGGATTGTTACCCATGAGGCATTCTCAATCAATGTCAAGAGAGATCTTTTGATGGGATTCCTTAGGTTAATTCGATGAACCCTCTCCCCCCCCCTCCTCTCTCTCTCTCTTTCTCTCTCGCTCTCTCTCTCTCTCTCTCTCTCTCTCTCTCTCAATGTCAAGTGGTGAACATCTGATGACAATGGAATCACTCTATAGAAAGCTAGGAAAATTGCCCAAAAAGTCATAAATCTATTGCAATTTTGCTAATTCAGTCATAAACATTTTAATTATGGCAATCGAGTCCTAAATCTTTTCACGTTTTCTCAATTGAGTCCATCCGATTAATTTTGATTGAAAATTGCTAACGTGAAATCAGTCATCCTACATGTGACATCCGACGTTAACATGAATGATTTTTACTCATATTTTAGTATTTTTACTTTTATATATTTTTTCACTGGCCATAGTTGTAAAAAAAAAAAAAAAGAAAAGAAAAAATAAAAATAAAAAAATAAAAAATGCTAAAATACTAAAATATTATTAAACTTAGGACTCGCGGCATTCACGTCGGTGATTTTTTGTCAAAATTGGCCGAATGAGCTCAATTTGAAGGACTTGAAAAGGTTTAGAACTCGATTAGGACAATTAAAAGATTTAGAATTGAATTAGCAAAAGTACAGTAAGTTTGAGACTTTTTGGATAATTTTTCATAGAAAGATAGAGAGAGAAAGAGAGAATTTACCAAACAACATACAAATAAGGATTGATGACGAAAATTTTGTATTTGAGACCTGATATATTCAATAGGTACTTACAAATGGTATCAAAGGGTGAACACTAGAAATATTATCATCATGACATGGAATGTATAGAGCGTCGGATGCAAGGAAGAATGGCTATACATGGGTTTCTTTTAGCTTTTCTCGTATCAACTAGAGACAACTAATCATACCACTATATAAATTCCTGTTCGGAAAGCTAAGGAATTTATTTAGGCTTTGTTTGTTTCGTGAATAATAAATGATTATCGCTTACAGAGATGAACAAACGGAATATATTTTCATCGTCCACGAAAATATTTAAACATGATATTTTGTCATTTATAAAAATATTCATTTATTGATAATTATTTAAAGTGATGCATATGATTATTTTTAGAAAAATATTTTCCTCATAATTCATTTTTGGCGAACAAACCAAGTCTTAAATCCTTGTTACTTTCTTTCGGAACGTTGGAAACTGCAAAAATATATGTGAGTCTTGAAAAAATATGAGAACTACGTACGACTAGCAATTTAATATTTCAATAGTGGAATAGGTTATTTTTTATGTTCATCGTCGGAAATACTCAAAAGTATGGAGTCCGCAAAATTTGCAAAAGGTCATACATCAAAAGTAAAATTCATGATTAAGGTGCAAAGGTAACTTAATTTAGAGTACATGTTAAGCATAACATAAAATATTCTAGCACACAATTTGTCTTAAAAACTGTGATATTATTTAAGCCTGAACAGAAAGTTTAATTTCCATATTAAAGGTTCTCATTTACATCGATGTCAAGCTATATAGATATAATACACCCCATGAAATGAGACAAAACCTACTTCATTTGATAGGCGCGATACAAAGAATTATGAATCTACAAAATCTGATGTAGAACATGTTGTATAGATAGTATACGTCGAATCGATAAATTTGATTAGGATATATAGTATTCAATAGATTCACCCAATAGCTACGTGTCATTTGTTCCTCGAATCATATCAAATCGTATAGTGACAATCGAGAATCGAAAGTTATTAATAACTCTGGTCATTAGTAACTATGGTCGATAGAAGATCAAACTTTTTCTAATTTGCTTATGCGTCTGCTTTATTTGTTTGTATTTAGGGTTTGTTTCACAAAGAATGTATGATTTGCAAAACATTTTTGTTCTCTTGATTGGCAACGCAAGTGCACGTATCAAACAAGTAATAAAGTGATGAATAAAAGTATTGTTCCCACAAAGATTGTAGACAAATCAATCAAATTACTTACTAAAGGTGAACAATTCTCAAATTTATCTAACCAATTAAAAATTCAACAAAGGAATCAAAATTCTAAAGAAAAATAAATTAACCAAGGCAGCAAACCAAAATCAAAAATAGAATGCACAAACTAAACCTAGAAATTTCAAATATAAAGAAGCAAAGAACAACGTATTTCTATTAAGGATGAAAAAAAAAATGTTAGAGCATCCGATTTCACTTAACCAATCAAGATTAATTAACCAATCTCGTCATGCAATCAAATTGAATTCATAGTGTGATGGTAGAACTTCTTAATTTAAATCACTATCATTGGTCCGGTATAGCAACTCTACTTGGATTTAGCAACCCACACTTGTTCCATGTGAATTTAAGTAAATCCAAACGCATCAAAATCTATAAATGTTCCCGGATTCAATAAACCACCCTCCAATTACCTACTAACGAAACCACACAAAAAAAACTTAAGATATCTCTATCTATGATGAATTTATGGCTATATATCATAAAGCACTCGCATGGAATCTCCTTTCCGTCTCAAACGTGCAACAAAAATCATTCAAGTGGTAATCAAACACTTAAAAGCATTAAGAACATGATATATAACTCCCACTTATGAATTCTAAAATTGCATAAATGAGTCTAGAAAATTAATCAATCATAGTTAAGCTACATCGTAGCTCTAACAAGAAGTAGTCTAGAACATAATGAAACTTAAATTAAAAACGATGAATAAACTAAACATGAGAAAAACTAGAACAAGTTCACCGAGAATAATCAAGGATTGACTTTGAATTCGCCTCCTTCTTCTTCACTTGGCATCCGGCATTGAAAGGAAGAATAGAAGCAAAATCCTAAACGTCATATGATAAAAAACATCTCCTCTCCCTCTCTTCTTCCAAATCACGTTCCTTTCTTTTTTTTCTTCATATGGACATCTTCTTGTTTTGAAAAAAAGAAATCTTAATCACACCGGACAAGCTTGATTCTCCTTGATTTCAAATTTGCATGGCTAAACATCGGATTACCTACAAAATCAATTAAAAATAAATAAAGTAGACATCAAATTCAATTAAAACTAAGAAAATATTAAGTCTAAAATAATAAATAAATTCTATATAAAATAGAGTTATCAATTTTCCTAAATATAACCTCTTGTGTCACTTAAAATAATTAATCAATAGATAATATTTTCATTTTCTGCAGCAATTTATGTCTAAGTATTTCCGTAGACGATGAAAAATATTTTTGATGATTTATTTTTGCAAATGATATAAATATCATAATATAGAAGATCATTTATTTATGTCCAAATAATTTATTTTTTATGAAATAAACAGAACCTTAAGACATGACTATTGGGACAGAGAAGATCCACAGCAGAAGCGTGTACAAACCCCGAAAATTTTTCATTTGTGTTTGCTTGAAAAAGAAAAATGCTATAAATGGACAAATTGAACGGCGCAATATTGCTAATTTGAGAGAAAATGTATCGTGAGAATTGGGCAAAGAAGCTTAGAAATTCTTCTTTGTCCTCGTCGTCCCATGTTTAAAACTAAAGTCACGAGGAGATACAGATGTGTCCCTTTCAAGTAATGACGTTTCTGCGGGCCAAAGTTGAAAATTAAATTCATGTCACGAGGATAATAATATAATGCAAAGGACAATAGAATAATTCCACGAGGACAATAACTATGTGCTAACAACATGTACATGTCACGTACAAGTCTATTAGAAAATAACGTGTAGTAATTCTCTACGCTTTTTCTGTAATTTCACGAGGATGATAATCGAAGGAAACTGATAGCTTAACAATCGGACATTACTGTCAATTATTTCTAACCACACGATCTCACAATCAATAAATATTTTATGTAAAATACGTGGTGATATTATGTGGATCTCTAGTTGAGACTGTACCGCCTCAACAGTAACCATTTTCCATAATCTAATACAAGTGTGTTTTTTCTTTTTCTTTTTTTTTTTATAGATATCCAATCAAAGGCTAATGAGGAATTCATTTAATTTCCTTTCTTGATTGGGGAGATTGTTAGGTAAGGGATGTGCATGTGGTGACACGTTTGCATGAACCGAAGAACCATTTCGATTGCTTCGAAGGAATTTATGCCCGCCAGCCATTACAGCTCCTTCTCTCGCTGTGTTCCGATGACCACGCAAAATTAAGATTATTGACTTGACACTTAACAATAAAAAAAATTAACAAATGTTCGAGTAGTCGTCCGACAAAATGGTTAATCACTTGCGTTTGCTAAAGTGATTTGTCTGAAGCATAATTTCAGCACGCGTTGGAACGATGCTGGGAATCCCACACAAGTAGGAAGGGTCAGCATTGTCCTCCTGCTTATTTAATTGGATCGGATAATCACATGGTGTTAGGTTGATAATTTTTTTTATTTTTATTTTATGAGTTCTTCATGTTTGGTGTACTATTACTTGAATAATTTTTATAATGAAGTAAAAGCCGAGGCCGAGCGGAAGTTGATTTTGTGATTAAACATGACCACGATATAAAACAATTAACAGTGTAAATTATTTTGGCCCTTCACTTATCCCAAAGGACAGCGATATCCGTATTTCGATTACGCGTGTGTGAAAATTATTGCAAAGTTCGTTTGATAATGCAACTTTTAGAGCATAGATCCGTTTTGGTTACGCAATTTCATTTTCTACTTATGCAGCTTTTTGTTTTTGCTCCAGAAGTAGTTTTGAAGCAAATTTTTTTCCTTCAGACAATATTTTAAAGCCACTTGAAGAAGTTAAAAAAAAATTACTTCTCTTCAAAAATTGATTTTTAGAGCAAAAGTGTTGCCATGTGCACCCTTAAATGCTAAAAACACATTTTTTTCTCATTTTTTTATATTTAGTCTTTCAGACATTAATAGGTTAGTAATTTTTTTCATCCATTTTCTTTTTTTTTCCTCATTTTTTAGAGAGATATTGGTAAAAGAGATATTTTATTCAACAAATGAAATTAACATACACTTTTTATTCTTGGAAGATCATGTGCATTGCTCGTTCTAACGGAAAATATAATATAGAAGGTCAAAGTTTGTAATAAAATGAAAGTTCAAAGGCAACCGTATAGCGTCGCCAGGGTTGGGTGGAATTTAAGTATGATCCCCCAAAATTTTATTTTCTTCCGCAAAATGTAGCTCACGTTTTAAATGGGGATATCTAAGCTCATAAATCGGATGATGGACAAAGAAACAAATAATTTGTTGGAAAAATTATCAAAATAGTCATAAACCTATTGTAATTATGATAATTCAGTTCTAAATTTTGTTTACCGATTTAGTCTTAAATCTTTTGCAATTGTGTCAATTCAGTCCATCCGGCTAATTTTGGTTGGCCAACGCCGAAGTGGACGCTTGCGGGGCCTTACCGTCAGGCAATAATATTTTAATATTTTTTTGAATTTTCTAATTTTTTCTTTTATTTTTTCCCTTTTTTTCATCTCCTTCCTCTCGCCGACCTGGTGAGGCTTGTCTTGCCGGCCCGGATCTGGGGAGGTCGAGCCTCCCCCAACAATGGCGAGGCTTGACCTCACCATCACCGGGCCGAGCCACGCTTGGCAAGGCGAGGCCAACCTCTCCAGGTCGGGCATCGCCTTTGGCCAGCTGCTTGTGGTCAGCCGGAGGAAGGAGATAAAAGAAAGAAAAATAAATAAAATATAAAAATTTAAATATAAAAATTGAAAAAATATTAAAATACTCCTTCTTCGGACGACCGTTACAGGCCACCCAAAATTAGTCCGATGGATTGAATTGGCACGATTGCAAAATGTTTAGGACTAAATCATGGAAAAAAAGTTTATGAATGAATTGGCATAATTGCAATAAGTTTAATACTTTTTTGATAATTTTCCGTAATTTGTTCCTAAAATTTTAGCTAAGTTGTAAGGAATCTAAATAGTATAAACAATATATTGATAGTTGATACGCATCATAAGTCATTTCAAGACGCTTAAAACTTTTTGGTGCAGAAAATCATTTACGTGTCTCGACATTTCTTCTTACAGCAATAGAGGTTATTAATCATGTTCCTATGCTCTCTCATCTCGTTACCATCCTTTTATTTCGTTACCTTACCATTCAATGTAGTGAAGTCGACACTTGTGAAGTTCAACTTATCTATAAGTGCAACTCCGATCACAACACATAATAATTCATCTCTCGATTGAATTTACGTTTCGCTGACTATATGACACTAGAGGCATGAATCGGTCTTGATCCGACTTGGGAACCATACCAAATTAGCCGATTTTGGGTAATTCTCATGGAAATCAGTCCAATTCCCGATTCCCGAGGAAGAACCAGACTAGCTGAGCCGAACTTGCAAAATCAGCCCAAAATATATTGCCTTTTATATTTTTTATTCAACATTTACAAAAAGTACATAATTTTAAGGGAATAATTTCTTCGTTTACTAGTAACTTTTTTTGTGAGTCATATACTAAAATAACTTCCAATATATCTAGCAACTTTTGAAAAAGAAAATAAAGCATCAATAAAAAGAAAAACGTTGTCAATTCCAAGGTGGACAAAGTAGGCTCCCATTTTCATAGATTGCATGGTTTCGATTCTACGGTGAGCATTGATCCACCCTGAAATTAATCACCCCTATAGGGTATGCAACACGAAAGAATGTCCAGACCATCTTGATCGCAGTTTTAATTTCTAATATTGTAGATGATTTCAATCAAATGTGCGAATGGGGTCATGTCCTCTCCTTGCTGGCTTGCAATAAAGAAGATCATTTGCAGATTTCGGACGATGTTTTAAAGTTCATCGCAGGATTAATTTGCAATAAACATAGTCTTATCTTATCCGCGTAATAAATTCCTGCTCCGCATGCAGCCATGCATGTCACCATTTGTAACCCTCGCCGCCAACCACAACACACATAGCCGGTCATCAGAATAACCTGTCTGTCCAAGAACACCCGTGCAAGGGAAAAGTGAATTGGATTCGATCCTGTAAATCCTTCTTTCGTTTGGACACTAGGAGAAAGGATGCTTTAAGCTCCACTCTTTCCCTTCTGTTTTGCGTGCTTCTCATTTCACAACAATGAAAGCACATTTTTACAAATTCCGGTACATCTAGGGAGGGTGACACCCACCCACCCCCCCTCTCCCTATAGCGGCGCGCCACGTGTCCCCGGGCCCCACGTCCCAACGTTAGAATTATCTCGACAGGCCCAGTACCGTTCATGAACTTACCCCAGTATACGGAGAACATCCTCGATTTTCCACCCAGACATATGTGGCGACACGTTTTTGCCGAAGGCAGTTCCAAAGTGGGCCCCAGAACGATTTTCATGTTGTCGAATTGAGGCCTCCCCCAGTTGGAATCCTTTCCTTCCATATATTTGCTTCTCCCACATCCGTTTTGAGAGAGGGGGTTGCGATTCCATGTAAGCAAGGCCATTTTAAATGGTTTGACCCCGAAGGGATAACCATTGGTCGTTAGGCTCGCACGTGTCAAACGTGACCCCTCCAGTTCATCCATCTGTAGCGCTAAACCTCCCACAACGACACCGTTGACCCAAGTCGAACGGACGTCAGCGTCATCCGTTGCCAAATCACACGGTAAGTAAAAATTCATGTGATCAGACGGTGCGGAGTGCCCTCACCCTGCCTCCTCCGCCCACCACGTGTACGGCGCACGGAGCCTGCAGGGTCTCGATCGATTTTATCGTCTCGTGAGCGTGGGTTGGGGGAGGGGGGGTTAGGAATATATCGTAATCATTCCACTGGAATATGCTCTAGAGGAAGGGCCGCAAGGTGTCCCACATGGATCGGGTCTAGCAAGACCGTCGTGCGGTTGATTATTAAGATTTTCTTTTTCGTCGAGGCCCGTAAGCCGACCCCATTGAATGAATCCCCATCGAAATGACGACGCCGTGACTCGACTCGATCGAATTCACCGCAAATGATGAATAAGGTAATCGAAAATTAATACACGCCATGTAAGCAAAGTGCGATCAATGGACAGATCGGGATGACTCGGAGAAAGCAATGTACATCGAACGGGGTGAATTTACTAGCAGCGAAAGAAAATGAAAAATGACGCCACAAAGTCGGGTCGCCACGTACGAGCTTTAACAAAACCGTGCTTCTCGTTGGATGTTTGCAGCATATGCTGTCGTCAATGGGGCATAGAGCAATTTCTATCCTCCAATTTATCGTATCGGCCACAATATCTCGCGCTCAATTTTAACCGGAACAGACGTTATTTTGTGGTAAGTGATTTATATTTATTTATTTTTCGGGGTTTTTCTTTTTCTCAATATTCTGCTGTGTCGTCTTCTTCCTCTGGTTTTGGACACCTATATAACGGACCCGAAACGCCACCATCTTCTCCACCCATTTTTTTTTCTACAGCTCCACAAAAGCAAGAAAGAAAAGAGACCACCGAGACTCTCCCAAACATCCTCGAGAACCCTCTCGTCGTCTCTCCTTCTTTTTGTCCGAATTGATTCGACAATGTCGATGAAAAAATCGCTGGCTCAGCGCCTCCTCAGCATGTCCCGAACCATCTCCTCCTCCCAAGCCCTGGCCAGCTCCCGCTCCGCCCCCGCCGCCCCCGCCCGTCGCCGGGGCGGGCTCGCCATCGACCCCGATCCCGGAGATGGCGGCGTCTTCCGGCGGTTCCTCCACCGGAAGGCCGCCCTCTCGCTGGAGGTCCGGACGCACCCGATGGGCGAGGGCCTGATGGAGAGGCTCCGGGCCCTCGACATTGCGAGGGGCGGGATCCGGATCCCGGTGCCGATCCCCTCACCGTCGCCGCCACCGGCGAGGGAGTCTCTGGGGGACGGGCTGCCTCCAGAGCTGACGGTGGAGGACGCGAGGAAGCTGATGAAGGTGGCGCAGGTGGAGATGGTGAAGTCGCGGCTGAGGGAGGTGGGGGAGACGTGGGTTTCGTACCCGGAGCTGGTCCGAATCTGCGGCGAGGCGTGTGCGGATCCGGACGAGGGGCTCCGCTTAGCGAGGACGCTCGACGAGACCGGCAACGTCGTCGTGTTGGGCAAAATGGTGCTTCTCAGGCCCGAGCTGGTAATTCCCCTATTTCTCAATTTGGCGTTCAAATTTCTTTTTCGCTTTACATTTTTTTTTTTAATTATACAATCTAGGGTCGCAGGGTTTATATCAAATAAAATGGTCATCAGAGGGTTAGAGAATTTAGATTTCATTTCATTTGATTTTTTCCTTTTATTTTCCATTTTCTTTTATACATTTTTGTTTTTTTGCCATGAGATTGGAAACTCTACCGAAGACTGATACGTGTTTTTTTGGTGATCTTTGCTTCCGATGGTGGGGTTTGGTGCTTCAGGACAGGACGAGAGACCAAAACGTGTAAAGAGTTCCCACGTGTGAGGTGGTAAAAAAGACCTCTTTTTGTTAGGAAGACAAGGACCAAAACCAGCCCCCTTCCACATCCACCGGAGAAACCACCTTTTTTTTCTTTTTTTTTTTGTCTTTTTTTTTTTTTGGAAGATTGTGGGTTCATCTCATAATCTAAATTAATTAAAGGGGACGAATTAGAATTTATTTTTATTTTTAATTTTCTAATTCATGGACGTGGAGATGAAGAAATTCACAGAGGGAGAGGAAAAGGTAATTTGGAGTTGATTTTGAGGTCTACGTAGGTTGCTTTCAAGGTGTCCATGATTGCTGGACCTAGGATGTCCCAGTCCCGTGCAGGAGCCTTGCGTTTGATAGCTGGGGGGGAACTTTCCTTCACATGTTCACATGTCAAAGACACATTTTTTTCATTAAAAAAAAAAAATTCACCGACTTGAACATGGTCTGCTACAAAAGAAACAAAAATGGTAGTTTTCCTCTAATTTTTAAACATTTTTGTTTTTGGCCAACCGAGAAAATCGCAATGTTCATGGAGCGGAATTTAGGCGATGAATGCTTAGATGAATTACATAATGTGGTGGCCCAAGTTTTGGGGTCTGTGTTAGGACAAAGCGTTGTTCGGTCAAACAATCTCGTACCCATTTGTGTCTACAGGTAAGAAAAGCCATCGAGGGGCTAATGCAGCCGCCGCTGCCGACGCCACGGTGCGAGGAGCTGGAGGAGCTGGAGAAGCAGAAGGCCGAGATAGACCGGGAGGCCAAGTCCCTTGCACGCCGGGAGCTCTGGCTGGGCCTCGGCTACCTCGTGGTCCAGACGGCCGGGTTCATGCGGCTCACCTTTTGGGAGCTCACCTGGGACGTGATGGAGCCCATTTGCTTCTACCTCACCTCCGGCTACTTCATGCTTGGCTACGCCTTCTTCCTCAGGACGTCCCGGGAGCCCTCCTTCGAAGGGTTCTTCCAGAGCCGGTTTGCGGCCAAGCAGGAGAAGCTGATGCGGGCTCGCGGTTTTGATGCTCGAAGGTACGACGAGCTGTTGAAAGCCTATCGTACGAGCTCGCCGTCGCCCCCGCCGCCCGCCTCCTCGGCGTTCGGTGGATCGTGAGGGCGGGCGGGTTCGATTCTTGACGCAATTTGATACCGAGAGAAGAGAATATGTGCAAAGCATACAATTTTGTTTGGCCTGTCCGGATTGGTAGTTGGTAAGCGAGCGAGAGCGGAGGATACTTGTTTTTGTAAAGTGACGATGGTGTACTTGTACTATCATTAATAGAGGTAGTGAAACCCAAAAATCTTTCATAAACCCTTTTCCTAAATAGGGTCTCTTTTAAGTTTTAAAAAGATTTCCGACCAAATAAAAAAATTTAAAAAGATTCATCTTTAAATAATCTTTAATCATGTTATATGACAGATCTTCCAAAAATTGACATACTATTAATTTTGCTATTACCTCGGGCTTTTCATTAGAAAAAAATATTCAAATTCGTCTTTGCATTCTTTTTTCAAAATTCAAAAAGGTCCCCTACACTTTGCACTGGCTAGAATCACCCACCATATGCTGGCACTTTCTCTCCCTTGCTCTCTCTCACCCCTTGCGGTTGCCGAGGCCCTCACTAGCAATTGGAAGAGTGGCGCAACCATCTTCGACCACCGCGATCGCCACCCGTATGCCTTAATAAATAGATATTCGTGCATAAGATGATATCAAAGAGTGACCGTGAAAATATATTCACACAGATCTTCCTGAAATACGTACATGGCAATTGTTTAGTTGAGTTAAGATTATTTTAAGACCCCACAATTGTCAATTTTAGTGGTTTCAAAACACCTCGTCACTTGTCGTTAATATAGCATGCCACGTTTCCTCAAACTTTCATCCTAAGTTCTAGCTACCAAATGTTATGGTTCATGACATAATTTTCTTCACCTTGGTGCCATCAATTCCTTTAGCATTCGAAAATGAGCTAATGGAACGGGAGACGAATACATCAACCTCTCCAGCCTCGCAGGATAGGACTTTGCCCTCATAGTCATTTTTCTATGGTCAAAATTAATGCAAATATTATCCATTATTTATATTTTATTTTAAATTTAAGAAGTTATTAGTTTAAAATGCTGTCCCATTTTAAGGTGCAGAAAGATTTTTTCCACAAGATCATCAGTTCAAGATAAGTGAGAACTTTAGGATGCCAAAGGTAAGAATCATCTACTTGATGCTTACGACCTTGTTTGTGTGTATTTTAATTTTGATAAATAATTTCAAAAAATTCTGGAAATTATATGATGTATATAGGTTGCTATGATGGAGAGTGGTAATATATTGACACGACTTGCCATTCTGTTTGCATGTTTAAGTTGTGGTCGAATGGTTTCAAGAGGGTCTTACGACTTTGGAGGGTAAAGTGCGTAAAGAAGGTACTATAGGTCGGTAAATGACACTTTAGTTTTTTTTTTTTTTTTTCATATCGTCATTCCCTTTAAAGAAAGCGTGTGAGTTTTTCTGATGTGGGGCTTCATTAATTGAGATTCAAATATAATGTCCAATGGGATTCGTCTTGTAAGATTAGATATAAAGATTATTGATTAGTCTAATATGGGACTAGCTTGTGTAGGCTGAGTAAAGCTCAGCTTGTGAGGAGAGAGTCAAAACTTTACAAATAGTACACAAGTCTCTTATCTAACCCCGATGCACAAATAACCTCACATAAAAAGCAGATACGTAACGTGATTCGTGGAGGGCAATCTCATTTAGCCGCTTATACATAGGACAATATAAAAGAAGCACTTGAGCTCTATATCATCGCTATTCTGCATAAAAAAAATGATGGATCCCAAATCATGTGTGTAAATCCATTTTCTCTATTACTGTGTTCTAAATTCTGGTTATGGAGATCTTGGGGTGTCATTTTCGTGGCTTACATGTGGTATTAGAGCCACTATAATGCAAGTCTACATTAGCTGTCCGCTCTAGGAACTAATTAAGGTTGATATTCTAACATTAGTTGTGGTTTAGGTTGTGTCAAAAAACGACCTTCACTATATTTAGGTAGTCATAATGTGTTGCTAGAGATCGCTTATGACTTGTGGGCCAAAAAGGATTTTGAGCACACTACTAATGTTTAATGAACGTATAGGGTCTCACACAATAGCAAACCGAGTTCATATTTTCTCTAGGTCTTGATCTACTTAAGAAGTACATTTTAATTTATTCTCCTATTCTAAATATTTACGCGATCGTGCATATTATGAGATAACGATTAAATGGACGATTGGAAATAAACGGTTTGGCGGGCCCGAATCGCCCGGCCCTGCTTCTTTTGTTACGCATAAAAATTGAGGCTATATATAGCCAATTATAACCCCTTAAGACAGTGGAAAAAACCTAGAGACGCCTCATAGTATTAAGAAGGTCTTATTTCGAAGGAGAAAAAAGACAGAGAATCGTTCTCTGTTCTTAGATCTTTGAGAGAGTCTCAAAGATCAAAGGCATTCAAGCAAGAGGAGCTCTAAGATTTGTAAGCTAGCACTTAGATTGTTGAAGACTTCGGTTTGTGTGTGTGGATACCGGTAGAGGCGCAACACTTGGGGCGCTAATCCGGACACAACCGATTGTCAATTTATCTTCGATCCGCAAAAGGTACGTCTTGAACTCCTATTGATTTCAATATACGCATGGATCCTGTCTAGGATTTCAGTTTATAAATATATTTCGCCGCGTTTTAGCAATCCCAAAACCCCTTTAGTCTAGAACTTTCGGATTTGACCAGTTTATGAAATTTTTTGTCTAGTGAAATTAATTTTGATCACATAGATGAATGGATCTCGTCGAGACGAGAAATTTGATGGGGGGTGCACCACCAAGCGTGCGAGCCACGCGCTAGGGCTGATGTCAGCAAATGACGCTAGTAACCCGCTAACTCGAGACCCGACCCCGTTGATCGTTGACTATTGACTATTGACCATTGATCGGACCATTAGACCGACAATTCAAGTTGGATAAGGCACCAGCGCGTGCACCGCACACACCGCGCACTCGGGCAACACGTGAGGGCACGTGAGAGTTCCGATTGGAGAGTGGTCGGTACCAGCATTCTCGTATCATGATGCTCTATAATGTGACATATTCAATTTATATGTTTGATACTTTTAAGAATGTGAAAATGCGTACATAAGCCTATGTATGAGCATTTTTAGGGTATACTATGTATTTCTTCCTATGTTTCTCTATGATTCCGGAAATACAAATGCATGCTCACATGTATATCATACCTACATGAAGACACCTAAATTTTGGTGACCCATGTAGATATTCATTACATTAAAAATTAAGGACCGTCCCTAACTCCTAGCAAAAATAAAATCATTTAACTGCATATAGAATTAGGAGCATGGTATATAGATAAACTCATAAAAATGGCATTTAGTTGGAGCGGTGATAGACTTAAATGCGAGGTCCATGACTAAGAAGATCTAATTCTTGTCTTGGAGCCCAATTTTCTCGTGAATATAATAGAAGAAAGGGATCGGCCATTAAAAAAGAGGGGGATTTCGCCACAAAGGAGGAGCGGTGGTCTTTGTCTTGAGGAGTCCATGCCAAAAATCTCCGCCTCTAGACGTGCCGCCGCACTTCCCAACTTTGACCGAACAAGCCAGCATTAGCGGGGGCCCAGTCTTTCACAACGCTTGCAGTTTCGTCGAGCTTCCTGCGTTGGATCTGACATCCCTGGACTCGCAGCTAGCCACCAATTAGACACCACCATTGGCCAAGTGATTCCCGGTGACAAGCAAACCCAAACCCACCACGCTTTCTCGTCACAGGTTTTCCCCGGTCAAGTTGCGATCTAACCCAGTGTGCCCAGCAAGCCAATTTCAGCCAAGCCAGCACCTCCCGTCTCTGTCTAGCAAGCGTACAAGTAGCGAGCAACAGCATCTATTTGCATCCTGAAGTCCATGCACGCCTCACGTGTCAATCATGTTCTCCAGTGATCAAACAGCCCCTGCCGGTGGCTAAGATGAGTAGCCGTTGAGAGCTCTGTCTCTCACCGACGACCCTTGCTCACAGAGTGCCGCCACCAGCCACTGTCATTGGAGACCCCCACTTCCGGTCCGATTTGGAAACGAATCATTGAGTTAGGTAATAATCCGATCCAAATTTGAACTATCAATTTTATTGCCTAATTTGAGCTTATTGCAATCTAACCTTGATTCTTTGAGATCTTAGGCATTTTTCTATTAGGATTTGATTGGCAACAAATCATCATAATTATTAATTTGATCCGCAAGAGTTAGGATTGTTTTTTTAGTTATTTTGAATTTTTAAGGTTATCATAATTGTTTGTGTGACATTAGATTATTTTTTTCAAATTATTGTAATCTTTTACTACGAATTTTAATGGATATCATGAGACATGGCCCAGACTCCTACGGGGAGACAACGGTGGGGAATTTTTCGCATTGGGCGAAAGCCTGACGGAGCAATGCCACGTGGAGGTAGAAGGCCCATGAGTCGTGAACTTCTTTTCCCGGAGAAGATGCAATGATGGTATCCGGGAAATAAGCATCAGCTAACTCTGTGCCAGCAGCCGCGGTAATACAGAGAATGCAAGTGTTATCCGGAATGATTGGACGTAAAGCGTCCGTAGGTGGCTTTTTAAGTCCGCCGTCAAATCCCAAGGCTCAACCTTGGACAGGCAGTGGAAACTACCAAGCTGGAGTACGGTAGGGGTAGAGGGAATTTTCGGTGGAGTGGTGAAATGCGTAGAGATCGGAAAGAATACCAACGGCAAAAGCACTCTGCTGGGCCGATCATGACATTGAGAGGCAAAAGCTAGGGGAGCGAATGGGATTAGATACCCCAGTTGTCCTAGCCGTAAACGATGGATACTAGGAGCTGTGCATATCGACCCGTGCATTGCTGTAGCTAACGCGTTAAGTATCCCGCCCGGGGAGTACATTCGCAAGAATGAAACTCAAAGGAATTGACGGGCCCGCATAAGCGGTGGAGCATGTGGTTTAATTCGATGCAAAGTGAAGAACCTTACCAAGGCTTGATATGCCACGAATCCTCTTGAAAGAGAGGTGTGCCTTCGGGAACGCGGACACAGGTGGTGCATGGCTATCGTTAGCTTGTGCCTTAAGGTGTTGGGTTAAGTTCTGCAACGAGCGTAACCCCCGTGTTTAGTTGCCACCGTTAAGGTTGGAACCCCGAACAAACTACCGGTGATAAGCCGTAGGAAAGTAAGGATGACGTCAAGTCATCATGCCCCTTATACCCTAAGCAACACACGTGCTACAATGGCTGGGACAAAGGGTCGCGATCTCGCGAGGGTGAGCTAACTCCAAAAACCCGTCCTCGGTTCGGATTGCAGGCTGCAACTCGCCTACATGAAATCGGAATTGCTAGTAATCGTCGGTTAGCCATACGGTGGTGAATTCATTCCCGTGCACTGGATAGTTCAGTAGTAGAGCGCGCCCCCAATAATTGCGTCGTTGTGCCCGGGTTGTGAGGGCTCTCGGCCACCGGATAGTTCAATGTGCTCATCGGTGCCTAACCCCGAGATGTGGATCATCCAAGGCACATTAGCATGGCGTACTTCTCCTGTTCAAACCGGGTTTGAAACCAAACCTCTCCTCGGGATGATAGATGGGGCGATTCAAGTGAGATCCAATGTAGATCCAACTTTCTATTCACTCGTGGGATTCGAGCGGTCCGGGGGGGACCCCCACGGCTCATCTCTTCTCGAGAATCCATACATCCCTTATCAATATATGGACAGCTATCTCTCGAGCATAGGTTTAGGTTCGGGGCTCAATGGGAAAATAAAATGGAGCACCTAACAACGTATCTTCACGCACCAAGAACTATGAGATCACCCCTTTCATTCCGGGGTGACGGAGGGATTGTACCATTCGAGCCTTTTTTTTCATGCTTTTCCCGGAGGTCCGGAGAAAGCTGCAATCAATAGGATTTTCCAAATCCTCCCTTCCCAAAAGGAAGAGCGTGAAATTCTTTTTCTTTTCGCAGGGACCAGGAGATTGGATTTAGCCATAAAAAGAATGCTTGGATGATAAATAACTCACTTCTTGGTCTTTGACCCCCTCAATCACTACGAATGCCCCCAATCGGTGCAATGGGATGTGTCTATTTATCTATCTCTTGACTCGAGATGGGAGCAGGTTTGAAAAATGATCTTAGAGTGTCTAGGGTTGGGCTAGGAGGGTCTGTCTCCTCACGCCTTCTTCTTCTTTTTTTCTCCTTCTCATCGGGGTTATTTCACAAAGACTTGCCATGGTAAGGAAGAAGGGGGAACAAGCACACTTGGAGAGCGCAATACAACAGAGTGTTGTATGCTGCGTTCGAGAAGGATGAATAGCTCCCGAAAAGGAATCTATTGATTCTCTCCCAATTGGTTGGACCGTAGGTCCGATGATTTACTTCATGGTCGAGGTCTCTAGTTCAAGTCTAGGATGGCCCAATTGCGCCAAGGAAAAGAATAGAAGAAGCATCCGACTCTTTCATGCATGCTCTAATTGGCTCGGGGGGATATAGCTCGGTTGGTAGAGCTCCACTCTTGCAATTGGGTCGTTGCGATTACAGGTTGGATGTCTAATTGTCCAGGCAGTAATGATAGTATTTTGTACCTGAACCGTTGGCTCACTTTTTGTAAGTAATGGGGAAGAGGACCGAAACATGCCACCGAAAGACTCTACCGAGACAAAGACGGGCTGTCAAGAACGTAGAGAAGGTAGGATGGACAGTTGGTCAGATCTAATATGGATCGTACATAAACGGTAGTTGGAGCCGGCGGCTCTCTTAGGGTTCCCTCATCCGGGATCCCTAGGGAAGAGGATCAAGTTGGCCCTTGCGAACAGCTTGATGCACTATCTCTCTTCAACCCTTTAAGCGAAATGTAGCAAAAGGAAAGAAAATCCATGGACCAACCCCATCGTCTCCACCTCGTAGGAACTACGAGATCACCCCAAGGACGCCTTCGATATCCAGGGGTCGCGGACCAACCATGGAATCCTGTTCAATAAGTAGAACGTATTAGCTGTCTGCTCTTAGGTTGAGTAGTAAGGGTCGGAGAAGGACAATCACTCATTCTTAAAACCAGCATTCTTAAGACCAAAGAATCGGGAGGAAAAGGGGGGAAAGCTCTCCGTTCCTGGTTCTCTTGTAGCTGGATCCTCCGGAATCATAAGAATCCTTAGTTAGAATGAGATTCAAACTCAGCACCCTTTGAGATTTTGAGAAAAGTTGCTCTTTGGAGAGCACAATACGATAAAAGTTGTAAGTCGTGTTTGGGAGGGGAGGAATTATTGTCTATCGTTGGCCTCTATGGTAGAATCAGCCGGTGGGCCGGAGAGGCGGTGGTTTACCCCGTGGCGGATGTCACCTGTTCGAGTCCGCTTATCTCCAACTCGTGAACTTACCCGATACAAAGCTATATGATAGAACCCAATTTTTCCGATTCGGCAGTTTGATCTATGATTTATTATTCATGGACGTTGATAAGATCCTTCCATTTAGCAGCACCTTATGATGGCATAGCTTTAAAGTGAAGAGAGAAGTTCAAACGAGAAAAGGCTTATAGTAGATACCTAGGCATCTAGAGACGAGGAAAGGCGTAGTAAGTGATGAAATGCTTCGGGGAGTTGAAAATAAGCGTAGATCCGGAGATTCCCGAATAGGTCAACCTTTTGAACCGTTGTTGAATCCATGGGCAGGCAAGAGATAACCCGGCGAACCGAAACATCTTAGTAGCCGGAGAAAAAGAAAGCAAAAACGATTTCCTTAGTAGCGGTGAGTGAAATGGGAGCAGCCTAAACCATGAAAATTGGTTGTGAGAGAGCAATACAAGCATCGTGCTTGCCAGCGAAGCGATGAAATGCTGCACCCTAGATGGTGATAGTCTAGTAGCCAAAAGCATCACTAGCTTACGCTCTAACCCGAGTAGCATGGGGCACGTGGAATCCCGTGTGAATCAGCAAGGACCATCTTGCAAGGCTAAATATTCCTGGGTGACCCATAGCCAAGTAGTATCGTGAGGGAAAGGTGAAAAGAACCCCCATCGGAGAGTGAAATAGAACATGAAACCGTAAGCTCCCAAGTAGTGGGAGGATACTACTAGGACTTTAACCGCGTGCCTGTTGAAGAATGAGTCGGCGACTCATCATCACCGGCTTGGTTAAGGGAACCCACCGGAGCGGTAGCGAAAACGAGTCTTCATAGGGCAATTATCACTGCTTGTGGACCCGAACCCGGATGATCTATCCATGACCAGGATGAAGCTTGGGTGAAACTAAGTGGAGGTCCTAATGGACCGATGTTGAAGAATCAGCGGGTGAGTTGTGGTTAGCGGTGAAATGCCCCTCGAACCCAAAGCTAAATGGTTCTCCCCAAAATGCATTGAGGCGCAGCGATTGATCGGACATCTAGGGGTAAAGCATTGTTTCGATGCGGGCCGCGAGAGCGCTACCAAATTAAGGCAAACTCTGAATACTAGATATGACCTCCAAATAGTAGGGGTCAAGGTCGGCCGGTGGGACGATGGGGGATAAGCTTTATTGACGAGAGGGAAACAGCCCGAATCACCAACTAAGGCCCCTAAATGACCGCTCAATGATAAAGGAGGTAGGGGTGCGAAAACAGCCAAGAGGTTTGCTTAGAAGCAGCCACCCTTGAAAGAGTGCGTAATAGCTCACCGATCGAGCTTTCTTGCGCCGAAGATGAACGGGGCTAAGTGATCCGTCGAAGTTGTGGGATGTAAAAATACATCTGTAAGGGAGCGTTCCGCCTTGGAGGGAAGCACCCGCAAGAGCAGGGGTGGACGAAGCGGAAGCGAGAATGTCGGCTTGAGTAACGCAAACATTGGTGAGAATCCAATGCCCCGAAAACCTAAGGGTTCCTTCGCAAGGTTTGTTCACGGAGGGTGAGTCGGGGCCTAAGATCAGCCTGAAAGGCGTAGTCGATGGACAACAGGTGAATATTTCTGTACTACCCCTTGTTGGTCCCGAGGGACGAAGGAGGCTAGGTTACCCGAAAGATGGTTATCGGTTCAAGGACGCAAGGTGCCCCTACTTTTTCAAGGTAAGAAGGGGTAGAGAAAATGCCCCGAGCCAATGTTCGAGTACCGGGCGCTACGGCGTTGAAGTAACCCATGTCATACGCCTAGGAAAAATTTGAACGACCTTCAATAAAAGGGTACCCGTACCCCAAAACCGACACATGTGGGTAGGTAAAGAATACCTAGAGGCGCGAGACAACTCTCTCTAAGGAACTTGGCAAAATAGCCCCGTAACTTCGGGAGAAGAGGTGTGTCCTCACAAACGGGGTCGCATTAACCGGGCCCGGGCGATCGTTTACCAAAAACACAGGTCTCCGCAAAGCCGTAAAACCATATATGGGGGCCGACGCCTGTCCAGTGTTGGAAGGTCAAGGAAGTTGGTGACCTGATGATAGGGGAGCCGGCGACCGAAGCCCCGGTGAACAGCGGCCGTAACTATAATGGTCCTAAGGTAGCGAAATTCTTTGTCGGGTAAGTTCCGACCCGCACGAAAGGCGTAACGATCCGGGCACTGTCTCGCAGAGAAACTCGGTGAAATAGACATGTCCGTGAAGATGCGGACTACCTTCACTTGGACAGAAAGACACTATGAAGCTTTACTATTCCCCGAGATTGGCTTTGGGCCTTTCCTGCGCAGCTTAGGTGGAAGGCAAAGAAGGCCTCTTTCCGGGGGGGCCCGAGCCATCGTTAAGATACCATTCTGGAAGAGCTAGAATTCTAACCTTGTGTCGGGACCTACGGGCCAAGGGACGATCTCAAGTAGACAATTTCTATGGGGCATAAGCCTCCCAAAAGTCGTGCAAAGGTTTCATCGGGCCGAACGGAGATTGGCCCTCGAGTGCAAAGGTAGAAGGGAGCTTGACCGCGAGATCCTCCCGTCAAGCGGGGACAAAAGTCGGCCTTAGTGGTCCGATAGTGCCGAGTGGAAGGGCCGTCGTTCAATGGATAAAAGTTACTCTAGGGATAACAGGCTGATCTTCCCTAAGAGTTCACATCGACGGGAAGGTTTAGCACCTCGATGTCGACTCTTCGCCACCCGGGGCTATAGTATGTTCTAAGGGTTGGGCTGTTCGCCCATTAAAGCGGTACGTGAGCCGGGTTCGTAACGTTGTGAGACAGTTCGATCTATATCCGGTATAGGTGTTAGAGCATTGAGAGGACATTTCTCTAGTACGAGAGGACCGGGAAAGACACACCTCTGGTGTACCAGTTATCGTGCCCATGGTAAACGCTAGGTAGACAAGTGCGGAGCGTATAACCGCTGAAAGCATTTAAGTGGTAAGCCCACCCCAAGATGAGTGCTCTCCTATTCCGACTTCCCCGGAGCCTCCAGTAGCACAATCGAGACAATGACAGGTTCTCTACCCCTACGGGGATGGAGTGACAGAAGTTTTGAAAATTCAAGAGAAGGTCACAACGAGACGAGCTGTTTATCATTACGATAGGTGTCAAGTGGAAGTGCGGTGATGTATGCAACCGAGGCATCCTAACAGACCGGTAAACTTGAACCTTGTTCCTACATGACCCGATCAATTCAATCGGGCATTCGCTATCTATTTTCATTGTTCAACTCTTTGACAACATGAAAAAATCAAAAGCTCTACCCTCCCTCTCTATCTATCCAAGGGATGGAAGGGCAAAGGATTTTGGTGTCCTCTCCAATCAAGAATTAGGGTTAGGGCCTCACAATCACTAGTCAATATGCTTTTCTCTTATATCTTTCTTCGTTCATGGTTCGATATTCTGTTATCCTAGGTGTGGATGAACCAGGCCAATCCATCCCGAACTTAGTGGATAAACTCTACTGTGGGGACGATACTATAGGGGAGGTTCTCAGGAAAAATAGCTCGACGCCAGGATGATAAAGCCTAACACCTCTCATTCTTATTACTAATTTTTCATATCTATTGAAAAAGAAAAAAAAAAGGAAAAGGTCGTTTTATTCAAAACCCCCAATTCCGAAATTCCTTCTCTCCCACTTTACACCTCGGAACGCACCCTTATTATAGAGAGAAAGGCGATTTCACATCTTCTTAACATGAAATGGCTGGGGAGAGGAAAGGTTTCTTTTTTTTAGGGTATTCCCGGGAACAGATCCAGTGGAGACGGGGACGGGGCGGGGCCTATAGCTCGGAGGATTAGAGCATGTGGCTACAAACCACGGTGTTGGGCGTTCAAATCCCTCCTCGCCCACAATTGGTCCAAAGGGGAAGCACCTTTCCCTATGGGGGTAGGAAAATCATGATCGGGATAGCGGACCCAAGGCTATGGAACTTGGGTGTAGGTCTTTTGTCTAAATTAAATGGCCTTCCTTTTGTCTTTTTATTTATTATTTCTCATTAAGGGCTCAAAAATGAAATATAGTATGCCCCCTCCTATTTTATTTTGTTTTACGCCCCGTAACTCTACCTTAGCCACGCTTGGTCAAAATAGTAGAGCAAGTCAAAATATTAGTAGCATAGCAAAAATGCGTTCCTCGTCATTAATATGGTTGCTTGCGGTAATTGTGGCCTCTCGAGAGAATCGATAACTGCATCTTTGGTGCACTTGCTAGTACTAGTACATCCGAGAATTCTTAATTGGCTAGTTGTAAATAGCTCCACTATGGAACAAAGGGTTATCTCGGACCTACATCAAGATATTGACGGTGATTCTCAAATATCGAAGAATAGAACGTAATACGATGAGATAGAATGCAATAGAAACAAAGACACGAGGAACGAACGGGCTATCTACTCTTAACGGTCAAAGTGAACCCTTTCATTATGAATTCTTTAATTCCAAATGAATCAAATCTCCCTAAGTAGGATTCGAACCTACGACTAGTCGGTTAATAGCCGACCGCTCTACCACCGAGCTACCGAGGAACAACAGGAGATTCGATCTCATAGAGTTCAATTCCCGTTCTCAACTCATAACCAATATGAGCTCGAGATTCCTTCGTAACTCTCGGAACTTCTTCGTAGTGGCTTCATTACATGCCTCATTTCATAGGGAACCTCAAAGTGGCTCTATTTTATTATATTCCATCCATATCACAATTCCATTCATTTCATATACCTTAGGTGTCATTGACATAAGAGATGTTGTATCTAGTCTATATCTTTCTATTTCTGTATATGGAAAGTTAAAAAATCATTATATAATAATCCAGATAAGAAATCGAAACATAAAAGAAAAAAGGGAGGTTTGTGATGATTTTGAAATCGTTTCTATTAGGTAATCCAGTATCCTTATGCATGAAGATAATAAATTCGGTCGTTATGGTCGGACTCTATTATGGATTTTTGACCACATTCTCCATAGGCCCCTCTTATCTCTTCCTTCTCCGAGCTCGGGTTATGGAAGAAGGAGAAGAAGGAACCGACAAGAAGGTATTAGCAACAACGGGTTTTATTGTGGGACAGCTCATGATGTTCATATCGATCTATTATGTGCCTCTGCATCTAGCATTGGGTAGACCTCATACAATAACCGTCCTAGCTCTACCGTATCTTTTGTTTCATTTCTTCCGGAACAATCACAAACACTTTTTTTATTATGGATCTACTACCAGAAATTCAATGCGTAATCTTAGCATTCAATGTGTATTCCTGAATAATCTCATTTTTCAATTATTCAACCATTTCATTTTACCAAGTTCAATGTTAGCCAAATTAGTCAACATTTATATGTTTCGATGCAACAACAAGATGTTATTTGTAACAAGTAGTTTTGTTGGTTGGTTAATTGGTCACATTTTTTTCATGAAATGGGTTGAATTGGTAGTAGTCTTGACACAGCAAAAGAATTCTATTCAATCGAATAGGTACCTTGTGTCAGAATTGAGAAATTCTATGGCTTGAATCTTTAGTATTCTCTTATTTCTTACCTGTGTTTACTATTTAGGAAGAATACTGTCACCCATTGTTACTAAAAAATTCAAAGAAATGGAAGAAAGGGGGGAAAGCGAGGAAGAAACAGATGTAGAAATAGAAACAACTTTTGAAATGAATGGGACGAAACGGGAACAAGAGGGATCCACTGAAGAAGATCCTTCTCCTTCCCTTTTTTCGGAAGAAAAGGAGGATCCGAACAAAATCGATGAAAGGGAAAAGATCCGAGTGAATGGAAAGGAAAAAACAAGGGATGCATTCAACTTTCAAGAGACATTCTATAAAGATAGCCAAGTTTATAAAACTTCTTATATGGATAGGAATAGAAATAAAGAGAATTCGAAGTTAGAAATATTTAAAGAAGAACCATTTTTATTATGGTTTCAAAAACCTCGTGTCTCTTCTTTTCAACTATAAACGATGGAATCATCCATTCCGATATATAAAAAACAATCAATTTGAAAATGCCATAAGAAATGAAGTGTCACAATATTTCTTTTATACATGTCAAAACAATGGAAAAGAAAGAATATCTTTTACCTACCCCCCAGTTTGTCAACTTTCTTGGAAATGATATAAAGAAAATTTTTTTTGCTGACAAGAAAAAAACTACCCCCCGATGAATTGTATGATCATTGGATTTATAAGAATGAACAAAAAAAGAACAACTTGACTGTAATACCCCGTATATAGCTTTAAATAAATGAGTATTGGATGCTATAGATTGAAAAGTCAACTTATGTTGATGGAGGTGCTTTTTTTCCTGAATTAGTTAAGCGAACCCAAGGTAATGTAGACTCAATTTGGATTTGAGGAAATAGGACACCTTAAAGCCATGTGATGGTTGAATTCGAGATGCAGGTTTTCAAAAAAAAAATGTGTCCCACAGCCCTTGACCTTTAAAAGTGGCAATTTCCCTTTTTTTTTTTTTTCCACAGCCTTTGTAGGCTGCTAAGAGTCGGCTAAACCCACAGCCACCTTCCCCATATTCCATCATTTATGTAGCAATAGTGGGCCACGAACAAAGGGCTCGAACCTTTTTTATTTTGACCAATCTTTTTCTTTGTTTGACCTGTTTTGGCGTGGACTACTGGCCCACCAACCCTTCAAGACCTCCCTATTTTTTAAGCGATGGCCCTTGCAGATAAAGGAGGGTCAACTCAGCTTTTTCTTACCGACTTATAGCCTTTTTTTTCACCACCTGCAACTCAGTGCCTGTTACTTAGCGACGCTATTTCGTTCGACCATCAACTTTGCTGTCACTCTGACGCCGTTTGCCGCCACTCACCCAGTTCACGCACGACGCAGCTGCGGTTCCCTCCTCAAGGCAAGTAAAGCTCTAACTCATCTACTAGATCGTGTGATGGGTGTCGGGTTCGGGGTTCGATGATGGCCGAGTTTGAGTTGATTCCGATGTAGGTGTAAGACAACTGAAACTCAGAGAAACGATTGAATATATGCGCAAATGGATGTGGGTGAAGTAGTTGAATGAACGTATTGTCATCGGAAGTGGAGTTGCAGTGCATCGAGCGTGAGATGTCAAGATGATATATCGCGTACAGAGACCATAAAACTGAGTGCAGCTTTTGGATTCTGAGGAGTTTGACTTTGGGTGATGTTTGGAGTGGTATTGATGGTCTGGTTGTGGAAACTGAGAAGTGAATGATAAAAAAAGAAGAACAAGAACAAGAAAAGAAAGAAAAGTGGGACAAATTCGGTTTGTGTGGTTAATGGGAGATGAGATGGATGCAGGGTTGGATTTCACGTGAAGGAGATTGAAGTTGGGGGAGGGCTGTAGATTAAAGAATGACCATGATGGAATTTTTCTCGTTACAATTAGTAGGTTCATCAGAAAAAGAAAAAAAAAATCACTTTATGTCCCTATTAATACCTCCCATTTTTGTAGTCTGAGTATAATATCATAAAGCAAACTATGCTCATTTACGATCAATAAATTAGATTTTGGGTAGTCTATTTCCTTGAGTTTTTAGTGAAGTCGATGCATGAGTAAGGGAAAACACTAAGACTTGTGTAGCTGGTGGTGACTCAATCTAGGATTAATGACCTATAGATAGTTCAGTTAACAATTAATTGCACTAGTGGGCTTAAATGAGCAAGAAACTAGAATTGTTTATGCAATTGATTTTTGTTATATGATTTACTTCTGTGATATTAAGCTTTGCACCATAAGAGCATTCATTTCATGAAACTACATTGAGTAAGATTCAAATAAATGGCCTTGTGCCAATGAGCGATACCCCATGGAGTTTATGGGAAGACCTTGTTGTGTGATCCGGTTAGCCCCGCTATGTGATCTAGGCGGTCCTATTTTGTAAATTGGACCCGTCTACGTGGTGGAACGAGACGTAAATAAGAGCGCGCGAATACATGTCATGCATTGCATCCTTTATATGTGAACATATGAGCTATACTTGTAATGTATGATTTGTTGTCGTCGTTTATCGTTATCTGCTCACCTTATTAGATGATTTAGTTAGTGATTTAGAACTTTGGCTTGCTGAGTTTTCTCACCCCGTTGTTGTTTAAATTTTTAGGTAACAATGCCTAGTTCGTGGACCACATTTTACGGGATACCCACGCAAGTCTCCGTGGGCGTGGAGCCCTACGTGTGTCATAGATTGCCCGACATGGATATGGTTCGAGTTACTGTCACCTTCAAGGTGAATGGTGGTTTAGATGTGGAGGACTTTTCTCATGTATTTGTGGCTGTGTACGGCGTTCTAGAGGACGACCTAGGTTTTGTGGGCCCGTTACCTTTCGACTACGTGGCACCTTAGGTGCCAAACTGTTAGGGCGATAAGTTAACCATCTACGGCACTAGCTAGAACTTAAGTTACCTGGAAGGTCGGGTTCATATGGGAGTTTTTGTGGGGTTATAATTGTCTCTTTCTTTGGTACCGGGTAGAGCGACCGGCTACTTTTTGGAATGCCACCCGATGTGTTGCCTCCCGGGATGTAAAATAAATAAAAATGAACTTGACTTTGGCAGGCCTCCTATATATATAAAAGAAAGTGCCGTGTTTTGTGTACTTAACTCTTTTGTTCTTTTTAATATTGGTGAATTACTATAAATCGTTAGTGTACGTGGCGAGCTTGGGACGCTTGGGGTCCCGACATATTTGGTTGGTATCAGAGCCTTAGGTTTCATCCGGAGTGATAAGGTGTGGAAAAAAAAAACTTTAGGGTCTATTGAGACTGTACATGTAATTGTTATAGCTATTACGTTAGGTCTCAGTAATGACCGCATTACTTATCTGGTGTCGGTGACAAGTTGAACTTGTTACTTATTGAGAAATAGTTGTTTGCAGAACACGATAATGAGTTGAACAGAGATACCACCAGCAGGAACTACCTCTACCGACCCGAGAATGGATGGCATTTTGGAGGCGTTGACCCAAGTGGGGGCATTGATGGCTCGGCAAGCACAACAACAGGCTGCGATCAATGTTGGTGGAAGTGAACGTCGTACCCAAGGACCGGTGGAACAATTTTTGAAGTTGAAACCTTCCAGGTTTACAGGAATTGGAAAGCTTGAAGAGGCGGAGCGATGGATTAAGGAAATGGAAAAACTCTTCAAGCTGTTAAATTGCACCGACGTAGATAAGATGACACTAGCGGAGTATCAGATGGATGGAAATGCCATGTATTGGTGGCGGGCGATGAAGGACACGGTATTCCTTGCGGGAAAAGAGATTGTCCGGGAAATTTTTGTCACTACTTTCTATGAGAAGTATTTCTCGAGTTGCGCTCGAGACAGAAAGCTAACAGAGTTTGTGGAATTAAAGCGGGGTGATAGAACCGTGGATGACTATGAGGCGAAGTTTTCTGAACTATCAAGATTTGCTCCTCGCTTAGTTGAGCATGCTGAGGATAAAGCAAAGAGGTTTTTGAAAGGCCTAAAGCCCGAGATACAGAAGCAATTAGCGCCGTTTGGGCCAATGACCTATCGAGAAATCTATAGTAAGGCACAATATGTAGAGCATGAGGTGATGGGGGATGAGATTGAGCCTAAGGCCTCGGTGATACAGGATAGTGAGAAATATGGCAAAAGGCCAATGTAGTCGAATCGCTCCCAGTTTAACTCAAATAAAAGACGATTGGGTGGAAATTTTTACAGGCTAAGTGGGGTACATATCGGAGACGAAAAGTCAAACTCTAATGAAGCATGTCGTCGATGTGGTAAGTTCCATGGATCCGATTAGTGTTTGGCAGAGAAGAAATGCTTTGGATGCGGTCGGGTGGGACATATAGTGAGGGATTGTCCAAGGAATAGGTCACAAACACGGGCAATGCTTCCCCAGCAGCCCCAAGGACCACCGAGGGGTGGAGGACGACAGAATCATCAAAGGTTGCCAGCACAAGGAAAGGTGTATGCGATGACGCAGGAGGAGGCTGAAGCTTCTACAGACGTTATCACAGGTATCCTCTCTATACACGGTCATAATGCCTATACTTTGTTCAATACGGGTGCTACCCATTCTTTTATATCTGCTCGATTCGTGAAACCGCTTGGATTAGAATATAGTCGATTAGAAGCACCATTGACTGTGACGACACCAATGAAAGATTGTATGTTGTCGACCTTGATATGTAGAAATTATGAGATGGGGATTGAAGGGAGTAGACAGGTGATTGACCTAATGGTATTGACTATGTATGATTTTGATGTCATTATTGGTATGGATTGGCTGAATAAACAATGAGCAATGGTGAATTGTTTTGGAAAGTGCATATCTTTTAATCCGCTGAATGAACCAAGTTTTGAATTTCGAGGAAATGGGACACGTGTCACGACGGCATTTATTTCTGCAGTTGAAGCTTGTCAACTATTGGGTAAAGGATGTTATGGTTATTTGGCGATTGTCAAAGATGAGAAAAAGTCGGAAGGGAAACTGGAGGAGATACCCGTAGTTAGAGAGTTTTCGGATGTATTTCCTGAGGAATTACCGGGATTACCCCCAGAACGAGAAGTAGAGTTTGCAATTGAGATAGCTCCAGGGATAGAGCCTATATCTAAAGCGCCTTATAGAATGGCCCCGGCAGAACTAAAAGAATTAAAAGTACAGTTATAGGAATTGTTGGATCAAGGATTCATAAGGCCTAGTGCTTCGCCTTGGGGTGCACCTGTTTTGTTCGTGAAAAAGAAAGATGGATCACTAAGGCTATGTATTGATTACAGGCAATTGAACAAAGTGACGATAAAGAATAAGTATCCACTCCCAAGGATTGATGACTTGTTTGACCAATTGTGTAGTGCTTCTGTATTTTCGAAAATTGATCTTCGTTCGGGATATCACTGGTTGTCGGTTAAAAAGGAAGACATTCCGAAGATGGCATTTCGAACAAAATATGGTCATTATGAATTCTTGGTAATGCCCTTTGGACTAACTAATGCCCCACCTGCCTTCATGGATATGATGAATCGGGTATTTAAACCATTCCCGGATAAGTTTGTGATTGTATTTATTGATGACCTACTGATTTATTCCAAGGATCAAGAGGACCATGAGCAACAATTGAGGTTAGTATTGCAGGTCTTAAGAGATCACAGGTTGTATGCCAAGTTTAGTAAATGTGAATTTTGGTTGGATCAGGTTGTTTTCTTGGGGCACGTCGTCACTGGAGATGGAATATCGGTGGATCCGGCTAAGATAGAAGCCGTAATGAATTGGCCAAGGCCGACAACAATAACCGAGATTCGTAGTTTCTTGGGATTGGCGGGGTATTAGACTTTTCAAACAACGGGTATTATAGAAGGTTTGTAGAAGGATTTTCAAGAATTGCCACTCATTTGACTCAGTTGACTAGGAAAAATGTGAAGTTTGAATGGAATGAAAATTGTGAAAGAAGTTTTCGGGAACTCAAAAGAAGGTTGACTACGGCGCCTGTATGGACAATACCGTCCGAATCTGGAGGATTCGTGATCTATAGTGATGCCTCACATAAGGGTCCGGGATGTGTCTTGATGCAGAATGGAAAAGTGGTTGCATATGCATCTAGACAATTGAAGCCGTATGAATTGAATTATCCCACTCATCACTTAGAATTGGCGGCAATAGTATTCGCATTAAAAATATGGAGACATTACTTGTATGGGGAAAAGTTTGAGATTTTTACGGATCACAAGAGTCTCAAGTATTTATTTTCTCAAAAGGAATTGAATATGCGGCAACGAAGGTGGTTGGAGCTATTGAAAGATTATGATTGTGATATATTGTATCATCCTGGAAAAGCAAACAAAGTAGCCGATGCTCTAAGTCGAAAATCAGCGTCGATGGCAAGCTTACGGACTCGAACATGGAATTTGTTCAAAGAAATCCCGAATTCTAAGTTTAGTATTGAATTGGATGAGGTAACCGGCATTTTAGCAATGTTAAGAATTGAGCCCGAGGTGGTGCAGAAAATTAGATCCTTGCAACAAGTAGATGATGAAATCTCGAGAATTCGAAATGAGATGCAATAAGGAAAAAGAATAGATTTTAATTTATCGGAGGATGGAATCATTCGATTCCGTGGACGTATTTGTGTGCCGAATGATAAGAATTTGAAGGAAGAGGTTTTAAGTGAAGCTCATAGGAGCAAGTATAGTATTCATCCTGGAGGTACCAAGATGTACGAGAATCTTCGACGGAATTACTGGTGGAATGGAATGAAAAGGGACGTGGCTCGGTTTGTGGCATGATGCCCGACGTGTCAACAAGTCAAAGTAGAACATCAAAAGCCAGCGGGACTGTTAAGACCCTTGGAGATCCCCGAATGGAAATGGGAGCATATAACTATGGATTTTATTCAAGGACTTCCGAGGACATCAAGTGGGTATGATTCGATCCGGGTGGTGATTGATCATCCGATGAAGTCAGCTCACCGTATGGCCGTAAGAGTTGACTACCAAATGCAAAGATATGCCAACTTGTACGTTAAACAGATTGTTCGACTTCATGGTGTTCCCGTGACTATCACTTCAGATAGGGATTCAAAATTTACGTCTAATTTCTGGCGAGGGTTGCAAGAAGCATTGGGAACTAGATTGCAGTTTAGCATTGTTTTTCACCCTCAAACCGATGGGCAAACCGAGAGAGTTATTCAGATTCTTGAAGATATGCTTCGTGCCGGTGCTATTGATTTTAAAGGAAATTGGGATGAAAAGTTGCCTTTAGTGGAGTTTGCATATAACAACAGTTATCAACAAAGCATTGGCATGGCACCATTCGAAGCATTATACGGAAGGGCTTGCGGGACGCCCGCATGTTGGTCCGAGGTCGGTGAAAAGAAACTAACAGGACTCGAGTTGATTCGAATTACTTCGGATGCAGTAGTAGTGATCCGAGAACGTCTGCGAACGGCACAGAGTCGACAGAAAATTTATGCGGACAACCGACGTCGTCCTTTGCGCTTTCGGGTTGGTGACCATGTATTTTTAGAGGTGTCGCCAATGAGAGGAATATCCAGATTTGATAAAAAAGGAAAATTGAGCCCAAGATACGTTGGACCTTTTGAAATATTGGAAAAGATTGGCGAATTGGCATACCGACTAGCATTGCCACCAAGGATGTCCAACATACGTAACATTTTTCACGTCTCAATGTTAAGGAAATATCAGGCAGATCCATCTCATGTATCGGATCATGATACGATGGAGATTGACGAGAGAGTTCGCTATGTGGAAAAACCAATCAAGATTTTGGATTGGAAAGAACAAGTTCTACGGACGAAAGTAATTCCATTGGTGAAAGTATTGTGGCAACACCATGGACAAGAAGAGGCAACATGGGAAAGCGAGGCGACAATGAAACAACGATATCCGTTTCTTTTTGAATGATGTAAAGAGAATGAATAATTTCGAGGACGAAATTATATAAGGGGGAGAGAGTTTGTAATACCCCGTATATAGCTTTAAATAAATGAGTATTGGATGCAATAGATTGAAAAGTCAACTTATGTTGATGGAGGTGATTTTTTTTCCGAATTAGTTAAGCGAACCCAAGGTAATGTAGACTCAATTTGGATTTGAGGAAATAGGACACCTTAAAGCCATGTGATGGTCGAATTCGAGATGCAGGCTTTCAAAAAAAAAAAATGTGTCCCACAGCCCTTGACCTTTAAAAGTGGCAATTTCCCTTATTTTTTTTCCACAGCCTTTGTAGGCTGCTAAGAGTCGGCTAAACCCACAGCCACCTTCCCCATATTCCATCATTTATGTAGCAATAGTGGGCCACGAACAAAGGGCTCGAACCTCTTTTATTTTGACCAATCTTTTTCTTTGTTTGACCTATTTTGGCGTGGATTACTGGCCCACCAGCCCTTCAAGACCTCCTTATTTTTTAAGCGGTGGCCCTTGCAAATAAAGGAGGGTCAACTCAGCTTTTTCTTACCGACTTATAGCCTTTTTTTTCACCGCCTGCAACTCAGTGCCTGTTACTTAGCGACGCTATTTCGTTTGACCGTCAACTTTGCTATCACTCCGACGCCGTTTGTCGCCACTCACCCAGTTCACGCACGACGCAGCTGCGGTTCCCTCCTCAAGGCAAGTAAAGCTCTAACTCATCTACTAGATCGTGTGATGGGTGTCGGGTTCGGGGTTCGATGATGGCCGAGTTTGAGTTGATTCCGATGTAGGTGTAAGACAACTGAAACTCAGAGAAACGATTGAATATATGTGTAAATGGATGTGGGTGAAGTAGTTGAATGAACATATTGTCATCGGAAGTGGAGTTGCAGTGCATCGAGCGTGAGATGTCAAGATGATATATCGCGTACAGAGACCATAAAACTGAGTGCAGCTTTTGGATTCTGAGGAGTTTGACTTTGGGTGATGTTTGGAGTGGTATTGATGGTCTGGTTGTGGAAACTGAGAAGTGAATGATAAAAAAAGAAGAACAAGAACAAGAAAAGAAAGAAAAGTGGGACAAATTCGGTTTGTGTGGTTAATGGGAGATGAGATGGATGCAGGGTTGGATTTCACGTGAAGGAGATTGAAGTTGGGGGAGGGCTGTAGATTAAAGAATGACCATGATGGAATTTTTCTCGTTACAATTAGTAGGTTCATCAGAAAAAGAAAAAAAAAACACTTTATGTCCCTATTAATACCTCCCATTTTTGTAGTCTGAGTATAATATCATAAAGCAAACTATGCTCATTTACGATCAATAAATTATATTTTGGGTAGTCTATTTCCTTGAGTTTTTAGTGAAGTCGATGCATGAGTAAGGGAAAACACTAAGACTTGTGTAGCTAGTGGTGAATCAATCTAGGATTAATGACCTATAGATAGTTCAGTTAACAATTAATTGCACTAGTGGGCTTAAATGAGCAAGAAACTAGAATTGTTTATGCAATTGATTTTTGTTATATGATTTACTTCTGTGATATTAAGCTTTGCACCATAAGAGCATTCATTTCATGAAACTACATTGAGTAAGATTCAAATAAATGGCCTTGTGCCAATGAGCGATACCCCATGGAGTTTATGGGAAGACCTTGCTGTGTGATCCGGTTAGCCCCGCTATGTGATCCGGGCGGTCCTATTTTGTAAATTGGACCCGTCTCCGTGGTGGAACGAGACATAAATAAGAGCGCGCGAATACATGTCATGCATTGCATCCTTTATATGTGAACATATGAGCTATACTTGTAATGTATGATTCGTTGTCGTCGTTTACTGTTACCTGCTCACCTTATTAGATGACTTAGTTAGTGATTTAGAACTTTGACTTGCTGAGTTTTCTCACCCTGTTGTTGTTTAAATTTTTAGGTAACAATGCCTAGTTCGTCGACCACATTTTACGGGATACCCACGCAAGTCTCCGTGGGCGTGGAGCCCTACGTGTGTCCTAGATTGCCCGACATGGATATGGTTCGAGTTATTGTCACCTTCGGGGTGAATGGTGGTTTAGATGTGGAGGACTTTTCTCATGTATTTGTGGCTGTGTACGGCGTTCTAGAGGACGACCTAGGTTTTGTGGGCCCGTTACCTTTCGACTACGTGGCACCTTAGGTGCCAAACTGTTAGGGCAATAAGTTAACCATCTACGGCACTAGCTAGAACTTAAGTTACTTGGAAGGTCGGGTTCATATGGGAGTTTTTGTGGGGTTATAATTGTCTCTTTCTTTGGTATCGGGTAGAGCGACCGGCTACTTTTTGGAATGCCACCCGATGTGGTGCCTCCTAGGATGTAAAATAAATAAAAATGAACTTGACTTTGGCAGGCCTCCTATATATATAAAAGAAAGTGCCGTGTTTTGTGTACTTAACTCTTTTGTTCTTTTTATTATTGGTGAATTACTATAAATCGTTAGTGTACGTGGCGAGCTTGGGACGCTTCGGGTCCCGACATTGACCAAGAATTTCGAAATCGAATGGAAACTCTAAATAAAGGACTCATTACTCTAGATATACTTGAAAAAAGAACTAGATTGTATAATGATGAAAAAAAAAAATACTTACCGAAAATACATGATCCTGTTTTGAATGGGCCCCGTCGTGGAAGGGTCAAATTTTTTTTTGCCATCCCCAATACTAAACCTAAATAAAATTTCCATAAAAAATTACATCGAGACAGATTGGATAAATAAGATTCATGATATACTTTTTACTACCGATCAAGAAAAATTAGAAGAACAAATAGATACATTTGATAGAAATTCATTATCAACAGAAAAAAAAAATTATTTATTTTCATTTCCAGAAACCGAACAAAGAAGAATTCATTCGGAAGATCAAATAAAAATTTTGAAAATTTTCTTTAACGCAGTTAGAACTAAGACTAAAACTAAAAGAATTTAAAAAAAATCTATTGGAATCAAAGAAATAAGTAAAAAAGTTCCTACATGGTCATACAAATTAATCAACAATTTGGAACAACATGAGAGAGAAAACGAAGAAAACGTGGCAGAGGATCATCAAATTCATTCCGGAAAAGCCAAACGTGTAGTGATTTTTACCGATAACCAGCAAAATAATGATGCTAATAACAAAAATACTAATGATCTTGATCAAGCTGATGAAGTAGCTTTGATACGTTATTCACAACAATTTGATTTTCATCGAGACATAATCGAAGGCTCTATACGTGCTCAAAGACGTAAAATAGTTACTTGTGAATTGTTTCAAGCACATGCGCACTCTCCTCTTTTTTTGGATAGAATAGACAAACCCCTTTTTTCTTTGGATATATTCGGGATGATAAAATTCATTTTGAAAAATGGATATATAAAAAAAAGAACAGAATTAAGAATTTCGGATTATACCGAGGAAAGGACAAAGGAAAGTGAGAAAAAAAAAAAGAGGAAGAAAAAAAGAAGAATACAAAAGAGAAGAGAAAGAACGAATAGAAATAGCGGAAGCTTGGGATAGCATTTTATTTGCTCAAGTAATAAGAGGATCCCTATTAGTAACCCAATCTTTTCTTAGAAAATATATTCTATTACCTTCATTGATAATAGCTAAAAATATAGCCCCGTATCTTATTATTTCAATTTCCCGAGTAGTCCGAGGACTTAAAAGATTGGAATAGAGAAATGCATGTTAAATGCACCTATAAAGGTGTTCAATTATCAAAAACCGAATTTCCAAAAAATTGGTTGACAGACGGTATTCAAATAAAGATCCTATTTCCTTTTTGCCTTAAACCTTGGCACAGATCTAAGGTGACACCCCCCCCCCAAAAAAAAAAGATCCATTGAGAAATAAAGGACAAAAAAATGAATTTTGTTTTTTAACAGTTTGGGGAATGGAAACCGAACTTCCTTTTGGTTCTCCCATAAAACAACGTTCAATTTTTGAACCCATTTTTAAAGAACTCAGAAAAAAAAATAGAAAATTGCAAAAGAATTCTTTTTTAGTTATACAAGTTTTAAAAGAAAAAATAAATTGTTTTTAAACCTTTCAAAAGAAAGAAAAAAATGGCTCATGAAAAACATTCTATTTTTAAAAGTAATAATAAAAGAACTTTCCAAAAGAAACCCAATTCTATTATTTGGATTAAGAGAAATATATAAATTGAGTGAAACTAAAAAAAGAAAAACGTGGGATAATCAGTAATGGGACTATTAATGAATCGTCCATTCAAATTCGATTTATGGATTTGACAAATTATTCATTGATATAAAAAAAAAAAAAGATCTAGCTGATAGAACCAGCACAATTAGGAATCAAATAGAAACAATTACAAATGATAAGAAGAAATGATTTTTAACTCTGGAAATAAATAGAAATATTAGTTCTAATAAAAGAAGTTACCCTACTAAACTATTAACATCAATAAAAAATATTTTGCATAAATTAAAAAGAAGAAATGTTCGATTAATCCGTCAATCATATTATTTTTTCAAATTTTTAGTTGAAAGGATATACATAGATATACTTCTCCGTATCATTAATATTCCGAGGATCACTACACAACTTTTTTTTTTATAATTAAAAAAAATGATCGACAAATACATTTACAATAATGAAAAAAATAAAACAAATATTTTTAAAACAAATAAAAATACAATTCGTTTTATTTGGACTATAAAAAAATCAATTTCGGATATTAGTAATCAAAATTCAAAGATTTTCTTATCCTCCTTCTCACATGCATATGTATTTTACCAATTATATCAAACGCATATTCGTAACTTGTATAAGTTAAGATATATCCTTCAATATCACGGAACATCTCATTTTCTTAAAAATGAAATAAAGGATTATTTTGAAACACGAGGAATTTTTCATTCTGAATTAAAACATAAAAATATTTTGAATTCAGGAACGATTCAATGGAAAAACTGGTTAAGGGGTCATTATCAATATGATTTATCTCCGATTACATGGTTTCGATTCGTACCACACAAATGGCAATTAGATTCAATCAAACATGTATAGTGCAAAACAAAGATTTAACTAAAAGGCATTCCGATGAATTTGAATCAAATTCATTACCAAATTCAAAATATAACTTTCAAAAATACTATAGATATGACCTTTTCTCATATAAATTGATTAATTATGAAAATAAGAAGGATTTATATATTTATGTATCACCATTATGTTTAAATAATAAGCAAGAGATTTCTTATAATTACAACAAGATATATTAAAAAAGGTAAATTAGTTGATATGCTAGGAGGTATTGTCTCTATTAATTTAGAAGATGATGATATTATGAATCTGGATAAATTTACATATAGAAAATATTTTGATTGGAGAATTTTCGATTTTTGTCTTAGAAATAAAGTCAATATTGAGCCCTGGATTGATATCAATCCCAATGGTAATAAAAATACTAAGACCAGGGTTAATAATTATCAAATAATTGATAAATTAATTAATAAAATGGATCAAAAAGGTCTTTTTTATATTAAAATTTCCCAAAATGGAGGAATTACGGCATCCAACAAAAAAAAAGACCTTTTTGATTGGATGGGAATGAATGAAGAAATACTAAGTCGTCCCATGTCGAATCTAAAACTTTGGTTCTTTCCAGAATTTGTGCTGCTTTTATAATACATATATTATGAAACCCTGGATCATACCAATCCAACTACTTCTTTTAAATTTTAATGAAAATGTTACTGAAAATGAAAACATCACTCGAAAGAACAAAAGGGATCTTTTTCTATTTTCGAATGAAAAAAAATCGATTGAATTAGAGAATAGAAATCAAGAAGAAAAAGAATCTGCAAGTTGAGATAATCTTGAATCAGATGCACAAAATCAAGCAAATCTTGGATCACTTCTCTCAAACCAAGAAAAAGATATTGAAGAAGATTATGCAAGTTCAGATATGAAAAATTGTAGAAAGAAAAAGCAATATAAGAGCAACACGGAAGCAGAGCTTGATTTTTTCCTAAAAAGGTATTTACGTTTTCAATTGAGATGGGATGATTCTTTAAATCGAAGAATGATCAATAATATCAAAGTATATTGTCTCCTACTTAGACTGATAAATCCAAGAGAAATTGCTATATCCTCTATTCAAAGGGGAGAAATGAATTTAGATATTCTGATGATTCAAAAGGATTTAACTCTTATAGAATTAATGAAAAAGGGTATATTAATTAACAAACCAGTTCGTCTGTCTATCAAAAATGATGGACAATTTATTATATATCAAAGTCTAAATATTTCATTGGTTCATAAGAGTAAGCACTTGGAAGAAGAAGTAGAAAAAGGAAGAAATATAGTGATAATTTGACTCTTGGTCGTCGTAAATCACAAATAAAAAGCAAGGAATAGATTCATAGGTCCGATGCCTTGTAATAGAACTTAGGGTTAATAAAAATAGTAGATCACATAAATTCAACAAATGAGGTGGGTTCATTAACAATTCAAAGATGAAAAGAAAAAATGGCAAAAAAGAAAGCATTTCTTCCTCTTCTATTGATAACTCTATTTTATATAGAGTTTATTTATTATTTTAGACTTAATTTTTGCTTACTTTCAATTGAATTTGATGTCTACTTTATTTATTTTTTAATTGATTTTGTAGGTAATCCGATCTTCAGCCATGCAAATTTGAAATCAAGGAGAATCAAGCTTTTCTTGGGGAGAAATTCAAAATCCAAGCTAAATTAGGAGTTTTATTATTGAGAGAAGTCTATTCTTGGGAAGAATCTTTGATTGCAATCCTATTCTGGTGTGATCAAGATTTCTTTTTTTCAAAACAAGAAGATGGCCATATGCAGAAAAAAGAACGTGATATTTTTTGAAGAAGAGAGGTAGAGGAGACGTTCACATCATACGACGTTGAGGGTTTTGCTTCTATTCTTCCTTTCAATGCCGGATGCCAAGTGAAGAAGAAGAAGGCGAATTCAAAGTCAATCCTTGATTATTCTTGGTGAACTTGTTCTAGTTTTTCATCATGTTTAGTTTATTCATCGTTTTCAATTTAAGTTTCATTATGTTCTAGACTACTTCTTGTTAGAGCTACGATGTAGCTTAACTATGATTGATTAATTTTCTAGACTCGTTTATGCAATTTTAGAATTCATATGTGGGAGTTATATATCATGTTCTTAATGCTTTTAAGTGTTTGATCACCACTTGAATGATTTTTGTTGTATGTTTGAGACCGAAAGGAGATTCCATGCGAGTACTTTATGATATATAGCCATGAATTCATTATAGATAGAGATATCTTAAGTTTTTGTGTGGTTTCGGTAGTATGTAAATCGACGGTGGTTTATTGAATCCGGGAACGTTCATAGATCTTACTGCGTTTGGATTTACTTAAATTCACATGGAACAAGTGTGGGTTGCTAAATCCAAGTAGGGTCGCTATACCGGACCAAGGATAGTGATTTAAATTAAGAAGTTCTACCATCACACTATGAATTCAATTTGATTGCATGACGAGATTGGTTATTTAATCTTGATTGGTTAAGTGAAATCGGGTGCTCTAACGTTTTTTTTTATCCTTAATAGAAATACATTGTTCTTTGCTCCTTTATATTCGAAATTTCTACGTTTAGTTTGTGCATTCTGCCTCGGTTAATTTATTTTTCTTTAGAATTTTGATTCCTTCGTTAAATTTTAAATTGGTTAGATAAATTTGAGAATTGTTCACCTTTAGTAAGTAATTTGATTGATTTGTCTACAATCTCTGTGGGAACGATACTTTTATTCATCACTTTATTACTTGTTCGATACGTGCACTTGCGTTGCTAATCAAGAGAACAAGTTTTTGGCGCCGTTGCCGGGAATTGTTTTGATAATTGACAATTACTATTAGTACCGAGCAATTCTTGGTTTAATCTAGCTTTATTTTATTCTATTCTATTTGATTTTTTTTTTCTTCTTTTCTTTTTCTTATTCAATTTTGCAGAAAACAATAAGTAGAAAAGAAATAGAGAGGACAAGGGTTCAGCTTCGACCGCAAACCCCCATCACTCGAAGCCAAAAGGGAGAACTTGAGAAGCTTGATCCTGAAATTGAGCGCACTTTCCTAAGGCGAAGACGAGAGCAAAACAATAAGGCCATGGCTGATGAAACCGGAGAGCAAAGGAGGACTTTAAAGGATTATGCCTCACCTACGGTCCAAGGGTCAACATCAAGCATTAGGAGGCCAACCATACAAGCGAACAATTTTGAAATTAAGCCTTCCCTAATTCAGATGCTTCAAAACGCTGTCCAATTCGGTGGATTGCCGAATGATGATCCCAATATCCATTTAGATGCTTTTCTTGAAATTTGTGACACCATAAAATATAATGGTGTTACTGATGATGCCATTAGGTTAAGATTGTTCCCTTTTTCATTGCGTGATAAAGCTAAGTCATGGTTAACTTCCCTTCCCGCAGGATCTATCACGACTTGGGACGACTTAGCTCAAAAATTTCTTAGTAAGTACTTTCCTCCCCGCTAAATCCGCCAAGATGCGTAACGATATTTCTACTTTTGTGCGGATGGATGGTGAATCTCTGTATGAAGCATGGGAGAGGTTTAAAGAATTACTAAGGCGTTGTCCGCATCATGGTCTACCGGTTTGGATGCAAGTGCATACATTTTATAATGGAGTGATGCCGAATTTGAGGTCTACCATTAATGCTGCAGCTGGAGGGACGTTGAACAACAAATCACCTAAGGAAGCCTTTGATCTTTTAGAAGAGATGGCATCTAATAGCTACCAATGGCCGATCGAGCGGCTATCTACTAGAAAGCCAAGTGGAATTTATGAAGTCGGTGACAGTAATGCCATTGCCGCACACTTTGCTGCTTTAAACAAAAAGATCGACTCGCTTTTGAAGATTCAAGGCTCAACTTGTGAATTTTGTAATGGAAGCCATGCTAGCAGCGAATGTCAAGTAGGTAATCCTTTTGCACATCCTCCCGAAAATACTAACTTTGTTGGAAATTTCAGCAGGCCTCTACAGAACAACCCTTATTCAAACACTTACAATCCCGGATGGCGAAATCACCCAAATTTCTCCTGGAGCAACCAAAATCAGCAAGGGCTGAGACCAACGCCACCATCATTTAGGCCTCTTGAGGAGAAACAGCACGGCCATCTTGAGGAGATGGTTACTAAACTAGCTCAAACAACTCAAGACTTCATTAAAAGTGCTGATGTGAGGTTCCAAAATCAAGAGGCATCTATTCGAAATCCGGAGAAGCAAGTTGGCCGCTTAGCGAATCATTTGTCTAAAAGACCGTATGGTGCCCTTCCGAGCAACACCGAGAAGAATCCAATTGAGAATGCAAAAGCAATCATCTTGAGGAGTGGGAAAGAAGTTAGCGAAACTTGTCTAATGAAGCAACGAAAAAAGAAAGAAACCACACCACCCGAAGCCGAAGCACCCGAAATCAAGCCCCGCAAAGCCGATCCACCTCGAAGCAAGTTATTTCCGGATAATCCAAAGCTATATGTGCCGCCAATTCCATACCCGGAAAGACTTCAAAGCAACACAAAATAGATAAGCGCTTCTCTAAATTCCTTGATGTTTTTAAGAAATTGCACATTAATATTCCTTTTGCGGATGCCTTAGCCCGGATGCCTAGTTATGCTAAATTTTTGAAGGAGATTTTAGCAAACAAACGAAAATTGGAAGATTATGAAACTCGTGAAGCTTAATGAGGAGTGTTCAGCTATTTTGCAGAATAAGTTACCACCAAAGTTGAAAGATCCAGGGAGTTTTACTATTCCTTGTACTATTGGTAATTCTTATTTTGATAAGGCATTGTGTGATTTAGGTGCAAGTATTAATCTAATGCCTCACTGCTGTTTTCAGGAAATTAGGTTTGGGAGAAGTAAAAGCTACCACCGTATCTCTTCAATTAGCCGATCGATCGATCAAATACCCAAGAGGAATAGTGGAGGATGTTCTAGTTAAGGTTGACAAGTTTATTTTCCCCGCAGATTTCATTGTCTTGGAGATGGAGGAGGATTTCGAGGTTCCGATCATCCTAGGCCGACCTTTTCTAGCAACAGGGAGAGCTCTAATTGATGTGCAACGAGGAAAATTAATTCTTAGAGTTCAAGATGACCAAGTCACCTTCGATGTGTTCAAAGCCATGAAATATGCTGCTGAACCGAATGATTGTTTGAGAGTTGATGCGGTTGATAAGCTTGTGGAATCGGCTTTTAGTAAAGCTACAATTGAAGACCCGTTAGAGGCGTGCTTGGTTCGGCCAAGCAAGGGAGAAGCCGAAGTTGAAGAAGTGGAGCAAGACACAAAATTTTTGGAAGCAAATCCACCTCTTTTGAGATTTAGACCACCGAAATTCGAAGAATTAGGGTCGAACTTGAAAAAAAGGATACCCTCTATTGAAGAACCACCAATTCTAGAACTCAAACCTTTACCATCTCATCTTAAATATGCTTTTCTTAATGGTGTTTCTTCTCTTCCAGTAATTATTTCTTCTTCTTTGACAGGTGTGATGGAGGAGAAGCTACTCCGAGTTTTAAGAGACCATAAAAGAGCAATAGGATGGACCATTGCGGATATTAAAGGAATAAGCCCCTCGATATGCATGCATAAAATATTGATGGAGGACCAATTCAAATCAGTCATCCAACCCCAAAGGAGGCTCAATCCAAAAATGCAAGAGGTGGTAAAGGCCGAGGTAATTAAGTCGCTTGATACAGGGATCATTTATCCTATCTCCGACGCTGCTTGGGTAAGTCCTGTGCAAGTTGTTCCAAAAAAAGGAGGTATGACTGTTCAACCCAATGATAATAATGAATTGATTCCTACTAGAACAATTCTTTGGATGGCGTGTTTGCATGGATTATAGAAAATTGAATGATGCCACCCGTAAAGATCACTTTCCTTTGCCTTTTATTGATCAAATGTTGGAGAGACTCGCAGGGCATGAGTTTTACTGTTTTTTAGATGGATATTCTGGTTATAATCAAATCTCTATTGCCCCCGAAGATCAAGAAAAAACCACTTTTACTTGTCCCTATGGTACTTTTGCATATAGGAGGATGCCTTTTGGTCTTTGTAATGCACCCGCTACTTTTCAAAGATGCATGATGGCTATTTTTTCTGACATGATGGAAAAATATATTGAGATATTTATGGATGATTTTTCTGTTTTTGGTTCATCTTTTGATTCATGCTTGAATAATTTAGCTTTAGTGTTACAAAGGTGTGAGGAGACTAATCTTGTCTTGAATTGGGAGAAGTGTCACTTTATGGTGCAGGAAGGAATTGTGCTAGGTCATAAGATCTCTATGAGTGGAATTGAGGTGGACCGAGCTAAGATTGAAGTTATTTCAAAATTGCCGCCTCCTACCTCCGTGAAGCTTGTTCGAGGATTTTTGGGACATGCAGGATTTTATAGGCGTTTCATTAAAGATTTTTCTAAGATTGCTAGACCCCTTTGTAAACTGTTGGAAAAAGATGCTAAATTTGACTTCTCTAATGATTGTTTGCAGGCATTCAATGCATTGAAGGAGAAGTTAGTTTCAGCTCCTATCATGATTGCGCCTAATTGGGATTTTCCTTTCGAGTTAATGTGTGATGCTAGTGACTCGGCTTGTGGAGCTGTACTTGGACAAAGAAAGGATGGAATTTTTCGAACCATATACTATGCAAGCCGCGCCTTGTCCGGAGCTCAATTGAATTATGCCACAACCGAAAAGGAGCTTTTAGCGATAGTGTTTGCTTTTGATAAGTTCCGCTCTTATTTAATTGGTTCCAAAGTCATTGTTTACACCGACCACTCTGCTCTTAAGTATTTGCTTGAAAAGAAAGATTCAAAACCTAGGTTGATTAGGTGGATCTTACTGTTGCAAGAGTTCGACTTGGAAATCAAAGACAAGAAAGGAACAGAAAATTTAGTAGCTGACCATCTCTCTAGATTGCCAAATGCTCCTATGGAAGAAAGACCAATCCTAGATGAATTTCCCGATGAGTCACTCTTTTCTATCAAAATCAAAACTCCCTGGTATGCTGATTATGTTAATTTTTTGGTGAGTAATGTTATTCCTCCCGAATTGACTTATCAACAAAGAAAGAAGTTCTTTTCTGATGTTAAAAACTATCTTTGGGAGGATCCTTTTCTATTTAAGGTATGTGCTGATCAAGTTATTAGGCGATGTATTCCTAATGAAGAAGTATCTGACATTCTCTTTCATTGTCATGATGGATAGGCAGGAGGACACTTTGGTGCCTCAAAGACTGCAGCTAAGGTTTTACAATGTGGTTTTTATTGGCCTACACTCTTTAGAGATGCATATTCTTATGTTGCTGCATGTGATAGGTGTCAAAGAACTGGTAATATATCTAGGAGACATGAAATGCCTTTAAACAATATCTTAATCTGTGAATTGTTCGATGTTTGGGGTATGGACTTCATGGGACCCTTTCCACCTTCATATGGTAATACTTACATCTTGGTTGCTGTGGAATATGTTTCTAAATGGGTTGAGGCCGTAGCTTTGCCTTGCAATGATGCTAAAGTGGTGATTAAATTTTTGAAAAAGAATATCTTTACCAGGTTTGGCATGCCTAGAGCGATTATAAGTGATCAAGGCACACATTTTCTGAATAAACAAGTTGAATCACTTTTGCACAAATATGGTGTGACACATAAAGTAGCTACTGCTTATCACCCTCAAACTAGTGGTCAAGCTGAAATTTCTAATAGGGAGATAAAAAGAATATTGGAAAAGTCGGTGAATCATAATAGGAAGGATTGGGCAATTAAACTTGATGATGCATTATGGGCTTATAGAACCGCTTACAAAACTCCTATTGGTATGTCACCTTTTCGACTTGTTTATGGAAAAGCATGTCATTTGCCTGTTGAGTTAGAGCATAAAGCATATTGGGTATTACGTTTTCTCAACTTTGATATGCAAGCAGCTGGTGAGAAGAGATTGTTGCAATTGAATGAGTTGGATGAGCTCCGCAATGAGGCATATGAGAATGCCAAGATCTATAAAGAGAGGACGAAGAGATGGCATGATAGACAAATTTTAAGAAGGGAGTTTCATATAGGTCAAAGAGTTTTATTATATAACTCACGACTTCGTTTATTTCCGGGTAAGTTGAAGTCAAGATGGTCCGGACCTTTCACGGTCACTAAGGTTTTCCCTTATGGAACAGTTGAAGTTGCTAATGACAAGGAGGGAACCTTTAAAGTGAATGGCCAACGTCTCAAGCCCTACTTTGGAGGTGGTTTCGACTCACAGGCTGCCACCGTTACATTGCTTTCACCCGCTTAGAAGAGTTGGAAGAGTTTGGCTGCAAACTATAAAGCAAGCGCTTCTTGGGAGGCAACCCAAGCATTTTAAATTTTCGCATTTAATTTTATTTTGTTCTATTGAAAAAAAAATCGAATCCTCCTCATAATAGTTTGCCCTAATTACTTGATTTATTTTGGTAGGGACTTTTCTCCAAGTTTTCTCCAATCTTTCTACCCCAACTACCCCTATGGCATGCATTCATCATATTCCAGGGGAGTTTCTCTGTCCTTATTATTTTTCCTTTTCTTTTCAGCATTGAGGACACTGCTGCATTTAAGTATGGGGGTGGGAGATAATATTTTTTTTTTTGGGTGAAAATCTTTCGTGAGATCTTTGTTTAATTTGGATGCGATTTTCGAAAAAAAAAATTCAAAATGGGAGTGATGTGTGAGTTAGTCTTGATCTTGAACATGTAGTCCATATTTTGAGCACTAGTCCTTGTTTTTTTTTAGTCATGTGTACCTAGAGAAGATTTATGTAAAGTATGTGATTCTCTTAGAACTCACCCAAATCTTATACTTTGTCTGATTTTCTCTTGAGGCGAAATTCTAGGCTAAACTTAATTAAGAAAATGATTTAGGCATTCGTTGGATCGTTTGAGCCTTTCAAGCCAACCTTGCTTATTTATCCTTAGTCACCCCCATTGAGCCCGATATTGCCTAATTTCTTTGGATACCCTTATAATGTAGCCCGAGCTTATTGACATCGGTTTTCCCTATACCCTATGGACACATTTAATTCTTCAAGATATCATAAACTTTGGATTCTTGACGTATCCGAAAAAAAAAAATTGAAAGAAGAAAAAGAAAAGAGAAATGTAAAAAAAAAAATGTGTATATTGCTTCTTTAGTACTGCTTATACGGATCCCTATATCCAACTTTCAACTTGAGTGAGCCTTTTGGATACTCAATGGGTTGGAATTGCACTATATAAGGAGGGACTCGGGGAGAAACTTCGCTGTAAAGCATGGAACGAGAAGCAATGAAAAAAAAAAAAAGAAGTTGAAAAAAAAAAGGAGAAAAAGAGAAGGTGTTGATTGTTGTCAAATCCAAAGAATCAATTGAGTTATGGAATTGATGTGTCTCGTAGGGGTAAGTTGAGCTTAAACATATCTTTGTCAAACCCTTAGCCAAGCCACGTTATAAGCTTATTAAGACCTATTGATTCTTGGTTGAGTTTGTGGTCTACATTAGTGGAGAGAGGAATGATTGACAAACTTATGAGATTTGGTTAAGTGGATTTTAAGTTTGGAGTTTCGCATATCAATGTGGATTTATCTAGGTTGCATATGAGTTGAGAAGTTGAGGACTTCACACACACACGGATTGCATGTTTAGATTTAGACCGAACTTGTGCATTGATTCCGATATTTTTCGTTGAGAATTCGAGCAAATATGTTGATAAAAAATTTGCGTTTTTAGTTGTGCTTTTGCTCAAGGACTAGAAAAATGTTAAGTTTGGGGGTATTTGATAACTCTATTTTATATAGAGTTTATTTATTATTTTAGACTTAATTTTTGCTTACTTTCAATTGAATTTGATGTCTACTTTATTTATTTTTAATTGATTTTGTAGGTAATCCGATCTTCAGCCATGCAAATTTGAAATCAAGGAGAATCAAGCTTTTCTTGGGGAGAAATTCAAAATCCAAGCTAAATTAGGAGTTTTATTATTGAGAGAAGTCTATTCTTGGGAAGAATCTTTGATTGCAATCCTATTCTGGTGTGATCAAGATTTCTTTTTTTCAAAACAAGAAGATGGCCATATGCAGAAAAAAGAACGTGATATTTTTTGAAGAAGAGAGGTAGAGGAGACGTTCACATCATACGACGTTGAGGGTTTTGCTTCTATTCTTCCTTTCAATGCCGGATGCCAAGTGAAGAAGAAGAAGGCGAATTCAAAGTCAATCCTTGATTATTCTTGGTGAACTTGTTCTAGTTTTTCATCATGTTTAGTTTATTCATCGTTTTCAATTTAAGTTTCATTATGTTCTAGACTACTTCTTGTTAGAGCTACGATGTAGCTTAACTATGATTGATTAATTTTCTAGACTCGTTTATGCAATTTTAGAATTCATATGTGGGAGTTATATATCATGTTCTTAATGCTTTTAAGTGTTTGATCACCACTTGAATGATTTTTGTTGTATGTTTGAGACCGAAAGGAGATTCCATGCGAGTACTTTATGATATATAGCCATGAATTCATTATAGATAGAGATATCTTAAGTTTTTGTGTGGTTTTCGGTAGTATGTAAATCGACGGTGGTTTATTGAATCCGGGAACGTTCATAGATCTTACTGCGTTTGGATTTACTTAAATTCACATGGAACAAGTGTGGGTTGCTAAATCCAAGTAGGGTCGCTATACCGGACCAAGGATAGTGATTTAAATTAAGAAGTTCTACCATCACACTATGAATTCAATTTGATTGCATGACGAGATTGGTTATTTAATCTTGATTGGTTAAGTGAAATCGGGTGCTCTAACGTTTTTTTTTATCCTTAATAGAAATACATTGTTCTTTGCTCCTTTATATTCAAAATTTCTACGTTTAGTTTGTGCATTCTGCCTCGGTTAATTTATTTTTCTTTAGAATTTTGATTCCTTCGTTAAATTTTAAATTGGTTAGATAAATTTGAGAATTGTTCACCTTTAGTAAGTAATTTGATTGATTTGTCTACAATCTCCGTGGGAACGATACTTTTATTCATCACTTTATTACTTGTTCGATACATGCACTTGCGTTGCTAATCAAGAGAACATCTATATTTTACATCTATAGTATTTTTGCCCTAGTGGATCTCTCTCTCATTTAATAAATGTCTTGAATTTTGGATAACTAATTGGTGGAGTACTAGGCAATCTGAAACTTTTTTGACCGATATTCAAGGGCTACCCGCAAGGTTAATTGTGCAAGCATCCGGGCAATCTCGGGTAGTTGACGGCTAACTGCCTCGTTAGAAAGTTGTTGATTTGCTGGATATTTTTTTCCAATGCAATAAAGTTACATAGTGTCTATTTTTTGTTGATGAAGGGGTATTTACATGGGTTTGCCTTGGTATCGTGT